>NW_028124005.1:0-2961625 GCF_965194805.1 Balaenoptera borealis | reverse complement strand
GCATAAAACAAGGGTTTCATATTAGCTCAAATACCGATCCATATACCCAATATGTAATAGACAAGACCTATTCCTTGCTCAGTGAAGTGGATGCAACACCCCCTATTCAACGAACAAGAATATATCTGACTAGTAAAAATCTTAAATCCTATGTATTGATGTCTCTCTGTTAGTGTGTCAATTGGGTGTAAAGGGGCATAAACACAGCAGTGAAAATCAGGTAAACCCCATTATAAAAATAAATTACTTTGAAAAACCCATGAAACAAAGACAGTGAAAGAGAGAGAAATTCTTACACAATTCTTTCAGGGGCTGTGATGCAACCTGGTGTGACCATATCTAGATCCACAGCCTGATGAGAAATAAAGCTGGACACTCTTGGGGCTGAAGGTCTCTTTCCCTATTTACCAGATTAGGAACGTAGAAAGGATGCCACCCTCTGGCCGTTACCTGCAAACGCAGCTTTAAAACATGTGCTAATGGTCACTTCATATGAACAAGTACTTCAGGGCTGTAAATGAAACGTGCCCTCAAAATGTCTTGAGGGAGGTAATGGCCAAAAATTTTCAAAATGTGACACTTACTTTAAGAAAACACTTTGAAGAACTGAGCTGTAATCACAGTTTGATAAATAAAAAGGGCATGCTTTAAAGCTCAATTTCAACAGATTATGGGACACATGCAAATTCAACCACAGATAGGCATCAGCTCGCACCGGTTAGAATAACCATCAGCAAGAAAACTACAAACAATAAATATTGAAGGTGTTTTGGAGAAATGCATACCCTCAATTTTAAGTGGGACGTAACCTGGAAAGAGCCACTAATGAGAACTGAATGGTGGTGCCTTTAAAACATACACACTGAGCTACCATATGATACAGCAAGCCCACTCCTTGGCCTATAACATAAGAAGATATAACTGGATAGACACAGGCAAACAAATGTGCATTGCAGCAGTATTACAATAGCCAAGACATGGAGGCAACCAGAAAGTCCATCAAGAGGTGCGTGGCCAAAGAAGAACTGGTACACGTACAGATGGAATATTAGCCAGGGAAAAAAATGAAACAATGCCATTTGCAGCACCATGTATGATTCTTGAGGTAATCAGGCAAATTGTACTAAGTCAGAAAGCAAAAGACACATATCCTATAATATCACTTATAGGTCTTAGCTAAAAATTGATACCAATGAAAATATTTCCACAGAGAAATGCAATCACAGATTCATTAAACAAACTTATGGTTCACCAAATGGAAAGGTGTGAGGATTGGATACATTAGGATATTGGGGTTAAGATAGATATAGAAACACATGTGAAATATGTAATCACCAAAGACCTACGTAATACCAAGACAAGACTACTCAACATTGTGTCATAACCTACATGGGAAAATGATCCAAAGAAGAATAGATATATGTATATGTTTAAAAGAACCACATCTTTCACACCTAGAAGAAACAAAACATTTTAATTAAATTTGCTCTGACAAAAAATAAAAATTAAATTAAAAAAAGAACAAGAAGTAATGAGACATAAACTTAAGGGGCTATTTGCTGGCACATTGCATTCTAATTTACAACCAGAACATGACTTCCATTAAGGCTCTGTCATCACTAATAAAGCAGCTTTATAAGCAATGTTGAAGGTAGCTTAAAAGAAGTCTCACTAATTATTGATAGTAACAAGGAAACAAAGAAAAGTAAAAATCTCACTGCAAAAAGTATACATAGGGTAAGGATAGTAGATCAAACACTTATTAAACTTCTGTAAAGAATAAAAGACAACAGTAGTATGTTTTTTTAAAAAGAGAGGGCCCAAATAAATCTGAAATGAAAGAGATGATGTTACAACAGACACCACAGAAATACAAAGTATCCTAAGATACACACAGGGTAACTCAGGGCTCAGACTGGACAGAGCCCACTCTCCAGTCCCCTGTACATGACTTACAGGAGCCTCAGGAACTGAGGAGGGGGTCCCTGAGGAGAGGCTCAAGATAGAATATGGTAGGCATTAACATGACTGCATTCATCTTAAACATGCCTGAACTACATTCACACGAGATGATTTTGTCCTGTATGTACATCGGCACCTCTAGTTGGAACTGCAAATCTTTGGCTTCAACACCTCTACTGACAACATTAGCGTCACCTGCTGTGGACCGTCTCCTATAGGATTTCTAGAATCACAAAACATCGAAGCTTCACAGGACCCAGAGTCTGTGCAACTCCACACAGAGTCTCAGAGTCTCAACTCCACTCAGATACTCCACTCTTGGAGGGCACACACAAAGTAGTGTGCACATCAGGACCCAGGGGAAGGAGCAGTGACCCTGTAGGAGAATGACCAGAACTACCTGCTACTTTTAGAGGGTCTCCTGCAGAGGCAGGTGGTGGCTGTGGCTGTGGCTCACCGTGAGGACAACGACACTGGCAGCAGAAGTTCTGGGAAATACTCCTTGGTGTGAGCCCTCCCAGAGTCCGCCATTAGCCCCACCAAGAGCAAGGTAGGCTCCAGGGCTGGGTCGCCTCAGGCCAAACAACCAACAGGGAGGGAACCCAGCCCCATGCATCAGCAGACAAGCGGATTAAACTTTTTATTAAAGTTTTATTTAATCCGAAGACAAGCGGATTAAAGCTCTGCCCACCAAAGCAACACCCAGCTCTACCCACCACCAGTCCCTCCCATCAGGAAGCTTGCACAAGCCTCTAAGATAGACTCATCCACCGGAGAGCAGACAGCAGAAGCAAGAAGAACTACAATTCTGCAGCCTGTGGAAGGAAAACCACATTCACAGAAAGATAGACAAAATGAAAAGGCAGAGGACTTTATACCAGATCAAGGAACAAGATAAAACCCCAGAAAAAAAATGAAATGAGGTGGAGATAGGGAACCTTCCAGAAAAAGAATTCAGAATAATGATAGTGAAGTTGAGCCAAGACCTTGGAAAAAGAAAGGAGGCAAAGATCGAGAAGATGCAAGAAATGTTTAACAAAGACCTAGAAGAATTAAGGAACAAACACCTAGAAGAATTAAAGAACAAACAAACAGAGGTGAACAATGGAATAACTGAAATGAAAAATACACTAGAAGGAATCAGTAGCAGAATAACTGTGGCAGAAGAACGGATAAGTGACCTGGAAGACAGAAAGGTGGAAATCACTGCCATGGAACAGAATAAAGAAAAAGAATGAAAATAAACGAAGATACCCCAAGAGTCCTCTGGGACAACTTTAAACGCAACAACATTCGCATTATAGGGGTCCCAGAAGGAGAAGAGAGAGAGAAAGGACCCAAGAATATATTTGAAGAGATTATGGTCAAAAACTTCCCTAGCATGGGAAAAGAAATAGCCACCCAAGTCCAGAAGCACAGAGTGTCCCAGGCAGGATAAACCAAAGGAGAAAAATGACAAGACACATAGTAATCAAATTGACAAAAATTAACGACAAAGAAAAATGATTGAAAGCAGCAAGGGAAAAATGACAAATAACATACAAGGGAACTCCCATAAGGATAACAACTGATTTCTCAGCAGAAAATCTACAAGCCAGAAGGAAGTGGCATGATAAATTTAAAGTGATGAAAGGGAAGAACCTACAACCAAGAGTACTCCACCCTGCAAAGAGCTCATTCAGATTTGATGGAGAAATCAAAAGCCTTACAGACAAGCAAAAGCTAAGAGAATTCAGCACCATGAAACCAGCTCTACACCAAATGCTAAAGGAACTTCTCTAAGTGGGAAACACAAGAGAAGAAAAGGACCCACCAAGACAAACCCATAACAATTAAGAAAATAGTAGTAGGAACATACATATCGATAATTACCTTAAACGTGAATGCACTACATGTTCCAACCAAAAGACACAGGCTCGCTGAATGGATACAAAAACAAGACCCATATATATGCTGTCTACAAGAGATCCATTTCAGACCTAGGGACACATACAGACTCAAAGTGAGGCGATGGAAAAATATATTCTATGCAAATGAAAATCAAAAGAAAGCTGGAGTAGCAATACTCATATCAGATAAAATAGACTTTAAAATAAAGAATGTTACAAGAGACGAGGAAAGGCACTACATAATGGTCAGGGGATCAATCCAAGAAGAAGATATAACAATTATAAATATATATGTACCCAAAATAGGAGCAGCTCAATGTATAAGGCAACTGCTAACAGCTATAAAAGAGGAAATCGACAGTAACACAATAATAGCGGGGGACTTTAACAGCTCACTTACACCAGTGGAGATCAGCCAGACAGACAATTAATAAGGAAACACAAGCTTTAAATGACACAATAGACCAGATAGAGTTAATTGATATTTATAGGACATTCCATCCAAAAACAGCAGATTACACGTTCTTCTCAACTGCACACGGAACATTCTCCAGGATAGATCACAACTTGGGTCACAGATAAAGCCTCAGTAAATTTAAGAAAACTGAAATCATATCAAGCAGCTGTTCCGACCACAATGCTATGAGATTAGAAATCAATTACACGGAAAAAACCGTAAAAAACACAAACACATGGAAGCTAAACAATACGTTACTAAATAACCAAGAGATCACTGAAGAAATCAAAGAGGAAATCAAAAACTACCTAGAGACAAATGACAACAAAAACACGATGATCCAAAACCTATGGGATGCAGCAAAAGGAGTTCTAAGAGGGAAGTTTATAGCAATACAAGCCTACCTCAAGAAACAAGAAAAATCTCAAATAAACAATCTAACCTTACACCTAGAGGAACTAGAGAAAGAAGAACAAAACCCAAAGTTAGTAGAAGGAAAGAAATCATAAAGATCAGAGCAGAAATAAATGAAATAGAAACAAAGAAAACGAAAGCAAAGATCAATAAAACTAAAAGCTGGTTCTTTGAGAAGATAAGCAAAAATGATCAACCTTTAGCCAGACTCCAGAAAAAGAGGGAGAGGACGCAAATCAACAAAATTAGAAGTGAAAAAGCAGAAGTTACAACAGACACCACAGGAATACAAAGCATCCTAAGAGACTACTACAAGCAACTCTAGGCCAATAAAATGGACAATCTGGAAGAAATGGACAAATTCTTAGAAAGGGATAACCTTCTAAGACTGAACCAGGAAGAAATAGAAAATATGAACAAACCTATCACAAGCAATGAAATTGAAACTGTGATTAAAAATCTTCCAACAAACAAAAGTCCAGAACCAGATGGCATCACAGGTGAATTCTATCAAACATTTAGAGCAGAGCTAACACCCAACCTTCTCAAATTCTTCAAAACAATTGCAGCGGAAGGAACACTCCCAAACTCATTCTATGAGACCACCATCACCCTGATACCAAAATCAGACAGAGATACTACAAGGAAAGAAAATTATAGACCAATATCACTGATGAATATAGATGTAAAAATCCTCAACAAAATACTAGCAAACAGAATCGAACAACACATGAAAAGGATCATACACCATGATCAAGTGGGGTTTATCCCAGGGATGCGAGGATTCTTCAATATACACAAATCAATGTGATACACCATATTAACAAATTGTAGAATAAAAGCATATGATCATCTCAATAGATGAAGGAAAAGATTTTGAGAAAATTCAACACTCATTTACGATAAAAACTCTGCAGAGTGTGGGCATAGAGGGAAACTACCTCAACATAATAAAGGCCATATATGACAAACCCACAGCAAACAACATTCTCAATGGTGAAAAACTGAAAGCGTTTCCTCTAAGATCAGGAACAAGACGAGGATGTCCACTCTCACCACTGCTATTCAACATAGTTTTGGAAGTCCTAGCCATGGCAATCAGAGAAGAAAAAGAAATAAAAGGAATACAAAAAGGAAAAGAAGAAGTAAAATTGTCACTGTTTGCAGATGACATGATATCATAGATAGAGAATCCTAAAGATGCCACCAGAAAACCACTGGAGCTAATCAATGAATTTGGTAAAGTTGCAGGATACAAAATTAATGCACAGAAATTGCTTGCATTCCTATACACTAACAATGAAAGATCAGAAAGAGAAATTAAGGAAACAATCCCATTACCACTGCAACAAAAAGAATAAAATACCTAGGAATAAACCTACCTAAGGAAGTAAAAGACCTGTACTCAGAAAACTATAAGACACTGATGAAAGAAATCAAAGATGATATAAACAGATGGAGACATATACCATGTTCTCGGATTAGAAGAATCAATATTGTGAAAATGACTATACTACCCAAAGCAATCTACAGATTCAATGCAATCCCGATCAAAATACCTTTGGCATTTTCTACAGAACAAGAAAAAAAAAATCTTAAAATTTGTAGGGAGACACAAAAGACCCTGGATAGCCAAAGCAGTCTTGAGGGGGGAAAAAAAAGAGCTGGAGGAATCAGACTTCCAGACTTCAGACTATATTGCAAAGCTACAGTAATCAAGATAATATGGTACTGACACAAGAACAGAAATATAGGTCAATAGAGCAGGATAGAAAGCACAGAGATAAACCCACGTACCTATGGTTCACTAATCTATGACAAAGGAGGCAAGGGTATACAATGGAGAAAAGACAGTGTCTTCAGCAAGTGGTGCTGGGAAAACTGGACAGTTACATGTAAAAGAATGAAATTAGTACACACCCTAACACCATACACAAAAATAAACTCAAAATGGATTAGAGACCTAAATATAAGACCAGCCACTATAAAACTCTTAGAGGAAAACATAAGCAGAACAGTCTATGACATAAATCACAGCAAGATCCTTTTTGACCCACCTCCTAGAGAAATGGAAATAAAAACAAAAATAAAAAAATGGGACCGAATGAAACATAAATTCTTTTGCACAGCAAAGGAAAACATAAGCAAGATGAAAAGACAACCATCAGAATGGGAGAAAATATTTTCAAATGAAGCAAATGGCAAAGGATTAATCTCCAAAAAGCAGCTCATGTAGTTCAATATCACAAAACCAAACAACCCAATCCAAAAATGGGCAGAAGACCTAAATAGACATTTCTCCAAAGAAGATATACAGGTTGCCAACAAACACATGAAAGGATGCTGAACATCACTAATCATTAGAGAAATGCAAATCAAAACTACAGTGAGGTATCACCTCACACCAGTCAGAATGGCCATCATCAAAAAATCTACCAACAATAAATGCTGGAGAGGCATTTATTGGAGCAAAGGGAACCCTCTTGCACTGTTGGTGGGAATGTAAATTGATATAGCCACTAGGGAGAACGGTATGGGGGTTCCTTAAAAACTAAAAATAGAACTACCATACAACCCAGCAAACCCACTCCTGGACATTTACCCTGAGAAAACCATAATTCAAAAAGAGTCATGTACCACAATGTTCACTGTAGCTCTATTTACAATAGCCAGGACATGGAAGCAACCTAAGTGTCCATCAACAGATAAATGGATAAGGAAGATGTGGCACAAATATACAATGGAACATTATTCAGCCATAAAAAGAAACGAAATTGAGTTACTTTTAGTGAGGTGGATGGATCTAGAGTCTGTCCTACAGAGTGAAGTAAGTCAGAAAGAGAAAAACAAATACCGTATGCTAACACATATATATGGAATCTTAAAAAAAAAAGTTTATGAAGAACCTAGGGGCAGGAAAGGATTAAGGACACAGACGTAGAGAAAGGACTTGAGGACATGGGGAGAGGGAAGGGTAAGCTGGGACAAAGTGAGAGAGTGGTATGGACATATATACACTACCAAATGTAAAATTGATAGCTACTGGGAAGCAGCCACATAGCACAGGGAGATCAGCTCTGTGCTTTGTGACCACCTAAAAGGGTGGGATAAGGGAGTGAGAGGGAGGTGCAAGAGGGAGGGGATATGGTGTTATATGTATACGCACAGCTGATTCACTTTTTTATACAGCAGAAACTAACACACAATTGTAAAGCAATTATACTCCAATAAAGATGTAAAAGAAAAAAAAAAGCCCAGAGATAAACCTACACACCTATGGCCCACTAATCTATGACAAAGGAGGCAAGGGTATACAAAGGAGAAAAGACAGTCTCTTCAATAAGTGGTGCTGGGAAAAATGGACAGCTACATGTAAAAGAATGAAATTAGAACACTCCCTAACACCATACACAAAAAATAAACTCAAAATGGATTAGAGACCGAAATGTAAGACCGGACACTATAAAACTCTTAGAGGAAAACATAGGAAGAATACTCTTTGACATAAATCACAGCAAGATCTTTTTTGATCCACCTCCTAGAGTAATGGAATAAAAAAAAATAAACATATGGGAGCAAATGAAACCTAAAAGCTTTTGCAAAGCAAAGGAAACTACAAACAAGACGAAAAGACAACCCTCACAATGGGAGAAAATATTTGCAAACGAATCAATGGACAAAGGATTAATCTCCAATGTATATAAACAGCTCATGCAGCTCAACAGTAAAAAAACAAACAACCCAATCCAAAAATGGGCAGATGACGTAAATAGACATTTGTCCCAAGAAGACATACAGATGACCAAGAAGCACATGAAAAGCTGCTCAACATCACTAATTATTAGAGAAATATAAACCAAAACTACAATGAGGTATCGCCTCACACGAGTTAGAATGGGCATCATCAGAAAATCTACAAGCAACAAATGCTGGAGAGGGTGTGGAGAAAAGGGAACCCTCTTACACTATTTGTGGGAATGTAAATTGATACAGTCACGATGGAGAACAGTATGGAGGTTCCTTAAGAAACTAAAAATAGAATTACCATATGACCCAGCAATCCCACTACTGGCCATATACCCAGAGAAAACCATAATTCAAAAAGACATATTCACCACAATATTCATTGCAGCACTATTTACAATAGCCAGGTCATGGAAGCAACCTAAATGCCCATAGACAGACGAACAGAAAAGATGTGCTACATATATAAAATGGAATATTACTCAGCCATAAAAAGGAATGAAATTGGGTCATTTGTAGAGACGTGGATAGATCTAGAGACTGTCATACAGAGTGAAGTAAGTCAGAAAGAGAAAAACAAATATCGTATATTAACGCATACATGTGGAACCTAGAAAAATGGTAAAGATGAACCGGTTTGCAAGGCAGAAATAGAGACACAGATGTAGAGAACAAATGTATGGACACCAAGGGGGGAAAGTGGCAGGGTGGTGGTGGTGGGATGAATTGCGAGCCTGGGATTGACATATATACACTTATATGTATAAAATAGGTTACCAATAAGAGCCTGCTGTATAAAAAAATGAATAAAATAAATTCAAAAATTAAAAAATAAGTAATACTTAAAAAAATAAAACAGAAAAAAAGTTCTGTCCTTCCCATAGACGTATTTATATGAATGAATTATTTCCATGCTTATATCCATAAATACAAAAAGAGGAATAAAACTTACCTTGAACCAAAAAAGAAAAAAAAAAAAAAACAGAACCCACTGGTCATACAGAGGAAAACCCTATCAGGGCACTTGCTCCAGGGGTAAACAATTCTGAAGTTGGTCACAGGTGGGGAATCATCTCCCATGCAGCCAGCAGCCCCCACACGAGGAGCGTCCTCATTGCAAAGCTGGGGGACCGTGAGGAGGCGTCTCTGAGTAAACGTGAGCTGAGCCCCAGGCCAGCTGCTGCTGAACTTTTCCCACCCTTCCCAGGTAAAACACCTGAATGTGTGCAAAGACTTTAAAAACTAGAGGAAGGGGCTTGGAGTCACACCAGCGACAGCACGCAGGCCGACTTGGTGCCTGCAGGCCAGCCAGGATGGTCCTGGCCCCGGGCGCTCGTCTGGAAGCTTTCCATTTCCCTGCCTGAGGTACCCCTCCTGTCCCGGCCCCCACTGCTTTTTTCCTTCCTCACCTCTGCCCGGGGAGAAATTCCAGCAGCAAGTATGGGTGACACATCCTCTTCTTTAGCAGGTGGCAGCCCGGCAACTCCTGCAGAAAGTCCAGCAGAGCCCCAGTCACACTGGGCCACTCATAGAGCCGTGGGCCCTACTCCCTCCCACCAGCCCAACCCCGAGACTGCTGACGGGGCAGAGAATATGGCGTCAGGCACAGCTGCAGAGGCTTTTGCTGCCTGGAGGGGTGTTTATATTGACCTCAACCCAGGCACACCTGGGAAGGGCTGGCCGGCCGGGTCAGGCTGCCCAGGTCAGCCAATCCTCGCCCCTCAGGGGCTCAGAGTTGCAGAAAATGGGCCTTGCTGCACCGGCCAGATCCAAGGAACAGGTGTAGGGTCCCGAGAGTCAGGATAGATAAGGGGCGGCAGCCCTGGCTTGTTTTCGAATCATTTTATCTGGTCCATGAGTGGGAGACAACTTCAAGAAGACCCTCTGCTAATGAGAGGAACCCAGGAGTCAGGGAGAGGAGGGGTGGTGGGTGGAGACAGAGGCCTGGTGCCCCGGCTGCAGTGGAAGCCCCTGGAAGACCAGGCAGAGGGAGGCCGCACAGAGTGAAGCCTAGGGTCACAGACCTGTTGGAGCTGCTGTTTGTTAGTTCAAGCTCTGCTCTGAGGTGCTCTGTGTCAGCTCTGAGTGACAGGGGTGCTGGGGGTGCTCTGCAATGAGGGCTACGTGCACGGTTCCTGTGTGCCCAGCCCTGCCGGGGTACCTGTCCACGGGAGCTCCATATCCAGGGAGGGGCCTGCCCACGAGAGCCCCGTGGGCTGCTGCGTACCTGCCCAGGTGAGCTCCATATCCTGGGAGGGGCCTGACCACAAGAGCCCCGTGGGCTGCTGGGGACCTGGTAGAGGACGCCAGGACAGTCAGTGAAGCCACAGAGGATACACATCTAGTAGTTCCTAATTCCTACACCCTGCTGGTCATTCTACCATCCACCAGGACATGGCATTCTGTATTAGACTTCAATGATGCCTTCTTCTGTATTCCATTAGTCCCAGAGTCACAAGAAATTTTGGCTGTGAGTGGCAGGACTCAACCTACAACAAAAACAATACTGCTGGGCCGTCCTGCCCCAGGGGTTCAAAAATTCCCACACCATCTTTGGGGAAACGTTAGCTAAAGACCTAAAAGATCTACCTCTGGAGAAGGGAACCCTCCTTCAATATGCAGATGACATTCTGATCACCAGCCCGACTAAGGAGGCCTCTGAACTACCTAGCCAATAAAAGATAGAAGGTGTCCAAGGAAAAGGCTCAAATATCACAAACTAAGGTGGCCTTCCTGGGCTTCATTCGCACAGAAGGTCGGAGAAGCCCACCCCAGGAAAGGGAAGAAGCCATTTGCAGCCTCACCTTTCCTGAAACTAGAAGACAGCTTAGGGGTTCCTGGGGAGACCGGGGTTTGCTGCATCTGGATCCCTAACTACAGTCTAATAGCTGGGCCTCTATATGAAACACTGAAAGGAAAAGATGATGATCCTTTTGAATAGAATCCAGAAGCGGCCTTTCAAGAATGGAAAGAGCAGTCAATTCAGACCCTGGCCCTGGACCTCCCTAAGTTAGCTAAACCCTTTGACCTTTACATTCCTGGTCCAAGGCGAATCGCCCTTGGAGTATTAGTGCAAAAACTGGGACCACTTGAAATGGAACAATGTAAGAATGCCCTCCAGGCATTGGCCAGCCACCCCATCCGACCAGGATACTGGGGGTATCTAAAAACCTGGAAATCAGCAGCCCGCAAGGCCAGCTCCCTCCTAAGGGAAAAGGACGCCACTTGGTGATCCTAACCACCCACCATGCCCTGAAGTTGCAGGGATTGCTCTGTGGGCACAATGACCTCGAGTGAGGAGGCCCTCCAACACCAACCTCCAGAGAGACAACCTGGGGCAATGGGCCCCCATGACGACTCGTGTGACCATCACTTGACCTGGAGCTTCTCTCAGAAAACAACAAGAGTGTGCCCCAAAAGAGCAGACTATTGCTTACAGGACTTACTGCACCCAGAGTGGAGCTAATAAACTTGGCAGGGGAACCGTAAATAACGCTGCCACCATAGAAAAGCCTACAGACACCGCAGTGACGGTGGCCAATGAGACCGGCTGTACTCCTGGCTACTTCAAAAGGCCGTTGACTGAGTGGCCGTCATGGTCCTGGATCACCACCGGCCCTGGACTGTCTGGGAGTTGAGCAAGCAGGGCTCTGACACCTGGTGCTGTTTGTACGTTAATTCAGTGGCCTAACTGAAGAAAGCACAGACTACTGGTCAGAGCATCTAGGCTGGCAGAAACCATCAGCCTAAGGGGGCCGAACCAATGTGGAGCAGGGTAAAACCGCCCACCCCCCCAGCGTCTCTGCACATCTCTTTCCTGGACCCTTAAAGGTCATTAGAATCTATAAAACTTCCAATGCTGGTGCTCAGGCAGACGAGCAGTGAGGGAGGAGGCCTGCGGACAATCAACCTCACCTGGAGGCTGCTGGGGAGAAGTCCTGCCCCTCCCCCCGGGTATGAGGACACCCAACTCAGCATGAAGCATTTACAGAAGACGTGTCTGCACCCTCAGCGCCCCAAGAATGAGGAATGGGACAAAAGGCAGAGGAGGGCTTTGTCACTGGCAAAGCCCATTAAAAATTCCTGGGAGATAAAAATAGAATCTGGGCAATAAAATAAAGTCTAACCATTTTTTCCTTTGTGCTTTGTCTAATTTCACTTGCTCCTAGGTTTCCACATGCAGAGGTCCCACACCCGACACTTCAGACCCGATTTCCTCGTGCAAAATGGCTGGGCCGACACCTCAGCTCGTGGGGCCCCGTGCAGACTCTGCGACATAGAGCCTGAGCTCCAGCCAACCTGGCCCTCGAGAGCTCCGCCCCCTCCCTCCCGCTGATGCTGACAGGATCCCTACACAGCAGCCCGGCCCACAACCCGCAGGGGAGCACACACTCTCACCTCTCCATTCTCTGATCAAAATATAAAGTTTTCCTTTGCTTCTGAACCAAAGTCAGTCTCGATCTGTTGGCTCCAATGACACTGGGCAGGGAGACCCTTGTTGGGGCCCACTCTGCAGGATCAGTAACAGAATTTGAGAACATTGTAACTTCAATGCACAGATGTGTGAGCCAAACTGTAATTAACATAGAGCAGTGTATAAGGCTCGTGTAAAATAAGATGTTTCTAACACTTCCATTTGATATTTCCATCACTTTATTATAAGCAAGTTCAGTGGAGGGGATTGTCTTATTTGGCAGGTCAAGAGTAGAGAAATGCAGGGATTTCTTTCCAAGGATGTACATCTAATAATCTTGGTTGAAGTTTCAACCTTGTTTTGAATGATTTTCCATTGAAAATGATACCTCTCTTTCAGCTCCTAGATTTCTGAGAAGTATAAAATCTTATATTTTTTATTACCAAAGGGGAAAGGTGGGAGGAGGGATAAATTAACAGTTTCAGATTAACATATACACACTGCTATGTATAAAATATATCATCAACAGGGAACTACTGTATAGCACAGGGAACTATACTCAATATTTTGTAATGACCCCTGAGGGGAAATAATCTGAAAAACAATAGATATCTATATCGACATCATCTATCAACTACAGATAAAATGGAAACTAAAGGAGGCCGATGGTGAGCGTTTCTGAACCTGAAGACTTCAATCATCTAAAGTTCGGACTCTGCCTACGGCCCAAGTCCCTTAATGAACACACATGTACCAGTAGCTTAAAAATTCCCCAGATTGGAGTTCGGGGAGACACTGATTTGGAAAAATCCCTTGTGTTCTCCTTACATACACGGGACCTTTCCTACAGCTAAAACATGCCTGTGACACCCAGAAGATGGAACACGGTTGGATCAGGAAGATTTTTGGAAAAGGCACCAAAACGCCTAATTTCCTGGTTGTTGGGTTCACCCCTCCAGCCTTTTTCCTTAAAATCTCCCCACTAGAGGATGTCAGCACCTTCAACATCCAGTTGCACAGAAATCGGAATTTGTCCAAAGGAAGAAGGGGAAGGAGGAGAAACAAGGGGAGCCAAGCCCTAGATGTTCGGAGAGGCACATGTCACTCTACTTTCCAGTCAGGAAGAAGAATTAAGCAAAGGCTTAGCCTGCCACCGGGAACCAGAGTAGGGACAGAAGCAAACGAGCGGTTCTGCGGAAAGCTCCCAAAAAAGCGAGTTGAAAAATGGAGCTCAGGGGCACTGCAATTCACAAACCTGCAGAGTTATAAATGATAACTCTCGTCCACAAATATATTGAGGGAAGGCAACGAAGAGGATTTGAAATTAAGGCAGAATTGCAGGAAACAGATTTCAGGAGATAGATTCGAATCACCACTAAAGCACATGAAGAGCGGCAAAACGTCGACAATGATGCACTTGGCCAAAAAGAGCATATGCGTTTTGTTCTGAATGAATTCAGGAAAAAACCCATAGGCCCTTTTTGGCCAACCAAACAAGCCGGAAATGCAATTCAGCGCTACAAAGAAGTCTGACTTCCCATCGGTCAAAATGGCCTTCCTAAAAAAGTGTAAAACAAGAAAAGCAGGAGAGGCCAGGGAGGAAAGAGAGCCTTGCTACACTGATGGGCGGGATGTAAATGGCCAACAGCCACTCTGGAGAAGTGTACGGTGTGTCCTGAAACATCTAAAAAACACAGCTTAGAGAGAATAGGGCACTTCCACTCATGGGGGTATAAATTGGGAAAATGAAAAATCAGCAAGACACAAGCACACCAAAGTTTAGGGCTGCTCTCTTGACAAGGACCTCCACTTCATTCCACCTTAAATATCCCAGGAAAGAGAAAAATGGATAAAGAAGTTGTGGTCCTTATGTACAATGGAATATCACTCAGCCATGAAATCAATGTCATAAGGCTAGTAGCAGCATGATGAGTGGATTTAGGTACGACGATTCTAAGTGAAATAAGTCACACAGAAAAGGACACTTCTCATAAGGTCTCACTGATAGAGGGAATGTAAAAACCGTTACACTTGAACTGAATTACAAAAGAGAACAGAGTCACACATGCAGAAAACACACTATGGGTGCTAACGGGAAAGGTGAGGTGGGGTGATACATAAAACAAGGGTTTCAAATTAGCTCAGATACCGTTGCATAAACCCAATATGTAATAGACAAGACCTACTCCTTGCTCAGAGAACTGGACTCAACACGCCCTGTTCACCGCACAACATTATATCTGACTAGTAATAATCTTAAAACCTATATATTGATATCTCTCTGTTAGTGTGTCAAGTGGATGTAAAGCGGCATAAACACAACAGTGAAAAGCAGCTAAAACCCATTATAAAAATAAATAACTTTGAAAAACCGATGAAACAAAGACAGTGAAAGAGAGCGAAATTCTTACACAATGCGTTCAGGGGCTGTGATGAAACTTGGATTGACCATATCTAGACCCACAGCTGGATGAGACATAAGGGTGGACACTCTTGCGGCTGAGAGGTTTGGTGAGGTTGGGTGAGCAAATGCAGACCCTTTAAAGTACTATTGCGTGGTACCCATCCCATGGGTCCCAAATCTCCAGGTTCAAGGGCATCTTCCTACATCGAAAACATGCATGAGAAACCCAGAAGATGGTACACCGTGTGATGGGGAAAGGTTTCTAAAACGCACCTCATTTCTCATCTCCTTGTGCCCAGGTTCGCCATTCCAGCCGCTTTTCTAGCAAGCTCCCTACTTGGAGCATCAGCACCTTTAACCTCCTGTTCCATACAGGTTGCAATTTGTCCTGAGGATGAACGGGTAGATGGGGAACCAATGAGAGACTAGTTCTTGGTGTTGGGACAGGCAAAGGTCACTCTATTGTCCCATCAGGAAGAAGAATTTACCACAGACTCAGCCTGCCCCCCGGAACCAGAACAGGGCCTGAAGCCATCCTGCGCTTTTGCGGCCATCTCCAAAAAAGCGAGTTGTAAAATGGAGCTACAGGGCACTGCAATTCACAAACCTGCAGAATTATAAATGATAACTCTCGTCCACAAATATATTGAGGGAAGGCAAAGAAGAGGATTTGAAATCAAGGCAGAATTGCAGGAAACAGATTTCACGAGGTAGATTCGAATCGCCTTTAAAGCACATGAAAAGCGGCAAAACGTTGACAATGATGCCCTTGGCCAAAAAGGGCGTATGCGTTTTTTCCTGTATATATTCAGGAAAAAACGCATACGCCCTTTTTGGCCAACCAAGCAACCTGGAAAGGCAAATCAGCGCTACAAAGAAGTCTCGCTTCCCATCGGTTAAAAGGGCCATGCTGAAAAAAGTGTCAAAACCAGAAATGCAGGACAGGCCATGGAGAAATGGGAGCCTTGCTACACTGATGGGCGGGATGTAAATTGCCAACAGCCACTCTGGAGAAGAGTACGGTGTGTCCTGAAACATCTAAAAAACACAGCTTAGAGAGCATAGGGCACTTCCACTCATGGGGGTATAAATTGGGAAAATGAAAAATCAGCAAGACACAAGCACCCCAAAGTTTAGGGCTGCTCTGTTGACAAGGACCTCCACTTCATTCCACCTTCAATATCCCAGGAAAGAGAAAAATGGATAAAGAAGTTGTGGTCCTTATGTACAATGGAATATCACTCAGCCATGAAATCAATGCCATAAGGCTAGTAGCAGCATGATGAGTGGATTTAGGTACGACGATTCTAAGTGAAATAAGTCACACAGAAAAGGACACTTCTCATAAGGTATCACTGATAGAGGGAATGTAAAAACCGTTACACTTGAACTGAATTACAAAACAGAACAGAGTCACACATGCAGAAAACACACTATGGCTGCTTAACGGGAAAGGTGAGGTGGGGTGATACATAAAACAAGGGTTTCAAATTAGCTCAGATACCGTTCCATAAACCCAATATGTAATAGACAAGACCTACTCCTTGCTCAGAGAACTGGACTCAACACGCCCTATTCACCGCACAAGAATATATCTGACTAGTAATAATCTTAAAACCTATGTATTGATATCTCTCTGTTAGTGTGTCAAGTGGGTGTAAAGCGGCATAAACACAGCAGTGAAAAGCAGCTAAACCCCATTATAAAAATAAGTTACTTAGAAAAACCCATGAAACAAAGACAGTGAAAGAGAGCGAAATTCTTACACAATGCGTTCAGGGGCTGTGATGCAACCTGGATTGACCATATCTAGACCCACAGCTGGATGAGACATAAGGGTGGACACTGTTGCGGCTGAGAGGTTTGGTGAGGTTGGGTGAGCAAACGCAGACCCTTTAAAGTAATACTGCGTGGTACCCATCGCATGGGTCCCAAATCTCCAGGTTCAAGGGCATCTTCCTACAATCGAAAACATGCATGAGAAACCCAGAAGATGGTACACCGTGTGATGGGGAAAGGTTTCTAAAACGCACCTCATTTCTCATCTCCTTGTGCCCGGGTTCGGTATTCCAGCCGCTTTACTAGCAATCTCCCTACTTGGAGCATCAACACCTTTAACCTCCTGTTCCGTACAGGTTGCAATTTGTCCTGAGGGTGAACGGGAAGACGTGGAACCAATGAGAGACTAGCTCTTGGTGTTGGGACAGGCACAGGTCACTCTATTTTCCCATCAGGAAGAAGAATTAACCACAGGCTCAGCCTGCCACCCGGAACCAGAACAGGGCCTGAAGCCATCCTGCGCTATTGCGGCCAGCTCCCTAAAAAGCGAGTTGTAAAATGGAGGTTCAGGGCACTGCATTTCACAAACCTGCAGACTTATAAATGATAACTCTCGTCCACAAATATATTGAGGGAAGGCAAAGAAGAGGATTTGAAATCAAGGCAGAATTGCAGGAAACAGATTTCAGGAGGTAGATTCGAATCGCCTTTAAAGCACATGAAAAGCGGCAAAACTTTGACAATGATGCCCTTGGCCAAAAAGGGCGTATGCGTTTTTTCCGGAATATATTCAGGAAAAAACGCATACGCCCTTTTTGGCCAACCAAGCAACCTGGAAAGGCAAATCAGCGCTACAAAGAAGTCTCGCTTCCCATCGGTTAAAAGGGCCATGCTGAAAAAAGTGTCAAAACCAGAAATGCAGGACAGGCCATGGAGAAATGGGAGCCTTGCTACACTGATGGGTGGGATGTAAATTGCCAACAGCCACACTGGAGAAGAGTACGGTGTGTCCTGAAACATCTAAAATACACAGCTTAGAGAGCATAGGGCACTTCCACTCATGGGGGTATAAATTGGGAAAATGAAAAATCAGCAAGACACAAGCACCCCAAAGTTTAGGGTTGCTCTGTTGACAAGGACCTCCACTTCATTCCACCTTAAATATGCCAGGAAAGAGAAAAATGGATAAAAGAGTTGTGGTCCTTATGTACAAAGGAATATCACTCAGCCATGAAATTAATGTCATAAGGCTAGTAGCAGCATGATGAGTGGATTTAGGTACGACGATTCTAAGTGAAGTAAGTTACACAGAAAAGGACACTTCTCATAAGGTATCAGTGATAGAGGGAATGTAAAAACCGTTACACTTGAACTGAATTATAAAACAGAACGGAGTCACACTTGCAGAAAACACACTATGGCTGCTTAACGGGAAAGGTGAGGTGGGGTGATACATAAAACAAGGGTTTCAAATTAGCTCAGATACCGTTCCATAAACCCAATATGTAATAGACAAGACCTACTCCTTGCTCAGAGAACTGGACTCAACACGCCCTATTCACCGCACAAGAATATATCTGACTAGTAATAATCTTAAAACCTATGTATTCATATCTCTCTTTTTGTGTGTCAAGTGGGTGTAAAGCGGCATAAACACAGCAGTGAAAAGCAGCTAAACCCCATTATAAAAATAAATTACTTTGAAAAACCCATGAAACAAAGACAGTGAAAGAGAGCGAAATTCTTACACAATGCGTTCAGGGGCTGTGATGCAACCTGGATTGACCATATCTAGACCCACAGCTGGATGAGACATAAGGGTGGACACTCTTGGGGCTGAGAGGTTTGGTGAGGTTGGGTGAGCAAACGCAGACCCTTTAAAGTAATACTGCGTGGTACCCATCGCATGGGTCCCAAATCTCCAGGTTCAAGGGCATCTTCCTACATCGAAAACATGCATGAGAAACCCAGAAGATGGTACACCGTGTGATGGGGAAAGGTTTCTAAAACGCACCTCATTTCTCATCTCCTTGTGCCCGGGTTCGGTATTCCAGCCGCTTTACTAGCAATCTCCCTCCTTGGAGCATCAGCACCTTTAACCTCCTGTTCCGTACAGGTTGCAATTTGTCCTGAGGGTGAACGGGAAGACGTGGAACCAATGAGAGACTAGCTCTTGGTGTTGGGACAGGCACAGGTCACTCTATTTTCCCATCAGGAAGAAGAATTAACCACAGGCTCAGCCTGCCACCCGGAACCAGAACAGGGCCTGAAGCCATCCTGCGCTATTGCGGCCAGCTCCCTAAAAAGCGAGTTGTAAAATGGAGGTTCAGGGCACTGCATTTCACAAACCTGCAGACTTATAAATGATAACTCTCGTCCACAAATATATTGAGGGAAGGCAAAGAAGAGGATTTGAAATCAAGGCAGAATTGCAGGAAACAGATTTCAGGAGGTAGATTCGAATCTCCTTTAAAGCACATGAAAAGCGGAAAAACTTTGACAATGATGCCCTTGGCCAAAAAGGGCGTATGCGTTTTTTCCTGAATATATTCAGGAAAAAACGCATACGCCCTTTTTGGCCAACCAAGCAACCTGGAAAGGCAAATCAGCGCTACAAAGAAGTCTCGCTTCCCATCGGTTAAAAGGGCCATGCTGAAAAAAGTGTCAAAACCAGAAATGCAGGACAGGCCATGGAGAAATGGGAGCCTTGCTACACTGATGGGCGGGATGTAAATTGCCAACAGCCACACTGGAGAAGAGTACGGTGTGTCCTGAAACATCTAAAATACACAGCTTAGAGAGCATAGGGCACTTCCACTCATGGGGGTATAAATTGGGAAAATGAAAAATCAGCAAGACACAAGCACCCCAAAGTTTAGGGTTGCTCTGTTGACAAGGACCTCCACTTCATTCCACCTTAAATATGCCAGGAAAGAGAAAAATGGATAAAAGAGTTGTGGTCCTTATGTACAAAGGAATATCACTCAGCCATGAAATTAATGTCATAAGGCTAGTAGCAGCATGATGAGTGGATTTAGGTACGACGATTCTAAGTGAAGTAAGTTACACAGAAAAGGACACTTCTCATAAGGTATCAGTGATAGAGGGAATGTAAAAACCGTTACACTTGAACTGAATTATAAAACAGAACGGAGTCACACATGCAGAAAACACACTATGGCTGCTTAACGGGAAAGGTGAGGTGGGGTGATACATAAAACAAGGGTTTCAAATTAGCTCAGATACCGTTCCATAAACCCAATATGTAATAGACAAGACCTACTCCTTGCTCAGAGAACTGGACTCAACACGCCCTATTCACCGCACAAGAATATATCTGACTAGTAATAATCTTAAAACCTATGTATTCATATCTCTCTGTTAGTGTGTCAAGTGGGTGTAAAGCGGCATAAACACAGCAGTGAAAAGCAGCTAAACCCCATTATAAGAATAAATTACTTTTTCAAACCCATGAAACAAAGACAGTGAAAGAGAGCGAAATTCTTACACAATGCGTTCAGGGGCTGTGATCCAACCTGGATTGACCATATCTAGACCCACAGCTGGATGAGACATAAGGGTGGACACTCTTGAGGCTGAGAGGTTTGGTGAGGTTGGGTGAGCAAACGCAGACCCTTTAAAGTAATACTGCGTGGTACCCATCACATGGGTCCCAAATCTCCAGGTTCAAGGGCATCTTCCTCCATCGAAAACATGCATGAGAAACCCAGAAGATGGTACACCGTGTGATGGGGAAAGGTTTCTAAAACGCACCTCATTTCTCATCTCCTTGTGCTCGGGTTCGCCATTCCAGCCACTTTACTAGCAATCTCCCTCCTTGGAGCATCAGCACCTTTAACCTCCTGTTCCGTACAGGTTGCAATTTGTCCTGAGGATGAACGGGAAGACGTGGAACCAATGAGAGACTAGCTCTTGGTGTTGGGACACGCAGAGGTCACTCTATTTTCCCATCAGGAAGAAGAATTAACCACAGGCTCAGCCTGCCCCCCGGAACAAGAACAGGGCCTGAAGCCATCCTGAGCTTTTGCGGCCATCTCCCAAAAACGCGAGTTGTAAAATGGAGGTTCAGGGCACTGCAATTCACAAACCTGCAGACTTATAAATGATACCTCTCGTCCACAAATATATTGAGGGAAGGCAAAGAAGAGGATTTGAAATCAAGGCAGAATTGCAGGAAACAGATTTCAGGAGGTAGATTCGAATCGCCTTTAAAGCACATGAAAAGCGGCAAAACGTTGACAATGATGCCCTTGGCCAAAAAGGGCGTATGCGTTTTTTCCTGAATATATTCAGGAAAAAACGCATACGCCCTTTTTGGCCAACCAAGCAACCTGGAAAGGCAAATCAGCGCTACAAAGAAGTCTCGCTTCCCATCGGTTAAAAGGGCCATGCTGAAAAAAGTGTCAAAACCAGAAATGCAGGACAGGCCATGGAGAAATGGGAGCCTTGCTACACTGATGGGCGGGATGTAAATTGCCAACAGCCACTCTGGAGAAGAGTACGGTGTGTCCTGAAACATCTAAAAAACACAGCTTAGAGAGCATAGGGCACTTCCACTCATGGGGGTATAAATTGGGAAAATGAAAAATCAGCAAGACACAAGCACCCCAAAGTTTAGGGCTGCTCTGTTGACAAGGACCTCCACTTCATTCCACCTTCAATATCCCAGGAAAGAGAAAAATGGATAAAGAAGTTGTGGTCCTTATGTACAATGGAATATCACTCAGCCATGAAATCAATGCCATAAGGCTAGTAGCAGCATGATGAGTGGATTTAGGTACGACGATTCTAAGTGAAATAAGTCACACAGAAAAGGACACTTCTCATAAGGTATCACTGATAGAGGGAATGTAAAAACCGTTACACTTGAACTGAATTACAAAACAGAACAGAGTCACACATGCAGAAAACACACTATGGCTGCTTAACGGGAAAGGTGAGGTGGGGTGATACATAAAACAAGGGTTTCAAATTAGCTCAGATACCGTTCCATAAACCCAATATGTAATAGACAAGACCTACTCCTTGCTCAGAGAACTGGACTCAACACGCCCTATTCACCGCACAAGAATATATCTGAGTAGTAATAATCTTAAAACCTATGTATTGATATCTCTCTGTTAGTGTGTCAAGTGGGTGTAAAGCGGCATAAACACAGCAGTGAAAAGCAGCTAAACCCCATTATAAAAATAAGTTACTTAGAAAAACCCATGAAACAAAGACAGTGAAAGAGAGCGAAATTCTTACACAATGCGTTCAGGGGCTGTGATGCAACCTGGATTGACCATATCTAGACCCACAGCTGGATGAGACATAAGGGTGGACACTGTTGCGGCTGAGAGGTTTGGTGAGGTTGGGTGAGCAAACGCAGACCCTTTAAAGTAATACTGCGTGGTACCCATCGCATGGGTCCCAAATCTCCAGGTTCAAGGGCATCTTCCTACATCGAAAACATGCATGAGAAACCCAGAAGATGGTACACCGTGTGATGGGGAAAGGTTTCTAAAACGCACCTCATTTCTCATCTCCTTGTGCCCGGGTTCGGTATTCCAGCCGCTTTACTAGCAATCTCCCTCCTTGGAGCATCAGCACCTTTAACCTCCTGTTCCGTACAGGTTGCAATTTGTCCTGAGGGTGAACGGGAAGACGTGGAACCAATGAGAGACTAGCTCTTGGTGTTGGGACAGGCACAGGTCACTCTATTTTCCCATCAGGAAGAAGAATTAACCACAGGCTCAGCCTGCCACCCGGAACCAGAACAGGGCCTGAAGCCATCCTGCGCTATTGCGGCCAGCTCCCTAAAAAGCGAGTTGTAAAATGGAGGTTCAGGGCACTGCATTTCACAAACCTGCAGACTTATAAATGATAACTCTCGTCCACAAATATATTGAGGGAAGGCAAAGAAGAGGATTTGAAATCAAGGCAGAATTGCAGGAAACAGATTTCAGGAGGTAGATTCGAATCTCCTTTAAAGCACATGAAAAGCGGAAAAACTTTGACAATGATGCCCTTGGCCAAAAAGGGCGTATGCGTTTTTTCCTGAATATATTCAGGAAAAAACGCATACGCCCTTTTTGGCCAACCAAGCAACCTGGAAAGGCAAATCAGCGCTACAAAGAAGTCTCGCTTCCCATCGGTTAAAAGGGCCATGCTGAAAAAAGTGTCAAAACCAGAAATGCAGGACAGGCCATGGAGAAATGGGAGCCTTGCTACACTGATGGGCGGGATGTAAATTGCCAACAGCCACACTGGAGAAGAGTACGGTGTGTCCTGAAACATCTAAAATACACAGCTTAGAGAGCATAGGGCACTTCCACTCATGGGGGTATAAATTGGGAAAATGAAAAATCAGCAAGACACAAGCACCCCAAAGTTTAGGGTTGCTCTGTTGACAAGGACCTCCACTTCATTCCACCTTAAATATGCCAGGAAAGAGAAAAATGGATAAAAGAGTTGTGGTCCTTATGTACAAAGGAATATCACTCAGCCATGAAATTAATGTCATAAGGCTAGTAGCAGCATGATGAGTGGATTTAGGTACGACGATTCTAAGTGAAGTAAGTTACACAGAAAAGGACACTTCTCATAAGGTATCAGTGATAGAGGGAATGTAAAAACCGTTACACTTGAACTGAATTATAAAACAGAACGGAGTCACACATGCAGAAAACACACTATGGCTGCTTAACGGGAAAGGTGAGGTGGGGTGATACATAAAACAAGGGTTTCAAATTAGCTCAGATACCGTTCCATAAACCCAATATGTAATAGACAAGACCTACTCCTTGCTCAGAGAACTGGACTCAACACGCCCTATTCACCGCACAAGAATATATCTGACTAGTAATAATCTTAAAACCTATGTATTCATATCTCTCTGTTAGTGTGTCAAGTGGGTGTAAAGCGGCATAAACACAGCAGTGAAAAGCAGCTAAACCCCATTATAAGAATAAATTACTTTTTCAAACCCATGAAACAAAGACAGTGAAAGAGAGCGAAATTCTTACACAATGCGTTCAGGGGCTGTGATCCAACCTGGATTGACCATATCTAGACCCACAGCTGGATGAGACATAAGGGTGGACACTCTTGAGGCTGAGAGGTTTGGTGAGGTTGGGTGAGCAAACGCAGACCCTTTAAAGTAATACTGCGTGGTACCCATCACATGGGTCCCAAATCTCCAGGTTCAAGGGCATCTTCCTCCATCGAAAACATGCATGAGAAACCCAGAAGATGGTACACCGTGTGATGGGGAAAGGTTTCTAAAACGCACCTCATTTCTCATCTCCTTGTGCTCGGGTTCGCCATTCCAGCCACTTTACTAGCAATCTCCCTCCTTGGAGCATCAGCACCTTTAACCTCCTGTTCCGTACAGGTTGCAATTTGTCCTGAGGATGAACGGGAAGACGTGGAACCAATGAGAGACTAGCTCTTGGTGTTGGGACACGCAGAGGTCACTCTATTTTCCCATCAGGAAGAAGAATTAACCACAGGCTCAGCCTGCCCCCCGGAACAAGAACAGGGCCTGAAGCCATCCTGAGCTTTTGCGGCCATCTCCCAAAAACGCGAGTTGTAAAATGGAGGTTCAGGGCACTGCAATTCACAAACCTGCAGACTTATAAATGATACCTCTCGTCCACAAATATATTGAGGGAAGGCAAAGAAGAGGATTTGAAATCAAGGCAGAATTGCAGGAAACAGATTTCAGGAGGTAGATTCGAATCGCCTTTAAAGCACATGAAAAGCGGCAAAACGTTGACAATGATGCCCTTGGCCAAAAAGGGCGTATGCGTTTTTTCCTGAATATATTCAGGAAAAAACGCATACGCCCTTTTTGGCCAACCAAGCAACCTGGAAAGGCAAATCAGCGCTACAAAGAAGTCTCGCTTCCCATCGGTTAAAAGGGCCATGCTGAAAAAAGTGTCAAAACCAGAAATGCAGGACAGGCCATGGAGAAATGGGAGCCTTGCTACACTGATGGGCGGGATGTAAATTGCCAACAGCCACTCTGGAGAAGAGTACGGTGTGTCCTGAAACATCTAAAAAACACAGCTTAGAGAGCATAGGGCACTTCCACTCATGGGGGTATAAATTGGGAAAATGAAAAATCAGCAAGACACAAGCACCCCAAAGTTTAGGGCTGCTCTGTTGACAAGGACCTCCACTTCATTCCACCTTCAATATCCCAGGAAAGAGAAAAATGGATAAAGAAGTTGTGGTCCTTATGTACAATGGAATATCACTCAGCCATGAAATCAATGCCATAAGGCTAGTAGCAGCATGATGAGTGGATTTAGGTACGACGATTCTAAGTGAAATAAGTCACACAGAAAAGGACACTTCTCATAAGGTATCACTGATAGAGGGAATGTAAAAACCGTTACACTTGAACTGAATTACAAAACAGAACAGAGTCACACATGCAGAAAACACACTATGGCTGCTTAACGGGAAAGGTGAGGTGGGGTGATACATAAAACAAGGGTTTCAAATTAGCTCAGATACCGTTCCATAAACCCAATATGTAATAGACAAGACCTACTCCTTGCTCAGAGAACTGGACTCAACACGCCCTATTCACCGCACAAGAATATATCTGAGTAGTAATAATCTTAAAACCTATGTATTGATATCTCTCTGTTAGTGTGTCAAGTGGGTGTAAAGCGGCATAAACACAGCAGTGAAAAGCAGCTAAACCCCATTATAAAAATAAGTTACTTAGAAAAACCCATGAAACAAAGACAGTGAAAGAGAGCGAAATTCTTACACAATGCGTTCAGGGGCTGTGATGCAACCTGGATTGACCATATCTAGACCCACAGCTGGATGAGACATAAGGGTGGACACTGTTGCGGCTGAGAGGTTTGGTGAGGTTGGGTGAGCAAACGCAGACCCTTTAAAGTAATACTGCGTGGTACCCATCGCATGGGTCCCAAATCTCCAGGTTCAAGGGCATCTTCCTACAATCGAAAACATGCATGAGAAACCCAGAAGATGGTACACCGTGTGATGGGGAAAGGTTTCTAAAACGCACCTCATTTCTCATCTCCTTGTGCCCGGGTTCGGTATTCCAGCCGCTTTACTAGCAATCTCCCTACTTGGAGCATCAACACCTTTAACCTCCTGTTCCGTACAGGTTGCAATTTGTCCTGAGGGTGAACGGGAAGACGTGGAACCAATGAGAGACTAGCTCTTGGTGTTGGGACAGGCACAGGTCACTCTATTTTCCCATCAGGAAGAAGAATTAACCACAGGCTCAGCCTGCCACCCGGAACCAGAACAGGGCCTGAAGCCATCCTGCGCTATTGCGGCCAGCTCCCTAAAAAGCGAGTTGTAAAATGGAGGTTCAGGGCACTGCATTTCACAAACCTGCAGACTTATAAATGATAACTCTCGTCCACAAATATATTGAGGGAAGGCAAAGAAGAGGATTTGAAATCAAGGCAGAATTGCAGGAAACAGATTTCAGGAGGTAGATTCGAATCGCCTTTAAAGCACATGAAAAGCGGCAAAACTTTGACAATGATGCCCTTGGCCAAAAAGGGCGTATGCGTTTTTTCCTGAATATATTCAGGAAAAAACGCATACGCCCTTTTTGGCCAACCAAGCAACCTGGAAAGGCAAATCAGCGCTACAAAGAAGTCTCGCTTCCCATCGGTTAAAAGGGCCATGCTGAAAAAAGTGTCAAAACCAGAAATGCAGGACAGGCCATGGAGAAATGGGAGCCTTGCTACACTGATGGGCGGGATGTAAATTGCCAACAGCCACACTGGAGAAGAGTACGGTGTGTCCTGAAACATCTAAAATACACAGCTTAGAGAGCATAGGGCACTTCCACTCATGGGGGTATAAATTGGGAAAATGAAAAATCAGCAAGACACAAGCACCCCAAAGTTTAGGGTTGCTCTGTTGACAAGGACCTCCACTTCATTCCACCTTAAATATGCCAGGAAAGAGAAAAATGGATAAAAGAGTTGTGGTCCTTATGTACAAAGGAATATCACTCAGCCATGAAATTAATGTCATAAGGCTAGTAGCAGCATGATGAGTGGATTTAGGTACGACGATTCTAAGTGAAGTAAGTTACACAGAAAAGGACACTTCTCATAAGGTATCAGTGATAGAGGGAATGTAAAAACCGTTACACTTGAACTGAATTATAAAACAGAACGGAGTCACACTTGCAGAAAACACACTATGGCTGCTTAACGGGAAAGGTGAGGTGGGGTGATACATAAAACAAGGGTTTCAAATTAGCTCAGATACCGTTCCATAAACCCAATATGTAATAGACAAGACCTACTCCTTGCTCAGAGAACTGGACTCAACACGCCCTATTCACCGCACAAGAATATATCTGACTAGTAATAATCTTAAAACCTATGTATTCATATCTCTCTTTTTGTGTGTCAAGTGGGTGTAAAGCGGCATAAACACAGCAGTGAAAAGCAGCTAAACCCCATTATAAAAATAAATTACTTTGAAAAACCCATGAAACAAAGACAGTGAAAGAGAGCGAAATTCTTACACAATGCGTTCAGGGGCTGTGATGCAACCTGGATTGACCATATCTAGACCCACAGCTGGATGAGACATAAGGGTGGACACTCTTGGGGCTGAGAGGTTTGGTGAGGTTGGGTGAGCAAACGCAGACCCTTTAAAGTAATACTGCGTGGTACCCATCGCATGGGTCCCAAATCTCCAGGTTCAAGGGCATCTTCCTACATCGAAAACATGCATGAGAAACCCAGAAGATGGTACACCGTGTGATGGGGAAAGGTTTCTAAAACGCACCTCATTTCTCATCTCCTTGTGCCCGGGTTCGGTATTCCAGCCGCTTTACTAGCAATCTCCCTCCTTGGAGCATCAGCACCTTTAACCTCCTGTTCCGTACAGGTTGCAATTTGTCCTGAGGATGAACGGGAAGACGTGGAACCAATGAGAGACTAGCTCTTGGTGTTGGGACAGGCACAGGTCACTCTATTTTCCCATCAGGAAGAAGAATTAACCACAGGCTCAGCCTGCCACCCGGAACAAGAACAGGGCCTGAAGCCATCCTGCGCTATTGCGGCCAGCTCCCTAAAAAGCGAGTTGTAAAATGGAGGTTCAGGGCACTGCATTTCACAAACCTGCAGACTTATAAATGATAACTCTCGTCCACAAATATATTGAGGGAAGGCAAAGAAGAGGATTTGAAATCAAGGCAGAATTGCAGGAAACATATTTCAGGAGGTAGATTCGAATCGCCTTTAAAGCACATGAAAAGCGGAAAAACTTTGACAATGATGCCCTTGGCCAAAAAGGGCGTATGCGTTTTTTCCTGAATATATTCAGGAAAAAACGCATACGCCCTTTTTGGCCAACCAAGCAACCTGGAAAGGCAAATCAGCGCTACAAAGAAGTCTCGCTTCCCATCGGTTAAAAGGGCCATGTTGAAAAAAGTGTCAAAACCAGAAATGCAGGACAGGCCATGGAGAAATGGGAGCCTTGCTACACTGATGGGCGGGATGTAAATTGCAACAGCCACTCTGGAGAAGAGTACGGTGTGTCCTGAAACATCTAAAAAACACAGCTTAGAGAGCATAGGGCACTTCCACTCATGGGGGTATAAATTGGGAAAATGAAAAATCAGCAAGACACAAGCACCCCAAAGTTTATGGTTGCTCTGTTGACAAGGACCTCCACTTCATTCTACCTTAAATATGCCAGGAAAGAGAAAAATGGATAAAAGAGTTGTGGTCCTTATGTACAAAGGAATATCACTCAGCCATGAAATCAATGTCATAAGGCTAGTAGCAGCATGATGAGTGGATTTAGGTACGACGATTCTAAGTGAAGTAAGTTACACAGAAAAGGACACTTCTCATAAGGTATCAGTGATAGAGGGAATGTAAAAACCGTTACACTTGAACTGAATTACAAAACAGAACGGAGTCACACATGCAGAAAACACACTATGGCTGCTTAACGGGAAAGGTGAGGTGGGGTGATACATAAAACAAGGGTTTCAAATTAGCTCAGATACCGTTCCATAAACCCAATATGTAATAGACAAGACCTACTCCTTGCTCAGAGAACTGGACTCAACACGCCCTATTCACCGCACAAGAATATATCTGACTAGAAATAATCTTAAAACCTATGTATTCATATCTCTCTGTTAGTGTGTCAAGTGGGTGTAAAGCGGCATAAACACAGCAGTGAAAAGCAGCTAAACCCCATTATAAGAATAAATTAATTTTTCAAACCCATGAAACAAAGACAGTGAAAGAGAGCGAAATTCTTACACAATGCGTTCAGGGGCTATGATCCAACCTGGATTGACCATATCTAGACCCACAGCTGGATGAGACATAAGGGTGGACACTCTTGAGGCTGAGAGGTTTGGTGAGGTTGGGTGAGCAAACGCAGACCCTTTAAAGTAATACTGCGTGGTACCCATCGCATGGGTCCCAAATCTCCAGGTTCAAGGGCATCTTCCTACATCGAAAACATGCATGAAAAACCCAGAAGATGGTACACCGTGTGATGGGGAAAGGTTTCTAAAACGCACCTCATTTCTCATCTCCTTGTGCTCGGGTTCGCCATTCCAGCCACTTTACTAGCAATCTCCCTCCTTGGAGCATCAGCACCTTTAACCTCCTGTTCCGTACAGGTTGCAATTTGTCCTGAGGATGAACGGGAAGACGTGGAACCAATGAGAGACTAGCTCTTGGTGTTGGGACAGGCACAGGTCACTCTATTTTCCCATCAGGAAGAAGAATTAACCACAGGCTCAGCCTGCCCCCCGGAACCAGAACAGGGCCTGAAGCCATCCTGAGCTTTTGCGGCCATCTCCCAAAAACGCGAGTTGTAAAATGGAGGTTCAGGGCACTGCAATTCACAAACCTGCAGAGTTATAAATGATAACTCTCGTCCACAAATATATTGAGGGAAGGCAAAGAAGAGGATTTGAAATCAAGGCAGAATTGCAGGAAACAGATTTCAGGAGGTAGATTCGAATCGCCTTTAAAGCACATGAAAAGCGGCAAAACGTTGACAATGATGCCCTTGGCCAAAAAGGGCGTATGCGTTTTTTCCTGAATATATTCAGGAAAAAACGCATACGCCCTTTTTGGCCAACCAAGCAACCTGGAAAGGCAAATCAGCGCTACAAAGAAGTCTCGCTTCCCATCGGTCAAAAGGGCCATGCTGAAAAAAGTGGCAAAACCAGAAATGCAGGACAGGCCATGGAGAAATGGGAGCCTTGCTACACTGATGGGCGGGATGTAAATTGTCAACAGCCACTCTGGAGAAGTGTACGGTGAGTCCTGAAACGTCTAAAAAGCAAAGCTTAGAGAGCATAGGGCACTTCCACTCATGGGGGTATAAATTGGGAAAATTAAAAATCAGCAAGACACAAGCACCCCAAAGTTTAGGGCTGCTCTGTTGACAAGGACCTCCACTTCATTCCACCTTCAATATCCCAGGAAAGAGAAAAATGGATAAAGAAGTTGTGGTCCTTATGTACAATGGAATATCACTCAGCCGTGAAATCAATGTCATAAGGCTAGTAGCAGCATGATGAGTGGATTTAGGTACAACGACTCTAAGTGAAATAAGTCACACAGAAAAGGACACTTCTCATAAGGTATCACTTATAGAGGGAATGTAAAAACCGTTACACTTGAACTGAATTACAAAACAGAACAGAGTCACACATGCAGAAAACACACTATGGCTGCTTAACGGGAAAGGTGAGGTGGGGTGATACATAAAACAAGGGTTTCAAATTAGCTCAGATACCGTTCCATAAACCCAATATGTAATAGACAAGACCTACTCCTTGCTCAGAGAACTGGACTCAACACGCCCTATTCACCGCACAAGAATATATCTGAGTAGTAATAATCTTAAAACCTATGTATTGATATCTCTCTGTTAGTGTGTCAAGTGGGTGTAAAGCGGCATAAACACAGCAGTGAAAAGCAGCTAAACCCCATTATAAAAATAAATTTCTTTGAAAAACCCATGAAACAAAGTCAGTGAAAGAGAGCGAAATTCTTACACAATGCGTTCAGGGGCTGTGATCCAACCTGGATTGACCATATCTAGACCCACAGCTGGATGAGACATAAGGGTGGACACTCTTGGGGCTGAGAGGTTTGGTGAGGTTGGGTGAGCAAACGCAGACCCTTTAAAGTAATACTGCGTGGTACCCATCGCATGGGTCCCAAATCTCCAGGTTCAAGGGCATCTTCCTACATCGAAAACATGCATGAGAAACCCAGAAGATGGTACACCGTGTGATGGGGAAAGGTTTCTAAAACGCACCTCATTTCTCATCTCCTTGTGCCCGGGTTCGGTATTCCAGCCGCTTTACTAGCAATCTCCCTCCTTGGAGCATCAGCACCTTTAACCTCCTGTTCCGTACAGGTTGCAATTTGTCCTGAGGGTGAACGGGAAGACGTGGAACCAATGAGAGCCTAGCTCTTGGTGTTGGCACAGGCACAGGTCACTCTATTTTCCCATCAGGAAGAAGAATTAACCACAGGCTCAGCCTGCCCCCCGGAACCAGAACAGGGCCTGAAGCCATCCTGCGCTATTGCGGCCAGCTCCCTAAAAAGCGAGTTGTAAAATGGAGGTTCAGGGCACTGCAATTCACAAACCTGCAGAGTTATAAATGATAACTCTCGTCCACAAATATATTGAGGGAAGACAAAGAAGAGGATTTGAAATCAAGGCAGAATTGCAGGAAACAGATTTCAGGAGGTAGATTCGAATCGCCTTAAAGCACATGAAAAGCGGCAAAACGTTGACAATGATGCCCTTGGCCAAAAAGGGCGTATGCGTTTTTTCCTGAATATATTCAGGAAAAAACGCATACGCCCTTTTTGGCCAACCAAGCAACCTGGAAAGGCAAATCAGCGATACAAAGAAGACTCGCTTCCCATCGGTCAAAAGGGCCATGCTGAAAAAAGTGTCAAAACCAGAAATGCAGGACATGCCATGGAGAAATGGGAGCCTTGCTACACTGATGGGCGGGATGTAAATTGCCAACAGCCACTCTGGAGAAGTGTACCGTGTGTCCTGAAACATCTAAAAAACACAGCTTAGAGAGCATAGGGCACTTCCACTCATGGGGGTATAAATTGGGAAAATTAAAAATCAGCAAGACACAAGCACCCCAAAGTTTAGGGCTGCTCTGTTGACAAGGACCTCCACTTCATTCCACCTTAAATATCCCAGGAAAGAGAAAAATGGATAAAGAAATTGTGGTCCTTATGTACAATGGAATATCACTCAGCCATGAAATCAATGTCATAAGGCTAGTAGCAGCATGATGAGTGGATTTAGGTACGACGATTCCAAGTGAAATAAGTCACACAGAAAAGGACATTTCTCATAAGGTATCACTTATAGAGGGAATGTAAAAACCATTACACTTGAAGTGAATTACAAAACAGAACAGAGTCACACATTTAGAAAACACACTATGGCTGCTTAACGGGAAAGGTGAAGTGGGGTGATGCATAAAACAAGGGTTTCATATTAGCTCAAATACCGATCCATATACCCAATATGTAATAGACAAGACCTATTCCTTGCTCAGTGAAGTGGATGCAACACCCCCTATTCAACGAACAAGAATATATCTGACTAGTAAAAATCTTAAATCCTATGTATTGATGTCTCTCTGTTAGTGTGTCAATTGGGTGTAAAGGGGCATAAACACAGCAGTGAAAATCAGGTAAACCCCATTATAAAAATAAATTACTTTGAAAAACCCATGAAACAAAGACAGTGAAAGAGAGAGAAATTCTTACACAATTCTTTCAGGGGCTGTGATGCAACCTGGTGTGACCATATCTAGATCCACAGCCTGATGAGAAATAAAGCTGGACACTCTTGGGGCTGAAGGTCTCTTTCCCTATTTACCAGATTAGGAACGTAGAAAGGATGCCACCCTCTGGCCGTTACCTGCAAACGCAGCTTTAAAACATGTGCTAATGGTCACTTCATATGAACAAGTACTTCAGGGCTGTAAATGAAACGTGCCCTCAAAATGTCTTGAGGGAGGTAATGGCCAAAAATTTTCAAAATGTGACACTTACTTTAAGAAAACACTTTGAAGAACTGAGCTGTAATCACAGTTTGATAAATAAAAAGGGCATGCTTTAAAGCTCAATTTCAACAGATTATGGGACACATGCAAATTCAACCACAGATAGGCATCAGCTCGCACCGGTTAGAATAACCATCAGCAAGAAAACTACAAACAATAAATATTGAAGGTGTTTTGGAGAAATGCATACCCTCAATTTTAAGTGGGACGTAACCTGGAAAGAGCCACTAATGAGAACTGAATGGTGGTGCCTTTAAAACATACACACTGAGCTACCATATGATACAGCAAGCCCACTCCTTGGCCTATAACATAAGAAGATATAACTGGATAGACACAGGCAAACAAATGTGCATTGCAGCAGTATTACAATAGCCAAGACATGGAGGCAACCAGAAAGTCCATCAAGAGGTGCGTGGCCAAAGAAGAACTGGTACACGTACAGATGGAATATTAGCCAGGGAAAAAAATGAAACAATGCCATTTGCAGCACCATGTATGATTCTTGAGGTAATCAGGCAAATTGTACTAAGTCAGAAAGCAAAAGACACATATCCTATAATATCACTTATAGGTCTTAGCTAAAAATTGATACCAATGAAAATATTTCCACAGAGAAATGCAATCACAGATTCATTAAACAAACTTATGGTTCACCAAATGGAAAGGTGTGAGGATTGGATACATTAGGATATTGGGGTTAAGATAGATATAGAAACACATGTGAAATATGTAATCACCAAAGACCTACGTAATACCAAGACAAGACTACTCAACATTGTGTCATAACCTACATGGGAAAATGATCCAAAGAAGAATAGATATATGTATATGTTTAAAAGAACCACATCTTTCACACCTAGAAGAAACAAAACATTTTAATTAAATTTGCTCTGACAAAAAATAAAAATTAAATTAAAAAAAGAACAAGAAGTAATGAGACATAAACTTAAGGGGCTATTTGCTGGCACATTGCATTCTAATTTACAACCAGAACATGACTTCCATTAAGGCTCTGTCATCACTAATAAAGCAGCTTTATAAGCAATGTTGAAGGTAGCTTAAAAGAAGTCTCACTAATTATTGATAGTAACAAGGAAACAAAGAAAAGTAAAAATCTCACTGCAAAAAGTATACATAGGGTAAGGATAGTAGATCAAACACTTATTAAACTTCTGTAAAGAATAAAAGACAACAGTAGTATGTTTTTTTAAAAAGAGAGGGCCCAAATAAATCTGAAATGAAAGAGATGATGTTACAACAGACACCACAGAAATACAAAGTATCCTAAGATACACACAGGGTAACTCAGGGCTCAGACTGGACAGAGCCCACTCTCCAGTCCCCTGTACATGACTTACAGGAGCCTCAGGAACTGAGGAGGGGGTCCCTGAGGAGAGGCTCAAGATAGAATATGGTAGGCATTAACATGACTGCATTCATCTTAAACATGCCTGAACTACATTCACACGAGATGATTTTGTCCTGTATGTACATCGGCACCTCTAGTTGGAACTGCAAATCTTTGGCTTCAACACCTCTACTGACAACATTAGCGTCACCTGCTGTGGACCGTCTCCTATAGGATTTCTAGAATCACAAAACATCGAAGCTTCACAGGACCCAGAGTCTGTGCAACTCCACACAGAGTCTCAGAGTCTCAACTCCACTCAGATACTCCACTCTTGGAGGGCACACACAAAGTAGTGTGCACATCAGGACCCAGGGGAAGGAGCAGTGACCCTGTAGGAGAATGACCAGAACTACCTGCTACTTTTAGAGGGTCTCCTGCAGAGGCAGGTGGTGGCTGTGGCTGTGGCTCACCGTGAGGACAACGACACTGGCAGCAGAAGTTCTGGGAAATACTCCTTGGTGTGAGCCCTCCCAGAGTCCGCCATTAGCCCCACCAAGAGCAAGGTAGGCTCCAGGGCTGGGTCGCCTCAGGCCAAACAACCAACAGGGAGGGAACCCAGCCCCATGCATCAGCAGACAAGCGGATTAAACTTTTTATTAAAGTTTTATTTAATCCGAAGACAAGCGGATTAAAGCTCTGCCCACCAAAGCAACACCCAGCTCTACCCACCACCAGTCCCTCCCATCAGGAAGCTTGCACAAGCCTCTAAGATAGACTCATCCACCGGAGAGCAGACAGCAGAAGCAAGAAGAACTACAATTCTGCAGCCTGTGGAAGGAAAACCACATTCACAGAAAGATAGACAAAATGAAAAGGCAGAGGACTTTATACCAGATCAAGGAACAAGATAAAACCCCAGAAAAAAAATGAAATGAGGTGGAGATAGGGAACCTTCCAGAAAAAGAATTCAGAATAATGATAGTGAAGTTGAGCCAAGACCTTGGAAAAAGAAAGGAGGCAAAGATCGAGAAGATGCAAGAAATGTTTAACAAAGACCTAGAAGAATTAAGGAACAAACACCTAGAAGAATTAAAGAACAAACAAACAGAGGTGAACAATGGAATAACTGAAATGAAAAATACACTAGAAGGAATCAGTAGCAGAATAACTGTGGCAGAAGAACGGATAAGTGACCTGGAAGACAGAAAGGTGGAAATCACTGCCATGGAACAGAATAAAGAAAAAGAATGAAAATAAACGAAGATACCCCAAGAGTCCTCTGGGACAACTTTAAACGCAACAACATTCGCATTATAGGGGTCCCAGAAGGAGAAGAGAGAGAGAAAGGACCCAAGAATATATTTGAAGAGATTATGGTCAAAAACTTCCCTAGCATGGGAAAAGAAATAGCCACCCAAGTCCAGAAGCACAGAGTGTCCCAGGCAGGATAAACCAAAGGAGAAAAATGACAAGACACATAGTAATCAAATTGACAAAAATTAACGACAAAGAAAAATGATTGAAAGCAGCAAGGGAAAAATGACAAATAACATACAAGGGAACTCCCATAAGGATAACAACTGATTTCTCAGCAGAAAATCTACAAGCCAGAAGGAAGTGGCATGATAAATTTAAAGTGATGAAAGGGAAGAACCTACAACCAAGAGTACTCCACCCTGCAAAGAGCTCATTCAGATTTGATGGAGAAATCAAAAGCCTTACAGACAAGCAAAAGCTAAGAGAATTCAGCACCATGAAACCAGCTCTACACCAAATGCTAAAGGAACTTCTCTAAGTGGGAAACACAAGAGAAGAAAAGGACCCACCAAGACAAACCCATAACAATTAAGAAAATAGTAGTAGGAACATACATATCGATAATTACCTTAAACGTGAATGCACTACATGTTCCAACCAAAAGACACAGGCTCGCTGAATGGATACAAAAACAAGACCCATATATATGCTGTCTACAAGAGATCCATTTCAGACCTAGGGACACATACAGACTCAAAGTGAGGCGATGGAAAAATATATTCTATGCAAATGAAAATCAAAAGAAAGCTGGAGTAGCAATACTCATATCAGATAAAATAGACTTTAAAATAAAGAATGTTACAAGAGACGAGGAAAGGCACTACATAATGGTCAGGGGATCAATCCAAGAAGAAGATATAACAATTATAAATATATATGTACCCAAAATAGGAGCAGCTCAATGTATAAGGCAACTGCTAACAGCTATAAAAGAGGAAATCGACAGTAACACAATAATAGCGGGGGACTTTAACAGCTCACTTACACCAGTGGAGATCAGCCAGACAGACAATTAATAAGGAAACACAAGCTTTAAATGACACAATAGACCAGATAGAGTTAATTGATATTTATAGGACATTCCATCCAAAAACAGCAGATTACACGTTCTTCTCAACTGCACACGGAACATTCTCCAGGATAGATCACAACTTGGGTCACAGATAAAGCCTCAGTAAATTTAAGAAAACTGAAATCATATCAAGCAGCTGTTCCGACCACAATGCTATGAGATTAGAAATCAATTACACGGAAAAAACCGTAAAAAACACAAACACATGGAAGCTAAACAATACGTTACTAAATAACCAAGAGATCACTGAAGAAATCAAAGAGGAAATCAAAAACTACCTAGAGACAAATGACAACAAAAACACGATGATCCAAAACCTATGGGATGCAGCAAAAGGAGTTCTAAGAGGGAAGTTTATAGCAATACAAGCCTACCTCAAGAAACAAGAAAAATCTCAAATAAACAATCTAACCTTACACCTAGAGGAACTAGAGAAAGAAGAACAAAACCCAAAGTTAGTAGAAGGAAAGAAATCATAAAGATCAGAGCAGAAATAAATGAAATAGAAACAAAGAAAACGAAAGCAAAGATCAATAAAACTAAAAGCTGGTTCTTTGAGAAGATAAGCAAAAATGATCAACCTTTAGCCAGACTCCAGAAAAAGAGGGAGAGGACGCAAATCAACAAAATTAGAAGTGAAAAAGCAGAAGTTACAACAGACACCACAGGAATACAAAGCATCCTAAGAGACTACTACAAGCAACTCTAGGCCAATAAAATGGACAATCTGGAAGAAATGGACAAATTCTTAGAAAGGGATAACCTTCTAAGACTGAACCAGGAAGAAATAGAAAATATGAACAAACCTATCACAAGCAATGAAATTGAAACTGTGATTAAAAATCTTCCAACAAACAAAAGTCCAGAACCAGATGGCATCACAGGTGAATTCTATCAAACATTTAGAGCAGAGCTAACACCCAACCTTCTCAAATTCTTCAAAACAATTGCAGCGGAAGGAACACTCCCAAACTCATTCTATGAGACCACCATCACCCTGATACCAAAATCAGACAGAGATACTACAAGGAAAGAAAATTATAGACCAATATCACTGATGAATATAGATGTAAAAATCCTCAACAAAATACTAGCAAACAGAATCGAACAACACATGAAAAGGATCATACACCATGATCAAGTGGGGTTTATCCCAGGGATGCGAGGATTCTTCAATATACACAAATCAATGTGATACACCATATTAACAAATTGTAGAATAAAAGCATATGATCATCTCAATAGATGAAGGAAAAGATTTTGAGAAAATTCAACACTCATTTACGATAAAAACTCTGCAGAGTGTGGGCATAGAGGGAAACTACCTCAACATAATAAAGGCCATATATGACAAACCCACAGCAAACAACATTCTCAATGGTGAAAAACTGAAAGCGTTTCCTCTAAGATCAGGAACAAGACGAGGATGTCCACTCTCACCACTGCTATTCAACATAGTTTTGGAAGTCCTAGCCATGGCAATCAGAGAAGAAAAAGAAATAAAAGGAATACAAAAAGGAAAAGAAGAAGTAAAATTGTCACTGTTTGCAGATGACATGATATCATAGATAGAGAATCCTAAAGATGCCACCAGAAAACCACTGGAGCTAATCAATGAATTTGGTAAAGTTGCAGGATACAAAATTAATGCACAGAAATTGCTTGCATTCCTATACACTAACAATGAAAGATCAGAAAGAGAAATTAAGGAAACAATCCCATTACCACTGCAACAAAAAGAATAAAATACCTAGGAATAAACCTACCTAAGGAAGTAAAAGACCTGTACTCAGAAAACTATAAGACACTGATGAAAGAAATCAAAGATGATATAAACAGATGGAGACATATACCATGTTCTCGGATTAGAAGAATCAATATTGTGAAAATGACTATACTACCCAAAGCAATCTACAGATTCAATGCAATCCCGATCAAAATACCTTTGGCATTTTCTACAGAACAAGAAAAAAAAAATCTTAAAATTTGTAGGGAGACACAAAAGACCCTGGATAGCCAAAGCAGTCTTGAGGGGGGAAAAAAAAGAGCTGGAGGAATCAGACTTCCAGACTTCAGACTATATTGCAAAGCTACAGTAATCAAGATAATATGGTACTGACACAAGAACAGAAATATAGGTCAATAGAGCAGGATAGAAAGCACAGAGATAAACCCACGTACCTATGGTTCACTAATCTATGACAAAGGAGGCAAGGGTATACAATGGAGAAAAGACAGTGTCTTCAGCAAGTGGTGCTGGGAAAACTGGACAGTTACATGTAAAAGAATGAAATTAGTACACACCCTAACACCATACACAAAAATAAACTCAAAATGGATTAGAGACCTAAATATAAGACCAGCCACTATAAAACTCTTAGAGGAAAACATAAGCAGAACAGTCTATGACATAAATCACAGCAAGATCCTTTTTGACCCACCTCCTAGAGAAATGGAAATAAAAACAAAAATAAAAAAATGGGACCGAATGAAACATAAATTCTTTTGCACAGCAAAGGAAAACATAAGCAAGATGAAAAGACAACCATCAGAATGGGAGAAAATATTTTCAAATGAAGCAAATGGCAAAGGATTAATCTCCAAAAAGCAGCTCATGTAGTTCAATATCACAAAACCAAACAACCCAATCCAAAAATGGGCAGAAGACCTAAATAGACATTTCTCCAAAGAAGATATACAGGTTGCCAACAAACACATGAAAGGATGCTGAACATCACTAATCATTAGAGAAATGCAAATCAAAACTACAGTGAGGTATCACCTCACACCAGTCAGAATGGCCATCATCAAAAAATCTACCAACAATAAATGCTGGAGAGGCATTTATTGGAGCAAAGGGAACCCTCTTGCACTGTTGGTGGGAATGTAAATTGATATAGCCACTAGGGAGAACGGTATGGGGGTTCCTTAAAAACTAAAAATAGAACTACCATACAACCCAGCAAACCCACTCCTGGACATTTACCCTGAGAAAACCATAATTCAAAAAGAGTCATGTACCACAATGTTCACTGTAGCTCTATTTACAATAGCCAGGACATGGAAGCAACCTAAGTGTCCATCAACAGATAAATGGATAAGGAAGATGTGGCACAAATATACAATGGAACATTATTCAGCCATAAAAAGAAACGAAATTGAGTTACTTTTAGTGAGGTGGATGGATCTAGAGTCTGTCCTACAGAGTGAAGTAAGTCAGAAAGAGAAAAACAAATACCGTATGCTAACACATATATATGGAATCTTAAAAAAAAAAGTTTATGAAGAACCTAGGGGCAGGAAAGGATTAAGGACACAGACGTAGAGAAAGGACTTGAGGACATGGGGAGAGGGAAGGGTAAGCTGGGACAAAGTGAGAGAGTGGTATGGACATATATACACTACCAAATGTAAAATTGATAGCTACTGGGAAGCAGCCACATAGCACAGGGAGATCAGCTCTGTGCTTTGTGACCACCTAAAAGGGTGGGATAAGGGAGTGAGAGGGAGGTGCAAGAGGGAGGGGATATGGTGTTATATGTATACGCACAGCTGATTCACTTTTTTATACAGCAGAAACTAACACACAATTGTAAAGCAATTATACTCCAATAAAGATGTAAAAGAAAAAAAAAAGCCCAGAGATAAACCTACACACCTATGGCCCACTAATCTATGACAAAGGAGGCAAGGGTATACAAAGGAGAAAAGACAGTCTCTTCAATAAGTGGTGCTGGGAAAAATGGACAGCTACATGTAAAAGAATGAAATTAGAACACTCCCTAACACCATACACAAAAAATAAACTCAAAATGGATTAGAGACCGAAATGTAAGACCGGACACTATAAAACTCTTAGAGGAAAACATAGGAAGAATACTCTTTGACATAAATCACAGCAAGATCTTTTTTGATCCACCTCCTAGAGTAATGGAATAAAAAAAAATAAACATATGGGAGCAAATGAAACCTAAAAGCTTTTGCAAAGCAAAGGAAACTACAAACAAGACGAAAAGACAACCCTCACAATGGGAGAAAATATTTGCAAACGAATCAATGGACAAAGGATTAATCTCCAATGTATATAAACAGCTCATGCAGCTCAACAGTAAAAAAACAAACAACCCAATCCAAAAATGGGCAGATGACGTAAATAGACATTTGTCCCAAGAAGACATACAGATGACCAAGAAGCACATGAAAAGCTGCTCAACATCACTAATTATTAGAGAAATATAAACCAAAACTACAATGAGGTATCGCCTCACACGAGTTAGAATGGGCATCATCAGAAAATCTACAAGCAACAAATGCTGGAGAGGGTGTGGAGAAAAGGGAACCCTCTTACACTATTTGTGGGAATGTAAATTGATACAGTCACGATGGAGAACAGTATGGAGGTTCCTTAAGAAACTAAAAATAGAATTACCATATGACCCAGCAATCCCACTACTGGCCATATACCCAGAGAAAACCATAATTCAAAAAGACATATTCACCACAATATTCATTGCAGCACTATTTACAATAGCCAGGTCATGGAAGCAACCTAAATGCCCATAGACAGACGAACAGAAAAGATGTGCTACATATATAAAATGGAATATTACTCAGCCATAAAAAGGAATGAAATTGGGTCATTTGTAGAGACGTGGATAGATCTAGAGACTGTCATACAGAGTGAAGTAAGTCAGAAAGAGAAAAACAAATATCGTATATTAACGCATACATGTGGAACCTAGAAAAATGGTAAAGATGAACCGGTTTGCAAGGCAGAAATAGAGACACAGATGTAGAGAACAAATGTATGGACACCAAGGGGGGAAAGTGGCAGGGTGGTGGTGGTGGGATGAATTGCGAGCCTGGGATTGACATATATACACTTATATGTATAAAATAGGTTACCAATAAGAGCCTGCTGTATAAAAAAATGAATAAAATAAATTCAAAAATTAAAAAATAAGTAATACTTAAAAAAATAAAACAGAAAAAAAGTTCTGTCCTTCCCATAGACGTATTTATATGAATGAATTATTTCCATGCTTATATCCATAAATACAAAAAGAGGAATAAAACTTACCTTGAACCAAAAAAGAAAAAAAAAAAAAAACAGAACCCACTGGTCATACAGAGGAAAACCCTATCAGGGCACTTGCTCCAGGGGTAAACAATTCTGAAGTTGGTCACAGGTGGGGAATCATCTCCCATGCAGCCAGCAGCCCCCACACGAGGAGCGTCCTCATTGCAAAGCTGGGGGACCGTGAGGAGGCGTCTCTGAGTAAACGTGAGCTGAGCCCCAGGCCAGCTGCTGCTGAACTTTTCCCACCCTTCCCAGGTAAAACACCTGAATGTGTGCAAAGACTTTAAAAACTAGAGGAAGGGGCTTGGAGTCACACCAGCGACAGCACGCAGGCCGACTTGGTGCCTGCAGGCCAGCCAGGATGGTCCTGGCCCCGGGCGCTCGTCTGGAAGCTTTCCATTTCCCTGCCTGAGGTACCCCTCCTGTCCCGGCCCCCACTGCTTTTTTCCTTCCTCACCTCTGCCCGGGGAGAAATTCCAGCAGCAAGTATGGGTGACACATCCTCTTCTTTAGCAGGTGGCAGCCCGGCAACTCCTGCAGAAAGTCCAGCAGAGCCCCAGTCACACTGGGCCACTCATAGAGCCGTGGGCCCTACTCCCTCCCACCAGCCCAACCCCGAGACTGCTGACGGGGCAGAGAATATGGCGTCAGGCACAGCTGCAGAGGCTTTTGCTGCCTGGAGGGGTGTTTATATTGACCTCAACCCAGGCACACCTGGGAAGGGCTGGCCGGCCGGGTCAGGCTGCCCAGGTCAGCCAATCCTCGCCCCTCAGGGGCTCAGAGTTGCAGAAAATGGGCCTTGCTGCACCGGCCAGATCCAAGGAACAGGTGTAGGGTCCCGAGAGTCAGGATAGATAAGGGGCGGCAGCCCTGGCTTGTTTTCGAATCATTTTATCTGGTCCATGAGTGGGAGACAACTTCAAGAAGACCCTCTGCTAATGAGAGGAACCCAGGAGTCAGGGAGAGGAGGGGTGGTGGGTGGAGACAGAGGCCTGGTGCCCCGGCTGCAGTGGAAGCCCCTGGAAGACCAGGCAGAGGGAGGCCGCACAGAGTGAAGCCTAGGGTCACAGACCTGTTGGAGCTGCTGTTTGTTAGTTCAAGCTCTGCTCTGAGGTGCTCTGTGTCAGCTCTGAGTGACAGGGGTGCTGGGGGTGCTCTGCAATGAGGGCTACGTGCACGGTTCCTGTGTGCCCAGCCCTGCCGGGGTACCTGTCCACGGGAGCTCCATATCCAGGGAGGGGCCTGCCCACGAGAGCCCCGTGGGCTGCTGCGTACCTGCCCAGGTGAGCTCCATATCCTGGGAGGGGCCTGACCACAAGAGCCCCGTGGGCTGCTGGGGACCTGGTAGAGGACGCCAGGACAGTCAGTGAAGCCACAGAGGATACACATCTAGTAGTTCCTAATTCCTACACCCTGCTGGTCATTCTACCATCCACCAGGACATGGCATTCTGTATTAGACTTCAATGATGCCTTCTTCTGTATTCCATTAGTCCCAGAGTCACAAGAAATTTTGGCTGTGAGTGGCAGGACTCAACCTACAACAAAAACAATACTGCTGGGCCGTCCTGCCCCAGGGGTTCAAAAATTCCCACACCATCTTTGGGGAAACGTTAGCTAAAGACCTAAAAGATCTACCTCTGGAGAAGGGAACCCTCCTTCAATATGCAGATGACATTCTGATCACCAGCCCGACTAAGGAGGCCTCTGAACTACCTAGCCAATAAAAGATAGAAGGTGTCCAAGGAAAAGGCTCAAATATCACAAACTAAGGTGGCCTTCCTGGGCTTCATTCGCACAGAAGGTCGGAGAAGCCCACCCCAGGAAAGGGAAGAAGCCATTTGCAGCCTCACCTTTCCTGAAACTAGAAGACAGCTTAGGGGTTCCTGGGGAGACCGGGGTTTGCTGCATCTGGATCCCTAACTACAGTCTAATAGCTGGGCCTCTATATGAAACACTGAAAGGAAAAGATGATGATCCTTTTGAATAGAATCCAGAAGCGGCCTTTCAAGAATGGAAAGAGCAGTCAATTCAGACCCTGGCCCTGGACCTCCCTAAGTTAGCTAAACCCTTTGACCTTTACATTCCTGGTCCAAGGCGAATCGCCCTTGGAGTATTAGTGCAAAAACTGGGACCACTTGAAATGGAACAATGTAAGAATGCCCTCCAGGCATTGGCCAGCCACCCCATCCGACCAGGATACTGGGGGTATCTAAAAACCTGGAAATCAGCAGCCCGCAAGGCCAGCTCCCTCCTAAGGGAAAAGGACGCCACTTGGTGATCCTAACCACCCACCATGCCCTGAAGTTGCAGGGATTGCTCTGTGGGCACAATGACCTCGAGTGAGGAGGCCCTCCAACACCAACCTCCAGAGAGACAACCTGGGGCAATGGGCCCCCATGACGACTCGTGTGACCATCACTTGACCTGGAGCTTCTCTCAGAAAACAACAAGAGTGTGCCCCAAAAGAGCAGACTATTGCTTACAGGACTTACTGCACCCAGAGTGGAGCTAATAAACTTGGCAGGGGAACCGTAAATAACGCTGCCACCATAGAAAAGCCTACAGACACCGCAGTGACGGTGGCCAATGAGACCGGCTGTACTCCTGGCTACTTCAAAAGGCCGTTGACTGAGTGGCCGTCATGGTCCTGGATCACCACCGGCCCTGGACTGTCTGGGAGTTGAGCAAGCAGGGCTCTGACACCTGGTGCTGTTTGTACGTTAATTCAGTGGCCTAACTGAAGAAAGCACAGACTACTGGTCAGAGCATCTAGGCTGGCAGAAACCATCAGCCTAAGGGGGCCGAACCAATGTGGAGCAGGGTAAAACCGCCCACCCCCCCAGCGTCTCTGCACATCTCTTTCCTGGACCCTTAAAGGTCATTAGAATCTATAAAACTTCCAATGCTGGTGCTCAGGCAGACGAGCAGTGAGGGAGGAGGCCTGCGGACAATCAACCTCACCTGGAGGCTGCTGGGGAGAAGTCCTGCCCCTCCCCCCGGGTATGAGGACACCCAACTCAGCATGAAGCATTTACAGAAGACGTGTCTGCACCCTCAGCGCCCCAAGAATGAGGAATGGGACAAAAGGCAGAGGAGGGCTTTGTCACTGGCAAAGCCCATTAAAAATTCCTGGGAGATAAAAATAGAATCTGGGCAATAAAATAAAGTCTAACCATTTTTTCCTTTGTGCTTTGTCTAATTTCACTTGCTCCTAGGTTTCCACATGCAGAGGTCCCACACCCGACACTTCAGACCCGATTTCCTCGTGCAAAATGGCTGGGCCGACACCTCAGCTCGTGGGGCCCCGTGCAGACTCTGCGACATAGAGCCTGAGCTCCAGCCAACCTGGCCCTCGAGAGCTCCGCCCCCTCCCTCCCGCTGATGCTGACAGGATCCCTACACAGCAGCCCGGCCCACAACCCGCAGGGGAGCACACACTCTCACCTCTCCATTCTCTGATCAAAATATAAAGTTTTCCTTTGCTTCTGAACCAAAGTCAGTCTCGATCTGTTGGCTCCAATGACACTGGGCAGGGAGACCCTTGTTGGGGCCCACTCTGCAGGATCAGTAACAGAATTTGAGAACATTGTAACTTCAATGCACAGATGTGTGAGCCAAACTGTAATTAACATAGAGCAGTGTATAAGGCTCGTGTAAAATAAGATGTTTCTAACACTTCCATTTGATATTTCCATCACTTTATTATAAGCAAGTTCAGTGGAGGGGATTGTCTTATTTGGCAGGTCAAGAGTAGAGAAATGCAGGGATTTCTTTCCAAGGATGTACATCTAATAATCTTGGTTGAAGTTTCAACCTTGTTTTGAATGATTTTCCATTGAAAATGATACCTCTCTTTCAGCTCCTAGATTTCTGAGAAGTATAAAATCTTATATTTTTTATTACCAAAGGGGAAAGGTGGGAGGAGGGATAAATTAACAGTTTCAGATTAACATATACACACTGCTATGTATAAAATATATCATCAACAGGGAACTACTGTATAGCACAGGGAACTATACTCAATATTTTGTAATGACCCCTGAGGGGAAATAATCTGAAAAACAATAGATATCTATATCGACATCATCTATCAACTACAGATAAAATGGAAACTAAAGGAGGCCGATGGTGAGCGTTTCTGAACCTGAAGACTTCAATCATCTAAAGTTCGGACTCTGCCTACGGCCCAAGTCCCTTAATGAACACACATGTACCAGTAGCTTAAAAATTCCCCAGATTGGAGTTCGGGGAGACACTGATTTGGAAAAATCCCTTGTGTTCTCCTTACATACACGGGACCTTTCCTACAGCTAAAACATGCCTGTGACACCCAGAAGATGGAACACGGTTGGATCAGGAAGATTTTTGGAAAAGGCACCAAAACGCCTAATTTCCTGGTTGTTGGGTTCACCCCTCCAGCCTTTTTCCTTAAAATCTCCCCACTAGAGGATGTCAGCACCTTCAACATCCAGTTGCACAGAAATCGGAATTTGTCCAAAGGAAGAAGGGGAAGGAGGAGAAACAAGGGGAGCCAAGCCCTAGATGTTCGGAGAGGCACATGTCACTCTACTTTCCAGTCAGGAAGAAGAATTAAGCAAAGGCTTAGCCTGCCACCGGGAACCAGAGTAGGGACAGAAGCAAACGAGCGGTTCTGCGGAAAGCTCCCAAAAAAGCGAGTTGAAAAATGGAGCTCAGGGGCACTGCAATTCACAAACCTGCAGAGTTATAAATGATAACTCTCGTCCACAAATATATTGAGGGAAGGCAACGAAGAGGATTTGAAATTAAGGCAGAATTGCAGGAAACAGATTTCAGGAGATAGATTCGAATCACCACTAAAGCACATGAAGAGCGGCAAAACGTCGACAATGATGCACTTGGCCAAAAAGAGCATATGCGTTTTGTTCTGAATGAATTCAGGAAAAAACCCATAGGCCCTTTTTGGCCAACCAAACAAGCCGGAAATGCAATTCAGCGCTACAAAGAAGTCTGACTTCCCATCGGTCAAAATGGCCTTCCTAAAAAAGTGTAAAACAAGAAAAGCAGGAGAGGCCAGGGAGGAAAGAGAGCCTTGCTACACTGATGGGCGGGATGTAAATGGCCAACAGCCACTCTGGAGAAGTGTACGGTGTGTCCTGAAACATCTAAAAAACACAGCTTAGAGAGAATAGGGCACTTCCACTCATGGGGGTATAAATTGGGAAAATGAAAAATCAGCAAGACACAAGCACACCAAAGTTTAGGGCTGCTCTCTTGACAAGGACCTCCACTTCATTCCACCTTAAATATCCCAGGAAAGAGAAAAATGGATAAAGAAGTTGTGGTCCTTATGTACAATGGAATATCACTCAGCCATGAAATCAATGTCATAAGGCTAGTAGCAGCATGATGAGTGGATTTAGGTACGACGATTCTAAGTGAAATAAGTCACACAGAAAAGGACACTTCTCATAAGGTCTCACTGATAGAGGGAATGTAAAAACCGTTACACTTGAACTGAATTACAAAAGAGAACAGAGTCACACATGCAGAAAACACACTATGGGTGCTAACGGGAAAGGTGAGGTGGGGTGATACATAAAACAAGGGTTTCAAATTAGCTCAGATACCGTTGCATAAACCCAATATGTAATAGACAAGACCTACTCCTTGCTCAGAGAACTGGACTCAACACGCCCTGTTCACCGCACAACATTATATCTGACTAGTAATAATCTTAAAACCTATATATTGATATCTCTCTGTTAGTGTGTCAAGTGGATGTAAAGCGGCATAAACACAACAGTGAAAAGCAGCTAAAACCCATTATAAAAATAAATAACTTTGAAAAACCGATGAAACAAAGACAGTGAAAGAGAGCGAAATTCTTACACAATGCGTTCAGGGGCTGTGATGAAACTTGGATTGACCATATCTAGACCCACAGCTGGATGAGACATAAGGGTGGACACTCTTGCGGCTGAGAGGTTTGGTGAGGTTGGGTGAGCAAATGCAGACCCTTTAAAGTACTATTGCGTGGTACCCATCCCATGGGTCCCAAATCTCCAGGTTCAAGGGCATCTTCCTACATCGAAAACATGCATGAGAAACCCAGAAGATGGTACACCGTGTGATGGGGAAAGGTTTCTAAAACGCACCTCATTTCTCATCTCCTTGTGCCCAGGTTCGCCATTCCAGCCGCTTTTCTAGCAAGCTCCCTACTTGGAGCATCAGCACCTTTAACCTCCTGTTCCATACAGGTTGCAATTTGTCCTGAGGATGAACGGGTAGATGGGGAACCAATGAGAGACTAGTTCTTGGTGTTGGGACAGGCAAAGGTCACTCTATTGTCCCATCAGGAAGAAGAATTTACCACAGACTCAGCCTGCCCCCCGGAACCAGAACAGGGCCTGAAGCCATCCTGCGCTTTTGCGGCCATCTCCAAAAAAGCGAGTTGTAAAATGGAGCTACAGGGCACTGCAATTCACAAACCTGCAGAATTATAAATGATAACTCTCGTCCACAAATATATTGAGGGAAGGCAAAGAAGAGGATTTGAAATCAAGGCAGAATTGCAGGAAACAGATTTCACGAGGTAGATTCGAATCGCCTTTAAAGCACATGAAAAGCGGCAAAACGTTGACAATGATGCCCTTGGCCAAAAAGGGCGTATGCGTTTTTTCCTGTATATATTCAGGAAAAAACGCATACGCCCTTTTTGGCCAACCAAGCAACCTGGAAAGGCAAATCAGCGCTACAAAGAAGACTCGCTACCCATCGCTCAAAAGGGCCATGCTGAAAAAAGTGTCAAAACCAGAAATGCAGGACAGGCCATGGAGAAATGGGTGCCTTGCTACACTGATGGGCGGGATGTAAATTGCCAACAGCCACTCTGGAGAAGTTTACGGTGTGTCCTGAAACATCTAAAAAACACAGCTTAGAGAGCATAGGGCACTTCCACGCATGGGGGTATAAATTGGGAAAATGAAAAATCAGCAAGACACAAGCACCCCAAAGTTTAGGGCTGCTCTGTTGACAAGGACCTCCACTTCATTCCACCTTCAATATCCCAGGAAAGAGAAAAATGGATAAAGAAGTTGTGGTCCTTATGTACAATGGAATATCACTCAGCCGTGAAATCAATGTCATAAGGCTAGTAGCAGCATGATGAGTGGATTTAGGTACGACGACTCTAAGTGAAATAAGTCACACAGAAAAGGACACTTCTCATAAGGTATCACTTATAGAGGGAATGTAAAAACCGTTACACTTGAACTGAATTACAAAACAGAACAGAGTCACACATGCAGAAAACACACTATAGTTGCTTAACGGGAAAGGTGAGGTGGGGTGATACATAAAACAAGGGTTTCAAATTAGCTCAGATACCGTTCCATAAACCCAATATGTAATAGACAAGACCTACTCCTTGCTCAGAGAACTAGACTCAACACGCCCTATTCACCGCACAAGAATATATCTGACTAGTAATAATCTTAAAACCTATGTATTGATATCTCTCTGTTAGTGTGTCAAGTGGGTGTAAAGCGGCATAAACACAGCGGTGAAAAGCAGCTAAACCCCATTATGAAAATAAATTACTTTGAAAAACCCATGAAACAAAGACAGTGAAAGAGAGAGAAATTCTTACACAATGCGTTCAGGGGCTGTGATGCAACCTGGATTGACCATATCTAGACCCACAGCTGGATGAGATCTAAGGGTGGACACTCTTGGGGCTGAGAGGTTTGGTGAGGTTGGGTGAGCAAACGCAGACCCTTTAAAGTAATACTGCGTGGTACCCATCGCATGGGTCCCAAATCACCAGGTTCAAGGGCATCTTCCTACATCGAAAACATGCATGAGAAACCCAGAAGATGGTACACCGTGTGATGGGGAAAGGTTTCTAAAACGCACCTCATTTCTAATCTCCTTGTGCCCGGGTTCGCCATTCCAGCCGCTTTATTAGCAATCTCCCTACTTGGAGCATCAGCACCTTTAACCTCCTGCTCCGTACAGGTTGCAATTTGTCCTGAGTGTGAACGGGAAGACGTGGAACCAATGAGAGACTGGCTCTTGGTGTTGGGACAGGCACAGGTCACTCTATTTTCCCATCAGGAAGAAGAATTAACCACAGGCTCAGCCTGCCCCCGGAACCAGAACAGGGCCTGAAGGCATCCTGCGCTTTTGTGGCCAGCTCCCTAAAAAGCGAGTTGTAAAATGGAGGTTCAGGGCACTGCAATTCACAAACCTGCAGAGTTATAAATGATAACTCTCGTCCACAAATATATTGAGGGAAGGCAAAGAAGAGGATTTGAAATCAAGGCAGAATTGCAGGAAACAGATTTCAGGAGGTAGATTCGAATCGCCTTTAAAGCACATGAAAAGCGGCAAAACGTTGACAATGATGCCCTTGGCCAAAAAGGGCGTATGCGTTTTTTCCTGAATATATTCAGGAAAAAACGCATACGCCCTTTTTGGCCAACCAAGCAACCTGGAAAGGCAAATCAGCGCTACAAAGATGTCTCGCTTCCCATCGGTTAAAAAGGCCATGCTGAAAAAAGTGTCAAAACCAGAAATGCAGGAGAGGCCATGGAGAAATGGGAGCCTTGCTACACTGATGGGCGGGATGTAAATTGCCAACAGCCACTCTGGAGAAGCGTACGGTGAGTCCTGAAAAATCTAAAAAACAAAGCTTAGAGAGCATAGGGCACTTCCACTCATGGGGTTATAAATTGGGAAAATTAAAAATCAGCAAGACACAAGCACCCCAAAGTTTAGGGCTGCTCTGTTGACAAGGACCTCCACTTCATTCCACCTTCAATATCCCAGGAAAGAGAAAAATGGATAAAGAAGTTGTGGTCCTTATGTACAATGGAATATCATTCAGCCATGAAAGCAATGTCATAAGGCTAGTAGCAGCATGATGAGTGGATTTAGGTACGACGATTCTAAGTGAAATAAGTCACACAGAAAAGGACACTTCTCATAAGGTCTCACTGATAGAGGGAATGTAAAAACCGTTACACTTGAACTGAATTACAAAAGAGAACAGAGTCACACATGCAGAAAACACACTATGGGTGCTAACGGGAAAGGTGAGGTGGGGTGATACATAAAACAAGGGTTTCAAATTAGCTCAGATACCGTTGCATAAACCCAATATGTAATAGACAAGACCTACTCCTTGCTCAGAGAACTGGACTCAACACGCCCTGTTCACCGCACAACATTATATCTGACTAGTAATAATCTTAAAACCTATATATTGATATCTCTCTGTTAGTGTGTCAAGTGGATGTAAAGCGGCATAAACACAACAGTGAAAAGCAGCTAAAACCCATTATAAAAATAAATAACTTTGAAAAACCGATGAAATAAAGACAGTGAAAGAGAGCGAAATTCTTACACAATGCGTTCAGGGGCTGTGATGAAACTTGGATTGACCATATCTAGACCCACAGCTGGATGAGACATAAGGGTGGACACTCTTGCGGCTGAGAGGTTTGGTGAGGTTGGGTGAGCAAATGCAGACCCTTTAAAGTACTATTGCGTGGTACCCATCCCATGGGTCCCAAATCTCCAGGTTCAAGGGCATCTTCCTACATCGAAAACATGCATGAGAAACCCAGAAGATGGTACACCGTGTGATGGGGAAAGGTTTCTAAAACGCACCTCATTTCTCATCTCCTTGTGCCCAGGTTCGCCATTCCAGCTGCTTTTCTAGCAAGCTCCCTACTTGGAGCATCAGCACCTTTAACCTCCTGTTCCATACAGGTTGCAATTTGTCCTGAGGATGAACGGGTAGATGGGGAACCAATGAGAGACTAGTTCTTGGTGTTGGGACAGGCAAAGGTCACTCTATTGTCCCATCAGGAAGAAGAATTTACCACAGACTCAGCCTGCCCCCCGGAACCAGAACAGGGCCTGAAGCCATCCTGCGCTTTTGCGGCCATCTCCAAAAAAGCGAGTTGTAAAATGGAGCTACAGGGCACTGCAATTCACAAACCTGCAGAATTATAAATGATAACTCTCGTCCACAAATATATTGAGGGAAGGCAAAGAAGAGGATTTGAAATCAAGGCAGAATTGCAGGAAACAGATTTCACGAGGTAGATTCGAATCGCCTTTAAAGCACATGAAAAGCGGCAAAACGTTGACAATGATGCCCTTGGCCAAAAAGGGCGTATGCGTTTTTTCATGTATATATTCAGGAAAAAACGCATACGCCCTTTTTGGCCAACCAAGCAACCTGGAAAGGCAAATCAGCGCTACAAAGAAGACTCGCTACCCATCGCTCAAAAGGGCCATGCTGAAAAAAGTGTCAAAACCAGAAATGCAGGACAGGCCATGGAGAAATGGGTGCCTTGCTACACTGATGGGCGGGATGTAAATTGCCAACAGCCACTCTGGAGAAGTGTACGGTGTGTCCTGAAACATCTAAAAAACACAGATTAGAGAGCATAGGGCACTTCCACGCATGGGGGTATAAATTGGGAAAATGAAAAATCAGCAAGACACAAGCACCCCAAAGTTTAGGGCTGCTCTGTTGACAAGGACCTCCACTTCATTCCACCTTCAATATCCCAGGAAAGAGAAAAATGGATAAAGAAGTTGTGGTCCTTATGTACAATGGAATATCACTCAGCCGTGAAATCAATGTCATAAGGCTAGTAGCAGCATGATGAGTGGATTTAGGTACGACGACTCTAAGTGAAATAAGTCACACAGAAAAGGACACTTCTCATAAGGTATCACTTATAGAGGGAATGTAAAAACCGTTACACTTGAACTGAATTACAAAACAGAACAGAGTCACACATGCAGAAAACACACTATAGTTGCTTAACGGGAAAGGTGAGGTGGGGTGATACATAAAACAAGGGTTTCAAATTAGCTCAGATACCGTTCCATAAACCCAATATGTAATAGACAAGACCTACTCCTTGCTCAGAGAACTAGACTCAACACGCCCTATTCACCGCACAAGAATATATCTGACTAGTAATAATCTTAAAACCTATGTATTGATATCTCTCTGTTAGTGTGTCAAGTGGGTGTAAAGCGGCATAAACACAGCGGTGAAAAGCAGCTAAACCCCATTATGAAAATAAATTACTTTGAAAAACCCATGAAACAAAGACAGTGAAAGAGAGAGAAATTCTTACACAATGCGTTCAGGGGCTGTGATGCAACCTGGATTGACCATATCTAGACCCACAGCTGGATGAGATCTAAGGGTGGACACTCTTGGGGCTGAGAGGTTTGGTGAGGTTGGGTGAGCAAACGCAGACCCTTTAAAGTAATACTGCGTGGTACCCATCGCATGGGTCCCAAATCACCAGGTTCAAGGGCATCTTCCTACATCGAAAACATGCATGAGAAACCCAGAAGATGGTACACCGTGTGATGGGGAAAGGTTTCTAAAACGCACCTCATTTCTAATCTCCTTGTGCCCGGGTTCGCCATTCCAGCCGCTTTACTAGCAATCTCCCTACTTGGAGCATCAGCACCTTTAACCTCCTGCTCCGTACAGGTTGCAATTTGTCCTGAGTGTGAACGGGAAGACGTGGAACCAATGAGAGACTGGCTCTTGGTGTTGGGACAGGCACAGGTCACTCTATTTTCCCATCAGGAAGAAGAATTAACCACAGGCTCAGCCTGCCCCCGGAACAAGTACAGGGCCTGAAGCCATCGTGCGCTTTTGCGGCCATCTCCCAAAAACGCGAGTTGTAAAATGGAGGTTCAGGGCACTGCAATTCACAAACCTGCAGAGTTATAAATGATAACTCTCGTCCACAAATATATTGAGGGAAGGCAAAGAAGAGGATTTGAAATCAAGGCAGAATTGCAGGAAACAGATTTCAGGAGGTAGATTCGAATCGCCTTTAAAGCACATGAAAAGCGGCAAAACGTTGACAATGATGCCCTTGGCCAAAAAGGGCGTATGCGTTTTTTCCTGAATATATTCAGGAAAAAACGCATACGCCCTTTTTGGCCAACCAAGCAACCTGGAAAGGCAAATCAGCGCTACAAAGATGTCTCGCTTCCCATCGGTCAAAAGGGCCATGCTGAAAAAAGTGTCAAAACCAGAAATGCAGGACAGGCCATGGAGAAATGGGAGCCTTGCTACACTGATGGGCGGGATGTAAATTGTCAACAGCCACTCTGGAGAAGCGTACGGTGAGTCCTGAAACGTCTAAAAAGCAAAGCTTAGAGAGCATAGGGCACTTCCACTCATGGGGGTATAAATTGGGAAAATTAAAAATCAGCAAGACACAAGCACCCCAAAGTTTAGGGCTGCTCTGTTGACAAGGACCTCCACTTCATTCCACCTTCAATATCCCAGGAAAGAGAAAAATGGATAAAGAAGTTGTGGTCCTTATGTACAATGGAATATCACTCAGCCATGAAATCAATGTCATAAGGCTAGTAGCAGCATGATGAGTGGATTTAGGTACGACGATTCTAAGTGAAATAAGTCACACAGAAAAGGACACTTCTCATAAGGTATCACTGATAGAGGGAATGTAAAAACCGTTACACTTGAACTGAATTACAAAACAGAACAGAGTCACACATGCAGAAAACACACTATGGCTGCTTAACGGGAAAGGTGAGGTGGGGTGATACATAAAACAAGGGTTTCAAATTAGCTCAGATACCGTTCCATAAAACCAATATGTAATAGACAAGACCTACTCCTTGCTCAGAGAACTGGACTCAACACGCCCTATTCACCGCACAAGAATATATCTGACTAGTAATAATCTTAAAACCTATGTATAGATATCTCTCTGTTAGTGTGTCAAGTGGGTGTAAAGCGGCATAAACACAGAAGTGAAAAGCAGCTAAACCCCATTATAAAAATAAATTACTTTGAATAACCCATGAAACAAAGACAGTGAAAGAGAGCGAAATTCTTACACAATTCGTTCAGGGGCTGTGATGCAACCTGGATTGACCATATCTAGACACACAGCTGGATGAGACATAAGGGTGGACACTCTTGGGGCTGAGAGGTTTGGTGAGGTTGGGTGAGCAAACGCAGACCCTTTAAAGTAATACTGTGTGGTACCCATCGCATGGGTCCCAAATCTCCAGGTTCAAGGGCATCTTCCTACATCGAAAACATGCATGAGAAACCCAGAAGATGGTACACCGTGTGATGGGGAAAGGTTTCTAAAACGCACCTCATTTCTCATCTCCTTGTGCTCGGATTCGCCATTCCAGCCACTTTACTAGCAATCTCCCTCCTTGGAGCATCATCACCTTTAACCTCCTGTTCCGTACAGGTTGCAATTTGTCCTGAGGATGAACGGGAAGACGTGAAACCAATGAGAGACTATCTCTTGGTGTTGGGACAGGCACACGTCACTCTATTTTCCCATCAGGAAGAAGAATTAACCACAGGCTCAGCCTGCCCCGGAACAAGTACAGGGCCTGAAGCCATCGTGCGCTTTTGCGGCCATCTCCCAAAAATGCGAGTTGTAAAATGGAGGTTCAGGGCACTGCAATTCACAAACCTGCAGAGTTATAAATGATAACTCTCGTCCACAAATATATTGAGGGAAGGCAAAGAAGAGGATTTGAAATCAAGGCAGAATTGCAGGAAACAGATTTCAGGAGGTAGATTCGAATCGCCTTTAAAGCACATGAAAAGCGGCAAAACGTTGACAATGATGCCCTTGGCCAAAAAGGGCGTATGCGTTTTTTCCTGAATATATTCAGGAAAAAACGCATACGCCCTTTTTGGCCAACCAAGCAACCTGGAAAGGCAAATCAGCGCTACAAAGATGTCTCGCTTCCCATCGGTCAAAAGGGCCATGCTGAAAAAAGTCTCAAAACCAGAAATGCAGGACAGGCCATGGAGAAATGGGAGCCTTGCTACACTGATGGGCGGGATGTAAATTGTCAACAGCCACTCTGGAGAAGCGTACGGTGAGTCCTGAAACGTCTAAAAAGCAAAGCTTAGAGAGCATAGGGCACTTCCACTCATGGAGGTATAAATTGGGAAAATTAAAAATCAGCAAGACACAAGCACCCCAAAGTTTAGGACTGCTCTGTTGACAAGGACCTCCACTTCATTCCACCTTCAATATCCCAGGAAAGAGAAAAATGGATAAAGAAGTTGTGGTCCTTATGTACAATGGAATATCACTCAGCCATGAAATCACTGTCATAAGGCTAGTAGCAGCATGATGAGTGGATTTAGGTACGACGATTCTAAGTGAAATAAGTCACACAGAAAAGGACACTTCTCATAAGGTATCACTGATAGAGGGAATGTAAAAACCGTTACACTTGAACTGAATTACAAAACAGAACAGAGTCACACATGCAGAAAACACACTATGGCTGCTTAACGGGAAAGGTGAGGTGGGGTGATACATAAAACAAGGGTTTCAAATTAGCTCAGATACCGTTCCATAAAACCAATATGTAATAGACAAGACCTACTCCTTGCTCAGAGAACTGGACTCAACACGCCCTATTCACCGCACAAGAATATATCTGACTAGTAATAATCTTAAAACCTATGTATAGATATCTCTCTGTTAGTGTGTCAAGTGGGTGTAAAGCGGCATAAACACAGAAGTGAAAAGCAGCTAAACCCCATTATAAAAATAAATTACTTTGAATAACCCATGAAACAAAGACAGTGAAAGAGAGCGAAATTCTTACACAATTCGTTCAGGGGCTGTGATGCAACCTGGATTGACCATATCTAGACACACAGCTGCATGAGACATAAGGGTGGACACTCTTGGGGCTGAGAGGTTTGGTGAGGTTGGGTGAGCAAACGCAGACCCTTTACAGTAATACTGCGTGGTACCCATCGCATGGGTCACAAATCTCCAGGTTCAAGGGCATCTTCCTACATCGAAAACATGCATGAGAAACCCAGAAGATGGTACACCGTGTGATGGGGAAAGGTTTCTAAAACGCACCTCATTTCTCATCTCCTTGTGCTCGGGTTCGCCATTCCAGCCACTTTACTAGCAATCTCCCTCCTTGGAGCATCATCACCTTTAACCTCCTGTTCCGTACAGGTTGCAATTTGTCCTGAGGATGAACGGGAAGACGTGGAACCAATGAGAGACTAGCTCTTGGTGTTGGCACAGGCACAGGTCACTCTATTTTCCCATCAGGAAGAAGAATTAACCACAGGCTCAGCCTGTCCCCCGGAACAAGAACAGGGCCTGAAGCCATCCTGCGCTTTTGCGGCCATCTCCCAAAAACGCGAGTTGTAAAATGGAGGTTCAGGGCACTGCAATTCACAAACCTGCAGAGTTATTAATGATAACTCTCGTCCACAAATATATTGAGGGAAGGCAACGAAGAGGATTTGAAATCAAGGCAGAATTGCAGGAAACAGATTTCAGGAGGTAGATTCGAATCGCCTTTAAAGCACATGAAAAGCGGCAAAACGTTGACAATGATGCCCTTGGCCAAAAAGGGCGTATGCGTTTTTTCCTGAATATATTCAGGAAAAAACGCATACGCCCTTTTTGGCCAACCAAGCAACCTGGAAAGGCAAATCAGCGCTACAAAGATGTCTCGCTTCCCATCGGTCAAAAGGGCCATGCTGAAAAAAGTGTCAAAACCAGAAATGCAGGACAGGCCATGGAGAAATGGGAGCCTTGCTACACTGATGGGCGGGATGTAAATTGTCAACAGCCACTCTGGAGAAGCGTACGGTGAGTCCTGAAACGTCTAAAAAGCAAAGCTTAGAGAGCATAGGGCACTTCCACTCATGGAGGTATAAATTGGGAAAATTAAAAATCAGCAAGACACAAGCACCCCAAAGTTTAGGGCTGCTCTGTTGACAAGGACCTCCACTTCATTCCACCTTCAATATCCCAGGAAAGAGAAAAATGGATAAAGAAGTTGTGGTCCTTATGTACAATGGAATATCACTCAGCCATGAAATCACTGTCATAAGGCTAGTAGCAGCATGATGAGTGGATTTAGGTACGACGATTCTAAGTGAAATAAGTCACACAGAAAAGGACACTTCTCATAAGGTATCACTGATAGAGGGAATGTAAAAACCGTTACACTTGAACTGAATTACAAAACAGAACAGAGTCACACATGCAGAAAACACACTATGGCTGCTTCACGGGAAAGGTGAGGTGGGGTGATACATAAAACAAGGGTTTCAAATTAGCTCAGATACCGTTCCATAAACCCAAAATGTAATAGACAAGACCTACTCCTTGCTCAGAGAACTGGACTCAACACGCCCTATTCACCGCACAAGAATATATCTGACTAGTAATAATCTTAAAACCTATGTATTGATATCTCTCTGTTAGTGTGTCAAGTGTGTAAAAAGCGGCATAAACACAGCAGTGAAAAGCAGCTAAACCCCATTATAAAAATAAATTACTTTGAAAAACCCATGAAACAAAGACAGTGAAAGAGAGAGAAATTCTTACACAATGCGTTCAGGGGCTGTGATGCAACCTGGATTGACCATATCTAGACCCACAGCTGGATGAGACATAAGGGTGGACACTGTTGCGGCTGAGAGGTTTGGTGAGGTTGGGTGAGCAAACGCAGACCCTTTAAAGTAATACTGCGTGGTACCCATCGCATGGGTCCCAAATCTCCAGGTTCCAGGGCATCTTCCTACATCGAAAACATGCATGAGATACCCAGAAGATGGTACACCGTGTGATGGGGAAAGGTTTCTAAAACGCACCTCATTTCTCATCTGCTTGTGCCTGGGTTCGCCATTCCAGCCACTTAACTAGCAATCTCCCTCCTTGGAGCATCAGCACCTTTAACCTCCTGTTCCGTACAGGTTGCAATTTGTACTGAGGATGAACGGGAAGACGTGGAACCAATGAAAGACTAGCTCTTGGTGTTGGGACAGGCACAGGTCACTCTATTTTCCCATCAGGAAGAAGAATTAACCACAGGCTCATCCTGCCCCCGGAACCAGAACAGGGCCTGAAGGCATCTTGCGCTTTTGCGGCCAGCTCCCTAAAAAGCGAGTTGTAAAATGGAGGTTCAGGGCACTGCAATTCACAAACCTGCAGAGTTATAAATGATAACTCTCGTCCACAAATATATTGAGGGAAGGCAAAGAAGAGGATTTGAAATCAAGGCAGAATTGCAGGAAACAGATTTCAGGAGGTAGATTCGAATCGCCTTTAAAGCACATGAAAAGCGGCAAAACGTTGACAATGATGCCCTTGGCCAAAAAGGGCGTATGCGTTTTTTCCTGAATATATTCAGGAAAAAACGCATACGCCCTTTTTGGCCAACCAAGCAACCTGGAAAGGCAAATCAGTGCTACAAAGATGTCTCGCTTCCCATCGGTCAAAAGGGCCATGCTGAAAAAAGTGTCAAAACCAGAAACGCAGGACAGGCCATGGAGAAATGGGAGCCTTGCTACACTGATGGGCGGGATGTAAATTGTCAACAGCCACTCTGGAGAAGTGTACGGTGAATCCTGAAACGTCTAAAAAGCAAAGCTTAGAGAGCATAGGGCACTTCCACTCATGGGGGTATAAATTGGGAAAATGAAAAATCAGCAAGACACAAGCACCCCAAAGTTTAGGGCTGCTCTGTTGACAAGGACCTCCACTTCATTCCACCTTCAATATCCCAGGAAAGAGAAAAATGGATAAAGAAGTTGTGGTCCTTATGTACAATGGAATATCACTCAGCCGTGAAATCAATGTCATAAGGCTAGTAGCAGCATGATGAGTGGATTTAGGTACGACGACTCTAAGTGAAATAAGTCACACAGAAAAGGACACTTCTCAGAAGGTATCACTTATAGAGGGAATGTAAAAACCGTTACACTTGAACTGAATTACAAAACAGAACAGAGTCACACATGCAGAAAACACACTATGGCTGCTTAACGGGAAAGGTGAGGTGGGGTGATACATAAAACAAGGGTTTCAAATTAGCTCAGATACCGTTCCATAAACCCAATATGTAATAGACAAGACCTACTCCTTGCTCAGAGAACTGGACTCAACACGCCCTATTCACCGCACAAGAATATATCTGACTAGTAATAATCTTAAAAGCTATGTATTGATATCTCTCTGTTAGTGTGTCAAGTGGGTGTAAAGCGGCATAAACACAGCAGTGAAAAGCAGCTAAACCCCATTATAAAAATAAATTACTTTGAAAAACCCATGAAACAAAGACAGTGAAAGAGAGCGAAATTCTTACACAATGCGTTCAGGGGCTGTGATGCAACCTGGATTGACCATATCTAGACCCACAGCTGGATGAGACATAAGGGTGAACACTGTTGCGGCTGAGAGGTTTGGTGAGGTTGGGTGAGCAAACGCAGACCCTTTAAAGTAATACTGCGTGGTACCCATCGCATGGGTCCCAAATCTCTAGGTTCAAGGGAATCTTCCTACATCGAAAACATGCATGAGAAACCCAGAAGATGGTACACCGTGTGATGGGGAAAGGTTTCTAAAACGCACCTCATTTCTCATCTCCTTGTGCTCGGGTTCGCCATTCCAGCCACTTTACTAGCAATCTCCCTCCTTGGAGCATCATCACCTTTAACCTCCTGTTCCGTACAGGTTGCAATTTGTCCTGAGGATGAACGGGAAGACGTGAAACCAATGAGAGACTATCTCTTGGTGTTGGGACAGGCACAGGTCACTCTATTTTCCCATCAGGAAGAAGAATTAACCACAGGCTCAGCCTGCCCCCGGAACAAGTACAGGGCCTGAAGCCATCGTGCGCTTTTGCGGCCATCTCCCAAAAACGCGAGTTGTAAAATGGAGGTTCAGGGCACTGCAATTCACAAACCTGCAGAGTTATAAATGATAACTCTCGTCCACAAATATATTGAGGGAAGGCAAAGAAGAGGATTTGAAATCAAGGCAGAATTGCAGGAAACAGATTTGAGGAGGTAGATTCGAATCGCCTTTAAAGCACATGAAAAGCGGCAAAACGTTGACAATGATGCCCTTGGCCAAAAAGGGCGTATGCGTTTTTTCCTGAATATATTCAGGAAAAAACGCATACGCCCTTTTTGGCCAACCAAGCAACCTGGAAAGGCAAATCAGCGCTACAAAGATGTCTCGCTTCCCATCGGTCAAAAGGGCCATGCTGAAAAAAGTGTCAAAACCAGAAATGCAGGACAGGCCATGGAGAAATGGGAGCCTTGCTACACTGATGGGCGGGATGTAAATTGTCAACAGCCACTCTGGAGAAGCGTACGGTGAGTCCTGAAACGTCTAAAAAGCAAAGCTTAGAGAGCATAGGGCACTTCCACTCATGGGGGTATAAATTGGGAAAATTAAAAATCAGCAAGACACAAGCACCCCAAAGTTTAGGGCTGCTCTGTTGACAAGGACCTCCACTTCATTCCACCTTCAATATCCCAGGAAAGAGAAAAATGGATAAAGAAGTTGTGGTCCTTATGTACAATGGAATATCACTCAGCCATGAAATCAATGTCATAAGGCTAGTAGCAGCATGATGAGTGGATTTAGGTACGACGATTCTAAGTGAAATAAGTCACACAGAAAAGGACACTTCTCATAAGGTATCACTGATAGAGGGAATGTAAAAACCGTTACACTTGAACTGAATTACAAAACAGAACAGAGTCACACATGCAGAAAACACACTATGGCTGCTTAACGGGAAAGGTGAGGTGGGGTGATACATAAAACAAGGGTTTCAAATTAGCTCAGATACCGTTCCATAAAACCAATATGTAATAGACAAGACCTACTCCTTGCTCAGAGAACTGGACTCAACACGCCCTATTCACCGCACAAGAATATATCTGACTAGTAATAATCTTAAAACCTATGTATAGATAGCTCTCTGTTAGTGTGTCAAGTGGGTGTAAAGCGGCATAAACACAGAAGTGAAAAGCAGCTAAACCCCATTATAAAAATAAATTACTTTGAATAACCCATGAAACAAAGACAGTGAAAGAGAGCGAAATTCTTACACAATTCGTTCAGGGGCTGTGATGCAACCTGGATTGACCATATCTAGACACACAGCTGGATGAGACATAAGGGTGGACACTCTTGGGGCTGAGAGGTTTGGTGAGGTTGGGTGAGCAAACGCAGACCCTTTAAAGTAATACTGTGTGGTACCCATCGCATGGGTCCCAAATCTCCAGGTTCAAGGGCATCTTCCTACATCGAAAACATGCATGAGAAACCCAGAAGATGGTACACCGTGTGATGGGGAAAGGTTTCTAAAACGCACCTCATTTCTCATCTCCTTGTGCTCGGGTTCGCCATTCCAGCCACTTTACTAGCAATCTCCCTCCTTGGAGCATCATCACCTTTAACCTCCTGTTCCGTACAGGTTGCAATTTGTCCTGAGGATGAACGGGAAGACGTGAAACCAATGAGAGACTATCTCTTGGTGTTGGGACAGGCACAGGTCACTCTATTTTCCCATCAGGAAGAAGAATTAACCACAGGCTCAGCCTGCCCCGGAACAAGTACAGGGCCTGAAGCCATCGTGCGCTTTTGCGGCCATCTCCCAAAAACGCGAGTTGTAAAATGGAGGTTCAGGGCACTGCAATTCACAAACCTGCAGAGTTATAAATGATAACTCTCGTCCACAAATATATTGAGGGAAGGCAAAGAAGAGGATTTGAAATCAAGGCAGAATTGCAGGAAACAGATTTCAGGAGGTAGATTCGAATCGCCTTTAAAGCACATGAAAAGCGGCAAAACGTTGACAATGATGCCCTTGGCCAAAAAGGGCGTATGCGTTTTTTCCTGAATATATTCAGGAAAAAACGCATACGCCCTTTTTGGCCAACCAAGCAACCTGGAAAGGCAAATCAGCGCTACAAAGATGTCTCGCTTCCCATTGGTCAAAAGGGCCATGCTGAAAAAAGTCTCAAAACCAGAAATGCAGGACAGGCCATGGAGAAATGGGAGCCTTGCTACACTGATGGGCGGGATGTAAATTGTCAACAGCCACTCTGGAGAAGCGTACGGTGAGTCCTGAAACGTCTAAAAAGCAAAGCTTAGAGAGCATAGGGCACTTCCACTCATGGAGGTATAAATTGGGAAAATTAAAAATCAGCAAGACACAAGCACCCCAAAGTTTAGGACTGCTCTGTTGACAAGGACCTCCACTTCATTCCACCTTCAATATCCCAGGAAAGAGAAAAATGGATAAAGAAGTTGTGGTCCTTATGTACAATGGAATATCACTCAGCCATGAAATCACTGTCATAAGGCTAGTAGCAGCATGATGAGTGGATTTAGGTACGACGATTCTAAGTGAAATAAGTCACACAGAAAAGGACACTTCTCATAAGGTATCACTGATAGAGGGAATGTAAAAACCGTTACACTTGAACTGAATTACAAAACAGAACAGAGTCACACATGCAGAAAACACACTATGGCTGCTTAACGGGAAAGGTGAGGTGGGGTGATACATAAAACAAGGGTTTCAAATTAGCTCAGATACCGTTCCATAAAACCAATATGTAATAGACAAGACCTACTCCTTGCTCAGAGAACTGGACTCAACACGCCCTATTCACCGCACAAGAATATATCTGACTAGTAATAATCTTAAAACCTATGTATAGATATCTCTCTGTTAGTGTGTCAAGTGGGTGTAAAGCGGCATAAACACAGAAGTGAAAAGCAGCTAAACCCCATTATAAAAATAAATTACTTTGAATAACCCATGAAACAAAGACAGTGAAAGAGAGCGAAATTCTTACACAATTCGTTCAGGGGCTGTGATGCAACCTGGATTGACCATATCTAGACACACAGCTGCATGAGACATAAGGGTGGACACTCTTGGGGCTGAGAGGTTTGGTGAGGTTGGGTGAGCAAACGCAGACCCTTTAAAGTAATACTGTGTGGTACCCATCGCATGGGTCCCAAATCTCCAGGTTCAAGGGCATCTTCCTACATCGAAAACATGCATGAGAAACCCAGAAGATGGTACACCGTGTGATGGGGAAAGGTTTCTAAAACGCACCTCATTTCTAATCTCCTTGTGCCCGGGTTCGCCATTCCAGCCGCTTTACTAGCAATCTCCCTACTTGGAGCATCAGCACCTTTAACCTCCTGCTCCGTACAGGTTGCAATTTGTCCTGAGTGTGAACGGGAAGACGTGGAACCAATGAGAGACTGGCTCTTGGTGTTGGGACAGGCACAGGTCACTCTATTTTCCCATCAGGAAGAAGAATTAACCACAGGCTCAGCCTGCCCCCGGAACAAGTACAGGGCCTGAAGCCATCGTGCGCTTTTGCGGCCATCTCCCAAAAACGCGAGTTGTAAAATGGAGGTTCAGGGCACTGCAATTCACAAACCTGCAGAGTTATAAATGATAACTCTCGTCCACAAATATATTGAGGGAAGGCAAAGAAGAGGATTTGAAATCAAGGCAGAATTGCAGGAAACAGATTTCAGGAGGTAGATTCGAATCGCCTTTAAAGCACATGAAAAGCGGCAAAACGTTGACAATGATGCCCTTGGCCAAAAAGGGCGTATGCGTTTTTTCCTGAATATATTCAGGAAAAAACGCATACGCCCTTTTTGGCCAACCAAGCAACCTGGAAAGGCAAATCAGCGCTACAAAGATGTCTCGCTTCCCATCGGTCAAAAGGGCCATGCTGAAAAAAGTGTCAAAACCAGAAATGCAGGACAGGCCATGGAGAAATGGGAGCCTTGCTACACTGATGGGCGGGATGTAAATTGTCAACAGCCACTCTGGAGAAGCGTACGGTGAGTCCTGAAACGTCTAAAAAGCAAAGCTTAGAGAGCATAGGGCACTTCCACTCATGGGGGTATAAATTGGGAAAATTAAAAATCAGCAAGACACAAGCACCCCAAAGTTTAGGGCTGCTCTGTTGACAAGGACCTCCACTTCATTCCACCTTCAATATCCCAGGAAAGAGAAAAATGGATAAAGAAGTTGTGGTCCTTATGTACAATGGAATATCACTCAGCCATGAAATCAATGTCATAAGGCTAGTAGCAGCATGATGAGTGGATTTAGGTACGACGATTCTAAGTGAAATAAGTCACACAGAAAAGGACACTTCTCATAAGGTATCACTGATAGAGGGAATGTAAAAACCGTTACACTTGAACTGAATTACAAAACAGAACAGAGTCACACATGCAGAAAACACACTATGGCTGCTTAACGGGAAAGGTGAGGTGGGGTGATACATAAAACAAGGGTTTCAAATTAGCTCAGATACCGTTCCATAAAACCAATATGTAATAGACAAGACCTACTCCTTGCTCAGAGAACTGGACTCAACACGCCCTATTCACCGCACAAGAATATATCTGACTAGTAATAATCTTAAAACCTATGTATAGATATCTCTCTGTTAGTGTGTCAAGTGGGTGTAAAGCGGCATAAACACAGAAGTGAAAAGCAGCTAAACCCCATTATAAAAATAAATTACTTTGAATAACCCATGAAACAAAGACAGTGAAAGAGAGCGAAATTCTTACACAATTCGTTCAGGGGCTGTGATGCAACCTGGATTGACCATATCTAGACACACAGCTGGATGAGACATAAGGGTGGACACTCTTGGGGCTGAGAGGTTTGGTGAGGTTGGGTGAGCAAACGCAGACCCTTTAAAGTAATACTGTGTGGTACCCATCGCATGGGTCCCAAATCTCCAGGTTCAAGGGCATCTTCCTACATCGAAAACATGCATGAGAAACCCAGAAGATGGTACACCGTGTGATGGGGAAAGGTTTCTAAAACGCACCTCATTTCTCATCTCCTTGTGCTCGGATTCGCCATTCCAGCCACTTTACTAGCAATCTCCCTCCTTGGAGCATCATCACCTTTAACCTCCTGTTCCGTACAGGTTGCAATTTGTCCTGAGGATGAACGGGAAGACGTGAAACCAATGAGAGACTATCTCTTGGTGTTGGGACAGGCACACGTCACTCTATTTTCCCATCAGGAAGAAGAATTAACCACAGGCTCAGCCTGCCCCGGAACAAGTACAGGGCCTGAAGCCATCGTGCGCTTTTGCGGCCATCTCCCAAAAATGCGAGTTGTAAAATGGAGGTTCAGGGCACTGCAATTCACAAACCTGCAGAGTTATAAATGATAACTCTCGTCCACAAATATATTGAGGGAAGGCAAAGAAGAGGATTTGAAATCAAGGCAGAATTGCAGGAAACAGATTTCAGGAGGTAGATTCGAATCGCCTTTAAAGCACATGAAAAGCGGCAAAACGTTGACAATGATGCCCTTGGCCAAAAAGGGCGTATGCGTTTTTTCCTGAATATATTCAGGAAAAAACGCATACGCCCTTTTTGGCCAACCAAGCAACCTGGAAAGGCAAATCAGCGCTACAAAGATGTCTCGCTTCCCATCGGTCAAAAGGGCCATGCTGAAAAAAGTCTCAAAACCAGAAATGCAGGACAGGCCATGGAGAAATGGGAGCCTTGCTACACTGATGGGCGGGATGTAAATTGTCAACAGCCACTCTGGAGAAGCGTACGGTGAGTCCTGAAACGTCTAAAAAGCAAAGCTTAGAGAGCATAGGGCACTTCCACTCATGGAGGTATAAATTGGGAAAATTAAAAATCAGCAAGACACAAGCACCCCAAAGTTTAGGACTGCTCTGTTGACAAGGACCTCCACTTCATTCCACCTTCAATATCCCAGGAAAGAGAAAAATGGATAAAGAAGTTGTGGTCCTTATGTACAATGGAATATCACTCAGCCATGAAATCACTGTCATAAGGCTAGTAGCAGCATGATGAGTGGATTTAGGTACGACCATTCTAAGTGAAATAAGTCACACAGAAAAGGACACTTCTCATAAGGTATCACTGATAGAGGGAATGTAAAAACCGTTACACTTGAACTGAATTACAAAACAGAACAGAGTCACACATGCAGAAAACACACTATGGCTGCTTAACGGGAAAGGTGAGGTGGGGTGATACATAAAACAAGGGTTTCAAATTAGCTCAGATACCGTTCCATAAAACCAATATGTAATAGACAAGACCTACTCCTTGCTCAGAGAACTGGACTCAACACGCCCTATTCACCGCACAAGAATATATCTGACTAGTAATAATCTTAAAACCTATGTATAGATATCTCTCTGTTAGTGTGTCAAGTGGGTGTAAAGCGGCATAAACACAGAAGTGAAAAGCAGCTAAACCCCATTATAAAAATAAATTACTTTGAATAACCCATGAAACAAAGACAGTGAAAGAGAGCGAAATTCTTACACAATTCGTTCAGGGGCTGTGATGCAACCTGGATTGACCATATCTAGACACACAGCTGCATGAGACATAAGGGTGGACACTCTTGGGGCTGAGAGGTTTGGTGAGGTTGGGTGAGCAAACGCAGACCCTTTACAGTAATACTGCGTGGTACCCATCGCATGGGTCACAAATCTCCAGGTTCAAGGGCATCTTCCTACATCGAAAACATGCATGAGAAACCCAGAAGATGGTACACCGTGTGATGGGGAAAGGTTTCTAAAACGCACCTCATTTCTCATCTCCTTGTGCTCGGGTTCGCCATTCCAGCCACTTTACTAGCAATCTCCCTCCTTGGAGCATCATCACCTTTAACCTCCTGTTCCGTACAGGTTGCAATTTGTCCTGAGGATGAACGGGAAGACGTGGAACCAATGAGAGACTAGCTCTTGGTGTTGGCACAGGCACAGGTCACTCTATTTTCCCATCAGGAAGAAGAATTAACCACAGGCTCAGCCTGTCCCCCGGAACAAGAACAGGGCCTGAAGCCATCCTGCGCTTTTGCGGCCATCTCCCAAAAACGCGAGTTGTAAAATGGAGGTTCAGGGCACTGCAATTCACAAACCTGCAGAGTTATTAATGATAACTCTCGTCCGCAAATATATTGAGGGAAGGCAACGAAGAGGATTTGAAATCAAGGCAGAATTGCAGGAAACAGATTTCAGGAGGTAGATTCGAATCGCCTTTAAAGCACATGAAAAGCGGCAAAACGTTGACAATGATGCCCTTGGCCAAAAAGGGCGTATGCGTTTTTTCCTGAATATATTCAGGAAAAAACGCATACGCCCTTTTTGGCCAACCAAGCAACCTGGAAAGGCAAATCAGCGCTACAAAGATGTCTCGCTTCCCATCGGTCAAAAGGGCCATGCTGAAAAAAGTGTCAAAACCAGAAATGCAGGACAGGCCATGGAGAAATGGGAGCCTTGCTACACTGATGGGCGGGATGTAAATTGTCAACAGCCACTCTGGAGAAGCGTACGGTGAGTCCTGAAACGTCTAAAAAGCAAAGCTTAGAGAGCATAGGGCACTTCCACTCATGGAGGTATAAATTGGGAAAATTAAAAATCAGCAAGACACAAGCACCCCAAAGTTTAGGGCTGCTCTGTTGACAAGGACCTCCACTTCATTCCACCTTCAATATCCCAGGAAAGAGAAAAATGGATAAAGAAGTTGTGGTCCTTATGTACAATGGAATATCACTCAGCCATGAAATCACTGTCATAAGGCTAGTAGCAGCATGATGAGTGGATTTAGGTACGACGATTCTAAGTGAAATAAGTCACACAGAAAAGGACACTTCTCATAAGGTATCACTTATACAGGGAATGTAAAAACCGTTACACTTGAACTGAATTACAAAACAGAACAGAGTCACACATGCAGAAAACACACTATGGCTGCTTCACGGGAAAGGTGAGGTGGGGTGATACATAAAACAAGGGTTTCAAATTAGCTCAGATACCGTTCCATAAACCCAATATGTAATAGACAAGACCTACTCCTTGCTCAGAGAACTGGACTCAACACGCCCTATTCACCGCACAAGAATATATCTGACTAGTAATAATCTTAAAACCTATGTATTGATATCTCTCTGTTAGTGTGTCAAGTGTGTAAAAAGCGGCATAAACACAGCAGTGAAAAGCAGCTAAACCCCATTATAAAAATAAATTACTTTGAAAAACCCATGAAACAAAGACAGTGAAAGAGAGAGAAATTCTTACACAATGCGTTCAGGGGCTGTGATGCAACCTGGATTGACCATATCTAGACCCACAGCTGGATGAGACATAAGGGTGGACACTGTTGCGGCTGAGAGGTTTGGTGAGGTTGGGTGAGCAAACGCAGACCCTTTAAAGTAATACTGCGTGGTACCCATCGCATGGGTCCCAAATCTCCAGGTTCCAGGGCATCTTCCTACATCGAAAACATGCATGAGATACCCAGAAGATGGTACACCGTGTGATGGGGAAAGGTTTCTAAAACGCACCTCATTTCTCATCTGCTTGTGCCTTGGTTCGCCATTCCAGCCACTTAACTAGCAATCTCCCTCCTTGGAGCATCAGCACCTTTAACCTCCTGTTCCGTACAGGTTGCAATTTGTACTGAGGATGAACGGGAAGACGTGGAACCAATGAAAGACTAGCTCTTGGTGTTGGGACAGGCACAGGTCACTCTATTTTCCCATCAGGAAGAAGAATTAACCACAGGCTCATCCTGCCCCCGGAACCAGAACAGGGCCTGAAGGCATCTTGCGCTTTTGCGGCCAGCTCCCTAAAAAGCGAGTTGTAAAATGGAGGTTCAGGGCACTGCAATTCACAAACCTGCAGAGTTATAAATGATAACTCTCGTCCACAAATATATTGAGGGAAGGCAAAGAAGAGGATTTGAAATCAAGGCAGAATTGCAGGAAACAGATTTCAGGAGGTAGATTCGAATCGCCTTTAAAGCACATGAAAAGCGGCAAAACGTTGACAATGATGCCCTTGGCCAAAAAGGGCGTATGCGTTTTTTCCTGAATATATTCAGGAAAAAACGCATACGCCCTTTTTGGCCAACCAAGCAACCTGGAAAGGCAAATCAGCGCTACAAAGATGTCTCGCTTCCCATCGGTCAAAAGGGCCATGCTGAAAAAAGTGTCAAAACCAGAAACGCAGGACAGGCCATGGAGAAATGGGAGCCTTGCTACACTGATGGGCGGGATGTAAATTGTCAACAGCCACTCTGGAGAAGTGTACGGTGAATCCTGAAACGTCTAAAAAGCAAAGCTTAGAGAGCATAGGGCACTTCCACTCATGGGGGTATAAATTGGGAAAATGAAAAATCAGCAAGACACAAGCACCCCAAAGTTTAGGGCTGCTCTGTTGACAAGGACCTCCACTTCATTCCACCTTCAATATCCCAGGAAAGAGAAAAATGGATAAAGAAGTTGTGGTCCTTATGTACAATGGAATATCACTCAGCCGTGAAATCAATGTCATAAGGCTAGTAGCAGCATGATGAGTGGATTTAGGTACGACGACTCTAAGTGAAATAAGTCACACAGAAAAGGACACTTCTCAGAAGGTATCACTTATAGAGGGAATGTAAAAACCGTTACACTTGAACTGAATTACAAAACAGAACAGAGTCACACATGCAGAAAACACACTATGGCTGCTTCACGGGAAAGGTGAGGTGGGGTGATACATAAAACAAGGGTTTCAAATTAGCTCAGATACCGTTCCATAAACCCAATATGTAATAGACAAGACCTACTCCTTGCTCAGAGAACTGGACTCAACACGCCCTATTCACCGCACAAGAATATATCTGACTAGTAATAATCTTAAAAGCTATGTATTGATATCTCTCTGTTAGTGTGTCAAGTGGGTGTAAAGCGGCATAAACACAGAAGTGAAAAGCAGCTAAACCCCATTATAAAAATAAATTACTTTGAAAAACCCATGAAACAAAGACAGTGAAAGAGAGCGAAATTCTTACACAATGCGTTCAGGGGCTGTGATGCAACCTGGATTGACCATATCTAGACCCACAGCTGGATGAGACATAAGGGTGAACACTGTTGCGGCTGAGAGGTTTGGTGAGGTTGGGTGAGCAAACGCAGACCCTTTAAAGTAATACTGCGTGGTACCCATCGCATGGGTCCCAAATCTCTAGGTTCAAGGGAATCTTCCTACATCGAAAACATGCATGAGAAACCCAGAAGATGGTACACCGTGTGATGGGGAAAGGTTTCTAAAACGCACCTCATTTCTCATCTCCTTGTGCTCGGGTTCGCCATTCCAGCCACTTTACTAGCAATCTCCCTCCTTGGAGCATCATCACCTTTAACCTCCTGTTCCGTACAGGTTGCAATTTGTCCTGAGGATGAACGGGAAGACGTGAAACCAATGAGAGACTATCTCTTGGTGTTGGGACAGGCACAGGTCACTCTATTTTCCCATCAGGAAGAAGAATTAACCACAGGCTCAGCCTGCCCCCGGAACAAGTACAGGGCCTGAAGCCATCGTGCGCTTTTGCGGCCATCTCCCAAAAACGCGAGTTGTAAAATGGAGGTTCAGGGCACTGCAATTCACAAACCTGCAGAGTTATAAATGATAACTCTCGTCCACAAATATATTGAGGGAAGGCAAAGAAGAGGATTTGAAATCAAGGCAGAATTGCAGGAAACAGATTTGAGGAGGTAGATTCGAATCGCCTTTAAAGCACATGAAAAGCGGCAAAACGTTGACAATGATGCCCTTGGCCAAAAAGGGCGTATGCGTTTTTTCCTGAATATATTCAGGAAAAAACGCATACGCCCTTTTTGGCCAACCAAGCAACCTGGAAAGGCAAATCAGCGCTACAAAGATGTCTCGCTTCCCATCGGTCAAAAGGGCCATGCTGAAAAAAGTGTCAAAACCAGAAATGCAGGACAGGCCATGGAGAAATGGGAGCCTTGCTACACTGATGGGCGGGATGTAAATTGTCAACAGCCACTCTGGAGAAGCGTACGGTGAGTCCTGAAACGTCTAAAAAGCAAAGCTTAGAGAGCATAGGGCACTTCCACTCATGGGGGTATAAATTGGGAAAATTAAAAATCAGCAAGACACAAGCACCCCAAAGTTTAGGGCTGCTCTGTTGACAAGGACCTCCACTTCATTCCACCTTCAATATCCCAGGAAAGAGAAAAATGGATAAAGAAGTTGTGGTCCTTATGTACAATGGAATATCACTCAGCCATGAAATCAATGTCATAAGGCTAGTAGCAGCATGATGAGTGGATTTAGGTACGACGATTCTAAGTGAAATAAGTCACACAGAAAAGGACACTTCTCATAAGGTATCACTGATAGAGGGAATGTAAAAACCGTTACACTTGAACTGAATTACAAAACAGAACAGAGTCACACATGCAGAAAACACACTATGGCTGCTTAACGGGAAAGGTGAGGTGGGGTGATACATAAAACAAGGGTTTCAAATTAGCTCAGATACCGTTCCATAAAACCAATATGTAATAGACAAGACCTACTCCTTGCTCAGAGAACTGGACTCAACACGCCCTATTCACCGCACAAGAATATATCTGACTAGTAATAATCTTAAAACCTATGTATAGATATCTCTCTGTTAGTGTGTCAAGTGGGTGTAAAGCGGCATAAACACAGAAGTGAAAAGCAGCTAAACCCCATTATAAAAATAAATTACTTTGAATAACCCATGAAACAAAGACAGTGAAAGAGAGCGAAATTCTTACACAATTCGTTCAGGGGCTGTGATGCAACCTGGATTGACCATATCTAGACACACAGCTGGATGAGACATAAGGGTGGACACTCTTGGGGCTGAGAGGTTTGGTGAGGTTGGGTGAGCAAACGCAGACCCTTTAAAGTAATACTGTGTGGTACCCATCGCATGGGTCCCAAATCTCCAGGTTCAAGGGCATCTTCCTACATCGAAAACATGCATGAGAAACCCAGAAGATGGTACACCGTGTGATGGGGAAAGGTTTCTAAAACGCACCTCATTTCTCATCTCCTTGTGCTCGGGTTCGCCATTCCAGCCACTTTACTAGCAATCTCCCTCCTTGGAGCATCATCACCTTTAACCTCCTGTTCCGTACAGGTTGCAATTTGTCCTGAGGATGAACGGGAAGACGTGAAACCAATGAGAGACTATCTCTTGGTGTTGGGACAGGCACAGGTCACTCTATTTTCCCATCAGGAAGAAGAATTAACCACAGGCTCAGCCTGCCCCGGAACAAGTACAGGGCCTGAAGCCATCGTGCGCTTTTGCGGCCATCTCCCAAAAACGCGAGTTGTAAAATGGAGGTTCAGGGCACTGCAATTCACAAACCTGCAGAGTTATAAATGATAACTCTCGTCCACAAATATATTGAGGGAAGGCAAAGAAGAGGATTTGAAATCAAGGCAGAATTGCAGGAAACAGATTTCAGGAGGTAGATTCGAATCGCCTTTAAAGCACATGAAAAGCGGCAAAACGTTGACAATGATGCCCTTGGCCAAAAAGGGCGTATGCGTTTTTTCCTGAATATATTCAGGAAAAAACGCATACGCCCTTTTTGGCCAACCAAGCAACCTGGAAAGGCAAATCAGCGCTACAAAGATGTCTCGCTTCCCATTGGTCAAAAGGGCCATGCTGAAAAAAGTCTCAAAACCAGAAATGCAGGACAGGCCATGGAGAAATGGGAGCCTTGCTACACTGATGGGCGGGATGTAAATTGTCAACAGCCACTCTGGAGAAGCGTACGGTGAGTCCTGAAACGTCTAAAAAGCAAAGCTTAGAGAGCATAGGGCACTTCCACTCATGGAGGTATAAATTGGGAAAATTAAAAATCAGCAAGACACAAGCACCCCAAAGTTTAGGACTGCTCTGTTGACAAGGACCTCCACTTCATTCCACCTTCAATATCCCAGGAAAGAGAAAAATGGATAAAGAAGTTGTGGTCCTTATGTACAATGGAATATCACTCAGCCATGAAATCACTGTCATAAGGCTAGTAGCAGCATGATGAGTGGATTTAGGTACGACGATTCTAAGTGAAATAAGTCACACAGAAAAGGACACTTCTCATAAGGTATCACTGATAGAGGGAATGTAAAAACCGTTACACTTGAACTGAATTACAAAACAGAACAGAGTCACACATGCAGAAAACACACTATGGCTGCTTAACGGGAAAGGTGAGGTGGGGTGATACATAAAACAAGGGTTTCAAATTAGCTCAGATACCGTTCCATAAAACCAATATGTAATAGACAAGACCTACTCCTTGCTCAGAGAACTGGACTCAACACGCCCTATTCACCGCACAAGAATATATCTGACTAGTAATAATCTTAAAACCTATGTATAGATATCTCTCTGTTAGTGTGTCAAGTGGGTGTAAAGCGGCATAAACACAGAAGTGAAAAGCAGCTAAACCCCATTATAAAAATAAATTACTTTGAATAACCCATGAAACAAAGACAGTGAAAGAGAGCGAAATTCTTACACAATTCGTTCAGGGGCTGTGATGCAACCTGGATTGACCATATCTAGACACACAGCTGCATGAGACATAAGGGTGGACACTCTTGGGGCTGAGAGGTTTGGTGAGGTTGGGTGAGCAAACGCAGACCCTTTAAAGTAATACTGTGTGGTACCCATCGCATGGGTCCCAAATCTCCAGGTTCAAGGGCATCTTCCTACATCGAAAACATGCATGAGAAACCCAGAAGATGGTACACCGTGTGATGGGGAAAGGTTTCTAAAACGCACCTCATTTCTCATATCCTTGTGCTCGGGTTCGCCATTCCAGCCACTTTACTAGCAATCTCCCTCCTTGGAGCATCATCACCTTTAACCTCCTGTTCCGTACAGGTTGCAATTTGTCCTGAGGATGAACGGGAAGACGTGGAACCAATGAGAGACTAGCTCTTGGTGTTGGCACAGGCACAGGTCACTCTATTTTCCCATCAGGAAGAAGAATTAACCACAGGCTCAGCCTGTCCCCCGGAACAAGAACAGGGCCTGAAGCCATCCTGCGCTTTTGCGGCCATCTCCCAAAAACGCGAGTTGTAAAATGGAGGTTCAGGGCACTGCAATTCACAAACCTGCAGAGTTATTAATGATAACTCTCGTCCACAAATATATTGAGGGAAGGCAACGAAGAGGATTTGAAATCAAGGCAGAATTGCAGGAAACAGATTTCAGGAGGTAGATTCGAATCGCCTTTAAAGCACATGAAAAGCGGCAAAACGTTGACAATGATGCCCTTGGCCAAAAAGGGCGTATGCGTTTTTTCCTGAATATATTCAGGAAAAAACGCATACGCCCTTTTTGGCCAACCAAGCAACCTGGAAAGGCAAATCAGCGCTACAAAGATGTCTCGCTTCCCATTGGTCAAAAGGGCCATGCTGAAAAAAGTGTCAAAACAAGAAATGCAGGACAGGCCATGGAGAAATGGGAGCCTTGCTACACTGATGGGCGGGATGTAAATTGTCAACAGCCACTCTGGAGAAGCGTACGGTGAGTCCTGAAACGTCTAAAAAGCAAAGCTTAGAGAGCATAGGGCACTTCCACTCATGGAGGTATAAATTGGGAAAATTAAAAATCAGCAAGACACAAGCACCCCAAAGTTTAGGGCTGCTCTGTTGACAAGGACCTCCACTTCATTCCACCTTCAATATCCCAGGAAAGAGAAAAATGGATAAAGAAGTTGTGGTCCTTATGTACAATGGAATATCACTCAGCCATGAAATCACTGTCATAAGGCTAGTAGCAGCATGATGAGTGGATTTAGGTACGACGATTCTAAGTGAAATAAGTCACACAGAAAAGGACACTTCTCATAAGGTATCACTGATAGAGGGAATGTAAAAACCGTTACACTTGAACTGAATTACAAAACAGAACAGAGTCACACATGCAGAAAACACACTATGGCTGCTTCACGGGAAAGGTGAGGTGGGGTGATACATAAAACAAGGGTTTCAAATTAGCTCAGATACCGTTCCATAAACCCAATATGTAATAGACAAGACCTACTCCTTGCTCAGAGAACTGGACTCAACACGCCCTATTCACCGCACAAGAATATATCTGACTAGTAATAATCTTAAAACCTATGTATTGATATCTCTCTGTTAGTGTGTCAAGTGTGTAAAAAGCGGCATAAACACAGCAGTGAAAAGCAGCTAAACCCCATTATAAAAATAAATTACTTTGAAAAACCCATGAAACAAAGACAGTGAAAGAGAGAGAAATTCTTACACAATGCGTTCAGGGGCTGTGATGCAACCTGGATTGACCATATCTAGACCCACAGCTGGATGAGACATAAGGGTGGACACTGTTGCGGCTGAGAGGTTTGGTGAGGTTGGGTGAGCAAACGCAGACCCTTTAAAGTAATACTGCGTGGTACCCATCGCATGGGTCCCAAATCTCCAGGTTCCAGGGCATCTTCCTACATCGAAAACATGCATGAGATACCCAGAAGATGGTACACCGTGTGATGGGGAAAGGTTTCTAAAACGCACCTCATTTCTCATCTGCTTGTGCCTGGGTTCGCCATTCCAGCCACTTAACTAGCAATCTCCCTCCTTGGAGCATCAGCACCTTTAACCTCCTGTTCCGTACAGGTTGCAATTTGTACTGAGGATGAACGGGAAGACGTGGAACCAATGAAAGACTAGCTCTTGGTGTTGGGACAGGCACAGGTCACTCTATTTTCCCATCAGGAAGAAGAATTAACCACAGGCTCATCCTGCCCCCGGAACCAGAACAGGGCCTGAAGGCATCTTGCGCTTTTGCGGCCAGCTCCCTAAAAAGCGAGTTGTAAAATGGAGGTTCAGGGCACTGCAATTCTCAAACCTGCAGAGTTATAAATGATAACTCTCGTCCACAAATATATTGAGGGAAGGCAAAGAAGAGGATTTGAAATCAAGGCAGAATTGCAGGAAACAGATTTCAGGAGGTAGATTCGAAGCTCCTTTAAAACACATGAAAAGCGGCAAAACGTTGACAATGATGCCCTTGGCCAAAAAGGGCGTATGCGTTTTTTCCTGAATATATTCAGGAAAAAACGCATACGCCCTTTTTGGCCAACCAAGCAACCTGGAAAGGCAAATCAGCGCTACAAAGATGTCTCGCTTCCCATCGGTCAAAAGGGCCATGCTGAAAAAAGTGTCAAAACCAGAAATGCAGGACAGGCCATGGAGAAATGGGAGCCTTGCTACACTGATGGGCGGGATGTAAATTGTCAACAGCCACTCTGGAGAAGCGTACGGTGAGTCCTGAAACGTCTAAAAAGCAAAGCTTAGAGAGCATAGGGCACTTCCACTCATGGGGGTATAAATTGGGAAAATTAAAAATCAGCAAGACACAAGCACCCCAAAGTTTAGGGCTGCTCTGTTGACAAGGACCTCCACTTCATTCCACCTTCAATATCCCAGGAAAGAGAAAAATGGATAAAGAAGTTGTGGTCCTTATGTACAATGGAATATCACTCAGCCATGAAATCAATGTCATAAGGCTAGTAGCAGCATGATGAGTGGATTTAGGTACGACGATTCTAAGTGAAATAAGTCACACAGAAAAGGACACTTCTCATAAGGTATCACTGATAGAGGGAATGTAAAAACCGTTACACTTGAACTGAATTACAAAACAGAACAGAGTCACACATGCAGAAAACACACTATGGCTGCTTAACGGGAAAGGTGAGGTGGGGTGATACATAAAACAAGGGTTTCAAATTAGCTCAGATACCGTTCCATAAAACCAATATGTAATAGAAAAGACCTACTCCTTGCTCAGAGAACTGGACTCAACACGCCCTATTCACCGCAGAAGAATATATCTGACTAGTAATAATCTTAAAACCTATGTATTGATATCTCTCTGTTAGTGTGTCAAGTGGGTAAAAAGCGGCATAAACACAGCAGTGAAAAGCAGCTAAACCCCATTATAAAAATAAATTACTTTGAATAACCCATGAAACAAAGACAGTGAAAGAGAGAGAAATTCTTACACAATGCGTTCAGGGGCTGTGATGCAACCTGGATTGACCATATCTAGACCCACAGCTGCATGAGACATAAGGGTGGACACTGTTGCGGCTGAGAGGTTTGGTGAGGTTGGGTGAGCAAACGCAGACCCTTTAAAGTAATACTGCGTGGTACCCATCGCATGGGTCCCAAATCTCCAGGTTCAAGGGCATCTTCCTACATCGAAAACATGCATGAGATACCCAGAAGATGGTACACCGTGTGATGGGGAAAGGTTTCTAAAACGCACCTCATTTCTCATCTGCTTGTGCCCGGGTTCGCCATTCCAGCCACTTTACTAGCAATCTCCCTCCTTGGAGCATCAGCACCTTTAACTTCCTGTTCCGTACAGGTTGCAATTTGTACTGAGGATGAACGGGAATACGTGGAACCAATGAAAGACTAGCTCTTGGTGTTGGGACAGGCACAGGTCACTCTATTTTCCCATCAGGAAGAAAAATTAACCATAGGCTCAGCCTGCCCCCCGGAACCAGAACAGGGCCTGAAGCCATCCTGCGCTTTTGCGGCCAGCTCCCTAAAAAGCGAGTTGTAAAATGGAGGTTCAGGGCACTGCAATTCACAAACCTGCAGACTTATAAATGATAACTCTCATCCACAAATATATTGAGGGAAGGCAAAGAAGAGGATTTGAAATCAAGGCAGAATTGCAGGAAACAGATTTCAGGAGGTAGATTCGAATCGCCTTTAAAGCACATGAAAAGCGGCAAAACGTTGACAATGATGCCCTTGGCCAAAAAGGGCGTATGCGTTTTTTCCTGAATATATTCAGGAAAAAACGCATACGCCCTTTTTGGCCAACCAAGCAACCTGGAAAGGCAAATCAGCGCTACAAAGATGTCTCGCTTCCCATCGGTCAAAAGGGCCATGCTGAAAAAAGTGTCAAAACCAGAAACGCAGGACAGGCCATGGAGAAATGGGAGCCTTGCTACACTGATGGGCGGGATGTAAATTGTCAACAGCCACTCTGGAGAAGTGTACGGTGAATCCTGAAACGTCTAAAAAGCAAAGCTTAGAGAGCATAGGGCACTTCCACTCATGGGGGTATAAATTGGGAAAATGAAAAATCAGCAAGACACAAGCACCCCAAAGTTTAGGGCTGCTCTGTTGACAAGGACCTCCACTTCATTCCACCTTCAATATCCCAGGAAAGAGAAAAATGGATAAAGAAGTTGTGGTCCTTATGTACAATGGAATATCACTCAGCCGTGAAATCAATGTCATAAGGCTAGTAGCAGGATGATGAGTGGATTTAGGTACGACGACTCTAAGTGAAATAAGTCACACAGAAAAGGACACTTCTCAGAAGGTATCACTTATAGAGGGAATGTAAAAACCGTTACACTTGAACTGAATTACAAAACAGAACAGAGTCACACATGCAGAAAACACACTATGGCTGCTTAACGGGAAAGGTGAGGTGGGGTGATACATAAAACAAGGGTTTCAAATTAGCTCAGATACCGTTCCATAAACCCAATATGTAATAGACAAGACCTACTCCTTGCTCAGAGAACTGGACTCAACACGCCCTATTCACCGCAGAAGAATATATCTGACTAGTAATAATCTTAAAAGCTATGTATTGATATCTCTCTGTTAGTGTGTCAAGTGGGTGTAAAGCGGCATAAACACAGCAGTGAAAAGCAGCTAAACCCCATTATAAAAATAAATTACTTTGAAAAACCCATGAAACAAAGACAGTGAAAGAGAGCGAAATTCTTACACAATGCGTTCAGGGGCTGTGATGCAACCTGGATTGACCATATCTAGACCCACAGCTGGATGAGACATAAGGGTGAACACTGTTGCGGCTGAGAGGTTTGGTGAGGTTGGGTGAGCAAACGCAGACCCTTTAAAGTAATACTGCGTGGTACCCATCGCATGGGTCCCAAATCTCTAGGTTCAAGGGAATCTTCCTACATCGAAAACATGCATGAGAAACCCAGAAGATGGTACACCGTGTGATGGGGAAAGGTTTCTAAAACGCACCTCATTTCTCATCTCCTTGTGCTCGGGTTCGCCATTCCAGCCACTTTACCAGCAATCTCCCTCCTTGGAGCATCATCACCTTTAACCTCCTGTTCCGTACAGGTTGCAATTTGTCCTGAGGATGAACGGGAAGACGTGAAACCAATGAGAGACTATCTCTTGGTGTTGGGACAGGCACAGGTTACTCTATTTTCCCATCAGGAAGAAAAATTAACCACAGGCTCAGCCTGCCCCCGGAACAAGAACAGGGCCTGAAGCCATCGTGCGCTTTTGCGGCCATCTCCCAAAAACGCGAGTTGTAAAATGGAGGTTCAGGGCACTGCAATTCACAAACCTGCAGAGTTATAAATGATAACTCTCGTCCACAAATATATTGAGGGAAGGCAAAGAAGAGGATTTGAAATCAAGGCAGAATTGCAGGAAACAGATTTCAGGAGGTAGATTCGAATCGCCTTTAAAGCACATGAAAAGCGGCAAAACGTTGACAATGATGCCCTTGGCCAAAAAGGGCGTATGCGTTTTTTCCTGAATATATTCAGGAAAAAACGCATAAGCCCTTTTTGGCCAACCAAGCAACCTGGAAAGGCAAATCAGCGCTACAAAGATGTCTCGCTTCCCATCGGTCAAAAGGGCCATGATGAAAAAAGTGTCAAAACCAGAAATGCAGGACAGGCCATGGAGAAATGGGAGCCTTGCTACACTGATGGGCGGGATGTAAATTGTCAACAGCCACTCTGGAGAAGCGTACGGTGAGTCCTGAAACGTCTAAAAAGCAAAGCTTAGAGAGCATAGGGCACTTCCACTCATGGGGGTATAAATTGGGAAAATTAAAAATCAGCAAGACACAAGCACCCCAAAGTTTAGGGCTGCTCTGTTGACAAGGACCTCCACTTCATTCCACCTTCAATATCCCAGGAAAGAGAAAAATGGATAAAGAAGTTGTGGTCCTTATGTACAATGGAATATCACTCAGCCATGAAATCAATGTCATAAGGCTAGTAGCAGCATGATGAGTGGATTTAGGTACGACGATTCTAAGTGAAATAAGTCACACAGAAAAGGACACTTCTCATAAGGTATCACTGATAGAGGGAATGTAAAAACCGTTACACTTGAACTGAATTACAAAACAGAACAGAGTCACACATGCAGAAAACACACTATGGCTGCTTAACGGGAAAGGTGAGGTGGGGTGATACATAAAACAAGGGTTTCAAATTAGCTCAGATACCGTTCCATAAAACCAATATGTAATAGACAAGACCTACTCCTTGCTCAGAGAACTGGACTCAACACGCCCTATTCACCGCAGAAGAATATATCTGACTAGTAATAATCTTAAAACCTATGTATTGATATCTCTCTGTTAGTGTGTCAAGTGGGTAAAAAGCGGCATAAACACAGCAGTGAAAAGCAGGTAAACCCCATTATAAAAATAAATTACTTTGAATAACCCATGAAACAAAGACAGTGAAAGAGAGAGAAATTCTTACACAATGCGTTCAGGGGCTGTGATGCAACCTGGATTGACCATATCTAGACCCACAGCTGCATGAGACATAAGGGTGGACACTGTTGCGGCTGAGAGGTTTGGTGAGGTTGGGTGAGCAAACGCAGACCCTTTAAAGTAATACTGCGTGGTACCCATCGCATGGGTCCCAAATCTCCAGGTTCAAGGGCATCTTCCTACATCGAAAACATGCATGAGATACCCAGAAGATGGTACACCGTGTGATGGGGAAAGGTTTCTAAAACGCACCTCATTTCTCATCTGCTTGTGCCCGGGTTCGCCATTCCAGCCACTTTACTAGCAATCTCCCTCCTTGGAGCATCAGCACCTTTAACTTCCTGTTCCGTACAGGTTGCAATTTGTACTGAGGATGAACGGGAATACGTGGAACCAATGAAAGACTAGCTCTTGGTGTTGGGACAGGCACAGGTCACTCTATTTTCCCATCAGGAAGAAAAATTAACCATAGGCTCAGCCTGCCCCCCGGAACCAGAACAGGGCCTGAAGCCATCCTGCGCTTTTGCGGCCAGCTCCCTAAAAAGCGAGTTGTAAAATGGAGGTTCAGGGCACTGCAATTCACAAACCTGCAGACTTATAAATGATAACTCTCATCCACAAATATATTGAGGGAAGGCAAAGAAGAGGATTTGAAATCAAGGCAGAATTGCAGGAAACAGATTTCAGGAGGTAGATTCGAATCGCCTTTAAAGCACATGAAAAGCGGCAAAACGTTGACAATGATGCCCTTGGCCAAAAAGGGCGTATGCGTTTTTTCCTGAATATATTCAGGAAAAAACGCATACGCCCTTTTTGGCCAACCAAGCAACCTGGAAAGGCAAATCAGCGCTACAAAGATGTCTCGCTTCCCATCGGTCAAAAGGGCCATGCTGAAAAAAGTGTCAAAACCAGAAACGCAGGACAGGCCATGGAGAAATGGGAGCCTTGCTACACTGATGGGCGGGATGTAAATTGTCAACAGCCACTCTGGAGAAGTGTACGGTGAATCCTGAAACGTCTAAAAAGCAAAGCTTAGAGAGCATAGGGCACTTCCACTCATGGGGGTATAAATTGGGAAAATGAAAAATCAGCAAGACACAAGCACCCCAAAGTTTAGGGCTGCTCTGTTGACAAGGACCTCCACTTCATTCCACCTTCAATATCCCAGGAAAGAGAAAAATGGATAAAGAAGTTGTGGTCCTTATGTACAATGGAATATCACTCAGCCGTGAAATCAATGTCATAAGGCTAGTAGCAGGATGATGAGTGGATTTAGGTACGACGACTCTAAGTGAAATAAGTCACACAGAAAAGGACACTTCTCAGAAGGTATCACTTATAGAGGGAATGTAAAAACCGTTACACTTGAACTGAATTACAAAACAGAACAGAGTCACACATGCAGAAAACACACTATGGCTGCTTAACGGGAAAGGTGAGGTGGGGTGATACATAAAACAAGGGTTTCAAATTAGCTCAGATACCGTTCCATAAACCCAATATGTAATAGACAAGACCTACTCCTTGCTCAGAGAACTGGACTCAACACGCCCTATTCACCGCAGAAGAATATATCTGACTAGTAATAATCTTAAAAGCTATGTATTGATATCTCTCTGTTAGTGTGTCAAGTGGGTGTAAAGCGGCATAAACACAGCAGTGAAAAGCAGCTAAACCCCATTATAAAAATAAATTACTTTGAAAAACCCATGAAACAAAGACAGTGAAAGAGAGCGAAATTCTTACACAATGCGTTCAGGGGCTGTGATGCAACCTGGATTGACCATATCTAGACCCACAGCTGGATGAGACATAAGGGTGAACACTGTTGCGGCTGAGAGGTTTGGTGAGGTTGGGTGAGCAAACGCAGACCCTTTAAAGTAATACTGCGTGGTACCCATCGCATGGGTCCCAAATCTCTAGGTTCAAGGGAATCTTCCTACATCGAAAACATGCATGAGAAACCCAGAAGATGGTACACCGTGTGATGGGGAAAGGTTTCTAAAACGCACCTCATTTCTCATCTCCTTGTGCTCGGGTTCGCCATTCCAGCCACTTTACCAGCAATCTCCCTCCTTGGAGCATCATCACCTTTAACCTCCTGTTCCGTACAGGTTGCAATTTGTCCTGAGGATGAACGGGAAGACGTGAAACCAATGAGAGACTATCTCTTGGTGTTGGGACAGGCACAGGTTACTCTATTTTCCCATCAGGAAGAAAAATTAACCACAGGCTCAGCCTGCCCCCGGAACAAGAACAGGGCCTGAAGCCATCGTGCGCTTTTGCGGCCATCTCCCAAAAACGCGAGTTGTAAAATGGAGGTTCAGGGCACTGCAATTCACAAACCTGCAGAGTTATAAATGATAACTCTCGTCCACAAATATATTGAGGGAAGGCAAAGAAGAGGATTTGAAATCAAGGCAGAATTGCAGGAAACAGATTTCAGGAGGTAGATTCGAATCGCCTTTAAAGCACATGAAAAGCGGCAAAACGTTGACAATGATGCCCTTGGCCAAAAAGGGCGTATGCGTTTTTTCCTGAATATATTCAGGAAAAAACGCATAAGCCCTTTTTGGCCAACCAAGCAACCTGGAAAGGCAAATCAGCGCTACAAAGATGTCTCGCTTCCCATCGGTCAAAAGGGCCATGCTGAAAAAAGTGTCAAAACCAGAAATGCAGGACAGGCCATGGAGAAATGGGAGCCTTGCTACACTGATGGGCGGGATGTAAATTGTCAACAGCCACTCTGGAGAAGCGTACGGTGAGTCCTGAAACGTCTAAAAAGCAAAGCTTAGAGAGCATAGGGCACTTCCACTCATGGGGGTATAAATTGGGAAAATTAAAAATCAGCAAGACACAAGCACCCCAAAGTTTAGGGCTGCTCTGTTGACAAGGACCTCCACTTCATTCCACCTTCAATATCCCAGGAAAGAGAAAAATGGATAAAGAAGTTGTGGTCCTTATGTACAATGGAATATCACTCAGCCATGAAATCAATGTCATAAGGCTAGTAGCAGCATGATGAGTGGATTTAGGTACGACGATTCTAAGTGAAATAAGTCACACAGAAAAGGACACTTCTCATAAGGTATCACTGATAGAGGGAATGTAAAAACCGTTACACTTGAACTGAATTACAAAACAGAACAGAGTCACACATGCAGAAAACACACTATGGCTGCTTAACGGGAAAGGTGAGGTGGGGTGATACATAAAACAAGGGTTTCAAATTAGCTCAGATACCGTTCCATAAAACCAATATGTAATAGACAAGACCTACTCCTTGCTCAGAGAACTGGACTCAACACGCCCTATTCACCGCAGAAGAATATATCTGACTAGTAATAATCTTAAAACCTATGTATTGATATCTCTCTGTTAGTGTGTCAAGTGGGTAAAAAGCGGCATAAACACAGCAGTGAAAAGCAGCTAAACCCCATTATAAAAATAAATTACTTTGAATAACCCATGAAACAAAGACAGTGAAAGAGAGAGAAATTCTTACACAATGCGTTCAGGGGCTGTGATGCAACCTGGATTGACCATATCTAGACCCACAGCTGCATGAGACATAAGGGTGGACACTGTTGCGGCTGAGAGGTTTGGTGAGGTTGGGTGAGCAAACGCAGACCCTTTAAAGTAATACTGCGTGGTACCCATCGCATGGGTCCCAAATCTCCAGGTTCAAGGGCATCTTCCTACATCGAAAACATGCATGAGATACCCAGAAGATGGTACACCGTGTGATGGGGAAAGGTTTCTAAAACGCACCTCATTTCTCATCTGCTTGTGCCCGGGTTCGCCATTCCAGCCACTTTACTAGCAATCTCCCTCCTTGGAGCATCAGCACCTTTAACTTCCTGTTCCGTACAGGTTGCAATTTGTACTGAGGATGAACGGGAATACGTGGAACCAATGAAAGACTAGCTCTTGGTGTTGGGACAGGCACAGGTCACTCTATTTTCCCATCAGGAAGAAAAATTAACCATAGGCTCAGCCTGCCCCCCGGAACCAGAACAGGGCCTGAAGCCATCCTGCGCTTTTGCGGCCAGCTCCCTAAAAAGCGAGTTGTAAAATGGAGGTTCAGGGCACTGCAATTCACAAACCTGCAGACTTATAAATGATAACTCTCATCCACAAATATATTGAGGGAAGGCAAAGAAGAGGATTTGAAATCAAGGCAGAATTGCAGGAAACAGATTTCAGGAGGTAGATTCGAATCGCCTTTAAAGCACATGAAAAGCGGCAAAACGTTGACAATGATGCCCTTGGCCAAAAAGGGCGTATGCGTTTTTTCCTGAATATATTCAGGAAAAAACGCATACGCCCTTTTTGGCCAACCAAGCAACCTGGAAAGGCAAATCAGCGCTACAAAGATGTCTCGCTTCCCATCGGTCAAAAGGGCCATGCTGAAAAAAGTGTCAAAACCAGAAACGCAGGACAGGCCATGGAGAAATGGGAGCCTTGCTACACTGATGGGCGGGATGTAAATTGTCAACAGCCACTCTGGAGAAGTGTACGGTGAATCCTGAAACGTCTAAAAAGCAAAGCTTAGAGAGCATAGGGCACTTCCACTCATGGGGGTATAAATTGGGAAAATGAAAAATCAGCAAGACACAAGCACCCCAAAGTTTAGGGCTGCTCTGTTGACAAGGACCTCCACTTCATTCCACCTTCAATATCCCAGGAAAGAGAAAAATGGATAAAGAAGTTGTGGTCCTTATGTACAATGGAATATCACTCAGCCGTGAAATCAATGTCATAAGGCTAGTAGCAGGATGATGAGTGGATTTAGGTACGACGACTCTAAGTGAAATAAGTCACACAGAAAAGGACACTTCTCAGAAGGTATCACTTATAGAGGGAATGTAAAAACCGTTACACTTGAACTGAATTACAAAACAGAACAGAGTCACACATGCAGAAAACACACTATGGCTGCTTAACGGGAAAGGTGAGGTGGGGTGATACATAAAACAAGGGTTTCAAATTAGCTCAGATACCGTTCCATAAACCCAATATGTAATAGACAAGACCTACTCCTTGCTCAGAGAACTGGACTCAACACGCCCTATTCACCGCACAAGAATATATCTGACTAGTAATAATCTTAAAAGCTATGTATTGATATCTCTCTGTTAGTGTGTCAAGTGGGTGTAAAGCGGCATAAACACAGCAGTGAAAAGCAGCTAAACCCCATTATAAAAATAAATTACTTTGAAAAACCCATGAAAGAAAGACAGTGAAAGAGAGCGAAATTCTTACACAATGCGTTCAGGGGCTGTGATGCAACCTGGATTGACCATATCTAGACCCACAGCTGGATGAGACATAAGGGTGAACACTGTTGCGGCTGAGAGGTTTGGTGAGGTTGGGTGAGCAAACGCAGACCCTTTAAAGTAATACTGTGTGGTACCCATCGCATGGGTCCCAAATCTCCAGGTTCAAGGGCATCTTCCTACATCGAAAACATGCATGAGAAACCCAGAAGATGGTACACCGTGTGATGGGGAAAGGTTTCTAAAACGCACCTCATTTCTCATATCCTTGTGCTCGGGTTCGCCATTCCAGCCACTTTACTAGCAATCTCCCTCCTTGGAGCATCATCACCTTTAACCTCCTGTTCCGTACAGGTTGCAATTTGTCCTGAGGATGAACGGGAAGACGTGGAACCAATGAGAGACTAGCTCTTGGTGTTGGCACAGGCACAGGTCACTCTATTTTCCCATCAGGAAGAAGAATTAACCACAGGCTCAGCCTGTCCCCCGGAACAAGAACAGGGCCTGAAGCCATCCTGCGCTTTTGCGGCCATCTCCCAAAAACGCGAGTTGTAAAATGGAGGTTCAGGGCACTGCAATTCACAAACCTGCAGAGTTATTAATGATAACTCTCGTCCACAAATATATTGAGGGAAGGCAACGAAGAGGATTTGAAATCAAGGCAGAATTGCAGGAAACAGATTTCAGGAGGTAGATTCGAATCGCCTTTAAAGCACATGAAAAGCGGCAAAACGTTGACAATGATGCCCTTGGCCAAAAAGGGCGTATGCGTTTTTTCCTGAATATATTCAGGAAAAAACGCATACGCCCTTTTTGGCCAACCAAGCAACCTGGAAAGGCAAATCAGCGCTACAAAGATGTCTCGCTTCCCATTGGTCAAAAGGGCCATGCTGAAAAAAGTGTCAAAACAAGAAATGCAGGACAGGCCATGGAGAAATGGGAGCCTTGCTACACTGATGGGCGGGATGTAAATTGTCAACAGCCACTCTGGAGAAGCGTACGGTGAGTCCTGAAACGTCTAAAAAGCAAAGCTTAGAGAGCATAGGGCACTTCCACTCATGGAGGTATAAATTGGGAAAATTAAAAATCAGCAAGACACAAGCACCCCAAAGTTTAGGGCTGCTCTGTTGACAAGGACCTCCACTTCATTCCACCTTCAATATCCCAGGAAAGAGAAAAATGGATAAAGAAGTTGTGGTCCTTATGTACAATGGAATATCACTCAGCCATGAAATCACTGTCATAAGGCTAGTAGCAGCATGATGAGTGGATTTAGGTACGACGATTCTAAGTGAAATAAGTCACACAGAAAAGGACACTTCTCATAAGGTATCACTGATAGAGGGAATGTAAAAACCGTTACACTTGAACTGAATTACAAAACAGAACAGAGTCACACATGCAGAAAACACACTATGGCTGCTTCACGGGAAAGGTGAGGTGGGGTGATACATAAAACAAGGGTTTCAAATTAGCTCAGATACCGTTCCATAAACCCAATATGTAATAGACAAGACCTACTCCTTGCTCAGAGAACTGGACTCAACACGCCCTATTCACCGCAGAAGAATATATCTGACTAGTAATAATCTTAAAACCTATGTATTGATATCTCTCTGTTAGTGTGTCAAGTGTGTAAAAAGCGGCATAAACACAGCAGTGAAAAGCAGCTAAACCCCATTATAAAAATAAATTACTTTGAAAAACCCATGAAACAAAGACAGTGAAAGAGAGAGAAATTCTTACACAATGCGTTCAGGGGCTGTGATGCAACCTGGATTGACCATATCTAGACCCACAGCTGGATGAGACATAAGGGTGGACACTGTTGCGGCTGAGAGGTTTGGTGAGGTTGGGTGAGCAAACGCAGACCCTTTAAAGTAATACTGCGTGGTACCCATCGCATGGGTCCCAAATCTCCAGGTTCCAGGGCATCTTCCTACATCGAAAACATGCATGAGATACCCAGAAGATGGTACACCGTGTGATGGGGAAAGGTTTCTAAAACGCACCTCATTTCTCATCTGCTTGTGCCTGGGTTCGCCATTCCAGCCACTTAACTAGCAATCTCCCTCCTTGGAGCATCAGCACCTTTAACCTCCTGTTCCGTACAGGTTGCAATTTGTACTGAGGATGAACGGGAAGACGTGGAACCAATGAAAGACTAGCTCTTGGTGTTGGGACAGGCACAGGTCACTCTATTTTCCCATCAGGAAGAAAAATTAACCATAGGCTCAGCCTGCCCCCCGGAACCAGAACAGGGCCTGAAGCCATCCTGCGCTTTTGCGGCCAGCTCCCTAAAAAGCGAGTTGTAAAATGGAGGTTCAGGGCACTGCAATTCACAAACCTGCAGACTTATAAATGATAACTCTCATCCACAAATATATTGAGGGAAGGCAAAGAAGAGGATTTGAAATCAAGGCAGAATTGCAGGAAACAGATTTCAGGAGGTAGATTCGAATCGCCTTTAAAGCACATGAAAAGCGGCAAAACGTTGACAATGATGCCCTTGGCCAAAAAGGGCGTATGCGTTTTTTCCTGAATATATTCAGGAAAAAACGCATACGCCCTTTTTGGCCAACCAAGCAACCTGGAAAGGCAAATCAGCGCTACAAAGATGTCTCGCTTCCCATCGGTCAAAAGGGCCTTGCTGAAAAAAGTGTCAAAACCAGAAACGCAGGACAGGCCATGGAGAAATGGGAGCCTTGCTACACTGATGGGCGGGATGTAAATTGTCAACAGCCACTCTGGAGAAGTGTACGGTGAGTCCTGAAACGTCTAAAAAGCAAAGCTTAGAGAGCATAGGGCACTTCCACTCATGGGGGTATAAATTGGGAAAATGAAAAATCAGCAAGACACAAGCACCCCAAAGTTTAGGGCTGCTCTGTTGACAAGGACCTCCACTTCATTCCACCTTCAATATCCCAGGAAAGAGAAAAATGGATAAAGAAGTTGTGGTCCTTATGTACAATGGAATATCACTCAGCCGTGAAATCAATGTCATAAGGCTAGTAGCAGGATGATGAGTGGATTTAGGTACGACGACTCTAAGTGAAATAAGTCACACAGAAAAGGACACTTCTCAGAAGGTATCACTGATAGAGGGAATGTAAAAACCGTTACACTTGAACTGAATTACAAAACAGAACAGAGTCACACATGCAGAAAACACACTATGGCTGCTTAACGGGAAAGGTGAGGTGGGGTGATACATAAAACAAGGGTTTCAAATTAGCTCAGATACCGTTCCATAAAACCAATATGTAATAGACAAGACCTACTCCTTGCTCATAGAACTGGACTCAACACGCCCTATTCACCGCAGAAGAATATATCTGACTAGTAATAATCTTAAAACCTATGTATTGATATCTCTCTGTTAGTGTGTCAATTGGGTAAAAAGCGGCATAAACACAGCAGTGAAAAGCAGCTAAACCCCATTATAAAAATAAATTACTTTGAATAACCCATGAAACAAAGACAGTGAAAGAGAGAGAAATTCTTACACAATGCGTTCAGGGGCTGTGATGCAACCTGGATTGACCATATCTAGACCCACAGCTGCATGAGACATAAGGGTGGACACTGTTGCGGCTGAGAGGTTTGGTGAGGTTGGGTGAGCAAACGCAGACCCTTTAAAGTAATACTGCGTGGTACCCATCGCATGGGTCCCAAATCTCCAGGTTCAAGGGCATCTTCCTACATCGAAAACATGCATGAGATACCCAGAAGATGGTACACCGTGTGATGGGGAAAGGTTTCTAAAACGCACCTCATTTCTCATCTGCTTGTGCCCGGGTTCGCCATTCCAGCCACTTTACTAGCAATCTCCCTCCTTGGAGCATCAGCACCTTTAACTTCCTGTTCCGTACAGGTTGCAATTTGTACTGAGGATGAACGGGAATACGTGGAACCAATGAAAGACTAGCTCTTGGTGTTGGGACAGGCACAGGTCACTCTATTTTCCCATCAGGAAGAAAAATTAACCATAGGCTCAGCCTGCCCCCCGGAACCAGAACAGGGCCTGAAGCCATCCTGCGCTTTTGCGGCCAGCTCCCTAAAAAGCGAGTTGTAAAATGGAGGTTCAGGGCACTGCAATTCACAAACCTGCAGACTTATAAATGATAACTCTCATCCACAAATATATTGAGGGAAGGCAAAGAAGAGGATTTGAAATCAAGGCAGAATTGCAGGAAACAGATTTCAGGAGGTAGATTCGAATCGCCTTTAAAGCACATGAAAAGCGGCAAAACGTTGACAATGATGCCCTTGGCCAAAAAGGGCGTATGCGTTTTTTCCTGAATATATTCAGGAAAAAACGCATACGCCCTTTTTGGCCAACCAAGCAACCTGGAAAGGCAAATCAGCGCTACAAAGATGTCTCGCTTCCCATCGGTCAAAAGGGCCATGCTGAAAAAAGTGTCAAAACCAGAAACGCAGGACAGGCCATGGAGAAATGGGAGCCTTGCTACACTGATGGGCGGGATGTAAATTGTCAACAGCCACTCTGGAGAAGTGTACGGTGAATCCTGAAACGTCTAAAAAGCAAAGCTTAGAGAGCATAGGGCACTTCCACTCATGGGGGTATAAATTGGGAAAATGAAAAATCAGCAAGACACAAGCACCCCAAAGTTTAGGGCTGCTCTGTTGACAAGGACCTCCACTTCATTCCACCTTCAATATCCCAGGAAAGAGAAAAATGGATAAAGAAGTTGTGGTCCTTATGTACAATGGAATATCACTCAGCCGTGAAATCAATGTCATAAGGCTAGTAGCAGGATGATGAGTGGATTTAGGTACGACGACTCTAAGTGAAATAAGTCACACAGAAAAGGACACTTCTCAGAAGGTATCACTTATAGAGGGAATGTAAAAACCGTTACACTTGAACTGAATTACAAAACAGAACAGAGTCACACATGCAGAAAACACACTATGGCTGCTTAACGGGAAAGGTGAGGTGGGGTGATACATAAAACAAGGGTTTCAAATTAGCTCAGATACCGTTCCATAAACCCAATATGTAATAGACAAGACCTACTCCTTGCTCAGAGAACTGGACTCAACACGCCCTATTCACCGCACAAGAATATATCTGACTAGTAATAATCTTAAAAGCTATGTATTGATATCTCTCTGTTAGTGTGTCAAGTGGGTGTAAAGCGGCATAAACACAGCAGTGAAAAGCAGCTAAACCCCATTATAAAAATAAATTACTTTGAAAAACCCATGAAACAAAGACAGTGAAAGAGAGCGAAATTCTTACACAATGCGTTCAGGGGCTGTGATGCAACCTGGATTGACCATATCTAGACCCACAGCTGGATGAGACATAAGGGTGAACACTGTTGCGGCTGAGAGGTTTGGTGAGGTTGGGTGAGCAAACGCAGACCCTTTAAAGTAATACTGTGTGGTACCCATCGCATGGGTCCCAAATCTCCAGGTTCAAGGGCATCTTCCTACATCGAAAACATGCATGAGAAACCCAGAAGATGGTACACCGTGTGATGGGGAAAGGTTTCTAAAACGCACCTCATTTCTCATATCCTTGTGCTCGGGTTCGCCATTCCAGCCACTTTACTAGCAATCTCCCTCCTTGGAGCATCATCACCTTTAACCTCCTGTTCCGTACAGGTTGCAATTTGTCCTGAGGATGAACGGGAAGACGTGGAACCAATGAGAGACTAGCTCTTGGTGTTGGCACAGGCACAGGTCACTCTATTTTCCCATCAGGAAGAAGAATTAACCACAGGCTCAGCCTGTCCCCCGGAACAAGAACAGGGCCTGAAGCCATCCTGCGCTTTTGCGGCCATCTCCCAAAAACGCGAGTTGTAAAATGGAGGTTCAGGGCACTGCAATTCACAAACCTGCAGAGTTATTAATGATAACTCTCGTCCACAAATATATTGAGGGAAGGCAACGAAGAGGATTTGAAATCAAGGCAGAATTGCAGGAAACAGATTTCAGGAGGTAGATTCGAATCGCCTTTAAAGCACATGAAAAGCGGCAAAACGTTGACAATGATGCCCTTGGCCAAAAAGGGCGTATGCGTTTTTTCCTGAATATATTCAGGAAAAAACGCATACGCCCTTTTTGGCCAACCAAGCAACCTGGAAAGGCAAATCAGCGCTACAAAGATGTCTCGCTTCCCATTGGTCAAAAGGGCCATGCTGAAAAAAGTGTCAAAACAAGAAATGCAGGACAGGCCATGGAGAAATGGGAGCCTTGCTACACTGATGGGCGGGATGTAAATTGTCAACAGCCACTCTGGAGAAGCGTACGGTGAGTCCTGAAACGTCTAAAAAGCAAAGCTTAGAGAGCATAGGGCACTTCCACTCATGGAGGTATAAATTGGGAAAATTAAAAATCAGCAAGACACAAGCACCCCAAAGTTTAGGGCTGCTCTGTTGACAAGGACCTCCACTTCATTCCACCTTCAATATCCCAGGAAAGAGAAAAATGGATAAAGAAGTTGTGGTCCTTATGTACAATGGAATATCACTCAGCCATGAAATCACTGTCATAAGGCTAGTAGCAGCATGATGAGTGGATTTAGGTACGACGATTCTAAGTGAAATAAGTCACACAGAAAAGGACACTTCTCATAAGGTATCACTGATAGAGGGAATGTAAAAACCGTTACACTTGAACTGAATTACAAAACAGAACAGAGTCACACATGCAGAAAACACACTATGGCTGCTTCACGGGAAAGGTGAGGTGGGGTGATACATAAAACAAGGGTTTCAAATTAGCTCAGATACCGTTCCATAAACCCAATATGTAATAGACAAGACCTACTCCTTGCTCAGAGAACTGGACTCAACACGCCCTATTCACCGCACAAGAATATATCTGACTAGTAATAATCTTAAAACCTATGTATTGATATCTCTCTGTTAGTGTGTCAAGTGTGTAAAAAGCGGCATAAACACAGCAGTGAAAAGCAGCTAAACCCCATTATAAAAATAAATTACTTTGAAAAACCCATGAAACAAAGACAGTGAAAGAGAGAGAAATTCTTACACAATGCGTTCAGGGGCTGTGATGCAACCTGGATTGACCATATCTAGACCCACAGCTGGATGAGACATAAGGGTGGACACTGTTGCGGCTGAGAGGTTTGGTGAGGTTGGGTGAGCAAACGCAGACCCTTTAAAGTAATACTGCGTGGTACCCATCGCATGGGTCCCAAATCTCCAGGTTCCAGGGCATCTTCCTACATCGAAAACATGCATGAGATACCCAGAAGATGGTACACCGTGTGATGGGGAAAGGTTTCTAAAACGCACCTCATTTCTCATCTGCTTGTGCCTGGGTTCGCCATTCCAGCCACTTAACTAGCAATCTCCCTCCTTGGAGCATCAGCACCTTTAACCTCCTGTTCCGTACAGGTTGCAATTTGTACTGAGGATGAACGGGAAGACGTGGAACCAATGAAAGACTAGCTCTTGGTGTTGGGACAGGCACAGGTCACTCTATTTTCCCATCAGGAAGAAGAATTAACCACAGGCTCATCCTGCCCCCGGAACCAGAACAGGGCCTGAAGGCATCTTGTGCTTTTGCGGCCAGCTCCCTAAAAAGCGAGTTGTAAAATGGAGGTTCAGGGCACTGCAATTCACAAACCTGCAGAGTTATAAATGATAACTCTCGTCCACAAATATATTGAGGGAAGGCAAAGAAGAGGATTTGAAATCAAGGCAGAATTGCAGGAAACAGATTTCAGGAGGTAGATTCGAAGCTCCTTTAAAACACATGAAAAGCGGCAAAACGTTGACAATGATGCCCTTGGCCAAAAAGGGCGTATGCGTTTTTTCCTGAATATATTCAGGAAAAAACGCATACGCCCTTTTTGGCCAACCAAGCAACCTGGAAAGGCAAATCAGCGCTACAAAGATGTCTCGCTTCCCATCGGTCAAAAGGGCCATGCTGAAAAAAGTGTCAAAACCAGAAATGCAGGACAGGCCATGGAGAAATGGGAGCCTTGCTACACTGATGGGCGGGATGTAAATTGTCAACAGCCACTCTGGAGAAGCGTACGGTGAGTCCTGAAACGTCTAAAAAGCAAAGCTTAGAGAGCATAGGGCACTTCCACTCATGGGGGTATAAATTGGGAAAATTAAAAATCAGCAAGACACAAGCACCCCAAAGTTTAGGGCTGCTCTGTTGACAAGGACCTCCACTTCATTCCACCTTCAATATCCCAGGAAAGAGAAAAATGGATAAAGAAGTTGTGGTCCTTATGTACAATGGAATATCACTCAGCCATGAAATCAATGTCATAAGGCTAGTAGCAGCATGATGAGTGGATTTAGGTACGACGATTCTAAGTGAAATAAGTCACACAGAAAAGGACACTTCTCATAAGGTATCACTGATAGAGGGAATGTAAAAACCGTTACACTTGAACTGAATTACAAAACAGAACAGAGTCACACATGCAGAAAACACACTATGGCTGCTTAACGGGAAAGGTGAGGTGGGGTGATACATAAAACAAGGGTTTCAAATTAGCTCAGATACCGTTCCATAAAACCAATATGTAATAGACAAGACCTACTCCTTGCTCAGAGAACTGGACTCAACACGCCCTATTCACCGCAGAAGAATATATCTGACTAGTAATAATCTTAAAACCTATGTATTGATATCTCTCTGTTAGTGTGTCAAGTGGGTAAAAAGCGGCATAAACACAGCAGTGAAAAGCAGCTAAACCCCATTATAAAAATAAATTACTTTGAATAACCCATGAAACAAAGACAGTGAAAGAGAGAGAAATTCTTACACAATGCGTTCAGGGGCTGTGATGCAACCTGGATTGACCATATCTAGACCCACAGCTGCATGAGACATAAGGGTGGACACTGTTGCGGCTGAGAGGTTTGGTGAGGTTGGGTGAGCAAACGCAGACCCTTTAAAGTAATACTGCGTGGTACCCATCGCATGGGTCCCAAATCTCCAGGTTCAAGGGCATCTTCCTACATCGAAAACATGCATGAGATACCCAGAAGATGGTACACCGTGTGATGGGGAAAGGTTTCTAAAACGCACCTCATTTCTCATCTGCTTGTGCCCGGGTTCGCCATTCCAGCCACTTTACTAGCAATCTCCCTCCTTGGAGCATCAGCACCTTTAACTTCCTGTTCCGTACAGGTTGCAATTTGTACTGAGGATGAACGGGAATACGTGGAACCAATGAAAGACTAGCTCTTGGTGTTGGGACAGGCACAGGTCACTCTATTTTCCCATCAGGAAGAAAAATTAACCATAGGCTCAGCCTGCCCCCCGGAACCAGAACAGGGCCTGAAGCCATCCTGCGCTTTTGCGGCCAGCTCCCTAAAAAGCGAGTTGTAAAATGGAGGTTCAGGGCACTGCAATTCACAAACCTGCAGACTTATAAATGATAACTCTCATCCACAAATATATTGAGGGAAGGCAAAGAAGAGGATTTGAAATCAAGGCAGAATTGCAGGAAACAGATTTCAGGAGGTAGATTCGAATCGCCTTTAAAGCACATGAAAAGCGGCAAAACGTTGACAATGATGCCCTTGGCCAAAAAGGGCGTATGCGTTTTTTCCTGAATATATTCAGGAAAAAACGCATACGCCCTTTTTGGCCAACCAAGCAACCTGGAAAGGCAAATCAGCGCTACAAAGATGTCTCGCTTCCCATCGGTCAAAAGGGCCATGCTGAAAAAAGTGTCAAAACCAGAAACGCAGGACAGGCCATGGAGAAATGGGAGCCTTGCTACACTGATGGGCGGGATGTAAATTGTCAACAGCCACTCTGGAGAAGTGTACGGTGAATCCTGAAACGTCTAAAAAGCAAAGCTTAGAGAGCATAGGGCACTTCCACTCATGGGGGTATAAATTGGGAAAATGAAAAATCAGCAAGACACAAGCACCCCAAAGTTTAGGGCTGCTCTGTTGACAAGGACCTCCACTTCATTCCACCTTCAATATCCCAGGAAAGAGAAAAATGGATAAAGAAGTTGTGGTCCTTATGTACAATGGAATATCACTCAGCCGTGAAATCAATGTCATAAGGCTAGTAGCAGGATGATGAGTGGATTTAGGTACGACGACTCTAAGTGAAATAAGTCACACAGAAAAGGACACTTCTCAGAAGGTATCACTTATAGAGGGAATGTAAAAACCGTTACACTTGAACTGAATTACAAAACAGAACAGAGTCACACATGCAGAAAACACACTATGGCTGCTTAACGGGAAAGGTGAGGTGGGGTGATACATAAAACAAGGGTTTCAAATTAGCTCAGATACCGTTCCATAAACCCAATATGTAATAGACAAGACCTACTCCTTGCTCAGAGAACTGGACTCAACACGCCCTATTCACCGCAGAAGAATATATCTGACTAGTAATAATCTTAAAAGCTATGTATTGATATCTCTCTGTTAGTGTGTCAAGTGGGTGTAAAGCGGCATAAACACAGCAGTGAAAAGCAGCTAAACCCCATTATAAAAATAAATTACTTTGAAAAACCCATGAAACAAAGACAGTGAAAGAGAGCGAAATTCTTACACAATGCGTTCAGGGGCTGTGATGCAACCTGGATTGACCATATCTAGACCCACAGCTGGATGAGACATAAGGGTGAACACTGTTGCGGCTGAGAGGTTTGGTGAGGTTGGGTGAGCAAACGCAGACCCTTTAAAGTAATACTGCGTGGTACCCATCGCATGGGTCCCAAATCTCTAGGTTCAAGGGAATCTTCCTACATCGAAAACATGCATGAGAAACCCAGAAGATGGTACACCGTGTGATGGGGAAAGGTTTCTAAAACGCACCTCATTTCTCATCTCCTTGTGCTCGGGTTCGCCATTCCAGCCACTTTACCAGCAATCTCCCTCCTTGGAGCATCATCACCTTTAACCTCCTGTTCCGTACAGGTTGCAATTTGTCCTGAGGATGAACGGGAAGACGTGAAACCAATGAGAGACTATCTCTTGGTGTTGGGACAGGCACAGGTTACTCTATTTTCCCATCAGGAAGAAAAATTAACCACAGGCTCAGCCTGCCCCCGGAACAAGAACAGGGCCTGAAGCCATCGTGCGCTTTTGCGGCCATCTCCCAAAAACGCGAGTTGTAAAATGGAGGTTCAGGGCACTGCAATTCACAAACCTGCAGAGTTATAAATGATAACTCTCGTCCACAAATATATTGAGGGAAGGCAAAGAAGAGGATTTGAAATCAAGGCAGAATTGCAGGAAACAGATTTCAGGAGGTAGATTCGAATCGCCTTTAAAGCACATGAAAAGCGGCAAAACGTTGACAATGATGCCCTTGGCCAAAAAGGGCGTATGCGTTTTTTCCTGAATATATTCAGGAAAAAACGCATAAGCCCTTTTTGGCCAACCAAGCAACCTGGAAAGGCAAATCAGCGCTACAAAGATGTCTCGCTTCCCATCGGTCAAAAGGGCCATGATGAAAAAAGTGTCAAAACCAGAAATGCAGGACAGGCCATGGAGAAATGGGAGCCTTGCTACACTGATGGGCGGGATGTAAATTGTCAACAGCCACTCTGGAGAAGCGTACGGTGAGTCCTGAAACGTCTAAAAAGCAAAGCTTAGAGAGCATAGGGCACTTCCACTCATGGGGGTATAAATTGGGAAAATTAAAAATCAGCAAGACACAAGCACCCCAAAGTTTAGGGCTGCTCTGTTGACAAGGACCTCCACTTCATTCCACCTTCAATATCCCAGGAAAGAGAAAAATGGATAAAGAAGTTGTGGTCCTTATGTACAATGGAATATCACTCAGCCATGAAATCAATGTCATAAGGCTAGTAGCAGCATGATGAGTGGATTTAGGTACGACGATTCTAAGTGAAATAAGTCACACAGAAAAGGACACTTCTCATAAGGTATCACTGATAGAGGGAATGTAAAAACCGTTACACTTGAACTGAATTACAAAACAGAACAGAGTCACACATGCAGAAAACACACTATGGCTGCTTAACGGGAAAGGTGAGGTGGGGTGATACATAAAACAAGGGTTTCAAATTAGCTCAGATACCGTTCCATAAAACCAATATGTAATAGACAAGACCTACTCCTTGCTCAGAGAACTGGACTCAACACGCCCTATTCACCGCAGAAGAATATATCTGACTAGTAATAATCTTAAAACCTATGTATTGATATCTCTCTGTTAGTGTGTCAAGTGGGTAAAAAGCGGCATAAACACAGCAGTGAAAAGCAGCTAAACCCCATTATAAAAATAAATTACTTTGAATAACCCATGAAACAAAGACAGTGAAAGAGAGAGAAATTCTTACACAATGCGTTCAGGGGCTGTGATGCAACCTGGATTGACCATATCTAGACCCACAGCTGCATGAGACATAAGGGTGGACACTGTTGCGGCTGAGAGGTTTGGTGAGGTTGGGTGAGCAAACGCAGACCCTTTAAAGTAATACTGCGTGGTACCCATCGCATGGGTCCCAAATCTCCAGGTTCAAGGGCATCTTCCTACATCGAAAACATGCATGAGATACCCAGAAGATGGTACACCGTGTGATGGGGAAAGGTTTCTAAAACGCACCTCATTTCTCATCTGCTTGTGCCCGGGTTCGCCATTCCAGCCACTTTACTAGCAATCTCCCTCCTTGGAGCATCAGCACCTTTAACTTCCTGTTCCGTACAGGTTGCAATTTGTACTGAGGATGAACGGGAATACGTGGAACCAATGAAAGACTAGCTCTTGGTGTTGGGACAGGCACAGGTCACTCTATTTTCCCATCAGGAAGAAAAATTAACCATAGGCTCAGCCTGCCCCCCGGAACCAGAACAGGGCCTGAAGCCATCCTGCGCTTTTGCGGCCAGCTCCCTAAAAAGCGAGTTGTAAAATGGAGGTTCAGGGCACTGCAATTCACAAACCTGCAGACTTATAAATGATAACTCTCATCCACAAATATATTGAGGGAAGGCAAAGAAGAGGATTTGAAATCAAGGCAGAATTGCAGGAAACAGATTTCAGGAGGTAGATTCGAATCGCCTTTAAAGCACATGAAAAGCGGCAAAACGTTGACAATGATGCCCTTGGCCAAAAAGGGCGTATGCGTTTTTTCCTGAATATATTCAGGAAAAAACGCATACGCCCTTTTTGGCCAACCAAGCAACCTGGAAAGGCAAATCAGCGCTACAAAGATGTCTCGCTTCCCATCGGTCAAAAGGGCCATGCTGAAAAAAGTGTCAAAACCAGAAACGCAGGACAGGCCATGGAGAAATGGGAGCCTTGCTACACTGATGGGCGGGATGTAAATTGTCAACAGCCACTCTGGAGAAGTGTACGGTGAATCCTGAAACGTCTAAAAAGCAAAGCTTAGAGAGCATAGGGCACTTCCACTCATGGGGGTATAAATTGGGAAAATGAAAAATCAGCAAGACACAAGCACCCCAAAGTTTAGGGCTGCTCTGTTGACAAGGACCTCCACTTCATTCCACCTTCAATATCCCAGGAAAGAGAAAAATGGATAAAGAAGTTGTGGTCCTTATGTACAATGGAATATCACTCAGCCGTGAAATCAATGTCATAAGGCTAGTAGCAGGATGATGAGTGGATTTAGGTACGACGACTCTAAGTGAAATAAGTCACACAGAAAAGGACACTTCTCAGAAGGTATCACTTATAGAGGGAATGTAAAAACCGTTACACTTGAACTGAATTACAAAACAGAACAGAGTCACACATGCAGAAAACACACTATGGCTGCTTAACGGGAAAGGTGAGGTGGGGTGATACATAAAACAAGGGTTTCAAATTAGCTCAGATACCGTTCCATAAACCCAATATGTAATAGACAAGACCTACTCCTTGCTCAGAGAACTGGACTCAACACGCCCTATTCACCGCAGAAGAATATATCTGACTAGTAATAATCTTAAAAGCTATGTATTGATATCTCTCTGTTAGTGTGTCAAGTGGGTGTAAAGCGGCATAAACACAGCAGTGAAAAGCAGCTAAACCCCATTATAAAAATAAATTACTTTGAAAAACCCATGAAACAAAGACAGTGAAAGAGAGCGAAATTCTTACACAATGCGTTCAGGGGCTGTGATGCAACCTGGATTGACCATATCTAGACCCACAGCTGGATGAGACATAAGGGTGAACACTGTTGCGGCTGAGAGGTTTGGTGAGGTTGGGTGAGCAAACGCAGACCCTTTAAAGTAATACTGCGTGGTACCCATCGCATGGGTCCCAAATCTCTAGGTTCAAGGGAATCTTCCTACATCGAAAACATGCATGAGAAACCCAGAAGATGGTACACCGTGTGATGGGGAAAGGTTTCTAAAACGCACCTCATTTCTCATCTCCTTGTGCTCGGGTTCGCCATTCCAGCCACTTTACCAGCAATCTCCCTCCTTGGAGCATCATCACCTTTAACCTCCTGTTCCGTACAGGTTGCAATTTGTCCTGAGGATGAACGGGAAGACGTGAAACCAATGAGAGACTATCTCTTGGTGTTGGGACAGGCACAGGTTACTCTATTTTCCCATCAGGAAGAAAAATTAACCACAGGCTCAGCCTGCCCCCGGAACAAGAACAGGGCCTGAAGCCATCGTGCGCTTTTGCGGCCATCTCCCAAAAACGCGAGTTGTAAAATGGAGGTTCAGGGCACTGCAATTCACAAACCTGCAGAGTTATAAATGATAACTCTCGTCCACAAATATATTGAGGGAAGGCAAAGAAGAGGATTTGAAATCAAGGCAGAATTGCAGGAAACAGATTTCAGGAGGTAGATTCGAATCGCCTTTAAAGCACATGAAAAGCGGCAAAACGTTGACAATGATGCCCTTGGCCAAAAAGGGCGTATGCGTTTTTTCCTGAATATATTCAGGAAAAAACGCATAAGCCCTTTTTGGCCAACCAAGCAACCTGGAAAGGCAAATCAGCGCTACAAAGATGTCTCGCTTCCCATCGGTCAAAAGGGCCATGCTGAAAAAAGTGTCAAAACCAGAAATGCAGGACAGGCCATGGAGAAATGGGAGCCTTGCTACACTGATGGGCGGGATGTAAATTGTCAACAGCCACTCTGGAGAAGCGTACGGTGAGTCCTGAAACGTCTAAAAAGCAAAGCTTAGAGAGCATAGGGCACTTCCACTCATGGGGGTATAAATTGGGAAAATTAAAAATCAGCAAGACACAAGCACCCCAAAGTTTAGGGCTGCTCTGTTGACAAGGACCTCCACTTCATTCCACCTTCAATATCCCAGGAAAGAGAAAAATGGATAAAGAAGTTGTGGTCCTTATGTACAATGGAATATCACTCAGCCATGAAATCAATGTCATAAGGCTAGTAGCAGCATGATGAGTGGATTTAGGTACGACGATTCTAAGTGAAATAAGTCACACAGAAAAGGACACTTCTCATAAGGTATCACTGATAGAGGGAATGTAAAAACCGTTACACTTGAACTGAATTACAAAACAGAACAGAGTCACACATGCAGAAAACACACTATGGCTGCTTAACGGGAAAGGTGAGGTGGGGTGATACATAAAACAAGGGTTTCAAATTAGCTCAGATACCGTTCCATAAAACCAATATGTAATAGACAAGACCTACTCCTTGCTCAGAGAACTGGACTCAACACGCCCTATTCACCGCAGAAGAATATATCTAACTAGTAATAATCTTAAAACCTATGTATTGATATCTCTCTGTTAGTGTGTCAAGTGGGTAAAAAGCGGCATAAACACAGCAGTGAAAAGCAGCTAAACCCCATTATAAAAATAAATTACTTTGAATAACCCATGAAACAAAGACAGTGAAAGAGAGAGAAATTCTTACACAATGCGTTCAGGGGCTGTGATGCAACCTGGATTGACCATATCTAGACCCACAGCTGCATGAGACATAAGGGTGGACACTGTTGCGGCTGAGAGGTTTGGTGAGGTTGGGTGAGCAAACGCAGACCCTTTAAAGTAATACTGCGTGGTACCCATCGCATGGGTCCCAAATCTCCAGGTTCAAGGGCATCTTCCTACATCGAAAACATGCATGAGATACCCAGAAGATGGTACACCGTGTGATGGGGAAAGGTTTCTAAAACGCACCTCATTTCTCATCTGCTTGTGCCCGGGTTCGCCATTCCAGCCACTTTACTAGCAATCTCCCTCCTTGGAGCATCAGCACCTTTAACTTCCTGTTCCGTACAGGTTGCAATTTGTACTGAGGATGAACGGGAATACGTGGAACCAATGAAAGACTAGCTCTTGGTGTTGGGACAGGCACAGGTCACTCTATTTTCCCATCAGGAAGAAAAATTAACCATAGGCTCAGCCTGCCCCCCGGAACCAGAACAGGGCCTGAAGCCATCCTGCGCTTTTGCGGCCAGCTCCCTAAAAAGCGAGTTGTAAAATGGAGGTTCAGGGCACTGCAATTCACAAACCTGCAGACTTATAAATGATAACTCTCATCCACAAATATATTGAGGGAAGGCAAAGAAGAGGATTTGAAATCAAGGCAGAATTGCAGGAAACAGATTTCAGGAGGTAGATTCGAATCGCCTTTAAAGCACATGAAAAGCGGCAAAACGTTGACAATGATGCCCTTGGCCAAAAAGGGCGTATGCGTTTTTTCCTGAATATATTCAGGAAAAAACGCATACGCCCTTTTTGGCCAACCAAGCAACCTGGAAAGGCAAATCAGCGCTACAAAGATGTCTCGCTTCCCATCGGTCAAAAGGGCCTTGCTGAAAAAAGTGTCAAAACCAGAAACGCAGGACAGGCCATGGAGAAATGGGAGCCTTGCTACACTGATGGGCGGGATGTAAATTGTCAACAGCCACTCTGGAGAAGTGTACGGTGAGTCCTGAAACGTCTAAAAAGCAAAGCTTAGAGAGCATAGGGCACTTCCACTCATGGGGGTATAAATTGGGAAAATGAAAAATCAGCAAGACACAAGCACCCCAAAGTTTAGGGCTGCTCTGTTGACAAGGACCTCCACTTCATTCCACCTTCAATATCCCAGGAAAGAGAAAAATGGATAAAGAAGTTGTGGTCCTTATGTACAATGGAATATCACTCAGCCGTGAAATCAATGTCATAAGGCTAGTAGCAGGATGATGAGTGGATTTAGGTACGACGACTCTAAGTGAAATAAGTCACACAGAAAAGGACACTTCTCAGAAGGTATCACTGATAGAGGGAATGTAAAAACCGTTACACTTGAACTGAATTACAAAACAGAACAGAGTCACACATGCAGAAAACACACTATGGCTGCTTAACGGGAAAGGTGAGGTGGGGTGATACATAAAACAAGGGTTTCAAATTAGCTCAGATACCGTTCCATAAAACCAATATGTAATAGACAAGACCTACTCCTTGCTCAGAGAACTGGACTCAACACGCCCTATTCACCGCAGAAGAATATATCTGACTAGTAATAATCTTAAAACCTATGTATTGATATCTCTCTGTTAGTGTGTCAATTGGGTAAAAAGCGGCATAAACACAGCAGTGAAAAGCAGCTAAACCCCATTATAAAAATAAATTACTTTGAATAACCCATGAAACAAAGACAGTGAAAGAGAGAGAAATTCTTACACAATGCGTTCAGGGGCTGTGATGCAACCTGGATTGACCATATCTAGACCCACAGCTGGATGAGACATAAGGGTGGACACTGTTGCGGCTGAGAGGTTTGGTGAGGTTGGGTGAGCAAACGCAGACCCTTTAAAGTAATACTGCGTGGTACCCATCGCATGGGTCCCAAATCTCCAGGTTCCAGGGCATCTTCCTACATCGAAAACATGCATGAGATACCCAGAAGATGGTACACCGTGTGATGGGGAAAGGTTTCTAAAACGCACCTCATTTCTCATCTGCTTGTGCCTGGGTTCGCCATTCCAGCCACTTAACTAGCAATCTCCCTCCTTGGAGCATCAGCACCTTTAACCTCCTGTTCCGTACAGGTTGCAATTTGTACTGAGGATGAACGGGAAGACGTGGAACCAATGAAAGACTAGCTCTTGGTGTTGGGACAGGCACAGGTCACTCTATTTTCCCATCAGGAAGAAGAATTAACCACAGGCTCATCCTGCCCCCGGAACCAGAACAGGGCCTGAAGGCATCTTGCGCTTTTGCGGCCAGCTCCCTAAAAAGCGAGTTGTAAAATGGAGGTTCAGGGCACTGCAATTCACAAACCTGCAGAGTTATAAATGATAACTCTCGTCCACAAATATATTGAGGGAAGGCAAAGAAGAGGATTTGAAATCAAGGCAGAATTGCAGGAAACAGATTTCAGGAGGTAGATTCGAATCGCCTTTAAAGCACATGAAAAGCGGCAAAACGTTGACAATGATGCCCTTGGCCAAAAAGGGCGTATGCGTTTTTTCCTGAATATATTCAGGAAAAAACGCATACGCCCTTTTTGGCCAACCAAGCAACCTGGAAAGGCAAATCAGTGCTACAAAGATGTCTCGCTTCCCATCGGTCAAAAGGGCCATGCTGAAAAAAGTGTCAAAACCAGAAACGCAGGACAGGCCATGGAGAAATGGGAGCCTTGCTACACTGATGGGCGGGATGTAAATTGTCAACAGCCACTCTGGAGAAGTGTACGGTGAATCCTGAAACGTCTAAAAAGCAAAGCTTAGAGAGCATAGGGCACTTCCACTCATGGGGGTATAAATTGGGAAAATGAAAAATCAGCAAGACACAAGCACCCCAAAGTTTAGGGCTGCTCTGTTGACAAGGACCTCCACTTCATTCCACCTTCAATATCCCAGGAAAGAGAAAAATGGATAAAGAAGTTGTGGTCCTTATGTACAATGGAATATCACTCAGCCGTGAAATCAATGTCATAAGGCTAGTAGCAGGATGATGAGTGGATTTAGGTACGACGACTCTAAGTGAAATAAGTCACACAGAAAAGGACACTTCTCAGAAGGTATCACTTATAGAGGGAATGTAAAAACCGTTACACTTGAACTGAATTACAAAACAGAACAGAGTCACACATGCAGAAAACACACTATGGCTGCTTAACGGGAAAGGTGAGGTGGGGTGATACATAAAACAAGGGTTTCAAATTAGCTCAGATACCGTTCCATAAACCCAATATGTAATAGACAAGACCTACTCCTTGCTCAGAGAACTGGACTCAACACGCCCTATTCACCGCACAAGAATATATCTGACTAGTAATAATCTTAAAAGCTATGTATTGATATCTCTCTGTTAGTGTGTCAAGTGGGTGTAAAGCGGCATAAACACAGCAGTGAAAAGCAGCTAAACCCCATTATAAAAATAAATTACTTTGAAAAACCCATGAAACAAAGACAGTGAAAGAGAGCGAAATTCTTACACAATGCGTTCAGGGGCTGTGATGCAACCTGGATTGACCATATCTAGACCCACAGCTGGATGAGACATAAGGGTGAACACTGTTGCGGCTGAGAGGTTTGGTGAGGTTGGGTGAGCAAACGCAGACCCTTTAAAGTAATACTGCGTTGTACCCATCGCATGGGTCCCAAATCTCTAGGTTCAAGGGAATCTTCCTACATCGAAAACATGCATGAGAAACCCAGAAGATGGTACACCGTGTGATGGGGAAAGGTTTCTAAAACGCACCTCATTTCTCATCTCCTTGTGCTCGGGTTCGCCATTCCAGCCACTTTACCAGCAATCTCCCTCCTTGGAGCATCATCACCTTTAACCTCCTGTTCCGTACAGGTTGCAATTTGTCCTGAGGATGAACGGGAAGACGTGAAACCAATGAGAGACTATCTCTTGGTGTTGGGACAGGCACAGGTTACTCTATTTTCCCATCAGGAAGAAAAATTAACCACAGGCTCAGCCTGCCCCCGGAACAAGAACAGGGCCTGAAGCCATCGTGCGCTTTTGCGGCCATCTCCCAAAAACGCGAGTTGTAAAATGGAGGTTCAGGGCACTGCAATTCACAACCTGCAGAGTTATAAATGATAACTCTCGTCCACAAATATATTGAGGGAAGGCAAAGAAGAGGATTTGAAATCAAGGCAGAATTGCAGGAAACAGATTTCAGGAGGTAGATTCGAATCGCCTTTAAAGCACATGAAAAGCGGCAAAACGTTGACAATGATGCCCTTGGCCAAAAAGGGCGTATGCGTTTTTTCCTGAATATATTCAGGAAAAAACGCATACGCCCTTTTTGGCCAACCAAGCAACCTGGAAAGGCAAATCAGCGCTACAAAGATGTCTCGCTTCCCATCGGTCAAAAGGGCCATGCTGAAAAAAGTGTCAAAACCAGAAATGCAGGACAGGCCATGGAGAAATGGGAGCCTTGCTACACTGATGGGCGGGATGTAAATTGTCAACAGCCACTCTGGAGAAGCGTACGGTGAGTCCTGAAACGTCTAAAAAGCAAAGCTTAGAGAGCATAGGGCACTTCCACTCATGGGGGTATAAATTGGGAAAATTAAAAATCAGCAAGACACAAGCACCCCAAAGTTTAGGGCTGCTCTGTTGACAAGGACCTCCACTTCATTCCACCTTCAATATCCCAGGAAAGAGAAAAATGGATAAAGAAGTTGTGGTCCTTATGTACAATGGAATATCACTCAGCCATGAAATCAATGTCATAAGGCTAGTAGCAGCATGATGAGTGGATTTAGGTACGACGATTCTAAGTGAAATAAGTCACACAGAAAAGGACACTTCTCATAAGGTATCACTGATAGAGGGAATGTAAAAACCGTTACACTTGAACTGAATTACAAAACAGAACAGAGTCACACATGCAGAAAACACACTATGGCTGCTTAACGGGAAAGGTGAGGTGGGGTGATACATAAAACAAGGGTTTCAAATTAGCTCAGATACCGTTCCATAAAACCAATATGTAATAGACAAGACCTACTCCTTGCTCAGAGAACTGGACTCAACACGCCCTATTCACCGCACAAGAATATATCTGACTAGTAATAATCTTAAAACCTATGTATAGATATCTCTCTGTTGGTGTGTCAAGTGGGTGTAAAGCGGCATAAACACAGAAGTGAAAAGCAGCTAAACCCCATTATAAAAATAAATTACTTTGAATAACCCATGAAACAAAGACAGTGAAAGAGAGCGAAATTCTTACACAATTCGTTCAGGGGCTGTGATGCAACCTGGATTGACCATATCTAGACACACAGCTGCATGAGACATAAGGGTGGACACTCTTGGGGCTGAGAGGTTTGGTGAGGTTGGGTGAGCAAACGCAGACCCTTTAAAGTAATACTGTGTGGTACCCATCGCATGGGTCCCAAATCTCCAGGTTCAAGGGCATCTTCCTACATCGAAAACATGCATGAGAAACCCAGAAGATGGTACACCGTGTGATGGGGAAAGGTTTCTAAAACGCACCTCATTTCTCATCTCCTTGTGCTCGGGTTCGCCATTCCAGCCACTTTACTAGCAATCTCCCTCCTTGGAGCATCATCACCTTTAACCTCCTGTTCCGTACAGGTTGCAATTTGTCCTGAGGATGAACGGGAAGACGTGGAACCAATGAGAGACTAGCTCTTGGTGTTGGCACAGGCACAGGTCACTCTATTTTCCCATCAGGAAGAAGAATTAACCACAGGCTCAGCCTGTCCCCCGGAACAAGAACAGGGCCTGAAGCCATCCTGCGCTTTTGCGGCCATCTCCCAAAAACGCGAGTTGTAAAATGGAGGTTCAGGGCACTGCAATTCACAAACCTGCAGAGTTATTAATGATAACTCTCGTCCACAAATATATTGAGGGAAGGCAACGAAGAGGATTTGAAATCAAGGCAGAATTGCAGGAAACAGATTTCAGGAGGTAGATTCGAATCGCCTTTAAAGCACATGAAAAGCGGCAAAACGTTGACAATGATGCCCTTGGCCAAAAAGGGCGTATGCGTTTTTTCCTGAATATATTCAGGAAAAAACGCATACGCCCTTTTTGGCCAACCAAGCAACCTGGAAAGGCAAATCAGCGCTACAAAGATGTCTCGCTTCCCATCGGTTAAAAAGGCCATGCTGAAAAAAGTGTCAAAACCAGAAATGCAGGACAGGCCATGGAGAAATGGGAGCCTTGCTACACTGATGGGCGGGATGTAAATTGCCAACAGCCACTCTGGAGAAGTGTACGGTGAGTCCTGAAACATCTAAAAAACAAAGCTTAGAGAGCATAGGGCACTTCCACTCATGGGGTTATAAATTGGGAAAATTAAAAATCAGCAAGACACAAGCACCCCAAAGTTTAGGGCTGCTCTGTTGACAAGGACCTCCACTTCATTCCACCTTCAATATCCCAGGAAAGAGAAAAATGGATAAAGAAGTTGTGGTCCTTATGTACAATGGAATATCACTCAGCCATGAAATCAATGTCATAAGGCTAGTAGCAGCATGATGAGTGGATTTAGGTACGACGATTCTAAGTGAAATAAGTCACACAGAAAAGGACACTTCTCATAAGGTATCACTGATAGAGGGAATGTAAAAACCGTTACACTTGAACTGAATTACAAAACAGAACAGAGTCACACATGCAGAAAACACACTATGGCTGCTTAACGGGAAAGGTGAGGTGGGGTGATACATAAAACAAGGGTTTCAAATTAGCTCAGATACCGTTCCATAAAACCAATATGTAATAGACAAGACCTACTCCTTGCTCAGAGAACTGGACTCAACACGCCCTATTCACCGCACAAGAATATATCTGACTAGTAATAATCTTAAAACCTATGTATTGATATCTCTCTGTTAGTGTGTCAAGTGGGTAAAAAGCCGCATAAACACAGCAGTGAAAAGCAGCTAAACCCCATTATAAAAATAAATTACTTTGAAAAACCCGTGAAACAAAGACAGTGAAAGAGAGCGAAATTCTTACACAATGCGTTCAGGGGCTGTGATGCAAGATGGATTGACCATATCTAGACCCACAGCTGGATGAGACATAAGGGTGGACACTCTTGGGGCTGAGAGGTTTGGTGAGGTTGGGTGAGCAAACGCAGACCCTTTAAAGTAATACTGCGTGGTACCGATCGCATGGGTCCCAAATCTCCAGGTTCAAGGGCATCTTCCTACATCGAAAACATGCATGAGATACCCAGAAGATGGTACACCGTGTGATGGGGAAAGGTTTCTAAAACGCACCTCATTTCTCATCTGCTTGTGCCCGGGTTCGCCATTCCAGCCACTTTACTAGCAATCTCCCTCCTTGGAGCATCAGCACCTTTAACCTCCTGTTCCGTACAGGTTGCAATTTGTACTGAGGATGAACGGGAAGACGTGGAACCAATGAAAGACTAGCTCTTGGTGTTGGGACAGGCACAGGTCACTCTATTTTCCCATCAGGAAGAATAATTAACCACAGGCTCAGCCTGCCCCCCGGAACCAGAACAGGGCCTGAAGCCATCCTGCGCTTTTGCGGCCAGCTCCCTAAAAAGCGAGTTGTAAATTGGAGGTTCAGGGCACTGCAATTCACAAACCTGCAGAGTTATAAATGATAACTCTCATCCACAAATATATTGAGGGAAGGCAAAGAAGAGGATTTGAAATCAAGGCAGAATTGCAGGAAAGAGATTTCAGAAGGTAGATTCGAATCGCCTTTAAAGCACATGAAAAGCGGCAAAACGTTGACAATGATGCCCTTGGCCAAAAAGGGCGTATGCGTTTTTTCCTGAATATATTCAGGAAAAAACGCATACGCCCTTTTTGGCCAACCAAGCAACCTGGAAAGGCAAATCAGCGCTACAAAGATGTCTCGCTTCCCATTGGGCAAAAGGGCCATGCTGAAAAAAGTGTCAAAACCAGAAATGCAGGACAGGCCATGGAGAAATGGGAGCCTTGCTACACTGATGGGCGGGATGTAAATTGTCAACAGCCACTCTGGAGAAGTGTACGGTGAGTCCTGAAACGTCTGAAAAGCAAAGCTTAGAGAGCATAGGGCACTTCCACTCATGGGGGTATAAATTGGGAAAATTAAAAATCAGCAAGACACAAGCACCCCAAAGTTGAGGGCTGCTCTGTTGACAAGGACCTCCACTTCATTCCACCTTCAATATCCCAGGAAAGAGAAAAATGGATAAAGAAGTTGTGGTCCTTATGTACAATGGAATATCACTCAGCCGTGAAATCAATGTCATAAGGCTAGTAGCAGCATGATGAGTGGATTTAGGTACGACGACTCTAAGTGAAATAAGTCACACAGCAAAGGACACTTCTCATAAGGTATCACTTATAGAGGGAATGTAAAAACCGTTACACTTGAACTGAATTACAAAACAGAACAGAGTCACACATGCAGAAAACACACTATGGCTGCTTAACGGGAAAGGTGAGGTGGGGTGATACATAAAACAAGGGTTTCAAATTAGCTCAGATACCGTTCCATAAACCCAATATGTAATAGACAAGACCTACTCCTTGCTCAGAGAACTGGACTCAACACGCCCTATTCACCGCACAAGAATATATCTGACTAGTAATAATCTTAAAACCTATGTATTGATATCTCTCTGTTAGTGTGTCAAGTGGGTAAAAAGCGGCATAAACACAGCAGTGAAAAGCAGCTAAACCCCATTATAAAAATAAATTACTTTGAAAAACCCATGAAACAAAGACAGTGAAAGAGAGAGAAATTCTTACACAATGCGTTCAGGGGCTGTGATGCAACCTGGATTGACCATATCTAGACCCACAGCTGGATGAGACATAAGGGTGGACACTGTTGCGGCTGAGAGGTTTGGTGAGGTTGGGTGAGCAAACGCAGACCCTTTAAAGTAATACTGCGTGGTACCCATCGCATGGGTCCCAAATCTCCAGGTTCCAGGGCATCTTCCTACATCGAAAACATGCATGAGATACCCAGAAGATGGTACACCGTGTGATGGGGAAAGGTTTCTAAAACGCACCTCATTTCTCATCTGCTTGTGCCTGGGTTCGCCATTCCAGCCACTTAACTAGCAATCTCCCTCCTTGGAGCATCAGCACCTTTAACCTCCTGTTCCGTACAGGTTGCAATTTGTACTGAGGATGAACGGGAAGACGTGGAACCAATGAAAGACTAGCTCTTGGTGTTGGGACAGGCACAGGTCACTCTATTTTCCCATCAGGAAGAAGAATTAACCACAGGCTCAGCCTGCCCCCTGGAACCAGAACAGGGCCTGAAGCCATCCTACGCTTTTGCGGCCAGCTCCCTAAAAAGCGAGTTGTAAAATGGAGGTTCAGGGCACTGCAATTCACAAACCTGCAGACTTATAAATGATAACTCCATCCACAAATATATTGAGGGAAGGCAAAGAAGAGGATTTGAAATCAAGGCAGAATTGCAGGAAACAGATTTCAGGAGGTAGATTCGAATCGCCTTTAAAGCACATGAAAAGCGGCAAAACGTTGACAATGATGCCCTTGGCCAAAAAGGGCGTTTTCCTTTTTTCCTGAATATATTCAGGAAAAAACGCATACGCCCTTTTTGGCCAACCAAGCAACCTGGAAAGGCAAATCAGCGCTACAAAGATGTCTCGCTTCCCATCGGTCAAAAGGGCCATGCTGAAAAAAGTGTCAAAACCAGAAATGCAGGACAGGCCATGGAGAAATGGGAGCCTTGCTACACTGATGGGCGGGATGTAAATTGTCAACAGCCACTCTGGAGAAGTGTACGGTGAGTCCTGAAACGTCTAAAAAGCAAAGCTTAGGGAGCATAGGGCACTTCCACTCATGGGGGTATAAATTGGGAAAATTAAAAATCAGCAAGACACAAGCACCCCAAAGTTTAGGGCTGCTCTGTTGACAAGGACCTCCACTTCATTCCACCTTCAATATCCCAGGAAAGAGAAAAATGGATAAAGAAGTTGTGGTCCTTATGTACAATGGAATATCACTCAGCCATGAAATCAATGTCATAAGGCTAGTAGCAGCATGATGAGTGGATTTAGGTACGACGATTCTAAGTGAAATAAGTCACACAGAAAAGGACACTTCTCATAAGGTATCACTGATAGAGGGAATGTAAAAACCGTTACACTTGAACTGAATTACAAAACAGAACAGAGTCACACATGCAGAAAACACACTATGGCTGCTTAACGGGAAAGGTGAGGTGGGGTGATACATAAAACAAGGGTTTCAAATTAGCTCAGATACCGTTCCATAAAACCAATATGTAATAGACAAGACCTACTCCTTGCTCAGAGAACTGGACTCAACACGCCCTATTCACCGCACAAGAATATATCTGACTAGTAATAATCTTAAAACCTATGTATTGATATCTCTCTGTTAGTGTGTCAAGTGGGTGTAAAGCGGCATAAACACAGCAGTTAAAAGCAGCTAAACCCCATTATAAAAATAAATTACTTTGAAAAACCCATGAAACAAAGAGAGTGAAAGAGAGCGAAATTCTTACACAATGCATTCAGGGGCTGTGATGCAACCTGGATTGACCATATCTAGACGCACAGCTGGATGAGACATAAGGGTGGACACTCTTGGGGCTGAGAGGTTTGGTGAGGTTGGGTGAGCAAACGCAGACCCTTTAAAGTAATACTGCGTGGTACCGATCGCATGGGTCCCAAATCTCCAGGTTCAAGGGCATCTTCCTACATCGAAAACATGCATGAGATACCCAGAAGATGGTACACCGTGTGATGGGGAAAGGTTTCTGAAACGCACCTCATTTCTCATCTGCTTGTGCCCGGGTTCGCCATTCCAGCCACTTTACTAGCAATCTCCCTCCTTGGAGCATCAGCACCTTTAACCTCCTGTTCCGTACAGGTTGCAATTTGTACTGAGGATGAACGGGAAGACGTGGAACCAATGAAAGACTAGCTCTTGGTGTTGGGACAGGCACAGGTCACTCTATTTTCCCATCAGGAAGAAGAATTAACCACAGGCTCAGCCTGCCCCCGGAACCAGAACAGGGCCTGAAGCCATCCTGCGCTTTTGCGGCCAGCTCCCTAAAAAGCGAGTTGTAAAATGGAGGTTCAGGGCACTGCAATTCACAAACCTGCAGACTTATAAATGATAACTCTCATCCACAAATATATTGAGGGAAGGCAAAGAAGAGGATTTGAAATCAAGGCAGAATTGCAGGAAACAGATTTCAGGAGGTAGATTCGAATCGCCTTTAAAGCACATGAAAAGCGGCAAAACGTTGACAATGATGCCCTTGGCCAAAAAGGGCGTATGCGTTTTTTCCTGAATATATTCAGGAAAAAACGCATACGCCCTTTTTGGCCAACCAAGCAACCTGGAAAGGCAAATCAGCGCTACAAAGATGTCTCGCTTCCCATCGGTCAAAAGGGCCATGCTGAAAAAAGTGTCAACACCAGAAATGCAGGACAGGCCATGGAGAAATGGGAGCCTTGCTACACTGATGGGCGGGATGTAAATTGTCAACAGCCACTCTGGAGAAGTGTACGGTGAGTCCTGAAACGTCTAAAAAGCAAAGCTTAGAGAGCATAGGGCACTTCCACTCATGGGGTTATAAATTGGGAAAATGAAAAATCAGCAAGACACAAGCACCCCACAGTTTAGGGCTGCTCTGTTGACAAGGACCTCCACTTCATTCCACCTTCAATATCCCAGGAAAGAGAAAAATGGATAAAGAAGTTGTGGTCCTTATGTACAATGGAATATCACTCAGCCATGAAATCAATGTCATAAGGCTAGTAGCAGCATGATGAGTGGATTTAGGTACGACGATTCTAAGTGAAATAAGTCACACAGAAAAGGACACTTCTCATAAGGTATCACTGATAGAGGGAATGTAAAAACCGTTACACTTGAACTGAATTACAAAACAGAACAGAGTCACACATGCAGAAAACACACTATGGCTGCTTAACGGGAAAGGTGAGGTGGGGTGATACATAAAACAAGGGTTTCAAATTAGCTCAGATACCGTTCCATAAAACCAATATGTAATAGACAAGACCTACTCCTTGCTCAGAGAACTGGACTCAACACGCCCTATTCACCGCACAAGAATATATCTGACTAGTAATAATCTTAAAACCTATGTATTGATATCTCTCTGTTAGTGTGTCAAGTGGGTGTAAAGCGGCATAAACACAGCAGTGAAAAGCAGCTAAACCCCATTATAAAAATAAATTACTTTCAAAAACCCATGAAACAAAGACAGTGAAAGAGATAGAAATTCCTACACAATGCGTTCACGGGCTGTGATGCAACCTGGATTGACCATATCTAGACCCACAGCTGGATGAGACATAAGGGTGGACACTCTTGGGGCTGAGAGGTTTGGTGAGGTTGGGTGAGCAAACGCAGACCCTTTCAAGTAATACTGCATGGTACCCATCGCATGGGTCCCAAATCGCCAGGTTCAAGGGCATCTTCCTACATCGAAAACATGCATGAGAAACCCAGAAGATGGTACACCGTGTGATGTGGAAAGGTTTCTAAAACGCACCTCATTTCTCATCTCCTTGTGCCCGGGTTCGCTATTCCAGCCGCTTTACTAACAATCTCCCTACTTGGAGAATCAGCACCTTTAACCTCCTTCTCCGTACAGGTTGCAATTTGTCCTGAGGGTGAACGGGAAGACGTGGAACCAATGAGAGACTAGCTCTTGGTGTTGGGACAGGCACAGGTCACTCTATTTTCCCATCAGGAAGAAGAATTAACCACAGGCTCAGCCTGCCCCCGGAACCAGAACAGGGCCTGAAGGCATCCTGCGCTTTTGCGGCCAGCTCCCTAAAAAGCGAGTTGCAAAATGGAGGTTCAGGGCACTGCAATTCACAAACCTGCAGAGTTATAAATGATAACTCTCGTCCACAAATATCTTGAGGGAAGGCAAAGAAGAGGATTTGAAATCAAGGCAGAATTGCAGGAAACAGATTTCAGGAGGTAGATTCGAATCGCCTTTAAAGCACATGAAAAGCGGCAAAACGTTGACAATGATGCCCTTGGCCAAAAAGGGCGTATGCGTTTTTTCCTGAATATATTCAGGAAAAAACGCATACGCCCTTTTTGGCCAACCAAGCAACCTGGAAAGGCAAATCAGCGCTACAAAGATGTCTCGCTTCCCATCGGTCAAAAGGGCCATGCTGAAAAAAGTGTCAAAACCAGAAATGCAGGACAGGCCATGGAGAAATGGGAGCCTTGCTACACTGATGGGCGGGATGTAAATTGTCAACAGCCACTCTGGAGAAGTGTACGGTGAGTCCTGAAACGTCTGAAAAGCAAAGCTTAGAGAGCATAGGGCACTTCCACTCATGGGGGTATAAATTGGGAAAATTAAAATTCAGCAAGACACAAGCACCCCAAAGTTTAGGACTGCTCTGTTGACAAGGACCTCCACTTCATTCCACCTTCAATATCCCAGGAAAGAGAAAAATGGATAAAGAAGTTGTGGTCCTTATGTACAATGGAATATCACTCAGCCATGAAATCAATGTCATAAGGCAAGTAGCAGCATGATGAGTGGATTTAGGTACGACGATTCTAAGTGAAATAAGTCACACAGCAAAGGACACTTCTCATAAGGTATCACTGATAGAGGGAATGTAAAAACCGTTACACTTGAACTGAATTACAAAACAGAACAGAGTCACACATGCAGAAAACACACTATGGCTGCTTAACGGGAAAGGTGAGGTGGGGTGATACATAAAACAAGGGTTTCAAATTAGCTCAGATACCGTTCCATAAACCCAATATGTAATAGACAAGACCTACTCCTTGCTCAGAGAACTGGACTCAACACGCCCTATTCACCGCACAAGAATATATCTGACTAGTAATAATCTTAAAAGCTATGTATTGATATCTCTCTGTTAGTGTGTCAAGTGGGTGTAAAGCGGCATAAACACAGCAGTGAAAAGCAGCTAAACCCCATTATAAAAATAAATTACTTTGAAAAACCCATGAAACAAAGACAGTGAAAGAGAGCGAAATTCTTACACAATGCGTTCAGGGGCTGTGATGCAACCTGGATTGACCATATCTAGACCCACAGCTGGATGAGACATAAGGGTGGACACTGTTGCGGCTGAGAGGTTTGGTGAGGTTGGGTGAGCAAACGCACACCCTTTAAAGTAATACTGTGTGGTACCCATCGCATGGGTCCCAAATCTCCAGGTTCAAGGGCATCTTCCTACATCGAAAACATGCATGAGAAACCCAGAAGATGGTACACCGTGTGATGGGGAAAGGTTTCTAAAACGCACCTCATTTCTCATCTCCTTGTGCTCGGGTTCGCCATTCCAGCCACTTTACTAGCAATCTCCCTCCTTGGAGCATCATCACCTTTAACCTCCTGTTCCGTACAGGTTGCAATTTGTCCTGAGGATGAACGGGAAGACGTGGAACCAATAAGAGACTAGCTCTTGGTGTTGGCACAGGCACAGGTCACTCTATTTTCCCATCAGGAAGAAGAATTAACCACAGGCTCAGCCTGCCCCCCGGAACAAGAACAGGGCCTGAAGCCATCCTGCGCTTTTGCGGCCATCTCCCAAAAACGTGAGTTGTAAAATGGAGGTTCAGGGCACTGCAATTCACAAACCTGCAGAGTTATAAATGATAACTCTCGTCCACAAATATATTGAGGGAAGGCAAAGAAGAGGATATGAAATCAAGGCAGAATTGCAGGAAACAGATTTCAGGAGGTAGATTCGAATCGCCTTTAAAGCACATGAAAAGCGGCAAAACGTTGACAATGATGCCCTTGGCCAAAAAGGGCGTATGCGTTTTTTCCTGAATATATTCAGGAAAAAACGCATACGCCCTTTTTGGCCAACCAAGCAACCTGGAAAGGCAAATCAGCGCTACAAAGATGTCTCGCTTCCCATCGGTCAAAAGGGCCATGCTGAAAAAAGTCTCAAAACCAGAAATGCAGGACAGGCCATGGAGAAATGGGAGCCTTGCTACACTGATGGGCGGGATATAAATTGTCAACAGCCACTCTGGAGAAGTGTACGGTGAGTCCTGAAACGTCTAAAAAGCAAAGCTTAGAGAGCATAGGGCACTTCCACTCATGGGGGTATAAATTGGGAAAATTAAAAATCAGCAAGACACAAGCACCCCAAAGTTTAGGGCTGCTCTGTTGACAAGGACCTCCACTTCATTCCACCTTCAATATCCCAGGAAAGAGAAAAATGGATAAAGAAGTTGTGGTCCTTATGTACAATGGAATATCACTCAGCCGTGAAATCAATGTCATAAGGCTAGTAGCAGCATGATGAGTGGATTTAGGTACGACGACTCCAAGTGAAATAAGTCACACAGAAAAGGACACTTCTCATAAGGTATCACTTATAGAGGGAATGTAAAAACCGTTACACTTGAACTGAATTACAAAACAGAACAGAGTCACACATGCAGAAAACACACTATGGCTGCTTAACGGGAAAGGTGAGGTGGGGTGATACATAAAACAAGGGTTTCAAATTAGCTCAGATACCGTTCCATAAACCCAATATGTAATAGACAAGACCTACTCCTTGCTCAGAGAACTGGACTCAACACGCCCTATTCACCGCACAAGAATATATCTGACTAGTAATAATCTTAAAAGCTATGTATTGATATCTCTCTGTTAGTGTGTCAAGTGGGTGTAAAGCGGCATAAACACAGCAGTGAAAAGCAGCTAAACCCCATTATAAAAATAAATTACTTTGAAAAACCCATGAAACAAAGACAGTGAAAGAGAGAGAAATTCTTACACAATGCGTTCAGGGGCTGTGATGCAACCTGGATTGACCATATCTAGACCCACAGCTGGATGAGACATAAGGGTGGACACTGTTGCGGCTGAGAGGTTTGGTGAGGTTGGGTGAGCAAACGCACACCCTTTAAAGTAATACTGTGTGGTACCCATCGCATGGGTCCCAAATCTCCAGGTTCAAGGGCATCTTCCTACATCGAAAACATGCATGAGAAACCCAGAAGATGGTACACCGTGTGATGGGGAAAGGTTTCTAAAACGCACCTCATTTCTCATCTCCTTGTGCTCGGGTTCGCCATTCCAGCCACTTTACTAGCAATCTCCCTCCTTGGAGCATCATCACCTTTAACCTCCTGTTCCGTACAGGTTGCAATTTGTCCTGAGGATGAACGGGAAGACGTGGAACCAATAAGAGACTAGCTCTTGGTGTTGGCACAGGCACAGGTCACTCTATTTTCCCATCAGGAAGAAGAATTAACCACAGGCTCAGCCTGCCCCCCGGAACAAGAACAGGGCCTGAAGCCATCCTGCGCTTTTGCGGCCATCTCCCAAAAACGCGAGTTGTAAAATGGAGGTTCAGGGCACTGCAATTCACAAACCTGCAGAGTTATAAATGATAACTCTCGTCCACAAATATATTGAGGGAAGGCAAAGAAGAGGATATGAAATCAAGGCAGAATTGCAGGAAACAGATTTCAGGAGGTAGATTCGAATCGCCTTTAAAGCACATGAAAAGCGGCAAAACGTTGACAATGATGCCCTTGGCCAAAAAGGGCGTATGCGTTTTTTCCTGAATATATTCAGGAAAAAACGCATACGCCCTTTTTGGCCAACCAAGCAACCTGGAAAGGCAAATCAGCGCTACAAAGATGTCTCGCTTCCCATCGGTCAAAAGGGCCATGCTGAAAAAAGTGTCAACACCAGAAATGCAGGACAGGCCATGGAGAAATGGGAGCCTTGCTACACTGATGGGCGGGATGTAAATTGTCAACAGCCACTCTGGAGAAGTGTACGGTGAGTCCTGAAACGTCTAAAAAGCAAAGCTTAGAGAGCATAGGGCACTTCCACTCATGGGGTTATAAATTGGGAAAATGAAAAATCAGCAAGACACAAGCACCCCACAGTTTAGGGCTGCTCTGTTGACAAGGACCTCCACTTCATTCCACCTTCAATATCCCAGGAAAGAGAAAAATGGATAAAGAAGTTGTGGTCCTTATGTACAATGGAATATCACTCAGCCATGAAATCAATGTCATAAGGCTAGTAGCAGCATGATGAGTGGATTTAGGTACGACGATTCTAAGTGAAATAAGTCACACAGAAAAGGACACTTCTCATAAGGTATCACTGATAGAGGGAATGTAAAAACCGTTACACTTGAACTGAATTACAAAACAGAACAGAGTCACACATGCAGAAAACACACTATGGCTGCTTAACGGGAAAGGTGAGGTGGGGTGATACATAAAACAAGGGTTTCAAATTAGCTCAGATACCGTTCCATAAAACCAATATGTAATAGACAAGACCTACTCCTTGCTCAGAGAACTGGACTCAACACGCCCTATTCACCGCACAAGAATATATCTGACTAGTAATAATCTTAAAACCTATGTATTGATATCTCTCTGTTAGTGTGTCAAGTGGGTGTAAAGCGGCATAAACACAGCAGTGAAAAGCAGCTAAACCCCATTATAAAAATAAATTACTTTCAAAAACCCATGAAACAAAGACAGTGAAAGAGATAGAAATTCCTACACAATGCGTTCACGGGCTGTGATGCAACCTGGATTGACCATATCTAGACCCACAGCTGGATGAGACATAAGGGTGGACACTCTTGGGGCTGAGAGGTTTGGTGAGGTTGGGTGAGCAAACGCAGACCCTTTCAAGTAATACTGCATGGTACCCATCGCATGGGTCCCAAATCTCCAGGTTCAAGGGCATCTTCCTACATCGAAAACATGCATGAGAAACCCAGAAGATGGTACACCGTGTGATGTGGAAAGGTTTCTAAAACGCACCTCATTTCTCATCTCCTTGTGCCCGGGTTCGCTATTCCAGCCGCTTTACTAACAATCTCCCTACTTGGAGAATCAGCACCTTTAACCTCCTTCTCCGTACAGGTTGCAATTTGTCCTGAGGGTGAACGGGAAGACGTGGAACCAATGAGAGACTAGCTCTTGGTGTTGGGACAGGCACAGGTCACTCTATTTTCCCATCAGGAAGAAGAATTAACCACAGGCTCAGCCTGCCCCCGGAACCAGAACAGGGCCTGAAGGCATCCTGCGCTTTTGCGGCCAGCTCCCTAAAAAGCGAGTTGCAAAATGGAGGTTCAGGGCACTGCAATTCACAAACCTGCAGAGTTATAAATGATAACTCTCGTCCACAAATATCTTGAGGGAAGGCAAAGAAGAGGATTTGAAATCAAGGCAGAATTGCAGGAAACAGATTTCAGGAGGTAGATTCGAATCGCCTTTAAAGCACATGAAAAGCGGCAAAACGTTGACAATGATGCCCTTGGCCAAAAAGGGCGTATGCGTTTTTTCCTGAATATATTCAGGAAAAAACGCATACGCCCTTTTTGGCCAACCAAGCAACCTGGAAAGGCAAATCAGCGCTACAAAGATGTCTCGCTTCCCATCGGTCAAAAGGGCCATGCTGAAAAAAGTGTCAAAACCAGAAATGCAGGACAGGCCATGGAGAAATGGGAGCCTTGCTACACTGATGGGCGGGATGTAAATTGTCAACAGCCACTCTGGAGAAGTGTACGGTGAGTCCTGAAACGTCTGAAAAGCAAAGCTTAGAGAGCATAGGGCACTTCCACTCATGGGGGTATAAATTGGGAAAATTAAAATTCAGCAAGACACAAGCACCCCAAAGTTTAGGACTGCTCTGTTGACAAGGACCTCCACTTCATTCCACCTTCAATATCCCAGGAAAGAGAAAAATGGATAAAGAAGTTGTGGTCCTTATGTACAATGGAATATCACTCAGCCATGAAATCAATGTCATAAGGCAAGTAGCAGCATGATGAGTGGATTTAGGTACGACGATTCTAAGTGAAATAAGTCACACAGCAAAGGACACTTCTCATAAGGTATCACTGATAGAGGGAATGTAAAAACCGTTACACTTGAACTGAATTACAAAACAGAACAGAGTCACACATGCAGAAAACACACTATGGCTGCTTAACGGGAAAGGTGAGGTGGGGTGATACATAAAACAAGGGTTTCAAATTAGCTCAGATACCATTCCATAAACCCAATATGTAATAGACAAGACCTACTCCTTGCTCAGAGAACTGGACTCAACACGCCCTATTCACCGCACAAGAATATATCTGACTAGTAATAATCTTAAAAGCTATGTATTGATATCTCTCTGTTAGTGTGTCAAGTGGGTGTAAAGCGGCATAAACACAGCAGTGAAAAGCAGCTAAACCCCATTATAAAAATAAATTACTTTGAAAAACCCATGAAACAAAGACAGTGAAAGAGAGCGAAATTCTTACACAATGCGTTCAGGGGCTGTGATGCAACCTGGATTGACCATATCTAGACCCACAGCTGGATGAGACATAAGGGTGGACACTGTTGCGGCTGAGAGGTTTGGTGAGGTTGGGTGAGCAAACGCACACCCTTTAAAGTAATACTGTGTGGTACCCATCGCATGGGTCCCAAATCTCCAGGTTCAAGGGCATCTTCCTACATCGAAAACATGCATGAGAAACCCAGAAGATGGTACACCGTGTGATGGGGAAAGGTTTCTAAAACGCACCTCATTTCTCATCTCCTTGTGCTCGGGTTCGCCATTCCAGCCACTTTACTAGCAATCTCCCTCCTTGGAGCATCATCACCTTTAACCTCCTGTTCCGTACAGGTTGCAATTTGTCCTGAGGATGAACGGGAAGACGTGGAACCAATAAGAGACTAGCTCTTGGTGTTGGCACAGGCACAGGTCACTCTATTTTCCCATCAGGAAGAAGAATTAACCACAGGCTCAGCCTGCCCCCCGGAACAAGAACAGGGCCTGAAGCCATCCTGCGCTTTTGCGGCCATCTCCCAAAAACGCGAGTTGTAAAATGGAGGTTCAGGGCACTGCAATTCACAAACCTGCAGAGTTATAAATGATAACTCTCGTCCACAAATATATTGAGGGAAGGCAAAGAAGAGGATATGAAATCAAGGCAGAATTGCAGGAAACAGATTTCAGGAGGTAGATTCGAATCGCCTTTAAAGCACATGAAAAGCGGCAAAACGTTGACAATGATGCCCTTGGCCAAAAAGGGCGTATGCGTTTTTTCCTGAATATATTCAGGAAAAAACGCATACGCCCTTTTTGGCCAACCAAGCAACCTGGAAAGGCAAATCAGCGCTACAAAGATGTCTCGCTTCCCATCGGTCAAAAGGGCCATGCTGAAAAAAGTCTCAAAACCAGAAATGCAGGACAGGCCATGGAGAAATGGGAGCCTTGCTACACTGATGGGCGGGATATAAATTGTCAACAGCCACTCTGGAGAAGTGTACGGTGAGTCCTGAAACGTCTAAAAAGCAAAGCTTAGAGAGCATAGGGCACTTCCACTCATGGGGGTATAAATTGGGAAAATTAAAAATCAGCAAGACACAAGCACCCCAAAGTTTAGGGCTGCTCTGTTGACAAGGACCTCCACTTCATTCCACCTTCAATATCCCAGGAAAGAGAAAAATGGATAAAGAAGTTGTGGTCCTTATGTACAATGGAATATCACTCAGCCGTGAAATCAATGTCATAAGGCTAGTAGCAGCATGATGAGTGGATTTAGGTACGACGACTCCAAGTGAAATAAGTCACACAGAAAAGGACACTTCTCATAAGGTATCACTTATAGAGGGAATGTAAAAACCGTTACACTTGAACTGAATTACAAAACAGAACAGAGTCACACATGCAGAAAACACACTATGGCTGCTTAACGGGAAAGGTGAGGTGGGGTGATACATAAAACAAGGGTTTCAAATTAGCTCAGATACCGTTCCATAAACCCAATATGTAATAGACAAGACCTACTCCTTGCTCAGAGAACTGGACTCAACACGCCCTATTCACCGCACAAGAATATATCTGACTAGTAATAATCTTAAAAGCTATGTATTGATATCTCTCTGTTAGTGTGTCAAGTGGGTGTAAAGCGGCATAAACACAGCAGTGAAAAGCAGCTAAACCCCATTATAAAAATAAATTACTTTGAAAAACCCATGAAACAAAGACAGTGAAAGAGAGAGAAATTCTTACACAATGCGTTCAGGGGCTGTGATGCAACCTGGATTGACCATATCTAGACCCACAGCTGGATGAGACATAAGGGTGGACACTGTTGCGGCTGAGAGGTTTGGTGAGGTTGGGTGAGCAAACGCACACCCTTTAAAGTAATACTGTGTGGTACCCATCGCATGGGTCCCAAATCTCCAGGTTCAAGGGCATCTTCCTACATCGAAAACATGCATGAGAAACCCAGAAGATGGTACACCGTGTGATGGGGAAAGGTTTCTAAAACGCACCTCATTTCTCATCTCCTTGTGCTCGGGTTCGCCATTCCAGCCACTTTACTAGCAATCTCCCTCCTTGGAGCATCATCACCTTTAACCTCCTGTTCCGTACAGGTTGCAATTTGTCCTGAGGATGAACGGGAAGACGTGGAACCAATAAGAGACTAGCTCTTGGTGTTGGCACAGGCACAGGTCACTCTATTTTCCCATCAGGAAGAAGAATTAACCACAGGCTCAGCCTGCCCCCCGGAACAAGAACAGGGCCTGAAGCCATCCTGCGCTTTTGCGGCCATCTCCCAAAAACGCGAGTTGTAAAATGGAGGTTCAGGGCACTGCAATTCACAAACCTGCAGAGTTATAAATGATAACTCTCGTCCACAAATATATTGAGGGAAGGCAAAGAAGAGGATATGAAATCAAGGCAGAATTGCAGGAAACAGATTTCAGGAGGTAGATTCGAATCGCCTTTAAAGCACATGAAAAGCGGCAAAACGTTGACAATGATGCCCTTGGCCAAAAAGGGCGTATGCGTTTTTTCCTGAATATATTCAGGAAAAAACGCATACGCCCTTTTTGGCCAACCAAGCAACCTGGAAAGGCAAATCAGCGCTACAAAGATGTCTCGCTTCCCATCGGTCAAAAGGGCCATGCTGAAAAAAGTGTCAACACCAGAAATGCAGGACAGGCCATGGAGAAATGGGAGCCTTGCTACACTGATGGGCGGGATGTAAATTGTCAACAGCCACTCTGGAGAAGTGTACGGTGAGTCCTGAAACGTCTAAAAAGCAAAGCTTAGAGAGCATAGGGCACTTCCACTCATGGGGTTATAAATTGGGAAAATGAAAAATCAGCAAGACACAAGCACCCCACAGTTTAGGGCTGCTCTGTTGACAAGGACCTCCACTTCATTCCACCTTCAATATCCCAGGAAAGAGAAAAATGGATAAAGAAGTTGTGGTCCTTATGTACAATGGAATATCACTCAGCCATGAAATCAATGTCATAAGGCAAGTAGCAGCATGATGAGTGGATTTAGGTACGACGATTCTAAGTGAAATAAGTCACACAGCAAAGGACACTTCTCATAAGGTATCACTGATAGAGGGAATGTAAAAACCGTTACACTTGAACTGAATTACAAAACAGAACAGAGTCACACATGCAGAAAACACACTATGGCTGCTTAACGGGAAAGGTGAGGTGGGGTGATACATAAAACAAGGGTTTCAAATTAGCTCAGATACCATTCCATAAACCCAATATGTAATAGACAAGACCTACTCCTTGCTCAGAGAACTGGACTCAACACGCCCTATTCACCGCACAAGAATATATCTGACTAGTAATAATCTTAAAAGCTATGTATTGATATCTCTCTGTTAGTGTGTCAAGTGGGTGTAAAGCGGCATAAACACAGCAGTGAAAAGCAGCTAAACCCCATTATAAAAATAAATTACTTTGAAAAACCCATGAAACAAAGACAGTGAAAGAGAGCGAAATTCTTACACAATGCGTTCAGGGGCTGTGATGCAACCTGGATTGACCATATCTAGACCCACAGCTGGATGAGACATAAGGGTGGACACTGTTGCGGCTGAGAGGTTTGGTGAGGTTGGGTGAGCAAACGCACACCCTTTAAAGTAATACTGTGTGGTACCCATCGCATGGGTCCCAAATCTCCAGGTTCAAGGGCATCTTCCTACATCGAAAACATGCATGAGAAACCCAGAAGATGGTACACCGTGTGATGGGGAAAGGTTTCTAAAACGCACCTCATTTCTCATCTCCTTGTGCTCGGGTTCGCCATTCCAGCCACTTTACTAGCAATCTCCCTCCTTGGAGCATCATCACCTTTAACCTCCTGTTCCGTACAGGTTGCAATTTGTCCTGAGGATGAACGGGAAGACGTGGAACCAATAAGAGACTAGCTCTTGGTGTTGGCACAGGCACAGGTCACTCTATTTTCCCATCAGGAAGAAGAATTAACCACAGGCTCAGCCTGCCCCCCGGAACAAGAACAGGGCCTGAAGCCATCCTGCGCTTTTGCGGCCATCTCCCAAAAACGCGAGTTGTAAAATGGAGGTTCAGGGCACTGCAATTCACAAACCTGCAGAGTTATAAATGATAACTCTCGTCCACAAATATATTGAGGGAAGGCAAAGAAGAGGATATGAAATCAAGGCAGAATTGCAGGAAACAGATTTCAGGAGGTAGATTCGAATCGCCTTTAAAGCACATGAAAAGCGGCAAAACGTTGACAATGATGCCCTTGGCCAAAAAGGGCGTATGCGTTTTTTCCTGAATATATTCAGGAAAAAACGCATACGCCCTTTTTGGCCAACCAAGCAACCTGGAAAGGCAAATCAGCGCTACAAAGATGTCTCGCTTCCCATCGGTCAAAAGGGCCATGCTGAAAAAAGTCTCAAAACCAGAAATGCAGGACAGGCCATGGAGAAATGGGAGCCTTGCTACACTGATGGGCGGGATATAAATTGTCAACAGCCACTCTGGAGAAGTGTACGGTGAGTCCTGAAACGTCTAAAAAGCAAAGCTTAGAGAGCATAGGGCACTTCCACTCATGGGGGTATAAATTGGGAAAATTAAAAATCAGCAAGACACAAGCACCCCAAAGTTTAGGGCTGCTCTGTTGACAAGGACCTCCACTTCATTCCACCTTCAATATCCCAGGAAAGAGAAAAATGGATAAAGAAGTTGTGGTCCTTATGTACAATGGAATATCACTCAGCCGTGAAATCAATGTCATAAGGCTAGTAGCAGCATGATGAGTGGATTTAGGTACGACGACTCCAAGTGAAATAAGTCACACAGAAAAGGACACTTCTCATAAGGTATCACTTATAGAGGGAATGTAAAAACCGTTACACTTGAACTGAATTACAAAACAGAACAGAGTCACACATGCAGAAAACACACTATGGCTGCTTAACGGGAAAGGTGAGGTGGGGTGATACATAAAACAAGGGTTTCAAATTAGCTCAGATACCGTTCCATAAACCCAATATGTAATAGACAAGACCTACTCCTTGCTCAGAGAACTGGACTCAACACGCCCTATTCACCGCACAAGAATATATCTGACTAGTAATAATCTTAAAAGCTATGTATTGATATCTCTCTGTTAGTGTGTCAAGTGGGTGTAAAGCGGCATAAACACAGCAGTGAAAAGCAGCTAAACCCCATTATAAAAATAAATTACTTTGAAAAACCCATGAAACAAAGACAGTGAAAGAGAGAGAAATTCTTACACAATGCGTTCAGGGGCTGTGATGCAACCTGGATTGACCATATCTAGACCCACAGCTGGATGAGACATAAGGGTGGACACTGTTGCGGCTGAGAGGTTTGGTGAGGTTGGGTGAGCAAACGCACACCCTTTAAAGTAATACTGTGTGGTACCCATCGCATGGGTCCCAAATCTCCAGGTTCAAGGGCATCTTCCTACATCGAAAACATGCATGAGAAACCCAGAAGATGGTACACCGTGTGATGGGGAAAGGTTTCTAAAACGCACCTCATTTCTCATCTCCTTGTGCTCGGGTTCGCCATTCCAGCCACTTTACTAGCAATCTCCCTCCTTGGAGCATCATCACCTTTAACCTCCTGTTCCGTACAGGTTGCAATTTGTCCTGAGGATGAACGGGAAGACGTGGAACCAATAAGAGACTAGCTCTTGGTGTTGGCACAGGCACAGGTCACTCTATTTTCCCATCAGGAAGAAGAATTAACCACAGGCTCAGCCTGCCCCCCGGAACAAGAACAGGGCCTGAAGCCATCCTGCGCTTTTGCGGCCATCTCCCAAAAACGCGAGTTGTAAAATGGAGGTTCAGGGCACTGCAATTCACAAACCTGCAGAGTTATAAATGATAACTCTCGTCCACAAATATATTGAGGGAAGGCAAAGAAGAGGATATGAAATCAAGGCAGAATTGCAGGAAACAGATTTCAGGAGGTAGATTCGAATCGCCTTTAAAGCACATGAAAAGCGGCAAAACGTTGACAATGATGCCCTTGGCCAAAAAGGGCGTATGCGTTTTTTCCTGAATATATTCAGGAAAAAACGCATACGCCCTTTTTGGCCAACCAAGCAACCTGGAAAGGCAAATCAGCGCTACAAAGATGTCTCGCTTCCCATCGGTCAAAAGGGCCATGCTGAAAAAAGTGTCAACACCAGAAATGCAGGACAGGCCATGGAGAAATGGGAGCCTTGCTACACTGATGGGCGGGATGTAAATTGTCAACAGCCACTCTGGAGAAGTGTACGGTGAGTCCTGAAACGTCTAAAAAGCAAAGCTTAGAGAGCATAGGGCACTTCCACTCATGGGGTTATAAATTGGGAAAATGAAAAATCAGCAAGACACAAGCACCCCACAGTTTAGGGCTGCTCTGTTGACAAGGACCTCCACTTCATTCCACCTTCAATATCCCAGGAAAGAGAAAAATGGATAAAGAAGTTGTGGTCCTTATGTACAATGGAATATCACTCAGCCATGAAATCAATGTCATAAGGCTAGTAGCAGCATGATGAGTGGATTTAGGTACGACGATTCTAAGTGAAATAAGTCACACAGAAAAGGACACTTCTCATAAGGTATCACTGATAGAGGGAATGTAAAAACCGTTACACTTGAACTGAATTACAAAACAGAACAGAGTCACACATGCAGAAAACACACTATGGCTGCTTAACGGGAAAGGTGAGGTGGGGTGATACATAAAACAAGGGTTTCAAATTAGCTCAGATACCGTTCCATAAAACCAATATGTAATAGACAAGACCTACTCCTTGCTCAGAGAACTGGACTCAACACGCCCTATTCACCGCACAAGAATATATCTGACTAGTAATAATCTTAAAACCTATGTATTGATATCTCTCTGTTAGTGTGTCAAGTGGGTGTAAAGCGGCATAAACACAGCAGTGAAAAGCAGCTAAACCCCATTATAAAAATAAATTACTTTCAAAAACCCATGAAACAAAGACAGTGAAAGAGATAGAAATTCCTACACAATGCGTTCACGGGCTGTGATGCAACCTGGATTGACCATATCTAGACCCACAGCTGGATGAGACATAAGGGTGGACACTCTTGGGGCTGAGAGGTTTGGTGAGGTTGGGTGAGCAAACGCAGACCCTTTCAAGTAATACTGCATGGTACCCATCGCATGGGTCCCAAATCGCCAGGTTCAAGGGCATCTTCCTACATCGAAAACATGCATGAGAAACCCAGAAGATGGTACACCGTGTGATGTGGAAAGGTTTCTAAAACGCACCTCATTTCTCATCTCCTTGTGCCCGGGTTCGCTATTCCAGCCGCTTTACTAACAATCTCCCTACTTGGAGAATCAGCACCTTTAACCTCCTTCTCCGTACAGGTTGCAATTTGTCCTGAGGGTGAACGGGAAGACGTGGAACCAATGAGAGACTAGCTCTTGGTGTTGGGACAGGCACAGGTCACTCTATTTTCCCATCAGGAAGAAGAATTAACCACAGGCTCAGCCTGCCCCCGGAACCAGAACAGGGCCTGAAGGCATCCTGCGCTTTTGCGGCCAGCTCCCTAAAAAGCGAGTTGCAAAATGGAGGTTCAGGGCACTGCAATTCACAAACCTGCAGAGTTATAAATGATAACTCTCGTCCACAAATATCTTGAGGGAAGGCAAAGAAGAGGATTTGAAATCAAGGCAGAATTGCAGGAAACAGATTTCAGGAGGTAGATTCGAATCGCCTTTAAAGCACATGAAAAGCGGCAAAACGTTGACAATGATGCCCTTGGCCAAAAAGGGCGTATGCGTTTTTTCCTGAATATATTCAGGAAAAAACGCATACGCCCTTTTTGGCCAACCAAGCAACCTGGAAAGGCAAATCAGCGCTACAAAGATGTCTCGCTTCCCATCGGTCAAAAGGGCCATGCTGAAAAAAGTGTCAAAACCAGAAATGCAGGACAGGCCATGGAGAAATGGGAGCCTTGCTACACTGATGGGCGGGATGTAAATTGTCAACAGCCACTCTGGAGAAGTGTACGGTGAGTCCTGAAACGTCTGAAAAGCAAAGCTTAGAGAGCATAGGGCACTTCCACTCATGGGGGTATAAATTGGGAAAATTAAAATTCAGCAAGACACAAGCACCCCAAAGTTTAGGACTGCTCTGTTGACAAGGACCTCCACTTCATTCCACCTTCAATATCCCAGGAAAGAGAAAAATGGATAAAGAAGTTGTGGTCCTTATGTACAATGGAATATCACTCAGCCATGAAATCAATGTCATAAGGCAAGTAGCAGCATGATGAGTGGATTTAGGTACGACGATTCTAAGTGAAATAAGTCACACAGCAAAGGACACTTCTCATAAGGTATCACTGATAGAGGGAATGTAAAAACCGTTACACTTGAACTGAATTACAAAACAGAACAGAGTCACACATGCAGAAAACACACTATGGCTGCTTAACGGGAAAGGTGAGGTGGGGTGATACATAAAACAAGGGTTTCAAATTAGCTCAGATACCGTTCCATAAACCCAATATGTAATAGACAAGACCTACTCCTTGCTCAGAGAACTGGACTCAACACGCCCTATTCACCGCACAAGAATATATCTGACTAGTAATAATCTTAAAAGCTATGTATTGATATCTCTCTGTTAGTGTGTCAAGTGGGTGTAAAGCGGCATAAACACAGCAGTGAAAAGCAGCTAAACCCCATTATAAAAATAAATTACTTTGAAAAACCCATGAAACAAAGACAGTGAAAGAGAGCGAAATTCTTACACAATGCGTTCAGGGGCTGTGATGCAACCTGGATTGACCATATCTAGACCCACAGCTGGATGAGACATAAGGGTGGACACTGTTGCGGCTGAGAGGTTTGGTGAGGTTGGGTGAGCAAACGCACACCCTTTAAAGTAATACTGTGTGGTACCCATCGCATGGGTCCCAAATCTCCAGGTTCAAGGGCATCTTCCTACATCGAAAACATGCATGAGAAACCCAGAAGATGGTACACCGTGTGATGGGGAAAGGTTTCTAAAACGCACCTCATTTCTCATCTCCTTGTGCTCGGGTTCGCCATTCCAGCCACTTTACTAGCAATCTCCCTCCTTGGAGCATCATCACCTTTAACCTCCTGTTCCGTACAGGTTGCAATTTGTCCTGAGGATGAACGGGAAGACGTGGAACCAATAAGAGACTAGCTCTTGGTGTTGGCACAGGCACAGGTCACTCTATTTTCCCATCAGGAAGAAGAATTAACCACAGGCTCAGCCTGCCCCCCGGAACAAGAACAGGGCCTGAAGCCATCCTGCGCTTTTGCGGCCATCTCCCAAAAACGCGAGTTGTAAAATGGAGGTTCAGGGCACTGCAATTCACAAACCTGCAGAGTTATAAATGATAACTCTCGTCCACAAATATATTGAGGGAAGGCAAAGAAGAGGATATGAAATCAAGGCAGAATTGCAGGAAACAGATTTCAGGAGGTAGATTCGAATCGCCTTTAAAGCACATGAAAAGCGGCAAAACGTTGACAATGATGCCCTTGGCCAAAAAGGGCGTATGCGTTTTTTCCTGAATATATTCAGGAAAAAACGCATACGCCCTTTTTGGCCAACCAAGCAACCTGGAAAGGCAAATCAGCGCTACAAAGATGTCTCGCTTCCCATCGGTCAAAAGGGCCATGCTGAAAAAAGTCTCAAAACCAGAAATGCAGGACAGGCCATGGAGAAATGGGAGCCTTGCTACACTGATGGGCGGGATATAAATTGTCAACAGCCACTCTGGAGAAGTGTACGGTGAGTCCTGAAACGTCTAAAAAGCAAAGCTTAGAGAGCATAGGGCACTTCCACTCATGGGGGTATAAATTGGGAAAATTAAAAATCAGCAAGACACAAGCACCCCAAAGTTTAGGGCTGCTCTGTTGACAAGGACCTCCACTTCATTCCACCTTCAATATCCCAGGAAAGAGAAAAATGGATAAAGAAGTTGTGGTCCTTATGTACAATGGAATATCACTCAGCCGTGAAATCAATGTCATAAGGCTAGTAGCAGCATGATGAGTGGATTTAGGTACGACGACTCCAAGTGAAATAAGTCACACAGAAAAGGACACTTCTCATAAGGTATCACTTATAGAGGGAATGTAAAAACCGTTACACTTGAACTGAATTACAAAACAGAACAGAGTCACACATGCAGAAAACACACTATGGCTGCTTAACGGGAAAGGTGAGGTGGGGTGATACATAAAACAAGGGTTTCAAATTAGCTCAGATACCGTTCCATAAACCCAATATGTAATAGACAAGACCTACTCCTTGCTCAGAGAACTGGACTCAACACGCCCTATTCACCGCACAAGAATATATCTGACTAGTAATAATCTTAAAAGCTATGTATTGATATCTCTCTGTTAGTGTGTCAAGTGGGTGTAAAGCGGCATAAACACAGCAGTGAAAAGCAGCTAAACCCCATTATAAAAATAAATTACTTTGAAAAACCCATGAAACAAAGACAGTGAAAGAGAGAGAAATTCTTACACAATGCGTTCAGGGGCTGTGATGCAACCTGGATTGACCATATCTAGACCCACAGCTGGATGAGACATAAGGGTGGACACTGTTGCGGCTGAGAGGTTTGGTGAGGTTGGGTGAGCAAACGCAGACCCTTTAAAGTAATACTGCGTGGTACCCATCGCATGGGTCCCAAATCTCCAGGTTCAAGGGAATCTTCCTACATCGAAAACATGCATGAGAAACCCAGAAGATGGTACACCGTGTGATGGGGAAAGGTTTCTAAAACGCACCTCATTTCTCATCTCCTTGTGCTCGGGTTCACCATTCCAGCCACTTTACTAGCAATCTCCCTCCTTGGAGCATCATCACCTTTAACCTCCTGTTCCGTACAGGTTGCAATTTGTCCTGAGGATGAACGGGAAGACGTGGAACCAATGAGAGACTAGCTCTTGGTGTTGGGACAGGCACAGGTCACTCTATTTTCCTATCAGGAAGAAGAATTAACCACAGGCTCAGCCTGCCACCCGGAACCAGAACAGGGTCTGAAGCCATCCTGCGCTATTGCGGCCAGCTCCCTAAAAAGCGAGTTGTAAAATGGAGGTTCAGGGCACTGCAATTCACAAAACTGAAGACTTATAAATGATAACTCTCGTCCACAAATATATTGAGGGAAGGCAAAGAAGAGAATTTGAAATCAAGGCAGAATTGCAGGAAACAGATTTCAGGAGGTAGATTCGAATCGCCTTTAAAGCACATGAAAAGCGGCAAAACGTTGACAATGATGCCCTTGGCCAAAAAGGGCGTATGCGTTTTTTCCTGAATATATTCAGGAAAAAACGCATACGCCCTTTTTGGCCAAGCAAGCAACCTGGAAAGGTAAATCAGTGCTACAAAGAAGTCTCGCTTCCCATCGGTCAAAAGGGCCATGCTGAAAAAAGTGTCAAAACCAGAAATGCAGGACATGCCATGGAGAAATGGGAGCCTTGCTACACTGATGGGCGGGATGTAAATTGTCAACAGCCACTCTGGAGAAGTGTACGGTGAGTCCTGAAACGTCTAAAAAGCAAAGCTTAGAGAGCATAGGGCACTTCCACTCATGGGGTTATAAATTGGGAAAATGAAAAATCAGCAAGACACAAGCACCCCACAGTTTAGGGCTGCTCTGTTGACAAGGACCTCCACTTCATTCCACCTTCAATATCCCAGGAAAGAGAAAAATGGATAAAGAAGTTGTGGTCCTTATGTACAATGGAATATCACTCAGCCATGAAATCAATGTCATAAGGCTAGTAGCAGCATGATGAGTGGATTTAGGTACGACGATTCTAAGTGAAATAAGTCACACAGAAAAGGACACTTCTCATAAGGTATCACTGATAGAGGGAATGTAAAAACCGTTACACTTGAACTGAATTACAAAACAGAACAGAGTCACACATGCAGAAAACACACTATGGCTGCTTAACGGGAAAGGTGAGGTGGGGTGATACATAAAACAAGGGTTTCAAATTAGCTCAGATACCGTTCCATAAAACCAATATGTAATAGACAAGACCTACTCCTTGCTCAGAGAACTGGACTCAACACGCCCTATTCACCGCACAAGAATATATCTGACTAGTAATAATCTTAAAACCTATGTATTGATATCTCTCTGTTAGTGTGTCAAGTGGGTGTAAAGCGGCATAAACACAGCAGTGAAAAGCAGCTAAACCCCATTATAAAAATAAATTACTTTCAAAAACCCATGAAACAAAGACAGTGAAAGAGATAGAAATTCCTACACAATGCGTTCACGGGCTGTGATGCAACCTGGATTGACCATATCTAGACCCACAGCTGGATGAGACATAAGGGTGGACACTCTTGGGGCTGAGAGGTTTGGTGAGGTTGGGTGAGCAAACGCAGACCCTTTCAAGTAATACTGCATGGTACCCATCGCATGGGTCCCAAATCGCCAGGTTCAAGGGCATCTTCCTACATCGAAAACATGCATGAGAAACCCAGAAGATGGTACACCGTGTGATGTGGAAAGGTTTCTAAAACGCACCTCATTTCTCATCTCCTTGTGCCCGGGTTCGCTATTCCAGCCGCTTTACTAACAATCTCCCTACTTGGAGAATCAGCACCTTTAACCTCCTTCTCCGTACAGGTTGCAATTTGTCCTGAGGGTGAACGGGAAGACGTGGAACCAATGAGAGACTAGCTCTTGGTGTTGGGACAGGCACAGGTCACTCTATTTTCCCATCAGGAAGAAGAATTAACCACAGGCTCAGCCTGCCCCCGGAACCAGAACAGGGCCTGAAGGCATCCTGCGCTTTTGCGGCCAGCTCCCTAAAAAGCGAGTTGCAAAATGGAGGTTCAGGGCACTGCAATTCACAAACCTGCAGAGTTATAAATGATAACTCTCGTCCACAAATATCTTGAGGGAAGGCAAAGAAGAGGATTTGAAATCAAGGCAGAATTGCAGGAAACAGATTTCAGGAGGTAGATTCGAATCGCCTTTAAAGCACATGAAAAGCGGCAAAACGTTGACAATGATGCCCTTGGCCAAAAAGGGCGTATGCGTTTTTTCCTGAATATATTCAGGAAAAAACGCATACGCCCTTTTTGGCCAACCAAGCAACCTGGAAAGGCAAATCAGCGCTACAAAGATGTCTCGCTTCCCATCGGTCAAAAGGGCCATGCTGAAAAAAGTGTCAAAACCAGAAATGCAGGACAGGCCATGGAGAAATGGGAGCCTTGCTACACTGATGGGCGGGATGTAAATTGTCAACAGCCACTCTGGAGAAGTGTACGGTGAGTCCTGAAACGTCTGAAAAGCAAAGCTTAGAGAGCATAGGGCACTTCCACTCATGGGGGTATAAATTGGGAAAATTAAAATTCAGCAAGACACAAGCACCCCAAAGTTTAGGACTGCTCTGTTGACAAGGACCTCCACTTCATTCCACCTTCAATATCCCAGGAAAGAGAAAAATGGATAAAGAAGTTGTGGTCCTTATGTACAATGGAATATCACTCAGCCATGAAATCAATGTCATAAGGCAAGTAGCAGCATGATGAGTGGATTTAGGTACGACGATTCTAAGTGAAATAAGTCACACAGCAAAGGACACTTCTCATAAGGTATCACTGATAGAGGGAATGTAAAAACCGTTACACTTGAACTGAATTACAAAACAGAACAGAGTCACACATGCAGAAAACACACTATGGCTGCTTAACGGGAAAGGTGAGGTGGGGTGATACATAAAACAAGGGTTTCAAATTAGCTCAGATACCGTTCCATAAACCCAATATGTAATAGACAAGACCTACTCCTTGCTCAGAGAACTCGACTCAACACGCCCTATTCACCGCACAAGAATATATCTGACTAGTAATAATCTTAAAAGCTATGTATTGATATCTCTCTGTTAGTGTGTCAAGTGGGTGTAAAGCGGCATAAACACAGCAGTGAAAAGCAGCTAAACCCCATTATAAAAATAAATTACTTTGAAAAACCCATGAAACAAAGACAGTGAAAGAGAGCGAAATTCTTACACAATGCGTTCAGGGGCTGTGATGCAACCTGGATTGACCATATCTAGACCCACAGCTGGATGAGACATAAGGGTGGACACTGTTGCGGCTGAGAGGTTTGGTGAGGTTGGGTGAGCAAACGCAGACCCTTTAAAGTAATACTGCGTGGTACCCATCGCATGGGTCCCAAATCTCCAGGTTCAAGGGAATCTTCCTACATCGAAAACATGCATGAGAAACCCAGAAGATGGTACACCGTGTGATGGGGAAAGGTTTCTAAAACGCACCTCATTTCTCATCTCCTTGTGCTCGGGTTCGCCATTCCAGCCACTTTACTAGCAATCTCCCTCCTTGGAGCATCATCACCTTTAACCTCCTGTTCCGTACAGGTTGCAATTTGTCCTGAGGATGAACGGGAAGACGTGGAACCAATGAGAGACTAGCTCTTGGTGTTGGGACAGGCACAGGTCACTCTATTTTCCTATCAGGAAGAAGAATTAACCACAGGCTCAGCCTGCCACCCGGAACCAGAACAGGGTCTGAAGCCATCCTGCGCTATTGCGGCCAGCTCCCTAAAAAGCGAGTTGTAAAATGGAGGTTCAGGGCACTGCAATTCACAAAACTGAAGACTTATAAATGATAACTCTCGTCCACAAATATATTGAGGGAAGGCAAAGAAGAGAATTTGAAATCAAGGCAGAATTGCAGGAAACAGATTTCAGGAGGTAGATTCGAATCGCCTTTAAAGCACATGAAAAGCGGCAAAACGTTGACAATGATGCCCTTGGCCAAAAAGGGCGTATGCGTTTTTTCCTGAATATATTCAGGAAAAAACGCATACGCCCTTTTTGGCCAAGCAAGCAACCTGGAAAGGTAAATCAGTGCTACAAAGAAGTCTCGCTTCCCATCGGTCAAAAGGGCCATGCTGAAAAAAGTGTCAAAACCAGAAATGCAGGACATGCCATGGAGAAATGGGAGCCTTGCTACACTGATGGGCGGGATGTAAATTGCCAACAGCCACTCTGGAGAAGCGTACGGTGTGTCCTGAAACATCTAAAAAACACAGCTTAGAGAGCATAGGGCACTTCCACTCATGGGGGTATAAATTGGGAAAATGAAAAATCAGCAAGACACAAGCACCCCAAAGTTTAGGGCTGCTCTGTTGACAAGGACCTCCACTTCATTCCACCTTCAATATCCCAGGAAAGAGAAAAATGGATAAAGAAGTTGTGGTCCATATGTACAATGGAATATCACTCAGCCATGAAATCAATGTCATAAGGCTAGTAGCAGCATGATGAGTGGATTTATGTACGACGATTCTAAGTGAAATAAGTCACACAGAAAAGGACACTTCTCATAAGGTATCACTTATAGAGGGAATGTAAAAACCGTTACACTTGAACTGAATTACAAAACAGAACAGAGTCACACATGCAGAAAACACACTATGGCTGCTTAACGGGAAAGGTGAGGTGGGGTGATACATAAAACAAGGGTTTCAAATTAGCTCAGATACCGTTCCATAAACCCAATATGTAATAGACAAGACCTACTCCTTGCTCAGAGAACTGGACTCAACACGCCCTATTCACCGCACAAGAATATATCTGACTAGTAATAATCTTAAAACCTATGTATTGATATCTCTCTGTTAGTGTGTCAAGTGGGTGTAAAGCGGCATAAACACAGCAGTGAAAAGCAGCTAAACCCCATTATAAAAATAAATTACTTTGAAAAACCCATGAAACAAAGACAGTGAAAGAGAGCGAAATTCTTACACAATGCGTTCAGGGGCTGTGATGCAACCTGGATTGACCATATCTAGACCCACAGCTGGATGAGACATAAGGGTGGACACTGTTGCGGCTGAGAGGTTTGGTGAGGTTGGGTGAGCAAACGCAGCCCCTTTAAAGTAATACTGCGTGGTACCCATCGCATGGGTCCCAAATCTCCAGGTTCAAGGGCATCTTCCTACATCGAAAACATGCATGAGAAACCCAGAAGATGGTACACCGTGTGATGGGGAAAGGTTTCTAAAACGCACCTCATTTCTCATCTCCTTGTGCCCGGGTTCGCTATTCCAGCCGCTTTACTAACAATCTCCCTACTTGGAGAATCAGCACCTTTAACCTCCTTCTCCGTACAGGTTGCAATTTGTCCTGAGGGTGAACGGGAAGACGTGGAACCAATGAGAGACTAGCTCTTGGTGTTGGGACAGGCACAGGTCACTCTATTTTCCCATCAGGAAGAAGAATTAACCACAGGCTCAGCCTGCCCCCGGAACCAGAACAGGGCCTGAAGGCATCCTGCGCTTTTGCGGCCAGCTCCCTAAAAAGCGAGTTGCAAAATGGAGGTTCAGGGCACTGCAATTCACAAACCTGCAGAGTTATAAATGATAACTCTCGTCCACAAATATATTGAGGGAAGGCAAAGAAGAGGATTTGAAATCAAGGCAGAATTGCAGGAAACAGATTTCAGGAGGTAGATTCGAATCGCCTTTAAAGCACATGAAAAGCGGCAAAACGTTGACAATGATGCCCTTGGCCAAAAAGGGCGTATGCGTTTTTTCCTGAATATATTCAGGAAAAAACGCATACGCCCTTTTTGGCCAACCAAGCAACCTGGAAAGGCAAATCAGCGCTACAAAGATGTCTCGCTTCCCATCGGTCAAAAGGGCCATGCTGAAAAAAGTGTCAAAACCAGAAATGCAGGACAGGCCATGGAGAAATGGGAGCCTTGCTACACTGATGGGCGGGATGTAAATTGTCAACAGCCACTCTGGAGAAGTGTACGGTGAGTCCTGAAACGTCTGAAAAGCAAAGCTTAGAGAGCATAGGGCACTTCCACTCATGGGGGTATAAATTGGGAAAATTAAAATTCAGCAAGACACAAGCACCCCAAAGTTTAGGACTGCTCTGTTGACAAGGACCTCCACTTCATTCCACCTTCAATATCCCAGGAAAGAGAAAAATGGATAAAGAAGTTGTGGTCCTTATGTACAATGGAATATCACTCAGCCATGAAATCAATGTCATAAGGCTAGTAGCAGCATGATGAGTGGATTTAGGTACGACGATTCTAAGTGAAATAAGTCACACAGAAAAGGACACTTCTCATAAGGTATCACTTATAGAGGGAATGTAAAAACCGTTACACTTGAACTGAATTACAAAACAGAACAGAGTCACACATGCAGAAAACACACTATGGCTGCTTAACGGGAAAGGTGAGGTGGGGTGATACATAAAACAAGGGTTTCAAATTAGCTCAGATACCGTTCCATAAACCCAATATGTAATAGACAAGACCTACTCCTTGCTCAGAGAACTGGACTCAACACGCCCTATTCACCGCACAAGAATATATCTGACTAGTAATAATCTTAAAACCTATGTATTGATATCTCTCTGTTAGTGTGTCAAGTGGGTGTAAAGCGGCATAAACACAGCAGTGAAAAGCAGCTAAACCCCATTATAAAAATAAATTACTTTGAAAAACCCATGAAACAAAGACAGTGAAAGAGAGCGAAATTCTTACACAATGCGTTCAGGGGCTGTGATGCAACCTGGATTGACCATATCTAGACCCACAGCTGGATGAGACATAAGGGTGGACACTGTTGCGGCTGAGAGGTTTGGTGAGGTTGGGTGAGCAAACGCAGACCCTTTAAAGTAATACTGTGTGGTACCCATCGCATGGGTCCCAAATCTCCAGGTTCAAGGGCATCTTCCTACATCGAAAACATGCATGAGAAACCCAGAAGATGGTACACCGTGTGATGGGGAAAGGTTTCTAAAACGCACCTCATTTCTCATCTCCTTGTGCTCGGGTTCGCCATTCCAGCCACTTTACTAGCAATCTCCCTCCTTGGAGCATCATCACCTTTAACCTCCTGTTCCGTACAGGTTGCAATTTGTCCTGAGGATGAACGGGAAGACGTGGAACCAATGAGAGACTAGCTCTTGGTGTTGGCACAGGCACAGGTCACTCTATTTTCCCATCAGGAAGAAGAATTAACCACAGGCTCAGCCTGCCCCCCGGAACTAGAACAGGGCCTGAAGCCATCCTGCGCTTTTGCGGCCATCTCCCAAAAACGCGAGTTGTAAAATGGAGGTTCAGGGCACTGCAATTCACAAACCTGCAGAGTTATAAATGATAACTCTCGTCCACAAATATATTGAGGGAAGGCAAAGAAGAGGATTTGAAATCAAGGCAGAATTGCAGGAAACAGATTTCAGGAGGTAGATTCGAATCGCCTTTAAAGCACATGAAAAGCGGCAAAACGTTGACAATGATGCCCTTGGCCAAAAAGGGCGTATGCGTTTTTTCCTGAATATATTCAGGAAAAAACGCATACGCCCTTTTTGGCCAACCAAGCAACCTGGAAAGGCAAATCAGCGCTACAAAGATGTCTTGCTTCCCATCGGTTAAAAAGGACATGCTGAAAAAAGTGTCAAAACCAGAAATGCAGGACAGGCCATGGAGAAATGGGAGCCTTGCTACACTGATGGGCGGGATGTAAATTGTCAACAGCCACTCTGGAGAAGCGTACGGTGAGTCCTGAAACATCTAAAAAACAAAGCTTAGAGAGCATAGGGCACTTCCACTCATGGGGTTATAAATTGGGAAAATTAAAAATCAGCAAGACGCAAGCACCCCAAAGTTTAGGGCTGCTCTGTTGACAAGGACCTCCACTTCATTCCACCTTCAATATCCCAGGAAAGAGAAAAATGGATAAAGAAGTTGTGGTCCTTATGTACAATGGAATATCACTCAGCCGTGAAATCAATGTCATAAGGCTAGTAGCAGCATGATGAGTGGATTTAGGTACGACGACTCTAAGTGAAATAAGTCACACAGAAAAGGACACTTCTCATAAGGTATCACTTATAGAGGGAATGTAAAAACCGTTACACTTGAACTGAATTACAAAACAGAACAGAGTCACACATGCAGAAAACACACTATGGCTGCTTAACGGGAAAGGTGAGGCGGGGTGATACATAAAACAAGGGTTTCAAATTAGCTCAGATACCGTTCCATAAACCCAATATGTAATAGACAAGACCTACTCCTTGCTCAGAGAACTGGACTCAACACGCCCTATTCACCGCACAAGAATATATCTGACTAGTAATAATCTTAAAACCTATGTACTGATATCTCTCTGTTAGTGTGTCAAGTGGGTAAAAAGCGGCATAAACACAGCAGTGAAAAGCAGCTAAACCCCATTATAAAAATAAATTACTTTGAAAAACCCATGAAACAAAGACAGTGAAAGAGAGCGAAATTCTTACACAATGCGTTCAGGGGCTGTGATGCAACCTGGATTGACCATATCTAGACCCACAGCTGGATGAGACATAAGGGTGGACACTCTTGGGGCTGAGAGGTTTGGTGAGGTTGGGTGAGCAAACGCAGACCCTTTAAAGTAATACTGCGTGGTACCCATCGCATGGGTCCCAAATCTCCAGGTTCAAGGGCATCTTCCTACATCGAAAACATGCATGAGAAACCCAGAAGATGGTACACCGTGTGATGGGGAAAGGTTTCTAAAACGCACCTCATTTCTCATCTCCTTGTGCTCGGGTTCGCCATTCCAGCCACTTTACTAGCAATCTCCCTCCTTGGAGCATCATCACCTTTAACCTCCTGTTCCGTACAGGTTGCAATTTGTCCTGAGGATGAACGGGAAGACGTGGAACCAATGAGAGACTAGCTCTTGGTGTTGGCACAGGCACAGGTCACTCTATTTTCCCATCAGGAAGAAGAATTAACCACAGGCTCAGCCTGCCCCCCGGAACAAGAACAGGGCCTGAAGCCATCCTGCGCTTTTGCGGCCATCTCCCAAAAACGCGAGTTGTAAAATGGAGGTTCAGGGCACTGCAATTCACAAACCTGCAGAGTTATAAATGATAACTCTCATCCACAAATATATTGAGGGAAGGCAAAGAAGAGGATTTGAAATCAAGGCAGAATTGCAGGAAACAGATTTCAGGAGGTAGATTCGAATCGCCTTTAAAGCACATGAAAAGCGGCAAAACGTTGACAATGATGCCCTTGGCCAAAAAGGGCGTATGCGTTTTTTCCTGAATATATTCAGGAAAAAACGCATACGCCCTTTTTGGCCAACCAAGCAACCTGGAAAGGCAAATCAGCGCTACAAAGATGTCTCGCTTCCCATTGGTCAAAAGGGCCATGCTGAAAAGAGTGTCAAAACCAGAAATGCAGGACAGGCCATGGAGAAATGGGAGCCTTGCTACACTGATGGGCGGGATGTAAATTGTCAACAGCCACTCTGGAGAAGTGTACGGTGTCTCCTCAAACGTCTAAAAGCAAAGCTTAGAGAGCATAGGGCACTTCCACTCATGGGGGTATAAATTGGGAAAATGAAAAATCAGCAAGACACAAGCACCCCAAAGTTTAGGGCTGCTCTGTTGACAAGGACCTCCACTTCATTCCACCTTCAATATCCCAGGAAAGAGAAAAATGGATAAAGAAGTTGTGGTCCTTATGTACAATGGAATATCACTCAGCCGTGAAATCAATGTCATAAGGCTAGTAGCAGCATGATGAGTGGATTTAGGTACGACGACTCTAAGTGAAATAAGTCACACAGCAAAGGACACTTCTCATAAGGTATCACTTATAGAGGGAATGTAAAAACCGTTACACTTGAACTGAATTACAAAACAGAACAGAGTCACACATGCAGAAAACACACTATGGCTGCTTAACGGGAAAGGTGAGGTGGGGTGATACATAAAACAAGGGTTTCAAATTAGCTCAGATACCGTTCCATAAACCCAATATGTAATAGACAAGACCTACTCCTTGCTCAGAGAACTGGACTCAACACGCCCTATTCACCGCACAAGAATATATCTGACTAGTAATAATCTTAAAACCTATGTACTGATATCTCTCTGTTAGTGTGTCAAGTGGGTAAAAAGCGGCATAAACACAGCAGTGAAAAGCAGCTAAACCCCATTATAAAAATAAATTACTTTGAAAAACCCATGAAACAAAGACAGTGAAAGAGAGAGAAATTCTTACACAATGCGTTCAGGGGCTGTGATGCAACCTGGATTGACCATATCTAGACCCACAGCTGGATGAGACATAAGGGTGGACACTGTTGCGGCTGAGAGGTTTGGTGAGGTTGGGTGAGCAAACGCAGACCCTTTAAAGTAATACTGCGTGGTACCCATCGCATGGGTCCCAAATCTCCAGGTTCCAGGGCATCTTCCTACATCGAAAACATGCATGAGATACCCAGAAGATGGTAAACCGTGTGATGGGGAAAGGTTTCTAAAACGCACCTCATTTCTCATCTGCTTGTGCCCGGGTTCGCCTTTGCAGCCACTTAACTAGCAATCTCCCTCCTTGGAGCATTAGCACCTTTAACCTCCTGTTCCGTACAGGTTGCAATTTGTACTGAGGATGAACGGGAAGACGTGGAACCAATGAGAGACTAGCTCTTGGTGTTGGGACAGGCACAGGTCACTCTATTTTCCCATCAGGAAGAAGAATTAACCACAGGCTCAGCCTGCCCCCGGAACCAGAACAGGGCCTGAAGGCATCCTGCGCTTTTGCGGCCAGCTCCCTAAAAAGCGAGTTGCAAAATGGAGGTTCAGGGCACTGCAATTCACAAACCTGCAGAGTTATAAATGATAACTCTCGTCCACAAATATATTGAGGGAAGGCAAAGAAGAGGATTTGAAATCAAGGCAGAATTGCAGGAAACAGATTTCAGGAGGTAGATTCGAATCGCCTTTAAAGCACATGAAAAGCGGCAAAACGTTGACAATGATGCCCTTGGCCAAAAAGGGCGTATGCGTTTTTTCCTGAATATATTCAGGAAAAAACGCATACGCCCTTTTTGGCCAACCAAGCAACCTGGAAAGGCAAATCAGCGCTACAAAGATGTCTCGCTTCCCATCGGTCAAAAGGGCCATGCTGAAAAAAGTGTCAAAACCAGAAATGCAGGACAGGCCATGGAGAAATGGGAGCCTTGCTACACTGATGGGCGGGATGTAAATTGTCAACAGCCACTCTGAAGAAGTGTACGGTGAGTCCTGAAACGTCTGAAAAGCAAAGCTTAGAGAGCATAGGGCACTTCCACTCATGTGGGTATAAATTGGGAAAATTAAAATTCAGCAAGACACAAGCACCCCAAAGTTTAGGACTGCTCTGTTGACAAGGACCTCCACTTCATTCCACCTTCAATATCCCAGGAAAGAGAAAAATGGATAAAGAAGTTGTGGTCCTTATGTACAATGGAATATCACTCAGCCATGAAATCAATGTCATAAGGCTAGTAGTAGCATGATGAGTGGATTTAGGTACGACGATTCTAAGTGAAATAAGTCACACAGAAAAGGACACTTCTCATAAGGTATCACTTATAGAGGGAATGTAAAAACCGTTACACTTGAACTGAATTACAAAACAGAACAGAGTCACACATGCAGAAAACACACTATGGCTGCTTAACGGGAAAGGTGAGGTGGGGTGATACATAAAACAAGTGTTTCAAATTAGCTCAGATACCGTTCCATAAACCCAATATGTAATAGACAAGACCTACTCCTTGCTCAGAGAACTGGACTCAACACGCCCTATTCACCGCACAAGAATATATCTGACTAGTAATAATCTTAAAACCTATGTATTGATATCTCTCTGTTAGTGTGTCAAGTGGGTGAAAAGCGGCATAAACACAGCAGTGAAAAGCAGCTAAACCCATTTATAAAAATAAATTACTTTGAAAAACCCATGAAACAAAGACAGTGAAAGAGATAGAAATTCTTACACAATGCGTTCACGGGCTGTGATGCAACCTGGATTGACCATATCTAGACCCACAGCTGGATGAGACATAAGGGTGGACACTCTTGGGGCTGAGAGGTTTGGTGAGGTTAGGTGAGCAAACGCAAACCCTTTTAAGTAACACTGCGTGGTACCCATCGCATGGGTCCCAAATCTCCAGGTTCAAGGGCATCTTCCTACATCGAAAACATGCATGAGATACCCAGAAGATGGTACACCGTGTGATGGGGAAAGGTTTCTAAAACGCACCTCATTTCTCATCTCCTTGTGCTCGGGTTCGCCATTCCAGCCACTTTACTAGCAATCTCCCTCCTTGGAGCATCATCACGTTTAACCTCCTGTTCCGTACAGGTTGATATTTGTCCTGAGGATGAACGGGAAGACGTGGAACCAATGAGAGACTAGCTCTTGGTGTTGGGACAGGCACAGGTCACTCTATTTTCCCATCAGGAAGAAGAATTAACCACAGGCTCAGCCTGCCCCCCGGAACAAGAACAGGGCCTGAAGCCATCCTGCGCTTTTGCGGCCATCTCCCAAAAACGCGAGTTGTAAAATGGAGGTTCAGGGCACTGCAATTCACAAACCTGCAGAGTTAGAAATGATAACTCTCGTCCACAAATATATTGAGGGAAGGCAAAGAAGAGGATTTGAAATCAAGGCAGAATTGCAGGAAACAGATTTCAGGAGGTAGATTCGAATCGCCTTTAAAGCACATGAAAAGCGGCAAAACGTTGACAATGATGCCCTTGGCCAAAAAGGGCGTATGCGTTTTTTCCTGAATATATTCAGGAAAAAACGCATACGCCCTTTTTGGCCAACCAAGCAACCTGGAAAGGCAAATCAGCGCTACAAAGATGTCTCGCTTCCCATCGGTCAAAAGGGCCATGCTGAAAAAAGTGTCAAAACCAGAAATGCAGGACAGGCCATGGAGAAATGGGAGCCTTGCTACACTGATGGGCGGGATGTAAATTGTCAACAGCCACTCTGGAGAAGCGTACGGTGAGTCCTGAAACATCTAAAAAACAAAGCTTAGAGAGCATAGGGCACTTCCACTCATGGGGTTATAAATTGGGAAAATTAAAAATCAGCAAGACACAAGCACCCCAAAGTTTAGGGCTGCTCTGTTGACAAGGACCTCCACTTCATTCCACCTTCAATATCCCAGGAAAGAGAAAAATGGATAAAGAAGTTGTGGTCCTTATGTACAATGGAATATCACTCAGCCGTGAAATCAATGTCATAAGGCTAGTACCAGCATGATGAGTGAATTTAGGTACGACGACTCTAAGTGAAATAAGTCACACAGAAAAGGGCACTTCTCATAAGGTATCACTTATAGAGGGAATGTAAAAACCGTTACACTTGAACTGAATTACAAAACAGAACAGAGTCACACATGCAGAAAACACACTATGGCTGCTTAACGGGAAAGGTGAGGTGGGGTGATACATAAAACAAGGGTTTCAAATTAGCTCAGATACCGTTCCATAAACCCAATATGTAATAGACAAGACCTACTCCTTGCTCAGAGAACTGGACTCAACACGCCCTATTCACCGCACAAGAATATATCTGACTAGTAATAATCTTAAAACTTATGTATTGATATCTCTCTGTTAGTGTGTCAAGTGGGTGTAAAGCGGCATAAACACAGCAGTGAAAAGCAGCTAAACCCCATTATAAAAATAAATTACTTTGAAAAACCCATGAAACAAAGACAGTGAAAGAGAGCGAAATTCTTACACAATGCGTTCAGGGGCTGTGATGCAACCTGGATTGACCATATCTAGACCCACAGCTGGATGAGACATAAGGGTGGACACTGTTGCGGCTGAGAGGTTTGGTGAGGTTGGGTGAGCAAACGCAGACCCTTTAAAGTAATACTGCGTGGTACCCATCGCATGGGTCCCAAATCTCCAGGTTCAAGGGCATCTTCCTACATCGAAAACATGCATGAGAAACCCAGAAGATGGTACACCGTGTGATGGGGAAAGGTTTCTAAAACGCACCTCATTTCTCATCTCCTTGTGCCCGGGTTCGCTATTCCAGCCGCTTTACTAACAATCTCCCTACTTGGAGAATCAGCACCTTTAACCTCCTTCTCCGTACAGGTTGCAATTTGTCCTGAGGGTGAACGGGAAGACGTGGAACCAATGAGAGACTAGCTCTTGGTGTTGGGACAGGCACAGGTCACTCTATTTTCCCATCAGGAAGAAGAATTAACCACAGGCTCAGCCTGCCCCCGGAACCAGAACAGGGCCTGAAGGCATCCTGCGCTTTTGCGGCCAGCTCCCTAAAAAGCGAGTTGCAAAATGGAGGTTCAGGGCACTGCAATTCACAAACCTGCAGAGTTATAAATGATAACTCTCGTCCACAAATATATTGAGGGAAGGCAAAGAAGAGGATTTGAAATCAAGGCAGAATTGCAGGAAACAGATTTCAGGAGGTAGATTCGAATCGCCTTTAAAGCACATGAAAAGCGGCAAAACGTTGACAATGATGCCCTTGGCCAAAAAGGGCGTATGCGTTTTTTCCTGAATATATTCAGGAAAAAACGCATACGCCCTTTTTGGCCAACCAAGCAACCTGGAAAGGCAAATCAGCGCTACAAAGATGACTCGCTTCCCATCGGTCAAAAGGGCCATGCTGAAAAAAGTGTCAAAACCAGAAATGCAGGACAGGCCATGGAGAAATGGGAGCCTTGCTACACTGATGGGCGGGATGTAAATTGTCAACAGCCACTCTGGAGAAGCGTACGGTGAGTCCTGAAACATCTAAAAAACAAAGCTTAGAGAGCATAGGGCACTTCCACTCATGGGGTTATAAATTGGGAAAATTAAAAATCAGCAAGACACAAGCACCCCAAAGTTTAGGGCTGCTCTGTTGACAAGGACCTCCACTTCATTCCACCTTCAATATCCCAGGAAAGAGAAAAATGGATAAAGAAGTTGTGGTCCTTATGTACAATGGAATATCACTCAGCCGTGAAATCAATGTCATAAGGCTAGTACCAGCATGATGAGTGAATTTAGGTACGACGACTCTAAGTGAAATAAGTCACACAGAAAAGGGCACTTCTCATAAGGTATCACTTATAGAGGGAATGTAAAAACCGTTACACTTGAACTGAATTACAAAACAGAACAGAGTCACACATGCAGAAAACACACTATGGCTGCTTAACGGGAAAGGTGAGGTGGGGTGATACATAAAACAAGGGTTTCAAATTAGCTCAGATACCGTTCCATAAACCCAATATGTAATAGACAAGACCTACTCCTTGCTCAGAGAACTGGACTCAACACGCCCTATTCACCGCACAAGAATATATCTGACTAGTAATAATCTTAAAACTTATGTATTGATATCTCTCTGTTAGTGTGTCAAGTGGGTGTAAAGCGGCATAAACACAGCAGTGAAAAGCAGCTAAACCCCATTATAAAAATAAATTACTTTGAAAAACCCATGAAACAAAGACAGTGAAAGAGAGCGAAATTCTTACACAATGCGTTCAGGGGCTGTGATGCAACCTGGATTGACCATATCTAGACCCACAGCTGGATGAGACATAAGGGTGGACACTGTTGCGGCTGAGAGGTTTGGTGAGGTTGGGTGAGCAAACGCAGACCCTTTAAAGTAATACTGCGTGGTACCCATCGCATGGGTCCCAAATCTCCAGGTTCAAGGGCATCTTCCTACATCGAAAACATGCATGAGAAACCCAGAAGATGGTACACCGTGTGATGGGGAAAGGTTTCTAAAACGCACCTCATTTCTCATCTCCTTGTGCCCGGGTTCGCTATTCCAGCCGCTTTACTAACAATCTCCCTACTTGGAGAATCAGCACCTTTAACCTCCTTCTCCGTACAGGTTGCAATTTGTCCTGAGGGTGAACGGGAAGACGTGGAACCAATGAGAGACTAGCTCTTGGTGTTGGGACAGGCACAGGTCACTCTATTTTCCCATCAGGAAGAAGAATTAACCACAGGCTCAGCCTGCCCCCGGAACCAGAACAGGGCCTGAAGGCATCCTGCGCTTTTGCGGCCAGCTCCCTAAAAAGCGAGTTGCAAAATGGAGGTTCAGGGCACTGCAATTCACAAACCTGCAGAGTTATAAATGATAACTCTCGTCCACAAATATATTGAGGGAAGGCAAAGAAGAGGATTTGAAATCAAGGCAGAATTGCAGGAAACAGATTTCAGGAGGTAGATTCGAATCGCCTTTAAAGCACATGAAAAGCGGCAAAACGTTGACAATGATGCCCTTGGCCAAAAAGGGCGTATGCGTTTTTTCCTGAATATATTCAGGAAAAAACGCATACGCCCTTTTTGGCCAACCAAGCAACCTGGAAAGGCAAATCAGCGCTACAAAGATGTCTCGCTTCCCATCGGTCAAAAGGGCCATGCTGAAAAAAGTGTCAAAACCAGAAATGCAGGACAGGCCATGGAGAAATGGGAGCCTTGCTACACTGATGGGCGGGATGTAAATTGTCAACAGCCACTCTGGAGAAGTGTACGGTGAGTCCTGAAACGTCTGAAAAGCAAAGCTTAGAGAGCATAGGGCACTTCCACTCATGGGGGTATAAATTGGGAAAATTAAAATTCAGCAAGACACAAGCACCCCAAAGTTTAGGACTGCTCTGTTGACAAGGACCTCCACTTCATTCCACCTTCAATATCCCAGGAAAGAGAAAAATGGATAAAGAAGTTGTGGTCCTTATGTACAATGGAATATCACTCAGCCATGAAATCAATGTCATAAGGCTAGTAGCAGCATGATGAGTGGATTTAGGTACGACGATTCTAAGTGAAATAAGTCACACAGAAAAGGACACTTCTCATAAGGTATCACTTATAGAGGGAATGTAAAAACCGTTACACTTGAACTGAATTACAAAACAGAACAGAGTCACACATGCAGAAAACACACTATGGCTGCTTAACGGGAAAGGTGAGGTGGGGTGATACATAAAACAAGGGTTTCAAATTAGCTCAGATACCGTTCCATAAACCCAATATGTAATAGACAAGACCTACTCCTTGCTCAGAGAACTGGACTCAACACGCCCTATTCACCGCACAAGAATATATCTGACTAGTAATAATCTTAAAACCTATGTATTGATATCTCTCTGTTAGTGTGTCAAGTGGGTGTAAAGCGGCATAAACACAGCAGTGAAAAGCAGCTAAACCCCATTATAAAAATAAATTACTTTGAAAAACCCATGAAACAAAGACAGTGAAAGAGAGCGAAATTCTTACACAATGCGTTCAGGGGCTGTGATGCAACCTGGATTGACCATATCTAGACCCACAGCTGGATGAGACATAAGGGTGGACACTGTTGCGGCTGAGAGGTTTGGTGAGGTTGGGTGAGCAAACGCAGACCCTTTAAAGTAATACTGTGTGGTACCCATCGCATGGGTCCCAAATCTCCAGGTTCAAGGGCATCTTCCTACATCGAAAACATGCATGAGAAACCCAGAAGATGGTACACCGTGTGATGGGGAAAGGTTTCTAAAACGCACCTCATTTCTCATCTCCTTGTGCTCGGGTTCGCCATTCCAGCCACTTTACTAGCAATCTCCCTCCTTGGAGCATCATCACCTTTAACCTCCTGTTCCGTACAGGTTGCAATTTGTCCTGAGGATGAACGGGAAGACGTGGAACCAATGAGAGACTAGCTCTTGGTGTTGGCACAGGCACAGGTCACTCTATTTTCCCATCAGGAAGAAGAATTAACCACAGGCTCAGCCTGCCCCCCGGAACAAGAACAGGGCCTGAAGCCATCCTGCGCTTTTGCGGCCATCTCCCAAAAACGCGAGTTGTAAAATGGAGGTTCAGGGCACTGCAATTCACAAACCTGCAGAGTTATAAATGATAACTCTCGTCCACAAATATATTGAGGGAAGGCAAAGAAGAGGATTTGAAATCAAGGCAGAATTGCAGGAAACAGATTTCAGGAGGTAGATTCGAATCGCCTTTAAAGCACATGAAAAGCGGCAAAACGTTGACAATGATGCCCTTGGCCAAAAAGGGCGTATGCGTTTTTTCCTGAATATATTCAGGAAAAAACGCATACGCCCTTTTTGGCCAACCAAGCAACCTGGAAAGGCAAATCAGCGCTACAAAGATGTCTTGCTTCCCATCGGTTAAAAAGGCCATGCTGAAAAAAGTGTCAAAACCAGAAATGCAGGACAGGCCATGGAGAAATGGGAGCCTTGCTACACTGATGGGCGGGATGTAAATTGTCAACAGCCACTCTGGAGAAGCGTACGGTGAGTCCTGAAACATCTAAAAAACAAAGCTTAGAGAGCATAGGGCACTTCCACTCATGGGGTTATAAATTGGGAAAATTAAAAATCAGCAAGACGCAAGCACCCCAAAGTTTAGGGCTGCTCTGTTGACAAGGACCTCCACTTCATTCCACCTTCAATATCCCAGGAAAGAGAAAAATGGATAAAGAAGTTGTGGTCCTTATGTACAATGGAATATCACTCAGCCGTGAAATCAATGTCATAAGGCTAGTAGCAGCATGATGAGTGGATTTAGGTACGACGACTCTAAGTGAAATAAGTCACACAGAAAAGGACACTTCTCATAAGGTATCACTTATAGAGGGAATGTAAAAACCGTTACACTTGAACTGAATTACAAAACAGAACAGAGTCACACATGCAGAAAACACACTATGGCTGCTTAACGGGAAAGGTGAGGCGGGGTGATACATAAAACAAGGGTTTCAAATTAGCTCAGATACCGTTCCATAAACCCAATATGTAATAGACAAGACCTACTCCTTGCTCAGAGAACTGGACTCAACACGCCCTATTCACCGCACAAGAATATATCTGACTAGTAATAATCTTAAAACCTATGTACTGATATCTCTCTGTTAGTGTGTCAAGTGGGTAAAAAGCGGCATAAACACAGCAGTGAAAAGCAGCTAAACCCCATTATAAAAATAAATTACTTTGAAAAACCCATGAAACAAAGACAGTGAAAGAGAGCGAAATTCTTACACAATGCGTTCAGGGGCTGTGATGCAACCTGGATTGACCATATCTAGACCCACAGCTGGATGAGACATAAGGGTGGACACTCTTGGGGCTGAGAGGTTTGGTGAGGTTGGGTGAGCAAACGCAGACCCTTTAAAGTAATACTGCGTGGTACCCATCGCATGGGTCCCAAATCTCCAGGTTCAAGGGCATCTTCCTACATCGAAAACATGCATGAGAAACCCAGAAGATGGTACACCGTGTGATGGGGAAAGGTTTCTAAAACGCACCTCATTTCTCATCTCCTTGTGCTCGGGTTCGCCATTCCAGCCACTTTACTAGCAATCTCCCTCCTTGGAGCATCATCACCTTTAACCTCCTGTTCCGTACAGGTTGCAATTTGTCCTGAGGATGAACGGGAAGACGTGGAACCAATGAGAGACTAGCTCTTGGTGTTGGCACAGGCACAGGTCACTCTATTTTCCCATCAGGAAGAAGAATTAACCACAGGCTCAGCCTGCCCCCCGGAACAAGAACAGGGCCTGAAGCCATCCTGCGCTTTTGCGGCCATCTCCCAAAAACGCGAGTTGTAAAATGGAGGTTCAGGGCACTGCAATTCACAAACCTGCAGAGTTATAAATGATAACTCTCATCCACAAATATATTGAGGGAAGGCAAAGAAGAGGATTTGAAATCAAGGCAGAATTGCAGGAAACAGATTTCAGGAGGTAGATTCGAATCGCCTTTAAAGCACATGAAAAGCGGCAAAACGTTGACAATGATGCCCTTGGCCAAAAAGGGCGTATGCGTTTTTTCCTGAATATATTCAGGAAAAAACGCATACGCCCTTTTTGGCCAACCAAGCAACCTGGAAAGGCAAATCAGCGCTACAAAGATGTCTCGCTTCCCATTGGTCAAAAGGGCCATGCTGAAAAGAGTGTCAAAACCAGAAATGCAGGACAGGCCATGGAGAAATGGGAGCCTTGCTACACTGATGGGCGGGATGTAAATTGTCAACAGCCACTCTGGAGAAGTGTACGGTGTCTCCTCAAACGTCTAAAAGCAAAGCTTAGAGAGCATAGGGCACTTCCACTCATGGGGGTATAAATTGGGAAAATGAAAAATCAGCAAGACACAAGCACCCCAAAGTTTAGGGCTGCTCTGTTGACAAGGACCTCCACTTCATTCCACCTTCAATATCCCAGGAAAGAGAAAAATGGATAAAGAAGTTGTGGTCCTTATGTACAATGGAATATCACTCAGCCGTGAAATCAATGTCATAAGGCTAGTAGCAGCATGATGAGTGGATTTAGGTACGACGACTCTAAGTGAAATAAGTCACACAGCAAAGGACACTTCTCATAAGGTATCACTTATAGAGGGAATGTAAAAACCGTTACACTTGAACTGAATTACAAAACAGAACAGAGTCACACATGCAGAAAACACACTATGGCTGCTTAACGGGAAAGGTGAGGTGGGGTGATACATAAAACAAGGGTTTCAAATTAGCTCAGATACCGTTCCATAAACCCAATATGTAATAGACAAGACCTACTCCTTGCTCAGAGAACTGGACTCAACACGCCCTATTCACCGCACAAGAATATATCTGACTAGTAATAATCTTAAAACCTATGTACTGATATCTCTCTGTTAGTGTGTCAAGTGGGTAAAAAGCGGCATAAACACAGCAGTGAAAAGCAGCTAAACCCCATTATAAAAATAAATTACTTTGAAAAACCCATGAAACAAAGACAGTGAAAGAGAGAGAAATTCTTACACAATGCGTTCAGGGGCTGTGATGCAACCTGGATTGACCATATCTAGACCCACAGCTGGATGAGACATAAGGGTGGACACTGTTGCGGCTGAGAGGTTTGGTGAGGTTGGGTGAGCAAACGCAGACCCTTTAAAGTAATACTGCGTGGTACCCATCGCATGGGTCCCAAATCTCCAGGTTCAAGGGCATCTTCCTACATCGAAAACATGCATGAGATACCCAGAAGATGGTACACCGTGTGATGGGGAAAGGTTTCTAAAACGCACCTCATTTCTCATCTCCTTGTGCTCGGGTTCGCCATTCCAGCCACTTTACTAGCAATCTCCCTCCTTGGAGCATCATCACGTTTAACCTCCTGTTCCGTACAGGTTGATATTTGTCCTGAGGATGAACGGGAAGACGTGGAACCAATGAGAGACTAGCTCTTGGTGTTGGGACAGGCACAGGTCACTCTATTTTCCCATCAGGAAGAAGAATTAACCACAGGCTCAGCCTGCCCCCCGGAACAAGAACAGGGCCTGAAGCCATCCTGCGCTTTTGCGGCCATCTCCCAAAAACGCGAGTTGTAAAATGGAGGTTCAGGGCACTGCAATTCACAAACCTGCAGAGTTAGAAATGATAACTCTCGTCCACAAATATATTGAGGGAAGGCAAAGAAGAGGATTTGAAATCAAGGCAGAATTGCAGGAAACAGATTTCAGGAGGTAGATTCGAATCGCCTTTAAAGCACATGAAAAGCGGCAAAACGTTGACAATGATGCCCTTGGCCAAAAAGGGCGTATGCGTTTTTTCCTGAATATATTCAGGAAAAAACGCATACGCCCTTTTTGGCCAACCAAGCAACCTGGAAAGGCAAATCAGCGCTACAAAGATGTCTCGCTTCCCATCGGTCAAAAGGGCCATGCTGAAAAAAGTGTCAAAACCAGAAATGCAGGACAGGCCATGGAGAAATGGGAGCCTTGCTACACTGATGGGCGGGATGTAAATTGTCAACAGCCACTCTGGAGAAGCGTACGGTGAGTCCTGAAACATCTAAAAAACAAAGCTTAGAGAGCATAGGGCACTTCCACTCATGGGGTTATAAATTGGGAAAATTAAAAATCAGCAAGACACAAGCACCCCAAAGTTTAGGGCTGCTCTGTTGACAAGGACCTCCACTTCATTCCACCTTCAATATCCCAGGAAAGAGAAAAATGGATAAAGAAGTTGTGGTCCTTATGTACAATGGAATATCACTCAGCCGTGAAATCAATGTCATAAGGCTAGTACCAGCATGATGAGTGAATTTAGGTACGACGACTCTAAGTGAAATAAGTCACACAGAAAAGGGCACTTCTCATAAGGTATCACTTATAGAGGGAATGTAAAAACCGTTACACTTGAACTGAATTACAAAACAGAACAGAGTCACACATGCAGAAAACACACTATGGCTGCTTAACGGGAAAGGTGAGGTGGGGTGATACATAAAACAAGGGTTTCAAATTAGCTCAGATACCGTTCCATAAACCCAATATGTAATAGACAAGACCTACTCCTTGCTCAGAGAACTGGACTCAACACGCCCTATTCACCGCACAAGAATATATCTGACTAGTAATAATCTTAAAACTTATGTATTGATATCTCTCTGTTAGTGTGTCAAGTGGGTGTAAAGCGGCATAAACACAGCAGTGAAAAGCAGCTAAACCCCATTATAAAAATAAATTACTTTGAAAAACCCATGAAACAAAGACAGTGAAAGAGAGCGAAATTCTTACACAATGCGTTCAGGGGCTGTGATGCAACCTGGATTGACCATATCTAGACCCACAGCTGGATGAGACATAAGGGTGGACACTGTTGCGGCTGAGAGGTTTGGTGAGGTTGGGTGAGCAAACGCAGCCCCTTTAAAGTAATACTGCGTGGTACCGATCGCATGGGTCCCAAATCTCCAGGTTCAAGGGCATCTTCCTACATCGAAAACATGCATGAGAAACCCAGAAGATGGTACACCGTGTGATGGGGAAAGGTTTCTAAAACGCACCTCATTTCTCATCTCCTTGTGCTCGGGTTCACCATTCCAGCCACTTTACTAGCAATCTCCCTCCTTGGAGCATCATCACCTTTAACCTCCTGTTCCGTACAGGTTGCAATTTGCCCTGAGGATGAACGGGAAGACGTGGAACCAATGAGAGACTAGCTCTTGGTGTTGGCACAGGCACAGGTCACTCTATTTTCCCATCAGGAAGAAGAATTAACCACAGGCTCAGCCTGCCCCCCGGAACAAGAACAGGGCCTGAAGCCATCCTGCGCTTTTGCGGCCATCTCCCAAAAACGCGAGTTGTAAAATGGAGGTTCAGGGCACTGCAATTCACAAACCTGCAGAGTTATAAATGATAACTCTCGTCCACAAATATTTTGAGGGAAGGCAAAGAAGAGGATTTGAAATCAAGGCAGAATTGCAGGAAACAGATTTCAGGAGGTAGATTCGAATCGCCTTTAAAGCACATGAAAAGCGGCAAAACGTTGACAATGATGCCCTTGGCCAAAAAGGGCGTATGCGTTTTTTCCTGAATATATTCAGGAAAAAACGCATACGCCCTTTTTGGCCAACCAAGCAACCTGGAAAGGCAAATCAGCGCTACAAAGATGTCTCGCTTCCCATCGGTTAAAAAGGCCATGCTGAAAAAAGTGTCAAAACCAGAAATGCAGGACAGGCCATGGAGAAATGGGAGCCTTGCTACACTGATGGGCGGGATGTAAATTGCCAACAGCCACTCTGGAGAAGCGTACGGTGAGTCCTGAAACATCTAAAAAACAAAGCTTAGAGAGCATAGGGCACTTCCACTCATGGGGTTATAAATTGGGAAAATTAAAAATCAGCAAGACACAAGCACCCCAAAGTTTAGGGCTGCTCTGTTGACAAGGACCTCCACTTCATTCCACCTTCAATATCCCAGGAAAGAGAAAAATGGATAAAGAAGTTGTGGTCCTTATGTACAATGGAATATCACTCAGCCGTGAAATCAATGTCATAAGGCTAGTAGCAGCATGATGAGTGGATTTAGGTACGACGACTCTAAGTGAAATAAGTCACACAGAAAAGGACACTTCTCATAAGGTATCACTGATAGAGGGAATGTAAAAACCGTTACACTTGAACTGAATTACAAAACAGAACAGAGTCACACATGCAGAAAACACACTATGGCTGCTTAACGGGAAAGGTGAGGTGGGGTGATACATAAAACAAGGGTTTCAAATTAGCTCAGATACCCTTCCATAAACCCAATATGTAATAGACAAGACCTACTCCTTGCTCAGAGAACTGGACTCAACACGCCCTATTCACCGCACAAGAATACATCTGACTAGTAATAATCTTAAAACCTATGTACTGATATCTCTCTGTTAGTGTGTCAAGTGGGTAAAAAGCGGCATAAACACAGCAGTGAAAAGCAGCTAAACCCCATTATAAAAATAAATTACTTTGAAAAACCCATGAAACAAAGACAGTGAAAGAGAGAGAAATTCTTACACAATGCGTTCAGGGGCTGTGATGCAACCTGGATTGACCATATCTAGACCCACAGCTGGATGAGACATAAGGGTGGACACTGTTGCGGCTGAGAGGTTTGGTGAGGTTGGGTGAGCAAACGCAGACCCTTTAAAGTAATACTGCGTGGTACCCATCGCATGGGTCCCAAATCTCCAGGTTCAAGGGCATCTTCCTACATCGAAAACATGCATGAGATACCCAGAAGATGGTACACCGTGTGATGGGGAAAGGTTTCTAAAACGCACCTCATTTCTCATCTGCTTGTGCCCGGGTTCGCCATTCCAGCCACTTTACTAGCAATCTCCCTCCTTGGAGCATCAGCACCTTTAACCTCCTCTTCCGTACAGGTTGCAATTTGTCCTGAGGATGAACTGGAAGACGTGGAACCAATGAGAGACTAGCTCTTGGTGTTGGGACAGGCACAGGTCACTCTATTTTCCCATCAGGAAGAAGAATTAACCACAGGCTCAGCCTGCCCCCCGGAACCAGAACAGGGCCTGAAGCCATCCTGCGCTTTTGCGGCCAGCTCCCTAAAAAGCGAGTTGTAAAATGGAGGTTCAGGGCACTGCAATTCACAAACCTGCAGAGTTATAAATGATAACTCTCATCCACAAATATATTGAGGGAAGGCAAAGAAGAGGATTTGAAATCAAGGCAGAATTGCAGGAAACAGATTTCAGGAGGTAGATTCGAATCGCCTTTAAAGCACATGAAAAGCGGCAAAACGTTGACAATGATGCCCTTGGCCAAAAAGGGCGTATGCGTTTTTTCCTGAATATATTCAGGAAAAAACGCATACGCCCTTTTTGGCCAACCAAGCAACCTGGAAAGGCAAATCAGCGCTACAAAGATGTCTCGCTTCCCATCGGTCAAAAGGGCCATGCTGAAAAAAGTGTCAAAACCAGAAATGCAGGACAGTCCATGGAGAAATGGGAGCCTTGCTACACTGATGGGCGGGATGTAAATTGTCAACAGCCACTCTGGAGAAGTGTACGGTGAGTCCTGAAACGTCTAAAAAGCAAAGCTTAGGGAGCATAGGGCACTTCCACTCATGGGGGTATAAATTGGGAAAATGAAAAATCAGCAAGACACAAGCACCCCAAAGTTTAGGGCTGCTCTGTTGACAAGGACCTCCACTTCATTCCACCTTCAATATCCCAGGAAAGAGAAAAATGGATAAAGAAGTTGTGGTCCTTATGTACAATGGAATATCACTCAGCCATGAAATCAATGTCATAAGGCTAGTAGCAGCATGATGAGTGGATTTAGGTACGACGATTCTAAGTGAAATAAGTCACACAGAAAAGGACACTTCTCATAAGGTATCACTGATAGAGGGAATGTAAAAACCGTTACACTTGAACTGAATTACAAAACAGAACAGAGTCACACATGCAGAAAACACACTATGGCTGCTTAACGGGAAAGGTGAGGTGGGGTGATACATAAAACAAGGGTTTCAAATTAGCTCAGATACCGTTCCATAAAACCAATATGTAATAGACAAGACCTACTCCTTGCTCAGAGAACTGGACTCAACACGCCCTATTCACCGCACAAGAATATATCTGACTAGTAATAATCTTAAAAGCTATGTATTGATATCTCTCTGTTAGTGTGTCAAGTGGGTGTAAAGCGGCATAAACACAGCAGTGAAAAGCAGCTAAACCCCATTATAAAAATAAATTACTTTGAAAAACCCATGAAACAAAGACAGTGAAAGAGAGCGAAATTCTTACACAATGCGTTCAGGGGCTGTGATGCAACCTGGATTGACCATATCTAGACCCACAGCTGGATGAGACATAAGGGTGGACACTCTTGGGGCTGAGAGGTTTGGTGAGGTTGGGTGAGCAAACGCAGACCCTTTAAAGTAATACTGCGTGGTACCCATCGCATGGGTCCCAAATCTCCAGGTTCAAGGGCATCTTCCTACATCGAAAACATGCATGAGAAACCCAGAAGATGGTACACCGTGTGATGGGGAAAGGTTTCTAAAACGCACCTCATTTCTCATCTCCTTGTGCTCGGGTTCGCCATTCCAGCCACTTTACTAGCAATCTCCCTCCTTGGAGCATCATCACCTTTAACCTCCTGTTCCGTACAGGTTGCAATTTGTCCTGAGGATGAACGGGAAGACGTGGAACCAATGAGAGACTAGCTCTTGGTGTTGGCACAGGCACAGGTCACTCTATTTTCCCATCAGGAAGAAGAATTAACCACAGGCTCAGCCTGCCCCCCGGAACAAGAACAGGGCCTGAAGCCATCCTGCGCTTTTGCGGCCATCTCCCAAAAACGCGAGTTGTAAAATGGAGGTTCAGGGCACTGCAATTCACAAACCTGCAGAGTTATAAATGATAACTCTCATCCACAAATATATTGAGGGAAGGCAAAGAAGAGGATTTGAAATCAAGGCAGAATTGCAGGAAACAGATTTCAGGAGGTAGATTCGAATCGCCTTTAAAGCACATGAAAAGCGGCAAAACGTTGACAATGATGCCCTTGGCCAAAAAGGGCGTATGCGTTTTTTCCTGAATATATTCAGGAAAAAACGCATACGCCCTTTTTGGCCAACCAAGCAACCTGGAAAGGCAAATCAGCGCTACAAAGATGTCTCGCTTCCCATTGGTCAAAAGGGCCATGCTGAAAAAAGTGTCAAAACCAGAAATGCAGGACAGGCCATGGAGAAATGGGAGCCTTGCTACACTGATGGGCGGGATGTAAATTGTCAACAGCCACTCTGGAGAAGTGTACGGTGTCTCCTCAAACGTCTAAAAGCAAAGCTTAGAGAGCATAGGGCACTTCCACTCATGGGGGTATAAATTGGGAAAATGAAAAATCAGCAAGACACAAGCACCCCAAAGTTTAGGGCTGCTCTGTTGACAAGGACCTCCACTTCATTCCACCTTCAATATCCCAGGAAAGAGAAAAATGGATAAAGAAGTTGTGGTCCTTATGTACAATGGAATATCACTCAGCCGTGAAATCAATGTCATAAGGCTAGTAGCAGCATGATGAGTGGATTTAGGTACGACGACTCTAAGTGAAATAAGTCACACAGCAAAGGACACTTCTCATAAGGTATCACTTATAGAGGGAATGTAAAAACCGTTACACTTGAACTGAATTACAAAACAGAACAGAGTCACACATGCAGAAAACACACTATGGCTGCTTAACGGGAAAGGTGAGGTGGGGTGATACATAAAACAAGGGTTTCAAATTAGCTCAGATACCGTTCCATAAACCCAATATGTAATAGACAAGACCTACTCCTTGCTCAGAGAACTGGACTCAACACGCCCTATTCACCGCACAAGAATATATCTGACTAGTAATAATCTTAAAACCTATGTACTGATATCTCTCTGTTAGTGTGTCAAGTGGGTAAAAAGCGGCATAAACACAGCAGTGAAAAGCAGCTAAACCCCATTATAAAAATAAATTACTTTGAAAAACCCATGAAACAAAGACAGTGAAAGAGAGAGAAATTCTTACACAATGCGTTCAGGGGCTGTGATGCAACCTGGATTGACCATATCTAGACCCACAGCTGGATGAGACATAAGGGTGGACACTGTTGCGGCTGAGAGGTTTGGTGAGGTTGGGTGAGCAAACGCAGACCCTTTAAAGTAATACTGCGTGGTACCCATCGCATGGGTCCCAAATCTCCAGGTTCAAGGGCATCTTCCTACATCGAAAACATGCATGAGATACCCAGAAGATGGTACACCGTGTGATGGGGAAAGGTTTCTAAAACGCACCTCATTTCTCATCTCCTTGTGCTCGGGTTCGCCATTCCAGCCACTTTACTAGCAATCTCCCTCCTTGGAGCATCATCACGTTTAACCTCCTGTTCCGTACAGGTTGATATTTGTCCTGAGGATGAACGGGAAGACGTGGAACCAATGAGAGACTAGCTCTTGGTGTTGGGACAGGCACAGGTCACTCTATTTTCCCATCAGGAAGAAGAATTAACCACAGGCTCAGCCTGCCCCCCGGAACAAGAACAGGGCCTGAAGCCATCCTGCGCTTTTGCGGCCATCTCCCAAAAACGCGAGTTGTAAAATGGAGGTTCAGGGCACTGCAATTCACAAACCTGCAGAGTTAGAAATGATAACTCTCGTCCACAAATATATTGAGGGAAGGCAAAGAAGAGGATTTGAAATCAAGGCAGAATTGCAGGAAACAGATTTCAGGAGGTAGATTCGAATCGCCTTTAAAGCACATGAAAAGCGGCAAAACGTTGACAATGATGCCCTTGGCCAAAAAGGGCGTATGCGTTTTTTCCTGAATATATTCAGGAAAAAACGCATACGCCCTTTTTGGCCAACCAAGCAACCTGGAAAGGCAAATCAGCGCTACAAAGATGTCTCGCTTCCCATCGGTCAAAAGGGCCATGCTGAAAAAAGTGTCAAAACCAGAAATGCAGGACAGGCCATGGAGAAATGGGAGCCTTGCTACACTGATGGGCGGGATGTAAATTGTCAACAGCCACTCTGGAGAAGCGTACGGTGAGTCCTGAAACATCTAAAAAACAAAGCTTAGAGAGCATAGGGCACTTCCACTCATGGGGTTATAAATTGGGAAAATTAAAAATCAGCAAGACACAAGCACCCCAAAGTTTAGGGCTGCTCTGTTGACAAGGACCTCCACTTCATTCCACCTTCAATATCCCAGGAAAGAGAAAAATGGATAAAGAAGTTGTGGTCCTTATGTACAATGGAATATCACTCAGCCGTGAAATCAATGTCATAAGGCTAGTACCAGCATGATGAGTGAATTTAGGTACGACGACTCTAAGTGAAATAAGTCACACAGAAAAGGGCACTTCTCATAAGGTATCACTTATAGAGGGAATGTAAAAACCGTTACACTTGAACTGAATTACAAAACAGAACAGAGTCACACATGCAGAAAACACACTATGGCTGCTTAACGGGAAAGGTGAGGTGGGGTGATACATAAAACAAGGGTTTCAAATTAGCTCAGATACCGTTCCATAAACCCAATATGTAATAGACAAGACCTACTCCTTGCTCAGAGAACTGGACTCAACACGCCCTATTCACCGCACAAGAATATATCTGACTAGTAATAATCTTAAAACTTATGTATTGATATCTCTCTGTTAGTGTGTCAAGTGGGTGTAAAGCGGCATAAACACAGCAGTGAAAAGCAGCTAAACCCCATTATAAAAATAAATTACTTTGAAAAACCCATGAAACAAAGACAGTGAAAGAGAGCGAAATTCTTACACAATGCGTTCAGGGGCTGTGATGCAACCTGGATTGACCATATCTAGACCCACAGCTGGATGAGACATAAGGGTGGACACTGTTGCGGCTGAGAGGTTTGGTGAGGTTGGGTGAGCAAACGCAGCCCCTTTAAAGTAATACTGCGTGGTACCGATCGCATGGGTCCCAAATCTCCAGGTTCAAGGGCATCTTCCTACATCGAAAACATGCATGAGAAACCCAGAAGATGGTACACCGTGTGATGGGGAAAGGTTTCTAAAACGCACCTCATTTCTCATCTCCTTGTGCTCGGGTTCACCATTCCAGCCACTTTACTAGCAATCTCCCTCCTTGGAGCATCATCACCTTTAACCTCCTGTTCCGTACAGGTTGCAATTTGTCCTGAGGATGAACGGGAAGACGTGGAACCAATGAGAGACTAGCTCTTGGTGTTGGCACAGGCACAGGTCACTCTATTTTCCCATCAGGAAGAAGAATTAACCACAGGCTCAGCCTGCCCCCCGGAACAAGAACAGGGCCTGAAGCCATCCTGCGCTTTTGCGGCCATCTCCCAAAAACGCGAGTTGTAAAATGGAGGTTCAGGGCACTGCAATTCACAAACCTGCAGAGTTATAAATGATAACTCTCGTCCACAAATATTTTGAGGGAAGGCAAAGAAGAGGATTTGAAATCAAGGCAGAATTGCAGGAAACAGATTTCAGGAGGTAGATTCGAATCGCCTTTAAAGCACATGAAAAGCGGCAAAACGTTGACAATGATGCCCTTGGCCAAAAAGGGCGTATGCGTTTTTTCCTGAATATATTCAGGAAAAAACGCATACGCCCTTTTTGGCCAACCAAGCAACCTGGAAAGGCAAATCAGCGCTACAAAGATGTCTCGCTTCCCATCGGTTAAAAAGGCCATGCTGAAAAAAGTGTCAAAACCAGAAATGCAGGACAGGCCATGGAGAAATGGGAGCCTTGCTACACTGATGGGCGGGATGTAAATTGCCAACAGCCACTCTGGAGAAGCGTACGGTGAGTCCTGAAACATCTAAAAAACAAAGCTTAGAGAGCATAGGGCACTTCCACTCATGGGGTTATAAATTGGGAAAATTAAAAATCAGCAAGACACAAGCACCCCAAAGTTTAGGGCTGCTCTGTTGACAAGGACCTCCACTTCATTCCACCTTCAATATCCCAGGAAAGAGAAAAATGGATAAAGAAGTTGTGGTCCTTATGTACAATGGAATATCACTCAGCCGTGAAATCAATGTCATAAGGCTAGTAGCAGCATGATGAGTGGATTTAGGTACGACGACTCTAAGTGAAATAAGTCACACAGAAAAGGACACTTCTCATAAGGTATCACTGATAGAGGGAATGTAAAAACCGTTACACTTGAACTGAATTACAAAACAGAACAGAGTCACACATGCAGAAAACACACTATGGCTGCTTAACGGGAAAGGTGAGGTGGGGTGATACATAAAACAAGGGTTTCAAATTAGCTCAGATACCCTTCCATAAACCCAATATGTAATAGACAAGACCTACTCCTTGCTCAGAGAACTGGACTCAACACGCCCTATTCACCGCACAAGAATACATCTGACTAGTAATAATCTTAAAACCTATGTACTGATATCTCTCTGTTAGTGTGTCAAGTGGGTAAAAAGCGGCATAAACACAGCAGTGAAAAGCAGCTAAACCCCATTATAAAAATAAATTACTTTGAAAAACCCATGAAACAAAGACAGTGAAAGAGAGAGAAATTCTTACACAATGCGTTCAGGGGCTGTGATGCAACCTGGATTGACCATATCTAGACCCACAGCTGGATGAGACATAAGGGTGGACACTGTTGCGGCTGAGAGGTTTGGTGAGGTTGGGTGAGCAAACGCAGACCCTTTAAAGTAATACTGCGTGGTACCCATCGCATGGGTCCCAAATCTCCAGGTTCAAGGGCATCTTCCTACATCGAAAACATGCATGAGATACCCAGAAGATGGTACACCGTGTGATGGGGAAAGGTTTCTAAAACGCACCTCATTTCTCATCTGCTTGTGCCCGGGTTCGCCATTCCAGCCACTTTACTAGCAATCTCCCTCCTTGGAGCATCAGCACCTTTAACCTCCTCTTCCGTACAGGTTGCAATTTGTCCTGAGGATGAACTGGAAGACGTGGAACCAATGAGAGACTAGCTCTTGGTGTTGGGACAGGCACAGGTCACTCTATTTTCCCATCAGGAAGAAGAATTAACCACAGGCTCAGCCTGCCCCCCGGAACCAGAACAGGGCCTGAAGCCATCCTGCGCTTTTGCGGCCAGCTCCCTAAAAAGCGAGTTGTAAAATGGAGGTTCAGGGCACTGCAATTCACAAACCTGCAGAGTTATAAATGATAACTCTCATCCACAAATATATTGAGGGAAGGCAAAGAAGAGGATTTGAAATCAAGGCAGAATTGCAGGAAACAGATTTCAGGAGGTAGATTCGAATCGCCTTTAAAGCACATGAAAACCGGCAAAACGTTGACAATGATGCCCTTGGCCAAAAAGGGCGTATGCGTTTTTTCCTGAATATATTCAGGAAAAAACGCATACGCCCTTTTTGGCCAACCAAGCAACCTGGAAAGGCAAATCAGCGCTACAAAGATGTCTCGCTTCCCATCGGTCAAAAGGGCCATGCTGAAAAAAGTGTCAAAACCAGAAATGCAGGACAGTCCATGGAGAAATGGGAGCCTTGCTACACTGATGGGCGGGATGTAAATTGTCAACAGCCACTCTGGAGAAGTGTACGGTGAGTCCTGAAACGTCTAAAAAGCAAAGCTTAGGGAGCATAGGGCACTTCCACTCATGGGGGTATAAATTGGGAAAATGAAAAATCAGCAAGACACAAGCACCCCAAAGTTTAGGGCTGCTCTGTTGACAAGGACCTCCACTTCATTCCACCTTCAATATCCCAGGAAAGAGAAAAATGGATAAAGAAGTTGTGGTCCTTATGTACAATGGAATATCACTCAGCCATGAAATCAATGTCATAAGGCTAGTAGCAGCATGATGAGTGGATTTAGGTACGACGATTCTAAGTGAAATAAGTCACACAGAAAAGGACACTTCTCATAAGGTATCACTGATAGAGGGAATGTAAAAACCGTTACACTTGAACTGAATTACAAAACAGAACAGAGTCACACATGCAGAAAACACACTATGGCTGCTTAACGGGAAAGGTGAGGTGGGGTGATACATAAAACAAGGGTTTCAAATTAGCTCAGATACCGTTCCATAAAACCAATATGTAATAGACAAGACCTACTCCTTGCTCAGAGAACTGGACTCAACACGCCCTATTCACCGCACAAGAATATATCTGACTAGTAATAATCTTAAAACCTATGTATTGATATCTCTCTGTTAGTGTGTCAAGTGGGTGTAAAGCGGCATAAACACAGCAGTGAAAAGCAGCTAAACCCCATTATAAAAATAAATTACTTTGAAAAACCCGTGAAACAAAGACAGTGAAAGAGAGCGAAATTCTTACACAATGCGTTCAGGGGCTGTGATGCAACCTGGATTGACCATATCTAGACCCACAGCTGGATGAGACATAAGGGTGGACACTCTTGGGGCTGAGAGGTTTGGTGAGGTTGGGTGAGCAAATGCAGACCCTTTAAAGTAATACTGCGTGGTACCGATCGCATGGGTCCCAAATCTCCAGGTTCAAGGGCATCTTCCTACATCGAAAACATGCATGAGATACCCAGAAGATGGTACACCGTGTGATGGGGAAAGGTTTCTAAAACGCACCTCATTTCTCATCTGCTTGTGCCCGGGTTCGCCATTCCAGCCACTTTACTAGCAATCTCCCTCCTTGGAGCATCAGCACCTTTAACCTCCTGTTCCGTACAGGTTGCAATTTGTACTGAGGATGAACGGGAAGACGTGGAACCAATGAAAGACTAGCTCTTGGTGTTGGGACAGGCACAGGTCACTCTATTTTCCCATCAGGAAGAAGAATTAACCACAGGCTCAGCCTGCCCCCCGGAACCAGAACAGGGCCTGAAGCCATCCTGCGCTTTTGCGGCCAGCTCCCTAAAAAGCAAGTTGTAAATTGGAGGTTCAGGGCACTGCAATTCACAAACCTGCAGAGTTATAAATGATAACTCTCATCCACAAATATATTGAGGGAAGGCAAAGAAGAGGATTTGAAATCAAGGCAGAATTGCAGGAAACAGATTTCAGGAGGTAGATTCGAATCCCCTTTAAAGCACATGAAAAGCGGCAAAACGTTGACAATGATGCCCTTGGCCAAAAAGGGCGTATGCGTTTTTTCCTGAATATATTCAGGAAAAAACGCATACGCCCTTTTTGGCCAACCAAGCAACCTGGAAAGGCAAATCAGCGCTACAAAGATGTCTCGCTTCCCATCGGTCAAAAGGGCCATGCTGAAAAAAGTGTCAAAACCAGAAATGCAGGACAGGCCATGGAGAAATGGGAGCCTTGCTACACTGATGGGCGGGATGTAAATTGTCAACAGCCACTCTGGAGAAGTGTACGGTGAGTCCTGAAACGTCTGAAAAGCAAAGCTTAGAGAGCATAGGGCACTTCCACTCATGGGGGTATAAATTGGGAAAATTAAAATTCAGCAAGACACAAGCACCCCAAAGTTTAGGACTGCTCTGTTGACAAGGACCTCCACTTCATTCCACCTTCAATATCCCAGGAAAGAGAAAAATGGATAAAGAAGTTGTGGTCCTTATGTACAATGGAATATCACTCAGCCATGAAATCAATGTCATAAGGCAAGTAGCAGCATGATGAGTGGATTTAGGTACGACGATTCTAAGTGAAATAAGTCACACAGCAAAGGACACTTCTCATAAGGTATCACTGATAGAGGGAATGTAAAAACCGTTACACTTGAACTGAATTACAAAACAGAACAGAGTCACACATGCAGAAAACACACTATGGCTGCTTAACGGGAAAGGTGAGTTGGGGTGATACATAAAACAAGGGTTTCAAATTAGCTCAGATACCGTTCCATAAACCCAATATGTAATAGACAAGACCTACTCCTTGCTCAGAGAACTGGACTCAACACGCCCTATTCACCGCACAAGAATATATCTGACTAGTAATAATCTTAAAAGCTATGTATTGATATCTCTCTGTTAGTGTGTCAAGTGGGTGTAAAGCGGCATAAACACAGCAGTGAAAAGCAGCTAAACCCCATTATAAAAATAAATTACTTTGAAAAACCCATGAAACAAAGACAGTGAAAGAGAGCGAAATTCTTACACAATGCGTTCAGGGGCTGTGATGCAACCTGGATTGACCATATCTAGACCCACAGCTGGATGAGACATAAGGGTGGACACTGTTGCGGCTGAGAGGTTTGGTGAGGTTGGGTGAGCAAACGCACACCCTTTAAAGTAATACTGTGTGGTACCCATCGCATGGGTCCCAAATCTCCAGGTTCAAGGGCATCTTCCTACATCGAAAACATGCATGAGAAACCCAGAAGATGGTACACCGTGTGATGGGGAAAGGTTTCTAAAACGCACCTCATTTCTCATCTCCTTGTGCTCGGGTTCGCCATTCCAGCCACTTTACTAGCAATCTCCCTCCTTGGAGCATCAGCACCTTTAACCTCCTGTTCCGTACAGGTTGCAATTTGTACTGAGGATGAACGGGAAGACGTGGAACCAATGAAAGACTAGCTCTTGGTGTTGGGACAGGCACAGGTCACTCTATTTTCCCATCAGGAAGAAGAATTAACCACAGGCTCAGCCTGCCCCCCGGAACCAGAACAGGGCCTGAAGCCATCCTGCGCTTTTGCGGCCAGCTCCCTAAAAAGCGAGTTGTAAATTGGAGGTTCAGGGCACTGCAATTCACAAACCTGCAGAGTTATAAATGATAACTCTCATCCACAAATATATTGAGGGAAGGCAAAGAAGAGGATTTGAAATCAAGGCAGAATTGCAGGAAACAGATTTCAGGAGGTAGATTCGAATCGCCTTTAAAGCACATGAAATGCGGCAAAACGTTGGCAATGATGCCCTTGGCCAAAAAGGGCGTATGCGTTTTTTCCTGAATATATTCAGGAAAAAACGCATACGCCATTTTTGGCCAACCAAGCAACCTGGAAAGGCAAATCAGCGCTACAAAGATGTCTCGCTTCCCATCGGTCAAAAGGGCCATGCTGAAAAAAGTGTCAAAACCAGAAATGCAGGACAGGCCATGGAGAAATGGGAGCCTTGCTACACTGATGGGCGGGATGTAAATTGTCAACAGCCACTCTGGAGAAGTGTACGGTGAGTCCTGAAACATCTAAAAAACAAAGCTTAGAGAGCATAGGGCACTTCCACTCATGGGGTTATAAATTGGGAAAATTAAAAATCAGCAAGACACAAGCACCCCAAAGTTTAGGGCTGCTCTGTTGACAAGGACCTCCACTTCATTCCACCTTCAATATCCCAGGAAAGAGAAAAATGGATAAAGAAGTTGTGGTCCTTATGTACAATGGAATATCACTCAGCCGTGAAATCAATGTCATAAGGCTAGTAGCAGCATGATGAGTGGATTTAGGTACGACGACTCTAAGTGAAATAAGTCACACAGAAAAGGACACTTCTCATAAGGTATCACTTATAGAGGGAATGTAAAAACCGTTACACTTGAACTGAATTACAAAACAGAACAGAGTCACACATGCAGAAAACACACTATGGCTGCTTAACGGGAAAGGTGAGGTGGGGTGATACATAAAACAAGGGTTTCAAATTAGCTCAGATACCATTCCATAAACCCAATATGTAATAGACAAGACCTACTCCTTGCTCAGAGAACTGGACTCAACACGCCCTATTCACCGCACAAGAATATATCTGACTAGTAATAATCTTAAAACCTATGTACTGATATCTCTCTGTTAGTGTGTCAAGTGGGTAAAAAGCGGCATAAACACAGCAGTGAAAAGCAGCTAAACCCCATTATAAAAATAAATTACTTTGAAAAACCCATGAAACAAAGACAGTGAAAGAGAGAGAAATTCTTACACAATGCGTTCAGGGGCTGTGATGCAACCTGGATTGACCATATCTAGACCCACAGCTGGATGAGACATAAGGGTGGACACTGTTGCGGCTGAGAGGTTTGGTGAGGTTGGGTGAGCAAACGCAGACCCTTTAAAGTAATACTGCGTGGTACCCATCGCATGGGTCCCAAATCTCCAGGTTCCAGGGCATCTTCCTACATCGAAAACATGCATGAGATACCCAGAAGATGGTACACCGTGTGATGGGGAAAGGTTTCTAAAACGCACCTCATTTCTCATCTGCTTGTGCCCGGGTTCGCCATTCCAGCCACTTTACTAGCAATCTCCCTCCTTGGAGCATCAGCACCTTTAACCTCCTGTTCCGTACAGGTTGCAATTTGTACTGAGGATGAACGGGAAGACGTGGAACCAATGAGAGACTAGCTCTTGGTGTTGGGACAGGCACAGGTCACTCTATTTTCCCATCAGGAAGAAGAATTAACCACAGGCTCAGCCTGCCCCCCGGAACCAGAACAGGGCCTGAAGCCATCCTGCGCTTTTGCGGCCAGCTCCCTAAAAAGCGAGTTGTAAAATGGAGGTTCAGGGCACTGCAATTCACAAACCTGCAGAGTTATAAATGATAACTCTCATCCACAAATATATTGAGGGAAGGCAAAGAAGAGGATTTGAAATCAAGGCAGAATTGCAGGAAACAGATTTCAGGAGGTAGATTCGAATCGCCTTTAAAGCACATGAAAAGCGGCAAAACGTTGACAATGATGCCCTTGGCCAAAAAGGGCGTATGCGTTTTTTCCTGAATATATTAAGGAAAAAACGCATACGCCCTTTTTGGCCAACCAAGCAACCTGGAAAGGCCAATCAGCGCTACAAAGATGTCTCGCTTCCCATCGGTCAAAAGGGCCATGCTGAAAAAAGTGTCAAAACCAGAAATGCAGGACAGGCCATGGAGAAATGGGAGCCTTGCTACACTGATGGGCGGGATGTAAATTGTCAACAGCCACTCTGGAGAAGTGTACGGTGAGTCCTGAAACGTCTAAAAAGCAAAGCTTAGGGAGCATAGGGCACTTCCACTCATGGGGGTATAAATTGGGAAAATTAAAAATCAGCAAGACACAAGCACCCCAAAGTTTAGGGCTGCTCTGTTGACAAGGACCTCCACTTCATTCCACCTTCAATATCCCAGGAAAGAGAAAAATGGATAAAGAAGTTGTGGTCCTTATGTACAATGGAATATCACTCAGCCATGAAATCAATGTCATAAGGCTAGTAGCAGCATGATGAGTGGATTTAGGTACGACGATTCTAAGTGAAATAAGTCACACAGAAAAGGACACTTCTCATAAGGTATCACTGATAGAGGGAATGTAAAAACCGTTACACTTGAACTGAATTACAAAACAGAACAGAGTCACACATGCAGAAAACACACTATGGCTGCTTAACGGGAAAGGTGAGGTGGGGTGATACATAAAACAAGGGTTTCAAATTAGCTCAGATACCGTTCCATAAAACCAATATGTAATAGACAAGACCTACTCCTTGCTCAGAGAACTGGACTCAACACGCCCTATTCACCGCACAAGAATATATCTGACTAGTAATAATCTTAAAACCTATGTATTGATATCTCTCTGTTAGTGTGTCAAGTGGGTGTAAAGCGGCATAAACACAGCAGTGAAAAGCAGCTAAACCCCATTATAAAAATAAATTACTTTGAAAAACCCGTGAAACAAAGACAGTGAAAGAGAGCGAAATTCTTACACAATGCGTTCAGGGGCTGTGATGCAACCTGGATTGACCATATCTAGACCCACAGCTGGATGAGACATAAGGGTGGACACTCTTGGGGCTGAGAGGTTTGGTGAGGTTGGGTGAGCAAACGCAGACCCTTTAAAGTAATACTGCGTGGTACCCATCGCATGGGTCCCAAATCTCCAGGTTCAAGGGCATCTTCCTACATCGAAAACATGCATGAGAAACCCAGAAGATGGTACACCGTGTGATGTGGAAAGGTTTCTAAAACGCACCTCATTTCTCATCTCCTTGTGCCCGGGTTCGCTATTCCAGCCGCTTTACTAGCAATCTCCCTACTTGGAGCATCAGCACCTTTAACCTCCTGTTCCGTACAGGTTGCAATTTGTACTGAGGATGAACGGGAAGACGTGGAACCAATGAAAGACTAGCTCTTGGTGTTGGGACAGGCACAGGTCACTCTATTTTCCCATCAGGAAGAAGAATTAACCACAGGCTCAGCCTGCCCCCCGGAACAAGAACAGGGCCTGAAGCCATCCTGCGCTTTTGTGGCCATCTCCCAAAAACGCGAGTTGTAAAATGGAGGTTCAGGGCACTGCAATTCACAAACCTGCAGAGTTATAAATGATAACTCTCGTCCACAAATATATTGAGGGAAGGCAAAGAAGAGGATTTGAAATCAAGGCAGAATTGCAGGAAACAGATTTCAGGAGGTAGATTCGAATTGCCTTTAAAGCACATGAAAAGCGGCAAAACGTTGACAATGATGCCCTTGGCCAAAAAGGGCGTATGCGTTTTTTCCTGAATATATTCAGGAAAAAACGCATACGCCCTTTTTGGCCAACCAAGCAACCTGGAAAGGCAAATCAGCGCTACAAAGAAGTCTCGCTTCCCATCGGTTAAAAAGGCCATGCTGAAAAAAGTGTCAAAACCAGAAATGCAGGACAGGCCATGGAGAAATGGGAGCCTTGCTACACTGATGGGCGGGATGTAAATTGCCAACAGCCACTCTGGAGAAGATTACGGTGTGTCCTGAAACATCTAAAAAACACAGCTTAGAGAGCATAGGGCACTTCCACTCATGGGGGTATAAATTGGGAAAATTAAAAATCGGCAAGACACAAGCACCCCAAAGTTTAGGACTGCTCTGTTGACAAGGACCTCCACTTCATTCCACCTTCAATATCCCAGGAAAGAGAAAAATGGATAAAGAAGTTGTGGTCCTTATGTACAATGGAATATCACTCAGCCATGAAATCAATGTCATAAGGCTAGTAGCAGCATGATGAGTGGATTTAGGTACGACGACTCTAAGTGAAATAAGTCACACAGAAAAGGACACTTCTCATAAGGTATCACTGATAGAGGGAATGTAAAAACCGTTACACTTGAACTGAATTACAAAACAGAACAGAGTCACACATGCAGAAAACACACTATGGCTGCTTAACGGGAAAGGTGAGGTGGGGTGATACATAAAACAAGGGTTTCAAATTAGCTCAGATACCGTTCCATAAAACCAATATGTAATAGACAACACCTACTCCTTGCTCAGAGAACTGGACTCAACACGCCCTATTCACCGCACAAGAATATATCTGACTAGTAATAATCTTAAAACCTATGTATTGATATCTCTCTGTTAGTGTGTCAAGTGGGTGAAAAGCGGCATAAACACAGCAGTGAAAAGCAGCTAAACCCATTTATAAAAATAAATTACTTTGAAAAACCCATGAAACAAAGACAGTGAAAGAGATAGAAATTCTTACACAATGCGTTCACGGGCTGTGATGCAACCTGGATTGACCATATCTAGACCCACAGCTGGATGAGACATAAGGGTGGACACTGTTGCGGCTGAGAGGTTTGGTGAGGTTGGGTGAGCAAACGCAAACCCTTTAAAGTAATACTGCGTGGTACCCATCGCATGGGTCCCAAATCTCCAGGTTCAAGGGCATCTTCCTACATCGAAAACATGCATGAGAAACCCAGAAGATGGTACACCGTGTGATGGGGAAAGGTTTCTAAAACGCACCTCATTTCTCATCTCCTTGTGCTCGGGTTCGCCATTCCAGCCACTTTACTAGCAATCTCCGTCCTTGGAGCATCATCACGTTTAACCTCCTGTTCCGTACAGGTTGATATTTGTCCTGAGGATGAACGGGAAGACGTGGAACCAATGAGAGACTAGCTCTTGGTGTTGGGACAGGCACAGGTCACTCTATTTTCCCATCAGGAAGAAGAATTAACCACAGGCTCAGCCTGCCCCCCGGAACCAGAACAGGGCCTGAAGCCATCCTGCACTTTTGCGGCCAGCTCCCTAAAAAGCGAGTTGTAAAATGGAGGTTCAGGGCACTGCAATTCACAAACCTGCAGAGTTATAAATGATAACTCTCATCCACAAATATATTGAGGGAAGGCAAAGAAGAGGATTTGAAATCAAGGCAGAATTGCAGGAAACAGATTTCAGGAGGTAGATTCGAATCGCCTTTAAAGCACATGAAAAGCGGCAAAACGTTGACAATGATGCCCTTGGCCAAAAAGGGCGTATGCGTTTTTTCCTGAATATATTCAGGAAAAAACGCATACGCCCTTTTTGGCCAACCAAGCAACCTGGAAAGGCAAATCAGCGCTACAAAGATGTCTCGCTTCCCATCGGTCAAAAGGGCCATGCTGAAAAAAGTGTCAACACCAGAAATGCAGGACAGGCCATGGAGAAATGGGAGCCTTGCTACACTGATGGGCGGGATGTAAATTGTCAACAGCCACTCTGGAGAAGTGTACGGTGAGTCCTGAAACGTCTAAAAAGCAAAGCTTAGAGAGCATAGGGCACTTCCACTCATGGGGGTATAAATTGGGAAAATTAAAAATCAGCAAGACACAAGCACCCCAAAGTTTAGGGCTGCTCTGTTGACAAGGACCTCCACTTCATTCCACCTTCAATATCCCAGGAAAGAGAAAAATGGATAAAGAAGTTGTGGTCCTTATGTACAATGGAATATCACTCAGCCGTGAAATCAATGTCATAAGGCTAGTAGCAGCATGATGAGTGGATTTAGGTACGACGACTCTAAGTGAAATAAGTCACACAGAAAAGGACACTTCTCATAAGTTATCACTGATAGAGGGAATGTAGAAACCGTTACACTTGAACTGAATTACAAAACAGAACAGAGTCACACATGCAGAAAACACACTATGGCTGCTTAACGGGAAAGGTGCGGTGGGGTGATACATAAAACAAGGGTTTCAAATTAGCTCAGATACCGTTCCATAAAACCAATATGTAATAGACTAGACCTACTCCTTGCTCAGAGAACTGGACTCAACACGCCCTATTCACCGCACAAGAATATATCTGACTAGTAATAATCTTAAAACCTATGTATTGATATCTCTCTGTTAGTGGGTCAAGTGGGTAAAAAGCGGCATAAACACAGCAGTGAAAAGCAGCTAAACCCCATTATAAAAATAAATTACTTTGAAAAACCCATGAAACAAAGACAGTGAAAGAGAGAGAAATTCTTACACAATGCGTTCAGGGGCTGTGATGCAACCTGGATTGACCATATCTAGACCCACAGCTGGATGAGACCTAAGGGTGGACACTGTTGCGGCTGAGAGGTTTGGTGAGGTTGGGTGAGCAAACGCAGACCCTTTAAATAATACTGCGTGGTACCCATCGCATGGGTCCCAAATCTCCAGGTTCAAGGGCATCTTCCTACATCGAAAACATGCATGAGATACCCAGAAGATGGTACACCGTGTGATGGGGAAAGGTTTCTAAAACGCACCTCATTTCTCATCTGCTTGTGCCCGGGTTCGCCATTCCAGCCACTTTACTAGCAATCTCCCTCCTTGGAGCATCAGCACCTTTAACCTCCTGTTCCGTACAGGTTGCAATTTGTACTGAGGATGAACGGGAAGACGTGGAACCAATGAAAGACTAGCTCTTGGTGTTGGGACAGGCACAGGTCACTCTATTTTCCCATCAGGAAGAAGAATTAACCACAGGCTCAGCCTGCCCCCCGGAACCAGAACAGGGCCTGAAGCCATCCTGCGCTTTTGCGGCCAGCTCCCTAAAAAGCGAGTTGTAAAATGGACGTTCAGGGCACTGCAATTCACAAACCTGCAGAGTTATAAATGATAACTCTCGTCCACAAATATATTGAGGGAAGGCAAAGAAGAGGATTTGAAATCAAGGCAGAATTGCAGGAAACAGATTTCAGGAGGTAGATTCGAATCGCCTTTAAAGCACATGAAAAGCGGCAAAACGTTGACAATGATGCCCTTGGACAAAAAGGGCGTATGCGTTTTTTCCTGAATATATTCAGGAAAAAACGCATACGCCCTTTTTGGCCAACCAAGCAACCTGGAAAGGCAAATCAGCGCTACAAAGATGTCTCGCTTCCCATCGGTCAAAAGGGCCATGCTGAAAAAAGTGTCAAAACCAGAAATGCAGGACAGGCCATGGAAAAATGGCAGCCTTGCTACACTGATGGGCAGGATGTAAATTGTCAACAGCCACTCTGGAGAAGTGTACGGTGAGTCCTGAAACGTCTAAAAAGCAAAGCTTAGAGAGCATAGGGCACTTCCACTCATGGGGGTATAAATTGGGAAAATGAAAAATCAGCAAGACACAAGCACCCCAAAGTTTAGGGCTGCTCTGTTGACAAGGACCTCCACTTCATTCCACCTTCAATATCCCAGGAAAGAGAAAAATGGATAAAGAAGTTGTGGTCCTTATGTACAATGGAATATCACTCAGCCATGAAATCAATGTCATAAGGCTAGTAGCAGCATGATGAGTGGATTTAGGTACGACGATTCTAAGTGAAATAAGTCACACAGAAAAGGACACTTCTCATAAGGTATCACTGATAAAGGGAATGTAAAAACCGTTACACTTGAACTGAATTACAAAACAGAACAGAGTCACACATGCAGAAAACACACTATGGCTGCTTAACGGGAAAGGTGAGGTGGGGTGATACATAAAACAAGGGTTTCAAATTAGCTCAGATACCGTTCCATAAAACCAATATGTAATAGACAACACCTACTCCTTGCTCAGAGAACTGGACTCAACACGCCCTATTCACCGCACAAGAATATATCTGACTAGTAATAATCTTAAAACCTATGTATTGATATCTCTCTGTTAGTGTGTCAAGTGGGTGAAAAGCGGCATAAACACAGCAGTGAAAAGCAGCTAAACCCATTTATAAAAATAAATTACTTTGAAAAACCCATGAAACAAAGACAGTGAAAGAGATAGAAATTCTTACACAATGCGTTCACGGGCTGTGATGCAACCTGGATTGACCATATCTAGACCCACAGCTGGATGAGACATAAGGGTGGACACTCTTGGGGCTGAGAGGTTTGGTGAGGTTGGGTGAGCAAACGCAAACCCTTTAAAGTAATACTGCGTGGTACCCATCGCATGGGTCCCAAATCTCCAGGTTCAAGGGCATCTTCCTACATCGAAAACATGCATGAGAAACCCAGAAGATGGTACACCGTGTGATGGGGAAAGGTTTCTAAAACGCACCTCATTTCTCATCTCCTTGTGCTCGGGTTCGCCATTCCAGCCACTTTACTAGCAATCTCCGTCCTTGGAGCATCATCACGTTTAACCTCCTGTTCCGTACAGGTTGATATTTGTCCTGAGGATGAACGGGAAGACGTGGAACCAATGAGAGACTAGCTCTTGGTGTTGGGACAGGCACAGGTCACTCTATTTTCCCATCAGGAAGAAGAATTAACCACAGGCTCAGCCTGCCCCCCGGAACCAGAACAGGGCCTGAAGCCATCCTGCACTTTTGCGGCCAGCTCCCTAAAAAGCGAGTTGTAAAATGGAGGTTCAGGGCACTGCAATTCACAAACCTGCAGAGTTATAAATGATAACTCTCATCCACAAATATATTGAGGGAAGGCAAAGAAGAGGATTTGAAATCAAGGCAGAATTGCAGGAAACAGATTTCAGGAGGTAGATTCGAATCGCCTTTAAAGCACATGAAAAGCGGCAAAACGTTGACAATGATGCCCTTGGCCAAAAAGGGCGTATGCGTTTTTTCCTGAATATATTCAGGAAAAAACGCATACGCCCTTTTTGGCCAACCAAGCAACCTGGAAAGGCAAATCAGCGCTACAAAGATGTCTCGCTTCCCATCGGTCAAAAGGGCCATGCTGAAAAAAGTGTCAACACCAGAAATGCAGGACAGGCCATGGAGAAATGGGAGCCTTGCTACACTGATGGGCGGGATGTAAATTGTCAACAGCCACTCTGGAGAAGTGTACGGTGAGTCCTGAAACGTCTAAAAAGCAAAGCTTAGAGAGCATAGGGCACTTCCACTCATGGGGGTATAAATTGGGAAAATTAAAAATCAGCAAGACACAAGCACCCCAAAGTTTAGGGCTGCTCTGTTGACAAGGACCTCCACTTCATTCCACCTTCAATATCCCAGGAAAGAGAAAAATGGATAAAGAAGTTGTGGTCCTTATGTACAATGGAATATCACTCAGCCGTGAAATCAATGTCATAAGGCTAGTAGCAGCATGATGAGTGGATTTAGGTACGACGACTCTAAGTGAAATAAGTCACACAGAAAAGGACACTTCTCATAAGTTATCACTGACAGAGGGAATGTAGAAACCGTTACACTTGAACTGAATTACAAAACAGAACAGAGTCACACATGCAGAAAACACACTATGGCTGCTTAACGGGAAAGGTGCGGTGGGGTGATACATAAAACAAGGGTTTCAAATTAGCTCAGATACCGTTCCATAAAACCAATATGTAATAGACTAGACCTACTCCTTGCTCAGAGAACTGGACTCAACACGCCCTATTCACCGCACAAGAATATATCTGACTAGTAATAATCTTAAAACCTATGTATTGATATCTCTCTGTTAGTGGGTCAAGTGGGTAAAAAGCGGCATAAACACAGCAGTGAAAAGCAGCTAAACCCCATTATAAAAATAAATTACTTTGAAAAACCCATGAAACAAAGACAGTGAAAGAGAGAGAAATTCTTACACAATGCGTTCAGGGGCTGTGATGCAACCTGGATTGACCATATCTAGACCCACAGCTGGATGAGACCTAAGGGTGGACACTGTTGCGGCTGAGAGGTTTGGTGAGGTTGGGTGAGCAAACGCAGACCCTTTAAATAATACTGCGTGGTACCCATCGCATGGGTCCCAAATCTCCAGGTTCAAGGGCATCTTCCTACATCGAAAACATGCATAAGATACCCAGAAGATGGTACACCGTGTGATGGGGAAAGGTTTCTAAAACGCACCTCATTTCTCATCTGCTTGTGCCCGGGTTCGCCATTCCAGCCACTTTACTAGCAATCTCCCTCCTTGGAGCATCAGCACCTTTAACCTCCTGTTCCGTACAGGTTGCAATTTGTACTGAGGATGAACGGGAAGACGTGGAACCAATGAAAGACTAGCTCTTGGTGTTGGGACAGGCACAGGTCACTCTATTTTCCCATCAGGAAGAAGAATTAACCACAGGCTCAGCCTGCCCCCCGGAACCAGAACAGGGCCTGAAGCCATCCTGCGCTTTTGCGGCCAGCTCCCTAAAAAGCGAGTTGTAAAATGGACGTTCAGGGCACTGCAATTCACAAACCTGCAGAGTTATAAATGATAACTCTCGTCCACAAATATATTGAGGGAAGGCAAAGAAGAGGATTTGAAATCAAGGCAGAATTGCAGGAAACAGATTTCAGGAGGTAGATTCGAATCGCCTTTAAAGCACATGAAAAGCGGCAAAACGTTGACAATGATGCCCTTGGACAAAAAGGGCGTATGCGTTTTTTCCTGAATATATTCAGGAAAAAACGCATACGCCCTTTTTGGCCAACCAAGCAACCTGGAAAGGCAAATCAGCGCTACAAAGATGTCTCGCTTCCCATCGGTCAAAAGGGCCATGCTGAAAAAAGTGTCAAAACCAGAAATGCAGGACAGGCCATGGAAAAATGGCAGCCTTGCTACACTGATGGGCAGGATGTAAATTGTCAACAGCCACTCTGGAGAAGTGTACGGTGAGTCCTGAAACGTCTAAAAAGCAAAGCTTAGAGAGCATAGGGCACTTCCACTCATGGGGGTATAAATTGGGAAAATGAAAAATCAGCAAGACACAAGCACCCCAAAGTTTAGGGCTGCTCTGTTGACAAGGACCTCCACTTCATTCCACCTTCAATATCCCAGGAAAGAGAAAAATGGATAAAGAAGTTGTGGTCCTTATGTACAATGGAATATCACTCAGCCATGAAATCAATGTCATAAGGCTAGTAGCAGCATGATGAGTGGATTTAGGTACGACGATTCTAAGTGAAATAAGTCACACAGAAAAGGACACTTCTCATAAGGTATCACTGATAAAGGGAATGTAAAAACCGTTACACTTGAACTGAATTACAAAACAGAACAGAGTCACACATGCAGAAAACACACTATGGCTACTTAACGGGAAAGGTGAGGTGGGGTGATACATAAAACAAGGGTTTCAAATTAGCTCAGATACCGTTCCATAAACCCAATATGTAATAGACTAGACCTACTCCTTGCTCAGAGAACTGGACTCAACACGCCCTATTCACCGCACAAGAATATATCTGACTAGTAATAATCTTAAAACCTATGTATTGATATGTCTCTGTTAGTGTGTCAAGTGGGTAAAAAGCGGCATAAACACAGCAGTGAAAAGCAGCTAAACCCCATTATAAAAATAAATTACTTTGAAAAACCCATGAAACAAAGACAGTGAAAGAGAGAGAAATTCTTACACAATGCGTTCAGGGGCTGTGATGCAACCTGGATTGACCATATCTAGACCCACAGCTGGATGAGACATAAGGGTGGACACTGTTGCGGCTGAGAGGTTTGGTGAGGTTGGGTGAGCAAACGCAGACCCTTTAAAGTAATACTGCGTGGTACCCATCGCATGGGTCCCAAATCTCCAGGTTCAAGGGCATCTTCCTACATCGAAAACATGCATGAGAAACCCAGAAGATGGTACACCGTGTGATGGGGAAAGGTTTCTAAAACGCACCTCATTTCTCATCTCCTTGTGCCCGGGTGCGCTATTCCAGCCGCTTTACTAGCAATCTCCCTACTTGGAGCATCAGCACCTTTAACCTCCTGTTCCGTACAGGTTGCAATTTGTACTGAGGATGAACGGGAAGACGTGGAACCAATGAAAGACTAGCTCTTGGTGTTGGGACAGGCACAGGTCACTCTATTTTCCCATCAGGAAGAAGAATTAACCACAGGCTCAGCCTGCCCCCCGGAACAAGAACAGGGCCTGAAGCCATCCTGCGCTTTTGCGGCCATCTCCCAAAAACGCGAGTTGTAAAATGGAGGTTCAGGGCACTGCAATTCACAAACCTGCAGAGTTATAAATGATAACTCTCGTCCACAAATATATTGAGGGAAGGCAAAGAAGAGGATTTGAAATCAAGGCAGAATTGCAGGAAACAGATTTCAGGAGGTAGATTCGAATTGCCTTTAAAGCACATGAAAAGCGGCAAAATGTTGACAATGATGCCCTTGGCCAAAAAGGGCGTATGCGTTTTTTCCTGAATATATTCAGGAAAAAACGCATACGCCCTTTTTGGCCAACCAAGCAACCTGGAAAGGCAAATCAGCGCTACAAAGAAGTCTCGCTTCCCATCGGTTAAAAAGGCCATGCTGAAAAAAGTGTCAAAACCAGAAATGCAGGACAGGCCATGGAGAAATGGGAGCCTTGCTACACTGATGGGCGGGATGTAAATTGCCAACAGCCACTCTGGAGAAGATTACGGTGTGTCCTGAAACATCTAAAAAACACAGCTTAGAGAGCATAGGGCACTTCCACTCATGGGGGTATAAATTGGGAAAATTAAAAATCGGCAAGACACAAGCACCCCAAAGTTTAGGACTGCTCTGTTGACAAGGACCTCCACTTCATTCCACCTTCAATATCCCAGGAAAGAGAAAAATGGATAAAGAAGTTGTGGTCCTTATGTACAATGGAATATCACTCAGCCATGAAATCAATGTCATAAGGCTAGTAGCAGCATGATGAGTGGATTTAGGTACGACGACTCTAAGTGAAATAAGTCACACAGAAAAGGACACTTCTCATAAGGTATCACTGATAGAGGGAATGTAAAAACCGTTACACTTGAACTGAATTACAAAACAGAACAGAGTCACACATGCAGAAAACACACTATGGCTGCTTAACGGGAAAGGTGAGGTGGGGTGATACATAAAACAAGGGTTTCAAATTTGCTTAGATACCGTTCCATAAAACCAATATGTAATAGACAACACCTACTCCTTGCTCAGAGAACTGGACTCAACACGCCCTATTCACCGCACAAGAATATATCTGACTAGTAATAATCTTAAAACCTATGTATTGATATCTCTCTGTTAGTGTGTCAAGTGGGTGAAAAGCGGCATAAACACAGCAGTGAAAAGCAGCTAAACCCATTTATAAAAATAAATTACTTTGAAAAACCCATGAAACAAAGACAGTGAAAGAGATAGAAATTCTTACACAATGCGTTCACGGGCTGTGATGCAACCTGGATTGACCATATCTAGACCCACAGCTGGATGAGACATAAGGGTGGACACTCTTGGGGCTGAGAGGTTTGGTGAGGTTGGGTGAGCAAACGCAAACCCTTTAAAGTAATACTGCGTGGTACCCATCGCATGGGTCCCAAATCTCCAGGTTCAAGGGCATCTTCCTACATCGAAAACATGCATGAGAAACCCAGAAGATGGTACACCGTGTGATGGGGAAAGGTTTCTAAAACGCACCTCATTTCTCATCTCCTTGTGCTCGGGTTCGCCATTCCAGCCACTTTACTAACAATCTCCGTCCTTGGAGCATCATCACGTTTAACCTCCTGTTCCGTACAGGTTGATATTTGTCCTGAGGATGAACGGGAAGACGTGGAACCAATGAGAGACTAGCTCTTGGTGTTGGGACAGGCACAGGTCACTCTATTTTCCCATCAGGAAGAAGAATTAACCACAGGCTCAGCCTGCCCCCCGGAACCAGAACAGGGCCTGAAGCCATCCTGCACTTTTGCGGCCAGCTCCCTAAAAAGCGAGTTGTAAAATGGAGGTTCAGGGCACTGCAATTCACAAACCTGCAGAGTTATAAATGATAACTCTCGTCCACAAATATATTGAGGGAAGGCAAAGAAGAGGATTTGAAATCAAGGCAGAATTGCAGGAAACAGATTTCAGGAGGTAGATTCGAATCGCCTTTAAAGCACATGAAAAGCGGCAAAACGTTGACAATGATGCCCTTGGACAAAAAGGGCGTATGCGTTTTTTCCTGAATATATTCAGGAAAAAACGCATACGCCCTTTTTGGCCAACCAAGCAACCTGGAAAGGCAAATCAGCGCTACAAAGATGTCTCGCTTCCCATCGGTCAAAAGGGCCATGCTGAAAAAAGTGTCAAAACCAGAAATGCAGGACAGGCCATGGAAAAATGGCAGCCTTGCTACACTGATGGGCAGGATGTAAATTGTCAACAGCCACTCTGGAGAAGTGTACGGTGAGTCCTGAAACGTCTAAAAAGCAAAGCTTAGAGAGCATAGGGCACTTCCACTCATGGGGGTATAAATTGGGAAAATGAAAAATCAGCAAGACACAAGCACCCCAAAGTTTAGGGCTGCTCTGTTGACAAGGACCTCCACTTCATTCCACCTTCAATATCCCAGGAAAGAGAAAAATGGATAAAGAAGTTGTGGTCCTTATGTACAATGGAATATCACTCAGCCATGAAATCAATGTCATAAGGCTAGTAGCAGCATGATGAGTGGATTTAGGTACGACGATTCTAAGTGAAATAAGTCACACAGAAAAGGACACTTCTCATAAGGTATCACTGATAAAGGGAATGTAAAAACCGTTACACTTGAACTGAATTACAAAACAGAACAGAGTCACACATGCAGAAAACACACTATGGCTACTTAACGGGAAAGGTGAGGTGGGGTGATACATAAAACAAGGGTTTCAAATTAGCTCAGATACCGTTCCATAAACCCAATATGTAATAGACTAGACCTACTCCTTGCTCAGAGAACTGGACTCAACACGCCCTATTCACCGCACAAGAATATATCTGACTAGTAATAATCTTAAAACCTATGTATTGATATCTCTCTGTTAGTGGGTCAAGTGGGTAAAAAGCGGCATAAACACAGCAGTGAAAAGCAGCTAAACCCCATTATAAAAATAAATTACTTTGAAAAACCCATGAAACAAAGACAGTGAAAGAGAGAGAAATTCTTACACAATGCGTTCAGGGGCTGTGATGCAACCTGGATTGACCATATCTAGACCCACAGCTGGATGAGACATAAGGGTGGACACTGTTGCGGCTGAGAGGTTTGGTGAGGTTGGGTGAGCAAACGCAGACCCTTTAAAGTAATACTGCGTGGTACCCATCGCATGGGTCCCAAATCTCCAGGTTCAAGGGCATCTTCCTACATCGAAAACATGCATGAGAAACCCAGAAGATGGTACACCGTGTGATGTGGAAAGGTTTCTAAAACGCACCTCATTTCTCATCTCCTTGTGCCCGGGTGCGCTATTCCAGCCGCTTTACTAGCAATCTCCCTACTTGGAGCATCAGCACCTTTAACCTCCTGTTCCGTACAGGTTGCAATTTGTACTGAGGATGAACGGGAAGACGTGGAACCAATGAAAGACTAGCTCTTGGTGTTGGGACAGGCACAGGTCACTCTATTTTCCCATCAGGAAGAAGAATTAACCACAGGCTCAGCCTGCCCCCCGGAACAAGAACAGGGCCTGAAGCCATCCTGCGCTTTTGCGGCCATCTCCCAAAAACGCGAGTTGTAAAATGGAGGTTCAGGGCACTGCAATTCACAAACCTGCAGAGTTATAAATGATAACTCTCGTCCACAAATATATTGAGGGAAGGCAAAGAAGAGGATTTGAAATCAAGGCAGAATTGCAGGAAACAGATTTCAGGAGGTAGATTCGAATTGCCTTTAAAGCACATGAAAAGCGGCAAAATGTTGACAATGATGCCCTTGGCCAAAAAGGGCGTATGCGTTTTTTCCTGAATATATTCAGGAAAAAACGCATACGCCCTTTTTGGCCAACCAAGCAACCTGGAAAGGCAAATCAGCGCTACAAAGAAGTCTCGCTTCCCATCGGTTAAAAAGGCCATGCTGAAAAAAGTGTCAAAACCAGAAATGCAGGACAGGCCATGGAGAAATGGGAGCCTTGCTACACTGATGGGCGGGATGTAAATTGCCAACAGCCACTCTGGAGAAGATTACGGTGTGTCCTGAAACATCTAAAAAACACAGCTTAGAGAGCATAGGGCACTTCCACTCATGGGGGTATAAATTGGGAAAATTAAAAATCGGCAAGACACAAGCACCCCAAAGTTTAGGACTGCTCTGTTGACAAGGACCTCCACTTCATTCCACCTTCAATATCCCAGGAAAGAGAAAAATGGATAAAGAAGTTGTGGTCCTTATGTACAATGGAATATCACTCAGCCATGAAATCAATGTCATAAGGCTAGTAGCAGCATGATGAGTGGATTTAGGTACGACGACTCTAAGTGAAATAAGTCACACAGAAAAGGACACTTCTCATAAGGTATCACTGATAGAGGGAATGTAAAAACCGTTACACTTGAACTGAATTACAAAACAGAACAGAGTCACACATGCAGAAAACACACTATGGCTGCTTAACGGGAAAGGTGAGGTGGGGTGATACATAAAACAAGGGTTTCAAATTAGCTCAGATACCGTTCCATAAAACCAATATGTAATAGACAACACCTACTCCTTGCTCAGAGAACTGGACTCAACACGCCCTATTCACCGCACAAGAATATATCTGACTAGTAATAATCTTAAAACCTATGTATTGATATCTCTCTGTTAGTGTGTCAAGTGGGTGAAAAGCGGCATAAACACAGCAGTGAAAAGCAGCTAAACCCATTTATAAAAATAAATTACTTTGAAAAACCCATGAAACAAAGACAGTGAAAGAGATAGAAATTCTTACACAATGCGTTCACGGGCTGTGATGCAACCTGGATTGACCATATCTAGACCCACAGCTGGATGAGACATAAGGGTGGACACTCTTGGGGCTGAGAGGTTTGGTGAGGTTGGGTGAGCAAACGCAAACCCTTTAAAGTAATACTGCGTGGTACCCATCGCATGGGTCCCAAATCTCCAGGTTCAAGGGCATCTTCCTACATCGAAAACATGCATGAGAAACCCAGAAGATGGTACACCGTGTGATGGGGAAAGGTTTCTAAAACGCACCTCATTTCTCATCTCCTTGTGCTCGGGTTCGCCATTCCAGCCACTTTACTAGCAATCTCCGTCCTTGGAGCATCATCACGTTTAACCTCCTGTTCCGTACAGGTTGATATTTGTCCTGAGGATGAACGGGAAGACGTGGAACCAATGAGAGACTAGCTCTTGGTGTTGGGACAGGCACAGGTCACTCTATTTTCCCATCAGGAAGAAGAATTAACCACAGGCTCAGCCTGCCCCCCGGAACCAGAACAGGGCCTGAAGCCATCCTGCACTTTTGCGGCCAGCTCCCTAAAAAGCGAGTTGTAAAATGGAGGTTCAGGGCACTGCAATTCACAAACCTGCAGAGTTATAAATGATAACTCTCATCCACAAATATATTGAGGGAAGGCAAAGAAGAGGATTTGAAATCAAGGCAGAATTGCAGGAAACAGATTTCAGGAGGTAGATTCGAATCGCCTTTAAAGCACATGAAAAGCGGCAAAACGTTGACAATGATGCCCTTGGCCAAAAAGGGCGTATGCGTTTTTTCCTGAATATATTCAGGAAAAAACGCATACGCCCTCTTTGGCCAACCAAGCAACCTGGAAAGGCAAATCAGCGCTACAAAGATGTCTCGCTTCCCATCGGTCAAAAGGGCCATGCTGAAAAAAGTGTCAACACCAGAAATGCAGGACAGGCCATGGAGAAATGGGAGCCTTGCTACACTGATGGGCGGGATGTAAATTGTCAACAGCCACTCTGGAGAAGTGTACGGTGAGTCCTGAAACGTCTAAAAAGCAAAGCTTAGAGAGCATAGGGCACTTCCACTCATGGGGGTATAAATTGGGAAAATTAAAAATCAGCAAGACACAAGCACCCCAAAGTTTAGGGCTGCTCTGTTGACAAGGACCTCCACTTCATTCCACCTTCAATATCCCAGGAAAGAGAAAAATGGATAAAGAAGTTGTGGTCCTTATGTACAATGGAATATCACTCAGCCATGAAATCAATGTCATAAGGCTAGTAGCAGCATGATGAGTGGATTTAGGTACGACGATTCTAAGTGAAATAAGTCACACAGAAAAGGACACTTCTCATAAGGTATCACTGATAGAGGGAATGTAAAAACCGTTACACTTGAACTGAATTACAAAACAGAACAGAGTCACACATGCAGAAAACACACTATGGCTGCTTAACGGGAAAGGTGAGGTGGGGTGATACATAAAACAAGGGTTTCAAATTAGCTCAGATACCGTTCCATAAAACCAATATGTAATAGACAAGACCTACTCCTTGCTCAGAGAACTGGACTCAACACGCCCTATTCACCGCACAAGAATATATCTGACTAGTAATAATCTTAAAACCTATGTATTGATATCTCTCTGTTAGTGTGTCAAGTGGGTGTAAAGCGGCATAAACACAGCAGTGAAAAGCAGCTAAACCCCATTATAAAAATAAATTACTTTGAAAAACCCGTGAAACAAAGACAGTGAAAGAGAGCGAAATTCTTACACAATGCGTTCACGGGCTGTGATGCAACCTGGATTGACCATATCTAGACCCACAGCTGGATGAGACATAAGGGTGGACACTCTTGGGGCTGAGAGTTTTGGTGAGGTTGGGTGAGCAAACGCAAACCCTTTAAAGTAATACTGCGTGGTACCCATCGCATGGGTCCCAAATCTCCAGGTTCAAGGGCATCTTCCTACATCGAAAACATGCATGAGAAACCCAGAAGATGGTACAAAGTGTGATGGGGAAAGGTTTCTAAAACGCACCTCATTTCTCATCTCCTTGTGCTCGGGTTCGCCATTCCAGCCACTTTACTAGCAATCTCCCTCCTTGGAGCATCATCACGTTTAACCTCCTGTTCCGTACAGGTTGATATTTGTCCTGAGGATGAACGGGAAGACGTGGAACCAATGAGAGACTAGCTCTTGGTGTTGGGACAGGCACAGGTCACTCTATTTTCCCATCAGGAAGAAGAATTAACCACAGGCTCAGCCTGCCCCCCGGAACAAGAACAGGGCCTGAAGCCATCCTGCGCTTTTGCGGCCAGCTCCCAAAAACGCGAGTTGTAAAATGGAGGTTCAGGGCACTGCAATTCACAAACCTGCAGAGTTATAAATGATAACTCTCATCCACAAATATATTGAGGGAAGGCAAAGAAGAGGATTTGAAATCAAGGCAGAATTGCAGGAAACAGATTTCAGGAGGTAGATTCGAATCGCCTTTAAAGCACATGAAAAGCGGCAAAACGTTGACAATGATGCCCTTGGCCAAAAAGGGCGTATGCGTTTTTTCCTGAATATATTCAGGAAAAAACGCATACGCCCTTTTTGGCCAACCAAGCAACCTGGAAAGGCAAATCAGCGCTACAAAGATGTCTCGCTTCCCATCGGTTAAAAAGGCCATGCTGAAAAAAGTGTCAAAACCAGAAATGCAGGATAGGCCATGGAGAAATGGGAGCCTTGCTACACTGATGGGCGGGATGTAAATTGCCAACAGCCACTCTGGAGAAGCGTACGGTGAGTCGTGAAACATCTAAAAAACAAAGCTTAGAGAGCATAGGGCACTTCCACTCATGGGGGTATAAATTGGGAAAATTAAAAATCAGCAAGACACAAGCACCCCAAAGTTTAGGGCTGCTCTGTTGACAAGGACCTCCACTTCATTCCACCTTCAATATCCCAGGAAAGAGAAAAATGGATAAAGAAGTTGTGGTCCTTATGTACAATGGAATATCACTCAGCCGTGAAATCAATGTCATAAGGCTAGTAGCAGCATGATGAGTGGATTTAGGTACGACGACTCTAAGTGAAATAAGTCACACAGAAAAGGACACTTCTCATAAGGTATCACTTATAGAGGGAATGTAAAAACCGTTACACTTGAACTGAATTACAAAACAGAACAGAGTCACACATGCAGAAAACACACTATGGCTGCTTAACGGGAAAGGTGAGGTGGGGTGATACATAAAACAAGGGTTTCAAATTAGCTCAGATACCGTTCCATAAACCCAATATGTAATAGACAAGACCTACTCCTTGCTCAGAGAACTGGACTCAACACGCCCTATTCACCGCACAAGAATATATCTGACTAGTCATAATCTTAAAACCTATGTATTGATATCTCTCTGTTAGTGTGTCAAGTGGGTAAAAAGTGGCATAAACACAGCAGTGAAAAGCAGCTAAACCCCATTATAAAAATAAATTACTTTGAAAAACCCATGAAAGAAAGACAGTGAAACAGAGAGAGAAATTCTTACACAATGCGTTCAGGGGCTGTGATGCAACCTGGATTGACCATATCTAGACCCACAGCTGGATGAGACATAAGGGTGGACACTGTTGCGGGTGAGAGGTTTGGTGAGGTTGGGTGAGCAAACGCAGACCCTTTAAAGTTATACTGCGTGGTACCCATCGCATGGGTCCCAAATCTCCAGGTTCAAGGGCATCTTCCTACATCGAAAACATGCATGAGATACCCAGAAGATGGTACACCGTGTGATGTGGAAAGGTTTCTAAAACGCACCTCATTTCTCATCTGCTTGTGCCCGGGTTCGCCATTCCAGCCACTTTACTAGCAATCTCCCTCCTTGGAGAATCAGCACCTTTAACCTCCTGTTCCGTACAGGTTGCACTTTGTACTGAGGATGAACGGGAAGACGTGGAACCAATGAAAGACTAGCTCTTGGTGTTGGGACAGGCACAGGTCACTCTATTTTCCCATCAGGAAGAAGAATTAACCACAGGCTCAGCCTGCACCCCGGAACCAGAACAGGGCCTGAAGCCATCCTGCGCTTTTGCGGCCATCTCCCAAAAACGCGTGTTGTAAAATGGAGGTTCAGGGCACTGCAATTCACAAACCTGCAGAGTTATAAATGATAACTCTCGTCCACAAATATATTGAGGGAAGGCAAAGAAGCGGATTTGAAATCAAGGCAGAATTGCAGGAAACAGATTTCAGGAGGTAGATTCGAATTGCCTTTAAAGCACATGAAAAGCGCCAAAACGTTGACCATGATGCCCTTGGCCAAAAAGGGCGTATGCGTTTTTTCCTGAATATATTCAGGAAAAAAAGCATACGCCCTTTCTGGCCAACCAAGCAACCTGGAAAGGCAAATCAGCGCTACAAAGATGTCTCGCTTCCCATCGGTCAAAAGGGCCATGCTGAAAAAAGTGTCAAAACCAGAAATGCAGGACAGGCCATGGAGAAATGGGAGCCTTGCTACACTGATGGGTGGGATGTAAATTGTCAACAGCCACTCTGGAGAAGTGTACGGTGAGTCCTGAAACGTCTAAAAAGCAAAGCTTAGAGAGCATAGGGCACTTCCACTCATGGGGGTATAAATTGGGAAAATTAAAAATCAGCAAGACACAAGCACCCCAAAGTTTAGGGCTGCTCTGTTGACAAGGACCTCCACTTCATTCCACCTTCAATATCGCAGGAAAGAGAAAAATGGATAAAGAAGTTGTGGTCCTTATGTACAATGGAATATCACTCAGCCGTGAAATCAATGTCATAAGGCTAGTAGCAGCATGATGAGTGGATTTAGGTACGACGACTCTAAGTGAAATAAGTCACACAGAAAAGGACACTTCTCATAAGGTATCACTTATAGAGGGAATGTAAAAACCGTTACACTTGAACTGAATTACAAAACAGAACAGAGTCACACATGCAGAAAACACACTATGGCTGCTTAACGGGAAAGGTGAGGTGGGGTGATACATAAAACAAGGGTTTCAAATTAGCTCAGATACCGTTCCATAAACCCAATATGTAATAGACAAGACCTACTCCTTGCTCAGAGAACTGGACTCAACACGCCCTATTCACCGCACAAGAATATATCTGACTAGTAATAATCTTAAAACTTATGTATTGATATCTCTCTGTTAGTGTGTCAAGTGGGTGTAAAGCGGCATAAACACAGCAGTGAAAAGCAGCTAAACCCCATTATAAAAATAAATTACTTTGAAAAACCCATGAAACAAAGACAGTGAAAGAGAGAGAAATTCTTACACAATGCGTTCAGGGGCTGTGATGCAACCTGGATTGACCATATCTAGACCCACAGCTGGATGAGACATAAGGGTGGACACTGTTGCGGCTGAGAGGTTTGGTGAGGTTGGGTGAGCAAACGCAGACCCTTTAAAGTAATACTGCGTGGTACCCATCGCATGGGTCCCAAATCTCCAGGTTCAAGGTCATCTTCCTACATCGAAAACATGCATGAGATACCCAGAAGATGGTACACCGTGTGATGGCGAAAGGTTTCTAAAACGCACCTCATTTCTCATCTGCTTGTGCCCGGATTCGCCATTCCAGCCACTTTACTAGCAATCTCCCTCCTTGGAGCATCATCACCTTTAACCTCCTGTTCCGTACAGGTTGCAATTTGTACTGAGGATGAACGGGAAGACGTGGAACCAATGAGAGACTAGCTCTTGGTGTTGGGACAGGCACAGGTCACTCTATTTTCCCATCAGGAAGAAGAATTAACCACAGGCTCAGCCTGCCCCCCGGAACCAGAACAGGGCCTGAAGCCATCCTGCGCTTTTGCTGCCAGCTCCCTAAAAAGCGAGCTGTAAAATGGAGGTTCAGGGCACTGCAATTCACAAACCTGCAGAGTTATAAATGATAACTCTCATCCACAAATATATTGAGGGAAGGCAAAGAAGAGGATTTGAAATCAAGGCAGAATTGCAGGAAACAGATTTCAGGAGGTAGATTCGAATCGCCTTTAAAGCACATGAAAACCGGCAAAACGTTGACAATGATGCCCTTGGCCAAAAAGGGCGTATGCGTTTTTTCCTGAATATATTCAGGAAAAAACGCATACGCCCTTTTTGGCCAACCAAGCAACCTGGAAAGGCAAATCAGCGCTACAAAGATGTCTCGCTTCCCATCGGTCAAAAGGGCCATGCTGAAAAAAGTGTCAAAACCAGAAATGCAGGACAGGCCATGGAGAAATGGGAGCCTTGCTACACTGATGGGTGGGATGTAAATTGTCAACAGCCACTCTGGAGAAGTGTACGGTGAGTCCTGAAACGTCTAAAAAGCAAAGCTTAGAGAGCATAGGGCACTTCCACTCATGGGGGTATAAATTGGGAAAATGAAAAATCAGCAAGACACAAGCACCCCAAAGTTTAGGGCTGCTCTGTTGACAAGGACCTCCACTTCATTCCACCTTCAATATCGCAGGAAAGAGAAAAATGGATAAAGAAGTTGTGGTCCTTATGTACAATGGAATATCACTCAGCCGTGAAATCAATGTCATAAGGCTAGTAGCAGCATGATGAGTGGATTTAGGTACGACGACTCTAAGTGAAATAAGTCACACAGAAAAGGACACTTCTCATAAGGTATCACTTATAGAGGGAATGTAAAAACCGTTACACTTGAACTGAATTACAAAACAGAACAGAGTCACACATGCAGAAAACACACTATGGCTGCTTAACGGGAAAGGTGAGGTGGGGTGATACATAAAACAAGGGTTTCAAATTAGCTCAGATACCGTTCCATAAACCCAATATGTAATAGACAAGACCTACGCCTTGCTCAGAGAACTGGACTCAACACGCCCTATTCACCGCACAAAAATATATCTGACTAGTAATAATCTTAAAACTTACGTATTAATATCTCTCTGTAGTGTGTCAAGTGGGTGTAAAGCGGCATAAACACAGCAGTGAAAAGCAGCTAAACCCCATTATAAAAATAAATTACTTTGAAAAACCCATGAAACAAAGACAGTGAAAGAGAGAGAAATTCTTACACAATGCGTTCAGGGGCTGTGATGCAACCTGGATTGACCATATCTAGACCCACAGCTGGATGAGACATAAGGGTGGACACTGTGGCGGCTGAGAGGTTTGGTGAGGTTGGGTGAGCAAACGCAGACCCTTTAAAGTAATACTGCGTGGTACCCATCGCATGGGTCCCAAATCTCCAGGTTCAAGGTCATCTTCCTACATCGAAAACATGCATGAGATACCCAGAAGATGGTACACCGTGTGATGGCGAAAGGTTTCTAAAACGCACCTCATTTCTCATCTGCTTGTGCCCGGATTCGCCATTCCAGCCACTTTACTAGCAATCTCCCTCCTTGGAGCATCATCACCTTTAACCTCCTGTTCCGTACAGGTTGCAATTTGTACTGAGGATGAACGGGAAGACGTGGAACCAATGAGAGACTAGCTCTTGGTGTTGGGACAGGCACAGGTCACTCTATTTTCCCATCAGGAAGAAGAATTAACCACAGGCTCAGCCTGCCCCCCGGAACCAGAACAGGGCCTGAAGCCATCCTGCGCTTTTGCTGCCAGCTCCCTAAAAAGCGAGTTGTAAAATGGAGGTTCAGGGCACTGCAATTCACAAACCTGCAGAGTTATAAATGATAACTCTCATCCACAAATATATTGAGGGAAGGCAAAGAAGAGGATTTGAAATCAAGGCAGAATTGCAGGAAACAGATTTCAGGAGGTAGATTCGAATCGCCTTTAAAGCACATGAAAACCGGCAAAACGTTGACAATGATGCCCTTGGCCAAAAAGGGCGTATGCGTTTTTTCCTGAATATATTCAGGAAAAAACGCATACGCCCTTTTTGGCCAACCAAGCAACCTGGAAAGGCAAATCAGCGCTACAAAGATGTCTCGCTTCCCATCGGTCAAAAGGGCCATGCTGAAAAAAGTGTCAACACCAGAAATGCAGGACAGGCCATGGAGAAATGGGAGCCTTGCTACACTGATGGGTGGGATGTAAATTGTCAACAGCCACTCTGGAGAAGTGTACGGTGAGTCCTGAAACGTCTAAAAAGCAAAGCTTAGAGAGCATAGGGCACTTCCACTCATGGGGGTATAAATTGGGAAAATTAAAAATCAGCAAGACACAAGCACCCCAAAGTTTAGGGCTGCTCTGTTGACAAGGACCTCCACTTCATTCCACCTTCAATATCGCAGGAAAGAGAAAAATGGATAAAGAAGTTGTGGTCCTTATGTACAATGGAATATCACTCAGCCGTGAAATCAATGTCATAAGGCTAGTAGCAGCATGATGAGTGGATTTAGGTACGACGACTCTAAGTGAAATAAGTCACACAGAAAAGGACACTTCTCATAAGGTATCACTTATAGAGGGAATGTAAAAACCGTTACACTTGAACTGAATTACAAAACAGAACAGAGTCACACATGCAGAAAACACACTATGGCTGCTTAACGGGAAAGGTGAGGTGGGGTGATACATAAAACAAGGGTTTCAAATTAGCTCAGATACCGTTCCATAAACCCAATATGTAATAGACAAGACCTACTCCTTGCTCAGAGAACTGGACTCAACACGCCCTATTCACCGCACAAGAATATATCTGACTAGTAATAATCTTAAAACTTATGTATTGATATCTCTCTGTTAGTGTGTCAATTGGGTAAAAAGCGGCATAAACACAGCAGTGAAAAGCAGCTAAACCCCATTATAAAAATAAATTACTTTGAAAAACCCATGAAACAAAGACAGTGAAAGAGAGAGAAATTCTTACACAATGCGTTCAGGGGCTGTGATGCAACCTGGATTGACCATATCTAGACCCACAGCTGGATGAGACATAAGGGTGGACACTGTTGCGGCTGAGAGGTTTGGTGAGGTTGGGTGAGCAAACGCAGACCCTTTAAAGTAATACTGCGTGGTACCCATCGCATGGGTCCCAAATCTCCAGGTTCAAGGTCATCTTCCTACATCGAAAACATGCATGAGATACCCAGAAGATGGTACACCGTGTGATGGCGAAAGGTTTCTAAAACGCACCTCATTTCTCATCTGCTTGTGCCCGGATTCGCCATTCCAGCCACTTTACTAGCAATCTCCCTCCTTGGAGCATCATCACCTTTAACCTCCTGTTCCGTACAGGTTGCAATTTGTACTGAGGATGAACGGGAAGACGTGGAACCAATGAGAGACTAGCTCTTGGTGTTGGGACAGGCACAGGTCACTCTATTTTCCCATCAGGAAGAAGAATTAACCACAGGCTCAGCCTGCCCCCCGGAACCAGAACAGGGCCTGAAGCCATCCTGCGCTTTTGCTGCCAGCTCCCTAAAAAGCGAGTTGTAAAATGGAGGTTCAGGGCACTGCAATTCACAAACCTGCAGACTTATAAATGATAACTCTCATCCACAAATATATTGAGGGAAGGCAAAGAAGAGGATTTGAAATCAAGGCAGAATTGCAGGAAACAGATTTCAGGAGGTAGATTCGAATCGCCTTTAAAGCACATGAAAAGCGGCAAAACGTTGACAATGATGCCCTTGGCCAAAAAGGGCGTATGCGTTTTTTCCTGAATATATTCAGGAAAAAACGCATACGCCCTTTTTGGCCAACCAAGCAACCTGGAAAGGCAAATCAGCGCTACAAAGATGTCTCGCTTCCCATCGGTCAAAAGGGCCATGCTGAAAAAAGTGTCAAAACCAGAAATGCAGGACAGGCCATGGAAAAATGGGAGCCTTGCTACACTGATGGGCAGGATGTAAATTGTCAACAGCCACTCTGGAGAAGTGTACGGTGAGTCCTGAAACGTCTAAAAAGCAAAGCTTAGAGAGCATAGGGCACTTCCACTCATGGGGGTATAAATTGGGAAAATGAAAAATCAGCAAGACACAAGCACCCCAAAGTTTAGGGCTGCTCTGTTGACAAGGACCTCCACTTCATTCCACCTTCAATATCGCAGGAAAGAGAAAAATGGATAAAGAAGTTGTGGTCCTTATGTACAATGGAATATCACTCAGCCGTGAAATCAATGTCATAAGGCTAGTAGCAGCATGATGAGTGGATTTAGGTACGACGACTCTAAGTGAAATAAGTCACACAGAAAAGGACACTTCTCATAAGGTATCACTGATAGAGGGAATGTAGAAACCGTTACACTTGAACTGAATTACAAAACAGAACAGAGTCGCACATGCAGAAAACACACTATGGCTGCTTAACGGGAAAGGTGCGGTGGGGTGATACATAAAACAAGGGTTTCAAATTAGCTCAGATACCGTTCCATAAAACCAATATGTAATAGACTAGACCTACTCCTTGCTCAGAGAACTGGACTCAACACGCCCTATTCACCGCACAAGAATATATCTGACTAGTAATAATCTTAAAACCTATGTATTGATATCTCTCTGTTAGTGGGTCAAGTGGGTAAAAAGCGGCATAAACACAGCAGTGAAAAGCAGCTAAACCCCATTATAAAAATAAATTACTTTGAAAAACCCATGAAACAAAGACAGTGAAAGAGAGCGAAATTCTTACACAATGCGTTCAGGGGCTGTGATGCAACCTGGATTGACCATATCTAGACCCACAGCTGGATGAGACCTAAGGGTGGACACTGTTGCGGCTGAGAGGTTTGGTGAGGTTGGGTGAGCAAACGCAGACCCTTTAAATAATACTGCGTGGTACCCATCGCATGGGTCCCAAATCTCCAGGTTCAAGGGCATCTTCCTACATCGAAAACATGCATGAGATACCCAGAAGATGGTACACCGTGTGATGGGGAAAGGTTTCTAAAACGCACCTCATTTCTCATCTGCTTGTGCCCGGGTTCGCCATTCCAGCCACTTTACTAGCAATCTCCCTCCTTGGAGCATCAGCACCTTTAACCTCCTGTTCCGTACAGGTTGCAATTTGTACTGAGGATGAACGGGAAGACGTGGAACCAATGAAAGACTAGCTCTTGGTGTTGGGACAGGCACAGGTCACTCTATTTTCCCATCAGGAAGAAGAATTAACCACAGGCTCAGCCTGCCCCCCGGAACCAGAACAGGGCCTGAAGCCATCCTGCGCTTTTGCGGCCAGCTCCCTAAAAAGCGAGTTGTAAAATGGACGTTCAGGGCACTGCAATTCACAAACCTGCAGACTTATAAATGATAACTCTCATCCACAAATATATTGAGGGAAGGCAAAGAAGAGGATTTGAAATCAAGGCAGAATTGCAGGAAACAGATTTCAGGAGGTAGATTCGAATCGCTTTTAAAGCCCATGAAAAGCGGCAAAACGTTGACAATGATGCCCTTGGCCAAAAAGGGCGTATGCGTTTTTTCCTAAATATATTCAGGAAAAAACGCATACGCACTTTTTGGCCAACCAAGCAACCTGGAAAGGCAAATCAGCGCTACAAAGATGTCTCGCTTCCCATCGGTCAAAAGGGCCATGCTGAAAAAAGTGTCAAAACCAGAAATGCAGGACAGGCCATGGAGAAATGGGAGCCTTGCTACACTGATGGGCGGGATGTAAATTGTCAACAGCCACTCTGGAGAAGTGTACGGTGAGTCCTGAAACGTCTAAAAAGCAAAGCTTAGAGAGCATAGGGCACTTCCACTCATGGGGGTATAAATTGGGAAAATTAAAAATCAGCAAGACACAAGCACCCCAAAGTTTAGGGCTGCTCTGTTGACAAGAACCTCCACTTCATTCCACCTTCAATATCGCAGGAAAGAGAAAAATGGATAAAGAAGTTGTGGTCCTTATGTACAATGGAATATCACTCAGCCGTGAAATCAATGTCATAAGGCTAGTAGCAGCATGATGAGTGGATTTAGGTACGACGACTCTAAGTGAAATAAGTCACACAGAAAAGGACACTTCTCATAAGGTATCACTTATAGAGGGAATGTAAAAACCGTTACACTTGAACTGAATTACAAAACAGAACAGAGTCACACATGCAGAAAACACACTATGGCTGCTTAACGGGAAAGGTGAGGTGGGGTGATACATAAAACAAGGGTTTCAAATTAGCTCAGATACCGTTCCATAAACCCAATATGTAATAGACAAGACCTACTCCTTGCTCAGAGAACTGGACTCAACACGCCCTATTCACCACACAAGAATATATCTGACTAGTAATAATCTTAAAACTTATGTATTGATATCTCTCTGTTAGTGTGTCAATTGGGTAAAAAGCGGCATAAACACAGCAGTGAAAAGCAGCTAAACCCCATTATAAAAATAAATTACTTTGAAAAACCCATGAAACAAAGACAGTGAAAGAGAGCGAAATACTTACACAATGCGTTCAGGGGCTGTGATGCAACCTGGATTGACCATATCTAGACCCACAGCTGGATGAGACATAAGGGTGGACACTGTTGTGGCTGAGAGGTTTGGTGAGGTTGGGTGAGCAAACGCAGACCCTTTAAATAATACTGCGTGGTACCCATCGCATGGGTCCCAAATCTCCAGGTTCAAGGGCATCTTCCTACATCGAAAACATGCATGAGATACCCAGAAGATGGTACACCGTGTGATGGGGAAAGGTTTCTAAAACGCACCTCATTTCTCATCTGCTTGTGCCCGGGTTCACCATTCCAGCCACTTTACTAGCAATCTCCCTCCTTGGAGCATCAGCACCTTTAACCTCCTGTTCCGTACAGGTTGCAATTTGTACTGAGGATGAACGGGAAGACGTGGAACCAATGAAAGACTAGCTCTTGGTGTTGGGACAGGCACAGGTCACTCTATTTTCCCATCAGGAAGAAGAATTAACCACAGGCTCAGCCTGCCCCCCGGAACCAGAACAGGGCCTGAAGCCATCCTGCGCTTTTGCGGCCAGCTCCCTAAAAAGCGAGTTGTAAAATGGAGGTTCAGGGCACTGCAATTCACAAACCTGCAGACTTATAAATGATAACTCTCATCCACAAATATATTGAGGGAAGGCAAAGAAGAGGATTTGAAATCAAGGCAGAATTGCAGGAAACAGATTTCAGGAGGTAGATTCGAATTGCCTTTAAAGCACATGAAAAGTGGCAAAACGTTGACAATGATGCCCTTGGCCAAAAAGGGCGTATGCGTTTTTTCCTAAATATATTCAGGAAAAAACGCATACGCACTTTTTGGCCAACCAAGCAACCTGGAAAGGCAAATCAGCGCTACAAAGATGTCTCGCTTCCCATCGGTCAAAAGGGCCATGCTGAAAAAAGTGTCAAAACCAGAAATGCAGGACAGGCCATGGAGAAATGGGAGCCTTGCTACACTGATGGGCGGGATGTAAATTGTCAACAGCCACTCTGGAGAAGTGTACGGTGAGTCCTGAAACGTCTAAAAAGCAAAGCTTAGAGAGCATAGGGCACTTCCACTCATGGGGGTATAAATTGGGAAAATTAAAAATCAGCAAGACACAAGCACCCCAAAGTTTAGGGCTGCTCTGTTGACAAGAACCTCCACTTCATTCCACCTTCAATATCGCAGGAAAGAGAAAAATGGATAAAGAAGTTGTGGTCCTTATGTACAATGGAATATCACTCAGCCGTGAAATCAATGTCATAAGGCTAGTAGCAGCATGATGAGTGGATTTAGGTACGACGACTCTAAGTGAAATAAGTCACACAGAAAAGGACACTTCTCATAAGGTATCACTTATAGAGGGAATGTAAAAACCGTTACACTTGAACTGAATTACAAAACAGAACAGAGTCACACATGCAGAAAACACACTATGGCTGCTTAACGGGAAAGGTGAGGTGGGGTGATACATAAAACAAGGGTTTCAAATTAGCTCAGATACCGTTCCATAAACCCAATATGTAATAGACAAGACCTACTCCTTGCTCAGAGAACTGGACTCAACACGCCCTATTCACCGCACAAGAATATATCTGACTAGTCATAATCTTAAAACCTATGTATTGATATCTCTCTGTTAGTGTGTCAAGTGGGTAAAAAGCGGCATAAACACAGCAGTGAAAAGCAGCTAAACCCCATTATAAAAATAAATTACTTTGAAAAACCCATGAAACAAAGACAGTGAAACAGATAGAGAAATTCTTACACAATGCGTTCAGGGGCTGTGATGCAACCTGGATTGACCATATCTAGACCCACAGCTGGATGAGACATAAGGGTGGACACTGTTGCGGGTGAGAGGTTTGGTGAGGTTGGGTGAGCAAACGCAGACCCTTTAAAGTTATACTGCGTGGTACCCATCGCATGGGTCCCAAATCTCCAGGTTCAAGGGCATCTTCCTACATCGAAAACATGCATGAGAAACCCAGAAGATGGTACACCGTGTGATGGGGAAAGGTTTCTAAAACGCACCTCATTTCTCATCTCCTTGTGCTCGGGTTCGCCATTCCAGCCACTTTACTAACAATCTCCGTCCTTGGAGCATCATCACGTTTAACCTCCTGTTCCGTACAGGTTGATATTTGTCCTGAGGATGAACGGGAAGACGTGGAACCAATGAGAGACTAGCTCTTGGTGTTGGGACAGGCACAGGTCACTCTATTTTCCCATCAGGAAGAAGAATTAACCACAGGCTCAGCCTGCCCCCCGGAACCAGAACAGGGCCTGAAGCCATCCTGCACTTTTGCGGCCAGCTCCCTAAAAAGCGAGTTGTAAAATGGAGGTTCAGGGCACTGCAATTCACAAACCTGCAGAGTTATAAATGATAACTCTCGTCCACAAATATATTGAGGGAAGGCAAAGAAGAGGATTTGAAATCAAGGCAGAATTGCAGGAAACAGATTTCAGGAGGTAGATTCGAATCGCCTTTAAAGCACATGAAAAGCGGCAAAACGTTGACAATGATGCCCTTGGACAAAAAGGGCGTATGCGTTTTTTCCTGAATATATTCAGGAAAAAACGCATACGCCCTTTTTGGCCAACCAAGCAACCTGGAAAGGCAAATCAGCGCTACAAAGATGTCTCGCTTCCCATCGGTCAAAAGGGCCATGCTGAAAAAAGTGTCAAAACCAGAAATGCAGGACAGGCCATGGAAAAATGGCAGCCTTGCTACACTGATGGGCAGGATGTAAATTGTCAACAGCCACTCTGGAGAAGTGTACGGTGAGTCCTGAAACGTCTAAAAAGCAAAGCTTAGAGAGCATAGGCCACTTCCACTCATGGGGGTATAAATTGGGAAAATGAAAAATCAGCAAGACACAAGCACCCCAAAGTTTAGGGCTGCTCTGTTGACAAGGACCTCCACTTCATTCCACCTTCAATATCCCAGGAAAGAGAAAAATGGATAAAGAAGTTGTGGTCCTTATGTACAATGGAATATCACTCAGCCATGAAATCAATGTCATAAGGCTAGTAGCAGCATGATGAGTGGATTTAGGTACGACGATTCTAAGTGAAATAAGTCACACAGAAAAGGACACTTCTCATAAGGTATCACTGATAAAGGGAATGTAAAAACCGTTACACTTGAACTGAATTACAAAACAGAACAGAGTCACACATGCAGAAAACACACTATGGCTACTTAACGGGAAAGGTGAGGTGGGGTGATACATAAAACAAGGGTTTCAAATTAGCTCAGATACCGTTCCATAAACCCAATATGTAATAGACTAGACCTACTCCTTGCTCAGAGAACTGGACTCAACACGCCCTATTCACCGCACAAGAATATATCTGACTAGTAATAATCTTAAAACCTATGTATTGATATCTCTCTGTTAGTGGGTCAAGTGGGTAAAAAGCGGCATAAACACAGCAGTGAAAAGCAGCTAAACCCCATTATAAAAATAAATTACTTTGAAAAACCCATGAAACAAAGACAGTGAAAGAGAGAGAAATTCTTACACAATGCGTTCAGGGGCTGTGATGCAACCTGGATTGACCATATCTAGACCCACAGCTGGATGAGACATAAGGGTGGACACTGTTGCGGCTGAGAGGTTTGGTGAGGTTGGGTGAGCAAACGCAGACCCTTTAAAGTAATACTGCGTGGTACCCATCGCATGGGTCCCAAATCTCCAGGTTCAAGGGCATCTTCCTACATCGAAAACATGCATGAGAAACCCAGAAGATGGTACACCGTGTGATGTGGAAAGGTTTCTAAAACGCACCTCATTTCTCATCTCCTTGTGCCCGGGTGCGCTATTCCAGCCGCTTTACTAGCAATCTCCCTACTTGGAGCATCAGCACCTTTAACCTCCTGTTCCGTACAGGTTGCAATTTGTACTGAGGATGAACGGGAAGACGTGGAACCAATGAAAGACTAGCTCTTGGTGTTGGGACAGGCACAGGTCACTCTATTTTCCCATCAGGAAGAAGAATTAACCACAGGCTCAGCCTGCCCCCCGGAACAAGAACAGGGCCTGAAGCCATCCTGCGCTTTTGCGGCCATCTCCCAAAAACGCGAGTTGTAAAATGGAGGTTCAGGGCACTGCAATTCACAAACCTGCAGAGTTATAAATGATAACTCTCGTCCACAAATATATTGAGGGAAGGCAAAGAAGAGGATTTGAAATCAAGGCAGAATTGCAGGAAACAGATTTCAGGAGGTAGATTCGAATTGCCTTTAAAGCACATGAAAAGCGGCAAAATGTTGACAATGATGCCCTTGGCCAAAAAGGGCGTATGCGTTTTTTCCTGAATATATTCAGGAAAAAACGCATACGCCCTTTTTGGCCAACCAAGCAACCTGGAAAGGCAAATCAGCGCTACAAAGAAGTCTCGCTTCCCATCGGTTAAAAAGGCCATGCTGAAAAAAGTGTCAAAACCAGAAATGCAGGACAGGCCATGGAGAAATGGGAGCCTTGCTACACTGATGGGCGGGATGTAAATTGCCAACAGCCACTCTGGAGAAGATTACGGTGTGTCCTGAAACATCTAAAAAACACAGCTTAGAGAGCATAGGGCACTTCCACTCATGGGGGTATAAATTGGGAAAATTAAAAATCGGCAAGACACAAGCACCCCAAAGTTTAGGACTGCTCTGTTGACAAGGACCTCCACTTCATTCCACCTTCAATATCCCAGGAAAGAGAAAAATGGATAAAGAAGTTGTGGTCCTTATGTACAATGGAATATCACTCAGCCATGAAATCAATGTCATAAGGCTAGTAGCAGCATGATGAGTGGATTTAGGTACGACGACTCTAAGTGAAATAAGTCACACAGAAAAGGACACTTCTCATAAGGTATCACTGATAGAGGGAATGTAAAAACCGTTACACTTGAACTGAATTACAAAACAGAACAGAGTCACACATGCAGAAAACACACTATGGCTGCTTAACGGGAAAGGTGAGGTGGGGTGATACATAAAACAAGGGTTTCAAATTAGCTCAGATACCGTTCCATAAACCCAATATGTAATAGACAAGACCTACTCCTTGCTCAGAGAACTGGACTCAACACGCCCTATTCACCGCACAAGAATATATCTGACTAGTAATAATCTTAAAACCTATGTATTGATATCTCTCTGTTAGTGTGTCAAGTGGGTGAAAAGCGGCATAAACACAGCAGTGAAAAGCAGCTAAACCCATTTATAAAAATAAATTACTTTGAAAAACCCATGAAACAAAGACAGTGAAAGAGATAGAAATTCTTACACAATGCGTTCACGGGCTGTGATGCAACCTGGATTGACCATATCTAGACCCACAGCTGGATGAGACATAAGGGTGGACACTCTTGGGGCTGAGAGGTTTGGTGAGGTTGGGTGAGCAAACGCAAACCCTTTAAAGTAATACTGCGTGGTACCCATCGCATGGGTCCCAAATCTCCAGGTTCAAGGGCATCTTCCTACATCGAAAACATGCATGAGAAACCCAGAAGATGGTACACCGTGTGATGGGGAAAGGTTTCTAAAACGCACCTCATTTCTCATCTCCTTGTGCTCGGGTTCGCCATTCCAGCCACTTTACTAGCAATCTCCGTCCTTGGAGCATCATCACGTTTAACCTCCTGTTCCGTACAGGTTGATATTTGTCCTGAGGATGAACGGGAAGACGTGGAACCAATGAGAGACTAGCTCTTGGTGTTGGGACAGGCACAGGTCACTCTATTTTCCCATCAGGAAGAAGAATTAACCACAGGCTCAGCCTGCCCCCCGGAACCAGAACAGGGCCTGAAGCCATCCTGCACTTTTGCGGCCAGCTCCCTAAAAAGCGAGTTGTAAAATGGAGGTTCAGGGCACTGCAATTCACAAACCTGCAGAGTTATAAATGATAACTCTCATCCACAAATATATTGAGGGAAGGCAAAGAAGAGGATTTGAAATCAAGGCAGAATTGCAGGAAACAGATTTCAGGAGGTAGATTCGAATCGCCTTTAAAGCACATGAAAAGCGGCAAAACGTTGACAATGATGCCCTTGGCCAAAAAGGGCGTATGCGTTTTTTCCTGAATATATTCAGGAAAAAACGCATACGCCCTTTTTGGCCAACCAAGCAACCTGGAAAGGCAAATCAGCGCTACAAAGATGTCTCGCTTCCCATCGGTCAAAAGGGCCATGCTGAAAAAAGTGTCAACACCAGAAATGCAGGACAGGCCATGGAGAAATGGGAGCCTTGCTACACTGATGGGCGGGATGTAAATTGTCAACAGCCACTCTGGAGAAGTGTACGGTGAGTCCTGAAACGTCTAAAAAGCAAAGCTTAGAGAGCATAGGGCACTTCCACTCATGGGGGTATAAATTGGGAAAATTAAAAATCAGCAAGACACAAGCACCCCAAAGTTTAGGGCTGCTCTGTTGACAAGGACCTCCACTTCATTCCACCTTCAATATCCCAGGAAAGAGAAAAATGGATAAAGAAGTTGTGGTCCTTATGTACAATGGAATATCACTCAGCCATGAAATCAATGTCATAAGGCTAGTAGCAGCATGATGAGTGGATTTAGGTACGACGATTCTAAGTGAAATAAGTCACACAGAAAAGGACACTTCTCATAAGGTATCACTGATAGAGGGAATGTAAAAACCGTTACACTTGAACTGAATTACAAAACAGAACAGAGTCACACATGCAGAAAACACACTATGGCTGCTTAACGGGAAAGGTGAGGTGGGGTGATACATAAAACAAGGGTTTCAAATTAGCTCAGATACCGTTCCATAAAACCAATATGTAATAGACAAGACCTACTCCTTGCTCAGAGAACTGGACTCAACACGCCCTATTCACCGCACAAGAATATATCTGACTAGTAATAATCTTAAAACCTATGTATTGATATCTCTCTGTTAGTGTGTCAAGTGGGTGTAAAGCGGCATAAACACAGCAGTGAAAAGCAGCTAAACCCCATTATAAAAATAAATTACTTTGAAAAACCCGTGAAACAAAGACAGTGAAAGAGAGCGAAATTCTTACACAATGCGTTCACGGGCTGTGATGCAACCTGGATTGACCATATCTAGACCCACAGCTGGATGAGACATAAGGGTGGACACTCTTGGGGCTGAGAGTTTTGGTGAGGTTGGGTGAGCAAACGCAAACCCTTTAAAGTAATACTGCGTGGTACCCATCGCATGGGTCCCAAATCTCCAGGTTCAAGGGCATCTTCCTACATCGAAAACATGCATGAGAAACCCAGAAGATGGTACAAAGTGTGATGGCGAAAGGTTTCTAAAACGCACCTCATTTCTCATCTGCTTGTGCCCGGATTCGCCATTCCAGCCACTTTACTAGCAATCTCCCTCCTTGGAGCATCATCACCTTTAACCTCCTGTTCCGTACAGGTTGCAATTTGTCCTGAGGATGAACGGGAAGACGTGGAACCAATGAGAGACTAGCTCTTGGTGTTGGGACAGGCACAGGTCACTCTATTTTCCCATCAGGAAGAAGAATTAACCACAGGCTCAGCCTGCCCCCCGGAACCAGAACAGGGCCTGAAGCCATCCTGCGCTTTTGCTGCCAGCTCCCTAAAAAGCGAGTTGTAAAATGGAGGTTCAGGGCACTGCAATTCACAAACCTGCAGAGTTATAAATGATAACTCTCATCCACAAATATATTGAGGGAAGGCAAAGAAGAGGATTTGAAATCAAGGCAGAATTGCAGGAAACAGATTTCAGGAGGTAGATTCGAATCGCCTTTAAAGCACATGAAAAGCGGCAAAACGTTGACAATGATGCCCTTGGCCAAAAAGGGCGTATGCGTTTTTTCCTGAATATATTCAGGAAAAAACGCATACGCCCTTTTTGGCCAACCAAGCAACCTGGAAAGGCAAATCAGCGCTACAAAGATGTCTCGCTTCCCATCGGTCAAAAGGGCCATGCTGAAAAAAGTGTCAAAACCAGAAATGCAGGACAGGCCATGGAGAAATGGGAGCCTTGCTACACTGATGGGTGGGATGTAAATTGTCAACAGCCACTCTGGAGAAGTGTACGGTGAGTCCTGAAACGTCTAAAAAGCAAAGCTTAGAGAGCATAGGGCACTTCCACTCATGGGGGTATAAATTGGGAAAATGAAAAATCAGCAAGACACAAGCACCCCAAAGTTTAGGGCTGCTCTGTTGACAAGGACCTCCACTTCATTCCACCTTCAATATCGCAGGAAAGAGAAAAATGGATAAAGAAGTTGTGGTCCTTATGTACAATGGAATATCACTCAGCCGTGAAATCAATGTCATAAGGCTAGTAGCAGCATGATGAGTGGATTTAGGTACGACGACTCTAAGTGAAATAAGTCACACAGAAAAGGACACTTCTCATAAGGTATCACTTATAGAGGGAATGTAAAAACCGTTACACTTGAACTGAATTACAAAACAGAACAGAGTCACACATGCAGAAAACACACTATGGCTGCTTAACGGGAAAGGTGAGGTGGGGTGATACATAAAACAAGGGTTTCAAATTAGCTCAGATACCGTTCCATAAACCCAATATGTAATAGACAAGACCTACGCCTTGCTCAGAGAACTGGACTCAACACGCCCTATTCACCGCACAAAAATATATCTGACTAGTAATAATCTTAAAACTTACGTATTAATATCTCTCTGTAGTGTGTCAAGTGGGTGTAAAGCGGCATAAACACAGCAGTGAAAAGCAGCTAAACCCCATTATAAAAATAAATTACTTTGAAAAACCCATGAAACAAAGACAGTGAAAGAGAGAGAAATTCTTACACAATGCGTTCAGGGGCTGTGATGCAACCTGGATTGACCATATCTAGACCCACAGCTGGATGAGACATAAGGGTGGACACTGTGGCGGCTGAGAGGTTTGGTGAGGTTGGGTGAGCAAACGCAGACCCTTTAAAGTAATACTGCGTGGTACCCATCGCATGGGTCCCAAATCTCCAGGTTCAAGGTCATCTTCCTACATCGAAAACATGCATGAGATACCCAGAAGATGGTACACCGTGTGATGGCGAAAGGTTTCTAAAACGCACCTCATTTCTCATCTGCTTGTGCCCGGATTCGCCATTCCAGCCACTTTACTAGCAATCTCCCTCCTTGGAGCATCATCACCTTTAACCTCCTGTTCCGTACAGGTTGCAATTTGTACTGAGGATGAACGGGAAGACGTGGAACCAATGAGAGACTAGCTCTTGGTGTTGGGACAGGCACAGGTCACTCTATTTTCCCATCAGGAAGAAGAATTAACCACAGGCTCAGCCTGCCCCCCGGAACCAGAACAGGGCCTGAAGCCATCCTGCGCTTTTGCTGCCAGCTCCCTAAAAAGCGAGTTGTAAAATGGAGGTTCAGGGCACTGCAATTCACAAACCTGCAGAGTTATAAATGATAACTCTCATCCACAAATATATTGAGGGAAGGCAAAGAAGAGGATTTGAAATCAAGGCAGAATTGCAGGAAACAGATTTCAGGAGGTAGATTCGAATCGCCTTTAAAGCACATGAAAAGCGGCAAAACGTTGACAATGATGCCCTTGGCCAAAAAGGGCGTATGCGTTTTTTCCTGAATATATTCAGGAAAAAACGCATACGCCCTTTTTGGCCAACCAAGCAACCTGGAAAGGCAAATCAGCGCTACAAAGATGTCTCGCTTCCCATCGGTCAAAAGGGCCATGCTGAAAAAAGTGTCAAAACCAGAAATGCAGGACAGGCCATGGAGAAATGGGAGCCTTGCTACACTGATGGGCAGGATGTAAATTGTCAACAGCCACTCTGGAGAAGTGTACGGTGAGTCCTGAAACGTCTAAAAAGCAAAGCTTAGAGAGCATAGGGCACTTCCACTCATGGGGGTATAAATTGGGAAAATGAAAAATCAGCAAGACACAAGCACCCCAAAGTTTAGGGCTGCTCTGTTGACAAGGACCTCCACTTCATTCCACCTTCAATATCGCAGGAAAGAGAAAAATGGATAAAGAAGTTGTGGTCCTTATGTACAATGGAATATCACTCAGCCGTGAAATCAATGTCATAAGGCTAGTAGCAGCATGATGAGTGGATTTAGGTACGACGACTCTAAGTGAAATAAGTCACACAGAAAAGGACACTTCTCATAAGGTATCACTGATAGAGGGAATGTAGAAACCGTTACACTTGAACTGAATTACAAAACAGAACAGAGTCACACATGCAGAAAACACACTATGGCTGCTTAACGGGAAAGGTGCGGTGGGGTGATACATAAAACAAGGGTTTCAAATTAGCTCAGATACCGTTCCATAAAACCAATATGTAATAGACTAGACCTACTCCTTGCTCAGAGAACTGGACTCAACACGCCCTATTCACCGCACAAGAATATATCTGACTAGTAATAATCTTAAAACTTATGTATTGATATCTCTCTGTTAGTGGGTCAAGTGGGTAAAAAGCGGCATAAACACAGCAGTGAAAAGCAGCTAAACCCCATTATAAAAATAAATTACTTTGAAAAACCCATGAAACAAAGACAGTGAAAGAGAGCGAAATTCTTACACAATGCGTTCAGGGGCTGTGATGCAACCTGGATTGACCATATCTAGACCCACAGCTGGATGAGACCTAAGGGTGGACACTGTTGCGGCTGAGAGGTTTGGTGAGGTTGGGTGAGCAAACGCAGACCCTTTAAATAATACTGCGTGGTACCCATCGCATGGGTCCCAAATCTCCAGGTTCAAGGGCATCTTCCTACATCGAAAACATGCATGAGATACCCAGAAGATGGTACACCGTGTGATGGCGAAAGGTTTCTAAAACGCACCTCATTTCTCATCTGCTTGTGCCCGGATTCGCCATTCCAGCCACTTTACTAGCAATCTCCCTCCTTGGAGCATCAGCACCTTTAACCTCCTGTTCCGTACAGGTTGCAATTTGTACTGAGGATGAACGGGAAGACGTGGAACCAATGAAAGACTAGCTCTTGGTGTTGGGACAGGCACAGGTCACTCTATTTTCCCATCAGGAAGAAGAATTAACCACAGGCTCAGCCTGCCCCCCGGAACCAGAACAGGGCCTGAAGCCATCCTGCGCTTTTGCGGCCAGCTCCCTAAAAAGCGAGTTGTAAAATGGACGTTCAGGGCACTGCAATTCACAAACCTGCAGACTTATAAATGATAACTCTCATCCACAAATATATTGAGGGAAGGCAAAGAAGAGGATTTGAAATCAAGGCAGAATTGCAGGAAACAGATTTCAGGAGGTAGATTCGAATCGCCTTTAAAGCACATGAAAAGCGGCAAAACGTTGACAATGATGCCCTTGGCCAAAAAGGGCGTATGCGTTTTTTCCTAAATATATTCAGGAAAAAACGCATACGCACTTTTTGGCCAACCAAGCAACCTGGAAAGGCAAATCAGCGCTACAAAGATGTCTCGCTTCCCATCGGTCAAAAGGGCCATGCTGAAAAAAGTGTCAAAACCAGAAATGCAGGACAGGCCATGGAGAAATGGGAGCCTTGCTACACTGATGGGCGGGATGTAAATTGTCAACAGCCACTCTGGAGAAGTGTACGGTGAGTCCTGAAACGTCTAAAAAGCAAAGCTTAGAGAGCATAGGGCACTTCCACTCATGGGGGTATAAATTGGGAAAATTAAAAATCAGCAAGACACAAGCACCCCAAAGTTTAGGGCTGCTCTGTTGACAAGAACCTCCACTTCATTCCACCTTCAATATCGCAGGAAAGAGAAAAATGGATAAAGAAGTTGTGGTCCTTATGTACAATGGAATATCACTCAGCCGTGAAATCAATGTCATAAGGCTAGTAGCAGCATGATGAGTGGATTTAGGTACGACGACTCTAAGTGAAATAAGTCACACAGAAAAGGACACTTCTCATAAGGTATCACTTATAGAGGGAATGTAAAAACCGTTACACTTGAACTGAATTACAAAACAGAACAGAGTCACACATGCAGAAAACACACTATGGCTGCTTAACGGGAAAGGTGAGGTGGGGTGATACATAAAACAAGGGTTTCAAATTAGCTCAGATACCGTTCCATAAACCCAATATGTAATAGACAAGACCTACTCCTTGCTCAGAGAACTGGACTCAACACGCCCTATTCACCGCACAAGAATATATCTGACTAGTAATAATCTTAAAACCAATGTATTGATATCTCTCTGTTAGTGGGTCAAGTGGGTAAAAAGCGGCATAAACACAGCAGTGAAAAGCAGCTAAACCCCATTATAAAAATAAATTACTTTGAAAAACCCATGAAACAAAGACAGTGAAAGAGAGAGAAATTCTTACACAATGCGTTCAGGGGCTGTGATGCAACCTGGATTGACCATATCTAGACCCACAGCTGGATGAGACATAAGGGTGGACACTGTTGCGGCTGAGAGGTTTGGTGAGGTTGGGTGAGCAGACGCAGACCCTTTAAAGTAATACTGCGTGGTACCCATCGCATGGGTCCCAAATCTCCAGGTTCAAGGTCATCTTCCTACATCGAAAACATGCATGAGATACCCAGAAGATGGTACACCGTGTGATGGCGAAAGGTTTCTAAAACGCACCTCATTTCTCATCTGCTTGTGCCCGGATTCGCCATTCCAGCCACTTTACTAGCAATCTCCCTCCTTGGAGCATCATCACCTTTAACCTCCTGTTCCGTACAGGTTGCAATTTGTACTGAGGATGAACGGGAAGACGTGGAACCAATGAGAGACTAGCTCTTGGTGTTGGGACAGGCACAGGTCACTCTATTTTCCCATCAGGAAGAAGAATTAACCACAGGCTCAGCCTGCCCCCCGGAACCAGAACAGGGCCTGAAGCCATCCTGCGCTTTTGCTGCCAGCTCCCTAAAATGCGAGCTGTAAAATGGAGGTTCAGGGCACTGCAATTCACAAACCTGCAGAGTTATAAATGATAACTCTCATCCACAAATATATTGAGGGAAGGCAAAGAAGAGGATTTGAAATCAAGGCAGAATTGCAGGAAACAGATTTCAGGAGGTAGATTCGAATCGCCTTTAAAGCACATGAAAAGCGGCAAAACGTTGACAATGATGCCCTTGGCCAAAAAGGGCGTATGCGTTTTTTCCTGAATATATTCAGGAAAAAATGCATACGCCCTTTTTGGCCAACCAAGCAACCTGGAAAGGCAAATCAGCGCTACAAAGATGTCTCGCTTCCCATCGGTCAAAAGGGCCATGCTGAAAAAAGTGTCAACACCAGAAATGCAGGACAGGCCATGGAGAAATGGGAGCCTTGCTACACTGATGGGTGGGATGTAAATTGTCAACAGCCACTCTGGAGAAGTGTACGGTGAGTCCTGAAACGTCTAAAAAGCAAAGCTTAGAGAGCATAGGGCACTTCCACTCATGGGGGTATAAATTGGGAAAATTAAAAATCAGCAAGACACAAGCACCCCAAAGTTTACGGCTGCTCTGTTGACAAGGACCTCCACTTCATTCCACCTTCAATATCCCAGGAAAGAGAAAAATGGATAAAGAAGTTGTGGTCCTTATGTACAATGGAATATCACTCAGCCGTGAAATCAATGTCATAAGGCTAGTAGCAGCATGATGAGTGGATTTAGGTACGACGACTCTAAGTGAAATAAGTCACACAGAAAAGGACACTTCTCATAAGGTATCACTTATAGAGGGAATGTAAAAACCGTTACACTTGAACTGAATTACAAAACAGAACAGAGTCACACATGCAGAAAACACACTATGGCTGCTTAACGGGAAAGGTGAGGTGGGGTGATACATAAAACAAGGGTTTCAAATTAGCTCAGATACCGTTCCATAAACCCAATATGTAATAGACAAGACCTACGCCTTGCTCAGAGAACTGGACTCAACACGCCCTATTCACCGCACAAAAATATATCTGACTAGTAATAATCTTAAAACTTACGTATTAATATCTCTCTGTAGTGTGTCAAGTGGGTGTAAAGCGGCATAAACACAGCAGTGAAAAGCAGCTAAACCCCATTATAAAAATAAATTACTTTGAAAAACCCATGAAACAAAGACAGTGAAAGAGAGAGAAATTCTTACACAATGCGTTCAGGGGCTGTGATGCAACCTGGATTGACCATATCTAGACCCACAGCTGGATGAGACATAAGGGTGGACACTGTGGCGGCTGAGAGGTTTGGTGAGGTTGGGTGAGCAAACGCAGACCCTTTAAAGTAATACTGCGTGGTACCCATCGCATGGGTCCCAAATCTCCAGGTTCAAGGTCATCTTCCTACATCGAAAACATGCATGAGATACCCAGAAGATGGTACACCGTGTGATGGCGAAAGGTTTCTAAAACGCACCTCATTTCTCATCTGCTTGTGCCCGGATTCGCCATTCCAGCCACTTTACTAGCAATCTCCCTCCTTGGAGCATCATCACCTTTAACCTCCTGTTCCGTACAGGTTGCAATTTGTACTGAGGATGAACGGGAAGACGTGGAACCAATGAGAGACTAGCTCTTGGTGTTGGGACAGGCACAGGTCACTCTATTTTCCCATCAGGAAGAAGAATTAACCACAGGCTCAGCCTGCCCCCCGGAACCAGAACAGGGCCTGAAGCCATCCTGCGCTTTTGCTGCCAGCTCCCTAAAAAGCGAGTTGTAAAATGGAGGTTCAGGGCACTGCAATTCACAAACCTGCAGAGTTATAAATGATAACTCTCATCCACAAATATATTGAGGGAAGGCAAAGAAGAGGATTTGAAATCAAGGCAGAATTGCAGGAAACAGATTTCAGGAGGTAGATTCGAATCGCCTTTAAAGCACATGAAAAGCGGCAAAACGTTGACAATGATGCCCTTGGCCAAAAAGGGCGTATGCGTTTTTTCCTGAATATATTCAGGAAAAAACGCATACGCCCTTTTTGGCCAACCAAGCAACCTGGAAAGGCAAATCAGCGCTACAAAGATGTCTCGCTTCCCATCGGTCAAAAGGGCCATGCTGAAAAAAGTGTCAAAACCAGAAATGCAGGACAGGCCATGGAGAAATGGGAGCCTTGCTACACTGATGGGCAGGATGTAAATTGTCAACAGCCACTCTGGAGAAGTGTACGGTGAGTCCTGAAACGTCTAAAAAGCAAAGCTTAGAGAGCATAGGGCACTTCCACTCATGGGGGTATAAATTGGGAAAATGAAAAATCAGCAAGACACAAGCACCCCAAAGTTTAGGGCTGCTCTGTTGACAAGGACCTCCACTTCATTCCACCTTCAATATCGCAGGAAAGAGAAAAATGGATAAAGAAGTTGTGGTCCTTATGTACAATGGAATATCACTCAGCCGTGAAATCAATGTCATAAGGCTAGTAGCAGCATGATGAGTGGATTTAGGTACGACGACTCTAAGTGAAATAAGTCACACAGAAAAGGACACTTCTCATAAGGTATCACTGATAGAGGGAATGTAGAAACCGTTACACTTGAACTGAATTACAAAACAGAACAGAGTCACACATGCAGAAAACACACTATGGCTGCTTAACGGGAAAGGTGCGGTGGGGTGATACATAAAACAAGGGTTTCAAATTAGCTCAGATACCGTTCCATAAAACCAATATGTAATAGACTAGACCTACTCCTTGCTCAGAGAACTGGACTCAACACGCCCTATTCACCGCACAAGAATATATCTGACTAGTAATAATCTTAAAACCTATGTATTGATATCTCTCTGTTAGTGGGTCAAGTGGGTAAAAAGCGGCATAAACACAGCAGTGAAAAGCAGCTAAACCCCATTATAAAAATAAATTACTTTGAAAAACCCATGAAACAAAGACAGTGAAAGAGAGCGAAATTCTTACACAATGCGTTCAGGGGCTGTGATGCAACCTGGATTGACCATATCTAGACCCACAGCTGGATGAGACCTAAGGGTGGACACTGTTGCGGCTGAGAGGTTTGGTGAGGTTGGGTGAGCAAACGCAGACCCTTTAAATAATACTGCGTGGTACCCATCGCATGGGTCCCAAATCTCCAGGTTCAAGGGCATCTTCCTACATCGAAAACATGCATGAGATACCCAGAAGATGGTACACCGTGTGATGGGGAAAGGTTTCTAAAACGCACCTCATTTCTCATCTGCTTGTGCCCGGGTTCGCCATTCCAGCCACTTTACTAGCAATCTCCCTCCTTGGAGCATCAGCACCTTTAACCTCCTGTTCCGTACAGGTTGCAATTTGTACTGAGGATGAACGGGAAGACGTGGAACCAATGAAAGACTAGCTCTTGGTGTTGGGACAGGCACAGGTCACTCTATTTTCCCATCAGGAAGAAGAATTAACCACAGGCTCAGCCTGCCCCCCGGAACCAGAACAGGGCCTGAAGCCATCCTGCGCTTTTGCGGCCAGCTCCCTAAAAAGCGAGTTGTAAAATGGACGTTCAGGGCACTGCAATTCACAAACCTGCAGACTTATAAATGATAACTCTCATCCACAAATATATTGAGGGAAGGCAAAGAAGAGGATTTGAAATCAAGGCAGAATTGCAGGAAACAGATTTCAGGAGGTAGATTCGAATCGCTTTTAAAGCACATGAAAAGCGGCAAAACGTTGACAATGATGCCCTTGGCCAAAAAGGGCGTATGCGTTTTTTCCTAAATATATTCAGGAAAAAACGCATACGCACTTTTTGGCCAACCAAGCAACCTGGAAAGGCAAATCAGCGCTACAAAGATGTCTCGCTTCCCATCGGTCAAAAGGGCCATGCTGAAAAAAGTGTCAAAACCAGAAATGCAGGACAGGCCATGGAGAAATGGGAGCCTTGCTACACTGATGGGCGGGATGTAAATTGTCAACAGCCACTCTGGAGAAGTGTACGGTGAGTCCTGAAACGTCTAAAAAGCAAAGCTTAGAGAGCATAGGGCACTTCCACTCATGGGGGTATAAATTGGGAAAATTAAAAATCAGCAAGACACAAGCACCCCAAAGTTTAGGGCTGCTCTGTTGACAAGAACCTCCACTTCATTCCACCTTCAATATCGCAGGAAAGAGAAAAATGGATAAAGAAGTTGTGGTCCTTATGTACAATGGAATATCACTCAGCCGTGAAATCAATGTCATAAGGCTAGTAGCAGCATGATGAGTGGATTTAGGTACGACGACTCTAAGTGAAATAAGTCACACAGAAAAGGACACTTCTCATAAGGTATCACTTATAGAGGGAATGTAAAAACCGTTACACTTGAACTGAATTACAAAACAGAACAGAGTCACACATGCAGAAAACACACTATGGCTGCTTAACGGGAAAGGTGAGGTGGGGTGATACATAAAACAAGGGTTTCAAATTAGCTCAGATACCGTTCCATAAACCCAATATGTAATAGACAAGACCTACTCCTTGCTCAGAGAACTGGACTCAACACGCCCTATTCACCGCACAAGAATATATCTGACTAGTAATAATCTTAAAACCAATGTATTGATATCTCTCTGTTAGTGGGTCAAGTGGGTAAAAAGCGGCATAAACACAGCAGTGAAAAGCAGCTAAACCCCATTATAAAAATAAATTACTTTGAAAAACCCATGAAACAAAGACAGTGAAAGAGAGAGAAATTCTTACACAATGCGTTCAGGGGCTGTGATGCAACCTGGATTGACCATATCTAGACCCACAGCTGGATGAGACATAAGGGTGGACACTGTTGCGGCTGAGAGGTTTGGTGAGGTTGGGTGAGCAGACGCAGACCCTTTAAAGTAATACTGCGTGGTACCCATCGCATGGGTCCCAAATCTCCAGGTTCAAGGTCATCTTCCTACATCGAAAACATGCATGAGATACCCAGAAGATGGTACACCGTGTGATGGCGAAAGGTTTCTAAAACGCACCTCATTTCTCATCTGCTTGTGCCCGGATTCGCCATTCCAGCCACTTTACTAGCAATCTCCCTCCTTGGAGCATCATCACCTTTAACCTCCTGTTCCGTACAGGTTGCAATTTGTACTGAGGATGAACGGGAAGACGTGGAACCAATGAGAGACTAGCTCTTGGTGTTGGGACAGGCACAGGTCACTCTATTTTCCCATCAGGAAGAAGAATTAACCACAGGCTCAGCCTGCCCCCCGGAACCAGAACAGGGCCTGAAGCCATCCTGCGCTTTTGCTGCCAGCTCCCTAAAATGCGAGCTGTAAAATGGAGGTTCAGGGCACTGCAATTCACAAACCTGCAGAGTTATAAATGATAACTCTCATCCACAAATATATTGAGGGAAGGCAAAGAAGAGGATTTGAAATCAAGGCAGAATTGCAGGAAACAGATTTCAGGAGGTAGATTCGAATCGCCTTTAAAGCACATGAAAACCGGCAAAACGTTGACAATGATGCCCTTGGCCAAAAAGGGCGTATGCGTTTTTTCCTGAATATATTCAGGAAAAAACGCATACGCCCTTTTTGGCCAACCAAGCAACCTGGAAAGGCAAATCAGCGCTACAAAGATGTCTCGCTTCCCATCGGTCAAAAGGGCCATGCTGAAAAAAGTGTCAACACCAGAAATGCAGGACAGGCCATGGAGAAATGGGAGCCTTGCTACACTGATGGGTGGGATGTAAATTGTCAACAGCCACTCTGGAGAAGTGTACGGTGAGTCCTGAAACGTCTAAAAAGCAAAGCTTAGAGAGCATAGGGCACTTCCACTCATGGGGGTATAAATTGGGAAAATTAAAAATCAGCAAGACACAAGCACCCCAAAGTTTACGGCTGCTCTGTTGACAAGGACCTCCACTTCATTCCACCTTCAATATCCCAGGAAAGAGAAAAATGGATAAAGAAGTTGTGGTCCTTATGTACAATGGAATATCACTCAGCCGTGAAATCAATGTCATAAGGCTAGTAGCAGCATGATGAGTGGATTTAGGTACGACGACTCTAAGTGAAATAAGTCACACAGAAAAGGACACTTCTCATAAGGTATCACTTATAGAGGGAATGTAAAAACCGTTACACTTGAACTGAATTACAAAACAGAACAGAGTCACACATGCAGAAAACACACTATGGCTGCTTAACGGGAAAGGTGAGGTGGGGTGATACATAAAACAAGGGTTTCAAATTAGCTCAGATACCGTTCCATAAACCCAATATGTAATAGACAAGACCTACTCCTTGCTCAGAGAACTGGACTCAACACGCCCTATTCACCACACAAGAATATATCTGACTAGTAATAATCTTAAAACCTATGTATTGATATCTCTCTGTTAGTGGGTCAAGTGGGTAAAAAGCGGCATAAACACAGCAGTGAAAAGCAGCTAAACCCCATTATAAAAATAAATTACTTTGAAAAACCCATGAAACAAAGACAGTGAAAGAGAGCGAAATTCTTACACAATGCGTTCAGGGGCTGTGATGCAACCTGGATTGACCATATCTAGACCCACAGCTGGATGAGACCTAAGGGTGGACACTGTTGCGGCTGAGAGGTTTGGTGAGGTTGGGTGAGCAAACGCAGACCCTTTAAATAATACTGCGTGGTACCCATCGCATGGGTCCCAAATCTCCAGGTTCAAGGGCATCTTCCTACATCGAAAACATGCATGAGATACCCAGAAGATGGTACACCGTGTGATGGGGAAAGGTTTCTAAAACGCACCTCATTTCTCATCTGCTTGTGCCCGGGTTCGCCATTCCAGCCACTTTACTAGCAATCTCCCTCCTTGGAGCATCAGCACCTTTAACCTCCTGTTCCGTACAGGTTGCAATTTGTACTGAGGATGAACGGGAAGACGTGGAACCAATGAAAGACTAGCTCTTGGTGTTGGGACAGGCACAGGTCACTCTATTTTCCCATCAGGAAGAAGAATTAACCACAGGCTCAGCCTGCCCCCCGGAACCAGAACAGGGCCTGAAGCCATCCTGCGCTTTTGCGGCCAGCTCCCTAAAAAGCGAGTTGTAAAATGGACGTTCAGGGCACTGCAATTCACAAACCTGCAGACTTATAAATGATAACTCTCATCCACAAATATATTGAGGGAAGGCAAAGAAGAGGATTTGAAATCAAGGCAGAATTGCAGGAAACAGATTTCAGGAGGTAGATTCGAATCGCTTTTAAAGCACATGAAAAGCGGCAAAACGTTGACAATGATGCCCTTGGCCAAAAAGGGCGTATGCGTTTTTTCCTAAATATATTCAGGAAAAAACGCATACGCACTTTTTGGCCAACCAAGCAACCTGGAAAGGCAAATCAGCGCTACAAAGATGTCTCGCTTCCCATCGGTCAAAAGGGCCATGCTGAAAAAAGTGTCAAAACCAGAAATGCAGGACAGGCCATGGAGAAATGGGAGCCTTGCTACACTGATGGGCGGGATGTAAATTGTCAACAGCCACTCTGGAGAAGTGTACGGTGAGTCCTGAAACGTCTAAAAAGCAAAGCTTAGAGAGCATAGGGCACTTCCACTCATGGGGGTATAAATTGGGAAAATTAAAAATCAGCAAGACACAAGCACCCCAAAGTTTAGGGCTGCTCTGTTGACAAGAACCTCCACTTCATTCCACCTTCAATATCGCAGGAAAGAGAAAAATGGATAAAGAAGTTGTGGTCCTTATGTACAATGGAATATCACTCAGCCGTGAAATCAATGTCATAAGGCTAGTAGCAGCATGATGAGTGGATTTAGGTACGACGACTCTAAGTGAAATAAGTCACACAGAAAAGGACACTTCTCATAAGGTATCACTTATAGAGGGAATGTAAAAACCGTTACACTTGAACTGAATTACAAAACAGAACAGAGTCACACATGCAGAAAACACACTATGGCTGCTTAACGGGAAAGGTGAGGTGGGGTGATACATAAAACAAGGGTTTCAAATTAGCTCAGATACCGTTCCATAAACCCAATATGTAATAGACAAGACCTACTCCTTGCTCAGAGAACTGGACTCAACACGCCCTATTCACCGCACAAGAATATATCTGACTAGTAATAATCTTAAAACCAATGTATTGATATCTCTCTGTTAGTGGGTCAAGTGGGTAAAAAGCGGCATAAACACAGCAGTGAAAAGCAGCTAAACCCCATTATAAAAATAAATTACTTTGAAAAACCCATGAAACAAAGACAGTGAAAGAGAGAGAAATTCTTACACAATGCGTTCAGGGGCTGTGATGCAACCTGGATTGACCATATCTAGACCCACAGCTGGATGAGACATAAGGGTGGACACTGTTGCGGCTGAGAGGTTTGGTGAGGTTGGGTGAGCAGACGCAGACCCTTTAAAGTAATACTGCGTGGTACCCATCGCATGGGTCCCAAATCTCCAGGTTCAAGGTCATCTTCCTACATCGAAAACATGCATGAGATACCCAGAAGATGGTACACCGTGTGATGGCGAAAGGTTTCTAAAACGCACCTCATTTCTCATCTGCTTGTGCCCGGATTCGCCATTCCAGCCACTTTACTAGCAATCTCCCTCCTTGGAGCATCATCACCTTTAACCTCCTGTTCCGTACAGGTTGCAATTTGTACTGAGGATGAACGGGAAGACGTGGAACCAATGAGAGACTAGCTCTTGGTGTTGGGACAGGCACAGGTCACTCTATTTTCCCATCAGGAAGAAGAATTAACCACAGGCTCAGCCTGCCCCCCGGAACCAGAACAGGGCCTGAAGCCATCCTGCGCTTTTGCTGCCAGCTCCCTAAAAAGCGAGCTGTAAAATGGAGGTTCAGGGCACTGCAATTCACAAACCTGCAGAGTTATAAATGATAACTCTCATCCACAAATATATTGAGGGAAGGCAAAGAAGAGGATTTGAAATCAAGGCAGAATTGCAGGAAACAGATTTCAGGAGGTAGATTCGAATCGCCTTTAAAGCACATGAAAACCGGCAAAACGTTGACAATGATGCCCTTGGCCAAAAAGGGCGTATGCGTTTTTTCCTGAATATATTCAGGAAAAAACGCATACGCCCTTTTTGGCCAACCAAGCAACCTGGAAAGGCAAATCAGCGCTACAAAGATGTCTCGCTTCCCATCGGTCAAAAGGGCCATGCTGAAAAAAGTGTCAACACCAGAAATGCAGGACAGGCCATGGAGAAATGGGAGCCTTGCTACACTGATGGGTGGGATGTAAATTGTCAACAGCCACTCTGGAGAAGTGTACGGTGAGTCCTGAAACGTCTAAAAAGCAAAGCTTAGAGAGCATAGGGCACTTCCACTCATGGGGGTATAAATTGGGAAAATTAAAAATCAGCAAGACACAAGCACCCCAAAGTTTACGGCTGCTCTGTTGACAAGGACCTCCACTTCATTCCACCTTCAATATCCCAGGAAAGAGAAAAATGGATAAAGAAGTTGTGGTCCTTATGTACAATGGAATATCACTCAGCCGTGAAATCAATGTCATAAGGCTAGTAGCAGCATGATGAGTGGATTTAGGTACGACGACTCTAAGTGAAATAAGTCACACAGAAAAGGACACTTCTCATAAGGTATCACTTATAGAGGGAATGTAAAAACCGTTACACTTGAACTGAATTACAAAACAGAACAGAGTCACACATGCAGAAAACACACTATGGCTGCTTAACGGGAAAGGTGAGGTGGGGTGATACATAAAACAAGGGTTTCAAATTAGCTCAGATACCGTTCCATAAACCCAATATGTAATAGACAAGACCTACTCCTTGCTCAGAGAACTGGACTCAACACGCCCTATTCACCACACAAGAATATATCTGACTAGTAATAATCTTAAAACTTATGTATTGATATCTCTCTGTTAGTGTGTCAATTGGGTAAAAAGCGGCATAAACACAGCAGTGAAAAGCAGCTAAACCCCATTATAAAAATAAATTACTTTGAAAAACCCATGAAACAAAGACAGTGAAAGAGAGAGAAATTCTTACACAATGCGTTCAGGGGCTGTGATGCAACCTGGATTGACCATATCTAGACCCACAGCTGGATGAGACATAAGGGTGGACACTGTTGTGGCTGAGAGGTTTGGTGAGGTTGGGTGAGCAAACGCAGACCCTTTAAATAATACTGCGTGGTACCCATCGCATGGGTCCCAAATCTCCAGGTTCAAGGGCATCTTCCTACATCGAAAACATGCATGAGATACCCAGAAGATGGTACACCGTGTGATGGCGAAAGGTTTCTAAAACGCACCTCATTTCTCATCTGCTTGTGCCCGGATTCGCCATTCCAGCCACTTTACTAGCAATCTCCCTCCTTGGAGCATCATCACCTTTAACCTCCTGTTCCGTACAGGTTGCAATTTGTACTGAGGATGAACGGGAAGACGTGGAACCAATGAGAGACTAGCTCTTGGTGTTGGGACAGGCACAGGTCACTCTATTTTCCCATCAGGAAGAAGAATTAACCACAGGCTCAGCCTGCCCCCCGGAACCAGAACAGGGCCTGAAGCCATCCTGCGCTTTTGCTGCCAGCTCCCTAAAATGCGAGCTGTAAAATGGAGGTTCAGGGCACTGCAATTCACAAACCTGCAGAGTTATAAATGATAACTCTCATCCACAAATATATTGAGGGAAGGCAAAGAAGAGGATTTGAAATCAAGGCAGAATTGCAGGAAACAGATTTCAGGAGGTAGATTCGAATCGCCTTTAAAGCACATGAAAACCGGCAAAACGTTGACAATGATGCCCTTGGCCAAAAAGGGCGTATGCGTTTTTTCCTGAATATATTCAGGAAAAAACGCATACGCCCTTTTTGGCCAACCAAGCAACCTGGAAAGGCAAATCAGCGCTACAAAGATGTCTCGCTTCCCATCGGTCAAAAGGGCCATGCTGAAAAAAGTGTCAACACCAGAAATGCAGGACAGGCCATGGAGAAATGGGAGCCTTGCTACACTGATGGGTGGGATGTAAATTGTCAACAGCCACTCTGGAGAAGTGTACGGTGAGTCCTGAAACGTCTAAAAAGCAAAGCTTAGAGAGCATAGGGCACTTCCACTCATGGGGGTATAAATTGGGAAAATTAAAAATCAGCAAGACACAAGCACCCCAAAGTTTACGGCTGCTCTGTTGACAAGGACCTCCACTTCATTCCACCTTCAATATCCCAGGAAAGAGAAAAATGGATAAAGAAGTTGTGGTCCTTATGTACAATGGAATATCACTCAGCCGTGAAATCAATGTCATAAGGCTAGTAGCAGCATGATGAGTGGATTTAGGTACGACGACTCTAAGTGAAATAAGTCACACAGAAAAGGACACTTCTCATAAGGTATCACTTATAGAGGGAATGTAAAAACCGTTACACTTGAACTGAATTACAAAACAGAACAGAGTCACACATGCAGAAAACACACTATGGCTGCTTAACGGGAAAGGTGAGGTGGGGTGATACATAAAACAAGGGTTTCAAATTAGCTCAGATACCGTTCCATAAACCCAATATGTAATAGACAAGACCTACTCCTTGCTCAGAGAACTGGACTCAACACGCCCTATTCACCACACAAGAATATATCTGACTAGTAATAATCTTAAAACTTATGTATTGATATCTCTCTGTTAGTGTGTCAATTGGGTAAAAAGCGGCATAAACACAGCAGTGAAAAGCAGCTAAACCCCATTATAAAAATAAATTACTTTGAAAAACCCATGAAACAAAGACAGTGAAAGAGAGAGAAATTCTTACACAATGCGTTCAGGGGCTGTGATGCAACCTGGATTGACCATATCTAGACCCACAGCTGGATGAGACATAAGGGTGGACACTGTTGTGGCTGAGAGGTTTGGTGAGGTTGGGTGAGCAAACGCAGACCCTTTAAATAATACTGCGTGGTACCCATCGCATGGGTCCCAAATCTCCAGGTTCAAGGGCATCTTCCTACATCGAAAACATGCATGAGATACCCAGAAGATGGTACACCGTGTGATGGGGAAAGGTTTCTAAAACGCACCTCATTTCTCATCTGCTTGTGCCCGGGTTCACCATTCCAGCCACTTTACTAGCAATCTCCCTCCTTGGAGCATCAGCACCTTTAACCTCCTGTTCCGTACAGGTTGCAATTTGTACTGAGGATGAACGGGAAGACGTGGAACCAATGAAAGACTAGCTCTTGGTGTTGGGACAGGCACAGGTCACTCTATTTTCCCATCAGGAAGAAGAATTAACCACAGGCTCAGCCTGCCCCCCGGAACCAGAACAGGGCCTGAAGCCATCCTGCGCTTTTGCGGCCAGCTCCCTAAAAAGCGAGTTGTAAAATGGAGGTTCAGGGCACTGCAATTCACAAACCTGCAGACTTATAAATGATAACTCTCATCCACAAATATATTGAGGGAAGGCAAAGAAGAGGATTTGAAATCAAGGCAGAATTGCAGGAAACAGATTTCAGGAGGTAGATTCGAATTGCCTTTAAAGCACATGAAAAGTGGCAAAACGTTGACAATGATGCCCTTGGCCAAAAAGGGCGTATGCGTTTTTTCCTAAATATATTCAGGAAAAAACGCATACGCACTTTTTGGCCAACCAAGCAACCTGGAAAGGCAAATCAGCGCTACAAAGATGTCTCGCTTCCCATCGGTCAAAAGGGCCATGCTGAAAAAAGTGTCAAAACCAGAAATGCAGGACAGGCCATGGAGAAATGGGAGCCTTGCTACACTGATGGGCGGGATGTAAATTGTCAACAGCCACTCTGGAGAAGTGTACGGTGAGTCCTGAAACGTCTAAAAAGCAAAGCTTAGAGAGCATAGGGCACTTCCACTCATGGGGGTATAAATTGGGAAAATGAAAAATCAGCAAGACACAAGCACCCCAAAGTTTAGGGCTGCTCTGTTGACAAGAACCTCCACTTCATTCCACCTTCAATATCGCAGGAAAGAGAAAAATGGATAAAGAAGTTGTGGTCCTTATGTACAATGGAATATCACTCAGCCGTGAAATCAATGTCATAAGGCTAGTAGCAGCATGATGAGTGGATTTAGGTACGACGACTCTAAGTGAAATAAGTCACACAGAAAAGGACACTTCTCATAAGGTATCACTTATAGAGGGAATGTAAAAACCGTTACACTTGAACTGAATTACAAAACAGAACAGAGTCACACATGCAGAAAACACACTATGGCTGCTTAACGGGAAAGGTGAGGTGGGGTGATACATAAAACAAGGGTTTCAAATTAGCTCAGATACCGTTCCATAAACCCAATATGTAATAGACAAGACCTACTCCTTGCTCAGAGAACTGGACTCAACACGCCCTATTCACCGCACAAGAATATATCTGACTAGTAATAATCTTAAAACCAATGTATTGATATCTCTCTGTTAGTGGGTCAAGTGGGTAAAAAGCGGCATAAACACAGCAGTGAAAAGCAGCTAAACCCCATTATAAAAATAAATTACTTTGAAAAACCCATGAAACAAAGACAGTGAAAGAGAGAGAAATTCTTACACAATGCGTTCAGGGGCTGTGATGCAACCTGGATTGACCATATCTAGACCCACAGCTGGATGAGACATAAGGGTGGACACTGTTGCGGCTGAGAGGTTTGGTGAGGTTGGGTGAGCAGACGCAGACCCTTTAAAGTAATACTGTGTGGTACCCATCGCATGGGTCCCAAATCTCCAGGTTCAAGGTCATCTTCCTACATCGAAAACATGCATGAGATACCCAGAAGATGGTACACCGTGTGATGGCGAAAGGTTTCTAAAACGCACCTCATTTCTCATCTGCTTGTGCCCGGATTCGCCATTCCAGCCACTTTACTAGCAATCTCCCTCCTTGGAGCATCATCACCTTTAACCTCCTGTTCCGTACAGGTTGCAATTTGTACTGAGGATGAACGGGAAGACGTGGAACCAATGAGAGACTAGCTCTTGGTGTTGGGACAGGCACAGGTCACTCTATTTTCCCATCAGGAAGAAGAATTAACCACAGGCTCAGCCTGCCCCCCGGAACCAGAACAGGGCCTGAAGCCATCCTGCGCTTTTGCTGCCAGCTCCCTAAAAAGCGAGCTGTAAAATGGAGGTTCAGGGCACTGCAATTCACAAACCTGCAGAGTTATAAATGATAACTCTCATCCACAAATATATTGAGGGAAGGCAAAGAAGAGGATTTGAAATCAAGGCAGAATTGCAGGAAACAGATTTCAGGAGGTAGATTCGAATCGCCTTTAAAGCACATGAAAACCGGCAAAACGTTGACAATGATGCCCTTGGCCAAAAAGGGCGTATGCGTTTTTTCCTGAATATATTCAGGAAAAAACGCATACGCCCTTTTTGGCCAACCAAGCAACCTGGAAAGGCAAATCAGCGCTACAAAGATGTCTCGCTTCCCATCGGTCAAAAGGGCCATGCTGAAAAAAGTGTCAACACCAGAAATGCAGGACAGGCCATGGAGAAATGGGAGCCTTGCTACACTGATGGGTGGGATGTAAATTGTCAACAGCCACTCTGGAGAAGTGTACGGTGAGTCCTGAAACGTCTAAAAAGCAAAGCTTAGAGAGCATAGGGCACTTCCACTCATGGGGGTATAAATTGGGAAAATTAAAAATCAGCAAGACACAAGCACCCCAAAGTTTACGGCTGCTCTGTTGACAAGGACCTCCACTTCATTCCACCTTCAATATCCCAGGAAAGAGAAAAATGGATAAAGAAGTTGTGGTCCTTATGTACAATGGAATATCACTCAGCCGTGAAATCAATGTCATAAGGCTAGTAGCAGCATGATGAGTGGATTTAGGTACGACGACTCTAAGTGAAATAAGTCACACAGAAAAGGACACTTCTCATAAGGTATCACTTATAGAGGGAATGTAAAAACCGTTACACTTGAACTGAATTACAAAACAGAACAGGGTCACACATGCAGAAAACACACTATGGCTGCTTAACGGGAAAGGTGAGGTGGGGTGATACATAAAACAAGGGTTTCAAATTAGCTCAGATACCGTTCCATAAACCCAATATGTAATAGACAAGACCTACTCCTTGCTCAGAGAACTGGACTCAACACGCCCTATTCACCACACAAGAATATATCTGACTAGTAATAATCTTAAAACTTATGTATTGATATCTCTCTGTTAGTGTGTCAATTGGGTAAAAAGCGGCATAAACACAGCAGTGAAAAGCAGCTAAACCCCATTATAAAAATAAATTACTTTGAAAAACCCATGAAACAAAGACAGTGAAAGAGAGAGAAATTCTTACACAATGCGTTCAGGGGCTGTGATGCAACCTGGATTGACCATATCTAGACCCACAGCTGGATGAGACATAAGGGTGGACACTGTTGTGGCTGAGAGGTTTGGTGAGGTTGGGTGAGCAAACGCAGACCCTTTAAATAATACTGCGTGGTACCCATCGCATGGGTCCCAAATCTCCAGGTTCAAGGGCATCTTCCTACATCGAAAACATGCATGAGATACCCAGAAGATGGTACACCGTGTGATGGGGAAAGGTTTCTAAAACGCACCTCATTTCTCATCTGCTTGTGCCCGGGTTCACCATTCCAGCCACTTTACTAGCAATCTCCCTCCTTGGAGCATCAGCACCTTTAACCTCCTGTTCCGTACAGGTTGCAATTTGTACTGAGGATGAACGGGAAGACGTGGAACCAATGAAAGACTAGCTCTTGGTGTTGGGACAGGCACAGGTCACTCTATTTTCCCATCAGGAAGAAGAATTAACCACAGGCTCAGCCTGCCCCCCGGAACCAGAACAGGGCCTGAAGCCATCCTGCGCTTTTGCGGCCAGCTCCCTAAAAAGCGAGTTGTAAAATGGAGGTTCAGGGCACTGCAATTCACAAACCTGCAGACTTATAAATGATAACTCTCATCCACAAATATATTGAGGGAAGGCAAAGAAGAGGATTTGAAATCAAGGCAGAATTGCAGGAAACAGATTTCAGGAGGTAGATTCGAATTGCCTTTAAAGCACATGAAAAGTGGCAAAACGTTGACAATGATGCCCTTGGCCAAAAAGGGCGTATGCGTTTTTTCCTAAATATATTCAGGAAAAAACGCATACGCACTTTTTGGCCAACCAAGCAACCTGGAAAGGCAAATCAGCGCTACAAAGATGTCTCGCTTCCCATCGGTCAAAAGGGCCATGCTGAAAAAAGTGTCAAAACCAGAAATGCAGGACAGGCCATGGAGAAATGGGAGCCTTGCTACACTGATGGGCGAGATGTAAATTGTCAACAGCCACTCTGGAGAAGTGTACGGTGAGTCCTGAAACGTCTAAAAAGCAAAGCTTAGAGAGCATAGGGCACTTCCACTCATGGGGGTATAAATTGGGAAAATTAAAAATCAGCAAGACACAAGCACCCCAAAGTTTAGGGCTGCTCTGTTGACAAGGACCTCCACTTCATTCCACCTTCAATATCGCAGGAAAGAGAAAAATGGATAAAGAAGTTGTGGTCCTTATGTACAATGGAATATCACTCAGCCGTGAAATCAATGTCATAAGGCTAGTAGCAGCATGATGAGTGGATTTAGGTACGACGACTCTAAGTGAAATAAGTCACACAGAAAAGGACACTTCTCATAAGGTATCACTTATAGAGGGAATGTAAAAACCGTTACACTTGAACTGAATTACAAAACAGAACAGAGTCACACATGCAGAAAACACACTATGGCTGCTTAACGGGAAAGGTGAGGTGGGGTGATACATAAAACAAGGGTTTCAAATTAGCTCAGATACCGTTCCATAAACCCAATATGTAATAGACAAGACCTACTCCTTGCTCAGAGAACTGGACTCAACACGCCCTATTCACCGCACAAGAATATATCTGACTAGTAATAATCTTAAAACCTACGTATTGATATCTCTCTGTTAGTGGGTCAAGTGGGTAAAAAGCGGCATAAACACAGCAGTGAAAAGCAGCTAAACCCCATTATAAAAATAAATTACTTTGAAAAACCCATGAAACAAAGACAGTGAAAGAGAGAGAAATTCTTACAGAATGCGTTCAGGGGCTGTGATGCAACCTGGATTGACCATATCTAGACCCACAGCTGGATGAGACATAATGGTGGACACTGTTGCGGCTGAGAGGTTTGGTGAGGTTGGGTGAGCAAACGCAGACCCTTTAAAGTAATACTGCGTGGTACCCATCGCATGGGTCCCAAATCTCCAGGTTCAAGGTCATCTTCCTACATCGAAAACATGCATGAGATACCCAGAAGATGGTACACCGTGTGATGGGGAAAGGTTTCTAAAACGCACCTCATTTCTCATCTGCTTGTGCCCGGGTTCGCCATTCCAGCCACTTTACTAGCAATCTCCCTCCTTGGAGCATCAGCACCTTTAACCTCCTGTTCCGTACAGGTTGCAATTTGTACTGAGGATGAACGGGAAGACGTGGAACCAATGAAAGACTAGCTCTTGGTGTTGGGACAGGCACAGGTCACTCTATTTTCCCATCAGGAAGAAGAATTAACCACAGGCTCAGCCTGCCCCCCGGAACCAGAACAGGGCCGGAAGCCATCCTGCGCTTTTGCGGTCAGCTCCCTAAAAAGCGAGTTGTAAAATGGAGGTTCAGGGCACTGCAATTCACAAACCTGCAGAGTTATAAATGATAACTCTCATCCACAAATATATTGAGGGAAGGCAAAGAAGAGGATTTGAAATCAAGGCAGAATTGCAGGAAACAGATTTCAGGAGGTAGATTCGAATCGCCTTTAAAGCACATGAAAACCTTCAAAACGTTGACAATGATGCCCTTGGCCAAAACGGGCATATGCGTTTTTCCCTGAATATATTCAGGAAAAAACGCATACGCCCTTTCTGGCCAACTAAGCAACCTGGAAAGGCAAATCAGCGCTACAAAGATGTCTCGCTTCCCATCGGTCAAAAGGGCCATGCTGAAAAAAGTGTCAAAACCAGAAATGCAGGACAGGCCATGGAGAAATGGGAGCCTTGCTACACTGATGGGTGGGATGTAAATTGTCAACAGCCACTCTGGAGAAGTGTACGGTGAGTCCTGAAACGTCTAAAAAGCAAAGCTTAGAGAGCATAGGGCACTTCCACTCATGGGGGTATAAATTGGGAAAATTAAAAATCAGCAAGACACAAGCACCCCAAAGTTTAGGGCTGCTCTGTTGACAAGGACCTCCACTTCATTCCACCTTCAATATCGCAGGAAAGAGAAAAATGGATAAAGAAGTTGTGGTCCTTATGTACAATGGAATATCACTCAGCCGTGAAATCAATGTCATAAAGCTAGTAGCAGCATGATGAGTGGATTTAGGTACGACGACTCTAAGTGAAATAAGTCACACAGAAAAGGACACTTCTCATAAGGTATCACTTATAGAGGGAATGTAAAAACCGTTACACTTGAACTGAATTACAAAACAGAACAGAGTCACACATGCAGAAAACACACTATGGCTGCTTAACGGGAAAGGTGAGGTGGGGTGATACATAAAACAAGGGTTTCAAATTAGCTCAGATACCGTTCCATAAACCCAATATGTAATAGACAAGACCTACTCCTTGCTCAGAGAACTGGACTCAACACGCCCTATTCACCGCACAAGAATATATCTGACTAGTAATAATCTTAAAACTTATGTATTGATATCTCTCTGTTAGTGTGTCAAGTGGGTGTAAAGCGGCATAAACACAGCAGTGAAAAGCAGCTAAACCCCATTATAAAAATAAATTACTTTGAAAAACCCATGAAACAAAGACAGTGAAAGAGAGAGAAATTCTTACACAATGCGTTCAGGGGCTGTGATGCAACCTGGATTGACCATATCTAGACCCACAGCTGGATGAGACATAAGGGTGGACACTGTTGCGGCTGAGAGGTTTGGTGAGGTTGGGTGAGCAAACGCAGACCCTTTAAAGTAATACTGCGTGGTACCCATCGCATGGGTCCCAAATCTCCAGGTTCAAGGTCATCTTCCTACATCGAAAACATGCATGAGATACCCAGAAGATGGTACACCGTGTGATGGCGAAAGGTTTCTAAAACGCACCTCATTTCTCATCTGCTTGTGCCCGGATTCGCCATTCCAGCCACTTTACTAGCAATCTCCCTCCTTGGAGCATCATCACCTTTAACCTCCTGTTCCGTACAGGTTGCAATTTGTACTGAGGATGAACGGGAAGACGTGGAACCAATGAGAGACTAGCTCTTGGTGTTGGGACAGGCACAGGTCACTCTATTTTCCCATCAGGAAGAAGAATTAACCACAGGCTCAGCCTGCCCCCCGGAACCAGAACAGGGCCTGAAGCCATCCTGCGCTTTTGCTGCCAGCTCCCTAAAAAGCGAGTTGTAAAATGGAGGTTCAGGGCACTGCAATTCACAAACCTGCAGAGTTATAAATGATAACTCTCATCCACAAATATATTGAGGGAAGGCAAAGAAGAGGATTTGAAATCAAGGCAGAATTGCAGGAAACAGATTTCAGGAGGTAGATTCGAATCGCCTTTAAAGCACATGAAAACCGGCAAAACGTTGACAATGATGCCCTTGGCCAAAAAGGGCGTATGCGTTTTTTCCTGAATATATTCAGGAAAAAACGCATACGCCCTTTTTGGCCAACCAAGCAACCTGGAAAGGCAAATCAGCGCTACAAAGATGTCTCGCTTCCCATCGGTCAAAAGGGCCATGCTGAAAAAAGTGTCAACACCAGAAATGCAGGACAGGCCATGGAGAAATGGGAGCCTTGCTACACTGATGGGTGGGATGTAAATTGTCAACAGCCACTCTAGAGAAGTGTACGGTGAGTCCTGAAACGTCTAAAAAGCAAAGCTTAGAGAGCATAGGGCACTTCCACTCATGGGGGTATAAATTGGGAAAATTAAAAATCAGCAAGACACAAGCACCCCAAAGTTTAGGGCTGCTCTGTTGACAAGGACCTCCACTTCATTCCACCTTCAATATCGCAGGAAAGAGAAAAATGGATAAAGAAGTTGTGGTCCTTATGTACAATGGAATATCACTCAGCCGTGAAATCAATGTCATAAGGCTAGTAGCAGCATGATGAGTGGATTTAGGTACGACGACTCTAAGTGAAATAAGTCACACAGAAAAGGACACTTCTCATAAGGTATCACTTATAGAGGGAATGTAAAAACCGTTACACTTGAACTGAATTACAAAACAGAACAGAGTCACACATGCAGAAAACACACTATGGCTGCTTAACGGGAAAGGTGAGGTGGGGTGATACATAAAACAAGGGTTTCAAATTAGCTCAGATACCGTTCCATAAACCCAATATGTAATAGACAAGACCTACTCCTTGCTCAGAGAACTGGACTCAACACGCCCTATTCACCGCACAAGAATATATCTGACTAGTAATAATCTTAAAACTTATGTATTGATATCTCTCTGTTAGTGTGTCAATTGGGTAAAAAGCGGCATAAACACAGCAGTGAAAAGCAGCTAAACCCCATTATAAAAATAAATTACTTTGAAAAACCCATGAAACAAAGACAGTGAAAGAGAGAGAAATTCTTACACAATGCGTTCAGGGGCTGTGATGCAACCTGGATTGACCATATCTAGACCCACAGCTGGATGAGACATAAGGGTGGACACTGTTGCGGCTGAGAGGTTTGGTGAGGTTGGGTGAGCAAACGCAGACCCTTTAAAGTAATACTGCGTGGTACCCATCGCATGGGTCCCAAATCTCCAGGTTCAAGGTCATCTTCCTACATCGAAAACATGCATGAGATACCCAGAAGATGGTACACCGTGTGATGGCGAAAGGTTTCTAAAACGCACCTCATTTCTCATCTGCTTGTGCCCGGATTCGCCATTCCAGCCACTTTACTAGCAATCTCCCTCCTTGGAGCATCATCACCTTTAACCTCCTGTTCCGTACAGGTTGCAATTTGTACTGAGGATGAACGGGAAGACGTGGAACCAATGAGAGACTAGCTCTTGGTGTTGGGACAGGCACAGGTCACTCTATTTTCCCATCAGGAAGAAGAATTAACCACAGGCTCAGCCTGCCCCCCGGAACCAGAACAGGGCCTGAAGCCATCCTGCGCTTTTGCTGCCAGCTCCCTAAAAAGCGAGTTGTAAAATGGAGGTTCAGGGCACTGCAATTCACAAACCTGCAGACTTATAAATGATAACTCTCATCCACAAATATATTGAGGGAAGGCAAAGAAGAGGATTTGAAATCAAGGCAGAATTGCAGGAAACAGATTTCAGGAGGTAGATTCGAATCGCCTTTAAAGCACATGAAAAGCGGCAAAACGTTGACAATGATGCCCTTGGCCAAAAAGGGCGTATGCGTTTTTTCCTGAATATATTCAGGAAAAAACGCATACGCCCTTTTTGGCCAACCAAGCAACCTGGAAAGGCAAATCAGCGCTACAAAGATGTCTCGCTTCCCATCGGTCAAAAGGGCCATGCTGAAAAAAGTGTCAAAACCAGAAATGCAGGACAGGCCATGGAAAAATGGGAGCCTTGCTACACTGATGGGCAGGATGTAAATTGTCAACAGCCACTCTGGAGAAGTGTACGGTGAGTCCTGAAACGTCTAAAAAGCAAAGCTTAGAGAGCATAGGGCACTTCCACTCATGGGGGTATAAATTGGGAAAATGAAAAATCAGCAAGACACAAGCACCCCAAAGTTTAGGGCTGCTCTGTTGACAAGGACCTCCACTTCATTCCACCTTCAATATCGCAGGAAAGAGAAAAATGGATAAAGAAGTTGTGGTCCTTATGTACAATGGAATATCACTCAGCCGTGAAATCAATGTCATAAGGCTAGTAGCAGCATGATGAGTGGATTTAGGTACGACGACTCTAAGTGAAATAAGTCACACAGAAAAGGACACTTCTCATAAGGTATCACTGATAGAGGGAATGTAGAAACCGTTACACTTGAACTGAATTACAAAACAGAACAGAGTCACACATGCAGAAAACACACTATGGCTGCTTAACGGGAAAGGTGCGGTGGGGTGATACATAAAACAAGGGTTTCAAATTAGCTCAGATACCGTTCCATAAAACCAATATGTAATAGACTAGACCTACTCCTTGCTCAGAGAACTGGACTCAACACGCCCTATTCACCGCACAAGAAGATATCTGACTAGTAATAATCTTAAAACCTATGTATTGATATCTCTCTGTTAGTGGGTCAAGTGGGTAAAAAGCGGCATAAACACAGCAGTGAAAAGCAGCTAAACCCCATTATAAAAATAAATTACTTTGAAAAACCCATGAAACAAAGACAGTGAAAGAGAGCGAAATTCTTACACAATGCGTTCAGGGGCTGTGATGCAACCTGGATTGACCATATCTAGACCCACAGCTGGATGAGACCTAAGGGTGGACACTGTTGCGGCTGAGAGGTTTGGTGAGGTTGGGTGAGCAAACGCAGACCCTTTAAATAATACTGCGTGGTACCCATCGCATGGGTCCCAAATCTCCAGGTTCAAGGGCATCTTCCTACATCGAAAACATGCATGAGATACCCAGAAGATGGTACACCGTGTGATGGGGAAAGGTTTCTAAAACGCACCTCATTTCTCATCTGCTTGTGCCCGGGTTCGCCATTCCAGCCACTTTACTAGCAATCTCCCTCCTTGGAGCATCAGCACCTTTAACCTCCTGTTCCGTACAGGTTGCAATTTGTACTGAGGATGAACGGGAAGACGTGGAACCAATGAAAGACTAGCTCTTGGTGTTGGGACAGGCACAGGTCACTCTATTTTCCCATCAGGAAGAAGAATTAACCACAGGCTCAGCCTGCCCCCCGGAACCAGAACAGGGCCTGAAGCCATCCTGCGCTTTTGCGGCCAGCTCCCTAAAAAGCGAGTTGTAAAATGGACGTTCAGGGCACTGCAATTCACAAACCTGCAGACTTATAAATGATAACTCTCATCCACAAATATATTGAGGGAAGGCAAAGAAGAGGATTTGAAATCAAGGCAGAATTGCAGGAAACAGATTTCAGGAGGTAGATTCGAATCGCTTTTAAAGCACATGAAAAGCGGCAAAACGTTGACAATGATGCCCTTGGCCAAAAAGGGCGTATGCGTTTTTTCCTAAATATATTCAGGAAAAAACGCATACGCACTTTTTGGCCAACCAAGCAACCTGGAAAGGCAAATCAGCGCTACAAAGATGTCTCGCTTCCCATCGGTCAAAAGGGCCATGCTGAAAAAAGTGTCAAAACCAGAAATGCAGGACAGGCCATGGAGAAATGGGAGCCTTGCTACACTGATGGGCGGGATGTAAATTGTCAACAGCCACTCTGGAGAAGTGTACGGTGAGTCCTGAAACGTCTAAAAAGCAAAGCTTAGAGAGCATAGGGCACTTCCACTCATGGGGGTATAAATTGGGAAAATTAAAAATCAGCAAGACACAAGCACCCCAAAGTTTAGGGCTGCTCTGTTGACAAGAACCTCCACTTCATTCCACCTTCAATATCGCAGGAAAGAGAAAAATGGATAAAGAAGTTGTGGTCCTTATGTACAATGGAATATCACTCAGCCGTGAAATCAATGTCATAAGGCTAGTAGCAGCATGATGAGTGGATTTAGGTACGACGACTCTAAGTGAAATAAGTCACACAGAAAAGGACACTTCTCATAAGGTATCACTTATAGAGGGAATGTAAAAACCGTTACACTTGAACTGAATTACAAAACAGAACAGAGTCACACATGCAGAAAACACACTATGGCTGCTTAACGGGAAAGGTGAGGTGGGGTGATACATAAAACAAGGGTTTCAAATTAGCTCAGATACCGTTCCATAAACCCAATATGTAATAGACAAGACCTACTCCTTGCTCAGAGAACTGGACTCAACACGCCCTATTCACCGCACAAGAATATATCTGACTAGTAATAATCTTAAAACCAATGTATTGATATCTCTCTGTTAGTGGGTCAAGTGGGTAAAAAGCGGCATAAACACAGCAGTGAAAAGCAGCTAAACCCCATTATAAAAATAAATTACTTTGAAAAACCCATGAAACAAAGACAGTGAAAGAGAGAGAAATTCTTACACAATGCGTTCAGGGGCTGTGATGCAACCTGGATTGACCATATCTAGACCCACAGCTGGATGAGACATAAGGGTGGACACTGTTGCGGCTGAGAGGTTTGGTGAGGTTGGGTGAGCAGACGCAGACCCTTTAAAGTAATACTGCGTGGTACCCATCGCATGGGTCCCAAATCTCCAGGTTCAAGGTCATCTTCCTACATCGAAAACATGCATGAGATACCCAGAAGATGGTACACCGTGTGATGGCGAAAGGTTTCTAAAACGCACCTCATTTCTCATCTGCTTGTGCCCGGATTCGCCATTCCAGCCACTTTACTAGCAATCTCCCTCCTTGGAGCATCATCACCTTTAACCTCCTGTTCCGTACAGGTTGCAATTTGTACTGAGGATGAACGGGAAGACGTGGAACCAATGAGAGACTAGCTCTTGGTGTTGGGACAGGCACAGGTCACTCTATTTTCCCATCAGGAAGAAGAATTAACCACAGGCTCAGCCTGCCCCCCGGAACCAGAACAGGGCCTGAAGCCATCCTGCGCTTTTGCTGCCAGCTCCCTAAAAAGCGAGCTGTAAAATGGAGGTTCAGGGCACTGCAATTCACAAACCTGCAGAGTTATAAATGATAACTCTCATCCACAAATATATTGAGGGAAGGCAAAGAAGAGGATTTGAAATCAAGGCAGAATTGCAGGAAACAGATTTCAGGAGGTAGATTCGAATCGCCTTTAAAGCACATGAAAACCGGCAAAACGTTGACAATGATGCCCTTGGCCAAAAAGGGCGTATGCGTTTTTTCCTGAATATATTCAGGAAAAAACGCATACGCCCTTTTTGGCCAACCAAGCAACCTGGAAAGGCAAATCAGCGCTACAAAGATGTCTCGCTTCCCATCGGTCAAAAGGGCCATGCTGAAAAAAGTGTCAACACCAGAAATGCAGGACAGGCCATGGAGAAATGGGAGCCTTGCTACACTGATGGGTGGGATGTAAATTGTCAACAGCCACTCTGGAGAAGTGTACGGTGAGTCCTGAAACGTCTAAAAAGCAAAGCTTAGAGAGCATAGGGCACTTCCACTCATGGGGGTATAAATTGGGAAAATTAAAAATCAGCAAGACACAAGCACCCCAAAGTTTACGGCTGCTCTGTTGACAAGGACCTCCACTTCATTCCACCTTCAATATCCCAGGAAAGAGAAAAATGGATAAAGAAGTTGTGGTCCTTATGTACAATGGAATATCACTCAGCCGTGAAATCAATGTCATAAGGCTAGTAGCAGCATGATGAGTGGATTTAGGTACGACGACTCTAAGTGAAATAAGTCACACAGAAAAGGACACTTCTCATAAGGTATCACTTATAGAGGGAATGTAAAAACCGTTACACTTGAACTGAATTACAAAACAGAACAGAGTCACACATGCAGAAAACACACTATGGCTGCTTAACGGGAAAGGTGAGGTGGGGTGATACATAAAACAAGGGTTTCAAATTAGCTCAGATACCGTTCCATAAACCCAATATGTAATAGACAAGACCTACTCCTTGCTCAGAGAACTGGACTCAACACGCCCTATTCACCACACAATAATATATCTGACTAGTAATAATCTTAAAACTTATGTATTGATATCTCTCTATTAGTGTGTCAATTGGGTAAAAAGCGGCATAAACACAGCAGTGAAAAGCAGCTAAACCCCATTATAAAAATAAATTACTTTGAAAAACCCATGAAACAAAGACAGTGAAAGAGAGAGAAATTCTTACACAATGCGTTCAGGGGCTGTGATGCAACCTGGATTGACCATATCTAGACACACAGCTGGATGAGACATAAGGGTGGACACTGTTGCGGCTGAGAGGTTTGGTGAGGTTGGGTGAGCAAACGCAGACCCTTTAAAGTAATACTGCGTGGTACCCATCGCATGGGTCCCAAATCTCCAGGTTCAAGGTCATCTTCCTACATCGAAAACATGCATGAGATACCCAGAAGATGGTACACCGTGTGATGGCGAAAGGTTTCTAAAACGCACCTCATTTCTCATCTGCTTGTGCCCGGATTCGCCATTCCAGCCACTTTACTAGCAATCTCCCTCCTTGGAGCATCATCACCTTTAACCTCCTGTTCTGTACAGGTTGCAATTTGTACTGAGGATGAACGGGAAGACGTGGAACCAATGAGAGACTAGCTCTTGGTGTTGGGACAGGCACAGGTCACTCTATTTTCCCATCAGGAAGAAGAATTAACCACAGGCTCAGCCTGCCCCCTGGAACCAGAACAGGGCCTGAAGCCATCCTGCGCTTTTGCTGCCAGCTCCCTAAAAAGCGAGTTGTAAAATGGAGGTTCAGGGCACTGCAATTCACAAACCTGCAGACTTATAAATGATAACTCTCATCCACAAATATATTGAGGGAAGGCAAAGAAGAGGATTTGAAATCAAGGCAGAATTGCAGGAAACAGATTTCAGGAGGTAGATTCGAATCGCCTTTAAAGCACATGAAAAGCGGCAAAACGTTGACAATGATGCCCTTGGCCAAAAAGGGCGTATGCGTTTTTTCCTGAATATATTCAGGAAAAAACGCATACGCCCTTTTTGGCCAACCAAGCAACCTGGAAAGGCAAATCAGCGCTACAAAGATGTCTCGCTTCCCATCGGTCAAAAGGGCCATGCTGAAAAAAGTGTCAAAACCAGAAATGCAGGACAGGCCATGGAAAAATGGGAGCCTTGCTACACTGATGGGCAGGATGTAAATTGTCAACAGCCACTCTGGAGAAGTGTACGGTGAGTCCTGAAACGTCTAAAAAGCAAAGCTTAGAGAGCATAGGGCACTTCCACTCATGGGGGTATAAATTGGGAAAATGAAAAATCAGCAAGACACAAGCACCCCAAAGTTTAGGGCTGCTCTGTTGACAAGTACCTCCACTTCATTCCACCTTCAATATCCCAGGAAAGAGAAAAATGGATAAAGAAGTTGTGGTCCTTATGTACAATGGAATATCATTCAGCCATGAAATCAATGTCATAAGGCTAGTAGCAGCATGATGAGTGGATTTAGGTACGACGATTCTAAGTGAAATAAGTCACACAGAAAAGGACACTTCTCATAAGGTATCACTGATAGAGGGAATGTAAAAACCGTTACACTTGAACTGAATTACAAAACAGAACAGAGTCACACATGCAGAAAACACACTATGGCTGCTTAACGGGAAAGGTGCGGTGGGGTGATACATAAAACAAGGGTTTCAAATTAGCTCAGATACCGTTCCATAAAACCAATATGTAATAGACTAGACCTACTCCTTGCTCAGAGAACTGGACTCAACACGCCCTATTCACCGCACAAGAATATATCTGACTAGTAATAATCTTAAAACCTATGTATTGATATCTCTCTGTTAGTGGGTCAAGTGGGTAAAAAGCGGCATAAACACAGCAGTGAAAAGCAGCTAAACCCCATTATAAAAATAAATTACTTTGAAAAACCCATGAAACAAAGACAGTGAAAGAGAGAGAAATTCTTACACAATGCGTTCAGGGGCTGTGATGCAACCTGGATTGACCATATCTAGACCCACAGCTGGATGAGACCTAAGGGTGGACACTGTTGCGGCTGAGAGGTTTGGTGAGGTTGGGTGAGCAAACGCAGACCCTTTAAATAATACTGCGTGGTACCCATCGCATGGGTCCCAAATCTCCAGGTTCAAGGGCATCTTCCTACATCGAAAACATGCATGAGATACCCAGAAGATGGTACACCGTGTGATGGGGAAAGGTTTCTAAAACGCACCTCATTTCTCATCTGCTTGTGCCCGGGTTCGCCATTCCAGCCACTTTACTAGCAATCTCCCTCCTTGGAGCATCAGCACCTTTAACCTCCTGTTCCGTACAGGTTGCAATTTGTACTGAGGATGAACGGGAAGACGTGGAACCAATGAAAGACTAGCTCTTGGTGTTGGGACAGGCACAGGTCACTCTATTTTCCCATCAGGAAGAAGAATTAACCACAGGCTCAGCCTGCCCCCCGGAACCAGAACAGGGCCTGAAGCCATCCTGCGCTTTTGCGGCCAGCTCCCTAAAAAGCGAGTTGTAAAATGGAGGTTCAGGGCACTGCAATTCACAAACCTGCAGACTTATAAATGGTAACTCTCATCCACAAATATATTGAGGGAAGGCAAAGAAGAGGATTTGAAATCAAGGCAGAATTGCAGGAAACAGATTTCAGGAGGTAGATTCGAATCGCCTTTAAAGCACATGAAAAGCGGCAAAACGTTGACAATGATGCCCTTGGCCAAAAAGGGCGTATGCGTTTTTTCCTGAATATATTCAGGAAAAAACGCATACGCCCTTTTTGGCCAACCAAGCAACCTGGAAAGGCAAATCAGCGCTACAAAGATGTCTCGCTTCCCATCGGTCAAAAGGGCCATGCTGAAAAAAGTGTCAAAACCAGAAATGCAGGACAGGCCATGGAAAAATGGGAGCCTTGCTACACTGATGGGCAGGATGTAAATTGTCAACAGCCACTCTGGAGAAGTGTACGGTGAGTCCTGAAACGTCTAAAAAGCAAAGCTTAGAGAGCATAGGGCACTTCCACTCATGGGGGTATAAATTGGGAAAATGAAAAATCAGCAAGACACAAGCACCCCAAAGTTTAGGGCTGCTCTGTTGACAAGGACCTCCACTTCATTCCACCTTCAATATCCCAGGAAAGAGAAAAATGGATAAAGAAGTTGTGGTCCTTATGTACAATGGAATATCACTCAGCCGTGAAATCAATGTCATAAGGCTAGTAGCAGCATGATGAGTGGATTTAGGTACGACGACTCTAAGTGAAATAAGTCACACAGAAAAGGACACTTCTCATAAGGTATCACTTATAGAGGGAATGTAAAAACCGTTACACTTGAACTGAATTACAAAACAGAACAGAGTCACACATGCAGAAAACACACTAGGGTTGCTTAACGGGAAAGGTGCGGTGGGGTGATACATAAAACAAGGGTTTCAAATTAGCTCAGATTCCGTTCCATAAACCCAATATGTAATAGACAAGACCTACTCCTTGCTCAGAGAACTGGACTCAACACGCCCTATTCACCGCACAAGAATATATCTGACTAGTAATAATCTTAAAACCTATGTATTGATATCTCTCTGTTTGTGTGTCAAGTGGGTAAAAAGCGGCATAAACACAGCAGTGAAAAGCAGCTAAACCCCATTATAAAAATAAATTACTTTGAAAAACCCATGAAACAAAGACAGTGAAAGAGAGAGAAATTCTTACACAATGCGTTCAGGGGCTGTGATGCAACCTGGATTGACCATATCTAGACCCACAGCTGGATGAGACATAAGGGTGGACACTCTTGGGGCTGAGAGTTTTGGTGAGGTTGGGTGAGCAAATGCAGACCCTTTAAAGTAATACTGCGTGGTACCCATCGCATGGGTCCCAAATCTCCAGGTTCAAGGGCATCTTCCTACATCGAAAACATGCATGAGAAACCCAGAAGATGGTACACCGTGTGATGGGGAAAGGTTTCTAAAACGCACCTCATTTCTCATCTCCTTGTGCCCGGGTTCGGTATTCCAGCCGCTTTACTAGCAATCTCCCTACTTGGAGCATCAGCACCTTTAACCTCCTGTTCCGTACAGGTTGCAATTTGTCCTGAGGGTGAACGGGAAGACGTGGAACCAATGAGAGACTAGCTCTTGGTGTTGGGACAGGCACAGGTCACTCTATTTTCCCATCAGGAAGAAGAATTAACCACAGGCTCAGCCTGCCACCCGGAACGAGAACAGGGCCTGAAGCCATCCTGCGCTATTGCGGCCAGCTCCCTAAAAAGCGAGTTGTAAAATGGAGGTTCAGGGCACTGCAATTCACAAACCTGCAGACTTATAAATGATAAATCTCGTCCACAAATATATTGAGGGAAGGCAAAGAAGAGGATTTGAAATCAAGGCAGAATTGCAGGAAACAGATTTCAGGAGGTAGATTCGAATCGCCTTTAAAGCACATGAAAAGCGGAAAAACTTTGACAATGATGCCCTTGGCCAAAAAGGGCGTATGCGTTTTTTCCTGAATATATTCAGGAAAAAACGCATACGCTCTTTTTGGCCAACCAAGCAACCTGGAAAAGCAAATCAGCGCTACAAAGAAGTCTCGCTTCCCATCGGTTAAAAGGGCCATGCTGAAAAAAGTGTCAAAACCAGAAATGCAGGACAGGCCATGGAGAAATGGGAGCCTTGCTACACTGATGGGCGGGATGTAAATTGCCAACAGCCACTCTGGAGAAGAGTACGGTGTGTCCTGAAACATCTAAAAAACACAGCTTAGAGAGCATAGGGCACTTCCACTCATGGGGGTATAAATTGGGAAAATGAAAAATCAGCAAGACACAAGCACCCCAAAGTTTAGGGTTGCTCTGTTGACAAGGACCTCCACTTCATTCCACCTTAAATATGCCAGGAAAGAGAAAAATGGATGAAGGAGTTGTGGTCCTTATGTACAATGGAATATCACTCAGCCATGAAATCAATGTCATAAGGCTAGTAGCAGCATGATGAGTGGATTTAGGTACGACAATTCTAAGTGAAATAAATCACACAGAAAAGGACACTTCTCATAAGGTATCACTGATAGAGGGAATGTAAAAACCGTTACACTTGAACTGAATTACAAAACAGAACGAGTCACACATGCAGAAAACACACTATGGCTGCTTAACGGGAAAGGGGAGGTGGGGTGATACATAAAACAAGGGTTTCAAATTAGCTCAGATACCATTCCATAAACCCAATGTGTAATAGACAAGACCTACTCCTTGCTCAGAGAACTGGACTCAACACGCCGTATTCACCGCACAAGAATATATATGACCAGTAATAATCTTAAAACCTATGTATTGATATCTCTCTGTTAGTGTGTCAAGTGGGTGTAAAGCAGCATAAACACAGCAGTGAAAAGCAGCTAAACCCCATTATAAAAATAAATTACTTTGAAAAACCCATGAAACAAAGACAGTGAAAGAGAGAGAAATTCTTACACAATTCGTTCAGGGGCTGTGATGCAACCTGGATTGACCATATCTAGACCCACAGCTGGATGAGACATAAGGGTGGACACTCTTGGGGCTGAGAGGTTTGGTGAGGTTGGGTGAGCAAACGCAGACCCTTTAAAGTAATACTGCGTGGTACCCATCCCATGGGTCCCAAATCTCCAGGTTCAAGGGCATCTTCCTACATCGAAAACATGCATGAGAAACCCAGAAGATGGTACACCGTGTGATGGGGAAAGGTTTCTAAAACGCACCTCATTTCTCAACTCCTTGTGCCCGGGTTCGCCATTCCAACCGCTCTACTAGAAATCTCCCTACTTGGAGCATCAGCACCTTTAACCTCTTGTTTCGTACAGGTTGCAATTTGTCCTGAGGATGAACGGGAAGATGGGGAACGAATGAGAGACTAGCTCTTGGTGTTGGGACAGGCAGAGGTCACTCTATTTTCCCATCAGGAAGAAGAATTAACCACATGATCAGCCTGCCCCCTGGAACCAGAACAGGGCCTGAAGCCATCCTGCACTTTTGCGGCCAGCTCCCAAAAAAGCGAGTTGTAAAATGGAGGTTCACGGCACTGCAATTCACAAACCTGCAGAGTTATAAATGATAACTCTCATCCACAAATATATTGAGGGAAGGCAAAGAAGAGGATTTGAAATCAAGGCAGAATTGCAGGAAACAGATTTCAGGAGGTAGATTCGAATCGCCTTAAAGCACATGAAAAGCGGCAAAACGTTGACAATGATGCCCTTGGCCAAAAAGGGCGTATGCGTTTTTTCCTGAATATATTCAGGAAAAAACGCATACGCCCTTTTTGGCCAACCAAGCAACCTGGAAAGGCAAATCAGCGCTACAAAGAAGTCTCGCTTCCCATCGGTTAAAAGGGCCATGCTGAAAAAAGTGTCAAAACCAGAAATGCAGGACAGGCCATGGAGAAATGGGAGCCTTGCTACACTGATGGGCGGGATGTAAATTGCCAACAGCCACTCTGGAGAAGAGTACGGTGTGTCCTGAAACATCTAAAAAACACAGCTTAGAGAGCATAGGGCACTTCCACTCATGGGGGTATAAATTGGGAAAATGAAAAATCAGCAAGACACAAGCACCCCAAAGTTTAGGGTTGCTCTGTTGACAAGGACCTCCACTTCATTCCACCTTAAATATGCCAGGAAAGAGAAAAATGGATAAAAGAGTTGTGGTCCTTATGTACAAAGGAATATCACTCAGCCATGAAATCAATGTCATAAGGCTAGTAGCAGCATGATGAGTGGATTTAGGTACGACGATTCTAAGTGAAGTAAGTTACACAGAAAAGGACACTTCTCATAAGGTATCAGTGATAGAGGGAATGTAAAAACCGTTACACTTGAACTGAATTACAAAACAGAACGGAGTCACACATGCAGAAAACACACTATGGCTGCTTAACGGGAAAGGTGAGGTGGGGTGATACATAAAACAAGGGTTTCAAATTAGCTCAGATACCGTTCCATAAAACCAATATGTAATAGACAAGACCTACTCCTTGCTCAGAGAACTGGACTCAACACGCCCTATTCACCGCACAAGAATATATCTGACTAGTAATAATCTTAAAACCTATGTATTCATATCTCTCTTTTTGTGTGTCAAGTGGGTGTAAAGCGGCATAAACACAGCAGTGAAAAGCAGCTAAACCCCATTATAAAAATAAATTACTTTGAAAAACCCATGAAACAAAGACAGTGAAAGAGAGCGAAATTCTTACACAATGCGTTCAGGGGCTGTGATGCAACCTGGATTGACCATATCTAGACCCACAGCTGGATGAGACATAAGGGTGGACACTCTTGGGGCTGAGAGGTTTGGTGAGGTTGGGTGAGCAAACGCAGACCCTTTAAAGTAATACTGCGTGGTACCCATCGCATGGGTCCCAAATCTCCAGGTTCAAGGGCATCTTCCTACATCGAAAACATGCATGAGAAACCCAGAAGATGGTACACCGTGTGATGGGGAAAGGTTTCTAAAACGCACCTCATTTCTCATCTCCTTGTGCCCGGGTTCGGTATTCCAGCCGCTTTACTAGCAATCTCCCTCCTTGGAGCATCAGCACCTTTAACCTCCTGTTCCGTACAGGTTGCAATTTGTCCTGAGTGTGAACGGGAAGACGTGGAACCAATGAGAGACTAGCTCTTGGTGTTGGGACAGGCACAGGTCACTCTATTTTCCCATCAGGAAGAAGAATTAACCACAGGCTCAGCCTGCCACCCGGAACAAGAACAGGGCCTGAAGCCATCCTGCGCTATTGCGGCCAGCTCCCTAAAAAGCGAGTTGTAAAATGGAGGTTCAGGGCACTGCATTTCACAAACCTGCAGACTTATAAATGATAACTCTCGTCCACAAATATATTGAGGGAAGGCAAAGAAGAGGATTTGAAATCAAGGCAGAATTGCAGGAAACATATTTCAGGAGGTAGATTCGAATCGCCTTTAAAGCACATGAAAAGCGGAAAAACTTTGACAATGATGCCCTTGGCCAAAAAGGGCGTATGCGTTTTTTCCTGAATATATTCAGGAAAAAACGCATACGCCCTTTTTGGCCAACCAAGCAACCTGGAAAGGCAAATCAGCGCTACAAAGAAGTCTCGCTTCCCATCGGTTAAAAGGGCCATGCTGAAAAAAGTGTCAAAACCAGAAATGCAGGACAGGCCATGGAGAAATGGGAGCCTTGCTACACTGATGGGCGGGATGTAAATTGCCAACAGCCACTCTGGAGAAGAGTACGGTGTGTCCTGAAACATCTAAAAAACACAGCTTAGAGAGCATAGGGCACTTCCACTCATGGGGGTATAAATTGGGAAAATGAAAAATCAGCAAGACACAAGCACCCCAAAGTTTATGGTTGCTCTGTTGACAAGGACCTCCACTTCATTCTACCTTAAATATGCCAGGAAAGAGAAAAATGGATAAAAGAGTTGTGGTCCTTATGTACAAAGGAATATCACTCAGCCATGAAATCAATGTCATAAGGCTAGTAGCAGCATGATGAGTGGATTTAGGTACGACGATTCTAAGTGAAGTAAGTTACACAGAAAAGGACACTTCTCATAAGGTATCAGTGATAGAGGGAATGTAAAAACCGTTACACTTGAACTGAATTACAAAACAGAACGGAGTCACACATGCAGAAAACACACTATGGCTGCTTAACGGGAAAGGTGAGGTGGGGTGATACATAAAACAAGGGTTTCAAATTAGCTCAGATACCGTTCCATAAACCCAATATGTAATAGACAAGACCTACTCCTTGCTCAGAGAACTGGACTCAACACGCCCTATTCACCGCACAAGAATATATCTGACTAGAAATAATCTTAAAACCTATGTATTCATATCTCTCTGTTAGTGTGTCAAGTGGGTGTAAAGCGGCATAAACACAGCAGTGAAAAGCAGCTAAACCCCATTATAAGAATAAATTACTTTTTCAAACCCATGAAACAAAGACAGTGAAAGAGAGTGAAATTCTTACACAATGCGTTCAGGGGCTATGATCCAACCTGGATTGACCATTTCTAGACCCACAGCTGGATGAGACATAAGGGTGGACACTCTTGAGGCTGAGAGGTTTGGTGAGGTTGGGTGAGCAAACGCAGACCCTTTAAAGTAATACTGCGTGGTACCCATCGCATGGGTCCCAAATCTCCAGGTTCAAGGGCATCTTCCTACATCGAAAACATGCATGAGAAACCCAGAAGATGGTACACCGTGTGATGGGGAAAGGTTTCTAAAACGCACCTCATTTCTCACCTCCTTGTGCTCGGGTTCGCCATTCCAGCCGCTTTACTAGCAATCTCCCTCCTTGGAGCATCAGCACCTTTAACCTCCTGTTCCGTACAGGTTGCAATTTGTCCTGAGTGTGAACGGGAAGACGTGGAACCAATGAGAGACTAGCTCTTGGTGTTGGGACAGGCACAGGTCACTCTATTTTCCCATCAGGAAGAAGAATTAACCACAGGCTCAGCCTGCCCCCCGGAACCAGAACAGGGCCTGAAGCCATCCTGAGCTTTTGCGGCCATCTCCCAAAAACGCGAGTTGTAAAATGGAGGTTCAGGGCACTGCAATTCACAAACCTGCAGAGTTATAAATGATACCTCTCGTCCACAAATATATTGAGGGAAGGCAAAGAAGAGGATTTGAAATCAAGGCAGAATTGCAGGAAACAGATTTCAGGAGGTAGATTCGAATCGCCTTTAAAGCACATGAAAAGCGGCAAAACGTTGACAATGATGCCCTTGGCCAAAAAGGGCGTATGCGTTTTTTCCTGAATATATTCAGGAAAAAACGCATACGCCCTTTTTGGCCAACCAAGCAACCTGGAAAGGCAAATCAGCGCTACAAAGAAGTCTCGCTTCCCATCGGTCAAAAGGGCCATGCTGAAAAAAGTGGCAAAACCAGAAATGCAGGACAGGCCATGGAGAAATGGGAGCCTTGCTACACTGATGGGCGGGATGTAAATTGTCAACAGCCACTCTGGAGAAGTGTACGGTGAGTCCTGAAACGTCTAAAAAGCAAAGCTTAGAGAGCATAGGGCACTTCCACTCATGGGGGTATAAATTGGGAAAATGAAAAATCAGCAAGACACAAGCACCCCAAAGTTTAGGGCTGCTCTGTTGACAAGGACCTCCACTTCATTCCACCTTCAATATCCCAGGAAAGAGAAAAATGGATAAAGAAGTTGTGGTCCTTATGTACAATGGAATATCACTCAGCCATGAAATCAATGTCTTAAGGCTAGTAGCAGCATGATAAGTGGATTTAGGTACGACGATTCTAAGTGAAATAAGTCACACAGAAAAGGACACTTCTCATAAGGTATCACTGATAGAGGGAATGTAAAAACCGTTACACTTGAACTGAATTACAAAACAGAACAGAGTCACACATGCAGAAAACACACTATGGCTGCTTCACGGGAAAGGTGAGGTGGGGTGATACATAAAACAAGGGTTTCAAATTAGCTCAGATACCGTTCCATAAACCCAATATGTAATAGACAAGACCTACTCCTTGCTCAGAGAACTGGACTCAACACGCCCTATTCACCGCACAAGAATATATCTGACTAGAAATAATCTTAAAACCTATGTATTCATATCTCTCTGTTAGTGTGTCAAGTGGGTGTAAAGCGGCATAAACACAGCAGTGAAAAGCAGCTAAACCCCATTATAAGAATAAATTACTTTTTCAAACCCATGAAACAAAGACAGTGAAAGAGAGCAAAATTCTTACACAATGCGTTCAGGGGCTATGATCCAACCTGGATTGACCATATCTAGACCCACAGCTGGATGAGACATAAGGGTGGACACTCTTGAGGCTGAGAGGTTTGGTGAGGTTGGGTGAGCAAACGCAGACCCTTTCAAGTAATACTGCGTGGTACCCATCGCATGGGTCCCAAATCTCCAGGTTCAAGGGCATCTTCCTACATCGAAAACATGCATGAGAAACCCAGAAGATGGTACACCGTGTGATGGGGAAAGGTTTCTAAAACGCACCTCATTTCTCATCTCCTTGTGCTCGGGTTCGCCATTCCAGCCACTTTACTAGCAATCTCCCTCCTTGGAGCATCAGCACCTTTAACCTCCTGTTCCGTACAGGTTGCAATTTGTCCTGAGGATGAACGGGAAGACGTGGAACCAATGAGAGACTAGCTCTTGGTGTTGGGACAGGCACAGGTCACTCTATTTTCCCATCAGGAAGAAGAATTAACCACAGGCTCAGCCTGCCCCCCGGAACCAGAACAGGGCCTGAAGCCATCCTGAGCTTTTGCGGCCATCTCCCAAAAACGCGAGTTGTAAAATGGAGGTTCAGGGCACTGCAATTCACAAACCTGCAGAGTTATAAATGATACCTCTCGTCCACAAATATATTGAGGGAAGGCAAAGAAGAGGATTTGAAATCAAGGCAGAATTGCAGGAAACAGATTTCAGGAGGTAGATTCGAATCGCCTTTAAAGCACATGAAAAGCGGCAAAACGTTGACAATGATGCCCTTGGCCAAAAAGGGCGTATGCGTTTTTTCCTGAATATATTCAGGAAAAAACGCATACGCCCTTTTTGGCCAACCAAGCAACCTGGAAAGGCAAATCAGCGCTACAAAGATGTCTCGCTTCCCATCGGTCAAAAGGGCCATGCTGAAAAAAGTGTCAAAACCAGAAATGCAGGACAGGCCATGGAAAAATGGGAGCCTTGCTACACTGATGGGCAGGATGTAAATTGTCAACAGCCACTCTGGAGAAGTGTACGGTGAGTCCTGAAACGTCTAAAAAGCAAAGCTTAGAGAGCATAGGGCACTTCCACTCATGGGGGTATAAATTGGGAAAATGAAAAATCAGCAAGACACAAGCACCCCAAAGTTTAGGGCTGCTCTGTTGACAAGGACCTCCACTTCATTCCACCTTCAATATCGCAGGAAAGAGAAAAATGGATAAAGAAGTTGTGGTCCTTATGTACAATGGAATATCACTCAGCCGTGAAATCAATGTCATAAGGCTAGTAGCAGCATGATGAGTGGATTTAGGTACGACGACTCTAAGTGAAATAAGTCACACAGAAAAGGACACTTCTCATAAGGTATCACTTATAGAGGGAATGTAAAAACCGTTACACTTGAACTGAATTACAAAACAGAACAGAGTCACACATGCAGAAAACACACTAGGGTTGCTTAACGGGAAAGGTGCGGTGGGGTGATACATAAAACAAGGGTTTCAAATTAGCTCAGATTCCGTTCCATAAACCCAATATGTAATAGACAAGACCTACTCCTTGCTCAGAGAACTGGACTCAACACGCCCTATTCACCGCACAAGAATATATCTGACTAGTAATAATCTTAAAACCTATGTATTGATATCTCTCTGTTTGTGTGTCAAGTGGGTAAAAAGCGGCATAAACACAGCAGTGAAAAGCAGCTAAACCCCATTATAAAAATAAATTACTTTGAAAAACCCATGAAACAAAGACAGTGAAAGAGAGAGAAATTCTTACACAATGCGTTCAGGGGCTGTGATGCAACCTGGATTGACCATATCTAGACCCACAGCTGGATGAGACATAAGGGTGGACACTCTTGGGGCTGAGAGTTTTGGTGAGGTTGGGTGAGCAAATGCAGACCCTTTAAAGTAATACTGCGTGGTACCCATCGCATGGGTCCCAAATCTCCAGGTTCAAGGGCATCTTCCTACATCGAAAACATGCATGAGAAACCCAGAAGATGGTACACCGTGTGATGGGGAAAGGTTTCTAAAACGCACCTCATTTCTCATCTCCTTGTGCCCGGGTTCGGTATTCCAGCCGCTTTACTAGCAATCTCCCTACTTGGAGCATCAGCACCTTTAACCTCCTGTTCCGTACAGGTTGCAATTTGTCCTGAGGATGAACGGGAAGATGGGGAACGAATGAGAGACTAGCTCTTGGTGTTGGGACAGGCAGAGGTCACTCTATTTTCCCATCAGGAAGAAGAATTAACCACATGATCAGCCTGCCCCCTGGAACCAGAACAGGGCCTGAAGCCATCCTGCGCTTTTGCGGCCAGCTCCCAAAAAAGCGAGTTGTAAAATGGAGGTTCACGGCACTGCAATTCACAAACCTGCAGAGTTATAAATGATAACTCTCATCCACAAATATATTGAGGGAAGGCAAAGAAGAGGATTTGAAATCAAGGCAGAATTGCAGGAAACAGATTTCAGGAGGTAGATTCGAATCGCCTTAAAGCACATGAAAAGCGGCAAAACGTTGACAATGATGCCCTTGGCCAAAAAGGGCGTATGCGTTTTTTCCTGAATATATTCAGGAAAAAACGCATACGCCCTTTTTGGCCAACCAAGCAACCTGGAAAGGCAAATCAGCGCTACAAAGAAGTCTCGCTTCCCATCGGTTAAAAGGGCCATGCTGAAAAAAGTGTCAAAACCAGAAATGCAGGACAGGCCATGGAGAAATGGGAGCCTTGCTACACTGATGGGCGGGATGTAAATTGCCAACAGCCACTCTGGAGAAGAGTACGGTGTGTCCTGAAACATCTAAAAAACACAGCTTAGAGAGCATAGGGCACTTCCACTCATGGGGGTATAAATTGGGAAAATGAAAAATCAGCAAGACACAAGCACCCCAAAGTTTAGGGTTGCTCTGTTGACAAGGACCTCCACTTCATTCCACCTTAAATATGCCAGGAAAGAGAAAAATGGATAAAAGAGTTGTGGTCCTTATGTACAAAGGAATATCACTCAGCCATGAAATCAATGTCATAAGGCTAGTAGCAGCATGATGAGTGGATTTAGGTACGACGATTCTAAGTGAAGTAAGTTACACAGAAAAGGACACTTCTCATAAGGTATCAGTGATAGAGGGAATGTAAAAACCGTTACACTTGAACTGAATTACAAAACAGAACGGAGTCACACATGCAGAAAACACACTATGGCTGCTTAACGGGAAAGGTGAGGTGGGGTGATACATAAAACAAGGGTTTCAAATTAGCTCAGATACCGTTCCATAAAACCAATATGTAATAGACAAGACCTACTCCTTGCTCAGAGAACTGGACTCAACACGCCCTATTCACCGCACAAGAATATATCTGACTAGTAATAATCTTAAAACCTATGTATTCATATCTCTCTTTTTGTGTGTCAAGTGGGTGTAAAGCGGCATAAACACAGCAGTGAAAAGCAGCTAAACCCCATTATAAAAATAAATTACTTTGAAAAACCCATGAAACAAAGACAGTGAAAGAGAGCGAAATTCTTACACAATGCGTTCAGGGGCTGTGATGCAACCTGGATTGACCATATCTAGACCCACAGCTGGATGAGACATAAGGGTGGACACTCTTGGGGCTGAGAGGTTTGGTGAGGTTGGGTGAGCAAACGCAGACCCTTTCAAGTAATACTGCGTGGTACCCATCGCATGGGTCCCAAATCTCCAGGTTCAAGGGCATCTTCCTACATCGAAAACATGCATGAGAAACCCAGAAGATGGTACACCGTGTGATGGGGAAAGGTTTCTAAAACGCACCTCATTTCTCATCTCCTTGTGCCCGGGTTCGGTATTCCAGCCGCTTTACTAGCAATCTCCCTCCTTGGAGCATCAGCACCTTTAACCTCCTGTTCCGTACAGGTTGCAATTTGTCCTGAGTGTGAACGGGAAGACGTGGAACCAATGAGAGACTAGCTCTTGGTGTTGGGACAGGCACAGGTCACTCTATTTTCCCATCAGGAAGAAGAATTAACCACAGGCTCAGCCTGCCACCCGGAACAAGAACAGGGCCTGAAGCCATCCTGCGCTATTGCGGCCAGCTCCCTAAAAAGCGAGTTGTAAAATGGAGGTTCAGGGCACTGCATTTCACAAACCTGCAGACTTATAAATGATAACTCTCGTCCACAAATATATTGAGGGAAGGCAAAGAAGAGGATTTGAAATCAAGGCAGAATTGCAGGAAACATATTTCAGGAGGTAGATTCGAATCGCCTTTAAAGCACATGAAAAGCGGAAAAACTTTGACAATGATGCCCTTGGCCAAAAAGGGCGTATGCGTTTTTTCCTGAATATATTCAGGAAAAAACGCATACGCCCTTTTTGGCCAACCAAGCAACCTGGAAAGGCAAATCAGCGCTACAAAGAAGTCTCGCTTCCCATCGGTTAAAAGGGCCATGCTGAAAAAAGTGTCAAAACCAGAAATGCAGGACAGGCCATGGAGAAATGGGAGCCTTGCTACACTGATGGGCGGGATGTAAATTGCCAACAGCCACTCTGGAGAAGAGTACGGTGTGTCCTGAAACATCTAAAAAACACAGCTTAGAGAGCATAGGGCACTTCCACTCATGGGGGTATAAATTGGGAAAATGAAAAATCAGCAAGACACAAGCACCCCAAAGTTTATGGTTGCTCTGTTGACAAGGACCTCCACTTCATTCTACCTTAAATATGCCAGGAAAGAGAAAAATGGATAAAAGAGTTGTGGTCCTTATGTACAAAGGAATATCACTCAGCCATGAAATCAATGTCATAAGGCTAGTAGCAGCATGATGAGTGGATTTAGGTACGACGATTCTAAGTGAAGTAAGTTACACAGAAAAGGACACTTCTCATAAGGTATCAGTGATAGAGGGAATGTAAAAACCGTTACACTTGAACTGAATTACAAAACAGAACGGAGTCACACATGCAGAAAACACACTATGGCTGCTTAACGGGAAAGGTGAGGTGGGGTGATACATAAAACAAGGGTTTCAAATTAGCTCAGATACCGTTCCATAAACCCAATATGTAATAGACAAGACCTACTCCTTGCTCAGAGAACTGGACTCAACACGCCCTATTCACCGCACAAGAATATATCTGACTAGAAATAATCTTAAAACCTATGTATTCATATCTCTCTGTTAGTGTGTCAAGTGGGTGTAAAGCGGCATAAACACAGCAGTGAAAAGCAGCTAAACCCCATTATAAGAATAAATTACTTTTTCAAACCCATGAAACAAAGACAGTGAAAGAGAGTGAAATTCTTACACAATGCGTTCAGGGGCTATGATCCAACCTGGATTGACCATTTCTAGACCCACAGCTGGATGAGACATAAGGGTGGACACTCTTGAGGCTGAGAGGTTTGGTGAGGTTGGGTGAGCAAACGCAGACCCTTTAAAGTAATACTGCGTGGTACCCATCGCATGGGTCCCAAATCTCCAGGTTCAAGGGCATCTTCCTACATCGAAAACATGCATGAGAAACCCAGAAGATGGTACACCGTGTGATGGGGAAAGGTTTCTAAAACGCACCTCATTTCTCACCTCCTTGTGCTCGGGTTCGCCATTCCAGCCACTTTACTAGCAATCTCCCTCCTTGGAGCATCAGCACCTTTAACCTCCTGTTCCGTACAGGTTGCAATTTGTCCTGAGGATGAACGGGAAGACGTGGAACCAATGAGAGACTAGCTCTTGGTGTTGGGACAGGCACAGGTCACTCTATTTTCCCATCAGGAAGAAGAATTAACCACAGGCTCAGCCTGCCCCCCGGAACCAGAACAGGGCCTGAAGCCATCCTGAGCTTTTGCGGCCATCTCCCAAAAACGCGAGTTGTAAAATGGAGGTTCAGGGCACTGCAATTCACAAACCTGCAGAGTTATAAATGATACCTCTCGTCCACAAATATATTGAGGGAAGGCAAAGAAGAGGATTTGAAATCAAGGCAGAATTGCAGGAAACAGATTTCAGGAGGTAGATTCGAATCGCCTTTAAAGCACATGAAAAGCGGCAAAACGTTGACAATGATGCCCTTGGCCAAAAAGGGCGTATGCGTTTTTTCCTGAATATATTCAGGAAAAAACGCATACGCCCTTTTTGGCCAACCAAGCAACCTGGAAAGGCAAATCAGCGCTACAAAGAAGTCTCGCTTCCCATCGGTCAAAAGGGCCATGCTGAAAAAAGTGGCAAAACCAGAAATGCAGGACAGGCCATGGAGAAATGGGAGCCTTGCTACACTGATGGGCGGGATGTAAATTGTCAACAGCCACTCTGGAGAAGTGTACGGTGAGTCCTGAAACGTCTAAAAAGCAAAGCTTAGAGAGCATAGGGCACTTCCACTCATGGGGGTATAAATTGGGAAAATGAAAAATCAGCAAGACACAAGCACCCCAAAGTTTAGGGCTGCTCTGTTGACAAGGACCTCCACTTCATTCCACCTTCAATATCCCAGGAAAGAGAAAAATGGATAAAGAAGTTGTGGTCCTTATGTACAATGGAATATCACTCAGCCATGAAATCAATGTCTTAAGGCTAGTAGCAGCATGATGAGTGGATTTAGGTACGACGATTCTAAGTGAAATAAGTCACACAGAAAAGGACACTTCTCATAAGGTATCACTGATAGAGGGAATGTAAAAACCGTTACACTTGAACTGAATTACAAAACAGAACAGAGTCACACATGCAGAAAACACACTATGGCTGCTTCACGGGAAAGGTGAGGTGGGGTGATACATAAAACAAGGGTTTCAAATTAGCTCAGATACCGTTCCATAAACCCAATATGTAATAGACAAGACCTACTCCTTGCTCAGAGAACTGGACTCAACACGCCCTATTCACCGCACAAGAATATATCTGACTAGAAATAATCTTAAAACCTATGTATTCATATCTCTCTGTTAGTGTGTCAAGTGGGTGTAAAGCGGCATAAACACAGCAGTGAAAAGCAGCTAAACCCCATTATAAGAATAAATTACTTTTTCAAACCCATGAAACAAAGACAGTGAAAGAGAGCGAAATTCTTACACAATGCGTTCAGGGGCTATGATCCAACCTGGATTGACCATATCTAGACCCACAGCTGGATGAGACATAAGGGTGGACACTCTTGAGGCTGAGAGGTTTGGTGAGGTTGGGTGAGCAAACGCAGACCCTTTCAAGTAATACTGCGTGGTACCCATCGCATGGGTCCCAAATCTCCAGGTTCAAGGGCATCTTCCTACATCGAAAACATGCATGAGAAACCCAGAAGATGGTACACCGTGTGATGGGGAAAGGTTTCTAAAACGCACCTCATTTCTCATCTCCTTGTGCTCGGGTTCGCCATTCCAGCCACTTTACTAGCAATCTCCCTCCTTGGAGCATCAGCACCTTTAACCTCCTGTTCCGTACAGGTTGCAATTTGTCCTGAGGATGAACGGGAAGACGTGGAACCAATGAGAGACTAGCTCTTGGTGTTGGGACAGGCACAGGTCACTCTATTTTCCCATCAGGAAGAAGAATTAACCACAGGCTCAGCCTGCCCCCCGGAACCAGAACAGGGCCTGAAGCCATCCTGAGCTTTTGCGGCCATCTCCCAAAAACGCGAGTTGTAAAATGGAGGTTCAGGGCACTGCAATTCACAAACCTGCAGAGTTATAAATGATACCTCTCGTCCACAAATATATTGAGGGAAGGCAAAGAAGAGGATTTGAAATCAAGGCAGAATTGCAGGAAACAGATTTCAGGAGGTAGATTCGAATCGCCTTTAAAGCACATGAAAAGCGGCAAAACGTTGACAATGATGCCCTTGGCCAAAAAGGGCGTATGCGTTTTTTCCTGAATATATTCAGGAAAAAACGCATACGCCCTTTTTGGCCAACCAAGCAACCTGGAAAGGCAAATCAGCGCTACAAAGAAGTCTCGCTTCCCATCGGTCAAAAGGGCCATGCTGAAAAAAGTGGCAAAACCAGAAATGCAGGACAGGCCATGGAGAAATGGGAGCCTTGCTACACTGATGGGCGGGATGTAAATTGTCAACAGCCACTCTGGAGAAGTGTACGGTGAGTCCTGAAACGTCTAAAAAGCAAAGCTTAGAGAGCATAGGGCACTTCCACTCATGGGGGTATAAATTGGGAAAATGAAAAATCAGCAAGACACAAGCACCCCAAAGTTTAGGGCTGCTCTGTTGACAAGGACCTCCACTTCATTCCACCTTCAATATCCCAGGAAAGAGAAAAATGGATAAAGAAGTTGTGGTCCTTATGTACAATGGAATATCACTCAGCCATGAAATCAATGTCTTAAGGCTAGTAGCAGCATGATAAGTGGATTTAGGTACGACGATTCTAAGTGAAATAAGTCACACAGAAAAGGACACTTCTCATAAGGTATCACTGATAGAGGGAATGTAAAAACCGTTACACTTGAACTGAATTACAAAACAGAACAGAGTCACACATGCAGAAAACACACTATGGCTGCTTCACGGGAAAGGTGAGGTGGGGTGATACATAAAACAAGGGTTTCAAATTAGCTCAGATACCGTTCCATAAAACCAATATGTAATAGACAAGACCTACTCCTTGCTCAGAGAACTGGACTCAACACGCCCTATTCACCGCACAAGAATATATCTGACTAGTAATAATCTTAAAACCTATGTATAGATATCTCTCTGTTAGTGTGTCAAGTGGGTGTAAAGCGGCATAAACACAGAAGTGAAAAGCAGCTAAACCCCATTATAAAAATAAATTACTTTGAATAACCCATGAAACAAAGACAGTGAAAGAGAGAGAAATTCTTACACAATTCGTTCAGGGGCTGTGATGCAACCTGGATTGACCATATCTAGACCCACAGCTGGATGAGACATAAGGGTGGACACTCTTGGGGCTGAGAGGTTTGGTGAGGTTGGGTGAGCAAACGCAGACCCTTTACAGTAATACTGCATGGTACCCATCGCATGGGTCCCAAATCTCCAGGTTCAAGGGCATCTTCCTACATCGAAAACATGCATGAGAAACCCAGAAGATGGTACACCGTGTGATGTGGAAAGGTTTCTAAAACGCACCTCATTTCTCATCTCCTTGTGGCCGGGTTCGCTATTCCAGCCGCTTTACTAGCAATCTCCCTACTTGGAGCATCAGCACCTTTAACCTCCTGTTCCGTACAGGTTGCAATTTGTCCTGAGGATGAACTGGAAGACGTGGAACCAATGAGAGACTAGCTCTTGGTGTTGGGACAGGCACAGGTCACTCTATTTTCCCATCAGGAAGAAGAATTAACCACAGGCTCAGCCTGCCCCCGGAACCAGAACAGGGCCTGAAGGCATCCTGCGCTTTTGCGGCCAGCTCCCTAAAAAGCGAGTTGTAAAATGGAGGTTCAGGGCACTGCAATTCACAAACCTGCAGAGTTATAAATGATAACTCTCGTCCACAAATATATTGAGGGAAGGCAAAGAAGAGGATTTGAAATCAAGGCAGAATTGCAGGAAACAGATTTCAGGAGGTAGATTCGAATCGCCTTTAAAGCACATGAAAAGCGGCAAAACGTTGACAATGATGCCCTTGGCCAAAAAGGGCGTATGCGTTTTTTCCTGAATATATTCAGGAAAAAACGCATACGCCCTTTTTGGCCAACCAAGCAACCTGGAAAGGCAAATCAGCGCTACAAAGATGTCTCGCTTCCCATCGGTCAAAAGGGCCATGCTGAAAAAAGTGTCAAAACCAGAAATGCAGGACAGGCCATGGAGAAATGGGAGCCTTGCTACACTGATGGGCGGGATGTAAATTGTCAACAGCCACTCTGGAGAAGTGTACGGTGAGTCCTGAAACGTCTAAAAAGCAAAGCTTAGAGAGCATAGGGCACTTCCACTCATGGGGGTATAAATTGGGAAAATTAAAAATCAGCAAGACACAAGCACCCCAAAGTTTAGGGCTGCTCTGTTGACAAGGACCTCCACTTCATTCCACCTTCAATATCCCAGGAAAGAGAAAAATGGATAAAGAAGTTGTGGTCCTTATGTACAATGGAATATCACTCAGCCGTGAAATCAATGTCATAAGGCTAGTAGCAGCATGATGAGTGGATTTAGGTACGACGACTCCAAGTGAAATAAGTCACACAGAAAAGGACACTTCTCATAAGGTATCACTTATAGAGGGAATGTAAAAACCGTTACACTTGAACTGAATTACAAAACAGAACAGAGTCACACATGCAGAAAACACACTATGGCTGCTTAACGGGAAAGGTGAGGTGGGGTGATACATAAAACAAGGGTTTCAAATTAGCTCAGATACCGTTCCATAAACCCAATATGTAATAGACAAGACCTACTCCTTGCTCAGAGAACTGGACTCAACACGCCCTATTCACCGCACAAGAATATATCTGACTAGTAATAATCTTAAAACCTATGTATTGATATCTCTCTGTTAGTGTGTCAAGTGGGTGTAAAGCGGCATAAACACAGCAGTGAAAAGCAGCTAAACCCCATTATAAAAATAAATTACTTTGAAAAACCCATGAAACAAAGACAGTGAAAGAGAGCGAAATTCTTACACAATGCGTTCAGGGGCTGTGATGCAACCTGGATTGACCATATCTAGACCCACAGCTGGATGAGACATAAGGGTGAACACTGTTGCGGCTGAGAGGTTTGGTGAGGTTGGGTGAGCAAACGCAGACCCTTTAAAGTAATACTGCGTGGTACCCATCGCATGGGTCCCAAATCTCCAGGTTCAAGGGAATCTTCCTACATCGAAAACATGCATGAGAAACCCAGAAGATGGTACACCGTGTGATGGGGAAAGGTTTCTAAAACGCACCTCATTTCTCATCTCCTTGTGCTCGGGTTCGCCATTCCAGCCACTTTACTAGCAATCTCCCTCCTTGGAGCATCATCACCTTTAACCTCCTGTTCCGTACAGGTTGCAATTTGTCCTGAGGATGAACGGGAAGACGTGGAACCAATGAGAGACTAGCTCTTGGTGTTGGGACAGGCACAGGTCACTCTATTTTCCTATCAGGAAGAAGAATTAACCACAGGCTCAGCCTGCCACCCGGAACCAGAACAGGGTCTGAAGCCATCCTGCGCTATTGCGGCCAGCTCCCTAAAAAGCGAGTTGTAAAATGGAGGTTCAGGGCACTGCAATTCACAAAACTGCAGACTTATAAATGATAACTCTCGTCCACAAATATATTGAGGGAAGGCAAAGAAGAGAATTTGAAATCAAGGCAGAATTGCAGGAAACAGATTTCAGGAGGTAGATTCGAATCGCCTTTAAAGCACATGAAAAGCGGCAAAATGTTGAAAATGATGCCCTTGGCCAAAAAGGGCGTATGCGTTTTTTCCTGAATATATTCAGGAAAAAACGCATACGCCCTTTTTGGCCAACCAAGCAACCTGGAAAGGCAAATCAGCGCTACAAAGATGTCTCGCTTCCCATCGGTCAAAAGGGCCATGCTGAAAAAAGTGTCAAAACCAGAAATGCAGGACAGGCCATGGAGAAATGGGAGCCTTGCTACACTGATGGGCGGGATGTAAATTGTCAACAGCCACTCTGGAGAAGTGTACGGTGAGTCCTGAAACGTCTAAAAAGCAAAGCTTAGAGAGCATAGGGCACTTCCACTCATGGGGGTATAAATTGGGAAAATTAAAAATCAGCAAGACACAAGCACCCCAAAGTTTAGGGCTGCTCTGTTGACAAGGACCTCCACTTCATTCCACCTTCAATATCCCAGGAAAGAGAAAAATGGATAAAGAAGTTGTGGTCCTTATGTACAATGGAATATCACTCAGCCATGAAATCAATGTCATAAGGCTAGTAGCAGCATGATGAGTGGATTTAGGTACGACGATTCTAAGTGAAATAAGTCACACAGAAAAGGACACTTCTCATAAGGTATCACTGATAGAGGGAATGTAAAAACCATTACACTTGAACTGAATTACAAATCAGAACAGAGTCACACATGCAGAAAACACACTATGGCTGCTTCACGGGAAAGGTGAGGTGGGGTGATACATAAAACAAGGGTTTCAAATTAGCTCAGATACCGTTCCATAAAACCAATATGTAATAGACAAGACCTACTCCTTGCTCAGAGAACTGGACTCAACACGCCCTACTCACCGCACAAGAATATATCTGACTAGTAATAATCTTAAAACCTATGTATAGATATCTCTCTGTTAGTGTGTCAAGTGGGTGTAAAGCGGCATAAACACAGCAGTGAAAAGCAGCTAAACCCCATTATAAAAATAAATTACTTTGAAAAACCCATGAAACAAAGACAGTGAAAGAGAGCGAAATTCTTACACAATTCGTTCAGGGGCTGTGATGCAACCTGGATTGACCATATCTAGACCCACAGCTGGATGAGACATAAGGGTGGACACTCTTGGGGCTGAGAGGTTTGGTGAGGTTGGGTGAGCAAACGCAGACCCTTTACAGTAATACTGCATGGTACCCATCGCATGGGTCACAAATCTCCAGGTTCAAGGGCATCTTCCTACATCGAAAACATGCATGAGATACCCAGAAGATGGTACACCGTGTGATGGGGAAAGGTTCCTAAAACGCACCTCATTTCTCATCTCCTTGTGGCCGGGTTCGCTATTCCAGCCGCTTTACCAGCAATCTCCCTACTTGGAGCATCAGCACCTTTAACCTCCTGTTCCGTACAGGTTGCAATTTGTCCTGAGGATGAACGGGAAGACGTGGAACCAATGAGAGACTAGCTCTTGGTGTTGGGACAGGCACATGTCACTCTATTTTCCCATCAGGAAGAAGAATTAACCACAGGCTCATCCTGCCCCCGGAACCAGAACAGGGCCTGAAGGCATCCTGCGCTTTTGCGGCCAGCTCCCTAAAAAGCGAGTTGTAAAATGGAGGTTCAGGGCACTGCAATTCACAAACCTGCAGAGTTATAAATGATAACTCTCGTCCACAAATATATTGAGGGAAGGCAAAGAAGAGGATTTGAAATCAAGGCAGAATTGCAGGAAACAGATTTCAGGAGGTAGATACGAAGCTCCTTTAAAGCACATGAAAAGCGGCAAAACGTTGACAATGATGCCCTTGGCCAAAAAGGGCGTATGCGTTTTTTCCTGAATATATTCAGGAAAAAACGCATACGCCCTTTTTGGCCAACCAAGCAACCTGGAAAGGCAAATCAGCGCTACAAAGATGTCTCGCTTCCCATCGGTCAAAAGGGCCATGCTGAAAAAAGTCTCAAAACCAAAAATGCAGGACAGGCCATGGAGAAATGGGAGCCTTGCTACACTGATGGGCGGGATGTAAATTGTCAACAGCCACTCTGGAGAAGCGTACGGTGAGTCCTGAAACGTCTAAAAAGCAAAGCTTAGAGAGCATAGGGCACTTCCACTCATGGGGGTATAAATTGGGAAAATGAAAAATCAGCAAGACACAAGTACCCCAAAGTTTAGGGCTGCTCTGTTGACAAGGACCTCCACTTCATTCCACCTTCAATATCCCAGGAAAGAGAAAAATGGATAAAGAAGTTGTGGTCCTTATGTACAATGGAATATCACTCAGCCATGAAATCAATGTCATAAGGCTAGTAGCAGCATGATGAGTGGATTTAGGTTCGACGATTCTAAGTGAAATAAGTCACACAGAAAAGGACACTTCTCATAAGGTATCACTGATAGAGGGAATGTAAAAACCGTTACACTTGAACTGAATTACAAAACAGAACAGAGTCACACATGCAGAAAACACACTATGGCTGCTTAACGGGAAAGGTGAGGTGGGGTGATACATAAAACAAGGGTTTCAAATTAGCTCAGATACCGTTCCATAAAACCAATATGTAATAGACAAGACCTACTCCTTGCTCAGAGAACTGGACTCAACACGCCCTATTCACCGCACAAGAATATATCTGACTAGTAATAATCTTAAAACCTATGTATAGATATCTCTCTGTTAGTGTGTCAAGTGGGTGTAAAGCGGCATAAACACAGAAGTGAAAAGCAGCTAAACCCCATTATAAAAATAAATTACTTTGAATAACCCATGAAACAAAGACAGTGAAAGAGAGCGAAATTCTTACACAATTCGTTCAGGGGCTGTGATGCAACCTGGATTGACCATATCTAGACACACAGCTGGATGAGACATAAGGGTGGACACTCTTGGGGCTGAGAGGTTTGGTGAGGTTGGGTGAGCAAACGCAGACCCTTTACAGTAATACTGCGTTGTACCCATCGCATGGGTCACAAATCTCCAGGTTCAAGGGCATCTTCCTACATCGAAAACATGCATGAGAAACCCAGAAGATGGTACACCGTGTGATGTGGAAAGGTTTCTAAAACGCACCTCATTTCTCATCTCCTTGTGGCCGGGTTCCCTATTCCAGCCGCTTTACTAGCAATCTCCCTACTTGGAGCATCAGCACCTTTAACCTCCTGTTCTGTACAGGTTGCAATTTGTCCTGAGGATGAACGGGAAGACGTGGAACCAATGAGAGACTAGCTCTTGGTGTTGGGACAGGCACAGGTCACTCTATTTTCCCATCAGGAAGAAGAATTAACCACAGGCTCAGCCTGCCACCCGGAACCAAAACAGGGCCTGAAGCCATCCTGCGCTATTGCGGCCAGCTCTCTAAAAAGCGAGTTGTAAAATGGAGGTTCAGGGCACTACAATTCACAAACCTGCAGACTTATAAATGATAACTCTCGTCCACAAATATATTGAGGGAAGGCAAAGAAGAGGATTTGAAATCAAGGCAGAATTGCAGGAAACAGATTTCAGGAGGTAGATTCGAATCGCCTTTAAAGCACATGAAAAGCGGCAAAACGTTGACAATGATGCCCTTGGCCAAAAAGGGCGTATGCGTTTTTTCCTGAATATATTCAGGAAAAAACGCATACGCCCTTTTTGGCCAACCAAGCAACCTGGAAAGGCAAATCAGCGCTACAAAGATGTCTCGCTTCCCATCGGTCAAAAGGGCCATGCTGAAAAAAGTGTCAAAACCAGAAATGCAGGAAAGGCCATGGAGAAATGGGAGCATTGCTACACTGATGGGCAGGATGTAAATTGTCAACAGCCACTCTGCAGAAGCGTACGGTGAGTCCTGAAACGTCTAAAAAGCAAAGCTTAGAGAGCATAGGGCACTTCCACTCATGGAGGTATAAATTGGGAAAATTAAAAATCAGCAAGACACAAGCACCCCAAAGTTTAGGGCTGCTCTGTTGACAAGGACCTCCACTTCATTCCACCTTCAATATCCCAGGAAAGAGAAAAATGGATAAAGAAGTTGTGGTCCTTATGTACAATGGAATATCACTCAGCCATGAAATCACTGTCATAAGGGTAGTAGCAGCATGATGAGTGGATTTAGGTACGACGACTCTAAGTGAAATAAGTCACACAGCAAAGGACACTTCTCATAAGGTATCACTTATAGAGGGAATGTAAAAACCGTTACACTTGAACTGAATTACAAAACAGAACAGAGTCACACATGCAGAAAACACACTATGGCTGCTTAACGGGAAAGGTGAGGTGGGGTGATACATAAAACAAGGGTTTCAAATTAGCTCAGATACCGTTCCATAAACCCAATATGTAATAGACAAGACCTACTCCTTGCTCAGAGAACTGGACTCAACACGCCCTATTCACCGCACAAGAATATATCTGACTAGTAATAATCTTAAAACCTATGTATTGATATCTCTCTGTTAGTGTGTCAAGTGGGTGTAAAGCGGCATAAACACAGCAGTGAAAAGCAGCTAAACCCCATTATAAAAATAAATTACTTTGAAAAACCCATGAAACAAAGACAGTGAAAGAGAGCGAAATTCTTACACAATGCGTTCAGGGGCTGTGATGCAACCTGGATTGACCATATCTAGACCCACAGCTGGATGAGACATAAGCGTGAACACTGTTGCGGCTGAGAGGTTTGGTGAGGTTGGGTGAGCAAACGCAGACCCTTTAAAGTAATACTGCGTGGTACCCATCGCATGGGTCCCAAATCTCCAGGTTCAAGGGCATCTTCCTACATCGAAAACATGCATGAGATACCCAGAAGATGGTACACCGTGTGATGGGGAAAGGTTTCTAAAACGCACCTCATTTCTCATCTGCTTGTGCCCGGGTTCGCCATTCCAGCCACTTTACTAGCAATCTCCCTCCTTGGAGCATCAGCACCTTTAACTTCCTGTTCCGTACAGGTTGCAATTTGTACTGAGGATGAACGGGAATACGTGGAACCAATGAAAGACTAGCTCTTGGTGTTGGGACAGGCACAGGTCACTCTATTTTCCCATCAGGAAGAAAAATTAACCATAGGCTCAGCCTGCCCCCCGGAACCAGAACAGGGCCTGAAGCCATCCTGCGCTTTTGCGGCCAGCTCCCTAAAAAGCGAGTTATAAAATGGAGGTTCAGGGCACTGCAATTCACAAACCTGCAGACTTATAAATGATAACTCTCATCCACAAATATATTGAGGGAAGGCAAAGAAGAGGATTTGAAATCAAGGCAGAATTGCAGGAAACAGATTTCAGGAGGTAGATTCGAATCGCCTTTAAAGCACATGAAAAGCGGCAAAACGTTGACAATGATGCCCTTGGCCAAAAAGGGCGTATGCGTTTTTTCCTGAATATATTCAGGAAAAAACGCATACGCCCTTTTTGGCCAACCAAGCAACCTGGAAAGGCAAATCAGCGCTACAAAGATGTCTCGCTTCCCATCGGTCAAAAGGGCCATGCTGAAAAAAGTGTCAAAACCAGAAACGCAGGACAGGCCATGGAGAAATGGGAGCCTTGCTACACTGATGGGCGGGATGTAAATTGTCAACAGCCACTCTGGAGAAGTGTACGGTGAATCCTGAAACGTCTAAAAAGCAAAGCTTAGAGAGCATAGGGCACTTCCACTCATGGGGGTATAAATTGGGAAAATGAAAAATCAGCAAGACACAAGCACCCCAAAGTTTAGGGCTGCTCTGTTGACAAGGACCTCCACTTCATTCCACCTTCAATATCCCAGGAAAGAGAAAAATGGATAAAGAAGTTGTGGTCCTTATGTACAATGGAATATCACTCAGCCGTGAAATCAATGTCATAAGGCTAGTAGCAGGATGATGAGTGGATTTAGGTACGACGACTCTAAGTGAAATAAGTCACACAGAAAAGGACACTTCTCAGAAGGTATCACTTATAGAGGGAATGTAAAAACCGTTACACTTGAACTGAATTACAAAACAGAACAGAGTCACACATGCAGAAAACACACTATGGCTGCTTAACGGGAAAGGTGAGGTGGGGTGATACATAAAACAAGGGTTTCAAATTAGCTCAGATACCGTTCCATAAACCCAATATGTAATAGACAAGACCTACTCCTTGCTCAGAGAACTGGACTCAACACGCCCTATTCACCGCACAAGAATATATCTGACTAGTAATAATCTTAAAAGCTATGTATTGATATCTCTCTGTTAGTGTGTGAAGTGGGTGTAAAGCGGCATAAACACAGCAGTGAAAAGCAGCTAAACCCCATTATAAAAATAAATTACTTTGAAAAACCCATGAAACAAAGACAGTGAAAGAGAGCGAAATTCTTACACAATGCGTTCAGGGGCTGTGATGCAACCTGGATTGACCATATCTAGACCCACAGCTGGATGAGACATAAGGGTGAACACTGTTGCGGCTGAGAGGTTTGGTGAGGTTGGGTGAGCAAACGCAGACCCTTTAAAGTAATACTGCGTGGTACCCATCGCATGGGTCCCAAATCTCTAGGTTCAAGGGAATCTTCCTACATCGAAAACATGCATGAGAAACCCAGAAGATGGTACACCGTGTGATGGGGAAAGGTTTCTAAAACGCACCTCATTTCTCATCTCCTTGTGCTCGGGTTCGCCATTCCAGCCACTTTACTAGCAATCTCCCTCCTTGGAGCATCATCACCTTTAACCTCCTGTTCCGTACAGGTTGCAATTTGTCCTGAGGATGAACGGGAAGACGTGAAACCAATGAGAGACTATCTCTTGGTGTTGGGACAGGCACAGGTCACTCTATTTTCCCATCAGGAAGAAGAATTAACCACAGGCTCAGCCTGCCCCCGGAACAAGTACAGGGCCTGAAGCCATCGTGCGCTTTTGCGGCCATCTCCCAAAAACGCGAGTTGTAAAATGGAGGTTCAGGGCACTGCAATTCACAAACCTGCAGAGTTATAAATGATAACTCTCGTCCACAAATATATTGAGGGAAGGCAAAGAAGAGGATTTGAAATCAAGGCAGAATTGCAGGAAACAGATTTCAGGAAGTAGATTCGAATCGCCTTTAAAGCACATGAAAAGCGGCAAAATGTTGACAATGATGCCCTTGGCCAAAAAGGGCGTATGCGTTTTTTCCTGAATATATTCAGGAAAAAACGCATACGCCCTTTTTGGCCAACCAAGCAACCTGGAAAGGCAAATCAGCGCTACAAAGATGTCTCGCTTCCCATCGGTCAAAAGGGCCATGCTGAAAAAAGTGTCAAAACCAGAAATGCAGGACAGGCCATGGAGAAATGGGAGCCTTGCTACACTGATGGGCGGGATGTAAATTGTCAACAGCCACTCTGGAGAAGCGTACGGTGAGTCCTGAAACGTCTAAAAAGCAAAGCTTAGAGAGCATAGGGCACTTCCACTCATGGAGGTATAAATTGGGAAAATTAAAAATCAGCAAGACACAAGCACCCCAAAGTTTAGGGCTGCTCTGTTGACAAAGACCTCCACTTCATTCCACCTTCAATATCCCAGGAAAGAGAAAAATGGATAAAGAAGTTGTGGTCCTTATGTACAATGGAATATCACTCAGCCATGAAATCACTGTCATAAGGCTAGTAGCAGCATGATGAGTGGATTTAGGTACGACGATTCTAAGTGAAATAAGTCACACAGAAAAGGACACTTCTCATAAGGTATCACTGATAGAGGGAATGTAAAAACCGTTACACTTGAACTGAATTACAAAACAGAACAGAGTCACACATGCAGAAAACACACTATGGCTGCTTCACGGGAAAGGTGAGGTGGGGTGATACATAAAACAAGGGTTTCAAATTAGCTCAGATACCGTTCCATAAAACCAATATGTAATAGACAAGACCTACTCCTTGCTCAGAGAACTGGACTCAACACGCCCTATTCACCGCACAAGAATATATCTGACTAGTAATAATCTTAAAACCTATGTATAGATATCTCTCTGTTAGTGTGTCAAGTGGGTGTAAAGCGGCATAAACACAGAAGTGAAAAGCAGCTAAACCCCATTATAAAAATAAATTACTTTGAATAACCCATGAAACAAAGACAGTGAAAGAGAGCGAAATTCTTACACAATTCGTTCAGGGGCTGTGATGCAACCTGGATTGACCATATCTAGACACACAGCTGGATGAGACATAAGGGTGGACACTCTTGGGGCTGAGAGGTTTGGTGAGGTTGGGTGAGCAAACGCAGACCCTTTAAAGTAATACTGTGTGGTACCCATCGCATGGGTCCCAAATCTCCAGGTTCAAGGGCATCTTCCTACATCGAAAACATGCATGAGAAACCCAGAAGATGGTACACCGTGTGATGGGGAAAGGTTTCTAAAACGCACCTCATTTCTCATCTCCTTGTGCTCGGGTTCGCCATTCCAGCCACTTTACTAGCAATCTCCCTCCTTGGAGCATCATCACCTTTAACCTCCTGTTCCGTACAGGTTGCAATTTGTCCTGAGGATGAACGGGAAGACGTGAAACCAATGAGAGACTATCTCTTGGTGTTGGGACAGGCACAGGTCACTCTATTTTCCCATCAGGAAGAAGAATTAACCACAGGCTCAGCCTGCCCCGGAACAAGTACAGGGCCTGAAGCCATCGTGCGCTTTTGCGGCCATCTCCCAAAAACGCGAGTTGTAAAATGGAGGTTCAGGGCACTGCAATTCACAAACCTGCAGAGTTATAAATGATAACTCTCGTCCACAAATATATTGAGGGAAGGCAAAGAAGAGGATTTGAAATCAAGGCAGAATTGCAGGAAACAGATTTCAGGAGGTAGATTCGAATCGCCTTTAAAGCACATGAAAAGCGGCAAAACGTTGACAATGATGCCCTTGGCCAAAAAGGGCGTATGCGTTTTTTCCTGAATATATTCAGGAAAAAACGCATACGCCCTTTTTGGCCAACCAAGCAACCTGGAAAGGCAAATCAGCGCTACAAAGATGTCTCGCTTCCCATCGGTGAAAAGGGCCATGCTGAAAAAAGTCTCAAAACCAGAAATGCAGGACAGGCCATGGAGAAATGGGAGCCTTGCTACACTGATGGGCGGGATGTAAATTGTCAACAGCCACTCTGGAGAAGCGTACGGTGAGTCCTGAAACGTCTAAAAAGCAAAGCTTAGAGAGCATAGGGCACTTCCACTCATGGAGGTATAAATTGGGAAAATTAAAAATCAGCAAGACACAAGCACCCCAAAGTTTAGGGCTGCTCTGTTGACAAGGACCTCCACTTCATTCCACCTTCAATATCCCAGGAAAGAGAAAAATGGATAAAGAAGTTGTGGTCCTTATGTACAATGGAATATCACTCAGCCATGAAATCACTGTCATAAGGCTAGTAGCAGCATGATGAGTGGATTTAGGTACGACGATTCTAAGTGAAATAAGTCACACAGAAAAGGACACTTCTCATAAGGTATCACTGATAGAGGGAATGTAAAAACCGTTACACTTGAACTGAATTACAAAACAGAACAGAGTCACACATGCAGAAAACACACTATGGCTGCTTCACGGGAAAGGTGAGGTGGGGTGATACATAAAACAAGGGTTTCAAATTAGCTCAGATACCGTTCCATAAAACCAATATGTAATAGACAAGACCTACTCCTTGCTCAGAGAACTGGACTCAACACGCCCTATTCACCGCACAAGAATATATCTGACTAGTAATAATCTTAAAACCTATGTATAGATATCTCTCTGTTAGTGTGTCAAGTGGGTGTAAAGCGGCATAAACACAGAAGTGAAAAGCAGCTAAACCCCATTATAAAAATAAATTACTTTGAATAACCCATGAAACAAAGACAGTGAAAGAGAGCGAAATTCTTACACAATTCGTTCAGGGGCTGTGATGCAACCTGGATTGACCATATCTAGACACACAGCTGGATGCGACATAAGGGTGGACACTCTTGGGGCTGAGAGGTTTGGTGAGGTTGGGTGAGCAAACGCAGACCCTTTAAAGTAATACTGTGTGGTACCCATCGCATGGGTCCCAAATCTCCAGGTTCAAGGGCATCTTCCTACATCGAAAACATGCATGAGAAACCCAGAAGATGGTACACCGTGTGATGGGGAAAGGTTTCTAAAACGCACCTCATTTCTCATCTCCTTGTGCTCGGGTTCGCCATTCCAGCCACTATACTAGCAATCTCCCTCCTTGGAGCATCATCACCTTTAACCTCCTGTTCCGTACAGGTTGCAATTTGTCCTGAGGATGAACGGGAAGACGTGGAACCAATGAGAGACTAGCTCTTGGTGTTGGCACAGGCACAAGTCACTCTATTTTCCCATCAGGAAGAAGAATTAACCACAGGCTCAGCCTGTCCCCCGGAACAAGAACAGGGCCTGAAGCCATCCTGCGCTTTTGCGGCCATCTCCCAAAAACGCGAGTTGTAAAATGGAGGTTCAGGGCACTGCAATTCACAAACCTGCAGAGTTATTAATGATAACTCTCGTCCACAAATATATTGAGGGAAGGCAAAGAAGAGGATTTGAAATCAAGGCAGAATTACAGGAAACAGATTTCAGGAGGTAGATTCGAATCGCCTTTAAAGCACATGAAAAGCGGCAAAACGTTGACAATGATGCCCTTGGCCAAAAAGGGCGTATGCGTTTTTTCCTGAATATATTCAGGAAAAAACGCATACGCCCTTTTTGGCCAACCAAGCAACCTGGAAAGGCAAATCAGCGCTACAAAGATGTCTCGCTTCCCATCGGTCAAAAGGGCCATGCTGAAAAAAGTGTCAAAACCAGAAATGCAGGACAGGCCATGGAGAAATGGGAGCCTTGCTACACTGATGGGCGGGATGTAAATTGTCAACAGCCACTCTGGAGAAGCGTACGGTGAGTCCTGAAACGTCTAAAAAGCAAAGCTTAGAGAGCATAGGGCACTTCCACTCATGGAGGTATAAATTGGGAAAATTAAAAATCAGCAAGACACAAGCACCCCAAAGTTTAGGGCTGCTCTGTTGACAAGGACCTCCACTTCATTCCACCTTCAATATCCCAGGAAAGAGAAAAATGGATAAAGAAGTTGTGGTCCTTATGTACAATGGAATATCACTCAGCCATGAAATCACTGTCATAAGGCTAGTAGCAGCATGATGAGTGGATTTAGGTACGACGATTCTAAGTGAAATAAGTCACACAGAAAAGGACACTTCTCATAAGGTATCACTGATAGAGGGAATGTAAAAACCGTTACACTTGAACTGAATTACAAAACAGAACAGAGTCACACATGCAGAAAACACACTATGGCTGCTTCACGGGAAAGGTGAGGTGGGGTGATACATAAAACAAGGGTTTCAAATTAGCTCAGATACCGTTCCATAAAACCAATATGTAATAGACAAGACCTACTCCTTGCTCAGAGAACTGGACTCAACACGCCCTATTCACCGCACAAGAATATATCTGACTAGTAATAATCTTAAAACCTATGTATAGATATCTCTCTGTTAGTGTGTCAAGTGGGTGTAAAGCGGCATAAACACAGAAGTGAAAAGCAGCTAAACCCCATTATAAAAATAAATTACTTTGAATAACCCATGAAACAAAGACAGTGAAAGAGAGCGAAATACTTACACAATTCGTTCAGGGGCTGTGATGCAACCTGGATTGACCATATCTAGACACACAGCTGGATGAGACATAAGGGTGGACACTCTTGGGGCTGAGAGGTTTGGTGAGGTTGGGTGAGCAAACGCAGACCCTTTAAAGTAATACTGTGTGGTACCCATCGCATGGGTCCCAAATCTCCAGGTTCAAGGGCATCTTCCTACATCGAAAACATGCATGAGAAACCCAGAAGATGGTACACCGTGTGATGGGGAAAGGTTTCTAAAACGCACCTCATTTCTCATCTCCTTGTGCCCGGGTTCGGTATTCCAGCCGCTTTACTAGCAATCTCCCTCCTTGGAGCATCAGCACCTTTAACCTCCTGTTCCGTACAGGTTGCAATTTGTCCTGAGTGTGAACGGGAAGACGTGGAACCAATGAGAGACTAGCTCTTGGTGTTGGGACAGGCACAGGTCACTCTATTTTCCCATCAGGAAGAAGAATTAACCACAGGCTCAGCCTGCCACCCGGAACAAGAACAGGGCCTGAAGCCATCCTGCGCTATTGCGGCCAGCTCCCTAAAAAGCGAGTTGTAAAATGGAGGTTCAGGGCACTGCATTTCACAAACCTGCAGACTTATAAATGATAACTCTCGTCCACAAATATATTGAGGGAAGGCAAAGAAGAGGATTTGAAATCAAGGCAGAATTGCAGGAAACATATTTCAGGAGGTAGATTCGAATCGCCTTTAAAGCACATGAAAAGCGGAAAAACTTTGACAATGATGCCCTTGGCCAAAAAGGGCGTATGCGTTTTTTCCTGAATATATTCAGGAAAAAACGCATACGCCCTTTTTGGCCAACCAAGCAACCTGGAAAGGCAAATCAGCGCTACAAAGAAGTCTCGCTTCCCATCGGTTAAAAGGGCCATGCTGAAAAAAGTGTCAAAACCAGAAATGCAGGACAGGCCATGGAGAAATGGGAGCCTTGCTACACTGATGGGCGGGATGTAAATTGCCAACAGCCACTCTGGAGAAGAGTACGGTGTGTCCTGAAACATCTAAAAAACACAGCTTAGAGAGCATAGGGCACTTCCACTCATGGGGGTATAAATTGGGAAAATGAAAAATCAGCAAGACACAAGCACCCCAAAGTTTATGGTTGCTCTGTTGACAAGGACCTCCACTTCATTCTACCTTAAATATGCCAGGAAAGGGAAAAATGGATAAAAGAGTTGTGGTCCTTATGTACAAAGGAATATCACTCAGCCATGAAATCAATGTCATAAGGCTAGTAGCAGCATGATGAGTGGATTTAGGTACGACGATTCTAAGTGAAGTAAGTTACACAGAAAAGGACACTTCTCATAAGGTATCAGTGATAGAGGGAATGTAAAAACCGTTACACTTGAACTGAATTACAAAACAGAACGGAGTCACACATGCAGAAAACACACTATGGCTGCTTAACGGGAAAGGTGAGGTGGGGTGATACATAAAACAAGGGTTTCAAATTAGCTCAGATACCGTTCCATAAACCCAATATGTAATAGACAAGACCTACTCCTTGCTCAGAGAACTGGACTCAACACGCCCTATTCACCGCACAAGAATATATCTGACTAGAAATAATCTTAAAACCTATGTATTCATATCTCTCTGTTAGTGTGTCAAGTGGGTGTAAAGCGGCATAAACACAGCAGTGAAAAGCAGCTAAACCCCATTATAAGAATAAATTACTTTTTCAAACCCATGAAACAAAGACAGTGAAAGAGAGTGAAATTCTTACACAATGCGTTCAGGGGCTATGATCCAACCTGGATTGACCATTTCTAGACCCACAGCTGGATGAGACATAAGGGTGGACACTCTTGAGGCTGAGAGGTTTGGTGAGGTTGGGTGAGCAAACGCAGACCCTTTAAAGTAATACTGCGTGGTACCCATCGCATGGGTCCCAAATCTCCAGGTTCAAGGGCATCTTCCTACATCGAAAACATGCATGAGAAACCCAGAAGATGGTACACCGTGTGATGGGGAAAGGTTTCTAAAACGCACCTCATTTCTCACCTCCTTGTGCTCGGGTTCGCCATTCCAGCCACTTTACTAGCAATCTCCCTCCTTGGAGCATCAGCACCTTTAACCTCCTGTTCCGTACAGGTTGCAATTTGTCCTGAGGATGAACGGGAAGACGTGGAACCAATGAGAGACTAGCTCTTGGTGTTGGGACAGGCACAGGTCACTCTATTTTCCCATCAGGAAGAAGAATTAACCACAGGCTCAGCCTGCCCCCCGGAACCAGAACAGGGCCTGAAGCCATCCTGAGCTTTTGCGGCCATCTCCCAAAAACGCGAGTTGTAAAATGGAGGTTCAGGGCACTGCAATTCACAAACCTGCAGAGTTATAAATGATACCTCTCGTCCACAAATATATTGAGGGAAGGCAAAGAAGAGGATTTGAAATCAAGGCAGAATTGCAGGAAACAGATTTCAGGAGGTAGATTCGAATCGCCTTTAAAGCACATGAAAAGCGGAAAAACGTTGACAATGATGCCCTTGGCCAAAAAGGGCGTATGCGTTTTTTCCTGAATATATTCAGGAAAAAACGCATACGCCCTTTTTGGCCAACCAAGCAACCTGGAAAGGCAAATCAGCGCTACAAAGAAGTCTCGCTTCCCATCGGTCAAAAGGGCCATGCTGAAAAAAGTGGCAAAACCAGAAATGCAGGACAGGCCATGGAGAAATGGGAGCCTTGCTACACTGATGGGCGGGATGTAAATTGTCAACAGCCACTCTGGAGAAGTGTACGGTGAGTCCTGAAACGTCTAAAAAGCAAAGCTTAGAGAGCATAGGGCACTTCCACTCATGGGGGTATAAATTGGGAAAATGAAAAATCAGCAAGACACAAGCACCCCAAAGTTTAGGGCTGCTCTGTTGACAAGGACCTCCACTTCATTCCACCTTCAATATCCCAGGAAAGAGAAAAATGGATAAAGAAGTTGTGGTCCTTATGTACAATGGAATATCACTCAGCCATGAAATCAATGTCTTAAGGCTAGTAGCAGCATGATAAGTGGATTTAGGTACGACGATTCTAAGTGAAATAAGTCACACAGAAAAGGACACTTCTCATAAGGTATCACTGATAGAGGGAATGTAAAAACCGTTACACTTGAACTGAATTACAAAACAGAACAGAGTCACACATGCAGAAAACACACTATGGCTGCTTCACGGGAAAGGTGAGGTGGGGTGATACATAAAACAAGGGTTTCAAATTAGCTCAGATACCGTTCCATAAACCCAATATGTAATAGACAAGACCTACTCCTTGCTCAGAGAACTGGACTCAACACGCCCTATTCACCGCACAAGAATATATCTGACTAGAAATAATCTTAAAACCTATGTATTCATATCTCTCTGTTAGTGTGTCAAGTGGGTGTAAAGCGGCATAAACACAGCAGTGAAAAGCAGCTAAACCCCATTATAAGAATAAATTACTTTTTCAAACCCATGAAACAAAGACAGTGAAAGAGAGCGAAATTCTTACACAATGCGTTCAGGGGCTATAATCCAACCTGGATTGACCATATCTAGACCCACAGCTGGATGAGACATAAGGGTGGACACTCTTGAGGCTGAGAGGTTTGGTGAGGTTGGGTGAGCAAACGCAGACCCTTTCAAGTAATACTGCGTGGTACCCATCGCATGGGTCCCAAATCTCCAGGTTCAAGGGAATCTTCCTACATCGAAAACATGCATGAGAAACCCAGAAGATGGTACACCGTGTGATGGGGAAAGGTTTCTAAAACGCACCTCATTTCTCATCTCCTTGTGCTCGGGTTCGCCATTCCAGCCACTTTACTAGCAATCTCCCTCCTTGGAGCATCAGCACCTTTAACCTCCTGTTCCGTACAGGTTGCAATTTGTCCTGAGGATGAACGGGAAGACGTGGAACCAATGAGAGACTAGCTCTTGGTGTTGGGACAGGCACAGGTCACTCTATTTTCCCATCAGGAAGAAGAATTAACCACAGGCTCAGCCTGCCCCCCGGAACCAGAACAGGGCCTGAAGCCATCCTGAGCTTTTGCGGCCATCTCCCAAAAACGCGAGTTGTAAAATGGAGGTTCAGGGCACTGCAATTCACAAACCTGCAGAGTTATAAATGATACCTCTCGTCCACAAATATATTGAGGGAAGGCAAAGAAGAGGATTTGAAATCAAGGCAGAATTGCAGGAAACAGATTTCAGGAGGTAGATTCGAATCGCCTTTAAAGCACATGAAAAGCGGAAAAACGTTGACAATGATGCCCTTGGCCAAAAAGGGCGTATGCGTTTTTTCCTGAATATATTCAGGAAAAAACGCATACGCCCTTTTTGGCCAACCAAGCAACCTGGAAAGGCAAATCAGCGCTACAAAGAAGTCTCGCTTCCCATCGGTCAAAAGGGCCATGCTGAAAAAAGTGGCAAAACCAGAAATGCAGGACAGGCCATGGAGAAATGGGAGCCTTGCTACACTGATGGGCGGGATGTAAATTGTCAACAGCCACTCTGGAGAAGTGTACGGTGAGTCCTGAAACGTCTAAAAAGCAAAGCTTAGAGAGCATAGGGCACTTCCACTCATGGGGGTATAAATTGGGAAAATGAAAAATCAGCAAGACACAAGCACCCCAAAGTTTAGGGCTGCTCTGTTGACAAGGACCTCCACTTCATTCCACCTTCAATATCCCAGGAAAGAGAAAAATGGATAAAGAAGTTGTGGTCCTTATGTACAATGGAATATCACTCAGCCATGAAATCAATGTCTTAAGGCTAGTAGCAGCATGATAAGTGGATTTAGGTACGACGATTCTAAGTGAAATAAGTCACACAGAAAAGGACACTTCTCATAAGGTATCACTTATAGAGGGAATGTAAAAACCGTTACACTTGAACTGAATTACAAAACAGAACAGAGTCACACATGCAGAAAACACACTATGGCTGCTTAACGGGAAAGGTGAGGTGGGGTGATACATAAAACAAGGGTTTCAAATTAGCTCAGATACCGTTCCATAAACCCAATATGTAATAGACAAGACCTACTCCTTGCTCAGAGAACTGGACTCAACACGCCCTATTCACCGCACAAGAATATATCTGACTAGTAATAATCTTAAAACCTATGTATTGATATCTCTCTGTTAGTGTGTCAAGTGGGTGTAAAGCGGCATAAACACAGCAGTGAAAAGCAGCTTAAACCCCATTATAAAAATAAATTTCTTTGAAAAACCAATGAAACAAAGTCAGTGAAATAGAGCGAAATTCTTACACAATGCGTTCAGGGGCTGTGATGCAACCTGGATTGACCATATCTAGACCCACAGCTGGATGAGACATAAGGGTGGACACTCTTGGGGCTGAGAGTTTTGGTGAGGTTGGGTGAGCAAAGGCAGACCCTTTCAAGTAATACTGCGTGGTACCCATCGCATGGGTCCCAAATCTCCAGGTTCAAGGGCATCTTCCTACATCGAAAACATGCATGAGAAACGCAGAAGATGGTACACCGTGTGATGGGGAAAGGTTTCTAAAACGCACCTCATTTCTCATCTCCTTGCGCCCGGGTTCGGTATTCCAGCCGCTTTACTAGCAATCTCCCTCCTTGGAGCATCAGCACCTTTAACCTCCTGTTCCGTACAGGTTGCAATTTGTCCTGAGGGTGAACGGGAAGACGTGGAACCAATGAGAGACTAGCTCTTGGTGTTGGCACAGGCACAGGTCACTCTATTTTCCCATCAGGAAGAAGAATTAACCACAGGCTCAGCCTGCCCCCCGGAACCAGAACAGGGCCTGAAGCCATCCTGCGCTTTTGCGGCCAGCTCCCTAAAAAGCGAGTTGTAAAATGGAGGTTCAGGGCACTGCAATTCACAAACCTGCAGACTTATAAATGATAACTCTCGTCCACAAATATATTGAGGGAAGGCAAAGAAGAGGATTTGAAATCAAGGCAGAATTGCAGGAAACAGATTTCAGGAGGTAGATTCGAATCGCCTTTAAAGCACATGAAAAGCGGAAAAACGTTGACAATGATGCCCTTGGCCAAAAAGGGCGTATGCGTTTTTTCCTGAATATATTCAGGAAAAAACGCATACGCCCTTTTTGGCCAACCAAGCAACCTGGAAAGGCAAATCAGCGCTACAAAGATGTCTCGCTTCCCATCGGTCAAAAGGGCCATGCTGAAAAAAGTGTCAAAACCAGAAATGCAGGACAGGCCATGGAGAAATGGGAGCCTTGCTACACTGATGGGCGGGATGTAAATTGTCAACAGCCACTCTGGAGAAGCGTACGGTGAGTCCTGAAACGTCTAAAAAGCAAAGCTTAGAGAGCATAGGGCACTTCCACTCATGGGGGTATAAATTGGGAAAATTAAAAATCAGCAAGACACAAGCACCCCAAAGTTTAGGGCTGCTCTGTTGACAAGGACCTCCACTTCATTCCACCTTCAATATCCCAGGAAAGAGAAAAATGGATAAAGAAGTTGTGGTCCTTATGTACAATGGAATATCACTCAGCCATGAAATCAATGTCATAAGGCTAGTAGCAGCATGATGAGTGGATTTAGGTACGACGATTCTAAGTGAAATAAGTCACACAGAAAAGGACACTTCTCATAAGGTATCACTTATAGAGGGAATGTAAAAACCGTTACACTTGAACTGTATTACAAAACAGAACAGAGTCACACATGCAGAAAACACACTATGGCTGCTTAACGGGAAAGGTGAGGTGGGGTGATACATAAAACAAGGGTTTCAAATTAGCTCAGATACCGTTCCATAAACCCAATATGTAATAGACAAGACCTACTCCTTGCTCAGAGAACTGGACTCAACACGCCCTATTCACCGCACAAGAATATATCTGACTAGTAATAATCTTAAAACCTATGTATTGATATCTCTCTGTTAGTGTGTCAAGTGGGTGTAAAGCGGCATAAACACAGCAGTGAAAAGCAGCTAAACCCCATTATAAAAATAAATTACTTTGAAAAACCCATGAAACAAAGACAGTGAAAGAGAGCGAAATTCTTACACAATGCGTTCAGGGGCTGTGATGCAACCTGGATTGACCATATCTAGACCCACAGCTGGATGAGACATAAGGGTGGACACTGTTGCGGCTGAGAGGTTTGGTGAGGTTGGGTGAGCAAACGCAGCCCCTTTAAAGTAATATTGCGTGGTACCCATCGCATGGGTCCCAAATCTCCAGGTTCAAGGGCATCTTCCTACATCAGAAACATGCATGAGAAACCCAGAAGATGGTACACCGTGTGATGGGGAAAGGTTTCTAAAACGCAATTCATTTCTCATCTCCTTGTGCTCGGGTTCGCCATTCCAGCCACTTTACTAGCAATCTCCCTCCTTGGAGCATCATCACCTTTAACCTCCTGTTCCGTACAGGTTGCAATTTGTCCTGAGGATGAACGGGAAGACGTGAAACCAATGAGAGACTATCTCTTGCTGTTGGGACAGGCACAGGTCACTCTATTTTCCCATCAGGAAGAAGAATTAACCACAGGCTCAGCCTGCCCCCCGGAACAAGAACAGGGCCTGAAGCCATCCTGCGCTTTTGCGGCCATCTCCCAAAAACGCGAGTTGTAAAATGGAGGTTCAGGGCACTGCAATTCACAAACCTGCAGAGTTATAAATGATAACTCTCGTCCACAAATATATTGAGGGAAGGCAAAGAAGAGGATTTGAAATCAAGGCAGAATTGCAGGAAACAGATTTCAGGAGGTAGATTCGAATCGCCTTTAAAGCACATGAAAAGCGGCAAAACGTTGACAATGATGCCCTTGGCCAAAAAGGGCGTATGCGTTTTTTCCTGAATATATTCAGGAAAAAACGCATACGCCCTTTTTGGCCAACCAAGCAACCTGGAAAGGCAAATCAGCGCTACAAAGATGTCTCGCTTCCCATCGGTCAAAAGGGCCATGCTGAAAAAAGTGTCAAAACCAGAAATGCAGGACAGGCCATGGAGAAATGGGAGCCTTGCTACACTGATGGGCGGGATGTAAATTGTCAACAGCCACTCTGGAGAAGCGTACGGTGAGTCCTGAAACGTCTAAAAAGCAAAGCTTAGAGAGCATAGGGCACTTCCACTCATGGGGGTATAAATTGGGAAAATTAAAAATCAGCAAGACACAAGCACCCCAAAGTTTAGGGCTGCTCTGTTGACAAGGACCTCCACTTCATTCCACCTTCAATATCCCAGGAAAGAGAAAAATGGATAAAGAAGTTGTGGTCCTTATGTACAATGGAATATCACTCAGCCATGAAATCAATGTCATAAAGCTAGTAGCAGCATGATGAGTGGATTTAGGTACGACGATTCTAAGTGAAATAAGTCACACAGAAAAGGACACTTCTCATAAGGTATCACTGATAGAGGGAATGTAAAAACCGTTACACTTGAACTGAATTACAAAACAGAACAGAGTCACACATGCAGAAAACACACTATGGCTGCTTCACGGGAAAGGTGAGGTGGGGTGATACATAAAACAAGGGTTTCAAATTAGCTCAGATACCGTTCCATAAAACCAATATGTAATAGACAAGACCTACTCCTTGCTCAGAGAACTGGACTCAACACGCCCTATTCACCGCACAAGAATATATCTGACTAGTAATAATCTTAAAACCTATGTATAGATATCTCTCTGTTAGTGTGTCAAGTGGGTGTAAAGCGGCATAAACACAGAAGTGAAAAGCAGCTAAACCCCATTATAAAAATAAATTACTTTGAATAACCCATGAAACAAAGACAGTGAAAGAGAGAGAAATTCTTACACAATTCGTTCAGGGGCTGTGATGCAACCTGGATTGACCATATCTAGACCCACAGCTGGATGAGACATAAGGGTGGACACTCTTGGGGCTGAGAGGTTTGGTGAGGTTGGGTGAGCAAACGCAGACCCTTTACAGTAATACTGCATGGTACCCATCGCATGGGTCCCAAATCTCCAGGTTCAAGGGCATCTTCCTACATCGAAAACATGCATGAGAAACCCAGAAGATGGTACACCGTGTGATGTGGAAAGGTTTCTAAAACGCACCTCATTTCTCATCTCCTTGTGGCCGGGTTCGCTATTCCAGCCGCTTTACTAGCAATCTCCCTACTTGGAGCATCAGCACCTTTAACCTCCTGTTCCGTACAGGTTGCAATTTGTCCTGAGGATGAACTGGAAGACGTGGAACCAATGAGAGACTAGCTCTTGGTGTTGGGACAGGCACAGGTCACTCTATTTTCCCATCAGGAAGAAGAATTAACCACAGGCTCAGCCTGCCCCCGGAACCAGAACAGGGCCTGAAGGCATCCTGCGCTTTTGCGGCCAGCTCCCTAAAAAGCGAGTTGTAAAATGGAGGTTCAGGGCACTGCAATTCACAAACCTGCAGAGTTATAAATGATAACTCTCGTCCACAAATATATTGAGGGAAGGCAAAGAAGAGGATTTGAAATCAAGGCAGAATTGCAGGAAACAGATTTCAGGAGGTAGATACGAAGCTCCTTTAAAGCACATGAAAAGCGGCAAAACGTTGACAATGATGCCCTTGGCCAAAAAGGGCGTATGCGTTTTTTCCTGAATATATTCAGGAAAAAACGCATACGCCCTTTTTGGCCAACCAAGCAACCTGGAAAGGCAAATCAGCGCTACAAAGATGTCTCGCTTCCCATCGGTCAAAAGGGCCATGCTGAAAAAAGTCTCAAAACCAAAAATGCAGGACAGGCCATGGAGAAATGGGAGCCTTGCTACACTGATGGGCGGGATGTAAATTGTCAACAGCCACTCTGGAGAAGCGTACGGTGAGTCCTGAAACGTCTAAAAAGCAAAGCTTAGAGAGCATAGGGCACTTCCACTCATGGGGGTATAAATTGGGAAAATGAAAAATCAGCAAGACACAAGTACCCCAAAGTTTAGGGCTGCTCTGTTGACAAGGACCTCCACTTCATTCCACCTTCAATATCCCAGGAAAGAGAAAAATGGATAAAGAAGTTGTGGTCCTTATGTACAATGGAATATCACTCAGCCATGAAATCAATGTCATAAGGCTAGTAGCAGCATGATGAGTGGATTTAGGTTCGACGATTCTAAGTGAAATAAGTCACACAGAAAAGGACACTTCTCATAAGGTATCACTGATAGAGGGAATGTAAAAACCGTTACACTTGAACTGAATTACAAAACAGAACAGAGTCACACATGCAGAAAACACACTATGGCTGCTTAACGGGAAAGGTGAGGTGGGGTGATACATAAAACAAGGGTTTCAAATTAGCTCAGATACCGTTCCATAAAACCAATATGTAATAGACAAGACCTACTCCTTGCTCAGAGAACTGGACTCAACACGCCCTATTCACCGCACAAGAATATATCTGACTAGTAATAATCTTAAAACCTATGTATAGATATCTCTCTGTTAGTGTGTCAAGTGGGTGTAAAGCGGCATAAACACAGAAGTGAAAAGCAGCTAAACCCCATTATAAAAATAAATTACTTTGAATAACCCATGAAACAAAGACAGTGAAAGAGAGCGAAATTCTTACACAATTCGTTCAGGGGCTGTGATGCAACCTGGATTGACCATATCTAGACACACAGCTGGATGAGACATAAGGGTGGACACTCTTGGGGCTGAGAGGTTTGGTGAGGTTGGGTGAGCAAACGCAGACCCTTTACAGTAATACTGCGTTGTACCCATCGCATGGGTCACAAATCTCCAGGTTCAAGGGCATCTTCCTACATCGAAAACATGCATGAGAAACCCAGAAGATGGTACACCGTGTGATGTGGAAAGGTTTCTAAAACGCACCTCATTTCTCATCTCCTTGTGGCCGGGTTCGCTATTCCAGCCGCTTTACTAGCAATCTCCCTACTTGGAGCATCAGCACCTTTAACCTCCTGTTCTGTACAGGTTGCAATTTGTCCTGAGGATGAACTGGAAGACGTGGAACCAATGAGAGACTAGCTCTTGGTGTTGGGACAGGCACAGGTCACTCTATTTTCCCATCAGGAAGAAGAATTAACCACAGGCTCAGCCTGCCACCCGGAACCAAAACAGGGCCTGAAGCCATCCTGCGCTATTGCGGCCAGCTCTCTAAAAAGCGAGTTGTAAAATGGAGGTTCAGGGCACTACAGTTCACAAACCTGCAGACTTATAAATGATAACTCTCGTCCACAAATATATTGAGGGAAGGCAAAGAAGAGGATTTGAAATCAAGGCAGAATTGCAGGAAACAGATTTCAGGAGGTAGATTCGAATCGCCTTTAAAGCACATGAAAAGCGGCAAAACGTTGACAATGATGCCCTTGGCCAAAAAGGGCGTATGCGTTTTTTCCTGAATATATTCAGGAAAAAACGCATACGCCCTTTTTGGCCAACCAAGCAACCTGGAAAGGCAAATCAGCGCTACAAAGATGTCTCGCTTCCCATCGGTCAAAAGGGCCATGCTGAAAAAAGTGTCAAAACCAGAAATGCAGGAAAGGCCATGGAGAAATGGGAGCATTGCTACACTGATGGGCGGGATGTAAATTGTCAACAGCCACTCTGCAGAAGCGTACGGTGAGTCCTGAAACGTCTAAAAAGCAAAGCTTAGAGAGCATAGGGCACTTCCACTCATGGGGGTATAAATTGGGAAAATGAAAAATCAGCAAGACACAAGCACCCCAAAGTTTAGGGCTGCTCTGTTGACAAGGACCTCCACTTCATTCCACCTTCAATATCCCAGGAAAGAGAAAAATGGATAAAGAAGTTGTGGTCCTTATGTACAATGGAATATCACTCAGCCATGAAATCACTGTCATAAGGGTAGTAGCAGCATGATGAGTGGATTTAGGTACGACGACTCTAAGTGAAATAAGTCACACAGCAAAGGACACTTCTCATAAGGTATCACTTATAGAGGGAATGTAAAAACCATTACACTTGAACTGAATTACAAAACAGAACAGAGTCACACATGCAGAAAACACACTATGGCTGCTTAACGGGAAAGGTGAGGTGGGGTGATACATAAAACAAGGGTTTCAAATTAGCTCAGATACCGTTCCATAAACCCAATATGTAATAGACAAGACCTACTCCTTGCTCAGAGAACTGGACTCAACACGCCCTATTCACCGCACAAGAATATATCTGACTAGTAATAATCTTAAAACCTATGTATTGATATCTCTCTGTTAGTGTGTCAAGTGGGTGTAAAGCGGCATAAACACAGCAGTGAAAAGCAGCTAAACCCCATTATAAAAATAAATTACTTTGAAAAACCCATGAAACAAAGACAGTGAAAGAGAGCGAAATTCTTACACAATGCGTTCAGGGGCTGTGATGCAACCTGGATTGACCATATCTAGACCCACAGCTGGATGAGACATAAGCGTGAACACTGTTGCGGCTGAGAGGTTTGGTGAGGTTGGGTGAGCAAACGCAGACCCTTTAAAGTAATACTGCGTGGTACCCATCGCATGGGTCCCAAATCTCCAGGTTCAAGGGCATCTTCCTACATCGAAAACATGCATGAGATACCCAGAAGATGGTACACCGTGTGATGGGGAAAGGTTTCTAAAACGCACCTCATTTCTCATCTGCTTGTGCCCGGGTTCGCCATTCCAGCCACTTTACTAGCAATCTCCCTCCTTGGAGCATCAGCACCTTTAACTTCCTGTTCCGTACAGGTTGCAATTTGTACTGAGGATGAACGGGAATACGTGGAACCAATGAAAGACTAGCTCTTGGTGTTGGGACAGGCACAGGTCACTCTATTTTCCCATCAGGAAGAAAAATTAACCATAGGCTCAGCCTGCCCCCCGGAACCAGAACAGGGCCTGAAGCCATCCTGCGCTTTTGCGGCCAGCTCCCTAAAAAGCGAGTTATAAAATGGAGGTTCAGGGCACTGCAATTCACAAACCTGCAGACTTATAAATGATAACTCTCATCCACAAATATATTGAGGGAAGGCAAAGAAGAGGATTTGAAATCAAGGCAGAATTGCAGGAAACAGATTTCAGGAGGTAGATTCGAATCGCCTTTAAAGCACATGAAAAGCGGCAAAACGTTGACAATGATGCCCTTGGCCAAAAAGGGCGTATGCGTTTTTTCCTGAATATATTCAGGAAAAAACGCATACGCCCTTTTTGGCCAACCAAGCAACCTGGAAAGGCAAATCAGCGCTACAAAGATGTCTCGCTTCCCATCGGTCAAAAGGGCCATGCTGAAAAAAGTGTCAAAACCAGAAACGCAGGACAGGCCATGGAGAAATGGGAGCCTTGCTACACTGATGGGCGGGATGTAAATTGTCAACAGCCACTCTGGAGAAGTGTACGGTGAATCCTGAAACGTCTAAAAAGCAAAGCTTAGAGAGCATAGGGCACTTCCACTCATGGGGGTATAAATTGGGAAAATGAAAAATCAGCAAGACACAAGCACCCCAAAGTTTAGGGCTGCTCTGTTGACAAGGACCTCCACTTCATTCCACCTTCAATATCCCAGGAAAGAGAAAAATGGATAAAGAAGTTGTGGTCCTTATGTACAATGGAATATCACTCAGCCGTGAAATCAATGTCATAAGGCTAGTAGCAGGATGATGAGTGGATTTAGGTACGACGACTCTAAGTGAAATAAGTCACACAGAAAAGGACACTTCTCATAAGGTATCACTTATAGAGGGAATGTAAAAACCGTTACACTTGAACTGAATTACAAAACAGAACAGAGTCACACATGCAGAAAACACACTATGGCTGCTTAACGGGAAAGGTGAGGTGGGGTGATACATAAAACAAGGGTTTCAAATTAGCTCAGATACCGTTCCATAAACCCAATATGTAATAGACAAGACCTACTCCTTGCTCAGAGAACTGGACTCAACACGCCCTATTCACCGCACAAGAATATATCTGACTAGTAATAATCTTAAAAGCTATGTATTGATATCTCTCTGTTAGTGTGTGAAGTGGGTGTAAAGCGGCATAAACACAGCAGTGAAAAGCAGCTAAACCCCATTATAAAAATAAATTACTTTGAAAAACCCATGAAACAAAGACAGTGAAAGAGAGCGAAATTCTTACACAATGCGTTCAGGGGCTGTGATGCAACCTGGATTGACCATATCTAGACCCACAGCTGGATGAGACATAAGGGTGAACACTGTTGCGTCTGAGAGGTTTGGTGAGGTTGGGTGAGCAAACGCAGACCCTTTAAAGTAATACTGCGTGGTACCCATCGCATGGGTCCCAAATCTCTAGGTTCAAGGGAATCTTCCTACATCGAAAACATGCATGAGAAACCCAGAAGATGGTACACCGTGTGATGGGGAAAGGTTTCTAAAACGCACCTCATTTCTCATCTCCTTGTGCTCGGGTTCGCCATTCCAGCCACTTTACTAGCAATCTCCCTCCTTGGAGCATCATCACCTTTAACCTCCTGTTCCGTACAGGTTGCAATTTGTCCTGAGGATGAACGGGAAGACGTGAAACCAATGAGAGACTATCTCTTGGTGTTGGGACAGGCACAGGTCACTCTATTTTCCCATCAGGAAGAAGAATTAACCACAGGCTCAGCCTGCCCCCGGAACAAGTACAGGGCCTGAAGCCATCGTGCGCTTTTGCGGCCATCTCCCAAAAACGCGAGTTGTAAAATGGAGGTTCAGGGCACTGCAATTCACAAACCTGCAGAGTTATAAATGATAACTCTCGTCCACAAATATATTGAGGGAAGGCAAAGAAGAGGATTTGAAATCAAGGCAGAATTGCAGGAAACAGATTTCAGGAGGTAGATTCGAATCGCCTTTAAAGCACATGAAAAGCGGCAAAACGTTGACAATGATGCCCTTGGCCAAAAAGGGCGTATGCGTTTTTTCCTGAATATATTCAGGAAAAAACGCATACGCCCTTTTTGGCCAACCAAGCAACCTGGAAAGGCAAATCAGCGCTACAAAGATGTCTCGCTTCCCATCGGTCAAAAGGGCCATGCTGAAAAAAGTGTCAAAACCAGAAATGCAGGACAGGCCATGGAGAAATGGGAGCCTTGCTACACTGATGGGCGGGATGTAAATTGTCAACAGCCACTCTGGAGAAGCGTACGGTGAGTCCTGAAACGTCTAAAAAGCAAAGCTTAGAGAGCATAGGGCACTTCCACTCATGGAGGTATAAATTGGGAAAATTAAAAATCAGCAAGACACAAGCACCCCAAAGTTTAGGGCTGCTCTGTTGACAAAGACCTCCACTTCATTCCACCTTCAATATCCCAGGAAAGAGAAAAATGGATAAAGAAGTTGTGGTCCTTATGTACAATGGAATATCACTCAGCCATGAAATCACTGTCATAAGGCTAGTAGCAGCATGATGAGTGGATTTAGGTACGACGATTCTAAGTGAAATAAGTCACACAGAAAAGGACACTTCTCATAAGGTATCACTGATAGAGGGAATGTAAAAACCGTTACACTTGAACTGAATTACAAAACAGAACAGAGTCACACATGCAGAAAACACACTATGGCTGCTTAACGGGAAAGGTGAGGTGGGGTGATACATAAAACAAGGGTTTCAAATTAGCTCAGATACCGTTCCATAAAACCAATATGTAATAGACAAGACCTACTCCTTGCTCAGAGAACTGGACTCAACACGCCCTATTCACCGCACAAGAATATATCTGACTAGTAATAATCTTAAAACCTATGTATAGATATCTCTCTGTTAGTGTGTCAAGTGGGTGTAAAGCGGCATAAACACAGAAGTGAAAAGCAGCTAAACCCCATTATAAAAATAAATTACTTTGAATAACCCATGAAACAAAGACAGTGAAAGAGAGCGAAATTCTTACACAATTCGTTCAGGGGCTGTGATGCAACCTGGATTGACCATATCTAGACACACAGCTGGATGAGACATAAGGGTGGACACTCTTGGGGCTGAGAGGTTTGGTGAGGTTGGGTGAGCAAACGCAGACCCTTTAAAGTAATACTGTGTGGTACCCATCGCATGGGTCCCAAATCTCCAGGTTCAAGGGCATCTTCCTACATCGAAAACATGCATGAGAAACCCAGAAGATGGTACACCGTGTGATGGGGAAAGGTTTCTAAAACGCACCTCATTTCTCATCTCCTTGTGCTCGGGTTCGCCATTCCAGCCACTTTACTAGCAATCTCCCTCCTTGGAGCATCATCACCTTTAACCTCCTGTTCCGTACAGGTTGCAATTTGTCCTGAGGATGAACGGGAAGACGTGAAACCAATGAGAGACTATCTCTTGGTGTTGGGACAGGCACAGGTCACTCTATTTTCCCATCAGGAAGAAGAATTAACCACAGGCTCAGCCTGCCCCGGAACAAGTACAGGGCCTGAAGCCATCGTGCGCTTTTGCGGCCATCTCCCAAAAACGCGAGTTGTAAAATGGAGGTTCAGGGCACTGCAATTCACAAACCTGCAGAGTTATAAATGATAACTCTCGTCCACAAATATATTGAGGGAAGGCAAAGAAGAGGATTTGAAATCAAGGCAGAATTGCAGGAAACAGATTTCAGGAGGTAGATTCGAATCGCCTTTAAAGCACATGAAAAGCGGCAAAACGTTGACAATGATGCCCTTGGCCAAAAAGGGCGTATGCGTTTTTTCCTGAATATATTCAGGAAAAAACGCATACGCCCTTTTTGGCCAACCAAGCAACCTGGAAAGGCAAATCAGCGCTACAAAGATGTCTCGCTTCCCATCGGTGAAAAGGGCCATGCTGAAAAAAGTCTCAAAACCAGAAATGCAGGACAGGCCATGGAGAAATGGGAGCCTTGCTACACTGATGGGCGGGATGTAAATTGTCAACAGCCACTCTGGAGAAGCGTACGGTGAGTCCTGAAACGTCTAAAAAGCAAAGCTTAGAGAGCATAGGGCACTTCCACTCATGGAGGTATAAATTGGGAAAATTAAAAATCAGCAAGACACAAGCACCCCAAAGTTTAGGGCTGCTCTGTTGACAAGGACCTCCACTTCATTCCACCTTCAATATCCCAGGAAAGAGAAAAATGGATAAAGAAGTTGTGGTCCTTATGTACAATGGAATATCACTCAGCCATGAAATCACTGTCATAAGGCTAGTAGCAGCATGATGAGTGGATTTAGGTACGACGATTCTAAGTGAAATAAGTCACACAGAAAAGGACACTTCTCATAAGGTATCACTGATAGAGGGAATGTAAAAACCGTTACACTTGAACTGAATTACAAAACAGAACAGAGTCACACATGCAGAAAACACACTATGGCTGCTTAACGGGAAAGGTGAGGTGGGGTGATACATAAAACAAGGGTTTCAAATTAGCTCAGATACCGTTCCATAAAACCAATATGTAATAGACAAGACCTACTCCTTGCTCAGAGAACTGGACTCAACACGCCCTATTCACCGCACAAGAATATATCTGACTAGTAATAATCTTAAAACCTATGTATAGATATCTCTCTGTTAGTGTGTCAAGTGGGTGTAAAGCGGCATAAACACAGAAGTGAAAAGCAGCTAAACCCCATTATAAAAATAAATTACTTTGAATAACCCATGAAACAAAGACAGTGAAAGAGAGCGAAATTCTTACACAATTCGTTCAGGGGCTGTGATGCAACCTGGATTGACCATATCTAGACACACAGCTGGATGAGACATAAGGGTGGACACTGTTGCGGCTGAGAGGTTTGGTGAGGTTGGGTGAGCAAACGCAGACCCTTTAAAGTAATACTGTGTGGTACCCATCGCATGGGTCCCAAATCTCCAGGTTCAAGGGCATCTTCCTACATCGAAAACATGCATGAGAAACCCAGAAGATGGTACACCGTGTGATGGGGAAAGGTTTCTAAAACGCACCTCATTTCTCATCTCCTTGTGCTCGGGTTCGCCATTCCAGCCACTATACTAGCAATCTCCCTCCTTGGAGCATCATCACCTTTAACCTCCTGTTCCGTACAGGTTGCAATTTGTCCTGAGGATGAACGGGAAGACGTGGAACCAATGAGAGACTAGCTCTTGGTGTTGGCACAGGCACAAGTCACTCTATTTTCCCATCAGGAAGAAGAATTAACCACAGGCTCAGCCTGTCCCCCGGAACAAGAACAGGGCCTGAAGCCATCCTGCGCTTTTGCGGCCATCTCCCTAAAAAGCGAGTTGTAAAATGGAGGTTCAGGGCACTGCAATTCACAAACCTGCAGAGTTATTAATGATAACTCTCGTCCACAAATATATTGAGGGAAGGCAACGAAGAGGATTTGAAATCAAGGCAGAATTACAGGAAACAGATTTCAGGAGGTAGATTCGAATCGCCTTTAAAGCACATGAAAAGCGGCAAAACGTTGACAATGATGCCCTTGGCCAAAAAGGGCGTATGCGTTTTTTCCTGAATATATTCAGGAAAAAACGCATACGCCCTTTTTGGCCAACCAAGCAACCTGGAAAGGCAAATCAGCGCTACAAAGATGTCTCGCTTCCCATCGGTCAAAAGGGCCATGCTGAAAAAAGTGTCAAAACCAGAAATGCAGGACAGGCCATGGAGAAATGGGAGCCTTGCTACACTGATGGGCGGGATGTAAATTGTCAACAGCCACTCTGGAGAAGCGTACGGTGAGTCCTGAAACGTCTAAAAAGCAAAGCTTAGAGAGCATAGGGCACTTCCACTCATGGAGGTATAAATTGGGAAAATTAAAAATCAGCAAGACACAAGCACCCCAAAGTTTAGGGCTGCTCTGTTGACAAGGACCTCCACTTCATTCCACCTTCAATATCCCAGGAAAGAGAAAAATGGATAAAGAAGTTGTGGTCCTTATGTACAATGGAATATCACTCAGCCATGAAATCACTGTCATAAGGCTAGTAGCAGCATGATGAGTGGATTTAGGTACGACGATTCTAAGTGAAATAAGTCACACAGAAAAGGACACTTCTCATAAGGTATCACTGATAGAGGGAATGTAAAAACCGTTACACTTGAACTGAATTACAAAACAGAACAGAGTCACACATGCAGAAAACACACTATGGCTGCTTCACGGGAAAGGTGAGGTGGGGTGATACATAAAACAAGGGTTTCAAATTAGCTCAGATACCGTTCCATAAAACCAATATGTAATAGACAAGACCTACTCCTTGCTCAGAGAACTGGACTCAACACGCCCTATTCACCGCACAAGAATATATCTGACTAGTAATAATCTTAAAACCTATGTATAGATATCTCTCTGTTAGTGTGTCAAGTGGGTGTAAAGCGGCATAAACACAGAAGTGAAAAGCAGCTAAACCCCATTATAAAAATAAATTACTTTGAATAACCCATGAAACAAAGACAGTGAAAGAGAGCGAAATACTTACACAATGCGTTCAGGGGCTGTGATGCAACCTGGATTGACCATATCTAGACCCACAGCTGGATGAGACATAAGGGTGGACACTGTTGCGGCTGAGAGGTTTGGTGAGGTTGGGTGAGCAAACGCAGACCCTTTAAAGTAATACTGCGTGGTACCCATCGCATGGGTCCCAAATCTCCAGGTTCCAGGGCATCTTCCTACATCGAAAACATGCATGAGATACCCAGAAGATGGTACACCGTGTGATGGGGAAAGGTTTCTAAAACGCACCTCATTTCTCATCTGCTTGTGCCCGGGTTCGCCATTCCAGCCACTTAACTAGCAATCTCCCTCCTTGGAGCAACAGCACCTTTAATCTCCTGTTCCGTACAGGTTGCAATTTGTACTGAGGATGAACGGGAAGACGTGGAACCAATGAAAGACTAGCTCTTGGTGTTGGGACAGGCACAGGTCACTCTATTTTCCCATCAGGAAGAAGAATTAACCACAGGCTCAGCCTGCCCCCCGGAACCAGAACAGGGCCTGAAGCCATCCTGCGCTTTTGCGGCCAGCTCCCTAAAAAGCGAGTTGTAAAATGGAGGTTCAGGGCACTGCAATTCACAAACCTGCAGAGTTATAAATGATAACTCTCATCCACAAATATATTGAGGGAAGGCAAAGAAGAGGATTTGAAATCAAGGCAGAATTGCAGGAAACAGATTTCAGGAGGTAGGTTCGAATCGCCTTTAAAGCACATGAAAAGCGGCAAAACGTTGACAATGATGCCCTTGGCCAAAAAGGGCGTATGCGTTTTTTCCTGAATATATTCAGGAAAAAACGCATACGCCCTTTTTGGCCAACCAAGCAACCTGGAAAGGCAAATCAGCGCTACAAAGATGTCTCGCTTCCCATCAGTCAAAAGGGCCATGCTGAAAAAAGTGTCAAAACCAGAAATGCAGGACAGGCCATGGAGAAATGGGAGCCTTGCTACACTGATGGGCGGGATGTAAATTGTCAACAGCCACTCTGGAGAAGTGTACGGTGAGTCCTGAAACGTCTAAAAAGCAAAGCTTAGGGAGCATAGGGCACTTCCACTCATGGGGGTATAAATTGGGAAAATTAAAAATCAGCAAGAAACAAGCACCCCAAAGTTTAGGGCTGCTCTGTTGACAAGGACCTCCACTTCATTCCACCTTCAATATCCCAGGAAAGAGAAAAATGGATAAAGAAGTTGTGGTCCTTATGTACAATGGAATATCACTCAGCCATGAAATCACTGTCATAAGGCTAGTAGCAGCATGATGAGTGGATTTAGGTACGACGATTCTAAGTGAAATAAGTCACACAGAAAAGGACACTTCTCAAAAGGTATCACTGATAGAGGGAATGTAAAAACCGTTACACTTGAACTGAATTACAAAACAGAACAGAGTCACACATGCAGAAAACACACTATGGCTGCTTAACGGGAAAGGTGAGGTGGGGTGATACATAAAACAAGGGTTTCAAATTAGCTCAGATACCGTTCCATAAAACCAATATGTAATAGACAAGACCTACTCCTTGCTCAGAGAACTGGACTCAACACACCCTATTCACCGCACAAGAATATATCTGACTAGTAATAATCTTAAAACCTATGTATTGATATCTCTCTCTTAGTGTGTCAAGTGGGTAAAAAGCGGCATAAACACAGCAGTGAAAAGCAGCTAAACCCCATTATAAAAATAAATTACTTTGAAAAACCCATGAAACAAAGACAGTGAAAGAGAGAGAAATTCTTACACAATGCGTTCAGGGGCTGTGATGCAACCTGGATTGACCATATCTAGACCCACAGCTGGATGAGACATAAGGGTGGACAATGTTGCGGCTGAGAGGTTTGGTGAGGTTGGGTGAGCAAACGCAGACCCTTTAAAGTAATACTGCGTGGTACCCATTGCATGGGTCCCAAATCTCCAGGTTCCAGGGCATCTTCCTACATCGAAAACATGCATGAGATACCCAGAAGATGGTACACCGTGTGATGGGGAAAGGTTTCTAAAACGCACCTCATTTCTCATCTGCTTGTGCCCGGGTTCGCCATTCCAGCCACTTTACTAGCAATCTCCCTCCTTGGAGCATCAGCACCTTTAACCTCCTGTTCCGTACAGGTTGCAATTTGTCCTGAGGATGAACGGGAAGACGTGGAACCAATGAAAGACTAGCTCTTGGTGTTGGGACAGGTACAGGTCACTCTATTTTCCCATCAGGAAGAAGAATTAACCACAGGCTCAGCCTGCCCCCCGGAACCAGAACAGGGCCTGAAGCCATCCTGCGCTTTTGCGGCCAGCTCCCTAAAAAGCGAGTTGTAAAATGGAGGTTCAGGGCACTGCAATTCACAAACCTGCAGAGTTATAAATGATAACTCTCATCCACAAATATATTGAGGGAAGGCAAAGAAGAGGATTTGAAATCAAGGCAGAATTGCAGGAAACAGATTTCAGGAGGTAGGTTCGAATCGCCTTTAAAGCACATGAAAAGCGGCAAAACGTTGACAATGATGCCCTTGGCCAAAAAGGGCGTATGCGTTTTTTCCTGAATATATTCAGGAAAAAACGCATACGCCCTTTTTGGCCAACCAAGCAACCTGGAAAGGCAAATCAGCGCTACAAAGATGTCTCGCTTCCCATCAGTCAAAAGGGCCATGCTGAAAAAAGTGTCAAAACCAGAAATGCAGGACAGGCCATGGAGAAATGGGAGCCTTGCTACACTGATGGGCGGGATGTAAATTGTCAACAGCCACTCTGGAGAAGTGTACGGTGAGTCCTGAAACGTCTAAAAAGCAAAGCTTAGGGAGCATAGGGCACTTCCACTCATGGGGGTATAAATTGGGAAAATTAAAAATCAGCAAGAAACAAGCACCCCAAAGTTTAGGGCTGCTCTGTTGACAAGGACCTCCACTTCATTCCACCTTCAATATCCCAGGAAAGAGAAAAATGGATAAAGAAGTTGTGGTCCTTATGTACAATGGAATATCACTCAGCCATGAAATCAATGTCATAAGGCTAGTAGCAGCATGATGAGTGGATTTAGGTACGACGATTCTAAGTGAAATAAGTCACACAGAAAGGACACTTCTCAAAAGGTATCACTGATAGAGGGAATGTAAAAACCGTTACACTTGAACTGAATTACAAAACAGAACAGAGTCACACATGCAGAAAACACACTATGGCTGCTTAACGGGAAAGGTGAGGTGGGGTGATACATAAAACAAGGGTTTCAAATTAGCTCAGATACCGTTCCATAAAACCAATATGTAATAGACAAGACCTACTCCTTGCTCAGAGAACTGAACTCAACACACCCTATTCACCGCACAAGAATATATCTGACTAGTAATAATCTTAAAACCTATGTATTGATATCTCTCTGTTAGTGTGTCAAGTGGGTGTAAAGCGGCATAAACACAGCAGTGAAAAGCAGCTAAACCCCATTATAAAAATAAATTACTTTGAAAAACCCATGAAACAAAGACAGTGAAAGAGAGAGAAATTCTTACACAATGCGTTCAGGGGCTGTGATGCAACCTGGATTGACCATATCTAGACCCACAGCTGGATGAGACATAAGGGTGGACAATGTTGCGGCTGAGAGGTTTGGTGAGGTTGGGTGAGCAAACGCAGACCCTTTAAAGTAATACTGCGTGGTACCCATCGCATGGGTCCCAAATCTCCAGGTTCCAGGGCATCTTCCTACATCGAAAACATGCATGAGATACCCAGAAGATGGTACACCGTGTGATGGGGAAAGGTTTCTAAAACGCACCTCATTTCTCATCTGCTTGTGCCCGGGTTCGCCATTCCAGCCACTTTACTAGCAATCTCCCTCCTTGGAGCATCAGCACCTTTAACCTCCTGTTCCGTACAGGTTGCAATTTGTCCTGAGGATGAACGGGAAGACGTGGAACCAATGAAAGACTAGCTCTTGGTGTTGGGACAGGTACAGGTCACTCTATTTTCCCATCAGGAAGAAGAATTAACCACAGGCTCATCCTGCCCCCGGAACCAGAACAGGGCCTGAAGGCATCTTGCGCTTTTGCGGCCAGCTCCCTAAAAAGCGAGTTGTAAAATGGAGGTTCAGGGCACTGCAATTCACAAACCTGCAGAGTTATAAATGATAACTCTCGTCCACAAATATATTGAGGGAAGGCAAAGAAGAGGATTTGAAATCAAGGCAGAATTGCAGGAAACAGATTTCAGGAGGTAGATTCGAAGCTCCTTTAAAACACATGAAAAGCGGCAAAACGTTGACAATGATGCCCTTGGCCAAAAAGGGCGTATGCGTTTTTTCCTGAATATATTCAGGAAAAAACGCATACGCCCTTTTTGGCCAACCAAGCAACCTGGAAAGGCAAATCAGCGCTACAAAGATGTCTCGCTTCCCATCAGTCAAAAGGGCCATGCTGAAAAAAGTCTCAAAACCAAAAATGCAGGACAGGCCATGGAGAAATGGGAGCCTTGCTACACTGATGGGCGGGATATAAATTGTCAACAGCCACTCTGGAGAAGTGTACGGTGAGTCCTGAAACGTCTAAAAAGCAAAGCTTAGAGAGCATAGGGCACTTCCACTCATGGGGGTATAAATTGGGAAAATTAAAAATCAGCAAGACACAAGCACCCCAAAGTTTAGGGCTGCTCTGTTGACAAGGACCTCCACTTCATTCCACCTTCAATATCCCAGGAAAGAGAAAAATGGATAAAGAAGTTGTGGTCCTTATGTACAATGGAATATCACTCAGCCGTGAAATCAATGTCATAAGGCTAGTAGCAGGATGATGAGTGGATTTAGGTACGACGACTCTAAGTGAAATAAGTCACACAGAAAAGGACACTTCTCAGAAGGTATCACTTATAGAGGGAATGTAAAAACCGTTACACTTGAACTGAATTACAAAACAGAACAGAGTCACACATGCAGAAAACACACTATGGCTGCTTAACGGGAAAGGTGAGGTGAGGTGATACATAAAACAAGGGTTTCAAATTAGCTCAGATACCGTTCCATAAACCCAATATGTAATAGACAAGACCTACTCCTTGCTCAGAGAACTGGACTCAACACGCCCTATTCACCGCACAAGAATATATCTGACTAGTAATAATCTTAAAACCTATGTATTGATATCTCTCTGTTAGTGAGTCAAGTGGGTAAAAAGCGGCATAAACACAGCAGTGAAAAGCAGCTAAACCCCATTATAAAAATAAATTACTTTGAAAAACCCATGAAACAAAGACAGTGAAAGAGAGAGAAATTCTTACACAATGCGTTCAGGGGCTGTGATGCAACCTGGATTGACCATATCTAGACCCACAGCTGGATGAGACATAAGGGTGGACAATGTTGCGGCTGAGAGGTTTGGTGAGGTTGGGTGAGCAAACGCAGACCCTTTAAAGTAATACTGCGTGGTACCCATCGCATGGGTCCCAAATCTCCATGTTCCAGGGCATCTTCCTACATCGAAAACATGCATGAGATACCCAGAAGATGGTACACCGTGTGATGGGGAAAGGTTTCTAAAACGCACCTCATTTCTCATCTGCTTGTGCCCGGGTTCGCCATTCCAGCCACTTTACTAGCAATCTCCCTCCTTGGAGCATCAGCACCTTTAACCTCCTGTTCCGTACAGGTTGCAATTTGTCCTGAGGATGAACGGGAAGACGTGGAACCAATGAAAGACTAGCTCTTGGTGTTGGGACAGGTACAGGTCACTCTATTTTCCCATCAGGAAGAAGAATTAACCACAGGCTCATCCTGCCCCCGGAACCAGAACAGGGCCTGAAGGCATCTTGCGCTTTTGCGGCCAGCTCCCTAAAAAGCGAGTTGTAAAATGGAGGTTCAGGGCACTGCAATTCACAAACCTGCAGAGTTATAAATGATAACTCTCGTCCACAAATATATTGAGGGAAGGCAAAGAAGAGGATTTGAAATCAAGGCAGAATTGCAGGAAACAGATTTCAGGAGGTAGATTCGAAGCTCCTTTAAAACACATGAAAAGCGGCAAAACGTTGACAATGATGCCCTTGGCCAAAAAGGGCGTATGCGTTTTTTCCTGAATATATTCAGGAAAAAACGCATACGCCCTTTTTGGCCAACCAAGCAACCTGGAAAGGCAAATCAGCGCTACAAAGATGTCTCGCTTCCCATCGGTCAAAAGGGCCATGCTGAAAAAAGTCTCAAAACCAAAAATGCAGGACAGGCCATGGAGAAATGGGAGCCTTGCTACACTGATGGGCGGGATATAAATTGTCAACAGCCACTCTGGAGAAGTGTACGGTGAGTCCTGAAACGTCTAAAAAGCAAAGCTTAGAGAGCATAGGGCACTTCCACTCATGGGGGTATAAATTGGGAAAATTAAAAATCAGCAAGACACAAGCACCCCAAAGTTTAGGGCTGCTCTGTTGACAAGGACCTCCACTTCATTCCACCTTCAATATCCCAGGAAAGAGAAAAATGGATAAAGAAGTTGTGGTCCTTATGTACAATGGAATATCACTCAGCCGTGAAATCAATGTCATAAGGCTAGTAGCAGGATGATGAGTGGATTTAGGTACGACGACTCTAAGTGAAATAAGTCACACAGAAAAGGACACTTCTCAGAAGGTATCACTTATAGAGGGAATGTAAAAACCGTTACACTTGAACTGAATTACAAAACAGAACAGAGTCACACATGCAGAAAACACACTATGGCTGCTTAACGGGAAAGGTGAGGTGAGGTGATACATAAAACAAGGGTTTCAAATTAGCTCAGATACCGTTCCATAAACCCAATATGTAATAGACAAGACCTACTCCTTGCTCAGAGAACTGGACTCAACACGCCCTATTCACCGCACAAGAATATATCTGACTAGTAATAATCTTAAAAGCTATGTATTGATATCTCTCTGTTAGTGTGTCAAGTGGGTGTAAAGCGGCATAAACACAGCAGTGAAAAGCAGCTAAACCCCATTATAAAAATAAATTACTTTGAAAAACCCATGAAACAAAGACAGTGAAAGAGAGCGAAATTCTTACACAATGCGTTCAGGGGCTGTGATGCAACCAGGATTGACCATATCTAGACCCACAGCTGGATGAGACATAAGGGTGAACACTGTTGCGGCTGAGAGGTTTGGTGAGGTTGGGTGAGCAAACGCAGACCCTTTAAAGTAATACTGCATGGTACCCATCGCATGGGTCTCAAATCTCCAGGTTCAAGGGCATCTTCCTACATCGAAAACATGCATGAGAAACCCAGAAGATGGTACACCGTGTGATGGGGAAAGGTTTCTAAAACGCACCTCATTTCTCATCTCCTTGTGGCCGGGTTCGCTATTCCAGCCACTTTACTAGCAATCTCCCTACTTGGAGCATCAGCACCTTTAACCTCCTGTTCCGTACAGGTTGCAATTTGTCCTGAGGATGAACTGGAAGACGTGGAACCAATGAGAGACTAGCTCTTGGTGTTGGGACAGGCACAGGTCACTCTATTTTCCCATCAGGAAGAAGAATTAACCACAGGCTCAGCCTGCCACCCGGAACCAAAACAGGGCCTGAAGCCATCCTGCGCTATTGCGGCCAGCTCTCTAAAAAGCGAGTTGTAAAATGGAGGTTCAGGGCACTACAATTCACAAACCTGCAGACTTATAAATGATAACTCTCGTCCACAAATATATTGAGGGAAGGCAAAGAAGAGGATTTGAAATCAAGGCAGAATTGCAGGAAACAGATTTCAGGAGGTAGATTCGAATCGCATTTAAAGCACATGAAAAGCGGCAAAACGTTGACAATGATGCCCTTGGCCAAAAAGGGCGTATGCGTTTTTTCCTGAATATATTCAGGAAAAAACGCATACGCCCTTTTTGGCCAACCAAGCAACCTGGAAAGGCAAATCAGCGCTACAAAGATGTCTCGCTTCCCATCGGTCAAAAGGGCCATGCTGAAAAAAGTGTCAAAACCAGAAATGCAGGACAGGCCATGGAGAAATGGGAGCATTGCTACACTGATGGGCGGGATGTAAATTGTCAACAGCCACTCTGCAGAAGCGTACGGTGAGTCCTGAAACGTCTAAAAAGCAAAGCTTAGAGAGCATAGGGCACTTCCACTCATGGGGGTATAAATTGGGAAAATTAAAAATCAGCAAGACACAAGCACCCCAAAGTTTAGGGCTGCTCTGTTGACAAGGACCTCCACTTCATTCCACCTTCAATATCCCAGGAAAGAGAAAAATGGATAAAGAAGTTGTGGTCCTTATGTACAATGGAATATCACTCAGCCATGAAATCAATGTCATAAGGCTAGTAGCAGCATGATGAGTGGATTTAGGTACGACGACTCTAAGTGAAATAAGTCACACAGAAAAGGACACTTCTCATAAGGTATCACTTATAGAGGGAATGTAAAAACCGTTACACTTGAACTGAATTACAAAACAGAACAGAGTCACACATGCAGAAAACACACTATGGCTGCTTAACGGGAAAGGTGAGGTGGGGTGATACATAAAACAAGGGTTTCAAATTAGCTCAGATACCGTTCCATAAACCCAATATGTAATAGACAAGACCTACTCCTTGCTCAGAGAACTGGACTCAACACGCCCTATTCACCGCACAAGAATATATCTGACTAGTAATAATCTTAAAACCTATGTATTGATATCTCTCTGTTAGTGTGTCAAGTGTGTAAAAAGCGGCATAAACACAGCAGTGAAAAGCAGCTAAACCCCATTATAAAAATAAATTACTTTGAAAAACCCATGAAACAAAGACAGTGAAAGAGAGAGAAATTCTTACACAATGCGTTCAGGGGCTGTGATGCAACCTGGATTGACCATATCTAGACCCACAGCTGGATGAGACCTAAGGGTGGACACTGTTGCGGCTGAGAGGTTTGGTGAGGTTGGGTGAGCAAACGCAGACCCTTTAAAGTAATACTGCGTGGTACCCATCGCATGGGTCCCAAATCTCCAGGTTCAAGGGCATCTTCCTACATCGAAAACATGCATGAGATACCCAGAAGATGGTACACCGTGTGATGGGGAAAGGTTTCTAAAACGCACCTCATTTCTCATCTGCTTGTGCCCGGGTTCGCCATTCCAGCCACTTTACTAGCAATCTCCCTCCTTGGAGCATCAGCACCTTTAACTTCCTGTTCCGTACAGGTTGCAATTTGTACTGAGGATGAACGGGAATACGTGGAACCAATGAAAGACTAGCTCTTGGTGTTGGGACAGGCACAGGTCACTCTATTTTCCCATCAGGAAGAAAAATTAACCATAGGCTCAGCCTGCCCCCCGGAACCAGAACAGGGCCTGAAGCCATCCTGCGCTTTTGCGGCCAGCTCCCTAAAAAGCGAGTTGTAAAATGGAGGTTCAGGGCACTGCAATTCACAAACCTGCAGACTTATAAATGATAACTCTCATCCACAAATATATTGAGGGAAGGCAAAGAAGAGGATTTGAAATCAAGGCAGAATTGCAGGAAACAGATTTCAGGAGGTAGATTCGAATCGCCTTTAAAGCACATGAAAAGCGGCAAAACGTTGACAATGATGCCCTTGGCCAAAAAGGGCGTATGCGTTTTTTCCTGAATATATTCAGGAAAAAACGCATACGCCCTTTTTGGCCAACCAAGCAACCTGGAAAGGCAAATCAGCGCTACAAAGATGTCTCGCTTCCCATCGGTCAAAAGGGCCATGCTGAAAAAAGTGTCAAAACCAGAAACGCAGGACAGGCCATGGAGAAATGGGAGCCTTGCTACACTGATGGGCGGGATGTAAATTGTCAACAGCCACTCTGGAGAAGTGTACGGTGAATCCTGAAACGTCTAAAAAGCAAAGCTTAGAGAGCATAGGGCACTTCCACTCATGGGGGTATAAATTGGGAAAATGAAAAATCAGCAAGACACAAGCACCCCAAAGTTTAGGGCTGCTCTGTTGACAAGGACCTCCACTTCATTCCACCTTCAATATCCCAGGAAAGAGAAAAATGGATAAAGAAGTTGTGGTCCTTATGTACAATGGAATATCACTCAGCGTTGAAATCAATGTCATAAGGCTAGTAGCAGGATGATGAGTGGATTTAGGTACGACGACTCTAAGTGAAATAAGTCACACAGAAAAGGACACTTCTCAGAAGGTATCACTTATAGAGGGAATGTAAAAACCGTTACACTTGAACTGAATTACAAAACAGAACAGAGTCACACATGCAGAAAACACACTATGGCTGCTTAACGGGAAAGGTGAGGTGGGGTGATACATAAAACAAGGGTTTCAAATTAGCTCAGATACCGTTCCATAAACCCAATATGTAATAGACAAGACCTACTCCTTGCTCAGAGAACTGGACTCAACACGCCCTATTCACCGCACAAGAATATATCTGACTAGTAATAATCTTAAAACCTATGTATTGATATCTCTCTGTTAGTGTGTGAAGTGGGTGTAAAGCGGCATAAACACAGCAGTGAAAAGCAGCTAAACCCCATTATAAAAATAAATTACTTTGAAAAACCCATGAAACAAAGACAGTGAAAGAGAGAGAAATTCTTACACAATGCGTTCAGGGGCTGTGATGCAACCTGGATTGACCATATCTAGACCCACAGCTGGATGAGACATAAGGGTGAACACTGTTGCGGCTGAGAGGTTTGGTGAGGTTGGGTGAGCAAACGCAGACCCTTTAAAGTAATACTGCGTGGTACCCATCGCATGGGTCCCAAATCTCTAGGTTCAAGGGAATCTTCCTACATCGAAAACATGCATGAGAAACCCAGAAGATGGTACACCGTGTGATGGGGAAAGGTTTCTAAAACGCACCTCATTTCTCATCTCCTTGTGCTCGGGTTCGCCATTCCAGCCACTTTACCAGCAATCTCCCTCCTTGGAGCATCATCACCTTTAACCTCCTGTTCCGTACAGGTTGCAATTTGTCCTGAGGATGAACGGGAAGACGTGAAACCAATGAGAGACTAGCTCTTGGTGTTGGGACAGGCACAGGTTACTCTATTTTCCCATCAGGAAGAAAAATTAACCACAGGCTCAGCCTGCCCCCGGAACAAGAACAGGGCCTGAAGCCATCGTGCGCTTTTGCGGCCATCTCCCAAAAACGCGAGTTGTAAAATGGAGGTTCAGGGCACTGCAATTCACAAACCTGCAGAGTTATAAATGATAACTCTCGTCCACAAATATATTGAGGGAAGGCAAAGAAGAGGATTTGAAATCAAGGCAGAATTGCAGGAAACAGATTTCAGGAGGTAGATTCGAATCGCCTTTAAAGCACATGAAAAGCGGCAAAACGTTGACAATGATGCCCTTGGCCAAAAAGGGCGTATGCGTTTTTTCCTGAATATATTCAGGAAAAAACGCATAAGCCCTTTTTGGCCAACCAAGCAACCTGGAAAGGCAAATCAGCGCTACAAAGATGTCTCGCTTCCCATCGGTCAAAAGGGCCATGCTGAAAAAAGTGTCAAAACCAGAAATGCAGGACAGGCCAGGGAGAAATGGGAGCCTTGCTACACTGATGGGCGGGATGTAAATTGTCAACAGCCACTCTGGAGAAGCGTACGGTGAGTCCTGAAACGTCTAAAAAGCAAAGCTTAGAGAGCATAGGGCACTTCCACTCATGGGGGTATAAATTGGGAAAATTAAAAATCAGCAAGACACAAGCACCCCAAAGTTTAGGGCTGCTCTGTTGACAAGGACCTCCACTTCATTCCACCTTCAATATCCCAGGAAAGAGAAAAATGGATAAAGAAGTTGTGGTCCTTATGTACAATGGAATATCACTCAGCCATGAAATCAATGTCATAAGGCTAGTAGCAGCATGATGAGTGGATTTAGGTACGACGATTCTAAGTGAAATAAGTCACACAGAAAAGGACACTTCTCATAAGGTATCACTGATAGAGGGAATGTAAAAACCGTTACACTTGAACTGAATTACAAAACAGAACAGAGTCACACATGCAGAAAACACACTATGGCTGCTTAACGGGAAAGGTGAGGTGGGGTGATACATAAAACAAGGGTTTCAAATTAGCTCAGATACCGTTCCATAAACCCAATATGTAATAGACAAGACCTACTCCTTGCTCAGAGAACTGGACTCAACACGCCCTATTCACCGCACAAGAATATATCTGACTAGTAATAATCTTAAAACCTATGTATTGATATCTCTCTGTTAGTGTGTCAAGTGGGTAAAAAGCGGCATAAACACAGCAGTGAAAAGCAGCTAAACCCCATTATAAAAATAAATTACTTTGAAAAACCCATGAAACAAAGACAGTGAAAGAGAGAGAAATTCTTACACAATGCGTTCAGGGGCTGTGATGCAACCTGGATTGACCATATCTAGACCCACAGCTGGATGAGACATAAGGGTGGACACTGTTGCGGCTGAGAGGTTTGGTGAGGTTGGGTGAGCAAACGCAGACCCTTTAAAGTAATACTGCGTGGTACCCATCGCATGGGTCCCAAATCTCCAGGTTCCAGGGCATCTTCCTACATCGAAAACATGCATGAGATACCCAGAAGATGGTACACCGTGTGATGGGGAAAGGTTTCTAAAACGCACCTCATTTCTCATCTGCTTGTGCCCGGGTTCGCCATTCCAGCCACTTAACTAGCAATCTCCCTCCTTGGAGCATCAGCACCTTTAATCTCCTGTTCCGTACAGGTTGCAATTTGTACTGAGGATGAACGGGAAGACGTGGAACCAATGAAAGACTAGCTCTTGGTGTTGGGACAGGCACAGGTCACTCTATTTTCCCATCAGGAAGAATAATTAACCACAGGCTCAGCCTCCCCCCCGGAACCAGAACAGGGGCTGAAGCCAGCCTGCGCATTTGCGGCCAGCTCTCTAAAAAGCGAGTTGTAAAATGGAGGTTCAGGGCACTGCAATTCACAAACCTGCAGAGTTATAAATGATAACTCTCATCCACAAATATATTGAGGGAAGGCAAAGAAGAGGATTTGAAATCAAGGCAGAATTGCAGGAAACAGATTTCAGGAGGTAGATTCGAATCGCCTTTAAAGCACATGAAAAGCGGCAAAACGTTGACAATGATGCCCTTGGCCATAAAGGGCGTATGCGTTTTTTCCTGAATATATTCAGGAAAAAAAGCATACGCCCTTTTTGGCCAACCAAGCAACCTGGAAAGGCAAATCAGCGCTACAAAGATGTCTCGCTTCCCATCAGTCAAAAGGGCCATGCTGAAAAAAGTGTCAAAACCAGAAATGCAGGACAGGCCATGGAGAAATGGGAGCCTTGCTACACTGATGGGCGGGATGTAAATTGTCAACAGCCACTCTGGAGAAGTGTACGGTGAGTCCTGAAACGTCTAAAAAGCAAAGCTTAGGGAGCATAGGGCACTTCCACTCATGGGGGTATAAATTGGGAAAATTAAAAATCAGCAAGACACAAGCACCCCAAAGTTTAGGGCTGCTCTGTTGACAAGGACCTCCACTTCATTCCACCTTCAATATCCCAGGAAAGAGAAAAATGGATAAAGAAGTTGTGGTCCTTATGTACAATGGAATATCACTCAGCCATGAAATCAATGTCATAAGGCTAGTAGCAGCATGATGAGTGGATTTAGGTACGACGATTCTAAGTGAAATAAGTCACACAGAAAAGGACACTTCTCATAAGGTATCACTGATAGAGGGAATGTAAAAACCGTTACACTTGAACTGAATTACAAAACAGAACAGAGTCACACATGCAGAAAACACACTATGGCTGCTTAACGGGAAAGGTGAGGTGGGGTGATACATAAAACAAGGGTTTCAAATTAGCTCAGATACCGTTCCATAAAACCAATATGTAATAGACAAGACCTACTCCTTGCTCAGAGAACTGGACTCAACACGCCCTATTCACCGCACAAGAATATATCTGACTAGTAATAATCTTAAAACCTATGTATTGATATCTCTCTGTTAGTGTGTCAAGTGGGTAAAAAGCCGCATAAACACAGCAGTGAAAAGCAGCTAAACCCCATTATAAAAATAAATTACTTTGAAAAACCCGTGAAACAAAGACAGTGAAAGAGAGCGAAATTCTTACACAATGCGTTCAGGGGCTGTGATGCAACCTGGATTGACCATATCTAGACCCACAGCTGGATGAGACATAAGGGTGGACACTGTTGCGGCTGAGAGGTTTGGTGAGGTTGGGTGAGCAAACGCAGACCCTTTAAAGTAATACTGCGTGGTACCCATCGCATGGGTCCCAAATCTCCAGGTTCAAGGGCATCTTCCTACATCGAAAACATGCATGAGATACCCAGAAGATGGTACACCGTGTGATGGGGAAAGGTTTCTAAAACGCACCTCATTTCTCATCTGCTTGTGCCCGGGTTCGCCATTCCAGCCACTTTACTAGCAATCTCCCTCCTTGGAGCATCAGCACCTTTAACCTCCTGTTCCGTACAGGTTGCAATTTGTACTGAGGATGAACGGGAAGACGTGGAACCAATGAAAGACTAGATCTTGGTGTTGGGACAGGCACAGGTCACTCTATTTTCCCATCAGGAAGAATAATTAACCACAGGCTCCGCCTGCCCCCCGGAACCAGAACAGGGCCTGAAGCCATCCTGCGCTTTTGCGGCCAGCTCCCTAAAAAGCGAGTTGTAAATTGGAGGTTCAGGGCACTGCAATTCACAAACCTGCAGAGTTATAAATGATAACTCTCATCCACAAATATATTGAGGGAAGGCAAAGAAGAGGATTTGAAATCAAGGCAGAATTGCAGGAAACAGATTTCAGGAGGTAGATTCGAATCGCCTTTAAAGCACATGAAAAGCGGCAAAACGTTGACAATGATGCCCTTGGCCAAAAAGGGCGTATGCGTTTTTTCCTGAATATATTCAGGAAAAAACGCATACGCCCTTTTTGGCCAACCAAGCAACCTGGAAAGGCAAATCAGCGCTACAAAGAAGTCTCGCTTCCCATTGGTCAAAAGGGCCATGCTGAAAAAAGTGTCAAAACCAGAAATGCAGGACAGGCCATGGAGAAATGGGAGCCTTGCTACACTGATGGGCGGGATGTAAATTGTCAACAGCCACTCTGGAGAAGTGTACGGTGAGTCCTGAAACGTCTGAAAAGCAAAGCTTAGAGAGCATAGGGCACTTCCACTCATGGGGGTATAAATTGGGAAAATTAAAAATCAGCAAGACACAAGCACCCCAAAGTTGAGGGCTGCTCTGTTGACAAGGACCTCCACTTCATTCCACCTTCAATATCCCAGGAAAGAGAAAAATGGATAAAGAAGTTGTGGTCCTTATGTACAATGGAATATCACTCAGCCGTGAAATCAATGTCATAAGGCAAGTAGCAGCATGATGAGTGGATTTAGGTACGACGACTCTAAGTGAAATAAGTCACACAGCAAAGGACACTTCTCATAAGGTATCACTTATAGAGGGAATGTAAAAACCGTTACACTTGAACTGAATTACAAAACAGAACAGAGTCACACATGCAGAAAACACACTATGGCTGCTTAACGGGAAAGGTGAGGTGGGGTGATACATAAAACAAGGGTTTCAAATTAGCTCAGATACCGTTCCATAAACCCAATATGTAATAGACAAGACCTACTCCTTGCTCAGAGAACTGGACTCAACACGCCCTATTCACCGCACAAGAATATATCTGACTAGTAATAATCTTAAAACCTATGTATTGATATCTCTCTGTTAGTGTGTCAAGTGGGTAAAAAGCGGCATAAACACAGCAGTGAAAAGCAGCTAAACCCCATTATAAAAATAAATTACTTTGAAAAACCCATGAAACAAAGACAGTGAAAGAGAGAGAAATTCTTACACAATGCGTTCAGGGGCTGTGATGCAACCTGGATTGACCATATCTAGACCCACAGCTGGATGAGACATAAGGGTGGACACTGTTGCGGCTGAGAGGTTTGGTGAGGTTGGGTGAGCAAACGCAGACCCTTTAAAGTAATACTGCGTGGTACCCATCGCATGGGTCCCAAATCTCCAGGTTCCAGGGCATCTTCCTACATCGAAAACATACATGAGATACCCAGAAGATGGTACACCGTGTGATGGGGAAAGGTTTCTAAAACGCACCTCATTTCTCATCTGCATGTGCCCGGGTTCGCCATTCCAGCCACTTAACTAGCAATCTCCCTCCTTGGAGCATCAGCACCTTTAACCTCCTGTTCCGTACAGGTTGCAATTTGTACTGAGGATGAACGGGAAGACGTGGAACCAATGAAAGACTAGCTCTTGGTGTTGGGACAGGCACAGGTCACTCTATTTTCCCATCAGGAAGAAGAATTAACCACAGGCTCAGCCTGCCCCCCCGAACCAGAACAGGGCCTGAAGCCATCCTGCGCTTTTGCGGCCAGCTCCCTAAAAAGCGAGTTGTAAAATGGAGGTTCAGGGCACTGCAATTCACAAACCTGCAGACTTATAAATGATAACTCTCATCCACAAATATATTGAGGGAAGGCAAAGAAGAGGATTTGAAATCAAGGCAGAATTGCAGGAAACAGATTTCAGGAGGTAGATTCGAATCGCCTTTAAAGCACATGAAAAGCGGCAAAACGTTGACAATGATGCCCTTGGCCATAAAGGGTGTATGCGTTTTTTCCTGAATATATTCAGGAAAAAAAGCATACGCCCTTTTTGGCCAACCAAGCAACCTGGAAAGGCAAATCAGCGCTACAAAGATGTCTCGCTTCCCATCAGTCAAAAGGGCCATGCTGAAAAAAGTGTCAAAACCAGAAATGCAGGACAGGCCATGGAGAAATGGGAGCCTTGCTACACTGATGGGCGGGATGTAAATTGTCAACAGCCACTCTGGAGAAGTGTACGGTGAGTCCTGAAACGTCTAAAAAGCAAAGCTTAGGGAGCATAGGGCACTTCCACTCATGGGGGTATAAATTGGGAAAATTAAAAATCAGCAAGACACAAGCACCCCAAAGTTTAGGGCTGCTCTGTTGACAAGGACCTCCACTTCATTCCACCTTCAATATCCCAGGAAAGAGAAAAATGGATAAAGAAGTTGTGGTCCTTATGTACAATGGAATATCACTCAGCCATGAAATCAATGTCATAAGGCTAGTAGCAGCATGATGAGTGGATTTAGGTACGACGATTCTAAGTGAAATAAGTCACACAGAAAAGGACACTTCTCATAAGGTATCACTGATAGAGGGAATGTAAAAACCGTTACACTTGAACTGAATTACAAAACAGAACAGAGTCACACATGCAGAAAACACACTATGGCTGCTTAACGGGAAAGGTGAGGTGGGGTGATACATAAAACAAGGGTTTCAAATTAGCTCAGATACCGTTCCATAAAACCAATATGTAATAGACAAGACCTACTCCTTGCTCAGAGAACTGGACTCAACACGCCCTATTCACCGCACAAGAATATATCTGACTAGTAATAATCTTAAAACCTATGTATTGATATCTCTCTGTTAGTGTGTCAAGTGGGTAAAAAGCCGCATAAACACAGCAGTGAAAAGCAGCTAAACCCCATTATAAAAATAAATTACTTTGAAAAACCCGTGAAACAAAGACAGTGAAAGAGAGCGAAATTCTTACACAATGCGTTCAGGGGCTGTGATGCAACCTGGATTGACCATATCTAGACCCACAGCTGGATGAGACATAAGGGTGGACACTGTTGCGGCTGAGAGGTTTGGTGAGGTTGGGTGAGCAAACGCAGACCCTTTAAAGTAATACTGCGTGGTACCCATCGCATGGGTCCCAAATCTCCAGGTTCAAGGGCATCTTCCTACATCGAAAACATGCATGAGATACCCAGAAGATGGTACACCGTGTGATGGGGAAAGGTTTCTAAAACGCACCTCATTTCTCATCTGCTTGTGCCCGGGTTCGCCATTCCAGCCACTTTACTAGCAATCTCCCTCCTTGGAGCATCAGCACCTTTAACCTCCTGTTCCGTACAGGTTGCAATTTGTACTGAGGATGAACGGGAAGACGTGGAACCAATGAAAGACTAGATCTTGGTGTTGGGACAGGCACAGGTCACTCTATTTTCCCATCAGGAAGAATAATTAACCACAGGCTCCGCCTGCCCCCCGGAACCAGAACAGGGCCTGAAGCCATCCTGCGCTTTTGCGGCCAGCTCCCTAAAAAGCGAGTTGTAAATTGGAGGTTCAGGGCACTGCAATTCACAAACCTGCAGAGTTATAAATGATAACTCTCATCCACAAATATATTGAGGGAAGGCAAAGAAGAGGATTTGAAATCAAGGCAGAATTGCAGGAAACAGATTTCAGGAGGTAGATTCGAATCGCCTTTAAAGCACATGAAAAGCGGCAAAACGTTGACAATGATGCCCTTGGCCAAAAAGGGCGTATGCGTTTTTTCCTGAATATATTCAGGAAAAAACGCATACGCCCTTTTTGGCCAACCAAGCAACCTGGAAAGGCAAATCAGCGCTACAAAGAAGTCTCGCTTCCCATTGGTCAAAAGGGCCATGCTGAAAAAAGTGTCAAAACCAGAAATGCAGGACAGGCCATGGAGAAATGGGAGCCTTGCTACACTGATGGGCGGGATGTAAATTGTCAACAGCCACTCTGGAGAAGTGTACGGTGAGTCCTGAAACGTCTGAAAAGCAAAGCTTAGAGAGCATAGGGCACTTCCACTCATGGGGGTATAAATTGGGAAAATTAAAAATCAGCAAGACACAAGCACCCCAAAGTTGAGGGCTGCTCTGTTGACAAGGACCTCCACTTCATTCCACCTTCAATATCCCAGGAAAGAGAAAAATGGATAAAGAAGTTGTGGTCCTTATGTACAATGGAATATCACTCAGCCGTGAAATCAATGTCATAAGGCAAGTAGCAGCATGATGAGTGGATTTAGGTACGACGACTCTAAGTGAAATAAGTCACACAGCAAAGGACACTTCTCATAAGGTATCACTTATAGAGGGAATGTAAAAACCGTTACACTTGAACTGAATTACAAAACAGAACAGAGTCACACATGCAGAAAACACACTATGGCTGCTTAACGGGAAAGGTGAGGTGGGGTGATACATAAAACAAGGGTTTCAAATTAGCTCAGATACCGTTCCATAAACCCAATATGTAATAGACAAGACCTACTCCTTGCTCAGAGAACTGGACTCAACACGCCCTATTCACCGCACAAGAATATATCTGACTAGTAATAATCTTAAAACCTATGTATTGATATCTCTCTGTTAGTGTGTCAAGTGGGTAAAAAGCGGCATAAACACAGCAGTGAAAAGCAGCTAAACCCCATTATAAAAATAAATTACTTTGAAAAACCCATGAAACAAAGACAGTGAAAGAGAGAGAAATTCTTACACAATGCGTTCAGGGGCTGTGATGCAACCTGGATTGACCATATCTAGACCCACAGCTGGATGAGACATAAGGGTGGACACTGTTGCGGCTGAGAGGTTTGGTGAGGTTGGGTGAGCAAACGCAGACCCTTTAAAGTAATACTGCGTGGTACCCATCGCATGGGTCCCAAATCTCCAGGTTCCAGGGCATCTTCCTACATCGAAAACATACATGAGATACCCAGAAGATGGTACACCGTGTGATGGGGAAAGGTTTCTAAAACGCACCTCATTTCTCATCTGCATGTGCCCGGGTTCGCCATTCCAGCCACTTAACTAGCAATCTCCCTCCTTGGAGCATCAGCACCTTTAACCTCCTGTTCCGTACAGGTTGCAATTTGTACTGAGGATGAACGGGAAGACGTGGAACCAATGAAAGACTAGCTCTTGGTGTTGGGACAGGCACAGGTCACTCTATTTTCCCATCAGGAAGAAGAATTAACCACAGGCTCAGCCTGCCCCCCCGAACCAGAACAGGGCCTGAAGCCATCCTGCGCTTTTGCGGCCAGCTCCCTAAAAAGCGAGTTGTAAAATGGAGGTTCAGGGCACTGCAATTCACAAACCTGCAGACTTATAAATGATAACTCTCATCCACAAATATATTGAGGGAAGGCAAAGAAGAGGATTTGAAATCAAGGCAGAATTGCAGGAAACAGATTTCAGGAGGTAGATTCGAATCGCCTTTAAAGCACATGAAAAGCGGCAAAACGTTGACAATGATGCCCTTGGCCAAAAAGGGCGTATGCGTTTTTTCCTGAATATATTCAGGAAAAAACGCATACGCCCTTTTTGGCCAACCAAGCAACCTGGAAAGGCAAATCAGCGCTACAAAGATGTCTCGCTTCCCATCGGTCAAAAGGGCCATGCTGAAAAAAGTGTCAAAACCAGAAATGCAGGACAGGCCATGGAGAAATGGGAGCCTTGCTACACTGATGGGCGGGATGTAAATTGTCAACAGCCACTCTGGAGAAGTGTACGGTGAGTCCTGAAACGTCTAAAAAGCAAAGCTTAGGGAGCATAGGGCACTTCCACTCATGGGGGTATAAATTGGGAAAATTAAAAATCAGCAAGACACAAGCACCCCAAAGTTTAGGGCTGCTCTGTTGACAAGGACCTCCACTTCATTCCACCTTCAATATCCCAGGAAAGAGAAAAATGGATAAAGAAGTTGTGGTCCTTATGTACAATGGAATATCACTCAGCCATGAAATCAATGTCATAAGGCTAGTAGCAGCATGATGAGTGGATTTAGGTACGACGATTCTAAGTGAAATAAGTCACACAGAAAAGGACACTTCTCATAAGGTATCACTTATAGAGGGAATGTAAAAACCGTTACACTTGAACTGAATTACAAAACAGAACAGAGTCACACATGCAGAAAACACACTATGGCTGCTTAACGGGAAAGGTGAGGTGGGGTGATACATAAAACAAGGGTTTCAAATTAGCTCAGATACCGTTCCATAAACCCAATATGTAATAGACAAGACCTACTCCTTGCTCAGAGAACTGGACTCAACACGCCCTATTCACCGCACAAGAATATATCTGACTAGTAATAATCTTAAAACCTATGTATTGATATCTCTCTGTTAGTGTGTCAAGTGGGTAAAAAGCGGCATAAACACAGCAGTGAAAAGCAGCTAAACCCCATTATAAAAATAAATTACTTTGAAAAACCCATGAAACAAAGACAGTGAAAGAGAGAGAAATTCTTACACAATGCGTTCAGGGGCTGTGATGCAACCTGGATTGACCATATCTAGACCCACAGCTGGATGAGACATAAGGGTGGACACTGTTGCGGCTGAGAGGTTTGGTGAGGTTGGGTGAGCAAACGCAGACCCTTTAAAGTAATACTGCGTGGTACCCATCGCATGGGTCCCAAATCTCCAGGTTCCAGGGCATCTTCCTACATCGAAAACATACATGAGATACCCAGAAGATGGTACACCGTGTGATGGGGAAAGGTTTCTAAAACGCACCTCATTTCTCATCTGCATGTGCCCGGGTTCGCCATTCCAGCCACTTAACTAGCAATCTCCCTCCTTGGAGCATCAGCACCTTTAACCTCCTGTTCCTTACAGGTTGCAATTTGTACTGAGGATGAACGGGAAGAGGTGGAACCAATGAAAGACTAGCTCTTGGTGTTGGGACAGGCACAGGTCACTCTATTTTCCCATCAGGAAGAAGAATTAACCACAGGCTCAGCCTGCCCCCCGGAACCAGAACAGGGCCTGAAGCCATCCTGCGCTTTTGCGGCCAGCTCCCTAAAAAGCGAGTTGTAAAATGGAGGTTCAGGGCACTGCAATTCACAAACCTGCAGACTTATAAATGATAACTCTCATCCACAAATATATTGAGGGAAGGCAAAGAAGAGGATTTGAAATCAAGGCAGAATTGCAGGAAACAGATTTCAGGAGGTAGATTCGAATCGCCTTTAAAGCACATGAAAAGCGGCAAAACGTTGACAATGATGCCCTTGGCCAAAAAGGGCGTATGCGTTTTTTCCTGAATATATTCAGGAAAAAACGCATACGCCCTTTTTGGCCAACCAAGCAACCTGGAAAGGCAAATCAGCGCTACAAAGATGTCTCGCTTCCCATCGGTCAAAAGGGCCATGCTGAAAAAAGTGTCAAAACCAGAAATGCAGGACAGGCCATGGAGAAATGGGAGCCTTGCTACACTGATGGGCGGGATGTAAATTGTCAACAGCCACTCTGGAGAAGTGTACGGTGAGTCCTGAAACGTCTAAAAAGCAAAGCTTAGGGAGCATAGGGCACTTCCACTCATGGGGGTATAAATTGGGAAAATTAAAAATCAGCAAGACACAAGCACCCCAAAGTTTAGGGCTGCTCTTTTGACAAGGACCTCCACTTCATTCCACCTTCAATATCCCAGGAAAGAGAAAAATGGATAAAGAAGTTGTGGTCCTTATGTACAATGGAATATCACTCAGCCATGAAATCAATGTCATAAGGCTAGTAGCAGCATGATGAGTGGATTTAGGTACGACGATTCTAAGTGAAATAAGTCACACAGAAAAGGACACTTCTCATAAGGTATCACTGATAGAGGGAATGTAAAAACCGTTACACTTGAACTGAATTACAAAACAGAACAGAGTCACACATGCAGAAAACACACTATGGCTGCTTAACGGGAAAGGTGAGGTGGGGTGATACATAAAACAAGGGTTTCAAATTAGCTCAGATACCGTTCCATAAACCCAATATGTAATAGACAAGACCTACTCCTTGCTCAGAGAACTGGACTCAACACGCCCTATTCACCGCACAAGAATATATCTGACTAGTAATAATCTTAAAACCTATGTATTGATATCTCTCTGTTAGTGTGTCAAGTGGGTAAAAAGCGGCATAAACACAGCAGTGAAAAGCAGCTAAACCCCATTATAAAAATAAATTACTTTGAAAAACCCATGAAACAAAGACAGTGAAAGAGAGAGAAATTCTTACACAATGCGTTCAGGGGCTGTGATGCAACCTGGATTGACCATATCTAGACCCACAGCTGGATGAGACATAAGGGTGGACACTGTTGCGGCTGAGAGGTTTGGTGAGGTTGGGTGAGCAAACGCAGACCCTTTAAAGTAATACTGCGTGGTACCCATCGCATGGGTCCCAAATCTCCAGGTTCCAGGGCATCTTCCTACATCGAAAACATACATGAGATACCCAGAAGATGGTACACCGTGTGATGGGGAAAGGTTTCTAAAACGCACCTCATTTCTCATCTGCATGTGCCCGGGTTCGCCATTCCAGCCACTTAACTAGCAATCTCCCTCCTTGGAGCATCAGCACCTTTAACCTCCTGTTCCGTACAGGTTGCAATTTGTACTGAGGATGAACGGGAAGACGTGGAACCAATGAAAGACTAGCTCTTGGTGTTGGGACAGGCACAGGTCACTCTATTTTCCCATCAGGAAGAAGAATTAACCACAGGCTCAGCCTGCCCCCCGGAACCAGAACAGGGCCTGAAGCCATCCTGCGCTTTTGCGGCCAGCTCCCTAAAAAGCGAGTTGTAAAATGGAGGTTCAGGGCACTGCAATTCACAAACCTGCAGACTTATAAATGATAACTCTCATCCACAAATATATTGAGGGAAGGCAAAGAAGAGGATTTGAAATCAAGGCAGAATTGCAGGAAACAGATTTCAGGAGGTAGATTCGAATCGCCTTTAAAGCACATGAAAAGCGGCAAAACGTTGACAATGATGCCCTTGGCCAAAAAGGGCGTATGCGTTTTTTCCTGAATATATTCAGGAAAAAACGCATACGCCCTTTTTGGCCAACCAAGCAACCTGGAAAGGCAAATCAGCGCTACAAAGATGTCTCGCTTCCCATCGGTCAAAAGGGCCATGCTGAAAAAAGTGTCAAAACCAGAAATGCAGGACAGGCCATGGAGAAATGGGAGCCTTGCTACACTGATGGGCGGGATGTAAATTGTCAACAGCCACTCTGGAGAAGTGTACGGTGAGTCCTGAAACGTCTAAAAAGCAAAGCTTAGGGAGCATAGGGCACTTCCACTCATGGGGGTATAAATTGGGAAAATTAAAAATCAGCAAGACACAAGCACCCCAAAGTTTAGGGCTGCTCTGTTGACAAGGACCTCCACTTCATTCCACCTTCAATATCCCAGGAAAGAGAAAAATGGATAAAGAAGTTGTGGTCCTTATGTACAATGGAATATCACTCAGCCATGAAATCAATGTCATAAGGCTAGTAGCAGCATGATGAGTGGATTTAGGTACGACGATTCTAAGTGAAATAAGTCACACAGAAAAGGACACTTCTCATAAGGTATCACTGATAGAGGGAATGTAAAAACCGTTACACTTGAACTGAATTACAAAACAGAACAGAGTCACACATGCAGAAAACACACTATGGCTGCTTAACGGGAAAGGTGAGGTGGGGTGATACATAAAACAAGGGTTTCAAATTAGCTCAGATACCGTTCCATAAAACCAATATGTAATAGACAAGACCTACTCCTTGCTCAGAGAACTGGACTCAACACGCCCTATTCACCGCACAAGAATATATCTGACTAGTAATAATCTTAAAACCTATGTATTGATATCTCTCTGTTAGTGTGTCAAGTGGGTGTAAAGCGGCATAAACACAGCAGTGAAAAGCAGCTAAACCCCATTATAAAAATAAATTACTTTGAAAAACCCATGAAACAAAGACAGTGAAAGAGAGAGAAATTCTTACACAATGCGTTCACGGGCTGTGATGCAACCTGGATTGACCATATCTAGACCCACAGCTGGATGAGACATAAGGGTGGACACTGTTGCGGCTGAGAGGTTTGGTGAGGTTGGGTGAGCAAACGCAGACCCTTTAAAGTAATACTGCGTGGTACCCATCGCATGGGTCCCAAATCTCCAGGTTCAAGGGCATCTTCCTACATCGAAAACATGCATGAGATACCCAGAAGATGGTACACCGTGTGATGGGGAAAGGTTTCTGAAACGCACCTCATTTCTCATCTGCTTGTGCCCGGGTTCGCCATTCCAGCCACTTTACTAGCAATCTCCCTCCTTGGAGCATCAGCACCTTTAACCTCCTGTTCCGTACAGGTTGCAATTTGTACTGAGGATGAACGGGAAGACGTGGAACCAATGAAAGACTAGCTCTTGGTGTTGGGACAGGCACAGGTCACTCTATTTTCCCATCAGGAAGAAGAATTAACCACAGGCTCAGCCTGCCCCCCGGAACCAGAACAGGGCCTGAAGCCATCCTGCGCTTTTGCGGCCAGCTCCCTAAAAAGCGAGTTGTAAAATGGAGGTTCAGGGCACTGCAATTCACAAACCTGCAGACTTATAAATGATAACTCTCATCCACAAATATATTGAGGGAAGTGAAAGAAGAGGATTTGAAATCAAGGCAGAATTGCAGGAAACAGATTTCAGGAGGTAGATTCGAATCGCCTTTAAAGCACATGAAAAGCGGCAAAACGTTGACAATGATGCCCTTGGCCAAAAAGGGCGTATGCGTTTTTTCCTGAATATATTCAGGAAAAAACGCATACGCCCTTTTTGGCCAACCAAGCAACCTGGAAAGGCAAATCAGCGCTACAAAGATGTCTCGCTTCCCATCGGTCAAAAGGGCCATGCTGAAAAAAGTGTCAAAACCAGAAACGCAGGACAGGCCATGGAGAAATGGGAGCCTTGCTACACTGATGGGCGGGATGTAAATTGTCAACAGCCACTCTGGAGAAGTGTACGGTGAGTCCTGAAACGTCTAAAAAGCAAAGCTTAGAGAGCATAGGGCACTTCCACTCATGGGGGTATAAATTGGGAAAATGAAAAATCAGCAAGACACAAGCACCCCAAAGTTTAGGGCTGCTCTGTTGACAAGGACCTCCACTTCATTCCACCTTCAATATCCCAGGAAAGAGAAAAATGGATAAAGAAGTTGTGGTCCTTATGTACAATGGAATATCACTCAGCCGTGAAATCAATGTCATAAGGCTAGTAGCAGCATGATGAGTGGATTTAGGTACGACGACTCTAAGTGAAATAAGTCACACAGAAAAGGACACTTCTCATAAGGTATCACTTATAGAGGGAATGTAAAAACCGTTACACTTGAACTGAATTACAAAACAGAACAGAGTCACACATGCAGAAAACACACTATGGCTGCTTAACGGGAAAGGTGAGGTGGGGTGATACATAAAACAAGGGTTTCAAATTAGCTCAGATACCGTTCCATAAACCCAATATGTAATAGACAAGACCTACTCCTTGCTCAGAGAACTGGACTCAACACGCCCTATTCACCGCACAAGAATATATCTGACTAGTAATAATCTTAAAACCTATGTATTGATATCTCTCTGTTAGTGTGTCAAGTGGATAAAAAGCGGCATAAACACAGCAGTGAAAAGCAGCTAAACCCCATTATAAAAATAAATTACTTTGAAAAACCCATGAAACAAAGACAGTGAAAGAGAGAGAAATTCTTACACAATGCGTTCAGGGGCTGTGATGCAACCTGGATTGACCATATCTAGACCCACAGCTGGATGAGACATAAGGGTGGACACTGTTGCGGCTGAGAGGTTTGGTGAGGTTCGGTGAGCAAACGCAGACCCTTTAAAGTAATACTGCGGGGTACCCATCGCATGGGTCCCAAATCTCCAGGTTCCAGGGCATCTTCCTACATCGAAAACATGCATGAGATACCCAGAAGATGGTACACCGTGTGATGGGGAAAGGTTTCTAAAACGCACCTCATTTCTCATCTTCTTGTGCCCGGGTTCGCCATTCCAGCCACTTTACTAGCAATCTCCCTCCTTGGAGCATCAGCACCTTTAACCTCCTGTTCCGTACAGGTTGCAATTTGTCCTGAGGATGAACGGGAAGACGTGGAACCAATGAAAGACTAGCTCTTGGTGTTGGGACAGGCACAGGTCACTCTATTTTCCCATCAGGAAGAAGAATTAACCACAGGCTCAGCCTGCCCCCGGAACCAGAACAGGGCCTGAAGCCATCCTGCGCTTTTGCGGCCAGCTCCCTAAAAAGCGAGTTGTAAAATGGAGGTTCAGGGCACTGCAATTCACAAACCTGCAGACTTATAAATGATAACTCTCATCCACAAATATATTGAGGGAAGGCAAAGAAGAGGATTTGAAATCAAGGCAGAATTGCAGGAAACAGATTTCAGGAGGTAGATTCGAATCGCCTTTAAAGCACATGAAAAGCGGCAAAACGTTGACAATGATGCCCTTGGCCAAAAAGGGCGTATGCGTTTTTTCCTGAATATATTCAGGAAAAAACGCATACGCCCTTTTTGGCCAACCAAGCAACCTGGAAAGGCAAATCAGCGCTACAAAGATGTCTCGCTTCCCATCGGTCAAAAGGGCCATGCTGAAAAAAGTGTCAACACCAGAAATGCAGGACAGGCCATGGAGAAATGGGAGCCTTGCTACACTGATGGGCGGGATGTAAATTGTCAACAGCCACTCTGGAGAAGTGTACGGTGAGTCCTGAAACGTCTAAAAAGCAAAGCTTAGAGAGCATAGGGCACTTCCACTCATGGGGTTATAAATTGGGAAAATGAAAAATCAGCAAGACACAAGCACCCCACAGTTTACGGCTGCTCTGTTGACAAGGACCTCCACTTCATTCCACCTTCAATATCCCAGGAAAGAGAAAAATGGATAAAGAAGTTGTGGTCCTTATGTACAATGGAATATCACTCAGCCATGAAATCAATGTCATAAGGCTAGTAGCAGCATGATGAGTGGATTTAGGTACGACGATTCTAAGTGAAATAAGTCACACAGAAAAGGACACTTCTCATAAGGTATCACTGATAGAGGGAATGTAAAAACCGTTACACTTGAACTGAATTACAAAACAGAACAGAGTCACACATGCAGAAAACACACTATGGCTGCTTAACGGGAAAGGTGAGGTGGGGTGATACATAAAACAAGGGTTTCAAATTAGCTCAGATACCGTTCCATAAAACCAATATGTAATAGACAAGACCTACTCCTTGCTCAGAGAACTGGACTCAACACGCCCTATTCACCGCACAAGAATATATCTGACTAGTAATAATCTTAAAACCTATGTATTGATATCTCTCTGTTAGTGTGTCAAGTGGGTGTAAAGCGGCATAAACACAGCAGTGAAAAGCAGCTAAACCCCATTATAAAAATAAATTACTTTGAAAAACCCATGAAACAAAGACAGTGAAAGAGAGAGAAATTCTTACACAATGCGTTCACGGGCTGTGATGCAACCTGGATTGACCATATCTAGACCCACAGCTGGATGAGACATAAGGGTGGACACTCTTGGGGCTGAGAGGTTTGGTGAGGTTGGGTGAGCAAACGCAGACCCTTTCAAGTAATACTGCATGGTACCCATCGCATGGGTCCCAAATCGCCAGGTTCAAGGGCATCTTCCTACATCGAAAACATGCATGAGAAACCCAGAAGATGGTACACCGTGTGATGTGGAAAGGTTTCTAAAACGCACCTCATTTCTCATCTCCTTGTGCCCGGGTTCGCTATTCCAGCCGCTTTACTAACAATCTCCCTACTTGGAGAATCAGCACCTTTAACCTCCTTCTCCGTACAGGTTGCAATTTGTCCAGAGGGTGAACGGGAAGACGTGGAACCAATGAGAGACTAGCTCTTGGTGTTGGGACAGGCACAGGTCACTCTATTTTCCCATCAGGAAGAAGAATTAACCACAGGCTCAGCCTGCCCCCGGAACCAGAACAGGGCCTGAAGGCATCCTGCGCTTTTGCGGCCAGCTCCCTAAAAAGCGAGTTGCAAAATGGAGGTTCAGGGCACTGCAATTCACAAACCTGCAGAGTTATAAATGATAACTCTCGTCCACAAATATATTGAGGGAAGGCAAAGAAGAGGATTTGAAATCAAGGCAGAATTGCAGGAAACAGATTTCAGGAGGTAGATTCGAATCACCTTTAAAGCACATGAAAAGCGGCAAAACGTTGACAATGATGCCCTTGGCCAAAAAGGGCGTATGCGTTTTTTCCTGAATATATTCAGGAAAAAACGCATACGCCCTTTTTGGCCAACCAAGCAACCTGGAAAGGCAAATCAGCGCTACAAAGATGTCTCGCTTCCCATCGGTCAAAAGGGCCATGCTGAAAAAAGTGTCAAAACCAGAAATGCAGGACAGGCCATGGAGAAATGGGAGCCTTGCTACACTGATGGGCGGGATGTAAATTGTCAACAGCCACTCTGGAGAAGTGTACGGTGAGTCCTGAAACGTCTGAAAAGCAAAGCTTAGAGAGCATAGGGCACTTCCACTCATGGGGGTATAAATTGGGAAAATTAAAATTCAGCAAGACACAAGCACCCCAAAGTTTAGGACTGCTCTGTTGACAAGGACCTCCACTTCATTCCACCTTCAATATCCCAGGAAAGAGAAAAATGGATAAAGAAGTTGTGGTCCTTATGTACAATGGAATATCACTCAGCCATGAAATCAATGTCATAAGGCAAGTAGCAGCATGATGAGTGGATTTAGGTACGACGATTCTAAGTGAAATAAGTCACACAGCAAAGGACACTTCTCATAAGGTATCACTTATAGAGGGAATGTAAAAACCGTTACACTTGAACTGAATTACAAAACAGAACAGAGTCACACATGCAGAAAACACACTATGGCTGCTTAACGGGAAAGGTGAGGTGGGGTGATACATAAAACAAGGGTTTCAAATTAGCTCAGATACCGTTCCATAAACCCAATATGTAATAGACAAGACCTACTCCTTGCTCAGAGAACTGGACTCAACACGCCCTATTCACCGCACAAGAATATATCTGACTAGTAATAATCTTAAAAGCTATGTATTGATATCTCTCTGTTAGTGTGTCAAGTGGGTGTAAAGCGGCATAAACACAGCAGTGAAAAGCAGCTAAACCCCATTATAAAAATAAATTACTTTGAAAAACCCATGAAACAAAGACAGTGAAAGAGAGCGAAATTCTTACACAATGCGTTCAGGGGCTGTGATGCAACCTGGATTGACCATATCTAGACCCACAGCTGGATGAGACATAAGGGTGGACACTGTTGCGGCTGAGAGGTTTGGTGAGGTTGGGTGAGCAAACGCAGACCCTTTAAAGTAATACTGTGTGGTACCCATCGCATGGGTCCCAAATCTCCAGGTTCAAGGGCATCTTCCTACATCGAAAACATGCATGAGAAACCCAGAAGATGGTACACCGTGTGATGGGGAAAGGTTTCTAAAACGCACCTCATTTCTCATCTCCTTGTGCTCGGGTTCGCCATTCCAGCCACTTTACTAGCAATCTCCCTCCTTGGAGCATCATCACCTTTAACCTCCTGTTCCGTACAGGTTGCAATTTGTCCTGAGGATGAACGGGAAGACGTGGAACCAATGAGAGACTAGCTCTTGGTGTTGGCACAGGCACAGGTCACTCTATTTTCCCATCAGGAAGAAGAATTAACCACAGGCTCAGCCTGCCCCCAGGCACAAGAACAGGGCCTGAAGCCATCCTGCGCTTTTGCGGCCATCTCCCAAAAACGCGAGTTGTAAAATGGAGGTTCAGGGCACTGCAATTCACAAACCTGCAGAGTTATAAATGATAACTCTCGTCCACAAATATATTGAGGGAAGGCAAAGAAGAGGATTTGAAATCAAGGCAGAATTGCAGGAAACAGATTTCAGGAGGTAGATTCGAATCGCCTTTAAAGCACATGAAAAGCGGCAAAACGTTGACAATGATGCCCTTGGCCAAAAAGGGCGTATGCGTTTTTTCCTGAATATATTCAGGAAAAAACGCATACGCCCTTTTTGGCCAACCAAGCAACCTGGAAAGGCAAATCAGCGCTACAAAGATGTCTCGCTTCCCATCGGTCAAAAGGGCCATGCTGAAAAAAGTGTCAAAACCAGAAATGCAGGACAGGCCATGGAGAAATGGGAGCCTTGCTACACTGATGGGCGGGATGTAAATTGTCAACAGCCACTCTGGAGAAGTGTACGGTGAGTCCTGAAACGTCTAAAAAGCAAAGCTTAGAGAGCATAGGGCACTTCCACTCATGGGGGTATAAATTGGGAAAATTAAAAATCAGCAAGACACAAGCACCCCAAAGTTTAGGGCTGCTCTGTTGACAAGGACCTCCACTTCATTCCACCTTCAATATCCCAGGAAAGAGAAAAATGGATAAAGAAGTTGTGGTCCTTATGTACAATGGAATATCACTCAGCCGTGAAATCAATGTCATAAGGCTAGTAGCAGCATGATGAGTGGATTTAGGTACGACGACTCCAAGTGAAATAAGTCACACAGAAAAGGACACTTCTCATAAGGTATCACTTATAGAGGGAATGTAAAAACCGTTACACTTGAACTGAATTACAAAACAGAACAGAGTCACACATGCAGAAAACACACTATGGCTGCTTAACGGGAAAGGTGAGGTGGGGTGATACATAAAACAAGGGTTTCAAATTAGCTCAGATACCGTTCCATAAACCCAATATGTAATAGACAAGACCTACTCCTTGCTCAGAGAACTGGACTCAACACGCCCTATTCACCGCACAAGAATATATCTGACTAGTAATAATCTTAAAACCTATGTATTGATATCTCTCTGTTAGTGTGTCAAGTGTGTAAAAAGCGGCATAAACACAGCAGTGAAAAGCAGCTAAACCCCATTATAAAAATAAATTACTTTGAAAAACCCATGAAACAAAGACAGTGAAAGAGAGAGAAATTCTTACACAATGCGTTCAGGGGCTGTGATGCAACCTGGATTGACCATATCTAGACCCACAGCTGGATGAGACCTAAGGGTGGACACTGTTGCGGCTGAGAGGTTTGGTGAGGTTGGGTGAGCAAACGCAGACCCTTTAAAGTAATACTGCGTGGTACCCATCGCATGGGTCCCAAATCTCCAGGTTCAAGGGCATCTTCCTACATCGAAAACATGCATGAGATACCCAGAAGATGGTACACCGTGTGATGGGGAAAGGTTTCTAAAACGCACCTCATTTCTCATCTGCTTGTGCCCGGGTTCGCCATTCCAGCCACTTTACTAGCAATCTCCCTCCTTGGAGCATCAGCACCTTTAACTTCCTGTTCCGTACAGGTTGCAATTTGTACTGAGGATGAACGGGAATACGTGGAACCAATGAAAGACTAGCTCTTGGTGTTGGGACAGGCACAGGTCACTCTATTTTCCCATCAGGAAGAAAAATTAACCATAGGCTCAGCCTGCCCCCCGGAACCAGAACAGGGCCTGAAGCCATCCTGCGCTTTTGCGGCCAGCTCCCTAAAAAGCGAGTTGTAAAATGGAGGTTCAGGGCACTGCAATTCACAAACCTGCAGACTTATAAATGATAACTCTCATCCACAAATATATTGAGGGAAGGCAAAGAAGAGGATTTGAAATCAAGGCAGAATTGCAGGAAACAGATTTCAGGAGGTAGATTCGAATCGCCTTTAAAGCACATGAAAAGCGGCAAAACGTTGACAATGATGCCCTTGGCCAAAAAGGGCGTATGCGTTTTTTCCTGAATATATTCAGGAAAAAACGCATACGCCCTTTTTGGCCAACCAAGCAACCTGGAAAGGCAAATCAGCGCTACAAAGATGTCTCGCTTCCCATCGGTCAAAAGGGCCATGCTGAAAAAAGTGTCAAAACCAGAAACGCAGGACAGGCCATGGAGAAATGGGAGCCTTGCTACACTGATGGGCGGGATGTAAATTGTCAACAGCCACTCTGGAGAAGTGTACGGTGAATCCTGAAACGTCTAAAAAGCAAAGCTTAGAGAGCATAGGGCACTTCCACTCATGGGGGTATAAATTGGGAAAATGAAAAATCAGCAAGACACAAGCACCCCAAAGTTTAGGGCTGCTCTGTTGACAAGGACCTCCACTTCATTCCACCTTCAATATCCCAGGAAAGAGAAAAATGGATAAAGAAGTTGTGGTCCTTATGTACAATGGAATATCACTCAGCCGTGAAATCAATGTCATAAGGCTAGTAGCAGGATGATGAGTGGATTTAGGTACGACGACTCTAAGTGAAATAAGTCACACAGAAAAGGACACTTCTCAGAAGGTATCACTTATAGAGGGAATGTAAAAACCGTTACACTTGAACTGAATTACAAAACAGAACAGAGTCACACATGCAGAAAACACACTATGGCTGCTTAACGGGAAAGGTGAGGTGGGGTGATACATAAAACAAGGGTTTCAAATTAGCTCAGATACCGTTCCATAAACCCAATATGTAATAGACAAGACCTACTCCTTGCTCAGAGAACTGGACTCAACACGCCCTATTCACCGCACAAGAATATATCTGACTAGTAATAATCTTAAAACCTATGTATTGATATCTCTCTGTTAGTGTGTCAAGTGGGTGTAAAGCGGCATAAACACAGCAGTGAAAAGCAGCTAAACCCCATTATAAAAATAAATTACTTTGAAAAACCCATGAAACAAAGACAGTGAAAGAGAGCGAAATTCTTACACAATGCGTTCAGGGGCTGTGATGCAACCTGGATTGACCATATCTAGACCCACAGCTGGATGAGACATAAGGGTGAACACTGTTGCGGCTGAGAGGTTTGGTGAGGTTGGGTGAGCAAACGCAGACCCTTTAAAGTAATACTGCGTGGTACCCATCGCATGGGTCCCAAATCTCTAGGTTCAAGGGAATCTTCCTACATCGAAAACATGCATGAGAAACCCAGAAGATGGTACACCGTGTGATGGGGAAAGGTTTCTAAAACGCACCTCATTTCTCATCTCCTTGTGCTCGGGTTCGCCATTCCAGCCACTTTACCAGCAATCTCCCTCCTTGGAGCATCATCACCTTTAACCTCCTGTTCCGTACAGGTTGCAATTTGTCCTGAGGATGAACGGGAAGACGTGAAACCAATGAGAGACTAGCTCTTGGTGTTGGGACAGGCACAGGTTACTCTATTTTCCCATCAGGAAGAAAAATTAACCACAGGCTCAGCCTGCCCCCGGAACAAGAACAGGTCCTGAAGCCATCGTGCGCTTTTGCGGCCATCTCCCAAAAACGCGAGTTGTAAAATGGAGGTTCAGGGCACTGCAATTCACAAACCTGCAGAGTTATAAATGATAACTCTCGTCCACAAATATATTGAGGGAAGGCAAAGAAGAGGATTTGAAATCAAGGCAGAATTGCAGGAAACAGATTTCAGGAGGTAGATTCGAATCGCCTTTAAAGCACATGAAAAGCGGCAAAACGTTGACAATGATGCCCTTGGCCAAAAAGGGCGTATGCGTTTTTTCCTGAATATATTCAGGAAAAAACGCATAAGCCCTTTTTGGCCAACCAAGCAACCTGGAAAGGCAAATCAGCGCTACAAAGATGTCTCGCTTCCCATCGGTCAAAAGGGCCATGCTGAAAAAAGTGTCAAAACCAGAAATGCAGGACAGGCCATGGAGAAATGGGAGCCTTGCTACACTGATGGGCGGGATGTAAATTGTCAACAGCCACTCTGGAGAAGCGTACGGTGAGTCCTGAAACGTCTAAAAAGCAAAGCTTAGAGAGCATAGGGCACTTCCACTCATGGGGGTATAAATTGGGAAAATGAAAAATCAGCAAGACACAAGCACCCCAAAGTTTAGGGCTGCTCTGTTGACAAGGACCTCCACTTCATTCCACCTTCAATATCCCAGGAAAGAGAAAAATGGATAAAGAAGTTGTGGTCCTTATGTACAATGGAATATCACTCAGCCATGAAATCAATGTCATAAGGCTAGTAGCAGCATGATGAGTGGATTTAGGTACGACGATTCTAAGTGAAATAAGTCACACAGAAAAGGACACTTCTCATAAGGTATCACTGATAGAGGGAATGTAAAAACCGTTACACTTGAACTGAATTACAAAACAGAACAGAGTCACACATGCAGAAAACACACTATGGCTGCTTAACGGGAAAGGTGAGGTGGGGTGATACATAAAACAAGGGTTTCAAATTAGCTCAGATACCGTTCCATAAACCCAATATGTAATAGACAAGACCTACTCCTTGCTCAGAGAACTGGACTCAACACGCCCTATTCACCGCACAAGAATATATCTGACTAGTAATAATCTTAAAACCTATGTATTGATATCTCTCTGTTAGTGTGTCAAGTGGGTAAAAAGCGGCATAAACACAGCAGTGAAAAGCAGCTAAACCCCATTATAAAAATAAATTACTTTGAAAAACCCATGAAACAAAGACAGTGAAAGAGAGAGAAATTCTTACACAATGCGTTCAGGGGCTGTGATGCAACCTGGATTGACCATATCTAGACCCACAGCTGGATGAGACATAAGGGTGGACACTGTTGCGGCTGAGAGGTTTGGTGAGGTTGGGTGAGCAAACGCAGACCCTTTAAAGTAATACTGCGTGGTACCCATCGCATGGGTCCCAAATCTCCAGGTTCCAGGGCATCTTCCTACATCGAAAACATGCATGAGATACCCAGAAGATGGTACACCGTGTGATGGGGAAAGGTTTCTAAAACGCACCTCATTTCTCATCTGCTTGTGCCCGGGTTCGCCATTCCAGCCACTTAACTAGCAATCTCCCTCCTTGGAGCATCAGCACCTTTAATCTCCTGTTCCGTACAGGTTGCAATTTGTACTGAGGATGAACGGGAAGACGTGGAACCAATGAAAGACTAGCTCTTGGTGTTGGGACAGGCACAGGTCACTCTATTTTCCCATCAGGAAGAATAATTAACCACAGGCTCAGCCTCCCCCCCGGAACCAGAACAGGGGCTGAAGCCAGCCTGCGCATTTGCGGCCAGCTCCCTAAAAAGCGAGTTGTAAAATGGAGGTTCAGGGCACTGCAATTCACAAACCTGCAGAGTTATAAATGATAACTCTCATCCACAAATATATTGAGGGAAGGCAAAGAAGAGGATTTGAAATCAAGGCAGAATTGCAGGAAACAGATTTCAGGAGGTAGATTCGAATCGCCTTTAAAGCACATGAAAAGCGGCAAAACGTTGACAATGATGCCCTTGGCCATAAAGGGCGTATGCGTTTTTTCCTGAATATATTCAGGAAAAAAAGCATACGCCCTTTTTGGCCAACCAAGCAACCTGGAAAGGCAAATCAGCGCTACAAAGATGTCTCGCTTCCCATCAGTCAAAAGGGCCATGCTGAAAAAAGTGTCAAAACCAGAAATGCAGGACAGGCCATGGAGAAATGGGAGCCTTGCTACACTGATGGGCGGGATGTAAATTGTCAACAGCCACTCTGGAGAAGTGTACGGTGAGTCCTGAAACGTCTAAAAAGCAAAGCTTAGGGAGCATAGGGCACTTCCACTCATGGGGGTATAAATTGGGAAAATTAAAAATCAGCAAGACACAAGCACCCCAAAGTTTAGGGCTGCTCTGTTGACAAGGACCTCCACTTCATTCCACCTTCAATATCCCAGGAAAGAGAAAAATGGATAAAGAAGTTGTGGTCCTTATGTACAATGAAATATCACTCAGCCATGAAATCAATGTCATAAGGCTAGTAGCAGCATGATGAGTGGATTTAGGTACGACGATTCTAAGTGAAATAAGTCACACAGAAAAGGACACTTCTCATAAGGTATCACTGATAGAGGGAATGTAAAAACCGTTACACTTGAACTGAATTACAAAACAGAACAGAGTCACACATGCAGAAAACACACTATGGCTGCTTAACGGGAAAGGTGAGGTGGGGTGATACATAAAACAAGGGTTTCAAATTAGCTCAGATACCGTTCCATAAAACCAATATGTAATAGACAAGACCTACTCCTTGCTCAGAGAACTGGACTCAACACGCCCTATTCACCGCACAAGAATATATCTGACTAGTAATAATCTTAAAACCTATGTATTGATATCTCTCTGTTAGTGTGTCAAGTGGGTAAAAAGCCGCATAAACACAGCAGTGAAAAGCAGCTAAACCCCATTATAAAAATAAATTACTTTGAAAAACCCGTGAAACAAAGACAGTGAAAGAGAGCGAAATTCTTACACAATGCGTTCAGGGGCTGTGATGCAACCTGGATTGACCATATCTAGACCCACAGCTGGATGAGACATAAGGGTGGACACTGTTGCGGCTGAGAGGTTTGGTGAGGTTGGGTGAGCAAACGCAGACCCTTTAAAGTAATACTGCGTGGTACCCATCGCATGGGTCCCAAATCTCCAGGTTCAAGGGCATCTTCCTACATCGAAAACATGCATGAGATACCCAGAAGATGGTACACCGTGTGATGGGGAAAGGTTTCTAAAACGCACCTCATTTCTCATCTGCTTGTGCCCGGGTTCGCCATTCCAGCCACTTTACTAGCAATCTCCCTCCTTGGAGCATCAGCACCTTTAACCTCCTGTTCCGTACAGGTTGCAATTTGTACTGAGGATGAACGGGAAGACGTGGAACCAATGAAAGACTAGCTCTTGGTGTTGGGACAGGCACAGGTCACTCTATTTTCCCATCAGGAAGAATAATTAACCACAGGCTCCGCCTGCCCCCCGGAACCAGAACAGGGCCTGAAGCCATCCTGCGCTTTTGCGGCCAGCTCCCTAAAAAGCGAGTTGTAAATTGGAGGTTCAGGGCACTGCAATTCACAAACCTGCAGAGTTATAAATGATAACTCTCATCCACAAATATATTGAGGGAAGGCAAAGAAGAGGATTTGAAATCAAGGCAGAATTGCAGGAAACAGATTTCAGGAGGTAGATTCGAATCGCCTTTAAAGCACATGAAAAGCGGCAAAACGTTGACAATGATGCCCTTGGCCAAAAAGGGCGTATGCGTTTTTTCCTGAATATATTCAGGAAAAAACGCATACGCCCTTTTTGGCCAACCAAGCAACCTGGAAAGGCAAATCAGCGCTACAAAGAAGTCTCGCTTCCCATTGGTCAAAAGGGCCATGCTGAAAAAAGTGTCAAAACCAGAAATGCAGGACAGGCCATGGAGAAATGGGAGCCTTGCTACACTGATGGGCGGGATGTAAATTGTCAACAGCCACTCTGGAGAAGTGTACGGTGAGTCCTGAAACGTCTGAAAAGCAAAGCTTAGAGAGCATAGGGCACTTCCACTCATGGGGGTATAAATTGGGAAAATTAAAAATCAGCAAGACACAAGCACCCCAAAGTTGAGGGCTGCTCTGTTGACAAGGACCTCCACTTCATTCCACCTTCAATATCCCAGGAAAGAGAAAAATGGATAAAGAAGTTGTGGTCCTTATGTACAATGGAATATCACTCAGCCGTGAAATCAATGTCATAAGGCAAGTAGCAGCATGATGAGTGGATTTAGGTACGACGACTCTAAGTGAAATAAGTCACACAGCAAAGGACACTTCTCATAAGGTATCACTTATAGAGGGAATGTAAAAACCGTTACACTTGAACTGAATTACAAAACAGAACAGAGTCACACATGCAGAAAACACACTATGGCTGCTTAACGGGAAAGGTGAGGTGGGGTGATACATAAAACAAGGGTTTCAAATTAGCTCAGATACCGTTCCATAAACCCAATATGTAATAGACAAGACCTACTCCTTGCTCAGAGAACTGGACTCAACACGCCCTATTCACCGCACAAGAATATATCTGACTAGTAATAATCTTAAAACCTATGTATTGATATCTCTCTGTTAGTGTGTCAAGTGGGTAAAAAGCGGCATAAACACAGCAGTGAAAAGCAGCTAAACCCCATTATAAAAATAAATTACTTTGAAAAACCCATGAAACAAAGACAGTGAAAGAGAGAGAAATTCTTACACAATGCGTTCAGGGGCTGTGATGCAACCTGGATTGACCATATCTAGACCCACAGCTGGATGAGACATAAGGGTGGACACTGTTGCGGCTGAGAGGTTTGGTGAGGTTGGGTGAGCAAACGCAGACCCTTTAAAGTAATACTGCGTGGTACCCATCGCATGGGTCCCAAATCTCCAGGTTCCAGGGCATCTTCCTACATCGAAAACATACATGAGATACCCAGAAGATGGTACACCGTGTGATGGGGAAAGGTTTCTAAAACGCACCTCATTTCTCATCTGCATGTGCCCGGGTTCGCCATTCCAGCCACTTAACTAGCAATCTCCCTCCTTGGAGCATCAGCACCTTTAACCTCCTGTTCCGTACAGGTTGCAATTTGTACTGAGGATGAACGGGAAGACGTGGAACCAATGAAAGACTAGCTCTTGGTGTTGGGACAGGCACAGGTCACTCTATTTTCCCATCAGGAAGAAGAATTAACCACAGGCTCAGCCTGCCCCCCCGAACCAGAACAGGGCCTGAAGCCATCCTGCGCTTTTGCGGCCAGCTCCCTAAAAAGCGAGTTGTAAAATGGAGGTTCAGGGCACTGCAATTCACAAACCTGCAGACTTATAAATGATAACTCTCATCCACAAATATATTGAGGGAAGGCAAAGAAGAGGATTTGAAATCAAGGCAGAATTGCAGGAAACAGATTTCAGGAGGTAGATTCGAATCGCCTTTAAAGCACATGAAAAGCGGCAAAACGTTGACAATGATGCCCTTGGCCAAAAAGGGCGTATGCGTTTTTTCCTGAATATATTCAGGAAAAAACGCATACGCCCTTTTTGGCCAACCAAGCAACCTGGAAAGGCAAATCAGCGCTACAAAGATGTCTCGCTTCCCATCGGTCAAAAGGGCCATGCTGAAAAAAGTGTCAAAACCAGAAATGCAGGACAGGCCATGGAGAAATGGGAGCCTTGCTACACTGATGGGCGGGATGTAAATTGTCAACAGCCACTCTGGAGAAGTGTACGGTGAGTCCTGAAACGTCTAAAAAGCAAAGCTTAGGGAGCATAGGGCACTTCCACTCATGGGGGTATAAATTGGGAAAATTAAAAATCAGCAAGACACAAGCACCCCAAAGTTTAGGGCTGCTCTGTTGACAAGGACCTCCACTTCATTCCACCTTCAATATCCCAGGAAAGAGAAAAATGGATAAAGAAGTTGTGGTCCTTATGTACAATGGAATATCACTCAGCCATGAAATCAATGTCATAAGGCTAGTAGCAGCATGATGAGTGGATTTAGGTACGACGATTCTAAGTGAAATAAGTCACACAGAAAAGGACACTTCTCATAAGGTATCACTTATAGAGGGAATGTAAAAACCGTTACACTTGAACTGAATTACAAAACAGAACAGAGTCACACATGCAGAAAACACACTATGGCTGCTTAACGGGAAAGGTGAGGTGGGGTGATACATAAAACAAGGGTTTCAAATTAGCTCAGATACCGTTCCATAAACCCAATATGTAATAGACAAGACCTACTCCTTGCTCAGAGAACTGGACTCAACACGCCCTATTCACCGCACAAGAATATATCTGACTAGTAATAATCTTAAAACCTATGTATTGATATCTCTCTGTTAGTGTGTCAAGTGGGTAAAAAGCGGCATAAACACAGCAGTGAAAAGCAGCTAAACCCCATTATAAAAATAAATTACTTTGAAAAACCCATGAAACAAAGACAGTGAAAGAGAGCGAAATTCTTACACAATGCGTTCAGGGGCTGTGATGCAACCTGGATTGACCATATCTAGACCCACAGCTGGATGAGACCTAAGGGTGGACACTGTTGCGGCTGAGAGGTTTGGTGAGGTTGGGTGAGCAAACGCAGACCCTTTAAAGTAATACTGTGTGGTACCCATCGCATGGGTCCCAAATCTCCAGGTTCCAGGGCATCTTCCTACATCGAAAACATACATGAGATACCCAGAAGATGGTACACCGTGTGATGGGGAAAGGTTTCTAAAACGCACCTCATTTCTCATCTGCATGTGCCCGGGTTCGCCATTCCAGCCACTTAACTAGCAATCTCCCTCCTTGGAGCATCAGCACCTTTAACCTCCTGTTCCGTACAGGTTGCAATTTGTACTGAGGATGAACGGGAAGACGTGGAACCAATGAAACACTAGCTCTTGGTGTTGGGACAGGCACAGGTCACTCTATTTTCCCATCAGGAAGAAGAATTAACCACAGGCTCAGCCTGCCCCCCGGAACCAGAACAGGGCCTGAAGCCATCCTGCGCTTTTGCGGCCAGCTCCCTAAAAAGCGAGTTGTAAAATGGAGGTTCAGGGCACTGCAATTCACAAACCTGCAGACTTATAAATGATAACTCTCATCCACAAATATATTGAGGGAAGGCAAAGAAGAGGATTTGAAATCAAGGCAGAATTGCAGGAAACAGATTTCAGGAGGTAGATTCGAATCGCCTTTAAAGCACATGAAAAGCGGCAAAACGTTGACAATGATGCCCTTGGCCAAAAAGGGCGTATGCGTTTTTTCCTGAATATATTCAGGAAAAAACGCATACGCCCTTTTTGGCCAACCAAGCAACCTGGAAAGGCAAATCAGCGCTACAAAGATGTCTCGCTTCCCATCGGTCAAAAGGGCCATGCTGAAAAAAGTGTCAAAACCAGAAATGCAGGACAGGCCATGGAGAAATGGGAGCCTTGCTACACTGATGGGCGGGATGTAAATTGTCAACAGCCACTCTGGAGAAGTGTACGGTGAGTCCTGAAACGTCTAAAAAGCAAAGCTTAGGGAGCATAGGGCACTTCCACTCATGGGGGTATAAATTGGGAAAATTAAAAATCAGCAAGACACAAGCACCCCAAAGTTTAGGGCTGCTCTGTTGACAAGGACCTCCACTTCATTCCACCTTCAATATCCCAGGAAAGAGAAAAATGGATAAAGAAGTTGTGGTCCTTATGTACAATGGAATATCACTCAGCCATGAAATCAATGTCATAAGGCTAGTAGCAGCATGATGAGTGGATTTAGGTACGACGATTCTAAGTGAAATAAGTCACACAGAAAAGGACACTTCTCATAAGGTATCACTGATAGAGGGAATGTAAAAACCGTTACACTTGAACTGAATTACAAAACAGAACAGAGTCACACATGCAGAAAACACACTATGGCTGCTTAACGGGAAAGGTGAGGTGGGGTGATACATAAAACAAGGGTTTCAAATTAGCTCAGATACCGTTCCATAAAACCAATATGTAATAGACAAGACCTACTCCTTGCTCAGAGAACTGGACTCAACACGCCCTATTCACCGCACAAGAATATATCTGACTAGTAATAATCTTAAAACCTATGTATTGATATCTCTCTGTTAGTGTGTCAAGTGGGTGTAAAGCGGCATAAACACAGCAGTGAAAAGCAGCTAAACCCCATTATAAAAATAAATTACTTTGAAAAACCCATGAAACAAAGACAGTGAAAGAGAGAGAAATTCTTACACAATGCGTTCACGGGCTGTGATGCAACCTGGATTGACCATATCTAGACCCACAGCTGGATGAGACATAAGGGTGGACACTGTTGCGGCTGAGAGGTTTGGTGAGGTTGGGTGAGCAAACGCAGACCCTTTAAAGTAATACTGCGTGGTACCCATCGCATGGGTCCCAAATCTCCAGGTTCAAGGGCATCTTCCTACATCGAAAACATGCATGAGATACCCAGAAGATGGTACACCGTGTGATGGGGAAAGGTTTCTGAAACGCACCTCATTTCTCATCTGCTTGTGCCCGGGTTCGCCATTCCAGCCACTTTACTAGCAATCTCCCTCCTTGGAGCATCAGCACCTTTAACCTCCTGTTCCGTACAGGTTGCAATTTGTACTGAGGATGAACGGGAAGACGTGGAACCAATGAAAGACTAGCTCTTGGTGTTGGGACAGGCACAGGTCACTCTATTTTCCCATCAGGAAGAAGAATTAACCACAGGCTCAGCCTGCCCCCCGGAACCAGAACAGGGCCTGAAGCCATCCTGCGCTTTTGCGGCCAGCTCCCTAAAAAGCGAGTTGTAAAATGGAGGTTCAGGGCACTGCAATTCACAAACCTGCAGACTTATAAATGATAACTCTCATCCACAAATATATTGAGGGAAGTGAAAGAAGAGGATTTGAAATCAAGGCAGAATTGCAGGAAACAGATTTCAGGAGGTAGATTCGAATCGCCTTTAAAGCACATGAAAAGCGGCAAAACGTTGACAATGATGCCCTTGGCCAAAAAGGGCGTATGCGTTTTTTCCTGAATATATTCAGGAAAAAACGCATACGCCCTTTTTGGCCAACCAAGCAACCTGGAAAGGCAAATCAGCGCTACAAAGATGTCTCGCTTCCCATCGGTCAAAAGGGCCATGCTGAAAAAAGTGTCAAAACCAGAAACGCAGGACAGGCCATGGAGAAATGGGAGCCTTGCTACACTGATGGGCGGGATGTAAATTGTCAACAGCCACTCTGGAGAAGTGTACGGTGAGTCCTGAAACGTCTAAAAAGCAAAGCTTAGAGAGCATAGGGCACTTCCACTCATGGGGGTATAAATTGGGAAAATGAAAAATCAGCAAGACACAAGCACCCCAAAGTTTAGGGCTGCTCTGTTGACAAGGACCTCCACTTCATTCCACCTTCAATATCCCAGGAAAGAGAAAAATGGATAAAGAAGTTGTGGTCCTTATGTACAATGGAATATCACTCAGCCGTGAAATCAATGTCATAAGGCTAGTAGCAGCATGATGAGTGGATTTAGGTACGACGACTCTAAGTGAAATAAGTCACACAGAAAAGGACACTTCTCATAAGGTATCACTTATAGAGGGAATGTAAAAACCGTTACACTTGAACTGAATTACAAAACAGAACAGAGTCACACATGCAGAAAACACACTATGGCTGCTTAACGGGAAAGGTGAGGTGGGGTGATACATAAAACAAGGGTTTCAAATTAGCTCAGATACCATTCCATAAACCCAATATGTAATAGACAAGACCTACTCCTTGCTCAGAGAACTGGACTCAACACGCCCTATTCACCGCACAAGAATATATCTGACTAGTAATAATCTTAAAACCTATGTATTGATATCTCTCTGTTAGTGTGTCAAGTGGGTAAAAAGCGGCATAAACACAGCAGTGAAAAGCAGCTAAACCCCATTATAAAAATAAATTACTTTGAAAAACCCATGAAACAAAGACAGTGAAAGAGAGAGAAATTCTTACACAATGCGTTCAGGGGCTGTGATGCAACCTGGATTGACCATATCTAGACCCACAGCTGGATGAGACATAAGGGTGGACACTGTTGCGGCTGAGAGGTTTGGTGAGGTTGGGTGAGCAAACGCAGACCCTTTAAAGTAATACTGCGGGGTACCCATCGCATGGGTCCCAAATCTCCAGGTTCCAGGGCATCTTCCTACATCGAAAACATGCATGAGATACCCAGAAGATGGTACACCGTGTGATGGGGAAAGGTTTCTAAAACGCACCTCATTTCTCATCTTCTTGTGCCCGGGTTCGCCATTCCAGCCACTTTACTAGCAATCTCCCTCCTTGGAGCATCAGCACCTTTAACCTCCTGTTCCGTACAGGTTGCAATTTGTCCTGAGGATGAACGGGAAGACGTGGAACCAATGAAAGACTAGCTCTTGGTGTTGGGACAGGCACAGGTCACTCTATTTTCCCATCAGGAAGAAGAATTAACCACAGGCTCAGCCTGCCCCCGGAACCAGAACAGGGCCTGAAGCCATCCTGCGCTTTTGCGGCCAGCTCCCTAAAAAGCGAGTTGTAAAATGGAGGTTCAGGGCACTGCAATTCACAAACCTGCAGACTTATAAATGATAACTCTCATCCACAAATATATTGAGGGAAGGCAAAGAAGAGGATTTGAAATCAAGGCAGAATTGCAGGAAACAGATTTCAGGAGGTAGATTCGAATCGCCTTTAAAGCACATGAAAAGCGGCAAAACGTTGACAATGATGCCCTTGGCCAAAAAGGGCGTATGCGTTTTTTCCTGAATATATTCAGGAAAAAACGCATACGCCCTTTTTGGCCAACCAAGCAACCTGGAAAGGCAAATCAGCGCTACAAAGATGTCTCGCTTCCCATCGGTCAAAAGGGCCATGCTGAAAAAAGTGTCAACACCAGAAATGCAGGACAGGCCATGGAGAAATGGGAGCCTTGCTACACTGATGGGCGGGATGTAAATTGTCAACAGCCACTCTGGAGAAGTGTACGGTGAGTCCTGAAACGTCTAAAAAGCAAAGCTTAGAGAGCATAGGGCACTTCCACTCATGGGGTTATAAATTGGGAAAATGAAAAATCAGCAAGACACAAGCACCCCACAGTTTACGGCTGCTCTGTTGACAAGGACCTCCACTTCATTCCACCTTCAATATCCCAGGAAAGAGAAAAATGGATAAAGAAGTTGTGGTCCTTATGTACAATGGAATATCACTCAGCCATGAAATCAATGTCATAAGGCTAGTAGCAGCATGATGAGTGGATTTAGGTACGACGATTCTAAGTGAAATAAGTCACACAGAAAAGGACACTTCTCATAAGGTATCACTGATAGAGGGAATGTAAAAACCGTTACACTTGAACTGAATTACAAAACAGAACAGAGTCACACATGCAGAAAACACACTATGGCTGCTTAACGGGAAAGGTGAGGTGGGGTGATACATAAAACAAGGGTTTCAAATTAGCTCAGATACCGTTCCATAAAACCAATATGTAATAGACAAGACCTACTCCTTGCTCAGAGAACTGGACTCAACACGCCCTATTCACCGCACAAGAATATATCTGACTAGTAATAATCTTAAAACCTATGTATTGATATCTCTCTGTTAGTGTGTCAAGTGGGTGTAAAGCGGCATAAACACAGCAGTGAAAAGCAGCTAAACCCCATTATAAAAATAAATTACTTTGAAAAACCCATGAAACAAAGACAGTGAAAGAGAGAGAAATTCTTACACAATGCGTTCACGGGCTGTGATGCAACCTGGATTGACCATATCTAGACCCACAGCTGGATGAGACATAAGGGTGGACACTCTTGGGGCTGAGAGGTTTGGTGAGGTTGGGTGAGCAAACGCAGACCCTTTCAAGTAATACTGCATGGTACCCATCGCATGGGTCCCAAATCGCCAGGTTCAAGGGCATCTTCCTACATCGAAAACATGCATGAGAAACCCAGAAGATGGTACACCGTGTGATGTGGAAAGGTTTCTAAAACGCACCTCATTTCTCATCTCCTTGTGCCCAGGTTCGCTATTCCAGCCGCTTTACTAACAATCTCCCTACTTGGAGAATCAGCACCTTTAACCTCCTTCTCCGTACAGGTTGCAATTTGTCCTGAGGGTGAACGGGAAGACGTGGAACCAATGAGAGACTAGCTCTTGGTGTTGGGACAGGCACAGGTCACTCTATTTTCCCATCAGGAAGAAGAATTAACCACAGGCTCAGCCTGCCCCCGGAACCAGAACAGGGCCTGAAGGCATCCTGCGCTTTTGCGGCCAGCTCCCTAAAAAGCGAGTTGCAAAATGGAGGTTCAGGGCACTGCAATTCACAAACCTGCAGAGTTATAAATGATAACTCTCATCCACAAATATATTGAGGGAAGTGAAAGAAGAGGATTTGAAATCAAGGCAGAATTGCAGGAAACAGATTTCAGGAGGTAGATTCGAATCGCCTTTAAAGCACATGAAAAGCGGCAAAACGTTGACAATGATGCCCTTGGCCAAAAAGGGCGTATGCGTTTTTTCCTGAATATATTCAGGAAAAAACGCATACGCCCTTTTTGGCCAACCAAGCAACCTGGAAAGGCAAATCAGCGCTACAAAGATGTCTCGCTTCCCATCGGTCAAAAGGGCCATGCTGAAAAAAGTGTCAAAACCAGAAACGCAGGACAGGCCATGGAGAAATGGGAGCCTTGCTACACTGATGGGCGGGATGTAAATTGTCAACAGCCACTCTGGAGAAGTGTACGGTGAGTCCTGAAACGTCTAAAAAGCAAAGCTTAGAGAGCATAGGGCACTTCCACTCATGGGGGTATAAATTGGGAAAATGAAAAATCAGCAAGACACAAGCACCCCAAAGTTTAGGGCTGCTCTGTTGACAAGGACCTCCACTTCATTCCACCTTCAATATCCCAGGAAAGAGAAAAATGGATAAAGAAGTTGTGGTCCTTATGTACAATGGAATATCACTCAGCCGTGAAATCAATGTCATAAGGCTAGTAGCAGCATGATGAGTGGATTTAGGTACGACGACTCTAAGTGAAATAAGTCACACAGAAAAGGACACTTCTCATAAGGTATCACTTATAGAGGGAATGTAAAAACCGTTACACTTGAACTGAATTACAAAACAGAACAGAGTCACACATGCAGAAAACACACTATGGCTGCTTAACGGGAAAGGTGAGGTGGGGTGATACATAAAACAAGGGTTTCAAATTAGCTCAGATACCGTTCCATAAACCCAATATGTAATAGACAAGACCTACTCCTTGCTCAGAGAACTGGACTCAACACGCCCTATTCACCGCACAAGAATATATCTGACTAGTAATAATCTTAAAACCTATGTATTGATATCTCTCTGTTAGTGTGTCAAGTGGGTAAAAAGCGGCATAAACACAGCAGTGAAAAGCAGCTAAACCCCATTATAAAAATAAATTACTTTGAAAAACCCATGAAACAAAGACAGTGAAAGAGAGAGAAATTCTTACACAATGCGTTCAGGGGCTGTGATGCAACCTGGATTGACCATATCTAGACCCACAGCTGGATGAGACATAAGGGTGGACACTGTTGCGGCTGAGAGGTTTGGTGAGGTTGGGTGAGCAAACGCAGACCCTTTAAAGTAATACTGCGGGGTACCCATCGCATGGGTCCCAAATCTCCAGGTTCCAGGGCATCTTCCTACATCGAAAACATGCATGAGATACCCAGAAGATGGTACACCGTGTGATGGGGAAAGGTTTCTAAAACGCACCTCATTTCTCATCTTCTTGTGCCCGGGTTCGCCATTCCAGCCACTTTACTAGCAATCTCCCTCCTTGGAGCATCAGCACCTTTAACCTCCTGTTCCGTACAGGTTGCAATTTGTCCTGAGGATGAACGGGAAGACGTGGAACCAATGAAAGACTAGCTCTTGGTGTTGGGACAGGCACAGGTCACTCTATTTTCCCATCAGGAAGAAGAATTAACCACAGGCTCAGCCTGCCCCCGGAACCAGAACAGGGCCTGAAGCCATCCTGCGCTTTTGCGGCCAGCTCCCTAAAAAGCGAGTTGTAAAATGGAGGTTCAGGGCACTGCAATTCACAAACCTGCAGACTTATAAATGATAACTCTCATCCACAAATATATTGAGGGAAGGCAAAGAAGAGGATTTGAAATCAAGGCAGAATTGCAGGAAACAGATTTCAGGAGGTAGATTCGAATCGCCTTTAAAGCACATGAAAAGCGGCAAAACGTTGACAATGATGCCCTTGGCCAAAAAGGGCGTATGCGTTTTTTCCTGAATATATTCAGGAAAAAACGCATACGCCCTTTTTGGCCAACCAAGCAACCTGGAAAGGCAAATCAGCGCTACAAAGATGTCTCGCTTCCCATCGGTCAAAAGGGCCATGCTGAAAAAAGTGTCAACACCAGAAATGCAGGACAGGCCATGGAGAAATGGGAGCCTTGCTACACTGATGGGCGGGATGTAAATTGTCAACAGCCACTCTGGAGAAGTGTACGGTGAGTCCTGAAACGTCTAAAAAGCAAAGCTTAGAGAGCATAGGGCACTTCCACTCATGGGGTTATAAATTGGGAAAATGAAAAATCAGCAAGACACAAGCACCCCACAGTTTACGGCTGCTCTGTTGACAAGGACCTCCACTTCATTCCACCTTCAATATCCCAGGAAAGAGAAAAATGGATAAAGAAGTTGTGGTCCTTATGTACAATGGAATATCACTCAGCCATGAAATCAATGTCATAAGGCTAGTAGCAGCATGATGAGTGGATTTAGGTACGACGATTCTAAGTGAAATAAGTCACACAGAAAAGGACACTTCTCATAAGGTATCACTGATAGAGGGAATGTAAAAACCGTTACACTTGAACTGAATTACAAAACAGAACAGAGTCACACATGCAGAAAACACACTATGGCTGCTTAACGGGAAAGGTGAGGTGGGGTGATACATAAAACAAGGGTTTCAAATTAGCTCAGATACCGTTCCATAAAACCAATATGTAATAGACAAGACCTACTCCTTGCTCAGAGAACTGGACTCAACACGCCCTATTCACCGCACAAGAATATATCTGACTAGTAATAATCTTAAAACCTATGTATTGATATCTCTCTGTTAGTGTGTCAAGTGGGTGTAAAGCGGCATAAACACAGCAGTGAAAAGCAGCTAAACCCCATTATAAAAATAAATTACTTTGAAAAACCCATGAAACAAAGACAGTGAAAGAGATAGAAATTCTTACACAATGCGTTCACGGGCTGTGATGCAACCTGGATTGACCATATCTAGACCCACAGCTGGATGAGACATAAGGGTGGACACTCTTGGGGCTGAGAGGTTTGGTGAGGTTGGGTGAGCAAACGCAGACCCTTTCAAGTAATACTGCATGGTACCCATCGCATGGGTCCCAAATCGCCAGGTTCAAGGGCATCTTCCTACATCGAAAACATGCATGAGAAACCCAGAAGATGGTACACCGTGTGATGTGGAAAGGTTTCTAAAACGCACCTCATTTCTCATCTCCTTGTGCCCGGGTTCGCTATTCCAGCCGCTTTACTAACAATCTCCCTACTTGGAGAATCAGCACCTTTAACCTCCTTCTCCGTACAGGTTGCAATTTGTCCTGAGGGTGAACGGGAAGACGTGGAACCAATGAGAGACTAGCTCTTGGTGTTGGGACAGGCACAGGTCACTCTATTTTCCCATCAGGAAGAAGAATTAACCATAGGCTCAGCCTGCCCCCGGAACCAGAACAGGGCCTGAAGGCATCCTGCGCTTTTGCGGCCAGCTCCCTAAAAAGCGAGTTGCAAAATGGAGGTTCAGGGCACTGCAATTCACAAACCTGCAGAGTTATAAATGATAACTCTCGTCCACAAATATATTGAGGGAAGGCAAAGAAGAGGATTTGAAATCAAGGCAGAATTGCAGGAAACAGATTTCAGGAGGTAGATTCGAATCGCCTTTAAAGCACATGAAAAGCGGCAAAACGTTGACAATGATGCCCTTGGCCAAAAAGGGCGTATGCGTTTTTTCCTGAATATATTCAGGAAAAAACGCATACGCCCTTTTTGGCCAACCAAGCAACCTGGAAAGGCAAATCAGCGCTACAAAGATGTCTCGCTTCCCATCGGTCAAAAGGGCCATGCTGAAAAAAGTGTCAAAACCAGAAATGCAGGACAGGCCATGGAGAAATGGGAGCCTTGCTACACTGATGGGCGGGATGTAAATTGTCAACAGCCACTCTGGAGAAGTGTACGGTGAGTCCTGAAACGTCTGAAAAGCAAAGCTTAGAGAGCATAGGGCACTTCCACTCATGGGGGTATAAATTGGGAAAATTAAAATTCAGCAAGACACAAGCACCCCAAAGTTTAGGACTGCTCTGTTGACAAGGACCTCCACTTCATTCCACCTTCAATATCCCAGGAAAGAGAAAAATGGATAAAGAAGTTGTGGTCCTTATGTACAATGGAATATCACTCAGCCATGAAATCAATGTCATAAGGCTAGTAGCAGCATGATGAGTGGATTTAGGTACGACGATTCTAAGTGAAATAAGTCACACAGAAAAGGACACTTCTCATAAGGTATCACTTATAGAGGGAATGTAAAAACCGTTACACTTGAACTGAATTACAAAACAGAACAGAGTCACACATGCAGAAAACACACTATGGCTGCTTAACGGGAAAGGTGAGGTGGGGTGATACATAAAACAAGGGTTTCAAATTAGCTCAGATACCGTTCCATAAACCCAATATGTAATAGACAAGACCTACTCCTTGCTCAGAGAACTGGACTCAACACGCCCTATTCACCGCACAAGAATATATCTGACTAGTAATAATCTTAAAAGCTATGTATTGATATCTCTCTGTTAGTGTGTCAAGTGGGTGTAAAGCGGCATAAACACAGCAGTGAAAAGCAGCTAAACCCCATTATAAAAATAAATTACTTTGAAAAACCCATGAAACAAAGACAGTGAAAGAGAGCGAAATTCTTGCACAATGCGTTCAGGGGCTGTGATGCAACCTGGATTGACCATATCTAGACCCACAGCTGGATGAGACATAAGGGTGGACACTGTTGCGGCTGAGAGGTTTGGTGAGGTTGGGTGAGCAAACGCAGACCCTTTAAAGTAATACTGTGTGGTACCCATCGCATGGGTCCCAAATCTCCAGGTTCAAGGGCATCTTCCTACATCGAAAACATGCATGAGAAACCCAGAAGATGGTACACCGTGTGATGGGGAAAGGTTTCTAAAACGCACCTCATTTCTCATCTCCTTGTGCTCGGGTTCGCCATTCCAGCCACTTTACTAGCAATCTCCCTCCTTGGAGCATCATCACCTTTAACCTCCTGTTCCGTACAGGTTGCAATTTGTCCTGAGGATGAACGGGAAGACGTGGAACCAATGAGAGACTAGCTCTTGGTGTTGGCACAGGCACAGGTCACTCTATTTTCCCATCAGGAAGAAGAATTAACCACAGGCTCAGCCTGCCCCCCGGAACAAGAACAGGGCCTGAAGCCATCCTGCGCTTTTGCGGCCAGCTCCCTAAAAAGCGAGTTGCAAAATGGAGGTTCAGGGCACTGCAATTCACAAACCTGCAGAGTTATAAATGATAACTCTCGTCCACAAATATATTGAGGGAAGGCAAAGAAGAGGATTTGAAATCAAGGCAGAATTGCAGGAAACAGATTTCAGGAGGTAGATTCGAATCGCCTTTAAAGCACATGAAAAGCGGCAAAACGTTGACAATGATGCCCTTGGCCAAAAAGGCCGTATGCGTTTTTTCCTGAATATATTCAGGAAAAAACGCATACGCCCTTTTTGGCCAACCAAGCAACCTGGAAAGGCAAATCAGCGCTACAAAGATGTCTCGCTTCCCATCGGTCAAAAGGGCCATGCTGAAAAAAGTGTCAAAACCAGAAATGCAGGACAGGCCATGGAGAAATGGGAGCCTTGCTACACTGATGGGCGGGATGTAAATTGTCAACAGCCACTCTGAAGAAGTGTACGGTGAGTCCTGAAACGTCTGAAAAGCAAAGCTTAGAGAGCATAGGGCACTTCCACTCATGTGGGTATAAATTGGGAAAATTAAAATTCAGCAAGACACAAGCACCCCAAAGTTTAGGACTGCTCTGTTGACAAGGACCTCCACTTCATTCCACCTTCAATATCCCAGGAAAGAGAAAAATGGATAAAGAAGTTGTGGTCCTTATGTACAATGGAATATCACTCAGCCATGAAATCAATGTCATAAGGCTAGTAGCAGCATGATGAGTGGATTTAGGTACGACGATTCTAAGTGAAATAAGTCACACAGAAAAGGACACTTCTCATAAGGTATCACTTATAGAGGGAATGTAAAAACCGTTACACTTGAACTGAATTACAAAACAGAACAGAGTCACACATGCAGAAAACACACTATGGCTGCTTAACGGGAAAGGTGAGGTGGGGTGATACATAAAACAAGTGTTTCAAATTAGCTCAGATACCGTTCCATAAACCCAATATGTAATAGACAAGACCTACTCCTTGCTCAGAGAACTGGACTCAACACGCCCTATTCACCGCACAAGAATATATCTGACTAGTAATAATCTTAAAACCTATGTATTGATATCTCTCTGTTAGTGTGTCAAGTGGGTGAAAAGCGGCATAAACACAGCAGTGAAAAGCAGCTAAACCCATTTATAAAAATAAATTACTTTGAAAAACCCATGAAACAAAGACAGTGAAAGAGATAGAAATTCTTACACAATGCGTTCACGGGCTGTGATGCAACCTGGATTGACCATATCTAGACCCACAGCTGGATGAGACGTAAGGGTGGACACTCTTGGGGCTGAGAGGTTTGGTGAGGTTAGGTGAGCAAATGCAAACCCTTTTAAGTAACACTGCGTGGTACCCATCGCATGGGTCCCAAATCTCCAGGTTCAAGGGCATCTTCCTACATCGAAAACATGCATGAGATACCCAGAAGATGGTACACCGTGTGATGGGGAAAGGTTTCTAAAACGCACCTCATTTCTCATCTCCTTGTGCTCGGGTTCGCCATTCCAGCCACTTTACTAGCAATCTCCCTCCTTGGAGCATCATCACGTTTAACCTCCTGTTCCGTACAGGTTGATATTTGTCCTGAGGATGAACGGGAAGACGTGGAACCAATGAGAGACTAGCTCTTGGTGTTGGGACAGGCACAGGTCACTCTATTTTCCCATCAGGAAGAAGAATTAACCACAGGCTCAGCCTGCCCCCCGGAACAAGAACAGGGCCTGAAGCCATCCTGCGCTTTTGCGGCCATCTCCCAAAAACGCGAGTTGTAAAATGGAGGTTCAGGGCACTGCAATTCACAAACCTGCAGAGTTATAAATGATAACTCTCGTCCACAAATATATTGAGGGAAGGCAAAGAAGAGGATTTGAAATCAAGGCAGAATTGCAGGAAACAGATTTCAGGAGGTAGATTCGAACTGCCTTTAAAGCACATGAAAAGCGGCAAAACGTTGACAATGATGCCCTTGGCCAAAAAGGGCGTATGCGTTTTTTCCTGAATATATTCAGGAAAAAACGCATACGCCCTTTTTGGCCAACCAAGCAACCTGGAAAGGCAAATCAGCGCTACAAAGATGTCTCGCTTCCCATCGGTCAAAAGGGCCATGCTGAAAAAAGTGTCAAAACCAGAAATGCAGGACAGGCCATGGAGAAATGGGAGCCTTGCTACACTGATGGGCGGGATGTAAATTGCCAACAGCCACTCTGGAGAAGCGTACGGTGAGTCCTGAAACATCTAAAAAACAAAGCTTAGAGAGCATAGGGCACTTCCACTCATGGGGTTATAAATTGGGAAAATTAAAAATCAGCAAGACACAAGCACCCCAAAGTTTAGGGCTGCTCTGTTGACAAGGACCTCCACTTCATTCCACCTTCAATATCCCAGGAAAGAGAAAAATGGATAAAGAAGTTGTGGTCCTTATGTACAATGGAATATCACTCAGCCGTGAAATCAATGTCATAAGGCTAGTACCAGCATGATGAGTGAATTTAGGTACGACGACTCTAAGTGAAATAAGTCACACAGAAAAGGGCACTTCTCATAAGGTATCACTTATAGAGGGAATGTAAAAATCGTTACACTTGAACTGAATTACAAAACAGAACAGAGTCACACATGCAGAAAACACACTATGGCTGCTTAACGGGAAAGGTGAGGTGGGGTGATACATAAAACAAGGGTTTCAAATTAGCTCAGATACCGTTCCATAAACCCAATATGTAATAGACAAGACCTACTCCTTGCTCAGAGAACTGGACTCAACACGCCCTATTCACCGCACAAGAATATATCTGACTAGTAATAATCTTAAAACTTATGTATTGATATCTCTCTGTTAGTGTGTCAAGTGGGTGTAAAGCGGCATAAACACAGCAGTGAAAAGCAGCTAAACCCCATTATAAAAATAAATTACTTTGAAAAACCCATGAAACAAAGACAGTGAAAGAGAGCGAAATTCTTACACAATGCGTTCAGGGGCTGTGATGCAACCTGGATTGACCATATCTAGACCCACAGCTGGATGAGACATAAGGGTGGACACTGTTGCGGCTGAGAGGTTTGGTGAGGTTGGGTGAGCAAACGCAGCCCCTTTAAAGTAATACTGCGTGGTACCCATCGCATGGGTCCCAAATCTCCAGGTTCAAGGGCATCTTCCTACATCGAAAACATGCATGAGAAACCCAGAAGATGGTACACCGTGTGATGGGGAAAGGTTTCTAAAACGCACCTCATTTCTCATCTCCTTGTGCCCGGGTTCGCTATTCCAGCCGCTTTACTAACAATCTCCCTACTTGGAGAATCAGCACCTTTAACCTCCTTCTCCGTACAGGTTGCAATTTGTCCTGAGGGTGAACGGGAAGACGTGGAACCAATGAGAGACTAGCTCTTGGTGTTGGGACAGGCACAGGTCACTCTATTTTCCCATCAGGAAGAAGAATTAACCATAGGCTCAGCCTGCCCCCGGAACCAGAACAGGGCCTGAAGGCATCCTGCGCTTTTGCGGCCAGCTCCCTAAAAAGCGAGTTGCAAAATGGAGGTTCAGGGCACTGCAATTCACAAACCTGCAGAGTTATAAATGATAACTCTCGTCCACAAATATATTGAGGGAAGGCAAAGAAGAGGATTTGAAATCAAGGCAGAATTGCAGGAAACAGATTTCAGGAGGTAGATTCGAATCGCCTTTAAAGCACATGAAAAGCGGCAAAACGTTGACAATGATGCCCTTGGCCAAAAAGGGCGTATGCGTTTTTTCCTGAATATATTCAGGAAAAAACGCATACGCCCTTTTTGGCCAACCAAGCAACCTGGAAAGGCAAATCAGCGCTACAAAGATGTCTCGCTTCCCATCGGTCAAAAGGGCCATGCTGAAAAAAGTGTCAAAACCAGAAATGCAGGACAGGCCATGGAGAAATGGGAGCCTTGCTACACTGATGGGCGGGATGTAAATTGTCAACAGCCACTCTGGAGAAGTGTACGGTGAGTCCTGAAACGTCTGAAAAGCAAAGCTTAGAGAGCATAGGGCACTTCCACTCATGGGGGTATAAATTGGGAAAATTAAAATTCAGCAAGACACAAGCACCCCAAAGTTTAGGACTGCTCTGTTGACAAGGACCTCCACTTCATTCCACCTTCAATATCCCAGGAAAGAGAAAAATGGATAAAGAAGTTGTGGTCCTTATGTACAATGGAATATCACTCAGCCATGAAATCAATGTCATAAGGCTAGTAGCAGCATGATGAGTGGATTTAGGTACGACGATTCTAAGTGAAATAAGTCACACAGAAAAGGACACTTCTCATAAGGTATCACTTATAGAGGGAATGTAAAAACCGTTACACTTGAACTGAATTACAAAACAGAACAGAGTCACACATGCAGAAAACACACTATGGCTGCTTCACGGGAAAGGTGAGGTGGGGTGATACATAAAACAAGGGTTTCAAATTAGCTCAGATACCGTTCCATAAACCCAATATGTAATAGACAAGACCTACTCCTTGCTCAGAGAACTGGACTCAACACGCCCTATTCACCGCACAAGAATATATCTGACTAGTAATAATCTTAAAAGCTATGTATTGATATCTCTCTGTTAGTGTGTCAAGTGGGTGTAAAGCGGCATAAACACAGCAGTGAAAAGCAGCTAAACCCCATTATAAAAATAAATTACTTTGAAAAACCCATGAAACAAAGACAGTGAAAGAGAGCGAAATTCTTGCACAATGCGTTCAGGGGCTGTGATGCAACCTGGATTGACCATATCTAGACCCACAGCTGGATGAGACATAAGGGTGGACACTGTTGCGGCTGAGAGGTTTGGTGAGGTTGGGTGAGCAAACGCAGACCCTTTAAAGTAATACTGTGTGGTACCCATCGCATGGGTCCCAAATCTCCAGGTTCAAGGGCATCTTCCTACATCGAAAACATGCATGAGAAACCCAGAAGATGGTACACCGTGTGATGGGGAAAGGTTTCTAAAACGCACCTCATTTCTCATCTCCTTGTGCTCGGGTTCGCCATTCCAGCCACTTTACTAGCAATCTCCCTCCTTGGAGCATCATCACCTTTAACCTCCTGTTCCGTACAGGTTGCAATTTGTCCTGAGGATGAACGGGAAGACGTGGAACCAATGAGAGACTAGCTCTTGGTGTTGGCACAGGCACAGGTCACTGTATTTTCCCATCAGGAAGAAGAATTAACCACAGGCTCAGCCTGCCCCCCGGAACAAGAACAGGGCCTGAAGCCATCCTGCGCTTTTGCGGCCATCTCCCAAAAACGCGAGTTGTAAAATGGAGGTTCAGGGCACTGCAATTCACAAACCTGCAGAGTTATAAATGATAACTCTCGTCCACAAATATATTGAGGGAAGGCAAAGAAGAGGATTTGAAATCAAGGCAGAATTGCAGGAAACAGATTTCAGGAGGTAGATTCGAATCGCCTTTAAAGCACATGAAAAGCGGCAAAACGTTGACAATGATGCCCTTGGCCAAAAAGGGCATATGCGTTTTTTCCTGAATATATTCAGGAAAAAACGCATACGCCCTTTTTGGCCAACCAAGCAACCTGGAAAGGCAAATCAGCGCTACAAAGATGTCTTGCTTCCCATCGGTTAAAAAGGCCATGCTGAATAAAGTGTCAAAACCAGAAATGCAGGACAGGCCATGGAGAAATGGGAGCCTTGCTACACTGATGGGCGGGATGTAAATTGCCAACAGCCACTCTGGAGAAGCGTACGGTGAGTCCTGAAACATCTAAAAAACAAAGCTTAGAGAGCATAGGGCACTTCCACTCATGGGGTTATAAATTGGGAAAATTAAAAATCAGCAAGACACAAGCACCCCAAAGTTTAGGGCTGCTCTGTTGACAAGGACCTCCACTTCATTCCACCTTCAATATCCCAGGAAAGAGAAAAATGGATAAAGAAGTTGTGGTCCTTATGTACAATGGAATATCACTCAGCCGTGAAATCAATGTCATAAGGCTAGTAGCAGCATGATGAGTGGATTTAGGTACGACGACTCTAAGTGAAATAAGTCACACAGAAAAGGACACTTCTCATAAGGTATCACTTATAGAGGGAATGTAAAAACCGTTACACTTGAACTGAATTACAAAACAGAACAGAGTCACACATGCAGAAAACACACTATGGCTGCTTAACGGGAAAGGTGAGGCGGGGTGATACATAAAACAAGGGTTTCAAATTAGCTCAGATACCGTTCCATAAACCCAATATGTAATAGACAAGACCTACTCCTTGCTCAGAGAACTGGACTCAACACGCCCTATTCACCGCACAAGAATATATCTGACTAGTAATAATCTTAAAACCTATGTACTGATATCTCTCTGTTAGTGTGTCAAGTGGGTAAAAAGCGGCATAAACACAGCAGTGAAAAGCAGCTAAACCCCATTATAAAAATAAATTACTTTGAAAAACCCATGAAACAAAGACAGTGAAAGAGAGCGAAATTCTTACACAATGCGTTCAGGGGCTGTGATGCAACCTGGATTGACCATATCTAGACCCACAGCTGGATGAGACATAAGGGTGGACACTCTTGGGGCTGAGAGGTTTGGTGAGGTTGGGTGAGCAAACGCAGACCCTTTAAAGTAATACTGCGTGGTACCCATCGCATGGGTCCCAAATCTCCAGGTTCAAGGGCATCTTCCTACATCGAAAACATGCATGAGAAACCCAGAAGATGGTACACCGTGTGATGGGGAAAGGTTTCTAAAACGCACCTCATTTCTCATCTCCTTGTGCTCGGGTTCGCCATTCCAGCCACTTTACTAGCAATCTCCCTCCTTGGAGCATCATCACCTTTAACCTCCTGTTCCGTACAGGTTGCAATTTGTCCTGAGGATGAACGGGAAGACGTGGAACCAATGAGAGACTAGCTCTTGGTGTTGGCACAGGCACAGGTCACTCTATTTTCCCATCAGGAAGAAGAATTAACCACAGGCTCCGCCTGCCCCCCGGAACAAGAACAGGGCCTGAAGCCATCCTGCGCTTTTGCGGCCATCTCCCAAAAACGCGAGTTGTAAAATGGAGGTTCAGGGCACTGCAATTCACAAACCTGCAGAGTTATAAATGATAACTCTCATCCACAAATATATTGAGGGAAGGCAAAGAAGAGGATTTGAAATCAAGGCAGAATTGCAGGAAACAGATTTCAGGAGGTAGATTCGAATCGCCTTTAAAGCACATGAAAAGCGGCAAAACGTTGACAATGATGCCCTTGGCCAAAAAGGGCGTATGCGTTTTTTCCTGAATATATTCAGGAAAAAACGCATACGCCCTTTTTGGCCAACCAAGCAACCTGGAAAGGCAAATCAGCGCTACAAAGATGTCTCGCTTCCCATTGGTCAAAAGGGCCATGCTGAAAAAAGTGTCAAAACCAGAAATGCAGGACAGGCCATGGAGAAATGGGAGCCTTGCTACACTGATGGGCGGGATGTAAATTGTCAACAGCCACTCTGGAGAAGTGTACGGTGAGTCCTCAAACGTCTAAAAGCAAAGCTTAGAGAGCATAGGGCACTTCCACTCATGGGGGTATAAATTGGGAAAATTAAAAATCAGCAAGACACAAGCACCCCAAAGTTTAGGGCTGCTCTGTTGACAAGGACCTCCACTTCATTCCACCTTCAATATCCCAGGAAAGAGAAAAATGGATAAAGAAGTTGTGGTCCTTATGTACAATGGAATATCACTCAGCCGTGAAATCAATGTCATAAGGCTAGTAGCAGCATGATGAGTGGATTTAGGTACGACGACTCTAAGTGAAATAAGTCACACAGAAAAGGACACTTCTCATAAGGTATCACTTATAGAGGGAATGTAAAAACCGTTACACTTGAACTGAATTACAAAACAGAACAGAGTCACACATGCAGAAAACACACTATGGCTGCTTAACGGGAAAGGTGAGGTGGGGTGATACATAAAACAAGGGTTTCCAATTAGCTCAGATACCGTTCCATAAACCCAATATGTAATAGACAAGACCTACTCCTTGCTCAGAGAACTGGACTCAACACGCCCTATTCACCGCACAAGAATATATCTGACTAGTAATAATCTTAAAACCTATGTATTGATATCTCTCTGTTAGTGTGTCAAGTGGGTAAAAAGCGGCATAAACACAGCAGTGAAAAGCAGCTAAACCCCATTATAAAAATAAATTACTTTGTAAAACCCATGAAACAAAGACAGTGAAAGAGAGAGAAATTCTTACACAATGCGTTCAGGGGCTGTGATGCAACCTGGATTGACCATATCTAGACCCACAGCTGGATGAGACATAAGGGTGGACACTGTTGCGGCTGAGAGGTTTGGTGAGGTTGGGTGAGCAAACGCAGACCCTTTAAAGTAATACTGCGTGGTACCCATCGCATGGGTCCCAAATCTCCAGGTTCCAGGGCATCTTCCTACATCGAAAACATGCATGAGATACCCAGAAGATGGTACACCGTGTGATGGGGAAAGGTTTCTGAAACGCACCTCATTTCTCATCTGCTTGTGCCCGGGTTCGCCTTTGCAGCCACTTAACTAGCAATCTCCCTCCTTGGAGCATCAGCACCTTTAACCTCCTGTTCCGTACAGGTTGCAATTTGTACTGAGGATGAACGGGAAGACGTGGAACCAATGAGAGACTAGCTCTTGGTGTTGGCACAGGCACAGGTCACTCTATTTTCCCATCAGGAAGAAGAATTAACCATAGGCTCAGCCTGCCCCCGGAACCAGAACAGGGCCTGAAGGCATCCTGCGCTTTTGCGGCCAGCTCCCTAAAAAGCGAGTTGCAAAATGGAGGTTCAGGGCACTGCAATTCACAAACCTGCAGAGTTATAAATGATAACTCTCGTCCACAAATATATTGAGGGAAGGCAAAGAAGAGGATTTGAAATCAAGGCAGAATTGCAGGAAACAGATTTCAGGAGGTAGATTCGAATCGCCTTTAAAGCACATGAAAAGCGGCAAAACGTTGACAATGATGCCCTTGGCCAAAAAGGGCGTATGCGTTTTTTCCTGAATATATTCAGGAAAAAACGCATACGCCCTTTTTGGCCAACCAAGCAACCTGGAAAGGCAAATCAGCGCTACAAAGATGTCTCGCTTCCCATCGGTCAAAAGGGCCATGCTGAAAAAAGTGTCAAAACCAGAAATGCAGGACAGGCCATGGAGAAATGGGAGCCTTGCTACACTGATGGGCGGGATGTAAATTGTCAACAGCCACTCTGGAGAAGTGTACGGTGAGTCCTGAAACGTCTGAAAAGCAAAGCTTAGAGAGCATAGGGCACTTCCACTCATGGGGGTATAAATTGGGAAAATTAAAATTCAGCAAGACACAAGCACCCCAAAGTTTAGGACTGCTCTGTTGACAAGGACCTCCACTTCATTCCACCTTCAATATCCCAGGAAAGAGAAAAATGGATAAAGAAGTTGTGGTCCTTATGTACAATGGAATATCACTCAGCCATGAAATCAATGTCATAAGGCTAGTAGCAGCATGATGAGTGGATTTAGGTACGACGATTCTAAGTGAAATAAGTCACACAGAAAAGGACACTTCTCATAAGGTATCACTTATAGAGGGAATGTAAAAACCGTTACACTTGAACTGAATTACAAAACAGAACAGAGTCACACATGCAGAAAACACACTATGGCTGCTTAACGGGAAAGGTGAGGTGGGGTGATACATAAAACAAGGGTTTCAAATTAGCTCAGATACCGTTCCATAAACCCAATATGTAATAGACAAGACCTACTCCTTGCTCAGAGAACTGGACTCAACACGCCCTATTCACCGCACAAGAATATATCTGACTAGTAATAATCTTAAAAGCTATGTATTGATATCTCTCTGTTAGTGTGTCAAGTGGGTGTAAAGCGGCATAAACACAGCAGTGAAAAGCAGCTAAACCCCATTATAAAAATAAATTACTTTGAAAAACCCATGAAACAAAGACAGTGAAAGAGAGCGAAATTCTTGCACAATGCGTTCAGGGGCTGTGATGCAACCTGGATTGACCATATCTAGACCCACAGCTGGATGAGACATAAGGGTGGACACTGTTGCGGCTGAGAGGTTTGGTGAGGTTGGGTGAGCAAACGCAGACCCTTTAAAGTAATACTGTGTGGTACCCATCGCATGGGTCCCAAATCTCCAGGTTCAAGGGCATCTTCCTACATCGAAAACATGCATGAGAAACCCAGAAGATGGTACACCGTGTGATGGGGAAAGGTTTCTAAAACGCACCTCATTTCTCATCTCCTTGTGCTCGGGTTCGCCATTCCAGCCACTTTACTAGCAATCTCCCTCCTTGGAGCATCATCACCTTTAACCTCCTGTTCCGTACAGGTTGCAATTTGTCCTGAGGATGAACGGGAAGACGTGGAACCAATGAGAGACTAGCTCTTGGTGTTGGCACAGGCACAGGTCACTCTATTTTCCCATCAGGAAGAAGAATTAACCACAGGCTCAGCCTGCCCCCCGGAACAAGAACAGGGCCTGAAGCCATCCTGCGCTTTTGCGGCCATCTCCCAAAAACGCGAGTTGTAAAATGGAGGTTCAGGGCACTGCAATTCACAAACCTGCAGAGTTATAAATGATAACTCTCGTCCACAAATATATTGAGGGAAGGCAAAGAAGAGGATTTGAAATCAAGGCAGAATTGCAGGAAACAGATTTCAGGAGGTAGATTCGAATTGCCTTTAAAGCACATGAAAAGCGGCAAAACGTTGACAATGATGCCCTTGGCCAAAAAGGGCGTATGCGTTTTTTCCTGAATATATTCAGGAAAAAACGCATACGCCCTTTTTGGCCAACCAAGCAACCTGGAAAGGCAAATCAGCGCTACAAAGATGTCTTGCTTCCCATCGGTTAAAAAGGCCATGCTGAAAAAAGTGTCAAAACCAGAAATGCAGGACAGGCCATGGAGAAATGGGAGCCTTGCTACACTGATGGGCGGGATGTAAATTGCCAACAGCCACTCTGGAGAAGCGTACGGTGAGTCCTGAAACATCTAAAAAACAAAGCTTAGAGAGCATAGGGCACTTCCACTCATGGGGTTATAAATTGGGAAAATTAAAAATCAGCAAGACACAAGCACCCCAAAGTTTAGGGCTGCTCTGTTGACAAGGACCTCCACTTCATTCCACCTTCAATATCCCAGGAAAGAGAAAAATGGATAAAGAAGTTGTGGTCCTTATGTACAATGGAATATCACTCAGCCGTGAAATCAATGTCATAAGGCTAGTAGCAGCATGATGAGTGGATTTAGGTACGACGACTCTAAGTGAAATAAGTCACACAGAAAAGGACACTTCTCATAAGGTATCACTTATAGAGGGAATGTAAAAACCGTTACACTTGAACTGAATTACAAAACAGAACAGAGTCACACATGCAGAAAACACACTATGGCTGCTTAACGGGAAAGGTGAGGCGGGGTGATACATAAAACAAGGGTTTCAAATTAGCTCAGATACCGTTCCATAAACCCAATATGTAATAGACAAGACCTACTCCTTGCTCAGAGAACTGGACTCAACACGCCCTATTCACCGCACAAGAATATATCTGACTAGTAATAATCTTAAAACCTATGTACTGATATCTCTCTGTTAGTGTGTCAAGTGGGTAAAAAGCGGCATAAACACAGCAGTGAAAAGCAGCTAAACCCCATTATAAAAATAAATTACTTTGAAAAACCCATGAAACAAAGACAGTGAAAGAGAGCGAAATTCTTACACAATGCGTTCAGGGGCTGTGATGCAACCTGGATTGACCATATCTAGACCCACAGCTGGATGAGACATAAGGGTGGACACTGTTGCGGCTGAGAGGTTTGGTGAGGTTGGGTGAGCAAACGCAGACCCTTTAAAGTAATACTGCGTGGTACCCATCGCATGGGTCCCAAATCTCCAGGTTCCAGGGCATCTTCCTACATCGAAAACATGCATGAGATACCCAGAAGATGGTACACCGTGTGATGGGGAAAGGTTTCTGAAACGCACCTCATTTCTCATCTGCTTGTGCCCGGGTTCGCCTTTGCAGCCACTTAACTAGCAATCTCCCTCCTTGGAGCATCAGCACCTTTAACCTCCTGTTCCGTACAGGTTGCAATTTGTACTGAGGATGAACGGGAAGACGTGGAACCAATGAGAGACTAGCTCTTGGTGTTGGCACAGGCACAGGTCACTCTATTTTCCCATCAGGAAGAAGAATTAACCATAGGCTCAGCCTGCCCCCGGAACCAGAACAGGGCCTGAAGGCATCCTGCGCTTTTGCGGCCAGCTCCCTAAAAAGCGAGTTGCAAAATGGAGGTTCAGGGCACTGCAATTCACAAACCTGCAGAGTTATAAATGATAACTCTCGTCCACAAATATATTGAGGGAAGGCAAAGAAGAGGATTTGAAATCAAGGCAGAATTGCAGGAAACAGATTTCAGGAGGTAGATTCGAATCGCCTTTAAAGCACATGAAAAGCGGCAAAACGTTGACAATGATGCCCTTGGCCAAAAAGGGCGTATGCGTTTTTTCCTGAATATATTCAGGAAAAAACGCATACGCCCTTTTTGGCCAACCAAGCAACCTGGAAAGGCAAATCAGCGCTACAAAGATGTCTCGCTTCCCATCGGTCAAAAGGGCCATGCTGAAAAAAGTGTCAAAACCAGAAATGCAGGACAGGCCATGGAGAAATGGGAGCCTTGCTACACTGATGGGCGGGATGTAAATTGTCAACAGCCACTCTGGAGAAGTGTACGGTGAGTCCTGAAACGTCTGAAAAGCAAAGCTTAGAGAGCATAGGGCACTTCCACTCATGGGGGTATAAATTGGGAAAATTAAAATTCAGCAAGACACAAGCACCCCAAAGTTTAGGACTGCTCTGTTGACAAGGACCTCCACTTCATTCCACCTTCAATATCCCAGGAAAGAGAAAAATGGATAAAGAAGTTGTGGTCCTTATGTACAATGGAATATCACTCAGCCATGAAATCAATGTCATAAGGCTAGTAGCAGCATGATGAGTGGATTTAGGTACGACGATTCTAAGTGAAATAAGTCACACAGAAAAGGACACTTCTCATAAGGTATCACTGATAGAGGGAATGTAAAAACCGTTACACTTGAACTGAATTACAAAACAGAACAGAGTCACACATGCAGAAAACACACTATGGCTGCTTAACGGGAAAGGTGAGGTGGGGTGATACATAAAACAAGGGTTTCAAATTAGCTCAGATACCGTTCCATAAACCCAATATGTAATAGACAAGACCTACTCCTTGCTCAGAGAACTGGACTCAACACGCCCTATTCACCGCACAAGAATATATCTGACTAGTAATAATCTTAAAAGCTATGTATTGATATCTCTCTGTTAGTGTGTCAAGTGGGTGTAAAGCGGCATAAACACAGCAGTGAAAAGCAGCTAAACCCCATTATAAAAATAAATTACTTTGAAAAACCCATGAAACAAAGACAGTGAAAGAGAGCGAAATTCTTACACAATGCGTTCAGGGGCTGTGATGCAACCTGGATTGACCATATCTAGACCCACAGCTGGATGAGACATAAGGGTGGACACTGTTGCGGCTGAGAGGTTTGGTGAGGTTGGGTGAGCAAACGCAGACCCTTTAAAGTAATACTGTGTGGTACCCATCGCATGGGTCCCAAATCTCCAGGTTCAAGGGCATCTTCCTACATCGAAAACATGCATGAGAAACCCAGAAGATGGTACACCGTGTGATGGGGAAAGGTTTCTAAAACGCACCTCATTTCTCATCTCCTTGTGCTCGGGTTCGCCATTCCAGCCACTTTACTAGCAATCTCCCTCCTTGGAGCATCATCACCTTTAACCTCCTGTTCCGTACAGGTTGCAATTTGTCCTGAGGATGAACGGGAAGACGTGGAACCAATGAGAGACTAGCTCTTGGTGTTGGCACAGGCACAGGTCACTCTATTTTCCCATCAGGAAGAAGAATTAACCACAGGCTCAGCCTGCCCCCCGGAACAAGAACAGGGCCTGAAGCCATCCTGCGCTTTTGCGGCCATCTCCCAAAAACGCGAGTTGTAAAATGGAGGTTCAGGGCACTGCAATTCACAAACCTGCAGAGTTATAAATGATAACTCTCGTCCACAAATATATTGAGGGAAGGCAAAGAAGAGGATTTGAAATCAAGGCAGAATTGCAGGAAACAGATTTCAGGAGGTAGATTCGAATTGCCTTTAAAGCACATGAAAAGCGGCAAAACGTTGACAATGATGCCCTTGGCCAAAAAGGGCGTATGCGTTTTTTCCTGAATATATTCAGGAAAAAACGCATACGCCCTTTTTGGCCAACCAAGCAACCTGGAAAGGCAAATCAGCGCTACAAAGATGTCTTGCTTCCCATCGGTTAAAAAGGCCATGCTGAAAAAAGTGTCAAAACCAGAAATGCAGGACAGGCCATGGAGAAATGGGAGCCTTGCTACACTGATGGGCGGGATGTAAATTGCCAACAGCCACTCTGGAGAAGCGTACGGTGAGTCCTGAAACATCTAAAAAACAAAGCTTAGAGAGCATAGGGCACTTCCACTCATGGGGTTATAAATTGGGAAAATTAAAAATCAGCAAGACACAAGCACCCCAAAGTTTAGGGCTGCTCTGTTGACAAGGACCTCCACTTCATTCCACCTTCAATATCCCAGGAAAGAGAAAAATGGATAAAGAAGTTGTGGTCCTTATGTACAATGGAATATCACTCAGCCGTGAAATCAATGTCATAAGGCTAGTAGCAGCATGATGAGTGGATTTAGGTACGACGACTCTAAGTGAAATAAGTCACACAGAAAAGGACACTTCTCATAAGGTATCACTTATAGAGGGAATGTAAAAACCGTTACACTTGAACTGAATTACAAAACAGAACAGAGTCACACATGCAGAAAACACACTATGGCTGCTTAACGGGAAAGGTGAGGCGGGGTGATACATAAAACAAGGGTTTCAAATTAGCTCAGATACCGTTCCATAAACCCAATATGTAATAGACAAGACCTACTCCTTGCTCAGAGAACTGGACTCAACACGCCCTATTCACCGCACAAGAATATATCTGACTAGTAATAATCTTAAAACCTATGTACTGATATCTCTCTGTTAGTGTGTCAAGTGGGTAAAAAGCGGCATAAACACAGCAGTGAAAAGCAGCTAAACCCCATTATAAAAATAAATTACTTTGAAAAACCCATGAAACAAAGACAGTGAAAGAGAGCGAAATTCTTACACAATGCGTTCAGGGGCTGTGATGCAACCTGGATTGACCATATCTAGACCCACAGCTGGATGAGACATAAGGGTGGACACTCTTGGGGCTGAGAGGTTTGGTGAGGTTGGGTGAGCAAACACAGACCCTTTAAAGTAATACTGCGTGGTACCCATCGCATGGGTCCCAAATCTCCAGGTTCAAGGGCATCTTCCTACATCGAAAACATGCATGAGAAACCCAGAAGATGGTACACCGTGTGATGGGGAAAGGTTTCTAAAACGCACCTCATTTCTCATCTCCTTGTGCTCGGGTTCGCCATTCCAGCCACTTTACTAGCAATCTCCCTCCTTGGAGCATCATCACCTTTAACCTCCTGTTCCGTACAGGTTGCAATTTGTCCTGAGGATGAACGGGAAGACGTGGAACCAATGAGAGACTAGCTCTTGGTGTTGGCACAGGCACAGGTCACTCTATTTTCCCATCAGGAAGAAGAATTAACCACAGGCTCCGCCTGCCCCCCGGAACAAGAACAGGGCCTGAAGCCATCCTGCGCTTTTGCGGCCATCTCCCAAAAACGCGAGTTGTAAAATGGAGGTTCAGGGCACTGCAATTCACAAACCTGCAGAGTTATAAATGATAACTCTCATCCACAAATATATTGAGGGAAGGCAAAGAAGAGGATTTGAAATCAAGGCAGAATTGCAGGAAACAGATTTCAGGAGGTAGATTCGAATCGCCTTTAAAGCACATGAAAAGCGGCAAAACGTTGACAATGATGCCCTTGGCCAAAAAGGGCGTATGCGTTTTTTCCTGAATATATTCAGGAAAAAACGCATACGCCCTTTTTGGCCAACCAAGCAACCTGGAAAGGCAAATCAGCGCTACAAAGATGTCTCGCTTCCCATTGGTCAAAAGGGCCATGCTGAAAAAAGTGTCAAAACCAGAAATGCAGGACAGGCCATGGAGAAATGGGAGCCTTGCTACACTGATGGGCGGGATGTAAATTGTCAACAGCCACTCTGGAGAAGTGTACGGTGAGTCCTCAAACGTCTAAAAGCAAAGCTTAGAGAGCATAGGGCACTTCCACTCATGTGGGTATAAATTGGGAAAATTAAAAATCAGCAAGACACAAGCACCCCAAAGTTTAGGGCTGCTCTGTTGACAAGGACCTCCACTTCATTCCACCTTCAATATCCCAGGAAAGAGAAAAATGGATAAAGAAGTTGTGGTCCTTATGTACAATGGAATATCACTCAGCCGTGAAATCAATGTCATAAGGCTAGTAGCAGCATGATGAGTGGATTTAGGTACGACGACTCTAAGTGAAATAAGTCACACAGAAAAGGACACTTCTCATAAGGTATCACTTATAGAGGGAATGTAAAAACCGTTACACTTGAACTGAATTACAAAACAGAACAGAGTCACACATGCAGAAAACACACTATGGCTGCTTAACGGGAAAGGTGAGGTGGGGTGATACATAAAACAAGGGTTTCCAATTAGCTCAGATACCGTTCCATAAACCCAATATGTAATAGACAAGACCTACTCCTTGCTCAGAGAACTGGACTCAACACGCCCTATTCACCGCACAAGAATATATCTGACTAGTAATAATCTTAAAACCTATGTATTGATATCTCTCTGTTAGTGTGTCAAGTGGGTAAAAAGCGGCATAAACACAGCAGTGAAAAGCAGCTAAACCCCATTATAAAAATAAATTACTTTGTAAAACCCATGAAACAAAGACAGTGAAAGAGAGAGAAATTCTTACACAATGCGTTCAGGGGCTGTGATGCAACCTGGATTGACCATATCTAGACCCACAGCTGGATGAGACATAAGGGTGGACACTGTTGCGGCTGAGAGGTTTGGTGAGGTTGGGTGAGCAAACGCAGACCCTTTAAAGTAATACTGCGTGGTACCCATCGCATGGGTCCCAAATCTCCAGGTTCCAGGGCATCTTCCTACATCGAAAACATGCATGAGATACCCAGAAGATGGTACACCGTGTGATGGGGAAAGGTTTCTGAAACGCACCTCATTTCTCATCTGCTTGTGCCCGGGTTCGCCTTTGCAGCCACTTAACTAGCAATCTCCCTCCTTGGAGCATCAGCACCTTTAACCTCCTGTTCCGTACAGGTTGCAATTTGTACTGAGGATGAACGGGAAGACGTGGAACCAATGAGAGACTAGCTCTTGGTGTTGGCACAGGCACAGGTCACTCTATTTTCCCATCAGGAAGAAGAATTAACCACAGGCTCAGCCTGCCCCCGGAACCAGAACAGGGCCTGAAGGCATCCTGCGCTTTTGCGGCCAGCTCCCTAAAAAGCGAGTTGCAAAATGGAGGTTCAGGGCACTGCAATTCACAAACCTGCAGAGTTATAAATGATAACTCTCGTCCACAAATATATTGAGGGAAGGCAAAGAAGAGGATTTGAAATCAAGGCAGAATTGCAGGAAACAGATTTCAGGAGGTAGATTCGAATCGCCTTTAAAGCACATGAAAAGCGGCAAAACGTTGACAATGATGCCCTTGGCCAAAAAGGCCGTATGCGTTTTTTCCTGAATATATTCAGGAAAAAACGCATACGCCCTTTTTGGCCAACCAAGCAACCTGGAAAGGCAAATCAGCGCTACAAAGATGTCTCGCTTCCCATCGGTCAAAAGGGCCATGCTGAAAAAAGTGTCAAAACCAGAAATGCAGGACAGGCCATGGAGAAATGGGAGCCTTGCTACACTGATGGGCGGGATGTAAATTGTCAACAGCCACTCTGAAGAAGTGTACGGTGAGTCCTGAAACGTCTGAAAAGCAAAGCTTAGAGAGCATAGGGCACTTCCACTCATGTGGGTATAAATTGGGAAAATTAAAATTCAGCAAGACACAAGCACCCCAAAGTTTAGGACTGCTCTGTTGACAAGGACCTCCACTTCATTCCACCTTCAATATCCCAGGAAAGAGAAAAATGGATAAAGAAGTTGTGGTCCTTATGTACAATGGAATATCACTCAGCCATGAAATCAATGTCATAAGGCTAGTAGCAGCATGATGAGTGGATTTAGGTACGACGATTCTAAGTGAAATAAGTCACACAGAAAAGGACACTTCTCATAAGGTATCACTTATAGAGGGAATGTAAAAACCGTTACACTTGAACTGAATTACAAAACAGAACAGAGTCACACATGCAGAAAACACACTATGGCTGCTTAACGGGAAAGGTGAGGTGGGGTGATACATAAAACAAGTGTTTCAAATTAGCTCAGATACCGTTCCATAAACCCAATATGTAATAGACAAGACCTACTCCTTGCTCAGAGAACTGGACTCAACACGCCCTATTCACCGCACAAGAATATATCTGACTAGTAATAATCTTAAAACCTATGTATTGATATCTCTCTGTTAGTGTGTCAAGTGGGTGAAAAGCGGCATAAACACAGCAGTGAAAAGCAGCTAAACCCATTTATAAAAATAAATTACTTTGAAAAACCCATGAAACAAAGACAGTGAAAGAGATAGAAATTCTTACACAATGCGTTCACGGGCTGTGATGCAACCTGGATTGACCATATCTAGACCCACAGCTGGATGAGACGTAAGGGTGGACACTCTTGGGGCTGAGAGGTTTGGTGAGGTTAGGTGAGCAAATGCAAACCCTTTTAAGTAACACTGCGTGGTACCCATCGCATGGGTCCCAAATCTCCAGGTTCAAGGGCATCTTCCTACATCGAAAACATGCATGAGATACCCAGAAGATGGTACACCGTGTGATGGGGAAAGGTTTCTAAAACGCACCTCATTTCTCATCTCCTTGTGCTCGGGTTCGCCATTCCAGCCACTTTACTAGCAATCTCCCTCCTTGGAGCATCATCACGTTTAACCTCCTGTTCCGTACAGGTTGATATTTGTCCTGAGGATGAACGGGAAGACGTGGAACCAATGAGAGACTAGCTCTTGGTGTTGGGACAGGCACAGGTCACTCTATTTTCCCATCAGGAAGAAGAATTAACCACAGGCTCAGCCTGCCCCCCGGAACAAGAACAGGGCCTGAAGCCATCCTGCGCTTTTGCGGCCATCTCCCAAAAACGCGAGTTGTAAAATGGAGGTTCAGGGCACTGCAATTCACAAACCTGCAGAGTTATAAATGATAACTCTCGTCCACAAATATATTGAGGGAAGGCAAAGAAGAGGATTTGAAATCAAGGCAGAATTGCAGGAAACAGATTTCAGGAGGTAGATTCGAACTGCCTTTAAAGCACATGAAAAGCGGCAAAACGTTGACAATGATGCCCTTGGCCAAAAAGGGCGTATGCGTTTTTTCCTGAATATATTCAGGAAAAAACGCATACGCCCTTTTTGGCCAACCAAGCAACCTGGAAAGGCAAATCAGCGCTACAAAGATGTCTCGCTTCCCATCGGTCAAAAGGGCCATGCTGAAAAAAGTGTCAAAACTAGAAATGCAGGACAGGCCATGGAGAAATGGGAGCCTTGCTACACTGATGGGCGGGATGTAAATTGCCAACAGCCACTCTGGAGAAGCGTACGGTGAGTCCTGAAACATCTAAAAAACAAAGCTTAGAGAGCATAGGGCACTTCCACTCATGGGGTTATAAATTGGGAAAATTAAAAATCAGCAAGACACAAGCACCCCAAAGTTTAGGGCTGCTCTGTTGACAAGGACCTCCACTTCATTCCACCTTCAATATCCCAGGAAAGAGAAAAATGGATAAAGAAGTTGTGGTCCTTATGTACAATGGAATATCACTCAGCCGTGAAATCAATGTCATAAGGCTAGTACCAGCATGATGAGTGAATTTAGGTACGACGACTCTAAGTGAAATAAGTCACACAGAAAAGGGCACTTCTCATAAGGTATCACTTATAGAGGGAATGTAAAAATCGTTACACTTGAACTGAATTACAAAACAGAACAGAGTCACACATGCAGAAAACACACTATGGCTGCTTAACGGGAAAGGTGAGGTGGGGTGATACATAAAACAAGGGTTTCAAATTAGCTCAGATACCGTTCCATAAACCCAATATGTAATAGACAAGACCTACTCCTTGCTCAGAGAACTGGACTCAACACGCCCTATTCACCGCACAAGAATATATCTGACTAGTAATAATCTTAAAACTTATGTATTGATATCTCTCTGTTAGTGTGTCAAGTGGGTGTAAAGCGGCATAAACACAGCAGTGAAAAGCAGCTAAACCCCATTATAAAAATAAATTACTTTGAAAAACCCATGAAACAAAGACAGTGAAAGAGAGCGAAATTCTTACACAATGCGTTCAGGGGCTGTGATGCAACCTGGATTGACCATATCTAGACCCACAGCTGGATGAGACATAAGGGTGGACACTGTTGCGGCTGAGAGGTTTGGTGAGGTTGGGTGAGCAAACGCAGCCCCTTTAAAGTAATACTGCGTGGTACCCATCGCATGGGTCCCAAATCTCCAGGTTCAAGGGCATCTTCCTACATCGAAAACATGCATGAGAAACCCAGAAGATGGTACACCGTGTGATGGGGAAAGGTTTCTAAAACGCACCTCATTTCTCATCTCCTTGTGCCCGGGTTCGCTATTCCAGCCGCTTTACTAACAATCTCCCTACTTGGAGAATCAGCACCTTTAACCTCCTTCTCCGTACAGGTTGCAATTTGTCCTGAGGGTGAACGGGAAGACGTGGAACCAATGAGAGACTAGCTCTTGGTGTTGGGACAGGCACAGGTCACTCTATTTTCCCATCAGGAAGAAGAATTAACCATAGGCTCAGCCTGCCCCCGGAACCAGAACAGGGCCTGAAGGCATCCTGCGCTTTTGCGGCCAGCTCCCTAAAAAGCGAGTTGCAAAATGGAGGTTCAGGGCACTGCAATTCACAAACCTGCAGAGTTATAAATGATAACTCTCGTCCACAAATATATTGAGGGAAGGCAAAGAAGAGGATTTGAAATCAAGGCAGAATTGCAGGAAACAGATTTCAGGAGGTAGATTCGAATCGCCTTTAAAGCACATGAAAAGCGGCAAAACGTTGACAATGATGCCCTTGGCCAAAAAGGGCGTATGCGTTTTTTCCTGAATATATTCAGGAAAAAACGCATACGCCCTTTTTGGCCAACCAAGCAACCTGGAAAGGCAAATCAGCGCTACAAAGATGTCTCGCTTCCCATCGGTCAAAAGGGCCATGCTGAAAAAAGTGTCAAAACCAGAAATGCAGGACAGGCCATGGAGAAATGGGAGCCTTGCTACACTGATGGGCGGGATGTAAATTGTCAACAGCCACTCTGGAGAAGTGTACGGTGAGTCCTGAAACGTCTGAAAAGCAAAGCTTAGAGAGCATAGGGCACTTCCACTCATGGGGGTATAAATTGGGAAAATTAAAATTCAGCAAGACACAAGCACCCCAAAGTTTAGGACTGCTCTGTTGACAAGGACCTCCACTTCATTCCACCTTCAATATCCCAGGAAAGAGAAAAATGGATAAAGAAGTTGTGGTCCTTATGTACAATGGAATATCACTCAGCCATGAAATCAATGTCATAAGGCTAGTAGCAGCATGATGAGTGGATTTAGGTACGACGATTCTAAGTGAAATAAGTCACACAGAAAAGGACACTTCTCATAAGGTATCACTTATAGAGGGAATGTAAAAACCGTTACACTTGAACTGAATTACAAAACAGAACAGAGTCACACATGCAGAAAACACACTATGGCTGCTTCACGGGAAAGGTGAGGTGGGGTGATACATAAAACAAGGGTTTCAAATTAGCTCAGATACCGTTCGATAAACCCAATATGTAATAGACAAGACCTACTCCTTGCTCAGAGAACTGGACTCAACACGCCCTATTCACCGCACAAGAATATATCTGACTAGTAATAATCTTAAAAGCTATGTATTGATATCTCTCTGTTAGTGTGTCAAGTGGGTGTAAAGCGGCATAAACACAGCAGTGAAAAGCAGCTAAACCCCATTATAAAAATAAATTACTTTGAAAAACCCATGAAACAAAGACAGTGAAAGAGAGCGAAATTCTTGCACAATGCGTTCAGGGGCTGTGATGCAACCTGGATTGACCATATCTAGACCCACAGCTGGATGAGACATAAGGGTGGACACTCTTGGGGCTGAGAGGTTTGGTGAGGTTGGGTGAGCAAACGCAGACCCTTTAAAGTAATACTGCGTGGTACCCATCGCATGGGTCCCAAATCTCCAGGTTCAAGGGCATCTTCCTACATCGAAAACATGCATGAGAAACCCAGAAGATGGTACACCGTGTGATGGGGAAAGGTTTCTAAAACGCACCTCATTTCTCATCTCCTTGTGCCCGGGTTCGCTATTCCAGCCGCTTTACTAACAATCTCCCTCCTTGGAGCATCATCACCTTTAACCTCCTGTTCCGTACAGGTTGCAATTTGTCCTGAGGATGAACGGGAAGACGTGGAACCAATGAGAGACTAGCTCTTGGTGTTGGCACAGGCACAGGTCACTCTATTTTCCCATCAGGAAGAAGAATTAACCACAGGCTCCGCCTGCCCCCCGGAACAAGAACAGGGCCTGAAGCCATCCTGCGCTTTTGCGGCCATCTCCCAAAAACGCGAGTTGTAAAATGGAGGTTCAGGGCACTGCAATTCACAAACCTGCAGAGTTATAAATGATAACTCTCATCCACAAATATATTGAGGGAAGGCAAAGAAGAGGATTTGAAATCAAGGCAGAATTGCAGGAAACAGATTTCAGGAGGTAGATTCGAATCGCCTTTAAAGCACATGAAAAGCGGCAAAACGTTGACAATGATGCCCTTGGCCAAAAAGGGCGTATGCGTTTTTTCCTGAATATATTCAGGAAAAAACGCATACGCCCTTTTTGGCCAACCAAGCAACCTGGAAAGGCAAATCAGCGCTACAAAGATGTCTCGCTTCCCATTGGTCAAAAGGGCCATGCTGAAAAAAGTGTCAAAACCAGAAATGCAGGACAGGCCATGGAGAAATGGGAGCCTTGCTACACTGATGGGCGGGATGTAAATTGTCAACAGCCACTCTGGAGAAGTGTACGGTGAGTCCTCAAACGTCTAAAAGCAAAGCTTAGAGAGCATAGGGCACTTCCACTCATGTGGGTATAAATTGGGAAAATTAAAAATCAGCAAGACACAAGCACCCCAAAGTTTAGGGCTGCTCTGTTGACAAGGACCTCCACTTCATTCCACCTTCAATATCCCAGGAAAGAGAAAAATGGATAAAGAAGTTGTGGTCCTTATGTACAATGGAATATCACCCAGCCGTGAAATCAATGTCATAAGGCTAGTAGCAGCATGATGAGTGGATTTAGGTACGACGACTCTAAGTGAAATAAGTCACACAGAAAAGGACACTTCTCATAAGGTATCACTTATAGAGGGAATGTAAAAACCGTTACACTTGAACTGAATTACAAAACAGAACAGAGTCACACATGCAGAAAACACACTATGGCTGCTTAACGGGAAAGGTGAGGTGGGGTGATACATAAAACAAGGGTTTCCAATTAGCTCAGATACCGTTCCATAAACCCAATATGTAATAGACAAGACCTACTCCTTGCTCAGAGAACTGGACTCAACACGCCCTATTCACCGCACAAGAATATATCTGACTAGTAATAATCTTAAAACCTATGTATTGATATCTCTCTGTTAGTGTGTCAAGTGGGTAAAAAGCGGCATAAACACAGCAGTGAAAAGCAGCTAAACCCCATTATAAAAATAAATTACTTTGAAAAACCCATGAAACAAAGACAGTGAAAGAGAGAGAAATTCTTACACAATGCGTTCAGGGGCTGTGATGCAACCTGGATTGACCATATCTAGACCCACAGCTGGATGAGACATAAGGGTGGACACTGTTGCGGCTGAGAGGTTTGGTGAGGTTGGGTGAGCAAACGCAGACCCTTTAAAGTAATACTGCGTGGTACCCATCGCATGGGTCCCAAATCTCCAGGTTCCAGGGCATCTTCCTACATCGAAAACATGCATGAGATACCCAGAAGATGGTACACCGTGTGATGGGGAAAGGTTTCTGAAACGCACCTCATTTCTCATCTGCTTGTGCCCGGGTTCGCCTTTGCAGCCACTTAACTAGCAATCTCCCTCCTTGGAGCATCAGCACCTTTAACCTCCTGTTCCGTACAGGTTGCAATTTGTACTGAGGATGAACGGGAAGACGTGGAACCAATGAGAGACTAGCTCTTGGTGTTGGCACAGGCACAGGTCACTCTATTTTCCCATCAGGAAGAAGAATTAACCACAGGCTCAGCCTGCCCCCGGAACCAGAACAGGGCCTGAAGGCATCCTGCGCTTTTGCGGCCAGCTCCCTAAAAAGCGAGTTGCAAAATGGAGGTTCAGGGCACTGCAATTCACAAACCTGCAGAGTTATAAATGATAACTCTCGTCCACAAATATATTGAGGGAAGGGAAAGAAGAGGATTTAAAATCAAGGCAGAATTGCAGGAAACAGATTTCAGGAGGTAGATTCGAATCGCCTTTTAAGCACATGAAAAGCGGCAAAACGTTGACAATGATGCCCTTGGCCAAAAAGGCCGTATGCGTTTTTTCCTGAATATATTCAGGAAAAAACGCATACGCCCTTTTTGGCCAACCAAGCAACCTGGAAAGGCAAATCAGCGCTACAAAGATGTCTCGCTTCCCATCGGTCAAAAGGGCCATGCTGAAAAAAGTGTCAAAACCAGAAATGCAGGACAGGCCATGGAGAAATGGGAGCCTTGCTACACTGATGGGCGGGATGTAAATTGTCAACAGCCACTCTGAAGAAGTGTACGGTGAGTCCTGAAACGTCTGAAAAGCAAAGCTTAGAGAGCATAGGGCACTTCCACTCATGTGGGTATAAACTGGGAAAATTAAAATTCAGCAAGACACAAGCACCCCAAAGTTTAGGACTGCTCTGTTGACAAGGACCTCCACTTCATTCCACCTTCAATATCCCAGGAAAGAGAAAAATGGATAAAGAAGTTGTGGTCCTTATGTACAATGGAATATCACTCAGCCATGAAATCAATGTCATAAGGCTAGTAGCAGCATGATGAGTGGATTTAGGTACGACGATTCTAAGTGAAATAAGTCACACAGAAAAGGACACTTCTCATAAGGTATCACTTATAGAGGGAATGTAAAAACCGTTACACTTGAACTGAATTACAAAACAGAACAGAGTCACACATGCAGAAAACACACTATGGCTGCTTAACGGGAAAGGTGAGGTGGGGTGATACATAAAACAAGTGTTTCAAATTAGCTCAGATACCGTTCCATAAACCCAATATGTAATAGACAAGACCTACTCCTTGCTCAGAGAACTGGACTCAACACGCCCTATTCACCGCACAAGAATATATCTGACTAGTAATAATCTTAAAACCTATGTATTGATATCTCTCTGTTAGTGTGTCAAGTGGGTGAAAAGCGGCATAAACACAGCAGTGAAAAGCAGCTAAACCCATTTATAAAAATAAATTACTTTGAAAAACCCATGAAACAAAGACAGTGAAAGAGATAGAAATTCTTACACAATGTGTTCACGGGCTGTGATGCAACCTGGATTGACCATATCTAGACCCACAGCTGGATGAGACGTAAGGGTGGACACTCTTGGGGCTGAGAGGTTTGGTGAGGTTAGGTGAGCAAATGCAAACCCTTTTAAGTAACACTGCGTGGTACCCATCGCATGGGTCCCAAATCTCCAGGTTCAAGGGCATCTTCCTACATCGAAAACATGCATGAGATACCCAGAAGATGGTACACCGTGTGATGGGGAAAGGTTTCTAAAACGCACCTCATTTCTCATCTCCTTGTGCTCGGGTTCGCCATTCCAGCCACTTTACTAGCAATCTCCCTCCTTGGAGCATCATCACGTTTAACCTCCTGTTCCGTACAGGTTGATATTTGTCCTGAGGATGAACGGGAAGACGTGGAACCAATGAGAGACTAGCTCTTGGTGTTGGGACAGGCACAGGTCACTCTATTTTCCCATCAGGAAGAAGAATTAACCACAGGCTCAGCCTGCCCCCCGGAACAAGAACAGGGCCTGAAGCCATCCTGCGCTTTTGCGGCCATCTCCCAAAAACGCGAGTTGTAAAATGGAGGTTCAGGGCACTGCAATTCACAAACCTGCAGAGTTATAAATGATAACTCTCGTCCACAAATATATTGAGGGAAGGCAAAGAAGAGGATTTGAAATCAAGGCAGAATTGCAGGAAACAGATTTCAGGAGGTAGATTCGAACTGCCTTTAAAGCACATGAAAAGCGGCAAAACGTTGACAATGATGCCCTTGGCCAAAAAGGGCGTATGCGTTTTTTCCTGAATATATTCAGGAAAAAACGCATACGCCCTTTTTGGCCAACCAAGCAACCTGGAAAGGCAAATCAGCGCTACAAAGATGTCTCGCTTCCCATCGGTCAAAAGGGCCATGCTGAAAAAAGTGTCAAAACCAGAAATGCAGGACAGGCCATGGAGAAATGGGAGCCTTGCTACACTGATGGGCGGGATGTAAATTGCCAACAGCCACTCTGGAGAAGCGTACGGTGAGTCCTGAAACATCTAAAAAACAAAGCTTAGAGAGCATAGGGCACTTCCACTCATGGGGTTATAAATTGGGAAAATTAAAAATCAGCAAGACACAAGCACCCCAAAGTTTAGGGCTGCTCTGTTGACAAGGACCTCCACTTCATTCCACCTTCAATATCCCAGGAAAGAGAAAAATGGATAAAGAAGTTGTGGTCCTTATGTACAATGGAATATCACTCAGCCGTGAAATCAATGTCATAAGGCTAGTACCAGCATGATGAGTGAATTTAGGTATGACGACTCTAAGTGAAATAAGTCACACAGAAAAGGGCACTTCTCATAAGGTATCACTTATAGAGGGAATGTAAAAATCGTTACACTTGAACTGAATTACAAAACAGAACAGAGTCACACATGCAGAAAACACACTATGGCTGCTTAACGGGAAAGGTGAGGTGGGGTGATACATAAAACAAGGGTTTCAAATTAGCTCAGATACCGTTCCATAAACCCAATATGTAATAGACAAGACCTACTCCTTGCTCAGAGAACTGGACTCAACACGCCCTATTCACCGCACAAGAATATATCTGACTAGTAATAATCTTAAAACTTATGTATTGATATCTCTCTGTTAGTGTGTCAAGTGGGTGTAAAGCGGCATAAACACAGCAGTGAAAAGCAGCTAAACCCCATTATAAAAATAAATTACTTTGAAAAACCCATGAAACAAAGACAGTGAAAGAGAGCGAAATTCTTACACAATGCGTTCAGGGGCTGTGATGCAACCTGGATTGACCATATCTAGACCCACAGCTGGATGAGACATAAGGGTGGACACTGTTGCGGCTGAGAGGTTTGGTGAGGTTGGGTGAGCAAACGCAGCCCCTTTAAAGTAATACTGCGTGGTACCCATCGCATGGGTCCCAAATCTCCAGGTTCAAGGGCATCTTCCTACATCGAAAACATGCATGAGAAACCCAGAAGATGGTACACCGTGTGATGGGGAAAGGTTTCTAAAACGCACCTCATTTCTCATCTCCTTGTGCCCGGGTTCGCTATTCCAGCCGCTTTACTAACAATCTCCCTACTTGGAGAATCAGCACCTTTAACCTCCTTCTCCGTACAGGTTGCAATTTGTCCTGAGGGTGAACGGGAAGACGTGGAACCAATGAGAGACTAGCTCTTGGTGTTGGGACAGGCACAGGTCACTCTATTTTCCCATCAGGAAGAAGAATTAACCATAGGCTCAGCCTGCCCCCGGAACCAGAACAGGGCCTGAAGGCATCCTGCGCTTTTGCGGCCAGCTCCCTAAAAAGCGAGTTGCAAAATGGAGGTTCAGGGCACTGCAATTCACAAACCTGCAGAGTTATAAATGATAACTCTCGTCCACAAATATATTGAGGGAAGGCAAAGAAGAGGATTTGAAATCAAGGCAGAATTGCAGGAAACAGATTTCAGGAGGTAGATTCGAATCGCCTTTAAAGCACATGAAAAGCGGCAAAACGTTGACAATGATGCCCTTGGCCAAAAAGGGCGTATGCGTTTTTTCCTGAATATATTCAGGAAAAAACGCATACGCCCTTTTTGGCCAACCAAGCAACCTGGAAAGGCAAATCAGCGCTACAAAGATGTCTCGCTTCCCATCGGTCAAAAGGGCCATGCTGAAAAAAGTGTCAAAACCAGAAATGCAGGACAGGCCATGGAGAAATGGGAGCCTTGCTACACTGATGGGCGGGATGTAAATTGTCAACAGCCACTCTGGAGAAGTGTACGGTGAGTCCTGAAACGTCTGAAAAGCAAAGCTTAGAGAGCATAGGGCACTTCCACTCATGGGGGTATAAATTGGGAAAATTAAAATTCAGCAAGACACAAGCACCCCAAAGTTTAGGACTGCTCTGTTGACAAGGACCTCCACTTCATTCCACCTTCAATATCCCAGGAAAGAGAAAAATGGATAAAGAAGTTGTGGTCCTTATGTACAATGGAATATCACTCAGCCATGAAATCAATGTCATAAGGCTAGTAGCAGCATGATGAGTGGATTTAGGTACGACGATTCTAAGTGAAATAAGTCACACAGAAAAGGACACTTCTCATAAGGTATCACTTATAGAGGGAATGTAAAAACCGTTACACTTGAACTGAATTACAAAACAGAACAGAGTCACACATGCAGAAAACACACTATGGCTGCTTCACGGGAAAGGTGAGGTGGGGTGATACATAAAACAAGGGTTTCAAATTAGCTCAGATACCGTTCCATAAACCCAATATGTAATAGACAAGACCTACTCCTTGCTCAGAGAACTGGACTCAACACGCCCTATTCACCGCACAAGAATATATCTGACTAGTAATAATCTTAAAAGCTATGTATTGATATCTCTCTGTTAGTGTGTCAAGTGGGTGTAAAGCGGCATAAACACAGCAGTGAAAAGCAGCTAAACCCCATTATAAAAATAAATTACTTTGAAAAACCCATGAAACAAAGACAGTGAAAGAGAGCGAAATTCTTGCACAATGCGTTCAGGGGCTGTGATGCAACCTGGATTGACCATATCTAGACCCACAGCTGGATGAGACATAAGGGTGGACACTGTTGCGGCTGAGAGGTTTGGTGAGGTTGGGTGAGCAAACGCAGACCCTTTAAAGTAATACTGTGTGGTACCCATCGCATGGGTCCCAAATCTCCAGGTTCAAGGGCATCTTCCTACATCGAAAACATGCATGAGAAACCCAGAAGATGGTACACCGTGTGATGGGGAAAGGTTTCTAAAACGCACCTCATTTCTCATCTCCTTGTGCTCGGGTTCGCCATTCCAGCCACTTTACTAGCAATCTCCCTCCTTGGAGCATCATCACCTTTAACCTCCTGTTCCGTACAGGTTGCAATTTGTCCTGAGGATGAACGGGAAGACGTGGAACCAATGAGAGACTAGCTCTTGGTGTTGGCACAGGCACAGGTCACTCTATTTTCCCATCAGGAAGAAGAATTAACCACAGGCTCAGCCTGCCCCCCGGAACAAGAACAGGGCCTGAAGCCATCCTGCGCTTTTGCGGCCATCTCCCAAAAACGCGAGTTGTAAAATGGAGGTTCAGGGCACTGCAATTCACAAACCTGCAGAGTTATAAATGATAACTCTCGTCCACAAATATATTGAGGGAAGGCAAAGAAGAGGATTTGAAATCAAGGCAGAATTGCAGGAAACAGATTTCAGGAGGTAGATTCGAATCGCCTTTAAAGCACATGAAAAGCGGCAAAACGTTGACAATGATGCCCTTGGCCAAAAAGGGCGTATGCGTTTTTTCCTGAATATATTCAGGAAAAAACGCATACGCCCTTTTTGGCCAACCAAGCAACCTGGAAAGGCAAATCAGCGCTACAAAGATGTCTTGCTTCCCATCGGTTAAAAAGGCCATGCTGAAAAAAGTGTCAAAACCAGAAATGCAGGACAGGCCATGGAGAAATGGGAGCCTTGCTACACTGATGGGCGGGATGTAAATTGCCAACAGCCACTCTGGAGAAGCGTACGGTGAGTCCTGAAACATCTAAAAAACAAAGCTTAGAGAGCATAGGGCACTTCCACTCATGGGGTTATAAATTGGGAAAATTAAAAATCAGCAAGACACAAGCACCCCAAAGTTTAGGGCTGCTCTGTTGACAAGGACCTCCACTTCATTCCACCTTCAATATCCCAGGAAAGAGAAAAATGGATAAAGAAGTTGTGGTCCTTATGTACAATGGAATATCACTCAGCCGTGAAATCAATGTCATAAGGCTAGTAGCAGCATGATGAGTGGATTTAGGTACGACGACTCTAAGTGAAATAAGTCACACAGAAAAGGACACTTCTCATAAGGTATCACTTATAGAGGGAATGTAAAAACCGTTACACTTGAACTGAATTACAAAACAGAACAGAGTCACACATGCAGAAAACACACTATGGCTGCTTAACGGGAAAGGTGAGGCGGGGTGATACATAAAACAAGGGTTTCAAATTAGCTCAGATACCGTTCCATAAACCCAATATGTAATAGACAAGACCTACTCCTTGCTCAGAGAACTGGACTCAACACGCCCTATTCACCGCACAAGAATATATCTGACTAGTAATAATCTTAAAACCTATGTACTGATATCTCTCTGTTAGTGTGTCAAGTGGGTAAAAAGCGGCATAAACACAGCAGTGAAAAGCAGCTAAACCCCATTATAAAAATAAATTACTTTGAAAAACCCATGAAACAAAGACAGTGAAAGAGAGCGAAATTCTTACACAATGCGTTCAGGGGCTGTGATGCAACCTGGATTGACCATATCTAGACCCACAGCTGGATGAGACATAAGGGTGGACACTCTTGGGGCTGAGAGGTTTGGTGAGGTTGGGTGAGCAAACGCAGACCCTTTAAAGTAATACTGCGTGGTACCCATCGCATGGGTCCCAAATCTCCAGGTTCAAGGGCATCTTCCTACATCGAAAACATGCATGAGAAACCCAGAAGATGGTACACCGTGTGATGGGGAAAGGTTTCTAAAACGCACCTCATTTCTCATCTCCTTGTGCTCGGGTTCGCCATTCCAGCCACTTTACTAGCAATCTCCCTCCTTGGAGCATCATCACCTTTAACCTCCTGTTCCGTACAGGTTGCAATTTGTCCTGAGGATGAACGGGAAGACGTGGAACCAATGAGAGACTAGCTCTTGGTGTTGGCACAGGCACAGGTCACTCTATTTTCCCATCAGGAAGAAGAATTAACCACAGGCTCCGCCTGCCCCCCGGAACAAGAACAGGGCCTGAAGCCATCCTGCGCTTTTGCGGCCATCTCCCAAAAACGCGAGTTGTAAAATGGAGGTTCAGGGCACTGCAATTCACAAACCTGCAGAGTTATAAATGATAACTCTCATCCACAAATATATTGAGGGAAGGCAAAGAAGAGGATTTGAAATCAAGGCAGAATTGCAGGAAACAGATTTCAGGAGGTAGATTCGAATCGCCTTTAAAGCACATGAAAAGCGGCAAAACGTTGACAATGATGCCCTTGGCCAAAAAGGGCGTATGCGTTTTTTCCTGAATATATTCAGGAAAAAACGCATACGCCCTTTTTGGCCAACCAAGCAACCTGGAAAGGCAAATCAGCGCTACAAAGATGTCTCGCTTCCCATTGGTCAAAAGGGCCATGCTGAAAAAAGTGTCAAAACCAGAAATGCAGGACAGGCCATGGAGAAATGGGAGCCTTGCTACACTGATGGGCGGGATGTAAATTGTCAACAGCCACTCTGGAGAAGTGTACGGTGAGTCCTCAAACGTCTAAAAGCAAAGCTTAGAGAGCATAGGGCACTTCCACTCATGGGGGTATAAATTGGGAAAATTAAAAATCAGCAAGACACAAGCACCCCAAAGTTTAGGGCTGCTCTGTTGACAAGGACCTCCACTTCATTCCACCTTCAATATCCCAGGAAAGAGAAAAATGGATAAAGAAGTTGTGGTCCTTATGTACAATGGAATATCACTCAGCCGTGAAATCAATGTCATAAGGCTAGTAGCAGCATGATGAGTGGATTTAGGTACGACGACTCTAAGTGAAATAAGTCACACAGAAAAGGACACTTCTCATAAGGTATCACTTATAGAGGGAATGTAAAAACCGTTACACTTGAACTGAATTACAAAACAGAACAGAGTCACACATGCAGAAAACACACTATGGCTGCTTAACGGGAAAGGTGAGGTGGGGTGATACATAAAACAAGGGTTTCCAATTAGCTCAGATACCGTTCCATAAACCCAATATGTAATAGACAAGACCTACTCCTTGCTCAGAGAACTGGACTCAACACGCCCTATTCACCGCACAAGAATATATCTGACTAGGAATAATCTTAAAACCTATGTATTGATATCTCTCTGTTAGTGTGTCAAGTGGGTAAAAAGCGGCATAAACACAGCAGTGAAAAGCAGCTAAACCCCATTATAAAAATAAATTACTTTGTAAAACCCATGAAACAAAGACAGTGAAAGAGAGAGAAATTCTTACACAATGCGTTCAGGGGCTGTGATGCAACCTGGATTGACCATATCTAGACCCACAGCTGGATGAGACATAAGGGTGGACACTGTTGTGGCTGAGAGGTTTGGTGAGGTTGGGTGAGCAAACGCAGACCCTTTAAAGTAATACTGCGTGGTACCCATCGCATGGGTCCCAAATCTCCAGGTTCCAGGGCATCTTCCTACATCGAAAACATGCATGAGATACCCAGAAGATGGTACACCGTGTGATGGGGAAAGGTTTCTGAAACGCACCTCATTTCTCATCTGCTTGTGCCCGGGTTCGCCTTTGCAGCCACTTAACTAGCAATCTCCCTCCTTGGAGCATCAGCACCTTTAACCTCCTGTTCCGTACAGGTTGCAATTTGTACTGAGGATGAACGGGAAGACGTGGAACCAATGAGAGACTAGCTCTTGGTGTTGGCACAGGCACAGGTCACTCTATTTTCCCATCAGGAAGAAGAATTAACCACAGGCTCAGCCTGCCCCCGGAACCAGAACAGGGCCTGAAGGCATCCTGCGCTTTTGCGGCCAGCTCCCTAAAAAGCGAGTTGCAAAATGGAGGTTCAGGGCACTGCAATTCACAAACCTGCAGAGTTATAAATGATAACTCTCGTCCACAAATATATTGAGGGAAGGCAAAGAAGAGGATTTGAAATCAAGGCAGAATTGCAGGAAACAGATTTCAGGAGGTAGATTCGAATCGCCTTTAAAGCACATGAAAAGCGGCAAAACGTTGACAATGATGCCCTTGGCCAAAAAGGCCGTATGCGTTTTTTCCTGAATATATTCAGGAAAAAACGCATACGCCCTTTTTGGCCAACCAAGCAACCTGGAAAGGCAAATCAGCGCTACAAAGATGTCTCGCTTCCCATCGGTCAAAAGGGCCATGCTGAAAAAAGTGTCAAAACCAGAAATGCAGGACAGGCCATGGAGAAATGGGAGCCTTGCTACACTGATGGGCGGGATGTAAATTGTCAACAGCCACTCTGAAGAAGTGTACGGTGAGTCCTGAAACGTCTGAAAAGCAAAGCTTAGAGAGCATAGGGCACTTCCACTCATGTGGGTATAAATTGGGAAAATTAAAATTCAGCAAGACACAAGCACCCCAAAGTTTAGGACTGCTCTGTTGACAAGGACCTCCACTTCATTCCACCTTCAATATCCCAGGAAAGAGAAAAATGGATAAAGAAGTTGTGGTCCTTATGTACAATGGAATATCACTCAGCCATGAAATCAATGTCATAAGGCTAGTAGCAGCATGATGAGTGGATTTAGGTACGACGATTCTAAGTGAAATAAGTCACACAGAAAAGGACACTTCTCATAAGGTATCACTTATAGAGGGAATGTAAAAACCGTTACACTTGAACTGAATTACAAAACAGAACAGAGTCACACATGCAGAAAACACACTATGGCTGCTTAACGGGAAAGGTGAGGTGGGGTGATACATAAAACAAGTGTTTCAAATTAGCTCAGATACCGTTCCATAAACCCAATATGTAATAGACAAGACCTACTCCTTGCTCAGAGAACTGGACTCAACACGCCCTATTCACCGCACAAGAATATATCTGACTAGTAATAATCTTAAAACCTATGTATTGATATCTCTCTGTTAGTGTGTCAAGTGGGTGAAAAGCGGCATAAACACAGCAGTGAAAAGCAGCTAAACCCATTTATAAAAATAAATTACTTTGAAAAACCCATGAAACAAAGACAGTGAAAGAGATAGAAATTCTTACACAATGCGTTCACGGGCTGTGATGCAACCTGGATTGACCATATCTAGACCCACAGCTGGATGAGACGTAAGGGTGGACACTCTTGGGGCTGAGAGGTTTGGTGAGGTTAGGTGAGCAAACGCAAACCCTTTTAAGTAACACTGCGTGGTACCCATCGCATGGGTCCCAAATCTCCAGGTTCAAGGGCATCTTCCTACATCGAAAACATGCATGAGATACCCAGAAGATGGTACACCGTGTGATGGGGAAAGGTTTCTAAAACGCACCTCATTTCTCATCTCCTTGTGCTCGGGTTCGCCATTCCAGCCACTTTACTAGCAATCTCCCTCCTTGGAGCATCATCACGTTTAACCTCCTGTTCCGTACAGGTTGATATTTGTCCTGAGGATGAACGGGAAGACGTGGAACCAATGAGAGACTAGCTCTTGGTGTTGGGACAGGCACAGGTCACTCTATTTTCCCATCAGGAAGAAGAATTAACCACAGGCTCAGCCTGCCCCCCGGAACAAGAACAGGGCCTGAAGCCATCCTGCGCTTTTGCGGCCATCTCCCAAAAACGCGAGTTGTAAAATGGAGGTTCAGGGCACTGCAATTCACAAACCTGCAGAGTTATAAATGATAACTCTCGTCCACAAATATATTGAGGGAAGGCAAAGAAGAGGATTTGAAATCAAGGCAGAATTGCAGGAAACAGATTTCAGGAGGTAGATTCGAATTGCCTTTAAAGCACATGAAAAGCAGCAAAACGTTGACAATGATGCCCTTGGCCAAAAAGGGCGTATGCGTTTTTTCCTGAATATATTCAGGAAAAAACGCATACGCCCTTTTTGGCCAACCAAGCAACCTGGAAAGGCAAATCAGCGCTACAAAGATGTCTCGCTTCCCATCGGTCAAAAGGGCCATGCTGAAAAAAGTGTCAAAACCAGAAATGCAGGACAGGCCATGGAGAAATGGGAGCCTTGCTACACTGATGGGCGGGATGTAAATTGCCAACAGCCACTCTGGAGAAGCGTACGGTGAGTCCTGAAACATCTAAAAAACAAAGCTTAGAGAGCATAGGGCACTTCCACTCATGGGGTTATAAATTGGGAAAATTAAAAATCAGCAAGACACAAGCACCCCAAAGTTTAGGGCTGCTCTGTTGACAAGGACCTCCACTTCATTCCACCTTCAATATCCCAGGAAAGAGAAAAATGGATAAAGAAGTTGTGGTCCTTATGTACAATGGAATATCACTCAGCCGTGAAATCAATGTCATAAGGCTAGTACCAGCATGATGAGTGAATTTAGGTACGACGACTCTAAGTGAAATAAGTCACACAGAAAAGGGCACTTCTCATAAGGTATCACTTATAGAGGGAATGTAAAAATCGTTACACTTGAACTGAATTACAAAACAGAACAGAGTCACACATGCAGAAAACACACTATGGCTGCTTAACGGGAAAGGTGAGGTGGGGTGATACATAAAACAAGGGTTTCAAATTAGCTCAGATACCGTTCCATAAACCCAATATGTAATAGACAAGACCTACTCCTTGCTCAGAGAACTGGACTCAACACGCCCTATTCACCGCACAAGAATATATCTGACTAGTAATAATCTTAAAACTTATGTATTGATATCTCTCTGTTAGTGTGTCAAGTGGGTGTAAAGCGGCATAAACACAGCAGTGAAAAGCAGCTAAACCCCATTATAAAAATAAATTACTTTGAAAAACCCATGAAACAAAGACAGTGAAAGAGAGCGAAATTCTTACACAATGCGTTCAGGGGCTGTGATGCAACCTGGATTGACCATATCTAGACCCACAGCTGGATGAGACATAAGGGTGGACACTGTTGCGGCTGAGAGGTTTGGTGAGGTTGGGTGAGCAAACGCAGCCCCTTTAAAGTAATACTGCGTGGTACCCATCGCATGGGTCCCAAATCTCCAGGTTCAAGGGCATCTTCCTACATCGAAAACATGCATGAGAAACCCAGAAGATGGTACACCGTGTGATGGGGAAAGGTTTCTAAAACGCACCTCATTTCTCATCTCCTTGTGCCCGGGTTCGCTATTCCAGCCGCTTTACTAACAATCTCCCTACTTGGAGAATCAGCACCTTTAACCTCCTTCTCCGTACAGGTTGCAATTTGTCCTGAGGGTGAACGGGAAGACGTGGAACCAATGAGAGACTAGCTCTTGGTGTTGGGACAGGCACAGGTCACTCTATTTTCCCATCAGGAAGAAGAATTAACCATAGGCTCAGCCTGCCCCCGGAACCAGAACAGGGCCTGAAGGCATCCTGCGCTTTTGCGGCCAGCTCCCTAAAAAGCGAGTTGCAAAATGGAGGTTCAGGGCACTGCAATTCACAAACCTGCAGAGTTATAAATGATAACTCTCGTCCACAAATATATTGAGGGAAGGCAAAGAAGAGGATTTGAAATCAAGGCAGAATTGCAGGAAACAGATTTCAGGAGGTAGATTCGAATCGCCTTTAAAGCACATGAAAAGCGGCAAAACGTTGACAATGATGCCCTTGGCCAAAAAGGGCGTATGCGTTTTTTCCTGAATATATTCAGGAAAAAACGCATACGCCCTTTTTGGCCAACCAAGCAACCTGGAAAGGCAAATCAGCGCTACAAAGATGTCTCGCTTCCCATCGGTCAAAAGGGCCATGCTGAAAAAAGTGTCAAAACCAGAAATGCAGGACAGGCCATGGAGAAATGGGAGCCTTGCTACACTGATGGGCGGGATGTAAATTGTCAACAGCCACTCTGGAGAAGTGTACGGTGAGTCCTGAAACGTCTGAAAAGCAAAGCTTAGAGAGCATAGGGCACTTCCACTCATGGGGGTATAAATTGGGAAAATTAAAATTCAGCAAGACACAAGCACCCCAAAGTTTAGGACTGCTCTGTTGACAAGGACCTCCACTTCATTCCACCTTCAATATCCCAGGAAAGAGAAAAATGGATAAAGAAGTTGTGGTCCTTATGTACAATGGAATATCACTCAGCCGTGAAATCAATGTCATAAGGCTAGTAGCAGCATGATGAGTGGATTTAGGTACGACGACTCTAAGTGAAATAAGTCACACAGAAAAGGACACTTCTCATAAGGTATCACTTATAGAGGGAATGTAAAAACCGTTACACTTGAACTGAATTACAAAACAGAACAGAGTCACACATGCAGAAAACACACTATGGCTGCTTAACGGGAAAGGTGAGGCGGGGTGATACATAAAACAAGGGTTTCAAATTAGCTCAGATACCGTTCCATAAACCCAATATGTAATAGACAAGACCTACTCCTTGCTCAGAGAACTGGACTCAACACGCCCTATTCACCGCACAAGAATATATCTGACTAGTAATAATCTTAAAACCTATGTACTGATATCTCTCTGTTAGTGTGTCAAGTGGGTAAAAAGCGGCATAAACACAGCAGTGAAAAGCAGCTAAACCCCATTATAAAAATAAATTACTTTGAAAAACCCATGAAACAAAGACAGTGAAAGAGAGCGAAATTCTTACACAATGCGTTCAGGGGCTGTGATGCAACCTGGATTGACCATATCTAGACCCACAGCTGGATGAGACATAAGGGTGGACACTCTTGGGGCTGAGAGGTTTGGTGAGGTTGGGTGAGCAAACGCAGACCCTTTAAAGTAATACTGCGTGGTACCCATCGCATGGGTCCCAAATCTCCAGGTTCAAGGGCATCTTCCTACATCGAAAACATGCATGAGAAACCCAGAAGATGGTACACCGTGTGATGGGGAAAGGTTTCTAAAACGCACCTCATTTCTCATCTCCTTGTGCTCGGGTTCGCCATTCCAGCCACTTTACTAGCAATCTCCCTCCTTGGAGCATCATCACCTTTAACCTCCTGTTCCGTACAGGTTGCAATTTGTCCTGAGGATGAACGGGAAGACGTGGAACCAATGAGAGACTAGCTCTTGGTGTTGGCACAGGCACAGGTCACTCTATTTTCCCATCAGGAAGAAGAATTAACCACAGGCTCCGCCTGCCCCCCGGAACAAGAACAGGGCCTGAAGCCATCCTGCGCTTTTGCGGCCATCTCCCAAAAACGCGAGTTGTAAAATGGAGGTTCAGGGCACTGCAATTCACAAACCTGCAGAGTTATAAATGATAACTCTCATCCACAAATATATTGAGGGAAGGCAAAGAAGAGGATTTGAAATCAAGGCAGAATTGCAGGAAACAGATTTCAGGAGGTAGATTCGAATCGCCTTTAAAGCACATGAAAAGCGGCAAAACGTTGACAATGATGCCCTTGGCCAAAAAGGGCGTATGCGTTTTTTCCTGAATATATTCAGGAAAAAACGCATACGCCCTTTTTGGCCAACCAAGCAACCTGGAAAGGCAAATCAGCGCTACAAAGATGTCTCGCTTCCCATTGGTCAAAAGGGCCATGCTGAAAAAAGTGTCAAAACCAGAAATGCAGGACAGGCCATGGAGAAATGGGAGCCTTGCTACACTGATGGGCGGGATGTAAATTGTCAACAGCCACTCTGGAGAAGTGTACGGTGAGTCCTCAAACGTCTAAAAGCAAAGCTTAGAGAGCATAGGGCACTTCCACTCATGGGGGTATAAATTGGGAAAATTAAAAATCAGCAAGACACAAGCACCCCAAAGTTTAGGGCTGCTCTGTTGACAAGGACCTCCACTTCATTCCACCTTCAATATCCCAGGAAAGAGAAAAATGGATAAAGAAGTTGTGGTCCTTATGTACAATGGAATATCACTCAGCCGTGAAATCAATGTCATAAGGCTAGTAGCAGCATGATGAGTGGATTTAGGTACGACGACTCTAAGTGAAATAAGTCACACAGAAAAGGACACTTCTCATAAGGTATCACTTATAGAGGGAATGTAAAAACCGTTACACTTGAACTGAATTACAAAACAGAACAGAGTCACACATGCAGAAAACACACTATGGCTGCTTAACGGGAAAGGTGAGGTGGGGTGATACATAAAACAAGGGTTTCCAATTAGCTCAGATACCGTTCCATAAACCCAATATGTAATAGACAAGACCTACTCCTTGCTCAGAGAACTGGACTCAACACGCCCTATTCACCGCACAAGAATATATCTGACTAGTAATAATCTTAAAACCTATGTATTGATATCTCTCTGTTAGTGTGTCAAGTGGGTAAAAAGCGGCATAAACACAGCAGTGAAAAGCAGCTAAACCCCATTATAAAAATAAATTACTTTGTAAAACCCATGAAACAAAGACAGTGAAAGAGAGAGAAATTCTTACACAATGCGTTCAGGGGCTGTGATGCAACCTGGATTGACCATATCTAGACCCACAGCTGGATGAGACATAAGGGTGGACACTGTTGCGGCTGAGAGGTTTGGTGAGGTTGGGTGAGCAAACGCAGACCCTTTAAAGTAATACTGCGTGGTACCCATCGCATGGGTCCCAAATCTCCAGGTTCCAGGGCATCTTCCTACATCGAAAACATGCATGAGATACCCAGAAGATGGTACACCGTGTGATGGGGAAAGGTTTCTGAAACGCACCTCATTTCTCATCTGCTTGTGCCCGGGTTCGCCTTTGCAGCCACTTAACTAGCAATCTCCCTCCTTGGAGCATCAGCACCTTTAACCTCCTGTTCCGTACAGGTTGCAATTTGTACTGAGGATGAACGGGAAGACGTGGAACCAATGAGAGACTAGCTCTTGGTGTTGGCACAGGCACAGGTCACTCTATTTTCCCATCAGGAAGAAGAATTAACCACAGGCTCAGCCTGCCCCCGGAACCAGAAGAGGGCCTGAAGGCATCCTGCGCTTTTGCGGCCAGCTCCCTAAAAAGCGAGTTGCAAAATGGAGGTTCAGGGCACTGCAATTCACAAACCTGCAGAGTTATAAATGATAACTCTCGTCCACAAATATATTGAGGGAAGGCAAAGAAGAGGATTTGAAATCAAGGCAGAATTGCAGGAAACAGATTTCAGGAGGTAGATTCGAATCGCCTTTAAAGCACATGAAAAGCGGCAAAACGTTGACAATGATGCCCTTGGCCAAAAAGGCCGTATGCGTTTTTTCCTGAATATATTCAGGAAAAAACGCATACGCCCTTTTTGGCCAACCAAGCAACCTGGAAAGGCAAATCAGCGCTACAAAGATGTCTCGCTTCCCATCGGTCAAAAGGGCCATGCTGAAAAAAGTGTCAAAACCAGAAATGCAGGACAGGCCATGGAGAAATGGGAGCCTTGCTACACTGATGGGCGGGATGTAAATTGTCAACAGCCACTCTGAAGAAGTGTACGGTGAGTCCTGAAACGTCTGAAAAGCAAAGCTTAGAGAGCATAGGGCACTTCCACTCATGTGGGTATAAATTGGGAAAATTAAAATTCAGCAAGACACAAGCACCCCAAAGTTTAGGACTGCTCTGTTGACAAGGACCTCCACTTCATTCCACCTTCAATATCCCAGGAAAGAGAAAAATGGATAAAGAAGTTGTGGTCCTTATGTACAATGGAATATCACTCAGCCATGAAATCAATGTCATAAGGCTAGTAGCAGCATGATGAGTGGATTTAGGTACGACGATTCTAAGTGAAATAAGTCACACAGAAAAGGACACTTCTCATAAGGTATCACTTATAGAGGGAATGTAAAAACCGTTACACTTGAACTGAATTACAAAACAGAACAGAGTCACACATGCAGAAAACACACTATGGCTGCTTAACGGGAAAGGTGAGGTGGGGTGATACATAAAACAAGTGTTTCAAATTAGCTCAGATACCGTTCCATAAACCCAATATGTAATAGACAAGACCTACTCCTTGCTCAGAGAACTGGACTCAACACGCCCTATTCACCGCACAAGAATATATCTGACTAGTAATAATCTTAAAACCTATGTATTGATATCTCTCTGTTAGTGTGTCAAGTGGGTGAAAAGCGGCATAAACACAGCAGTGAAAAGCAGCTAAACCCATTTATAAAAATAAATTACTTTGAAAAACCCATGAAACAAAGACAGTGAAAGAGATAGAAATTCTTACACAATGCGTTCACGGGCTGTGATGCAACCTGGATTGACCATATCTAGACCCACAGCTGGATGAGACGTAAGGGTGGACACTCGTGGGGCTGAGAGGTTTGGTGAGGTTAGGTGAGCAAACGCAAACCCTTTTAAGTAACACTGCGTGGTACCCATCGCATGGGTCCCAAATCTCCAGGTTCAAGGGCATCTTCCTACATCGAAAACATGCATGAGATACCCAGAAGATGGTACACCGTGTGATGGGGAAAGGTTTCTAAAACGCACCTCATTTCTCATCTCCTTGTGCTCGGGTTCGCCATTCCAGCCACTTTACTAGCAATCTCCCTCCTTGGAGCATAATCACGTTTAACCTCCTGTTCCGTACAGGTTGATATTTGTCCTGAGGATGAACGGGAAGACGTGGAACCAATGAGAGACTAGCTCTTGGTGTTGGGACAGGCACAGGTCACTCTATTTTCCCATCAGGAAGAAGAATTAACCACAGGCTCAGCCTGCCCCCCGGAACAAGAACAGGGCCTGAAGCCATCCTGCGCTTTTGCGGCCATCTCCCAAAAACGCGAGTTGTAAAATGGAGGTTCAGGGCACTGCAATTCACAAACCTGCAGAGTTATAAATGATAACTCTCGTCCACAAATATATTGAGGGAAGGCAAAGAAGAGGATTTGAAATCAAGGCAGAATTGCAGGAAACAGATTTCAGGAGGTAGATTCGAATTGCCTTTAAAGCACATGAAAAGCAGCAAAACGTTGACAATGATGCCCTTGGCCAAAAAGGGCGTATGCGTTTTTTCCTGAATATATTCAGGAAAAAACGCATACGCCCTTTTTGGCCAACCAAGCAACCTGGAAAGGCAAATCAGCGCTACAAAGATGTCTCGCTTCCCATCGGTCAAAAGGGCCATGCTGAAAAAAGTGTCAAAACCAGAAATGCAGGACAGGCCATGGAGAAATGGGAGCCTTGCTACACTGATGGGCGGGATGTAAATTGCCAACAGCCACTCTGGAGAAGCGTACGGTGAGTCCTGAAACATCTAAAAAACAAAGCTTAGAGAGCATAGGGCACTTCCACTCATGGGGTTATAAATTGGGAAAATGAAAAATCAGCAAGACACAAGCACCCCAAAGTTTAGGGCTGCTCTGTTGACAAGGACCTCCACATCATTCCACCTTCAATATCCCAGGAAAGAGAAAAATGGATAAAGAAGTTGTGGTCCTTATGTACAATGGAATATCACTCAGCCGTGAAATCAATGTCATAAGGCTAGTACCAGCATGATGAGTGAATTTAGGTACGACGACTCTAAGTGAAATAAGTCACACAGAAAAGGGCACTTCTCATAAGGTATCACTTATAGAGGGAATGTAAAAACCGTTACACTTGAACTGAATTACAAAACAGAACAGAGTCACACATGCAGAAAACACACTATGGCTGCTTAACGGGAAAGGTGAGGTGGGGTGATACATAAAACAAGGGTTTCAAATTAGCTCAGATACCGTTCCATAAACCCAATATGTAATAGACAAGACCTACTCCTTGCTCAGAGAACTGGACTCAACACGCCCTATTCACCGCACAAGAATATATCTGACTAGTAATAATCTTAAAACTTATGTATTGATATCTCTCTGTTAGTGTGTCAAGTGGGTGTAAAGCGGCATAAACACAGCAGTGAAAAGCAGCTAAACCCCATTATAAAAATAAATTACTTTGAAAAACCCATGAAACAAAGACAGTGAAAGAGAGCGAAATTCTTACACAATGCGTTCAGGGGCTGTGATGCAACCTGGATTGACCATATCTAGACCCACAGCTGGATGAGACATAAGGGTGGACACTGTTGCGGCTGAGAGGTTTGGTGAGGTTGGGTGAGCAAACGCAGCCCCTTTAAAGTAATACTGCGTGGTACCGATCGCATGGGTCCCAAATCTCCAGGTTCAAGGGCATCTTCCTACATCGAAAACATGCATGAGAAACCCAGAAGATGGTACACCGTGTGATGGGGAAAGGTTTCTAAAACGCACCTCATTTCTCATCTCCTTGTGCTCGGGTTCACCATTCCAGCCACTTTACTAGCAATCTCCCTCCTTGGAGCATCATCACCTTTAACCTCCTGTTCCGTACAGGTTGCAATTTGTCCTGAGGATGAACGGGAAGACGTGGAACCAATGAGAGACTAGCTCTTGGTGTTGGCACAGGCACAGGTCACTCTATTTTCCCATCAGGAAGAAGAATTAACCACAGGCTCAGCCTGCCCCCCGGAACAAGAACAGGGCCTGAAGCCATCCTGCGCTTTTGCGGCCATCTCCCAAAAACGCGAGTTGTAAAATGGAGGTTCAGGGCACTGCAATTCACAAACCTGCAGAGTTATAAATGATAACTCTCGTCCACAAATATATTGAGGGAAGGCAAAGAAGAGGATTTGAAATCAAGGCAGAATTGCAGGAAACAGATTTCAGGAGGTAGATTCGAATCGCCTTTAAAGCACATGAAAAGCGGCAAAACGTTGACAATGATGCCCTTGGCCAAAAAGGGCGTATGCGTTTTTTCCTGAATATATTCAGGAAAAAACGCATACGCCCTTTTTGGCCAACCAAGCAACCTGGAAAGGCAAATCAGCGCTACAAAGATGTCTCGCTTCCCATCGGTTAAAAAGGCCATGCTGAAAAAAGTGTCAAAACCAGAAATGCAGGACAGGCCATGGAGAAATGGGAGCCTTGCTACACTGATGGGCGGGATGTAAATTGCCAACAGCCACTCTGGAGAAGCGTACGGTGAGTCCTGAAACATCTAAAAAACAAAGCTTAGAGAGCATAGGGCACTTCCACTCATGGGGTTATAAATTGGGAAAATTAAAAATCAGCAAGACACAAGCACCCCAAAGTTTAGGGCTGCTCTGTTGACAAGGACCTCCACTTCATTCCACCTTCAATATCCCAGGAAAGAGAAAAATGGATAAAGAAGTTGTGGTCCTTATGTACAATGGAATATCACTCAGCCGTGAAATCAATGTCATAAGGCTAGTAGCAGCATGATGAGTGGATTTAGGTACGACGACTCTAAGTGAAATAAGTCACACAGAAAAGGACACTTCTCATAAGGTATCACTGATAGAGGGAATGTAAAAACCGTTACACTTGAACTGAATTACAAAACAGAACAGAGTCACACATGCAGAAAACACACTATGGCTGCTTAACGGGAAAGGTGAGGTGGGGTGATACATAAAACAAGGGTTTCAAATTAGCTCAGATACCGTTCCATAAACCCAATATGTAATAGACAAGACCTACTCCTTGCTCAGAGAACTGGACTCAACACGCCCTATTCACCGCACAAGAATACATCTGACTAGTAATAATCTTAAAACCTATGTACTGATATCTCTCTGTTAGTGTGTCAAGTGGGTAAAAAGCGGCATAAACACAGCAGTGAAAAGCAGCTAAACCCCATTATAAAAATAAATTACTTTGAAAAACCCATGAAACAAAGACAGTGAAAGAGAGAGAAATTCTTACACAATGCGTTCAGGGGCTGTGATGCAACCTGGATTGACCATATCTAGACCCACAGCTGGATGAGACATAAGGGTGGACACTGTTGCTGCTGAGAGGTTTGGTGAGGTTGGGTGAGCAAACGCAGACCCTTTAAAGTAATACTGCGTGGTACCCATCGCATGGGTCCCAAATCTCCAGGTTCAAGGGCATCTTCCTACATAGAAAACATGCATGAGAATCCCAGAAGATGGTACACCGTGTGATGGGGAAAGGTTTCTAAAACGCACCTCATTTCTCATCTGCTTGTGCCCGGGTTCGCCATTCCAGCCACTTTACTAGCAATCTCCCTCCTTGGAGCATCAGCACCTTTAACCTCCTCTTCCGTACAGGTTGCAATTTGTCCTGAGGATGAACTGGAAGACGTGGAACCAATGAGAGACTAGCTCTTGGTGTTGGGACAGGCACAGGTCACTCTATTTTCCCATCAGGAAGAAGAATTAACCACAGGCTCAGCCTGCCACTCGGAACCAGAACAGGGCCTGAAGCCAGCCGGTGCTATTGCGGCCAGCTCCCTAAAAAGCGAGTTGTAAAATGGAGGTTCAGGGCACTGCAATTCACAAACCTGCAGACTTATAAATGATAACTCTCGTCCACAAATATATTGAGGGAAGGCAAAGAAGAGGATTTGAAATCAAGGCAGAATTGCAGGAAACAGATTTCAGGAGGTAGATTCGAATCGCCTTTAAAGCACATGAAAAGCGGCAAAACGTTGGCAATGATGCCCTTGGCCAAAAAGGGCGTATGCGTTTTTTCCTGAATATATTCAGGAAAAAACGCATACGCCCTTTTTGGCCAACCAAGCAACCTGGAAAGGCAAATCAGCACTACAAAGATGTCTCGCTTCCCATCGGTCAAAAGGGCCATGCTGAAAAAAGTGTCAAAACCAGAAATGCAGGACAGGCCATGGAGAAATGGGAGCCTTGCTACACTGATGGGCGGGATGTAAATTGTCAACAGCCACTCTGGAGAAGTGTACGGTGAGTCCTGAAACATCTAAAAAACAAAGCTTAGAGAGCATAGGGCACTTCCACTCATGGGGTTATAAATTGGGAAAATGAAAAATCAGCAAGACACAAGCACCCCAAAGTTTAGGGCTGCTCTGTTGACAAGGACCTCCACTTCATTCCACCTTCAATATCCCAGGAAAGAGAAAAATGGATAAAGAAGTTGTGGTCCTTATGTACAATGGAATATCACTCAGCCGTGAAATCAATGTCATAAGGCTAGTAGCAGCATGATGAGTGGATTTAGGTACGACGACTCTAAGTGAAATAAGTCACACAGAAAAGGACACTTCTCATAAGGTATCACTTATAGAGGGAATGTAAAATCCGTTACACTTGAACTGAATTACAAAACAGAACAGAGTCACACATGCAGAAAACACACTATGGCTGCTTAACGGGAAAGGTGAGGTGGGGTGATACATAAAACAAGGGTTTCAAATTAGCTCAGATACCGTTCCATAAAACCAATATGTAATAGACAAGACCTACTCCTTGCTCAGAGAACTGGACTCAACACGCCCTATTCACCGCACAAGAATATATCTGACTAGTAATAATCTTAAAACCTATGTACTGATATCTCTCTGTTAGTGTGTCAAGTGGGTAAAAAGCGGCATAAACACAGCAGTGAAAAGCAGCTAAACCCCATTATAAAAATAAATTACTTTGAAAAACCCATGAAACAAAGACAGTGAAAGAGAGAGAAATTCTTACACAATGCGTTCAGGGGCTGTGATGCAACCTGGATTGACCATATCTAGACCCACAGCTGGATGAGACATAAGGGTGGACACTGTTGCGGCTGAGAGGTTTGGTGAGGTTGGGTGAGCAAACACAGACCCTTTAAAGTAATACTGCGTGGTACCCATCGCATGGGTCCCAAATCTCCAGGTTCCAGGGCATCTTCCTACATCGAAAACATGCATGAGATACCCAGAAGATGGTACACCGTGTGATGGGGAAAGGTTTCTAAAACGCACCTCATTTCTCATCTGCTTGTGCTCGGGTTCGCCATTCCAGCCACTTAACTAGCAATCTCCCTCCTTGGAGCATCAGCACCTTTAACCTCCTGTTCCGTACAGGTTGCAATTTGTACTGAGGATGAACGGGAAGACGTGGAACCAATGAAAGACTAGCTCTTGGTGTTGGGACAGGCACAGGTCACTCTATTTTCCCATCAGGAAGAAGAATTAACCACAGGCTCAGCCTGCCCCCCGGAACCAGAACAGGGCCTGAAGCCATCCTGCGCTTTTGCGGCCAGCTCCCTAAAAAGCGAGTTGTAAAATGGAGGTTCAGGGCACTGCAATTCACAAACCTGCAGAGTTATAAATGATAACTCTCATCCACAAATATATTGAGGGAAGTCAAAGAAGAGGATTTGAAATCAAGGCAGAATTGCAGGAAACAGATTTCAGGAGGTAGATTCGAATCGCCTTTAAAGCACATGAAAAGCATCAAAACGTTGACAATGATGCCCTTGGCCAAAAAGGGCGTATGCGTTTTTTCCTGAATATATTAAGGAAAAAACGCATACGCCCTTTTTGGCCAACCAAGCAACCTGGAAAGGCAAATCAGCGCTACAAAGATGTCTCGCTTCCCATCGGTCAAAAGGGCCATGCTGAAAAAAGTGTCAAAACCAGAAATGCAGGACAGGCCATGGAGAAATGGGAGCCTTGCTACACTGATGGGCGGGATGTAAATTGTCAACAGCCACTCTGGAGAAGTGTACGGTGAGTCCTGAAACGTCTAAAAAGCAAAGCTTAGGGAGCATAGGGCACTTCCACTCATGGGGGTATAAATTGGGAAAATTAAAAATCAGCAAGACACAAGCACCCCAAAGTTTAGGGCTGCTCTGTTGACAAGGACCTCCACTTCATTCCACCTTCAATATCCCAGGAAAGAGAAAAATGGATAAAGAAGTTGTGGTCCTTATGTACAATGGAATATCACTCAGCCATGAAATCAATGTCATAAGGCTAGTAGCAGCATGATGAGTGGATTTAGGTACGACGATTCTAAGTGAAATAAGTCACACAGAAAAGGACACTTCTCATAAGGTATCACTGATAGAGGGAATGTAAAAACCGTTACACTTGAACTGAATTACAAAACAGAACAGAGTCACACATGCAGAAAACACACTATGGCTGCTTAACGGGAAAGGTGAGGTGGGGTGATACATAAAACAAGGGTTTCAAATTAGCTCAGATACCGTTCCATAAAACCAATATGTAATAGACAAGACCTACTCCTTGCTCAGAGAACTGGACTCAACACGCCCTATTCACCGCACAAGAATATATCTGACTAGTAATAATCTTAAAACCTATGTATTGATATCTCTCTGTTAGTGTGTCAAGTGGGTGTAAAGCGGCATAAACACAGCAGTGAAAAGCAGCTAAACCCCATTATAAAAATAAATTACTTTGAAAAACCCGTGAAACAAAGACAGTGAAAGTGAGCGAAATTCTTACACAATGCGTTCAGGGGCTGTGATGCAACCTGGATTGACCATATCTAGACCCACAGCTGGATGAGACATAAGGGTGGACACTCTTGGGGCTGAGAGGTTTGGTGAGGTTGGGTGAGCAAACGCAGACCCTTTAAAGTAATACTGCGTGGTACCGATCGCATGGGTCCCAAATCTCCAGGTTCAAGGGCATCTTCCTACATCGAAAACATGTATGAGATACCCAGAAGATGGTACACCGTGTGATGGGGAAAGGTTTCTGAAACGCACCTCATTTCTCATCTGCTTGTGCCCGGGTTCGCCATTCCAGCCACTTAACTAGCAATCTCCCTCCTTGGAGCATCAGCACCTTTAACCTCCTGTTCCGTACAGGTTGCAATTTGTACTGAGGATGAACGGGAAGACGTGGAACCAATGAAAGACTAGCTCTTGGTGTTGGGACAGGCACAGGTCACTCTATTTTCCCATCAGGAAGAAGAATTAACCACAGGCTCAGCCTGCCCCCCGGAACCAGAACAGGGCCTGAAGCCATCCTGCGCTTTTGCGGCCAGCTCCCTAAAAAGCGAGTTGTAAATTGGAGGTTCAGGGCACTGCAATTCACAAACCTGCAGAGTTATAAATGATAACTCTCATCCACAAATATATTGAGGGAAGGCAAAGAAGAGGATTTGAAATCAAGGCAGAATTGCAGGAAACAGATTTCAGGAGGTAGATTCGAATCGCCTTTAAAGCACATGAAAAGCATCAAAACGTTGACAATGATGCCCTTGGCCAAAAAGGGCGTATGCGTTTTTTCCTGAATATATTCAGGAAAAAACGCATACGCCCTTTTTGGCCAACCAAGCAACCTGGAAAGGCAAATCAGCGCTACAAAGATGTCTCGCTTCCCATCGGTTAAAAAGGCCATGCTGAAAAAAGTGTCAAAACCAGAAATGCAGGACAGGCCATGGAGAAATGGGAGCCTTGCTACACTGATGGGCGGGATGTAAATTGCCAACAGCCACTCTGGAGAAGCGTACGGTGAGTCCTGAAACATCTAAAAAACAAAGCTTAGAGAGCATAGGGCACTTCCACTCATGGGGTTATAAATTGGGAAAATTAAAAATCAGCAAGACACAAGCACCCCAAAGTTTAGGGCTGCTCTATTGACAAGGACCTCCACTTCATTCCACCTTCAATATCCCAGGAAAGAGAAAAATGGATAAAGAAGTTGTGGTCCTTATGTACAATGGAATATCACTCAGCCGTGAAATCAATGTCATAAGGCTAGTAGCAGCATGATGAGTGGATTTAGGTACGACGACTCTAAGTGAAATAAGTCACACAGAAAAGGACACTTCTCATAAGGTATCACTGATAGAGGGAATGTAAAAACCGTTACACTTGAACTGAATTACAAAACAGAACAGAGTCACACATGCAGAAAACACACTATGGCTGCTTAACGGGAAAGGTGAGGTGGGGTGATACATAAAACAAGGGTTTCAAATTAGCTCAGATACCGTTCCATAAAACCAATATGTAATAGACAAGACCTACTCCTTGCTCAGAGAACTGGACTCAACACGCCCTATTCACCGCACAAGAATATATCTGACTAGTAATAATCTTAAAACCTATGTATTGATATCTCTCTGTTAGTGTGTCAAGTGGGTGTAAAGCGGCATAAACACAGCAGTGAAAAGCAGCTAAACCCCATTATAAAAATAAATTACTTTGAAAAACCCATGAAACAAAGACAGTGAAAGAGAGCGAAATTCTTACACAATGCGTTCAGGGGCTGTGATGCAACCTGGATTGACCATATCTAGACCCACAGCTGGATGAGACATAAGGGTGGACACTCTTGGGGCTGAGAGGTTTGGTGAGGTTGGGTGAGCAAACGCAGACCCTTTAAAGTAATACTGCGTGGTACCCATCGCATGGGTCCCAAATCTCCAGGTTCAAGGGCATCTTCCTACATCGAAAACATGCATGAGAAACCCAGAAGATGGTACACCGTGTGATGGGGAAAGGTTTCTAAAACGCACCTCATTTCTCATCTGCTTGTGCCCGGGTTCGCCATTCCAGCCACTTTACTAGCAATCTCCCTCCTTGGAGCATCAGCACCTTTAACCTCCTGTTCCGTACAGGTTGCAATTTGTACTGAGGATGAACGGGAAGACGTGGAACCAATGAAAGACTAGCTCTTGGTGTTGGGACAGGCACAGGTCACTCTATTTTCCCATCAGGAAGAAGAATTAACCACAGGCTCAGCCTGCCCCCCGGAACCAGAACAGGGCCTGAAGCCATCCTGCGCTTTTGCGGCCAGCTCCCTAAAAAGCGAGTTGTAAATTGGAGGTTCAGGGCACTGCAATTCACAAACCTGCAGAGTTATAAATGATAACTCTCATCCACAAATATATTGAGGGAAGGCAAAGAAGAGGATTTGAAATCAAGGCAGAATTGCAGGAAACAGATTTCAGGAGGTAGATTCGAATCCCCTTTAAAGCACATGAAAAGCGGCAAAACGTTGACAATGATGCCCTTGGCCAAAAAGGGCGTATGCGTTTTTTCCTGAATATATTCAGGAAAAAACGCATACGCCCTTTTTGGCCAACCAAGCAACCTGGAAAGGCAAATCAGCGCTACAAAGATGTCTCGCTTCCCATCGGTCAAAAGGGCCATGCTGAAAAAAGTGTCAAAACCAGAAACGCAGGACAGGCCATGGAGAAATGGGAGCCTTGCTACACTGATGGGCGGGATGTAAATTGTCAACAGCCACTCTGGAGAAGCGTACGGTGAGTCCTGAAACGTCTAAAAAGCAAAGCTTAGAGAGCATAGGGCACTTCCACTCATGGGGGTATAAATTGGGAAAATGAAAAATCAGCAAGACACAAGCACCCCAAAGTTTAGGGCTGCTCTGTTGACAAGGACCTCCACTTCATTCCACCTTCAATATCCCAGGAAAGAGAAAAATGGATAAAGAAGTTGTGGTCCTTATGTACAATGGAATATCACTCAGCCGTGAAATCAATGTCATAAGGCTAGTAGCAGCATGATGAGTGGATTTAGGTACGACGACTCTAAGTGAAATAAGTCACACAGAAAAGGACACTTCTCATAAGGTATCACTGATAGAGGGAATGTAAAAACCGTTACACTTGAACTGAATTACAAAACAGAACAGAGTCACACATGCAGAAAACACACTATGGCTGCTTCACGGGAAAGGTGAGGTGGGGTGATACATAAAACAAGGGTTTCAAATTAGCTCAGATACCGTTCCATAAACCCAATATGTAATAGACAAGACCTACTCCTTGCTCAGAGAACTGGACTCAACACGCCCTATTCACCGCACACGAATATATCTGACTAGTAATAATCTTAAAACCTATGTATTGATATGTCTCTGTTAGTGTGTCAAGTGGGTAAAAAGCGGCATAAACACAGCAGTGAAAAGCAGCTAAACCCCATTATAAAAATAAATGACTTTGAAAAACCCATGAAACAAAGACAGTGAAAGAGAGAGAAATTCTTACACAATGCGTTCAGGGGCTGTGATGCAACCTGGATTGACCATATCTAGACCCACAGCTGGATGAGACATAAGGGTGGACACTGTTGCGGCTGAGAGGTTTGGTGAGGTTGGGTGAGCAAACGCAGACCCTTTAAAGTAATACTGCGTGGTACCCATTGCATGGGTCCCAAATCTCCAGGTTGAAGGGCATCTTCCTACATCGAAAACATGCATGAGATACCCAGAAGATGGTACACCGTGTGATGGGGAAAGGTTTCTAAAACGCACCTCATTTCTCATCTGCTTGTGCCCGGGTTCGCCATTCCAGCCACTTAACTAGCAATCTCCCTCCTTGGAGCATCAGCACCTTTAACCTCCTGTTCCGTACAGGTTGCAATTTGTACTGAGGATGAACGGGAAGACGTGGAACCAATGAAAGACTAGCTCTTGGTGTTGGGACAGGCACAGGTCACTCTATTTTCCCATCAGGAAGAAGAATTAACCACAGGCTCAGCCTGCCCCCCGGAACCAGAACAGGGCCTGAAGCCATCCTGCGCTTTTGCGGCCAGCTCCCTAAAAAGCGAGTTGTAAAATGGAGGTTCAGGGCACTGCAATTCACAAACCTGCAGAGTTATAAATGATAACTCTCATCCACAAATATATTGAGGGAAGGCAAAGAAGAGGATTTGAAATCAAGGCAGAATTGCAGGAAACAGATTTCAGGAGGTAGATTCGAATCGCCTTTAAAGCACATGAAAAGCGGCAAAACGTTGACAATGATGCCCTTGGCCAAAAAGGGCGTATGCGTTTTTTCCTGAATATATTCAGGAAAAAACGCATACGCCCTTTTTGGCCAACCAAGCAACCTGGAAAGGCAAATCAGCGCTACAAAGATGTCTCGCTTCCCATCGGTCAAAAGGGCCATGCTGAAAAAAGTGTCAAAACCAGAAACGCAGGACAGGCCATGGAGAAATGGGAGCCTTGCTACACTGATGGGCGGGATGTAAATTGTCAACAGCCACTCTGGAGAAGTGTACGGTGAGTCCTGAAACGTCTAAAAAGCAAAGCTTAGGGAGCATAGGGCACTTCCACTCATGGGGGTATAAATTGGGAAAATTAAAAATCAGCAAGACACAAGCACCCCAAAGTTTAGGGCTGCTCTGTTGACAAGGACCTCCACTTCATTCCACCTTCAATATCCCAGGAAAGAGAAAAATGGATAAAGAAGTTGTGGTCCTTATGTACAATGGAATATCACTCAGCCATGAAATCAATGTCATAAGGCTAGTAGCAGCATGATGAGTGGATTTAGGTACGACGATTCTAAGTGAAATAAGTCACACAGAAAAGGACACTTCTCATAAGGTATCACTGATAGAGGGAATGTAAAAACCGTTACACTTGAACTGAATTACAAAACAGAACAGAGTCACACATGCAGAAAACACACTATGGCTGCTTAACGGGAAAGGTGAGGTGGGGTGATACATAAAACAAGGGTTTCAAATTAGCTCAGATACCGTTCCATAAACCCAATATGTAATAGACAAGACCTACTCCTTGCTCAGAGAACTGGACTCAACACGCCCTATTCACCGCACCAGAATATATCTGACTAGTAATAATCTTAAAACCTATGTATTGATATCTCTCTGTTAGTGTGTCAAGTGGGTGTAAAGCGGCATAAACACAGCAGTGAAAAGCAGCTAAACCCCATTATAAAAATAAATTACTTTGAAAAACCCATGAAACAAAGACAGTGAAAGAGAGCGAAATTCTTACACAATGCGTTCAGGGGCTGTGATGCAACCTGGATTGACCATATCTAGACCCACAGCTGGATGAGACATAAGGGTGGACACTCTTGGGGCTGAGAGGTTTGGTGAGGTTGGGTGAGCAAACGCAGACCCTTTAAAGTAATACTGCGTGGTACCGATCGCATGGGTCCCAAATCTCCAGGTTCAAGGGCATCTTCCTACATCGAAAACATGCATGAGATACCCAGAAGATGGTACACCGTGTGATGGGGAAAGGTTTCTGAAACGCACCTCATTTCTCATCTGCTTGTGCCCGGGTTCGCCATTCCAGCCACTTAACTAGCAATCTCCCTCCTTGGAGCATCATCACCTTTAACCTCCTGTTCCGTACAGGTTGCAATTTGTCCTGAGGATGAACGGGAAGACGTGGAACCAATGAGAGACTAGCTCTTGGTGTTGGCACAGGCACAGGTCACTCTATTTTCCCATCAGGAAGAAGAATTAACCACAGGCTCAGCCTGCCCCCCGGAACAAGAACAGGGCCTGAAGCCATCCTGCGCTTTTGCGGCCATCTCCCAAAAACGCGAGTTGTAAAATGGAGGTTCAGGGCACTGCAATTCACAAACCTGCAGAGTTATAAATGATAACTCTCGTCCACAAATATATTGAGGGAAGGCAAAGAAGAGGATTTGAAATCAAGGCAGAATTGCAGGAAACAGATTTCAGGAGGTAGATTCGAATCGCCTTTAAAGCACATGAAAAGCGGCAAAACGTTGACAATGATGCCCTTGGCCAAAAAGGGCGTATGCGTTTTTTCCTGAATATATTCAGGAAAAAACGCATACGCCCTTTTTGGCCAACCAAGCAACCTGGAAAGGCAAATCAGCGCTACAAAGATGTCTCGCTTCCCATCGGTTAAAAAGGCCATGCTGAAAAAAGTGTCAAAACCAGAAATGCAGGACAGGCCATGGAGAAATGGGAGCCTTGCTACACTGATGGGCGGGATGTAAATTGCCAACAGCCACTCTGGAGAAGCGTACGGTGAGTCCTGAAACATCTAAAAAACAAAGCTTAGAGAGCATAGGGCACTTCCACTCATGGGGTTATAAATTGGGAAAATTAAAAATCAGCAAGACACAAGCACCCCAAAGTTTAGGGCTGCTCTGTTGACAAGGACCTCCACTTCATTCCACCTTCAATATCCCAGGAAAGAGAAAAATGGATAAAGAAGTTGTGGTCCTTATGTACAATGGAATATCACTCAGCCGTGAAATCAATGTCATAAGGCTAGTAGCAGCATGATGAGTGGATTTAGGTACGACGACTCTAAGTGAAATAAGTCACACAGAAAAGGACACTTCTCATAAGGTATCACTGATAGAGGGAATGTAAAAACCGTTACACTTGAACTGAATTACAAAACAGAACAGAGTCACACATGCAGAAAACACACTATGGCTGCTTAACGGGAAAGGTGAGGTGGGGTGATACATAAAACAAGGGTTTCAAATTTGCTCAGATACCGTTCCATAAACCCAATATGTAATAGACAAGACCTACTCCTTGCTCAGAGAACTGGACTCAACACGCCCTATTCACCGCACAAGAATACATCTGACTAGTAATAATCTTAAAACCTATGTACTGATATCTCTCTGTTAGTGTGTCAAGTGGGTAAAAAGCGGCATAAACACAGCAGTGAAAAGCAGCTAAACCCCATTATAAAAATAAATTACTTTGAAAAACCCATGAAACAAAGACAGTGAAAGAGAGAGAAATTCTTACACAATGCGTTCAGGGGCTGTGATGCAACCTGGATTGACCATATCTAGACCCACAGCTGGATGAGACATAAGGGTGGACACTGTTGCTGCTGAGAGGTTTGGTGAGGTTGGGTGAGCAAACGCAGACCCTTTAAAGTAATACTGCGTGGTACCCATCGCATGGGTCCCAAATCTCCAGGTTCAAGGGCATCTTCCTACATAGAAAACATGCATGAGAATCCCAGAAGATGGTACACCGTGTGATGGGGAAAGGTTTCTAAAACGCACCTCATTTCTCATCTGCTTGTGCCCGGGTTCGCCATTCCAGCCACTTTACTAGCAATCTCCCTCCTTGGAGCATCAGCACCTTTAACCTCCTCTTCCGTACAGGTTGCAATTTGTCCTGAGGATGAACTGGAAGACGTGGAACCAATGAGAGACTAGCTCTTGGTGTTGGGACAGGCACAGGTCACTCTATTTTCCCATCAGGAAGAAGAATTAACCACAGGCTCAGCCTGCCACTCGGAACCAGAACAGGGCCTGAAGCCAGCCGGTGCTATTGCGGCCAGCTCCCTAAAAAGCGAGTTGTAAAATGGAGGTTCAGGGCACTGCAATTCACAAACCTGCAGACTTATAAATGATAACTCTCGTCCACAAATATATTGAGGGAAGGCAAAGAAGAGGATTTGAAATCAAGGCAGAATTGCAGGAAACAGATTTCAGGAGGTAGATTCGAATCGCCTTTAAAGCACATGAAAAGCGGCAAAACGTTGGCAATGATGCCCTTGGCCAAAAAGGGCGTATGCGTTTTTTCCTGAATATATTCAGGAAAAAACGCATACGCCCTTTTTGGCCAACCAAGCAACCTGGAAAGGCAAATCAGCACTACAAAGATGTCTCGCTTCCCATCGGTCAAAAGGGCCATGCTGAAAAAAGTGTCAAAACCAGAAATGCAGGACAGGCCATGGAGAAATGGGAGCCTTGCTACACTGATGGGCGGGATGTAAATTGTCAACAGCCACTCTGGAGAAGTGTACGGTGAGTCCTGAAACATCTAAAAAACAAAGCTTAGAGAGCATAGGGCACTTCCACTCATGGGGTTATAAATTGGGAAAATGAAAAATCAGCAAGACACAAGCACCCCAAAGTTTAGGGCTGCTCTGTTGACAAGGACCTCCACTTCATTCCACCTTCAATATCCCAGGAAAGAGAAAAATGGATAAAGAAGTTGTGGTCCTTATGTACAATGGAATATCACTCAGCCGTGAAATCAATGTCATAAGGCTAGTAGCAGCATGATGAGTGGATTTAGGTACGACGACTCTAAGTGAAATAAGTCACACAGAAAAGGACACTTCTCATAAGGTATCACTTATAGAGGGAATGTAAAATCCGTTACACTTGAACTGAATTACAAAACAGAACAGAGTCACACATGCAGAAAACACACTATGGCTGCTTAACGGGAAAGGTGAGGTGGGGTGATACATAAAACAAGGGTTTCAAATTAGCTCAGATACCGTTCCATAAAACCAATATGTAATAGACAAGACCTACTCCTTGCTCAGAGAACTGGACTCAACACGCCCTATTCACCGCACAAGAATATATCTGACTAGTAATAATCTTAAAACCTATGTACTGATATCTCTCTGTTAGTGTGTCAAGTGGGTAAAAAGCGGCATAAACACAGCAGTGAAAAGCAGCTAAACCCCATTATAAAAATAAATTACTTTGAAAAACCCATGAAACAAAGACAGTGAAAGAGAGAGAAATTCTTACACAATGCGTTCAGGGGCTGTGATGCAACCTGGATTGACCATATCTAGACCCACAGCTGGATGAGACATAAGGGTGGACACTGTTGCGGCTGAGAGGTTTGGTGAGGTTGGGTGAGCAAACACAGACCCTTTAAAGTAATACTGCGTGGTACCCATCGCATGGGTCCCAAATCTCCAGGTTCCAGGGCATCTTCCTACATCGAAAACATGCATGAGATACCCAGAAGATGGTACACCGTGTGATGGGGAAAGGTTTCTAAAACGCACCTCATTTCTCATCTGCTTGTGCTCGGGTTCGCCATTCCAGCCACTTAACTAGCAATCTCCCTCCTTGGAGCATCAGCACCTTTAACCTCCTGTTCCGTACAGGTTGCAATTTGTACTGAGGATGAACGGGAAGACGTGGAACCAATGAAAGACTAGCTCTTGGTGTTGGGACAGGCACAGGTCACTCTATTTTCCCATCAGGAAGAAGAATTAACCACAGGCTCAGCCTGCCCCCCGGAACCAGAACAGGGCCTGAAGCCATCCTGCGCTTTTGCGGCCAGCTCCCTAAAAAGCGAGTTGTAAAATGGAGGTTCAGGGCACTGCAATTCACAAACCTGCAGAGTTATAAATGATAACTCTCATCCACAAATATATTGAGGGAAGTCAAAGAAGAGGATTTGAAATCAAGGCAGAATTGCAGGAAACAGATTTCAGGAGGTAGATTCGAATCGCCTTTAAAGCACATGAAAAGCATCAAAACGTTGACAATGATGCCCTTGGCCAAAAAGGGCGTATGCGTTTTTTCCTGAATATATTAAGGAAAAAACGCATACGCCCTTTTTGGCCAACCAAGCAACCTGGAAAGGCAAATCAGCGCTACAAAGATGTCTCGCTTCCCATCGGTCAAAAGGGCCATGCTGAAAAAAGTGTCAAAACCAGAAATGCAGGACAGGCCATGGAGAAATGGGAGCCTTGCTACACTGATGGGCGGGATGTAAATTGTCAACAGCCACTCTGGAGAAGTGTACGGTGAGTCCTGAAACGTCTAAAAAGCAAAGCTTAGGGAGCATAGGGCACTTCCACTCATGGGGGTATAAATTGGGAAAATTAAAAATCAGCAAGACACAAGCACCCCAAAGTTTAGGGCTGCTCTGTTGACAAGGACCTCCACTTCATTCCACCTTCAATATCCCAGGAAAGAGAAAAATGGATAAAGAAGTTGTGGTCCTTATGTACAATGGAATATCACTCAGCCATGAAATCAATGTCATAAGGCTAGTAGCAGCATGATGAGTGGATTTAGGTACGACGATTCTAAGTGAAATAAGTCACACAGAAAAGGACACTTCTCATAAGGTATCACTGATAGAGGGAATGTAAAAACCGTTACACTTGAACTGAATTACAAAACAGAACAGAGTCACACATGCAGAAAACACACTATGGCTGCTTAACGGGAAAGGTGAGGTGGGGTGATACATAAAACAAGGGTTTCAAATTAGCTCAGATACCGTTCCATAAAACCAATATGTAATAGACAAGACCTACTCCTTGCTCAGAGAACTGGACTCAACACGCCCTATTCACCGCACAAGAATATATCTGACTAGTAATAATCTTAAAACCTATGTATTGATATCTCTCTGTTAGTGTGTCAAGTGGGTGTAAAGCGGCATAAACACAGCAGTGAAAAGCAGCTAAACCCCATTATAAAAATAAATTACTTTGAAAAACCCGTGAAACAAAGACAGTGAAAGTGAGCGAAATTCTTACACAATGCGTTCAGGGGCTGTGATGCAACCTGGATTGACCATATCTAGACCCACAGCTGGATGAGACATAAGGGTGGACACTCTTGGGGCTGAGAGGTTTGGTGAGGTTGGGTGAGCAAACGCAGACCCTTTAAAGTAATACTGCGTGGTACCGATCGCATGGGTCCCAAATCTCCAGGTTCAAGGGCATCTTCCTACATCGAAAACATGTATGAGATACCCAGAAGATGGTACACCGTGTGATGGGGAAAGGTTTCTGAAACGCACCTCATTTCTCATCTGCTTGTGCCCGGGTTCGCCATTCCAGCCACTTAACTAGCAATCTCCCTCCTTGGAGCATCAGCACCTTTAACCTCCTGTTCCGTACAGGTTGCAATTTGTACTGAGGATGAACGGGAAGACGTGGAACCAATGAAAGACTAGCTCTTGGTGTTGGGACAGGCACAGGTCACTCTATTTTCCCATCAGGAAGAAGAATTAACCACAGGCTCAGCCTGCCCCCCGGAACCAGAACAGGGCCTGAAGCCATCCTGCGCTTTTGCGGCCAGCTCCCTAAAAAGCGAGTTGTAAATTGGAGGTTCAGGGCACTGCAATTCACAAACCTGCAGAGTTATAAATGATAACTCTCATCCACAAATATATTGAGGGAAGGCAAAGAAGAGGATTTGAAATCAAGGCAGAATTGCAGGAAACAGATTTCAGGAGGTAGATTCGAATCGCCTTTAAAGCACATGAAAAGCATCAAAACGTTGACAATGATGCCCTTGGCCAAAAAGGGCGTATGCGTTTTTTCCTGAATATATTCAGGAAAAAACGCATACGCCCTTTTTGGCCAACCAAGCAACCTGGAAAGGCAAATCAGCGCTACAAAGATGTCTCGCTTCCCATCGGTTAAAAAGGCCATGCTGAAAAAAGTGTCAAAACCAGAAATGCAGGACAGGCCATGGAGAAATGGGAGCCTTGCTACACTGATGGGCGGGATGTAAATTGCCAACAGCCACTCTGGAGAAGCGTACGGTGAGTCCTGAAACATCTAAAAAACAAAGCTTAGAGAGCATAGGGCACTTCCACTCATGGGGTTATAAATTGGGAAAATTAAAAATCAGCAAGACACAAGCACCCCAAAGTTTAGGGCTGCTCTATTGACAAGGACCTCCACTTCATTCCACCTTCAATATCCCAGGAAAGAGAAAAATGGATAAAGAAGTTGTGGTCCTTATGTACAATGGAATATCACTCAGCCGTGAAATCAATGTCATAAGGCTAGTAGCAGCATGATGAGTGGATTTAGGTACGACGACTCTAAGTGAAATAAGTCACACAGAAAAGGACACTTCTCATAAGGTATCACTGATAGAGGGAATGTAAAAACCGTTACACTTGAACTGAATTACAAAACAGAACAGAGTCACACATGCAGAAAACACACTATGGCTGCTTAACGGGAAAGGTGAGGTGGGGTGATACATAAAACAAGGGTTTCAAATTAGCTCAGATACCGTTCCATAAAACCAATATGTAATAGACAAGACCTACTCCTTGCTCAGAGAACTGGACTCAACACGCCCTATTCACCGCACAAGAATATATCTGACTAGTAATAATCTTAAAACCTATGTATTGATATCTCTCTGTTAGTGTGTCAAGTGGGTGTAAAGCGGCATAAACACAGCAGTGAAAAGCAGCTAAACCCCATTATAAAAATAAATTACTTTGAAAAACCCATGAAACAAAGACAGTGAAAGAGAGCGAAATTCTTACACAATGCGTTCAGGGGCTGTGATGCAACCTGGATTGACCATATCTAGACCCACAGCTGGATGAGACATAAGGGTGGACACTCTTGGGGCTGAGAGGTTTGGTGAGGTTGGGTGAGCAAACGCAGACCCTTTAAAGTAATACTGCGTGGTACCCATCGCATGGGTCCCAAATCTCCAGGTTCAAGGGCATCTTCCTACATCGAAAACATGCATGAGAAACCCAGAAGATGGTACACCGTGTGATGGGGAAAGGTTTCTAAAACGCACCTCATTTCTCATCTGCTTGTGCCCGGGTTCGCCATTCCAGCCACTTTACTAGCAATCTCCCTCCTTGGAGCATCAGCACCTTTAACCTCCTGTTCCGTACAGGTTGCAATTTGTACTGAGGATGAACGGGAAGACGTGGAACCAATGAAAGACTAGCTCTTGGTGTTGGGACAGGCACAGGTCACTCTATTTTCCCATCAGGAAGAAGAATTAACCACAGGCTCAGCCTGCCCCCCGGAACCAGAACAGGGCCTGAAGCCATCCTGCGCTTTTGCGGCCAGCTCCCTAAAAAGCGAGTTGTAAATTGGAGGTTCAGGGCACTGCAATTCACAAACCTGCAGAGTTATAAATGATAACTCTCATCCACAAATATATTGAGGGAAGGCAAAGAAGAGGATTTGAAATCAAGGCAGAATTGCAGGAAACAGATTTCAGGAGGTAGATTCGAATCCCCTTTAAAGCACATGAAAAGCGGCAAAACGTTGACAATGATGCCCTTGGCCAAAAAGGGCGTATGCGTTTTTTCCTGAATATATTCAGGAAAAAACGCATACGCCCTTTTTGGCCAACCAAGCAACCTGGAAAGGCAAATCAGCGCTACAAAGATGTCTCGCTTCCCATTGGTCAAAAGGGCCATGCTGAAAAAAGTGTCAAAACCAGAAATGCAGGACAGGCCATGGAGAAATGGGAGCCTTGCTACACTGATGGGCGGGATGTAAATTGTCAACAGCCACTCTGGAGAAGTGTACGGTGAGTCCTGAAACGTCTAAAAAGCAAAGCTTAGAGAGCATAGGGCACTTCCACTCATGGGGGCATAAATTGGGAAAATTAAAAATCAGCAAGACACAAGCACCCCAAAGTTTAGGGCTGCTCTGTTGACAAGGACCTCCACTTCATTCCACCTTCAATATCCCAGGAAAGAGAAAAATGGATAAAGAAGTTGTGGTCCTTATGTACAATGGAATATCACTCAGCCGTGAAATCAATGTCATAAGGCTAGTAGCAGCATGATGAGTGGATTTAGGTACGACGACTCTAAGTGAAATAAGTCACACAGCAAAGGACACTTCTCATAAGGTATCACTTATAGAGGGAATGTAAAAACCGTTACACTTGAACTGAATTACAAAACAGAACAGAGTCACACATGCAGAAAACACACTATGGCTGCTTAACGGGAAAGGTGAGGTGGGGTGATACATAAAACAAGGGTTTCAAATTAGCTCAGATACCGTTCCATAAACCCAATATGTAATAGACAAGACCTACTCCTTGCTCAGAGAACTGGACTCAACACGCCCTATTCACCGCACACGAATATATCTGACTAGTAATAATCTTAAAACCTATGTATTGATATGTCTCTGTTAGTGTGTCAAGTGGGTAAAAAGCGGCATAAACACAGCAGTGAAAAGCAGCTAAACCCCATTATAAAAATAAATTACTTTGAAAAACCCATGAAACAAAGACAGTGAAAGAGAGAGAAATTCTTACACAATGCGTTCAGGGGCTGTGATGCAACCTGGATTGACCATATCTAGACCCACAGCTGGATGAGACATAAGGGTGGACACTGTTGCGGCTGAGAGGTTTGGTGAGGTTGGGTGAGCAAACGCAGACCCTTTAAAGTAATACTGCGTGGTACCCATCGCATGGGTCCCAAATCTCCAGGTTCCAGGGCATCTTCCTACATCGAAAACATGCATGAGATACCCAGAAGATGGTACACCGTGTGATGGGGAAAGGTTTCTAAAACGCACCTCATTTCTCATCTGCTTGTGCCCGGGTTCGCCATTCCAGCCACTTAACTAGCAATCTCCCTCCTTGGAGCATCAGCACCTTTAACCTCCTGTTCCGTACAGGTTGCAATTTGTACTGAGGATGAACGGGAAGACGTGGAACCAATGAAAGACTAGCTCTTGGTGTTGGGACAGGCACAGGTCACTCTATTTTCCCATCAGGAAGAAGAATTAACCACAGGCTCAGCCTGCCCCCCGGAACCAGAACAGGGCCTGAAGCCATCCTGCGCTTTTGCGGCCAGCTCCCTAAAAAGCGAGTTGTAAAATGGAGGTTCAGGGCACTGCAATTCACAAACCTGCAGAGTTATAAATGATAACTCTCATCCACAAATATATTGAGGGAAGGCAAAGAAGAGGATTTGAAATCAAGGCAGAATTGCAGGAAACAGATTTCAGGAGGTAGATTCGAATCGCCTTTAAAGCACATGAAAAGCGGCAAAACGTTGACAATGATGCCCTTGGCCAAAAAGGGCGTATGCGTTTTTTCCTGAATATATTCAGGAAAAAACGCATACGCCCTTTTTGGCCAACCAAGCAACCTGGAAAGGCAAATCAGCACTACAAAGATGTCTCGCTTCCCATCGGTCAAAAGGGCCATGCTGAAAAAAGTGTCAAAACCAGAAATGCAGGACAGGCCATGGAGAAATGGGAGCCTTGCTACACTGATGGGCGGGATGTAAATTGTCAACAGCCACTCTGGAGAAGTGTACGGTGAGTCCTGAAACGTCTAAAAAGCAAAGCTTAGAGAGCATAGGGCACTTCCACTCATGGGGGTATAAATTGGGAAAATGAAAAATCAGCAAGACACAAGCACCCCAAAGTTTAGGGCTGCTCTGTTGACAAGGACCTCCACTTCATTCTGCCTTCAATATCCCAGGAAAGAGAAAAATGGATAAAGAAGTTGTGGTCCTTATATACAATGGAATATCACTCAGCCATGAAATCAATGTCATAAGGCTAGTAGCAGCATGATGAGTGGATTTAGGTACGACGATTCTAAGTGAAATAAGTCACACAGAAAAGGACACTTCTCATAAGGTATCCCTGATAGAGGGAATGTAAAAACCGTTACACTTGAACTGAATTACAAAACGGAACAGAATCACACATGCAGAAAACACACTATGGCTGCTTAACGGGAAAGGTGAGGTGGGGTGATACATAAAACAAGGGTTTCAAATTAGCTCAGATACCGTTCCATAAAACCAATATGTAATAGACAAGACCTACTCCTTGCTCAGAGAACTGGACTCAACACGCCCTATTCACCGCACACGAATATATCTGACTAGTAATAATCTTAAAACCTATGTATTGATATCTCTCTGTTAGTGTGTCAAGTGGGTGTAAAGCGGCATAAACACAGCAGTGAAAAGCAGCTAAACCCCATTATAAAAATAAATTACTTTGAAAAACCCATGAAACAAAGACAGTGAAAGAGAGCGAAATTCTTACACAATGCGTTCAGGGGCTGTGATGCAACCTGGATTGACCATATCTAGACCCACAGCTGGATGAGACATAAGGGTGGACACTCTTGGGGCTGAGAGGTTTGGTGAGGTTGGGTGAGCAAACGCAGACCCTTTAAAGTAATACTGCGTGGTACCGATCGCATGGGTCCCAAATCTCCAGGTTCAAGGGCATCTTCCTACATCGAAAACATGCATGAGATACCCAGAAGATGGTACACCGTGTGATGGGGAAAGGTTTCTGAAACGCACCTCATTTCTCATCTGCTTGTGCCCGGGTTCGCCATTCCAGCCACTTAACTAGCAATCTCCCTCCTTGGAGCATCAGCACCTTTAACCTCCTGTTCCGTACAGGTTGCAATTTGTACTGAGGATGAACGGGAAGACGTGGAACCAATGAAAGACTAGCTCTTGGTGTTGGGACAGGCACAGGTCACTCTATTTTCCCATCAGGAAGAAGAATTAACCACAGGCTCAGCCTGCCCCCCGGAACCAGAACAGGGCCTGAAGCCATCCTGCGCTTTTGCGGCCAGCTCCCTAAAAAGCGAGTTGTAAATTGGAGGTTCAGGGCACTGCAATTCACAAACCTGCAGAGTTATAAATGATAACTCTCATCCACAAATATATTGAGGGAAGGCAAAGAAGAGGATTTGAAATCAAGGCAGAATTGCAGGAAACAGATTTCAGGAGGTAGATTCGAATCGCCTTTAAAGCACATGAAAAGCGGCAAAACGTTGACAATGATGCCCTTGGCCAAAAAGGGCGTATGCGTTTTTTCCTGAATATATTCAGGAAAAAACGCATACGCCCTTTTTGGCCAACCAAGCAACCTGGAAAGGCAAATCAGCGCTACAAAGATGTCTCGCTTCCCATCGGTCAAAAGGGCCATGCTGAAAAAAGTGTCAAAACCAGAAACGCAGGACAGGCCATGGAGAAATGGGAGCCTTGCTACACTGATGGGCGGGATGTAAATTGTCAACAGCCACTCTGGAGAAGCGTACGGTGAGTCCTGAAACGTCTAAAAAGCAAAGCTTAGAGAGCATAGGGCACTTCCACTCATGGGGGTATAAATTGGGAAAATGAAAAATCAGCAAGACACAAGCACCCCAAAGTTTAGGGCTGCTCTGTTGACAAGGACCTCCACTTCATTCCACCTTCAATATCCCAGGAAAGAGAAAAATGGATAAAGAAGTTGTGGTCCTTATGTACAATGGAATATCACTCAGCCGTGAAATCAATGTCATAAGGCTAGTAGCAGCATGATGAGTGGATTTAGGTACGACGACTCTAAGTGAAATAAGTCACACAGAAAAGGACACTTCTCATAAGGTATCACTGATAGAGGGAATGTAAAAACCGTTACACTTGAACTGAATTACAAAACAGAACAGAGTCACACATGCAGAAAACACACTATGGCTGCTTCACGGGAAAGGTGAGGTGGGGTGATACATAAAACAAGGGTTTCAAATTAGCTCAGATACCGTTCCATAAACCCAATATGTAATAGACAAGACCTACTCCTTGCTCAGAGAACTGGACTCAACACGCCCTATTCACCGCACACGAATATATCTGACTAGTAATAATCTTAAAACCTATGTATTGATATGTCTCTGTTAGTGTGTCAAGTGGGTAAAAAGCGGCATAAACACAGCAGTGAAAAGCAGCTAAACCCCATTATAAAAATAAATGACTTTGAAAAACCCATGAAACAAAGACAGTGAAAGAGAGAGAAATTCTTACACAATGCGTTCAGGGGCTGTGATGCAACCTGGATTGACCATATCTAGACCCACAGCTGGATGAGACATAAGGGTGGACACTGTTGCGGCTGAGAGGTTTGGTGAGGTTGGGTGAGCAAACGCAGACCCTTTAAAGTAATACTGCGTGGTACCCATTGCATGGGTCCCAAATCTCCAGGTTCCAGGGCATCTTCCTACATCGAAAACATGCATGAGATACCCAGAAGATGGTACACCGTGTGATGGGGAAAGGTTTCTAAAACGCACCTCATTTCTCATCTGCTTGTGCCCGGGTTCGCCATTCCAGCCACTTAACTAGCAATCTCCCTCCTTGGAGCATCAGCACCTTTAACCTCCTGTTCCGTACAGGTTGCAATTTGTACTGAGGATGAACGGGAAGACGTGGAACCAATGAAAGACTAGCTCTTGGTGTTGGGACAGGCACAGGTCACTCTATTTTCCCATCAGGAAGAAGAATTAACCACAGGCTCAGCCTGCCCCCCGGAACCAGAACAGGGCCTGAAGCCATCCTGCGCTTTTGCGGCCAGCTCCCTAAAAAGCGAGTTGTAAAATGGAGGTTCAGGGCACTGCAATTCACAAACCTGCAGAGTTATAAATGATAACTCTCATCCACAAATATATTGAGGGAAGGCAAAGAAGAGGATTTGAAATCAAGGCAGAATTGCAGGAAACAGATTTCAGGAGGTAGATTCGAATCGCCTTTAAAGCACATGAAAAGCGGCAAAACGTTGACAATGATGCCCTTGGCCAAAAAGGGCGTATGCGTTTTTTCCTGAATATATTCAGGAAAAAACGCATACGCCCTTTTTGGCCAACCAAGCAACCTGGAAAGGCAAATCAGCGCTACAAAGATGTCTCGCTTCCCATCGGTCAAAAGGGCCATGCTGAAAAAAGTGTCAAAACCAGAAACGCAGGACAGGCCATGGAGAAATGGGAGCCTTGCTACACTGATGGGCGGGATGTAAATTGTCAACAGCCACTCTGGAGAAGTGTACGGTGAGTCCTGAAACGTCTAAAAAGCAAAGCTTAGGGAGCATAGGGCACTTCCACTCATGGGGGTATAAATTGGGAAAATTAAAAATCAGCAAGACACAAGCACCCCAAAGTTTAGGGCTGCTCTGTTGACAAGGACCTCCACTTCATTCCACCTTCAATATCCCAGGAAAGAGAAAAATGGATAAAGAAGTTGTGGTCCTTATGTACAATGGAATATCACTCAGCCATGAAATCAATGTCATAAGGCTAGTAGCAGCATGATGAGTGGATTTAGGTACGACGATTCTAAGTGAAATAAGTCACACAGAAAAGGACACTTCTCATAAGGTATCACTGATAGAGGGAATGTAAAAACCGTTACACTTGAACTGAATTACAAAACAGAACAGAGTCACACATGCAGAAAACACACTATGGCTGCTTAACGGGAAAGGTGAGGTGGGGTGATACATAAAACAAGGGTTTCAAATTAGCTCAGATACCGTTCCATAAACCCAATATGTAATAGACAAGACCTACTCCTTGCTCAGAGAACTGGACTCAACACGCCCTATTCACCGCACCAGAATATATCTGACTAGTAATAATCTTAAAACCTATGTATTGATATCTCTCTGTTAGTGTGTCAAGTGGGTGTAAAGCGGCATAAACACAGCAGTGAAAAGCAGCTAAACCCCATTATAAAAATAAATTACTTTGAAAAACCCATGAAACAAAGACAGTGAAAGAGAGCGAAATTCTTACACAATGCGTTCAGGGGCTGTGATGCAACCTGGATTGACCATATCTAGACCCACAGCTGGATGAGACATAAGGGTGGACACTCTTGGGGCTGAGAGGTTTGGTGAGGTTGGGTGAGCAAACGCAGACCCTTTAAAGTAATACTGCGTGGTACCGATCGCATGGGTCCCAAATCTCCAGGTTCAAGGGCATCTTCCTACATCGAAAACATGCATGAGATACCCAGAAGATGGTACACCGTGTGATGGGGAAATGTTTCTGAAACGCACCTCATTTCTCATCTGCTTGTGCCCGGGTTCGCCATTCCAGCCACTTAACTAGCAATCTCCCTCCTTGGAGCATCATCACCTTTAACCTCCTGTTCCGTACAGGTTGCAATTTGTACTGAGGATGAACGGGAAGACGTGGAACCAATGAAAGACTAGCTCTTGGTGTTGGGACAGGCACAGGTCACTCTATTTTCCCATCAGGAAGAAGAATTAACCACAGGCTCAGCCTGCCCCCCGGAACCAGAACAGGGCCTGAAGCCATCCTGCGCTTTTGCGGCCAGCTCCCTAAAAAGCGAGTTGTAAAATGGAGGTTCAGGGCACTGCAATTCACAAACCTGCAGAGTTATAAATGATAACTCTCATCCACAAATATATTGAGGGAAGGCAAAGAAGAGGATTTGAAATCAAGGCAGAATTGCAGGAAACAGATTTCAGGAGGTAGATTCGAATCGCCTTTAAAGCACATGAAAAGCGGCAAAACGTTGACAATGATGCCCTTGGCCAAAAAGGGCGTATGCGTTTTTTCCTGAATATATTCAGGAAAAAATGCATACGCCCTTTTTGGCCAACCAAGCAACCTGGAAAGGCAAATCAGCGCTACAAAGATGTCTCGCTTCCCATCGGTCAAAAGGGCCATGCTGAAAAAAGTGTCAAAACCAGAAACGCAGGACAGGCCATGGAGAAATGGGAGCCTTGCTACACTGATGGGCGGGATGTAAATTGTCAACAGCCACTCTGGAGAAGCGTACGGTGAGTCCTGAAACGTCTAAAAAGCAAAGCTTAGAGAGCATAGGGCACTTCCACTCATGGGGGTATAAATTGGGAAAATGAAAAATCAGCAAGACACAAGCACCCCAAAGTTTAGGGCTGCTCTGTTGACAAGGACCTCCACTTCATTCCACCTTCAATATCCCAGGAAAGAGAAAAATGGATAAAGAAGTTGTGGTCCTTATGTACAATGGAATATCACTCAGCCGTGAAATCAATGTCATAAGGCTAGTAGCAGCATGATGAGTGGATTTAGGTACGACGACTCTAAGTGAAATAAGTCACACAGAAAAGGACACTTCTCATAAGGTATCACTTATAGAGGGAATGTAAAAACCGTTACACTTGAACTGAATTACAAAACAGAACAGAGTCACACATGCAGAAAACACACTATGGCTGCTTCACGGGAAAGGTGAGGTGGGGTGATACATAAAACAAGGGTTTCAAATTAGCTCAGATACCGTTCCATAAACCCAATATGTAATAGACAAGACCTACTCCTTGCTCAGAGAACTGGACTCAACACGCCCTATTCACCGCACAAGAATATATCTGACTAGTAATAATCTTAAAACCTATGTATTGATATCTCTCTGTTAGTGTGTCAAGTGGGTGTAAAGCGGCATAAACACAGCAGTGAAAAGCAGCTAAACCCCATTATAAAAATAAATTACTTTGAAAAACCCATGAAACAAAGACAGTGAAAGAGAGCGAAATTCTTACACAATGCGTTCAGGGGCTGTGATGCAACCTGGATTGACCATATCTAGACCCACAGCTGGATGAGACATAAGGGTGGACACTCTTGGGGCTGAGAGGTTTGGTGAGGTTGGGTGAGCAAACGCAGACCCTTTAAAGTAATACTGCGTGGTACCGATCGCATGGGTCCCAAATCTCCAGGTTCAAGGGCATCTTCCTACATCGAAAACATGCATGAGATACCCAGAAGATGGTACACCGTGTGATGGGGAAAGGTTTCTGAAACGCACCTCATTTCTCATCTGTTTGTGCCCGGGTTCGCCATTCCAGCCACTTAACTAGCAATCTCCCTCCTTGGAGCATCAGCACCTTTAACCTCCTGTTCCGTACAGGTTGCAATTTGTACTGAGGATGAACGGGAAGACGTGGAACCAATGAAAGACTAGCTCTTGGTGTTGGGACAGGCACAGGTCACTCTATTTTCCCATCAGGAAGAAGAATTAACCACAGGCTCAGCCTGCCCCCCGGAACCAGAACAGGGCCTGAAGCCATCCTGCGCTTTTGCGGCCAGCTCCCTAAAAAGCGAGTTGTAAAATGGAGGTTCAGGGCACTGCAATTCACAAACCTGCAGAGTTATAAATGATAACTCTCATCCACAAATATATTGAGGGAAGGCAAAGAAGAGGATTTGAAATCAAGGCAGAATTGCAGGAAACAGTTTTCAGGAGGTAGATTCGAATCGCCTTTAAAGCACATGAAAAGCGGCAAAACGTTGACAATGATGCCCTTGGCCAAAAAGGGCGTATGCCTTTTTTCCTGAATATATTCAGGAAAAAACGCATACGCCCTTTTTGGCCAACCGAGCAACCTGGAAAGGCAAATCAGCGCTACAAAGATGTCTCGCTTCCCATCGGTTAAAAAGGCCATGCTGAAAAAAGTGTCAAAACCAGAAACGCAGGACAGGCCATGGAGAAATGGGAGCCTTGCTACACTGATGGGCGGGATGTAAATTGTCAACAGCCACTCTGGAGAAGCGTACGGTGAGTCCTGAAACGTCTAAAAAGCAAAGCTTAGAGAGCATAGGGCACTTCCACTCATGGGGGTATAAATTGGGAAAATGAAAAATCAGCAAGACACAAGCACCCCAAAGTTTAGGGCTGCTCTGTTGACAAGGACCTCCACTTCATTCCACCTTCAATATCCCAGGAAAGAGAAAAATGGATAAAGAAGTTGTGGTCCTTATGTACAATGGAATATCACTCAGCCGTGAAATCAATGTCATAAGGCTAGTAGCAGCATGATGAGTGGATTTAGGTACGACGACTCTAAGTGAAATAAGTCACACAGAAAAGGACACTTCTCATAAGGTATCACTGATAGAGGGAATGTAAAAACCGTTACACTTGAACTGAATTACAAAACAGAACAGAGTCACACATGCAGAAAACACACTATGGCTGCTTCACGGGAAAGGTGAGGTGGGGTGATACATAAAACAAGGGTTTCAAATTAGCTCAGATACCGTTCCATAAACCCAATATGTAATAGACAAGACCTACTCCTTGCTCAGAAAACTGGACTCAACACGCCCTATTCACCGCACAAGAATATATCTGACTAGTAATAATCTTAAAACCTATGTATTGATATCTCTCTGTTAGTGTGTCAAGTGGGTGTAAAGCGGCATAAACACAGCAGTGAAAAGCAGCTAAACCCCATTATAAAAATAAATTACTTTGAAAAACCCATGAAACAAAGACAGTGAAAGAGAGAGAAATTCTTACACAATGCGTTCAGGGGCTGTGATGCAACCTGGATTGACCATATCTAGATGCACAGCTGGATGAGACATAAGGGTGGACACTGTTGCGGCTGAGAGGTTTGGTGAGGTTGGGTGAGCAAACGCAGACCCTTTAAAGTAATACTGCGTGGTACCCATCGCATGGGTCCCATATCTCCTGGTTCAAGGGCATCTTCCTACATCGAAAACATGCATGAGAAACCCAGAAGATGGTACACTGTGTGATGGGGAAAGGTTTCTAAAACGCACCTCATTTCTCATCTCCTTGTGCCCGGATTCGCTATTCCAGCCCTTTACTAGCAATCTCCCTACTTGGAGCATCATCACCTTTAACCTCCTGTTCCGTACAGGTTGCAATTTGTCCTGAGGATGAACGGGAAGACGTGGAACCAATGAGAGACTAGCTCTTGGTGTTGGGACAGGCACAGGTCACTCTATTTTCCCATCAGGAAGAAGAATTAACCACAGGCTCAGCCTGCCCCCCGGATCAAGAACAGGGCCTGAAGCCATCCTGCGCTTTTGCGGCCATCTCCCAAAAACGCGAGTTGTAAAATGGAGGTTCAGGGCACTGCAATTCACTAACCTGCAGACTTATAAATGATAACTCTCGTCCACAAATATATTGAGGGAAGGCAAAGAAGAGGATTTGAAATCAAGGCAGAATTGCAGGAAACAGATTTCAGGAGGTAGATTCGAATCACCTTTAAAGCACATGAAAAGCGGCAAAACGTTGACAATGATGCCCTTGGCCAAAAAGGGCGTATGCGTTTTTTCCTGAATATATTCAGGAAAAAACGCATACGCCCTTTTTGGCCAACCAAGCAACCTGGAAAGGCAAATCAGCGCTACAAAGAAGTCTCGCTTCCCATCGGTTAAAAGGGCCATGCTGAAAAAAGTGTCAAAACCAGAAATGCAGGACAGGCCATGGAGAAATGACAGCCTTGCTACACTGATGGGCGGGATGTAAATTGCCAACAGCCACTCTGGAGAAGAGTACGGTGTGTCCTGAAACATCTAAAAAACAAAGCTTAGAGAGCATAGGGCACTTCCACTCATGGGGGTATAAATTGGGAAAATTAAAAATCAGCAAGACACAAGCACCCCAAAGTTTAGGGCTGCTCTGTTGACAAGGACCTCCACTTCATTCCACCTTCAATATCCCAGGAAAGAGAAAAATGGATAAAGAAGTTGTGGTCCTTATGTACAATGGAATATCACTCAGCCATGAAATCAATGTCATAAGGCTAGTAGCAGCATGATGAGTGGATTTAGGTACGACGATTCTAAGTGAAATAAGTCACACAGAAAAGGACACTTCTCATAAGGTATCACTGATAGAGGGAATGTAAAAACCGTTACACTTGAACTGAATTACAAAACAGAACAGAGTCACACATGCAGAAAACACACTATGGCTGCTTCACGGGAAAGGTGAGGTGGGGTGATACATAAAACAAGGGTTTCAAATTAGCTCAGATACCGTTCCATAAAACCAATATGTAATAGACAAGACCTACTCCTTGCTCAGAGAACTGGACTCAACACGCCCTATTCACCGCACACGAATATATCTGACTAGTAATAATCTTAAAACCTATGTATTGATATCTCTCTGTTAGTGTGTCAAGTGGGTGTAAAGCGGCATAAACACAGCAGTGAAAAGCAGCTAAACCCCATTATAAAAATAAATTACTTTGAAAAACCCATGAAACAAAGACAGTGAAAGAGAGCGAAATTCTTACACAATGCGTTCAGGGGCTGTGATGCAACCTGGATTGACCATATCTAGACCCACAGCTGGATGAGACATAAGGGTGGACACTCTTGGGGCTGAGAGGTTTGGTGAGGTTGGGTGAGCAAACGCAGACCCTTTAAAGTAATACTGCGTGGTACCGATCGCATGGGTCCCAAATCTCCAGGTTCAAGGGCATCTTCCTACATCGAAAACATGCATGAGATACCCAGAAGATGGTACACCGTGTGATGGGGAAAGGTTTCTGAAACGCACCTCATTTCTCATCTGCTTGTGCCCGGGTTCGCCATTCCAGCCACTTAACTAGCAATCTCCCTCCTTGGAGCATCAGCACCTTTAACCTCCTGTTCCGTACAGGTTGCAATTTGTACTGAGGATGAACGGGAAGACGTGGAACCAATGAAAGACTAGCTCTTGGTGTTGGGACAGGCACAGGTCACTCTATTTTCCCATCAGGAAGAAGAATTAACCACAGGCTCAGCCTGCCCCCCGGAACCAGAACAGGGCCTGAAGCCATCCTGCGCTTTTGCGGCCAGCTCCCTAAAAAGCGAGTTGTAAATTGGAGGTTCAGGGCACTGCAATTCACAAACCTGCAGAGTTATAAATGATAACTCTCATCCACAAATATATTGAGGGAAGGCAAAGAAGAGGATTTGAAATCAAGGCAGAATTGCAGGAAACAGATTTCAGGAGGTAGATTCGAATCGCCTTTAAAGCACATGAAAAGCGGCAAAACGTTGACAATGATGCCCTTGGCCAAAAAGGGCGTATGCGTTTTTTCCTGAATATATTCAGGAAAAAACGCATACGCCCTTTTTGGCCAACCAAGCAACCTGGAAAGGCAAATCAGCGCTACAAAGATGTCTCGCTTCCCATCGGTCAAAAGGGCCATGCTGAAAAAAGTGTCAAAACCAGAAACGCAGGACAGGCCATGGAGAAATGGGAGCCTTGCTACACTGATGGGCGGGATGTAAATTGTCAACAGCCACTCTGGAGAAGCGTACGGTGAGTCCTGAAACGTCTAAAAAGCAAAGCTTAGAGAGCATAGGGCACTTCCACTCATGGGGGTATAAATTGGGAAAATGAAAAATCAGCAAGACACAAGCACCCCAAAGTTTAGGGCTGCTCTGTTGACAAGGACCTCCACTTCATTCCACCTTCAATATCCCAGGAAAGAGAAAAATGGATAAAGAAGTTGTGGTCCTTATGTACAATGGAATATCACTCAGCCGTGAAATCAATGTCATAAGGCTAGTAGCAGCATGATGAGTGGATTTAGGTACGACGACTCTAAGTGAAATAAGTCACACAGAAAAGGACACTTCTCATAAGGTATCACTGATAGAGGGAATGTAAAAACCGTTACACTTGAACTGAATTACAAAACAGAACAGAGTCACACATGCAGAAAACACACTATGGCTGCTTCACGGGAAAGGTGAGGTGGGGTGATACATAAAACAAGGGTTTCAAATTAGCTCAGATACCGTTCCATAAACCCAATATGTAATAGACAAGACCTACTCCTTGCTCAGAGAACTGGACTCAACACGCCCTATTCACCGCACACGAATATATCTGACTAGTAATAATCTTAAAACCTATGTATTGATATGTCTCTGTTAGTGTGTCAAGTGGGTAAAAAGCGGCATAAACACAGCAGTGAAAAGCAGCTAAACCCCATTATAAAAATAAATGACTTTGAAAAACCCATGAAACAAAGACAGTGAAAGAGAGAGAAATTCTTACACAATGCGTTCAGGGGCTGTGATGCAACCTGGATTGACCATATCTAGACCCACAGCTGGATGAGACATAAGGGTGGACACTGTTGCGGCTGAGAGGTTTGGTGAGGTTGGGTGAGCAAACGCAGACCCTTTAAAGTAATACTGCGTGGTACCCATTGCATGGGTCCCAAATCTCCAGGTTGAAGGGCATCTTCCTACATCGAAAACATGCATGAGATACCCAGAAGATGGTACACCGTGTGATGGGGAAAGGTTTCTAAAACGCACCTCATTTCTCATCTGCTTGTGCCCGGGTTCGCCATTCCAGCCACTTAACTAGCAATCTCCCTCCTTGGAGCATCAGCACCTTTAACCTCCTGTTCCGTACAGGTTGCAATTTGTACTGAGGATGAACGGGAAGACGTGGAACCAATGAAAGACTAGCTCTTGGTGTTGGGACAGGCACAGGTCACTCTATTTTCCCATCAGGAAGAAGAATTAACCACAGGCTCAGCCTGCCCCCCGGAACCAGAACAGGGCCTGAAGCCATCCTGCGCTTTTGCGGCCAGCTCCCTAAAAAGCGAGTTGTAAAATGGAGGTTCAGGGCACTGCAATTCACAAACCTGCAGAGTTATAAATGATAACTCTCATCCACAAATATATTGAGGGAAGGCAAAGAAGAGGATTTGAAATCAAGGCAGAATTGCAGGAAACAGATTTCAGGAGGTAGATTCGAATCGCCTTTAAAGCACATGAAAAGCGGCAAAACGTTGACAATGATGCCCTTGGCCAAAAAGGGCGTATGCGTTTTTTCCTGAATATATTCAGGAAAAAACGCATACGCCCTTTTTGGCCAACCAAGCAACCTGGAAAGGCAAATCAGCGCTACAAAGATGTCTCGCTTCCCATCGGTCAAAAGGGCCATGCTGAAAAAAGTGTCAAAACCAGAAACGCAGGACAGGCCATGGAGAAATGGGAGCCTTGCTACACTGATGGGCGGGATGTAAATTGTCAACAGCCACTCTGGAGAAGTGTACGGTGAGTCCTGAAACGTCTAAAAAGCAAAGCTTAGGGAGCATAGGGCACTTCCACTCATGGGGGTATAAATTGGGAAAATTAAAAATCAGCAAGACACAAGCACCCCAAAGTTTAGGGCTGCTCTGTTGACAAGGACCTCCACTTCATTCCACCTTCAATATCCCAGGAAAGAGAAAAATGGATAAAGAAGTTGTGGTCCTTATGTACAATGGAATATCACTCAGCCATGAAATCAATGTCATAAGGCTAGTAGCAGCATGATGAGTGGATTTAGGTACGACGATTCTAAGTGAAATAAGTCACACAGAAAAGGACACTTCTCATAAGGTATCACTGATAGAGGGAATGTAAAAACCGTTACACTTGAACTGAATTACAAAACAGAACAGAGTCACACATGCAGAAAACACACTATGGCTGCTTAACGGGAAAGGTGAGGTGGGGTGATACATAAAACAAGGGTTTCAAATTAGCTCAGATACCGTTCCATAAACCCAATATGTAATAGACAAGACCTACTCCTTGCTCAGAGAACTGGACTCAACACGCCCTATTCACCGCACCAGAATATATCTGACTAGTAATAATCTTAAAACCTATGTATTGATATCTCTCTGTTAGTGTGTCAAGTGGGTGTAAAGCGGCATAAACACAGCAGTGAAAAGCAGCTAAACCCCATTATAAAAATAAATTACTTTGAAAAACCCATGAAACAAAGACAGTGAAAGAGAGCGAAATTCTTACACAATGCGTTCAGGGGCTGTGATGCAACCTGGATTGACCATATCTAGACCCACAGCTGGATGAGACATAAGGGTGGACACTCTTGGGGCTGAGAGGTTTGGTGAGGTTGGGTGAGCAAACGCAGACCCTTTAAAGTAATACTGCGTGGTACCGATCGCATGGGTCCCAAATCTCCAGGTTCAAGGGCATCTTCCTACATCGAAAACATGCATGAGATACCCAGAAGATGGTACACCGTGTGATGGGGAAAGGTTTCTGAAACGCACCTCATTTCTCATCTGCTTGTGCCCGGGTTCGCCATTCCAGCCACTTAACTAGCAATCTCCCTCCTTGGAGCATCATCACCTTTAACCTCCTCTTCCGTACAGGTTGCAATTTGTCCTGAGGATGAACGGGAAGACGTGGAACCAATGAGAGACTAGCTCTTGGTGTTGGCACAGGCACAGGTCACTCTATTTTCCCATCAGGAAGAAGAATTAACCACAGGCTCAGCCTGCCCCCCGGAACAAGAACAGGGCCTGAAGCCATCCTGCGCTTTTGCGGCCATCTCCCAAAAACGCGAGTTGTAAAATGGAGGTTCAGGGCACTGCAATTCACAAACCTGCAGAGTTATAAATGATAACTCTCGTCCACAAATATATTGAGGGAAGGCAAAGAAGAGGATTTGAAATCAAGGCAGAATTGCAGGAAACAGATTTCAGGAGGTAGATTCGAATCGCCTTTAAAGCACATGAAAAGCGGCAAAACGTTGACAATGATGCCCTTGGCCAAAAAGGGCGTATGCGTTTTTTCCTGAATATATTCAGGAAAAAACGCATACGCCCTTTTTGGCCAACCAAGCAACCTGGAAAGGCAAATCAGCGCTACAAAGATGTCTCGCTTCCCATCGGTTAAAAAGGCCATGCTGAAAAAAGTGTCAAAACCAGAAATGCAGGACAGGCCATGGAGAAATGGGAGCCTTGCTACACTGATGGGCGGGATGTAAATTGCCAAGAGCCACTCTGGAGAAGCGTACGGTGAGTCCTGAAACATCTAAAAAACAAAGCTTAGAGAGCATAGGGCACTTCCACTCATGGGGTTATAAATTGGGAAAATTAAAAATCAGCAAGACACAAGCACCCCAAAGTTTAGGGCTGCTCTGTTGACAAGGACCTCCACTTCATTCCACCTTCAATATCCCAGGAAAGAGAAAAATGGATAAAGAAGTTGTGGTCCTTATGTACAATGGAATATCACTCAGCCGTGAAATCAATGTCATAAGGCTAGTAGCAGCATGATGAGTGGATTTAGGTACGACGACTCTAAGTGAAATAAGTCACACAGAAAAGGACACTTCTCATAAGGTATCACTGATAGAGGGAATGTAAAAACCGTTACACTTGAACTGAATTACAAAACAGAACAGAGTCACACATGCAGAAAACACACTATGGCTGCTTAACGGGAAAGGTGAGGTGGGGTGATACATAAAACAAGGGTTTCAAATTAGCTCAGATACCGTTCCATAAACCCAATATGTAATAGACAAGACCTACTCCTTGCTCAGAGAACTGGACTCAACACGCCCTATTCACCGCACAAGAATACATCTGACTAGTAATAATCTTAAAACCTATGTACTGATATCTCTCTGTTAGTGTGTCAAGTGGGTAAAAAGCGGCATAAACACAGCAGTGAAAAGCAGCTAAACCCCATTATAAAAATAAATTACTTTGAAAAACCCATGAAACAAAGACAGTGAAAGAGAGAGAAATTCTTACACAATGCGTTCAGGGGCTGTGATGCAACCTGGATTGACCATATCTAGACCCACAGCTGGATGAGACATAAGGGTGGACACTGTTGCTGCTGAGAGGTTTGGTGAGGTTGGGTGAGCAAACGCAGACCCTTTAAAGTAATACTGCGTGGTACCCATCGCATGGGTCCCAAATCTCCAGGTTCAAGGGCATCTTCCTACATAGAAAACATGCATGAGAATCCCAGAAGATGGTACACCGTGTGATGGGGAAAGGTTTCTAAAACGCACCTCATTTCTCATCTGCTTGTGCCCGGGTTCGCCATTCCAGCCACTTTACTAGCAATCTCCCTCCTTGGAGCATCAGCACCTTTAACCTCCTCTTCCGTACAGGTTGCAATTTGTCCTGAGGATGAACTGGAAGACGTGGAACCAATGAGAGACTAGCTCTTGGTGTTGGGACAGGCACAGGTCACTCTATTTTCCCATCAGGAAGAAGAATTAACCACAGGCTCAGCCTGCCACTCGGAACCAGAACAGGGCCTGAAGCCAGCCGGTGCTATTGCGGCCAGCTCCCTAAAAAGCGAGTTGTAAAATGGAGGTTCAGGGCACTGCAATTCACAAACCTGCAGACTTATAAATGATAACTCTCGTCCACAAATATATTGAGGGAAGGCAAAGAAGAGGATTTGAAATCAAGGCAGAATTGCAGGAAACAGATTTCAGGAGGTAGATTCGAATCGCCTTTAAAGCACATGAAAAGCGGCAAAACGTTGGCAATGATGCCCTTGGCCAAAAAGGGCGTATGCGTTTTTTCCTGAATATATTCAGGAAAAAACGCATACGCCCTTTTTGGCCAACCAAGCAACCTGGAAAGGCAAATCAGCACTACAAAGATGTCTCGCTTCCCATCGGTCAAAAGGGCCATGCTGAAAAAAGTGTCAAAACCAGAAATGCAGGACAGGCCATGGAGAAATGGGAGCCTTGCTACACTGATGGGCGGGATGTAAATTGTCAACAGCCACTCTGGAGAAGTGTACGGTGAGTCCTGAAACATCTAAAAAACAAAGCTTAGAGAGCATAGGGCACTTCCACTCATGGGGTTATAAATTGGGAAAATGAAAAATCAGCAAGACACAAGCACCCCAAAGTTTAGGGCTGCTCTGTTGACAAGGACCTCCACTTCATTCCACCTTCAATATCCCAGGAAAGAGAAAAATGGATAAAGAAGTTGTGGTCCTTATGTACAATGGAATATCACTCAGCCGTGAAATCAATGTCATAAGGCTAGTAGCAGCATGATGAGTGGATTTAGGTACGACGACTCTAAGTGAAATAAGTCACACAGAAAAGGACACTTCTCATAAGGTATCACTTATAGAGGGAATGTAAAATCCGTTACACTTGAACTGAATTACAAAACAGAACAGAGTCACACATGCAGAAAACACACTATGGCTGCTTAACGGGAAAGGTGAGGTGGGGTGATACATAAAACAAGGGTTTCAAATTAGCTCAGATACCGTTCCATAAAACCAATATGTAATAGACAAGACCTACTCCTTGCTCAGAGAACTGGACTCAACACGCCCTATTCACCGCACAAGAATATATCTGACTAGTAATAATCTTAAAACCTATGTACTGATATCTCTCTGTTAGTGTGTCAAGTGGGTAAAAAGCGGCATAAACACAGCAGTGAAAAGCAGCTAAACCCCATTATAAAAATAAATTACTTTGAAAAACCCATGAAACAAAGACAGTGAAAGAGAGAGAAATTCTTACACAATGCGTTCAGGGGCTGTGATGCAACCTGGATTGACCATATCTAGACCCACAGCTGGATGAGACATAAGGGTGGACACTGTTGCGGCTGAGAGGTTTGGTGAGGTTGGGTGAGCAAACACAGACCCTTTAAAGTAATACTGCGTGGTACCCATCGCATGGGTCCCAAATCTCCAGGTTCCAGGGCATCTTCCTACATCGAAAACATGCATGAGATACCCAGAAGATGGTACACCGTGTGATGGGGAAAGGTTTCTAAAACGCACCTCATTTCTCATCTGCTTGTGCTCGGGTTCGCCATTCCAGCCACTTAACTAGCAATCTCCCTCCTTGGAGCATCAGCACCTTTAACCTCCTGTTCCGTACAGGTTGCAATTTGTACTGAGGATGAACGGGAAGACGTGGAACCAATGAAAGACTAGCTCTTGGTGTTGGGACAGGCACAGGTCACTCTATTTTCCCATCAGGAAGAAGAATTAACCACAGGCTCAGCCTGCCCCCCGGAACCAGAACAGGGCCTGAAGCCATCCTGCGCTTTTGCGGCCAGCTCCCTAAAAAGCGAGTTGTAAAATGGAGGTTCAGGGCACTGCAATTCACAAACCTGCAGAGTTATAAATGATAACTCTCATCCACAAATATATTGAGGGAAGTCAAAGAAGAGGATTTGAAATCAAGGCAGAATTGCAGGAAACAGATTTCAGGAGGTAGATTCGAATCGCCTTTAAAGCACATGAAAAGCATCAAAACGTTGACAATGATGCCCTTGGCCAAAAAGGGCGTATGCGTTTTTTCCTGAATATATTAAGGAAAAAACGCATACGCCCTTTTTGGCCAACCAAGCAACCTGGAAAGGCAAATCAGCGCTACAAAGATGTCTCGCTTCCCATCGGTCAAAAGGGCCATGCTGAAAAAAGTGTCAAAACCAGAAATGCAGGACAGGCCATGGAGAAATGGGAGCCTTGCTACACTGATGGGCGGGATGTAAATTGTCAACAGCCACTCTGGAGAAGTGTACGGTGAGTCCTGAAACGTCTAAAAAGCAAAGCTTAGGGAGCATAGGGCACTTCCACTCATGGGGGTATAAATTGGGAAAATTAAAAATCAGCAAGACACAAGCACCCCAAAGTTTAGGGCTGCTCTGTTGACAAGGACCTCCACTTCATTCCACCTTCAATATCCCAGGAAAGAGAAAAATGGATAAAGAAGTTGTGGTCCTTATGTACAATGGAATATCACTCAGCCATGAAATCAATGTCATAAGGCTAGTAGCAGCATGATGAGTGGATTTAGGTACGACGATTCTAAGTGAAATAAGTCACACAGAAAAGGACACTTCTCATAAGGTATCACTGATAGAGGGAATGTAAAAACCGTTACACTTGAACTGAATTACAAAACAGAACAGAGTCACACATGCAGAAAACACACTATGGCTGCTTAACGGGAAAGGTGAGGTGGGGTGATACATAAAACAAGGGTTTCAAATTAGCTCAGATACCGTTCCATAAAACCAATATGTAATAGACAAGACCTACTCCTTGCTCAGAGAACTGGACTCAACACGCCCTATTCACCGCACAAGAATATATCTGACTAGTAATAATCTTAAAACCTATGTATTGATATCTCTCTGTTAGTGTGTCAAGTGGGTGTAAAGCGGCATAAACACAGCAGTGAAAAGCAGCTAAACCCCATTATAAAAATAAATTACTTTGAAAAACCCGTGAAACAAAGACAGTGAAAGTGAGCGAAATTCTTACACAATGCGTTCAGGGGCTGTGATGCAACCTGGATTGACCATATCTAGACCCACAGCTGGATGAGACATAAGGGTGGACACTCTTGGGGCTGAGAGGTTTGGTGAGGTTGGGTGAGCAAACGCAGACCCTTTAAAGTAATACTGCGTGGTACCGATCGCATGGGTCCCAAATCTCCAGGTTCAAGGGCATCTTCCTACATCGAAAACATGTATGAGATACCCAGAAGATGGTACACCGTGTGATGGGGAAAGGTTTCTGAAACGCACCTCATTTCTCATCTGCTTGTGCCCGGGTTCGCCATTCCAGCCACTTAACTAGCAATCTCCCTCCTTGGAGCATCAGCACCTTTAACCTCCTGTTCCGTACAGGTTGCAATTTGTACTGAGGATGAACGGGAAGACGTGGAACCAATGAAAGACTAGCTCTTGGTGTTGGGACAGGCACAGGTCACTCTATTTTCCCATCAGGAAGAAGAATTAACCACAGGCTCAGCCTGCCCCCCGGAACCAGAACAGGGCCTGAAGCCATCCTGCGCTTTTGCGGCCAGCTCCCTAAAAAGCGAGTTGTAAATTGGAGGTTCAGGGCACTGCAATTCACAAACCTGCAGAGTTATAAATGATAACTCTCATCCACAAATATATTGAGGGAAGGCAAAGAAGAGGATTTGAAATCAAGGCAGAATTGCAGGAAACAGATTTCAGGAGGTAGATTCGAATCGCCTTTAAAGCACATGAAAAGCATCAAAACGTTGACAATGATGCCCTTGGCCAAAAAGGGCGTATGCGTTTTTTCCTGAATATATTCAGGAAAAAACGCATACGCCCTTTTTGGCCAACCAAGCAACCTGGAAAGGCAAATCAGCGCTACAAAGATGTCTCGCTTCCCATCGGTTAAAAAGGCCATGCTGAAAAAAGTGTCAAAACCAGAAATGCAGGACAGGCCATGGAGAAATGGGAGCCTTGCTACACTGATGGGCGGGATGTAAATTGCCAACAGCCACTCTGGAGAAGCGTACGGTGAGTCCTGAAACATCTAAAAAACAAAGCTTAGAGAGCATAGGGCACTTCCACTCATGGGGTTATAAATTGGGAAAATTAAAAATCAGCAAGACACAAGCACCCCAAAGTTTAGGGCTGCTCTATTGACAAGGACCTCCACTTCATTCCACCTTCAATATCCCAGGAAAGAGAAAAATGGATAAAGAAGTTGTGGTCCTTATGTACAATGGAATATCACTCAGCCGTGAAATCAATGTCATAAGGCTAGTAGCAGCATGATGAGTGGATTTAGGTACGACGACTCTAAGTGAAATAAGTCACACAGAAAAGGACACTTCTCATAAGGTATCACTGATAGAGGGAATGTAAAAACCGTTACACTTGAACTGAATTACAAAACAGAACAGAGTCACACATGCAGAAAACACACTATGGCTGCTTAACGGGAAAGGTGAGGTGGGGTGATACATAAAACAAGGGTTTCAAATTAGCTCAGATACCGTTCCATAAAACCAATATGTAATAGACAAGACCTACTCCTTGCTCAGAGAACTGGACTCAACACGCCCTATTCACCGCACAAGAATATATCTGACTAGTAATAATCTTAAAACCTATGTATTGATATCTCTCTGTTAGTGTGTCAAGTGGGTGTAAAGCGGCATAAACACAGCAGTGAAAAGCAGCTAAACCCCATTATAAAAATAAATTACTTTGAAAAACCCATGAAACAAAGACAGTGAAAGAGAGCGAAATTCTTACACAATGCGTTCAGGGGCTGTGATGCAACCTGGATTGACCATATCTAGACCCACAGCTGGATGAGACATAAGGGTGGACACTCTTGGGGCTGAGAGGTTTGGTGAGGTTGGGTGAGCAAACGCAGACCCTTTAAAGTAATACTGCGTGGTACCCATCGCATGGGTCCCAAATCTCCAGGTTCAAGGGCATCTTCCTACATCGAAAACATGCATGAGAAACCCAGAAGATGGTACACCGTGTGATGGGGAAAGGTTTCTAAAACGCACCTCATTTCTCATCTGCTTGTGCCCGGGTTCGCCATTCCAGCCACTTTACTAGCAATCTCCCTCCTTGGAGCATCAGCACCTTTAACCTCCTGTTCCGTACAGGTTGCAATTTGTACTGAGGATGAACGGGAAGACGTGGAACCAATGAAAGACTAGCTCTTGGTGTTGGGACAGGCACAGGTCACTCTATTTTCCCATCAGGAAGAAGAATTAACCACAGGCTCAGCCTGCCCCCCGGAACCAGAACAGGGCCTGAAGCCATCCTGCGCTTTTGCGGCCAGCTCCCTAAAAAGCGAGTTGTAAATTGGAGGTTCAGGGCACTGCAATTCACAAACCTGCAGAGTTATAAATGATAACTCTCATCCACAAATATATTGAGGGAAGGCAAAGAAGAGGATTTGAAATCAAGGCAGAATTGCAGGAAACAGATTTCAGGAGGTAGATTCGAATCCCCTTTAAAGCACATGAAAAGCGGCAAAACGTTGACAATGATGCCCTTGGCCAAAAAGGGCGTATGCGTTTTTTCCTGAATATATTCAGGAAAAAACGCATACGCCCTTTTTGGCCAACCAAGCAACCTGGAAAGGCAAATCAGCGCTACAAAGATGTCTCGCTTCCCATTGGTCAAAAGGGCCATGCTGAAAAAAGTGTCAAAACCAGAAATGCAGGACAGGCCATGGAGAAATGGGAGCCTTGCTACACTGATGGGCGGGATGTAAATTGTCAACAGCCACTCTGGAGAAGTGTACGGTGAGTCCTGAAACGTCTAAAAAGCAAAGCTTAGAGAGCATAGGGCACTTCCACTCATGGGGGCATAAATTGGGAAAATTAAAAATCAGCAAGACACAAGCACCCCAAAGTTTAGGGCTGCTCTGTTGACAAGGACCTCCACTTCATTCCACCTTCAATATCCCAGGAAAGAGAAAAATGGATAAAGAAGTTGTGGTCCTTATGTACAATGGAATATCACTCAGCCGTGAAATCAATGTCATAAGGCTAGTAGCAGCATGATGAGTGGATTTAGGTACGACGACTCTAAGTGAAATAAGTCACACAGCAAAGGACACTTCTCATAAGGTATCACTTATAGAGGGAATGTAAAAACCGTTACACTTGAACTGAATTACAAAACAGAACAGAGTCACACATGCAGAAAACACACTATGGCTGCTTAACGGGAAAGGTGAGGTGGGGTGATACATAAAACAAGGGTTTCAAATTAGCTCAGATACCGTTCCATAAACCCAATATGTAATAGACAAGACCTACTCCTTGCTCAGAGAACTGGACTCAACACGCCCTATTCACCGCACACGAATATATCTGACTAGTAATAATCTTAAAACCTATGTATTGATATGTCTCTGTTAGTGTGTCAAGTGGGTAAAAAGCGGCATAAACACAGCAGTGAAAAGCAGCTAAACCCCATTATAAAAATAAATTACTTTGAAAAACCCATGAAACAAAGACAGTGAAAGAGAGAGAAATTCTTACACAATGCGTTCAGGGGCTGTGATGCAACCTGGATTGACCATATCTAGACCCACAGCTGGATGAGACATAAGGGTGGACACTGTTGCGGCTGAGAGGTTTGGTGAGGTTGGGTGAGCAAACGCAGACCCTTTAAAGTAATACTGCGTGGTACCCATCGCATGGGTCCCAAATCTCCAGGTTCCAGGGCATCTTCCTACATCGAAAACATGCATGAGATACCCAGAAGATGGTACACCGTGTGATGGGGAAAGGTTTCTAAAACGCACCTCATTTCTCATCTGCTTGTGCCCGGGTTCGCCATTCCAGCCACTTAACTAGCAATCTCCCTCCTTGGAGCATCAGCACCTTTAACCTCCTGTTCCGTACAGGTTGCAATTTGTACTGAGGATGAACGGGAAGACGTGGAACCAATGAAAGACTAGCTCTTGGTGTTGGGACAGGCACAGGTCACTCTATTTTCCCATCAGGAAGAAGAATTAACCACAGGCTCAGCCTGCCCCCCGGAACCAGAACAGGGCCTGAAGCCATCCTGCGCTTTTGCGGCCAGCTCCCTAAAAAGCGAGTTGTAAAATGGAGGTTCAGGGCACTGCAATTCACAAACCTGCAGAGTTATAAATGATAACTCTCATCCACAAATATATTGAGGGAAGGCAAAGAAGAGGATTTGAAATCAAGGCAGAATTGCAGGAAACAGATTTCAGGAGGTAGATTCGAATCGCCTTTAAAGCACATGAAAAGCGGCAAAACGTTGACAATGATGCCCTTGGCCAAAAAGGGCGTATGCGTTTTTTCCTGAATATATTCAGGAAAAAACGCATACGCCCTTTTTGGCCAACCAAGCAACCTGGAAAGGCAAATCAGCACTACAAAGATGTCTCGCTTCCCATCGGTCAAAAGGGCCATGCTGAAAAAAGTGTCAAAACCAGAAATGCAGGACAGGCCATGGAGAAATGGGAGCCTTGCTACACTGATGGGCGGGATGTAAATTGTCAACAGCCACTCTGGAGAAGTGTACGGTGAGTCCTGAAACGTCTAAAAAGCAAAGCTTAGAGAGCATAGGGCACTTCCACTCATGGGGGTATAAATTGGGAAAATGAAAAATCAGCAAGACACAAGCACCCCAAAGTTTAGGGCTGCTCTGTTGACAAGGACCTCCACTTCATTCTGCCTTCAATATCCCAGGAAAGAGAAAAATGGATAAAGAAGTTGTGGTCCTTATATACAATGGAATATCACTCAGCCATGAAATCAATGTCATAAGGCTAGTAGCAGCATGATGAGTGGATTTAGGTACGACGATTCTAAGTGAAATAAGTCACACAGAAAAGGACACTTCTCATAAGGTATCCCTGATAGAGGGAATGTAAAAACCGTTACACTTGAACTGAATTACAAAACGGAACAGAATCACACATGCAGAAAACACACTATGGCTGCTTAACGGGAAAGGTGAGGTGGAGTGATACATAAAACAAGGGTTTCAAATTAGCTCAGATACCGTTCCATAAAACCAATATGTAATAGACAAGACCTACTCCTTGCTCAGAGAACTGGACTCAACACGCCCTATTCACCGCACACGAATATATCTGACTAGTAATAATCTTAAAACCTATGTATTGATATCTCTCTGTTAGTGTGTCAAGTGGGTGTAAAGCGGCATAAACACAGCAGTGAAAAGCAGCTAAACCCCATTATAAAAATAAATTACTTTGAAAAACCCATGAAACAAAGACAGTGAAAGAGAGCGAAATTCTTACACAATGCGTTCAGGGGCTGTGATGCAACCTGGATTGACCATATCTAGACCCACAGCTGGATGAGACATAAGGGTGGACACTCTTGGGGCTGAGAGGTTTGGTGAGGTTGGGTGAGCAAACGCAGACCCTTTAAAGTAATACTGCGTGGTACCGATCGCATGGGTCCCAAATCTCCAGGTTCAAGGGCATCTTCCTACATCGAAAACATGCATGAGATACCCAGAAGATGGTACACCGTGTGATGGGGAAAGGTTTCTGAAACGCACCTCATTTCTCATCTGCTTGTGCCCGGGTTCGCCATTCCAGCCACTTAACTAGCAATCTCCCTCCTTGGAGCATCAGCACCTTTAACCTCCTGTTCCGTACAGGTTGCAATTTGTACTGAGGATGAACGGGAAGACGTGGAACCAATGAAAGACTAGCTCTTGGTGTTGGGACAGGCACAGGTCACTCTATTTTCCCATCAGGAAGAAGAATTAACCACAGGCTCAGCCTGCCCCCCGGAACCAGAACAGGGCCTGAAGCCATCCTGCGCTTTTGCGGCCAGCTCCCTAAAAAGCGAGTTGTAAATTGGAGGTTCAGGGCACTGCAATTCACAAACCTGCAGAGTTATAAATGATAACTCTCATCCACAAATATATTGAGGGAAGGCAAAGAAGAGGATTTGAAATCAAGGCAGAATTGCAGGAAACAGATTTCAGGAGGTAGATTCGAATCGCCTTTAAAGCACATGAAAAGCGGCAAAACGTTGACAATGATGCCCTTGGCCAAAAAGGGCGTATGCGTTTTTTCCTGAATATATTCAGGAAAAAACGCATACGCCCTTTTTGGCCAACCAAGCAACCTGGAAAGGCAAATCAGCGCTACAAAGATGTCTCGCTTCCCATCGGTCAAAAGGGCCATGCTGAAAAAAGTGTCAAAACCAGAAACGCAGGACAGGCCATGGAGAAATGGGAGCCTTGCTACACTGATGGGCGGGATGTAAATTGTCAACAGCCACTCTGGAGAAGCGTACGGTGAGTCCTGAAACGTCTAAAAAGCAAAGCTTAGAGAGCATAGGGCACTTCCACTCATGGGGGTATAAATTGGGAAAATGAAAAATCAGCAAGACACAAGCACCCCAAAGTTTAGGGCTGCTCTGTTGACAAGGACCTCCACTTCATTCCACCTTCAATATCCCAGGAAAGAGAAAAATGGATAAAGAAGTTGTGGTCCTTATGTACAATGGAATATCACTCAGCCGTGAAATCAATGTCATAAGGCTAGTAGCAGCATGATGAGTGGATTTAGGTACGACGACTCTAAGTGAAATAAGTCACACAGAAAAGGACACTTCTCATAAGGTATCACTGATAGAGGGAATGTAAAAACCGTTACACTTGAACTGAATTACAAAACAGAACAGAGTCACACATGCAGAAAACACACTATGGCTGCTTCACGGGAAAGGTGAGGTGGGGTGATACATAAAACAAGGGTTTCAAATTAGCTCAGATACCGTTCCATAAACCCAATATGTAATAGACAAGACCTACTCCTTGCTCAGAGAACTGGACTCAACACGCCCTATTCACCGCACACGAATATATCTGACTAGTAATAATCTTAAAACCTATGTATTGATATGTCTCTGTTAGTGTGTCAAGTGGGTAAAAAGCGGCATAAACACAGCAGTGAAAAGCAGCTAAACCCCATTATAAAAATAAATGACTTTGAAAAACCCATGAAACAAAGACAGTGAAAGAGAGAGAAATTCTTACACAATGCGTTCAGGGGCTGTGATGCAACCTGGATTGACCATATCTAGACCCACAGCTGGATGAGACATAAGGGTGGACACTGTTGCGGCTGAGAGGTTTGGTGAGGTTGGGTGAGCAAACGCAGACCCTTTAAAGTAATACTGCGTGGTACCCATTGCATGGGTCCCAAATCTCCAGGTTCCAGGGCATCTTCCTACATCGAAAACATGCATGAGATACCCAGAAGATGGTACACCGTGTGATGGGGAAAGGTTTCTAAAACGCACCTCATTTCTCATCTGCTTGTGCCCGGGTTCGCCATTCCAGCCACTTAACTAGCAATCTCCCTCCTTGGAGCATCAGCACCTTTAACCTCCTGTTCCGTACAGGTTGCAATTTGTACTGAGGATGAACGGGAAGACGTGGAACCAATGAAAGACTAGCTCTTGGTGTTGGGACAGGCACAGGTCACTCTATTTTCCCATCAGGAAGAAGAATTAACCACAGGCTCAGCCTGCCCCCCGGAACCAGAACAGGGCCTGAAGCCATCCTGCGCTTTTGCGGCCAGCTCCCTAAAAAGCGAGTTGTAAAATGGAGGTTCAGGGCACTGCAATTCACAAACCTGCAGAGTTATAAATGATAACTCTCATCCACAAATATATTGAGGGAAGGCAAAGAAGAGGATTTGAAATCAAGGCAGAATTGCAGGAAACAGATTTCAGGAGGTAGATTCGAATCGCCTTTAAAGCACATGAAAAGCGGCAAAACGTTGACAATGATGCCCTTGGCCAAAAAGGGCGTATGCGTTTTTTCCTGAATATATTCAGGAAAAAACGCATACGCCCTTTTTGGCCAACCAAGCAACCTGGAAAGGCAAATCAGCGCTACAAAGATGTCTCGCTTCCCATCGGTCAAAAGGGCCATGCTGAAAAAAGTGTCAAAACCAGAAACGCAGGACAGGCCATGGAGAAATGGGAGCCTTGCTACACTGATGGGCGGGATGTAAATTGTCAACAGCCACTCTGGAGAAGTGTACGGTGAGTCCTGAAACGTCTAAAAAGCAAAGCTTAGGGAGCATAGGGCACTTCCACTCATGGGGGTATAAATTGGGAAAATTAAAAATCAGCAAGACACAAGCACCCCAAAGTTTAGGGCTGCTCTGTTGACAAGGACCTCCACTTCATTCCACCTTCAATATCCCAGGAAAGAGAAAAATGGATAAAGAAGTTGTGGTCCTTATGTACAATGGAATATCACTCAGCCATGAAATCAATGTCATAAGGCTAGTAGCAGCATGATGAGTGGATTTAGGTACGACGATTCTAAGTGAAATAAGTCACACAGAAAAGGACACTTCTCATAAGGTATCACTGATAGAGGGAATGTAAAAACCGTTACACTTGAACTGAATTACAAAACAGAACAGAGTCACACATGCAGAAAACACACTATGGCTGCTTAACGGGAAAGGTGAGGTGGGGTGATACATAAAACAAGGGTTTCAAATTAGCTCAGATACCGTTCCATAAACCCAATATGTAATAGACAAGACCTACTCCTTGCTCAGAGAACTGGACTCAACACGCCCTATTCACCGCACCAGAATATATCTGACTAGTAATAATCTTAAAACCTATGTATTGATATCTCTCTGTTAGTGTGTCAAGTGGGTGTAAAGCGGCATAAACACAGCAGTGAAAAGCAGCTAAACCCCATTATAAAAATAAATTACTTTGAAAAACCCATGAAACAAAGACAGTGAAAGAGAGCGAAATTCTTACACAATGCGTTCAGGGGCTGTGATGCAACCTGGATTGACCATATCTAGACCCACAGCTGGATGAGACATAAGGGTGGACACTCTTGGGGCTGAGAGGTTTGGTGAGGTTGGGTGAGCAAACGCAGACCCTTTAAAGTAATACTGCGTGGTACCGATCGCATGGGTCCCAAATCTCCAGGTTCAAGGGCATCTTCCTACATCGAAAACATGCATGAGATACCCAGAAGATGGTACACCGTGTGATGGGGAAATGTTTCTGAAACGCACCTCATTTCTCATCTGCTTGTGCCCGGGTTCGCCATTCCAGCCACTTAACTAGCAATCTCCCTCCTTGGAGCATCATCACCTTTAACCTCCTGTTCCGTACAGGTTGCAATTTGTACTGAGGATGAACGGGAAGACGTGGAACCAATGAAAGACTAGCTCTTGGTGTTGGGACAGGCACAGGTCACTCTATTTTCCCATCAGGAAGAAGAATTAACCACAGGCTCAGCCTGCCCCCCGGAACCAGAACAGGGCCTGAAGCCATCCTGCGCTTTTGCGGCCAGCTCCCTAAAAAGCGAGTTGTAAAATGGAGGTTCAGGGCACTGCAATTCACAAACCTGCAGAGTTATAAATGATAACTCTCATCCACAAATATATTGAGGGAAGGCAAAGAAGAGGATTTGAAATCAAGGCAGAATTGCAGGAAACAGATTTCAGGAGGTAGATTCGAATCGCCTTTAAAGCACATGAAAAGCGGCAAAACGTTGACAATGATGCCCTTGGCCAAAAAGGGCGTATGCGTTTTTTCCTGAATATATTCAGGAAAAAATGCATACGCCCTTTTTGGCCAACCAAGCAACCTGGAAAGGCAAATCAGCGCTACAAAGATGTCTCGCTTCCCATCGGTCAAAAGGGCCATGCTGAAAAAAGTGTCAAAACCAGAAACGCAGGACAGGCCATGGAGAAATGGGAGCCTTGCTACACTGATGGGCGGGATGTAAATTGTCAACAGCCACTCTGGAGAAGCGTACGGTGAGTCCTGAAACGTCTAAAAAGCAAAGCTTAGAGAGCATAGGGCACTTCCACTCATGGGGGTATAAATTGGGAAAATGAAAAATCAGCAAGACACAAGCACCCCAAAGTTTAGGGCTGCTCTGTTGACAAGGACCTCCACTTCATTCCACCTTCAATATCCCAGGAAAGAGAAAAATGGATAAAGAAGTTGTGGTCCTTATGTACAATGGAATATCACTCAGCCGTGAAATCAATGTCATAAGGCTAGTAGCAGCATGATGAGTGGATTTAGGTACGACGACTCTAAGTGAAATAAGTCACACAGAAAAGGACACTTCTCATAAGGTATCACTTATAGAGGGAATGTAAAAACCGTTACACTTGAACTGAATTACAAAACAGAACAGAGTCACACATGCAGAAAACACACTATGGCTGCTTCACGGGAAAGGTGAGGTGGGGTGATACATAAAACAAGGGTTTCAAATTAGCTCAGATACCGTTCCATAAACCCAATATGTAATAGACAAGACCTACTCCTTGCTCAGAGAACTGGACTCAACACGCCCTATTCACCGCACAAGAATATATCTGACTAGTAATAATCTTAAAACCTATGTATTGATATCTCTCTGTTAGTGTGTCAAGTGGGTGTAAAGCGGCATAAACACAGCAGTGAAAAGCAGCTAAACCCCATTATAAAAATAAATTACTTTGAAAAACCCATGAAACAAAGACAGTGAAAGAGAGCGAAATTCTTACACAATGCGTTCAGGGGCTGTGATGCAACCTGGATTGACCATATCTAGACCCACAGCTGGATGAGACATAAGGGTGGACACTCTTGGGGCTGAGAGGTTTGGTGAGGTTGGGTGAGCAAACGCAGACCCTTTAAAGTAATACTGCGTGGTACCGATCGCATGGGTCCCAAATCTCCAGGTTCAAGGGCATCTTCCTACATCGAAAACATGCATGAGATACCCAGAAGATGGTACACCGTGTGATGGGGAAAGGTTTCTGAAACGCACCTCATTTCTCATCTGTTTGTGCCCGGGTTCGCCATTCCAGCCACTTAACTAGCAATCTCCCTCCTTGGAGCATCAGCACCTTTAACCTCCTGTTCCGTACAGGTTGCAATTTGTACTGAGGATGAACGGGAAGACGTGGAACCAATGAAAGACTAGCTCTTGGTGTTGGGACAGGCACAGGTCACTCTATTTTCCCATCAGGAAGAAGAATTAACCACAGGCTCAGCCTGCCCCCCGGAACCAGAACAGGGCCTGAAGCCATCCTGCGCTTTTGCGGCCAGCTCCCTAAAAAGCGAGTTGTAAAATGGAGGTTCAGGGCACTGCAATTCACAAACCTGCAGAGTTATAAATGATAACTCTCATCCACAAATATATTGAGGGAAGGCAAAGAAGAGGATTTGAAATCAAGGCAGAATTGCAGGAAACAGTTTTCAGGAGGTAGATTCGAATCGCCTTTAAAGCACATGAAAAGCGGCAAAACGTTGACAATGATGCCCTTGGCCAAAAAGGGCGTATGCGTTTTTTCCTGAATATATTCAGGAAAAAACGCATACGCCCTTTTTGGCCAACCGAGCAACCTGGAAAGGCAAATCAGCGCTACAAAGATGTCTCGCTTCCCATCGGTTAAAAAGGCCATGCTGAAAAAAGTGTCAAAACCAGAAACGCAGGACAGGCCATGGAGAAATGGGAGCCTTGCTACACTGATGGGCGGGATGTAAATTGTCAACAGCCACTCTGGAGAAGCGTACGGTGAGTCCTGAAACGTCTAAAAAGCAAAGCTTAGAGAGCATAGGGCACTTCCACTCATGGGGGTATAAATTGGGAAAATGAAAAATCAGCAAGACACAAGCACCCCAAAGTTTAGGGCTGCTCTGTTGACAAGGACCTCCACTTCATTCCACCTTCAATATCCCAGGAAAGAGAAAAATGGATAAAGAAGTTGTGGTCCTTATGTACAATGGAATATCACTCAGCCGTGAAATCAATGTCATAAGGCTAGTAGCAGCATGATGAGTGGATTTAGGTACGACGACTCTAAGTGAAATAAGTCACACAGAAAAGGACACTTCTCATAAGGTATCACTGATAGAGGGAATGTAAAAACCGTTACACTTGAACTGAATTACAAAACAGAACAGAGTCACACATGCAGAAAACACACTATGGCTGCTTCACGGGAAAGGTGAGGTGGGGTGATACATAAAACAAGGGTTTCAAATTAGCTCAGATACCGTTCCATAAACCCAATATGTAATAGACAAGACCTACTCCTTGCTCAGAGAACTGGACTCAACACGCCCTATTCACCGCACAAGAATATATCTGACTAGTAATAATCTTAAAACCTATGTATTGATATCTCTCTGTTAGTGTGTCAAGTGGGTGTAAAGCGGCATAAACACAGCAGTGAAAAGCAGCTAAACCCCATTATAAAAATAAATTACTTTGAAAAACCCATGAAACAAAGACAGTGAAAGAGAGAGAAATTCTTACACAATGCGTTCAGGGGCTGTGATGCAACCTGGATTGACCATATCTAGATGCACAGCTGGATGAGACATAAGGGTGGACACTGTTGCGGCTGAGAGGTTTGGTGAGGTTGGGTGAGCAAACGCAGACCCTTTAAAGTAATACTGCGTGGTACCCATCGCATGGGTCCCATATCTCCTGGTTCAAGGGCATCTTCCTACATCGAAAACATGCATGAGAAACCCAGAAGATGGTACACTGTGTGATGGGGAAAGGTTTCTAAAACGCACCTCATTTCTCATCTCCTTGTGCCCGGATTCGCTATTCCAGCCCTTTACTAGCAATCTCCCTACTTGGAGCATCATCACCTTTAACCTCCTGTTCCGTACAGGTTGCAATTTGTCCTGAGGATGAACGGGAAGACGTGGAACCAATGAGAGACTAGCTCTTGGTGTTGGGACAGGCACAGGTCACTCTATTTTCCCATCAGGAAGAAGAATTAACCACAGGCTCAGCCTGCCCCCCGGATCAAGAACAGGGCCTGAAGCCATCCTGCGCTTTTGCGGCCATCTCCCAAAAACGCGAGTTGTAAAATGGAGGTTCAGGGCACTGCAATTCACTAACCTGCAGACTTATAAATGATAACTCTCGTCCACAAATATATTGAGGGAAGGCAAAGAAGAGGATTTGAAATCAAGGCAGAATTGCAGGAAACAGATTTCAGGAGGTAGATTCGAATCACCTTTAAAGCACATGAAAAGCGGCAAAACGTTGACAATGATGCCCTTGGCCAAAAAGGGCGTATGCGTTTTTTCCTGAATATATTCAGGAAAAAACGCATACGCCCTTTTTGGCCAACCAAGCAACCTGGAAAGGCAAATCAGCGCTACAAAGAAGTCTCGCTTCCCATCGGTTAAAAGGGCCATGCTGAAAAAAGTGTCAAAACCAGAAATGCAGGACAGGCCATGGAGAAATGACAGCCTTGCTACACTGATGGGCGGGATGTAAATTGCCAACAGCCACTCTGGAGAAGAGTACGGTGTGTCCTGAAACATCTAAAAAACAAAGCTTAGAGAGCATAGGGCACTTCCACTCATGGGGGTATAAATTGGGAAAATTAAAAATCAGCAAGACACAAGCACCCCAAAGTTTAGGGCTGCTCTGTTGACAAGGACCTCCACTTCATTCCACCTTCAATATCCCAGGAAAGAGAAAAATGGATAAAGAAGTTGTGGTCCTTATGTACAATGGAATATCACTCAGCCATGAAATCAATGTCATAAGGCTAGTAGCAGCATGATGAGTGGATTTAGGTACGACGATTCTAAGTGAAATAAGTCACACAGAAAAGGACACTTCTCATAAGGTATCACTGATAGAGGGAATGTAAAAACCGTTACACTTGAACTGAATTACAAAACAGAACAGAGTCACACATGCAGAAAACACACTATGGCTGCTTCACGGGAAAGGTGAGGTGGGGTGATACATAAAACAAGGGTTTCAAATTAGCTCAGATACCGTTCCATAAAACCAATATGTAATAGACAAGACCTACTCCTTGCTCAGAGAACTGGACTCAACACGCCCTATTCACCGCACAAGAATATATCTGACTAGTAATAATCTTAAAACCTATGTATTGATATCTCTCTGTTAGTGTGTCAAGTGGGTGTAAAGCGGCATAAACACAGCAGTGAAAAGCAGCTAAACCCCATTATAAAAATAAATTACTTTGAAAAACCCATGAAACAAAGACAGTGAAAGAGATAGAAATTCTTACACAATGCGTTCACGGGCTGTGATGCAACCTGGATTGACCATATCTAGACCCACAGCTGGATGAGACATAAGGGTGGACACTCTTGGGGCTGAGAGGTTTGGTGAGGTTGGGTGACCAAACGCAGACCCTTTAAAGTAATACTGCATGGTACCCATCGCATGGGTCCCAAATCTCCAGGTTCAAGGGCATCTTCCTACATCGAAAACATGCATGAGAAACCCAGAAGATGGTACACCGTGTGATGTGGAAAGGTTTCTAAAACGCACCTCATTTCTCATCTGCTTGTGCCCGGGTTCGCTATTCCAGCCACTTTACTAGCAATCTCCCTCCTTGGAGCATCAGCACCTTTAACCTCCTGTTCCGTACAGGTTGCAATTTGTCCTGAGGATGAACAGGAAGACGTGGAACCAATGAGAGACTAGCTCTTGGTGTTGGGAAAGGCACAGGTCACTCTATTTTCCCATCAGGAAGAAGAATTAACCACAGGCTCAGCCTGCCACCCGGAACCAGAACAGGGCCTGAAGCCATCCTGCGCTATTGCGGCCAGCTCCCTAAAAATCGAGTTGTAAAATGGAGGTTCAGGGCACTGCAATTCACAAACCTGCAGACTTATAAATGATAACTCTCGTCCACAAATATATTGAGGGAAGGCAAAGAAGAGGATTTGAAATCAAGGCAGAATTGCAGGAAACAGATTTCAGGAGGTAGATTCGAATCGCCTTTAAAGCACATGAAAAGCGGCAAAATGTTGACAATGATGCCCTTGGCCAAAAAGGGCGTATGCGTTTTTTCCTGAATATATTCAGGAAAAAACGCATACGCCCTTTTTGGCCAACGAAGCAACCTGGAAAGGCAAATCAGCGCTACAAAGATGTCTCGCTTCCCATCGGTTAAAAAGGCCATGCTGAAAAAAGTGTCAAAACCAGAAATGCAGGACAGGCCATGGAGAAATGGGAGCCTTGCTACACTGATGGGCGGGATGTAAATTAGCAACAGCCACTCTGGAGAAGCGTACGGTGAGTCCTGAATCATCTAAAAAACAAAGCTTCGAGAGCATACGGCACTTCCACTCATGGGGTTATAAATTGGGAAAATTAAAAATCAGCAAGACACAAGCACCCCAAAGTTTAGGGCTGCTCTGTTGACAAGGACCTCCACTTCATTCCACCTTCAATATCCCAGGAAAGAGAAAAATGGATAAAGAAGTTGTGGTCCTTATGTACAATGGAATATCACTCAGCCGTGAAATCAATGTCATAAGGCTAGTAGCAGCATGATGAGTGGATTTAGGTATGACGATTCTAAGTGAAATAAGTCACACAGAAAAGGACACTTCTCATAAGGTATCACTTATAGAGGGAATGTAAAAACCGTTACACTTGAACTGAATTACAAAACAGAACAGAGTCACACACGCAGAAAACACACTATGGCTGCTTAACGGGAAAGGTGAGGTGGGGTGATACATAAAACAAGGGTTTCAAATTAGCTCAGATACCGTTCCATAAACCCAATATGTAATAGACAAGACCTACTCCTTGCTCAGAGAACTGGACTCAACACGCCCTATTCACCACACAAGAATATATCTGACTAGTAATAATCTTAAAACCTATGTATTGATATCTCTCTGTTAGTGTGTCAAGTGGGTAAAAAGCGGCATAAACACAGCAGTGAAAAGCAGCTAAACCCCATTATAAAAATAAATTACTTTGAAAAACCCATGAAACAAAGACAGTGAAAGAGAGAGAAATTCTTACACAATGCGTTCAGGGGCTGTGATGCAACCTGGATTGACCATATCTAGACCCACAGCTGGATGAGACATAAGGGTGGACACTGTTGCGGCTGCGAGGTTTGGTGAGGTTGGGTGAGCAAACGCAGACCCTTTAAAGTAATACTGCGTGGTACCCATCGCATGGGTCCCAAATCTCCAGGTTCAAGGGCATCTTCCTACATCGTAAACATGCATGAGATACCCAGAAGATGGTACACCGTGTGATGGGGAAAGGTTTCTAAAACGCACCTCATTTCTCATCTCCTTGTGCCCGGGTTCGCCATTCCAGCCACTTTACTAGCAATCTCCCTCCTTGGAGCATCATCACCTTTAACCTCCTGTTCCGTACAGGTTGCAATTTGTCCTGAGGATGAACGGGAAGACGTGGAACCAATGAGAGACTAGCTCTTGGTGTTGGGACAGGCACAGGTCACTCTATTTTCCCATCAGGAAGAAGAATTAACCACAGGCTCAGCCTGCCCCCCGGAACCAGAACAGGGCCTGAAGCCATCCTGCGCTATTGCGGCCAGCTCCCTAAAAAGCGAGTTGTAAAATGGAGGTTCAGGGCACTGCAATTCACAAACCTGCAGACTTATAAATGATAACTCTCGTCCACAAATATATTGAGGGAAGGCAAAGAAGAGGATTTGAAATCAAGGCAGAATTGCAGGAAACAGATTTCAGGAGGTAGATTCGAATCGCCTTTAAAGCACATGAAAAGCGGCAAAACGTTGACAATGATGCCCTTGGCCAAAAAGGGCGTATGCGTTTTTTCCTGAATATATTCAGGAAAAAACGCATACGCCCTTTTTGGCCAACCAAGCAACCTGGAAAGGCAAATCAGCGCTACAAAGATGTCTCGCTTCCCATCGGTTAAAAAGGCCATGCTGAAAAAAGTGTCAAAACCAGAAATGCAGGACAGGCCATGGAGAAATGGGAGCCTTGCTACACTGATGGGCGGGATGTAAATTGCCAACAGCCACTCTGGAGAAGCGTACGGTGAGTCCTGAAACATCTAAAAAACAAAGCTTTGAGAGCATACGGCACTTCCACTCATGGGGTTATAAATTGGGAAAACTAAAAATCAGCAAGACACAAGCACCCCAAAGTTTAGGGCTGCTCTGTTGACAAGGACCTCCACTTCATTCCACCTTCAATATCCCAGGAAAGAGAAAAATGGATAAAGAAGTTGTGGTCCTTATGTACAATGGAATATCACTCAGCCATGAAATCAATGTCATAAGGCTAGTAGCAGCATGATGAGTGGATTTAGGTACGACGATTCTAAGTGAAATAAGTCACACAGAAAAGGACACTTCTCATAAGGTATCACTAATAGAGGGAATGTAAAAACCGTTACACTTGAACTGAATTACAAAACAGAACAGAGTCACACATGCAGAAAACACACTATGGCTGCTTAACGGGAAAGGTGAGGTGGGGTGATACATAAAACAAGGGTTTCAAATTAGCTCAGATACCGTTCCATAAACCCAATATGTAATAGACAAGACCTACTCCTTGCTCAGAGAACTGGACTCAACACGCCCTATTCACCGCACAAGAATATATCTGACTAGTCATAATCTTAAAACCTATGTATTGATATCTCTCTGTTAGTGTGTCAAGTGGGTAAAAAGCGGCATAAACACAGCAGTGAAAAGCAGCTAAACCCCATTATAAAAATAAATTACTTTGAAAAACCCATGAAACAAAGACAGTGAAAGAGATAGAAATTCTTACACAATGCGTTCACGGGCTGTGATGCAACCTGGATTGACCATATCTAGACCCACAGCTGGATGAGACATAAGGGTGGACACTCTTGGGGCTGAGAGGTTTGGTGAGGTTGGGTGAGCAAACGCAGACCCTTTAAAGTAATACTGCATGGTACCCATCGCATGGGTCCCAAATCTCCAGGTTCAAGGGCATCTTCCTACATCGAAAACATGCATGAGATACCCAGAAGATGGTACACCGTGTGATGGGGAAAGGTTTCTAAAACGCACCTCACTTCTCATCTCCTTGTGCCCAGGTTCGCTATTCCAGCCGCTTTACTAGCAATCTCCCTCCTTGGAGCATCATCACCTTTAACCTCCTGTTCCGTACAGGTTGCAATTTGTCCTGAGGATGAACGGGAAGACGTGGAACCAATGAGAGACTAGCTCTTGGTGTTGGGACAGGCACAGGTCACTCTATTTTCCCATCAGGAAGAAGAATTAACCACAGGCTCAGCCTGCCACCCGGAACCAGAACAGGGCCTGAAGCCATCCTGCGCTATTGCGGCCAGCTCCCTAAAAAGCGAGTTGTAAAATGGAGGTTCAGGGCACTGCAATTCACAAACCTGCAGAGTTATAAATGATAACTCTCGTCCACAAATATATTGAGGGAAGGCAAAGAAGAGGATTTGAAATCAAGGCAGAATTGCAGGAAACAGATTTCAGGAGGTAGATTCGAATCGTCTTTAAAGCACATGAAAAGCGGCAAAACGTTGACAATGATGCCCTTGGCCAAAAAGGGCGTATGCGTTTTTTCCTGAATATATTCAGGAAAAAACGCATACGCCCTTTTTGGCCAACCAAGCAACCTGGAAAGGCAAATCAGCGCTACAAAGATGTCGCGCTTCCCATCGGTTAAAAAGGCCATGCTGAAAAAAGTGTCAAAACCAGAAATGCAGGACAGGCCATGGAGAAATGGGAGCCTTGCTACACTGATGGGCGGGATGTAAATTGCCAACAGCCACTCTGGAGAAGCGTACGGTGTGTCCTGAAACATCTAAAAAACAAAGCTTCGAGAGCATACGGCACTTCCACTCATGGGGTTATAAATTGGGAAAATTAAAAATCAGCAAGACACAAGCACCCCAAAGTTTAGGACTGCTCTGTTGACAAGGACCTCCACTTCATTCCACCTTCAATATCCCAGGAAAGAGAAAAATGGATAAAGAAGTTGTGGTCCTTATGTACAATGGAATATCACTCAGCCGTGAAATCAATGTCATAAGGCTAGTAGCAGCATGATGAGTGGATTTAGGTATGACGATTCTAAGTGAAATAAGTCACACAGAAAAGGACACTTCTCATAAGGTATCACTTATAGAGGGAATGTAAAAACCGTTACACTTGAACTGAATTACAAAACAGAACAGAGTCACACATGCAGAAAACACACTATGGCTGCTTAACGGGAAAGGTGAGGTGGGGTGATACATAAAACAAGGGTTTCAAATTAGCTCAGATACCGTTCCATAAACCCAATATGTAATAGACAAGACCTACTCCTTGCTCAGAGAACTGGACTCAACACGCCCTATTCACCACACAAGAATATATCTGACTAGTAATAATCTTAAAACCTATGTATTGATATCTCTCTGTTAGTGTGTCAAGTGGGTAAAAAGCGGCATAAACACAGCAGTGAAAAGCAGCTAAACCCCATTATAAAAATAAATTACTTTGAAAAACCCATGAAACAAAGACAGTGAAAGAGAGAGAAATTCTTACACAATGCGTTCAGGGGCTGTGATGCAACCTGGATTGACCATATCTAGACCCACAGCTGGATGAGACATAAGGGTGGACACTGTTGCGGCTGAGAGGTTTGGTGAGGTTGGGTGAGCAAACGCAGACCCTTTAAAGTAATACTGCGTGGTACCCATCGCATGGGTCCCAAATCTCCAGGTTCAAGGGCATCTTCCTACATCGTAAACATGCATGAGATACCCAGAAGATGGTACACCGTGTGATGGGGAAAGGTTTCTAAAACGCACCTCATTTCTCATCTGCCTGTGCCCGGGTTCGCCATTCCAGCCACTTTACTAGCAATCTCCCTCCTTGGAGCATCATCACCTTTAACCTCCTGTTCCGTACAGGTTGCAATTTGTCCTGAGGATGAACGGGAAGACGTGGAACCAATGAGAGACTAGCTCTTGGTGTTGGGACAGGCACAGGTCACTCTATTTTCCCATCAGGAAGAAGAATTAACCACAGGCTCAGCCTGCCCCCCGGAACCAGAACAGGGCCTGAAGCCATCCTGCGCTTTTGTGGCCATCTCCCAAAAACGCGAGTTGTAAAATGGAGGTTCAGGGCACTGCAATTCACAAACCTGCAGAGTTATAAATGATAACTCTCGTCCACAAATATATTGAGGGAAGGCAAAGAAGAGGATTTGAAATCAAGGCAGAATTGCAGGAAACAGATTTCAGGAGGTAGATTCGAATCGCCTTTAAAGCACATGAAAAGCAGCAAAACGTTGACAATGATGCCCTTGGCCAAAAAGGGCGTATGCGTTTTTTCCTGAATATATTCAGGAAAAAACGCATACGCCCTTTTTGGCCAACCAAGCAACCTGGAAAGGCAAATCAGCGCTACAAAGAAGTCTCGCTTCCCATCGGTCAAAAGGGCCATGCTGAAAAAAGAGTCAAAACCAGAAATGCAGGACAGGCCATGGAGAAATGGGAGCCTTGCTACACTGATGGGCGGGATGTAAATTGCCAACAGCCACTCTGGAGAAGAGTACGGTGTGTCCTGAAACATCTAAAAAACACAGCTTAGAGAGCATAGGGCACTTCCACTCATGGGGGTATAAACTGAGAAAATGAAAAATCAGCAAGACACAAGCACCCCAAAGTTTAGGGCTGCTCTGTTGACAAGGACCTCCACTTCATTCCACCTTCAATATCCCAGGAAAGAGAAAAATGGATAAAGAAGTTGTGGTCCTTATGTACAATGGAATATCACTCAGCCATGAAATCAATGTCATAAGGCTAGTAGCAGCATGATGAGTGGATTTAGGTACGACGATTCTAAGTGAAATAAGTCACACAGAAAAGGACACTTCTCATAAGGTATCACTGATAGAGGGAATGTAAAAACCGTTACACTTGAACTGAATTACAAAACAGAACAGAGTCACACACGCAGAAAACACACTATGGCTGCTTAACGGGAAAGGTGAGGTGGGGTGATACATAAAACAAGGGTTTCAAATTAGCTCAGATACCGTTCCATAAACCCAATATGTAATAGACAAGACCTACTCCTTGCTCAGAGAACTGGACTCAACACGCCCTATTCACCGCACAAGAATATATCTGACTAGTAATAATCTTAAAACCTATGTATTGATATCTCTCTGTTAGTGTGTCAAGTGGGTAAAAAGCCGCATAAACACAGCAGTGAAAAGCAGCTAAACCCCATTATAAAAATAAATTACTTTGAAAAACCCATGAAACAAAGACAGTGAAAGAGAGAGAAATTCTTACACAATGCGTTCAGGGGCTGTGATGCAACCTGGATTGACCATATCTAGACCCACAGCTGGATGAGACATAAGGGTGGACACTCTTGGGGCTGAGAGGTTTGGTGAGGTTGGGTGAGCAAACGCAGACCCTTTAAAGTAATACTGCATGGTACCCATCGCATGGGTCCCAAATCTCCAGGTTCAAGGGCATCTTCCTACATCGAAAACATGCATGAGAAACCCAGAAGATGGTACACCGTGTGATGGGGAAAGGTTTCTAAAACGCACCTCATTTCTCATCTCCTTGTGCCCGGGTTCGCTATTCCAGCCGCTTTACTAGCAATCTCCCTACGTGGAGCATCATCACCTTTAACCTCCTGTTCCGTACAGGTTGCAATTTGTCCTGAGGATGAACGGGAAGACGTGGAACCAATGAGAGACTAGCTCTTGGTGTTGGGACAGGCACAGGTCACTCTATTTTCCCATCAGGAAGAAGAATTAACCACAGGCTCAGCCTGCCACCCGGAACCAGAACAGGGCCTGAAGCCATCCTGCGCTATTGCGGCCAGCTCCCTAAAAAGCGAGTTGTAAAATGGAGGTTCAGGGCACTGCAATTCACAAACCTGCAGACTTATAAATGATAACTCTCGTCCACAAATATATTGAGGGAAGGCAAAGAAGAGGATTTGAAATCAAGGCAGAATTGCAGGAAACAGATTTCAGGAGGTAGATTCGAATCGCCTTTAAAGCACATGAAAAGCGGCAAAACGTTGACAATGATGCCCTTGGCCAAAAAGGGCGTATGCGTTTTTTCCTGAATATATTCAGGAAAAAACGCATACGCCCTTTTTGGCCAACCAAGCAACCTGGAAAGGCAAATCAGCGCTACAAAGATGTCTCGCTTCCCATCGGTTAAAAAGGCCATGCTGAAAAAAGTGTCAAAACCAGAAATGCAGGACAGGCCATGGAGAAATGGGAGCCTTGCTACACTGATGGGCGGGATGTAAATTGCCAACAGCCACTCTGGAGAAGCGTACGGTGAGTCCTGAAACATCTAAAAAACAAAGCTTTGAGAGCATACGGCACTTCCACTCATGGGGTTATAAATTGGGAAAACTAAAAATCAGCAAGACACAAGCACCCCAAAGTTTAGGGCTGCTCTGTTGACAAGGACCTCCACTTCATTCCACCTTCAATATCCCAGGAAAGAGAAAAATGGATAAAGAAGTTGTGGTCCTTATGTACAATGGAATATCACTCAGCCATGAAATCAATGTCATAAGGCTAGTAGCAGCATGATGAGTGGATTTAGGTACGACGATTCTAAGTGAAATAAGTCACACAGAAAAGGACACTTCTCATAAGGTATCACTTATAGAGGGAATGTAAAAACCGTTACACTTGAACTGAATTACAAAACAGAACAGAGTCACACATGCAGAAAACACACTATGGCTGCTTAACGGGAAAGGTGAGGTGGGGTGATACATAAAACAAGGGTTTCAAATTAGCTCAGATACCGTTCCATAAACCCAATATGTAATAGACAAGACCTACTCCTTGCTCAGAGAACTGGACTCAACACGCCCTATTCACCGCACAAGAATATATCTGACTAGTAATAATCTTAAAACCTATGTATTGATATCTCTCTGTTAGTGTGTCAAGTGGGTAAAAAGCGGCATAAACACAGCAGTGAAAAGCAGCTAAACCCCATTATAAAAATAAATTACTTTGAAAAACCCATGAAACAAAGACAGTGAAAGAGAGAGAAATTCTTACACAATGCGTTCAGGGGCTGTGATGCAACCTGGATTGACCATATCTAGACCCACAGCTGGATGAGACATAAGGGTGGACACTCTTGGGGCTGAGAGGTTTGGTGAGGTTGGGTGAGCAAACGCAGACCCTTTAAAGTTATACTGCATGGTAGCCATCGCATGGGTCCCAAATCTCCAGGTTCAAGGGCATCTTCCTACATCGAAAACATGCATGAGAAACCCAGAATATGGTACACCGTGTGATGGGGAAAGGTTTCTAAAACGCACCTCATTTCTCATCTCCTTGTGCCCGGGTTCGCTATTCCAGCCGCTTTACTAGCAATCTCCCTACTTGGAGCATCATCACCTTTAACCTCCTGTTCTGTACAGGTTGCAATTTGTCCTGAGGATGAACGGGAAGACGTGGAACCAATGAGAGACTACCTCTTGGTGTTGGGACAGGCACAGGTCACTCTATTTTCCCATCAGGAAGAAGAATTAACCACAGGCTCAGCCTGCCCCCCGGATCAAGAACAGGGCCTGAAGCCATCCTGCGCTTTTGCGGCCATCTCCCAAAAACGCGAGTTGTAAAATGGAGGTTCAGGGCACTGCAATTCACAAACCTGCAGAGTTATAAATGATAACTCTCGTCCACAAATATATTGAGGGAAGGCAAAGAAGAGGATTTGAAATCAAGGCAGAATTGCAGGAAACAGATTTCAGGAGGTAGATTCAAATCGCCTTTAAAGCACATGAAAAGCGGCAAAACGTTGACAATGATGCCCTTGGCCAAAAAGGGCGTATGCGTTTTTTCCGGAATATATTCAGGAAAAAACGCATACGCCCTTTTTGGCCAACCAAGCAACCTGGAAAGGCAATTCAGCGCTACAAAGAAGTCTCGCTTCCCTTCGGTTAAAAGGGCCATGCTGAAAAAAGTGTCAAAACCAGAAATGCAGGACAGGCCATGGAGAAATGGGAGCCTTGCTACACTGATGGGCGGGATGTAAATTGCCAACAGCCACTCTGGAGAAGAGTACGGTGTGTCCTGAAACATCTAAAAAACACAGCTTAGAGAGCATAGGGCACTTCCACTCATGGGGGTATAAACTGAGAAAATGAAAAATCAGCAAGACACAAGCACCCCAAAGTTTAGGGCTGCTCTGTTGACAAGGACCTCCACTTCATTCCACCTTCAATATCCCAGGAAAGAGAAAAATGGATAAAGAAGTTGTGGTCCTTATGTACAATGGAATATCACTCAGCCATGAAATCAATGTCATAAGGCTAGTAGCAGCATGATGAGTGGATTTAGGTACGACAATTCTAAGTGAAATAAGTCACACAGAAAAGGACACTTCTCATAAGGTATCACTGATAGAGGGAATGTAAAAACCGTTACACTTGAACTGAATTACAAAACAGAACAGAGTCACACACGCAGAAAACACACTATGGCTGCTTAACGGGAAAGGTGAGGTGGGGTGATACATAAAACAAGGGTTTCAAATTAGCTCAGATACCGTTCCATAAACCCAATATGTAATAGACAAGACCTACTCCTTGCTCAGAGAACTGGACTCAACACGCCCTATTCACCGCACAAGAATATATCTGACTAGTAATAATCTTAAAACCTATGTATTGATATCTCTCTGTTAGTGTGTCAAGTGGGTAAAAAGCCGCATAAACACAGCAGTGAAAAGCAGCTAAACCCCATTATAAAAATAAATTACTTTGAAAAACCCATGAAACAAAGACAGTGAAAGAGAGAGAAATTCTTACACAATGCGTTCAGGGGCTGTGATGCAACCTGGATTGACCATATCTAGACCCACAGCTGGATGAGACATAAGGGTGGACACTCTTGGGGCTGAGAGGTTTGGTGAGGTTGGGTGAGCAAACGCAGACCCTTTAAAGTAATACTGCATGGTACCCATCGCATGGGTCCCAAATCTCCAGGTTCAAGGGCATCTTCCTACATCGAAAACATGCATGAGAAACCCAGAAGATGGTACACCGTGTGATGGGGAAAGGTTTCTAAAACGCACCTCATTTCTCATCTCCTTGTGCCCGGGTTCGCTATTCCAGCCGCTTTACTAGCAATCTCCCTACGTGGAGCATCATCACCTTTAACCTCCTGTTCCGTACAGGTTGCAATTTGTCCTGAGGATGAACGGGAAGACGTGGAACCAATGAGAGACTAGCTCTTGGTGTTGGGACAGGCACAGGTCACTCTATTTTCCCATCAGGAAGAAGAATTAACCACAGGCTCAGCCTGCCACCCGGAACCAGAACAGGGCCTGAAGCCATCCTGCGCTATTGCGGCCAGCTCCCTAAAAAGCGAGTTGTAAAATGGAGGTTCAGGGCACTGCAATTCACAAACCTGCAGACTTATAAATGATAACTCTCGTCCACAAATATATTGAGGGAAGGCAAAGAAGAGGATTTGAAATCAAGGCAGAATTGCAGGAAACAGATTTCAGGAGGTAGATTCGAATCGCCTTTAAAGCACATGAAAAGCGGCAAAACGTTGACAATGAGGCCCTTGGCCAAAAAGGGCGTATGCGTTTTTTCCTGAATATATTCAGGAAAAAACGCATACGCCCTTTTTGGCCAACCAAGCAACCTGGAAAGGCAAATCAGCGCTACAAAGATGTCTCGCTTCCCATCGGTTAAAAAGGCCATGCTGAAAAAAGTGTCAAAACCAGAAATGCAGGACAGGCCATGGAGAAATGGGAGCCTTGCTACACTGATGGGCGGGATGTAAATTGCCAAAAGCCACTCTGGAGAAGCGTACGGTGAGTCCTGAAACATCTAAAAAACAAAGCTTTGAGAGCATACGGCACTTCCACTCATGGGGTTATAAATTGGGAAAACTAAAAATCAGCAAGACACAAGCACCCCAAAGTTTAGGGCTGCTCTGTTGACAAGGACCTCCACTTCATTCCACCTTCAATATCCCAGGAAAGAGAAAAATGGATAAAGAAGTTGTGGTCCTTATGTACAATGGAATATCACTCAGCCATGAAATCAATGTCATAAGGCTAGTAGCAGCATGATGAGTGGATTTAGGTACGACGATTCTAAGTGAAATAAGTCACACAGAAAAGGACACTTCTCATAAGGTATCACTAATAGAGGGAATGTAAAAACCGTTACACTTGAACTGAATTACAAAACAGAACAGAGTCACACATGCAGAAAACACACTATGGCTGCTTAACGGGAAAGGTGAGGTGGGGTGATACATAAAACAAGGGTTTCAAATTAGCTCAGATACCGTTCCATAAACCCAATATGTAATAGACAAGACCTACTCCTTGCTCAGAGAACTGGACTCAACACGCCCTATTCACCGCACAAGAATATATCTGACTAGTCATAATCTTAAAACCTATGTATTGATATCTCTCTGTTAGTGTGTCAAGTGGGTAAAAAGCGGCATAAACACAGCAGTGAAAAGCAGCTAAACCCCATTATAAAAATAAATTACTTTGAAAAACCCATGAAACAAAGACAGTGAAAGAGATAGAAATTCTTACACAATGCGTTCACGGGCTGTGATGCAACCTGGATTGACCATATCTAGACCCACAGCTGGATGAGACATAAGGGTGGACACTCTTGGGGCTGAGAGGTTTGGTGAGGTTGGGTGAGCAAACGCAGACCCTTTAAAGTTATACTGCATGGTACCCATCGCATGGGTCCCAAATCTCCAGGTTCAAGGGCATCTTCCTACATCGAAAACATGCATGAGATACCCAGAAGATGGTACACCGTGTGATGGGGAAAGGTTTCTAAAACGCACCTCATTTCTCATCTCCTTGTGCCCGGGTTCGCTATTCCAGCCGCTTTACTAGCAATCTCCCTACTTGGAGCATCATCACCTTTAACCTCCTGTTCCGTACAGGTTGCAATTTGTCCTGAGGATGAACGGGAAGACGTGGAACCAATGAGAGACTAGCTCTTGGTGTTGGGACAGGCACAGGTCACTCTATTTTCCCATCAGGAAGAAGAATTAACCACAGGCTCAGCCTGCCACCCGGAACCAGAACAGGGCCTGAAGCCATCCTGCGCTTTTGCGGCCAGCTCCCTAAAAAGCGAGTTGTAAAATGGAGGTTCAGGGCACTGCAATTCACAAACCTGCAGAGTTATAAATGATAACTCTCGTCCACAAATATATTGAGGGAAGGCAAAGAAGAGGATTTGAAATCAAGGCAGAATTGCAGGAAACAGATTTCAGGAGGTAGATTCGCATCGCCTTTAAAGCACATGAAAAGCGGCAAAACGTTGACAATGATGCCCTTGGCCAAAAAGGGCGTATGCGTTTTTTCCTGAATATATTCAGGAAAAAACGCATACGCCCTTTTTGGCCAACCAAGCAACCTGGAAAGGCAAATCAGCGCTACAAAGATGTCGCGCTTCCCATCGGTTAAAAAGGCCATGCTGAAAAAAGTGTCAAAACCAGAAATGCAGGACAGGCCATGGAGAAATGGGAGCCTTGCTACACTGATGGGCGGGATGTAAATTGCCAACAGCCACTCTGGAGAAGCGTACAGTGTGTCCTGAAACATCTAAAAAACAAAGCTTCGAGAGCATACGGCACTTCCACTCATGGGGTTATAAATTGGGAAAATTAAAAATCAGCAAGACACAAGCACCCCAAAGTTTAGGACTGCTCTGTTGACAAGGACCTCCACTTCATTCCACCTTCAATATCCCAGGAAAGAGAAAAATGGATAAAGAAGTTGTGGTCCTTATGTACAATGGAATATCACTCAGCCATGAAATCAATGTCATAAGGCTAGTAGCAGCATGATGAGTGGATTTAGGTACGACGATTCTAAGTGAAATAAGTCACACAGAAAAGGACACTTCTCATAAGGTATCACTTATAGAGGGAATGTAAAAACCGTTACACTTGAACTGAATTACAAAACAGAACAGAGTCACACATGCAGAAAACACACTATGGCTGCTTAACGGGAAAGGTGAGGTGGGGTGATACATAAAACAAGGGTTTCAAATTAGCTCAGATACCGTTCCATAAACCCAATATGTAATAGACAAGACCTACTCCTTGCTCAGAGAACTGGACTCAACACGCCCTATTCACCGCACAAGAATATATCTGACTAGTAATAATCTTAAAACCTATGTATTGATATCTCTCTGTTAGTGTGTCAAGTGGGTAAAAAGCGGCATAAACACAGCAGTGAAAAGCAGCTAAACCCCATTATAAAAATAAATTACTTTGAAAAACCCATGAAACAAAGACAGTGAAAGAGAGAGAAATTCTTACACAATGCGTTCAGGGGCTGTGATGCAACCTGGATTGACCATATCTAGACCCACAGCTGGATGAGACATAAGGGTGGACACTCTTGGGGCTGAGAGGTTTGGTGAGGTTGGGTGAGCAAACGCAGACCCTTTAAAGTTATACTGCATGGTACCCATCGCATGGGTCCCAAATCTCCAGGTTCAAGGGCATCTTCCTACATCGAAAACATGCATGAGAAACCCAGAATATGGTACACCGTGTGATGGGGAAAGGTTTCTAAATCGCACCTCATTTCTCATCTGCTTGTGCCCGGGTTCGCTATTCCAGCCGCTTTACTAGCAATCTCCCTACTTGGAGCATCATCACCTTTAACATCCTGTTCTGTACAGGTTGCAATTTGTCCTGAGGATGAACGGGAAGACGTGGAACCAATGAGAGACTAGCTCTTGGTGTAGGGACAGGCACAGGTCACTCTATTTTCCCATCAGGAAGAAGAATTAACCACAGGCTCAGCCTGCCCCCCGGATCAAGAACAGGGCCTGAAGCCATCCTGCGCTTTTGCGGCCATCTCCCAAAAACGCGAGTTGTAAAATGGAGGTTCAGGGCACTGCAATTCACAAACCTGCAGAGTTATAAATGATAACTCTCGTCCACAAATATATTGAGGGAAGGCAAAGAAGAGGATTTGAAATCAAGGCAGAATTGCAGGAAACAGATTTCAGGAGGTAGATTCAAATCGCCTTTAAAGCACATGAAAAGCGGCAAAACGTTGACAATGATGCCCTTGGCCAAAAAGGGCGTATGCGTTTTTTCCGGAATATATTCAGGAAAAAACGCATACACCCTTTTTGGCCAACCAAGCAACCTGGAAAGGCAAATCAGCGCTACAAAGAAGTCTCGCTTCCCTTCGGTTAAAAGGGCCATGCTGAAAAAAGTGTCAAAACCAGAAATGCAGGACAGGCCATGGAGAAATGGGAGCCTTGCTACACTGATGGGCGGGATGTAAATTGCCAACAGCCACTCTGGAGAAGAGTACGGTGTGTCCTGAAACATCTAAAAAACACAGCTTAGAGAGCATAGGGCACTTCCACTCATGGGGGTATAAATTGGGAAAATGAAAAATCAGCAAGACACAAGCACCCCAAAGTTTAGGGCTGCTCTGTTGACAAGGACCTCCACTTCATTCCACCTTCAATATCCCAGGAAAGAGAAAAATGGATAAAGAAGTTGTGGTCCTTATGTACAATGGAATATCACTCTGCCATGAAATCAATGTCATAAGGCTAGTAGCAGCATGATGAGTGGATTTAGGTACGACGATTCTAAGTGAAATAAGTCACACAGAAAAGGACACTTCTCATAAGGTATCACTGATAGAGGGAATGTAAAAACCGTTACACTTGAACTGAATTACAAAACAGAACAGAGTCACACATGCAGAAAACACACTATGGCTGCTTAACGGGAAAGGTGAGGTGGGGTGATACATAAAACAAGGGTTTCAAATTAGCTCAGATACCGTTCCATAAAACCAATATGTAATAGACAAGACCTACTCCTTGCTCAGAGAACTGGACTCAACACGCCCTATTCACCGCACAAGAATATATCTGACTAGTAATAATCTTAAAACCTATGTATTGATATCTCTCTGTTAGTGTGTCAAGTGGGTAAAAAGCGGCATAAACACAGCAGTGAAAAGCAGCTAAACCCCATTATAAAAATAAATTACTTTGAAAAACCCATGAAACAAAGACAGTGAAAGAGAGAGAAATTCTTACACAATGCGTTCAGGGGCTGTGATGCAACCTGGATTGACCATATCTAGACCCACAGCTGGATGAGACATAAGGGTGGACACTCTTGGGGCTGAGAGGTTTGGTGAGGTTGGGTGAGCAAACGCAGACCCTTTAAAGTTATACTGCATGGTACCCATCGCATGGGTCCCAAATCTCCAGGTTCAAGGGCATCTTCCTACATCGAAAACATGCATGAGAAACCCAGAAGATGGTACACCGTGTGATGGGGAAAGGTTTCTAAAACGCACCTCATTTCTCATCTGCTTGTGCCCGGGTTCGCTATTCCAGCCGCTTTACTAGCAATCTCCCTACTTGGAGCATCAGCACCTTTAACCTCCTGTTCCGTACAGGTTGCAATTTGTCCTGAGGATGAACGGGAAGACGTGGAACCAATGAGAGACTAGCTCTTGGTGTTGGGACAGGCACAGGTCACTCTATTTTCCCATCAGGAAGAAGAATTAACCACAGGCTCAGCCTGCCCCCCGGAACCAGAACAGGGCCTGAAGCCATCCTGCGCTTTTGCGGCCAGCTCCCAAAAAAGCGAGTTGTAAAATGGAGGTTCAGGGCACTGCAATTCACAAACCTGCAGAGTTATAAATGATAACTCTCGTCCACAAATATATTGAGGGAAGGCAAAGAAGAGGATTTGAAATCAAGGCAGAATTGCAGGAAACAGATTTCAGGAGGTAGATTCGAATCGCCTTTAAAGCACATGAAAAGCGGCAAAACGTTGACAATGATGCCCTTGGCCAAAAAGGGCGTATGCGTTTTTTCCTGAATATATTCAGGAAAAAACGCATACGCCCTTTTTGGCCAACCAAGCAACCTGGAAAGGCAAATCAGCGCTACAAAAATGTCTCGCTTCCCATCGGTTAAAAAGGCCATGCTGAAAAAAGTGTCAAAACCAGAAATGCAGGACAGGCCATGGAGAAATGGGAGCCTTGCTACACTGATGGGCGGGATGTAAATTGCCAACAGCCACTCTGGAGAAGCGTACGGTGAGTCCTGAAACATCTAAAAAACAAAGCTTAGAGAGCATAGGGCACTTCCACTCATGGGGTTATAAATTGGGAAAATTAAAAATCAGCAAGACACAAGCACCCCAAAGTTGAGGGCTGCTCTGTTGACAAGGACCTCCACTTCATTCCACCTTCAATATCCCAGGAAAGAGAAAAATGGATAAAGAAGTTGTGGTCCTTATGTACAATGGAATATCACTCAGCCGTGAAATCAATGTCATAAGGCTAGTAGCAGCATGATGAGTGGATTTAGGTATGACGACTCTAAGTGAAATAAGTCACACAGAAAAGGACACTTCTCATAAGGTATCACTTATAGAGGGAATGTAAAAACCGTTACACTTGAACTGAATTACAAAACAGAACAGAGTCACACATGCAGAAAACACACTATGGCTGCTTAACGGGAAAGGTGAGGTGGGGTGATACATAAAACAAGGGTTTCAAATTAGCTCAGATACCGTTCCATAAACCCAATATGTAATAGACAAGACCTACTCCTTGCTCAGAGAACTGGACTCAACACGCCCTATTCACCGCACAAGAATATATCTGACTAGTAATAATCTTAAAACCTATGTATTGATATCTCTCTGTTAGTGTGTCAAGTGGGTAAAAAGCGGCATAAACACAGCAGTGAAAAGCAGCTAAACCCCATTATAAAAATAAATTACTTTGAAAAACCCATGAAACAAAGACAGTGAAAGAGAGCGAAATTCTTACACAATGCGTTCAGGGGCTGTGATGCCACCTGGATTGACCATATCTAGACCCACAGCTGGATGAGACCTAAGGGTGGACACTGTTGCGGCTGAGAGGTTTGGTGAGGTTGGGTGAGCAAACGCAGACCCTTTAAAGTAATACTGCGTGGTACCCATCGCATGGGTCCCAAATCTCCAGGTTCAAGGGCATCTTCCTACATCGAAAACATGCATGAGAAACCCAGAAGATGGTACACCGTGTGATGTGGAAAGGTTTCTAAAACGCACCTCATTTCTCATCTCCTTGTGCCCGGGTTCGCTATTCCAGCCGCTTTACTAGCAATCTCCCTACTTGGAGCATCAGCACCTTTAACCTCCTGTTCCGTACAGGTTGCAATTTGTCCTGAGGATGAATGGGAAGACGTGGAACCAATGAGAGACTAGCTCTTGGTGTTGGGACAGGCACAGGTCACTCTATTTTCCCATCAGGAAGAAGAATTAACCACAGGCTCAGCCTGCCCACCGGAACCAGAACAGGGCCTGAAGCCATCCTGCGCTTTTGCGGCCAGCTCCCAAAAAAGCGAGTTGTAAAATGGAGGTTCAGGGCACTGCAATTCACAAACCTGCAGAGTTATAAATGATAACTCTCGTCCACAAATATATTGAGGGAAGGCAAAGAAGAGGATTTGAAATCAAGGCAGAATTGCAGGAAACAGATTTCAGGAGGTAGATTCGAATCGCCTTTAAAGCTCATGAAAAGCGGCAAAACGTTGACAATGATGCCCTTGGCCAAAAAGGGCTTATGCGTTTTTTCCTGAATATATTCAGGAAAAAACGCATACGCCCTTTTTGGCCAACCAAGCAACCTGGAAAGGCAAATCAGCGCTACAAAGATGTCACGCTTCCCATCGGTTAAAAAGGCCATGCTGAAAAAAGTGTCAAAACCAGAAATGCAGGACAGGCCATGGAGAAATGGGAGCCTTGCTACACTGATGGGCGGGATGTAAATTGCCAACAGCCACTCTGGAGAAGCGTACGGTGTGTCCTGAAACATCTAAAAAACAAAGCTTCGAGAGCATACGGCACTTCCACTCATGGGGTTATAAATTGGGAAAATTAAAAATCAGCAAAACACAAGCACCCCAAAGTTTAGGACTGCTCTGTTGACAAGGACCTCCACTTCATTCCACCTTCAATATCCCAGGAAAGAGAAAAATGGATAAAGAAGTTGTGGTCCTTATGTACAATGGAATATCACTCAGCCATGAAATCAATGTCATAAGGCTAGTAGCAGCATGATGAGTGGATTTAGGTACGACGATTCTAAGTGAAATAAGTCACACAGAAAAGGACACTTCTCATAAGGTATCACTTATAGAGGGAATGTAAAAACCGTTACACTTGAACTGAATTACAAAACAGAACAGAGTCACACATGCGGAAAACACACTATGGCTGCTTAACGGGAAAGGTGAGGTGGGGTGATACATAAAACAAGGGTTTCAAATTAGCTCAGATACCGTTCCATAAACCCAATATGTAATAGACAAGACCTACTCCTTGCTCAGAGAACTGGACTCAACACGCCCTATTCACCGCACAAGAATATATCTGACTAGTAATAATCTTAAAACCTATGTATTGATATCTCTCTGTTAGTGTGTCAAGTGGGTAAAAAGCGGCATAAACACAGCAGGGAAAAGCAGCTAAACCCCATTATAAAAATAAATTACTTTGAAAAACCCATGAAACAAAGACAGTGAAAGAGAGAGAAATTCTTACACAATGCGTTCAGGGGCTGTGATGCAACCTGGATTGACCATATCTAGACCCACAGCTGGATGAGACATAAGGGTGGACACTCTTGGGGCTGAGAGGTTTGGTGAGGTTGCGTGAGCAAACGCAGACCCTTTCAAGTAATACTGCATGGTACCCATCGCATGGGTCCCAAATCTCCAGGTTCAAGGGCATCTTCCTACATCGAAAACATGCATGAGAAACCCAGAAGATGGTACACCGTGTGATGGGGAAAGGTTTCTAAAACGCACCTCATTTCTCATCTGCTTGTGCCCGGGTTCGCTATTCCAGCCGCTTTACTAGCAATCTCCCTACTTGGAGCATCATCACCTTTAACCTCCTGTTCCGTACAGGTTGCAATTTGTCCTGAGGATGAACGGGAAGACGTGGAACCAATGAGAGACTAGCTCTTGGTGTTGGGACAGGCACAGGTCACTCTATTTTCCCATCAGGAAGAAGAATTAACCACAGGCTCAGCCTGCCCCCCGGATCAAGAACAGGGCCTGAAGCCATCCTGCGCTTTTGCGGCCATCTCCCAAAAACGCGAGTTGTAAAATGGAGGTTCAGGGCACTGCAATTCACAAACCTGCAGAGTTATAAATGATAACTCTCGTCCACAAATATATTGAGGGAAGGCAAAGAAGAGGATTTGAAATCAAGGCAGAATTGCAGGAAACAGATTTCAGGAGGTAGATTCAAATCGCCTTTAAAGCACATGAAAAGCGGCAAAACGTTGACAATGATGCCCTTGGCCAAAAAGGGCGTATGCGTTTTTTCCTGAATATATTCAGGAAAAAACGCATACGCCATTTTTGGCCAACCAAGCAACCTGGAAAGGCAAATCAGCGCTACAAAGAAGTCTCGCTTCCCATCGGTTAAAAGGGCCATGCTGAAAAAAGTGTCAAAACCAGAAATGCAGGACAGGCCATGGAGAAATGGGAGCCTTGCTACACTGATGGGCGGAATGTAAATTGCCAACAGCCACTCTGGAGAAGAGTACGGTGTGTCCTGAAACATCTAAAAAACACAGCTTAGAGAGCATAGGGCACTTCCACTCATGGGGGTATAAATTGGGAAAATGAAAAATCAGCAAGACACAAGCACCCCAAAGTTTAGGGCTGCTCTGTTGACAAGGACCTCCACTTCATTCCACCTTCAATATCCCAGGAAAGAGAAAAATGGATAAAGAAGTTGTGGTCCTTATGTACAATGGAATATCACTCTGCCATGAAATCAATGTCATAAGGCTAGTAGCAGCATGATGAGTGGATTTAGGTACGACGATTCTAAGTGAAATAAGTCACACAGAAAAGGACACTTCTCATAAGGTATCACTGATAGAGGGAATGTAAAAACCGTTACACTTGAACAGAATTACAAAACAGAACAGAGTCACACATGCAGAAAACACACTATGGCTGCTTAACGGGAAAGGTGAGGTGGGGTGATACATAAAACAAGGGTTTCAAATTAGCTCAGATACCGTTCCATAAACCCAATATGTAATAGACAAGACCTACTCCTTGCTCAGAGAACTGGACTCAACACGCCCTATTCACCGCACAAGAATATATCTGACTAGTAATAATCTTAAAACCTATGTATTGATATCTCTCTGTTAGTGTGTCAAGTGGGTGTAAAGCGGCATAAACACAGCAGTGAAAAGCAGCTAAACCCCATTATAAAAATAAATTACTTTGAAAAACCCATGAAACAAAGACAGTGAAAGAGATAGAAATTCTTACACAATGCGTTCACGGGCTGTGATGCAACCTGGATTGACCATATCTAGACCCACAGCTGGATGAGACATAAGGGTGGACACTCTTGGGGCTGAGAGGTTTGGTGAGGTTGGGTGAGCAAACGCAGACCCTTTAAAGTAATACTGCATGGTGCCCATCGCATGGGTCCCAAATCACCAGGTTCAAGGGCATCTTCCTACATCGAAAACATGCATGAGAAACCCAGAAGATGGTACACTGTGTGATGTGGAAAGGTTTCTAAAACGCACCTCATTTCTCATCTCCTTGTGCCCGGGTTCGCTATTCCAGCCGCTTTACTAGCAATCTCCCTACTTGGAGCATCAGCACCTTTAACCTCCTGTTCCGTACAGGTTGCAATTTGTCCTGAGGATGAACGGGAAGACGTGGAACCAATGAGAGACTAGCTCTTGGTGTTGGGACAGGCACAGGTCACTCTATTTTCCCATCAGGAAGAAGAATTAACCACAGGCTCAGCCTGCCCCCCGGAACCAGAACAGGGCCTGAAGCCATCCTGCGCTTTTGCGGCCAGCTCCCAAAAAAGCGAGTTGTAAAATGGAGGTTCAGGGCACTGCAATTCACAAACCTGCAGAGTTATAAATGATAACTCTCGTCCACAAATATATTGAGGGAAGGCAAAGAAGAGGATTTGAAATCAAGGCAGAATTGCAGGAAACAGATTTCAGGAGGTAGATTCGAATCGCCTTTAAAGCACATGAAAAGCGGCAAAACGTTGACAATGATGCCCTTGGCCAAAAAGGGCGTATGCGTTTTTTCCTGAATATATTCAGGAAAAAACGCATACGCCCTTTTTGGCCAACCAAGCAACCTGGAAAGGCAAATCAGCGCTACAAAGATGTCTCGCTTCCCATCGGTCAAAAGGGCCATGCTGAAAAAAGTGTCAAAACCAGAAATGCAGGACAGGCCATGGAGAAATGGGAGCCTTGCTACACTGATGGGCGGGATGTAAATTGCCAACAGCCACTCTGGAGAAGCGTACGGTGAGTCCTGAAACATCTAAAAAACAAAGCTTAGAGAGCATAGGGCACTTCCACTCATGGGGTTATAAATTGGGAAAATTAAAAATCAGCAAGACACAAGCACCCCAAAGTTGAGGGCTGCTCTGTTGACAAGGACCTCCACTTCATTCCACCTTCAATATCCCAGGAAAGAGAAAAATGGATAAAGAAGTTGTGGTCCTTATGTACAATGGAATATCACTCAGCCGTGAAATCAATGTCATAAGGCTAGTAGCAGCATGATGAGTGGATTTAGGTATGACGACTCTAAGTGAAATAAGTCACACAGAAAAGGACACTTCTCATAAGGTATCACTTATAGAGGGAATGTAAAAACCGTTACACTTGAACTGAATTACAAAACAGAACAGAGGCACACATGCAGAAAACACACTATGGCTGCTTAACGGGAAAGGTGAGGTGGGGTGATACATAAAACAAGGGTTTCAAATTAGCTCAGATACCGTTCCATAAACCCAATATGTAATAGACAAGACCTACTCCTTGCTCAGAGAACTGGACTCAACACGCCCTATTCACCGCACAAGAATATATCTGACTAGTAATAATCTTAAAACCTATGTATTGATATCTCTCTGTTAGTGTGTCAAGTGGGTAAAAAGCGGCATAAACACAGCAGTGAAAAGCAGCTAAACCCCATTATAAAAATAAATTACTTTGAAAAACCCATGAAACAAAGACAGTGAAAGAGAGCGAAATTCTTACACAATGCGTTCAGGGGCTGTGATGCCACCTGGATTGACCATATCTAGACCCACAGCTGGATGAGACCTAAGGGTGGACACTCTTGGGGCTGAGAGGTTTGGTGAGGTTGGGTGAGCAAACGCAGACCCTTTAAAGTAATACTGCGTGGTACCCATCGCATGGGTCCCAAATCTCCAGGTTCAAGGGCATCTTCCTACATCGAAAACATGCATGAGAAACCCAGAAGATGGTACACCGTGTGATGTGGAAAGGTTTCTAAAACGCACCTCATTTCTTATCTCCTTGTGCCCGGGTTCGCTATTCCAGCCGCTTTACTAGCAATCTCCCTACTTGGAGCATCAGCACCTTTAACCTCCTGTTCCGTACAGGTTGCAATTTGTCCTGAGGATGAATGGGAAGACGTGGAACCAATGAGAGACTAGCTCTTGGTGTTGGGACAGGCATAGGTCACTCTATTTTCCCATCAGGAAGAAGAATTAACCACAGGCTCAGCCTGCCCCCCGGAACCAGAACAGGGCCTGAAGCCATCCTGCGCTTTTGCGGCCAGCTCCCAAAAAAGCGAGTTGTAAAATGGAGGTTCAGGGCACTGCAATTCACAAACCTGCAGAGTTATAAATGATAACTCTCGTCCACAAATATATTGAGGGAAGGCAAAGAAGAGGATTTGAAATCAAGGCAGAATTGCAGGAAACAGATTTCAGGAGGTAGATTCGAATCGCCTTTAAAGCACATGAAAAGCGGCAAAACGTTGACAATGATGCCCTTGGCCAAAAAGGGCGTATGCGTTTTTTCCTGAATATATTCAGGAAAAAACGCATACGCCCTTTTTGGCCAACCAAGCAACCTGGAAAGGCAAATCAGCGCTACAAAGATGTCGCGCTTCCCATCGGTTAAAAAGGCCATGCTGAAAAAAGTGTCAAAACCAGAAATGCAGGACAGGCCATGGAGAAATGGGAGCCTTGCTACACTGATGGGCGGGATGTAAATTGCCAACAGCCACTCTGGAGAAGCGTACGGTGTGTCCTGAAACATCTAAAAAACAAAGCTTTGAGAGCATACGGCACTTCCACTCATGGGGTTATAAATTGGGAAAATTAAAAATCAGCAAGACACAAGCACCCCAAAGTTTAGGACTGCTCTGTTGACAAGGACCTCCACTTCATTCCACCTTCAATATCCCAGGAAAGAGAAAAATGGATAAAGAAGTTGTGGTCCTTATGTACAATGGAATATCACTCAGCCATGAAATCAATGTCATAAGGCTAGTAGCAGCATGATGAGTGGATTTAGGTACGACGATTCTAAGTGAAATAAGTCACACAGAAAAGGACACTTCTCATAAGGTATCACTGATAGAGGGAATGTAAAAACCGTTACACTTGAACTGAATTACAAAACAGAACAGAGTCACACATGCAGAAAACACACTATGGCTGCTTAACGGGAAAGGTGAGGTGGGGTGATACATAAAACAAGGGTTTCAAATTAGCTCAGATACCGTTCCATAAAACCAATATGTAATAGACAAGACCTACTCCTTGCTCAGAGAACTGGACTCAACACGCCCTATTCACCGCACAAGAATATATCTGACTAGTAATAATCTTAAAACCTATGTATTGATATCTCTCTGTTAGTGTGTCAAGTGGGTAAAAAGCGGCATAAACACAGCAGTGAAAAGCAGCTAAACCCCATTATAAAAATAAATTACTTTGAAAAACCCATGAAACAAAGACAGTGAAAGAGAGAGAAATTCTTACACAATGCGTTCAGGGGCTGTGATGCAACCTGGATTGACCATATCTAGACCCACAGCTGGATGAGACATAAGGGTGGACACTCTTGGGGCTGAGAGGTTTGGTGAGGTTGGGTGAGCAAACGCAGACCCTTTAAAGTTATACTGCATGGTACCCATCGCATGGGTCCCAAATCTCCAGGTTCAAGGGCATCTTCCTACATCGAAAACATGCATGAGAAACCCAGAAGATGGTACACCGTGTGATGGGGAAAGGTTTCTAAAACGCACCTCATTTCTCATCTGCTTGTGCCCGGGTTCGCTATTCCAGCCGCTTTACTAGCAATCTCCCTACTTGGAGCATCAGCACCTTTAACCTCCTGTTCCGTACAGGTTGCAATTTGTCCTGAGGATGAACGGGAAGACGTGGAACCAATGAGAGACTAGCTCTTCGTGTTGGGACAGGCACAGGTCACTCTATTTTCCCATCAGGAAGAAGAATTAACCACAGGCTCAGCCTGCCCCCCGGAACCAGAACAGGGCCTGAAGCCATCCTGCGCTTTTGCGGCCAGCTCCCAAAAAAGCGAGTTGTAAAATGGAGGTTCAGGGCACTGCAATTCACAAACCTGCAGAGTTATAAATGATAACTCTCGTCCACAAATATATTGAGGGAAGGCAAAGAAGAGGATTTGAAATCAAGGCAGAATTGCAGGAAACAGATTTCAGGAGGTAGATTCGAATCGCCTTTAAAGCACATGAAAAGCGGCAAAACGTTGACAATGATGCCCTTGGCCAAAAAGGGCGTATGCGTTTTTTCCTGAATATATTCAGGAAAAAACGCATACGCCCTTTTTGGCCAACCAAGCAACCTGGAAAGGCAAATCAGCGCTACAAAAATGTCTCGCTTCCCATCGGTTAAAAAGGCCATGCTGAAAAAAGTGTCAAAACCAGAAATGCAGGACAGGCCATGGAGAAATGGGAGCCTTGCTACACTGATGGGCGGGATGTAAATTGCCAACAGCCACTCTGGAGAAGCGTACGGTGAGTCCTGAAACATCTAAAAAACAAAGCTTAGAGAGCATAGGGAACTTCCACTCATGGGGTTATAAATTGGGAAAATTAAAAATCAGCAAGACACAAGCACCCCAAAGTTGAGGGCTGCTCTGTTGACAAGGACCTCCACTTCATTCCACCTTCAATATCCCAGGAAAGAGAAAAATGGATAAAGAAGTTGTGGTCCTTATGTACAATGGAATATCACTCAGCCGTGAAATCAATGTCATAAGGCTAGTAGCAGCATGATGAGTGGATTTAGGTATGACGACTCTAAGTGAAATAAGTCACACAGAAAAGGACACTTCTCATAAGGTATCACTTATAGAGGGAATGTAAAAACCGTTACACTTGAACTGAATTACAAAACAGAACAGAGTCACACATGCAGAAAACACACTATGGCTGCTTAACGGGAAAGGTGAGGTGGGGTGATACATAAAACAAGGGTTTCAAATTAGCTCAGATACCGTTCCATAAACCCAATATGTAATAGACAAGACCTACTCCTTGCTCAGAGAACTGGACTCAACACGCCCTATTCACCGCACAAGAATATATCTGACTAGTAATAATCTTAAAACCTATGTATTGATATCTCTCTGTTAGTGTGTCAAGTGGGTAAAAAGCGGCATAAACACAGCAGTGAAAAGCAGCTAAACCCCATTATAAAAATAAATTACTTTGAAAAACCCATGAAACAAAGACAGTGAAAGAGAGCGAAATTCTTACACAATGCGTTCAGGGGCTGTGATGCCACCTGGATTGACCATATCTAGACCCACAGCTGGATGAGACCTAAGGGTGGACACTGTTGCGGCTGAGAGGTTTGGTGAGGTTGGGTGAGCAAACGCAGACCCTTTAAAGTAATACTGCGTGGTACCCATCGCATGGGTCCCAAATCTCCAGGTTCAAGGGCATCTTCCTACATCGAAAACATGCATGAGAAACCCAGAAGATGGTACACCGTGTGATGTGGAAAGGTTTCTAAAACGCACCTCATTTCTCATCTCCTTGTGCCCGGGTTCGCTATTCCAGCCGCTTTACTAGCAATCTCCCTACTTGGAGCATCAGCACCTTTAACCTCCTGTTCCGTACAGGTTGCAATTTGTCCTGAGGATGAATGGGAAGACGTGGAACCAATGAGAGACTAGCTCTTGGTGTTGGGACAGGCACAGGTCACTCTATTTTCCCATCAGGAAGAAGAATTAACCACAGGCTCAGCCTGCCCACCGGAACCAGAACAGGGCCTGAAGCCATCCTGCGCTTTTGCGGCCAGCTCCCAAAAAAGCGAGTTGTAAAATGGAGGTTCAGGGCACTGCAATTCACAAACCTGCAGAGTTATAAATGATAACTCTCGTCCACAAATATATTGAGGGAAGGCAAAGAAGAGGATTTGAAATCAAGGCAGAATTGCAGGAAACAGATTTCAGGAGGTAGATTCGAATCGCATTTAAAGCTCATGAAAAGCGGCAAAACGTTGACAATGATGCCCTTGGCCAAAAAGGGCGTATGCGTTTTTTCCTGAATATATTCAGGAAAAAACGCATACGCCCTTTTTGGCCAACCAAGCAACCTGGAAAGGCAAATCAGCGCTACAAAGATGTCACGCTTCCCATCGGTTAAAAACGCCATGCTGAAAAAAGTGTCAAAACCAGAAATGCAGGACAGGCCATGGAGAAATGGGAGCCTTGCTACACTGATGGGCGGGATGTAAATTGCCAACAGCCACTCTGGAGAAGCGTACGGTGTGTCCTGAAACATCTAAAAAACAAAGCTTCGAGAGCATACGGCACTTCCACTCATGGGGTTATAAATTGGGAAAATTAAAAATCAGCAAAACACAAGCACCCCAAACTTTAGGACTGCTCTGTTGACAAGGACCTCCACTTCATTCCACCTTCAATATCCCAGGAAAGAGAAAAATGGATAAAGAAGTTGTGGTCCTTATGTACAATGGAATATCACTCAGCCATGAAATCAATGTCATAAGGCTAGTAGCAGCATGATGAGTGGATTTAGGTACGACGATTCTAAGTGAAATAAGTCACACAGAAAAGGACACTTCTCATAAGGTATCACTTATAGAGGGAATGTAAAAACCGTTACACTTGAACTGAATTACAAAACAGAACAGAGTCACACATGCGGAAAACACACTATGGCTGCTTAACGGGAAAGGTGAGGTGGGGTGATACATAAAACAAGGGTTTCAAATTAGCTCAGATACCGTTCCATAAACCCAATATGTAATAGACAAGACCTACTCCTTGCTCAGAGAACTGGACTCAACACGCCCTATTCACCGCACAAGAATATATCTGACTAGTAATAATCTTAAAACCTATGTATTGATATCTCTCTGTTAGTGTGTCAAGTGGGTAAAAAGCGGCATAAACACAGCAGGGAAAAGCAGCTAAACCCCATTATAAAAATAAATTACTTTGAAAAACCCATGAAACAAAGACAGTGAAAGAGAGAGAAATTCTTACACAATGCGTTCAGGGGCTGTGATGCAACCTGGATTGACCATATCTAGACCCACAGCTGGATGAGACATAAGGGTGGACACTCTTGGGGCTGAGAGGTTTGGTGAGGTTGCGTGAGCAAACGCAGACCCTTTCAAGTAATACTGCATGGTACCCATCGCATGGGTCCCAAATCTCCAGGTTCAAGGGCATCTTCCTACATCGAAAACATGCATGAGAAACCCAGAAGATGGTACACCGTGTGATGGGGAAAGGTTTCTAAAACGCACCTCATTTCTCATCTGCTTGTGCCCGGGTTCGCTATTCCAGCCGCTTTACTAGCAATCTCCCTACTTGGAGCATCATCACCTTTAACCTCCTGTTCCGTACAGGTTGCAATTTGTCCTGAGGATGAACGGGAAGACGTGGAACCAATGAGAGACTAGCTCTTGGTGTTGGGACAGGCACAGGTCACTCTATTTTCCCATCAGGAAGAAGAATTAACCACAGGCTCAGCCTGCCCCCCGGATCAAGAACAGGGCCTGAAGCCATCCTGCGCTTTTGCGGCCATCTCCCAAAAACGCGAGTTGTAAAATGGAGGTTCAGGGCACTGCAATTCACAAACCTGCAGAGTTATAAATGATAACTCTCGTCCACAAATATATTGAGGGAAGGCAAAGAAGAGGATTTGAAATCAAGGCAGAATTGCAGGAAACAGATTTCAGGAGGTAGATTCAAATCGCCTTTAAAGCACATGAAAAGCGGCAAAACGTTGACAATGATGCCCTTGGCCAAAAAGGGCGTATGCGTTTTTTCCTGAATATATTCAGGAAAAAACGCATACGCCCTTTTTGGCCAACCAAGCAACCTGGAAAGGCAAATCAGCGCTACAAAGATGTCTCGCTTCCCATCGGTCAAAAGGGCCATGCTGAAAAAAGTGTCAAAACCAGAAATGCAGGACAGGCCATGGAGAAATGGGAGCCTTCCTACACTGATGGGCGGGATGTAAATTGCCAACAGCCACTCTGGAGAAGCGTACGGTGAGTCCTGAAACATCTAAAAAACAAAGCTTAGAGAGCATAGGGCACTTCCACTCATGGGGTTATAAATTGGGAAAATTAAAAATCAGCAAGACACAAGCACACCAAAGTTGAGGGCTGCTCTGTTGACAAGGACCTCCACTTCATTCCACCTTCAATATCCCAGGAAAGAGAAAAATGGATAAAGAAGTTGTGGTCCTTATGTACAATGGAATATCACTCAGCCGTGAAATCAATGTCATAAGGCTAGTAGCAGCATGATGAGTGGATTTAGGTATGACGACTCTAAGTGAAATAAGTCACACAGAAAAGGACACTTCTCATAAGGTATCACTTATAGAGGGAATGTAAAAACCGTTACACTTGAACTGAATTACAAAACAGAACAGAGGCACACATGCAGAAAACACACTATGGCTGCTTAACGGGAAAGGTGAGGTGGGGTGATACATAAAACAAGGGTTTCAAATTAGCTCAGATACCGTTCCATAAACCCAATATGTAATAGACAAGACCTACTCCTTGCTCAGAGAACTGGACTCAACACGCCCTATTCACCGCACAAGAATATATCTGACTAGTAATAATCTTAAAACCTATGTATTGATATCTCTCTGTTAGTGTGTCAAGTGGGTAAAAAGCGGCATAAACACAGCAGTGAAAAGCAGCTAAACCCCATTATAAAAATAAATTACTTTGAAAAACCCATGAAACAAAGACAGTGAAAGAGAGCGAAATTCTTACACAATGCGTTCAGGGGCTGTGATGCCACCTGGATTGACCATATCTAGACCCACAGCTGGATGAGACCTAAGGGTGGACACTCTTGGGGCTGAGAGGTTTGGTGAGGTTGGGTGAGCAAACGCAGACCCTTTAAAGTAATACTGCGTGGTACCCATCGCATGGGTCCCAAATCTCCAGGTTCAAGGGCATCTTCCTACATCGAAAACATGCATGAGAAACCCAGAAGATGGTACACCGTGTGATGTGGAAAGGTTTCTAAAACGCACCTCATTTCTTATCTCCTTGTGCCCGGGTTCGCTATTCCAGCCGCTTTACTAGCAATCTCCCTACTTGGAGCATCAGCACCTTTAACCTCCTGTTCCGTACAGGTTGCAATTTGTCCTGAGGATGAATGGGAAGACGTGGAACCAATGAGAGACTAGCTCTTGGTGTTGGGACAGGCACAGGTCACTCTATTTTCCCATAAGGAAGAAGAATTAACCACAGGCTCAGCCTGCCCACCGGAACCAGAACAGGGCCTGAAGCCATCCTGCGCTTTTGCGGCCAGCTCCCAAAAAAGCGAGTTGTAAAATGGAGGTTCAGGGCACTGCAATTCACAAACCTGCAGAGTTATAAATGATAACTCTCGTCCACAAATATATTGAGGGAAGGCAAAGAAGAGGATTTGAAATCAAGGCAGAATTGCAGGAAACAGATTTCAGGAGGTAGATTCGAATCGCCTTTAAAGCACATGAAAAGCGGCAAAACGTTGACAATGATGCCCTTGGCCAAAAAGGGCGTATGCGTTTTTTCCTGAATATATTCAGGAAAAAACGCATACGCCCTTTTTGGCCAACCAAGCAACCTGGAAAGGCAAATCAGCGCTACAAAGATGTCGCGCTTCCCATCGGTTAAAAAGGCCATGCTGAAAAAAGTGTCAAAACCAGAAATGCAGGACAGGCCATGGAGAAATGGGAGCCTTGCTACACTGATGGGCGGGATGTAAATTGCCAACAGCCACTCTGGAGAAGCGTACGGTGTGTCCTGAAACATCTAAAAAACAAAGCTTCGAGAGCATACGGCACTTCCACTCATGGGGTTATAAATTGGGAAAATTAAAAATCAGCAAGACACAAGCACCCCAAAGTTTAGGACTGCTCTGTTGACAAGGACCTCCACTTCATTCCACCTTCAATATCCCAGGAAAGAGAAAAATGGATAAAGAAGTTGTGGTCCTTATGTACAATGGAATATCACTCAGCCATGAAATCAATGTCATAAGGCTAGTAGCAGCATGATGAGTGGATTTAGGTACGACGATTCTAAGTGAAATAAGTCACACAGAAAAGGACACTTCTCATAAGGTATCACTTATAGAGGGAATGTAAAAACCGTTACACTTGAACTGAATTACAAAACAGAACAGAGTCACACATGCAGAAAACACACTATGGCTGCTTAACGGGAAAGGTGAGGTGGGGTGATACATAAAACAAGGGTTTCAAATTAGCTCAGATACCGTTCCATAAACCCAATATGTAATAGACAAGACCTACTCCTTGCTCAGAGAACTGGACTCAACACGCCCTATTCACCGCACAAGAATATATCTGACTAGTAATAATCTTAAAACCTATGTATTGATATCTCTCTGTTAGTGTGTCAAGTGGGTAAAAAGCGGCATAAACACAGCAGGGAAAAGCAGCTAAACCCCATTATAAAAATAAATTACTTTGAAAAACCCATGAAACAAAGACAGTGAAAGAGAGAGAAATTCTTACACAATGCGTTCAGGGGCTGTGATGCAACCTGGATTGACCATATCTAGACCCACAGCTGGATGAGACATAAGGGTGGACACTCTTGGGGCTGAGAGGTTTGGTGAGGTTGGGTGAGCAAACGCAGACCCTTTAATGTTATACTGCATGGTACCCATCGCATGGGTCCCAAATCTCCAGGTTCAAGGGCATCTTCCTACATCGAAAACATGCATGAGAAACCCAGAAGATGGTACACCGTGTGATGGGGAAAGGTTTCTAAAACGCACCTCATTTCTCATCTGCTTGTGCCCGGGTTCGCTATTCCAGCCGCTTTACTAGCAATCTCCCTACTTGGAGCATCATCACCTTTAACCTCCTGTTCCGTACAGGTTGCAATTTGTCCTGAGGATGAACGGGAAGACGTGGAACCAATGAGAGACTAGCTCTTGGTGTTGGCACAGGCACAGGTCACTCTATTTTCCCATCAGGAAGAAGAATTAACCACAGGCTCAGCCTGCCCCCCGGATCAAGAACAGGGCCTGAAGCCATCCTGCGCTTTTGCGGCCATCTCCCAAAAACGCGAGTTGTAAAATGGAGGTTCAGGGCACTGCAATTCACAAACCTGCAGAGTTATAAATGATAACTCTCGTCCACAAATATATTGAGGGAAGGCAAAGAAGAGGATTTGAAATCAAGGCAGAATTGCAGGAAACAGATTTCAGGAGGTAGATTCAAATCGCCTTTAAAGCACATGAAAAGCGGCAAAACGTTGACAATGATGCCCTTGGCCAAAAAGGGCGTATGCGTTTTTTCCTGAATATATTCAGGAAAAAACGCATACGCCCTTTTTGGCCAACCAAGCAACCTGGAAAGGCAAATCAGCGCTACAAAGAAGTCTCGCTTCCCATCGGTTAAAAGGGCCATGCTGAAAAAAGTGTCAAAACCAGAAATGCAGGACAGGCCATGGAGAAATGGGAGCCTTGCTACACTGATGGGCGGGATGTAAATTGCCAACAGCCACTCTGGAGAAGAGTACGGTGTGTCCTGAAACATCTAAAAAACACAGCTTAGAGAGCATAGGGCACTTCCACTCATGGGGGTATAAATTGGGAAAATGAAAAATCAGCACGACACAAGCACCCCAAAGTTGAGGGCTGCTCTGTTGACAAGGACCTCCACTTCATTCCACCTTCAATATCCCAGGAAAGAGAAAAATGGATAAAGAAGTTGTGGTCCTTATGTACAATGGAATATCACTCAGCCGTGAAATCAATGTCATAAGGCTAGTAGCAGCATGATGAGTGGATTTAGGTATGACGACTCTAAGTGAAATAAGTCACACAGAAAAGGACACTTCTCATAAGGTATCACTTATAGAGGGAATGTAAAAACCGTTACACTTGAACTGAATTACAAAACAGAACAGAGTCACACATGCAGAAAACACACTATGGCTGCTTAACGGGAAAGGTGAGGTGGGGTGATACATAAAACAAGGGTTTCAAATTAGCTCAGATACCGTTCCATAAACCCAATATGTAATAGACAAGACCTACTCCTTGCTCAGAGAACTGGACTCAACACGCCCTATTCACCGCACAAGAATATATCTGACTAGTAATAATCTTAAAACCTATGTATTGATATCTCTCTGTTAGTGTGTCAAGTGGGTAAAAAGCGGCATAAACACAGCAGTGAAAAGCAGCTAAACCCCATTATAAAAATAAATTACTTTGAAAAACCCATGAAACAAAGACAGTGAAAGAGAGCGAAATTCTTACACAATGCGTTCAGGGGCTGTGATGCCACCTGGATTGACCATATCTAGACCCACAGCTGGATGAGACCTAAGGGTGGACACTGTTGCGGCTGAGAGGTTTGGTGAGGTTGGGTGAGCAAACGCAGACCCTTTAAAGTAATACTGCGTGGTACCCATCGCATGGGTCCCAAATCTCCAGGTTCAAGGGCATCTTCCTACATCGAAAACATGCATGAGAAACCCAGAAGATGGTACACCGTGTGATGTGGAAAGGTTTCTAAAACGCACCTCATTTCTCATCTCCTTGTGCCCGGGTTCGCTATTCCAGCCGCTTTACTAGCAATCTCCCTACTTGGAGCATCAGCACCTTTAACCTCCTGTTCCGTACAGGTTGCAATTTGTCCTGAGGATGAATGGGAAGACGTGGAACCAATGAGAGACTAGCTCTTGGTGTTGGGACAGGCACAGGTCACTCTATTTTCCCATCAGGAAGAAGAATTAACCACAGGCTCAGCCTGCCCACCGGAACCAGAACAGGGCCTGAAGCCATCCTGCGCTTTTGCGGCCAGCTCCCAAAAAAGCGAGTTGTAAAATGGAGGTTCAGGGCACTGCAATTCACAAACCTGCAGAGTTATAAATGATAACTCTCGTCCACAAATATATTGAGGGAAGGCAAAGAAGAGGATTTGAAATCAAGGCAGAATTGCAGGAAACAGATTTCAGGAGGTAGATTCGAATCGCCTTTAAAGCTCATGAAAAGCGGCAAAACGTTGACAATGATGCCCTTGGCCAAAAAGGGCTTATGCGTTTTTTCCTGAATATATTCAGGAAAAAACGCATACGCCCTTTTTGGCCAACCAAGCAACCTGGAAAGGCAAATCAGCGCTACAAAGATGTCACGCTTCCCATCGGTTAAAAAGGCCATGCTGAAAAAAGTGTCAAAACCAGAAATGCAGGACAGGCCATGGAGAAATGGGAGCCTTGCTACACTGATGGGCGGGATGTAAATTGCCAACAGCCACTCTGGAGAAGCGTACGGTGTGTCCTGAAACATCTAAAAAACAAAGCTTCGAGAGCATACGGCACTTCCACTCATGGGGTTATAAATTGGGAAAATTAAAAATCAGCAAAACACAAGCACCCCAAAGTTTAGGACTGCTCTGTTGACAAGGACCTCCACTTCATTCCACCTTCAATATCCCAGGAAAGAGAAAAATGGATAAAGAAGTTGTGGTCCTTATGTACAATGGAATATCACTCAGCCATGAAATCAATGTCATAAGGCTAGTAGCAGCATGATGAGTGGATTTAGGTACGACGATTCTAAGTGAAATAAGTCACACAGAAAAGGACACTTCTCATAAGGTATCACTTATAGAGGGAATGTAAAAACCGTTACACTTGAACTGAATTACAAAACAGAACAGAGTCACACATGCGGAAAACACACTATGGCTGCTTAACGGGAAAGGTGAGGTGGGGTGATACATAAAACAAGGGTTTCAAATTAGCTCAGATACCGTTCCATAAACCCAATATGTAATAGACAAGACCTACTCCTTGCTCAGAGAACTGGACTCAACACGCCCTATTCACCGCACAAGAATATATCTGACTAGTAATAATCTTAAAACCTATGTATTGATATCTCTCTGTTAGTGTGTCAAGTGGGTAAAAAGCGGCATAAACACAGCAGGGAAAAGCAGCTAAACCCCATTATAAAAATAAATTACTTTGAAAAACCCATGAAACAAAGACAGTGAAAGAGAGAGAAATTCTTACACAATGCGTTCAGGGGCTGTGATGCAACCTGGATTGACCATATCTAGACCCACAGCTGGATGAGACATAAGGGTGGACACTCTTGGGGCTGAGAGGTTTGGTGAGGTTGCGTGAGCAAACGCAGACCCTTTCAAGTAATACTGCATGGTACCCATCGCATGGGTCCCAAATCTCCAGGTTCAAGGGCATCTTCCTACATCGAAAACATGCATGAGAAACCCAGAAGATGGTACACCGTGTGATGGGGAAAGGTTTCTAAAACGCACCTCATTTCTCATCTGCTTGTGCCCGGGTTCGCTATTCCAGCCGCTTTACTAGCAATCTCCCTACTTGGAGCATCATCACCTTTAACCTCCTGTTCCGTACAGGTTGCAATTTGTCCTGAGGATGAACGGGAAGACGTGGAACCAATGAGAGACTAGCTCTTGGTGTTGGGACAGGCACAGGTCACTCTATTTTCCCATCAGGAAGAAGAATTAACCACAGGCTCAGCCTGCCCCCCGGATCAAGAACAGGGCCTGAAGCCATCCTGCGCTTTTGCGGCCATCTCCCAAAAACGCGAGTTGTAAAATGGAGGTTCAGGGCACTGCAATTCACAAACCTGCAGAGTTATAAATGATAACTCTCGTCCACAAATATATTGAGGGAAGGCAAAGAAGAGGATTTGAAATCAAGGCAGAATTGCAGGAAACAGATTTCAGGAGGTAGATTCAAATCGCCTTTAAAGCACATGAAAAGCGGCAAAACGTTGACAATGATGCCCTTGGCCAAAAAGGGCGTATGCGTTTTTTCCTGAATATATTCAGGAAAAAACGCATACGCCATTTTTGGCCAACCAAGCAACCTGGAAAGGCAAATCAGCGCTACAAAGAAGTCTCGCTTCCCATCGGTTAAAAGGGCCATGCTGAAAAAAGTGTCAAAACCAGAAATGCAGGACAGGCCATGGAGAAATGGGAGCCTTGCTACACTGATGGGCGGAATGTAAATTGCCAACAGCCACTCTGGAGAAGAGTACGGTGTGTCCTGAAACATCTAAAAAACACAGCTTAGAGAGCATAGGGCACTTCCACTCATGGGGGTATAAATTGGGAAAATGAAAAATCAGCAAGACACAAGCACCCCAAAGTTTAGGGCTGCTCTGTTGACAAGGACCTCCACTTCATTCCACCTTCAATATCCCAGGAAAGAGAAAAATGGATAAAGAAGTTGTGGTCCTTATGTACAATGGAATATCACTCTGCCATGAAATCAATGTCATAAGGCTAGTAGCAGCATGATGAGTGGATTTAGGTACGACGATTCTAAGTGAAATAAGTCACACAGAAAAGGACACTTCTCATAAGGTATCACTGATAGAGGGAATGTAAAAACCGTTACACTTGAACAGAATTACAAAACAGAACAGAGTCACACATGCAGAAAACACACTATGGCTGCTTAACGGGAAAGGTGAGGTGGGGTGATACATAAAACAAGGGTTTCAAATTAGCTCAGATACCGTTCCATAAACCCAATATGTAATAGACAAGACCTACTCCTTGCTCAGAGAACTGGACTCAACACGCCCTATTCACCGCACAAGAATATATCTGACTAGTAATAATCTTAAAACCTATGTATTGATATCTCTCTGTTAGTGTGTCAAGTGGGTGTAAAGCGGCATAAACACAGCAGTGAAAAGCAGCTAAACCCCATTATAAAAATAAATTACTTTGAAAAACCCATGAAACAAAGACAGTGAAAGAGATAGAAATTCTTACACAATGCGTTCACGGGCTGTGATGCAACCTGGATTGACCATATCTAGACCCACAGCTGGATGAGACATAAGGGTGGACACTCTTGGGGCTGAGAGGTTTGGTGAGGTTGGGTGAGCAAACGCAGACCCTTTAAAGTAATACTGCATGGTGCCCATCGCATGGGTCCCAAATCACCAGGTTCAAGGGCATCTTCCTACATCGAAAACATGCATGAGAAACCCAGAAGATGGTACACTGTGTGATGTGGAAAGGTTTCTAAAACGCACCTCATTTCTCATCTCCTTGTGCCCGGGTTCGCTATTCCAGCCGCTTTACTAGCAATCTCCCTACTTGGAGCATCAGCACCTTTAACCTCCTGTTCCGTACAGGTTGCAATTTGTCCTGAGGATGAACGGGAAGACGTGGAACCAATGAGAGACTAGCTCTTGGTGTTGGGACAGGCACAGGTCACTCTATTTTCCCATCAGGAAGAAGAATTAACCACAGGCTCAGCCTGCCCCCCGGAACCAGAACAGGGCCTGAAGCCATCCTGCGCTTTTGCGGCCAGCTCCCAAAAAAGCGAGTTGTAAAATGGAGGTTCAGGGCACTGCAATTCACAAACCTGCAGAGTTATAAATGATAACTCTCGTCCACAAATATATTGAGGGAAGGCAAAGAAGAGGATTTGAAATCAAGGCAGAATTGCAGGAAACAGATTTCAGGAGGTAGATTCGAATCGCCTTTAAAGCACATGAAAAGCGGCAAAACGTTGACAATGATGCCCTTGGCCAAAAAGGGCGTATGCGTTTTTTCCTGAATATATTCAGGAAAAAACGCATACGCCCTTTTTGGCCAACCAAGCAACCTGGAAAGGCAAATCAGCGCTACAAAGATGTCTCGCTTCCCATCGGTCAAAAGGGCCATGCTGAAAAAAGTGTCAAAACCAGAAATGCAGGACAGGCCATGGAGAAATGGGAGCCTTGCTACACTGATGGGCGGGATGTAAATTGCCAACAGCCACTCTGGAGAAGCGTACGGTGAGTCCTGAAACATCTAAAAAACAAAGCTTAGAGAGCATAGGGCACTTCCACTCATGGGGTTATAAATTGGGAAAATTAAAAATCAGCAAGACACAAGCACCCCAAAGTTGAGGGCTGCTCTGTTGACAAGGACCTCCACTTCATTCCACCTTCAATATCCCAGGAAAGAGAAAAATGGATAAAGAAGTTGTGGTCCTTATGTACAATGGAATATCACTCAGCCGTGAAATCAATGTCATAAGGCTAGTAGCAGCATGATGAGTGGATTTAGGTATGACGACTCTAAGTGAAATAAGTCACACAGAAAAGGACACTTCTCATAAGGTATCACTTATAGAGGGAATGTAAAAACCGTTACACTTGAACTGAATTACAAAACAGAACAGAGGCACACATGCAGAAAACACACTATGGCTGCTTAACGGGAAAGGTGAGGTGGGGTGATACATAAAACAAGGGTTTCAAATTAGCTCAGATACCGTTCCATAAACCCAATATGTAATAGACAAGACCTACTCCTTGCTCAGAGAACTGGACTCAACACGCCCTATTCACCGCACAAGAATATATCTGACTAGTAATAATCTTAAAACCTATGTATTGATATCTCTCTGTTAGTGTGTCAAGTGGGTAAAAAGCGGCATAAACACAGCAGTGAAAAGCAGCTAAACCCCATTATAAAAATAAATTACTTTGAAAAACCCATGAAACAAAGACAGTGAAAGAGAGCGAAATTCTTACACAATGCGTTCAGGGGCTGTGATGCCACCTGGATTGACCATATCTAGACCCACAGCTGGATGAGACCTAAGGGTGGACACTCTTGGGGCTGAGAGGTTTGGTGAGGTTGGGTGAGCAAACGCAGACCCTTTAAAGTAATACTGCGTGGTACCCATCGCATGGGTCCCAAATCTCCAGGTTCAAGGGCATCTTCCTACATCGAAAACATGCATGAGAAACCCAGAAGATGGTACACCGTGTGATGTGGAAAGGTTTCTAAAACGCACCTCATTTCTTATCTCCTTGTGCCCGGGTTCGCTATTCCAGCCGCTTTACTAGCAATCTCCCTACTTGGAGCATCAGCACCTTTAACCTCCTGTTCCGTACAGGTTGCAATTTGTCCTGAGGATGAATGGGAAGACGTGGAACCAATGAGAGACTAGCTCTTGGTGTTGGGACAGGCATAGGTCACTCTATTTTCCCATCAGGAAGAAGAATTAACCACAGGCTCAGCCTGCCCCCCGGAACCAGAACAGGGCCTGAAGCCATCCTGCGCTTTTGCGGCCAGCTCCCAAAAAAGCGAGTTGTAAAATGGAGGTTCAGGGCACTGCAATTCACAAACCTGCAGAGTTATAAATGATAACTCTCGTCCACAAATATATTGAGGGAAGGCAAAGAAGAGGATTTGAAATCAAGGCAGAATTGCAGGAAACAGATTTCAGGAGGTAGATTCGAATCGCCTTTAAAGCACATGAAAAGCGGCAAAACGTTGACAATGATGCCCTTGGCCAAAAAGGGCGTATGCGTTTTTTCCTGAATATATTCAGGAAAAAACGCATACGCCCTTTTTGGCCAACCAAGCAACCTGGAAAGGCAAATCAGCGCTACAAAGATGTCGCGCTTCCCATCGGTTAAAAAGGCCATGCTGAAAAAAGTGTCAAAACCAGAAATGCAGGACAGGCCATGGAGAAATGGGAGCCTTGCTACACTGATGGGCGGGATGTAAATTGCCAACAGCCACTCTGGAGAAGCGTACGGTGTGTCCTGAAACATCTAAAAAACAAAGCTTTGAGAGCATACGGCACTTCCACTCATGGGGTTATAAATTGGGAAAATTAAAAATCAGCAAGACACAAGCACCCCAAAGTTTAGGACTGCTCTGTTGACAAGGACCTCCACTTCATTCCACCTTCAATATCCCAGGAAAGAGAAAAATGGATAAAGAAGTTGTGGTCCTTATGTACAATGGAATATCACTCAGCCATGAAATCAATGTCATAAGGCTAGTAGCAGCATGATGAGTGGATTTAGGTACGACGATTCTAAGTGAAATAAGTCACACAGAAAAGGACACTTCTCATAAGGTATCACTGATAGAGGGAATGTAAAAACCGTTACACTTGAACTGAATTACAAAACAGAACAGAGTCACACATGCAGAAAACACACTATGGCTGCTTAACGGGAAAGGTGAGGTGGGGTGATACATAAAACAAGGGTTTCAAATTAGCTCAGATACCGTTCCATAAAACCAATATGTAATAGACAAGACCTACTCCTTGCTCAGAGAACTGGACTCAACACGCCCTATTCACCGCACAAGAATATATCTGACTAGTAATAATCTTAAAACCTATGTATTGATATCTCTCTGTTAGTGTGTCAAGTGGGTAAAAAGCGGCATAAACACAGCAGTGAAAAGCAGCTAAACCCCATTATAAAAATAAATTACTTTGAAAAACCCATGAAACAAAGACAGTGAAAGAGAGAGAAATTCTTACACAATGCGTTCAGGGGCTGTGATGCAACCTGGATTGACCATATCTAGACCCACAGCTGGATGAGACATAAGGGTGGACACTCTTGGGGCTGAGAGGTTTGGTGAGGTTGGGTGAGCAAACGCAGACCCTTTAAAGTTATACTGCATGGTACCCATCGCATGGGTCCCAAATCTCCAGGTTCAAGGGCATCTTCCTACATCGAAAACATGCATGAGAAACCCAGAAGATGGTACACCGTGTGATGGGGAAAGGTTTCTAAAACGCACCTCATTTCTCATCTGCTTGTGCCCGGGTTCGCTATTCCAGCCGCTTTACTAGCAATCTCCCTACTTGGAGCATCAGCACCTTTAACCTCCTGTTCCGTACAGGTTGCAATTTGTCCTGAGGATGAACGGGAAGACGTGGAACCAATGAGAGACTAGCTCTTCGTGTTGGGACAGGCACAGGTCACTCTATTTTCCCATCAGGAAGAAGAATTAACCACAGGCTCAGCCTGCCCCCCGGAACCAGAACAGGGCCTGAAGCCATCCTGCGCTTTTGCGGCCAGCTCCCAAAAAAGCGAGTTGTAAAATGGAGGTTCAGGGCACTGCAATTCACAAACCTGCAGAGTTATAAATGATAACTCTCGTCCACAAATATATTGAGGGAAGGCAAAGAAGAGGATTTGAAATCAAGGCAGAATTGCAGGAAACAGATTTCAGGAGGTAGATTCGAATCGCCTTTAAAGCACATGAAAAGCGGCAAAACGTTGACAATGATGCCCTTGGCCAAAAAGGGCGTATGCGTTTTTTCCTGAATATATTCAGGAAAAAACGCATACGCCCTTTTTGGCCAACCAAGCAACCTGGAAAGGCAAATCAGCGCTACAAAAATGTCTCGCTTCCCATCGGTTAAAAAGGCCATGCTGAAAAAAGTGTCAAAACCAGAAATGCAGGACAGGCCATGGAGAAATGGGAGCCTTGCTACACTGATGGGCGGGATGTAAATTGCCAACAGCCACTCTGGAGAAGCGTACGGTGAGTCCTGAAACATCTAAAAAACAAAGCTTAGAGAGCATAGGGAACTTCCACTCATGGGGTTATAAATTGGGAAAATTAAAAATCAGCAAGACACAAGCACCCCAAAGTTGAGGGCTGCTCTGTTGACAAGGACCTCCACTTCATTCCACCTTCAATATCCCAGGAAAGAGAAAAATGGATAAAGAAGTTGTGGTCCTTATGTACAATGGAATATCACTCAGCCGTGAAATCAATGTCATAAGGCTAGTAGCAGCATGATGAGTGGATTTAGGTATGACGACTCTAAGTGAAATAAGTCACACAGAAAAGGACACTTCTCATAAGGTATCACTTATAGAGGGAATGTAAAAACCGTTACACTTGAACTGAATTACAAAACAGAACAGAGTCACACATGCAGAAAACACACTATGGCTGCTTAACGGGAAAGGTGAGGTGGGGTGATACATAAAACAAGGGTTTCAAATTAGCTCAGATACCGTTCCATAAACCCAATATGTAATAGACAAGACCTACTCCTTGCTCAGAGAACTGGACTCAACACGCCCTATTCACCGCACAAGAATATATCTGACTAGTAATAATCTTAAAACCTATGTATTGATATCTCTCTGTTAGTGTGTCAAGTGGGTAAAAAGCGGCATAAACACAGCAGTGAAAAGCAGCTAAACCCCATTATAAAAATAAATTACTTTGAAAAACCCATGAAACAAAGACAGTGAAAGAGAGCGAAATTCTTACACAATGCGTTCAGGGGCTGTGATGCCACCTGGATTGACCATATCTAGACCCACAGCTGGATGAGACCTAAGGGTGGACACTGTTGCGGCTGAGAGGTTTGGTGAGGTTGGGTGAGCAAACGCAGACCCTTTAAAGTAATACTGCGTGGTACCCATCGCATGGGTCCCAAATCTCCAGGTTCAAGGGCATCTTCCTACATCGAAAACATGCATGAGAAACCCAGAAGATGGTACACCGTGTGATGTGGAAAGGTTTCTAAAACGCACCTCATTTCTCATCTCCTTGTGCCCGGGTTCGCTATTCCAGCCGCTTTACTAGCAATCTCCCTACTTGGAGCATCAGCACCTTTAACCTCCTGTTCCGTACAGGTTGCAATTTGTCCTGAGGATGAATGGGAAGACGTGGAACCAATGAGAGACTAGCTCTTGGTGTTGGGACAGGCACAGGTCACTCTATTTTCCCATCAGGAAGAAGAATTAACCACAGGCTCAGCCTGCCCACCGGAACCAGAACAGGGCCTGAAGCCATCCTGCGCTTTTGCGGCCAGCTCCCAAAAAAGCGAGTTGTAAAATGGAGGTTCAGGGCACTGCAATTCACAAACCTGCAGAGTTATAAATGATAACTCTCGTCCACAAATATATTGAGGGAAGGCAAAGAAGAGGATTTGAAATCAAGGCAGAATTGCAGGAAACAGATTTCAGGAGGTAGATTCGAATCGCATTTAAAGCTCATGAAAAGCGGCAAAACGTTGACAATGATGCCCTTGGCCAAAAAGGGCGTATGCGTTTTTTCCTGAATATATTCAGGAAAAAACGCATACGCCCTTTTTGGCCAACCAAGCAACCTGGAAAGGCAAATCAGCGCTACAAAGATGTCACGCTTCCCATCGGTTAAAAACGCCATGCTGAAAAAAGTGTCAAAACCAGAAATGCAGGACAGGCCATGGAGAAATGGGAGCCTTGCTACACTGATGGGCGGGATGTAAATTGCCAACAGCCACTCTGGAGAAGCGTACGGTGTGTCCTGAAACATCTAAAAAACAAAGCTTCGAGAGCATACGGCACTTCCACTCATGGGGTTATAAATTGGGAAAATTAAAAATCAGCAAAACACAAGCACCCCAAACTTTAGGACTGCTCTGTTGACAAGGACCTCCACTTCATTCCACCTTCAATATCCCAGGAAAGAGAAAAATGGATAAAGAAGTTGTGGTCCTTATGTACAATGGAATATCACTCAGCCATGAAATCAATGTCATAAGGCTAGTAGCAGCATGATGAGTGGATTTAGGTACGACGATTCTAAGTGAAATAAGTCACACAGAAAAGGACACTTCTCATAAGGTATCACTTATAGAGGGAATGTAAAAACCGTTACACTTGAACTGAATTACAAAACAGAACAGAGTCACACATGCGGAAAACACACTATGGCTGCTTAACGGGAAAGGTGAGGTGGGGTGATACATAAAACAAGGGTTTCAAATTAGCTCAGATACCGTTCCATAAACCCAATATGTAATAGACAAGACCTACTCCTTGCTCAGAGAACTGGACTCAACACGCCCTATTCACCGCACAAGAATATATCTGACTAGTAATAATCTTAAAACCTATGTATTGATATCTCTCTGTTAGTGTGTCAAGTGGGTAAAAAGCGGCATAAACACAGCAGGGAAAAGCAGCTAAACCCCATTATAAAAATAAATTACTTTGAAAAACCCATGAAACAAAGACAGTGAAAGAGAGAGAAATTCTTACACAATGCGTTCAGGGGCTGTGATGCAACCTGGATTGACCATATCTAGACCCACAGCTGGATGAGACATAAGGGTGGACACTCTTGGGGCTGAGAGGTTTGGTGAGGTTGCGTGAGCAAACGCAGACCCTTTCAAGTAATACTGCATGGTACCCATCGCATGGGTCCCAAATCTCCAGGTTCAAGGGCATCTTCCTACATCGAAAACATGCATGAGAAACCCAGAAGATGGTACACCGTGTGATGGGGAAAGGTTTCTAAAACGCACCTCATTTCTCATCTGCTTGTGCCCGGGTTCGCTATTCCAGCCGCTTTACTAGCAATCTCCCTACTTGGAGCATCATCACCTTTAACCTCCTGTTCCGTACAGGTTGCAATTTGTCCTGAGGATGAACGGGAAGACGTGGAACCAATGAGAGACTAGCTCTTGGTGTTGGGACAGGCACAGGTCACTCTATTTTCCCATCAGGAAGAAGAATTAACCACAGGCTCAGCCTGCCCCCCGGATCAAGAACAGGGCCTGAAGCCATCCTGCGCTTTTGCGGCCATCTCCCAAAAACGCGAGTTGTAAAATGGAGGTTCAGGGCACTGCAATTCACAAACCTGCAGAGTTATAAATGATAACTCTCGTCCACAAATATATTGAGGGAAGGCAAAGAAGAGGATTTGAAATCAAGGCAGAATTGCAGGAAACAGATTTCAGGAGGTAGATTCAAATCGCCTTTAAAGCACATGAAAAGCGGCAAAACGTTGACAATGATGCCCTTGGCCAAAAAGGGCGTATGCGTTTTTTCCTGAATATATTCAGGAAAAAACGCATACGCCCTTTTTGGCCAACCAAGCAACCTGGAAAGGCAAATCAGCGCTACAAAGATGTCTCGCTTCCCATCGGTCAAAAGGGCCATGCTGAAAAAAGTGTCAAAACCAGAAATGCAGGACAGGCCATGGAGAAATGGGAGCCTTCCTACACTGATGGGCGGGATGTAAATTGCCAACAGCCACTCTGGAGAAGCGTACGGTGAGTCCTGAAACATCTAAAAAACAAAGCTTAGAGAGCATAGGGCACTTCCACTCATGGGGTTATAAATTGGGAAAATTAAAAATCAGCAAGACACAAGCACACCAAAGTTGAGGGCTGCTCTGTTGACAAGGACCTCCACTTCATTCCACCTTCAATATCCCAGGAAAGAGAAAAATGGATAAAGAAGTTGTGGTCCTTATGTACAATGGAATATCACTCAGCCGTGAAATCAATGTCATAAGGCTAGTAGCAGCATGATGAGTGGATTTAGGTATGACGACTCTAAGTGAAATAAGTCACACAGAAAAGGACACTTCTCATAAGGTATCACTTATAGAGGGAATGTAAAAACCGTTACACTTGAACTGAATTACAAAACAGAACAGAGGCACACATGCAGAAAACACACTATGGCTGCTTAACGGGAAAGGTGAGGTGGGGTGATACATAAAACAAGGGTTTCAAATTAGCTCAGATACCGTTCCATAAACCCAATATGTAATAGACAAGACCTACTCCTTGCTCAGAGAACTGGACTCAACACGCCCTATTCACCGCACAAGAATATATCTGACTAGTAATAATCTTAAAACCTATGTATTGATATCTCTCTGTTAGTGTGTCAAGTGGGTAAAAAGCGGCATAAACACAGCAGTGAAAAGCAGCTAAACCCCATTATAAAAATAAATTACTTTGAAAAACCCATGAAACAAAGACAGTGAAAGAGAGCGAAATTCTTACACAATGCGTTCAGGGGCTGTGATGCCACCTGGATTGACCATATCTAGACCCACAGCTGGATGAGACCTAAGGGTGGACACTCTTGGGGCTGAGAGGTTTGGTGAGGTTGGGTGAGCAAACGCAGACCCTTTAAAGTAATACTGCGTGGTACCCATCGCATGGGTCCCAAATCTCCAGGTTCAAGGGCATCTTCCTACATCGAAAACATGCATGAGAAACCCAGAAGATGGTACACCGTGTGATGTGGAAAGGTTTCTAAAACGCACCTCATTTCTTATCTCCTTGTGCCCGGGTTCGCTATTCCAGCCGCTTTACTAGCAATCTCCCTACTTGGAGCATCAGCACCTTTAACCTCCTGTTCCGTACAGGTTGCAATTTGTCCTGAGGATGAATGGGAAGACGTGGAACCAATGAGAGACTAGCTCTTGGTGTTGGGACAGGCACAGGTCACTCTATTTTCCCATAAGGAAGAAGAATTAACCACAGGCTCAGCCTGCCCACCGGAACCAGAACAGGGCCTGAAGCCATCCTGCGCTTTTGCGGCCAGCTCCCAAAAAAGCGAGTTGTAAAATGGAGGTTCAGGGCACTGCAATTCACAAACCTGCAGAGTTATAAATGATAACTCTCGTCCACAAATATATTGAGGGAAGGCAAAGAAGAGGATTTGAAATCAAGGCAGAATTGCAGGAAACAGATTTCAGGAGGTAGATTCGAATCGCCTTTAAAGCACATGAAAAGCGGCAAAACGTTGACAATGATGCCCTTGGCCAAAAAGGGCGTATGCGTTTTTTCCTGAATATATTCAGGAAAAAACGCATACGCCCTTTTTGGCCAACCAAGCAACCTGGAAAGGCAAATCAGCGCTACAAAGATGTCGCGCTTCCCATCGGTTAAAAAGGCCATGCTGAAAAAAGTGTCAAAACCAGAAATGCAGGACAGGCCATGGAGAAATGGGAGCCTTGCTACACTGATGGGCGGGATGTAAATTGCCAACAGCCACTCTGGAGAAGCGTACGGTGTGTCCTGAAACATCTAAAAAACAAAGCTTCGAGAGCATACGGCACTTCCACTCATGGGGTTATAAATTGGGAAAATTAAAAATCAGCAAGACACAAGCACCCCAAAGTTTAGGACTGCTCTGTTGACAAGGACCTCCACTTCATTCCACCTTCAATATCCCAGGAAAGAGAAAAATGGATAAAGAAGTTGTGGTCCTTATGTACAATGGAATATCACTCAGCCATGAAATCAATGTCATAAGGCTAGTAGCAGCATGATGAGTGGATTTAGGTACGACGATTCTAAGTGAAATAAGTCACACAGAAAAGGACACTTCTCATAAGGTATCACTTATAGAGGGAATGTAAAAACCGTTACACTTGAACTGAATTACAAAACAGAACAGAGTCACACATGCAGAAAACACACTATGGCTGCTTAACGGGAAAGGTGAGGTGGGGTGATACATAAAACAAGGGTTTCAAATTAGCTCAGATACCGTTCCATAAACCCAATATGTAATAGACAAGACCTACTCCTTGCTCAGAGAACTGGACTCAACACGCCCTATTCACCGCACAAGAATATATCTGACTAGTAATAATCTTAAAACCTATGTATTGATATCTCTCTGTTAGTGTGTCAAGTGGGTAAAAAGCGGCATAAACACAGCAGGGAAAAGCAGCTAAACCCCATTATAAAAATAAATTACTTTGAAAAACCCATGAAACAAAGACAGTGAAAGAGAGAGAAATTCTTACACAATGCGTTCAGGGGCTGTGATGCAACCTGGATTGACCATATCTAGACCCACAGCTGGATGAGACATAAGGGTGGACACTCTTGGGGCTGAGAGGTTTGGTGAGGTTGGGTGAGCAAACGCAGACCCTTTAATGTTATACTGCATGGTACCCATCGCATGGGTCCCAAATCTCCAGGTTCAAGGGCATCTTCCTACATCGAAAACATGCATGAGAAACCCAGAAGATGGTACACCGTGTGATGGGGAAAGGTTTCTAAAACGCACCTCATTTCTCATCTGCTTGTGCCCGGGTTCGCTATTCCAGCCGCTTTACTAGCAATCTCCCTACTTGGAGCATCATCACCTTTAACCTCCTGTTCCGTACAGGTTGCAATTTGTCCTGAGGATGAACGGGAAGACGTGGAACCAATGAGAGACTAGCTCTTGGTGTTGGCACAGGCACAGGTCACTCTATTTTCCCATCAGGAAGAAGAATTAACCACAGGCTCAGCCTGCCCCCCGGATCAAGAACAGGGCCTGAAGCCATCCTGCGCTTTTGCGGCCATCTCCCAAAAACGCGAGTTGTAAAATGGAGGTTCAGGGCACTGCAATTCACAAACCTGCAGAGTTATAAATGATAACTCTCGTCCACAAATATATTGAGGGAAGGCAAAGAAGAGGATTTGAAATCAAGGCAGAATTGCAGGAAACAGATTTCAGGAGGTAGATTCAAATCGCCTTTAAAGCACATGAAAAGCGGCAAAACGTTGACAATGATGCCCTTGGCCAAAAAGGGCGTATGCGTTTTTTCCTGAATATATTCAGGAAAAAACGCATACGCCCTTTTTGGCCAACCAAGCAACCTGGAAAGGCAAATCAGCGCTACAAAGAAGTCTCGCTTCCCATCGGTTAAAAGGGCCATGCTGAAAAAAGTGTCAAAACCAGAAATGCAGGACAGGCCATGGAGAAATGGGAGCCTTGCTACACTGATGGGCGGGATGTAAATTGCCAACAGCCACTCTGGAGAAGAGTACGGTGTGTCCTGAAACATCTAAAAAACACAGCTTAGAGAGCATAGGGCACTTCCACTCATGGGGGTATAAATTGGGAAAATGAAAAATCAGCACGACACAAGCACCCCAAAGTTTAGGGCTGCTCTGTTGACAAGGACCTCCACTTCATTCCACCTTCAATATCCCAGGAAAGAGAAAAATGGATAAAGAAGTTGTGGTCCTTATGTACAATGGAATATCACTCTGCCATGAAATCAATGTCATAAGGCTAGTAGCAGCATGATGAGTGGATTTAGGTACGACGATTCTAAGTGAAATAAGTCACACAGAAAAGGACACTTCTCATAAGGTATCACTGATAGAGGGAATGTAAAAACCGTTACACTTGAACAGAATTACAAAACAGAACAGAGTCACACATGCAGAAAACACACTATGGCTGCTTAACGGGAAAGGTGAGGTGGGGTGATACATAAAACAAGGGTTTCAAATTAGCTCAGATACCGTTCCATAAACCCAATATGTAATAGACAAGACCTACTCCTTGCTCAGAGAACTGGACTCAACACGCCCTATTCACCGCACAAGAATATATCTGACTAGTAATAATCTTAAAACCTATGTATTGATATCTCTCTGTTAGTGTGTCAAGTGGGTGTAAAGCGGCATAAACACAGCAGTGAAAAGCAGCTAAACCCCATTATAAAAATAAATTACTTTGAAAAACCCATGAAACAAAGACAGTGAAAGAGATAGAAATTCTTACACAATGCGTTCACGGGCTGTGATGCAACCTGGATTGACCATATCTAGACCCACAGCTGGATGAGACATAAGGGTGGACACTCTTGGGGCTGAGAGGTTTGGTGAGGTTGGGTGAGCAAACGCAGACCGTTTAAAGTAATACTGCATGGTGCCCATCGCATGGGTCCCAAATCTCCAGGTTCAAGGGCATCTTCCTACATCGAAAACATGCATGAGAAACCCAGAAGATGGTACACTGTGTGATGTGGAAAGGTTTCTAAAACGCACCTCATTTCTCATCTCCTTGTGCCCGGGTTCGCTATTCCAGCCGCTTTACTAGCAATCTCCCTACTTGGAGCATCAGCACCTTTAACCTCCTGTTCCGTACAGGTTGCAATTTGTCCTGAGGATGAACGGGAAGACGTGGAACCAATGAGAGACTAGCTCTTGGTGTTGGGACAGGCACAGGTCACTCTATTTTCCCATCAGGAAGAAGAATTAACCACAGGCTCAGCCTGCCCACCGGAACCAGAACAGGGCCTGAAGCCATCCTGCGCTTTTGCGGCCAGCTCCCAAAAAAGCGAGTTGTAAAATGGAGGTTCAGGGCACTGCAATTCACAAACCTGCAGAGTTATAAATGATAACTCTCGTCCACAAATATATTGAGGGAAGGCAAAGAAGAGGATTTGAAATCAAGGCAGAATTGCAGGAAACAGATTTCAGGAGGTAGATTCGAGTCGCCTTTAAAGCACATGAAAAGTGGCAAAAGGTTGACAATGATGCCCTTGGCTAAAAAGGGCGTATGCGTTTTTTCCTGAATGTATTCAGGAAAAAACGCATACGCCCTTTTTGGCCAACCAAGCAACCTGGAAAGGCAAATCAGCACTACAAAGATGTCTCGCTTCCCATCGGTTAAAAAGGCCATGCTGAAAAAAATGTCAAAACCAGAAATGCAGGACAGGCCATGGAGAAATGGGAGCCTTCCTACACTGATGGGCGGGATGTAAATTGCCAACAGCCACTCTGGAGAAGCGTACGGTGAGTCCTGAAACATCTAAAAAACAAAGCTTAGAGAGCATAGGGCACTTCCACTCATGGGGTTATAAATTGGGAAAATTAAAAATCAGCAAGACACAAGCACCCCAAAGTTGAGGGCTGCTCTGTTGACAAGGACATCCACTTCATTCCACCTTCAATATCCCAGGAAAGAGAAAAATGGATAAAGAAGTTGTGGTCCTTATGTACAATGGAATATCACTCAGCCGTGAAATCAATGTCATAAGGCTAGTAGCAGCATGATGAGTGGATTTAGGTATGACGACTCTAAGTGAAATAAGTCACACAGAAAAGGACACTTCTCATAAGGTATCACTTATAGAGGGAATGTAAAAACCGTTACACTTGAACTGAATTACAAAACAGAACAGAGTCACACATGCAGAAAACACACTATGGCTGCTTAACGGGAAAGGTGAGGTGGGGTGATACATAAAACAAGGGTTTCAAATTAGCTCAGATACCGTTCCATAAACCCAATATGTAATAGACAAGACCTACTCCTTGCTCAGAGAACTGGACTCAACACGCCCTATTCACCGCACAAGAATATATCTGACTAGTAATAATCTTAAAACCTATGTATTGATATCTCTCTGTTAGTGTGTCAAGTGGGTAAAAAGCGGCATAAACACAGCAGTGAAAAGCAGCTAAACCCCATTATAAAAATAAATTACTTTGAAAAACCCATGAAACAAAGACAGTGAAAGAGAGCGAAATTCTTACACAATGCGTTCAGGGGCTGTGATGCCACCTGGATTGACCATATCTAGACCCACAGCTGGATGAGACCTAAGGGTGGACACTCTTGGGGCTGAGAGGTTTGGTGAGGTTGGGTGAGCAAACGCAGACCCTTTAAAGTAATACTGCGTGGTACCCATCGCATGGGTCCCAAATCTCCAGGTTCAAGGGCATCTTCCTACATCGAAAACATGCATGAGAAACCCAGAAGATGGTACACCGTGTGATGTGGAAAGGTTTCTAAAACGCACCTCATTTCTTATCTCCTTGTGCCCGGGTTCGCTATTCCAGCCGCTTTACTAGCAATCTCCCTACTTGGAGCATCAGCACCTTTAACCTCCTGTTCCGTACAGGTTGCAATTTGTCCTGAGGATGAATGGGAAGACGTGGAACCAATGAGAGACTAGCTCTTGGTGTTGGGACAGGCACAGGTCACTCTATTTTCCCAACAGGAAGAAGAATTAACCACAGGCTCAGCCTGCCCACCGGAACCAGAACAGGGCCTGAAGCCATCCTGCGCTTTTGCGGCCAGCTCCCAAAAAAGCGAGTTGTAAAATGGAGGTTCAGGGCACTGCAATTCACAAACCTGCAGAGTTATAAATGATAACTCTCGTCCACAAATATATTGAGGGAAGGCAAAGAAGAGGATTTGAAATCAAGGCAGAATTGCAGGAAACAGATTTCAGGAGGTAGATTCGAATCGCCTTTAAAGCACATGAAAAGCGGCAAAACGTTGACAATGATGCCCTTGGCCAAAAAGGGCGTATGCGTTTTTTCCTGAATATATTCAGGAAAAAACGCATACGCCCTTTTTGGCCAACCAAGCAACCTGGAAAGGCAAATCAGCGCTACAAAGATGTCGCGCTTCCCATCGGTTAAAAAGGCCATGCTGAAAAAAGTGTCAAAACCAGAAATGCAGGACAGGCCATGGAGAAATGGGAGCCTTGCTACACTGATGGGCGGGATGTAAATTGCCAACAGCCACTCTGGAGAAGCGTACGGTGTGTCCTGAAACATCTAAAAAACAAAGCTTCGAGAGCATACGGCACTTCCACTCATGGGGTTATAAATTGGGAAAATTAAAAATCAGCAAGACACAAGCACCCCAAAGTTTAGGACTGCTCTGTTGACAAGGACCTCCACTTCATTCCACCTTCAATATCCCAGGAAAGAGAAAAATGGATAAAGAAGTTGTGGTCCTTATGTACAATGGAATATCACTCAGCCATGAAATCAATGTCATAAGGCTAGTAGCAGCATGATGAGTGGATTTAGGTACGACGATTCTAAGTGAAATAAGTCACACAGAAAAGGACACTTCTCATAAGGTATCACTTATAGAGGGAATGTAAAAACCGTTACACTTGAACTGAATTACAAAACAGAACAGAGTCACACATGCAGAAAACACACTATGGCTGCTTAACGGGAAAGGTGAGGTGGGGTGATACATAAAACAAGGGTTTCAAATTAGCTCAGATACCGTTCCATAAACCCAATATGTAATAGACAAGACCTACTCCTTGCTCAGAGAACTGGACTCAACACGCCCTATTCACCGCACAAGAATATATCTGACTAGTAATAATCTTAAAACCTATGTATTGATATCTCTCTGTTAGTGTGTCAAGTGGGTAAAAAGCGGCATAAACACAGCAGGGAAAAGCAGCTAAACCCCATTATAAAAATAAATTACTTTGAAAAACCCATGAAACAAAGACAGTGAAAGAGAGAGAAATTCTTACACAATGCGTTCAGGGGCTGTGATGCAACCTGGATTGACCATATCTAGACCCACAGCTGGATGAGACATAAGGGTGGACACTCTTGGGGCTGAGAGGTTTGGTGAGGTTGGGTGAGCAAATGCAGACCCTTTAAAGTTATACTGCATGGTACCCATCGCATGGGTCCCAAATCTCCAGGTTCAAGGGCATCTTCCTACATCGAAAACATGCATGAGAAACCCAGAAGATGGTACACCGTGTGATGGGGAAAGGTTTCTAAAACGCACCTCATTTCTCATCTGCTTGTGCCCGTGTTCGCTATTCCAGCCGCTTTACTAGCAATCTCCCTACTTGGAGCATCATCACCTTTAACCTCCTGTTCCGTACAGGTTGCAATTTGTCCTGAGGATGAACGGGAAGACGTGGAACCAATGAGAGACTAGCTCTTGGTGTTGGGACAGGCACAGGTCACTCTATTTTCCCATCAGGAAGAAGAATTAACCACAGGCTCAGCCTGCCCCCCGGATCAAGAACAGGGCCTGAAGCCATCCTGCGCTTTTGCGGCCATCTCCCAAAAACGCGAGTTGTAAAATGGAGGTTCAGGGCACTGCAATTCACAAACCTGCAGAGTTATAAATGATAACTCTCGTCCACAAATATATTGAGGGAAGGCAAAGAAGAGGATTTGAAATCAAGGCAGAATTGCAGGAAACAGATTTCAGGAGGTAGATTCAAATCGCCTTTAAAGCACATGAAAAGCGGCAAAACGTTGACAATGATGCCCTTGGCCAAAAAGGGCGTATGCGTTTTTTCCTGAATATATTCAGGAAAAAACGCATACGCCCTTTTTGGCCAACCAAGCAACCTGGAAAGGCAAATCAGCGCTACAAAGAAGTCTCGCTTCCCATCGGTTAAAAGGGCCATGCTGAAAAAAGTGTCAAAACCAGAAATGCAGGACAGGCCATGGAGAAATGGGAGCCTTGCTACACTGATGGGCGGGATGTAAATTGCCAACAGCCACTCTGGAGAAGAGTACGGTGTGTCCTGAAACATCTAAAAAACACAGCTTAGAGAGCATAGGGCACTTCCACTCATGGGGGTATAAATTGGGAAAATGAAAAATCAGCAAGACACAAGCACCCCAAAGTTTAGGGCTGCTCTGTTGACAAGGACCTCCACTTCATTCCACCTTCAATATCCCAGGAAAGAGAAAAATGGATAAAGAAGTTGTGGTCCTTATGTACAATGGAATATCACTCTGCCATGAAATCAATGTCATAAGGCTAGTAGCAGCATGATGAGTGGATTTAGGTACGACGATTCTAAGTGAAATAAGTCACACAGAAAAGGACACTTCTCATAAGGTATCACTGATAGAGGGAATGTAAAAACCGTTACACTTGAACAGAATTACAAAACAGAACAGAGTCACACATGCAGAAAACACACTATGGCTGCTTAACGGGAAAGGTGAGGTGGGGTGATACATAAAACAAGGGTTTCAAATTAGCTCAGATACCGTTCCATAAACCCAATATGTAATAGACAAGACCTACTCCTTGCTCAGAGAACTGGACTCAACACGCCCTATTCACCGCACAAGAATATATCTGACTAGTAATAATCTTAAAACCTATGTATTGATATCTCTCTGTTAGTGTGTCAAGTGGGTGTAAAGCGGCATAAACACAGCAGTGAAAAGCAGCTAAACCCCATTATAAAAATAAATTACTTTGAAAAACCCATGAAACAAAGACAGTGAAAGAGATAGAAATTCTTACACAATGCGTTCACGGGCTGTGATGCAACCTGGATTGACCATATCTAGACCCACAGCTGGATGAGACATAAGGGTGGACACTCTTGGGGCTGAGAGGTTTGGTGAGGTTGGGTGAGCAAACGCAGACCGTTTAAAGTAATACTGCATGGTGCCCATCGCATGGGTCCCAAATCTCCAGGTTCAAGGGCATCTTCCTACATCGAAAACATGCATGAGAAACCCAGAAGATGGTACACTGTGTGATGTGGAAAGGTTTCTAAAACGCACCTCATTTCTCATCTCCTTGTGCCCAGGTTCGCTATTCCAGCCGCTTTACTAGCAATCTCCCTACTTGGAGCATCAGCACCTTTAACCTCCTGTTCCGTACAGGTTGCAATTTGTCCTGAGGATGAACGGGAAGACGTGGAACCAATGAGAGACTAGCTCTTGGTGTTGGGACAGGCACAGGTCACTCTATTTTCCCATCAGGAAGAAGAATTAACCACAGGCTCAGCCTGCCCACCGGAACCAGAACAGGGCCTGAAGCCATCCTGCGCTTTTGCGGCCAGCTCCCAAAAAAGCGAGTTGTAAAATGGAGGTTCAGGGCACTGCAATTCACAAACCTGCAGAGTTATAAATGATAACTCTCGTCCACAAATATATTGACAGAAGGCAAAGAAGAGGATTTGAAATCAAGGCAGAATTGCAGGAAACAGATTTCAGGAGGTAGATTCGAGTCGCCTTTAAAGCACATGAAAAGTGGCAAAAGGTTGACAATGCTGCCCTTGGCTAAAAAGGGCGTATGCGTTTTTTCCTGAATGTATTCAGAAAAAAACGCATACGCCCTTTTTGGCCAACCAAGCAACCTGGAAAGGCAAATCAGCGCTACAAAGATGTCTCGCTTCCCATCGGTTAAAAAGGCCATGCTGAAAAAAATGTCAAAACCAGAAATGCAGGACAGGCCATGGAGAAATGGGAGCCTTCCTACACTGATGGGCGGGATGTAAATTGCCAACAGCCACTCTGGAGAAGCGTACGGTGAGTCCTGAAACATCTAAAAAACAAAGCTTAGAGAGCATAGGGCACTTCCACTCATGGGGTTATAAATTGGGAAAATTAAAAATCAGCAAGACACAAGCACCCCAAAGTTTAGGGCTGCTCTGTTGACAAGGACCTCCACTTCATTCCACCTTCAATATCCCAGGAAAGAGAAAAATGGATAAAGAAGTTGTGGTCCTTATGTACAATGGAATATCACTCAGCCGTGAAATCAATGTCATAAGGCTAGTAGCAGCATGATGAGTGGATTTAGGTATGACGACTCTAAGTGAAATAAGTCACACAGAAAAGGACACTTCTCATAAGGTATCACTTATAGAGGGAATGTAAAAACCGTTACACTTGAACTGAATTACAAAACAGAACAGAGTCACACATGCAGAAAACACACTATGGCTGCTTAACGGGAAAGGTGAGGTGGGGTGATACATAAAACAAGGGTTTCAAATTAGCTCAGATACCGTTCCATAAACCCAATATGTAATAGACAAGACCTACTCCTTGCTCAGAGAACTGGACTCAACACGCCCTATTCACCGCACAAGAATATATCTGACAAGTAATAATCTTAAAACCTATGTATTGATATCTCTCTGTTAGTGTGTCAAGTGGGTAAAAAGCGGCATAAACACAGCAGTGAAAAGCAGCTAAACCCCATTATAAAAATAAATTACTTTGAAAAACCCATGAAACAAAGACAGTGAAAGAGAGCGAAATTCTTACACAATGCGTTCAGGGGCTGTGATGCCACCTGGATTGACCATATCCAGACCCACAGCTGGATGAGACCTAAGGGTGGACACTGTTGCGGCTGAGAGGTTTGGTGAGGTTGGGTGAGCAAACGCAGACCCTTTAAAGTAATACTGCGTGGTACCCATCGCATGGGTCCCAAATCTCCAGGTTCAAGGGCATCTTCCTACATCGAAAACATGCATGAGAAACCCAGAAGATGGTACACCGTGTGATGGGGAAAGGTTTCTAAAACGCACCTCATTTCTCATCTCCTTGTGCCCGGGTTCGCTATTCCAGCCGCTTTACTAGCAATCTCCCTACTTGGAGCATCAGCACCTTTAACCTCCTGTTCCGTACAGGTTGCAATTTGTCCTGAGGATGAACGGGAAGACGTGGAACCAATGAGAGACTAGCTCTTGGTGTTGGGACAGGCACAGGTCACTCTATTTTCCCATCAGGAAGAAGAATTAACCACAGGCTCAGCCTGCCCCCCGGAACCAGAACAGGGCCTGAAGCCATCCTGCACTTTTGCGGCCAGCTCCTTAAAAAGCGAGTTGTAAAATGGAGGTTCAGGGCACTGCAATTCACAAACCTGCAGAGTTATAAATGATAACTCTCATCCACAAATATATTGAGGGAAGGCAAAGAAGAGGATTTGAAATCAAGGCAGAATTGCAGGAAACAGATTTCAGGAGGTAGATTCGAATCGCCTTTAAAGCACATGAAAAGCGGCAAAACGTTGACAATGGTGCCCTTGGCCAAAAAGGGCGTATGCGTTTTTTCCTGAATATATTCAGGAAAAAACGCATACGCCCTTTTTGGCCAACCAAGCAACCTGGAAAGGCAAATCAGCGCTACAAAGATGTCTCGCTTCCCATCGGTCAAAAGGGCCATGCTGAAAAAAGTGTCAACACCAGAAATGCAGGACAGGCCATGGAGAAATGGGAGCCTTGCTACACTGATGGGCGGGATGTAAATTGTCAACAGCCACTCTGGAGAAGTGTACGGTGAGTCCTGAAACGTCTAAAAAGCAAAGCTTAGAGAGCATAGGGCACTTCCACTCATGGGGGTATAAATTGGGAAAATGAAAAATCAGCAAGACACAAGCACCCGAAAGTTTTGGGCTGCTCTGTTGACAAGGACCTCCACTTCATTCCACCTTCAATATCCCAGGAAAGAGAAAAATGGATAAAGAAGTTGTGGTCCTTATGTACAATGGAATATCACTCAGCCATGAAATCAATGTCATAAGGCTAGTAGCAGCATGATGAGTGGATTTAGGTACGACGATTCTAAGTGAAATAAGTCACACAGAAAAGGACACTTCTCATAAGGTATCACTTATAGAGGGAATGTAAAAACCGTTACACTTGAACTGAATTACAAAACAGAACAGAGTCACACATGCAGAAAACACACTATGGCTGCTTAACGGGAAAGGTGAGGTGGGGTGATACATAAAACAAGGGTTTCAAATTAGCTCAGATACCGTTCCATAAAACAAATATGTAATAGACAAGACCTACTCCTTGCTCAGAGAACTGGACTCAACACGCCCTATTCACCGCACAAGAATATATCTGACTAGTAATAATCTTAAAACCTATGTATTGATATCTCTCTGTTAGTGTGTCAAGTGGGTGTAAAGCGGCATAAACACAGCAGTGAAAAGCAGCTAAACCCCATTATAAAAATAAATTACTTTGAAAAACCCATGAAACAAAGACAGTGAAAGAGATAGAAATTCCTACACAATGCGTTCACGGGCTGTGATGCAACCTGGATTGACCATATCTAGACCCACAGCTGGATGAGACATAAGGGTGGACACTCTTGGGGCTGAGAGGTTTGGTGAGGTTGGGTGAGCAAACGCAGACCCTTTAAAGTAATACTGCGTGGTACCCATCGCATGGGTCCCAAATCTCCAGGTTCAAGGGCATCTTCCTACATCGAAAACATGCATGAGATACCCAGAAGATGGTACACCATGTGATGTGGAAAGGTTTCTAAAACGCACCTCATTTCTCATCTGCTTGTGCCCGGGTTCGCCATTCCAGCCGCTTTACTAGCAATCTCCCTCCTTGGAGCATCAGCACCTTTAACCTCCTGTTCCGTACAGGTTGCAATGTATACTGAGGATGAACGGGAAGACGTGGAACCAATGAAAGACTAGCTCTTGGTGTTGGGACAGGCACAGGTCACTCTATTTTCCCATCAGGAAGAAGAATTAACCACAGGCTCAGCCTGCCCCCCGGAACCAGAACAGGGCCTGAAGCCATCCTGCACTTTTGCGGCCAGCTCCCTAAAAAGCGAGTTGTAAAATGGAGGTTCAGGGCACTGCAATTCACAAACCTGCAGACTTATAAATGATAACTCTCATCCACAAATATATTGAGGGAAGGCAAAGAAGAGGATTTGAAATCAAGGCAGAATTGCAGGAAACAGATTTCAGGAGGTAGATTCGAATCGCCTTTAAAGCACATGAAAAGCGGCAAAACGTTGACAATGATGCCCTTGGCCAAAAAGGGCGTATGCGTTTTTTCCTGAATATATTCAGGAAAAAACGCATACGCCCTTTTTGGCCAACCAAGCAACCTGGAAAGGCAAATCAGCGCTACAAAGATGTCTCGCTTCCCATCGGTCAAAAGGGCCATGCTGAAAAAAGTGTCAACACCAGAAATGCAGGACAGGCCATGGAGAAATGGGAGCCTTGCTACACTGATGGGCGGGATGTAAATTGCCAACAGCCACTCTGGAGAAAAGTACGGTGTGTCCTGAAACATCTAAAAAACACAGCTTAGAGAGCATAGGGCACTTCCACTCATGGGGGTATAAATTGGGAAAATTAAAAATCAGCAAGACACAAGCACCCCAAAGTTTAGGACTGCTCTGTTGACAAGGACCTCCACTTCATTCCACCTTCAATATCCCAGGAAAGAGAAAAATGGATAAAGAAGTTGTGGTCCTTATGTACAATGGAATATCACTCAGCCATGAAATCAATGTCATAAGGCTAGTAGCAGCATGATGAGTGGATTTAGGTACGACGATTCTAAGTGAAATAAGGCACACAGAAAAGGACACTTCTCATAAGGTATCACTTATAGAGGGAATGTAAAAACCGTTACACTTGAACTGAATTACAAAACAGAACAGAGTCACACATGCAGAAAACACACTATGGCTGCTTAACGGGAAAGGTGAGGTGGGGTGATACATAAAACAAGGGTTTCAAATTAGCTCAGATACCGTTCCATAAACCCAATATGTAATAGACAAGACCTACTCCTTGCTCAGAGAACTGGACTCAACACGCCCTATTCACCGCACAAGAATATATCTGACTAGTAATAATCTTAAAACCTATGTATTGATATCTCTCTGTTAGTGTGTCAAGTGGGTAAAAAGCGGCATAAACACAACAGTGAAAAGCAGCTAAACCCCATTATAAAAATAAATTACTTTGAAAAACCCATGAAACAAAGACAGTGAAAGAGAGAGAATTTCTTACAGAATGCGTTCAGGGGCTGTGATGCAACCTGGATTGACCATATCTAGACCCACAGCTGGATGAGTCATAAGGGTGGACACTCTTGGGGCTGAGAGGTTTGGTGAGGTTGGGTGAGCAAACGCAGACCCTTTAAAGTAATACTGCATGGTGCCCATCGCATGGGTCCCAAATCTCCAGGTTCAAGGGCATCTTCCTACATCGAAAACATGCATGAGAAACCCAGAAGATGGTACACCGTGTGATGGGGAAAGGTTTCTAAAACGCACCTCATTTCTCATCTGCTTGTGCTCGGGTTCGCGATTCCAGCCACTTTACTAGCAATCTCCCTCCTTGGAGCATCACCACGTTTAACCTCCTGTTCCGTACAGGTTGATATTTGTCCTGAGGATGAACGGGAAGACGTGGAACCAATGAGAGACTAGCTCTTGGTGTTGGGACAGGCACAGGTCACTCTATTTTCCCATCAGGAAGAAGAATTAACCACAGGCTCAGCCTGCCCCCCGGAACAAGAACAGGGCCTGAAGCCATCCTGCGCTTTTGCGGGCATCTCCCAAAAACGCGAGTTGTAAAATGGAGGTTCAGGGCACTGCAATTCACAAACCTGCAGAGTTATAAATGATAACTCTCGTCCACAAATATATTGAGGGAAGGCAAAGAAGAGGATTTGAAATCAAGGCAGAATTGCAGGAAACAGATTTCAGGAGGTAGATTCGAATCGCCTTTAAAGCACAGGAAAACCGGCAAAACGTTGACAATGATGCCCTTGGCCAAAAAGGGCGTATGCGTTTTTTCCTGAATATATTCAGGAAAAAACGCATACGCCCTTTTTGGCCAACCAAGCAACCTGGAAAGGCAAATCAGCGCTACAAAGATGTCTCGCTTCCCATCGGTCAAAAGGGCCATGCTGAAAAAAGTGTCAAAACCAGAAATGCAGGACAGGCCATGGAAAAATGGCAGCCTTGCTACACTGATGGGCAGGATGTAAATTGTCAACAGCCACTCTGGAGAAGTGTACGGTGAGTCCTGAAACGTCTAAAAAGCAAAGCTTAGAGAGCATAGGGCACTTCCACTCATGGGGGTATAAATTGGGAAAATGAAAAATCAGCAAGACACAAGCACACCAAAGTTTAGGGCTGCTCTGTTGACAAGGACCTCCACTTCATTCCACCTTCAATATCCCAGGAAAGAGAAAAATGGATAAAGAAGTTGTGGTCCTTATGTACAATGGAATATCACTCAGCCATGAAATCAATGTCATAAGGCTAGTAGCAGCATGATGAGTGGATTTAGGTACGACGATTCTAAGTGAAATAAGTCACACAGAAAAGGACACTTCTCATAAGGTATCACTGATAAAGGGAATGTAAAAACCGTTACACTTGAACTGAATTACAAAACAGAACAGAGTCACACATGCAGAAAACACACTATGGCTACTTAACGGGAAAGGTGAGGTGGGGTGATACATAAAACAAGGGTTTCAAATTAGCTCAGATACCGTTCCATAAACCCAGTATGTAATAGACTAGACCTACTCCTTGCTCAGAGAACTGGACTCAACACGCCCTATTCACCGCACAAGAATATACCTGACTAGTAATAATCTTAAAACCTATGTATTGATATCTCTCTGTTAGTGGGTCAAGTGGGTAAAAAGCGGCATAAACACAGCAGTGAAAAGCAGCTAAACCCCATTATAAAAATAAATTACTTTGAAAAACCCATGAAACAAAGACAGTGAAAGAGAGAGAAATTCTTACACAATGCGTTCAGGGGCTGTGATGCAACCTGGATTGACCATATCTAGACCCACAGCTGGATGAGACATAAGGGTGGACACTGTTGCGGCTGAGAGGTTTGGTGAGGTTGGGTGAGCAAACGCAGACCCTTTAAAGTAATACTGCGTGGTACCCATCGCATGGGTCCCAAATCTCCAGGTTCAAGGGCATCTTCCTACATCGAAAACATGCATGAGAAACCCAGAAGATGGTACACCGTGTGATGTGGAAAGGTTTCTAAAACGCACCTCATTTCTCATCTCCTTGTGCCCGGGTGCGCTATTCCAGCCGCTTTACTAGCAATCTCCCTACTTGGAGCATCAGCACCTTTAACCTCCTGTTCCGTACAGGTTGCAATTTGTACTGAGGATGAACGGGAAGACGTGGAACCAATGAAAGACTAGCTCTTGGTGTTGGGACAGGCACAGGTCACTCTATTTTCCCATCAGGAAGAAGAATTAACCACAGGCTCAGCCTGCCCCCCGGAACAAGAACAGGGCCTGAAGCCATCCTGCGCTTTTGCGGCCATCTCCCAAAAACGCGTGTTGTAAAATGGAGGTTCAGGGCACTGCAATTCACAAACCTGCAGAGTTATAAATGATAACTCTCGTCCACAAATATATTGAGGGAAGGCAAAGAAGAGGATTTGAAATCAAGGTAGAATTGCAGGAAACAGATTTCAGGAGGTAGATTCGAATTGCCTTTAAAGCACATGAAAAGCGGCAAAACGTTGACAATGATGCCCTTGGCCAAAAAGGGCGTATGCGTTTTTTCCTGAATATATTCAGGAAAAAACGCATACGCCCTTTTTGGCCAACCAAGCAACCTGGAAAGGCAAATCAGCGCTACAAAGAAGTCTCGCTTCCCATCGGTTAAAAAGGCCATGCTGAAAAAAGTGTCAAAACCAGAAATGCAGGACAGGCCATGGAGAAATGGGAGCCTTGCTACACTGATGGGCGGGATGTAAATTGCCAACAGCCACTCTGGAGAAGATTACGGTGTGTCCTGAAACATCTAAAAAACACAGCTTAGAGAGCATAGGGCACTTCCACTCATGGGGGTATAAATTGGGAAAATTAAAAATCGGCAAGACACAAGCACCCCAAAGTTTAGGACTGCTCTGTTGACAAGGACCTCCACTTCATTCCACCTTCAATATCCCAGGAAAGAGAAAAATGGATAAAGAAGTTGTGGTCCTTATGTACAATGGAATATCACTCAGCCATGAAATCAATGTCATAAGGCTAGTAGCAGCATGATGAGTGGATTTAGGTACGACGACTCTAAGTGAAATAAGTCACACAGAAAAGGACACTTCTCATAAGGTATCACTGATAGAGGGAATGTAAAAACCGTTACACTTGAACTGAATTACAAAACAGAACAGAGTCACACATGCAGAAAACACACTATGGCTGCTTAACGGGAAAGGTGAGGTGGGGTGATACATAAAACAAGGGTTTCAAATTAGCTCAGATACCGTTCCATAAAACCAATATGTAATAGACAACACCTACTCCTTGCTCAGAGAACTGGACTCAACACGCCCTATTCACCGCACAAGAATATATCTGACTAGTAATAATCTTAAAACCTATGTATTGATATCTCTCTGTTAGTGTGTCAAGTGGGTGAAAAGCGGCATAAACACAGCAGTGAAAAGCAGCTAAACCCATTTATAAAAATAAATTACTTTGAAAAACCCATGAAACAAAGACAGTGAAAGAGATAGAAATTCTTACACAATGCGTTCACGGGCTGTGATGCAACCTGGATTGACCATATCTAGACCCACAGCTGGATGAGACATAAGGGTGGACACTCTTGGGGCTGAGAGGTTTGGTGAGGTTGGGTGAGCAAACGCAAACCCTTTAAAGTAATACTGCGTGGTACCCATCGCATGGGTCCCAAATCTCCAGGTTCAAGGGCATCTTCCTACATCGAAAACATGCATGAGAAACCCAGAAGATGGTACACCGTGTGATGGGGAAAGGTTTCTAAAACGCACCTCATTTCTCATCTCCTTGTGCTCGGGTTCGCCATTCCAGCCACTTTACTAGCAATCTCCGTCCTTGGAGCATCATCACGTTTAACCTCCTGTTCCGTACAGGTTGATATTTGTCCTGAGGATGAACGGGAAGACGTGGAACCAATGAAAGACTAGCTCTTGGTGTTGGGACAGGCACAGGTCACTCTATTTTCCCATCAGGAAGAAGAATTAACCACAGGCTCAGCCTGCCCCCCGGAACCAGAACAGGGCCTGAAGCCATCCTGCACTTTTGCGGCCAGCTCCCTAAAAAGCGAGTTGTAAAATGGAGGTTCAGGGCACTGCAATTCACAAACCTGCAGAGTTATAAATGATAACTCTCATCCACAAATATATTGAGGGAAGGCAAAGAAGAGGATTTGAAATCAAGGCAGAATTGCAGGAAACAGATTTCAGGAGGTAGATTCGAATCGCCTTTAAAGCACATGAAAAGCGGCAAAACGTTGAAAATGATGCCCTTGGCCAAAAAGTGCGTATGCGTTTTTTCCTGAATATATTCAGGAAAAAACGCATACGCCCTTTTTGGCCAACCAAGCAACCTGGAAAGGCAAATCAGCGCTACAAAGATGTCTCGCTTCCCATCGGTCAAAAGGGCCATGCTGAAAAAAGTGTCAACACCAGAAATGCAGGACAGGCCATGGAGAAATGGGAGCCTTGCTACACTGATGGGCGGGATGTAAATTGTCAACAGCCACTCTGGAGAAGTGTACGGTGAGTCCTGAAACGTCTAAAAAGCAAAGCTTAGAGAGCATAGGGCACTTCCACTCATGGGGGTATAAATTGGGAAAATTAAAAATCAGCAAGACACAAGCACCCCAAAGTTTAGGGCTGCTCTGTTGACAAGGACCTCCACTTCATTCCACCTTCAATATCCCAGGAAAGAGAAAAATGGATAAAGAAGTTGTGGTCCTTATGTACAATGGAATATCACTCAGCCGTGAAATCAATGTCATAAGGCTAGTAGCAGCATGATGAGTGGATATAGGTACGACGACTCTAAGTGAAATAAGTCACACAGAAAAGGACACTTCTCATAAGGTATCACTGATAGAGGGAATGTAAAAACCGTTACACTTGAACTGAATTACAAAACAGAACAGAGTCACACATGCAGAAAACACACTATGGCTGCTTAACGGGAAAGGTGAGGTGGGGTGATACATAAAACAAGGGTTTCAAATTAGCTCAGATACCGTTCCATAAACCCAATATGTAATAGACAAGACCTACTCCTTGCTCAGAGAACTGGACTCAACACGCCCTATTCACCGCACAAGAATATATCTGACTAGTAATAATCTTAAAACCTATGTATTGATATCTCTCTGTTAGTGTGTCAAGTGGGTAAAAAGCGGCATAAACACAACAGTGAAAAGCAGCTAAACCCCATTATAAAAATAAATTACTTTGAAAAACCCATGAAACAAAGACAGTGAAAGAGAGAGTAATTCTTACACAATGCGTTCAGGGGCTGTGATGCAACCTGGATTGACCATATCTAGACCCACAGCTGGATGAGTCATAAGGGTGGACACTCTTGGGGCTGAGAGGTTTGGTGAGGTTGGGTGAGCAAACGCAGACCCTTTAAAGTAATACTGCGTGGTACCCATCGCATGGGTCCCAAATCTCCAGGTTCAAGGGCATCTTCCTACATCGAAAACATGCATGAGAAACCCAGAAGATGGTACACCGTGTGATGGGGAAAGGTTTCTAAAACGCACCTCATTTCTCATCTGCTTGTGCTTGGGTTCGCGATTCCAGCCACTTTACTAGCAATCTCCCTCCTTGGAGCATCACCACGTTTAACCTCCTGTTCCGTACAGGTTGATATTTGTCCTGAGGATGAACGGGAAGACGTGGAACCAATGAGAGAGTAGCTCTTGGTGTTGGGACAGGCACAGGTCACTCTATTTTCCCATCAGGAAGAAGAATTAACCACAGGCTCAGCCTGCCCCCCGGAACAAGAACAGGGCCTGAAGCCATCCTGCGCTTTTGCGGGCATCTCCCAAAAACGCGAGTTGTAAAATGGAGGTTCAGGGCACTGCAATTCACAAACCTGCAGAGTTATAAATGATAACTCTCGTCCACAAATATATTGAGGGAAGGCAAAGAAGAGGATTTGAAATCAAGGCAGAATTGCAGGAAACAGATTTCAGGAGGTAGATTCGAATCGCCTTTAAAGCACATGAAAAGCGGCAAAACGTTGACAATGATGCCCTTGGCCAAAAAGGGCGTATGCGTTTTTTCCTGAATATATTCAGGAAAAAACGCATACGCCCTTTTTGGCCAACCAAGCAACCTGGAAAGGCAAATCAGCGCTACAAAGATGTCTCGCTTCCCATCGGTCAAAAGGGCCATGCTGAAAAAAGTGTCAAAACCAGAAATGCAGGACAGGCCATGGAAAAATGGCAGCCTTGCTACACTGATGGGCAGGATGTAAATTGTCAACAGCCACACTGGAGAAGTGTACGGTGAGTCCTGAAACGTCTAAAAAGCAAAGCTTAGAGAGCATAGGGCACTTCCACTCATGGGGGTATAAATTGGGAAAATGAAAAATCAGCAAGACACAAGCACCCCAAAGTTTAGGGCTGCTCTGTTGACAAGGACCTCCACTTCATTCCACCTTCAATATCCCAGGAAAGAGAAAAATGGATAAAGAAGTTGTGGTCCTTATGTACAATGGAATATCACTCAGCCATGAAATCAATGTCATAAGGCTAGTAGCAGCATGATGAGTGGATTTAGGTACGACGATTCTAAGTGAAATAAGTCACACAGAAAAGGACACTTCTCATAAGGTATCACTGATAAAGGGAATGTAAAAACCGTTACACTTGAACTGAATTACAAAACAGAACAGAGTCACACATGCAGAAAACACACTATGGCTACTTAACGGGAAAGGTGAGGTGGGGTGATACATAAAACAAGGGTTTCAAATTAGCTCAGATACCGTTCCATAAACCCAATATGTAATGGACTAGACCTACTCCTTGCTCAGAGAACTGGACTCAACACGCCCTATTCACCGCACAAGAATATATCTGACTAGTAATAATCTTAAAACCTATGTATTGATATCTCTCTGTTAGTGGGTCAAGTGGGTAAAAAGCGGCATAAACACAGCAGTGAAAAGCAGCTAAACCCCATTATAAAAATAAATTACTTTGAAAAACCCATGAAACAAAGACAGTGAAAGAGAGAGAAATTCTTACACAATGCGTTCAGGGGCTGTGATGCAACCTGGATTGACCATATCTAGACCCACAGCTGGATGAGACATAAGGGTGGACACTGTTGCGGCTGAGAGGTTTGGTGAGGTTGGGTGAGCAAACGCAGACCCTTTAAAGTAATACTGCGTGGTACCCATCGCATGGGTCCCAAATCTCCAGGTTCAAGGGCATCTTCCTACATCGAAAACATGCATGAGAAACCCAGAAGATGGTACACCGTGTGATGGGGAAAGGTTTCTAAAACGCACCTCATTTCTCATCTCCTTGTGCCCGGGTGCGCTATTCCAGCCGCTTTAGTAGCAATCTCCCTACTTGGAGCATCAGCACCTTTAACCTCCTGTTCCGTACAGGTTGCAATTTGTACTGAGGATGAACGGGAAGACGTGGAACCAATGAAAGACTAGCTCTTGGTGTTGGGACAGGCACAGGTCACTCTATTTTCCCATCAGGAAGAAGAATTAACCACAGGCTCAGCCTGCCCCCCGGAACAAGAACAGGGCCTGAAGCCATCCTGCGCTTTTGCGGCCATCTCCCAAAAACGCGTGTTGTAAAATGGAGGTTCAGGGCACTGCAATTCACAAACCTGCAGAGTTATAAATGATAACTCTCGTCCACAAATATATTGAGGGAAGGCAAAGAAGAGGATTTGAAATCAAGGCAGAATTGCAGGAAACAGATTTCAGGAGGTAGATTCGAATTGCCTTTAAAGCACATGAAAAGCGGCAAAACGTTGACAATGATGCCCTTGGCGAAAAAGGGCGTATGCGTTTTTTCCTGAATATATTCAGGAAAAAACGCATACGCACTTTTTGGCCAACCAAGCAACCTGGAAAGGCAAATCAGCGCTACAAAGAAGTCTCGCTTCCCATCGGTTAAAAAGGCCATGCTGAAAAAAGTGTCAAAACCAGAAATGCAGGACAGGCCATGGAGAAATGGGAGCCTTGCTACACTGATGGGCGGGATGTAAATTGCCAACAGCCACTCTGGAGAAGATTACGGTGTGTCCTGAAACATCTAAAAAACACAGCTTAGAGAGCATAGGGCACTTCCACTCATGGGGGTATAAATTGGGAAAATTAAAAATCGGCAAGACACAAGCACCCCAAAGTTTAGGACTGCTCTGTTGACAAGGACCTCCACTTCATTCCACCTTCAATATCCCAGGAAAGAGAAAAATGGATAAAGAAGTTGTGGTCCTTATGTACAATGGAATATCACTCAGCCATGAAATCAATGTCATAAGGCTAGTAGCAGCATGATGAGTGGATTTAGGTACGACGACTCTAAGTGAAATAAGTCACACAGAAAAGGACACTTCTCATAAGGTATCACTGATAGAGGGAATGTAAAAACCGTTACACTTGAACTGAATTACAAAACAGAACAGAGTCACACATGCAGAAAACACACTATGGCTGCTTAACGGGAAAGGTGAGGTGGGGTGATACATAAAACAAGGGTTTCAAATTAGCTCAGATACCGTTCCATAAAACCAATATGTAATAGACTAGAACTACTCCTTGCTCAGAGAACTGGACTCAACACGCCCTATTCACCGCACAAGAATATATCTGACTAGTAATAATCTTAAAACCTATGTATTGATATCTCTCTGTTAGTGTGTCAAGTGGGTGTAAAGCGGCATAAACACAGCAGTGAAAAGCAGCTAAACCCCATTATAAAAATAAATTACTTTGAAAAACCCATGAAACAAAGACAGTGAAAGAGAGAGTAATTCTTACACAATGCGTTCAGGGGCTGTGATGCAACCTGGATTGACCATATCTAGACCCACAGCTGGATGAGTCATAAGGGTGGACACTCTTGGGGCTGAGAGGTTTGGTGAGGTTGGGTGAGCAAACGCAGACCCTTTAAAGTAATACTGCGTGGTACCCATCGCATGGGTCCCAAATCTCCAGGTTCAAGGGCATCTTCCTACATCGAAAACATGCATGAGAAACCCAGAAGATGGTACACCGTGTGATGGGGAAAGGTTTCTAAAACGCACCTCATTTCTCATCTGCTTGTGCTTGGGTTCGCGATTCCAGCCACTTTACTAGCAATCTCCCTCCTTGGAGCATCACCACGTTTAACCTCCTGTTCCGTACAGGTTGATATTTGTCCTGAGGATGAACGGGAAGACGTGGAACCAATGAGAGAGTAGCTCTTGGTGTTGGGACAGGCACAGGTCACTCTATTTTCCCATCAGGAAGAAGAATTAACCACAGGCTCAGCCTGCCCCCCGGAACAAGAACAGGGCCTGAAGCCATCCTGCGCTTTTGCGGGCATCTCCCAAAAACGCGAGTTGTAAAATGGAGGTTCAGGGCACTGCAATTCACAAACCTGCAGAGTTATAAATGATAACTCTCGTCCACAAATATATTGAGGGAAGGCAAAGAAGAGGATTTGAAATCAAGGCAGAATTGCAGGAAACAGATTTCAGGAGGTAGATTCGAATCGCCTTTAAAGCACATGAAAAGCGGCAAAACGTTGACAATGATGCCCTTGGCCAAAAAGGGCGTATGCGTTTTTTCCTGAATATATTCAGGAAAAAACGCATACGCCCTTTTTGGCCAACCAAGCAACCTGGAAAGGCAAATCAGCACTACAAAGATGTCTCGCTTCCCATCGGTCAAAAGGGCCATGCTGAAAAAAGTGTCAAAACCAGAAATGCAGGACAGGCCATGGAAAAATGGCAGCCTTGCTACACTGATGGGCAGGATGTAAATTGTCAACAGCCACACTGGAGAAGTGTACGGTGAGTCCTGAAACGTCTAAAAAGCAAAGCTTAGAGAGCATAGGGCACTTCCACTCATGGGGGTATAAATTGGGAAAATGAAAAATCAGCAAGACACAAGCACCCCAAAGTTTAGGGCTGCTCTGTTGACAAGGACCTCCACTTCATTCCACCTTCAATATCCCAGGAAAGAGAAAAATGGATAAAGAAGTTGTGGTCCTTATGTACAATGGAATATCACTCAGCCGTGAAATCAATGTCATAAGGCTAGTAGCAGCATGATGAGTGGATATAGGTACGACGACTCTAAGTGAAATAAGTCACACAGAAAAGGACACTTCTCATAAGGTATCACTGATAGAGGGAATGTAAAAACCGTTACACTTGAACTGAATTACAAAACAGAACAGAGTCACACATGCAGAAAACACACTATGGCTGCTTAACGGGAAAGGTGAGGTGGGGTGATACATAAAACAAGGGTTTCAAATTAGCTCAGATACCGTTCCATAAACCCAATATGTAATAGACAAGACCTACTCCTTGCTCAGAGAACTGGACTCAACACGCCCTATTCACCGCACAAGAATATATCTGACTAGTAATAATCTTAAAACCTATGTATTGATATCTCTCTGTTAGTGTGTCAAGTGGGTAAAAAGCGGCATAAACACAACAGTGAAAAGCAGCTAAACCCCATTATAAAAATAAATTACTTTGAAAAACCCATGAAACAAAGACAGTGAAAGAGAGAGTAATTCTTACACAATGCGTTCAGGGGCTGTGATGCAACCTGGATTGACCATATCTAGACCCACAGCTGGATGAGTCATAAGGGTGGACACTCTTGGGGCTGAGAGGTTTGGTGAGGTTGGGTGAGCAAACGCAGACCCTTTAAAGTAATACTGCGTGGTACCCATCGCATGGGTCCCAAATCTCCAGGTTCAAGGGCATCTTCCTACATCGAAAACATGCATGAGAAACCCAGAAGATGGTACACCGTGTGATGGGGAAAGGTTTCTAAAACGCACCTCATTTCTCATCTGCTTGTGCTTGGGTTCGCGATTCCAGCCACTTTACTAGCAATCTCCCTCCTTGGAGCATCACCACGTTTAACCTCCTGTTCCGTACAGGTTGATATTTGTCCTGAGGATGAACGGGAAGACGTGGAACCAATGAGAGAGTAGCTCTTGGTGTTGGGACAGGCACAGGTCACTCTATTTTCCCATCAGGAAGAAGAATTAACCACAGGCTCAGCCTGCCCCCCGGAACAAGAACAGGGCCTGAAGCCATCCTGCGCTTTTGCGGGCATCTCCCAAAAACGCGAGTTGTAAAATGGAGGTTCAGGGCACTGCAATTCACAAACCTGCAGAGTTATAAATGATAACTCTCGTCCACAAATATATTGAGGGAAGGCAAAGAAGAGGATTTGAAATCAAGGCAGAATTGCAGGAAACAGATTTCAGGAGGTAGATTCGAATCGCCTTTAAAGCACATGAAAAGCGGCAAAACGTTGACAATGATGCCCTTGGCCAAAAAGGGCGTATGCGTTTTTTCCTGAATATATTCAGGAAAAAACGCATACGCCCTTTTTGGCCAACCAAGCAACCTGGAAAGGCAAATCAGCGCTACAAAGATGTCTCGCTTCCCATCGGTCAAAAGGGCCATGCTGAAAAAAGTGTCAAAACCAGAAATGCAGGACAGGCCATGGAAAAATGGCAGCCTTGCTACACTGATGGGCAGGATGTAAATTGTCAACAGCCACACTGGAGAAGTGTACGGTGAGTCCTGAAACGTCTAAAAAGCAAAGCTTAGAGAGCATAGGGCACTTCCACTCATGGGGGTATAAATTGGGAAAATGAAAAATCAGCAAGACACAAGCACCCCAAAGTTTAGGGCTGCTCTGTTGACAAGGACCTCCACTTCATTCCACCTTCAATATCCCAGGAAAGAGAAAAATGGATAAAGAAGTTGTGGTCCTTATGTACAATGGAATATCACTCAGCCATGAAATCAATGTCATAAGGCTAGTAGCAGCATGATGAGTGGATTTAGGTACGACGATTCTAAGTGAAATAAGTCACACAGAAAAGGACACTTCTCATAAGGTATCACTGATAAAGGGAATGTAAAAACCGTTACACTTGAACTGAATTACAAAACAGAACAGAGTCACACATGCAGAAAACACACTATGGCTACTTAACGGGAAAGGTGAGGTGGGGTGATACATAAAACAAGGGTTTCAAATTAGCTCAGATACCGTTCCATAAACCCAATATGTAATGGACTAGACCTACTCCTTGCTCAGAGAACTGGACTCAACACGCCCTATTCACCGCACAAGAATATATCTGACTAGTAATAATCTTAAAACCTATGTATTGATATCTCTCTGTTAGTGGGTCAAGTGGGTAAAAAGCGGCATAAACACAGCAGTGAAAAGCAGCTAAACCCCATTATAAAAATAAATTACTTTGAAAAACCCATGAAACAAAGACAGTGAAAGAGAGAGAAATTCTTACACAATGCGTTCAGGGGCTGTGATGCAACCTGGATTGACCATATCTAGACCCACAGCTGGATGAGACATAAGGGTGGACACTGTTGCGGCTGAGAGGTTTGGTGAGGTTGGGTGAGCAAACGCAGACCCTTTAAAGTAATACTGTGTGGTACCCATCGCATGGGTCCCAAATCTCCAGGTTCAAGGGCATCTTCCTACATCGAAAACATGCATGAGAAACCCAGAAGATGGTACACCGTGTGATGGGGAAAGGTTTCTAAAACGCACCTCATTTCTCATCTCCTTGTGCCCGGGTGCGCTATTCCAGCCGCTTTAGTAGCAATCTCCCTACTTGGAGCATCAGCACCTTTAACCTCCTGTTCCGTACAGGTTGCAATTTGTACTGAGGATGAACGGGAAGACGTGGAACCAATGAAAGACTAGCTCTTGGTGTTGGGACAGGCACAGGTCACTCTATTTTCCCATCAGGAAGAAGAATTAACCACAGGCTCAGCCTGCCCCCCGGAACAAGAACAGGGCCTGAAGCCATCCTGCGCTTTTGCGGCCATCTCCCAAAAACGCGTGTTGTAAAATGGAGGTTCAGGGCACTGCAATTCACAAACCTGCAGAGTTATAAATGATAACTCTCGTCCACAAATATATTGAGGGAAGGCAAAGAAGAGGATTTGAAATCAAGGCAGAATTGCAGGAAACAGATTTCAGGAGGTAGATTCGAATCGCCTTTAAAGCACATGAAAAGCGGCAAAACGTTGACAATGATGCCCTTGGCGAAAAAGGGCGTATGCGTTTTTTCCTGAATATATTCAGGAAAAAACGCATACGCCCTTTTTGGCCAACCAAGCAACCTGGAAAGGCAAATCAGCGCTACAAAGAAGTCTCGCTTCCCATCGGTTGAAAAGGCCATGCTGAAAAAAGTGTCAAAACCAGAAATGCAGGACAGGCCATGGAGAAATGGGAGCCTTGCTACACTGATGGGCGGGATGTAAATTGCCAACAGCCACTCTGGAGAAGATTACGGTGTGTCCTGAAACATCTAAAAAACACAGCTTAGAGAGCATAGGGCACTTCCACTCATGGGGGTATAAATTGGGAAAATTAAAAATCGGCAAGACACAAGCACCCCAAAGTTTAGGACTGCTCTGTTGACAAGGACCTCCACTTCATTCCACCTTCAATATCCCAGGAAAGAGAAAAATGGATAAAGAAGTTGTGGTCCTTATGTACAATGGAATATCACTCAGCCATGAAATCAATGTCATAAGGCTAGTAGCAGCATGATGAGTGGATTTAGGTACGACGACTCTAAGTGAAATAAGTCACACAGAAAAGGACACTTCTCATAAGGTATCACTGATAGAGGGAATGTAAAAACCGTTACACTTGAACTGAATTACAAAACAGAACAGAGTCACACATGCAGAAAACACACTATGGCTGCTTAACGGGAAAGGTGAGGTGGGGTGATACATAAAACAAGGGTTTCAAATTAGCTCAGATACCGTTCCATAAAACCAATATGTAATAGACTAGAACTACTCCTTGCTCAGAGAACTGGACTCAACACGCCCTATTCACCGCACAAGAATATATCTGACTAGTAATAATCTTAAAACCTATGTATTGATATCTCTCTGTTAGTGTGTCAAGTGGGTGTAAAGCGGCATAAACACAGCAGTGAAAAGCAGCTAAACCCCATTATAAAAATAAATTACTTTGAAAAACCCATGAAACAAAGACAGTGAAAGAGAGAGTAATTCTTACACAATGCGTTCAGGGGCTGTGATGCAACCTGGATTGACCATATCTAGACCCACAGCTGGATGAGTCATAAGGGTGGACACTCTTGGGGCTGAGAGGTTTGGTGAGGTTGGGTGAGCAAACGCAGACCCTTTAAAGTAATACTGCGTGGTACCCATCGCATGGGTCCCAAATCTCCAGGTTCAAGGGCATCTTCCTACATCGAAAACATGCATGAGAAACCCAGAAGATGGTACAAAGTGTGATGGGGAAAGGTTTCTAAAACGCACCTCATTTCGCATCTCCTTGTGCTCGGGTTCGCGATTCCAGCCACTTTACTAGCAATCTCCCTCCTTGGAGCATCACCACGTTTAACCTCCTGTTCCGTACAGGTTGATATTTGTCCTGAGGATGAACGGGAAGACGTGGAACCAATGAGAGACTAGCTCTTGGTGTTGGGACAGGCACAGGTCACTCTATTTTCCCATCAGGAAGAAGAATTAACCACAGGCTCAGCCTGCCCCCCGGAACAAGAACAGGGCCTGAAGCCATCCTGCGCTTTTGCGGCCAGCTCCCAAAAACGCGAGTTGTAAAATGGAGGTTCAGGGCACTGCAATTCACAAACCTGCAGAGTTATAAATGATAACTCTCGTCCACAAATATATTGAGGGAAGGCAAAGAAGAGGATTTGAAATCAAGGCAGAATTGCAGGAAACAGATTTCAGGAGGTAGATTCGAATCGCCTTTAAAGCACATGAAAAGCGGCAAAACGTTGACAATGATGCCCTTGGCCAAAAAGGGCGTATGCGTTTTTTCCTGAATATATTCAGGAAAAAACGCATACGCCCTTTTTGGCCAACCAAGCAACCTGGAAAGGCAAATCAGCGCTACAAAGATGTCTCGCTTCCCATCGGTCAAAAGGGCCATGCTGAAAAAAGTGTCAACACCAGAAATGCAGGACAGGCCATGGAGAAATGGGAGCCTTGCTACACTGATGGGCGGGATGTAAATTGTCAACAGCCACTCTGGAGAAGTGTACGGTGAGTCCTGAAACGTCTAAAAAGCAAAGCTTAGAGAGCATAGGGCACTTCCACTCATGGGGGTATAAATTGGGAAAATTAAAAATCAGCAAGACACAAGCACCCCAAAGTTTAGGGCTGCTCTGTTGACAAGGACCTCCACTTCATTCCACCTTCAATATCCCAGGAAAGAGAAAAATGGATAAAGAAGTTGTGGTCCTTATGTACAATGGAATATCACTCAGCCGTGAAATCAATGTCATAAGGCTAGTAGCAGCATGATGAGTGGATATAGGTACGACGACTCTAAGTGAAATAAGTCACACAGAAAAGGACACTTCTCATAAGGTATCACTGATAGAGGGAATGTAAAAACCGTTACACTTGAACTGAATTACAATACAGAACAGAGTCACACATGCAGAAAACACACTATGGCTGCTTAACGGGAAAGGTGAGGTGGGGTGATACATAAAACAAGGGTTTCAAATTAGCTCAGATACCGTTCCATAAACCCAATATGTAATAGACAAGACCTACTCCTTGCTCAGAGAACTGGACTCAACACGCCCTATTCACCGCACAAGAATATATCTGACTAGTAATAATCTTAAAACCTATGTATTGATATCTCTCTGTTAGTGTGTCAAGTGGGTAAAAAGCGGCATAAACACAACAGTGAAAAGCAGCTAAACCCCATTATAAAAATAAATTACTTTGAAAAACCCATGAAACAAAGACAGTGAAAGAGAGCGAAATTCTTACAGAATGCGTTCAGGGGCTGTGATGCAACCTGGATTGACCATATCTAGACCCACAGCTGGATGAGTCATAAGGGTGGACACTCTTGGGGCTGAGAGGTTTGGTGAGGTTGGGTGAGCAAACGCAGACCCTTTAAAGTAATACTGCGTGGTACCCATCGCATGGGTCCCAAATCTCCAGGTTCAAGGGCATCTTCCTACATCGAAAACATGCATGAGAAACCCAGAAGATGGTACACCGTGTGATGGGGAAAGGTTTCTAAAACGCACCTCATTTCTCATCTGCTTGTGCTCGGGTTCGCGATTCCAGCCACTTTACTAGCAATCTCCCTCCTTGGAGCATCACCACGTTTAACCTCCTGTTCCGTACAGGTTGATATTTGTCCTGAGGATGAACGGGAAGACGTGGAACCAATGAGAGAGTAGCTCTTGGTGTTGGGACAGGCACAGGTCACTCTATTTTCCCATCAGGAAGAAGAATTAACCACAGGCTCAGCCTGCCCCCCGGAACAAGAACAGGGCCTGAAGCCATCCTGCGCTTTTGCGGGCATCTCCCAAAAACGCGAGTTGTAAAATGGAGGTTCAGGGCACTGCAATTCACAAACCTGCAGAGTTATAAATGATAACTCTCGTCCACAAATATATTGAGGGAAGGCAAAGAAGAGGATTTGAAATCAAGGCAGAATTGCAGGAAACAGATTTCAGGAGGTAGATTCGAATTGCCTTTAAAGCACATGAAAACCGGCAAAACGTTGACAATGATGCCCTTGGCCAAAAAGGGCGTATGCGTTTTTTCCTGAATATATTCAGGAAAAAACGCATACGCCCTTTTTGGCCAACCAAGCAACCTGGAAAGGCAAATCAGCGCTACAAAGAAGTCTCGCTTCCCATCGGTTAAAAAGGCCATGCTGAAAAAAGTGTCAAAACCAGAAATGCAGGACAGGCCATGGAGAAATGGGAGCCTTGCTACACTGATGGGCGGGATGTAAATTGCCAACAGCCACTCTGGAGAAGAGTACGGTGTGTCCTGAAACATCTAAAAAATACAGCTTAGAGAGCATAGGGCACTTCCACTCATGGGGGTATAAATTGGGAAAATTAAAAATCAGCAAGACACAAGCACCCCAAAGTTTAGGACTGCTCTGTTGACAAGGACCTCCACTTCATTCCACCTTCAATATCCCAGGAAAGAGAAAAATGGATAAAGAAGTTGTGGTCCTTATGTACAATGGAATATCACTCAGCCATGAAATCAATGTCATAAGGCTAGTAGCAGCATGATGAGTGGATTTAGGTACGACGATTCTAAGTGAAATAAGGCACACAGAAAAGGACACTTCTCATAAGGTATCACTGATAGAGGGAATGTAAAAACCGTTACACTTGAACTGAATTACAAAACAGAACAGAGTCACACATGCAGAAAACACACTATGGCTGCTTAACGGGAAAGGTGAGGTGGGGTGATACATAAAACAAGGGTTTCAAATTAGCTCAGATACCGTTCCATAAAACCAATATGTAATAGACAACACCTACTCCTTGCTCAGAGAACTGGACTCAACATGCCCTATTCACCGCACAAGAATATATCTGACTAGTAATAATCTTAAAACCTATGTATTGATATCTCTCTGTTAGTGTGTCAAGTGGGTGAAAAGCGGCATAAACACAGCAGTGAAAAGCAGCTAAACCCATTTATAAAAATAAATTACTTTGAAAAACCCATGAAACAAAGACAGTGAAAGAGATAGAAATTCTTACACAATGCGTTCACGGGCTGTGATGCAACCTGGATTGACCATATCTAGACCCACAGCTGGATGAGACATAAGGGTGGACACTCTTGGGGCTGAGAGTTTTGGTGAGGTTGGGTGAGCAAACGCAAACCCTTTAAAGTAATACTGCGTGGTACCCATCGCATGGGTCCCAAATCTCCAGGTTCAAGGGCATCTTCCTACATCGAAAACATGCATGAGAAACCCAGAAGATGGTACAAAGTGTGATGGGGAAAGGTTTCTAAAACGCACCTCATTTCTCATCTCCTTGTGCTCGGGTTCGCCATTCCAGCCACTTTACTAGCAATCTCCCTCCTTGGAGCATCATCACGTTTAACCTCCTGTTCCGTACAGGTTGATATTTGTCCTGAGGATGAACGGGAAGACGTGGAACCAATGAGAGACTAGCTCTTGGTGTTGGGACAGGCACAGGTCACTCTATTTTCCCATCAGGAAGAAGAATTAACCACAGGCTCAGCCTGCCCCCCGGAACAAGAACAGGGCCTGAAGCCATCCTGCGCTTTTGCGGCCAGCTCCCAAAAACGCGAGTTGTAAAATGGAGGTTCAGGGCACTGCAATTCACAAACCTGCAGAGTTATAAATGATAACTCTCGTCCACAAATATATTGAGGGAAGGCAAAGAAGAGGATTTGAAATCAAGGCAGAATTGCAGGAAACAGATTTCAGGAGGTAGATTCGAATCGCCTTTAAAGCACATGAAAAGCGGCAAAACGTTGACAATGATGCCCTTGGCCAAAAAGGGCGTATGCGTTTTTTCCTGAATATATTCAGGAAAAAACGCATACGCCCTTTTTGGCCAACCAAGCAACCTGGAAAGGCAAATCAGCGCTACAAAGATGTCTCGCTTCCCATCGGTCAAAAGGGCCATGCTGAAAAAAGTGTCAACACCAGAAATGCAGGACAGGCCATGGAGAAATGGGAGCCTTGCTACACTGATGGGCGGGATGTAAATTGTCAACAGCCACTCTGGAGAAGTGTACGGTGAGTCCTGAAACGTCTAAAAAGCAAAGCTTAGAGAGCATAGGGCACTTCCACTCATGGGGGTATAAATTGGGAAAATTAAAAATCAGCAAGACACAAGCACCCCAAAGTTTAGGGCTGCTCTGTTGACAAGGACCTCCACTTCATTCCACCTTCAATATCCCAGGAAAGAGAAAAATGGATAAAGAAGTTGTGGTCCTTATGTACAATGGAATATCACTCAGCCGTGAAATCAATGTCATAAGGCTAGTAGCAGCATGATGAGTGGATATAGGTACGACGACTCTAAGTGAAATAAGTCACACAGAAAAGGACACTTCTCATAAGGTATCACTGATAGAGGGAATGTAAAAACCGTTACACTTGAACTGAATTACAATACAGAACAGAGTCACACATGCAGAAAACACACTATGGCTGCTTAACGGGAAAGGTGAGGTGGGGTGATACATAAAACAAGGGTTTCAAATTAGCTCAGATACCGTTCCATAAACCCAATATGTAATAGACAAGACCTACTCCTTGCTCAGAGAACTGGACTCAACACGCCCTATTCACCGCACAAGAATATATCTGACTAGTAATAATCTTAAAACCTATATATTGATATCTCTCTGTTAGTGTGTCAAGTGGGTAAAAAGCGGCATAAACACAACAGTGAAAAGCAGCTAAACCCCATTATAAAAATAAATTACTTTGAAAAACCCATGAAACAAAGACAGTGAAAGAGAGCGAAATTCTTACAGAATGCGTTCAGGGGCTGTGATGCAACCTGGATTGACCATATCTAGACCCACAGCTGGATGAGTCATAAGGGTGGACACTCTTGGGGCTGAGAGGTTTGGTGAGGTTGGGTGAGCAAACGCAGACCCTTTAAAGTAATACTGCGTGGTACCCATCGCATGGGTCCCAAATCTCCAGGTTCAAGGGCATCTTCCTACATCGAAAACATGCATGAGAAACCCAGAAGATGGTACACCGTGTGATGGGGAAAGGTTTCTAAAACGCACCTCATTTCTCATCTGCTTGTGCTCGGGTTCGCGATTCCAGCCACTTTACTAGCAATCTCCCTCCTTGGAGCATCACCACGTTTAACCTCCTGTTCCGTACAGGTTGATATTTGTCCTGAGGATGAACGGGAAGACGTGGAACCAATGAGAGACTAGCTCTTGGTGTTGGGACAGGCACAGGTCACTCTATTTTCCCATCAGGAAGAAGAATTAACCACAGGCTCAGCCTGCCCCCCGGAACAAGAACAGGGCCTGAAGCCATCCTGCGCTTTTGCGGCCAGCTCCCAAAAACGCGAGTTGTAAAATGGAGGTTCAGGGCACTGCAATTCACAAACCTGCAGAGTTATAAATGATAACTCTCGTCCACAAATATATTGAGGGAAGGCAAAGAAGAGGATTTGAAATCAAGGCAGAATTGCAGGAAACAGATTTCAGGAGGTAGATTCGAATCGCCTTTAAAGCACATGAAAAGCGGCAAAACGTTGACAATGATGCCCTTGGCCAAAAAGGGCGTATGCGTTTTTTCCTGAATATATTCAGGAAAAAACGCATACGCCCTTTTTGGCCAACCAAGCAACCTGGAAAGGCAAATCAGCGCTACAAAGATGTCTCGCTTCCCATCGGTCAAAAGGGCCATGCTGAAAAAAGTGTCAACACCAGAAATGCAGGACAGGCCATGGAGAAATGGGAGCCTTGCTACACTGATGGGCGGGATGTAAATTGTCAACAGCCACTCTGGAGAAGTGTACGGTGAGTCCTGAAACGTCTAAAAAGCAAAGCTTAGAGAGCATAGGGCACTTCCACTCATGGGGGTATAAATTGGGAAAATTAAAAATCAGCAAGACACAAGCACCCCAAAGTTTAGGGCTGCTCTGTTGACAAGGACCTCCACTTCATTCCACCTTCAATATCCCAGGAAAGAGAAAAATGGATAAAGAAGTTGTGGTCCTTATGTACAATGGAATATCACTCAGCCATGAAATCAATGTCATAAGGCTAGTAGCAGCATGATGAGTGGATATAGGTACGACGACTCTAAGTGAAATAAGTCACACAGAAAAGGACACTTCTCATAAGGTATCACTGATAGAGGGAATGTAAAAACCGTTACACTTGAACTGAATTACAATACAGAACAGAGTCACACATGCAGAAAACACACTATGGCTGCTTAACGGGAAAGGTGAGGTGGGGTGATACATAAAACAAGGGTTTCAAATTAGCTCAGATACCGTTCCATAAACCCAATATGTAATAGACAAGACCTACTCCTTGCTCAGAGAACTGGACTCAACACGCCCTATTCACCGCACAAGAATATATCTGACTAGTAATAATCTTAAAACCTATGTATTGATATCTCTCTGTTAGTGTGTCAAGTGGGTAAAAAGCGGCATAAACACAACAGTGAAAAGCAGCTAAACCCCATTATAAAAATAAATTACTTTGAAAAACCCATGAAACAAAGACAGTGAAAGAGAGCGAAATTCTTACAGAATGCGTTCAGGGGCTGTGATGCAACCTGGATTGACCATATCTAGACCCACAGCTGGATGAGTCATAAGGGTGGACACTCTTGGGGCTGAGAGGTTTGGTGAGGTTGGGTGAGCAAACGCAGACCCTTTAAAGTAATACTGCGTGGTACCCATCGCATGGGTCCCAAATCTCCAGGTTCAAGGGCATCTTCCTACATCGAAAACATGCATGAGAAACCCAGAAGATGGTACACCGTGTGATGGGGAAAGGTTTCTAAAACGCACCTCATTTCTCATCTGCTTGTGCTCGGGTTCGCGATTCCAGCCACTTTACTAGCAATCTCCCTCCTTGGAGCATCACCACGTTTAACCTCCTGTTCCGTACAGGTTGATATTTGTCCTGAGGATGAACGGGAAGACGTGGAACCAATGAGAGAGTAGCTCTTGGTGTTGGGACAGGCACAGGTCACTCTATTTTCCCATCAGGAAGAAGAATTAACCACAGGCTCAGCCTGCCCCCCGGAACAAGAACAGGGCCTGAAGCCATCCTGCGCTTTTGCGGGCATCTCCCAAAAATGCGAGTTGTAAAATGGAGGTTCAGGGCACTGCAATTCACAAACCTGCAGAGTTATAAATGATAACTCTCGTCCACAAATATATTGAGGGAAGGCAAAGAAGAGGATTTGAAATCAAGGCAGAATTGCAGGAAACAGATTTCAGGAGGTAGATTCGAATCGCCTTTAAAGCACATGAAAAGCGGCAAAACGTTGACAATGATGCCCTTGGCCAAAAAGGGCGTATGCGTTTTTTCCTGAATATATTCAGGAAAAAACGCATACGCCCTTTTTGGCCAACCAAGCAACCTGGAAAGGCAAATCAGCGCTACAAAGATGTCTCGCTTCCCATCGGTCAAAAGGGCCATGCTGAAAAAAGTGTCAAAACCAGAAATGCAGGACAGGCCATGGAAAAATGGCAGCCTTGCTACACTGATGGGCAGGATGTAAATTGTCAACAGCCACACTGGAGAAGTGTACGGTGAGTCCTGAAACGTCTAAAAAGCAAAGCTTAGAGAGCATAGGGCACTTCCACTCATGGGGGTATAAATTGGGAAAATGAAAAATCAGCAAGACACAAGCACCCCAAAGTTTAGGGCTGCTCTGTTGACAAGGACCTCCACTTCATTCCACCTTCAATATCCCAGGAAAGAGAAAAATGGATAAAGAAGTTGTGGTCCTTATGTACAATGGAATATCACTCAGCCATGAAATCAATGTCATAAGGCTAGTAGCAGCATGATGAGTGGATTTAGGTACGACGATTCTAAGTGAAATAAGTCACACAGAAAAGGACACTTCTCATAAGGTATCACTGATAAAGGGAAAGTAAAAACCGTTACACTTGAACTGAATTACAAAACAGAACAGAGTCACACATGCAGAAAACACACTATGGCTACTTAACGGGAAAGGTGAGGTGGGGTGATACATAAAACAAGGGTTTCAAATTAGCTCAGATACCGTTCCATAAACCCAATATGTAATGGACTAGACCTACTCCTTGCTCAGAGAACTGGACTCAACACGCCCTATTCACCGCACAAGAATATATCTGACTAGTAATAATCTTAAAACCTATGTATTGATATCTCTCTGTTAGTGGGTCAAGTGGGTAAAAAGCGGCATAAACACAGCAGTGAAAAGCAGCTAAACCCCATTATAAAAATAAATTACTTTGAAAAACCCATGAAACAAAGACAGTGAAAGAGAGAGAAATTCTTACACAATGCGTTCAGGGGCTGTGATGCAACCTGGATTGACCATATCTAGACCCACAGCTGGATGAGACATAAGGGTGGACACTGTTGCGGCTGAGAGGTTTGGTGAGGTTGGGTGAGCAAACGCAGACCCTTTAAAGTAATACTGCGTGGTACCCATCGCATGGGTCCCAAATCTCCAGGTTCAAGGGCATCTTCCTACATCGAAAACATGCATGAGAAACCCAGAAGATGGTACACCGTGTGATGGGGAAAGGTTTCTAAAACGCACCTCATTTCTCATCTCCTTGTGCCCGGGTGCGCTATTCCAGCCGCTTTAGTAGCAATCTCCCTACTTGGAGCATCAGCACCTTTAACCTCCTGTTCCGTACAGGTTGCAATTTGTACTGAGGATGAACGGGAAGACGTGGAACCAATGAAAGACTAGCTCTTGGTGTTGGGACAGGCACAGGTCACTCTATTTTCCCATCAGGAAGAAGAATTAACCACAGGCTCAGCCTGCCCCCCGGAACAAGAACAGGGCCTGAAGCCATCCTGCGCTTTTGCGGCCATCTCCCAAAAACGCGTGTTGTAAAATGGAGGTTCAGGGCACTGCAATTCACAAACCTGCAGAGTTATAAATGATAACTCTCGTCCACAAATATATTGAGGGAAGGCAAAGAAGAGGATTTGAAATCAAGGCAGAATTGCAGGAAACAGATTTCAGGAGGTAGATTCGAATTGCCTTTAAAGCACATGAAAAGCGGGAAAAGGTTGACAATGATGCCCTTGGCCAAAAAGGGCGTATGCGTTTTTTCCTGAATATATTCAGGAAAAAACGCATACGCCCTTTTTGGCCAACCAAGCAACCTGGAAAGGCAAATCAGCGCTACAAAGAAGTCTCGCTTCCCATCGGTTAAAAAGGCCATGCTGAAAAAAGTGTCAAAACCAGAAATGCAGGACAGGCCATGGAGAAATGGGAGCCTTGCTACACTGATGGGCGGGATGTAAATTGCCAACAGCCACTCTGGAGAAGATTACGGTGTGTCCTGAAACATCTAAAAAACACAGCTTAGAGAGCATAGGGCACTTCCACTCATGGGGGTATAAATTGGGAAAATTAAAAATCGGCAAGACACAAGCACCCCAAAGTTTAGGACTGCTCTGTTGACAAGGACCTCCACTTCATTCCACCTTCAATATCCCAGGAAAGAGAAAAATGGATAAAGAAGTTGTGGTCCTTATGTACAATGGAATATCACTCAGCCATGAAATCAATGTCATAAGGCTAGTAGCAGCATGATGAGTGGATTTAGGTACGACGACTCTAAGTGAAATAAGTCACACAGAAAAGGACACTTCTCATAAGGTATCACTGATAGAGGGAATGTAAAAACCGTTACACTTGAACTGAATTACAAAACAGAACAGAGTCACACATGCAGAAAACACACTATGGCTGCTTAACGGGAAAGGTGAGGTGGGGTGATACATAAAACAAGGGTTTCAAATTAGCTCAGATACCGTTCCATAAAACCAATATGTAATAGACTAGACCTACTCCTTGCTCAGAGAACTGGACTCAACACGCCCTATTCACCGCACAAGAATATATCTGACTAGTAATAATCTTAAAACCTATGTATTGATATCTCTCTGTTAGTGTGTCAAGTGGGTGTAAAGCGGCATAAACACAGCAGTGAAAAGCAGCTAAACCCCATTATAAAAATAAATTACTTTGAAAAACCCATGAAACAAAGACAGTGAAAGAGATAGAAATTCCTACACAATGCGTTCACGGGCTGTGATGCAACCTGGATTGACCATATCTAGACCCACAGCTGGATGAGACATAAGGGTGGACACTCTTGGGGCTGAGAGGTTTGGTGAGGTTGGGTGAGCAAACGCAGACCCTTTAAAGTAATACTGCATGGTAACCATCGCATGGGTCCCAAATCGCCAGGTTCAAGGGCATCTTCCTACATCGAAAACATGCATGAGAAACCCAGAAGATGGTACACCGTGTGATGTGGAAAGGTTTCTAAAACGCACCTCATTTCTCATCTCCTTGTGCCCGGGTTCGCTATTCCAGCTGCTTTACTAGCAATCTCCCTACTTGGAGCATCAGCACCTTTAACCTCCTGTTCCGTACAGGTTGCAATTTGTCCTGAGAATGAACGGGAAGACGTGGAACCAATGACAGACTAGCTCTTGGTGTTGGGACAGGCACAGGTCACTCTATTTTCCCATCAGGAAGAAGAATTAACCACAGGCTCAGCCTGCCCCCCGGAACAAGAACAGGGCCTGAAGCCATCCTGCACTTTTGCGGCCATCTCCCAAAAACGCGTGTTGTAAAATGGAGGTTCAGGGCACTGCAATTCACAAACCTGCAGAGTTATAAATGATAACTCTCGCCCACAAATATATTGAGGGAAGGCAAAGAAGAGGATTTGAAATCAAGGCAGAATTGCAGGAAACAGATTTCAGGAGGTAGATTCGAATTGCCTTTAAAGCACATGAAAACCGGCAAAACGTTGACAATGATGCCCTTGGCCAAAAAGGGCGTATGCGTTTTTTCCTGAATATATTCAGGAAAAAACGCATACGCCCTTTTTGGCCAACCAAGCAACCTGGAAAGGCAAATCAGCGCTACAAAGAAGTCTCGCTTCCCATCGGTTAAAAAGGCCATGCTGAAAAAAGTGTCAAAACCAGAAATGCAGGACAGGCCATGGAGAAATGGGAGCCTTGCTACACTGATGGGCGGGATGTAAATTGCCAACAGCCACTCTGGAGAAGAGTACGGTGTGTCCTGAAACATCTAAAAAATACAGCTTAGAGAGCATAGGGCACTTCCACTCATGGGGGTATAAATTGGGAAAATTAAAAATCAGCAAGACACAAGCACCCCAAAGTTTAGGGCTGCTCTGTTGACAAGGACCTCCACTTCATTCCACCTTCAATATCCCAGGAAAGAGAAAAATGGATAAAGAAGTTGTGGTCCTTATGTACAATGGAATATCACTCAGCCATGAAATCAATGTCATAAGGCTAGTAGCAGCATGATGAGTGGATTTAGGTACGACGATTCTAAGTGAAATAAGGCACACAGAAAAGGACACTTCTCATAAGGTATCACTGATAGAGGGAATGTAAAAACCGTTACACTTGAACTGAATTACAAAACAGAACAGAGTCACACATGCAGAAAACACACTATGGCTGCTTAACGGGAAAGGTGAGGTGGGGTGATACATAAAACAAGGGTTTCAAATTAGCTCAGATACCGTTCCATAAAACCAATATGTAATAGACAACACCTACTCCTTGCTCAGAGAACTGGACTCAACATGCCCTATTCACCGCACAAGAATATATCTGACTAGTAATAATCTTAAAACCTATGTATTGATATCTCTCTGTTAGTGTGTCAAGTGGGTGAAAAGCGGCATAAACACAGCAGTGAAAAGCAGCTAAACCCATTTATAAAAATAAATTACTTTGAAAAACCCATGAAACAAAGACAGTGAAAGAGATAGAAATTCTTACACAATGCGTTCGCGGGCTGTGATGCAACCTGGATTGACCATATCTAGACCCACAGCTGGATGAGACATAAGGGTGGACACTCTTGGGGCTGAGAGTTTTGGTGAGGTTGGGTGAGCAAACGCAAACCCTTTAAAGTAATACTGCGTGGTACCCATCGCATGGGTCCCAAATCTCCAGGTTCAAGGGCATCTTCCTACATCGAAAACATGCATGAGAAACCCAGAAGATGGTACAAAGTGTGATGGGGAAAGGTTTCTAAAACGCACCTCATTTCTCATCTCCTTGTGCTCGGGTTCGCCATTCCAGCCACTTTACTAGCAATCTCCCTCCTTGGAGCATCATCACGTTTAACCTCCTGTTCCGTACAGGTTGATATTTGTCCTGAGGATGAACGGGAAGACGTGGAACCAATGAGAGACTAGCTCTTGGTGTTGGGACAGGCACAGGTCACTCTATTTTCCCATCAGGAAGAAGAATTAACCACAGGCTCAGCCTGCCCCCCGGAACAAGAACAGGGCCTGAAGCCATCCTGCGCTTTTGCGGCCAGCTCCCAAAAACGCGAGTTGTAAAATGGAGGTTCAGGGCACTGCAATTCACAAACCTGCAGAGTTATAAATGATAACTCTCGTCCACAAATATATTGAGGGAAGGCAAAGAAGAGGATTTGAAATCAAGGCAGAATTGCAGGAAACAGATTTCAGGAGGTAGATTCGAATCGCCTTTAAAGCACATGAAAAGCGGCAAAACGTTGACAATGATGCCCTTGGCCAAAAAGGGCGTATGCGTTTTTTCCTGAATATATTCAGGAAAAAACGCATACGCCCTTTTTGGCCAACCAAGCAACCTGGAAAGGCAAATCAGCGCTACAAAGATGTCTCGCTTCCCATCGGTTAAAAAGGCCATGCTGAAAAAAGTGTCAAAACCAGAAATGCAGGACAGGCCATGGAGAAATGGGAGCCTTGCTACACTGATGGGCGGGATGTAAATTGCCAACAGCCACTCTGGAGAAGCGTACGGTGAGTCGTGAAACATCTAAAAAACAAAGCTTAGAGAGCATAGGGCACTTCCACTCATGGGGTTATAAATTGGGAAAATTAAAAATCAGCAAGACACAAGCACCCCAAAGTTTAGGGCTGCTCTGTTGACAAGGACCTCCACTTCATTCCACCTTCAATATCCCAGGAAAGAGAAAAATGGATAAAGAAGTTGTGGTCCTTATGTACAATGGAATATCACTCAGCCGTGAAATCAATGTCATAAGGCTAGTAGCAGCATGATGAGTGGATTTATGTACGACGAATCTAAGTGAAATAAGTCACACAGAAAAGGACACTTCTCATAAGGTATCACTTATAGAGGGAATGTAAAAACCGTTACACTTGAACTGAATTACAAAACAGAACAGAGTCACACATGCAGAAAACACACTATGGCTGCTTAACGGGAAAGGTGAGGTGGGGTGATACATAAAACAAGGGTTTCAAATTAGCTCAGATACCGTTCCATAAACCCAATATGTAATAGACAAGACCTACTCCTTGCTCAGAGAACTGGACTCAACACGCCCTATTCACCGCACAAGAATATATCTGACTAGTCATAATCTTAAAACCTATGTATTGATATCTCTCTGTTAGTGTGTCAAGTGGGTAAAAAGTGGCATAAACACAGCAGTGAAAAGCAGCTAAACCCCATTATAAAAATAAATTACTTTGAAAAACCCATGAAAGAAAGACAGTGAAACAGAGAGAGAAATTCTTACACAATGCGTTCAGGGGCTGTGATGCAACCTGGATTGACCATATCTAGACCCACAGCTGGATGAGACATAAGGGTGGACACTGTTGCGGCTGAGAGGTTTGGTGAGGTTGGGTGAGCAAACGCAGACCCTTTAAAGTAATACTGCGTGGTACCCATCGCATGGGTCCCAAATCTCCAGGTTCAAGGGCATCTTCCTACATCGAAAACATGCATGAGATACCCAGAAGATGGTACACCGTGTGATGTGGAAAGGTTTCTAAAACGCACCTCATTTCTCATCTGCTTGTGCCCGGGTTCGCCATTCCAGCCACTTTACTAGCAATCTCCCTCCTTGGAGAATCAGCACCTTTAACCTCCTGTTCCGTACAGGTTGCAATTTGTACTGAGGATGAACGGGAAGACGTGGAACCAATGAAAGACTAGCTCTTGGTGTTGGGACAGGCACAGGTCACTCTATTTTCCCATCAGGAAGAAGAATTAACCACAGGCTCAGCCTGCACCCCGGAACCAGAACAGGGCCTGAAGCCATCCTGCGCTTTTGCGGCCATCTCCCAAAAACGCGTGTTGTAAAATGGAGGTTCAGGGCACTGCAATTCACAAACCTGCAGAGTTATAAATGATAACTCTCATCCACAAATATATTGAGGGAAGGCAAAGAAGAGGATTTGAAATCAAGGCAGAATTGCAGGAAACAGATTTCAGGAGGTAGATTCGAATTGCCTTTAAAGCACATGAAAAGCGGCAAAACGTTGACAATGATGCCCTTGGCCAAAAAGGGCGTATGTGTTTTTTCCTGAATATATTCAGGAAAAAACGCATACGCCCTTTTTGGCCAACCAAGCAACCTGGAAAGGCAAATCAGCGCTACAAAGAAGTCTCGCTTCCCATCGGTTAAAAAGGCCATGCTGAAAAAAGTGTCAAAACCAGAAATGCAGGACAGGCCATGGAGAAATGGGAGCCTTGGTACACTGATGGGCGGGATGTAAATTGCCAACAGCCACTCTGGAGAAGATTACGGTGTGTCCTGAAACATCTAAAAAACACAGCTTAGAGAGCATAGGGCACTTCCACTCATGGGGGTATAAATTGGGAAAATTAAAAATCAGCAAGACACAAGCACCCCAAAGTTTAGGACTGCTCTGTTGACAAGGACCTCCACTTCATTCCACCTTCAATATCCCAGGAAAGAGAAAAATGGATAAAGAAGTTGTGGTCCTTATGTACAATGGAATATCACTCAGCCATGAAATCAATGTCATAAGGCTAGTAGCAGCATGATGAGTGGATTTAGGTATGACGACTCTAAGTGAAATAAGTCACACAGAAAAGGACACTTCTCATAAGGTATCACTGATAGAGGGAATGTAAAAACCGTTACGCTTGAACTGAATTACAAAACAGAACAGAGTCACACATGCAGAAAACACACTATGGCTGCTTAACGGGAAAGGTGAGGTGGGGTGATACATAAAACAAGGGTTTCAAATTAGCTCAGGTACCGTTCCATAAAACCAATATGTAATAGACAACACCTACTCCTTGCTCAGAGAACTGGACTCAACACGCCCTATTTACCGCACAAGAATATATCTGACTAGTAATAATCTTAAAACCTATGTATTAATATCTCTCTGTTAGTGTGTCAAGTGGGTGAAAAGCGGCATAAACACAGCAGTGAAAAGCAGCTAAACCCATTTATAAAAATAAATTACTTTGAAAAACCCATGAAACAAAGACAGTGAAAGAGATAGAAATTCTTACACAATGCGTTCACGGGCTGTGATGCAACCTGGATTGACCATATCTAGACCCACAGCTGGATGAGACATAAGGGTGGACACTCTTGGGGCTGAGAGGTTTGGTGAGGTTGGGTGAGCAAACGCAAACCCTTTAAAGTAATACTGCGTGGTACCCATCGCATGGGTCCCAAATCTCCAGGTTCAAGGGCATCTTCCTACATCGAAAACATGCATGAGAAACCCAGAAGACGGTACACCGTGTGATGGGGAAAGGTTTCTAAAACGCACCTCATTTCTCATCTCCTTGTGCTCGGGTTCGCCATTCCAGCCACTTTACTAGCAATCTCCCTCCTTGGAGCATCATCACGTTTAACCTCCTGTTCCGTACAGGTTGATATTTGTCCTGAGGATGAACGGGAAGACGTGGAACCAATGAGAGACTAGCTCTTGGTGTTGGGACAGGCACAGGTCACTCTATTTTCCCATCAGGAAGAAGAATTAACCACAGGCTCAGCCTGCCCCCCGGAACAAGAACAGGGCCTGAAGCCATCCTGCGCTTTTGCGGCCAGCTCCCAAAAACGCGAGTTGTAAAATGGAGGTTCAGGGCACTGCAATTCACAAACCTGCAGAGTTATAAATGATAACTCTCGTCCACAAATATATTGAGGGAAGGCAAAGAAGAGGATTTGAAATCAAGGCAGAATTGCAGGAAACAGATTTCAGGAGGTAGATTCGAATCGCCTTTAAAGCACATGAAAACCTTCAAAACGTTGACAATGATGCCCTTGGCCAAAAAGGGCGTATGCGTTTTTTCCTGAATATATTCAGGAAAAAACGCATACGCCCTTTTTGGCCAACCAAGCAACCTGGAAAGGCAAATCAGCGCTACAAAGATGTCTCGCTTCCCATCGGTCAAAAGGGCCATGCTGAAAAAAGTGTCAAAACCAGAAATGCAGGACAGGCCATGGAGAAATGGGAGCCTTGCTACACTGATGGGCGGGATGTAAATTGTCAACAGCCACTCTGGAGAAGTGTACGGTGAGTCCTGAAACGTCTAAAAAGCAAAGCTTAGAGAGCATAGGGCACTTCCACTCATGGGGTTATAAATTGGGAAAATTAAAAATCAGCAAGACACAAGCACCCCAAAGTTTAGGGCTGCTCTGTTGACAAGGACCTCCACTTCATTCCACCTTCAATATCGCAGGAAAGAGAAAAATGGATAAAGAAGTTGTGGTCCTTATGTACAATGGAATATCACTCAGCCGTGAAATCAATGTCATAAGGCTAGTAGCAGCATGATGAGTGGATTTAGGTACGACAACTCTAAGTGAAATAAGTCACACAGAAAAGGACACTTCTCATAAGGTATCACTTATAGAGGGAATGTAAAAACCGTTACACTTGAACTGAATTACAAAACAGAACAGAGTCACACATGCAGAAAACACACTATGGCTGCTTAACGGGAAAGGTGAGGTGGGGTGATACATAAAACAAGGGTTTCAAATTAGCTCAGATACCGTTCCATAAACCCAATATGTAATAGACAAGACCTACTCCTTGCTCAGAGAACTGGACTCAACACGCCCTATTCACCGCACAAGAATATATCTGACTAGTAATAATCTTAAAACCTATGTATTGATATCTCTCTGTTAGTGGGTCAAGTGGGTAAAAAGCGGCATAAACACAGCAGTGAAAAGCAGCTAAACCCCATTATAAAAATAAATTACTTTGAAAAACCCATGAAACAAAGACAGTGAAAGAGAGCGAAATTCTTACACAATGCGTTCAGGGGCTGTGATGCAACCTGGATTGACCATATCTAGACCCACAGCTGGATGAGACATAAGGGTGGACACTGTTGCGGCTGAGAGGTTTGGTGAGGTTGGGTGAGCAAACGCAGACCCTTTAAATAATACTGCGTGGTACCCATCGCATGGGTCCCAAATCTCCAGGTTCAAGGTCATCTTCCTACATTGAAAACATGCATGAGATACCCAGAAGATGGTACACCGTGTGATGGGGAAAAGTTTCTAAAACGCACCTCATTTCTCATCTGCTTGTGCCCGGGTTCACCATTCCAGCCACTTTACTAGCAATCTCCCTCCTTGGAGCATCAGCACCTTTAACCTCCTGTTTCGTACAGGTTGCAATTTGTACTGAGGATGAACGGGAAGACGTGGAACCAATGAAAGACTAGCTCTTGGTGTTGGGACAGGCACAGGTCACTCTATTTTCCCATCAGGAAGAAGAATTAACCACAGGCTCAGCCTGCCCCCCGGAACCAGAACAGGGCCTGAAGCCATCCTGTGCTTTTGCGGCCAGCTCCCTAAAAAGCGAGTTGTAAAATGGAGGTTCAGGGCACTGCAATTCACAAACCTGCAGACTTATAAATGATAACTCTCATCCACAAATATATTGAGGGAAGGCAAAGAAGAGGACTTGAAATCAAGGCAGAATTGCAGGAAACAGATTTCAGGAGGTAGATTCGAATTGCCTTTAAAGCACATGAAAAGTGGCAAAACGTTGACAATGATGCCCTTGGCCAAAAAGGGCGTATGCGTTTTTTCCTAAATATATTCAGGAAAAAACGCATACGCACTTTTTGGCCAACCAAGCAACCTGGAAAGGCAAATCAGCGCTACAAAGATGTCTCGCTTCCCATCGGTCAAAAGGGCCATGCTCAAAAAAGTGTCAAAACCAGAAATGCAGGACAGGCCATGGAGAAATGGGAGCCTTGCTACACTGATGGGCGGGATGTAAATTCTCAACAGCCACTCTGGAGAAGTGTACGGTGAGTCCTGAAACGTCTAAAAAGCAAAGCTTAGAGAGCATAGGGCACTTCCACTCATGGGGGTATAAATTGGGAAAATTAAAAATCAGCAAGACACAAGCACCCCAAAGTTTAGGGCTGCTCTGTTGACAAGGACCTCCACTTCATTCCACCTTCAATATCGCAGGAAAGAGAAAAATGGATAAAGAAGTTGTGGTCCTTATGTACAATGGAATATCACTCAGCCGTGAAATCAATGTCATAAGGCTAGTAGCAGCATGATGAGTGGATTTAGGTACGACGACTCTAAGTGAAATAAGTCACACAGAAAAGGACACTTCTCATAAGGTATCACTTATAGAGGGAATGTAAAAACCGTTACACTTGAACTGAATTACAAAACAGAACAGAGTCACACATGCAGAAAACACACTATGGCTGCTTAACGGGAAAGGTGAGGTGGGGTGATACATAAAACAAGGGTTTCAAATTAGCTCAGATACCGTTCCATAAACCCAATATGTAATAGACAAGACCTACTCCTTGCTCAGAGAACTGGACTCAACACGCCCTATTCACCGCACAAGAATATATCTGACTAGTAATAATCTTAAAACCTACGTATTGATATCTCTCTGTTAGTGGGTCAAGTGGGTAAAAAGCGGCATAAACACAGCAGTGAAAAGCAGCTAAACCCCATTATAAAAATAAATTACTTTGAAAAACCCATGAAACAAAGACAGTGAAAGAGAGAGAAATTCTTACAGAATGCGTTCAGGGGCTGTGATGCAACCTGGATTGACCATATCTAGACCCACAGCTGGATGAGACATAATGGTGGACACTGTTGCGGCTGAGAGGTTTGGTGAGGTTGGGTGAGCAAACGCAGACCCTTTAAAGTAATACTGCGTGGTACCCATCGCATGGGTCCCAAATCTCCAGGTTCAAGGTCATCTTCCTACATCGAAAACATGCATGAGAAACCCAGAAGACGGTACACCGTGTGATGGGGAAAGGTTTCTAAAACGCACCTCATTTCTCATCTGCTTGTGCCCGGGTTCGCCATTCCAGCCACTTTACTAGCAATCTCCCTCCTTGGAGCATCAGCACCTTTAACCTCCTGTTCCGTACAGGTTGCAATTTGTACTGAGGATGAACGGGAAGACGTGGAACCAATGAGAGACTAGCTCTTGGTGTTGGGACAGGCACAGGTCACTCTATTTTCCCATCAGGAAGAAGAATTAACCACAGGCTCAGCCTGCCCCCCGGAACAAGAACAGGGCCTGAAGCCATCCTGCGCTTTTGCGGCCAGCTCCCAAAAACGTGAGTTGTAAAATGGAGGTTCAGGGCACCGCAATTCACAAACCTGCAGAGTTATAAATGATAACTCTCGTCCACAAATATATTGAGGGAAGGCAAAGAAGAGGATTTGAAATCAAGGCAGAATTGCAGGAAACAGATTTCAGGAGGTAGATTCGAATCGCCTTTAAAGCACATGAAAACCTTCAAAACGTTGACAATGATGCCCTTGGCCAAAAAGGGCGTATGCGTTTTTTCCTGAATATATTCAGGAAAAAACGCATACGCCCTTTTTGGCCAACCAAGCAACCTGGAAAGGCAAATCAGCGCTACAAAGATGTCTCGCTTCCCATCGGTCAAAAGGGCCATGCTGAAAAAAGTGTCAAAACCAGAAATGCAGGACAGGCCATGGAGAAATGGGAGCCTTGCTACACTGATGGGCGGGATGTAAATTGTCAACAGCCACTCTGGAGAAGTGTACGGTGAGTCCTGAAACGTCTAAAAAGCAAAGCTTAGAGAGCATAGGGCACTTCCACTCATGGGGTTATAAATTGGGAAAATTAAAAATCAGCAAGACACAAGCACCCCAAAGTTTAGGGCTGCTCTGTTGACAAGGACCTCCACTTCATTCCACCTTCAATATCGCAGGAAAGAGAAAAATGGATAAAGAAGTTGTGGTCCTTATGTACAATGGAATATCACTCAGCCGTGAAATCAATGTCATAAGGCTAGTAGCAGCATGATGAGTGGATTTAGGTACGACAACTCTAAGTGAAATAAGTCACACAGAAAAGGACACTTCTCATAAGGTATCACTTATAGAGGGAATGTAAAAACCGTTACACTTGAACTGAATTACAAAACAGAACAGAGTCACACATGCAGAAAACACACTATGGCTGCTTAACGGGAAAGGTGAGGTGGGGTGATACATAAAACAAGGGTTTCAAATTAGCTCAGATACCGTTCCATAAACCCAATATGTAATAGACAAGACCTACTCCTTGCTCAGAGAACTGGACTCAACACGCCCTATTCACCGCACAAGAATATATCTGACTAGTAATAATCTTAAAACCTATGTATTGATATCTCTCTGTTAGTGGGTCAAGTGGGTAAAAAGCGGCATAAACACAGCAGTGAAAAGCAGCTAAACCCCATTATAAAAATAAATTACTTTGAAAAACCCATGAAACAAAGACAGTGAAAGAGAGCGAAATTCTTACACAATGCGTTCAGGGGCTGTGATGCAACCTGGATTGACCATATCTAGACCCACAGCTGGATGAGACATAAGGGTGGACACTGTTGCGGCTGAGAGGTTTGGTGAGGTTGGGTGAGCAAACGCAGACCCTTTAAATAATACTGCGTGGTACCCATCGCATGGGTCCCAAATCTCCAGGTTCAAGGTCATCTTCCTACATTGAAAACATGCATGAGATACCCAGAAGATGGTACACCGTGTGATGGGGAAAAGTTTCTAAAACGCACCTCATTTCTCATCTGCTTGTGCCCGGGTTCACCATTCCAGCCACTTTACTAGCAATCTCCCTCCTTGGAGCATCAGCACCTTTAACCTCCTGTTTCGTACAGGTTGCAATTTGTACTGAGGATGAACGGGAAGACGTGGAACCAATGAGAGACTAGCTCTTGGTGTTGGGACAGGCACAGGTCACTCTATTTTCCCATCAGGAAGAAGAATTAACCACAGGCTCAGCCTGCCCCCCGGAACCAGAACAGGGCCTGAAGCCATCCTGTGCTTTTGCGGCCAGCTCCCTAAAAAGCGAGTTGTAAAATGGAGGTTCAGGGCACTGCAATTCACAAACCTGCAGACTTATAAATGATAACTCTCATCCACAAATATATTGAGGGAAGGCAAAGAAGAGGACTTGAAATCAAGGCAGAATTGCAGGAAACAGATTTCAGGAGGTAGATTCGAATTGCCTTTAAAGCACATGAAAAGTGGCAAAACGTTGACAATGATGCCCTTGGCCAAAAAGGGCGTATGCGTTTTTTCCTAAATATATTCAGGAAAAAACGCATACGCACTTTTTGGCCAACCAAGCAACCTGGAAAGGCAAATCAGCGCTACAAAGATGTCTCGCTTCCCATCGGTCAAAAGGGCCATGCTCAAAAAAGTGTCAAAACCAGAAATGCAGGACAGGCCATGGAGAAATGGGAGCCTTGCTACACTGATGGGCGGGATGTAAATTCTCAACAGCCACTCTGGAGAAGTGTACGGTGAGTCCTGAAACGTCTAAAAAGCAAAGCTTAGAGAGCATAGGGCACTTCCACTCATGGGGGTATAAATTGGGAAAATTAAAAATCAGCAAGACACAAGCACCCCAAAGTTTAGGGCTGCTCTGTTGACAAGGACCTCCACTTCATTCCACCTTCAATATCGCAGGAAAGAGAAAAATGGATAAAGAAGTTGTGGTCCTTATGTACAATGGAATATCACTCAGCCGTGAAATCAATGTCATAAGGCTAGTAGCAGCATGATGAGTGGATTTAGGTACGACGACTCTAAGTGAAATAAGTCACACAGAAAAGGACACTTCTCATAAGGTATCACTTATAGAGGGAATGTAAAAACCGTTACACTTGAACTGAATTACAAAACAGAACAGAGTCACACATGCAGAAAACACACTATGGCTGCTTAACGGGAAAGGTGAGGTGGGGTGATACATAAAACAAGGGTTTCAAATTAGCTCAGATACCGTTCCATAAACCCAATATGTAATAGACAAGACCTACTCCTTGCTCAGAGAACTGGACTCAACACGCCCTATTCACCGCACAAGAATATATCTGACTAGTAATAATCTTAAAACCTACGTATTGATATCTCTCTGTTAGTGGGTCAAGTGGGTAAAAAGCGGCATAAACACAGCAGTGAAAAGCAGCTAAACCCCATTATAAAAATAAATTACTTTGAAAAACCCATGAAACAAAGACAGTGAAAGAGAGAGAAATTCTTACAGAATGCGTTCAGGGGCTGTGATGCAACCTGGATTGACCATATCTAGACCCACAGCTGGATGAGACATAATGGTGGACACTGTTGCGGCTGAGAGGTTTGGTGAGGTTGGGTGAGCAAACGCAGACCCTTTAAAGTAATACTGCGTGGTACCCATCGCATGGGTCCCAAATCTCCAGGTTCAAGGTCATCTTCCTACATCGAAAACATGCATGAGATACCCAGAAGATGGTACACCGTGTGATGGGGAAAGGTTTCTAAAACGCACCTCATTTCTCATCTGCTTGTGCCCGGGTTCGCCATTCCAGCCACTTTACTAGCAATCTCCCTCCTTGGAGCATCAGCACCTTTAACCTCCTGTTCCGTACAGGTTGCAATTTGTACTGAGGATGAACGGGAAGACGTGGAACCAATGAAAGACTAGCTCTTGGTGTTGGGACAGGCACAGGTCACTTTATTTTCCCATCAGGAAGAAGAATTAACCACAGGCTCAGCCTGCCCCCCGGAACCAGAACAGGGCCTGAAGCCATCCTGCGCTTTTGCGGTCAGCTCCCTAAAAAGCGAGTTGTAAAATGGAGGTTCAGGGCACTGCAATTCACAAACCTGCAGAGTTATAAATGATAACTCTCATCCACAAATATATTGAGGGAAGGCAAAGAAGAGGATTTGAAATCAAGGCAGAATTGCAGGAAACAGATTTCAGGAGGTAGATTCGAATCGCCTTTAAAGCACATGAAAACCTTCAAAACGTTGACAATGATGCCCTTGGCCAAAACGGGCGTATGCGTTTTTTCCTGAATATATTCAGGAAAAAACGCATACGCCCTTTTTGGCCAACCAAGCAACCTGGAAAGGCAAATCAGCGCTACAAAGATGTCTCGCTTCCCATCGGTCAAAAGGGCCATGCTGAAAAAAGTGTCAACACCAGAAATGCAGGACAGGCCATGGAGAAATGGGAGCCTTGCTACACTGATGGGTGGGATGTAAATTGTCAACAGCCACTCTGGAGAAGTGTACGGTGAGTCCTGAAACGTCTAAAAAGCAAAGCTTAGAGAGCATAGGGCACTTCCACTCATGGGGGTATAAATTGGGAAAATTAAAAATCAGCAAGACACAAGCACCCCAAAGTTTAGGGCTGCTCTGTTGACAAGGACCTCCACTTCATTCCACCTTCAATATCGCAGGAAAGAGAAAAATGGATAAAGAAGTTGTGGTCCTTATGTACAATGGAATATCACTCAGCCGTGAAATCAATGTCATAAGGCTAGTAGCAGGATGATGAGTGGATTTAGGTACGACGACTCTAAGTGAAATAAGTCACACAGAAAAGGACACTTCTCATAAGGTATCACTTATAGAGGGAATGTAAAAACCGTTACACTTGAACTGAATTACAAAACAGAACAGAGTCACACATGCAGAAAACACACTATGGCTGCTTAACGGGAAAGGTGAGGTGGGGTGATACATAAAACAAGGGTTTCAAATTAGCTCAGATACCGTTCCATAAACCCAATATGTAATAGACAAGACCTACGCCTTGCTCAGAGAACTGGACTCAACACGCCCTATTCACCGCACAAGAATATATCTGACTAGTAATAATCTTAAAACTTATGTATTGATATCTCTCTGTTAGTGTGTCAAGTGGGTGTAAAGCAGCATAAACACAGCAGTGAAAAGCAGCTAAACCCCATTATAAAAATAAATTACTTTGAAAAACCCATGAAACAAAGACAGTGAAAGAGAGAGAAATTCTTACACAATGCGTTCAGGGGCTGTGATGCAACCTGGATTGACCATATCTAGACCCACAGCTGGATGAGACATAAGGGTGGACACTGTTGCGGCTGAGAGGTTTGGTGAGGTTGGGTGAGCAAACGCAGACCCTTTAAAGTAATACTGCGTGGTACCCATCGCATGGGTCCCAAATCTCCAGGTTCAAGGTCATCTTCCTACATCGAAAACATGCATGAGATACCCAGAAGATGGTACACCGTGTGATGGCGAAAGGTTTCTAAAACGCACCTCATTTCTCATCTGCTTGTGCCCGGATTCGCCATTCCAGCCACTTTACTAGCAATCTCCCTCCTTGGACCATCATCACCTTTAACCTCCTGTTCCGTACAGGTTGCAATTTGTACTGAGGATGAACGGGAAGACGTGGAACCAATGAGAGACTAGCTCTTGGTGTTGGGACAGGCACAGGTCACTCTATTTTCCCATCAGGAAGAAGAATTAACCACAGGCTCAGCCTGCCCCCCGGAACCAGAACAGGGCCTGAAGCCATCCTGCGCTTTTGCTGCCAGCTCCCTAAAAAGCGAGTTGTAAAATGGAGGTTCAGGGCACTGCAATTCACAAACCTGCAGAGTTATAAATGATAACTCTCATCCACAAATATATTGAGGGAAGGCAAAGAAGAGGATTTGAAATCAAGGCAGAATTGCAGGAAACAGATTTCAGGAGGTAGATTCGAATCGCCTTTAAAGCACATGAAAACCGGCAAAACGTTGACAATGATGCCCTTGGCCAAAAAGGGCGTATGCGTTTTTTCCTGAATATATTCAGGAAAAAACGCATACGCCCTTTTTGGCCAACCAAGCAACCTGGAAAGGCAAATCAGCGCTACAAAGATGTCTCGCTTCCCATCGGTCAAAAGGGCCATGCTGAAAAAAGTGTCAAAACCAGAAATGCAGGACAGGCCATGGAGAAATGGGAGCCTTGCTACACTGATGGGTGGGATGTAAATTGTCAACAGCCACTCTGGAGAAGTGTACGGTGAGTCCTGAAACGTCTAAAAAGCAAAGCTTAGAGAGCATAGGGCACTTCCACTCATGGGGGTATAAATTGGGAAAATTAAAAATCAGCAAGACACAAGCACCCCAAAGTTTAGGGCTGCTCTGTTGACAAGGACCTCCACTTCATTCCACCTTCAATATCGCAGGAAAGAGAAAAATGGATAAAGAAGTTGTGGTCCTTATGTACAATGGAATATCACTCAACCGTGAAATCAATGTCATAAGGCTAGTAGCAGCATGATGAGTGGATTTAGGTACGACGACTCTAAGTGAAATAAGTCACACAGAAAAGGACACTTCTCATAAGGTATCACTTATAGAGGGAATGTAAAAACCGTTACACTTGAACTGAATTACAAAACAGAACAGAGTCACACATGCAGAAAACACACTATGGCTGCTTAACGGGAAAGGTGAGGTGGGGTGATACATAAAACAAGGGTTTCAAATTAGCTCAGATACCGTTCCATAAACCCAATATGTAATAGACAAGACCTACGCCTTGCTCAGAGAACTGGACTCAACACACCCTATTCACCGCACAAAAATATATCTGACTAGTAATAATCTTAAAACTTACGTATTAATATCTCTCTGTTAGTGTGTCAAGTGGGTGTAAAGCGGCATAAACACAGCAGTGAAAAGCAGCTAAACCCCATTATAAAAATAAATTACTTTGAAAAACCCATGAAACAAAGACAGTGAAAGAGAGAGAAATTCTTACACAATGCGTTCAGGGGCTGTGATGCAACCTGGATTGACCATATCTAGACCCACAGCTGGATGAGACATAAGGGTGGACTCTGTGGCGGCTGAGAGGTTTGGTGAGGTTGGGTGAGCAAACGCAGACCCTTTAAAGTAATACTGCGTGGTACCCATCGCATGGGTCCCAAATCTCCAGGTTCAAGGTCATCTTCCTACATCGAAAACATGCATGAGATACCCAGAAGATGGTACACCGTGTGATGGCGAAAGGTTTCTAAAACGCACCTCATTTCTCATCTCCTTGTGCCCGGATTCGCCATTCCAGCCACTTTACTAGCAATCTCCCTCCTTGGAGCATCATCACCTTTAACCTCCTGTTCCGTACAGGTTGCAATTTGTACTGAGGATGAACGGGAAGACGTGGAACCAATGAGAGACTAGCTCTTGGTGTTGGGACAGGCACAGGTCACTCTATTTTCCCATCAGGAAGAAGAATTAACCACAGGCTCAGCCTGCCCCCCGGAACCAGAACAGGGCCTGAAGCCATCCTGCGCTTTTGCTGCCAGCTCCCTAAAAAGCGAGTTGTAAAATGGAGGTTCAGGGCACTGCAATTCACAAACCTGCAGACTTATAAATGATAACTCTCATCCACAAATATATTGAGGGAAGGCAAAGAAGAGGATTTGAAATCAAGGCAGAATTGCAGGAAACAGATTTCAGGAGGTAGATTCGAATCGCCTTTAAAGCACATGAAAAGCGGCAAAACGTTGACAATGATGCCCTTGGCCAAAAAGGGCGTATGCGTTTTTTCCTGAATATATTCAGGAAAAAACGCATACGCCCTTTTTGGCCAACCAAGCAACCTGGAAAGGCAAATCAGCGCTACAAAGATGTCTCGCTTCCCATCGGTCAAAAGGGCCATGCTGAAAAAAGTGTCAAAACCAGAAATGCAGGACAGGCCATGGAAAAATGGGAGCCTTGCTACACTGATGGGCAGGATGTAAATTGTCAACAGCCACTCTGGAGAAGTGTACGGTGAGTCCTGAAACGCCTAAAAAGCAAAGCTTAGAGAGCATAGAGCACTTCCACTCATGGGGGTATAAATTGGGAAAATGAAAAATCAGCAAGACACAAGCACCCCAAAGTTTAGGGCTGCTCTGTTGACAAGGACCTCCACTTCATTCCACCTTCAATATCGCAGGAAAGAGAAAAATGGATAAAGAAGTTGTGGTCCTTATGTACAATGGAATATCACTCAGCCGTGAAATCAATGTCATAAGGCTAGTAGCAGCATGATGAGTGGATTTAGGTACGACGACTCTAAGTGAAATAAGTCACACAGAAAAGGACACTTCTCATAAGGTATCACTGATAGAGGGAATGTAGAAACCGTTACACTTGAACTGAATTACAAAACAGAACAGAGTCACACATGCAGAAAACACACTATGGCTGCTTAACGGGAAAGGTGCGGTGGGGTGATACATAAAACAAGGGTTTCAAATTAGCTCAGATACCGTTCCATAAAACCAATATGTAATAGACTAGACCTACTCCTTGCTCAGAGAACTGGACTCAACACGCCCTATTCACCGCACAAGAATATATCTGACTAGTAATAATCTTAAAACCTATGTATTGATATCTCTCTGTTAGTGGGTCAAGTGGGTAAAAAGCGGCATAAACACAGCAGTGAAAAGCAGCTAAACCCCATTATAAAAATAAATTACTTTGAAAAACCCATGAAACAAAGACAGTGAAAGAGAGCGAAATTCTTACACAATGCGTTCAGGGGCTGTGATGCAACCTGGATTGACCATATCTAGACCCACAGCTGGATGAGACCTAAGGGTGGACACTGTTGCGGCTGAGAGGTTTGGTGAGGTTGGGTGAGCAAACGCAGACCCTTTAAATAATACTGCGTGGTACCCATCGCATGGGTCCCAAATCTCCAGGTTCAAGGGCATCTTCCTACATCGAAAACATGCATGAGATACCCAGAAGATGGTACACCGTGTGATGGGGAAAGGTTTCTAAAACGCACCTCATTTCTCATCTGCTTGTGCCCGGGTTCGCCATTCCAGCCACTTTACTAGCAATCTCCCTCCTTGGAGCATCAGCACCTTTAACCTCCTGTTCCGTACAGGTTGCAATTTGTACTGAGGATGAACGGGAAGACGTGGAACCAATGAAAGACTAGCTCTTGGTGTTGGGACAGGCACAGGTCACTCTATTTTCCCATCAGGAAGAAGAATTAACCACAGGCTCAGCCTGCCCCCCGGAACCAGAACAGGGCCTGAAGCCATCCTGCGCTTTTGCTGCCAGCTCCCTAAAAAGCGAGTTGTAAAATGGAGGTTCAGGGCACTGCAATTCACAAACCTGCAGAGTTATAAATGATAACTCTCATCCACAAATATATTGAGGGAAGGCAAAGAAGAGGACTTGAAATCAAGGCAGAATTGCAGGAAACAGATTTCAGGAGGTAGATTCGAATTGCCTTTAAAGCACATGAAAAGTGGCAAAACGTTGACAATGATGCCCTTGGCCAAAAAGGGCGTATGCGTTTTTTCCTAAATATATTCAGGAAAAAACGCATACGCACTTTTTGGCCAACCAAGCAACCTGGAAAGGCAAATCAGCGCTACAAAGATGTCTCGCTTCCCATCGGTCAAAAGGGCCATGCTCAAAAAAGTGTCAAAACCAGAAATGCAGGACAGGCCATGGAGAAATGGGAGCCTTGCTACACTGATGGGCGGGATGTAAATTGTCAACAGCCACTCTGGAGAAGTGTACGGTGAGTCCTGAAACGTCTAAAAAGCAAAGCTTAGAGAGCATAGGGCACTTCCACTCATGGGGGTATAAATTGGGAAAATTAAAAATCAGCAAGACACAAGCACCCCAAAGTTTAGGGCTGCTCTGTTGACAAGGACCTCCACTTCATTCCACCTTCAATATCGCAGGAAAGAGAAAAATGGATAAAGAAGTTGTGGTCCTTATGTACAATGGAATATCACTCAGCCGTGAAATCAATGTCATAAGGCTAGTAGCAGCATGATGAGTGGATTTAGGTACGACGACTCTAAGTGAAATAAGTCACACAGAAAAGGACACTTCTCATAAGGTATCACTTATAGAGGGAATGTAAAAACCGTTACACTTGAACTGAATTACAAAACAGAACAGAGTCACACATGCAGAAAACACACTATGGCTGCTTAACGGGAAAGGTGAGGTGGGGTGATACATAAAACAAGGGTTTCAAATTAGCTCAGATACCGTTCCATAAACCCAATATGTAATAGACAAGACCTACTCCTTGCTCAGAGAACTGGACTCAACACGCCCTATTCACCGCACAAGAATATATCTGACTAGTAATAATCTTAAAACCTACGTATTGATATCTCTCTGTTAGTGGGTCAAGTGGGTAAAAAGCGGCATAAACACAGCAGTGAAAAGCAGCTAAACCCCATTATAAAAATAAATTACTTTGAAAAACCCATGAAACAAAGACAATGAAAGAGAGAGAAATTCTTACAGAATGCGTTCAGGGGCTGTGATGCAACCTGGATTGACCATATCTAGACCCACAGCTGGATGAGACATAATGGTGGACACTGTTGCGGCTGAGAGGTTTGGTGATGTTGGGTGAGCAAACGCAGACCCTTTAAAGTAATACTGCGTGGTACCCATCGCATGGGTCCCAAATCTCCAGGTTCAAGGTCATCTTCCTACATCGAAAACATGCATGAGATACCCAGAAGATGGTACACCGTGTGATGGGGAAATGTTTCTAAAACGCACCTCATTTCTCATCTGCTTGTGCCCGGGTTCGCCATTCCAGCCACTTTACTAGCAATCTCCCTCCTTGGAGCATCAGCACCTTTAACCTCCTGTTCCGTACAGGTTGCAATTTGTACTGAGGATGAACGGGAAGACGTGGAACCAATGAAAGACTAGCTCTTGGTGTTGGGACAGGCACAGGTCACTCTATTTTCCCATCAGGAAGAAGAATTAACCACAGGCTCAGCCTGCCCCCCGGAACCAGAACAGGGCCTGAAGCCATCCTGCGCTTTTGCGGTCAGCTCCCTAAAAAGCGAGTTGTAAAATGGAGGTTCAGGGCACTGCAATTCACAAACCTGCAGAGTTATAAATGATAACTCTCATCCACAAATATATTGAGGGAAGGCAAAGAAGAGGATTTGAAATCAAGGCAGAATTGCAGGAAACAGATTTCAGGAGGTAGATTCGAATCGCCTTTAAAGCACATGAAAACCTTCAAAACGTTGACAATGATGCCCTTGGCCAAAACGGGCGTATGCGTTTTTTCCTGAATATATTCAGGAAAAAACGCATACGCCCTTTTTGGCCAACCAAGCAACCTGGAAAGGCAAATCAGCGCTACAAAGATGTCTCGCTTCCCATCGGTCAAAAGGGCCATGCTGAAAAAAGTGTCAACACCAGAAATGCAGGACAGGCCATGGAGAAATGGGAGCCTTGCTACACTGATGGGTGGGATGTAAATTGTCAACAGCCACTCTGGAGAAGTGTACGGTGAGTCCTGAAACGTCTAAAAAGCAAAGCTTAGAGAGCATAGGGCACTTCAACTCATGGGGGTATAAATTGGGAAAATTAAAAATCAGCAAGACACAAGCACCCCAAAGTTTAGGGCTGCTCTGTTGACAAGGACCTCCACTTCATTCCACCTTCAATATCGCAGGAAAGAGAAAAATGGATAAAGAAGTTGTGGTCCTTATGTACAATGGAATATCACTCAGCCGTGAAATCAATGTCATAAGGCTAGTAGCAGCATGATGAGTGGATTTAGGTACGACGACTCTAAGTGAAATAAGTCACACAGAAAAGGACACTTCTCATAAGGTATCACTTATAGAGGGAATGTAAAAACCGTTACACTTGAACTGAATTACAAAACAGAACAGAGTCACACATGCAGAAAACACACTATGGCTGCTTAACGGGAAAGGTGAGGTGGGGTGATACATAAAACAAGGGTTTCAAATTAGCTCAGATACCGTTCCATAAACCCAATATGTAATAGACAAGACCTACTCCTTGCTCAGAGAACTGGACTCAACACGCCCTATTCACCGCACAAGAATATATCTGACTAGTAATAATCTTAAAACTTATGTATTGATATCTCTCTGTTAGTGTGTCAAGTGGGTGTAAAGCGGCATAAACACAGCAGTGAAAAGCAGCTAAACCCCATTATAAAAATAAATTACTTTGAAAAACCCATGAAACAAAGACAGTGAAAGAGAGAGAAATTCTTACACAATGCGTTCAGGGGCTGTGATGCAACCTGGATTGACCATATCTAGACCCACAGCTGGATGAGACATAAGGGTGGACACTGTTGCGGCTGAGAGGTTTGGTGAGGTTGGGTGAGCAAACGCAGACCCTTTAAAGTAATACTGCGTGGTACCCATCGCATGGGTCCCAAATCTCCAGGTTCAAGGTCATCTTCCTACATCGAAAACATGCATGAGATACCCAGAAGATGGTACACCGTGTGATGGCGAAAGGTTTCTAAAACGCACCTCATTTCTCATCTGCTTGTGCCCGGATTCGCCATTCCAGCCACTTTACTAGCAATCTCCCTCCTTGGAGCATCATCACCTTTAACCTCCTGTTCCGTACAGGTTGCAATTTGTACTGAGGATGAACGGGAAGACGTGGAACCAATGAGAGACTAGCTCTTGGTGTTGGGACAGGCACAGGTCACTCTATTTTCCCATCAGGAAGAAGAATTAACCACAGGCTCAGCCTGCCCCCCGGAACCAGAACAGGGCCTGAAGCCATCCTGCGCTTTTGCTGCCAGCTCCCTAAAAAGCGAGTTGTAAAATGGAGGTTCAGGGCACTGCAATTCACAAACCTGCAGAGTTATAAATGATAACTCTCATCCACAAATATATTGAGGGAAGGCAAAGAAGAGGATTTGAAATCAAGGCAGAATTGCAGGAAACAGATTTCAGGAGGTAGATTCGAATCGCCTTTAAAGCACATGAAAACCGGCAAAACGTTGACAATGATGCCCTTGGCCAAAAAGGGCGTATGCGTTTTTTCCTGAATATATTCAGGAAAAAACGCATACGCCCTTTTTGGCCAACCAAGCAACCTGGAAAGGCAAATCAGCGCTACAAAGATGTCTCGCTTCCCATCGGTCAAAAGGGCCATGCTGAAAAAAGTGTCAAAACCAGAAATGCAGGACAGGCCATGGAGAAATGGGAGCCTTGCTACACTGATGGGTGGGATGTAAATTGTCAACAGCCACTCTGGAGAAGTGTACGGTGAGTCCTGAAACGTCTAAAAAGCAAAGCTTAGAGAGCATAGGGCACTTCCACTCATGGGGGTATAAATTGGGAAAATGAAAAATCAGCAAGACACAAGCACCCCAAAGTTTAGGGCTGCTCTGTTGACAAGGACCTCCACTTCATTCCACCTTCAATATCGCAGGAAAGAGAAAAATGGATAAAGAAGTTGTGGTCCTTATGTACAATGGAATATCACTCAGCCGTGAAATCAATGTCATAAGGCTAGTAGCAGCATGATGAGTGGATTTAGGTACGACGACTCTAAGTGAAATAAGTCACACAGAAAAGGACACTTCTCATAAGGTATCACTTATAGAGGGAATGTAAAAACCGTTACACTTGAACTGAATTACAAAACAGAACAGAGTCACACATGCAGAAAACACACTATGGCTGCTTAACGGGAAAGGTGAGGTGGGGTGATACATAAAACAAGGGTTTCAAATTAGCTCAGATACCGTTCCATAAACCCAATATGTAATAGACAAGACCTACTCCTTGCTCAGAGAACTGGACTCAACACGCCCTATTCACCGCACAAGAATATATCTGACTAGTAATAATCTTAAAACTTATGTATTGATATCTCTCTGTTAGTGTGTCAAGTGGGTGTAAAGCGGCATAAACACAGCAGTGAAAAGCAGCTAAACCCCATTATAAAAATAAATTACTTTGAAAAACCCATGAAACAAAGACAGTGAAAGAGAGAGAAATTCTTACACAATGCGTTCAGGGGCTGTGATGCAACCTGGATTGACCATATCTAGACCCACAGCTGGATGAGACATAAGGGTGGACACTGTTGCGGCTGAGAGGTTTGGTGAGGTTGGGTGAGCAAACGCAGACCCTTTAAAGTAATACTGCGTGGTACCCATCGCATGGGTCCCAAATCTCCAGGTTCAAGGTCATCTTCCTACATCGAAAACATGCATGAGATACCCAGAAGATGGTACACCGTGTGATGGCGAAAGGTTTCTAAAACGCACCTCATTTCTCATCTGCTTGTGCCCGGATTCGCCATTCCAGCCACTTTACTAGCAATCTCCCTCCTTGGAGCATCATCACCTTTAACCTCCTGTTCCGTACAGGTTGCAATTTGTACTGAGGATGAACGGGAAGACGTGGAACCAATGAGAGACTAGCTCTTGGTGTTGGGACAGGCACAGGTCACTCTATTTTCCCATCAGGAAGAAGAATTAACCACAGGCTCAGCCTGCCCCCCGGAACCAGAACAGGGCCTGAAGCCATCCTGCGCTTTTGCTGCCAGCTCCCTAAAAAGCGAGTTGTAAAATGGAGGTTCAGGGCACTGCAATTCACAAACCTGCAGAGTTATAAATGATAACTCTCATCCACAAATATATTGAGGGAAGGCAAAGAAGAGGATTTGAAATCAAGGCAGAATTGCAGGAAACAGATTTCAGGAGGTAGATTCGAATCGCCTTTAAAGCACATGAAAACCGGCAAAACGTTGACAATGATGCCCTTGGCCAAAAAGGGCGTATGCGTTTTTTCCTGAATATATTCAGGAAAAAACGCATACGCCCTTTTTGGCCAACCAAGCAACCTGGAAAGGCAAATCAGCGCTACAAAGATGTCTCGCTTCCCATCGGTCAAAAGGGCCATGCTGAAAAAAGTGTCAAAACCAGAAATGCAGGACAGGCCATGGAGAAATGGGAGCCTTGCTACACTGATGGGTGGGATGTAAATTGTCAACAGCCACTCTGGAGAAGTGTACGGTGAGTCCTGAAACGTCTAAAAAGCAAAGCTTAGAGAGCATAGGGCACTTCCACTCATGGGGGTATAAATTGGGAAAATGAAAAATCAGCAAGACACAAGCACCCCAAAGTTTAGGGCTGCTCTGTTGACAAGGACCTCCACTTCATTCCACCTTCAATATCGCAGGAAAGAGAAAAATGGATAAAGAAGTTGTGGTCCTTATGTACAATGGAATATCACTCAGCCGTGAAATCAATGTCATAAGGCTAGTAGCAGCATGATGAGTGGATTTAGGTACGACGACTCTAAGTGAAATAAGTCACACAGAAAAGGACACTTCTCATAAGGTATCACTTATAGAGGGAATGTAAAAACCGTTACACTTGAACTGAATTACAAAACAGAACAGAGTCACACATGCAGAAAACACACTATGGCTGCTTAACGGGAAAGGTGAGGTGGGGTGATACATAAAACAAGGGTTTCAAATTAGCTCAGATACCGTTCCATAAACCCAATATGTAATAGACAAGACCTACGCCTTGCTCAGAGAACTGGACTCAACACGCCCTAGTCACCGCACAAAAATATATCTGACTAGTAATAATCTTAAAACTTACGTATTAATATCTCTCTGTTAGTGTGTCAAGTGGGTGTAAAGCGGCATAAACACAGCAGTGAAAAGCAGCTAAACCCCATTATAAAAATAAATTACTTTGAAAAACCCATGAAACAAAGACAGTGAAAGAGAGAGAAATTCTTACACAATGCGTTCAGGGGCTGTGATGCAACCTGGATTGACCATATCTAGACCCACAGCTGGATGAGACATAAGGGTGGACACTGTGGCGGCTGAGAGGTTTGGTGAGGTTGGGTGAGCAAACGCAGACCCTTTAAAGTAATACTGCGTGGTACCCATCGCATGGGTCCCAAATCTCCAGGTTCAAGGTCATCTTCCTACATCGAAAACATGCATGAGATACCCAGAAGATGGTACACCGTGTGATGGCGAAAGGTTTCTAAAACGCACCTCATTTCTCATCTCCTTGTGCCCGGATTCGCCATTCCAGCCACTTTACTAGCAATCTCCCTCCTTGGAGCATCATCACCTTTAACCTCCTGTTCCGTACAGGTTGCAATTTGTACTGAGGATGAACGGGAAGACGTGGAACCAATGAGAGACTAGCTCTTGGTGTTGGGACAGGCACAGGTCACTCTATTTTCCCATCAGGAAGAAGAATTAACCACAGGCTCAGCCTGCCCCCCGGAACCAGAACAGGGCCTGAAGCCATCCTGCGCTTTTGCTGCCAGCTCCCTAAAAAGCGAGTTGTAAAATGGAGGTTCAGGGCACTGCAATTCACAAACCTGCAGACTTATAAATGATAACTCTCATCCACAAATATATTGAGGGAAGGCAAAGAAGAGGATTTGAAATCAAGGCAGAATTGCAGGAAACAGATTTCAGGAGGTAGATTCGAATCGCCTTTAAAGCACATGAAAAGCGGCAAAACGTTGACAATGATGCCCTTGGCCAAAAAGGGCGTATGCGTTTTTTCCTGAATATATTCAGGAAAAAACGCATACGCCCTTTTTGGCCAACCAAGCAACCTGGAAAGGCAAATCAGCGCTACAAAGATGTCTCGCTTCCCATCGGTCAAAAGGGCCATGCTGAAAAAAGTGTCAAAACCAGAAATGCAGGACAGGCCATGGAAAAATGGGAGCCTTGCTACACTGATGGGCAGGATGTAAATTGTCAACAGCCACTCTGGAGAAGTGTACGGTGAGTCCTGAAACGTCTAAAAAGCAAAGCTTAGAGAGCATAGAGCACTTCCACTCATGGGGGTATAAATTGGGAAAATTAAAAATCAGCAAGACACAAGCACCCCAAAGTTTAGGGCTGCTCTGTTGACAAGGACCTCCACTTCATTCCACCTTCAATATCGCAGGAAAGAGAAAAATGGATAAAGAAGTTGTGGTCCTTATGTACAATGGAATATCACTCAGCCGTGAAATCAATGTCATAAGGCTAGTAGCAGCATGATGAGTGGATTTAGGTACGACGACTCTAAGTGAAATAAGTCACACAGAAAAGGACACTTCTCATAAGGTATCACTTATAGAGGGAATGTAAAAACCGTTACACTTGAACTGAATTACAAAACAGAACAGAGTCACACATGCAGAAAACACACTATGGCTGCTTAACGGGAAAGGTGAGGTGGGGTGATACATAAAACAAGGGTTTCAAATTAGCTCAGATACCGTTCCATAAACCCAATATGTAATAGACAAGACCTACGCCTTGCTCAGAGAACTGGACTCAACACGCCCTAGTCACCGCACAAAAATATATCTGACTAGTAATAATCTTAAAACTTACGTATTAATATCTCTCTGTTAGTGTGTCAAGTGGGTGTAAAGCGGCATAAACACAGCAGTGAAAAGCAGCTAAACCCCATTATAAAAATAAATTACTTTGAAAAACCCATGAAACAAAGACAGTGAAAGAGAGAGAAATTCTTACACAATGCGTTCAGGGGCTGTGATGCAACCTGGATTGACCATATCTAGACCCACAGCTGGATGAGACCTAAGGGTGGACACTGTTGCGGCTGAGAGGTTTGGTGAGGTTGGGTGAGCAAACGCAGACCCTTTAAATAATACTGCGTGGTACCCATCGCATGGGTCCCAAATCTCCAGGTTCAAGGGCATCTTCCTACATCGAAAACATGCATGAGATACCCAGAAGATGGTACACCGTGTGATGGGGAAAGGTTTCTAAAACGCACCTCATTTCTCATCTGCTTGTGCCCGGGTTCGCCATTCCAGCCACTTTACTAGCAATCTCCCTCCTTGGAGCATCAGCACCTTTAACCTCCTGTTCCGTACAGGTTGCAATTTGTACTGAGGATGAACGGGAAGACGTGGAACCAATGAAAGACTAGCTCTTGGTGTTGGGACAGGCACAGGTCACTCTATTTTCCCATCAGGAAGAAGAATTAACCACAGGCTCAGCCTGCCCCCCGGAACCAGAACAGGGCCTGAAGCCATCCTGCGCTTTTGCGGCCAGCTCCCTAAAAAGAGAGTTGTAAAATGGACGTTCAGGGCACTGCAATTCACAAACCTGCAGACTTATAAATGATAACTCTCATCCACAAATATATTGAGGGAAGGCAAAGAAGAGGATTTGAAATCAAGGCAGAATTGCAGGAAACAGATTTCAGGAGGTAGATTCGAATCGCCTTTAAAGCACATGAAAAGCGGCAAAACGTTGACAATGATGCCCTTGGCCAAAAAGGGCGTATGCGTTTTTTCCTAAATATATTCAGGAAAAAACGCATACGCACTTTTTGGCCAACCAAGCAACCTGGAAAGGCAAATCAGCGCTACAAAGATGTCTCGCTTCCCATCGGTCAAAAGGGCCATGCTGAAAAAAGTGTCAAAACCAGAAATGCAGGACAGGCCATGGAGAAATGGGAGCCTTGCTACACTGATGGGCGGGATGTAAATTGTCAACAGCCACTCTGGAGAAGTGTACGGTGAGTCCTGAAACGTCTAAAAAGCAAAGCTTAGAGAGCATAGGGCACTTCCACTCATGGGGGTATAAATTGGGAAAATTAAAAATCAGCAAGACACAAGCACCCCAAAGTTTAGGGCTGCTCTGTTGACAAGAACCTCCACTTCATTCCACCTTCAATATCGCAGGAAAGAGAAAAATGGATAAAGAAGTTGTGGTCCTTATGTACAATGGAATATCACTCAGCCGTGAAATCAATGTCATAAGGCTAGTAGCAGCATGATGAGTGGATTTAGGTACGACGACTCTAAGTGAAATAAGTCACACAGAAAAGGACACTTCTCATAAGGTATCACTTATAGAGGGAATGTAAAAACCGTTACACTTGAACTGAATTACAAAACAGAACAGAGTCACACATGCAGAAAACACACTATGGCTGCTTAACGGGAAAGGTGAGGTGGGGTGATACATAAAACAAGGGTTTCAAATTAGCTCAGATACCGTTCCATAAACCCAATATGTAATAGACAAGACCTACTCCTTGCTCAGAGAACTGGACTCAACACGCCCTATTCACCGCACAAGAATATATCTGACTAGTAATAATCTTAAAACCAATGTATTGATATCTCTCTGTTAGTGGGTCAAGTGGGTAAAAAGCGGCATAAACACAGCAGTGAAAAGCAGCTAAACCCCATTATAAAAATAAATTACTTTGAAAAACCCATGAAACAAAGACAGTGAAAGAGAGAGAAATTCTTACACAATGCGTTCAGGGGCTGTGATGCAACCTGGATTGACCATATCTAGACCCACAGCTGGATGAGACATAAGGGTGGACACTGTTGCGGCTGAGAGGTTTGGTGAGGTTGGGTGAGCAGACGCAGACCCTTTAAAGTAATACTGCGTGGTACCCATCGCATGGGTCCCAAATCTCCAGGTTCAAGGTCATCTTCCTACATCGAAAACATGCATGAGATACCCAGAAGATGGTACACCGTGTGATGGCGAAAGGTTTCTAAAACGCACCTCATTTCTCATCTGCTTGTGCCCGGATTCGCCATTCCAGCCACTTTACTAGCAATCTCCCTCCTTGGAGCATCATCACCTTTAACCTCCTGTTCCGTACAGGTTGCAATTTGTACTGAGGATGAACGGGAAGACGTGGAACCAATGAGAGACTAGCTCTTGGTGTTGGGACAGGCACAGGTCACTCTATTTTCCCATCAGGAAGAAGAATTAACCACAGGCTCAGCCTGCCCCCCGGAACCAGAACAGGGCCTGAAGCCATCCTGCGCTTTTGCTGCCAGCTCCCTAAAAAGCGAGTTGTAAAATGGAGGTTCAGGGCACTGCAATTCACAAACCTGCAGAGTTATAAATGATAACTCTCATCCACAAATATATTGAGGGAAGGCAAAGAAGAGGATTTGAAATCAAGGCAGAATTGCAGGAAACAGATTTCAGGAGGTAGATTCGAATCGCCTTTAAAGCACATGAAAACCGGCAAAACGTTGACAATGATGCCCTTGGCCAAAAAGGGCGTATGCGTTTTTTCCTGAATATATTCAGGAAAAAACGCATACGCCCTTTTTGGCCAACCAAGCAACCTGGAAAGGCAAATCAGCGCTACAAAGATGTCTCGCTTCCCATCGGTCAAAAGGGCCATGCTGAAAAAAGTGTCAACACCAGAAATGCAGGACAGGCCATGGAGAAATGGGAGCCTTGCTACACTGATGGGTGGGATGTAAATTGTCAACAGCCACTCTGGAGAAGTGTACGGTGAGTCCTGAAACGTCTAAAAAGCAAAGCTTAGAGAGCATAGGGCACTTCCACTCATGGGGGTATAAATTGGGAAAATTAAAAATCAGCAAGACACAAGCACCCCAAAGTTTAGGGCTGCTCTGTTGACAAGGACCTCCACTTCATTCCACCTTCAATATCCCAGGAAAGAGAAAAATGGATAAAGAAGTTGTGGTCCTTATGTACAATGGAATATCACTCAGCCGTGAAATCAATGTCATAAGGCTAGTAGCAGCATGATGAGTGGATTTAGGTACGACGACTCTAAGTGAAATAAGTCACACAGAAAAGGACACTTCTCATAAGGTATCACTTATAGAGGGAATGTAAAAACCGTTACACTTGAACTGAATTACAAAACAGAACAGAGTCACACATGCAGAAAACACACTATGGCTGCTTAACGGGAAAGGTGAGGTGGGGTGATACATAAAACAAGGGTTTCAAATTAGCTCAGATACCGTTCCATAAACCCAATATGTAATAGACAAGACCTACTCCTTGCTCAGAGAACTGGACTCAACACGCCCTATTCACCGCACAAGAATATATCTGACTAGTAATAATCTTAAAACTTATGTATTGATATCTCTCTGTTAGTGTGTCAAGTGGGTGTAAAGCGGCATAAACACAGCAGTGAAAAGCAGCTAAACCCCATTATAAAAATAAATTACTTTGAAAAACCCATGAAACAAAGACAGTGAAAGAGAGAGAAATTCTTACACAATGCGTTCAGGGGCTGTGATGCAACCTGGATTGACCATATCTAGACCCACAGCTGGATGAGACATAAGGGTGGACACTGTGGCGGCTGATAGGTTTGGTGAGGTTGGGTGAGCAAACGCAGACCCTTTAAAGTAATACTGCGTGGTACCCATCGCATGGGTCCCAAATCTCCAGGTTCAAGGTCATCTTCCTACATCGAAAACATGCATGAGATACCCAGAAGATGGTACACCGTGTGATGGCGAAAGGTTTCTAAAACGCACCTCATTTCTCATCTGCTTGTGCCCGGATTCGCCATTCCAGCCACTTTACTAGCAATCTCCCTCCTTGGAGCATCATCACCTTTAACCTCCTGTTCCGTACAGGTTGCAATTTGTACTGAGGATGAACGGGAAGACGTGGAACCAATGAGAGACTAGCTCTTGGTGTTGGGACAGGCACAGGTCACTCTATTTTCCCATCAGGAAGAAGAATTAACCACAGGCTCAGCCTGCCCCCCGGAACCAGAACAGGGCCTGAAGCCATCCTGCGCTTTTGCTGCCAGCTCCCTAAAAAGCGAGTTGTAAAATGGAGGTTCAGGGCACTGCAATTCACAAACCTGCAGAGTTATAAATGATAACTCTCATCCACAAATATATTGAGGGAAGGCAAAGAAGAGGATTTGAAATCAAGGCAGAATTGCAGGAAACAGATTTCAGGAGGTAGATTCGAATCGCCTTTAAAGCACATGAAAACCGGCAAAACGTTGACAATGATGCCCTTGGCCAAAAAGGGCGTATGCGTTTTTTCCTGAATATATTCAGGAAAAAACGCATACGCCCTTTTTGGCCAACCAAGCAACCTGGAAAGGCAAATCAGCGCTACAAAGATGTCTCGCTTCCCATCGGTCAAAAGGGCCATGCTGAAAAAAGTGTCAAAACCAGAAATGCAGGACAGGCCATGGAGAAATGGGAGCCTTGCTACACTGATGGGTGGGATGTAAATTGTCAACAGCCACTCTGGAGAAGTGTACGGTGAGTCCTGAAACGTCTAAAAAGCAAAGCTTAGAGAGCATAGGGCACTTCCACTCATGGGGGTATAAATTGGGAAAATGAAAAATCAGCAAGACACAAGCACCCCAAAGTTTAGGGCTGCTCTGTTGACAAGGACCTCCACTTCATTCCACCTTCAATATCGCAGGAAAGAGAAAAATGGATAAAGAAGTTGTGGTCCTTATGTACAATGGAATATCACTCAGCCGTGAAATCAATGTCATAAGGCTAGTAGCAGCATGATGAGTGGATTTAGGTACGACGACTCTAAGTGAAATAAGTCACACAGAAAAGGACACTTCTCATAAGGTATCACTTATAGAGGGAATGTAAAAACCGTTACACTTGAACTGAATTACAAAACAGAACAGAGTCACACATGCAGAAAACACACTATGGCTGCTTAACGGGAAAGGTGAGGTGGGGTGATACATAAAACAAGGGTTTCAAATTAGCTCAGATACCGTTCCATAAACCCAATATGTAATAGACAAGACCTACGCCTTGCTCAGAGAACTGGACTCAACACGCCCTATTCACCGCACAAAAATATATCTGACTAGTAATAATCTTAAAACTTACGTATTAATATCTCTCTGTTAGTGTGTCAAGTGGGTGTAAAGCGGCATAAACACAGCAGTGAAAAGCAGCTAAACCCCATTATAAAAATAAATTACTTTGAAAAACCCATGAAACAAAGACAGTGAAAGAGAGAGAAATTCTTACACAATGCGTTCAGGGGCTGTGATGCAACCTGGATTGACCATATCTAGACCCACAGCTGGATGAGACATAAGGGTGGACACTGTGGCGGCTGAGAGGTTTGGTGAGGTTGGGTGAGCAAACGCAGACCCTTTAAAGTAATACTGCGTGGTACCCATCGCATGGGTCCCAAATCTCCAGGTTCAAGGGCATCTTCCTACATCGAAAACATGCATGAGATACCCAGAAGATGGTACACCGTGTGATGGCGAAAGGTTTCTAAAACGCACCTCATTTCTCATCTGCTTGTGCCCGGATTCGCCATTCCAGCCACTTTACTAGCAATCTCCCTCCTTGGAGCATCATCACCTTTAACCTCCTGTTCCGTACAGGTTGCAATTTGTACTGAGGATGAACGGGAAGACGTGGAACCAATGAGAGACTAGCTCTTGGTGTTGGGACAGGCACAGGTCACTCTATTTTCCCATCAGGAAGAAGAATTAACCACAGGCTCAGCCTGCCCCCCGGAACCAGAACAGGGCCTGAAGCCATCCTGCGCTTTTGCGGCCAGCTCCCTAAAAAGCGAGTTGTAAAATGGAGGTTCAGGGCACTGCAATTCACAAACCTGCAGAGTTATAAATGATAACTCTCATCCACAAATATATTGAGGGAAGGCAAAGAAGAGGATTTGAAATCAAGGCAGAATTGCAGGAAACAGATTTCAGGAGGTAGATTCGAATCGCCTTTAAAGCACATGAAAACCGTCAAAACGTTGACAATGATGCCCTTGGCCAAAAAGGGCGTATGCGTTTTTTCCTGAATATATTCAGGAAAAAACGCATACGCCCTTTTTGGCCAACCAAGCAACCTGGAAAGGCAAATCAGCGCTACAAAGATGTCTCGCTTCCCATCGGTCAAAAGGGCCATGCTGAAAAAAGTGTCAACACCAGAAATGCAGGACAGGCCATGGAGAAATGGGAGCCTTGCTACACTGATGGGTGGGATGTAAATTGTCAACAGCCACTCTGGAGAAGTGTACGGTGAGTCCTGAAACGTCTAAAAAGCAAAGCTTAGAGAGCATAGGGCACTTCCACTCATGGGGGTATAAATTGGGAAAATTAAAAATCAGCAAGACACAAGCACCCCAAAGTTTAGGGCTGCTCTGTTGACAAGGACCTCCACTTCATTCCACCTTCAATATCCCAGGAAAGAGAAAAATGGATAAAGAAGTTGTGGTCCTTATGTACAATGGAATATCACTCAGCCGTGAAATCAATGTCATAAGGCTAGTAGCAGCATGATGAGTGGATTTAGGTACGACGACTCTAAGTGAAATAAGTCACACAGAAAAGGACACTTCTCATAAGGTATCACTTATAGAGGGAATGTAAAAACCGTTACACTTGAACTGAATTACAAAACAGAACAGAGTCACACATGCAGAAAACACACTATGGCTGCTTAACGGGAAAGGTGAGGTGGGGTGATACATAAAACAAGGGTTTCAAATTAGCTCAGATACCGTTCCATAAACCCAATATGTAATAGACAAGACCTACTCCTTGCTCAGAGAACTGGACTCAACACGCCCTATTCACCGCACAAGAATATATCTGACTAGTAATAATCTTAAAACTTATGTATTGATATCTCTCTGTTAGTGTGTCAATTGGGTAAAAAGCGGCATAAACACAGCAGTGAAAAGCAGCTAAACCCCATTATAAAAATAAATTACTTTGAAAAACCCATGAAACAAAGACAGTGAAAGAGAGAGAAATTCTTACACAATGCGTTCAGGGGCTGTGATGCAACCTGGATTGACCATATCTAGACCCACAGCTGGATGAGACATAAGGGTGGACACTGTTGCGGCTGAGAGGTTTGGTGAGGTTGGGTGAGCAAACGCAGACCCTTTAAAGTAATACTGCGTGGTACCCATCGCATGGGTCCCAAATCTCCAGGTTCAAGGTCATCTTCCTACATCGAAAACATGCATGAGATACCCAGAAGATGGTACACCGTGTGATGGCGAAAGGTTTCTAAAACGCACCTCATTTCTCATCTGCTTGTGCCCGGATTCGCCATTCCAGCCACTTTACTAGCAATCTCCCTCCTTGGAGCATCATCACCTTTAACCTCCTGTTCCGTACAGGTTGCAATTTGTACTGAGGATGAACGGGAAGACGTGGAACCAATGAGAGACTAGCTCTTGGTGTTGGGACAGGCACAGGTCACTCTATTTTCCCATCAGGAAGAAGAATTAACCACAGGCTCAGCCTGCCCCCCGGAACCAGAACAGGGCCTGAAGCCATCCTGCGCTTTTGCTGCCAGCTCCCTAAAAAGCGAGTTGTAAAATGGAGGTTCAGGGCACTGCAATTCACAAACCTGCAGACTTATAAATGATAACTCTCATCCACAAATATATTGAGGGAAGGCAAAGAAGAGGATTTGAAATCAAGGCAGAATTGCAGGAAACAGATTTCAGGAGGTAGATTCGAATCGCCTTTAAAGCACATGAAAAGCGGCAAAACGTTGACAATGATGCCCTTGGCCAAAAAGGGCGTATGCGTTTTTTCCTGAATATATTCAGGAAAAAACGCATACGCCCTTTTTGGCCAACCAAGCAACCTGGAAAGGCAAATCAGCGCTACAAAGATGTCTCGCTTCCCATCGGTCAAAAGGGCCATGCTGAAAAAAGTGTCAAAACCAGAAATGCAGGACAGGCCATGGAAAAATGGGAGCCTTGCTACACTGATGGGCAGGATGTAAATTGTCAACAGTCACTCTGGAGAAGTGTACGGTGAGTCCTGAAACGTCTAAAAAGCAAAGCTTAGAGAGCATAGGGCACTTCCACTCATGGGGGTATAAATTGGGAAAATGAAAAATCAGCAAGACACAAGCACCCCAAAGTTTAGGGCTGCTCTGTTGACAAGGACCTCCACTTCATTCCACCTTCAATATCGCAGGAAAGAGAAAAATGGATAAAGAAGTTGTGGTCCTTATGTACAATGGAATATCACTCAGCCGTGAAATCAATGTCATAAGGCTAGTAGCAGCATGATGAGTGGATTTAGGTACGACGACTCTAAGTGAAATAAGTCACACAGAAAAGGACACTTCTCATAAGGTATCACTGATAGAGGGAATGTAGAAACCGTTACACTTGAACTGAATTACAAAACAGAACAGAGTCACACATGCAGAAAACACACTATGGCTGCTTAACGGGAAAGGTGCGGTGGGGTGATACATAAAACAAGGGTTTCAAATTAGCTCAGATACCGTTCCATAAAACCAATATGTAATAGACTAGACCTACTCCTTGCTCAGAGAACTGGACTCAACACGCCCTATTCACCGCACAAGAATATATCTGACTAGTAATAATCTTAAAACCTATGTATTGATATCTCTCTGTTAGTGTGTCAATTGGGTAAAAAGCGGCATAAACACAGCAGTGAAAAGCAGCTAAACCCCATTATAAAAATAAATTACTTTGAAAAACCCATGAAACAAAGACAGTGAAAGAGAGCGAAATTCTTACACAATGCGTTCAGGGGCTGTGATGCAACCTGGATTGACCATATCTAGACCCACAGCTGGATGAGACATAAGGGTGGACACTGTTGCGGCTGAGAGGTTTGGTGAGGTTGGGTGAGCAAACGCAGACCCTTTAAATAATACTGCGTGGTACCCATCGCATGGGTCCCAAATCTCCAGGTTCAAGGGCATCTTCCTACATCGAAAACATGCATGAGATACCCAGAAGATGGTACACCGTGTGATGGGGAAAGGTTTCTAAAACGCACCTCATTTCTCATCTGCTTGTGCCCGGGTTCGCCATTCCAGCCACTTTACTAGCAATCTCCCTCCTTGGAGCATCAGCACCTTTAACCTCCTGTTCCGTACAGGTTGCAATTTGTACTGAGGATGAACGGGAAGACGTGGAACCAATGAAAGACTAGCTCTTGGTGTTGGGACAGGCACAGGTCACTCTATTTTCCCATCAGGAAGAAGAATTAACCACAGGCTCAGCCTGCCCCCCGGAACCAGAACAGGGCCTGAAGCCATCCTGCGCTTTTGCGGCCAGCTCCCTAAAAAGCGAGTTGTAAAATGGACGTTCAGGGCACTGCAATTCACAAACCTGCAGACTTATAAATGATAACTCTCATCCACAAATATATTGAGGGAAGGCAAAGAAGAGGATTTGAAATCAAGGCAGAATTGCAGGAAACAGATTTCAGGAGGTAGATTCGAATCGCCTTTAAAGCACATGAAAAGCGGCAAAACGTTGACAATGATGCCCTTGGCCAAAAAGGGCGTATGCGTTTTTTCCTAAATATATTCAGGAAAAAACGCATACGCACTTTTTGGCCAACCAAGCAACCTGGAAAGGCAAATCAGCGCTAAAAAGATGTCTCGCTTCCCATCGGTCAAAAGGGCCATGCTGAAAAAAGTGTCAAAACCAGAAATGCAGGACAGGCCATGGAGAAATGGGAGCCTTGCTACACTGATGGGCGGGATGTAAATTGTCAACAGCCACTCTGGAGAAGTGTACGGTGAGTCCTGAAACGTCTAAAAAGCAAAGCTTAGAGAGCATAGGGCACTTCCACTCATGGGGGTATAAATTGGGAAAATTAAAAATCAGCAAGACACAAGCACCCCAAAGTTTAGGGCTGCTCTGTTGACAAGAACCTCCACTTCATTCCACCTTCAATATCGCAGGAAAGAGAAAAATGGATAAAGAAGTTGTGGTCCTTATGTACAATGGAATATCACTCAGCCGTGAAATCAATGTCATAAGGCTAGTAGCAGCATGATGAGTGGATTTAGGTACGACGACTCTAAGTGAAATAAGTCACACAGAAAAGGACACTTCTCATAAGGTATCACTTATACAGGGAATGTAAAAACCGTTACACTTGAACTGAATTACAAAACAGAACAGAGTCACACATGCAGAAAACACACTATGGCTGCTTAACGGGAAAGGTGAGGTGGGGTGATACATAAAACAAGGGTTTCAAATTAGCTCAGATACCGTTCCATAAACCCAATATGTAATAGACAAGACCTACTCCTTGCTCAGAGAACTGGACTCAACACGCCCTATTCACCGCACAAGAATATATCTGACTAGTAATAATCTTAAAACCAATGTATTGATATCTCTCTGTTAGTGGGTCAAGTGGGTAAAAAGCGGCATAAACACAGCAGTGAAAAGCAGCTAAACCCCATTATAAAAATAAATTACTTTGAAAAACCCATGAAACAAAGACAGTGAAAGAGAGAGAAATTCTTACACAATGCGTTCAGGGGCTGTGATGCAACCTGGATTGACCATATCTAGACCCACAGCTGGATGAGACCTAAGGGTGGACACTGTTGCGGCTGAGAGGTTTGGTGAGGTTGGGTGAGCAGACGCAGACCCTTTAAAGTAATACTGCGTGGTACCCATCGCATGGGTCCCAAATCTCCAGGTTCAAGGTCATCTTCCTACATCGAAAACATGCATGAGATACCCAGAAGATGGTACACCGTGTGATGGCGAAAGGTTTCTAAAACGCACCTCATTTCTCATCTGCTTGTGCCCGGATTCGCCATTCCAGCCACTTTACTAGCAATCTCCCTCCTTGGAGCATCATCACCTTTAACCTCCTGTTCCGTACAGGTTGCAATTTGTACTGAGGATGAACGGGAAGACGTGGAACCAATGAGAGACTAGCTCTTGGTGTTGGGACAGGCACAGGTCACTCTATTTTCCCATCAGGAAGAAGAATTAACCACAGGCTCAGCCTGCCCCCCGGAACCAGAACAGGGCCTGAAGCCATCCTGCGCTTTTGCGGCCAGCTCCCTAAAAAGCGAGTTGTAAAATGGAGGTTCAGGGCACTGCAATTCACAAACCTGCAGAGTTATAAATGATAACTCTCATCCACAAATATATTGAGGGAAGGCAAAGAAGAGGATTTGAAATCAAGGCAGAATTGCAGGAAACAGATTTCAGGAGGTAGATTCGAATCGCCTTTAAAGCACATGAAAACCGGCAAAACGTTGACAATGATGCCCTTGGCCAAAAAGGGCGTATGCGTTTTTTCCTGAATATATTCAGGAAAAAACGCATACGCCCTTTTTGGCCAACCAAGCAACCTGGAAAGGCAAATCAGCGCTACAAAGATGTCTCGCTTCCCATCGGTCAAAAGGGCCATGCTGAAAAAAGTGTCAACACCAGAAATGCAGGACAGGCCATGGAGAAATGGGAGCCTTGCTACACTGATGGGTGGGATGTAAATTGTCAACAGCCACTCTGGAGAAGTGTACGGTGAGTCCTGAAACGTCTAAAAAGCAAAGCTTAGAGAGCATAGGGCACTTCCACTCATGGGGGTATAAATTGGGAAAATTAAAAATCAGCAAGACACAAGCACCCCAAAGTTTAGGGCTGCTCTGTTGACAAGGACCTCCACTTCATTCCACCTTCAATATCCCAGGAAAGAGAAAAATGGATAAAGAAGTTGTGGTCCTTATGTACAATGGAATATCACTCAGCCGTGAAATCAATGTCATAAGGCTAGTAGCAGCATGATGAGTGGATTTAGGTACGACGACTCTAAGTGAAATAAGTCACACAGAAAAGGACACTTCTCATAAGGTATCACTTATAGAGGGAATGTAAAAACCGTTACACTTGAACTGAATTACAAAACAGAACAGAGTCACACATGCAGAAAACACACTATGGCTGCTTAACGGGAAAGGTGAGGTGGGGTGATACATAAAACAAGGGTTTCAAATTAGCTCAGATACCGTTCCATAAACCCAATATGTAATAGACAAGACCTACTCCTTGCTCAGAGAACTGGACTCAACACGCCCTATTCACCACACAAGAATATATCTGACTAGTAATAATCTTAAAACTTATGTATTGATATCTCTCTGTTAGTGTGTCAATTGGGTAAAAAGCGGCATAAACACAGCAGTGAAAAGCAGCTAAACCCCATTATAAAAATAAATTACTTTGAAAAACCCATGAAACAAAGACAGTGAAAGAGAGAGAAATTCTTACACAATGCGTTCAGGGGCTGTGATGCAACCTGGATTGACCATATCTAGACCCACAGCTGGATGAGACATAAGGGTGGACACTGTTGCGGCTGAGAGGTTTGGTGAGGTTGGGTGAGCAAACGCAGACCCTTTAAAGTAATACTGCGTGGTACCCATCGCATGGGTCCCAAATCTCCAGGTTCAAGGTCATCTTCCTACATCGAAAACATGCATGAGATACCCAGAAGATGGTACACCGTGTGATGGCGAAAGGTTTCTAAAACGCACCTCATTTCTCATCTGCTTGTGCCCGGATTCGCCATTCCAGCCACTTTACTAGCAATCTCCCTCCTTGGAGCATCATCACCTTTAACCTCCTGTTCTGTACAGGTTGCAATTTGTACTGAGGATGAACGGGAAGACGTGGAACCAATGAGAGACTAGCTCTTGGTGTTGGGACAGGCACAGGTCACTCTATTTTCCCATCAGGAAGAAGAATTAACCACAGGCTCAGCCTGCCCCCCGGAACCAGAACAGGGCCTGAAGCCATCCTGCGCTTTTGCTGCCAGCTCCCTAAAAAGCGAGTTGTAAAATGGAGGTTCAGGGCACTGCAATTCACAAACCTGCAGACTTATAAATGATAACTCTCATCCACAAATATATTGAGGGAAGGCAAAGAAGAGGATTTGAAATCAAGGCAGAATTGCAGGAAACAGATTTCAGGAGGTAGATTCGAATCGCCTTTAAAGCACATGAAAAGCGGCAAAACGTTGACAATGATGCCCTTGGCCAAAAAGGGCGTATGCGTTTTTTCCTGAATATATTCAGGAAAAAACGCATACGCCCTTTTTGGCCAACCAAGCAACCTGGAAAGGCAAATCAGCGCTACAAAGATGTCTCGCTTCCCATCGGTCAAAAGGGCCATGCTGAAAAAAGTGTCAAAACCAGAAATGCAGGACAGGCCATGGAGAAATGGGAGCCTTGCTACACTGATGGGCGGGATGTAAATTGTCAACAGCCACTCTGGAGAAGTGTACAGTGAGTCCTGAAACGTCTAAAAAGCAAAGCTTAGAGAGCATAGGGCACTTCCACTCATGGGGGTATAAATTGGGAAAATTAAAAATCAGCAAGACACAAGCACCCCAAAGTTTAGGGCTGCTCTGTTGACAAGAACCTCCACTTCATTCCACCTTCAATATCGCAGGAAAGAGAAAAATGGATAAAGAAGTTGTGGTCCTTATGTACAATGGAATATCACTCAGCCGTGAAATCAATGTCATAAGGCTAGTAGCAGCATGATGAGTGGATTTAGGTACGACGACTCTAAGTGAAATAAGTCACACAGAAAAGGACACTTCTCATAAGGTATCACTTATAGAGGGAATGTAAAAACCGTTACACTTGAACTGAATTACAAAACAGAACAGAGTCACACATGCAGAAAACACACTATGGCTGCTTAACGGGAAAGGTGAGGTGGGGTGATACATAAAACAAGGGTTTCAAATTAGCTCAGATACCGTTCCATAAACCCAATATGTAATAGACAAGACCTACTCCTTGCTCAGAGAACTGGACTCAACACGCCCTATTCACCGCACAAGAATATATCTGACTAGTAATAATCTTAAAACCTATGTATTGATATCTCTCTGTTAGTGTGTCAATTGGGTAAAAAGCGGCATAAACACAGCAGTGAAAAGCAGCTAAACCCCATTATAAAAATAAATTACTTTGAAAAACCCATGAAACAAAGACAGTGAAAGAGAGCGAAATTCTTACACAATGCGTTCAGGGGCTGTGATGCAACCTGGATTGACCATATCTAGACCCACAGCTGGATGAGACCTAAGGGTGGACACTGTTGCGGCTGAGAGGTTTGGTGAGGTTGGGTGAGCAAATGCAGACCCTTTAAAGTAATACTGCGTGGTACCCATCGCATGGGTCCCAAATCTCCAGGTTCAAGGTCATCTTCCTACATCGAAAACATGCATGAGATACCCAGAAGATGGTACACCGTGTGATGGGGAAAGGTTTCTAAAACGCACCTCATTTCTCATCTGCTTGTGCCCGGGTTCGCCATTCCAGCCACTTTACTAGCAATCTCCCTCCTTGGAGCATCAGCACCTTTAACCTCCTGTTCCGTACAGGTTGCAATTTGTACTGAGGATGAACGGGAAGACGTGGAACCAATGAGAGACTAGCTCTTGGTGTTGGGACAGGCACAGGTCACTCTATTTTCCCATCAGGAAGAAGAATTAACCACAGGCTCAGCCTGCCCCCCGGAACCAGAACAGGGCCTGAAGCCATCCTGCGCTTTTGCTGCTAGCTCCCTAAAAAGCGAGTTGTAAAATGGAGGTTCAGGGCACTGCAATTCACAAACCTGCAGACTTATAAATGATAACTCTCATCCACAAATATATTGAGGGAAGGCAAAGAAGAGGATTTGAAATCAAGGCAGAATTGCAGGAAACAGATTTCAGGAGGTAGATTCGAATCGCCTCTAAAGCACATGAAAAGCGGCAAAACGTTGACAATGATGCCCTTGGCCAAAAAGGGCGTATGCGTTTTTTCCTGAATATATTCAGGAAAAAACGCATACGCCCTTTTTGGCCAACCAAGCAACCTGGAAAGGCAAATCAGCGCTACAAAGATGTCTCGCTTCCCATCGGTCAAAAGGGCCATGCTGAAAAAAGTGTCAAAACCAGAAATGCAGGACAGGCCATGGAAAAATGGGAGCCTTGCTACACTGATGGGCAGGATGTAAATTGTCAACAGCCACTCTGGAGAAGTGTACGGTGAGTCCTGAAACGTCTAAAAAGCAAAGCTTAGAGAGCATAGGGCACTTCCACTCATGGGGGTATAAATTGGGAAAATGAAAAATCAGCAAGACACAAGCACCCCAAAGTTTAGGGCTGCTCTGTTGACAAGGACCTCCACTTCATTCCACCTTCAATATCCCAGGAAAGAGAAAAATGGATAAAGAAGTTGTGGTCCTTATGTACAATGGAATATCACTCAGCCATGAAATCAATGTCATAAGGCTAGTAGCAGCATGATGAGTGGATTTAGGTACGACGATTCTAAGTGAAATAAGTCACACAGAAAAGGACACTTCTCATAAGGTATCACTGATAGAGGGAATGTAAAAACCGTTACACTTGAACTGAATTACAAAACAGAACAGAGTCACACATGCAGAAAACACACTATGGCTGCTTAACGGGAAAGGTGCGGTGGGGTGATACATAAAACAAGGGTTTCAAATTAGCTCAGATACCGTTCCATAAAACCAATATGTAATAGACTAGACCTACTCCTTGCTCAGAGAACTGGACTCAACACGCCCTATTCACCGCACAAGAATATATCTGACTAGTAATAATCTTAAAACCTATGTATTGATATCTCTCTGTTAGTGGGTCAAGTGGGTAAAAAGCGGCATAAACACTGCAGTGAAAAGCAGCTAAACCCCATTATAAAAATAAATTACTTTGAAAAACCCATGAAACAAAGACAGTGAAAGAGAGAGAAATTCTTACACAATGCGTTCAGGGGCTGTGATGCAACCTGGATTGACCATATCTAGACCCACAGCTGGATGAGACCTAAGGGTGGACACTGTTGCGGCTGAGAGGTTTGGTGAGGTTGGGTGAGCAAACGCAGACCCTTTAAATAATACTGCGTGGTACCCATCGCATGGGTCCCAAATCTCCAGGTTCAAGGGCATCTTCCTACATCGAAAACATGCATGAGATACCCAGAAGATGGTACACCGTGTGATGGGGAAAGGTTTCTAAAACGCACCTCATTTCTCATCTGCTTGTGCCCGGGTTCGCCATTCCAGCCACTTTACTAGCAATCTCCCTCCTTGGAGCATCAGCACCTTTAACCTCCTGTTCCGTACACGTTGCAATTTGTACTGAGGATGAACGGGAAGACGTGGAACCAATGAAAGACTAGCTCTTGGTGTTGGGACAGGCACAGGTCACTCTATTTTCCCATCAGGAAGAAGAATTAACCACAGGCTCAGCCTGCCCCCCGGAACCAGAACAGGGCCTGAAGCCATCCTGCGCTTTTGCGGCCAGCTCCCTAAAAAGCGAGTTGTAAAATGGAGGTTCAGGGCACTGCAATTCACAAACCTGCAGACTTATAAATGATAACTCTCATCCACAAATATATTGAGGGAAGGCAAAGAAGAGGATTTGAAATCAAGGCAGAATTGCAGGAAACAGATTTCAGGAGGTAGATTCGAATCGCCTTTAAAGCACATGAAAAGCGGCAAAACGTTGACAATGATGCCCTTGGCCAAAAAGGGCGTATGCGTTTTTTCCTAAATATATTCAGGAAAAAACGCATACGCACTTTTTGGCCAACCAAGCAACCTGGAAAGGCAAATCAGCGCTACAAAGATGTCTCGCTTCCCATCGGTCAAAAGGGCCATGCTGAAAAAAGTGTCAAAACCAGAAATGCAGGACAGGCCATGGAGAAATGGGAGCCTTGCTACACTGATGGGCGGGATGTAAATTGTCAACAGCCACTCTGGAGAAGTGTACGGTGAGTCCTGAAACGTCTAAAAAGCAAAGCTTAGAGAGCATAGGGCACTTCCACTCATGGGGGTATAAATTGGGAAAATTAAAAATCAGCAAGACACAAGCACCCCAAAGTTTAGGGCTGCTCTGTTGACAAGAACCTCCACTTCATTCCACCTTCAATATCGCAGGAAAGAGAAAAATGGATAAAGAAGTTGTGGTCCTTATGTACAATGGAATATCACTCAGCCGTGAAATCAATGTCATAAGGCTAGTAGCAGCATGATGAGTGGATTTAGGTACGACGACTCTAAGTGAAATAAGTCACACAGAAAAGGACACTTCTCATAAGGTATCACTTATAGAGGGAATGTAAAAACCGTTACACTTGAACTGAATTACAAAACAGAACAGAGTCACACATGCAGAAAACACACTATGGCTGCTTAACGGGAAAGGTGAGGTGGGGTGATACATAAAACAAGGGTTTCAAATTAGCTCAGATACCATTCCATAAACCCAATATGTAATAGACAAGACCTACTCCTTGATCAGATAACTGGACTCAACACGCCCTATTCACCGCACAAGAATATATCTGACTAGTAATAATCTTAAAACCTATGTATTGATATCTCTCTGTTAGTGGGTCAAGTGGGTAAAAAGCGGCATAAACACAGCAGTGAAAAGCAGCTAAACCCCATTATAAAAATAAATTACTTTGAAAAACCCATGAAACAAAGACAGTGAAAGAGAGAGAAATTCTTACAGAATGCGTTCAGGGGCTGTGATACAACCTGGATTGACCATATCTAGACCCACAGCTGGATGAGACATAAGGGTGGACACTGTTGCGGCTGAGAGGTTTGGTGAGGTTGGGTGAGCAAACGCAGACCCTTTAAAGTAATACTGCGTGGTACCCATCGCATGGGTCCCAAATCTCCAGGTTCAAGGTCATCTTCGTACATCGAAAACATGCATGAGATACCCAGAAGATGGTACACCGTGTGATGGGGAAAGGTTTCTAAAACGCACCTCATTTCTCATCTGCTTGTGCCCGGGTTCGCCATTCCAGCCACTTAACTAGCAATCTCCCTCCTTGGAGCATCAGCACCTTTAACCTCCTGTTCCGTACAGGTTGCAATTTGTACTGAGGATGAACGGGAAGACGTGGAACCAATGAAAGACTAGCTCTTGGTGTTGGGACAGGCACAGGTCACTCTATTTTCCCATCAGGAAGAAGAATTAACCACAGGCTCAGCCTGCCCCCCGGAACCAGAACAGGGCCTGAAGCCATCCTGCGCTTTTGCGGCCAGCTCCCTAAAAAGCGAGTTGTAAAATGGAGGTTCAGGGCACTGCAATTCACAAACCTGCAGACTTATAAGTGATAACTCTCATCCACAAATATATTGAGGGAAGGCAAAGAAGAGGATTTGAAATCAAGGCAGAATTGCAGGAAACAGATTTCAGGAGGTAGATTCGAATCGCCTTTAAAGCACATGAAAAGCGGAAAAACGTTGACAATGATGCCCTTGGCCAAAAAGGGCGTATGCGTTTTTTCCTAAATATATTCAGGAAAAAACGCATACGCCCTTTTTTGCCAACCAAGCAACCTGGAAAGGCAAATCAGCGCTACAAAGATGTCTCGCTTCCCTTCGGTTAAAAAGGCCATGCTGAAAAAAGTGTCAAACCCAGAAATGCAGGACAGGCCATGGAGAAATGGGAGCCTTGCTACACTGATGGGCGGGATGTAAATTGCCAACAGCCACTCTGGAGAAGCGTACGGTGAGTCCTGAAACATCTAAAAAACAAAGCTTAGAGAGCATAGGGCACTTCCACTCATGGGGTTATAAATTGGGAAAATTAAAAATCAGCAAGACACAAGCACCCCAAAGTTTAGGGCTGCTCTGTTGACAAGGACCTCCACTTCATTCCACCTTCAATATCCCAGGAAAGAGAAAAATGGATAAAGAAGTTGTGGTCCTTATGTACAATGGAATATCACTCAGCCGTGAAATCAATGTCATAAGGCTAGTAGCAGCATGATGAGTGGATTTAGGTATGACGACTCTAAGTGAAATAAGTCACACAGAAAAGGACACTTCTCAAAAGGTATCACTGATAGAGGGAATGTAAAAACCGTTACACTTGAACTGAATTACAAAACAGAACAGAGTCACACATGCAGAAAACACACTATGGCTGCTTAACGGGAAAGGTGAGGTGGGGTGATACATAAAACAAGGGTTTCAAATTAGCTCAGATACCGTTCCATAAACCCAATATGTAATAGACAAGACCTACTCCTTGCTCAGAGAACTGGACTCAACACGCCCTATTCACCGCACAAGAATATATCTGACTAGTAATAATCTTAAAACTTATGTATTGATATCTCTCTGTTAGTGTGTCAAGTGGGTGTAAAGCGGCATAAACACAGCAGTGAAAAGCAGCTAAACCCCATTATAAAAATAAATTACTTTGAAAAACCCATGAAACAAAGACAGTGAAAGAGAGAGAAATTCTTACACAATGCGTTCAGGGGCTGTGATGCAACCTGGATTGACCATATCTAGACCCACAGCTGGATGAGACATAAGGGTGGACACTGTTGCGGCTGAGAGGTTTGGTGAGGTTGGGTGAGCAAACGCAGACCCTTTAAAGTAATACTGCGTGGTACCCATCGCATGGGTCCCAAATCTCCAGGTTCAAGGTCATCTTCCTACATCGAAAACATGCATGAGATACCCAGAAGATGGTACACCGTGTGATGGCGAAAGGTTTCTAAAACGCACCTCATTTCTCATCTGCTTGTGCCCGGATTCGCCATTCCAGCCACTTTACTAGCAATCTCCCTCCTTGGAGCATCATCACCTTTAACCTCCTGTTCCGTACAGGTTGCAATTTGTACTGAGGATGAACGGGAAGACGTGGAACCAATGAGAGACTAGCTCTTGGTGTTGGGACAGGCACAGGTCACTCTATTTTCCCATCAGGAAGAAGAATTAACCACAGGCTCAGCCTGCCCCCCGGAACCAGAACAGGGCCTGAAGCCATCCTGCGCTTTTGCTGCCAGCTCCCTAAAAAGCGAGTTGTAAAATGGAGGTTCAGGGCACTGCAATTCACAAACCTGCAGAGTTATAAATGATAACTCTCATCCACAAATATATTGAGGGAAGGCAAAGAAGAGGATTTGAAATCAAGGCAGAATTGCAGGAAACAGATTTCAGGAGGTAGATTCGAATCGCCTTTAAAGCACATGAAAACCGGCAAAACGTTGACAATGATGCCCTTGGCCAAAAAGGGCGTATGCGTTTTTTCCTGAATATATTCAGGAAAAAACGCATACGCCCTTTTTGGCCAACCAAGCAACCTGGAAAGGCAAATCAGCGCTACAAAGATGTCTCGCTTCCCATCGGTCAAAAGGGCCATGCTGAAAAAAGTGTCAAAACCAGAAATGCAGGACAGGCCATGGAGAAATGGGAGCCTTGCTACACTGATGGGTGGGATGTAAATTGTCAACAGCCACTCTGGAGAAGTGTACGGTGAGTCCTGAAACGTCTAAAAAGCAAAGCTTAGAGAGCATAGGGCACTTCCACTCATGGGGGTATAAATTGGGAAAATGAAAAATCAGCAAGACACAAGCACCCCAAAGTTTAGGGCTGCTCTGTTGACAAGGACCTCCACTTCATTCCACCTTCAATATCGCAGGAAAGAGAAAAATGGATAAAGAAGTTGTGGTCCTTATGTACAATGGAATATCACTCAGCCGTGAAATCAATGTCATAAGGCTAGTAGCAGCATGATGAGTGGATTTAGGTACGACGACTCTAAGTGAAATAAGTCACACAGAAAAGGACACTTCTCATAAGGTATCACTTATAGAGGGAATGTAAAAACCGTTACACTTGAACTGAATTACAAAACAGAACAGAGTCACACATGCAGAAAACACACTATGGCTGCTTAACGGGAAAGGTGAGGTGGGGTGATACATAAAACAAGGGTTTCAAATTAGCTCAGATACCGTTCCATAAACCCAATATGTAATAGACAAGACCTACGCCTTGCTCAGAGAACTGGACTCAACACGCCCTATTCACCGCACAAAAATATATCTGACTAGTAATAATCTTAAAACTTACGTATTAATATCTCTCTGTTAGTGTGTCAAGTGGGTGTAAAGCGGCATAAACACAGCAGTGAAAAGCAGCTAAACCCCATTATAAAAATAAATTACTTTGAAAAACCCATGAAACAAAGACAGTGAAAGAGAGAGAAATTCTTACACAATGCGTTCAGGGGCTGTGATGCAACCTGGATTGACCATATCTAGACCCACAGCTGGATGAGACATAAGGGTGGACACTGTTGCGGCTGAGAGGTTTGGTGAGGTTGGGTGAGCAGACGCAGACCCTTTAAAGTAATACTGCGTGGTACCCATCGCATGGGTCCCAAATCTCCAGGTTCAAGGTCATCTTCCTACATCGAAAACATGCATGAGATACCCAGAAGATGGTACACCGTGTGATGGCGAAAGGTTTCTAAAACGCACCTCATTTCTCATCTGCTTGTGCCCGGATTCGCCATTCCAGCCACTTTACTAGCAATCTCCCTCCTTGGAGCATCATCACCTTTAACCTCCTGTTCCGTACAGGTTGCAATTTGTACTGAGGATGAACGGGAAGACGTGGAACCAATGAGAGACTAGCTCTTGGTGTTGGGACAGGCACAGGTCACTCTATTTTCCCATCAGGAAGAAGAATTAACCACAGGCTCAGCCTGCCCCCCGGAACCAGAACAGGGCCTGAAGCCATCCTGCGCTTTTGCTGCCAGCTCCCTAAAAAGCGAGTTGTAAAATGGAGGTTCAGGGCACTGCAATTCACAAACCTGCAGACTTATAAATGATAACTCTCATCCACAAATATATTGAGGGAAGGCAAAGAAGAGGATTTGAAATCAAGGCAGAATTGCAGGAAACAGATTTCAGGAGGTAGATTCGAATCGCCTTTAAAGCACATGAAAAGCGGCAAAACGTTGACAATGATGCCCTTGGCCAAAAAGGGCGTATGCGTTTTTTCCTGAATATATTCAGGAAAAAACGCATACGCCCTTTTTGGCCAACCAAGCAACCTGGAAAGGCAAATCAGCGCTACAAAGATGTCTCGCTTCCCATCGGTCAAAAGGGCCATGCTGAAAAAAGTGTCAAAACCAGAAATGCAGGACAGGCCATGGAAAAATGGGAGCCTTGCTACACTGATGGGCAGGATGTAAATTGTCAACAGCCACTCTGGAGAAGTGTACGGTGAGTCCTGAAACGTCTAAAAAGCAAAGCTTAGAGAGCATAGAGCACTTCCACTCATGGGGGTATAAATTGGGAAAATGAAAAATCAGCAAGACACAAGCACCCCAAAGTTTAGGGCTGCTCTGTTGACAAGGACCTCCACTTCATTCCACCTTCAATATCCCAGGAAAGAGAAAAATGGATAAAGAAGTTGTGGTCCTTATGTACAATGGAATATCACTCAGCCGTGAAATCAATGTCATAAGGCTAGTAGCAGCATGATGAGTGGATTTAGGTACGACGACTCTAAGTGAAATAAGTCACACAGAAAAGGACACTTCTCATAAGGTATCACTGATAGAGGGAATGTAGAAACCGTTACACTTGAACTGAATTACAAAACAGAACAGAGTCACACATGCAGAAAACACACTATGGCTGCTTAACGGGAAAGGTGCGGTGGGGTGATACATAAAACAAGGGTTTCAAATTAGCTCAGATACCGTTCCATAAAACCAATATGTAATAGACTAGACCTACTCCTTGCTCAGAGAACTGGACTCAACACGCCCTATTCACCGCACAAGAATATATCTGACTAGTAATAATCTTAAAACCTATGTATTGATATCTCTCTGTTAGTGGGTCAAGTGGGTAAAAAGCGGCATAAACACAGCAGTGAAAAGCAGCTAAACCCCATTATAAAAATAAATTACTTTGAAAAACCCATGAAACAAAGACAGTGAAAGAGAGCGAAATTCTTACACAATGCGTTCAGGGGCTGTGATGCAACCTGGATTGACCATATCTAGACCCACAGCTGGATGAGACCTAAGGGTGGACACTGTTGCGGCTGAGAGGTTTGGTGAGGTTGGGTGAGCAAACGCAGACCCTTTAAATAATACTGCGTGGTACCCATCGCATGGGTCCCAAATCTCCAGGTTCAAGGGCATCTTCCTACATCGAAAACATGCATGAGATACCCAGAAGATGGTACACCGTGTGATGGGGAAAGGTTTCTAAAACGCACCTCATTTCTCATCTGCTTGTGCCCGGGTTCGCCATTCCAGCCACTTTACTAGCAATCTCCCTCCTTGGAGCATCAGCACCTTTAACCTCCTGTTCCGTACAGGTTGCAATTTGTACTGAGGATGAACGGGAAGACGTGGAACCAATGAAAGACTAGCTCTTGGTGTTGGGACAGGCACAGGTCACTCTATTTTCCCATCAGGAAGAAGAATTAACCACAGGCTCAGCCTGCCCCCCGGAACCAGAACAGGGCCTGAAGCCATCCTGCGCTTTTGCGGCCAGCTCCCTAAAAAGAGAGTTGTAAAATGGACGTTCAGGGCACTGCAATTCACAAACCTGCAGACTTATAAATGATAACTCTCATCCACAAATATATTGAGGGAAGGCAAAGAAGAGGATTTGAAATCAAGGCAGAATTGCAGGAAACAGATTTCAGGAGGTAGATTCGAATCGCCTTTAAAGCACATGAAAAGCGGCAAAACGTTGACAATGATGCCCTTGGCCAAAAAGGGCGTATGCGTTTTTTCCTAAATATATTCAGGAAAAAACGCATACGCACTTTTTGGCCAACCAAGCAACCTGGAAAGGCAAATCAGCGCTACAAAGATGTCTCGCTTCCCATCGGTCAAAAGGGCCATGCTGAAAAAAGTGTCAAAACCAGAAATGCAGGACAGGCCATGGAGAAATGGGAGCCTTGCTACACTGATGGGCGGGATGTAAATTGTCAACAGCCACTCTGGAGAAGTGTACGGTGAGTCCTGAAACGTCTAAAAAGCAAAGCTTAGAGAGCATAGGGCACTTCCACTCATGGGGGTATAAATTGGGAAAATTAAAAATCAGCAAGACACAAGCACCCCAAAGTTTAGGGCTGCTCTGTTGACAAGAACCTCCACTTCATTCCACCTTCAATATCGCAGGAAAGAGAAAAATGGATAAAGAAGTTGTGGTCCTTATGTACAATGGAATATCACTCAGCCGTGAAATCAATGTCATAAGGCTAGTAGCAGCATGATGAGTGGATTTAGGTACGACGACTCTAAGTGAAATAAGTCACACAGAAAAGGACACTTCTCATAAGGTATCACTTATAGAGGGAATGTAAAAACCGTTACACTTGAACTGAATTACAAAACAGAACAGAGTCACACATGCAGAAAACACACTATGGCTGCTTAACGGGAAAGGTGAGGTGGGGTGATACATAAAACAAGGGTTTCAAATTAGCTCAGATACCGTTCCATAAACCCAATATGTAATAGACAAGACCTACTCCTTGCTCAGAGAACTGGACTCAACACGCCCTATTCACCGCACAAGAATATATCTGACTAGTAATAATCTTAAAACCAATGTATTGATATCTCTCTGTTAGTGGGTCAAGTGGGTAAAAAGCGGCATAAACACAGCAGTGAAAAGCAGCTAAACCCCATTATAAAAATAAATTACTTTGAAAAACCCATGAAACAAAGACAGTGAAAGAGAGAGAAATTCTTACACAATGCGTTCAGGGGCTGTGATGCAACCTGGATTGACCATATCTAGACCCACAGCTGGATGAGACATAAGGGTGGACACTGTTGCGGCTGAGAGGTTTGGTGAGGTTGGGTGAGCAGACGCAGACCCTTTAAAGTAATACTGCGTGGTACCCATCGCATGGGTCCCAAATCTCCAGGTTCAAGGTCATCTTCCTACATCGAAAACATGCATGAGATACCCAGAAGATGGTACACCGTGTGATGGCGAAAGGTTTCTAAAACGCACCTCATTTCTCATCTGCTTGTGCCCGGATTCGCCATTCCAGCCACTTTACTAGCAATCTCCCTCCTTGGAGCATCATCACCTTTAACCTCCTGTTCCGTACAGGTTGCAATTTGTACTGAGGATGAACGGGAAGACGTGGAACCAATGAGAGACTAGCTCTTGGTGTTGGGACAGGCACAGGTCACTCTATTTTCCCATCAGGAAGAAGAATTAACCACAGGCTCAGCCTGCCCCCCGGAACCAGAACAGGGCCTGAAGCCATCCTGCGCTTTTGCTGCCAGCTCCCTAAAAAGCGAGTTGTAAAATGGAGGTTCAGGGCACTGCAATTCACAAACCTGCAGAGTTATAAATGATAACTCTCATCCACAAATATATTGAGGGAAGGCAAAGAAGAGGATTTGAAATCAAGGCAGAATTGCAGGAAACAGATTTCAGGAGGTAGATTCGAATCGCCTTTAAAGCACATGAAAACCGGCAAAACGTTGACAATGATGCCCTTGGCCAAAAAGGGCGTATGCGTTTTTTCCTGAATATATTCAGGAAAAAACGCATACGCCCTTTTTGGCCAACCAAGCAACCTGGAAAGGCAAATCAGCGCTACAAAGATGTCTCGCTTCCCATCGGTCAAAAGGGCCATGCTGAAAAAAGTGTCAACACCAGAAATGCAGGACAGGCCATGGAGAAATGGGAGCCTTGCTACACTGATGGGTGGGATGTAAATTGTCAACAGCCACTCTGGAGAAGTGTACGGTGAGTCCTGAAACGTCTAAAAAGCAAAGCTTAGAGAGCATAGGGCACTTCCACTCATGGGGGTATAAATTGGGAAAATTAAAAATCAGCAAGACACAAGCACCCCAAAGTTTAGGGCTGCTCTGTTGACAAGGACCTCCACTTCATTCCACCTTCAATATCCCAGGAAAGAGAAAAATGGATAAAGAAGTTGTGGTCCTTATGTACAATGGAATATCACTCAGCCGTGAAATCAATGTCATAAGGCTAGTAGCAGCATGATGAGTGGATTTAGGTACGACGACTCTAAGTGAAATAAGTCACACAGAAAAGGACACTTCTCATAAGGTATCACTTATAGAGGGAATGTAAAAACCGTTACACTTGAACTGAATTACAAAACAGAACAGAGTCACACATGCAGAAAACACACTATGGCTGCTTAACGGGAAAGGTGAGGTGGGGTGATACATAAAACAAGGGTTTCAAATTAGCTCAGATACCGTTCCATAAACCCAATATGTAATAGACAAGACCTACTCCTTGCTCAGAGAACTGGACTCAACACGCCCTATTCACCGCACAAGAATATATCTGACTAGTAATAATCTTAAAAGCTATGTATTGATATCTCTCTGTTAGTGTGTCAAGTGGGTGTAAAGCGGCATAAACACAGCAGTGAAAAGCAGCTAAACCCCATTATAAAAATAAATTACTTTGAAAAACCCATGAAACAAAGACAGTGAAAGAGAGAGAAATTCTTACACAATGCGTTCAGGGGCTGTGATGCAACCTGGATTGACCATATCTAGACCCACAGCTGGATGAGACATAAGGGTGGACACTGTGGCGGCTGAGAGGTTTGGTGAGGTTGGGTGAGCAAACGCAGACCCTTTAAAGTAATACTGCGTGGTACCCATCGCATGGGTCCCAAATCTCCAGGTTCAAGGTCATCTTCCTACATCGAAAACATGCATGAGATACCCAGAAGATGGTACACCGTGTGATGGCGAAAGGTTTCTAAAACGCACCTCATTTCTCATCTGCTTGTGCCCGGATTCGCCATTCCAGCCACTTTACTAGCAATCTCCCTCCTTGGAGCATCATCACCTTTAACCTCCTGTTCCGTACAGGTTGCAATTTGTACTGAGGATGAACGGGAAGACGTGGAACCAATGAGAGACTAGCTCTTGGTGTTGGGACAGGCACAGGTCACTCTATTTTCCCATCAGGAAGAAGAATTAACCACAGGCTCAGCCTGCCCCCCGGAACCAGAACAGGGCCTGAAGCCATCCTGCGCTTTTGCTGCCAGCTCCCTAAAAAGCGAGTTGTAAAATGGAGGTTCAGGGCACTGCAATTCACAAACCTGCAGAGTTATAAATGATAACTCTCATCCACAAATATATTGAGGGAAGGCAAAGAAGAGGATTTGAAATCAAGGCAGAATTGCAGGAAACAGATTTCAGGAGGTAGATTCGAATCGCCTTTAAAGCACATGAAAACCGGCAAAACGTTGACAATGATGCCCTTGGCCAAAAAGGGCGTATGCGTTTTTTCCTGAATATATTCAGGAAAAAACGCATACGCCCTTTTTGGCCAACCAAGCAACCTGGAAAGGCAAATCAGCGCTACAAAGATGTCTCGCTTCCCATCGGTCAAAAGGGCCATGCTGAAAAAAGTGTCAAAACCAGAAATGCAGGACAGGCCATGGAGAAATGGGAGCCTTGCTACACTGATGGGTGGGATGTAAATTGTCAACAGCCACTCTGGAGAAGTGTACGGTGAGTCCTGAAACGTCTAAAAAGCAAAGCTTAGAGAGCATAGGGCACTTCCACTCATGGGGGTATAAATTGGGAAAATGAAAAATCAGCAAGACACAAGCACCCCAAAGTTTAGGGCTGCTCTGTTGACAAGGACCTCCACTTCATTCCACCTTCAATATCGCAGGAAAGAGAAAAATGGATAAAGAAGTTGTGGTCCTTATGTACAATGGAATATCACTCAGCCGTGAAATCAATGTCATAAGGCTAGTAGCAGCATGATGAGTGGATTTAGGTACGACGACTCTAAGTGAAATAAGTCACACAGAAAAGGACACTTCTCATAAGGTATCACTTATAGAGGGAATGTAAAAACCGTTACACTTGAACTGAATTACAAAACAGAACAGAGTCACACATGCAGAAAACACACTATGGCTGCTTAACGGGAAAGGTGAGGTGGGGTGATACATAAAACAAGGGTTTCAAATTAGCTCAGATACCGTTCCATAAACCCAATATGTAATAGACAAGACCTACGCCTTGCTCAGAGAACTGGACTCAACACGCCCTATTCACCGCACAAAAATATATCTGACTAGTAATAATCTTAAAACTTACGTATTAATATCTCTCTGTTAGTGTGTCAAGTGGGTGTAAAGCGGCATAAACACAGCAGTGAAAAGCAGCTAAACCCCATTATAAAAATAAATTACTTTGAAAAACCCATGAAACAAAGACAGTGAAAGAGAGAGAAATTCTTACACAATGCGTTCAGGGGCTGTGATGCAACCTGGATTGACCATATCTAGACCCACAGCTGGATGAGACATAAGGGTGGACACTGTGGCGGCTGAGAGGTTTGGTGAGGTTGGGTGAGCAAACACAGACCCTTTAAAGTAATACTGCGTGGTACCCATCGCATGGGTCCCAAATCTCCAGGTTCAAGGGCATCTTCCTACATCGAAAACATGCATGAGATACCCAGAAGATGGTACACCGTGTGATGGCGAAAGGTTTCTAAAACGCACCTCATTTCTCATCTGCTTGTGCCCGGATTCGCCATTCCAGCCACTTTACTAGCAATCTCCCTCCTTGGAGCATCATCACCTTTAACCTCCTGTTCCGTACAGGTTGCAATTTGTACTGAGGATGAACGGGAAGACGTGGAACCAATGAGAGACTAGCTCTTGGTGTTGGGACAGGCACAGGTCACTCTATTTTCCCATCAGGAAGAAGAATTAACCACAGGCTCAGCCTGCCCCCCGGAACCAGAACAGGGCCTGAAGCCATCCTGCGCTTTTGCTGCCAGCTCCCTAAAAAGCGAGTTGTAAAATGGAGGTTCAGGGCACTGCAATTCACAAACCTGCAGAGTTATAAATGATAACTCTCATCCACAAATATATTGAGGGAAGGCAAAGAAGAGGATTTGAAATCAAGGCAGAATTGCAGGAAACAGATTTCAGGAGGTAGATTCGAATCGCCTTTAAAGCACATGAAAACCGGCAAAACGTTGACAATGATGCCCTTGGCCAAAAAGGGCGTATGCGTTTTTTCCTGAATATATTCAGGAAAAAACGCATACGCCCTTTTTGGCCAACCAAGCAACCTGGAAAGGCAAATCAGCGCTACAAAGATGTCTCGCTTCCCATCGGTCAAAAGGGCCATGCTGAAAAAAGTGTCAAAACCAGAAATGCAGGACAGTCCATGGAGAAATGGGAGCCTTGCTACACTGATGGGTGGGATGTAAATTGTCAACAGCCACTCTGGAGAAGTGTACGGTGAGTCCTGAAACGTCTAAAAAGCAAAGCTTAGAGAGCATAGGGCACTTCCACTCATGGGGGTATAAATTGGGAAAATGAAAAATCAGCAAGACACAAGCACCCCAAAGTTTAGGGCTGCTCTGTTGACAAGGACCTCCACTTCATTCCACCTTCAATATCGCAGGAAAGAGAAAAATGGATAAAGAAGTTGTGGTCCTTATGTACAATGGAATATCACTCAGCCGTGAAATCAATGTCATAAGGCTAGTAGCAGCATGATGAGTGGATTTAGGTACGACGACTCTAAGTGAAATAAGTCACACAGAAAAGGACACTTCTCATAAGGTATCACTTATAGAGGGAATGTAAAAACCGTTACACTTGAACTGAATTACAAAACAGAACAGAGTCACACATGCAGAAAACACACTATGGCTGCTTAACGGGAAAGGTGCGGTGGGGTGATACATAAAACAAGGGTTTCAAATTAGCTCAGATACCGTTCCATAAACCCAATATGTAATAGACAAGACCTACGCCTTGCTCAGAGAACTGGACTCAACACGCCCTATTCACCGCACAAAAATATATCTGACTAGTAATAATCTTAAAACTTACGTATTAATATCTCTCTGTTAGTGTGTCAAGTGGGTGTAAAGCGGCATAAACACAGCAGTGAAAAGCAGCTAAACCCCATTATAAAAATAAATTACTTTGAAAAACCCATGAAACAAAGACAGTGAAAGAGAGAGAAATTCTTACACAATGCGTTCAGGGGCTGTGATGCAACCTGGATTGACCATATCTAGACCCACAGCTGGATGAGACATAAGGGTGGACACTGTGGCGGCTGAGAGGTTTGGTGAGGTTGGGTGAGCAAACGCAGACCCTTTAAAGTAATACTGCGTGGTACCCATCGCATGGGTCCCAAATCTCCAGGTTCAAGGGCATCTTCCTACATCGAAAACATGCATGAGATACCCAGAAGATGGTACACCGTGTGATGGCGAAAGGTTTCTAAAACGCACCTCATTTCTCATCTGCTTGTGCCCGGATTCGCCATTCCAGCCACTTTACTAGCAATCTCCCTCCTTGGAGCATCATCACCTTTAACCTCCTGTTCCGTACAGGTTGCAATTTGTACTGAGGATGAACGGGAAGACGTGGAACCAATGAGAGACTAGCTCTTGGTGTTGGGACAGGCACAGGTCACTCTATTTTCCCATCAGGAAGAAGAATTAACCACAGGCTCAGCCTGCCCCCCGGAACCAGAACAGGGCCTGAAGCCATCCTGCGCTTTTGCTGCCAGCTCCCTAAAAAGCGAGTTGTAAAATGGAGGTTCAGGGCACTGCAATTCACAAACCTGCAGAGTTATAAATGATAACTCTCATCCACAAATATATTGAGGGAAGGCAAAGAAGAGGATTTGAAATCAAGGCAGAATTGCAGGAAACAGATTTCAGGAGGTAGATTCGAATCGCCTTTAAAGCACATGAAAACCGGCAAAACGTTGACAATGATGCCCTTGGCCAAAAAGGGCGTATGCGTTTTTTCCTGAATATATTCAGGAAAAAACGCATACGCCCTTTTTGGCCAACCAAGCAACCTGGAAAGGCAAATCAGCGCTACAAAGATGTCTCGCTTCCCATCGGTCAAAAGGGCCATGCTGAAAAAAGTGTCAAAACCAGAAATGCAGGACAGTCCATGGAGAAATGGGAGCCTTGCTACACTGATGGGTGGGATGTAAATTGTCAACAGCCACTCTGGAGAAGTGTACGGTGAGTCCTGAAACGTCTAAAAAGCAAAGCTTAGAGAGCATAGGGCACTTCCACTCATGGGGGTATAAATTGGGAAAATGAAAAATCAGCAAGACACAAGCACCCCAAAGTTTAGGGCTGCTCTGTTGACAAGGACCTCCACTTCATTCCACCTTCAATATCGCAGGAAAGAGAAAAATGGATAAAGAAGTTGTGGTCCTTATGTACAATGGAATATCACTCAGCCGTGAAATCAATGTCATAAGGCTAGTAGCAGCATGATGAGTGGATTTACGTACGACGACTCTAAGTGAAATAAGTCACACAGAAAAGGACACTTCTCATAAGGTATCACTTATAGAGGGAATGTAAAAACCGTTACACTTGAACTGAATTACAAAACAGAACAGAGTCACACATGCAGAAAACACACTATGGCTGCTTAACGGGAAAGGTGAGGTGGGGTGATACATAAAACAAGGGTTTCAAATTAGCTCAGATACCGTTCCATAAACCCAATATGTAATAGACAAGACCTACGCCTTGCTCAGAGAACTGGACTCAACACGCCCTATTCACCGCACAAAAATATATCTGACTAGTAATAATCTTAAAACTTACGTATTAATATCTCTCTGTTAGTGTGTCAAGTGGGTGTAAAGCGGCATAAACACAGCAGTGAAAAGCAGCTAAACCCCATTATAAAAATAAATTACTTTGAAAAACCCATGAAACAAAGACAGTGAAAGAGAGAGAAATTCTTACACAATGCGTTCAGGGGCTGTGATGCAACCTGGATTGACCATATCTAGACCCACAGCTGGATGAGACATAAGGGTGGACACTGTGGCGGCTGAGAGGTTTGGTGAGGTTGGGTGAGCAAACGCAGACCCTTTAAAGTAATACTGCGTGGTACCCATCGCATGGGTCCCAAATCTCCAGGTTCAAGGGCATCTTCCTACATCGAAAACATGCATGAGATACCCAGAAGATGGTACACCGTGTGATGGCGAAAGGTTTCTAAAACGCACCTCATTTCTCATCTGCTTGTGCCCGGATTCGCCATTCCAGCCACTTTACTAGCAATCTCCCTCCTTGGAGCATCATCACCTTTAACCTCCTGTTCCGTACAGGTTGCAATTTGTACTGAGGATGAACGGGAAGACGTGGAACCAATGAGAGACTAGCTCTTGGTGTTGGGACAGGCACAGGTCACTCTATTTTCCCATCAGGAAGAAGAATTAACCACAGGCTCAGCCTGCCCCCCGGAACCAGAACAGGGCCTGAAGCCATCCTGCGCTTTTGCGGCCATCTCCCTAAAAAGCGAGTTGTAAAATGGAGGTTCAGGGCACTGCAATTCACAAACCTGCAGAGTTATAAATGATAACTCTCATCCACAAATATATTGAGGGAAGGCAAAGAAGAGGATTTGAAATCAAGGCAGAATTGCAGGAAACAGATTTCAGGAGGTAGATTCGAATCGCCTTTAAAGCACATGAAAACCGGCAAAACGTTGACAATGATGCCCTTGGCCAAAAAGGGCGTATGCGTTTTTTCCTGAATATATTCAGGAAAAAACGCATACGCCCTTTTTGGCCAACCAAGCAACCTGGAAAGGCAAATCAGCGCTACAAAGATGTCTCGCTTCCCATCGGTCAAAAGGGCCATGCTGAAAAAAGTGTCAACACCAGAAATGCAGGACAGGCCATGGAGAAATGGGAGCCTTGCTACACTGATGGGTGGGATGTAAATTGTCAACAGCCACTCTGGAGAAGTGTACGGTGAGTCCTGAAACGTCTAAAAAGCAAAGCTTAGAGAGCATAGGGCACTTCCACTCATGGGGGTATAAATTGGGAAAATTAAAAATCAGCAAGACACAAGCACCCCAAAGTTTAGGGCTGCTCTGTTGACAAGGACCTCCACTTCATTCCACCTTCAATATCCCAGGAAAGAGAAAAATGGATAAAGAAGTTGTGGTCCTTATGTACAATGGAATATCACTCAGCCGTGAAATCAATGTCATAAGGCTAGTAGCAGCATGATGAGTGGATTTAGGTACGACGACTCTAAGTGAAATAAGTCACACAGAAAAGGACACTTCTCATAAGGTATCACTGATAGAGGGAATGTAAAAACCGTTACACTTGAACTGAATTACAAAACAGAACAGAGTCACACATGCAGAAAACACACTATGGCTGCTTAACGGGAAAGGTGAGGTGGGGTGATACATAAAACAAGGGTTTCAAATTAGCTCAGATACCGTTCCATAAACCCAATATGTAATAGACAAGACCTACTCCTTGCTCAGAGAACTGGACTCAACACGCCCTATTCACCGCACAAGAATATATCTGACTAGTAATAATCTTAAAACTTATGTATTGATATCTCTCTGTTAGTGTGTCAATTGGGTAAAAAGCGGCATAAACACAGCAGTGAAAAGCAGCTAAACCCCATTATAAAAATAAATTACTTTGAAAAACCCATGAAACAAAGACAGTGAAAGAGAGAGAAATTCTTACACAATGCGTTCAGGGGCTGTGATGCAACCTGGATTGACCATATCTAGACCCACAGCTGGATGAGACATAAGGGTGGACACTGTTGCGGCTGAGAGGTTTGGTGAGGTTGGGTGAGCAAACGCAGACCCTTTAAAGTAATACTGCGTGGTACCCATCGCATGGGTCCCAAATCTCCAGGTTCAAGGTCATCTTCCTACATCGAAAACATGCATGAGATACCCAGAAGATGGTACACCGTGTGATGGCGAAAGGTTTCTAAAACGCACCTCATTTCTCATCTGCTTGTGCCCGGATTCGCCATTCCAGCCACTTTACTAGCAATCTCCCTCCTTGGAGCATCATCACCTTTAACCTCCTGTTCCGTACAGGTTGCAATTTGTACTGAGGATGAACGGGAAGACGTGGAACCAATGAGAGACTAGCTCTTGGTGTTGGGACAGGCACAGGTCACTCTATTTTCCCATCAGGAAGAAGAATTAACCACAGGCTCAGCCTGCCCCCCGGAACCAGAACAGGGCCTGAAGCCATCCTGCGCTTTTGCTGCCAGCTCCCTAAAAAGCGAGTTGTAAAATGGAGGTTCAGGGCACTGCAATTCACAAACCTGCAGACTTATAAATGATAACTCTCATCCACAAATATATTGAGGGAAGGCAAAGAAGAGGATTTGAAATCAAGGCAGAATTGCAGGAAACAGATTTCAGGAGGTAGATTCGAATCGCCTTTAAAGCACATGAAAAGCGGCAAAACGTTGACAATGATGCCCTTGGCCAAAAAGGGCGTATGCGTTTTTTCCTGAATATATTCAGGAAAAAACGCATACGCCCTTTTTGGCCAACCAAGCAACCTGGAAAGGCAAATCAGCGCTACAAAGATGTCTCGCTTCCCATCGGTCAAAAGGGCCATGCTGAAAAAAGTGTCAAAACCAGAAATGCAGGACAGGCCATGGAAAAATGGGAGCCTTGCTACACTGATGGGCAGGATGTAAATTGTCAACAGTCACTCTGGAGAAGTGTACGGTGAGTCCTGAAACGTCTAAAAAGCAAAGCTTAGAGAGCATAGGGCACTTCCACTCATGGGGGTATAAATTGGGAAAATTAAAAATCAGCAAGACACAAGCACCCCAAAGTTTAGGGCTGCTCTGTTGACAAGGACCTCCACTTCATTCCACCTTCAATATCGCAGGAAAGAGAAAAATGGATAAAGAAGTTGTGGTCCTTATGTACAATGGAATATCACTCAGCCGTGAAATCAATGTCATAAGGCTAGTAGCAGCATGATGAGTGGATTTAGGTACGACGACTCTAAGTGAAATAAGTCACACAGAAAAGGACACTTCTCATAAGGTATCACTGATAGAGGGAATGTAGAAACCGTTACACTTGAACTGAATTACAAAACAGAACAGAGTCACACATGCAGAAAACACACTATGGCTGCTTAACGGGAAAGGTGAGGTGGGGTGATACATAAAACAAGGGTTTCAAATTAGCTCAGATACCGTTCCATAAACCCAATATGTAATAGACAAGACCTACTCCTTGCTCAGAGAACTGGACTCAACACGCCCTATTCACCGCACAAGAATATATCTGACTAGTAATAATCTTAAAACCAATGTATTGATATCTCTCTGTTAGTGGGTCAAGTGGGTAAAAAGCGGCATAAACACAGCAGTGAAAAGCAGCTAAACCCCATTATAAAAATAAATTACTTTGAAAAACCCATGAAACAAAGACAGTGAAAGAGAGAGAAATTCTTACACAATGCGTTCAGGGGCTGTGATGCAACCTGGATTGACCATATCTAGACCCACAGCTGGATGAGACCTAAGGGTGGACACTGTTGCGGCTGAGAGGTTTGGTGAGGTTGGGTGAGCAGACGCAGACCCTTTAAAGTAATACTGCGTGGTACCCATCGCATGGGTCCCAAATCTCCAGGTTCAAGGTCATCTTCCTACATCGAAAACATGCATGAGATACCCAGAAGATGGTACACCGTGTGATGGCGAAAGGTTTCTAAAACGCACCTCATTTCTCATCTGCTTGTGCCCGGATTCGCCATTCCAGCCACTTTACTAGCAATCTCCCTCCTTGGAGCATCATCACCTTTAACCTCCTGTTCCGTACAGGTTGCAATTTGTACTGAGGATGAACGGGAAGACGTGGAACCAATGAGAGACTAGCTCTTGGTGTTGGGACAGGCACAGGTCACTCTATTTTCCCATCAGGAAGAAGAATTAACCACAGGCTCAGCCTGCCCCCCGGAACCAGAACAGGGCCTGAAGCCATCCTGCGCTTTTGCGGCCAGCTCCCTAAAAAGCGAGTTGTAAAATGGAGGTTCAGGGCACTGCAATTCACAAACCTGCAGAGTTATAAATGATAACTCTCATCCACAAATATATTGAGGGAAGGCAAAGAAGAGGATTTGAAATCAAGGCAGAATTGCAGGAAACAGATTTCAGGAGGTAGATTCGAATCGCCTTTAAAGCACATGAAAACCGGCAAAACGTTGACAATGATGCCCTTGGCCAAAAAGGGCGTATGCGTTTTTTCCTGAATATATTCAGGAAAAAACGCATACGCCCTTTTTGGCCAACCAAGCAACCTGGAAAGGCAAATCAGCGCTACAAAGATGTCTCGCTTCCCATCGGTCAAAAGGGCCATGCTGAAAAAAGTGTCAACACCAGAAATGCAGGACAGGCCATGGAGAAATGGGAGCCTTGCTACACTGATGGGTGGGATGTAAATTGTCAACAGCCACTCTGGAGAAGTGTACGGTGAGTCCTGAAACGTCTAAAAAGCAAAGCTTAGAGAGCATAGGGCACTTCCACTCATGGGGGTATAAATTGGGAAAATTAAAAATCAGCAAGACACAAGCACCCCAAAGTTTAGGGCTGCTCTGTTGACAAGGACCTCCACTTCATTCCACCTTCAATATCCCAGGAAAGAGAAAAATGGATAAAGAAGTTGTGGTCCTTATGTACAATGGAATATCACTCAGCCGTGAAATCAATGTCATAAGGCTAGTAGCAGCATGATGAGTGGATTTAGGTACGACGACTCTAAGTGAAATAAGTCACACAGAAAAGGACACTTCTCATAAGGTATCACTTATAGAGGGAATGTAAAAACCGTTACACTTGAACTGAATTACAAAACAGAACAGAGTCACACATGCAGAAAACACACTATGGCTGCTTAACGGGAAAGGTGAGGTGGGGTGATACATAAAACAAGGGTTTCAAATTAGCTCAGATACCGTTCCATAAACCCAATATGTAATAGACAAGACCTACTCCTTGCTCAGAGAACTGGACTCAACACGCCCTATTCACCACACAAGAATATATCTGACTAGTAATAATCTTAAAACTTATGTATTGATATCTCTCTGTTAGTGTGTCAATTGGGTAAAAAGCGGCATAAACACAGCAGTGAAAAGCAGCTAAACCCCATTATAAAAATAAATTACTTTGAAAAACCCATGAAACAAAGACAGTGAAAGAGAGAGAAATTCTTACACAATGCGTTCAGGGGCTGTGATGCAACCTGGATTGACCATATCTAGACCCACAGCTGGATGAGACATAAGGGTGGACACTGTTGCGGCTGAGAGGTTTGGTGAGGTTGGGTGAGCAAACGCAGACCCTTTAAATTAATACTGCGTGGTACCCATCGCATGGGTCCCAAATCTCCAGGTTCAAGGTCATCTTCCTACATCGAAAACATGCATGAGATACCCAGAAGATGGTACACCGTGTGATGGCGAAAGGTTTCTAAAACGCACCTCATTTCTCATCTGCTTGTGCCCGGATTCGCCATTCCAGCCACTTTACTAGCAATCTCCCTCCTTGGAGCATCATCACCTTTAACCTCCTGTTCTGTACAGGTTGCAATTTGTACTGAGGATGAACGGGAAGACGTGGAACCAATGAGAGACTAGCTCTTGGTGTTGGGACAGGCACAGGTCACTCTATTTTCCCATCAGGAAGAAGAATTAACCACAGGCTCAGCCTGCCCCCCGGAACCAGAACAGGGCCTGAAGCCATCCTGCGCTTTTGCTGCCAGCTCCCTAAAAAGCGAGTTGTAAAATGGAGGTTCAGGGCACTGCAATTCACAAACCTGCAGACTTATAAATGATAACTCTCATCCACAAATATATTGAGGGAAGGCAAAGAAGAGGATTTGAAATCAAGGCAGAATTGCAGGAAACAGATTTCAGGAGGTAGATTCGAATCGCCTTTAAAGCACATGAAAAGCGGCAAAACGTTGACAATGATGCCCTTGGCCAAAAAGGGCGTATGCGTTTTTTCCTGAATATATTCAGGAAAAAACGCATACGCCCTTTTTGGCCAACCAAGCAACCTGGAAAGGCAAATCAGCGCTACAAAGATGTCTCGCTTCCCATCGGTCAAAAGGGCCATGCTGAAAAAAGTGTCAAAACCAGAAATGCAGGACAGGCCATGGAGAAATGGGAGCCTTGCTACACTGATGGGCGGGATGTAAATTGTCAACAGCCACTCTGGAGAAGTGTACAGTGAGTCCTGAAACGTCTAAAAAGCAAAGCTTAGAGAGCATAGGGCACTTCCACTCATGGGGGTATAAATTGGGAAAATTAAAAATCAGCAAGACACAAGCACCCCAAAGTTTAGGGCTGCTCTGTTGACAAGAACCTCCACTTCATTCCACCTTCAATATCGCAGGAAAGAGAAAAATGGATAAAGAAGTTGTGGTCCTTATGTACAATGGAATATCACTCAGCCGTGAAATCAATGTCATAAGGCTAGTAGCAGCATGATGAGTGGATTTAGGTACGACGACTCTAAGTGAAATAAGTCACACAGAAAAGGACACTTCTCATAAGGTATCACTTATAGAGGGAATGTAAAAACCGTTACACTTGAACTGAATTACAAAACAGAACAGAGTCACACATGCAGAAAACACACTATGGCTGCTTAACGGGAAAGGTGAGGTGGGGTGATACATAAAACAAGGGTTTCAAATTAGCTCAGATACCGTTCCATAAACCCAATATGTAATAGACAAGACCTACTCCTTGCTCAGAGAACTGGACTCAACACGCCCTATTCACCGCACAAGAATATATCTGACTAGTAATAATCTTAAAACCTATGTATTGATATCTCTCTGTTAGTGTGTCAATTGGGTAAAAAGCGGCATAAACACAGCAGTGAAAAGCAGCTAAACCCCATTATAAAAATAAATTACTTTGAAAAACCCATGAAACAAAGACAGTGAAAGAGAGCGAAATTCTTACACAATGCGTTCAGGGGCTGTGATGCAACCTGGATTGACCATATCTAGACCCACAGCTGGATGAGACCTAAGGGTGGACACTGTTGCGGCTGAGAGGTTTGGTGAGGTTGGGTGAGCAAATGCAGACCCTTTAAAGTAATACTGCGTGGTACCCATCGCATGGGTCCCAAATCTCCAGGTTCAAGGTCATCTTCCTACATCGAAAACATGCATGAGATACCCAGAAGATGGTACACCGTGTGATGGGGAAAGGTTTCTAAAACGCACCTCATTTCTCATCTGCTTGTGCCCGGGTTCGCCATTCCAGCCACTTTACTAGCAATCTCCCTCCTTGGAGCATCAGCACCTTTAACCTCCTGTTCCGTACAGGTTGCAATTTGTACTGAGGATGAACGGGAAGACGTGGAACCAATGAGAGACTAGCTCTTGGTGTTGGGACAGGCACAGGTCACTCTATTTTCCCATCAGGAAGAAGAATTAACCACAGGCTCAGCCTGCCCCCCGGAACCAGAACAGGGCCTGAAGCCATCCTGCGCTTTTGCTGCTAGCTCCCTAAAAAGCGAGTTGTAAAATGGAGGTTCAGGGCACTGCAATTCACAAACCTGCAGACTTATAAATGATAACTCTCATCCACAAATATATTGAGGGAAGGCAAAGAAGAGGATTTGAAATCAAGGCAGAATTGCAGGAAACAGATTTCAGGAGGTAGATTCGAATCGCCTCTAAAGCACATGAAAAGCGGCAAAACGTTGACAATGATGCCCTTGGCCAAAAAGGGCGTATGCGTTTTTTCCTGAATATATTCAGGAAAAAACGCATACGCCCTTTTTGGCCAACCAAGCAACCTGGAAAGGCAAATCAGCGCTACAAAGATGTCTCGCTTCCCATCGGTCAAAAGGGCCATGCTGAAAAAAGTGTCAAAACCAGAAATGCAGGACAGGCCATGGAAAAATGGGAGCCTTGCTACACTGATGGGCAGGATGTAAATTGTCAACAGCCACTCTGGAGAAGTGTACGGTGAGTCCTGAAACGTCTAAAAAGCAAAGCTTAGAGAGCATAGGGCACTTCCACTCATGGGGGTATAAATTGGGAAAATGAAAAATCAGCAAGACACAAGCACCCCAAAGTTTAGGGCTGCTCTGTTGACAAGGACCTCCACTTCATTCCACCTTCAATATCCCAGGAAAGAGAAAAATGGATAAAGAAGTTGTGGTCCTTATGTACAATGGAATATCACTCAGCCATGAAATCAATGTCATAAGGCTAGTAGCAGCATGATGAGTGGATTTAGGTACGACGATTCTAAGTGAAATAAGTCACACAGAAAAGGACACTTCTCATAAGGTATCACTGATAGAGGGAATGTAAAAACCGTTACACTTGAACTGAATTACAAAACAGAACAGAGTCACACATGCAGAAAACACACTATGGCTGCTTAACGGGAAAGGTGCGGTGGGGTGATACATAAAACAAGGGTTTCAAATTAGCTCAGATACCGTTCCATAAAACCAATATGTAATAGACTAGACCTACTCCTTGCTCAGAGAACTGGACTCAACACGCCCTATTCACCGCACAAGAATATATCTGACTAGTAATAATCTTAAAACCTATGTATTGATATCTCTCTGTTAGTGGGTCAAGTGGGTAAAAAGCGGCATAAACACTGCAGTGAAAAGCAGCTAAACCCCATTATAAAAATAAATTACTTTGAAAAACCCATGAAACAAAGACAGTGAAAGAGAGAGAAATTCTTACACAATGCGTTCAGGGGCTGTGATGCAACCTGGATTGACCATATCTAGACCCACAGCTGGATGAGACCTAAGGGTGGACACTGTTGCGGCTGAGAGGTTTGGTGAGGTTGGGTGAGCAAACGCAGACCCTTTAAATAATACTGCGTGGTACCCATCGCATGGGTCCCAAATCTCCAGGTTCAAGGGCATCTTCCTACATCGAAAACATGCATGAGATACCCAGAAGATGGTACACCGTGTGATGGGGAAAGGTTTCTAAAACGCACCTCATTTGTCATCTGCTTGTGCCCGGGTTCGCCATTCCAGCCACTTTACTAGCAATCTCCCTCCTTGGAGCATCAGCACCTTTAACCTCCTGTTCCGTACACGTTGCAATTTGTACTGAGGATGAACGGGAAGACGTGGAACCAATGAAAGACTAGCTCTTGGTGTTGGGACAGGCACAGGTCACTCTATTTTCCCATCAGGAAGAAGAATTAACCACAGGCTCAGCCTGCCCCCCGGAACCAGAACAGGGCCTGAAGCCATCCTGCGCTTTTGCGGCCAGCTCCCTAAAAAGCGAGTTGTAAAATGGAGGTTCAGGGCACTGCAATTCACAAACCTGCAGACTTATAAATGATAACTCTCATCCACAAATATATTGAGGGAAGGCAAAGAAGAGGATTTGAAATCAAGGCAGAATTGCAGGAAACAGATTTCAGGAGGTAGATTCGAATCGCCTTTAAAGCACATGAAAAGCGGCAAAACGTTGACAATGATGCCCTTGGCCAAAAAGGGCGTATGCGTTTTTTCCTAAATATATTCAGGAAAAAACGCATACGCACTTTTTGGCCAACCAAGCAACCTGGAAAGGCAAATCAGCGCTACAAAGATGTCTCGCTTCCCATCGGTCAAAAGGGCCATGCTGAAAAAAGTGTCAAAACCAGAAATGCAGGACAGGCCATGGAGAAATGGGAGCCTTGCTACACTGATGGGCGGGATGTAAATTGTCAACAGCCACTCTGGAGAAGTGTACGGTGAGTCCTGAAACGTCTAAAAAGCAAAGCTTAGAGAGCATAGGGCACTTCCACTCATGGGGGTATAAATTGGGAAAATTAAAAATCAGCAAGACACAAGCACCCCAAAGTTTAGGGCTGCTCTGTTGACAAGAACCTCCACTTCATTCCACCTTCAATATCGCAGGAAAGAGAAAAATGGATAAAGAAGTTGTGGTCCTTATGTACAATGGAATATCACTCAGCCGTGAAATCAATGTCATAAGGCTAGTAGCAGGATGATGAGTGGATTTAGGTACGACGACTCTAAGTGAAATAAGTCACACAGAAAAGGACACTTCTCATAAGGTATCACTTATAGAGGGAATGTAAAAACCGTTACACTTGAACTGAATTACAAAACAGAACAGAGTCACACATGCAGAAAACACACTATGGCTGCTTAACGGGAAAGGTGAGGTGGGGTGATACATAAAACAAGGGTTTCAAATTAGCTCAGATACCATTCCATAAACCCAATATGTAATAGACAAGACCTACTCCTTGATCAGATAACTGGACTCAACACGCCCTATTCACCGCACAAGAATATATCTGACTAGTAATAATCTTAAAACCTATGTATTGATATCTCTCTGTTAGTGGGTCAAGTGGGTAAAAAGCGGCATAAACACAGCAGTGAAAAGCAGCTAAACCCCATTATAAAAATAAATTACTTTGAAAAACCCATGAAACAAAGACAGTGAAAGAGAGAGAAATTCTTACAGAATGCGTTCAGGGGCTGTGATACAACCTGGATTGACCATATCTAGACCCACAGCTGGATGAGACATAAGGGTGGACACTGTTGCGGCTGAGAGGTTTGGTGAGGTTGGGTGAGCAAACGCAGACCCTTTAAAGTAATACTGCGTGGTACCCATCGCATGGGTCCCAAATCTCCAGGTTCAAGGTCATCTTCGTACATCGAAAACATGCATGAGATACCCAGAAGATGGTACACCGTGTGATGGGGAAAGGTTTCTAAAACGCACCTCATTTCTCATCTGCTTGTGCCCGGGTTCGCCATTCCAGCCACTTTACTAGCAATCTCCCTCCTTGGAGCATCAGCACCTTTAACCTCCTGTTCCGTACAGGTTGCAATTTGTACTGAGGATGAACGGGAAGACGTGGAACCAATGAAAGACTAGCTCTTGGTGTTGGGACAGGCACAGGTCACTCTATTTTCCCATCAGGAAGAAGAATTAACCACAGGCTCAGCCTGCCCCCCGGAACCAGAACAGGGCCTGAAGCCATCCTGCGCTTTTGCGGCCAGCTCCCTAAAAAGCGAGTTGTAAAATGGAGGTTCAGGGCACTGCAATTCACAAACCTGCAGACTTATAAATGATAACTCTCATCCACAAATATATTGAGGGAAGGCAAAGAAGAGGATTTGAAATCAAGGCAGAATTGCAGGAAACAGATTTCAGGAGGTAGATTCGAATCGCCTTTAAAGCACATGAAAAGCGGAAAAACGTTGACAATGATGCCCTTGGCCAAAAAGGGCGTATGCGTTTTTTCCTAAATATATTCAGGAAAAAACGCATACGCCCTTTTTTGCCAACCAAGCAACCTGGAAAGGCAAATCAGCGCTACAAAGATGTCTCGCTTCCCTTCGGTTAAAAAGGCCATGCTGAAAAAAGTGTCAAACCCAGAAATGCAGGACAGGCCATGGAGAAATGGGAGCCTTGCTACACTGATGGGCGGGATGTAAATTGCCAACAGCCACTCTGGAGAAGCGTACGGTGAGTCCTGAAACATCTAAAAAACAAAGCTTAGAGAGCATAGGGCACTTCCACTCATGGGGTTATAAATTGGGAAAATTAAAAATCAGCAAGACACAAGCACCCCAAAGTTTAGGGCTGCTCTGTTGACAAGGACCTCCACTTCATTCCACCTTCAATATCCCAGGAAAGAGAAAAATGGATAAAGAAGTTGTGGTCCTTATGTACAATGGAATATCACTCAGCCGTGAAATCAATGTCATAAGGCTAGTAGCAGCATGATGAGTGGATTTAGGTATGACGACTCTAAGTGAAATAAGTCACACAGAAAAGGACACTTCTCAAAAGGTATCACTGATAGAGGGAATGTAAAAACCGTTACACTTGAACTGAATTACAAAACAGAACAGAGTCACACATGCAGAAAACACACTATGGCTGCTTAACGGGAAAGGTGAGGTGGGGTGATACATAAAACAAGGGTTTCAAATTAGCTCAGATACCGTTCCATAAACCCAATATGTAATAGACAAGACCTACTCCTTGCTCAGAGAACTGGACTCAACACGCCCTATTCACCGCACAAGAATATATCTGACTAGTAATAATCTTAAAACCTATGTATTGATATCTCTCTGTTAGTGTGTCAAGTGGGTAAAAAGCGGCATAAACACAGCAGTGAAAAGCAGCTAAACCCCATTATAAAAATAAATTACTTTGAAAAACCCATGAAACAAAGACAGTGAAAGAGAGAGAAATTCTTACACAATGCGTTCATGGGCTGTGATGCAACCTGGATTGACCATATCTAGACCCACAGCTGGATGAGACATAAGGGTGGACACTGTTGGGGCTGAGAGGTTTGGTGAGGTTGGGTGAGCAAACGCAGACCCTTTAAAGTAATACTGCGTGGTACCCATCGCATGGGTCCCAAATCTCCAGGTTCAAGGGCATCTTCCTACATCGAAAAAATGCATGAGATACCCAGAAGATGGTACACCGTGTGATGGGGAAAGGTTTCTAAAACGCACCTCATTTCTCATCTGCTTGTGCCCGGGTTCGCCATTCCAGCCACTTTACTAGCAATCTCCCTCCTTGGAGCATCAGCACCTTTAACCTCCTGTTCCGTACAGGTTGCAATTTGTACTGAGGATGAACGGGAAGACGTGGAACCAATGAAAGACTAGCTCTTGGTGTTGGGACAGGCACAGGTCACTCTATTTTCCCATCAGGAAGAAGAATTAACCACAGGCTCAGCCTGCCCCCCGGAACCAGAACAGGGCCTGAAGCCATCCTGTGCTTTTGCGGCCAGCTCCCTAAAAAGCGAGTTGTAAAATGGAGGGTCAGGGCACTGCAATTCACAAACCTGCAGACTTATAAATGATAACTCTCATCCACAAATATATTGAGGGAAGGCAAAGAAGAGGATTTGAAATCAAGGCAGAATTGCAGGAAACAGATTTCAGGAGGTAGATTCGAATCGCCTTTAAAGCACATGAAAAGCGGCAAAACGTTGACAATGATGCCCTTGGCCAAAAAGGGCGTATGCGTTTTTTCCTGAATATATTCAGGAAAAAACGCATACGCCCTTTTTGGCCAACCAAGCAACCTGGAAAGGCAAATCAGCGCTACAAAGATGTCTCACTTCCCATCGGTCAAAAGGGCCATGCTGAAAAAAGTGTCAAAACCAGAAATGCAGGACAGGCCATGGAGAAATGGGAGCCTTGCTACACTGATGGGCGGGATGTAAATTGTCAACAGCCACTCTGGAGAAGTGTACGGTGAGTCCTGAAACGTCTAAAAAGCAAAGCTTAGAGAGCATAGGGCACTTCCACTCATGGGGGTATAAATTGGGAAAATTAAAAATCAGCAAGACAAAAGCACCCCAAAGTTTAGGGCTGCTCTGTTGACAAGGACCTCCACTTCATTCCACCTTCAATATCCCAGGAAAGAGAAAAATGGATAAAGAAGTTGTGGTCCTTATGTACAATGGAATATCACTCAGCCATGAAATCAATGTCATAAGGCTAGTAGCAGCATGATGAGTGGATTTAGGTACGACGATTCTAAGTGAAATAAGTCACACAGAAAAGGACACTTCTCATAAGGTATCACTGATAGAGGGAATGTAAAAACCGTTACACTTGAACAGAATTACAAAACAGAACAGAGTCACACATGCAGAAAACACACTATGGCTGCTTAACGGGAAAGGTGAGGTGGGGTGATACATAAAACAAGGGTTTCAAATTAGCTCAGATACCGTTCCATAAACCCAATATGTAATAGACAAGACCTACTCCTTGCTCAGAGAACTGGACTCAACACGCCCTATTCACCGCACAAGAATATATCTGACTAGTAATAATCTTAAAACCTATGTATTGATATCTCTCTGTTAGTGTGTCAAGTGGGTGTAAAGCGGCATAAACACAGCAGTGAAAAGCAGCTAAACCCCATTATAAAAATAAATTACTTTGAAAAACCCATGAAACAAAGACAGTGAAAGAGAGAGAAATTCTTACACAATGCGTTCATGGGCTGTGATGCAACCTGCATTGACCATATCTAGACCCACAGCTGGATGAGACATAAGGGTGGACACTGTTGCGGCTGAGAGGTTTGGTGAGGTTGGGTGAGCAAACGCAGACCCTTTAAAGTAATACTGCGTGGTACCCATCGCATGGGTCCCAAATCTCCAGGTTCAAGGGCATCTTCCTACATCGAAAACATGCATGAGATACCCAGAAGATGGTACACCGTGTGATGGGGAAAAGTTTCTAAAACGCACCTCATTTCTCATCTGCTTGTGCCCGGGTTCGCCATTCCAGCCACTTTACTAGCAATCTCCCTCCTTGGAGCATCAGCACCTTTAACCTCCTGTTCCGTACAGGTTGCAATTTGTACTGAGGATGAACGGGAAGACGTGGAACCAATGAAAGACTAGCTCTTGGTGTTGGGACAGGCACAGGTCACTCTATTTTCCCATCAGGAAGAAGAATTAACCACAGGCTCAGCCTGCCCCCCGGAACCAGAACAGGGCCTGAAGCCATCCTGCGCTTTTGCGGCCAGCTCCCTAAAAAGCGAGTTGTAAAATGGAGGTTCAGGGCACTGCAATTCACAAACCTGCAGAGTTATAAATGATAACTCTCGTCCACAAATATATTGAGGGAAGGCAAAGAAGAGGATTTGAAATCAAGGCAGAATTGCAGGAAACAGATTTCAGGAGGTAGATTCGAATCGCCTTTAAAGCACATGAAAAGCGGCAAAACGTTGACAATGATGCCCTTGGCCAAAAAGGGCGTATGCGTTTTTTCCTGAATATATTCAGGAAAAAACGCATACGCCCTTTTTGGCCAACCAAGCAACCTGGAAAGGCAAATCAGCGCTACAAAGATGTCTCGCTTCCCATCGGTCAAAAGGGCCATGCTGAAAAAAGTGTCAACACCAGAAATGCAGGACAGGCCATGGAGAAATGGGAGCCTTGCTACACTGATGGGCGGGATGTAAATTGTCAACAGCCACTCTGGAGAAGTGTACGGTGAGTCCTGAAACGTCTAAAAAGCAAAGCTTAGAGAGCATAGGGCACTTCCACTCATGGGGGTTTAAATTGGGAAAATTAAAAATCAGCAAGACACAAGCACCCCAAAGTTTAGGGCTGCTCTGTTGACAAGGACCTCCACTTCATTCCACCTTCAATATCCCAGGAAAGAGAAAAATGGATAAAGAAGTTGTGGTCCTTATGTACAATGGAATATCACTCAGCCGTGAAATCAATGTCATAAGGCTAGTAGCAGCATGATGAGTGGATTTAGGTACGACGACTCTAAGTGAAATAAGTCACACAGAAAAGGACACTTCTCATAAGGTATCACTTATAGAGGGAATGTAAAAACCGTTACACTTGAACTGAATTACAAAACAGAACAGAGTCACACATGCAGAAAACACACTATGGCTGCTTAACGGGAAAGGTGAGGTGGGGTGATACATAAAACAAGGTTTTCAAATTACCTCAGATACCGTTCCATAAACCCAATATGTAATAGACAAGACCTACTCCTTGCTCAGAGAACTGGACTCAACACGCCCTATTCACCGCACAAGAATATATCTGACTAGTAATAATCTTAAAACCTATGTATTGATATCTCTCTGTTAGTGTGTCAAGTGGGTGTAAAGCGGCATAAACACAGCAGTGAAAAGCAGCTAAACCCCATTATAAAAATAAATTACTTTGAAAAACCCATGAAACAAAGACAGTGAAAGAGAGCGAAATTCTTACACAATGCGTTCACGGGCTGTGATGCAACCTGGATTGACCATATCTAGACCCACAGCTGGATGAGACATAAGGGTGGACACTCTTGGGGCTGAGAGGTTTGGTGAGGTTGGGTGAGCAAACGCAGACCCTTTAAAGTAATACTGCGTGGTACCCATCGCATGGGTCCCAAATCTCCAGGTTCAAGGGCACCTTCTTACATCGAAAACATGCATGAGATACCCAGAAGATGGTACACCGTGTGATGGGGAAAGGTTTCTAAAACGCACCTCATTTCTCATCTCCTTGTGCTCGGGTTCGCCATCCCAGCCACTTTACTAGCAATCTCCCTCCTTGGAGCATCATCACCTTTAACCTCCTGTTCCGTACAGGTTGCAATTTGTCCTGAGGATGAACGGGAAGACGTGGAACCAATGAGAGACTAGCTCTTGGTGTTGGGACAGGCACAGGTCACTCTATTTTCCTATCAGGAAGAAGAATTAACCACAGGCTCAGCCTGCCACCCGGAACCAGAACAGGGCCTGAAGCCATCCTGCGCTATTGCGGCCAGCTCCCTAAAAAGCGAGTCGTAAAATGGAGGTTCAGGGCACTGCAATTCAGAAAACTGCAGACTTATAAATGAAAACTCTCGTCCACAAATATATTGAGGGAAGGCAAAGAAGAGGATTTGAAATCAAGGCAGAATTGCAGGAAACAGATTTCAGGAGATAGATTCGAATCGCCTTTAAAGCACATGAAAAGCGGCAAAACGTTGACAATGATGCCCTTGGCCAAAAAGGGCGTATGCGTTTTTTCCTGAATATATTCAGGAAAAAACGCATACGCCCTTTTTGGCCAACCAAGCAACCTGGAAAGGCAAATCAGCGCTACAAAGATGTCTCGCTTCCCATCGGTCAAAAGGGCCATGCTGAAAAAAGTGTCAAAACCAGAAATGCAGGACAGGCCATGGAGAAATGGGAGCCTTGCTACACTGATGGGCGGGATGTAAATTGTCAACAGCCACTCTGGAGAAGTGTACGGTGAGTCCTGAAACGTCTAAAAAGCAAAGCTTAGAGAGCATAGGGCACTTCCACTCATGGGGGTATAAATTGGGAAAATTAAAAATCAGCAAGACAAAAGCACCCCAAAGTTTAGGGCTGCTCTGTTGACAAGGACCTCCACTTCATTCCACCTTCAATATCCCAGGAAAGAGAAAAATGGATAAAGAAGTTGTGGTCCTTATGTACAATGGAATATCACTCAGCCATGAAATCAATGTCATAAGGCTAGTAGCAGCATGATGAGTGGATTTAGGTACGACGATTCTAAGTGAAATAAGTCACACAGAAAAGGACACTTCTCATAAGGTATCACTGATAGAGGGAATGTAAAAACCGTTACACTTGAACAGAATTACAAAACAGAACAGAGTCACACATGCAGAAAACACACTATGGCTGCTTAACGGGAAAGGTGAGGTGGGGTGATACATAAAACAAGGGTTTCAAATTAGCTCAGATACCGTTCCATAAACCCAATATGTAATAGACAAGACCTACTCCTTGCTCAGAGAACTGGACTCAACACGCCCTATTCACCGCACAAGAATATATCTGACTAGTAATAATCTTAAAACCTATGTATTGATATCTCTCTGTTAGTGTGTCAAGTGGGTGTAAAGCGGCATAAACACAGCAGTGAAAAGCAGCTAAACCCCATTATAAAAATAAATTACTTTGAAAAACCCATGAAACAAAGACAGTGAAAGAGAGAGAAATTCTTACACAATGCGTTCAGGGGCTGTGATGCAACCTGCATTGACCATATCTAGACCCACAGCTGGATGAGACATAAGGGTGGACACTGTTGCGGCTGAGAGGTTTGGTGAGGTTGGGTGAGCAAACGCAGACCCTTTAAAGTAATACTGCGTGGTACCCATCGCATGGGTCCCAAATCTCCAGGTTCAAGGGCATCTTCCTACATCGAAAACATGCATGAGATACCCAGAAGATGGTACACCGTGTGATGGGGAAAAGTTTCTAAAACGCACCTCATTTCTCATCTGCTTGTGCCCGGGTTCGCCATTCCAGCCACTTTACTAGCAATCTCCCTCCTTGGAGCATCAGCACCTTTAACCTCCTGTTCCGTACAGGTTGCAATTTGTACTGAGGATGAACGGGAAGACGTGGAACCAATGAAAGACTAGCTCTTGGTGTTGGGACAGGCACAGGTCACTCTATTTTCCCATCAGGAAGAAGAATTAACCACAGGCTCAGCCTGCCCCCCGGAACCAGAACAGGGCCTGAAGCCATCCTGCGCTTTTGCGGCCAGCTCCCTAAAAAGCGAGTTGTAAAATGGAGGTTCAGGGCACTGCAATTCACAAACCTGCAGAGTTATAAATGATAACTCTCGTCCACAAATATATTGAGGGAAGGCAAAGAAGAGGATTTGAAATCAAGGCAGAATTGCAGGAAACAGATTTCAGGAGGTAGATTCGAATCGCCTTTAAAGCACATGAAAAGCGGCAAAACGTTGACAATGATGCCCTTGGCCAAAAAGGGCGTATGCGTTTTTTCCTGAATATATTCAGGAAAAAACGCATACGCCCTTTTTGGCCAACCAAGCAACCTGGAAAGGCAAATCAGCGCTACAAAGATGTCTCGCTTCCCATCGGTCAAAAGGGCCATGCTGAAAAAAGTGTCAACACCAGAAATGCAGGACAGGCCATGGAGAAATGGGAGCCTTGCTACACTGATGGGCGGGATGTAAATTGTCAACAGCCACTCTGGAGAAGTGTACGGTGAGTCCTGAAACGTCTAAAAAGCAAAGCTTAGAGAGCATAGGGCACTTCCACTCATGGGGGTTTAAATTGGGAAAATTAAAAATCAGCAAGACACAAGCACCCCAAAGTTTAGGGCTGCTCTGTTGACAAGGACCTCCACTTCATTCCACCTTCAATATCCCAGGAAAGAGAAAAATGGATAAAGAAGTTGTGGTCCTTATGTACAATGGAATATCACTCAGCCGTGAAATCAATGTCATAAGGCTAGTAGCAGCATGATGAGTGGATTTAGGTACGACGACTCTAAGTGAAATAAGTCACACAGAAAAGGACACTTCTCATAAGGTATCACTTATAGAGGGAATGTAAAAACCGTTACACTTGAACTGAATTACAAAACAGAACAGAGTCACACATGCAGAAAACACACTATGGCTGCTTAACGGGAAAGGTGAGGTGGGGTGATACATAAAACAAGGTTTTCAAATTACCTCAGATACCGTTCCATAAACCCAATATGTAATAGACAAGACCTACTCCTTGCTCAGAGAACTGGACTCAACACGCCCTATTCACCGCACAAGAATATATCTGACTAGTAATAATCTTAAAACCTATGTATTGATATCTCTCTGTTAGTGTGTCAAGTGGGTGTAAAGCGGCATAAACACAGCAGTGAAAAGCAGCTAAACCCCATTATAAAAATAAATTACTTTGAAAAACCCATGAAACAAAGACAGTGAAAGAGAGCGAAATTCTTACACAATGCGTTCACGGGCTGTGATGCAACCTGGATTGACCATATCTAGACCCACAGCTGGATGAGACATAAGGGTGGACACTCTTGGGGCTGAGAGGTTTGGTGAGGTTGGGTGAGCAAACGCAGACCCTTTAAAGTAATACTGCGTGGTACCCATCGCATGGGTCCCAAATCTCCAGGTTCAAGGGCACCTTCTTACATCGAAAACATGCATGAGATACCCAGAAGATGGTACACCGTGTGATGGGGAAAGGTTTCTAAAACGCACCTCATTTCTCATCTCCTTGTGCTCGGGTTCGCCATCCCAGCCACTTTACTAGCAATCTCCCTCCTTGGAGCATCATCACCTTTAACCTCCTGTTCCGTACAGGTTGCAATTTGTCCTGAGGATGAACGGGAAGACGTGGAACCAATGAGAGACTAGCTCTTGGTGTTGGGACAGGCACAGGTCACTCTATTTTCCTATCAGGAAGAAGAATTAACCACAGGCTCAGCCTGCCACCCGGAACCAGAACAGGGCCTGAAGCCATCCTGCGCTATTGCGGCCAGCTCCCTAAAAAGCGAGTCGTAAAATGGAGGTTCAGGGCACTGCAATTCAGAAAACTGCAGACTTATAAATGAAAACTCTCGTCCACAAATATATTGAGGGAAGGCAAAGAAGAGGATTTGAAATCAAGGCAGAATTGCAGGAAACAGATTTCAGGAGATAGATTCGAATCGCCTTTAAAGCACATGAAAAGCGGCAAAACGTTGACAATGATGCCCTTGGCCAAAAAGGGCGTATGCGTTTTTTCCTGAATATATTCAGGAAAAAACGCATACGCCCTTATTGGCCAAGCAAGCAACCTGGAAAGGCAAATCAGTGCTACAAAGATGTCTCGCTTCCCATCGGTCAAAAGGGCCATGCTGAAAAAACTGTCAAAACCAGAAATGCAGGACATGCCATGGAGAAATGGGAGCCTTGCTAAACTGATGGGCGGGATGTAAATTGTCAACAGCCACTCTGGAGAAGCGTACGGTGTGTCCTGAAACATCTAAAAAACACAGCTTAGAGAGCATAGGGCACTTCCACTCATGGGGGTATAAATTGGGAAAATGAAAAATCAGCAAGACACAAGCACCCCAAAGTTTAGGGCTGCTCTGTTGACAAGGACCTCCACTTCATTCCACCTTCAATATCCCAGGAAAGAGAAAAATGGATAAAGAAGTTGTGGTCCTTATGTACAATGGAATATCACTCAGCCATGAAATCAATGTCATAAGGCTAGTAGCAGCATGATGAGTGGATTTAGGTACGACGATTCTAAGTGAAATAAGTCACACAGAAAAGGACACTTCTCATAAGGTATCACTTATAGAGGGAATGTAAAAACCGTTACACTTGAACTGAATTACAAAACAGAACAGAGTCACACATGCAGAAAACACACTATGGCTGCTTCACGGGAAAGGTGAGGTGGGGTGATACATAAAACAAGGGTTTCAAATTAGCTCAGGTACCGTTCCATAAACCCAATATGTAATAGACAAGACCTACTCCTTGCTCAGAGAACTGGACTCAACACGCCCTATTCACCGCACAAGAATATATCTGACTGGTAATAATCTTAAAACCTATGTATAGATATCTCTCTGTTAGTGTGTCAAGTGGGTGTAAAGCGGCATAAACACAGAAGTGAAAAGCAGCTAAACCCCATTATAAAAATAAATTACTTTGAATAACCCATGAAACAAAGACAGTGAAAGAGAGCGAAATTCTTACACAATTCGTTCAGGGGCTGTGATGCAACCTGGATTGACCATATCTAGACCCACAGCTGGATGAGACATAAGGGTGGACACTCTTGGGGCTGAGAGGTTTGGTGAGGTTGGGTGAGCAAACGCATACCCTTTACAGTAATACTGCATGGTACCCATCGCATGGGTCACAAATCTCCAGGTTCAAGGGCATCTTCCTACATCGAAAACATGCATGAGAAACCCAGAAGATGGTACACCGTGTGATGTGGAAAAGTTTCTAAAACGCACCTCATTTCTCATCTCCTTGTGGCCGGGTTCGCTATTCCAGCCGCTTTACTAGCAATCTCCCTACTTGGAGCATCAGCACCTTTAACCTCCTGTTCCGTACAGGTTGCAATTTGTCCTGAGGATGAACTGGAAGACGTGGAACCAATGAGAGACTAGCTCTTGGTGTTGGGACAGGCACAGGTCACTCTATTTTCCCATCAGGAAGAAGAATTAACCACAGGCTCAGCCTGCCCCCGGAACCAGAACAGGGCCTGAAGGCATCCTGCGCTTTTGCGGCCAGCTCCCTAAAAAGCGAGTTGTAAAATGGAGGTTCAGGGCACTGCAATTCACAAACCTGCAGAGTTATAAATGATAACTCTCGTCCACAAATATATTGAGGGAAGGCAACGAAGAGGATTTGAAATCAAGGCAGAATTGCAGGAAACAGATTTCAGGAGGTAGATTCGAATCGCCTTTAAAGCACATGAAAAGCGGCAAAACGTTGACAATGATGCCCTTGGCCAAAAAGGGCGTATGCGTTTTTTCCTGAATATATTCAGGAAAAAACGCATACGCCCTTTTTGGCCAACCAAGCAACCTGGAAAGGCAAATCAGCGCTACAAAGATGTCTCGCTTCCCATCGGTCAAAAGGGCCATGCTGAAAAAAGTGTCAAAATCAGAAATGCAGGACAGGCCATGGAGAAATGGGAGCCTTGCTACGCTGATGGGCGGGATGTAAATTGCCAACAGCCACTCTGGAGAAGCGTACGGTGAGTCCTGAAACATCTAAAAAACAAAGCTTAGAGAGCATAGGGCACTTCCACTCATGGGGTTATAAATTGGGAAAATTAAAAATCAGCAAGACACAAGCACCCCAAAGTTTAGGGCTGCTCTGTTGACAAGGACCTCCACTTCATTCCACCTTCAATATACCAGGAAAGAGAAAAATGGATAAAGAAGTTGTGGTCCATATGTACAATGGAATATCACTCAGCCATGAAATCAATGTCATAAGGCTAGTAGCAGCATGATGAGTGGATTTAGGTACGACGATTCTAAGTGAAATAAGTCACACAGAAAAGGACACTTCTCATAAGGTATCACTGATAGAGGGAATGTAAAAACCGTTACACTTGAACAGAATTACAAAACAGAACAGAGTCACACATGCAGAAAACACACTATGGCTGCTTAACGGGAAAGGTGAGGTGGGGTGATACATAAAACAAGGGTTTCAAATTAGCTCAGATACCGTTCCATAAACCCAATATGTAATAGACAAGACCTACTCCTTGCTCAGAGAACTGGACTCAACACGCCCTATTCACCGCACAAGAATATATCTGACTAGTAATAATCTTAAAACCTATGTATTGATATCTCTCTGTTAGTGTGTCAAGTGGGTGTAAAGCGGCATAAACACAGCAGTGAAAAGCAGCTAAACCCCATTATAAAAATAAATTACTTTGAAAAACCCATGAAACAAAGACAGTGAAAGAGAGAGAAATTCTTACACAATGCGTTCAGGGGCTGTGATGCAACCTGGATTGACCATATCTAGACCCACAGCTGGATGAGACATAAGGGTGGACACTGTTGCGGCTGAGAGGTTTGGTGAGGTTGGGTGAGCAAACGCAGACCCTTTAAAGTAATACTGCGTGGTACCCATCGCATGGGTCCCAAATCTCCAGGTTCAAGGGCATCTTCCTACATCGAAAACATGCATGAGAAACCCAGAAGATGGTACACCGTGTGATGGGGAAAGGTTTCTAAAACGCACCTCATTTCTCATCTGCTTGTGCCCGGGTTCGCCATTCCAGCCACTTTACTAGCAATCTCCCTCCTTGGAGCATCAGCACCTTTAACCTCCTGTTCCGTACAGGTTGCAATTTGTACTGAGGATGAACGGGAAGACGTGGAACCAATGAAAGACTAGCTCTTGGTGTTGGGACAGGCACAGGTCACTCTATTTTCCCATCAGGAAGAAGAATTAACCACAGGCTCAGCCTGCCCCCCGGAACCAGAACAGGGCCTGAAGCCATCCTGCGCTTTTGCGGCCAGCTCCCTAAAAAGCGAGTTGTAAAATGGAGGTTCAGGGCACTGCAATTCACAAACCTGCAGACTTATAAATGATAACTCTCATCCACAAATATATTGAGGGAAGGCAAAGAAGAGGATTTGAAATCAAGGCAGAATTGCAGGAAACAGATTTCAGGAGGTAGATTCGAATCGCCTTTAAAGCACATGAAAACCGGCAAAACGTTGACAATGATGCCCTTGGCCAAAAAGGGCGTATGCGTTTTTTCCTGAATATATTCAGGAAAAAACGCATACGCCCTTTTTGGCCAACCAAGCAACCTGGAAAGGCAAATCAGCGCTACAAAGATGTCTCGCTTCCCATCGGTCAAAAGGGCCATGCTGAAAAAAGTGTCAAAACCAGAAATGCAGGACAGGCCATGGAGAAATGGGAGCCTTGCTAAACTGATGGGCGGGATGTAAATTGTCAACAGCCACTCTGGAGAAGCATACGGTGAGTCCTGAAACGTCTAAAAAGCAAAGCTTAGAGAGCATAGGGCACTTCCACTCATGGGAGTATAAATTGGGAAAATTAAAAATCAGCAAGACACAAGCACCCCAAAGTTTAGGGCTGCTCTGTTGACAAGGACCTCCACTTCATTCCACCTTCAATATCCCAGGAAAGAGAAAAATGGATAAAGAAGTTGTGGTCCTTATGTACAATGGAATATCACTCAGCCGTGAAATCAATGTCATAAGGCTAGTAGCAGCATGATGAGTGGATTTAGGTACGACGACTCTAAGTGAAATAAGTCACACAGAAAAGGACACTTCTCATAAGGTATCACTTATAGAGGGAATGTAAAAACCGTTACACTTGAACTGAATTACAAAACAGAACAGAGTCACACATGCAGAAAACACACTATGGCTGCTTAACGGGAAAGGTGAGGTGGGGTGATACATAAAACAAGGTTTTCAAATTACCTCAGATACCGTTCCATAAACCCAATATGTAATAGACAAGACGTACTCCTTGCTCAGAGAACTGGACTCAACACGCCCTATTCACCGCACAAGAATATATCTGACTAGTAATAATCTTAAAACCTATGTATTGATATCTCTCTGTTAGTGTGTCAAGTGGGTGTAAAGCGGCATAAACACAGCAGTGAAAAGCAGCTAAACCCCATTATAAAAATAAATTACTTTGAAAAACCCATGAAACAAAGACAGTGAAAGAGAGCGAAATTCTTACACAATGCGTTCAGGGGCTGTGATGCAACCTGGATTGACCATATCTAGACCCACAGCTGGATGAGACATAAGGGTGGACACTCTTGGGGCTGAGAGGTTTGGTGAGGTTGGGTGAGCAAACGCAGACCCTTTAAAGTAATACTGCGTGGTACCCATCGCATGGGTCCCAAATCTCCAGGTTCAAGGGCACCTTCCTACATCGAAAACATGCATGAGATACCCAGAAGATGGTACACCGTGTGATGGGGAAAGGTTTCTAAAACGCACCTCATTTCTCATCTCCTTGTGCTCGGGTTCGCCATCCCAGCCACTTTACTAGCAATCTCCCTCCTTGGAGCATCATCACCTTTAACCTCCTGTTCCGTACAGGTTGCAATTTGTCCTGAGGATGAACGGGAAGACGTGGAACCAATGAGAGACTAGCTCTTGGTGTTGGGACAGGCACAGGTCACTCTATTTTCCTATCAGGAAGAAGAATTAACCACAGGCTCAGCCTGCCACCCGGAACCAGAACAGGGCCTGAAGCCATCCTGCGCTATTGCGGCCAGCTCCCTAAAAAGCGAGTCGTAAAATGGAGGTTCAGGGCACTGCAATTCAGAAAACTGCAGACTTATAAATGATAACTCTCGTCCACAAATATATTGAGGGAAGGCAAAGAAGAGGATTTGAAATCAAGGCAGAATTGCAGGAAACAGATTTCAGGAGGTAGATTTGAATCGCCTTTAAAGCACATGAAAAGCGGCAAAACGTTGACAATGATGCCCTTGGCCAAAAAGGGCGTATGCGTTTTTTCCTGAATATATTCAGGAAAAAACGCATACGCCCTTATTGGCCAAGCAAGCAACCTGGAAAGGCAAATCAGTGCTACAAAGATGTCTCGCTTCCCATCGGTCAAAAGGGCCATGCTGAAAAAACTGTCAAAACCAGAAATGCAGGACATGCCATGGAGAAATGGGAGCCTTGCTACACTGATGGGCGGGATGTAAATTGCCAACAGCCACTCTGGAGAAGCGTACGGTGTGTCCTGAAACATCTAAAAAACACAGCTTAGAGAGCATAGGGCACTTCCACTCATGGGGGTATAAATTGGGAAAATGAAAAATCAGCAAGACACAAGCACCCCAAAGTTTAGGGCTGCTCTGTTGACAAGGACCTCCACTTCATTCCACCTTCAATATCCCAGGAAAGAGAAAAATGGATAAAGAAGTTGTGGTCCTTATGTACAATGGAATATCACTCAGCCATGAAATCAATGTCATAAGGCTAGTAGCAGCATGATGAGTGGATTTAGGTACGACGATTCTAAGTGAAATAAGTCACACAGAAAAGGACACTTCTCATAAGGTATCACTGATAGAGGGAATGTAAAAACCGTTACACTTGAACTGAATTACAAAACAGAACAGAGTCACACATGCAGAAAACACACTATGGCTGCTTCACGGGAAAGGTGAGGTGGGGTGATACATAAAACAAGGGTTTCAAATTAGCTCAGATACCGTTCCATAAACCCAATATGTAATAGACAAGACCTACTCCTTGCTCAGAGAACTGGACTCAACACGCCCTATTCACCGCACAAGAATATATCTGACTGGTAATAATCTTAAAACCTATGTATAGATATCTCTCTGTTAGTGTGTCAAGTGGGTGTAAAGCGGCATAAACACAGAAGTGAAAAGCAGCTAAACCCCATTATAAAAATAAATTACTTTGAATAACCCATGAAACAAAGACAGTGAAAGAGAGCGAAATTCTTACACAATTCGTTCAGGGGCTGTGATGCAACCTGGATTGACCATATCTAGACCCACAGCTGGATGAGACATAAGGGTGGACACTCTTGGGGCTGAGAGGTTTGGTGAGGTTGGGTGAGCAAACGCATACCCTTTACAGTAATACTGCATGGTACCCATCGCATGGGTCACAAATCTCCAGGTTCAAGGGCATCTTCCTACATCGAAAACATGCATGAGAAACCCAGAAGATGGTACACCGTGTGATGTGGAAAAGTTTCTAAAACGCACCTCATTTCTCATCTCCTTGTGGCCGGGTTCGCTATTCCAGCCGCTTTACTAGCAATCTCCCTACTTGGAGCATCAGCACCTTTAACCTCCTGTTCCGTACAGGTTGCAATTTGTCCTGAGGATGAACTGGAAGACGTGGAACCAATGAGAGACTAGCTCTTGGTGTTGGGACAGGCACAGGTCACTCTATTTTCCCATCAGGAAGAAGAATTAACCACAGGCTCAGCCTGCCCCCGGAACCAGAACAGGGCCTGAAGGCATCCTGCGCTTTTGCGGCCAGCTCCCTAAAAAGCGAGTTGTAAAATGGAGGTTCAGGGCACTGCAATTCACAAACCTGCAGAGTTATAAATGATAACTCTCGTCCACAAATATATTGAGGGAAGGCAACGAAGAGGATTTGAAATCAAGGCAGAATTGCAGGAAACAGATTTCAGGAGGTAGATTCGAATCGCCTTTAAAGCACATGAAAAGCGGCAAAACGTTGACAATGATGCCCTTGGCCAAAAAGGGCGTATGCGTTTTTTCCTGAATATATTCAGGAAAAAACGCATACGCCCTTTTTGGCCAACCAAGCAACCTGGAAAGGCAAATCAGCGCTACAAAGATGTCTCGCTTCCCATCGGTCAAAAGGGCCATGCTGAAAAAAGTGTCAAAATCAGAAATGCAGGACAGGCCATGGAGAAATGGGAGCCTTGCTACGCTGATGGGCGGGATGTAAATTGCCAACAGCCACTCTGGAGAAGCGTACGGTGAGTCCTGAAACATCTAAAAAACAAAGCTTAGAGAGCATAGGGCACTTCCACTCATGGGGTTATAAATTGGGAAAATTAAAAATCAGCAAGACACAAGCACCCCAAAGTTTAGGGCTGCTCTGTTGACAAGGACCTCCACTTCATTCCACCTTCAATATACCAGGAAAGAGAAAAATGGATAAAGAAGTTGTGGTCCATATGTACAACGGAATATCACTCAGCCATGAAATCAATGTCATAAGGCTAGTAGCAGCATGATGAGTGGATTTAGGTACGACGATTCTAAGTGAAATAAGTCACACAGAAAAGGACACTTCTCATAAGGTATCACTTATAGAGGGAATGTAAAAACCGTTACACTTGAACTGAATTACAAAACAGAACAGAGTCACACATGCAGAAAACACACTATGGCTGCTTAACGGGAAAGGTGAGGTGGGGTGATACATAAAACAAGGGTTTCAAATTAGCTCAGATACCGTTCCATAAACCCAATATGTAATAGACAAGACCTACTCCTTGCTCAGAGAACTGGACTCAACACGCCCTATTCACCGCACAAGAATATATCTGACTAGTAATAATCATAAAACCTATGTATTGATATCTCTCTGTTAGTGTGTCAAGTGGGTGTAAAGCGGCATAAACACAGCAGTGAAAAGCAGCTAAACCCCATTATAAAAATAAATTACTTTGAAAAACCCATGAAACAAAGACAGTGAAAGAGATAGAAATTCTTAAACAATGCGTTCACGGGCTGTGATACAACCTGGATTGACCATATCTAGACCAACAGCTGGATGAGACATAAGGGTGGACACTCTTGGGGCTGAGAGGTTTGGTGAGGTTGGGTGAGCAAACACAGACCCTTTAAAGTAATACTGCATGGTACCCATCGCATGGGGCCCAAATCTCCAGGTTCAAGGGCATCTTCCTACATCGAAAACATGCATGAGAAACCCAGAAGATGGTACACCGTGTGATGTGGAAAGGTTTCTAAAACGCACCTCATTTCTCATTTCCTTGTGGCCGGGTTCGCTATTCCAGCGCTTTACTAGCAATCTCCCTACTTGGAGCATCAGCACCTTTAACCTCCTGTCCCGTACAGGTTGCAATTTGTCCTGAGGATGAACGGGAAGACGTGGAACCAATGAGAGACTAGCTCTTGGTGTTGGCACAGGCACAGGTCACTCTATTTTCCCATCAGGAAGAAGAATTAACCACAGGCTCAGCCTGCCACCCGGAACCAGAACAGGGCCTGAAGCCATCCTGCGCTTTTGCGGCCAGCTCCCTAAAAATCGAGTTGTAAAATGGAGGTTCAGGGCACTGCAATTCACAAACATGCAGACTTATAAATGATAACTCTCATCCACAAATATATTGAGGGAAGGCAAAGAAGAGGATTTGAAATCAAGGCAGAATTGCAGGAAACAGATTTCAGGAGGTAGATTCGAATCGCCTTTAAAGCACATGAAAAGCGGCAAAACGTTGACAATGATGCCCTTGGCCAAAAAGGGCGTATGCGTTTTTTCCTGAATATATTCAGGAAAAAACGCATACGCCCTTTTTGGCCAACCAAGCAACCTGGAAAGGCAAATCAGCGCTACAAAGATGTCTCGCTTCCCATCGGTCAAAAGGGCCATGCTGAAAAAAGTGTCAAAACCAGAAATGCAGGACAGGCCATGGAGAAATGGGAGCCTTGCTACACTGATGGGCGGGATGTAAATTGTCAACAGCCACTCTGGAGAACTGTACGGTGAGTCCTGAAACGTCTGAAAAGCAAAGCTTAGAGAGCATAGGGCACTTCCACTCATGGGGGTATAAATTGGGAAAATGAAAAATCAGCAAGACACAAGCACCCCAAAGTTTAGGGCTGCTCTGTTGACAAGGACCTCCACTTCATTCCACCTTCAATATCCCAGGAAAGAGAAAAATGGATAAAGAAGTTGTGGTCCTTATGTACAATGGAATATCACTCAGCCATGAAATCAATGTCATAAGGCTAGTAGCAGCATGATGAGTGGATTTAGGTACGACGATTCTAAGTGAAATAAGTCACACAGAAAAGGACACTTCTCATAAGGTATCACTGATAGAGGGAATGTAAAAACCGTTACACTTGAACTGAATTACAAAACAGAACAGAGTCACACATGCAGAAAACACACTATGGCTGCTTAACGGGAAAGGTGAGGTGGGGTGATACATAAAACAAGGTTTTCAAATTAGCTCAGATACCATTCCATAAACCCAATATGTAATAGACAAGACCTACTCCTTGCTCAGAGAACTGGACTCAACACGCCCTATTCACCGCACAAGAATATATCTGACTAGTAATAATCTTAAAACCTATGTATTGATATCTCTCTGTTAGTGTGTCAAGTGGGTAAAAAGCGGCATAAACACAGCAGTGAAAAGCAGCTAAACCCCATTATAAAAATAAATTACTTTGAAAAACCCATGAAACAACGACAGTGAAAGAGAGCGAAATTCTTACACAATGCGTTCAGGGGCTGTGATGTAACCTGGATTGACCATATCTAGACCCACAGCTGGATGAGACATAAGGGTGGACACTGTTGCGGCTGAGAGGTTTGGTGAGGTTGGGTGAGCAAACGCAGACCCTTTAAAGTAATACTGCGTGGTACCCATCGCATGGGTCCCAAATCTCCAGGTTCAAGGGCACCTTCCTACATCGAAAACATGCATGAGATACCCAGAAGATGGTACACCGTGTGATGGGGAAAGGTTTCTAAAACGCACCTCATTTCTCATCTCCTTGTGCTCGGGTTCGCCATTCCAGCCACTTTACTAGCAATCTCCCTCCTTGGAGCATCATCACCTTTAACCTCCTGTTCCGTACAGGTTGCAATTTGTCCTGAGGATGAACGGGAAGACGTGGAACCAATGAGAGACTAGCTCTTGGTGTTGGGACAGGCACAGGTCACTCTATTTTCCCATCAGGAAGAAGAATTAACCACAGGCTCAGCCTGCCACCCGGAACCAGAACAGGGCCTGAAGCCATCCTGCACTATTGCGGCCAGCTCCCTAAAAAGCGAGTCGTAAAATGGAGGTTCAGGGCACTGCAATTCAGAAAACTGCAGACTTATAAATGATAACTCTCGTCCACAAATATATTGAGGGAAGGCAAAGAAGAGGATTTGAAATCAAGGCAGAATTGCAGGAAACAGATTTCAGGAGGTAGATTCGAATCGCCTTTAAAGCACATGAAAAGCGGCAAAACGTTGACAATGATGCCCTTGGCCAAAAAGGGCGTATGCGTTTTTTCCTGAATATATTCAGGAAAAAACGCATACGCCCTTTTTGGCCAAGCAAGCAACCTGGAAAGGCAAATCAGTGCTACAAAGAAGTCTCGCTTCCCATCGGTCAAAAGGGCCATGCTGAAAAAACTGTCAAAACCAGAAATGCAGGACATGCCATGGAGAAATGGGAGCCTTGCTACACTGATGGGCGGGATGTAAATTGCCAACAGCCACTCTGGAGAAGCGTACGGTGTGTCCTGAAACATCTAAAAAACACAGCTTAGAGAGCATAGGGCACTTCCACTCATGGGGGTATAAATTGGGAAAATGAAAAATCAGCAAGACACAAGCACCCCAAAGTTTAGGGCTGCTCTGTTGACAAGGACCTCCACTTCATTCCACCTTCAATATCCCAGGAAAGAGAAAAATGGATAAAGAAGTTGTGGTCCTTATGTACAATGGAATATCACTCAGCCATGAAATCAATGTCATAAGGCTAGTAGCAGCATGATGAGTGGATTTAGGTACGACGATTCTAAGTGAAATAAGTCACACAGAAAAGGACACTTCTCATAAGGTATCACTTATAAAGGGAATGTAAAAACCGTTACACTTGAACTGAATTACAAAACAGAACAGAGTCACACATGCAGAAAACACACTATGGCTGCTTAACGGGAAAGGTGAGGTGGGGTGATACATAAAACAAGGGTTTCAAATTAGCTCAGATACCGTTCCATAAACCCAATATGTAATAGACAAGACCTACTCCTTGCTCAGAGAACTGGACTCAACACGCCCTATTCACCGCACAAGAATATATCTGACTAGTAATAATCTTAAAACCTATGTATTGATATCTCTCTGTTAGTGTGTCAAGTGGGTGTAAAGCGGCATAAACACAGCAGTGAAAAGCAGCTAAACCCCATTATAAAAATAAATTACTTTGAAAAACCCATGAAACAAAGACAGTGAAAGAGATAGAAATTCTTACACAATGCGTTCACGGGCTGTGATGCAACCTGGATTGACCATATCTAGACCCACAGCTGGATGAGACATAAGGGTGGACACTCTTGGGGCTGAGAGGTTTGGTGAGGTTGGGTGAGCAAACGCAGACCCTTTCAACTAATACTGCGTGGTACCCATCGCATGGGTCCCAAATCTCCAGGTTCAAGGGCATCTTCCTACATCGAAAACATGCATGAGAAACCCAGAAGATGGTACACCGTGTGATGGGGAAAGGTTTCTAAAACGCACCTCATTTCTCATCTCCTTGTGCTCGGGTTCGCCATTCCAGCCACTTTACTAGCAATCTCCCTCCTTGGAGCATCATCACCTTTAACCTCCTGTTCCGTACAGGTTGCAATTTGTCCTGAGGATGAACGGGAAGACGTGAAACCAATGAGAGACTATATCTTGGTGTTGGGACAGGCACAGGTCACTCTATTTTCCCATCAGGAAGAAGAATTAACCACAGGCTCAGCCTGCCCCCCGGAACAAGAACAGGGCCTGAAGCCATCCTGCGCTTTTGCGGCCATCTCCCAAAAACGCGAGTTGTAAAATGGAGGTTCAGGGCACTGCAATTCACAAACCTGCAGAGTTATAAATGATAACTCTCGTCCACAAATATATTGAGGGAAGGCAACGAAGAGGATTTGAAATCAAGGCAGAATTGCAGGAAACAGATTTCAGGAGGTAGATTCGAATCGCCTTTAAAGCACATGAAAAGCGGCAAAACGTTGACAATGATGCCCTTGGCCAAAAAGGGCGTATGCGTTTTTTCCTGAATATATTCAGGAAAAAACGCATACGCCCTTTTTGGCCAACCAAGCAACCTGGAAAGGCAAATCAGCGCTACAAAGATGTCTCGCTTCCCATCGGTCAAAAGGGCCATGCTGAAAAAAGTGTCAAAACCAGAAATGCAGGACAGGCCATGGAGAAATGGGAGCCTTGCTACACTGATGGGCGGGATGTAAATTGTCAACAGCCACTCTGGAGAAGTGTACGGTGAGTCCTGAAACGTCTAAAAAGCAAAGCTTAGAGAGCATACGGCACTTCCACTCATGGGGGTATAAATTGGGAAAATTAAAAATCAGCAAGACACAAGCACCCCAAAGTTTAGGGCTGCTCTGTTGACAAGGACCTCCACTTCATTCCACCTTCAATATCCCAGGAAAGAGAAAAATGGATAAAGAAGTTGTAGTCCTTATGTACAATGGAATATCACTCAGCCGTGAAATCAATGTCATAAGGCTAGTAGCAGCATGATGAGTGGATTTAGGTACGACGACTCTAAATGAAATAAGTCACACAGAAAAGGACACTTCTCATAAGGTATCACTTATAGAGGGAATGTAAAAACCGTTACACTTGAACTGAATTACAAAACAGAACAGAGTCACACATGCAGAAAACACACTATGGCTGCTTAACGGGAAAGGTGAGGTGGGGTGATACATAAAACAAGGGTTTCAAATTAGCTCAGATACCGTTCCATAAACCCAATATGTAATAGACAAGACCTACTCCTTGCTCAGAGAACTGGACTCAACACGCCCTATTCACCGCACAAGAATATATCTGACTAGTAATAATCTTAAAAGCTATGTATTGATATCTCTCTGTTAGTGTGTCAAGTGGGTGTAAAGCGGCATAAACACAGCAGTGAAAAGCAGCTAAACCCCATTATAAAAATAAATTACTTTGAAAAACCCATGAAACAAAGACAGTGAAAGAGAGCGAAATTCTTACACAATGCGTTCAGGGGCTGTGATGCAACCTGGATTGACCATATCTAGACCCACAGCTGGATGAGACATAAGGGTGGACACTGTTGCGGCTGAGAGGTTTGGTGAGGTTGGGTGAGCAAACGCAGACCCTTTAAAGTAATACTGCGTGGTACCCATCGCATGGGTCCCAAATCTCCAGGTTCAAGGGCATCTTCCTACATCGAAAACATGCATGAGAAACCCAGAAGATGGTACACCGTGTGATGGTGAAAAGTTTCTAAAACGCACCTCATTTCTCATCTCCTTGTGCTCGGGTTCGCCATTCCAGCCACTTTACTAGCAATCTCCCTCCTTGGAGCATCATCACCTTTAACCTCCTGTTCCGTACAGGTTGCAATTTGTCCTGAGGATGAACGGGAAGACGTGAAACCAATGAGAGACTATATCTTGGTGTTGGGACAGGCACAGGTCACTCTATTTTCCCATCAGGAAGAAGAATTAACCACAGGCTCAGCCTGCCCCCCGGAACAAGAAAAGGGCCTGAAGCCATCCTGCGCTTTTGCGGCCATCTCCCAAAAACGCGAGTTGTAAAATGGAGGTTCAGGGCACTGCAATTCACAAACCTGCAGAGTTATAAATGATAACTCTCGTCCACAAATATATTGAGGGAAGGCAACGAAGAGGATTTGAAATCAAGGCAGAATTGCAGGAAACAGATTTCAGGAGGTAGATTCGAATCGCCTTTAAAGCACATGAAAAGCGGCAAAACGTTGACAATGATGCCCTTGGCCAAAAAGGGCGTATGCGTTTTTTCCTGAATATATTCAGGAAAAAACGCATACGCCCTTTTTGGCCAACCAAGCAACCTGGAAAGGCAAATCAGCGCTACAAAGATGTCTCGCTTCCCATCGGTCAAAAGGGCCATGCTGAAAAAAGTGTCAAAACCAGAAATGCAGGACAGGCCATGGAGAAATGGGAGCCTTGCTAAACTGATGGGCGGGATGTAAATTGTCAACAGCCACTCTGGAGAAGCGTACGGTGAGTCCTGAAACGTCTAAAAAGCAAAGCTTAGAGAGCATAGGGCACTTCCACTCATGGGGGTATAAATTGGGAAAATTAAAAATCAGCAAGACACAAGCACCCCAAAGTTTAGGGCTGCTCTGTTGACAAGGACCTCCACTTCATTCCACCTTCAATATCCCAGGAAAGAGAAAAATGGATAAAGAAGTTGTGGTCCTTATGTACAATGGAATATCACGCAGCCATGAAATCAATGTCATAAGGCTAGTAGCAGCATGATGAGTGGATTTAGGTACGACGATTCTAAGTGAAATAAGTCACACAGAAAAGGACACTTCTCATAAGGTATCACTTATAAAGGGAATGTAAAAACCATTACACTTGAACTGAATTACAAAACAGAACAGAGTCACACATGCAGAAAACACACTATGGCTGCTTAACGGGAAAGGTGAGGTGGGGTGATACATAAAACAAGGGTTTCAAATTAGCTCAGATACCGTTCCATAAACCCAATATGTAATAGACAAGACCTACTCCTTGCTCAGAGAACTGGACTCAACACGCCCTATTCACCGCACAAGAATATATCTGACTAGTAATAATCTTAAAACCTATGTATTGATATCTCTCTGTTAGTGTGTCAAGTGGGTGTAAAGCGGCGTAAACACAGCAGTGAAAAGCAGCTAAACCCCATTATAAAAATAAATTACTTTGAAAAACCCATGAAACAAAGACAGTGAAAGAGAGAGAAATTCTTACACAATGCGTTCAGGGGCTGTGATGCAACCTGGATTGACCATATCTAGACCCACAGCTGGATGAGACCTAAGGGTGGACACTGTTGCGGCTGAGAGGTTTGGTGAGGTTGGGTGAGCAAACGCAGCCCCTTTAAAGTAATACTGCGTGGTACCCATCGCATGGGTCCCAAATCTCCAGGTTCAAGGGCATCTTCCTACATCGAAAACATGCATGAGAAACCCAGAAGATGGTACACCGTGTGATGTGGAAAGGTTTCTAAAACGCACCTCATTTCTCATCTCCTTGTGGCCGGGTTCGCTATTCCAGCCGCTTTACTAGCAATCTCCCTACTTGGAGCATCAGCACCTTTAACCTCCTGTTCCGTACAGGTTGCAATTTGTCCTGAGGATGAACGGGAAGACGTGGAACCAATGAGAGACTAGCTCTTGGTGTTGGCACAGGCACAGGTCACTCTATTTTCCCATCAGGAAGAAGAATTAACCACAGGCTCAGCCTGCCCCCCGGAACAAGAACAGGGCCTGAAGCCATCCTGCGCTTTTGCGGCCATCTCCCAAAAACGCGAGTTGTAAAATGGAGGTTCAGGGCACTGCAATTCACAAACCTGCAGAGTTATAAATGATAACTCTCGTCCACAAATATATTGAGGGAAGGCAACGAAGAGGATTTGAAATCAAGGCAGAATTGCAGGAAACAGATTTCAGGAGGTAGATTCGAATCGCCTTTAAAGCACATGAAAAGCGGCAAAACGTTGACAATGATGCCCTTGGCCAAAAAGGGCGTATGCGTTTTTTCCTGAATATATTCAGGAAAAAACGCATACGCCCTTTTTGGCCAACCAAGCAACCTGGAAAGGCAAATCAGCACTACAAAGATGTCTCGCTTCCCATCGGTCAAAAGGGCCATGCTGAAAAAAGTGTCAAAACCAGAAATGCAGGACAGGCCATGGAGAAATGGGAGCCTTGCTACACTGATGGGCGGGATGTAAATTGTCAACAGCCACTCTGGAGAAGCGTACGGTGAGTCCTGAAACGTCTAAAAAGCAAAGCTTAGAGAGCATAGGGCACTTCCACTCATGGGGGTATAAATTGGGAAAATTAAAAATCAGCAAGACACAAGCACCCCAAAGTTTAGGGCTGCTCTGTTGACAAGGACCTCCACTTCATTCCACCTTCAATATCCCAGGAAAGAGAAAAATGGATAAAGAAGTTGTGGTCCTTATGTACAATGGAATATCACTCAGCCATGAAATCAATGTCATAAGGCTAGTAGCAGCATGATGAGTGGATTTAGGTACGACGATTCTAAGTGAAATAAGTCACACAGAAAAGGACACTTCTCATAAGGTATCACTGATAGAGGGAATGTAAAAACCGTTACACTTGAACTGAATTACAAAACAGAACAGAGTCACACATGCAGAAAACACACTATGGCTGCTTAACGGGAAAGGTGAGGTGGGGTGATACATAAAACAAGGGTTTCAAATTAGCTCAGATACCGTTCCATAAACCCAATATGTAATAGACAAGACCTGCTCCTTGCTCAGAGAACTGGACTCAACACGCCCTATTCACCGCACAAGAATATATCTGACTGGTAATAATCTTAAAACCTATGTATAGATATCTCTCTGTTAGTGTGTCAAGTGGGTGTAAAGCGGCATAAACACAGAAGTGAAAAGCAGCTAAACCCCATTATAAAAATAAATTACTTTGAAAAACCCATGAAACAAAGACAGTGAAAGAGAGCGAAATTCTTACACAATGCGTTCAGGGGCTGTGATGCAACCTGGATTGACCATATCTAGACCCACAGCTGGATGAGACATAAGGGTGGACACTGTTGCGGCTGAGAGGTTTGGTGAGGTTGGGTGAGCAAACGCAGACCCTTTAAAGTAATACTGCGTGGTACCCATCGCATGGGTCCCAAATCTCCAGGTTCAAGGGCATCTTCCTACATCGAAAACATGCATGAGAAACCCAGAAGATGGTACACCGTGTGATGGTGAAAAGTTTCTAAAACGCACCTCATTTCTCATCTCCTTGTGCTCGGGTTCGCCATTCCAGCCACTTTACTAGCAATCTCCCTCCTTGGAGCATCATCACCTTTAACCTCCTGTTCCGTACAGGTTGCAATTTGTCCTGAGGATGAACGGGAAGACGTGAAACCAATGAGAGACTATATCTTGGTGTTGGGACAGGCACAGGTCACTCTATTTTCCCATCAGGAAGAAGAATTAACCACAGGCTCAGCCTGCCCCCCGGAACAAGAACAGGGCCTGAAGCCATCCTGCGCTTTTGCGGCCATCTCCCAAAAACGCGAGTTGTAAAATGGAGGTTCAGGGCACTGCAATTCACAAACCTGCAGAGTTATAAATGATAACTCTCGTCCACAAATATATTGAGGGAAGGCAACGAAGAGGATTTGAAATCAAGGCAGAATTGCAGGAAACAGATTTCAGGAGGTAGATTCGAATCGCCTTTAAAGCACATGAAAAGCGGCAAAACGTTGACAATGATGCCCTTGGCCAAAAAGGGCGTATGCGTTTTTTCCTGAATATATTCAGGAAAAAACGCATACGCCCTTTTTGGCCAACCAAGCAACCTGGAAAGGCAAATCAGCGCTACAAAGATGTCTCGCTTCCCATCGGTCAAAAGGGCCATGCTGAAAAAAGTGTCAAAACCAGAAATGCAGGACAGGCCATGGAGAAATGGGAGCCTTGCTAAACTGATGGGCGGGATGTAAATTGTCAACAGCCACTCTGGAGAAGCGTACGGTGAGTCCTGAAACGTCTAAAAAGCAAAGCTTAGAGAGCATAGGGCACTTCCACTCATGGGGGTATAAATTGGGAAAATTAAAAATCAGCAAGACACAAGCACCCCAAAGTTTAGGGCTGCTCTGTTGACAAGGACCTCCACTTCATTCCACCTTCAATATCCCAGGAAAGAGAAAAATGGATAAAGAAGTTGTGGTCCTTATGTACAATGGAATATCACGCAGCCATGAAATCAATGTCATAAGGCTAGTAGCAGCATGATGAGTGGATTTAGGTACGACGATTCTAAGTGAAATAAGTCACACAGAAAAGGACACTTCTCATAAGGTATCACTTATAAAGGGAATGTAAAAACCATTACACTTGAACTGAATTACAAAACAGAACAGAGTCACACATGCAGAAAACACACTATGGCTGCTTAACGGGAAAGGTGAGGTGGGGTGATACATAAAACAAGGGTTTCAAATTAGCTCAGATACCGTTCCATAAACCCAATATGTAATAGACAAGACCTACTCCTTGCTCAGAGAACTGGACTCAACACGCCCTATTCACCGCACAAGAATATATCTGACTAGTAATAATCTTAAAACCTATGTATTGATATCTCTCTGTTAGTGTGTCAAGTGGGTGTAAAGCGGCGTAAACACAGCAGTGAAAAGCAGCTAAACCCCATTATAAAAATAAATTACTTTGAAAAACCCATGAAACAAAGACAGTGAAAGAGAGAGAAATTCTTACACAATGCGTTCAGGGGCTGTGATGCAACCTGGATTGACCATATCTAGACCCACAGCTGGATGAGACCTAAGGGTGGACACTGTTGCGGCTGAGAGGTTTGGTGAGGTTGGGTGAGCAAACGCAGCCCCTTTAAAGTAATACTGCGTGGTACCCATCGCATGGGTCCCAAATCTCCAGGTTCAAGGGCATCTTCCTACATCGAAAACATGCATGAGAAACCCAGAAGATGGTACACCGTGTGATGTGGAAAGGTTTCTAAAACGCACCTCATTTCTCATCTCCTTGTGGCCGGGTTCGCTATTCCAGCCGCTTTACTAGCAATCTCCCTACTTGGAGCATCAGCACCTTTAACCTCCTGTTCCGTACAGGTTGCAATTTGTCCTGAGGATGAACGGGAAGACGTGGAACCAATGAGAGACTAGCTCTTGGTGTTGGCACAGGCACAGGTCACTCTATTTTCCCATCAGGAAGAAGAATTAACCACAGGCTCAGCCTGCCCCCCGGAACAAGAACAGGGCCTGAAGCCATCCTGCGCTTTTGCGGCCATCTCCCAAAAACGCGAGTTGTAAAATGGAGGTTCAGGGCACTGCAATTCACAAACCTGCAGAGTTATAAATGATAACTCTCGTCCACAAATATATTGAGGGAAGGCAACGAAGAGGATTTGAAATCAAGGCAGAATTGCAGGAAACAGATTTCAGGAGGTAGATTCGAATCGCCTTTAAAGCACATGAAAAGCGGCAAAACGTTGACAATGATGCCCTTGGCCAAAAAGGGCGTATGCGTTTTTTCCTGAATATATTCAGGAAAAAACGCATACGCCCTTTTTGGCCAACCAAGCAACCTGGAAAGGCAAATCAGCACTACAAAGATGTCTCGCTTCCCATCGGTCAAAAGGGCCATGCTGAAAAAAGTGTCAAAACCAGAAATGCAGGACAGGCCATGGAGAAATGGGAGCCTTGCTACACTGATGGGCGGGATGTAAATTGTCAACAGCCACTCTGGAGAAGCGTACGGTGAGTCCTGAAACGTCTAAAAAGCAAAGCTTAGAGAGCATAGGGCACTTCCACTCATGGGGGTATAAATTGGGAAAATTAAAAATCAGCAAGACACAAGCACCCCAAAGTTTAGGGCTGCTCTGTTGACAAGGACCTCCACTTCATTCCACCTTCAATATCCCAGGAAAGAGAAAAATGGATAAAGAAGTTGTGGTCCTTATGTACAATGGAATATCACTCAGCCATGAAATCAATGTCATAAGGCTAGTAGCAGCATGATGAGTGGATTTAGGTACGACGATTCTAAGTGAAATAAGTCACACAGAAAAGGACACTTCTCATAAGGTATCACTGATAGAGGGAATGTAAAAACCGTTACACTTGAACTGAATTACAAAACAGAACAGAGTCACACATGCAGAAAACACACTATGGCTGCTTAACGGGAAAGGTGAGGTGGGGTGATACATAAAACAAGGGTTTCAAATTAGCTCAGATACCGTTCCATAAACCCAATATGTAATAGACAAGACCTGCTCCTTGCTCAGAGAACTGGACTCAACACGCCCTATTCACCGCACAAGAATATATCTGACTGGTAATAATCTTAAAACCTATGTATAGATATCTCTCTGTTAGTGTGTCAAGTGGGTGTAAAGCGGCATAAACACAGAAGTGAAAAGCAGCTAAACCCCATTATAAAAATAAATTACTTTGAATAACCCATGAAACAAAGACAGTGAAAGAGAGCGAAATTCTTACACAATTCGTTCAGGGGCTGTGATGCAACCTGGATTGACCATATCTAGACCCACAGCTGGATGAAACATAAGGGTGGACACTCTTGGGGCTGAGAGGTTTGGTGAGGTTGGGTGAGCAAACGCAGACCCTTTACAGTAATACTGCATGGTACCCATCGCATGGGTCACAAATCTCCAGGTTCAAGGGCATCTTCCTACATCGAAAACATGCATGAGAAACCCAGAAGATGGTACACCGTGTGATGTGGAAAAGTTTCTAAAACGCACCTCATTTCTCATCTCCTTGTGGCCGGGTTCGCTATTCCAGCCGCTTTACTAGCAATCTCCCTACTTGGAGCATCAGCACCTTTAACCTCCTGTTCCGTACAGGTTGCAATTTGTCCTGAGGATGAACTGGAAGACGTGGAACCAATGAGAGACTAGCTCTTGGTGTTGGGACAGGCACAGGTCACTCTATTTTCCCATCAGGAAGAAGAATTAACCACAGGCTCAGCCTGCCCCCGGAACCAGAACAGGGCCTGAAGGCATCCTGCGCTTTTGCGGCCAGCTCCCTAAAAAGCGAGTTGTAAAATGGAGGTTCAGGGCACTGCAATTCACAAACCTGCAGAGTTATAAATGATAACTCTCGTCCACAAATATATTGAGGGAAGGCAAAGAAGAGGATTTGAAATCAAGGCAGAATTGCAGGAAACAGATTTCAGGAGGTAGATTCGAATCGCCTTTAAAGCACATGAAAAGCGGCAAAACGTTGACAATGATGCCCTTGGCCAAAAAGGGCGTATGCGTTTTTTCCTGAATATATTCAGGAAAAAACGCATACGCCCTTTTTGGCCAACCAAGCAACCTGGAAAGGCAAATCAGCGCTACAAAGATGTCTCGCTTCCCATCGGTCAAAAGGGCCATGCTGAAAAAAGTCTCAAAACCAAAAATGCAGGACAGGCCATGGAGAAATGGGAGCCTTGCTACACTGATGGGCGGGATGTAAATTGTCAACAGCCACTCTGGAGAAGTGTACGGTGAGTCCTGAAACGTCTAAAAAGCAAAGCTTAGAGAGCATAGGGCACTTCCACTCATGGGGGTATAAATTGGGAAAATTAAAAATCAGCAAGACACAAGCACCCCAAAGTTTAGGGCTGCTCTGTTGACAAGGACCTCCACTTCATTCCACCTTCAATATCCCAGGAAAGAGAAAAATGGATAAAGAAGTTGTGGTCCTTATGTACAATGGAATATCACTCAGCCATGAAATCAATGTCATAAGGCTAGTAGCAGCATGATGAGTGGATTTAGGTACGACGATTCTAAGTGAAATAAGTCACACAGAAAAGGACACTTCTCATAAGGTATCACTGATAGAGGGAATGTAAAAACCGTTACACTTGAACTGAATTACAAAACAGAACAGAGTCACACATGCAGAAAACACACTATGGCTGCTTAACGGGAAAGGTGAGGTGGGGTGATACATAAAACAAGGTTTTCAAATTAGCTCAGATACCATTCCATAAACCCAATATGTAATAGACAAGACCTACTCCTTGCTCAGAGAACTGGACTCAACACGCCCTATTCACCGCACAAGAATATATCTGACTAGTAATAATCTTAAAACCTATGTATTGATATCTCTCTGTTAGTGTGTCAAGTGGGTAAAAAGCGGCATAAACACAGCAGTGAAAAGCAGCTAAACCCCATTATAAAAATAAATTACTTTGAAAAACCCATGAAACAACGACAGTGAAAGAGAGCGAAATTCTTACACAATGCGTTCAGGGGCTGTGATGTAACCTGGATTGACCATATCTAGACCCACAGCTGGATGAGACATAAGGGTGGACACTGTTGCGGCTGAGAGGTTTGGTGAGGTTGGGTGAGCAAACGCAGACCCTTTAAAGTAATACTGCGTGGTACCCATCGCATGGGTCCCAAATCTCCAGGTTCAAGGGCACCTTCCTACATCGAAAACATGCATGAGATACCCAGAAGATGGTACACCGTGTGATGGGGAAAGGTTTCTAAAACGCACCTCATTTCTCATCTCCTTGTGCTCGGGTTCGCCATTCCAGCCACTTTACTAGCAATCTCCCTCCTTGGAGCATCATCACCTTTAACCTCCTGTTCCGTACAGGTTGCAATTTGTCCTGAGGATGAACGGGAAGACGTGGAACCAATGAGAGACTAGCTCTTGGTGTTGGGACAGGCACAGGTCACTCTATTTTCCCATCAGGAAGAAGAATTAACCACAGGCTCAGCCTGCCACCCGGAACCAGAACAGGGCCTGAAGCCATCCTGCGCTATTGCGGCCAGCTCCCTAAAAAGCGAGTCGTAAAATGGAGGTTCAGGGCACTGCAATTCAGAAAACTGCAGACTTATAAATGATAACTCTCGTCCACAAATATATTGAGGGAAGGCAAAGAAGAGGATTTGAAATCAAGGCAGAATTGCAGGAAACAGATTTCAGGAGGTAGATTCGAATCGCCTTTAAAGCACATGAAAAGCGGCAAAACGTTGACAATGATGCCCTTGGCCAAAAAGGGCGTATGCGTTTTTTCCTGAATATATTCAGGAAAAAACGCATACGCCCTTTTTGGCCAAGCAAGCAACCTGGAAAGGCAAATCAGTGCTACAAAGAAGTCTCGCTTCCCATCGGTCAAAAGGGCCATGCTGAAAAAACTGTCAAAACCAGAAATGCAGGACATGCCATGGAGAAATGGGAGCCTTGCTACACTGATGGGCGGGATGTAAATTGCCAACAGCCACTCTGGAGAAGCGTACGGTGTGTCCTGAAACATCTAAAAAACACAGCTTAGAGAGCATAGGGCACTTCCACTCATGGGGGTATAAATTGAGAAAATGAAAAATCAGCAAGACACAAGCACCCCAAAGTTTAGGGCTGCTCTGTTGACAAGGACCTCCACTTCATTCCACCTTCAATATCCCAGGAAAGAGAAAAATGGATAAAGAAGTTGTGGTCCTTATGTACAATGGAATATCACTCAGCCATGAAATCAATGTCATAAGGCTAGTAGCAGCATGATGAGTGGATTTAGGTACGACGATTCTAAGTGAAATAAGTCACACAGAAAAGGACACTTCTCATAAGGTATCACTTATAAAGGGAATGTAAAAACCGTTACACTTGAACTGAATTACAAAACAGAACAGAGTCACACATGCAGAAAACACACTATGGCTGCTTAACGGGAAAGGTGAGGTGGGGTGATACATAAAACAAGGGTTTCAAATTAGCTCAGATACCGTTCCATAAACCCAATATGTAATAGACAAGACCTACTCCTTGCTCAGAGAACTGGACTCAACACGCCCTATTCACCGCACAAGAATATATCTGACTAGTAATAATCTTAAAACCTATGTATTGATATCTCTCTGTTAGTGTGTCAAGTGGGTGTAAAGCGGCATAAACACAGCAGTGAAAAGCAGCTAAACCCCATTATAAAAATAAATTACTTTGAAAAACCCATGAAACAAAGACAGTGAAAGAGATAGAAATTCTTACACAATGCGTTCACGGGCTGTGATGCAACCTGGATTGACCATATCTAGACCCACAGCTGGATGAGACATAAGGGTGGACACTCTTGGGGCTGACAGGTTTGGTGAGGTTGGGTGAGCAAACGCAGACCCTTTCAACTAATACTGCGTGGTACCCATCGCATGGGTCCCAAATCTCCAGGTTCAAGGGCATCTTCCTACATCGAAAACATGCATGAGAAACCCAGAAGATGGTACACCGTGTGATGGGGAAAGGTTTCTAAAACGCACCTCATTTCTCATCTCCTTGTGCTCGGGTTCGCCATTCCAGCCACTTTACTAGCAATCTCCCTCCTTGGAGCATCATCACCTTTAACCTCCTGTTCCGTACAGGTTGCAATTTGTCCTGAGGATGAACGGGAAGACGTGAAACCAATGAGAGACTATATCTTGGTGTTGGGACAGGCACAGGTCACTCTATTTTCCCATCAGGAAGAAGAATTAACCACAGGCTCAGCCTGCCCCCCGGAACAAGAACAGGGCCTGAAGCCATCCTGCGCTTTTGCGGCCATCTCCCAAAAACGCGAGTTGTAAAATGGAGGTTCAGGGCACTGCAATTCACAAACCTGCAGAGTTATAAATGATAACTCTCGTCCACAAATATATTGAGGGAAGGCAACGAAGAGGATTTGAAATCAAGGCAGAATTGCAGGAAACAGATTTCAGGAGGTAGATTCGAATCGCCTTTAAAGCACATGAAAAGCGGCAAAACGTTGACAATGATGCCCTTGGCCAAAAAGGGCGTATGCGTTTTTTCCTGAATATATTCAGGAAAAAACGCATACGCCCTTTTTGGCCAACCAAGCAACCTGGAAAGGCAAATCAGCGCTACAAAGATGTCTCGCTTCCCATCGGTCAAAAGGGCCATGCTGAAAAAAGTGTCAAAACCAGAAATGCAGGACAGGCCATGGAGAAATGGGAGCCTTGCTACACTGATGGGCGGGATGTAAATTGTCAACAGCCACTCTGGAGAAGTGTACGGTGAGTCCTGAAACGTCTAAAAAGCAAAGCTTAGAGAGCATACGGCACTTCCACTCATGGGGGTATAAATTGGGAAAATTAAAAATCAGCAAGACACAAGCACCCCAAAGTTTAGGGCTGCTCTGTTGACAAGGACCTCCACTTCATTCCACCTTCAATATCCCAGGAAAGAGAAAAATGGATAAAGAAGTTGTAGTCCTTATGTACAATGGAATATCACTCAGCCGTGAAATCAATGTCATAAGGCTAGTAGCAGCATGATGAGTGGATTTAGGTACGACGACTCTAAGTGAAATAAGTCACACAGAAAAGGACACTTCTCATAAGGTATCACTTATAGAGGGAATGTAAAAACCGTTACACTTGAACTGAATTACAAAACAGAACAGAGTCACACATGCAGAAAACACACTATGGCTGCTTAACGGGAAAGGTGAGGTGGGGTGATACATAAAACAAGGGTTTCAAATTAGCTCAGATACCGTTCCATAAACCCAATATGTAATAGACAAGACCTACTCCTTGCTCAGAGAACTGGACTCAACACGCCCTATTCACCGCACAAGAATATATCTGACTAGTAATAATCTTAAAAGCTATGTATTGATATCTCTCTGTTAGTGTGTCAAGTGGGTGTAAAGCGGCATAAACACAGCAGTGAAAAGCAGCTAAACCCCATTATAAAAATAAATTACTTTGAAAAACCCATGAAACAAAGACAGTGAAAGAGAGCGAAATTCTTACACAATGCGTTCAGGGGCTGTGATGCAACCTGGATTGACCATATCTAGACCCACAGCTGGATGAGACATAAGGGTGGACACTGTTGCGGCTGAGAGGTTTGGTGAGGTTGGGTGAGCAAACGCAGACCCTTTAAAGTAATACTGCGTGGTACCCATCGTATGGGTCCCAAATCTCCAGGTTCAAGGGCATCTTCCTACATCGAAAACATGCATGAGAAACCCAGAAGATGGTACACCGTGTGATGGTGAAAAGTTTCTAAAACGCACCTCATTTCTCATCTCCTTGTGCTCGGGTTCGCCATTCCAGCCACTTTACTAGCAATCTCCCTCCTTGGAGCATCATCACCTTTAACCTCCTGTTCCGTACAGGTTGCAATTTGTCCTGAGGATGAACGGGAAGACGTGAAACCAATGAGAGACTATATCTTGGTGTTGGGACAGGCACAGGTCACTCTATTTTCCCATCAGGAAGAAGAATTAACCACAGGCTCAGCCTGCCCCCCGGAACAAGAAAAGGGCCTGAAGCCATCCTGCGCTTTTGCGGCCATCTCCCAAAAACGCGAGTTGTAAAATGGAGGTTCAGGGCACTGCAATTCACAAACCTGCAGAGTTATAAATGATAACTCTCGTCCACAAATATATTGAGGGAAGGCAACGAAGAGGATTTGAAATCAAGGCAGAATTGCAGGAAACAGATTTCAGGAGGTAGATTCGAATCGCCTTTAAAGCACATGAAAAGCGGCAAAACGTTGACAATGATGCCCTTGGCCAAAAAGGGCGTATGCGTTTTTTCCTGAATATATTCAGGAAAAAACGCATACGCCCTTTTTGGCCAACCAAGCAACCTGGAAAGGCAAATCAGCGCTACAAAGATGTCTCGCTTCCCATCGGTCAAAAGGGCCATGCTGAAAAAAGTGTCAAAACCAGAAATGCAGGACAGGCCATGGAGAAATGGGAGCCTTGCTAAACTGATGGGCGGGATGTAAATTGTCAACAGCCACTCTGGAGAAGCGTACGGTGAGTCCTGAAACGTCTAAAAAGCAAAGCTTAGAGAGCATAGGGCACTTCCACTCATGGGGGTATAAATTGGGAAAATTAAAAATCAGCAAGACACAAGCACCCCAAAGTTTAGGGCTGCTCTGTTGACAAGGACCTCCACTTCATTCCACCTTCAATATCCCAGGAAAGAGAAAAATGGATAAAGAAGTTGTGGTCCTTATGTACAATGGAATATCACTCAGCCATGAAATCAATGTCATAAGGCTAGTAGCAGCATGATGAGTGGATTTAGGTACGACGATTCTAAGTGAAATAAGTCACACAGAAAAGGACACTTCTCATAAGGTATCACTTATAAAGGGAATGTAAAAACCGTTACACTTGAACTGAATTACAAAACAGAACAGAGTCACACATGCAGAAAACACACTATGGCTGCTTAACGGGAAAGGTGAGGTGGGGTGATACATAAAACAAGGGTTTCAAATTAGCTCAGATACCGTTCCATAAACCCAATATGTAATAGACAAGACCTACTCCTTGCTCAGAGAACTGGACTCAACACGCCCTATTCACCGCACAAGAATATATCTGACTAGTAATAATCTTAAAACCTATGTATTGATATCTCTCTGTTAGTGTGTCAAGTGGGTGTAAAGCGGCGTAAACACAGCAGTGAAAAGCAGCTAAACCCCATTATAAAAATAAATTACTTTGAAAAACCCATGAAACAAAGACAGTGAAAGAGAGAGAAATTCTTACACAATGCGTTCAGGGGCTGTGATGCAACCTGGATTGACCATATCTAGACCCACAGCTGGATGAGACCTAAGGGTGGACACTGTTGCGGCTGAGAGGTTTGGTGAGGTTGGGTGAGCAAACGCAGCCCCTTTAAAGTAATACTGCGTGGTACCCATCGCATGGGTCCCAAATCTCCAGGTTCAAGGGCATCTTCCTACATCGAAAACATGCATGAGAAACCCAGAAGATGGTACACCGTGTGATGTGGAAAGGTTTCTAAAACGCACCTCATTTCTCATCTCCTTGTACCCGGGTTCGCTATTCCAGCCGCTTTACTAGCAATCTCCCTACTTGGAGCATCAGCACCTTTAACCTCCTGTTCCGTACAGGTTGCAATTTGTCCTGAGGATGAACTGGAAGACGTGGAACCAATGAGAGACTAGCTCTTGGTGTTGGGACAGGCACAGGTCACTCTATTTTCCCATCAGGAAGAAGAATTAACCACAGGCTCAGCCTGCCCCCGGAACCAGAACAGGGCCTGAAGGCATCCTGCGCTTTTGCGGCCAGCTCCCTAAAAAGCGAGTTGTAAAATGGAGGTTCAGGGCACTGCAATTCACAAACCTGCAGAGTTATAAATGATAACTCTCGTCCACAAATATATTGAGGGAAGGCAAAGAAGAGGATTTGAAATCAAGGCAGAATTGCAGGAAACAGATTTCAGGAGGTAGATTCGAATCGCCTTTAAAGCACATGAAAAGTGGCAAAACGTTGACAATGATGCCCTTGGCCAAAAAGGGCGTATGCGTTTTTTCCTGAATATATTCAGGAAAAAACGCATACGCCCTTTTTGGCCAACCAAGCAACCTGGAAAGGCAAATCAGCGCTACAAAGATGTCTCGCTTCCCATCGGTCAAAAGGGCCATGCTGAAAAAAGTCTCAAAACCAAAAATGCAGGACAGGCCATGGAGAAATGGGAGCCTTGCTACACTGATGGGCGGGATGTAAATTGTCAACAGCCACTCTGGAGAAGTGTACGGTGAGTCCTGAAACGTCTAAAAAGCAAAGCTTAGAGAGCATAGGGCACTTCCACTCATGGGGGTATAAATTGGGAAAATTAAAAATCAGCAAGACACAAGCACCCCAAAGTTTAGGGCTGCTCTGTTGACAAGGACCTCCACTTCATTCCACCTTCAATATCCCAGGAAAGAGAAAAATGGATAAAGAAGTTGTGGTCCTTATGTACAATGGAATATCACTCAGCCGTGAAATCAATGTCATAAGGCTAGTAGCAGCATGATGAGTGGATTTAGGTACGACGACTCTAAGTGAAATAAGTCACACAGAAAAGGACACTTCTCATAAGGTATCACTTATAGAGGGAATGTAAAAACCGTTACACTTGAACTGAATTACAAAACAGAACAGAGTCACACATGCAGAAAACACACTATGGCTGCTTAACGGGAAAGGTGAGGTGGGGTGATACATAAAACAAGGGTTTCAAATTAGCTCAGATACCGTTCCATAAACCCAATATGTAATAGACAAGACCTACTCCTTGCTCAGAGAACTGGACTCAACACGCCCTATTCACCGCACAAGAATATATCTGACTAGTAATAATCTTAAAAGCTATGTATTGATATCTCTCTGTTAGTGTGTCAAGTGGGTGTAAAGCGGCATAAACACAGCAGTGAAAAGCAGCTAAACCCCATTATAAAAATAAATTACTTTGAAAAACCCATGAAACAAAGACAGTGAAAGAGAGCGAAATTCTTACACAATGCGTTCACGGGCTGTGATGCAACCTGGATTGACCATATCTAGACCCACAGCTGGATGAGACATAAGGGTGGACACTCTTGGGGCTGACAGGTTTGGTGAGGTTGGGTGAGCAAACGCAGACCCTTTCAACTAATACTGCGTGGTACCCATCGCATGGGTCCCAAATCTCCAGGTTCAAGGGCATCTTCCTACATCGAAAACATGCATGAGAAACCCAGAAGATGGTACACCGTGTGATGGGGAAAGGTTTCTAAAACGCACCTCATTTCTCATCTCCTTGTGCTCGGGTTCGCCATTCCAGCCACTTTACTAGCAATCTCCCTCCTTGGAGCATCATCACCTTTAACCTCCTGTTCCGTACAGGTTGCAATTTGTCCTGAGGATGAACGGGAAGACGTGAAACCAATGAGAGACTATATCTTGGTGTTGGGACAGGCACAGGTCACTCTATTTTCCCATCAGGAAGAAGAATTAACCACAGGCTCAGCCTGCCCCCCGGAACAAGAACAGGGCCTGAAGCCATCCTGCGCTTTTGCGGCCATCTCCCAAAAACGCGAGTTGTAAAATGGAGGTTCAGGGCACTGCAATTCACAAACCTGCAGAGTTATAAATGATAACTCTCGTCCACAAATATATTGAGGGAAGGCAACGAAGAGGATTTGAAATCAAGGCAGAATTGCAGGAAACAGATTTCAGGAGGTAGATTCGAATCGCCTTTAAAGCACATGAAAAGCGGCAAAACGTTGACAATGATGCCCTTGGCCAAAAAGGGCGTATGCGTTTTTTCCTGAATATATTCAGGAAAAAACGCATACGCCCTTTTTGGCCAACCAAGCAACCTGGAAAGGCAAATCAGCGCTACAAAGATGTCTCGCTTCCCATCGGTCAAAAGGGCCATGCTGAAAAAAGTGTCAAAACCAGAAATGCAGGACAGGCCATGGAGAAATGGGAGCCTTGCTACACTGATGGGCGGGATGTAAATTGTCAACAGCCACTCTGGAGAAGTGTACGGTGAGTCCTGAAACGTCTAAAAAGCAAAGCTTAGAGAGCATACGGCACTTCCACTCATGGGGGTATAAATTGGGAAAATTAAAAATCAGCAAGACACAAGCACCCCAAAGTTTAGGGCTGCTCTGTTGACAAGGACCTCCACTTCATTCCACCTTCAATATCCCAGGAAAGAGAAAAATGGATAAAGAAGTTGTAGTCCTTATGTACAATGGAATATCACTCAGCCGTGAAATCAATGTCATAAGGCTAGTAGCAGCATGATGAGTGGATTTAGGTACGACGACTCTAAGTGAAATAAGTCACACAGAAAAGGACACTTCTCATAAGGTATCACTGATAGAGGGAATGTAAAAACCGTTACACTTGAACTGAATTACAAAACAGAACAGAGTCACACATGCAGAAAACACACTATGGCTGCTTAACGGGAAAGGTGAGGTGGGGTGATACATAAAACAAGGGTTTCAAATTAGCTCAGATACCGTTCCATAAACCCAATATGTAATAGACAAGACCTACTCCTTGCTCAGAGAACTGGACTCAACACGCCCTATTCACCGCACAAGAATATATCTGACTAGTAATAATCTTAAAAGCTATGTATTGATATCTCTCTGTTAGTGTGTCAAGTGGGTGTAAAGCGGCATAAACACAGCAGTGAAAAGCAGCTAAACCCCATTATAAAAATAAATTACTTTGAAAAACCCATGAAACAAAGACAGTGAAAGAGAGCGAAATTCTTACACAATGCGTTCAGGGGCTGTGATGCAACCTGGATTGACCATATCTAGACCCACAGCTGGATGAGACATAAGGGTGGACACTGTTGCGGCTGAGAGGTTTGGTGAGGTTGGGTGAGCAAACGCAGACCCTTTAAAGTAATACTGCGTGGTACCCATCGTATGGGTCCCAAATCTCCAGGTTCAAGGGCATCTTCCTACATCGAAAACATGCATGAGAAACCCAGAAGATGGTACACCGTGTGATGGTGAAAAGTTTCTAAAACGCACCTCATTTCTCATCTCCTTGTGCTCGGGTTCGCCATTCCAGCCACTTTACTAGCAATCTCCCTCCTTGGAGCATCATCACCTTTAACCTCCTGTTCCGTACAGGTTGCAATTTGTCCTGAGGATGAACGGGAAGACGTGAAACCAATGAGAGACTATATCTTGGTGTTGGGACAGGCACAGGTCACTCTATTTTCCCATCAGGAAGAAGAATTAACCACAGGCTCAGCCTGCCCCCCGGAACAAGAAAAGGGCCTGAAGCCATCCTGCGCTTTTGCGGCCATCTCCCAAAAACGCGAGTTGTAAAATGGAGGTTCAGGGCACTGCAATTCACAAACCTGCAGAGTTATAAATGATAACTCTCGTCCACAAATATATTGAGGGAAGGCAACGAAGAGGATTTGAAATCAAGGCAGAATTGCAGGAAACAGATTTCAGGAGGTAGATTCGAATCGCCTTTAAAGCACATGAAAAGCGGCAAAACGTTGACAATGATGCCCTTGGCCAAAAAGGGCGTATGCGTTTTTTCCTGAATATATTCAGGAAAAAACGCATACGCCCTTTTTGGCCAACCAAGCAACCTGGAAAGGCAAATCAGCGCTACAAAGATGTCTCGCTTCCCATCGGTCAAAAGGGCCATGCTGAAAAAAGTGTCAAAACCAGAAATGCAGGACAGGCCATGGAGAAATGGGAGCCTTGCTAAACTGATGGGCGGGATGTAAATTGTCAACAGCCACTCTGGAGAAGCGTACGGTGAGTCCTGAAACGTCTAAAAAGCAAAGCTTAGAGAGCATAGGGCACTTCCACTCATGGGGGTATAAATTGGGAAAATTAAAAATCAGCAAGACACAAGCACCCCAAAGTTTAGGGCTGCTCTGTTGACAAGGACCTCCACTTCATTCCACCTTCAATATCCCAGGAAAGAGAAAAATGGATAAAGAAGTTGTGGTCCTTATGTACAATGGAATATCACTCAGCCATGAAATCAATGTCATAAGGCTAGTAGCAGCATGATGAGTGGATTTAGGTACGACGATTCTAAGTGAAATAAGTCACACAGAAAAGGACACTTCTCATAAGGTATCACTTATAAAGGGAATGTAAAAACCGTTACACTTGAACTGAATTACAAAACAGAACAGAGTCACACATGCAGAAAACACACTATGGCTGCTTAACGGGAAAGGTGAGGTGGGGTGATACATAAAACAAGGGTTTCAAATTAGCTCAGATACCGTTCCATAAACCCAATATGTAATAGACAAGACCTACTCCTTGCTCAGAGAACTGGACTCAACACGCCCTATTCACCGCACAAGAATATATCTGACTAGTAATAATCTTAAAACCTATGTATTGATATCTCTCTGTTAGTGTGTCAAGTGGGTGTAAAGCGGCGTAAACACAGCAGTGAAAAGCAGCTAAACCCCATTATAAAAATAAATTACTTTGAAAAACCCATGAAACAAAGACAGTGAAAGAGAGAGAAATTCTTACACAATGCGTTCAGGGGCTGTGATGCAACCTGGATTGACCATATCTAGACCCACAGCTGGATGAGACCTAAGGGTGGACACTGTTGCGGCTGAGAGGTTTGGTGAGGTTGGGTGAGCAAACGCAGCCCCTTTAAAGTAATACTGCGTGGTACCCATCGCATGGGTCCCAAATCTCCAGGTTCAAGGGCATCTTCCTACATCGAAAACATGCATGAGAAACCCAGAAGATGGTACACCGTGTGATGTGGAAAGGTTTCTAAAACGCACCTCATTTCTCATCTCCTTGTACCCGGGTTCGCTATTCCAGCCGCTTTACTAGCAATCTCCCTACTTGGAGCATCAGCACCTTTAACCTCCTGTTCCGTACAGGTTGCAATTTGTCCTGAGGATGAACTGGAAGACGTGGAACCAATGAGAGACTAGCTCTTGGTGTTGGGACAGGCACAGGTCACTCTATTTTCCCATCAGGAAGAAGAATTAACCACAGGCTCAGCCTGCCCCCGGAACCAGAACAGGGCCTGAAGGCATCCTGCGCTTTTGCGGCCAGCTCCCTAAAAAGCGAGTTGTAAAATGGAGGTTCAGGGCACTGCAATTCACAAACCTGCAGAGTTATAAATGATAACTCTCGTCCACAAATATATTGAGGGAAGGCAAAGAAGAGGATTTGAAATCAAGGCAGAATTGCAGGAAACAGATTTCAGGAGGTAGATTCGAATCGCCTTTAAAGCACATGAAAAGTGGCAAAACGTTGACAATGATGCCCTTGGCCAAAAAGGGCGTATGCGTTTTTTCCTGAATATATTCAGGAAAAAACGCATACGCCCTTTTTGGCCAACCAAGCAACCTGGAAAGGCAAATCAGCGCTACAAAGATGTCTCGCTTCCCATCGGTCAAAAGGGCCATGCTGAAAAAAGTCTCAAAACCAAAAATGCAGGACAGGCCATGGAGAAATGGGAGCCTTGCTACACTGATGGGCGGGATGTAAATTGTCAACAGCCACTCTGGAGAAGTGTACGGTGAGTCCTGAAACGTCTAAAAAGCAAAGCTTAGAGAGCATAGGGCACTTCCACTCATGGGGGTATAAATTGGGAAAATTAAAAATCAGCAAGACACAAGCACCCCAAAGTTTAGGGCTGCTCTGTTGACAAGGACCTCCACTTCATTCCACCTTCAATATCCCAGGAAAGAGAAAAATGGATAAAGAAGTTGTGGTCCTTATGTACAATGGAATATCACTCAGCCGTGAAATCAATGTCATAAGGCTAGTAGCAGCATGATGAGTGGATTTAGGTACGACGACTCTAAGTGAAATAAGTCACACAGAAAAGGACACTTCTCATAAGGTATCACTTATAGAGGGAATGTAAAAACCGTTACACTTGAACTGAATTACAAAACAGAACAGAGTCACACATGCAGAAAACACACTATGGCTGCTTAACGGGAAAGGTGAGGTGGGGTGATACATAAAACAAGGGTTTCAAATTAGCTCAGATACCGTTCCATAAACCCAATATGTAATAGACAAGACCTACTCCTTGCTCAGAGAACTGGACTCAACACGCCCTATTCACCGCACAAGAATATATCTGACTAGTAATAATCTTAAAAGCTATGTATTGATATCTCTCTGTTAGTGTGTCAAGTGGGTGTAAAGCGGCATAAACACAGCAGTGAAAAGCAGCTAAACCCCATTATAAAAATAAATTACTTTGAAAAACCCATGAAACAAAGACAGTGAAAGAGAGCGAAATTCTTACACAATGCGTTCAGGGGCTGTGATGCAACCTGGATTGACCATATCTAGACCCACAGCTGGATGAGACCTAAGGGTGGACACTGTTGCGGCTGAGAGGTTTGGTGAGGTTGGGTGAGCAAACGCAGACCCTTTAAAGTAATACTGCGTGGTACCCATCGCATGGGTCCCAAATCTCCAGGTTCAAGGGCATCTTCCTACATCGAAAACATGCATGAGAAACCCAGAAGATGGTACACCGTGTGATGGGGAAAAGTTTCTAAAACGCACCTCATTTCTCATCTCCTTGTGCTCGGGTTCGCCATTCCAGCCACTTTACTAGCAATCTCCCTCCTTGGAGCATCATCACCTTTAACCTCCTGTTCCGTACAGGTTGCAATTTGTCCTGAGGATGAACGGGAAGACGTGAAACCAATGAGAGACTATATCTTGGTGTTGGGACAGGCACAGGTCACTCTATTTTCCCATCAGGAAGAAGAATTAACCACAGGCTCAGCCTGCCCCCCAGAACAAGAAAAGGGCCTGAAGCCATCCTGCGCTTTTGCGGCCATCTCCCAAAAACGCGAGTTGTAAAATGGAGGTTCAGGGCACTGCAATTCACAAACCTGCAGAGTTATAAATGATAACTCTCGTCCACAAATATATTGAGGGAAGGCAACGAAGAGGATTTGAAATCAAGGCAGAATTGCAGGAAACAGATTTCAGGAGGTAGATTCGAATCGCCTTTAAAGCACATGAAAAGCGGCAAAACGTTGACAATGATGCCCTTGGCCAAAAAGGGCGTATGCGTTTTTTCCTGAATATATTCAGGAAAAAACGCATACGCCCTTTTTGGCCAACCAAGCAACCTGGAAAGGCAAATCAGCACTACAAAGATGTCTCGCTTCCCATCGGTCAAAAGGGCCATGCTGAAAAAAGTGTCAAAACCAGAAATGCAGGACAGGCCATGGAGAAATGGGAGCCTTGCTAAACTGATGGGCGGGATGTAAATTGTCAACAGCCACTCTGGAGAAGCGTACGGTGAGTCCTGAAACGTCTAAAAAGCAAAGCTTAGAGAGCATAGGGCACTTCCACTCATGGGGGTATAAATTGGGAAAATTAAAAATCAGCAAGACACAAGCACCCCAAAGTTTAGGGCTGCTCTGTTGACAAGGACCTCCACTTCATTCCACCTTCAATATCCCAGGAAAGAGAAAAATGGATAAAGAAGTTGTGGTCCTTATGTACAATGGAATATCACTCAGCCATGAAATCAATGTCATAAGGCTAGTAGCAGCATGATGAGTGGATTTAGGTACGACGATTCTAAGTGAAATAAGTCACACAGAAAAGGACACTTCTCATAAGGTATCACTGATAGAGGGAATGTAAAAACCGTTACACTTGAACTGAATTACAAAACAGAACAGAGTCACACATGCAGAAAACACACTATGGCTGCTTAACGGGAAAGGTGAGGTGGGGTGATACATAAAACAAGGGTTTCAAATTAGCTCAGATACCGTTCCATAAACCCAATATGTAATAGACAAGACCTGCTCCTTGCTCAGAGAACTGGACTCAACACGCCCTATTCACCGCACAAGAATATATCTGACTGGTAATAATCTTAAAACCTATGTATAGATATCTCTCTGTTAGTGTGTCAAGTGGGTGTAAAGCGGCATAAACACAGAAGTGAAAAGCAGCTAAACCCCATTATAAAAATAAATTACTTTGAATAACCCATGAAACAAAGACAGTGAAAGAGAGCGAAATTCTTACACAATTCGTTCAGGGGCTGTGATGCAACCTGGATTGACCATATCTAGACCCACAGCTGGATGAGACATAAGGGTGGACACTCTTGGGGCTGAGAGGTTTGGTGAGGTTGGGTGAGCAAACGCAGACCCTTTACAGTAATACTGCATGGTACCCATCGCATGGGTCACAAATCTCCAGGTTCAAGGGCATCTTCCTACATCGAAAACATGCATGAGAAACCCAGAAGATGGTACACCGTGTGATGTGGAAAAGTTTCTAAAACGCACCTCATTTCTCATCTCCTTGTGGCCGGGTTCGCTATTCCAGCCGCTTTACTAGCAATCTCCCTACTTGGAGCATCAGCACCTTTAACCTCCTGTTCCGTACAGGTTGCAATTTGTCCTGAGGATGAACTGGAAGACGTGGAACCAATGAGAGACTAGCTCTTGGTGTTGGGACAGGCACAGGTCACTCTATTTTCCCATCAGGAAGAAGAATTAACCACAGGCTCAGCCTGCCCCCGGAACCAGAACAGGGCCTGAAGGCATCCTGCGCTTTTGCGGCCAGCTCCCTAAAAAGCGAGTTGTAAAATGGAGGTTCAGGGCACTGCAATTCACAAACCTGCAGAGTTATAAATGATAACTCTCGTCCACAAATATATTGAGGGAAGGCAAAGAAGAGGATTTGAAATCAAGGCAGAATTGCAGGAAACAGATTTCAGGAGGTAGATTCGAATCGCCTTTAAAGCACATGAAAAGCGGCAAAACGTTGACAATGATGCCCTTGGCCAAAAAGGGCGTATGCGTTTTTTCCTGAATATATTCAGGAAAAAACGCATACGCCCTTTTTGGCCAACCAAGCAACCTGGAAAGGCAAATCAGCGCTACAAAGATGTCTCGCTTCCCATCGGTCAAAAGGGCCATGCTGAAAAAAGTCTCAAAACCAAAAATGCAGGACAGGCCATGGAGAAATGGGAGCCTTGCTACACTGATGGGCGGGATGTAAATTGTCAACAGCCACTCTGGAGAAGTGTACGGTGAGTCCTGAAACGTCTAAAAAGCAAAGCTTAGAGAGCATAGGGCACTTCCACTCATGGGGGTATAAATTGGGAAAATTAAAAATCAGCAAGACACAAGCACCCCAAAGTTTAGGGCTGCTCTGTTGACAAGGACCTCCACTTCATTCCACCTTCAATATCCCAGGAAAGAGAAAAATGGATAAAGAAGTTGTGGTCCTTATGTACAATGGAATATCACTCAGCCATGAAATCAATGTCATAAGGCTAGTAGCAGCATGATGAGTGGATTTAGGTACGACGATTCTAAGTGAAATAAGTCACACAGAAAAGGACACTTCTCATAAGGTATCACTGATAGAGGGAATGTAAAAACCGTTACACTTGAACTGAATTACAAAACAGAACAGAGTCACACATGCAGAAAACACACTATGGCTGCTTAACGGGAAAGGTGAGGTGGGGTGATACATAAAACAAGGTTTTCAAATTAGCTCAGATACCATTCCATAAACCCAATATGTAATAGACAAGACCTACTCCTTGCTCAGAGAACTGGACTCAACACGCCCTATTCACCGCACAAGAATATATCTGACTAGTAATAATCTTAAAACCTATGTATTGATATCTCTCTGTTAGTGTGTCAAGTGGGTAAAAAGCGGCATAAACACAGCAGTGAAAAGCAGCTAAACCCCATTATAAAAATAAATTACTTTGAAAAACCCATGAAACAAAGACAGTGAAAGAGAGCGAAATTCTTACACAATGCGTTCAGGGGCTGTGATGTAACCTGGATTGACCATATCTAGACCCACAGCTGGATGAGACATAAGGGTGGACACTGTTGCGGCTGAGAGGTTTGGTGAGGTTGGGTGAGCAAACGCAGACCCTTTAAAGTAATACTGCGTGGTACCCATCGCATGGGTCCCAAATCTCCAGGTTCAAGGGCACCTTCCTACATCGAAAACATGCATGAGATACCCAGAAGATGGTACACCGTGTGATGGGGAAAGGTTTCTAAAACGCACCTCATTTCTCATCTCCTTGTGCTCGGGTTCGCCATTCCAGCCACTTTACTAGCAATCTCCCTCCTTGGAGCATCATCACCTTTAACCTCCTGTTCCGTACAGGTTGCAATTTGTCCTGAGGATGAACGGGAAGACGTGGAACCAATGAGAGACTAGCTCTTGGTGTTGGGACAGGCACAGGTCACTCTATTTTCCCATCAGGAAGAAGAATTAACCACAGGCTCAGCCTGCCACCCGGAACCAGAACAGGGCCTGAAGCCATCCTGCGCTATTGCAGCCAGCTCCCTAAAAAGCGAGTCGTAAAATGGAGGTTCAGGGCACTGCAATTCAGAAAACTGCAGACTTATAAATGATAACTCTCGTCCACAAATATATTGAGGGAAGGCAAAGAAGAGGATTTGAAATCAAGGCAGAATTGCAGGAAACAGATTTCAGGAGGTAGATTCGAATCGCCTTTAAAGCACATGAAAAGCGGCAAAACGTTGACAATGATGCCCTTGGCCAAAAAGGGCGTATGCGTTTTTTCCTGAATATATTCAGGAAAAAACGCATACGCCCTTTTTGGCCAAGCAAGCAACCTGGAAAGGCAAATCAGTGCTACAAAGAAGTCTCGCTTCCCATCGGTCAAAAGGGCCATGCTGAAAAAACTGTCAAAACCAGAAATGCAGGACATGCCATGGAGAAATGGGAGCCTTGCTACACTGATGGGCGGGATGTAAATTGCCAACAGCCACTCTGGAGAAGCGTACGGTGTGTCCTGAAACATCTAAAAAACACAGCTTAGAGAGCATAGGGCACTTCCACTCATGGGGGTATAAATTGGGAAAATGAAAAATCAGCAAGACACAAGCACCCCAAAGTTTAGGGCTGCTCTGTTGACAAGGACCTCCACTTCATTCCACCTTCAATATCCCAGGAAAGAGAAAAATGGATAAAGAAGTTGTGGTCCTTATGTACAATGGAATATCACTCAGCCATGAAATCAATGTCATAAGGCTAGTAGCAGCATGATGAGTGGATTTAGGTACGACGATTCTAAGTGAAATAAGTCACACAGAAAAGGACACTTCTCATAAGGTATCACTTATAAAGGGAATGTAAAAACCGTTACACTTGAACTGAATTACAAAACAGAACAGAGTCACACATGCAGAAAACACACTATGGCTGCTTAACGGGAAAGGTGAGGTGGGGTGATACATAAAACAAGGGTTTCAAATTAGCTCAGATACCGTTCCATAAACCCAATATGTAATAGACAAGACCTACTCCTTGCTCAGAGAACTGGACTCAACACGCCCTATTCACCGCACAAGAATATATCTGACTAGTAATAATCTTAAAACCTATGTATTGATATCTCTCTGTTAGTGTGTCAAGTGGGTGTAAAGCGGCATAAACACAGCAGTGAAAAGCAGCTAAACCCCATTATAAAAATAAATTACTTTGAAAAACCCATGAAACAAAGACAGTGAAAGAGATAGAAATTCTTACACAATGCGTTCACGGGCTGTGATGCAACCTGGATTGACCATATCTAGACCCACAGCTGGATGAGACATAAGGGTGGACACTCTTGGGGCTGAGAGGTTTGGTGAGGTTGGGTGAGCAAACGCAGACCCTTTCAACTAATACTGCGTGGTACCCATCGCATGGGTCCCAAATCTCCAGGTTCAAGGGCATCTTCCTACATCGAAAACATGCATGAGAAACCCAGAAGATGGTACACCGTGTGATGGGGAAAGGTTTCTAAAACGCACCTCATTTCTCATCTCCTTGTGCTCGGGTTCGCCATTCCAGCCACTTTACTAGCAATCTCCCTCCTTGGAGCATCATCACCTTTAACCTCCTGTTCCGTACAGGTTGCAATTTGTCCTGAGGATGAACGGGAAGACGTGAAACCAATGAGAGACTATATCTTGGTGTTGGGACAGGCACAGGTCACTCTATTTTCCCATCAGGAAGAAGAATTAACCACAGGCTCAGCCTGCCCCCCGGAACAAGAACAGGGCCTGAAGCCATCCTGCGCTTTTGCGGCCATCTCCCAAAAACGCGAGTTGTAAAATGGAGGTTCAGGGCACTGCAATTCACAAACCTGCAGAGTTATAAATGATAACTCTCGTCCACAAATATATTGAGGGAAGGCAACGAAGAGGATTTGAAATCAAGGCAGAATTGCAGGAAACAGATTTCAGGAGGTAGATTCGAATCGCCTTTAAAGCACATGAAAAGCGGCAAAACGTTGACAATGATGCCCTTGGCCAGAAAGGGCGTATGCGTTTTTTCCTGAATATATTCAGGAAAAAACGCATACGCCCTTTTTGGCCAACCAAGCAACCTGGAAAGGCAAATCAGCGCTACAAAGATGTCTCGCTTCCCATCGGTCAAAAGGGCCATGCTGAAAAAAGTGTCAAAACCAGAAATGCAGGACAGGCCATGGAGAAATGGGAGCCTTGCTACACTGATGGGCGGGATGTAAATTGTCAACAGCCACTCTGGAGAAGTGTACGGTGAGTCCTGAAACTTCTAAAAAGCAAAGCTTAGAGAGCATACGGCACTTCCACTCATGGGGGTATAAATTGGGAAAATTAAAAATCAGCAAGACACAAGCACCCCAAAGTTTAGGGCTGCTCTGTTGACAAGGACCTCCACTTCATTCCACCTTCAATATCCCAGGAAAGAGAAAAATGGATAAAGAAGTTGTAGTCCTTATGTACAATGGAATATCACTCAGCCGTGAAATCAATGTCATAAGGCTAGTAGCAGCATGATGAGTGGATTTAGGTACGACGACTCTAAGTGAAATAAGTCACACAGAAAAGGACACTTCTCATAAGGTATCACTTATAGAGGGAATGTAAAAACCGTTACACTTGAACTGAATTACAAAACAGAACAGAGTCACACATGCAGAAAACACACTATGGCTGCTTAACGGGAAAGGTGAGGTGGGGTGATACATAAAACAAGGGTTTCAAATTAGCTCAGATACCGTTCCATAAACCCAATATGTAATAGACAAGACCTACTCCTTGCTCAGAGAACTGGACTCAACACGCCCTATTCACCGCACAAGAATATATCTGACTAGTAATAATCTTAAAAGCTATGTATTGATATCTCTCTGTTAGTGTGTCAAGTGGGTGTAAAGCGGCATAAACACAGCAGTGAAAAGCAGCTAAACCCCATTATAAAAATAAATTACTTTGAAAAACCCATGAAACAAAGACAGTGAAAGAGAGCGAAATTCTTACACAATGCGTTCAGGGGCTGTGATGCAACCTGGATTGACCATATCTAGACCCACAGCTGGATGAGACATAAGGGTGGACACTGTTGCGGCTGAGAGGTTTGGTGAGGTTGGGTGAGCAAACGCAGACCCTTTAAAGTAATACTGCGTGGTACCCATCGCATGGGTCCCAAATCTCCAGGTTCAAGGGCATCTTCCTACATCGAAAACATGCATGAGAAACCCAGAAGATGGTACACCGTGTGATGGTGAAAAGTTTCTAAAACGCACCTCATTTCTCATCTCCTTGTGCTCGGGTTCGCCATTCCAGCCACTTTACTAGCAATCTCCCTCCTTGGAGCATCATCACCTTTAACCTCCTGTTCCGTACAGGTTGCAATTTGTCCTGAGGATGAACGGGAAGACGTGAAACCAATGAGAGACTATATCTTGGTGTTGGGACAGGCACAGGTCACTCTATTTTCCCATCAGGAAGAAGAATTAACCACAGGCTCAGCCTGCCCCCCGGAACAAGAAAAGGGCCTGAAGCCATCCTGCGCTTTTGCGGCCATCTCCCAAAAACGCGAGTTGTAAAATGGAGGTTCAGGGCACTGCAATTCACAAACCTGCAGAGTTATAAATGATAACTCTCGTCCACAAATATATTGAGGGAAGGCAACGAAGAGGATTTGAAATCAAGGCAGAATTGCAGGAAACAGATTTCAGGAGGTAGATTCGAATCGCCTTTAAAGCACATGAAAAGCGGCAAAACGTTGACAATGATGCCCTTGGCCAAAAAGGGCGTATGCGTTTTTTCCTGAATATATTCAGGAAAAAACGCATACGCCCTTTTTGGCCAACCAAGCAACCTGGAAAGGCAAATCAGCGCTACAAAGATGTCTCGCTTCCCATCGGTCAAAAGGGCCATGCTGAAAAAAGTGTCAAAACCAGAAATGCAGGACAGGCCATGGAGAAATGGGAGCCTTGCTAAACTGATGGGCGGGATGTAAATTGTCAACAGCCACTCTGGAGAAGCGTACGGTGAGTCCTGAAACGTCTAAAAAGCAAAGCTTAGAGAGCATAGGGCACTTCCACTCATGGGGGTATAAATTGGGAAAATTAAAAATCAGCAAGACACAAGCACCCCAAAGTTTAGGGCTGCTCTGTTGACAAGGACCTCCACTTCATTCCACCTTCAATATCCCAGGAAAGAGAAAAATGGATAAAGAAGTTGTGGTCCTTATGTACAATGGAATATCACTCAGCCATGAAATCAATGTCATAAGGCTAGTAGCAGCATGATGAGTGGATTTAGGTACGACGATTCTAAGTGAAATAAGTCACACAGAAAAGGACACTTCTCATAAGGTATCACTTATAAAGGGAATGTAAAAACCGTTACACTTGAACTGAATTACAAAACAGAACAGAGTCACACATGCAGAAAACACACTATGGCTGCTTAACGGGAAAGGTGAGGTGGGGTGATACATAAAACAAGGGTTTCAAATTAGCTCAGATACCGTTCCATAAACCCAATATGTAATAGACAAGACCTACTCCTTGCTCAGAGAACTGGACTCAACACGCCCTATTCACCGCACAAGAATATATCTGACTAGTAATAATCTTAAAACCTATGTATTGATATCTCTCTGTTAGTGTGTCAAGTGGGTGTAAAGCGGCGTAAACACAGCAGTGAAAAGCAGCTAAACCCCATTATAAAAATAAATTACTTTGAAAAACCCATGAAACAAAGACAGTGAAAGAGAGCGAAATTCTTACACAATGCGTTCAGGGGCTGTGATGCAACCTGGATTGACCATATCTAGACCCACAGCTGGATGAGACCTAAGGGTGGACACTGTTGCGGCTGAGAGGTTTGGTGAGGTTGGGTGAGCAAACGCAGACCCTTTAAAGTAATACTGCGTGGTACCCATCGCATGGGTCCCAAATCTCCAGGTTCAAGGGCATCTTCCTACATCGAAAACATGCATGAGAAACCCAGAAGATGGTACACCGTGTGATGGGGAAAGGTTTCTAAAACGCACCTCATTTCTCATCTCCTTGTGGCCGGGTTCGCTATTCCAGCCGCTTTACTAGCAATCTCCCTACTTGGAGCATCAGCACCTTTAACCTCCTGTTCCGTACAGGTTGCAATTTGTCCTGAGGATGAACTGGAAGACGTGGAACCAATGAGAGACTAGCTCTTGGTGTTGGGACAGGCACAGGTCACTCTATTTTCCCATCAGGAAGAAGAATTAACCACAGGCTCAGCCTGCCCCCGGAACCAGAACAGGGCCTGAAGGCATCCTGCGCTTTTGCGGCCAGCTCCCTAAAAAGCGAGTTGTAAAATGGAGGTTCAGGGCACTGCAATTCACAAACCTGCAGAGTTATAAATGATAACTCTCGTCCACAAATATATTGAGGGAAGGCAAAGAAGAGGATTTGAAATCAAGGCAGAATTGCAGGAAACAGATTTCAGGAGGTAGATTCGAATCGCCTTTAAAGCACATGAAAAGCGGCAAAACGTTGACAATGATGCCCTTGGCCAAAAAGGGCGTATGCGTTTTTTCCTGAATATATTCAGGAAAAAACGCATACGCCCTTTTTGGCCAACCAAGCAACCTGGAAAGGCAAATCAGCGCTACAAAGATGTCTCGCTTCCCATCGGTCAAAAGGGCCATGCTGAAAAAAGTCTCAAAACCAAAAATGCAGGACAGGCCATGGAGAAATGGGAGCCTTGCTACACTGATGGGCGGGATGTAAATTGTCAACAGCCACTCTGGAGAAGTGTACGGTGAGTCCTGAAACGTCTAAAAAGCAAAGCTTAGAGAGCATAGGGCACTTCCACTCATGGGGGTATAAATTGGGAAAATTAAAAATCAGCAAGACACAAGCACCCCAAAGTTTAGGGCTGCTCTGTTGACAAGGACCTCCACTTCATTCCACCTTCAATATCCCAGGAAAGAGAAAAATGGATAAAGAAGTTGTGGTCCTTATGTACAATGGAATATCACTCAGCCGTGAAATCAATGTCATAAGGCTAGTAGCAGCATGATGAGTGGATTTAGGTACGACGACTCTAAGTGAAATAAGTCACACAGAAAAGGACACTTCTCATAAGGTATCACTTATAGAGGGAATGTAAAAACCGTTACACTTGAACTGAATTACAAAACAGAACAGAGTCACACATGCAGAAAACACACTATGGCTGCTTAACGGGAAAGGTGAGGTGGGGTGATACATAAAACAAGGGTTTCAAATTAGCTCAGATACCGTTCCATAAACCCAATATGTAATAGACAAGACCTACTCCTTGCTCAGAGAACTGGACTCAACACGCCCTATTCACCGCACAAGAATATATCTGACTAGTAATAATCTTAAAAGCTATGTATTGATATCTCTCTGTTAGTGTGTCAAGTGGGTGTAAAGCGGCATAAACACAGCAGTGAAAAGCAGCTAAACCCCATTATAAAAATAAATTACTTTGAAAAACCCATGAAACAAAGACAGTGAAAGAGAGCGAAATTCTTACACAATGCGTTCAGGGGCTGTGATGCAACCTGGATTGACCATATCTAGACCCACAGCTGGATGAGACCTAAGGGTGGACACTGTTGCGGCTGAGAGGTTTGGTGAGGTTGGGTGAGCAAACGCAGACCCTTTAAAGTAATACTGCGTGGTACCCATCGCATGGGTCCCAAATCTCCAGGTTCAAGGGCATCTTCCTACATCGAAAACATGCATGAGAAACCCAGAAGATGGTACACCGTGTGATGGGGAAAAGTTTCTAAAACGCACCTCATTTCTCATCTCCTTGTGCTCGGGTTCGCCATTCCAGCCACTTTACTAGCAATCTCCCTCCTTGGAGCATCATCACCTTTAACCTCCTGTTCCGTACAGGTTGCAATTTGTCCTGAGGATGAACGGGAAGACGTGAAACCAATGAGAGACTATATCTTGGTGTTGGGACAGGCACAGGTCACTCTATTTTCCCATCAGGAAGAAGAATTAACCACAGGCTCAGCCTGCCCCCCAGAACAAGAAAAGGGCCTGAAGCCATCCTGCGCTTTTGCGGCCATCTCCCAAAAACGCGAGTTGTAAAATGGAGGTTCAGGGCACTGCAATTCACAAACCTGCAGAGTTATAAATGATAACTCTCGTCCACAAATATATTGAGGGAAGGCAACGAAGAGGATTTGAAATCAAGGCAGAATTGCAGGAAACAGATTTCAGGAGGTAGATTCGAATCGCCTTTAAAGCACATGAAAAGCGGCAAAACGTTGACAATGATGCCCTTGGCCAAAAAGGGCGTATGCGTTTTTTCCTGAATATATTCAGGAAAAAACGCATACGCCCTTTTTGGCCAACCAAGCAACCTGGAAAGGCAAATCAGCACTACAAAGATGTCTCGCTTCCCATCGGTCAAAAGGGCCATGCTGAAAAAAGTGTCAAAACCAGAAATGCAGGACAGGCCATGGAGAAATGGGAGCCTTGCTAAACTGATGGGCGGGATGTAAATTGTCAACAGCCACTCTGGAGAAGCGTACGGTGAGTCCTGAAACGTCTAAAAAGCAAAGCTTAGAGAGCATAGGGCACTTCCACTCATGGGGGTATAAATTGGGAAAATTAAAAATCAGCAAGACACAAGCACCCCAAAGTTTAGGGCTGCTCTGTTGACAAGGACCTCCACTTCATTCCACCTTCAATATCCCAGGAAAGAGAAAAATGGATAAAGAAGTTGTGGTCCTTATGTACAATGGAATATCACTCAGCCATGAAATCAATGTCATAAGGCTAGTAGCAGCATGATGAGTGGATTTAGGTACGACGATTCTAAGTGAAATAAGTCACACAGAAAAGGACACTTCTCATAAGGTATCACTGATAGAGGGAATGTAAAAACCGTTACACTTGAACTGAATTACAAAACAGAACAGAATCACACATGCAGAAAACACACTATGGCTGCTTAACGGGAAAGGTGAGGTGGGGTGATACATAAAACAAGGGTTTCAAATTAGCTCAGATACCGTTCCATAAACCCAATATGTAATAGACAAGACCTGCTCCTTGCTCAGAGAACTGGACTCAACACGCCCTATTCACCGCACAAGAATATATCTGACTGGTAATAATCTTAAAACCTATGTATAGATATCTCTCTGTTAGTGTGTCAAGTGGGTGTAAAGCGGCATAAACACAGAAGTGAAAAGCAGCTAAACCCCATTATAAAAATAAATTACTTTGAATAACCCATGAAACAAAGACAGTGAAAGAGAGCGAAATTCTTACACAATTCGTTCAGGGGCTGTGATGCAACCTGGATTGACCATATCTAGACCCACAGCTGGATGAGACATAAGGGTGGACACTCTTGGGGCTGAGAGGTTTGGTGAGGTTGGGTGAGCAAACGCAGACCCTTTACAGTAATACTGCATGGTACCCATCGCATGGGTCACAAATCTCCAGGTTCAAGGGCATCTTCCTACATCGAAAACATGCATGAGAAACCCAGAAGATGGTACACCGTGTGATGTGGAAAAGTTTCTAAAACGCACCTCATTTCTCATCTCCTTGTGGCCGGGTTCGCTATTCCAGCCGCTTTACTAGCAATCTCCCTACTTGGAGCATCAGCACCTTTAACCTCCTGTTCCGTACAGGTTGCAATTTGTCCTGAGGATGAACTGGAAGACGTGGAACCAATGAGAGACTAGCTCTTGGTGTTGGGACAGGCACAGGTCACTCTATTTTCCCATCAGGAAGAAGAATTAACCACAGGCTCAGCCTGCCCCCGGAACCAGAACAGGGCCTGAAGGCATCCTGCGCTTTTGCGGCCAGCTCCCTAAAAAGCGAGTTGTAAAATGGAGGTTCAGGGCACTGCAATTCACAAACCTGCAGAGTTATAAATGATAACTCTCGTCCACAAATATATTGAGGGAAGGCAAAGAAGAGGATTTGAAATCAAGGCAGAATTGCAGGAAACAGATTTCAGGAGGTAGATTCGAATCGCCTTTAAAGCACATGAAAAGCGGCAAAACGTTGACAATGATGCCCTTGGCCAAAAAGGGCGTATGCGTTTTTTCCTGAATATATTCAGGAAAAAACGCATACGCCCTTTTTGGCCAACCAAGCAACCTGGAAAGGCAAATCAGCGCTACAAAGATGTCTCGCTTCCCATCGGTCAAAAGGGCCATGCTGAAAAAAGTCTCAAAACCAAAAATGCAGGACAGGCCATGGAGAAATGGGAGCCTTGCTACACTGATGGGCGGGATGTAAATTGTCAACAGCCACTCTGGAGAAGTGTACGGTGAGTCCTGAAACGTCTAAAAAGCAAAGCTTAGAGAGCATAGGGCACTTCCACTCATGGGGGTATAAATTGGGAAAATTAAAAATCAGCAAGACACAAGCACCCCAAAGTTTAGGGCTGCTCTGTTGACAAGGACCTCCACTTCATTCCACCTTCAATATCCCAGGAAAGAGAAAAATGGATAAAGAAGTTGTGGTCCTTATGTACAATGGAATATCACTCAGCCATGAAATCAATGTCATAAGGCTAGTAGCAGCATGATGAGTGGATTTAGGTACGACGATTCTAAGTGAAATAAGTCACACAGAAAAGGACACTTCTCATAAGGTATCACTGATAGAGGGAATGTAAAAACCGTTACACTTGAACTGAATTACAAAACAGAACAGAGTCACACATGCAGAAAACACACTATGGCTGCTTAACGGGAAAGGTGAGGTGGGGTGATACATAAAACAAGGTTTTCAAATTAGCTCAGATACCATTCCATAAACCCAATATGTAATAGACAAGACCTACTCCTTGCTCAGAGAACTGGACTCAACACGCCCTATTCACCGCACAAGAATATATCTGACTAGTAATAATCTTAAAACCTATGTATTGATATCTCTCTGTTAGTGTGTCAAGTGGGTAAAAAGCGGCATAAACACAGCAGTGAAAAGCAGCTAAACCCCATTATAAAAATAAATTACTTTGAAAAACCCATGAAACAAAGACAGTGAAAGAGAGCGAAATTCTTACACAATGCGTTCAGGGGCTGTGATGTAACCTGGATTGACCATATCTAGACCCACAGCTGGATGAGACATAAGGGTGGACACTGTTGCGGCTGAGAGGTTTGGTGAGGTTGGGTGAGCAAACGCAGACCCTTTAAAGTAATACTGCGTGGTACCCATCGCATGGGTCCCAAATCTCCAGGTTCAAGGGCACCTTCCTACATCGAAAACATGCATGAGATACCCAGAAGATGGTACACCGTGTGATGGGGAAAGGTTTCTAAAACGCACCTCATTTCTCATCTCCTTGTGCTCGGGTTCGCCATTCCAGCCACTTTACTAGCAATCTCCCTCCTTGGAGCATCATCACCTTTAACCTCCTGTTCCGTACAGGTTGCAATTTGTCCTGAGGATGAACGGGAAGACGTGGAACCAATGAGAGACTAGCTCTTGGTGTTGGGACAGGCACAGGTCACTCTATTTTCCCATCAGGAAGAAGAATTAACCACAGGCTCAGCCTGCCACCCGGAACCAGAACAGGGCCTGAAGCCATCCTGCGCTATTGCGGCCAGCTCCCTAAAAAGCGAGTCGTAAAATGGAGGTTCAGGGCACTGCAATTCAGAAAACTGCAGACTTATAAATGATAACTCTCGTCCACAAATATATTGAGGGAAGGCAAAGAAGAGGATTTGAAATCAAGGCAGAATTGCAGGAAACAGATTTCAGGAGGTAGATTCGAATCGCCTTTAAAGCACATGAAAAGCGGCAAAACGTTGACAATGATGCCCTTGGCCAAAAAGGGCGTATGCGTTTTTTCCTGAATATATTCAGGAAAAAACGCATACGCCCTTTTTGGCCAAGCAAGCAACCTGGAAAGGCAAATCAGTGCTACAAAGAAGTCTCGCTTCCCATCGGTCAAAAGGGCCATGCTGAAAAAACTGTCAAAACCAGAAATGCAGGACATGCCATGGAGAAATGGGAGCCTTGCTACACTGATGGGCGGGATGTAAATTGCCAACAGCCACTCTGGAGAAGCGTACGGTGTGTCCTGAAACATCTAAAAAACACAGCTTAGAGAGCATAGGGCACTTCCACTCATGGGGGTATAAATTGGGAAAATGAAAAATCAGCAAGACACAAGCACCCCAAAGTTTAGGGCTGCTCTGTTGACAAGGACCTCCACTTCATTCCACCTTCAATATCCCAGGAAAGAGAAAAATGGATAAAGAAGTTGTGGTCCTTATGTACAATGGAATATCACTCAGCCATGAAATCAATGTCATAAGGCTAGTAGCAGCATGATGAGTGGATTTAGGTACGACGATTCTAAGTGAAATAAGTCACACAGAAAAGGACACTTCTCATAAGGTATCACTTATAAAGGGAATGTAAAAACCGTTACACTTGAACTGAATTACAAAACAGAACAGAGTCACACATGCAGAAAACACACTATGGCTGCTTAACGGGAAAGGTGAGGTGGGGTGATACATAAAACAAGGGTTTCAAATTAGCTCAGATACCGTTCCATAAACCCAATATGTAATAGACAAGACCTACTCCTTGCTCAGAGAACTGGACTCAACACGCCCTATTCACCGCACAAGAATATATCTGACTAGTAATAATCTTAAAACCTATGTATTGATATCTCTCTGTTAGTGTGTCAAGTGGGTGTAAAGCGGCATAAACACAGCAGTGAAAAGCAGCTAAACCCCATTATAAAAATAAATTACTTTGAAAAACCCATGAAACAAAGACAGTGAAAGAGATAGAAATTCTTACACAATGCGTTCACGGGCTGTGATGCAACCTGGATTGACCATATCTAGACCCACAGCTGGATGAGACATAAGGGTGGACACTCTTGGGGCTGAGAGGTTTGGTGAGGTTGGGTGAGCAAACGCAGACCCTTTCAACTAATACTGCGTGGTACCCATCGCATGGGTCCCAAATCTCCAGGTTCAAGGGCATCTTCCTACATCGAAAACATGCATGAGAAACCCAGAAGATGGTACACCGTGTGATGGGGAAAGGTTTCTAAAACGCACCTCATTTCTCATCTCCTTGTGCTCGGGTTCGCCATTCCAGCCACTTTACTAGCAATCTCCCTCCTTGGAGCATCATCACCTTTAACCTCCTGTTCCGTACAGGTTGCAATTTGTCCTGAGGATGAACGGGAAGACGTGAAACCAATGAGAGACTATATCTTGGTGTTGGGACAGGCACAGGTCACTCTATTTTCCCATCAGGAAGAAGAATTAACCACAGGCTCAGCCTGCCCCCCGGAACAAGAACAGGGCCTGAAGCCATCCTGCGCTTTTGCGGCCATCTCCCAAAAACGCGAGTTGTAAAATGGAGGTTCAGGGCACTGCAATTCACAAACCTGCAGAGTTATAAATGATAACTCTCGTCCACAAATATATTGAGGGAAGGCAACGAAGAGGATTTGAAATCAAGGCAGAATTGCAGGAAACAGATTTCAGGAGGTAGATTCGAATCGCCTTTAAAGCACATGAAAAGCGGCAAAACGTTGACAATGATGCCCTTGGCCAGAAAGGGCGTATGCGTTTTTTCCTGAATATATTCAGGAAAAAACGCATACGCCCTTTTTGGCCAACCAAGCAACCTGGAAAGGCAAATCAGCGCTACAAAGATGTCTCGCTTCCCATCGGTCAAAAGGGCCATGCTGAAAAAAGTGTCAAAACCAGAAATGCAGGACAGGCCATGGAGAAATGGGAGCCTTGCTACACTGATGGGCGGGATGTAAATTGTCAACAGCCACTCTGGAGAAGTGTACGGTGAGTCCTGAAACTTCTAAAAAGCAAAGCTTAGAGAGCATACGGCACTTCCACTCATGGGGGTATAAATTGGGAAAATTAAAAATCAGCAAGACACAAGCACCCCAAAGTTTAGGGCTGCTCTGTTGACAAGGACCTCCACTTCATTCCACCTTCAATATCCCAGGAAAGAGAAAAATGGATAAAGAAGTTGTAGTCCTTATGTACAATGGAATATCACTCAGCCGTGAAATCAATGTCATAAGGCTAGTAGCAGCATGATGAGTGGATTTAGGTACGACGACTCTAAGTGAAATAAGTCACACAGAAAAGGACACTTCTCATAAGGTATCACTTATAGAGGGAATGTAAAAACCGTTACACTTGAACTGAATTACAAAACAGAACAGAGTCACACATGCAGAAAACACACTATGGCTGCTTAACGGGAAAGGTGAGGTGGGGTGATACATAAAACAAGGGTTTCAAATTAGCTCAGATACCGTTCCATAAACCCAATATGTAATAGACAAGACCTACTCCTTGCTCAGAGAACTGGACTCAACACGCCCTATTCACCGCACAAGAATATATCTGACTAGTAATAATCTTAAAACCTATGTATTGATATCTCTCTGTTAGTGTGTCAAGTGGGTGTAAAGCGGCATAAACACAGCAGTGAAAAGCAGCTAAACCCCATTATAAAAATAAATTACTTTGAAAAACCCATGAAACAAAGACAGTGAAAGAGAGCGAAATTCTTACACAATGCGTTCAGGGGCTGTGATGCAACCTGGATTGACCATATCTAGACCCACAGCTGGATGAGACATAAGGGTGGACACTGTTGCGGCTGAGAGGTTTGGTGAGGTTGGGTGAGCAAACGCAGACCCTTTAAAGTAATACTGCGTGGTACCCATCGCATGGGTCCCAAATCTCCAGGTTCAAGGGCATCTTCCTACATCGAAAACATGCATGAGAAACCCAGAAGATGGTACACCGTGTGATGGTGAAAAGTTTCTAAAACGCACCTCATTTCTCATCTCCTTGTGCTCGGGTTCGCCATTCCAGCCACTTTACTAGCAATCTCCCTCCTTGGAGCATCATCACCTTTAACCTCCTGTTCCGTACAGGTTGCAATTTGTCCTGAGGATGAACGGGAAGACGTGAAACCAATGAGAGACTATATCTTGGTGTTGGGACAGGCACAGGTCACTCTATTTTCCCATCAGGAAGAAGAATTAACCACAGGCTCAGCCTGCCCCCCGGAACAAGAAAAGGGCCTGAAGCCATCCTGCGCTTTTGCGGCCATCTCCCAAAAACGCGAGTTGTAAAATGGAGGTTCAGGGCACTGCAATTCACAAACCTGCAGAGTTATAAATGATAACTCTCGTCCACAAATATATTGAGGGAAGGCAACGAAGAGGATTTGAAATCAAGGCAGAATTGCAGGAAACAGATTTCAGGAGGTAGATTCGAATCGCCTTTAAAGCACATGAAAAGCGGCAAAACGTTGACAATGATGCCCTTGGCCAAAAAGGGCGTATGCGTTTTTTCCTGAATATATTCAGGAAAAAACGCATACGCCCTTTTTGGCCAACCAAGCAACCTGGAAAGGCAAATCAGCGCTACAAAGATGTCTCGCTTCCCATCGGTCAAAAGGGCCATGCTGAAAAAAGTGTCAAAACCAGAAATGCAGGACAGGCCATGGAGAAATGGGAGCCTTGCTAAACTGATGGGCGGGATGTAAATTGTCAACAGCCACTCTGGAGAAGCGTACGGTGAGTCCTGAAACGTCTAAAAAGCAAAGCTTAGAGAGCATAGGGCACTTCCACTCATGGGGGTATAAATTGGGAAAATTAAAAATCAGCAAGACACAAGCACCCCAAAGTTTAGGGCTGCTCTGTTGACAAGGACCTCCACTTCATTCCACCTTCAATATCCCAGGAAAGAGAAAAATGGATAAAGAAGTTGTGGTCCTTATGTACAATGGAATATCACTCAGCCATGAAATCAATGTCATAAGGCTAGTAGCAGCATGATGAGTGGATTTAGGTACGACGATTCTAAGTGAAATAAGTCACACAGAAAAGGACACTTCTCATAAGGTATCACTTATAAAGGGAATGTAAAAACCGTTACACTTGAACTGAATTACAAAACAGAACAGAGTCACACATGCAGAAAACACACTATGGCTGCTTAACGGGAAAGGTGAGGTGGGGTGATACATAAAACAAGGGTTTCAAATTAGCTCAGATACCGTTCCATAAACCCAATATGTAATAGACAAGACCTACTCCTTGCTCAGAGAACTGGACTCAACACGCCCTATTCACCGCACAAGAATATATCTGACTAGTAATAATCTTAAAACCTATGTATTGATATCTCTCTGTTAGTGTGTCAAGTGGGTGTAAAGCGGCGTAAACACAGCAGTGAAAAGCAGCTAAACCCCATTATAAAAATAAATTACTTTGAAAAACCCATGAAACAAAGACAGTGAAAGAGAGCGAAATTCTTACACAATGCGTTCAGGGGCTGTGATGCAACCTGGATTGACCATATCTAGACCCACAGCTGGATGAGACCTAAGGGTGGACACTGTTGCGGCTGAGAGGTTTGGTGAGGTTGGGTGAGCAAACGCAGACCCTTTAAAGTAATACTGCGTGGTACCCATCGCATGGGTCCCAAATCTCCAGGTTCAAGGGCATCTTCCTACATCGAAAACATGCATGAGAAACCCAGAAGATGGTACACCGTGTGATGGGGAAAGGTTTCTAAAACGCACCTCATTTCTCATCTCCTTGTGGCCGGGTTCGCTATTCCAGCCGCTTTACTAGCAATCTCCCTACTTGGAGCATCAGCACCTTTAACCTCCTGTTCCGTACAGGTTGCAATTTGTCCTGAGGATGAACTGGAAGACGTGGAACCAATGAGAGACTAGCTCTTGGTGTTGGGACAGGCACAGGTCACTCTATTTTCCCATCAGGAAGAAGAATTAACCACAGGCTCAGCCTGCCCCCGGAACCAGAACAGGGCCTGAAGGCATCCTGCGCTTTTGCGGCCAGCTCCCTAAAAAGCGAGTTGTAAAATGGAGGTTCAGGGCACTGCAATTCACAAACCTGCAGAGTTATAAATGATAACTCTCGTCCACAAATATATTGAGGGAAGGCAAAGAAGAGGATTTGAAATCAAGGCAGAATTGCAGGAAACAGATTTCAGGAGGTAGATTCGAATCGCCTTTAAAGCACATGAAAAGCGGCAAAACGTTGACAATGATGCCCTTGGCCAAAAAGGGCGTATGCGTTTTTTCCTGAATATATTCAGGAAAAAACGCATACGCCCTTTTTGGCCAACCAAGCAACCTGGAAAGGCAAATCAGCGCTACAAAGATGTCTCGCTTCCCATCGGTCAAAAGGGCCATGCTGAAAAAAGTCTCAAAACCAAAAATGCAGGACAGGCCATGGAGAAATGGGAGCCTTGCTACACTGATGGGCGGGATGTAAATTGTCAACAGCCACTCTGGAGAAGTGTACGGTGAGTCCTGAAACGTCTAAAAAGCAAAGCTTAGAGAGCATAGGGCACTTCCACTCATGGGGGTATAAATTGGGAAAATTAAAAATCAGCAAGACACAAGCACCCCAAAGTTTAGGGCTGCTCTGTTGACAAGGACCTCCACTTCATTCCACCTTCAATATCCCAGGAAAGAGAAAAATGGATAAAGAAGTTGTGGTCCTTATGTACAATGGAATATCACTCAGCCGTGAAATCAATGTCATAAGGCTAGTAGCAGCATGATGAGTGGATTTAGGTACGACGACTCTAAGTGAAATAAGTCACACAGAAAAGGACACTTCTCATAAGGTATCACTTATAGAGGGAATGTAAAAACCGTTACACTTGAACTGAATTACAAAACAGAACAGAGTCACACATGCAGAAAACACACTATGGCTGCTTAACGGGAAAGGTGAGGTGGGGTGATACATAAAACAAGGGTTTCAAATTAGCTCAGATACCGTTCCATAAACCCAATATGTAATAGACAAGACCTACTCCTTGCTCAGAGAACTGGACTCAACACGCCCTATTCACCGCACAAGAATATATCTGACTAGTAATAATCTTAAAAGCTATGTATTGATATCTCTCTGTTAGTGTGTCAAGTGGGTGTAAAGCGGCATAAACACAGCAGTGAAAAGCAGCTAAACCCCATTATAAAAATAAATTACTTTGAAAAACCCATGAAACAAAGACAGTGAAAGAGAGCGAAATTCTTACACAATGCGTTCAGGGGCTGTGATGCAACCTGGATTGACCATATCTAGACCCACAGCTGGATGAGACCTAAGGGTGGACACTGTTGCGGCTGAGAGGTTTGGTGAGGTTGGGTGAGCAAACGCAGACCCTTTAAAGTAATACTGCGTGGTACCCATCGCATGGGTCCCAAATCTCCAGGTTCAAGGGCATCTTCCTACATCGAAAACATGCATGAGAAACCCAGAAGATGGTACACCGTGTGATGGGGAAAAGTTTCTAAAACGCACCTCATTTCTCATCTCCTTGTGCTCGGGTTCGCCATTCCAGCCACTTTACTAGCAATCTCCCTCCTTGGAGCATCATCACCTTTAACCTCCTGTTCCGTACAGGTTGCAATTTGTCCTGAGGATGAACGGGAAGACGTGAAACCAATGAGAGACTATATCTTGGTGTTGGGACAGGCACAGGTCACTCTATTTTCCCATCAGGAAGAAGAATTAACCACAGGCTCAGCCTGCCCCCCAGAACAAGAAAAGGGCCTGAAGCCATCCTGCGCTTTTGCGGCCATCTCCCAAAAACGCGAGTTGTAAAATGGAGGTTCAGGGCACTGCAATTCACAAACCTGCAGAGTTATAAATGATAACTCTCGTCCACAAATATATTGAGGGAAGGCAACGAAGAGGATTTGAAATCAAGGCAGAATTGCAGGAAACAGATTTCAGGAGGTAGATTCGAATCGCCTTTAAAGCACATGAAAAGCGGCAAAACGTTGACAATGATGCCCTTGGCCAAAAAGGGCGTATGCGTTTTTTCCTGAATATATTCAGGAAAAAACGCATACGCCCTTTTTGGCCAACCAAGCAACCTGGAAAGGCAAATCAGCGCTACAAAGATGTCTCGCTTCCCATCGGTCAAAAGGGCCATGCTGAAAAAAGTGTCAAAACCAGAAATGCAGGACAGGCCATGGAGAAATGGGAGCCTTGCTAAACTGATGGGCGGGATGTAAATTGTCAACAGCCACTCTGGAGAAGCGTACGGTGAGTCCTGAAACGTCTAAAAAGCAAAGCTTAGAGAGCATAGGGCACTTCCACTCATGGGGGTATAAATTGGGAAAATTAAAAATCAGCAAGACACAAGCACCCCAAAGTTTAGGGCTGCTCTGTTGACAAGGACCTCCACTTCATTCCACCTTCAATATCCCAGGAAAGAGAAAAATGGATAAAGAAGTTGTGGTCCTTATGTACAATGGAATATCACTCAGCCATGAAATCAATGTCATAAGGCTAGTAGCAGCATGATGAGTGGATTTAGGTACGACGATTCTAAGTGAAATAAGTCACACAGAAAAGGACACTTCTCATAAGGTATCACTGATAGAGGGAATGTAAAAACCGTTACACTTGAACTGAATTACAAAACAGAACAGAGTCACACATGCAGAAAACACACTATGGCTGCTTAACGGGAAAGGTGAGGTGGGGTGATACATAAAACAAGGGTTTCAAATTAGCTCAGATACCGTTCCATAAACCCAATATGTAATAGACAAGACCTGCTCCTTGCTCAGAGAACTGGACTCAACACGCCCTATTCACCGCACAAGAATATATCTGACTGGTAATAATCTTAAAACCTATGTATAGATATCTCTCTGTTAGTGTGTCAAGTGGGTGTAAAGCGGCATAAACACAGAAGTGAAAAGCAGCTAAACCCCATTATAAAAATAAATTACTTTGAATAACCCATGAAACAAAGACAGTGAAAGAGAGCGAAATTCTTACACAATTCGTTCAGGGGCTGTGATGCAACCTGGATTGACCATATCTAGACCCACAGCTGGATGAGACATAAGGGTGGACACTCTTGGGGCTGAGAGGTTTGGTGAGGTTGGGTGAGCAAACGCAGACCCTTTACAGTAATACTGCATGGTACCCATCGCATGGGTCACAAATCTCCAGGTTCAAGGGCATCTTCCTACATCGAAAACATGCATGAGAAACCCAGAAGATGGTACACCGTGTGATGTGGAAAAGTTTCTAAAACGCACCTCATTTCTCATCTCCTTGTGGCCGGGTTCGCTATTCCAGCCGCTTTACTAGCAATCTCCCTACTTGGAGCATCAGCACCTTTAACCTCCTGTTCCGTACAGGTTGCAATTTGTCCTGAGGATGAACTGGAAGACGTGGAACCAATGAGAGACTAGCTCTTGGTGTTGGGACAGGCACAGGTCACTCTATTTTCCCATCAGGAAGAAGAATTAACCACAGGCTCAGCCTGCCCCCGGAACCAGAACAGGGCCTGAAGGCATCCTGCGCTTTTGCGGCCAGCTCCCTAAAAAGCGAGTTGTAAAATGGAGGTTCAGGGCACTGCAATTCACAAACCTGCAGAGTTATAAATGATAACTCTCGTCCACAAATATATTGAGGGAAGGCAAAGAAGAGGATTTGAAATCAAGGCAGAATTGCAGGAAACAGATTTCAGGAGGTAGATTCGAATCGCCTTTAAAGCACATGAAAAGCGGCAAAACGTTGACAATGATGCCCTTGGCCAAAAAGGGCGTATGCGTTTTTTCCTGAATATATTCAGGAAAAAACGCATACGCCCTTTTTGGCCAACCAAGCAACCTGGAAAGGCAAATCAGCGCTACAAAGATGTCTCGCTTCCCATCGGTCAAAAGGGCCATGCTGAAAAAAGTCTCAAAACCAAAAATGCAGGACAGGCCATGGAGAAATGGGAGCCTTGCTACACTGATGGGCGGGATGTAAATTGTCAACAGCCACTCTGGAGAAGTGTACGGTGAGTCCTGAAACGTCTAAAAAGCAAAGCTTAGAGAGCATAGGGCACTTCCACTCATGGGGGTATAAATTGGGAAAATTAAAAATCAGCAAGACACAAGCACCCCAAAGTTTAGGGCTGCTCTGTTGACAAGGACCTCCACTTCATTCCACCTTCAATATCCCAGGAAAGAGAAAAATGGATAAAGAAGTTGTGGTCCTTATGTACAATGGAATATCACTCAGCCATGAAATCAATGTCATAAGGCTAGTAGCAGCATGATGAGTGGATTTAGGTACGACGATTCTAAGTGAAATAAGTCACACAGAAAAGGACACTTCTCATAAGGTATCACTGATAGAGGGAATGTAAAAACCGTTACACTTGAACTGAATTACAAAACAGAACAGAGTCACACATGCAGAAAACACACTATGGCTGCTTAACGGGAAAGGTGAGGTGGGGTGATACATAAAACAACGTTTTCAAATTAGCTCAGATACCATTCCATAAACCCAATATGTAATAGACAAGACCTACTCCTTGCTCAGAGAACTGGACTCAACACGCCCTATTCACCGCACAAGAATATATCTGACTAGTAATAATCTTAAAACCTATGTATTGATATCTCTCTGTTAGTGTGTCAAGTGGGTGTAAAGCGGCATAAACACAGCAGTGAAAAGCAGCTAAACCCCATTATAAAAATAAATTACTTTGAAAAACCCATGAAACAAAGACAGTGAAAGAGAGCGAAATTCTTACACAATGCGTTCAGGGGCTGTGATGTAACCTGGATTGACCATATCTAGACCCACAGCTGGATGAGACATAAGGGTGGACACTGTTGCGGCTGAGAGGTTTGGTGAGGTTGGGTGAGCAAACGCAGACCCTTTAAAGTAATACTGCGTGGTACCCATCGCATGGGTCCCAAATCTCCAGGTTCAAGGGCACCTTCCTACATCGAAAACATGCATGAGATACCCAGAAGATGGTACACCGTGTGATGGGGAAAGGTTTCTAAAACGCACCTCATTTCTCATCTCCTTGTGCTCGGGTTGGCCATTCCAGCCACTTTACTAGCAATCTCCCTCCTTGGAGCATCATCACCTTTAACCTCCTGTTCCGTACAGGTTGCAATTTGTCCTGAGGATGAACGGGAAGACGTGGAACCAATGAGAGACTAGCTCTTGGTGTTGGGACAGGCACAGGTCACTCTATTTTCCTATCAGGAAGAAGAATTAACCACAGGCTCAGCCTGCCACCCGGAACCAGAACAGGGCCTGAAGCCATCCTGCGCTATTGCGGCCAGCTCCCTAAAAAGTGAGTCGTAAAATGGAGGTTCAGGGCACTGCAATTCAGAAAACTGCAGACTTATAAATGATAACTCTCGTCCACAAATATATTGAGGGAAGGCAAAGAAGAGGATTTGAAATCAAGGCAGAATTGCAGGAAACAGATTTCAGGAGGTAGATTCGAATCGCCTTTAAAGCACATGAAAAGCGGCAAAACGTTGACAATGATGCCCTTGGCCAAAAAGGGCGTATGCGTTTTTTCCTGAATATATTCAGGAAAAAACGCATACGCCCTTTTTGGCCAAGCAAGCAACCTGGAAAGGCAAATCAGTGCTACAAAGAAGTCTCGCTTCCCATCGGTCAAAAGGGCCATGCTGAAAAAACTGTCAAAACCAGAAATGCAGGACATGCCATGGAGAAATGGGAGCCTTGCTACACTGATGGGCGGGATGTAAATTGCCAACAGCCACTCTGGAGAAGCGTACGGTGTGTCCTGAAACATCTAAAAAACACAGCTTAGAGAGCATAGGGCACTTCCACTCATGGGGGTATAAATTGGGAAAATTAAAAATCAGCAAGACACAAGCACCCCAAAGTATAGGGCTGCTCTGTTGACAAGGACCTCCACTTCATTCCACCTTCAATATCCCAGGAAAGAGAAAAATGGATAAAGAAGTTGTGGTCCTTATGTACAATGGAATATCACTCAGCCATGAAATCAATGTCATAAGGCTAGTAGCAGCATGATGAGTGGATTTAGGTACGACGATTCTAAGTGAAATAAGTCACACAGAAAAGGACACTTCTCATAAGGTATCACTTATAAAGGGAATGTAAAAACCGTTACACTTGAACTGAATTACAAAACAGAACAGAGTCACACATGCAGAAAACACACTATGGCTGCTTAACGGGAAAGGTGAGGTGGGGTGATACATAAAACAAGGGTTTCAAATTAGCTCAGATACCGTTCCATAAACCCAATATGTAATAGACAAGACCTACTCCTTGCTCAGAGAACTGGACTCAACACGCCCTATTCACCGCACAAGAATATATCTGACTAGTAATAATCTTAAAACCTATGTATTGATATCTCTCTGTTACTGTGTCAAGTGGGTGTAAAGCGGCCTAAACACAGCAGTGAAAAGCAGCTAAACCCCATTATAAAAATAAATTACTTTGAAAAACCCATGAAACAAAGACAGTGAAAGAGATAGAAATTCTTACACAATGCGTTCACGGGCTGTGATGCAACCTGGATTGACCATATCTAGACCCACAGCTGGATGAGACATAAGGGTGGACACTCTTGGGGCTGAGAGGTTTGGTGAGGTTGGGTGAGCAAACGCAGACCCTTTCAACTAACACTGCGTGGTACCCATCGCATGGGTCCCAAATCTCCAGGTTCAAGGGCATCTTCCTACATCGAAAACATGCATGAGAAACCCAGAAGATGGTACACCGTGTGATGGGGAAAGGTTTCTAAAACGCACCTCATTTCTCATCTCCTTGTGCTCGGGTTCGCCATTCCAGCCACTTTACTAGCAATCTCCCTCCTTGGAGCATCATCACCTTTAACCTCCTGTTCCGTACAGGTTGCAATTTGTCCTGAGGATGAACGGGAAGACGTGAAACCAATGAGAGACTATATCTTGGTGTTGGGACAGGCACAGGTCACTCTATTTTCCCATCAGGAAGAAGAATTAACCACAGGCTCAGCCTGCCCCCCGGAACAAGAACAGGGCCTGAAGCCATCCTGCGCTTTTGCGGCCATCTCCCAAAAACGCGAGTTGTAAAATGGAGGTTCAGGGCACTGCAATTCACAAACCTGCAGAGTTATAAATGATAACTCTCGTCCACAAATATATTGAGGGAAGGCAACGAAGAGGATTTGAAATCAAGGCAGAATTGCAGGAAACAGATTTCAGGAGGTAGATTCGAATCGCCTTTAAAGCACATGAAAAGCGGCAAAACGTTGACAATGATGCCCTTGGCCAAAAAGGGCGTATGCGTTTTTTCCTGAATATATTCAGGAAAAAACGCATACGCCCTTTTTGGCCAACCAAGCAACCTGGAAAGGCAAATCAGCGCTACAAAGATGTCTCGCTTCCCATCGGTCAAAAGGGCCATGCTGAAAAAAGTGTCAAAACCAGAAATGCAGGACAGGCCATGGAGAAATGGGAGCCTTGCTAAACTGATGGGCGGGATGTAAATTGTCAACAGCCACTCTGGAGAAGCGTACGGTGAGTCCTGAAACGTCTAAAAAGCAAAGCTTAGAGAGCATAGGGCACTTCCACTCATGGGGGTATAAATTGGGAAAATTAAAAATCAGCAAGACACAAGCACCCCAAAGTTTAGGGCTGCTCTGTTGACAAGGACCTCCACTTCATTCCACCTTCAATATCCCAGGAAAGAGAAAAATGGATAAAGAAGTTGTGGTCCTTATGTACAATGGAATATCACTCAGCCATGAAATCAATGTCATAAGGCTAGTAGCAGCATGATGAGTGGATTTAGGTACGACGATTCTAAGTGAAATAAGTCACACAGAAAAGGACACTTCTCATAAGGTATCACTGATAGAGGGAATGTAAAAACCGTTACACTTGAACTGAATTACAAAACAGAACAGAGTCACACATGCAGAAAACACACTATGGCTGCTTAACGGGAAAGGTGAGGTGGGGTGATACATAAAACAAGGGTTTCAAATTAGCTCAGATACCGTTCCATAAACCCAATATGTAATAGACAAGACCTACTCCTTGCTCAGAGAACTGGACTCAACACGCCCTATTCACCGCACAAGAATATATCTGACTGGTAATAATCTTAAAACCTATGTATAGATATCTCTCTGTTAGTGTGTCAAGTGGGTGTAAAGCGGCATAAACACAGAAGTGAAAAGCAGCTAAACCCCATTATAAAAATAAATTACTTTGAATAACCCATGAAACAAAGACAGTGAAAGAGAGCGAAATTCTTACACAATTCGTTCAGGGGCTGTGATGCAACCTGGATTGACCATATCTAGACCCACAGCTGGATGAGACATAAGGGTGGACACTCTTGGGGCTGAGAGGTTTGGTGAGGTTGGGTGAGCAAACGCAGACCCTTTACAGTAATACTGCATGGTACCCATCGCATGGGTCACAAATCTCCAGGTTCAAGGGCATCTTCCTACATCGAAAACATGCATGAGAAACCCAGAAGATGGTACACCGTGTGATGTGGAAAAGTTTCTAAAACGCACCTCATTTCTCATCTCCTTGTGGCCGGGTTCGCTATTCCAGCCGCTTTACTAGCAATCTCCCTACTTGGAGCATCAGCACCTTTAACCTCCTGTTCCGTACAGGTTGCAATTTGTCCTGAGGATGAACTGGAAGACGTGGAACCAATGAGAGACTAGCTCTTGGTGTTGGGACAGGCACAGGTCACTCTATTTTCCCATCAGGAAGAAGAATTAACCACAGGCTCAGCCTGCCCCCGGAACCAGAACAGGGCCTGAAGGCATCCTGCGCTTTTGCGGCCAGCTCCCTAAAAAGCGAGTTGTAAAATGGAGGTTCAGGGCACTGCAATTCACAAACCTGCAGAGGTATAAATGATAACTCTCGTCCACAAATATATTGAGGGAAGGCAAAGAAGAGGATTTGAAATCAAGGCAGAATTGCAGGAAACAGATTTCAGGAGGTAGATTCGAATCGCCTTTAAAGCACATGAAAAGCGGCAAAACGTTGACAATGATGCCCTTGGCCAAAAAGGGCGTATGCGTTTTTTCCTGAATATATTCAGGAAAAAACGCATACGCCCTTTTTGGCCAACCAAGCAACCTGGAAAGGCAAATCAGCGCTACAAAGATGTCTCGCTTCCCATCGGTCAAAAGGGCCATGCTGAAAAAAGTCTCAAAACCAAAAATGCAGGACAGGCCATGGAGAAATGGGAGCCTTGCTACACTGATCGGCGGGATGTAAATTGTCAACAGCCACTCTGGAGAAGTGTACGGTGAGTCCTGAAACGTCTAAAAAGCAAAGCTTAGAGAGCATAGGGCACTTCCACTCATGGGGGTATAAATTGGGAAAATTAAAAATCAGCAAGACACAAGCACCCCAAAGTTTAGGGCTGCTCTGTTGACAAGGACCTCCACTTCATTCCACCTTCAATATCCCAGGAAAGAGAAAAATGGATAAAGAATTTGTGGTCCTTATGTACAATGGAATATCACTCAGCTGTGAAATCAATGTCATAAGGCTAGTAGCAGCATGATGAGTGGATTTAGGTACGACGACTCTAAGTGAAATAAGTCACACAGAAAAGGACACTTCTCATAAGGTATCACTTATAGAGGGAATGTAAAAACCGTTACACTTGAACTGAATTACAAAACAGAACAGAGTCACACATGCAGAAAACACACTATGGCTGCTTAACGGGAAAGGTGAGGTGGGGTGATACATAAAACAAGGGTTTCAAATTAGCTCAGATACCGTTCCATAAACCCAATATGTAATAGACAAGACCTACTCCTTGCTCAGAGAACTGGACTCAACACGCCCTATTCACCGCACAAGAATATATCTGACTAGTAATAATCTTAAAAGCTATGTATTGATATCTCTCTGTTAGTGTGTCAAGTGGGTGTAAAGCGGCATAAACACAGCAGTGAAAAGCAGCTAAACCCCATTATAAAAATAAATTACTTTGAAAAACCCATGAAACAAAGACAGTGAAAGAGAGCGAAATTCTTACACAATGCGTTCAGGGGCTGTGATGCAACCTGGATTGACCATATCTAGACCCACAGCTGGATGAGACATAAGGGTGGACACTGTTGCGGCTGAGAGGTTAGGTGAGGTTGGGTGAGCAAACGCAGACCCTTTAAAGTAATACTGCGTGGTACCCATCGCATGGGTCCCAAATCTCCAGGTTCAAGGGCATCTTCCTACATCGAAAACATGCATGAGAAACCCAGAAGATGGTACACCGTGTGATGGGGAAAAGTTTCTAAAACGCACCTCATTTCTCATTTCCTTGTGCTCGGGTTCGCCATTCCAGCCACTTTACTAGCAATCTCCCTCCTTGGAGCATCATCACCTTTAACCTCCTGTTCCGTACAGGTTGCAATTTGTCCTGAGGATGAACGGGAAGACGTGAAACCAATGAGAGACTATATCTTGGTGTTGGGACAGGCACAGGTCACTCTATTTTCCCATCAGGAAGAAGAATTAACCACAGGCTCAGCCTGCCCCCCGGAACAAGAACAGGGCCTGAAGCCATCCTGCGCTTTTGCGGCCATCTCCCAAAAACGCGAGTTGTAAAATGGAGGTTCAGGGCACTGCAATTCACAAACCTGCAGAGTTATAAATGATAACTCTCGTCCACAAATATATTGAGGGAAGGCAACGAAGAGGATTTGAAATCAAGGCAGAATTGCAGGAAACAGATTTCAGGAGGTAGATTCGAATCGCCTTTAAAGCACATGAAAAGCGGCAAAACGTTGACAATGATGCCCTTGGCCAAAAAGGGCGTATGCGTTTTTTCCTGAATATATTCAGGAAAAAACGCATACGCCCTTTTTGGCCAACCAAGCAACCTGGAAAGGCAAATCAGCGCTACAAAGATGTCTCGCTTCCCATCGGTCAAAAGGGCCATGCTGAAAAAAGTGTCAAAACCAGAAATGCAGGACAGGCCATGGAGAAATGGGAGCCTTGCTAAACTGATGGGCGGGATGTAAATTGTCAACAGCCACTCTGGAGAAGCGTACGGTGAGTCCTGAAACGTCTAAAAAGCAAAGCTTAGAGAGCATAGGGCACTTCCACTCATGGGGGTATAAATTGGGAAAATTAAAAATCAGCAAGACACAAGCACCCCAAAGTTTAGGGCTGCTCTGTTGACAAGGACCTCCACTTCATTCCACCTTCAATATCCCAGGAAAGAGAAAAATGGATAAAGAAGTTGTGGTCCTTATGTACAATGGAATATCACTCAGCCATGAAATCAATGTCATAAGGCTAGTAGCAGCATGATGAGTGGATTTAGGTACGACGATTCTAAGTGAAATAAGTCACACAGAAAAGGACACTTCTCATAAGGTATCACTGATAGAGGGAATGTAAAAACCGTTACACTTGAACTGAATTACAAAACAGAACAGAGTCACACATGCAGAAAACACACTATGGCTGCTTAACGGGAAAGGTGAGGTGGGGTGATACATAAAACAAGGGTTTCAAATTAGCTCAGATACCGTTCCATAAACCCAATATGTAATAGACAAGACCTACTCCTTGCTCACAGAACTGGACTCAACACGCCCTATTCACCGCACAAGAATATATCTGACTGGTAATAATCTTAAAACCTATGTATAGATATCTCTCTGTTAGTGTGTCAAGTGGGTGTAAAGCGGCATAAACACAGAAGTGAAAAGCAGCTAAACCCCATTATAAAAATAAATTACTTTGAATAACCCATGAAACAAAGACAGTGAAAGAGAGCGAAATTCTTACACAATTCGTTCAGGGGCTGTGATGCAACCTGGATTGACCATATCTAGACCCACAGCTGGATGAGACATAAGGGTGGACAGTCTTGGGGCTGAGAGGTTTGGTGAGGTTGGGTGAGCAAACGCAGACCCTTTACAGTAATACTGCATGGTACCCATCGCATGGGTCACAAATCTCCAGGTTCAAGGGCATCTTCCTACATCGAAAACATGCATGAGAAACCCAGAAGATGGTACACCGTGTGATGTGGAAAAGTTTCTAAAACGCACCTCATTTCTCATCTCCTTGTGGCCGGGTTCGCTATTCCAGCCGCTTTACTAGCAATCTCCCTACTTGGAGCATCAGCACCTTTAACCTCCTGTTCCGTACAGGTTGCAATTTGTCCTGAGGATGAACTGGAAGACGTGGAACCAATGAGAGACTAGCTCTTGGTGTTGGGACAGGCACAGGTCACTCTATTTTCCCATCAGGAAGAAGAATTAACCACAGGCTCAGCCTGCCCCCGGAACCAGAACAGGGCCTGAAGGCATCCTGCGCTTTTGCAGCCAGCTCCCTAAAAAGCGAGTTGTAAAATGGAGGTTCAGGGCACTGCAATTCACAAACCTGCAGAGGTATAAATGATAACTCTCGTCCACAAATATATTGAGGGAAGGCAAAGAAGAGGATTTGAAATCAAGGCAGAATTGCAGGAAACAGATTTCAGGAGGTAGATTCGAATCGCCTTTAAAGCACATGAAAAGCGGCAAAACGTTGACAATGATGCCTTTGGCCAAAAAGGGCGTATGCGTTTTTTCCTGAATATATTCAGGAAAAAACGCATACGCCCTTTTTGGCCAACCAAGCAACCTGGAAAGGCAAATCAGCGTTACAAAGATGTCTCGCTTCCCATCGGTCAAAAGGGCCATGCTGAAAAAAGTCTCAAAACCAAAAATGCAGGACAGGCCATGGAGAAATGGGAGCCTTGCTACACTGATGGGCGGGATGTAAATTGTCAACAGCCACTCTGGAGAAGTGTACGGTGAGTCCTGAAACGTCTAAAAAGCAAAGCTTAGAGAGCATAGGGCACTTCCACTCATGGGGGTATAAATTGGGAAAATTAAAAATCAGCAAGACACAAGCACCCCAAAGTTTAGGGCTGCTCTGTTGACAAGGACCTCCACTTCATTCCACCTTCAATATCCCAGGAAAGAGAAAAATGGATAAAGAAGTTGTGGTCCTTATGTACAATGGAATATCACTCAGCCATGAAATCAATGTCATAAGGCTAGTAGCAGCATGATGAGTGGATTTAGGTACGACGATTCTAAGTGAAATAAGTCACACAGAAAAGGACACTTCTCATAAGGTATCACTTATAGAGGGAATGTAAAAACCGTTACACTTGAACTGTATTACAAAACAGAACAGAGTCACACATGCAGAAAACACACTATGGCTGCTTAACGGGAAAGGTGAGGTGGGGTGATACATAAAACAAGGGTTTCAAATTAGCTCAGATACCGTTCCATAAACCCAATATGTAATAGACAAGACCTACTCCTTGCTCAGAGAACTGGACTCAACACGCCCTATTCACCGCACAAGAATATATCTGACTAGTAATAATCTTAAAACCTATGTATTGATATCTCTCTGTTAGTGTGTCAAGTGGGTGTAAAGCGGCATAAACACAGCAGTGAAAAGCAGCTAAACCCCATTATAAAAATAAATTACTTTGAAAAACCCATGAAACAAAGACAGTGAAAGACAGCGAAATTCTTACACAATGCGTTCAGGGGCTGTGATGCAACCTGGATTGACCATATCTAGACCCACAGCTGGATGAGACATAAGGGTGGACACTGTTGCGGCTGAGAGGTATGGTGAGGTTGGGTGAGCAAACGCAGCCCCTTTAAAGTAATACTGTGTGGTACTCATCGCATGGGTCCCAAATCTCCAGGTTCAAGGGCATCTTCCTACATCGAAAACATGCATGAGAAACCCAGAAGATGGTACACCGTGTGATGTGGAAAGGTTTCTAAAACGCACCTCATTTCTCATCTCCTTGTGCCCGGGTTCGCTATTCCAGCCGCTTTAATAGCAATCTCCCTACTTGGAGCATCATCACCTTTAACCTCCTGTTCCGTACAGGTTGCAATTTGTCCTGAGGATGAACGGGAAGACGTGGAACCAATGAGAGACTAGCTCTTGGTGTTGGCACAGGCACAGGTCACTCTATTTTCCCATCAGGAAGAAGAATTAACCACAGGCTCAGCCTGCCCCCCGGAACAAGAACAGGGCCTGAAGCCATCCTGCGCTTTTGCGGCCATCTCCCAAAAACGCGAGTTGTAAAATGGAGGTTCAGGGCACTGCAATTCACAAACCTGCAGAGTTATAAATGATAACTCTCGTCCACAAATATATTGAGGGAAGGCAACGAAGAGGATTTGAAATCAAGGCAGAATTGCAGGAAACAGATTTCAGGAGGTAGATTCGAATCGCCTTTAAAGCACATGAAAAGCGGCAAAACGTTGACAATGATGCCCTTGGCCAAAAAGGGCGTATGCGTTTTTTCCTGAATATATTCAGGAAAAAACGCATACGCCCTTTTTGGCCAACCAAGCAACCTGGAAAGGCAAATCAGCGCTACAAAGATGTCTCGCTTCCCATCGGTCAAAAGGGCCATGCTGAAAAAAGTGTCAAAACCAGAAATGCAGGACAGGCCATGGAGAAATGGGAGCCTTGCTACACTGATGGGCGGGATGTAAATTGTCAACAGCCACTCTGGAGAAGCGTACGGTGAGTCCTGAAACGTCTAAAAAGCAAAGCTTAGAGAGCATAGGGCACTTCCACTCATGGGGGTATAAATTGGGAAAATTAAAAATCAGCAAGACACAAGCACCCCAAAGTTTAGGGCTGCTCTGTTGACAAGGACCTCCACTTCATTCCACCTTCAATATCCCAGGAAAGAGAAAAATGGATAAAGAAGTTGTGGTCCTTATGTACAATGGAATATCACTCAGCCATGAAATCAATGTCATAAGGCTAGTAGCAGCATGATGAGTGGATTTAGGTACGACGATTCTAAGTGAAATAAGTCACACAGAAAAGGACACTTCTCATAAGGTATCACTGATAGAGGGAATGTAAAAACCGTTACACTTGAACTGAATTACAAAACAGAACAGAGTCACACATGCAGAAAACACACTATGGCTGCTTAACGGGAAAGGTGAGGTGGGGTGATACATAAAACAAGGGTTTCAAATTAGCTCAGATACCGTTCCATAAACCCAATATGTAATAGACAAGACCTACTCCTTGCTCAGAGAACTGGACTCAACACGCCCTATTCACCGCACAAGAATATATCTGACTAGTAATAATCTTAAAAGCTATGTATTGATATCTCTCTGTTAGTGTGTCAAGTGGGTGTAAAGCGGCATAAACACAGCAGTGAAAAGCAGCTAAACCCCATTATAAAAATAAATTACTTTGAAAAACCCATGAAACAAAGACAGTGAAAGAGAGAGAAATTCTTACACAATGCGTTCAGGGGCTGTGATGCAACCTGGATTGACCATATCTAGACCCACAGCTGGATGAGACCTAAGGGTGGACACTGTTGCGGCTGAGAGGTTTGGTGAGGTTGGGTGAGCAAACGCAGCCCCTTTAAAGTAATACTGCGTGGTACCCATCGCATGGGTCCCAAATCTCCAGGTTCAAGGGCATCTTCCTACATCGAAAACATGCATGAGAAACCCAGAAGATGGTACACCGTGTGATGTGGAAAGGTTTCTAAAACGCACCTCATTTCTCATCTCCTTGTGGCCGGGTTCGCTATTCCAGCCGCTTTACTAGCAATCTCCCTACTTGGAGCATCAGCACCTTTAACCTCCTGTTCCGTACAGGTTGCAATTTGTCCTGAGGATGAACTGGAAGACGTGGAACCAATGAGAGACTAGCTCTTGGTGTTGGGACAGGCACAGGTCACTCTATTTTCCCATCAGGAAGAAGAATTAACCACAGGCTCAGCCTGCCCCCGGAACCAGAACAGGGCCTGAAGGCATCCTGCGCTTTTGCGGCCAGCTCCCTAAAAAGCGAGTTGTAAAATGGAGGTTCAGGGCACTGCAATTCACAAACCTGCAGAGTTATAAATGATAACTCTCGTCCACAAATATATTGAGGGAAGGCAAAGAAGAGGATTTGAAATCAAGGCAGAATTGCAGGAAACAGATTTCAGGAGGTAGATTCGAATCGCCTTTAAAGCACATGAAAAGCGGCAAAACGTTGACAATGATGCCCTTGGCCAAAAAGGGCGTATGCGTTTTTTCCTGAATATATTCAGGAAAAAACGCATACGCCCTTTTTGGCCAACCAAGCAACCTGGAAAGGCAAATCAGCGCTACAAAGATGTCTCGCTTCCCATCGGTCAAAAGGGCCATGCTGAAAAAAGTCTCAAAACCAAAAATGCAGGACAGGCCATGGAGAAATGGGAGCCTTGCTACACTGATGGGCGGGATGTAAATTGTCAACAGCCACTCTGGAGAAGTGTACGGTGAGTCCTGAAACGTCTAAAAAGCAAAGCTTAGAGAGCATAGGGCACTTCCACTCATGGGGGTATAAATTGGGAAAATTAAAAATCAGCAAGACACAAGCACCCCAAAGTTTAGGGCTGCTCTGTTGACAAGGACCTCCACTTCATTCCACCTTCAATATCCCAGGAAAGAGAAAAATGGATAAAGAAGTTGTGGTCCTTATGTACAATGGAATATCACTCAGCCGTGAAATCAATGTCATAAGGCTAGTAGCAGCATGATGAGTGGATTTAGGTACGACGATTCTAAGTGAAATAAGTCACACAGAAAAGGACACTTCTCATAAGGTATCACTTATAGAGGGAATGTAAAAACCGTTACACTTGAACTGTATTACAAAACAGAACAGAGTCACACATGCAGAAAACACACTATGGCTGCTTAACGGGAAAGGTGAGGTGGGGTGATACATAAAACAAGGGTTTCAAATTAGCTCAGATACCGTTCCATAAACCCAATATGTAATAGACAAGACCTACTCCTTGCTCAGAGAACTGGACTCAACACGCCCTATTCACCGCACAAGAATATATCTGACTAGTAATAATCTTAAAACCTATGTATTGATATCTCTCTGTTAGTGTGTCAAGTGGGTGTAAAGCGGCATAAACACAGCAGTGAAAAGCAGCTAAACCCCATTATAAAAATAAATTACTTTGAAAAACCCATGAAACAAAGACAGTGAAAGAGAGCGAAATTCTTACACAATGCGTTCAGGGGCTGTGATGCAACCTGGATTGACCATATCTAGACCCACAGCTGGATGAGACATAAGGGTGGACACTGTTGCGGCTGAGAGGTATGGTGAGGTTGGGTGAGCAAACGCAGCCCCTTTAAAGTAATACTGTGTGGTACTCATCGCATGGGTCCCAAATCTCCAGGTTCAAGGGCATCTTCCTACATCGAAAACATGCATGAGAAACCCAGAAGATGGTACACCGTGTGATGTGGAAAGGTTTCTAAAACGCACCTCATTTCTCATCTCCTTGTGCCCGGGTTCGCTATTCCAGCCGCTTTAATAGCAATCTCCCTACTTGGAGCATCATCACCTTTAACCTCCTGTTCCGTACAGGTTGCAATTTGTCCTGAGGATGAACGGGAAGACGTGGAACCAATGAGAGACTAGCTCTTGGTGTTGGCACAGGCACAGGTCACTCTATTTTCCCATCAGGAAGAAGAATTAACCACAGGCTCAGCCTGCCCCCCGGAACAAGAACAGGGCCTGAAGCCATCCTGCGCTTTTGCGGCCATCTCCCAAAAACGCGAGTTGTAAAATGGAGGTTCAGGGCACTGCAATTCACAAACCTGCAGAGTTATAAATGATAACTCTCGTCCACAAATATATTGAGGGAAGGCAACGAAGAGGATTTGAAATCAAGGCAGAATTGCAGGAAACAGATTTCAGGAGGTAGATTCGAATCGCCTTTAAAGCACATGAAAAGCGGCAAAACGTTGACAATGATGCCCTTGGCCAAAAAGGGCGTATGCGTTTTTTCCTGAATATATTCAGGAAAAAACGCATACGCCCTTTTTGGCCAACCAAGCAACCTGGAAAGGCAAATCAGCGCTACAAAGATGTCTCGCTTCCCATCGGTCAAAAGGGCCATGCTGAAAAAAGTGTCAAAACCAGAAATGCAGGACAGGCCATGGAGAAATGGGAGCCTTGCTACACTGATGGGCGGGATGTAAATTGTCAACAGCCACTCTGGAGAAGCGTACGGTGAGTCCTGAAACGTCTAAAAAGCAAAGCTTAGAGAGCATAGGGCACTTCCACTCATGGGGGTATAAATTGGGAAAATTAAAAATCAGCAAGACACAAGCACCCCAAAGTTTAGGGCTGCTCTGTTGACAAGGACCTCCACTTCATTCCACCTTCAATATCCCAGGAAAGAGAAAAATGGATAAAGAAGTTGTGGTCCTTATGTACAATGGAATATCACTCAGCCATGAAATCAATGTCATAAGGCTAGTAGCAGCATGATGAGTGGATTTAGGTACGACGATTCTAAGTGAAATAAGTCACACAGAAAAGGACACTTCTCATAAGGTATCACTGATAGAGGGAATGTAAAAACCGTTACACTTGAACTGAATTACAAAACAGAACAGAGTCACACATGCAGAAAACACACTATGGCTGCTTAACGGGAAAGGTGAGGTGGGGTGATACATAAAACAAGGGTTTCAAATTAGCTCAGATACCGTTCCATAAACCCAATATGTAATAGACAAGACCTACTCCTTGCTCAGAGAACTGGACTCAACACGCCCTATTCACCGCACAAGAATATATCTGACTAGTAATAATCTTAAAAGCTATGTATTGATATCTCTCTGTTAGTGTGTCAAGTGGGTGTAAAGCGGCATAAACACAGCAGTGAAAAGCAGCTAAACCCCATTATAAAAATAAATTACTTTGAAAAACCCATGAAACAAAGACAGTGAAAGAGAGAGAAATTCTTACACAATGCGTTCAGGGGCTGTGATGCAACCTGGATTGACCATATCTAGACCCACAGCTGGATGAGACCTAAGGGTGGACACTGTTGCGGCTGAGAGGTTTGGTGAGGTTGGGTGAGCAAACGCAGCCCCTTTAAAGTAATACTGCGTGGTACCCATCGCATGGGTCCCAAATCTCCAGGTTCAAGGGCATCTTCCTACATCGAAAACATGCATGAGAAACCCAGAAGATGGTACACCGTGTGATGTGGAAAGGTTTCTAAAACGCACCTCATTTCTCATCTCCTTGTGGCCGGGTTCGCTATTCCAGCCGCTTTACTAGCAATCTCCCTACTTGGAGCATCAGCACCTTTAACCTCCTGTTCCGTACAGGTTGCAATTTGTCCTGAGGATGAACTGGAAGACGTGGAACCAATGAGAGACTAGCTCTTGGTGTTGGGACAGGCACAGGTCACTCTATTTTCCCATCAGGAAGAAGAATTAACCACAGGCTCAGCCTGCCCCCGGAACCAGAACAGGGCCTGAAGGCATCCTGCGCTTTTGCGGCCAGCTCCCTAAAAAGCGAGTTGTAAAATGGAGGTTCAGGGCACTGCAATTCACAAACCTGCAGAGTTATAAATGATAACTCTCGTCCACAAATATATTGAGGGAAGGCAAAGAAGAGGATTTGAAATCAAGGCAGAATTGCAGGAAACAGATTTCAGGAGGTAGATTCGAATCGCCTTTAAAGCACATGAAAAGCGGCAAAACGTTGACAATGATGCCCTTGGCCAAAAAGGGCGTATGCGTTTTTTCCTGAATATATTCAGGAAAAAACGCATACGCCCTTTTTGGCCAACCAAGCAACCTGGAAAGGCAAATCAGCGCTACAAAGATGTCTCGCTTCCCATCGGTCAAAAGGGCCATGCTGAAAAAAGTCTCAAAACCAAAAATGCAGGACAGGCCATGGAGAAATGGGAGCCTTGCTACACTGATGGGCGGGATGTAAATTGTCAACAGCCACTCTGGAGAAGTGTACGGTGAGTCCTGAAACGTCTAAAAAGCAAAGCTTAGAGAGCATAGGGCACTTCCACTCATGGGGGTATAAATTGGGAAAATGAAAAATCAGCAAGACACAAGCACCCCAAAGTTTAGGGCTGCTCTGTTGACAAGGACCTCCACTTCATTCCACCTTCAATATCCCAGGAAAGAGAAAAATGGATAAAGAAGTTGTGGTCCTTATGTACAATGGAATATCACTCAGCCGTGAAATCAATGTCATAAGGCTAGTAGCAGCATGATGAGTGGATTTAGGTACGACGACTCTAAGTGAAATAAGTCACACAGAAAAGGACACTTCTCATAAGGTATCACTTATAGAGGGAATGTAAAAACCGTTACACTTGAACTGAATTACAAAACAGAACAGAGTCACACATGCAGAAAACACACTATGGCTGCTTAACGGGAAAGGTGAGGTGGGGTGATACATAAAACAAGGGTTTCAAATTAGCTCAGATACCATTCCATAAACCCAATATGTAATAGACAAGACCTACTCCTTGCTCAGAGAACTGGACTCAACACGCCCTATTCACCGCACAAGAATATATCTGACTAGTAATAATCTTAAAAGCTATGTATTGATATCTCTCTGTTAGTGTGTCAAGTGGGTGTAAAGCGGCATAAACACAGCAGTGAAAAGCAGCTAAACCCCATTATAAAAATAAATTACTTTGAAAAACCCATGAAACAAAGACAGTGAAAGAGAGCGAAATTCTTACACAATGCGTTCAGGGGCTGTGATGCAACCTGGATTGACCATATCTAGACCCACAGCTGGATGAGACATAAGGGTGGACACTGTTGCGGCTGAGAGGTTTGGTGAGGTTGGGTGAGCAAACGCAGACCCTTTAAAGTAATACTGCGTGGTACCCATCGCATGGGTCCCAAATCTCCAGGTTCAAGGGCATCTTCCTACATCGAAAACATGCATGAGAAACCCAGAAGATGGTACACCGTGTGATGGGTAAAAGTTTCTAAAACGCACCTCATTTCTCATCTCCTTGTGCTCGGGTTCGCCATTCCAGCCACTTTACTAGCAATCTCCCTCCTTGGAGCATCATCACCTTTAACCTCCTGTTCCGTACAGGTTGCAATTTGTCCTGAGGATGAACGGGAAGACGTGAAACCAATGAGAGACTATATCTTGGTGTTGGGACAGGCACAGGTCACTCTATTTTCCCATCAGGAAGAAGAATTAACCACAGGCTCAGCCTGCCCCCCGGAACAAGAAAAGGGCCTGAAGCCATCCTGCGCTTTTGCGGCCATCTCCCAAAAACGCGAGTTGTTAAATGGAGGTTCAGGGCACTGCAATTCACAAACCTGCAGAGTTATAAATGATAACTCTCGTCCACAAATATATTGAGGGAAGGCAACGAAGAGGATTTGAAATCAAGGCAGAATTGCAGGAAACAGATTTCAGGAGGTAGATTCGAATCGCCTTTAAAGCACATGAAAAGCGGCAAAACGTTGACAATGATGCCCTTGGCCAAAAAGGGCGTATGCGTTTTTTCCTGAATATATTCAGGAAAAAACGCATACGCCCTTTTTGGCCAACCAAGCAACCTGGAAAGGCAAATCAGCGCTACAAAGATGTCTCGCTTCCCATCGGTCAAAAGGGCCATGCTGAAAAAAGTGTCAAAACCAGAAATGCAGGACAGGCCATGGAGAAATGGGAGCCTTGCTAAACTGATGGGCGGGATGTAAATTGTCAACAGCCACTCTGGAGAAGCATACGGTGAGTCCTGAAACGTCTAAAAAGCAAAGCTTAGAGAGCATAGGGCACTTCCACTCATGGGAGTATAAATTGGGAAAATTAAAAATCAGCAAGACACAAGCACCCCAAAGTTTAGGGCTGCTCTGTTGACAAGGACCTCCACTTCATTCCACCTTCAATATCCCAGGAAAGAGAAAAATGGATAAAGAAGTTGTGGTCCTTATGTACAATGGAATATCACTCAGCCATGAAATCAATGTCATAAGGCTAGTAGCAGCATGATGAGTGGATTTAGGTACGACGATTCTAAGTGAAATAAGTCACACAGAAAAGGACACTTCTCATAAGGTATCACTGATAGAGGGAATGTAAAAACCGTTACACTTGAACTGAATTACAAAACAGAACAGAGTCACACATGCAGAAAACACACTATGGCTGCTTAACGGGAAAGGTGAGGTGGGGTGATACATAAAACAAGGGTTTCAAATTAGCTCAGATACCGTTCCATAAACCCAATATGTAATAGACAAGACCTACTCCTTGCTCAGAGAACTGGACTCAACACGCCCTATTCACCGCACAAGAATATATCTGACTGGTAATAATCTTAAAACCTATGTATAGATATCTCTCTGTTAGTGTGTCAAGTGGGTGTAAAGCGGCATAAACACAGAAGTGAAAAGCAGCTAAACCCCATTATAAAAATAAATTACTTTGAATAACCCATGAAACAAAGACAGTGAAAGAGAGCGAAATTCTTACACAATTCGTTCAGGGGCTGTGATGCAACCTGGATTGACCATATCTAGACCCACAGCTGGATGAGACATAAGGGTGGACACTCTTGGGGCTGAGAGGTTTGGTGAGGTTGGGTGAGCAAACGCAGACCCTTTACAGTAATACTGCATGGTACCCATCGCATGGGTCACAAATCTCCAGGTTCAAGGGCATCTTCCTACATCGAAAACATGCATGAGAAACCCAGAAGATGGTACACCGTGTGATGTGGAAAAGTTTCTAAAACGCACCTCATTTCTCATCTCCTTGTGGCCGGGTTCGCTATTCCAGCCGCTTTACTAGCAATCTCCCTCCTTGGAGCATCAGCACCTTTAACCTCCTGTTCCGTACAGGTTGCAATTTGTCCTGAGGATGAACTGGAAGACGTGGAACCAATGAGAGACTAGCTCTTGGTGTTGGGACAGGCACAGGTCACTCTATTTTCCCATCAGGAAGAAGAATTAACCACAGGCTCAGCCTGCCCCCCGGAACAAGAAAAGGGCCTGAAGCCATCCTGCGCTTTTGCGGCCATCTCCCAAAAACGCGAGTTGTTAAATGGAGGTTCAGGGCACTGCAATTCACAAACCTGCAGAGTTATAAATGATAACTCTCGTCCACAAATATATTGAGGGAAGGCAACGAAGAGGATTTGAAATCAAGGCAGAATTGCAGGAAACAGATTTCAGGAGGTAGATTCGAATCGCCTTTAAATCACATGAAAAGCGGCAAAACGTTGACAATGATGCCCTTGGCCAAAAAGGGCGTATGCGTTTTTTCCTGAATATATTCAGGAAAAAACGCATACGCCCTTTTTGGCCAACCAAGCAACCTGGAAAGGCAAATCAGCGCTACAAAGATGTCTCGCTTCCCATCGGTCAAAAGGGCCATGCTGAAAAAAGTGTCAAAACCAGAAATGCAGGACAGGCCATGGAGAAATGGGAGCCTTGCTACACTGATGGGCGGGATGTAAATTGTCAACAGCCACTCTGGAGAAGCATACGGTGAGTCCTGAAACGTCTAAAAAGCAAAGCTTAGAGAGCATAGGGCACTTCCACTCATGGGAGTATAAATTGGGAAAATTAAAAATCAGCAAGACACAAGCACCCCAAAGTTTAGGGCTGCTCTGTTGACAAGGACCTCCACTTCATTCCACCTTCAATATCCCAGGAAAGAGAAAAATGGATAAAGAAGTTGTGGTCCTTATGTACAATGGAATATCACTCAGCCATGAAATCAATGTCATAAGGCTAGTAGCAGCATGATGAGTGGATTTAGGTACGACGATTCTAAGTGAAATAAGTCACACAGAAAAGGACACTTCTCATAAGGTATCACTGATAGAGGGAATGTAAAAACCGTTACACTTGAACTGAATTACAAAACAGAACAGAGTCACACATGCAGAAAACACACTATGGCTGCTTAACGGGAAAGGTGAGGTGGGGTGATACATAAAACAAGGGTTTCAAATTAGCTCAGATACCGTTCCATAAACCCAATATGTAATAGACAAGACCTACTCCTTGCTCAGAGAACTGGACTCAACACGCCCTATTCACCGCACAAGAATATATCTGACTGGTAATAATCTTAAAACCTATGTATAGATATCTCTCTGTTAGTGTGTCAAGTGGGTGTAAAGCGGCATAAACACAGAAGTGAAAAGCAGCTAAACCCCATTATAAAAATAAATTACTTTGAATAACCCATGAAACAAAGACAGTGAAAGAGAGCGAAATTCTTACACAATTCGTTCAGGGGCTGTGATGCAACCTGGATTGACCATATCTAGACCCACAGCTGGATGAGACATAAGGGTGGACACTCTTGGGGCTGAGAGGTTTGGTGAGGTTGGGTGAGCAAACGCAGACCCTTTACAGTAATACTGCATGGTACCCATCGCATGGGTCACAAATCTCCAGGTTCAAGGGCATCTTCCTACATCGAAAACATGCATGAGAAACCCAGAAGATGGTACACCGTGTGATGTGGAAAAGTTTCTAAAACGCACCTCATTTCTCATCTCCTTGTGGCCGGGTTCGCTATTCCAGCCGCTTTACTAGCAATCTCCCTACTTGGAGCATCAGCACCTTTAACCTCCTGTTCCGTACAGGTTGCAATTTGTCCTGAGGATGAACTGGAAGACGTGGAACCAATGAGAGACTAGCTCTTGGTGTTGGGACAGGCACAGGTCACTCTATTTTCCCATCAGGAAGAAGAATTAACCACAGGCTCAGCCTGCCCCCGGAACCAGAACAGGGCCTGAAGGCATCCTGCGCTTTTGCGGCCAGCTCCCTAAAAAGCGAGTTGTAAAATGGAGGTTCAGGGCACTGCAATTCACAAACCTGCAGAGTTATAAATGATAACTCTCGTCCACAAATATATTGAGGGAAGGCAAAGAAGAGGATTTGAAATCAAGGCAGAATTGCAGGAAACAGATTTCAGGAGGTAGATTCGAATCGCCTTTAAAGCACATGAAAAGCGGCAAAACGTTGACAATGATGCCCTTGGCCAAAAAGGGCGTATGCGTTTTTTCCTGAATATATTCAGGAAAAAACACATACGCCCTTTTTGGCCAACCAAGCAACCTGGAAAGGCAAATCAGCGCTACAAAGATGTCTCGCTTCCCATCGGTCAAAAGGGCCATGCTGAAAAAAGTCTCAAAACCAAAAATGCAGGACAGGCCATGGAGAAATGGGAGCCTTGCTACACTGATGGGCGGGATGTAAATTGTCAACAGCCACTCTGGAGAAGTGTACGGTGAGTCCTGAAACGTCTAAAAAGCAAAGCTTAGAGAGCATAGGGCACTTCCACTCATGGGGGTATAAATTGGGAAAATTAAAAATCAGCAAGACACAAGCACCCCAAAGTTTAGGGCTGCTCTGTTGACAAGGACCTCCACTTCATTCCACCTTCAATATCCCAGGAAAGAGAAAAATGGATAAAGAAGTTGTGGTCCTTATGTACAATGGAATATCACTCAGCCATGAAATCAATGTCATAAGGCTAGTAGCAGCATGATGAGTGGATTTAGGTACGACGATTCTAAGTGAAATAAGTCACACAGAAAAGGACACTTCTCATAAGGTATCACTGATAGAGGGAATGTAAAAACCGTTACACTTGAACTGAATTACAAAACAGAACAGAGTCACACATGCAGAAAACACACTATGGCTGCTTAACGGGAAAGGTGAGGTGGGGTGATACATAAAACAAGGGTTTCAAATTAGCTCAGATACCGTTCCATAAACCCAATATGTAATAGACAAGACCTACTCCTTGCTCAGAGAACTGGACTCAACACGCCCTATTCACCGCACAAGAATATATCTGACTAGTAATAATCTTAAAACCTATGTATTGATATCTCTCTGTTAGTGTGTCAAGTGGGTGTAAAGCGGCATAAACACAGCAGTGAAAAGCAGCTAAACCCCATTATAAAAATAAATTACTTTGAAAAACCCATGAAACAAAGACAGTGAAAGAGATAGAAATTCTTACACAATGCGTTCACGGGCTGTGATGCAACCTGGATTGACCATATCTAGACCCACAGCTGGATGAGACATAAGGGTGGACACTCTTGGGGCTGAGAGGTTTGGTGAGGTTGGGTGAGCAAACGCAGACCCTTTCAAGTAATACTGCGTGGTACCCATCGCATGGGTCCCAAATCTCCAGGTTCAAGGGCATCTTCCTACATCGAAAACATGCATGAGAAACCCAGAAGATGGTACACCGTGTGATGTGGAAAGGTTTCTAAAACGCACCTCATTTCTCATCTCCTTGTGCCCGGGTTCGCTATTCCAGCCGCTTTAATAGCAATCTCCCTACTTGGAGCATCAGCACCTTTAACCTCCTGCTCCGTACAGGTTGCAATTTGTCCTGAGGGTGAACGGGAAGACGTGGAACCAATGAGAGACTAGCTCTTGGTGTTGGGACAGGCACAGGTCACTCTATTTTCCCATCAGGAAGAAGAATTAACCACAGGCTCAGCCTGCCCCCCGGAACCAGAACAGGGCCTGAAGCCATCCTGCGCTTTTGCGGCCATCTCCCAAAAACGCGAGTTGTAAAATGGAGGTTCAGGGCACTGCAATTCACAAACCTGCAGAGTTATAAATGATAACTCTCGTCCACAAATATATTGAGGGAAGGCAAAGAAGAGGATTTGAAATCAAGGCAGAATTGCAGGAAACAGATTTCAGGAGGTAGATTCGAATCGCCTTTAAAGCACATGAAAAGCGGCAAAACGTTGACAATGATGCCCTTGGCCAAAAAGGGCGTATGCGTTTTTTCCTGAATATATTCAGGAAAAAACGCATACGCCCTTTTTGGCCAACCAAGCAACCTGGAAAGGCAAATCAGCGCTACAAAGATGTCTCGCTTCCCATCGGTCAAAAGGGCCATGCTGAAAAAAGTCTCAAAACCAAAAATGCAGGACAGGCCATGGAGAAATGGGAGCCTTGCTACACTGATGGGCGGGATGTAAATTGTCAACAGCCACTCTGGAGAAGTGTACGGTGAGTCCTGAAACGTCTAAAAAGCAAAGCTTAGAGAGCATAGGGCACTTCCACTCATGGGGGTATAAATTGGGAAAATGAAAAATCAGCAAGACACAAGCACCCCAAAGTTTAGGGCTGCTCTGTTGACAAGGACCTCCACTTCATTCCACCTTCAATATCCCAGGAAAGAGAAAAATGGATAAAGAAGTTGTGGTCCTTATGTACAATGGAATATCACTCAGCCGTGAAATCAATGTCATAAGGCTAGTAGCAGCATGATGAGTGGATTTAGGTACGACGACTCTAAGTGAAATAAGTCACACAGAAAAGGACACTTCTCATAAGGTATCACTTATAGAGGGAATGTAAAAACCGTTACACTTGAACTGAATTACAAAACAGAACAGAGTCACACATGCAGAAAACACACTATGGCTGCTTAACGGGAAAGGTGAGGTGGGGTGATACATAAAACAAGGGTTTCAAATTAGCTCAGATACCGTTCCATAAACCCAATATGTAATAGACAAGACCTACTCCTTGCTCAGAGAACTGGACTCAACACGCCCTATTCACCGCACAAGAATATATCTGACTAGTAATAATCTTAAAACCTATGTATTGATATCTCTCTGTTAGTGTGTCAAGTGGGTGTAAAGCGGCATAAACACAGCAGTGAAAAGCAGCTAAACCCCATTATAAAAATAAATTACTTTGAATAACCCATGAAACAAAGACAGTGAAAGAGAGCGAAATTCTTACACAATTCGTTCAGGGGCTGTGATGCAACCTGGATTGACCATATCTAGACCCACAGCTGGATGAGACATAAGGGTGGACACTCTTGGGGCTGAGAGGTTTGGTGAGGTTGGGTGAGCAAACGCAGACCCTTTACAGTAATACTGCATGGTACCCATCGCATGGGTCACAAATCTCCAGGTTCAAGGGCATCTTCCTACATCGAAAACATGCATGAGAAACCCAGAAGATGGTACACCGTGTGATGTGGAAAAGTTTCTAAAACGCACCTCATTTCTCATCTCCTTGTGGCCGGGTTCGCTATTCCAGCCGCTTTACTAGCAATCTCCCTACTTGGAGCATCAGCACCTTTAACCTCCTGTTCCGTACAGGTTGCAATTTGTCCTGAGGATGAACTGGAAGACGTGGAACCAATGAGAGACTAGCTCTTGGTGTTGGGACAGGCACAGGTCACTCTATTTTCCCATCAGGAAGAAGAATTAACCACAGGCTCAGCCTGCCCCCGGAACCAGAACAGGGCCTGAAGGCATCCTGCGCTTTTGCGGCCAGCTCCCTAAAAAGCGAGTTGTAAAATGGAGGTTCAGGGCACTGCAATTCACAAACCTGCAGAGTTATAAATGATAACTCTCGTCCACAAATATATTGAGGGAAGGCAAAGAAGAGGATTTGAAATCAAGGCAGAATTGCAGGAAACAGATTTCAGGAGGTAGATTCGAATCGCCTTTAAAGCACATGAAAAGCGGCAAAACGTTGACAATGATGCCCTTGGCCAAAAAGGGCGTATGCGTTTTTTCCTGAATATATTCAGGAAAAAACACATACGCCCTTTTTGGCCAACCAAGCAACCTGGAAAGGCAAATCAGCGCTACAAAGATGTCTCGCTTCCCATCGGTCAAAAGGGCCATGCTGAAAAAAGTCTCAAAACCAAAAATGCAGGACAGGCCATGGAGAAATGGGAGCCTTGCTACACTGATGGGCGGGATGTAAATTGTCAACAGCCACTCTGGAGAAGTGTACGGTGAGTCCTGAAACGTCTAAAAAGCAAAGCTTAGAGAGCATAGGGCACTTCCACTCATGGGGGTATAAATTGGGAAAATTAAAAATCAGCAAGACACAAGCACCCCAAAGTTTAGGGCTGCTCTGTTGACAAGGACCTCCACTTCATTCCACCTTCAATATCCCAGGAAAGAGAAAAATGGATAAAGAAGTTGTGGTCCTTATGTACAATGGAATATCACTCAGCCATGAAATCAATGTCATAAGGCTAGTAGCAGCATGATGAGTGGATTTAGGTACGACGATTCTAAGTGAAATAAGTCACACAGAAAAGGACACTTCTCATAAGGTATCACTGATAGAGGGAATGTAAAAACCGTTACACTTGAACTGAATTACAAAACAGAACAGAGTCACACATGCAGAAAACACACTATGGCTGCTTAACGGGAAAGGTGAGGTGGGGTGATACATAAAACAAGGGTTTCAAATTAGCTCAGATACCGTTCCATAAACCCAATATGTAATAGACAAGACCTACTCCTTGCTCAGAGAACTGGACTCAACACGCCCTATTCACCGCACAAGAATATATCTGACTAGTAATAATCTTAAAACCTATGTATTGATATCTCTCTGTTAGTGTGTCAAGTGGGTGTAAAGCGGCATAAACACAGCAGTGAAAAGCAGCTAAACCCCATTATAAAAATAAATTACTTTGAAAAACCCATGAAACAAAGACAGTGAAAGAGATAGAAATTCTTACACAATGCGTTCACGGGCTGTGATGCAACCTGGATTGACCATATCTAGACCCACAGCTGGATGAGACATAAGGGTGGACACTCTTGGGGCTGAGAGGTTTGGTGAGGTTGGGTGAGCAAACGCAGACCCTTTCAAGTAATACTGCGTGGTACCCATCGCATGGGTCCCAAATCTCCAGGTTCAAGGGCATCTTCCTACATCGAAAACATGCATGAGAAACCCAGAAGATGGTACACCGTGTGATGTGGAAAGGTTTCTAAAACGCACCTCATTTCTCATCTCCTTGTGCCCGGGTTCGCTATTCCAGCCGCTTTAATAGCAATCTCCCTACTTGGAGCATCAGCACCTTTAACCTCCTGCTCCGTACAGGTTGCAATTTGTCCTGAGGGTGAACGGGAAGACGTGGAACCAATGAGAGACTAGCTCTTGGTGTTGGGACAGGCACAGGTCACTCTATTTTCCCATCAGGAAGAAGAATTAACCACAGGCTCAGCCTGCCCCCCGGAACCAGAACAGGGCCTGAAGCCATCCTGCGCTTTTGCGGCCATCTCCCAAAAACGCGAGTTGTAAAATGGAGGTTCAGGGCACTGCAATTCACAAACCTGCAGAGTTATAAATGATAACTCTCGTCCACAAATATATTGAGGGAAGGCAAAGAAGAGGATTTGAAATCAAGGCAGAATTGCAGGAAACAGATTTCAGGAGGTAGATTCGAATCGCCTTTAAAGCACATGAAAAGCGGCAAAACGTTGACAATGATGCCCTTGGCCAAAAAGGGCGTATGCGTTTTTTCCTGAATATATTCAGGAAAAAACGCATACGCCCTTTTTGGCCAACCAAGCAACCTGGAAAGGCAAATCAGCGCTACAAAGATGTCTCGCTTCCCATCGGTCAAAAGGGCCATGCTGAAAAAAGTCTCAAAACCAAAAATGCAGGACAGGCCATGGAGAAATGGGAGCCTTGCTACACTGATGGGCGGGATGTAAATTGTCAACAGCCACTCTGGAGAAGTGTACGGTGAGTCCTGAAACGTCTAAAAAGCAAAGCTTAGAGAGCATAGGGCACTTCCACTCATGGGGGTATAAATTGGGAAAATTAAAAATCAGCAAGACACAAGCACCCCAAAGTTTAGGGCTGCTCTGTTGACAAGGACCTCCACTTCATTCCACCTTCAATATCCCAGGAAAGAGAAAAATGGATAAAGAAGTTGTGGTCCTTATGTACAATGGAATATCACTCAGCCGTGAAATCAATGTCATAAGGCTAGTAGCAGCATGATGAGTGGATTTAGGTACGACGACTCTAAGTGAAATAAGTCACACAGAAAAGGACACTTCTCATAAGGTATCACTTATAGAGGGAATGTAAAAACCGTTACACTTGAACTGAATTACAAAACAGAACAGAGTCACACATGCAGAAAACACACTATGGCTGCTTAACGGGAAAGGTGAGGTGGGGTGATACATAAAACAAGGGTTTCAAATTAGCTCAGATACCGTTCCATAAACCCAATATGTAATAGACAAGACCTACTCCTTGCTCAGAGAACTGGACTCAACACGCCCTATTCACCGCACAAGAATATATCTGACTAGTAATAATCTTAAAACCTATGTATTGATATCTCTCTGTTAGTGTGTCAAGTGGGTGTAAAGCGGCATAAACACAGCAGTGAAAAGCAGCTAAACCCCATTATAAAAATAAATTACTTTGAATAACCCATGAAACAAAGACAGTGAAAGAGAGCGAAATTCTTACACAATTCGTTCAGGGGCTGTGATGCAACCTGGATTGACCATATCTAGACCCACAGCTGGATGAGACATAAGGGTGGACACTCTTGGGGCTGAGAGGTTTGGTGAGGTTGGGTGAGCAAACGCAGACCCTTTACAGTAATACTGCATGGTACCCATCGCATGGGTCACAAATCTCCAGGTTCAAGGGCATCTTCCTACATCGAAAACATGCATGAGAAACCCAGAAGATGGTACACCGTGTGATGTGGAAAAGTTTCTAAAACGCACCTCATTTCTCATCTCCTTGTGGCCGGGTTCGCTATTCCAGCCGCTTTACTAGCAATCTCCCTACTTGGAGCATCAGCACCTTTAACCTCCTGTTCCGTACAGGTTGCAATTTGTCCTGAGGATGAACTGGAAGACGTGGAACCAATGAGAGACTAGCTCTTGGTGTTGGGACAGGCACAGGTCACTCTATTTTCCCATCAGGAAGAAGAATTAACCACAGGCTCAGCCTGCCCCCGGAACCAGAACAGGGCCTGAAGGCATCCTGCGCTTTTGCGGCCAGCTCCCTAAAAAGCGAGTTGTAAAATGGAGGTTCAGGGCACTGCAATTCACAAACCTGCAGAGTTATAAATGATAACTCTCGTCCACAAATATATTGAGGGAAGGCAAAGAAGAGGATTTGAAATCAAGGCAGAATTGCAGGAAACAGATTTCAGGAGGTAGATTCGAATCGCCTTTAAAGCACATGAAAAGCGGCAAAACGTTGACAATGATGCCCTTGGCCAAAAAGGGCGTATGCGTTTTTTCCTGAATATATTCAGGAAAAAACACATACGCCCTTTTTGGCCAACCAAGCAACCTGGAAAGGCAAATCAGCGCTACAAAGATGTCTCGCTTCCCATCGGTCAAAAGGGCCATGCTGAAAAAAGTCTCAAAACCAAAAATGCAGGACAGGCCATGGAGAAATGGGAGCCTTGCTACACTGATGGGCGGGATGTAAATTGTCAACAGCCACTCTGGAGAAGTGTACGGTGAGTCCTGAAACGTCTAAAAAGCAAAGCTTAGAGAGCATAGGGCACTTCCACTCATGGGGGTATAAATTGGGAAAATTAAAAATCAGCAAGACACAAGCACCCCAAAGTTTAGGGCTGCTCTGTTGACAAGGACCTCCACTTCATTCCACCTTCAATATCCCAGGAAAGAGAAAAATGGATAAAGAAGTTGTGGTCCTTATGTACAATGGAATATCACTCAGCCATGAAATCAATGTCATAAGGCTAGTAGCAGCATGATGAGTGGATTTAGGTACGACGATTCTAAGTGAAATAAGTCACACAGAAAAGGACACTTCTCATAAGGTATCACTGATAGAGGGAATGTAAAAACCGTTACACTTGAACTGAATTACAAAACAGAACAGAGTCACACATGCAGAAAACACACTATGGCTGCTTAACGGGAAAGGTGAGGTGGGGTGATACATAAAACAAGGGTTTCAAATTAGCTCAGATACCGTTCCATAAACCCAATATGTAATAGACAAGACCTACTCCTTGCTCAGAGAACTGGACTCAACACGCCCTATTCACCGCACAAGAATATATCTGACTAGTAATAATCTTAAAACCTATGTATTGATATCTCTCTGTTAGTGTGTCAAGTGGGTGTAAAGCGGCATAAACACAGCAGTGAAAAGCAGCTAAACCCCATTATAAAAATAAATTACTTTGAAAAACCCATGAAACAAAGACAGTGAAAGAGATAGAAATTCTTACACAATGCGTTCACGGGCTGTGATGCAACCTGGATTGACCATATCTAGACCCACAGCTGGATGAGACATAAGGGTGGACACTCTTGGGGCTGAGAGGTTTGGTGAGGTTGGGTGAGCAAACGCAGACCCTTTCAAGTAATACTGCGTGGTACCCATCGCATGGGTCCCAAATCTCCAGGTTCAAGGGCATCTTCCTACATCGAAAACATGCATGAGAAACCCAGAAGATGGTACACCGTGTGATGTGGAAAGGTTTCTAAAACGCACCTCATTTCTCATCTCCTTGTGCCCGGGTTCGCTATTCCAGCCGCTTTAATAGCAATCTCCCTACTTGGAGCATCAGCACCTTTAACCTCCTGCTCCGTACAGGTTGCAATTTGTCCTGAGGGTGAACGGGAAGACGTGGAACCAATGAGAGACTAGCTCTTGGTGTTGGGACAGGCACAGGTCACTCTATTTTCCCATCAGGAAGAAGAATTAACCACAGGCTCAGCCTGCCCCCCGGAACCAGAACAGGGCCTGAAGCCATCCTGCGCTTTTGCGGCCATCTCCCAAAAACGCGAGTTGTAAAATGGAGGTTCAGGGCACTGCAATTCACAAACCTGCAGAGTTATAAATGATAACTCTCGTCCACAAATATATTGAGGGAAGGCAAAGAAGAGGATTTGAAATCAAGGCAGAATTGCAGGAAACAGATTTCAGGAGGTAGATTCGAATCGCCTTTAAAGCACATGAAAAGCGGCAAAACGTTGACAATGATGCCCTTGGCCAAAAAGGGCGTATGCGTTTTTTCCTGAATATATTCAGGAAAAAACGCATACGCCCTTTTTGGCCAACCAAGCAACCTGGAAAGGCAAATCAGCGCTACAAAGATGTCTCGCTTCCCATCGGTCAAAAGGGCCATGCTGAAAAAAGTGTCAAAACCAGAAATGCAGGACAGGCCATGGAGAAATGGGAGCCTTGCTACACTGATGGGCGGGATGTAAATTGTCAACAGCCACTCTGGAGAAGTGTACGGTGAGTCCTGAAACGTCTAAAAAGCAAAGCTTAGAGAGCATAGGGCACTTCCACTCATGGGGGTATAAATTGGGAAAATGAAAAATCAGCAAGACACAAGCACCCCAAAGTTTAGGGCTGCTCTGTTGACAAGGACCTCCACTTCATTCCACCTTCAATATCCCAGGAAAGAGAAAAATGGATAAAGAAGTTGTGGTCCTTATGTACAATGGAATATCACTCAGCCGTGAAATCAATGTCATAAGGCTAGTAGCAGCATGATGAGTGGATTTAGGTACGACGACTCTAAGTGAAATAAGTCACACAGAAAAGGACACTTCTCATAAGGTATCACTTATAGAGGGAATGTAAAAACCGTTACACTTGAACTGAATTACAAAACAGAACAGAGTCACACATGCAGAAAACACACTATGGCTGCTTAACGGGAAAGGTGAGGTGGGGTGATACATAAAACAAGGGTTTCAAATTAGCTCAGATACCGTTCCATAAACCCAATATGTAATAGACAAGACCTACTCCTTGCTCAGAGAACTGGACTCAACACGCCCTATTCACCGCACAAGAATATATCTGACTAGTAATAATCTTAAAAGCTATGTATTGATATCTCTCTGTTAGTGTGTCAAGTGGGTGTAAAGCGGCATAAACACAGCAGTGAAAAGCAGCTAAACCCCATTATAAAAATAAATTACTTTGAAAAACCCATGAAACAAAGACAGTGAAAGAGAGCGAAATTCTTACACAATGCGTTCAGGGGCTGTGATGCAACCTGGATTGACCATATCTAGACCCACAGCTGGATGAGACATAAGGGTGGACACTGTTGCGGCTGAGAGGTTTGGTGAGGTTGGGTGAGCAAACGCAGACCCTTTAAAGTAATACTGCGTGGTACCCATCGCATGGGTCCCAAATCTCCAGGTTCAAGGGCATCTTCCTACATCGAAAACATGCATGAGAAACCCAGAAGATGGTACACCGTGTGATGGGGAAAAGTTTCTAAAACGCACCTCATTTCTCATCTCCTTGTGCTCGGGTTCGCCATTCCAGCCACTTTACTAGCAATCTCCCTCCTTGGAGCATCATCACCTTTAACCTCCTGTTCCGTACAGGTTGCAATTTGTCCTGAGGATGAACGGGAAGACGTGAAACCAATGAGAGACTATATCTTGGTGTTGGGACAGGCACAGGTCACTCTATTTTCCCATCAGGAAGAAGAATTAACCACAGGCTCAGCCTGCCCCCCGGAACAAGAAAAGGGCCTGAAGCCATCCTGCGCTTTTGCGGCCATCTCCCAAAAACGCGAGTTGTTAAATGGAGGTTCAGGGCACTGCAATTCACAAACCTGCAGAGTTATAAATGATAACTCTCGTCCACAAATATATTGAGGGAAGGCAACGAAGAGGATTTGAAATCAAGGCAGAATTGCAGGAAACAGATTTCAGGAGGTAGATTCGAATCGCCTTTAAAGCACATGAAAAGCGGCAAAACGTTGACAATGATGCCCTTGGCCAAAAAGGGCGTATGCGTTTTTTCCTGAATATATTCAGGAAAAAACGCATACGCCCTTTTTGGCCAACCAAGCAACCTGGAAAGGCAAATCAGCGCTACAAAGATGTCTCGCTTCCCATCGGTCAAAAGGGCCATGCTGAAAAAAGTGTCAAAACCAGAAATGCAGGACAGGCCATGGAGAAATGGGAGCCTTGCTAAACTGATGGGCGGGATGTAAATTGTCAACAGCCACTCTGGAGAAGCATACGGTGAGTCCTGAAACGTCTAAAAAGCAAAGCTTAGAGAGCATAGGGCACTTCCACTCATGGGAGTATAAATTGGGAAAATTAAAAATCAGCAAGACACAAGCACCCCAAAGTTTAGGGCTGCTCTGTTGACAAGGACCTCCACTTCATTCCACCTTCAATATCCCAGGAAAGAGAAAAATGGATAAAGAAGTTGTGGTCCTTATGTACAATGGAATATCACTCAGCCATGAAATCAATGTCATAAGGCTAGTAGCAGCATGATGAGTGGATTTAGGTACGACGATTCTAAGTGAAATAAGTCACACAGAAAAGGACACTTCTCATAAGGTATCACTGATAGAGGGAATGTAAAAACCGTTACACTTGAACTGAATTACAAAACAGAACAGAGTCACACATGCAGAAAACACACTATGGCTGCTTAACGGGAAAGGTGAGGTGGGGTGATACATAAAACAAGGGTTTCAAATTAGCTCAGATACCGTTCCATAAACCCAATATGTAATAGACAAGACCTACTCCTTGCTCAGAGAACTGGACTCAACACGCCCTATTCACCGCACAAGAATATATCTGACTGGTAATAATCTTAAAACCTATGTATAGATATCTCTCTGTTAGTGTGTCAAGTGGGTGTAAAGCGGCATAAACACAGAAGTGAAAAGCAGCTAAACCCCATTATAAAAATAAATTACTTTGAATAACCCATGAAACAAAGACAGTGAAAGAGAGCGAAATTCTTACACAATTCGTTCAGGGGCTGTGATGCAACCTGGATTGACCATATCTAGACCCACAGCTGGATGAGACATAAGGGTGGACACTCTTGGGGCTGAGAGGTTTGGTGAGGTTGGGTGAGCAAACGCAGACCCTTTACAGTAATACTGCATGGTACCCATCGCATGGGTCACAAATCTCCAGGTTCAAGGGCATCTTCCTACATCGAAAACATGCATGAGAAACCCAGAAGATGGTACACCGTGTGATGTGGAAAAGTTTCTAAAACGCACCTCATTTCTCATCTCCTTGTGGCCGGGTTCGCTATTCCAGCCGCTTTACTAGCAATCTCCCTACTTGGAGCATCAGCACCTTTAACCTCCTGTTCCGTACAGGTTGCAATTTGTCCTGAGGATGAACTGGAAGACGTGGAACCAATGAGAGACTAGCTCTTGGTGTTGGGACAGGCACAGGTCACTCTATTTTCCCATCAGGAAGAAGAATTAACCACAGGCTCAGCCTGCCCCCCGGAACAAGAAAAGGGCCTGAAGCCATCCTGCGCTTTTGTGGCCATCTCCCAAAAACGCGAGTTGTTAAATGGAGGTTCAGGGCACTGCAATTCACAAACCTGCAGAGTTATAAATGATAACTCTCGTCCACAAATATATTGAGGGAAGGCAACGAAGAGGATTTGAAATCAAGGCAGAATTGCAGGAAACAGATTTCAGGAGGTAGATTCGAATCGCCTTTAAAGCACATGAAAAGCGGCAAAACGTTGACAATGATGCCCTTGGCCAAAAAGGGCGTATGCGTTTTTTCCTGAATATATTCAGGAAAAAACGCATACGCCCTTTTTGGCCAACCAAGCAACCTGGAAAGGCAAATCAGCGCTACAAAGATGTCTCGCTTCCCATCGGTCAAAAGGGCCATGCTGAAAAAAGTGTCAAAACCAGAAATGCAGGACAGGCCATGGAGAAATGGGAGCCTTGCTAAACTGATGGGCGGGATGTAAATTGTCAACAGCCACTCTGGAGAAGCATACGGTGAGTCCTGAAACGTCTAAAAAGCAAAGCTTAGAGAGCATAGGGCACTTCCACTCATGGGAGTATAAATTGGGAAAATTAAAAATCAGCAAGACACAAGCACCCCAAAGTTTAGGGCTGCTCTGTTGACAAGGACCTCCACTTCATTCCACCTTCAATATCCCAGGAAAGAGAAAAATGGATAAAGAAGTTGTGGTCCTTATGTACAATGGAATATCACTCAGCCATGAAATCAATGTCATAAGGCTAGTAGCAGCATGATGAGTGGATTTAGGTACGACGATTCTAAGTGAAATAAGTCACACAGAAAAGGACACTTCTCATAAGGTATCACTGATAGAGGGAATGTAAAAACCGTTACACTTGAACTGAATTACAAAACAGAACAGAGTCACACATGCAGAAAACACACTATGGCTGCTTCACGGGAAAGGTGAGGTGGGGTGATACATAAAACAAGGGTTTCAAATTAGCTCAGATACCGTTCCATAAACCCAATATGTAATAGACAAGACCTACTCCTTGCTCAGAGAACTGGACTCAACACGCCCTATTCACCGCACAAGAATATATCTGACTAGTAATAATCTTAAAAGCTATGTATTGATATCTCTCTGTTAGTGTGTCAAGTGGGTGTAAAGCGGCATAAACACAGAAGTGAAAAGCAGCTAAACCCCATTATAAAAATAAATTACTTTGAATAACCCATGAAACAAAGACAGTGAAAGAGAGCGAAATTCTTACACAATTCGTTCAGGGGCTGTGATGCAACCTGGATTGACCATATCTAGACCCACAGCTGGATGAGACATAAGGGTGGACACTCTTGGGGCTGAGAGGTTTGGTGAGGTTGGGTGAGCAAACGCAGACCCTTTACAGTAATACTGCATGGTACCCATCGCATGGGTCACAAATCTCCAGGTTCAAGGGCATCTTCCTACATCGAAAACATGCATGAGAAACCCAGAAGATGGTACACCGTGTGATGTGGAAAAGTTTCTAAAACGCACCTCATTTCTCATCTCCTTGTGGCCGGGTTCGCTATTCCAGCCGCTTTACTAGCAATCTCCCTACTTGGAGCATCAGCACCTTTAACCTCCTGTTCCGTACAGGTTGCAATTTGTCCTGAGGATGAACTGGAAGACGTGGAACCAATGAGAGACTAGCTCTTGGTGTTGGGACAGGCACAGGTCACTCTATTTTCCCATCAGGAAGAAGAATTAACCACAGGCTCAGCCTGCCCCCGGAACCAGAACAGGGCCTGAAGGCATCCTGCGCTTTTGCGGCCAGCTCCCTAAAAAGCGAGTTGTAAAATGGAGGTTCAGGGCACTGCAATTCACAAACCTGCAGAGTTATAAATGATAACTCTCGTCCACAAATATATTGAGGGAAGGCAAAGAAGAGGATTTGAAATCAAGGCAGAATTGCAGGAAACAGATTTCAGGAGGTAGATTCGAATCGCCTTTAAAGCACATGAAAAGCGGCAAAACGTTGACAATGATGCCCTTGGCCAAAAAGGGCGTATGCGTTTTTTCCTGAATATATTCAGGAAAAAACACATACGCCCTTTTTGGCCAACCAAGCAACCTGGAAAGGCAAATCAGCGCTACAAAGATGTCTCGCTTCCCATCGGTCAAAAGGGCCATGCTGAAAAAAGTCTCAAAACCAAAAATGCAGGACAGGCCATGGAGAAATGGGAGCCTTGCTACACTGATGGGCGGGATGTAAATTGTCAACAGCCACTCTGGAGAAGTGTACGGTGAGTCCTGAAACGTCTAAAAAGCAAAGCTTAGAGAGCATAGGGCACTTCCACTCATGGGGGTATAAATTGGGAAAATTAAAAATCAGCAAGACACAAGCACCCCAAAGTTTAGGGCTGCTCTGTTGACAAGGACCTCCACTTCATTCCACCTTCAATATCCCAGGAAAGAGAAAAATGGATAAAGAAGTTGTGGTCCTTATGTACAATGGAATATCACTCAGCCATGAAATCAATGTCATAAGGCTAGTAGCAGCATGATGAGTGGATTTAGGTACGACGATTCTAAGTGAAATAAGTCACACAGAAAAGGACACTTCTCATAAGGTATCACTGATAGAGGGAATGTAAAAACCGTTACACTTGAACTGAATTACAAAACAGAACAGAGTCACACATGCAGAAAACACACTATGGCTGCTTAACGGGAAAGGTGAGGTGGGGTGATACATAAAACAAGGGTTTCAAATTAGCTCAGATACCGTTCCATAAACCCAATATGTAATAGACAAGACCTACTCCTTGCTCAGAGAACTGGACTCAACACGCCCTATTCACCGCACAAGAATATATCTGACTAGTAATAATCTTAAAACCTATGTATTGATATCTCTCTGTTAGTGTGTCAAGTGGGTGTAAAGCGGCATAAACACAGCAGTGAAAAGCAGCTAAACCCCATTATAAAAATAAATTACTTTGAAAAACCCATGAAACAAAGACAGTGAAAGAGATAGAAATTCTTACACAATGCGTTCACGGGCTGTGATGCAACCTGGATTGACCATATCTAGACCCACAGCTGGATGAGACATAAGGGTGGACACTCTTGGGGCTGAGAGGTTTGGTGAGGTTGGGTGAGCAAACGCAGACCCTTTCAAGTAATACTGCGTGGTACCCATCGCATGGGTCCCAAATCTCCAGGTTCAAGGGCATCTTCCTACATCGAAAACATGCATGAGAAACCCAGAAGATGGTACACCGTGTGATGTGGAAAGGTTTCTAAAACGCACCTCATTTCTCATCTCCTTGTGCCCGGGTTCGCTATTCCAGCCGCTTTAATAGCAATCTCCCTACTTGGAGCATCAGCACCTTTAACCTCCTGCTCCGTACAGGTTGCAATTTGTCCTGAGGGTGAACGGGAAGACGTGGAACCAATGAGAGACTAGCTCTTGGTGTTGGGACAGGCACAGGTCACTCTATTTTCCCATCAGGAAGAAGAATTAACCACAGGCTCAGCCTGCCCCCCGGAACCAGAACAGGGCCTGAAGCCATCCTGCGCTTTTGCGGCCATCTCCCAAAAACGCGAGTTGTAAAATGGAGGATCAGGGCACTGCAATTCACAAACCTGCAGAGTTATAAATGATAACTCTCGTCCACAAATATATTGAGGGAAGGCAAAGAAGAGGATTTGAAATCAAGGCAGAATTGCAGGAAACAGATTTCAGGAGGTAGATTCGAATCGCCTTTAAAGCACATGAAAAGCGGCAAAACGTTGACAATGATGCCCTTGGCCAAAAAGGGCGTATGCGTTTTTTCCTGAATATATTCAGGAAAAAACGCATACGCCCTTTTTGGCCAAGCAAGCAACCTGGAAAGGCAAATCAGCGCTACAAAGATGTCTCGCTTCCCATCGGTCAAAAGGGCCATGCTGAAAAAAGTGTCAAAACCAGAAATGCAGGACAGGCCATGGAGAAATGGGAGCCTTGCTACACTGATGGGCGGGATGTAAATTGTCAACAGCCACTCTGGAGAAGCGTACGGTGAGTCCTGAAACGTCTAAAAAGCAAAGCTTAGAGAGCATAGGGCACTTCCACTCATGGGGGTATAAATTGGGAAAATTAAAAATCAGCAAGACACAAGCACCCCAAAGTTTAGGGCTGCTCTGTTGACAAGGACCTCCACTTCATTCCACCTTCAATATCCCAGGAAAGAGAAAAATGGATAAAGAAGTTGTGGTCCTTATGTACAATGGAATATCACTCAGCCATGAAATCAATGTCATAAGGCTAGTAGCAGCATGATGAGTGGATTTAGGTACGACGATTCTAAGTGAAATAAGTCACACAGAAAAGGACACTTCTCATAAGGTATCACTGATAGAGGGAATGTAAAAACCGTTACACTTGAACTGAATTACAAAACAGAACAGAGTCACACATGCAGAAAACACACTATGGCTGCTTAACGGGAAAGGTGAGGTGGGGTGATACATAAAACAAGGGTTTCAAATTAGCTCAGATACCGTTCCATAAACCCAATATGTAATAGACAAGACCTACTCCTTGCTCAGAGAACTGGACTCAACACGCCCTATTCACCGCACAAGAATATATCTGACTAGTAATAATCTTAAAACCTATGTATTGATATCTCTCTGTTAGTGTGTCAAGTGGGTGTAAAGCGGCATAAACACAGCAGTGAAAAGCAGCTAAACCCCATTATAAAAATAAATTACTTTGAAAAACCCATGAAACAAAGACAGTGAAAGAGAGAGAAATTCTTACACAATGCGTTCAGGGGCTGTGATGCAACCTGGATTGACCATATCTAGACCCACAGCTGGATGAGACATAAGGGTGGACACTCTTGGGGCTGAGAGGTTTGGTGAGGTTGGGTGAGCAAACGCAGACCCTTTAAAGTAATACTGCGTGGTACCCATCGCATGGGTCCCAAATCTCCAGGTTCAAGGGCATCTTCCTACATCGAAAACATGCATGAGAAACCCAGAAGATGGTACACCGTGTGATGTGGAAAGGTTTCTAAAACGCACCTCATTTCTCATCTCCTTGTGGCCGGGTTCGCTATTCCAGCCGCTTTACTAGCAATCTCCCTACTTGGAGCATCAGCACCTTTAACCTCCTGTTCCGTACAGGTTGCAATTTGTCCTGAGGATGAACTGGAAGACGTGGAACCAATGAGAGACTAGCTCTTGGTGTTGGGACAGGCACAGGTCACTCTATTTTCCCATCAGGAAGAAGAATTAACCACAGGCTCAGCCTGCCCCCGGAACCAGAACAGGGCCTGAAGGCATCCTGCGCTTTTGCGGCCAGCTCCCTAAAAAGCGAGTTGTAAAATGGAGGTTCAGGGCACTGCAATTCACAAACCTGCAGAGTTATAAATGATAACTCTCGTCCACAAATATATTGAGGGAAGGCAAAGAAGAGGATTTGAAATCAAGGCAGAATTGCAGGAAACAGATTTCAGGAGGTAGATTCGAATCGCCTTTAAAGCACATGAAAAGCGGCAAAACGTTGACAATGATGCCCTTGGCCAAAAAGGGCGTATGCGTTTTTTCCTGAATATATTCAGGAAAAAACGCATACGCCCTTTTTGGCCAACCAAGCAACCTGGAAAGGCAAATCAGCGCTACAAAGATGTCTCGCTTCCCATCGGTCAAAAGGGCCATGCTGAAAAAAGTCTCAAAACCAAAAATGCAGGACAGGCCATGGAGAAATGGGAGCCTTGCTACACTGATGGGCGGGATGTAAATTGTCAACAGCCACTCTGGAGAAGTGTACGGTGAGTCCTGAAACGTCTAAAAAGCAAAGCTTAGAGAGCATAGGGCACTTCCACTCATGGGGGTATAAATTGGGAAAATGAAAAATCAGCAAGACACAAGCACCCCAAAGTTTAGGGCTGCTCTGTTGACAAGGACCTCCACTTCATTCCACCTTCAATATCCCAGGAAAGAGAAAAATGGATAAAGAAGTTGTGGTCCTTATGTACAATGGAATATCACTCAGCCGTGAAATCAATGTCATAAGGCTAGTAGCAGCATGATGAGTGGATTTAGGTACGACGACTCTAAGTGAAATAAGTCACACAGAAAAGGACACTTCTCATAAGGTATCACTTATAGAGGGAATGTAAAAACCGTTACACTTGAACTGAATTACAAAACAGAACAGAGTCACACATGCAGAAAACACACTATGGCTGCTTAACGGGAAAGGTGAGGTGGGGTGATACATAAAACAAGGGTTTCAAATTAGCTCAGATACCGTTCCATAAACCCAATATGTAATAGACAAGACCTACTCCTTGCTCAGAGAACTGGACTCAACACGCCCTATTCACCGCACAAGAATATATCTGACTAGTAATAATCTTAAAAGCTATGTATTGATATCTCTCTGTTAGTGTGTCAAGTGGGTGTAAAGCGGCATAAACACAGCAGTGAAAAGCAGCTAAACCCCATTATAAAAATAAATTACTTTGAAAAACCCATGAAACAAAGACAGTGAAAGAGAGCGAAATTCTTACACAATGCGTTCAGGGGCTGTGATGCAACCTGGATTGACCATATCTAGACCCACAGCTGGATGAGACATAAGGGTGGACACTGTTGCGGCTGAGAGGTTTGGTGAGGTTGGGTGAGCAAACGCAGACCCTTTAAAGTAATACTGCGTGGTACCCATCGCATGGGTCCCAAATCTCCAGGTTCAAGGGCATCTTCCTACATCGAAAACATGCATGAGAAACCCAGAAGATGGTACACCGTGTGATGGGGAAAAGTTTCTAAAACGCACCTCATTTCTCATCTCCTTGTGCTCGGGTTCGCCATTCCAGCCACTTTACTAGCAATCTCCCTCCTTGGAGCATCATCACCTTTAACCTCCTGTTCCGTACAGGTTGCAATTTGTCCTGAGGATGAACGGGAAGACGTGAAACCAATGAGAGACTATATCTTGGTGTTGGGACAGGCACAGGTCACTCTATTTTCCCATCAGGAAGAAGAATTAACCACAGGCTCAGCCTGCCCCCCGGAACAAGAAAAGGGCCTGAAGCCATCCTGCGCTTTTGCGGCCATCTCCCAAAAACGCGAGTTGTTAAATGGAGGTTCAGGGCACTGCAATTCACAAACCTGCAGAGTTATAAATGATAACTCTCGTCCACAAATATATTGAGGGAAGGCAACGAAGAGGATTTGAAATCAAGGCAGAATTGCAGGAAACAGATTTCAGGAGGTAGATTCGAATCGCCTTTAAAGCACATGAAAAGCGGCAAAACGTTGACAATGATGCCCTTGGCCAAAAAGGGCGTATGCGTTTTTTCCTGAATATATTCAGGAAAAAACGCATACGCCCTTTTTGGCCAAGCAAGCAACCTGGAAAGGCAAATCAGTGCTACAAAGAAGTCTCGCTTCCCATCGGTCAAAAGGGCCATGCTGAAAAAAGTGTCAAAACCAGAAATGCAGGACAGGCCATGGAGAAATGGGAGCCTTGCTAAACTGATGGGCGGGATGTAAATTGTCAACAGCCACTCTGTAGAAGCATACGGTGAGTCCTGAAACGTCTAAAAAGCAAAGTTTAGAGAGCATAGGGCACTTCCACTCATGGGAGTATAAATTGGGAAAATTAAAAATCAGCAAGACACAAGCACCCCAAAGTTTAGGGCTGCTCTGTTGACAAGGACCTCCACTTCATTCCACCTTCAATATCCCAGGAAAGAGAAAAATGGATAAAGAAGTTGTGGTCCTTATGTACAATGGAATATCACTCAGCCATGAAATCAATGTCATAAGGCTAGTAGCAGCATGATGAGTGGATTTAGGTACGACGATTCTAAGTGAAATAAGTCACACAGAAAAGGACACTTCTCATAAGGTATCACTGATAGAGGGAATGTAAAAACCGTTACACTTGAACTGAATTACAAAACAGAACAGAGTCACACATGCAGAAAACACACTATGGCTGCTTAACGGGAAAGGTGAGGTGGGGTGATACATAAAACAAGGGTTTCAAATTAGCTCAGATACCGTTCCATAAACCCAATATGTAATAGACAAGACCTACTCCTTGCTCAGAGAACTGGACTCAACACGCCCTATTCACCGCACAAGAATATATCTGACTAGTAATAATCTTAAAAGCTATGTATTGATATCTCTCTGTTAGTGTGTCAAGTGGGTGTAAAGCGGCATAAACACAGAAGTGAAAAGCAGCTAAACCCCATTATAAAAATAAATTACTTTGAATAACCCATGAAACAAAGACAGTGAAAGAGAGCGAAATTCTTACACAATGCGTTCAGGGGCTGTGATGCAACCTGGATTGACCATATCTAGACCCACAGCTGGATGAGACATAAGGGTGGACACTCTTGGGGCTGAGAGGTTTGGTGAGGTTGGGTGAGCAAACGCAGACCCTTTACAGTAATACTGCATGGTACCCATCGCATGGGTCACAAATCTCCAGGTTCAAGGGCATCTTCCTACATCGAAAACATGCATGAGAAACCCAGAAGATGGTACACCGTGTGATGTGGAAAAGTTTCTAAAACGCACCTCATTTCTCATCTCCTTGTGGCCGGGTTCGCTATTCCAGCCGCTTTACTAGCAATCTCCCTACTTGGAGCATCAGCACCTTTAACCTCCTGTTCCGTACAGGTTGCAATTTGTCCTGAGGATGAACTGGAAGACGTGGAACCAATGAGAGACTAGCTCTTGGTGTTGGGACAGGCACAGGTCACTCTATTTTCCCATCAGGAAGAAGAATTAACCACAGGCTCAGCCTGCCCCCGGAACCAGAACAGGGCCTGAAGGCATCCTGCGCTTTTGCGGCCAGCTCCCTAAAAAGCGAGTTGTAAAATGGAGGTTCAGGGCACTGCAATTCACAAACCTGCAGAGTTATAAATGATAACTCTCGTCCACAAATATATTGAGGGAAGGCAAAGAAGAGGATTTGAAATCAAGGCAGAATTGCAGGAAACAGATTTCAGGAGGTAGATTCGAATCGCCTTTAAAGCACATGAAAAGCGGCAAAACGTTGACAATGATGCCCTTGGCCAAAAAGGGCGTATGCGTTTTTTCCTGAATATATTCAGGAAAAAACGCATACGCCCTTTTTGGCCAACCAAGCAACCTGGAAAGGCAAATCAGCGCTACAAAGATGTCTCGCTTCCCATCGGTCAAAAGGGCCATGCTGAAAAAAGTCTCAAAACCAAAAATGCAGGACAGGCCATGGAGAAATGGGAGCCTTGCTACACTGATGGGCGGGATGTAAATTGTCAACAGCCACTCTGGAGAAGTGTACGGTGAGTCCTGAAACGTCTAAAAAGCAAAGCTTAGAGAGCATAGGGCACTTCCACTCATGGGGGTATAAATTGGGAAAATTAAAAATCAGCAAGACACAAGCACCCCAAAGTTTAGGGCTGCTCTGTTGACAAGGACCTCCACTTCATTCCACCTTCAATATCCCAGGAAAGAGAAAAATGGATAAAGAAGTTGTGGTCCTTATGTACAATGGAATATCACTCAGCCATGAAATCAATGTCATAAGGCTAGTAGCAGCATGATGAGTGGATTTAGGTACGACGATTCTAAGTGAAATAAGTCACACAGAAAAGGACACTTCTCATAAGGTATCACTGATAGAGGGAATGTAAAAACCGTTACACTTGAACTGAATTACAAAACAGAACAGAGTCACACATGCAGAAAACACACTATGGCTGCTTAACGGGAAAGGTGAGGTGGGGTGATACATAAAACAAGGGTTTCAAATTAGCTCAGATACCGTTCCATAAACCCAATATGTAATAGACAAGACCTACTCCTTGCTCAGAGAACTGGACTCAACACGCCCTATTCACCGCACAAGAATATATCTGACTAGTAATAATCTTAAAACCTATGTATTGATATCTCTCTGTTAGTGTGTCAAGTGGGTGTAAAGCGGCATAAACACAGCAGTGAAAAGCAGCTAAACCCCATTATAAAAATAAATTACTTTGAAAAACCCATGAAACAAAGACAGTGAAAGAGATAGAAATTCTTACACAATGCGTTCACGGGCTGTGATGCAACCTGGATTGACCATATCTAGACCCACAGCTGGATGAGACATAAGGGTGGACACTCTTGGGGCTGAGAGGTTTGGTGAGGTTGGGTGAGCAAACGCAGACCCTTTCAAGTAATACTGCGTGGTACCCATCGCATGGGTCCCAAATCTCCAGGTTCAAGGGCATCTTCCTACATCGAAAACATGCATGAGAAACCCAGAAGATGGTACACCGTGTGATGTGGAAAGGTTTCTAAAACGCACCTCATTTCTCATCTCCTTGTCCCCGGGTTCGCTATTCCAGCCGCTTTAATAGCAATCTCCCTACTTGGAGCATCAGCACCTTTAACCTCCTGCTCCGTACAGGTTGCAATTTGTCCTGAGGGTGAACGGGAAGACGTGGAACCAATGAGAGACTAGCTCTTGGTGTTGGGACAGGCACAGGTCACTCTATTTTCCCATCAGGAAGAAGAATTAACCACAGGCTCAGCCTGCCCCCCGGAACCAGAACAGGGCCTGAAGCCATCCTGCGCTTTTGCGGCCATCTCCCAAAAACGCGAGTTGTAAAATGGAGGTTCAGGGCACTGCAATTCACAAACCTGCAGAGTTATAAATGATAACTCTCGTCCACAAATATATTGAGGGAAGGCAAAGAAGAGGATTTGAAATCAAGGCAGAATTGCAGGAAACAGATTTCAGGAGGTAGATTCGAATCGCCTTTAAAGCACATGAAAAGCGGCAAAACGTTGACAATGATGCCCTTGGCCAAAAAGGGCGTATGCGTTTTTTCCTGAATATATTCAGGAAAAAACGCATACGCCCTTTTTGGCCAACCAAGCAACCTGGAAAGGCAAATCAGCGCTACAAAGATGTCTCGCTTCCCATCGGTCAAAAGGGCCATGCTGAAAAAAGTGTCAAAACCAGAAATGCAGGACAGGCCATGGAGAAATGGGAGCCTTGCTACACTGATGGGCGGGATGTAAATTGTCAACAGCCACTCTGGAGAAGCGTACGGTGAGTCCTGAAACGTCTAAAAAGCAAAGCTTAGAGAGCATAGGGCACTTCCACTCATGGGGGTATAAATTGGGAAAATTAAAAATCAGCAAGACACAAGCACCCCAAAGTTTAGGGCTGCTCTGTTGACAAGGACCTCCACTTCATTCCACCTTCAATATCCCAGGAAAGAGAAAAATGGATAAAGAAGTTGTGGTCCTTATGTACAATGGAATATCACTCAGCCATGAAATCAATGTCATAAGGCTAGTAGCAGCATGATGAGTGGATTTAGGTACGACGATTCTAAGTGAAATAAGTCACACAGAAAAGGACACTTCTCATAAGGTATCACTGATAGAGGGAATGTAAAAACCGTTACACTTGAACTGAATTACAAAACAGAACAGAGTCACACATGCAGAAAACACACTATGGCTGCTTCACGGGAAAGTTGAGGTGGGGTGATACATAAAACAAGGGTTTCAAATTAGCTCAGATACCGTTCCATAAACCCAATATGTAATAGACAAGACCTACTCCTTGCTCAGAGAACTGGACTCAACACGCCCTATTCACCGCACAAGAATATATCTGACTAGTAATAATCTTAAAAGCTATGTATTGATATCTCTCTGTTAGTGTGTCAAGTGGGTGTAAAGCGGCATAAACACAGCAGTGAAAAGCAGCTAAACCCCATTATAAAAATAAATTACTTTGAAAAACCCATGAAACAAAGACAGTGAAAGAGAGCGAAATTCTTACACAATGCGTTCAGGGGCTGTGATGCAACCTGGATTGACCATATCTAGACCCACAGCTGGATGAGACATAAGGGTGGACACTGTTGCGGCTGAGAGGTTTGGTGAGGTTGGGTGAGCAAACGCAGACCCTTTAAAGTAATACTGCGTGGTACCCATCGCATGGGTCCCAAATCTCCAGGTTCAAGGGCATCTTCCTACATCGAAAACATGCATGAGAAACCCAGAAGATGGTACACCGTGTGATGGGGAAAAGTTTCTAAAACGCACCTCATTTCTCATCTCCTTGTGCTCGGGTTCGCCATTCCAGCCACTTTACTAGCAATCTCCCTCCTTGGAGCATCATCACCTTTAACCTCCTGTTCCGTACAGGTTGCAATTTGTCCTGAGGATGAACGGGAAGACGTGAAACCAATGAGAGACTATATCTTGGTGTTGGGACAGGCACAGGTCACTCTATTTTCCCATCAGGAAGAAGAATTAACCACAGGCTCAGCCTGCCCCCCGGAACAAGAAAAGGGCCTGAAGCCATCCTGCGCTTTTGCGGCCATCTCCCAAAAACGCGAGTTGTAAAATGGAGGTTCAGGGCACTGCAATTCACAAACCTGCAGAGTTATAAATGATAACTCTCGTCCACAAATATATTGAGGGAAGGCAACGAAGAGGATTTGAAATCAAGGCAGAATTGCAGGAAACAGATTTCAGGAGGTAGATTCGAATCGCCTTTAAAGCACATGAAAAGCGGCAAAACGTTGACAATGATGCCCTTGGCCAAAAAGGGCGTATGCGTTTTTTCCGGAATATATTCAGGAAAAAACGCATACGCCCTTTTTGGCCAACCAAGCAACCTGGAAAGGCAAATCAGCGCTACAAAGATGTCTCGCTTCCCATCGGTCAAAAGGGCCATGCTGAAAAAAGTGTCAAAACCAGAAATGCAGGACAGGCCATGGAGAAATGGGAGCCTTGCTAAACTGATGGGCGGGATGTAAATTGTCAACAGCCACTCTGGAGAAGCATACGGTGAGTCCTGAAACGTCTAAAAAGCAAAGCTTAGAGAGCATAGGGCACTTCCACTCATGGGAGTATAAATTGGGAAAATTAAAAATCAGCAAGACACAAGCACCCCAAAGTTTAGGGCTGCTCTGTTGACAAGGACCTCCACTTCATTCCACCTTCAATATCCCAGGAAAGAGAAAAATGGATAAAGAAGTTGTGGTCCTTATGTACAATGGAATATCACTCAGCCATGAAATCAATGTCATAAGGCTAGTAGCAGCATGATGAGTGGATTTAGGTACGACGATTCTAAGTGAAATAAGTCACACAGAAAAGGACACTTCTCATAAGGTATCACTGATAGAGGGAATGTAAAAACCGTTACACTTGAACTGAATTACAAAACAGAACAGAGTCACACATGCAGAAAACACACTATGGCTGCTTCACGGGAAAGGTGAGGTGGGGTGATACATAAAACAAGGGTTTCAAATTAGCTCAGATACCGTTCCATAAACCCAATATGTAATAGACAAGACCTACTCCTTGCTCAGAGAACTGGACTCAACACGCCCTATTCACCGCACAAGAATATATCTGACTAGTAATAATCTTAAAAGCTATGTATTGATATCTCTCTGTTAGTGTGTCAAGTGGGTGTAAAGCGGCATAAACACAGAAGTGAAAAGCAGCTAAACCCCATTATAAAAATAAATTACTTTGAATAACCCATGAAACAAAGACAGTGAAAGAGAGCGAAATTCTTACACAATTCGTTCAGGGGCTGTGATGCAACCTGGATTGACCATATCTAGACCCACAGCTGGATGAGACATAAGGGTGGACACTCTTGGGGCTGAGAGGTTTGGTGAGGTTGGGTGAGCAAACGCAGACCCTTTACAGTAATACTGCATGGTACCCATCGCATGGGTCACAAATCTCCAGGTTCAAGGGCATCTACCTACATCGAAAACATGCATGAGAAACCCAGAAGATGGTACACCGTGTGATGTGGAAAAGTTTCTAAAACGCACCTCATTTCTCATCTCCTTGTGGCCGGGTTCGCTATTCCAGCCGCTTTACTAGCAATCTCCCTACTTGGAGCATCAGCACCTTTAACCTCCTGTTCCTTACAGGTTGCAATTTGTCCTGAGGATGAACTGGAAGACGTGGAACCAATGAGAGACTAGCTCTTGGTGTTGGGACAGGCACAGGTCACTCTATTTTCCCATCAGGAAGAAGAATTAACCACAGGCTCAGCCTGCCCCCGGAACCAGAACAGGGCCTGAAGGCATCCTGCGCTTTTGCGGCCAGCTCCCTAAAAAGCGAGTTGTAAAATGGAGGTTCAGGGCACTGCAATTCACAAACCTGCAGAGTTATAAATGATAACTCTCGTCCACAAATATATTGAGGGAAGGCAACGAAGAGGATTTGAAATCAAGGCAGAATTGCAGGAAACAGATTTCAGGAGGTAGATTCGAATCGCCTTTAAAGCACATGAAAAGCGGCAAAACGTTGACAATGATGCCCTTGGCCAAAAAGGGCGTATGCGTTTTTTCCTGAATATATTCAGGAAAAAACGCATACGCCCTTTTTGGCCAACCAAGCAACCTGGAAAGGCAAATCAGCGCTACAAAGATGTCTCGCTTCCCATCGGTCAAAAGGGCCATGCTGAAAAAAGTCTCAAAACCAAAAATGCAGGACAGGCCATGGAGAAATGGGAGCCTTGCTACACTGATGGGCGGGATGTAAATTGTCAACAGCCACTCTGGAGAAGTGTACGGTGAGTCCTGAAATGTCTAAAAAGCAAAGCTTAGAGAGCATAGGGCACTTCCACTCATGGGGGTATAAATTGGGAAAATTAAAAATCAGCAAGACACAAGCACCCCAAAGTTTAGGGCTGCTCTGTTGACAAGGACCTCCACTTCATTCCACCTTCAATATCCCAGGAAAGAGAAAAATGGATAAAGAAGTTGTGGTCCTTATGTACAATGGAATATCACTCAGCCATGAAATCAATGTCATAAGGCTAGTAGCAGCATGATGAGTGGATTTAGGTACGACGATTCTAAGTGAAATAAGTCACACAGAAAAGGACACTTCTCATAAGGTATCACTGATAGAGGGAATGTAAAAACCGTTACACTTGAACTGAATTACAAAACAGAACAGAGTCACACATGCAGAAAACACACTATGGCTGCTTCACGGGAAAGTTGAGGTGGGGTGATACATAAAACAAGGGTTTCAAATTAGCTCAGATACCATTCCATAAAACCAATATGTAATAGACAAGACCTACTCCTTGCTCAGAGAACTGGACTCAACACGCCCTATTCACCGCACAAGAATATATCTGACTAGTAATAATCTTAAAACCTATGTATTGATATCTCTCTGTTAGTGTGTCAAGTGGGTGTAAAGCGGCATAAACACAGCAGTGAAAAGCAGCTAAACCCCATTATAAAAATAAATTACTTTGAAAAACCCATGAAACAAAGACAGTGAAAGAGATAGAAATTCTTACACAATGCGTTCACGGGCTGTGATGCAACCTGGATTGACCATATCTAGACCCACAGCTGGATGAGACATAAGGGTGGACACTCTTGGGGCTGAGAGGTTTGGTGAGGTTGGGTGAGCAAACGCAGACCCTTTCAAGTAATACTGCGTGGTACCCATCGCATGGGTCCCAAATCTCCAGGTTCAAGGGCATCTTCCTACATCGAAAACATGCATGAGAAACCCAGAAGATGGTACACCGTGTGATGTGGAAAGGTTTCTAAAACGCACCTCATTTCTCATCTCCTTGTGCCCGGGTTCGCTATTCCAGCCGCTTTAATAGCAATCTCCCTACTTGGAGCATCAGCACCTTTAACCTCCTGCTCCGTACAGGTTGCAATTTGTCCTGAGGGTGAACGGGAAGACGTGGAACCAATGAGAGACTAGCTCTTGGTGTTGGGACAGGCACAGGTCACTCTATTTTCCCATCAGGAAGAAGAATTAACCACAGGCTCAGCCTGCCCCCCGGAACCAGAACAGGGCCTGAAGCCATCCTGCGCTTTTGCGGCCATCTCCCAAAAACGCGAGTTGTAAAATGGAGGTTCAGGGCACTGCAATTCACAAACCTGCAGAGTTATAAATGATAACTCTCGTCCACAAATATATTGAGGGAAGGCAAAGAAGAGGATTTGAAATCAAGGCAGAATTGCAGGAAACAGATTTCAGGAGGTAGATTCGAATCGCCTTTAAAGCACATGAAAAGCGGCAAAACGTTGACAATGATGCCCTTGGCCAAAAAGGGCGTATGCGTTTTTTCCTGAATATATTCAGGAAAAAACGCATACGCCCTTTTTGGCCAACCAAGCAACCTGGAAAGGCAAATCAGCGCTACAAAGATGTCTCGCTTCCCATCGGTCAAAAGGGCCATGCTGAAAAAAGTGTCAAAACCAGAAATGCAGGACAGGCCATGGAGAAATGGGAGCCTTGCTACACTGATGGGCGGGATGTAAATTGTCAACAGCCACTCTGGAGAAGTGTACGGTGAGTCCTGAAACGTCTAAAAAGCAAAGCTTAGAGAGCATACGGCACTTCCACTCATGGGGGTATAAATTGGGAAAATTAAAAATCAGCAAGACACAAGCACCCCAAAGTTTAGGGCTGCTCTGTTGACAAGGACCTCCACTTCATTCCACCTTCAATATCCCAGGAAAGAGAAAAATGGATAAAGAAGTTGTAGTCCTTATGTACAATGGAATATCACTCAGCCGTGAAATCAATGTCATAAGGCTAGTAGCAGCATGATGAGTGGATTTAGGTACGACGACTCTAAGTGAAATAAGTCACACAGAAAAGGACACTTCTCATAAGGTATCACTTATAGAGGGAATGTAAAAACCGTTACACTTGAACTGAATTACAAAACAGAACAGAGTCACACATGCAGAAAACACACTATGGCTGCTTAACGGGAAAGGTGAGGTGGGGTGATACATAAAACAAGGGTTTCAAATTAGCTCAGATACCGTTCCATAAACCCAATATGTAATAGACAAGACCTACTCCTTGCTCAGAGAACTGGACTCAACACGCCCTATTCACCGCACAAGAATATATCTGACTAGTAATAATCTTAAAAGCTATGTATTGATATCTCTCTGTTAGTGTGTCAAGTGGGTGTAAAGCGGCATAAACACAGCAGTGAAAAGCAGCTAAACCCCATTATAAAAATAAATTACTTTGAAAAACCCATGAAACAAAGACAGTGAAAGAGAGCGAAATTCTTACACAATGCGTTCAGGGGCTGTGATGCAACCTGGATTGACCATATCTAGACCCACAGCTGGATGAGACATAAGGGTGGACACTGTTGCGGCTGAGAGGTTTGGTGAGGTTGGGTGAGCAAACGCAGACCCTTTAAAGTAATACTGCGTGGTACCCATCGCATGGGTCCCAAATCTCCAGGTTCAAGGGCATCTTCCTACATCGAAAACATGCATGAGAAACCCAGAAGATGGTACACCGTGTGATGGTGAAAAGTTTCTAAAACGCACCTCATTTCTCATCTCCTTGTGCTCGGGTTCGCCATTCCAGCCACTTTACTAGCAATCTCCCTCCTTGGAGCATCATCACCTTTAACCTCCTGTTCCGTACAGGTTGCAATTTGTCCTGAGGATGAACGGGAAGACGTGAAACCAATGAGAGACTATATCTTGGTGTTGGGACAGGCACAGGTCACTCTATTTTCCCATCAGGAAGAAGAATTAACCACAGGCTCAGCCTGCCCCCCGGAACAAGAAAAGGGCCTGAAGCCATCCTGCGCTTTTGCGGCCATCTCCCAAAAACGCGAGTTGTAAAATGGAGGTTCAGGGCACTGCAATTCACAAACCTGCAGAGTTATAAATGATAACTCTCGTCCACAAATATATTGAGGGAAGGCAACGAAGAGGATTTGAAATCAAGGCAGAATTGCAGGAAACAGATTTCAGGAGGTAGATTCGAATCGCCTTTAAAGCACATGAAAAGCGGCAAAACGTTGACAATGATGCCCTTGGCCAAAAAGGGCGTATGCGTTTTTTCCTGAATATATTCAGGAAAAAACGCATACGCCCTTTTTGGCCAACCAAGCAACCTGGAAAGGCAAATCAGCGCTACAAAGATGTCTCGCTTCCCATCGGTCAAAAGGGCCATGCTGAAAAAAGTGTCAAAACCAGAAATGCAGGACAGGCCATGGAGAAATGGGAGCCTTGCTAAACTGATGGGCGGGATGTAAATTGTCAACAGCCACTCTGGAGAAGCGTACGGTGAGTCCTGAAACGTCTAAAAAGCAAAGCTTAGAGAGCATAGGGCACTTCCACTCATGGGGGTATAAATTGGGAAAATTAAAAATCAGCAAGACACAAGCACCCCAAAGTTTAGGGCTGCTCTGTTGACAAGGACCTCCACTTCATTCCACCTTCAATATCCCAGGAAAGAGAAAAATGGATAAAGAAGTTGTGGTCCTTATGTACAATGGAATATCACTCAGCCATGAAATCAATGTCATAAGGCTAGTAGCAGCATGATGAGTGGATTTAGGTACGACGATTCTAAGTGAAATAAGTCACACAGAAAAGGACACTTCTCATAAGGTATCACTTATAAAGGGAATGTAAAAACCGTTACACTTGAACTGAATTACAAAACAGAACAGAGTCACACATGCAGAAAACACACTATGGCTGCTTAACGGGAAAGGTGAGGTGGGGTGATACATAAAACAAGGGTTTCAAATTAGCTCAGATACCGTTCCATAAACCCAATATGTAATAGACAAGACCTACTCCTTGCTCAGAGAACTGGACTCAACACGCCCTATTCACCGCACAAGAATATATCTGACTAGTAATAATCTTAAAACCTATGTATTGATATCTCTCTGTTAGTGTGTCAAGTGGGTGTAAAGCGGCGTAAACACAGCAGTGAAAAGCAGCTAAACCCCATTATAAAAATAAATTACTTTGAAAAACCCATGAAACAAAGACAGTGAAAGAGAGAGAAATTCTTACACAATGCGTTCAGGGGCTGTGATGCAACCTGGATTGACCATATCTAGACCCACAGCTGGATGAGACCTAAGGGTGGACACTGTTGCGGCTGAGAGGTTTGGTGAGGTTGGGTGAGCAAACGCAGCCCCTTTAAAGTAATACTGCGTGGTACCCATCGCATGGGTCCCAAATCTCCAGGTTCAAGGGCATCTTCCTACATCGAAAACATGCATGAGAAACCCAGAAGATGGTACACCGTGTGATGTGGAAAGGTTTCTAAAACGCACCTCATTTCTCATCTCCTTGTGGCCGGGTTCGCTATTCCAGCCGCTTTACTAGCAATCTCCCTACTTGGAGCATCAGCACCTTTAACCTCCTGTTCCGTACAGGTTGCAATTTGTCCTGAGGATGAACGGGAAGACGTGGAACCAATGAGAGACTAGCTCTTGGTGTTGGGACAGGCACAGGTCACTCTATTTTCCCATCAGGAAGAAGAATTAACCACAGGCTCAGCCTGCCCCCGGAACCAGAACAGGGCCTGAAGGCATCCTGCGCTTTTGCGGCCAGCTCCCTAAAAAGCGAGTTGTAAAATGGAGGTTCAGGGCACTGCAATTCACAAACCTGCAGAGTTATAAATGATAACTCTCGTCCACAAATATATTGAGGGAAGGCAAAGAAGAGGATTTGAAATCAAGGCAGAATTGCAGGAAACAGATTTCAGGAGGTAGATTCGAATCGCCTTTAAAGCACATGAAAAGTGGCAAAACGTTGACAATGATGCCCTTGGCCAAAAAGGGCGTATGCGTTTTTTCCTGAATATATTCAGGAAAAAACGCATACGCCCTTTTTGGCCAACCAAGCAACCTGGAAAGGCAAATCAGCGCTACAAAGATGTCTCGCTTCCCATCGGTCAAAAGGGCCATGCTGAAAAAAGTGTCAAAACCAGAAATGCAGGACAGGCCATGGAGAAATGGGAGCCTTGCTAAACTGATGGGCGGGATGTAAATTGTCAACAGCCACTCTGGAGAAGCGTACGGTGAGTCCTGAAACGTCTAAAAAGCAAAGCTTAGAGAGCATAGGGCACTTCCACTCATGGGGGTATAAATTGGGAAAATTAAAAATCAGCAAGACACAAGCACCCCAAAGTTTAGGGCTGCTCTGTTGACAAGGACCTCCACTTCATTCCACCTTCAATATCCCAGGAAAGAGAAAAATGGATAAAGAAGTTGTGGTCCTTATGTACAATGGAATATCACTCAGCCATGAAATCAATGTCATAAGGCTAGTAGCAGCATGATGAGTGGATTTAGGTACGACGATTCTAAGTGAAATAAGTCACACAGAAAAGGACACTTCTCATAAGGTATCACTGATAGAGGGAATGTAAAAACCGTTACACTTGAACTGAATTACAAAACAGAACAGAGTCACACATGCAGAAAACACACTATGGCTGCTTCACGGGAAAGTTGAGGTGGGGTGATACATAAAACAAGGGTTTCAAATTAGCTCAGATACCGTTCCATAAACCCAATATGTAATAGACAAGACCTACTCCTTGCTCAGAGAACTGGACTCAACACGCCCTATTCACCGCACAAGAATATATCTGACTAGTAATAATCTTAAAAGCTATGTATTGATATCTCTCTGTTAGTGTGTCAAGTGGGTGTAAAGCGGCATAAACACAGAAGTGAAAAGCAGCTAAACCCCATTATAAAAATAAATTACTTTGAAAAACCCATGAAACAAAGACAGTGAAAGAGAGCGAAATTCTTACACAATGCGTTCAGGGGCTGTGATGCAACCTGGATTGACCATATCTAGACCCACAGCTGGATGAGACATAAGGGTGGACACTGTTGCGGCTGAGAGGTTTGGTGAGGTTGGGTGAGCAAACGCAGACCCTTTAAAGTAATACTGCGTGGTACCCATCGCATGGGTCCCAAATCTCCAGGTTCAAGGGCATCTTCCTACATCGAAAACATGCATGAGAAACCCAGAAGATGGTACACCGTGTGATGGGGAAAAGTTTCTAAAACGCACCTCATTTCTCATCTCCTTGTGCTCGGGTTCGCCATTCCAGCCACTTTACTAGCAATCTCCCTCCTTGGAGCATCATCACCTTTAACCTCCTGTTCCGTACAGGTTGCAATTTGTCCTGAGGATGAACGGGAAGACGTGAAACCAATGAGAGACTATATCTTGGTGTTGGGACAGGCACAGGTCACTCTATTTTCCCATCAGGAAGAAGAATTAACCACAGGCTCAGCCTGCCCCCCGGAACAAGAAAAGGGCCTGAAGCCATCCTGCGCTTTTGCGGCCATCTCCCAAAAACGCGAGTTGTAAAATGGAGGTTCAGGGCACTGCAATTCACAAACCTGCAGAGTTATAAATGATAACTCTCGTCCACAAATATATTGAGGGAAGGCAACGAAGAGGATTTGAAATCAAGGCAGAATTGCAGGAAACAGATTTCAGGAGGTAGATTCGAATCGCCTTTAAAGCACATGAAAAGCGGCAAAACGTTGACAATGATGCCCTTGGCCAAAAAGGGCGTATGCGTTTTTTCCGGAATATATTCAGGAAAAAACGCATACGCCCTTTTTGGCCAACCAAGCAACCTGGAAAGGCAAATCAGCGCTACAAAGATGTCTCGCTTCCCATCGGTCAAAAGGGCCATGCTGAAAAAAGTGTCAAAACCAGAAATGCAGGACAGGCCATGGAGAAATGGGAGCCTTGCTAAACTGATGGGCGGGATGTAAATTGTCAACAGCCACTCTGGAGAAGCATACGGTGAGTCCTGAAACGTCTAAAAAGCAAAGCTTAGAGAGCATAGGGCACTTCCACTCATGGGAGTATAAATTGGGAAAATTAAAAATCAGCAAGACACAAGCACCCCAAAGTTTAGGGCTGCTCTGTTGACAAGGACCTCCACTTCATTCCACCTTCAATATCCCAGGAAAGAGAAAAATGGATAAAGAAGTTGTGGTCCTTATGTACAATGGAATATCACTCAGCCATGAAATCAATGTCATAAGGCTAGTAGCAGCATGATGAGTGGATTTAGGTACGACGATTCTAAGTGAAATAAGTCACACAGAAAAGGACACTTCTCATAAGGTATCACTGATAGAGGGAATGTAAAAACCGTTACACTTGAACTGAATTACAAAACAGAACAGAGTCACACATGCAGAAAACACACTATGGCTGCTTAACGGGAAAGGTGAGGTGGGGTGATACATAAAACAAGGGTTTCAAATTAGCTCAGATACCGTTCCATAAACCCAATATGTAATAGACAAGACCTACTCCTTGCTCAGAGAACTGGACTCAACACGCCCTATTCACCGCACAAGAATATATCTGACTAGTAATAATCTTAAAAGCTATGTATTGATATCTCTCTGTTAGTGTGTCAAGTGGGTGTAAAGCGGCATAAACACAGAAGTGAAAAGCAGCTAAACCCCATTATAAAAATAAATTACTTTGAATAACCCATGAAACAAAGACAGTGAAAGAGAGCGAAATTCTTACACAATTCGTTCAGGGGCTGTGATGCAACCTGGATTGACCATATCTAGACCCACAGCTGGATGAGACATAAGGGTGGACACTCTTGGGGCTGAGAGGTTTGGTGAGGTTGGGTGAGCAAACGCAGACCCTTTACAGTAATACTGCATGGTACCCATCGCATGGGTCACAAATCTCCAGGTTCAAGGGCATCTACCTACATCGAAAACATGCATGAGAAACCCAGAAGATGGTACACCGTGTGATGTGGAAAAGTTTCTAAAACGCACCTCATTTCTCATCTCCTTGTGGCCGGGTTCGCTATTCCAGCCGCTTTACTAGCAATCTCCCTACTTGGAGCATCAGCACCTTTAACCTCCTGTTCCTTACAGGTTGCAATTTGTCCTGAGGATGAACTGGAAGACGTGGAACCAATGAGAGACTAGCTCTTGGTGTTGGGACAGGCACAGGTCACTCTATTTTCCCATCAGGAAGAAGAATTAACCACAGGCTCAGCCTGCCCCCGGAACCAGAACAGGGCCTGAAGGCATCCTGCGCTTTTGCGGCCAGCTCCCTAAAAAGCGAGTTGTAAAATGGAGGTTCAGGGCACTGCAATTCACAAACCTGCAGAGTTATAAATGATAACTCTCGTCCACAAATATATTGAGGGAAGGCAACGAAGAGGATTTGAAATCAAGGCAGAATTGCAGGAAACAGATTTCAGGAGGTAGATTCGAATCGCCTTTAAAGCACATGAAAAGCGGCAAAACGTTGACAATGATGCCCTTGGCCAAAAAGGGCGTATGCGTTTTTTCCTGAATATATTCAGGAAAAAACGCATACGCCCTTTTTGGCCAACCAAGCAACCTGGAAAGGCAAATCAGCGCTACAAAGATGTCTCGCTTCCCATCGGTCAAAAGGGCCATGCTGAAAAAAGTCTCAAAACCAAAAATGCAGGACAGGCCATGGAGAAATGGGAGCCTTGCTACACTGATGGGCGGGATGTAAATTGTCAACAGCCACTCTGGAGAAGTGTACGGTGAGTCCTGAAATGTCTAAAAAGCAAAGCTTAGAGAGCATAGGGCACTTCCACTCATGGGGGTATAAATTGGGAAAATTAAAAATCAGCAAGACACAAGCACCCCAAAGTTTAGGGCTGCTCTGTTGACAAGGACCTCCACTTCATTCCACCTTCAATATCCCAGGAAAGAGAAAAATGGATAAAGAAGTTGTGGTCCTTATGTACAATGGAATATCACTCAGCCGTGAAATCAATGTCATAAGGCTAGTAGCAGCATGATGAGTGGATTTAGGTACGACGATTCTAAGTGAAATAAGTCACACAGAAAAGGACACTTCTCATAAGGTATCACTGATAGAGGGAATGTAAAAACCGTTACACTTGAACTGAATTACAAAACAGAACAGAGTCACACATGCAGAAAACACACTATGGCTGCTTCACGGGAAAGTTGAGGTGGGGTGATACATAAAACAAGGGTTTCAAATTAGCTCAGATACCATTCCATAAAACCAATATGTAATAGACAAGACCTACTCCTTGCTCAGAGAACTGGACTCAACACGCCCTATTCACCGCACAAGAATATATCTGACTAGTAATAATCTTAAAACCTATGTATTGATATCTCTCTGTTAGTGTGTCAAGTGGGTGTAAAGCGGCATAAACACAGCAGTGAAAAGCAGCTAAACCCCATTATAAAAATAAATTACTTTGAAAAACCCATGAAACAAAGACAGTGAAAGAGATAGAAATTCTTACACAATGCGTTCACGGGCTGTGATGCAACCTGGATTGACCATATCTAGACCCACAGCTGGATGAGACATAAGGGTGGACACTCTTGGGGCTGAGAGGTTTGGTGAGGTTGGGTGAGCAAACGCAGACCCTTTCAAGTAATACTGCGTGGTACCCATCGCATGGGTCCCAAATCTCCAGGTTCAAGGGCATCTTCCTACATCGAAAACATGCATGAGAAACCCAGAAGATGGTACACCGTGTGATGTGGAAAGGTTTCTAAAACGCACCTCATTTCTCATCTCCTTGTGCCCGGGTTCGCTATTCCAGCCGCTTTAATAGCAATCTCCCTACTTGGAGCATCAGCACCTTTAACCTCCTGCTCCGTACAGGTTGCAATTTGTCCTGAGGGTGAACGGGAAGACGTGGAACCAATGAGAGACTAGCTCTTGGTGTTGGGACAGGCACAGGTCACTCTATTTTCCCATCAGGAAGAAGAATTAACCACAGGCTCAGCCTGCCCCCCGGAACCAGAACAGGGCCTGAAGCCATCCTGCGCTTTTGCGGCCATCTCCCAAAAACGCGAGTTGTAAAATGGAGGTTCAGGGCACTGCAATTCACAAACCTGCAGAGTTATAAATGATAACTCTCGTCCACAAATATATTGAGGGAAGGCAAAGAAGAGGATTTGAAATCAAGGCAGAATTGCAGGAAACAGATTTCAGGAGGTAGATTCGAATCGCCTTTAAAGCACATGAAAAGCGGCAAAACGTTGACAATGATGCCCTTGGCCAAAAAGGGCGTATGCGTTTTTTCCTGAATATATTCAGGAAAAAACGCATACGCCCTTTTTGGCCAACCAAGCAACCTGGAAAGGCAAATCAGCGCTACAAAGATGTCTCGCTTCCCATCGGTCAAAAGGGCCATGCTGAAAAAAGTGTCAAAACCAGAAATGCAGGACAGGCCATGGAGAAATGGGAGCCTTGCTACACTGATGGGCGGGATGTAAATTGTCAACAGCCACTCTGGAGAAGTGTACGGTGAGTCCTGAAACGTCTAAAAAGCAAAGCTTAGAGAGCATACGGCACTTCCACTCATGGGGGTATAAATTGGGAAAATTAAAAATCAGCAAGACACAAGCACCCCAAAGTTTAGGGCTGCTCTGTTGACAAGGACCTCCACTTCATTCCACCTTCAATATCCCAGGAAAGAGAAAAATGGATAAAGAAGTTGTAGTCCTTATGTACAATGGAATATCACTCAGCCGTGAAATCAATGTCATAAGGCTAGTAGCAGCATGATGAGTGGATTTAGGTACGACGACTCTAAGTGAAATAAGTCACACAGAAAAGGACACTTCTCATAAGGTATCACTTATAGAGGGAATGTAAAAACCGTTACACTTGAACTGAATTACAAAACAGAACAGAGTCACACATGCAGAAAACACACTATGGCTGCTTAACGGGAAAGGTGAGGTGGGGTGATACATAAAACAAGGGTTTCAAATTAGCTCAGATACCGTTCCATAAACCCAATATGTAATAGACAAGACCTACTCCTTGCTCAGAGAACTGGACTCAACACGCCCTATTCACCGCACAAGAATATATCTGACTAGTAATAATCTTAAAAGCTATGTATTGATATCTCTCTGTTAGTGTGTCAAGTGGGTGTAAAGCGGCATAAACACAGCAGTGAAAAGCAGCTAAACCCCATTATAAAAATAAATTACTTTGAAAAACCCATGAAACAAAGACAGTGAAAGAGAGCGAAATTCTTACACAATGCGTTCAGGGGCTGTGATGCAACCTGGATTGACCATATCTAGACCCACAGCTGGATGAGACATAAGGGTGGACACTGTTGCGGCTGAGAGGTTTGGTGAGGTTGGGTGAGCAAACGCAGACCCTTTAAAGTAATACTGCGTGGTACCCATCGCATGGGTCCCAAATCTCCAGGTTCAAGGGCATCTTCCTACATCGAAAACATGCATGAGAAACCCAGAAGATGGTACACCGTGTGATGGTGAAAAGTTTCTAAAACGCACCTCATTTCTCATCTCCTTGTGCTCGGGTTCGCCATTCCAGCCACTTTACTAGCAATCTCCCTCCTTGGAGCATCATCACCTTTAACCTCCTGTTCCGTACAGGTTGCAATTTGTCCTGAGGATGAACGGGAAGACGTGAAACCAATGAGAGACTATATCTTGGTGTTGGGACAGGCACAGGTCACTCTATTTTCCCATCAGGAAGAAGAATTAACCACAGGCTCAGCCTGCCCCCCGGAACAAGAAAAGGGCCTGAAGCCATCCTGCGCTTTTGCGGCCATCTCCCAAAAACGCGAGTTGTAAAATGGAGGTTCAGGGCACTGCAATTCACAAACCTGCAGAGTTATAAATGATAACTCTCGTCCACAAATATATTGAGGGAAGGCAACGAAGAGGATTTGAAATCAAGGCAGAATTGCAGGAAACAGATTTCAGGAGGTAGATTCGAATCGCCTTTAAAGCACATGAAAAGCGGCAAAACGTTGACAATGATGCCCTTGGCCAAAAAGGGCGTATGCGTTTTTTCCTGAATATATTCAGGAAAAAACGCATACGCCCTTTTTGGCCAACCAAGCAACCTGGAAAGGCAAATCAGCGCTACAAAGATGTCTCGCTTCCCATCGGTCAAAAGGGCCATGCTGAAAAAAGTGTCAAAACCAGAAATGCAGGACAGGCCATGGAGAAATGGGAGCCTTGCTAAACTGATGGGCGGGATGTAAATTGTCAACAGCCACTCTGGAGAAGCGTACGGTGAGTCCTGAAACGTCTAAAAAGCAAAGCTTAGAGAGCATAGGGCACTTCCACTCATGGGGGTATAAATTGGGAAAATTAAAAATCAGCAAGACACAAGCACCCCAAAGTTTAGGGCTGCTCTGTTGACAAGGACCTCCACTTCATTCCACCTTCAATATCCCAGGAAAGAGAAAAATGGATAAAGAAGTTGTGGTCCTTATGTACAATGGAATATCACTCAGCCATGAAATCAATGTCATAAGGCTAGTAGCAGCATGATGAGTGGATTTAGGTACGACGATTCTAAGTGAAATAAGTCACACAGAAAAGGACACTTCTCATAAGGTATCACTTATAAAGGGAATGTAAAAACCGTTACACTTGAACTGAATTACAAAACAGAACAGAGTCACACATGCAGAAAACACACTATGGCTGCTTAACGGGAAAGGTGAGGTGGGGTGATACATAAAACAAGGGTTTCAAATTAGCTCAGATACCGTTCCATAAACCCAATATGTAATAGACAAGACCTACTCCTTGCTCAGAGAACTGGACTCAACACGCCCTATTCACCGCACAAGAATATATCTGACTAGTAATAATCTTAAAACCTATGTATTGATATCTCTCTGTTAGTGTGTCAAGTGGGTGTAAAGCGGCGTAAACACAGCAGTGAAAAGCAGCTAAACCCCATTATAAAAATAAATTACTTTGAAAAACCCATGAAACAAAGACAGTGAAAGAGAGAGAAATTCTTACACAATGCGTTCAGGGGCTGTGATGCAACCTGGATTGACCATATCTAGACCCACAGCTGGATGAGACCTAAGGGTGGACACTGTTGTGGCTGAGAGGTTTGGTGAGGTTGGGTGAGCAAACGCAGCCCCTTTAAAGTAATACTGCGTGGTACCCATCGCATGGGTCCCAAATCTCCAGGTTCAAGGGCATCTTCCTACATCGAAAACATGCATGAGAAACCCAGAAGATGGTACACCGTGTGATGTGGAAAGGTTTCTAAAACGCACCTCATTTCTCATCTCCTTGTGGCCGGGTTCGCTATTCCAGCCGCTTTACTAGCAATCTCCCTACTTGGAGCATCAGCACCTTTAACCTCCTGTTCCGTACAGGTTGCAATTTGTCCTGAGGATGAACTGGAAGACGTGGAACCAATGAGAGACTAGCTCTTGGTGTTGGGACAGGCACAGGTCACTCTATTTTCCCATCAGGAAGAAGAATTAACCACAGGCTCAGCCTGCCCCCGGAACCAGAACAGGGCCTGAAGGCATCCTGCGCTTTTGCGGCCAGCTCCCTAAAAAGCGAGTTGTAAAATGGAGGTTCAGGGCACTGCAATTCACAAACCTGCAGAGTTATAAATGATAACTCTCGTCCACAAATATATTGAGGGAAGGCAAAGAAGAGGATTTGAAATCAAGGCAGAATTGCAGGAAACAGATTTCAGGAGGTAGATTCGAATCGCCTTTAAAGCACATGAAAAGTGGCAAAACGTTGACAATGATGCCCTTGGCCAAAAAGGGCGTATGCGTTTTTTCCTGAATATATTCAGGAAAAAACGCATACGCCCTTTTTGGCCAACCAAGCAACCTGGAAAGGCAAATCAGCGCTACAAAGATGTCTCGCTTCCCATCGGTCAAAAGGGCCATGCTGAAAAAAGTCTCAAAACCAAAAATGCAGGACAGGCCATGGAGAAATGGGAGCCTTGCTACACTGATGGGCGGGATGTAAATTGTCAACAGCCACTCTGGAGAAGTGTACGGTGAGTCCTGAAACGTCTAAAAAGCAAAGCTTAGAGAGCATAGGGCACTTCCACTCATGGGGGTATAAATTGGGAAAATTAAAAATCAGCAAGACACAAGCACCCCAAAGTTTAGGGCTGCTCTGTTGACAAGGACCTCCACTTCATTCCACCTTCAATATCCCAGGAAAGAGAAAAATGGATAAAGAAGTTGTGGTCCTTATGTACAATGGAATATCACTCAGCCGTGAAATCAATGTCATAAGGCTAGTAGCAGCATGATGAGTGGATTTAGGTACGACGACTCTAAGTGAAATAAGTCACACAGCAAAGGACACTTCTCATAAGGTATCACTTATAGAGGGAATGTAAAAACCGTTACACTTGAACTGAATTACAAAACAGAACAGAGTCACACATGCAGAAAACACACTATGGCTGCTTAACGGGAAAGGTGAGGTGGGGTGATACATAAAACAAGGGTTTCAAATTAGCTCAGATACCGTTCCATAAACCCAATATGTAATAGACAAGACCTACTCCTTGCTCAGAGAACTGGACTCAACACGCCCTATTCACCGCACAAGAATATATCTGACTAGTAATAATCTTAAAAGCTATGTATTGATATCTCTCTGTTAGTGTGTCAAGTGGGTGTAAAGCGGCATAAACACAGCAGTGAAAAGCAGCTAAACCCCATTATAAAAATAAATTACTTTGAAAAACCCATGAAACAAAGACAGTGAAAGAGAGCGAAATTCTTACACAATGCGTTCAGGGGCTGTGATGCAACCTGGATTGACCATATCTAGACCCACAGCTGGATGAGACCTAAGGGTGGACACTGTTGCGGCTGAGAGGTTTGGTGAGGTTGGGTGAGCAAACGCAGACCCTTTAAAGTAATACTGCGTGGTACCCATCGCATGGGTCCCAAATCTCCAGGTTCAAGGGCATCTTCCTACATCGAAAACATGCATGAGAAACCCAGAAGATGGTACACCGTGTGATGGGGAAAAGTTTCTAAAACGCACCTCATTTCTCATCTCCTTGTGCTCGGGTTCGCCATTCCAGCCACTTTACTAGCAATCTCCCTCCTTGGAGCATCATCACCTTTAACCTCCTGTTCCGTACAGGTTGCAATTTGTCCTGAGGATGAACGGGAAGACGTGAAACCAATGAGAGACTATATCTTGGTGTTGGGACAGGCACAGGTCACTCTATTTTCCCATCAGGAAGAAGAATTAACCACAGGCTCAGCCTGCCCCCCAGAACAAGAAAAGGGCCTGAAGCCATCCTGCGCTTTTGCGGCCATCTCCCAAAAACGCGAGTTGTAAAATGGAGGTTCAGGGCACTGCAATTCACAAACCTGCAGAGTTATAAATGATAACTCTCGTCCACAAATATATTGAGGGAAGGCAACGAAGAGGATTTGAAATCAAGGCAGAATTGCAGGAAACAGATTTCAGGAGGTAGATTCGAATCGCCTTTAAAGCACATGAAAAGCGGCAAAACGTTGACAATGATGCCCTTGGCCAAAAAGGGCGTATGCGTTTTTTCCTGAATATATTCAGGAAAAAACGCATACGCCCTTTTTGGCCAACCAAGCAACCTGGAAAGGCAAATCAGCACTACAAAGATGTCTCGCTTCCCATCGGTCAAAAGGGCCATGCTGAAAAAAGTGTCAAAACCAGAAATGCAGGACAGGCCATGGAGAAATGGGAGCCTTGCTAAACTGATGGGCGGGATGTAAATTGTCAACAGCCACTCTGGAGAAGCGTACGGTGAGTCCTGAAACGTCTAAAAAGCAAAGCTTAGAGAGCATAGGGCACTTCCACTCATGGGGGTATAAATTGGGAAAATTAAAAATCAGCAAGACACAAGCACCCCAAAGTTTAGGGCTGCTCTGTTGACAAGGACCTCCACTTCATTCCACCTTCAATATCCCAGGAAAGAGAAAAATGGATAAAGAAGTTGTGGTCCTTATGTACAATGGAATATCACTCAGCCATGAAATCAATGTCATAAGGCTAGTAGCAGCATGATGAGTGGATTTAGGTACGACGATTCTAAGTGAAATAAGTCACACAGAAAAGGACACTTCTCATAAGGTATCACTGATAGAGGGAATGTAAAAACCGTTACACTTGAACTGAATTACAAAACAGAACAGAGTCACACATGCAGAAAACACACTATGGCTGCTTAACGGGAAAGGTGAGGTGGGGTGATACATAAAACAAGGGTTTCAAATTAGCTCAGATACCGTTCCATAAACCCAATATGTAATAGACAAGACCTGCTCCTTGCTCAGAGAACTGGACTCAACACGCCCTATTCACCGCACAAGAATATATCTGACTGGTAATAATCTTAAAACCTATGTATAGATATCTCTCTGTTAGTGTGTCAAGTGGGTGTAAAGCGGCATAAACACAGAAGTGAAAAGCAGCTAAACCCCATTATAAAAATAAATTACTTTGAATAACCCATGAAACAAAGACAGTGAAAGAGAGCGAAATTCTTACACAATTCGTTCAGGGGCTGTGATGCAACCTGGATTGACCATATCTAGACCCACAGCTGGATGAGACATAAGGGTGGACACTCTTGGGGCTGAGAGGTTTGGTGAGGTTGGGTGAGCAAACGCAGACCCTTTACAGTAATACTGCATGGTACCCATCGCATGGGTCACAAATCTCCAGGTTCAAGGGCATCTTCCTACATCGAAAACATGCATGAGAAACCCAGAAGATGGTACACCGTGTGATGTGGAAAAGTTTCTAAAACGCACCTCATTTCTCATCTCCTTGTGGCCAGGTTCGCTATTCCAGCCGCTTTACTAGCAATCTCCCTACTTGGAGCATCAGCACCTTTAACCTCCTGTTCCGTACAGGTTGCAATTTGTCCTGAGGATGAACGGGAAGACGTGGAACCAATGAGAGACTAGCTCTTGGTGTTGGGACAGGCACAGGTCACTCTATTTTCCCATCAGGAAGAAGAATTAACCACAGGCTCAGCCTGCCCCCGGAACCAGAACAGGGCCTGAAGGCATCCTGCGCTTTTGCGGCCAGCTCCCTAAAAAGCGAGTTGTAAAATGGAGGTTCAGGGCACTGCAATTCACAAACCTGCAGAGTTATAAATGATAACTCTCGTCCACAAATATATTGAGGGAAGGCAAAGAAGAGGATTTGAAATCAAGGCAGAATTGCAGGAAACAGATTTCAGGAGGTAGATTCGAATCGCCTTTAAAGCACATGAAAAGTGGCAAAACGTTGACAATGATGCCCTTGGCCAAAAAGGGCGTATGCGTTTTTTCCTGAATATATTCAGGAAAAAACGCATACGCCCTTTTTGGCCAACCAAGCAACCTGGAAAGGCAAATCAGCGCTACAAAGATGTCTCGCTTCCCATCGGTCAAAAGGGCCATGCTGAAAAAAGTCTCAAAACCAAAAATGCAGGACAGGCCATGGAGAAATGGGAGCCTTGCTACACTGATGGGCGGGATGTAAATTGTCAACAGCCACTCTGGAGAAGTGTACGGTGAGTCCTGAAACGTCTAAAAAGCAAAGCTTAGAGAGCATAGGGCACTTCCACTCATGGGGGTATAAATTGGGAAAATTAAAAATCAGCAAGACACAAGCACCCCAAAGTTTAGGGCTGCTCTGTTGACAAGGACCTCCACTTCATTCCACCTTCAATATCCCAGGAAAGAGAAAAATGGATAAAGAAGTTGTGGTCCTTATGTACAATGGAATATCACTCAGCCGTGAAATCAATGTCATAAGGCTAGTAGCAGCATGATGAGTGGATTTAGGTACGACGACTCTAAGTGAAATAAGTCACACAGCAAAGGACACTTCTCATAAGGTATCACTTATAGAGGGAATGTAAAAACCGTTACACTTGAACTGAATTACAAAACAGAACAGAGTCACACATGCAGAAAACACACTATGGCTGCTTAACGGGAAAGGTGAGGTGGGGTGATACATAAAACAAGGGTTTCAAATTAGCTCAGATACCGTTCCATAAACCCAATATGTAATAGACAAGACCTACTCCTTGCTCAGAGAACTGGACTCAACACGCCCTATTCACCGCACAAGAATATATCTGACTAGTAATAATCTTAAAAGCTATGTATTGATATCTCTCTGTTAGTGTGTCAAGTGGGTGTAAAGCGGCATAAACACAGCAGTGAAAAGCAGCTAAACCCCATTATAAAAATAAATTACTTTGAAAAACCCATGAAACAAAGACAGTGAAAGAGAGCGAAATTCTTACACAATGCGTTCAGGGGCTGTGATGCAACCTGGATTGACCATATCTAGACCCACAGCTGGATGAGACCTAAGGGTGGACACTGTTGCGGCTGAGAGGTTTGGTGAGGTTGGGTGAGCAAACGCAGACCCTTTAAAGTAATACTGCGTGGTACCCATCGCATGGGTCCCAAATCTCCAGGTTCAAGGGCATCTTCCTACATCGAAAACATGCATGAGAAACCCAGAAGATGGTACACCGTGTGATGGGGAAAAGTTTCTAAAACGCACCTCATTTCTCATCTCCTTGTGCTCGGGTTCGCCATTCCAGCCACTTTACTAGCAATCTCCCTCCTTGGAGCATCATCACCTTTAACCTCCTGTTCCGTACAGGTTGCAATTTGTCCTGAGGATGAACGGGAAGACGTGAAACCAATGAGAGACTATATCTTGGTGTTGGGACAGGCACAGGTCACTCTATTTTCCCATCAGGAAGAAGAATTAACCACAGGCTCAGCCTGCCCCCCAGAACAAGAAAAGGGCCTGAAGCCATCCTGCGCTTTTGCGGCCATCTCCCAAAAACGCGAGTTGTAAAATGGAGGTTCAGGGCACTGCAATTCACAAACCTGCAGAGTTATAAATGATAACTCTCGTCCACAAATATATTGAGGGAAGGCAACGAAGAGGATTTGAAATCAAGGCAGAATTGCAGGAAACAGATTTCAGGAGGTAGATTCGAATCGCCTTTAAAGCACATGAAAAGCGGCAAAACGTTGACAATGATGCCCTTGGCCAAAAAGGGCGTATGCGTTTTTTCCTGAATATATTCAGGAAAAAACGCATACGCCCTTTTTGGCCAACCAAGCAACCTGGAAAGGCAAATCAGCACTACAAAGATGTCTCGCTTCCCATCGGTCAAAAGGGCCATGCTGAAAAAAGTGTCAAAACCAGAAATGCAGGACAGGCCATGGAGAAATGGGAGCCTTGCTAAACTGATGGGCGGGATGTAAATTGTCAACAGCCACTCTGGAGAAGCGTACGGTGAGTCCTGAAACGTCTAAAAAGCAAAGCTTAGAGAGCATAGGGCACTTCCACTCATGGGGGTATAAATTGGGAAAATTAAAAATCAGCAAGACACAAGCACCCCAAAGTTTAGGGCTGCTCTGTTGACAAGGACCTCCACTTCATTCCACCTTCAATATCCCAGGAAAGAGAAAAATGGATAAAGAAGTTGTGGTCCTTATGTACAATGGAATATCACTCAGCCATGAAATCAATGTCATAAGGCTAGTAGCAGCATGATGAGTGGATTTAGGTACGACGATTCTAAGTGAAATAAGTCACACAGAAAAGGACACTTCTCATAAGGTATCACTGATAGAGGGAATGTAAAAACCGTTACACTTGAACTGAATTACAAAACAGAACAGAGTCACACATGCAGAAAACACACTATGGCTGCTTAACGGGAAAGGTGAGGTGGGGTGATACATAAAACAAGGGTTTCAAATTAGCTCAGATACCGTTCCATAAACCCAATATGTAATAGACAAGACCTGCTCCTTGCTCAGAGAACTGGACTCAACACGCCCTATTCACCGCACAAGAATATATCTGACTGGTAATAATCTTAAAACCTATGTATAGATATCTCTCTGTTAGTGTGTCAAGTGGGTGTAAAGCGGCATAAACACAGAAGTGAAAAGCAGCTAAACCCCATTATAAAAATAAATTACTTTGAATAACCCATGAAACAAAGACAGTGAAAGAGAGCGAAATTCTTACACAATTCGTTCAGGGGCTGTGATGCAACCTGGATTGACCATATCTAGACCCACAGCTGGATGAGACATAAGGGTGGACACTCTTGGGGCTGAGAGGTTTGGTGAGGTTGGGTGAGCAAACGCAGACCCTTTACAGTAATACTGCATGGTACCCATCGCATGGGTCACAAATCTCCAGGTTCAAGGGCATCTTCCTACATCGAAAACATGCATGAGAAACCCAGAAGATGGTACACCGTGTGATGTGGAAAAGTTTCTAAAACGCACCTCATTTCTCATCTCCTTGTGGCCGGGTTCGCTATTCCAGCCGCTTTACTAGCAATCTCCCTACTTGGAGCATCAGCACCTTTAACCTCCTGTTCCGTACAGGTTGCAATTTGTCCTGAGGATGAACTGGAAGACGTGGAACCAATGAGAGACTAGCTCTTGGTGTTGGGACAGGCACAGGTCACTCTATTTTCCCATCAGGAAGAAGAATTAACCACAGGCTCAGCCTGCCCCCGGAACCAGAACAGGGCCTGAAGGCATCCTGCGCTTTTGCGGCCAGCTCCCTAAAAAGCGAGTTGTAAAATGGAGGTTCAGGGCACTGCAATTCACAAACCTGCAGAGTTATAAATGATAACTCTCGTCCACAAATATATTGAGGGAAGGCAAAGAAGAGGATTTGAAATCAAGGCAGAATTGCAGGAAACAGATTTCAGGAGGTAGATTCGAATCGCCTTTAAAGCACATGAAAAGCGGCAAAACGTTGACAATGATGCCCTTGGCCAAAAAGGGCGTATGCGTTTTTTCCTGAATATATTCAGGAAAAAACGCATACGCCCTTTTTGGCCAACCAAGCAACCTGGAAAGGCAAATCAGCGCTACAAAGATGTCTCGCTTCCCATCGGTCAAAAGGGCCATGCTGAAAAAAGTGTCAAAACCAGAAATGCAGGACAGGCCATGGAGAAATGGGAGCCTTGCTACACTGATGGGCGGGATGTAAATTGTCAACAGCCACTCTGGAGAAGTGTACGGTGAGTCCTGAAACGTCTAAAAAGCAAAGCTTAGAGAGCATACGGCACTTCCACTCATGGGGGTATAAATTGGGAAAATTAAAAATCAGCAAGACACAAGCACCCCAAAGTTTAGGGCTGCTCTGTTGACAAGGACCTCCACTTCATTCCACCTTCAATATCCCAGGAAAGAGAAAAATGGATAAAGAAGTTGTAGTCCTTATGTACAATGGAATATCACTCAGCCGTGAAATCAATGTCATAAGGCTAGTAGCAGCATGATGAGTGGATTTAGGTACGACGACTCTAAGTGAAATAAGTCACACAGAAAAGGACACTTCTCATAAGGTATCACTTATAGAGGGAATGTAAAAACCGTTACACTTGAACTGAATTACAAAACAGAACAGAGTCACACATGCAGAAAACACACTATGGCTGCTTAACGGGAAAGGTGAGGTGGGGTGATACATAAAACAAGGGTTTCAAATTAGCTCAGATACCGTTCCATAAACCCAATATGTAATAGACAAGACCTACTCCTTGCTCAGAGAACTGGACTCAACACGCCCTATTCACCGCACAAGAATATATCTGACTAGTAATAATCTTAAAAGCTATGTATTGATATCTCTCTGTTAGTGTGTCAAGTGGGTGTAAAGCGGCATAAACACAGCAGTGAAAAGCAGCTAAACCCCATTATAAAAATAAATTACTTTGAAAAACCCATGAAACAAAGACAGTGAAAGAGAGCGAAATTCTTACACAATGCGTTCAGGGGCTGTGATGCAACCTGGATTGACCATATCTAGACCCACAGCTGGATGAGACATAAGGGTGGACACTGTTGCGGCTGAGAGGTTTGGTGAGGTTGGGTGAGCAAACGCAGACCCTTTAAAGTAATACTGCGTGGTACCCATCGCATGGGTCCCAAATCTCCAGGTTCAAGGGCACCTTCCTACATCGAAAACATGCATGAGATACCCAGAAGATGGTACACCGTGTGATGGGGAAAGGTTTCTAAAACGCACCTCATTTCTCATCTCCTTGTGCTCGGGTTCGCCATTCCAGCCACTTTACTAGCAATCTCCCTCCTTGGAGCATCATCACCTTTAACCTCCTGTTCCGTACAGGTTGCAATTTGTCCTGAGGATGAACGGGAAGACGTGGAACCAATGAGAGACTAGCTCTTGGTGTTGGGACAGGCACAGGTCACTCTATTTTCCCATCAGGAAGAAGAATTAACCACAGGCTCAGCCTGCCACCCGGAACCAGAACAGGGCCTGAAGCCATCCTGCGCTATTGCGGCCAGCTCCCTAAAAAGCGAGTCGTAAAATGGAGGTTCAGGGCACTGCAATTCAGAAAACTGCAGACTTATAAATGATAACTCTCGTCCACAAATATATTGAGGGAAGGCAAAGAAGAGGATTTGAAATCAAGGCAGAATTGCAGGAAACAGATTTCAGGAGGTAGATTCGAATCGCCTTTAAAGCACATGAAAAGCGGCAAAACGTTGACAATGATGCCCTTGGCCAAAAAGGGCGTATGCGTTTTTTCCTGAATATATTCAGGAAAAAACGCATACGCCCTTTTTGGCCAAGCAAGCAACCTGGAAAGGCAAATCAGTGCTACAAAGAAGTCTCGCTTCCCATCGGTCAAAAGGGCCATGCTGAAAAAACTGTCAAAACCAGAAATGCAGGACATGCCATGGAGAAATGGGAGCCTTGCTACACTGATGGGCGGGATGTAAATTGCCAACAGCCACTCTGGAGAAGCGTACGGTGTGTCCTGAAACATCTAAAAAACACAGCTTAGAGAGCATAGGGCACTTCCACTCATGGGGGTATAAATTGAGAAAATGAAAAATCAGCAAGACACAAGCACCCCAAAGTTTAGGGCTGCTCTGTTGACAAGGACCTCCACTTCATTCCACCTTCAATATCCCAGGAAAGAGAAAAATGGATAAAGAAGTTGTGGTCCTTATGTACAATGGAATATCACTCAGCCATGAAATCAATGTCATAAGGCTAGTAGCAGCATGATGAGTGGATTTAGGTACGACGATTCTAAGTGAAATAAGTCACACAGAAAAGGACACTTCTCATAAGGTATCACTTATAAAGGGAATGTAAAAACCGTTACACTTGAACTGAATTACAAAACAGAACAGAGTCACACATGCAGAAAACACACTATGGCTGCTTAACGGGAAAGGTGAGGTGGGGTGATACATAAAACAAGGGTTTCAAATTAGCTCAGATACCGTTCCATAAACCCAATATGTAATAGACAAGACCTACTCCTTGCTCAGAGAACTGGACTCAACACGCCCTATTCACCGCACAAGAATATATCTGACTAGTAATAATCTTAAAACCTATGTATTGATATCTCTCTGTTAGTGTGTCAAGTGGGTGTAAAGCGGCATAAACACAGCAGTGAAAAGCAGCTAAACCCCATTATAAAAATAAATTACTTTGAAAAACCCATGAAACAAAGACAGTGAAAGAGATAGAAATTCTTACACAATGCGTTCACGGGCTGTGATGCAACCTGGATTGACCATATCTAGACCCACAGCTGGATGAGACATAAGGGTGGACACTCTTGGGGCTGAGAGGTTTGGTGAGGTTGGGTGAGCAAACGCAGACCCTTTCAACTAATACTGCGTGGTACCCATCGCATGGGTCCCAAATCTCCAGGTTCAAGGGCATCTTCCTACATCGAAAACATGCATGAGAAACCCAGAAGATGGTACACCGTGTGATGGGGAAAGGTTTCTAAAACGCACCTCATTTCTCATCTCCTTGTGCTCGGGTTCGCCATTCCAGCCACTTTACTAGCAATCTCCCTCCTTGGAGCATCATCACCTTTAACCTCCTGTTCCGTACAGGTTGCAATTTGTCCTGAGGATGAACGGGAAGACGTGAAACCAATGAGAGACTATATCTTGGTGTTGGGACAGGCACAGGTCACTCTATTTTCCCATCAGGAAGAAGAATTAACCACAGGCTCAGCCTGCCCCCCGGAACAAGAACAGGGCCTGAAGCCATCCTGCGCTTTTGCGGCCATCTCCCAAAAACGCGAGTTGTAAAATGGAGGTTCAGGGCACTGCAATTCACAAACCTGCAGAGTTATAAATGATAACTCTCGTCCACAAATATATTGAGGGAAGGCAACGAAGAGGATTTGAAATCAAGGCAGAATTGCAGGAAACAGATTTCAGGAGGTAGATTCGAATCGCCTTTAAAGCACATGAAAAGCGGCAAAACGTTGACAATGATGCCCTTGGCCAAAAAGGGCGTATGCGTTTTTTCCTGAATATATTCAGGAAAAAACGCATACGCCCTTTTTGGCCAACCAAGCAACCTGGAAAGGCAAATCAGCGCTACAAAGATGTCTCGCTTCCCATCGGTCAAAAGGGCCATGCTGAAAAAAGTGTCAAAACCAGAAATGCAGGACAGGCCATGGAGAAATGGGAGCCTTGCTACACTGATGGGCGGGATGTAAATTGTCAACAGCCACTCTGGAGAAGTGTACGGTGAGTCCTGAAACGTCTAAAAAGCAAAGCTTAGAGAGCATACGGCACTTCCACTCATGGGGGTATAAATTGGGAAAATTAAAAATCAGCAAGACACAAGCACCCCAAAGTTTAGGGCTGCTCTGTTGACAAGGACCTCCACTTCATTCCACCTTCAATATCCCAGGAAAGAGAAAAATGGATAAAGAAGTTGTAGTCCTTATGTACAATGGAATATCACTCAGCCGTGAAATCAATGTCATAAGGCTAGTAGCAGCATGATGAGTGGATTTAGGTACGACGACTCTAAGTGAAATAAGTCACACAGAAAAGGACACTTCTCATAAGGTATCACTTATAGAGGGAATGTAAAAACCGTTACACTTGAACTGAATTACAAAACAGAACAGAGTCACACATGCAGAAAACACACTATGGCTGCTTAACGGGAAAGGTGAGGTGGGGTGATACATAAAACAAGGGTTTCAAATTAGCTCAGATACCGTTCCATAAACCCAATATGTAATAGACAAGACCTACTCCTTGCTCAGAGAACTGGACTCAACACGCCCTATTCACCGCACAAGAATATATCTGACTAGTAATAATCTTAAAAGCTATGTATTGATATCTCTCTGTTAGTGTGTCAAGTGGGTGTAAAGCGGCATAAACACAGCAGTGAAAAGCAGCTAAACCCCATTATAAAAATAAATTACTTTGAAAAACCCATGAAACAAAGACAGTGAAAGAGAGCGAAATTCTTACACAATGCGTTCAGGGGCTGTGATGCAACCTGGATTGACCATATCTAGACCCACAGCTGGATGAGACATAAGGGTGGACACTGTTGCGGCTGAGAGGTTTGGTGAGGTTGGGTGAGCAAACGCAGACCCTTTAAAGTAATACTGCGTGGTACCCATCGCATGGGTCCCAAATCTCCAGGTTCAAGGGCATCTTCCTACATCGAAAACATGCATGAGAAACCCAGAAGATGGTACACCGTGTGATGGTGAAAAGTTTCTAAAACGCACCTCATTTCTCATCTCCTTGTGCTCGGGTTCGCCATTCCAGCCACTTTACTAGCAATCTCCCTCCTTGGAGCATCATCACCTTTAACCTCCTGTTCCGTACAGGTTGCAATTTGTCCTGAGGATGAACGGGAAGACGTGAAACCAATGAGAGACTATATCTTGGTGTTGGGACAGGCACAGGTCACTCTATTTTCCCATCAGGAAGAAGAATTAACCACAGGCTCAGCCTGCCCCCCGGAACAAGAAAAGGGCCTGAAGCCATCCTGCGCTTTTGCGGCCATCTCCCAAAAACGCGAGTTGTAAAATGGAGGTTCAGGGCACTGCAATTCACAAACCTGCAGAGTTATAAATGATAACTCTCGTCCACAAATATATTGAGGGAAGGCAACGAAGAGGATTTGAAATCAAGGCAGAATTGCAGGAAACAGATTTCAGGAGGTAGATTCGAATCGCCTTTAAAGCACATGAAAAGCGGCAAAACGTTGACAATGATGCCCTTGGCCAAAAAGGGCGTATGCGTTTTTTCCTGAATATATTCAGGAAAAAACGCATACGCCCTTTTTGGCCAACCAAGCAACCTGGAAAGGCAAATCAGCGCTACAAAGATGTCTCGCTTCCCATCGGTCAAAAGGGCCATGCTGAAAAAAGTGTCAAAACCAGAAATGCAGGACAGGCCATGGAGAAATGGGAGCCTTGCTAAACTGATGGGCGGGATGTAAATTGTCAACAGCCACTCTGGAGAAGCGTACGGTGAGTCCTGAAACGTCTAAAAAGCAAAGCTTAGAGAGCATAGGGCACTTCCACTCATGGGGGTATAAATTGGGAAAATTAAAAATCAGCAAGACACAAGCACCCCAAAGTTTAGGGCTGCTCTGTTGACAAGGACCTCCACTTCATTCCACCTTCAATATCCCAGGAAAGAGAAAAATGGATAAAGAAGTTGTGGTCCTTATGTACAATGGAATATCACTCAGCCATGAAATCAATGTCATAAGGCTAGTAGCAGCATGATGAGTGGATTTAGGTACGACGATTCTAAGTGAAATAAGTCACACAGAAAAGGACACTTCTCATAAGGTATCACTTATAAAGGGAATGTAAAAACCGTTACACTTGAACTGAATTACAAAACAGAACAGAGTCACACATGCAGAAAACACACTATGGCTGCTTAACGGGAAAGGTGAGGTGGGGTGATACATAAAACAAGGGTTTCAAATTAGCTCAGATACCGTTCCATAAACCCAATATGTAATAGACAAGACCTACTCCTTGCTCAGAGAACTGGACTCAACACGCCCTATTCACCGCACAAGAATATATCTGACTAGTAATAATCTTAAAACCTATGTATTGATATCTCTCTGTTAGTGTGTCAAGTGGGTGTAAAGCGGCGTAAACACAGCAGTGAAAAGCAGCTAAACCCCATTATAAAAATAAATTACTTTGAAAAACCCATGAAACAAAGACAGTGAAAGAGAGAGAAATTCTTACACAATGCGTTCAGGGGCTGTGATGCAACCTGGATTGACCATATCTAGACCCACAGCTGGATGAGACCTAAGGGTGGACACTGTTGCGGCTGAGAGGTTTGGTGAGGTTGGGTGAGCAAACGCAGCCCCTTTAAAGTAATACTGCGTGGTACCCATCGCATGGGTCCCAAATCTCCAGGTTCAAGGGCATCTTCCTACATCGAAAACATGCATGAGAAACCCAGAAGATGGTACACCGTGTGATGTGGAAAGGTTTCTAAAACGCACCTCATTTCTCATCTCCTTGTGGCCGGGTTCGCTATTCCAGCCGCTTTACTAGCAATCTCCCTACTTGGAGCATCAGCACCTTTAACCTCCTGTTCCTTACAGGTTGCAATTTGTCCTGAGGATGAACTGGAAGACGTGGAACCAATGAGAGACTAGCTCTTGGTGTTGGGACAGGCACAGGTCACTCTATTTTCCCATCAGGAAGAAGAATTAACCACAGGCTCAGCCTGCCCCCGGAACCAGAACAGGGCCTGAAGGCATCCTGCGCTTTTGCGGCCAGCTCCCTAAAAAGCGAGTTGTAAAATGGAGGTTCAGGGCACTGCAATTCACAAACCTGCAGAGTTATAAATGATAACTCTCGTCCACAAATATATTGAGGGAAGGCAAAGAAGAGGATTTGAAATCAAGGCAGAATTGCAGGAAACAGATTTCAGGAGGTAGATTCGAATCGCCTTTAAAGCACATGAAAAGCGGCAAAACGTTGACAATGATGCCCTTGGCCAAAAAGGGCGTATGCGTTTTTTCCTGAATATATTCAGGAAAAAACGCATACGCCCTTTTTGGCCAACCAAGCAACCTGGAAAGGCAAATCAGCGCTACAAAGATGTCTCGCTTCCCATCGGTCAAAAGGGCCATGCTGAAAAAAGTCTCAAAACCAAAAATGCAGGACAGGCCATGGAGAAATGGGAGCCTTGCTACACTGATGGGCGGGATGTAAATTGTCAACAGCCACTCTGGAGAAGTGTACGGTGAGTCCTGAAACGTCTAAAAAGCAAAGCTTAGAGAGCATAGGGCACTTCCACTCATGGGGGTATAAATTGGGAAAATTAAAAATCAGCAAGACACAAGCACCCCAAAGTTTAGGGCTGCTCTGTTGACAAGGACCTCCACTTCATTCCACCTTCAATATCCCAGGAAAGAGAAAAATGGATAAAGAAGTTGTGGTCCTTATGTACAATGGAATATCACTCAGCCATGAAATCAATGTCATAAGGCTAGTAGCAGCATGATGAGTGGATTTAGGTACGACGATTCTAAGTGAAATAAGTCACACAGAAAAGGACACTTCTCATAAGGTATCACTGATAGAGGGAATGTAAAAACCGTTACACTTGAACTGAATTACAAAACAGAACAGAGTCACACATGCAGAAAACACACTATGGCTGCTTAACGGGAAAGGTGAGGTGGGGTGATACATAAAACAAGGTTTTCAAATTAGCTCAGATACCATTCCATAAACCCAATATGTAATAGACAAGACCTACTCCTTGCTCAGAGAACTGGACTCAACACGCCCTATTCACCGCACAAGAATATATCTGACTAGTAATAATCTTAAAACCTATGTATTGATATCTCTCTGTTAGTGTGTCAAGTGGGTAAAAAGCGGCATAAACACAGCAGTGAAAAGCAGCTAAACCCCATTATAAAAATAAATTACTTTGAAAAACCCATGAAACAAAGACAGTGAAAGAGAGCGAAATTCTTACACAATGCGTTCAGGGGCTGTGATGTAACCTGGATTGACCATATCTAGACCCACAGCTGGATGAGACATAAGGGTGGACACTGTTGTGGCTGAGAGGTTTGGTGAGGTTGGGTGAGCAAACGCAGACCCTTTAAAGTAATACTGCGTGGTACCCATCGCATGGGTCCCAAATCTCCAGGTTCAAGGGCACCTTCCTACATCGAAAACATGCATGAGATACCCAGAAGATGGTACACCGTGTGATGGGGAAAGGTTTCTAAAACGCACCTCATTTCTCATCTCCTTGTGCTCGGGTTCGCCATTCCAGCCACTTTACTAGCAATCTCCCTCCTTGGAGCATCATCACCTTTAACCTCCTGTTCCGTACAGGTTGCAATTTGTCCTGAGGATGAACGGGAAGACGTGGAACCAATGAGAGACTAGCTCTTGGTGTTGGGACAGGCACAGGTCACTCTATTTTCCCATCAGGAAGAAGAATTAACCACAGGCTCAGCCTGCCCCCCAGAACCAGAACAGGGCCTGAAGCCATCCTGCGCTATTGCGGCCAGCTCCCTAAAAAGCGAGTCGTAAAATGGAGGTTCAGGGCACTGCAATTCAGAAAACTGCAGACTTATAAATGATAACTCTCGTCCACAAATATATTGAGGGAAGGCAAAGAAGAGGATTTGAAATCAAGGCAGAATTGCAGGAAACAGATTTCAGGAGGTAGATTCGAATCGCCTTTAAAGCACATGAAAAGCGGCAAAACGTTGACAATGATGCCCTTGGCCAAAAAGGGCGTATGCGTTTTTTCCTGAATATATTCAGGAAAAAACGCATACGCCCTTTTTGGCCAAGCAAGCAACCTGGAAAGGCAAATCAGTGCTACAAAGAAGTCTCGCTTCCCATCGGTCAAAAGGGCCATGCTGAAAAAACTGTCAAAACCAGAAATGCAGGACATGCCATGGAGAAATGGGAGCCTTGCTACACTGATGGGCGGGATGTAAATTGTCAACAGCCACTCTGGAGAAGTGTACGGTGAGTCCTGAAACGTCTAAAAAGCAAAGCTTAGAGAGCATAGGGCACTTCCACTCATGGGGGTATAAATTGGGAAAATTAAAAATCAGCAAGACACAAGCACCCCAAAGTTTAGGGCTGCTCTGTTGACAAGGACCTCCACTTCATTCCACCTTCAATATCCCAGGAAAGAGAAAAATGGATAAAGAAGTTGTGGTCCTTATGTACAATGGAATATCACTCAGCCGTGAAATCAATGTCATAAGGCTAGTAGCAGCATGATGAGTGGATTTAGGTACGACGACTCTAAGTGAAATAAGTCACACAGAAAAGGACACTTCTCATAAGGTATCACTTATAGAGGGAATGTAAAAACCGTTACACTTGAACTGAATTACAAAACAGAACAGAGTCACACATGCAGAAAACACACTATGGCTGCTTAACGGGAAAGGTGAGGTGGGGTGATACATAAAACAAGGGTTTCAAATTAGCTCAGATACCGTTCCATAAACCCAATATGTAATAGACAAGACCTACTCCTTGCTCAGAGAACTGGACTCAACACGCCCTATTCACCGCACAAGAATATATCTGACTAGTAATAATCTTAAAAGCTATGTATTGATATCTCTCTGTTAGTGTGTCAAGTGGGTGTAAAGCGGCATAAACACAGCAGTGAAAAGCAGCTAAACCCCATTATAAAAATAAATTACTTTGAAAAACCCATGAAACAAAGACAGTGAAAGAGAGCGAAATTCTTACACAATGCGTTCAGGGGCTGTGATGCAACCTGGATTGACCATATCTAGACCCACAGCTGGATGAGACCTAAGGGTGGACACTGTTGCGGCTGAGAGGTTTGGTGAGGTTGGGTGAGCAAACGCAGACCCTTTAAAGTAATACTGCGTGGTACCCATCGCATGGGTCCCAAATCTCCAGGTTCAAGGGCATCTTCCTACATCGAAAACATGCATGAGAAACCCAGAAGATGGTACACCGTGTGATGGGGAAAAGTTTCTAAAACGCACCTCATTTCTCATCTCCTTGTGCTCGGGTTCGCCATTCCAGCCACTTTACTAGCAATCTCCCTCCTTGGAGCATCATCACCTTTAACCTCCTGTTCCGTACAGGTTGCAATTTGTCCTGAGGATGAACGGGAAGACGTGAAACCAATGAGAGACTATATCTTGGTGTTGGGACAGGCACAGGTCACTCTATTTTCCCATCAGGAAGAAGAATTAACCACAGGCTCAGCCTGCCCCCCAGAACAAGAAAAGGGCCTGAAGCCATCCTGCGCTTTTGCGGCCATCTCCCAAAAACGCGAGTTGTAAAATGGAGGTTCAGGGCACTGCAATTCACAAACCTGCAGAGTTATAAATGATAACTCTCGTCCACAAATATATTGAGGGAAGGCAACGAAGAGGATTTGAAATCAAGGCAGAATTGCAGGAAACAGATTTCAGGAGGTAGATTCGAATCGCCTTTAAAGCACATGAAAAGCGGCAAAACGTTGACAATGATGCCCTTGGCCAAAAAGGGCGTATGCGTTTTTTCCTGAATATATTCAGGAAAAAACGCATACGCCCTTTTTGGCCAACCAAGCAACCTGGAAAGGCAAATCAGCGCTACAAAGATGTCTCGCTTCCCATCGGTCAAAAGGGCCATGCTGAAAAAAGTGTCAAAACCAGAAATGCAGGACAGGCCATGGAGAAATGGGAGCCTTGCTAAACTGATGGGCGGGATGTAAATTGTCAACAGCCACTCTGGAGAAGCGTACGGTGAGTCCTGAAACGTCTAAAAAGCAAAGCTTAGAGAGCATAGGGCACTTCCACTCATGGGGGTATAAATTGGGAAAATTAAAAATCAGCAAGACACAAGCACCCCAAAGTTTAGGGCTGCTCTGTTGACAAGGACCTCCACTTCATTCCACCTTCAATATCCCAGGAAAGAGAAAAATGGATAAAGAAGTTGTGGTCCTTATGTACAATGGAATATCACTCAGCCATGAAATCAATGTCATAAGGCTAGTAGCAGCATGATGAGTGGATTTAGGTACGACGATTCTAAGTGAAATAAGTCACACAGAAAAGGACACTTCTCATAAGGTATCACTGATAGAGGGAATGTAAAAACCGTTACACTTGAACTGAATTACAAAACAGAACAGAGTCACACATGCAGAAAACACACTATGGCTGCTTAACGGGAAAGGTGAGGTGGGGTGATACATAAAACAAGGGTTTCAAATTAGCTCAGATACCGTTCCATAAACCCAATATGTAATAGACAAGACCTGCTCCTTGCTCAGAGAACTGGACTCAACACGCCCTATTCACCGCACAAGAATATATCTGACTGGTAATAATCTTAAAACCTATGTATAGATATCTCTCTGTTAGTGTGTCAAGTGGGTGTAAAGCGGCATAAACACAGAAGTGAAAAGCAGCTAAACCCCATTATAAAAATAAATTACTTTGAATAACCCATGAAACAAAGACAGTGAAAGAGAGCGAAATTCTTACACAATTCGTTCAGGGGCTGTGATGCAACCTGGATTGACCATATCTAGACCCACAGCTGGATGAGACATAAGGGTGGACACTCTTGGGGCTGAGAGGTTTGGTGAGGTTGGGTGAGCAAACGCAGACCCTTTACAGTAATACTGCATGGTACCCATCGCATGGGTCACAAATCTCCAGGTTCAAGGGCATCTTCCTACATCGAAAACATGCATGAGAAACCCAGAAGATGGTACACCGTGTGATGTGGAAAAGTTTCTAAAACGCACCTCATTTCTCATCTCCTTGTGGCCGGGTTCGCTATTCCAGCCGCTTTACTAGCAATCTCCCTACTTGGAGCATCAGCACCTTTAACCTCCTGTTCCGTACAGGTTGCAATTTGTCCTGAGGATGAACTGGAAGACGTGGAACCAATGAGAGACTAGCTCTTGGTGTTGGGACAGGCACAGGTCACTCTATTTTCCCATCAGGAAGAAGAATTAACCACAGGCTCAGCCTGCCCCCGGAACCAGAACAGGGCCTGAAGGCATCCTGCGCTTTTGCGGCCAGCTCCCTAAAAAGCGAGTTGTAAAATGGAGGTTCAGGGCACTGCAATTCACAAACCTGCAGAGTTATAAATGATAACTCTCGTCCACAAATATATTGAGGGAAGGCAAAGAAGAGGATTTGAAATCAAGGCAGAATTGCAGGAAACAGATTTCAGGAGGTAGATTCGAATCGCCTTTAAAGCACATGAAAAGCGGCAAAACGTTGACAATGATGCCCTTGGCCAAAAAGGGCGTATGCGTTTTTTCCTGAATATATTCAGGAAAAAACGCATACGCCCTTTTTGGCCAACCAAGCAACCTGGAAAGGCAAATCAGCGCTACAAAGATGTCTCGCTTCCCATCGGTCAAAAGGGCCATGCTGAAAAAAGTCTCAAAACCAAAAATGCAGGACAGGCCATGGAGAAATGGGAGCCTTGCTACACTGATGGGCGGGATGTAAATTGTCAACAGCCACTCTGGAGAAGTGTACGGTGAGTCCTGAAACGTCTAAAAAGCAAAGCTTAGAGAGCATAGGGCACTTCCACTCATGGGGGTATAAATTGGGAAAATTAAAAATCAGCAAGACACAAGCACCCCAAAGTTTAGGGCTGCTCTGTTGACAAGGACCTCCACTTCATTCCACCTTCAATATCCCAGGAAAGAGAAAAATGGATAAAGAAGTTGTGGTCCTTATGTACAATGGAATATCACTCAGCCATGAAATCAATGTCATAAGGCTAGTAGCAGCATGATGAGTGGATTTAGGTACGACGATTCTAAGTGAAATAAGTCACACAGAAAAGGACACTTCTCATAAGGTATCACTGATAGAGGGAATGTAAAAACCGTTACACTTGAACTGAATTACAAAACAGAACAGAGTCACACATGCAGAAAACACACTATGGCTGCTTAACGGGAAAGGTGAGGTGGGGTGATACATAAAACAAGGTTTTCAAATTAGCTCAGATACCATTCCATAAACCCAATATGTAATAGACAAGACCTACTCCTTGCTCAGAGAACTGGACTCAACACGCCCTATTCACCGCACAAGAATATATCTGACTAGTAATAATCTTAAAACCTATGTATTGATATCTCTCTGTTAGTGTGTCAAGTGGGTAAAAAGCGGCATAAACACAGCAGTGAAAAGCAGCTAAACCCCATTATAAAAATAAATTACTTTGAAAAACCCATGAAACAAAGACAGTGAAAGAGAGCGAAATTCTTACACAATGCGTTCAGGGGCTGTGATGTAACCTGGATTGACCATATCTAGACCCACAGCTGGATGAGACATAAGGGTGGACACTGTTGCGGCTGAGAGGTTTGGTGAGGTTGGGTGAGCAAACGCAGACCCTTTAAAGTAATACTGCGTGGTACCCATCGCATGGGTCCCAAATCTCCAGGTTCAAGGGCACCTTCCTACATCGAAAACATGCATGAGATACCCAGAAGATGGTACACCGTGTGATGGGGAAAGGTTTCTAAAACGCACCTCATTTCTCATCTCCTTGTGCTCGGGTTCGCCATTCCAGCCACTTTACTAGCAATCTCCCTCCTTGGAGCATCATCACCTTTAACCTCCTGTTCCGTACAGGTTGCAATTTGTCCTGAGGATGAACGGGAAGACGTGGAACCAATGAGAGACTAGCTCTTGGTGTTGGGACAGGCACAGGTCACTCTATTTTCCCATCAGGAAGAAGAATTAACCACAGGCTCAGCCTGCCACCCGGAACCAGAACAGGGCCTGAAGCCATCCTGCGCTATTGCGGCCAGCTCCCTAAAAAGCGAGTCGTAAAATGGAGGTTCAGGGCACTGCAATTCAGAAAACTGCAGACTTATAAATGATAACTCTCGTCCACAAATATATTGAGGGAAGGCAAAGAAGAGGATTTGAAATCAAGGCAGAATTGCAGGAAACAGATTTCAGGAGGTAGATTCGAATCGCCTTTAAAGCACATGAAAAGCGGCAAAACGTTGACAATGATGCCCTTGGCCAAAAAGGGCGTATGCATTTTTTCCTGAATATATTCAGGAAAAAACGCATACGCCCTTTTTGGCCAAGCAAGCAACCTGGAAAGGCAAATCAGTGCTACAAAGAAGTCTCGCTTCCCATCGGTCAAAAGGGCCATGCTGAAAAAACTGTCAAAACCAGAAATGCAGGACATGCCATGGAGAAATGGGAGCCTTGCTACACTGATGGGCGGGATGTAAATTGCCAACAGCCACTCTGGAGAAGCGTACGGTGTGTCCTGAAACATCTAAAAAACACAGCTTAGAGAGCATAGGGCACTTCCACTCATGGGGGTATAAATTGGGAAAATGAAAAATCAGCAAGACACAAGCACCCCAAAGTTTAGGGCTGCTCTGTTGACAAGGACCTCCACTTCATTCCACCTTCAATATCCCAGGAAAGAGAAAAATGGATAAAGAAGTTGTGGTCCTTATGTACAATGGAATATCACTCAGCCATGAAATCAATGTCATAAGGCTAGTAGCAGCATGATGAGTGGATTTAGGTACGACGATTCTAAGTGAAATAAGTCACACAGAAAAGGACACTTCTCATAAGGTATCACTTATAAAGGGAATGTAAAAACCGTTACACTTGAACTGAATTACAAAACAGAACAGAGTCACACATGCAGAAAACACACTATGGCTGCTTAACGGGAAAGGTGAGGTGGGGTGATACATAAAACAAGGGTTTCAAATTAGCTCAGATACCGTTCCATAAACCCAATATGTAATAGACAAGACCTACTCCTTGCTCAGAGAACTGGACTCAACACGCCCTATTCACCGCACAAGAATATATCTGACTAGTAATAATCTTAAAACCTATGTATTGATATCTCTCTGTTAGTGTGTCAAGTGGGTGTAAAGCGGCATAAACACAGCAGTGAAAAGCAGCTAAACCCCATTATAAAAATAAATTACTTTGAAAAACCCATGAAACAAAGACAGTGAAAGAGAGCGAAATTCTTACACAATGCGTTCAGGGGCTGTGATGCAACCTGGATTGACCATATCTAGACCCACAGCTGGATGAGACCTAAGGGTGGACACTGTTGCGGCTGAGAGGTTTGGTGAGGTTGGGTGAGCAAACGCAGACCCTTTAAAGTAATACTGCGTGGTACCCATCGCATGGGTCCCAAATCTCCAGGTTCAAGGGCATCTTCCTACATCGAAAACATGCATGAGAAACCCAGAAGATGGTACACCGTGTGATGGTGAAAAGTTTCTAAAACGCACCTCATTTCTCATCTCCTTGTGCTCGGGTTCGCCATTCCAGCCACTTTACTAGCAATCTCCCTCCTTGGAGCATCATCACCTTTAACCTCCTGTTCCGTACAGGTTGCAATTTGTCCTGAGGATGAACGGGAAGACGTGAAACCAATGAGAGACTATATCTTGGTGTTGGGACAGGCACAGGTCACTCTATTTTCCCATCAGGAAGAAGAATTAACCACAGGCTCAGCCTGCCCCCCGGAACAAGAAAAGGGCCTGAAGCCATCCTGCGCTTTTGCGGCCATCTCCCAAAAACGCGAGTTGTAAAATGGAGGTTCAGGGCACTGCAATTCACAAACCTGCAGAGTTATAAATGATAACTCTCGTCCACAAATATATTGAGGGAAGGCAACGAAGAGGATTTGAAATCAAGGCAGAATTGCAGGAAACAGATTTCAGGAGGTAGATTCGAATCGCCTTTAAAGCACATGAAAAGCGGCAAAACGTTGACAATGATGCCCTTGGCCAAAAAGGGCGTATGCGTTTTTTCCTGAATATATTCAGGAAAAAACGCATACGCCCTTTTTGGCCAACCAAGCAACCTGGAAAGGCAAATCAGCGCTACAAAGATGTCTCGCTTCCCATCGGTCAAAAGGGCCATGCTGAAAAAAGTGTCAAAACCAGAAATGCAGGACAGGCCATGGAGAAATGGGAGCCTTGCTAAACTGATGGGCGGGATGTAAATTGTCAACAGCCACTCTGGAGAAGCGTACGGTGAGTCCTGAAACGTCTAAAAAGCAAAGCTTAGAGAGCATAGGGCACTTCCACTCATGGGGGTATAAATTGGGAAAATTAAAAATCAGCAAGACACAAGCACCCCAAAGTTTAGGGCTGCTCTGTTGACAAGGACCTCCACTTCATTCCACCTTCAATATCCCAGGAAAGAGAAAAATGGATAAAGAAGTTGTGGTCCTTATGTACAATGGAATATCACTCAGCCATGAAATCAATGTCATAAGGCTAGTAGCAGCATGATGAGTGGATTTAGGTACGACGATTCTAAGTGAAATAAGTCACACAGAAAAGGACACTTCTCATAAGGTATCACTGATAGAGGGAATGTAAAAACCGTTACACTTGAACTGAATTACAAAACAGAACAGAGTCACACATGCAGAAAACACACTATGGCTGCTTAACGGGAAAGGTGAGGTGGGGTGATACATAAAACAAGGGTTTCAAATTAGCTCAGATACCGTTCCATAAACCCAATATGTAATAGACAAGACCTACTCCTTGCTCAGAGAACTGGACTCAACACGCCCTATTCACCGCACAAGAATATATCTGACTAGTAATAATCTTAAAACCTATGTATTGATATCTCTCTGTTAGTGTGTCAAGTGGGTGTAAAGCGGCGTAAACACAGCAGTGAAAAGCAGCTAAACCCCATTATAAAAATAAATTACTTTGAAAAACCCATGAAACAAAGACAGTGAAAGAGAGAGAAATTCTTACACAATGCGTTCAGGGGCTGTGATGCAACCTGGATTGACCATATCTAGACCCACAGCTGGATGAGACCTAAGGGTGGACACTGTTGCGGCTGAGAGGTTTGGTGAGGTTGGGTGAGCAAACGCAGACCCTTTAAAGTAATACTGCGTGGTACCCATCGCATGGGTCCCAAATCTCCAGGTTCAAGGGCATCTTCCTACATCGAAAACATGCATGAGAAACCCAGAAGATGGTACACCGTGTGATGGGGAAAGGTTTCTAAAACGCACCTCATTTCTCATCTCCTTGTGGCCGGGTTCGCTATTCCAGCCGCTTTACTAGCAATCTCCCTACTTGGAGCATCAGCACCTTTAACCTCCTGTTCCGTACAGGTTGCAATTTGTCCTGAGGATGAACTGGAAGACGTGGAACCAATGAGAGACTAGCTCTTGGTGTTGGGACAGGCACAGGTCACTCTATTTTCCCATCAGGAAGAAGAATTAACCACAGGCTCAGCCTGCCCCCGGAACCAGAACAGGGCCTGAAGGCATCCTGCGCTTTTGCGGCCAGCTCCCTAAAAAGCGAGTTGTAAAATGGAGGTTCAGGGCACTGCAATTCACAAACCTGCAGAGTTATAAATGATAACTCTCGTCCACAAATATATTGAGGGAAGGCAAAGAAGAGGATTTGAAATCAAGGCAGAATTGCAGGAAACAGATTTCAGGAGGTAGATTCGAATCGCCTTTAAAGCACATGAAAAGCGGCAAAACGTTGACAATGATGCCCTTGGCCAAAAAGGGCGTATGCGTTTTTTCCTGAATATATTCAGGAAAAAACGCATACGCCCTTTTTGGCCAACCAAGCAACCTGGAAAGGCAAATCAGCGCTACAAAGATGTCTCGCTTCCCATCGGTCAAAAGGGCCATGCTGAAAAAAGTCTCAAAACCAAAAATGCAGGACAGGCCATGGAGAAATGGGAGCCTTGCTACACTGATGGGCGGGATGTAAATTGTCAACAGCCACTCTGGAGAAGTGTACGGTGAGTCCTGAAACGTCTAAAAAGCAAAGCTTAGAGAGCATAGGGCACTTCCACTCATGGGGGTATAAATTGGGAAAATTAAAAATCAGCAAGACACAAGCACCCCAAAGTTTAGGGCTGCTCTGTTGACAAGGACCTCCACTTCATTCCACCTTCAATATCCCAGGAAAGAGAAAAATGGATAAAGAAGTTGTGGTCCTTATGTACAATGGAATATCACTCAGCCGTGAAATCAATGTCATAAGGCTAGTAGCAGCATGATGAGTGGATTTAGGTACGACGACTCTAAGTGAAATAAGTCACACAGAAAAGGACACTTCTCATAAGGTATCACTTATAGAGGGAATGTAAAAACCGTTACACTTGAACTGAATTACAAAACAGAACAGAGTCACACATGCAGAAAACACACTATGGCTGCTTAACGGGAAAGGTGAGGTGGGGTGATACATAAAACAAGGGTTTCAAATTAGCTCAGATACCGTTCCATAAACCCAATATGTAATAGACAAGACCTACTCCTTGCTCAGAGAACTGGACTCAACACGCCCTATTCACCGCACAAGAATATATCTGACTAGTAATAATCTTAAAAGCTATGTATTGATATCTCTCTGTTAGTGTGTCAAGTGGGTGTAAAGCGGCATAAACACAGCAGTGAAAAGCAGCTAAACCCCATTATAAAAATAAATTACTTTGAAAAACCCATGAAACAAAGACAGTGAAAGAGAGCGAAATTCTTACACAATGCGTTCAGGGGCTGTGATGCAACCTGGATTGACCATATCTAGACCCACAGCTGGATGAGACCTAAGGGTGGACACTGTTGCGGCTGAGAGGTTTGGTGAGGTTGGGTGAGCAAACGCAGACCCTTTAAAGTAATACTGCGTGGTACCCATCGCATGGGTCCCAAATCTCCAGGTTCAAGGGCATCTTCCTACATCGAAAACATGCATGAGAAACCCAGAAGATGGTACACCGTGTGATGGGGAAAAGTTTCTAAAACGCACCTCATTTCTCATCTCCTTGTGCTCGGGTTCGCCATTCCAGCCACTTTACTAGCAATCTCCCTCCTTGGAGCATCATCACCTTTAACCTCCTGTTCCGTACAGGTTGCAATTTGTCCTGAGGATGAACGGGAAGACGTGAAACCAATGAGAGACTATATCTTGGTGTTGGGACAGGCACAGGTCACTCTATTTTCCCATCAGGAAGAAGAATTAACCACAGGCTCAGCCTGCCCCCCAGAACAAGAAAAGGGCCTGAAGCCATCCTGCGCTTTTGCGGCCATCTCCCAAAAACGCGAGTTGTAAAATGGAGGTTCAGGGCACTGCAATTCACAAACCTGCAGAGTTATAAATGATAACTCTCGTCCACAAATATATTGAGGGAAGGCAACGAAGAGGATTTGAAATCAAGGCAGAATTGCAGGAAACAGATTTCAGGAGGTAGATTCGAATCGCCTTTAAAGCACATGAAAAGCGGCAAAACGTTGACAATGATGCCCTTGGCCAAAAAGGGCGTATGCGTTTTTTCCTGAATATATTCAGGAAAAAACGCATACGCCCTTTTTGGCCAACCAAGCAACCTGGAAAGGCAAATCAGCGCTACAAAGATGTCTCGCTTCCCATCGGTCAAAAGGGCCATGCTGAAAAAAGTGTCAAAACCAGAAATGCAGGACAGGCCATGGAGAAATGGGAGCCTTGCTAAACTGATGGGCGGGATGTAAATTGTCAACAGCCACTCTGGAGAAGCGTACGGTGAGTCCTGAAACGTCTAAAAAGCAAAGCTTAGAGAGCATAGGGCACTTCCACTCATGGGGGTATAAATTGGGAAAATTAAAAATCAGCAAGACACAAGCACCCCAAAGTTTAGGGCTGCTCTGTTGACAAGGACCTCCACTTCATTCCACCTTCAATATCCCAGGAAAGAGAAAAATGGATAAAGAAGTTGTGGTCCTTATGTACAATGGAATATCACTCAGCCATGAAATCAATGTCATAAGGCTAGTAGCAGCATGATGAGTGGATTTAGGTACGACGATTCTAAGTGAAATAAGTCACACAGAAAAGGACACTTCTCATAAGGTATCACTGATAGAGGGAATGTAAAAACCGTTACACTTGAACTGAATTACAAAACAGAACAGAGTCACACATGCAGAAAACACACTATGGCTGCTTAACGGGAAAGGTGAGGTGGGGTGATACATAAAACAAGGGTTTCAAATTAGCTCAGATACCGTTCCATAAACCCAATATGTAATAGACAAGACCTGCTCCTTGCTCAGAGAACTGGACTCAACACGCCCTATTCACCGCACAAGAATATATCTGACTGGTAATAATCTTAAAACCTATGTATAGATATCTCTCTGTTAGTGTGTCAAGTGGGTGTAAAGCGGCATAAACACAGAAGTGAAAAGCAGCTAAACCCCATTATAAAAATAAATTACTTTGAATAACCCATGAAACAAAGACAGTGAAAGAGAGCGAAATTCTTACACAATTCGTTCAGGGGCTGTGATGCAACCTGGATTGACCATATCTAGACCCACAGCTGGATGAGACATAAGGGTGGACACTCTTGGGGCTGAGAGGTTTGGTGAGGTTGGGTGAGCAAACGCAGACCCTTTACAGTAATACTGCATGGTACCCATCGCATGGGTCACAAATCTCCAGGTTCAAGGGCATCTTCCTACATCGAAAACATGCATGAGAAACCCAGAAGATGGTACACCGTGTGATGTGGAAAAGTTTCTAAAACGCACCTCATTTCTCATCTCCTTGTGGCCGGGTTCGCTATTCCAGCCGCTTTACTAGCAATCTCCCTACTTGGAGCATCAGCACCTTTAACCTCCTGTTCCGTACAGGTTGCAATTTGTCCTGAGGATGAACTGGAAGACGTGGAACCAATGAGAGACTAGCTCTTGGTGTTGGGACAGGCACAGGTCACTCTATTTTCCCATCAGGAAGAAGAATTAACCACAGGCTCAGCCTGCCCCCGGAACCAGAACAGGGCCTGAAGGCATCCTGCGCTTTTGCGGCCAGCTCCCTAAAAAGCGAGTTGTAAAATGGAGGTTCAGGGCACTGCAATTCACAAACCTGCAGAGTTATAAATGATAACTCTCGTCCACAAATATATTGAGGGAAGGCAAAGAAGAGGATTTGAAATCAAGGCAGAATTGCAGGAAACAGATTTCAGGAGGTAGATTCGAATCGCCTTTAAAGCACATGAAAAGCGGCAAAACGTTGACAATGATGCCCTTGGCCAAAAAGGGCGTATGCGTTTTTTCCTGAATATATTCAGGAAAAAACGCATACGCCCTTTTTGGCCAACCAAGCAACCTGGAAAGGCAAATCAGCGCTACAAAGATGTCTCGCTTCCCATCGGTCAAAAGGGCCATGCTGAAAAAAGTCTCAAAACCAAAAATGCAGGACAGGCCATGGAGAAATGGGAGCCTTGCTACACTGATGGGCGGGATGTAAATTGTCAACAGCCACTCTGGAGAAGTGTACGGTGAGTCCTGAAACGTCTAAAAAGCAAAGCTTAGAGAGCATAGGGCACTTCCACTCATGGGGGTATAAATTGGGAAAATTAAAAATCAGCAAGACACAAGCACCCCAAAGTTTAGGGCTGCTCTGTTGACAAGGACCTCCACTTCATTCCACCTTCAATATCCCAGGAAAGAGAAAAATGGATAAAGAAGTTGTGGTCCTTATGTACAATGGAATATCACTCAGCCATGAAATCAATGTCATAAGGCTAGTAGCAGCATGATGAGTGGATTTAGGTACGACGATTCTAAGTGAAATAAGTCACACAGAAAAGGACACTTCTCATAAGGTATCACTGATAGAGGGAATGTAAAAACCGTTACACTTGAACTGAATTACAAAACAGAACAGAGTCACACATGCAGAAAACACACTATGGCTGCTTAACGGGAAAGGTGAGGTGGGGTGATACATAAAACAAGGGTTTCAAATTAGCTCAGATACCATTCCATAAACCCAATATGTAATAGACAAGACCTACTCCTTGCTCAGAGAACTGGACTCAACACGCCCTATTCACCGCACAAGAATATATCTGACTAGTAATAATCTTAAAACCTATGTATTGATATCTCTCTGTTAGTGTGTCAAGTGGGTGTAAAGCGGCATAAACACAGCAGTGAAAAGCAGCTAAACCCCATTATAAAAATAAATTACTTTGAAAAACCCATGAAACAAAGACAGTGAAAGAGAGCGAAATTCTTACACAATGCGTTCAGGGGCTGTGATGTAACCTGGATTGACCATATCTAGACCCACAGCTGGATGAGACATAAGGGTGGACACTGTTGCGGCTGAGAGGTTTGGTGAGGTTGGGTGAGCAAACGCAGACCCTTTAAAGTAATACTGCGTGGTACCCATCGCATGGGTCCCAAATCTCCAGGTTCAAGGGCACCTTCCTACATCGAAAACATGCATGAGATACCCAGAAGATGGTACACCGTGTGATGGGGAAAGGTTTCTAAAACGCACCTCATTTCTCATCTCCTTGTGCTCGGGTTGGCCATTCCAGCCACTTTACTAGCAATCTCCCTCCTTGGAGCATCATCACCTTTAACCTCCTGTTCCGTACAGGTTGCAATTTGTCCTGAGGATGAACGGGAAGACGTGGAACCAATGAGAGACTAGCTCTTGGTGTTGGGACAGGCACAGGTCACTCTATTTTCCTATCAGGAAGAAGAATTAACCACAGGCTCAGCCTGCCACCCGGAACCAGAACAGGGCCTGAAGCCATCCTGCGCTATTGCGGCCAGCTCCCTAAAAAGTGAGTCGTAAAATGGAGGTTCAGGGCACTGCAATTCAGAAAACTGCAGACTTATAAATGATAACTCTCGTCCACAAATATATTGAGGGAAGGCAAAGAAGAGGATTTGAAATCAAGGCAGAATTGCAGGAAACAGATTTCAGGAGGTAGATTCGAATCGCCTTTAAAGCACATGAAAAGCGGCAAAACGTTGACAATGATGCCCTTGGCCAAAAAGGGCGTATGCGTTTTTTCCTGAATATATTCAGGAAAAAACGCATACGCCCTTTTTGGCCAAGCAAGCAACCTGGAAAGGCAAATCAGTGCTACAAATAAGTCTCGCTTCCCATCGGTCAAAAGGGCCATGCTGAAAAAACTGTCAAAACCAGAAATGCAGGACATGCCATGGAGAAATGGGAGCCTTGCTACACTGATGGGCGGGATGTAAATTGCCAACAGCCACTCTGGAGAAGCGTACGGTGTGTCCTGAAACATCTAAAAAACACAGCTTAGAGAGCATAGGGCACTTCCACTCATGGGGGTATAAATTGGGAAAATGAAAAATCAGCAAGACACAAGCACCCCAAAGTATAGGGCTGCTCTGTTGACAAGGACCTCCACTTCATTCCACCTTCAATATCCCAGGAAAGAGAAAAATGGATAAAGAAGTTGTGGTCCTTATGTACAATGGAATATCACTCAGCCATGAAATCAATGTCATAAGGCTAGTAGCAGCATGATGAGTGGATTTAGGTACGACGATTCTAAGTGAAATAAGTCACACAGAAAAGGACACTTCTCATAAGGTATCACTTATAAAGGGAATGTAAAAACCGTTACACTTGAACTGAATTACAAAACAGAACAGAGTCACACATGCAGAAAACACACTATGGCTGCTTAACGGGAAAGGTGAGGTGGGGTGATACATAAAACAAGGGTTTCAAATTAGCTCAGATACCGTTCCATAAACCCAATATGTAATAGACAAGACCTACTCCTTGCTCAGAGAACTGGACTCAACACGCCCTATTCACCGCACAAGAATATATCTGACTAGTAATAATCTTAAAACCTATGTATTGATATCTCTCTGTTACTGTGTCAAGTGGGTGTAAAGCGGCCTAAACACAGCAGTGAAAAGCAGCTAAACCCCATTATAAAAATAAATTACTTTGAAAAACCCATGAAACAAAGACAGTGAAAGAGATAGAAATTCTTACACAATGCGTTCACGGGCTGTGATGCAACCTGGATTGACCATATCTAGACCCACAGCTGGATGAGACATAAGGGTGGACACTCTTGGGGCTGAGAGGTTTGGTGAGGTTGGGTGAGCAAACGCAGACCCTTTCAACTAACACTGCGTGGTACCCATCGCATGGGTCCCAAATCTCCAGGTTCAAGGGCATCTTCCTACATCGAAAACATGCATGAGAAACCCAGAAGATGGTACACCGTGTGATGGGGAAAGGTTTCTAAAACGCACCTCATTTCTCATCTCCTTGTGCTCGGGTTCGCCATTCCAGCCACTTTACTAGCAATCTCCCTCCTTGGAGCATCATCACCTTTAACCTCCTGTTCCGTACAGGTTGCAATTTGTCCTGAGGATGAACGGGAAGACGTGAAACCAATGAGAGACTATATCTTGGTGTTGGGACAGGCACAGGTCACTCTATTTTCCCATCAGGAAGAAGAATTAACCACAGGCTCAGCCTGCCCCCCGGAACAAGAACAGGGCCTGAAGCCATCCTGCGCTTTTGCGGCCATCTCCCAAAAACGCGAGTTGTAAAATGGAGGTTCAGGGCACTGCAATTCACAAACCTGCAGAGTTATAAATGATAACTCTCGTCCACAAATATATTGAGGGAAGGCAACGAAGAGGATTTGAAATCAAGGCAGAATTGCAGGAAACAGATTTCAGGAGGTAGATTCGAATCGCCTTTAAAGCACATGAAAAGCGGCAAAACGTTGACAATGATGCCCTTGGCCAAAAAGGGCGTATGCGTTTTTTCCTGAATATATTCAGGAAAAAACGCATACGCCCTTTTTGGCCAACCAAGCAACCTGGAAAGGCAAATCAGCGCTACAAAGATGTCTCGCTTCCCATCGGTCAAAAGGGCCATGCTGAAAAAAGTGTCAAAACCAGAAATGCAGGACAGGCCATGGAGAAATGGGAGCCTTGCTAAACTGATGGGCGGGATGTAAATTGTCAACAGCCACTCTGGAGAAGCGTACGGTGAGTCCTGAAACGTCTAAAAAGCAAAGCTTAGAGAGCATAGGGCACTTCCACTCATGGGGGTATAAATTGGGAAAATTAAAAATCAGCAAGACACAAGCACCCCAAAGTTTAGGGCTGCTCTGTTGACAAGGACCTCCACTTCATTCCACCTTCAATATCCCAGGAAAGAGAAAAATGGATAAAGAAGTTGTGGTCCTTATGTACAATGGAATATCACTCAGCCATGAAATCAATGTCATAAGGCTAGTAGCAGCATGATGAGTGGATTTAGGTACGACGATTCTAAGTGAAATAAGTCACACAGAAAAGGACACTTCTCATAAGGTATCACTGATAGAGGGAATGTAAAAACCGTTACACTTGAACTGAATTACAAAACAGAACAGAGTCACACATGCAGAAAACACACTATGGCTGCTTAACGGGAAAGGTGAGGTGGGGTGATACATAAAACAAGGGTTTCAAATTAGCTCAGATACCGTTCCATAAACCCAATATGTAATAGACAAGACCTACTCCTTGCTCAGAGAACTGGACTCAACACGCCCTATTCACCGCACAAGAATATATCTGACTGGTAATAATCTTAAAACCTATGTATAGATATCTCTCTGTTAGTGTGTCAAGTGGGTGTAAAGCGGCATAAACACAGAAGTGAAAAGCAGCTAAACCCCATTATAAAAATAAATTACTTTGAATAACCCATGAAACAAAGACAGTGAAAGAGAGCGAAATTCTTACACAATTCGTTCAGGGGCTGTGATGCAACCTGGATTGACCATATCTAGACCCACAGCTGGATGAGACATAAGGGTGGACACTCTTGGGGCTGAGAGGTTTGGTGAGGTTGGGTGAGCAAACGCAGACCCTTTACAGTAATACTGCATGGTACCCATCGCATGGGTCACAAATCTCCAGGTTCAAGGGCATCTTCCTACATCGAAAACATGCATGAGAAACCCAGAAGATGGTACACCGTGTGATGTGGAAAAGTTTCTAAAACGCACCTCATTTCTCATCTCCTTGTGGCCAGGTTCGCTATTCCAGCCGCTTTACTAGCAATCTCCCTACTTGGAGCATCAGCACCTTTAACCTCCTGTTCCGTACAGGTTGCAATTTGTCCTGAGGATGAACGGGAAGACGTGGAACCAATGAGAGACTAGCTCTTGGTGTTGGGACAGGCACAGGTCACTCTATTTTCCCATCAGGAAGAAGAATTAACCACAGGCTCAGCCTGCCCCCGGAACCAGAACAGGGCCTGAAGGCATCCTGCGCTTTTGCGGCCAGCTCCCTAAAAAGCGAGTTGTAAAATGGAGGTTCAGGGCACTGCAATTCACAAACCTGCAGAGTTATAAATGATAACTCTCGTCCACAAATATATTGAGGGAAGGCAAAGAAGAGGATTTGAAATCAAGGCAGAATTGCAGGAAACAGATTTCAGGAGGTAGATTCGAATCGCCTTTAAAGCACATGAAAAGCGGCAAAACGTTGACAATGATGCCCTTGGCCAAAAAGGGCGTATGCGTTTTTTCCTGAATATATTCAGGAAAAAACGCATACGCCCTTTTTGGCCAACCAAGCAACCTGGAAAGGCAAATCAGCGCTACAAAGATGTCTCGCTTCCCATCGGTCAAAAGGGCCATGCTGAAAAAAGTCTCAAAACCAAAAATGCAGGACAGGCCATGGAGAAATGGGAGCCTTGCTACACTGATGGGCGGGATGTAAATTGTCAACAGCCACTCTGGAGAAGTGTACGGTGAGTCCTGAAACGTCTAAAAAGCAAAGCTTAGAGAGCATAGGGCACTTCCACTCATGGGGGTATAAATTGGGAAAATGAAAAATCAGCAAGACACAAGCACCCCAAAGTTTAGGGCTGCTCTGTTGACAAGGACCTCCACTTCATTCCACCTTCAATATCGCAGGAAAGATAAAAATGGATAAAGAAGTTGTGGTCCTTATGTACAATGGAATATCACTCAGCCATGAAATCAATGTCATAAGGCTAGTAGCAGCATGATGAGTGGATTTAGGTACGACGATTCTAAGTGAAATAAGTCACACAGAAAAGGACACTTCTCATAAGGTATCACTTATAGAGGGAATGTAAAAACCGTTACACTTGAACTGAATTACAAAACAGAACAGAGTCACACATGCAGAAAACACACTATGGCTGCTTAACGGGAAAGGTGAGGTGGGGTGGTACATAAAACAAGGTTTTCAAATTAGCTCAGATACCATTCCATAAACCCAATATGTAATAGACAAGACCTACTCCTTGCTCAGAGAACTGGACTCAACACGCCCTATTCACCGCACAAGAATATATCTGACTAGTAATAATCTTAAAACCTATGTATTGATATCTCTCTGTTAGTGTGTCAAGTGGGTGTAAAGCGGCATAAACACAGCAGTGAAAAGCAGCTAAACCCCATTATAAAAATAAATTACTTTGAAAAACCCATGAAACAAAGACAGTGAAAGAGAGCGAAATTCTTACACAATGCGTTCAGGGGCTGTGATGTAACCTGGATTGACCATATCTAGACCCACAGCTGGATGAGACATAAGGGTGGACACTGTTGCGGCTGAGAGGTTTGGTGAGGTTGGGTGAGCAAACGCAGACCCTTTAAAGTAATACTGCGTGGTACCCATCGCATGGGTCCCAAATCTCCAGGTTCAAGGGCACCTTCCTACATCGAAAACATGCATGAGATACCCAGAAGATGGTACACCGTGTGATGGGGAAAGGTTTCTAAAACGCACCTCATTTCTCATCTCCTTGTGCTCGGGTTCGCCATTCCAGCCACTTTACTAGCAATCTCCCTCCTTGGAGCATCATCACCTTTAACCTCCTGTTCCGTACAGGTTGCAATTTGTCCTGAGGATGAACGGGAAGACGTGGAACCAATGAGAGACTAGCTCTTGGTGTTGGGACAGGCACAGGTCACTCTATTTTCCTATCAGGAAGAAGAATTAACCACAGGCTCAGCCTGCCACCCGGAACCAGAACAGGGCCTGAAGCCATCCTGCGCTATTGCGGCCAGCTCCTTAAAAAGCGAGTCGTAAAATGGAGGTTCAGGGCACTGCAATTCAGAAAACTGCAGACTTATAAATGATAACTCTCGTCCACAAATATATTGAGGGAAGGCAAAGAAGAGGATTTGAAATCAAGGCAGAATTGCAGGAAACAGATTTCAGGAGGTAGATTCGAATCGCCTTTAAAGCACATGAAAAGCGGCAAAACGCTGACAATGATGCCCTTTTTGGCCAAGCAAGCAACCTGGAAAGGCAAATCAGTGCTACAAAGAAGTCTCGCTTCCCATCGGTCAAAAGGGCCATGCTGAAAAAACTGTCAAAACCAGAAATGCAGGACATGCCATGGAGAAATGGGAGCCTTGCTACACTGATGGGCGGGATGTAAATTGCCAACAGCCACTCTGGAGAAGTGTACGGTGAGTCCTGAAACGTCTAAAAAGCAAAGCTTAGAGAGCATAGGGCACTTCCACTCATGGGGGTATAAATTGGGAAAATTAAAAATCAGCAAGACACAAGCACCCCAAAGTTTAGGGCTGCTCTGTTGACAAGGACCTCCAATTCATTCCACCTTCAATATCCCAGGAAAGAGAAAAATGGATAAAGAAGTTGTGGTCCTTATGTACAATGGAATATCACTCAGCCGTGAAATAAATGTCATAAGGCTAGTAGCAGCATGATGAGTTGATTTAGGTACGACGACTCTAAGTGAAATAAGTCACACAGAAAAGGACACTTCTCATAAGGTATCACTTATAGAGGGAATGTAAAAACCGTTACACTTGAACTGAATTACAAAACAGAACAGAGTCACACATGCAGAAAACACACTATGGCTGCTTAACGGGAAAGGTGAGGTGGGGTGATACATAAAACAAGGGTTTCAAATTAGCTCAGATACCGTTCCATAAACCCAATATGTAATAGACAAGACCTACTCCTTGCTCAGAGAACTGGACTCAACACGCCCTATTCACCGCACAAGAATATATCTGACTAGTAATAATCTTAAAAGCTATGTATTGATATCTCTCTGTTAATGTGTCAAGTGGGTGTAAAGCGGCATAAACACAGCAGTGAAAAGCAGCTAAACCCCATTATAAAAATAAATTACTTTGAAAAACCCATGAAACAAAGACAGTGAAAGAGATAGAAATTCTTACACAATGCGTTCACGGGCTGTGATGCAACCTGGATTGACCATATCTAGACCCACAGCTGGATGAGACATAAGGGTGGACACTCTTGGGGCTGAGAGGTTTGGTGAGGTTGGGTGAGCAAACGCAGACCCTTTCAACTAACACTGCGTGGTACCCATCGCATGGGTCCCAAATCTCCAGGTTCAAGGGCATCTTCCTACATCGAAAACATGCATGAGAAACCCAGAAGATGGTACACCGTGTGATGGGGAAAGGTTTCTAAAACGCACCTCATTTCTCATCTCCTTGTGCTCGGGTTCGCCATTCCAGCCACTTTACTAGCAATCTCCCTCCTTGGAGCATCATCACCTTTAACCTCCTGTTCCGTACAGGTTGCAATTTGTCCTGAGGATGAACGGGAAGACGTGAAACCAATGAGAGACTATATCTTGGTGTTGGGACAGGCACAGGTCACTCTATTTTCCCATCAGGAAGAAGAATTAACCACAGGCTCAGCCTGCCCCCCGGAACAAGAACAGGGCCTGAAGCCATCCTGCGCTTTTGCGGCCATCTCCCAAAAACGCGAGTTGTAAAATGGAGGTTCAGGGCACTGCAATTCACAAACCTGCAGAGTTATAAATGATAACTCTCGTCCACAAATATATTGAGGGAAGGCAACGAAGAGGATTTGAAATCAAGGCAGAATTGCAGGAAACAGATTTCAGGAGGTAGATTCGAATCGCCTTTAAAGCACATGAAAAGCGGCAAAACGTTGACAATGATGCCCTTGGCCAAAAAGGGCGTATGCGTTTTTTCCTGAATATATTCAGGAAAAAACGCATACGCCCTTTTTGGCCAACCAAGCAACCTGGAAAGGCAAATCAGCGCTACAAAGATGTCTCGCTTCCCATCGGTCAAAAGGGCCATGCTGAAAAAAGTGTCAAAACCAGAAATGCAGGACAGGCCATGGAGAAATGGGAGCCTTGCTAAACTGATGGGCGGGATGTAAATTGTCAACAGCCACTCTGGAGAAGCGTACGGTGAGTCCTGAAACGTCTAAAAAGCAAAGCTTAGAGAGCATAGGGCACTTCCACTCATGGGGGTATAAATTGGGAAAATTAAAAATCAGCAAGACACAAGCACCCCAAAGTTTAGGGCTGCTCTGTTGACAAGGACCTCCACTTCATTCCACCTTCAATATCCCAGGAAAGAGAAAAATGGATAAAGAAGTTGTGGTCCTTATGTACAATGGAATATCACTCAGCCATGAAATCAATGTCATAAGGCTAGTAGCAGCATGATGAGTGGATTTAGGTACGACGATTCTAAGTGAAATAAGTCACACAGAAAAGGACACTTCTCATAAGGTATCACTGATAGAGGGAATGTAAAAACCGTTACACTTGAACTGAATTACAAAACAGAACAGAGTCACACATGCAGAAAACACACTATGGCTGCTTAACGGGAAAGGTGAGGTGGGGTGATACATAAAACAAGGGTTTCAAATTAGCTCAGATACCGTTCCATAAACCCAATATGTAATAGACAAGACCTACTCCTTGCTCAGAGAACTGGACTCAACACGCCCTATTCACCGCACAAGAATATATCTGACTAGTAATAATCTTAAAAGCTATGTATTGATATCTCTCTGTTAGTGTGTCAAGTGGGTGTAAAGCGGCATAAACACAGCAGTGAAAAGCAGCTAAACCCCATTATAAAAATAAATTACTTTGAAAAACCCATGAAACAAAGACAGTGAAAGAGATAGAAATTCTTACACAATGCGTTCACGGGCTGTGATGCAACCTGGATTGACCATATCTAGACCCACAGCTGGATGAGACATAAGGGTGGACACTCTTGGGGCTGAGAGGTTTGGTGAGGTTGGGTGAGCAAACGCAGACCCTTTCAACTAACACTGCGTGGTACCCATCACATGGGTCCCAAATCTCCAGGTTCAAGGGCATCTTCCTACATCGAAAACATGCATGAGAAACCCAGAAGATGGTACACCGTGTGATGGGGAAAGGTTTCTAAAACGCACCTCATTTCTCATCTCCTTGTGCTCGGGTTCGCCATTCCAGCCACTTTACTAGCAATCTCCCTCCTTGGAGCATCATCACCTTTAACCTCCTGTTCCGTACAGGTTGCAATTTGTCCTGAGGATGAACGGGAAGACGTGAAACCAATGAGAGACTATATCTTGGTGTTGGGACAGGCACAGGTCACTCTATTTTCCCATCAGGAAGAAGAATTAACCACAGGCTCAGCCTGCCCCCCGGAACAAGAACAGGGCCTGAAGCCATCCTGCGCTTTTGCGGCCATCTCCCAAAAACGCGAGTTGTAAAATGGAGGTTCAGGGCACTGCAATTCACAAACCTGCAGAGTTATAAATGATAACTCTCGTCCACAAATATATTGAGGGAAGGCAAAGAAGAGGATTTGAAATCAAGGCAGAATTGCAGGAAACAGATTTCAGGAGGTAGATTCGAATCGCCTTTAAAGCACATGAAAAGCGGCAAAACGTTGACAATGATGCCCTTGGCCAAAAAGGGCGTATGCGTTTTTTCCTGAATATATTCAGGAAAAAACGCATACGCCCTTTTTGGCCAACCAAGCAACCTGGAAAGGCAAATCAGCGCTACAAAGATGTCTCGCTTCCCATCGGTCAAAAGGGCCATGCTGAAAAAAGTGTCAAAACCAGAAATGCAGGACAGGCCATGGAGAAATGGGAGCCTTGCTAAACTGATGGGCGGGATGTAAATTGTCAACAGCCACTCTGGAGAAGCGTACGGTGAGTCCTGAAACGTCTAAAAAGCAAAGCTTAGAGAGCATAGGGCACTTCCACTCATGGGGGTATAAATTGGGAAAATTAAAAATCAGCAAGACACAAGCACCCCAAAGTTTAGGGCTGCTCTGTTGACAAGGACCTCCACTTCATTCCACCTTCAATATCCCAGGAAAGAGAAAAATGGATAAAGAAGTTGTGGTCCTTATGTACAATGGAATATCACTCAGCCATGAAATCAATGTCATAAGGCTAGTAGCAGCATGATGAGTGGATTTAGGTACGACGATTCTAAGTGAAATAAGTCACACAGAAAAGGACACTTCTCATAAGGTATCACTGATAGAGGGAATGTAAAAACCGTTACACTTGAACTGAATTACAAAACAGAACAGAGTCACACATGCAGAAAACACACTATGGCTGCTTAACGGGAAAGGTGAGGTGGGGTGATACATAAAACAAGGGTTTCAAATTAGCTCAGATACCGTTCCATAAACCCAATATGTAATAGACAAGACCTACTCCTTGCTCAGAGAACTGGACTCAACACGCCCTATTCACCGCACAAGAATATATCTGACTAGTAATAATCTTAAAAGCTATGTATTGATATCTCTCTGTTAGTGTGTCAAGTGGGTGTAAAGCGGCATAAACACAGCAGTGAAAAGCAGCTAAACCCCATTATAAAAATAAATTACTTTGAAAAACCCATGAAACAAAGACAGTGAAAGAGATAGAAATTCTTACACAATGCGTTCACGGGCTGTGATGCAACCTGGATTGACCATATCTAGACCCACAGCTGGATGAGACATAAGGGTGGACACTCTTGGGGCTGAGAGGTTTGGTGAGGTTGGGTGAGCAAACGCAGACCCTTTCAACTAACACTGCGTGGTACCCATCACATGGGTCCCAAATCTCCAGGTTCAAGGGCATCTTCCTACATCGAAAACATGCATGAGAAACCCAGAAGATGGTACACCGTGTGATGGGGAAAGGTTTCTAAAACGCACCTCATTTCTCATCTCCTTGTGCTCGGGTTCGCCATTCCAGCCACTTTACTAGCAATCTCCCTCCTTGGAGCATCATCACCTTTAACCTCCTGTTCCGTACAGGTTGCAATTTGTCCTGAGGATGAACGGGAAGACGTGAAACCAATGAGAGACTATATCTTGGTGTTGGGACAGGCACAGGTCACTCTATTTTCCCATCAGGAAGAAGAATTAACCACAGGCTCAGCCTGCCCCCCGGAACAAGAACAGGGCCTGAAGCCATCCTGCGCTTTTGCGGCCATCTCCCAAAAACGCGAGTTGTAAAATGGAGGTTCAGGGCACTGCAATTCACAAACCTGCAGAGTTATAAATGATAACTCTCGTCCACAAATATATTGAGGGAAGGCAACGAAGAGGATTTGAAATCAAGGCAGAATTGCAGGAAACAGATTTCAGGAGGTAGATTCGAATCGCCTTTAAAGCACATGAAAAGCGGCAAAACGTTGACAATGATGCCCTTGGCCAAAAAGGGCGTATGCGTTTTTTCCTGAATATATTCAGGAAAAAACGCATACGCCCTTTTTGGCCAACCAAGCAACCTGGAAAGGCAAATCAGCGCTACAAAGATGTCTCGCTTCCCATCGGTCAAAAGGGCCATGCTGAAAAAAGTGTCAAAACCAGAAATGCAGGACAGGCCATGGAGAAATGGGAGCCTTGCTACACTGATGGGCGGGATGTAAATTGTCAACAGCCACTCTGGAGAAGCGTACGGTGAGTCCTGAAACGTCTAAAAAGCAAAGCTTAGAGAGCATAGGGCACTTCCACTCATGGGGGTATAAATTGGGAAAATTAAAAATCAGCAAGACACAAGCACCCCAAAGTTTAGGGCTGCTCTGTTGACAAGGACCTCCACTTCATTCCACCTTCAATATCCCAGGAAAGAGAAAAATGGATAAAGAAGTTGTGGTCCTTATGTACAATGGAATGTCACTCAGCCATGAAATCAATGTCATAAGGCTAGTAGCAGCATGATGAGTGGATTTAGGTACGACGATTCTAAGTGAAATAAGTCACACAGAAAAGGACACTTCTCATAAGGTATCACTGATAGAGGGAATGTAAAAACCGTTACACTTGAACTGAATTACAAAACAGAACAGAGTCACACATGCAGAAAACACACTATGGCTGCTTAACGGGAAAGGTGAGGTGGGGTGATACATAAAACAAGGGTTTCAAATTAGCTCAGATACCGTTCCATAAACCCAATATGTAATAGACAAGACCTACTCCTTGCTCAGAGAACTGGACTCAACACGCCCTATTCACCGCACAAGAATATATCTGACTGGTAATAATCTTAAAACCTATGTATAGATATCTCTCTGTTAGTGTGTCAAGTGGGTGTAAAGCGGCATAAACACAGAAGTGAAAAGCAGCTAAACCCCATTATAAAAATAAATTACTTTGAATAACCCATGAAACAAAGACAGTGAAAGAGAGCGAAATTCTTACACAATTCGTTCAGGGGCTGTGATGCAACCTGGATTGACCATATCTAGACCCACAGCTGGATGAGACATAAGGGTGGACACTCTTGGGGCTGAGAGGTTTGGTGAGGTTGGGTGAGCAAACGCAGACCCTTTACAGTAATACTGCATGGTACCCATCGCATGGGTCCCAAATCTCCAGGTTCAAGGGCATCTTCCTACATCGAAAACATGCATGAGAAACCCAGAAGATGGTACACCGTGTGATGTGGAAAAGTTTCTAAAACGCACCTCATTTCTCATCTCCTTGTGGCCAGGTTCGCTATTCCAGCCGCTTTACTAGCAATCTCCCTACTTGGAGCATCAGCACCTTTAACCTCCTGTTCCGTACAGGTTGCAATTTGTCCTGAGGATGAACTGGAAGACGTGGAACCAATGAGAGACTAGCTCTTGGTGTTGGGACAGGCACAGGTCACTCTATTTTCCCATCAGGAAGAAGAATTAACCACAGGCTCAGCCTGCCCCCGGAACCAGAACAGGGCCTGAAGGCATCCTGCGCTTTTGCGGCCAGCTCCCTAAAAAGCGAGTTGTAAAATGGAGGTTCAGGGCACTGCAATTCACAAACCTGCAGAGTTATAAATGATAACTCTCGTCCACAAATATATTGAGGGAAGGCAAAGAAGAGGATTTGAAATCAAGGCAGAATTGCAGGAAACAGATTTCAGGAGGTAGATTCGAATCGCCTTTAAAGCACATGAAAAGCGGCAAAACGTTGACAATGATGCCCTTGGCCAAAAAGGGCGTATGCGTTTTTTCCTGAATATATTCAGGAAAAAACGCATACGCCCTTTTTGGCCAACCAAGCAACCTGGAAAGGCAAATCAGCGCTACAAAGATGTCTCGCTTCCCATCGGTCAAAAGGGCCATGCTGAAAAAAGTCTCAAAACCAAAAATGCAGGACAGGCCATGGAGAAATGGGAGCCTTGCTACACTGATGGGCGGGATGTAAATTGTCAACAGCCACTCTGGAGAAGTGTACGGTGAGTCCTGAAACGTCTAAAAAGCAAAGCTTAGAGAGCATAGGGCACTTCCACTCATGGGGGTATAAATTGGGAAAATTAAAAATCAGCAAGACACAAGCACCCCAAAGTTTAGGGCTGCTCTGTTGACAAGGACCTCCACTTCATTCCACCTTCAATATCCCAGGAAAGATAAAAATGGATAAAGAAGTTGTGGTCCTTATGTACAATGGAATATCACTCAGCCATGAAATCAATGTCATAAGGCTAGTAGCAGCATGATGAGTGGATTTAGGTACGACGATTCTAAGTGAAATAAGTCACACAGAAAAGGACACTTCTCATAAGGTATCACTTATAGAGGGAATGTAAAAACCGTTACACTTGAACTGAATTACAAAACAGAACAGAGTCACACATGCAGAAAACACACTATGGCTGCTTAACGGGAAAGGTGAGGTGGGGTGGTACATAAAACAAGGTTTTCAAATTAGCTCAGATACCATTCCATAAACCCAATATGTAATAGACAAGACCTACTCCTTGCTCAGAGAACTGGACTCAACACGCCCTATTCACCGCACAAGAATATATCTGACTAGTAATAATCTTAAAACCTATGTATTGATATCTCTCTGTTAGTGTGTCAAGTGGGTGTAAAGCGGCATAAACACAGCAGTGAAAAGCAGCTAAACCCCATTATAAAAATAAATTACTTTGAAAAACCCATGAAACAAAGACAGTGAAAGAGAGCGAAATTCTTACACAATGCGTTCAGGGGCTGTGATGTAACCTGGATTGACCATATCTAGACCCACAGCTGGATGAGACATAAGGGTGGACACTGTTGCGGCTGAGAGGTTTGGTGAGGTTGGGTGAGCAAACGCAGACCCTTTAAAGTAATACTGCGTGGTACCCATCGCATGGGTCCCAAATCTCCAGGTTCAAGGGCACCTTCCTACATCGAAAACATGCATGAGATACCCAGAAGATGGTACACCGTGTGATGGGGAAAGGTTTCTAAAACGCACCTCATTTCTCATCTCCTTGTGCTCGGGTTCGCCATTCCAGCCACTTTACTAGCAATCTCCCTCCTTGGAGCATCATCACCTTTAACCTCCTGTTCCGTACAGGTTGCAATTTGTCCTGAGGATGAACGGGAAGACGTGGAACCAATGAGAGACTAGCTCTTGGTGTTGGGACAGGCACAGGTCACTCTATTTTCCTATCAGGAAGAAGAATTAACCACAGGCTCAGCCTGCCACCCGGAACCAGAACAGGGCCTGAAGCCATCCTGCGCTATTGCGGCCAGCTCCTTAAAAAGCGAGTCGTAAAATGGAGGTTCAGGGCACTGCAATTCAGAAAACTGCAGACTTATAAATGATAACTCTCGTCCACAAATATATTGAGGGAAGGCAAAGAAGAGGATTTGAAATCAAGGCAGAATTGCAGGAAACAGATTTCAGGAGGTAGATTCGAATCGCCTTTAAAGCACATGAAAAGCGGCAAAACGTTGACAATGATGCCCTTGGCCAAAAAGGGCGTATGCGTTTTTTCCTGAATATATTCAGGAAAAAACGCATACGCCCTTTTTGGCCAAGCAAGCAACCTGGAAAGGCAAATCAGTGCTACAAAGAAGTCTCGCTTCCCATCGGTCAAAAGGGCCATGCTGAAAAAACTGTCAAAACCAGAAATGCAGGACATGCCATGGAGAAATGGGAGCCTTGCTACACTGATGGGCGGGATGTAAATTGCCAACAGCCACTCTGGAGAAGTGTACGGTGAGTCCTGAAACGTCTAAAAAGCAAAGCTTAGAGAGCATAGGGCACTTCCACTCATGGGGGTATAAATTGGGAAAATTAAAAATCAGCAAGACACAAGCACCCCAAAGTTTAGGGCTGCTCTGTTGACAAGGACCTCCAATTCATTCCACCTTCAATATCCCAGGAAAGAGAAAAATGGATAAAGAAGTTGTGGTCCTTATGTACAATGGAATATCACTCAGCCGTGAAATCAATGTCATAAGGCTAGTAGCAGCATGATGAGTTGATTTAGGTACGACGACTCTAAGTGAAATAAGTCACACAGAAAAGGACACTTCTCATAAGGTATCACTTATAGAGGGAATGTAAAAACCGTTACACTTGAACTGAATTACAAAACAGAACAGAGTCACACATGCAGAAAACACACTATGGCTGCTTAACGGGAAAGGTGAGGTGGGGTGATACATAAAACAAGGGTTTCAAATTAGCTCAGATACCGTTCCATAAACCCAATATGTAATAGACAAGACCTACTCCTTGCTCAGAGAACTGGACTCAACACGCCCTATTCACCGCACAAGAATATATCTGACTAGTAATAATCTTAAAAGCTATGTATTGATATCTCTCTGTTAGTGTGTCAAGTGGGTGTAAAGCGGCATAAACACAGCAGTGAAAAGCAGCTAAACCCCATTATAAAAATAAATTACTTTGAAAAACCCATGAAACAAAGACAGTGAAAGAGAGCGAAATTCTTACACAATGCGTTCAGGGGCTGTGATGCAACCTGGATTGACCATATCTAGACCCACAGCTGGATGAGACCTAAGGGTGGACACTGTTGCGGCTGAGAGGTTTGGTGAGGTTGGGTGAGCAAACGCAGACCCTTTAAAGTAATACTGCGTGGTACCCATCGCATGGGTCCCAAATCTCCAGGTTCAAGGGCATCTTCCTACATCGAAAACATGCATGAGAAACCCAGAAGATGGTACACCGTGTGATGGGGAAAAGTTTCTAAAACGCACCTCATTTCTCATCTCCTTGTGCTCGGGTTCGCCATTCCAGCCACTTTACTAGCAATCTCCCTCCTTGGAGCATCATCACCTTTAACCTCCTGTTCCGTACAGGTTGCAATTTGTCCTGAGGATGAACGGGAAGACGTGAAACCAATGAGAGACTATATCTTGGTGTTGGGACAGGCACAGGTCACTCTATTTTCCCATCAGGAAGAAGAATTAACCACAGGCTCAGCCTGCCCCCCAGAACAAGAAAAGGGCCTGAAGCCATCCTGCGCTTTTGCGGCCATCTCCCAAAAACGCGAGTTGTAAAATGGAGGTTCAGGGCACTGCAATTCACAAACCTGCAGAGTTATAAATGATAACTCTCGTCCACAAATATATTGAGGGAAGGCAACAAAGAGGATTTGAAATCAAGGCAGAATTGCAGGAAACAGATTTCAGGAGGTAGATTCGAATCGCCTTTAAAGCACATGAAAAGCGGCAAAACGTTGACAATGATGCCCTTGGCCAAAAAGGGCGTATGCGTTTTTTCCTGAATATATTCAGGAAAAAACGCATACGCCCTTTTTGGCCAACCAAGCAACCTGGAAAGGCAAATCAGCGCTACAAAGATGTCTCGCTTCCCATCGGTCAAAAGGGCCATGCTGAAAAAAGTGTCAAAACCAGAAATGCAGGACAGGCCATGGAGAAATGGGAGCCTTGCTAAACTGATGGGCGGGATGTAAATTGTCAACAGCCACTCTGGAGAAGCGTACGGTGAGTCCTGAAACGTCTAAAAAGCAAAGCGTAGAGAGCATAGGGCACTTCCACTCATGGGGGTATAAATTGGGAAAATTAAAAATCAGCAAGACACAAGCACCCCAAAGTTTAGGGCTGCTCTGTTGACAAGGACCTCCACTTCATTCCACCTTCAATATCCCAGGAAAGAGAAAAATGGATAAAGAAGTTGTGGTCCTTATGTACAATGGAATATCACTCAGCCATGAAATCAATGTCATAAGGCTAGTAGCAGCATGATGAGTGGATTTAGGTACGACGATTCTAAGTGAAATAAGTCACACAGAAAAGGACACTTCTCATAAGGTATCACTGATAGAGGGAATGTAAAAACCGTTACACTTGAACTGAATTACAAAACAGAACAGAGTCACACATGCAGAAAACACACTATGGCTGCTTAACGGGAAAGGTGAGGTGGGGTGATACATAAAACAAGGGTTTCAAATTAGCTCAGATACCGTTCCATAAACCCAATATGTAATAGACAAGACCTACTCCTTGCTCAGAGAACTGGACTCAACACGCCCTATTCACCGCACAAGAATATATCTGACTGGTAATAATCTTAAAACCTATGTATAGATATCTCTCTGTTAGTGTGTCAAGTGGGTGTAAAGCGGCATAAACACAGAAGTGAAAAGCAGCTAAACCCCATTATAAAAATAAATTACTTTGAATAACCCATGAAACAAAGACAGTGAAAGAGAGCGAAATTCTTACACAATTCGTTCAGGGGCTGTGATGCAACCTGGATTGACCATATCTAGACCCACAGCTGGATGAGACATAAGGGTGGACACTCTTGGGGCTGAGAGGTTTGGTGAGGTTGGGTGAGCAAACGCAGACCCTTTACAGTAATACTGCATGGTACCCATCGCATGGGTCACAAATCTCCAGGTTCAAGGGCATCTTCCTACATCGAAAACATGCATGAGAAACCCAGAAGATGGTACACCGTGTGATGTGGAAAAGTTTCTAAAACGCACCTCATTTCTCATCTCCTTGTGGCCGGGTTCGCTATTCCAGCCGCTTTACTAGCAATCTCCCTACTTGGAGCATCAGCACCTTTAACCTCCTGTTCCGTACAGGTTGCAATTTGTCCTGAGGATGAACTGGAAGACGTGGAACCAATGAGAGACTAGCTCTTGGTGTTGGGACAGGCACAGGTCACTCTATTTTCCCATCAGGAAGAAGAATTAACCACAGGCTCAGCCTGCCCCCGGAACCAGAACAGGGCCTGAAGGCATCCTGCGCTTTTGCGGCCAGCTCCCTAAAAAGCGAGTTGTAAAATGGAGGTTCAGGGCACTGCAATTCACAAACCTGCAGAGGTATAAATGATAACTCTCGTCCACAAATATATTGAGGGAAGGCAAAGAAGAGGATTTGAAATCAAGGCAGAATTGCAGGAAACAGATTTCAGGAGGTAGATTCGAATCGCCTTTAAAGCACATGAAAAGCGGCAAAACGTTGACAATGATGCCCTTGGCCAAAAAGGGCGTATGCGTTTTTTCCTGAATATATTCAGGAAAAAACGCATACGCCCTTTTTGGCCAACCAAGCAACCTGGAAAGGCAAATCAGCGCTACAAAGATGTCTCGCTTCCCATCGGTCAAAAGGGCCATGCTGAAAAAAGTCTCAAAACCAAAAATGCAGGACAGGCCATGGAGAAATGGGAGCCTTGCTACACTGATGGGCGGGATGTAAATTGTCAACAGCCACTCTGGAGAAGTGTACGGTGAGTCCTGAAACGTCTAAAAAGCAAAGCTTAGAGAGCATAGGGCACTTCCACTCATGGGGGTATAAATTGGGAAAATTAAAAATCAGCAAGACACAAGCACCCCAAAGTTTAGGGCTGCTCTGTTGACAAGGACCTCCACTTCATTCCACCTTCAATATCCCAGGAAAGAGAAAAATGGATAAAGAAGTTGTGGTCCTTATGTACAATGGAATATCACTCAGCCATGAAATCAATGTCATAAGGCTAGTAGCAGCATGATGAGTGGATTTAGGTACGACGATTCTAAGTGAAATAAGTCACACAGAAAAGGACACTTCTCATAAGGTATCACTTATAGAGGGAATGTAAAAACCGTTACACTTGAACTGAATTACAAAACAGAACAGAGTCACACATGCAGAAAACACACTATGGCTGCTTAACGGGAAAGGTGAGGTGGGGTGGTACATAAAACAAGGTTTTCAAATTAGCTCAGATACCATTCCATAAACCCAATATGTAATAGACAAGACCTACTCCTTGCTCAGAGAACTGGACTCAACACGCCCTATTCACCGCACAAGAATATATCTGACTAGTAATAATCTTAAAACCTATGTATTGATATCTCTCTGTTAGTGTGTCAAGTGGGTGTAAAGCGGCATAAACACAGCAGTGAAAAGCAGCTAAACCCCATTATAAAAATAAATTACTTTGAAAAACCCATGAAACAAAGACAGTGAAAGAGAGCGAAATTCTTACACAATGCGTTCAGGGGCTGTGATGTAACCTGGATTGACCATATCTAGACCCACAGCTGGATGAGACATAAGGGTGGACACTGTTGCGGCTGAGAGGTTTGGTGAGGTTGGGTGAGCAAACGCAGACCCTTTAAAGTAATACTGCGTGGTACCCATCGCATGGGTCCCAAATCTCCAGGTTCAAGGGCACCTTCCTACATCGAAAACATGCATGAGATACCCAGAAGATGGTACACCGTGTGATGGGGAAAGGTTTCTAAAACGCACCTCATTTCTCATCTCCTTGTGCTCGGGTTCGCCATTCCAGCCACTTTACTAGCAATCTCCCTCCTTGGAGCATCATCACCTTTAACCTCCTGTTCCGTACAGGTTGCAATTTGTCCTGAGGATGAACGGGAAGACGTGGAACCAATGAGAGACTAGCTCTTGGTGTTGGGACAGGCACAGGTCACTCTATTTTCCTATCAGGAAGAAGAATTAACCACAGGCTCAGCCTGCCACCCGGAACCAGAACAGGGCCTGAAGCCATCCTGCGCTATTGCGGCCAGCTCCTTAAAAAGCGAGTCGTAAAATGGAGGTTCAGGGCACTGCAATTCAGAAAACTGCAGACTTATAAATGATAACTCTCGTCCACAAATATATTGAGGGAAGGCAAAGAAGAGGATTTGAAATCAAGGCAGAATTGCAGGAAACAGATTTCAGGAGGTAGATTCGAATCGCCTTTAAAGCACATGAAAAGCGGCAAAACGTTGACAATGATGCCCTTGGCCAAAAAGGGCGTATGCGTTTTTTCCTGAATATATTCAGGAAAAAACGCATACGCCCTTTTTGGCCAAGCAAGCAACCTGGAAAGGCAAATCAGTGCTACAAAGAAGTCTCGCTTCCCATCGGTCAAAAGGGCCATGCTGAAAAAACTGTCAAAACCAGAAATGCAGGACATGCCATGGAGAAATGGGAGCCTTGCTACACTGATGGGCGGGATGTAAATTGCCAACAGCCACTCTGGAGAAGTGTACGGTGAGTCCTGAAACGTCTAAAAAGCAAAGCTTAGAGAGCATAGGGCACTTCCACTCATGGGGGTATAAATTGGGAAAATTAAAAATCAGCAAGACACAAGCACCCCAAAGTTTAGGGCTGCTCTGTTGACAAGGACCTCCAATTCATTCCACCTTCAATATCCCAGGAAAGAGAAAAATGGATAAAGAAGTTGTGGTCCTTATGTACAATGGAATATCACTCAGCCGTGAAATCAATGTCATAAGGCTAGTAGCAGCATGATGAGTTGATTTAGGTACGACGACTCTAAGTGAAATAAGTCACACAGAAAAGGACACTTCTCATAAGGTATCACTTATAGAGGGAATGTAAAAACCGTTACACTTGAACTGAATTACAAAACAGAACAGAGTCACACATGCAGAAAACACACTATGGCTGCTTAACGGGAAAGGTGAGGTGGGGTGATACATAAAACAAGGGTTTCAAATTAGCTCAGATACCGTTCCATAAACCCAATATGTAATAGACAAGACCTACTCCTTGCTCAGAGAACTGGACTCAACACGCCCTATTCACCGCACAAGAATATATCTGACTAGTAATAATCTTAAAAGCTATGTATTGATATCTCTCTGTTAGTGTGTCAAGTGGGTGTAAAGTGGCATAAACACAGCAGTGAAAAGCAGCTAAACCCCATTATAAAAATAAATTACTTTGAAAAACCCATGAAACAAAGACAGTGAAAGAGAGCGAAATTCTTACACAATGCGTTCAGGGGCTGTGATGCAACCTGGATTGACCATATCTAGACCCACAGCTGGATGAGACCTAAGGGTGGACACTGTTGCGGCTGAGAGGTTTGGTGAGGTTGGGTGAGCAAACGCAGACCCTTTAAAGTAATACTGCGTGGTACCCATCGCATGGGTCCCAAATCTCCAGGTTCAAGGGCATCTTCCTACATCGAAAACATGCATGAGAAACCCAGAAGATGGTACACCGTGTGATGGGGAAAAGTTTCTAAAACGCACCTCATTTCTCATCTCCTTGTGCTCGGGTTCGCCATTCCAGCCACTTTACTAGCAATCTCCCTCCTTGGAGCATCATCACCTTTAACCTCCTGTTCCGTACAGGTTGCAATTTGTCCTGAGGATGAACGGGAAGACGTGAAACCAATGAGAGACTATATCTTGGTGTTGGGACAGGCACAGGTCACTCTATTTTCCCATCAGGAAGAAGAATTAACCACAGGCTCAGCCTGCCCCCCAGAACAAGAAAAGGGCCTGAAGCCATCCTGCGCTTTTGCGGCCATCTCCCAAAAACGCGAGTTGTAAAATGGAGGTTCAGGGCACTGCAATTCACAAACCTGCAGAGTTATAAATGATAACTCTCGTCCACAAATATATTGAGGGAAGGCAACAAAGAGGATTTGAAATCAAGGCAGAATTGCAGGAAACAGATTTCAGGAGGTAGATTCGAATCGCCTTTAAAGCACATGAAAAGCGGCAAAACGTTGACAATGATGCCCTTGGCCAAAAAGGGCGTATGCGTTTTTTCCTGAATATATTCAGGAAAAAACGCATACGCCCTTTTTGGCCAACCAAGCAACCTGGAAAGGCAAATCAGCGCTACAAAGATGTCTCGCTTCCCATCGGTCAAAAGGGCCATGCTGAAAAAAGTGTCAAAACCAGAAATGCAGGACAGGCCATGGAGAAATGGGAGCCTTGCTAAACTGATGGGCGGGATGTAAATTGTCAACAGCCACTCTGGAGAAGCGTACGGTGAGTCCTGAAACGTCTAAAAAGCAAAGCGTAGAGAGCATAGGGCACTTCCACTCATGGGGGTATAAATTGGGAAAATTAAAAATCAGCAAGACACAAGCACCCCAAAGTTTAGGGCTGCTCTGTTGACAAGGACCTCCACTTCATTCCACCTTCAATATCCCAGGAAAGAGAAAAATGGATAAAGAAGTTGTGGTCCTTATGTACAATGGAATATCACTCAGCCATGAAATCAATGTCATAAGGCTAGTAGCAGCATGATGAGTGGATTTAGGTACGACGATTCTAAGTGAAATAAGTCACACAGAAAAGGACACTTCTCATAAGGTATCACTGAGAGAGGGAATGTAAAAACCGTTACACTTGAACTGAATTACAAAACAGAACAGAGTCACACATGCAGAAAACACACTATGGCTGCTTAACGGGAAAGGTGAGGTGGGGTGATACATAAAACAAGGGTTTCAAATTAGCTCAGATACCGTTCCATAAACCCAATATGTAATAGACAAGACCTACTCCTTGCTCCGAGAACTGGACTCAACACGCCCTATTCACCGCACAAGAATATATCTGACTGGTAATAATCTTAAAACCTATGTATAGATATCTCTCTGTTAGTGTGTCAAGTGGGTGTAAAGCGGCATAAACACAGAAGTGAAAAGCAGCTAAACCCCATTATAAAAATAAATTACTTTGAATAACCCATGAAACAAAGACAGTGAAAGAGAGCGAAATTCTTACACAATTCGTTCAGGGGCTGTGATGCAACCTGGATTGACCATATCTAGACCCACAGCTGGATGAGACATAAGGGTGGACACTCTTGGGGCTGAGAGGTTTGGTGAGGTTGGGTGAGCAAACGCAGACCCTTTACAGTAATACTGCATGGTACCCATCGCATGGGTCACAAATCTCCAGGTTCAAGGGCATCTTCCTACATCGAAAACATGCATGAGAAACCCAGAAGATGGTACACCGTGTGATGTGGAAAAGTTTCTAAAACGCACCTCATTTCTCATCTCCTTGTGGCCGGGTTCGCTATTCCAGCCGCTTTACTAGCAATCTCCCTACTTGGAGCATCAGCACCTTTAACCTCCTGTTCCGTACAGGTTGCAATTTGTCCTGAGGATGAACTGGAAGACGTGGAACCAATGAGAGACTAGCTCTTGGTGTTGGGACAGGCACAGGTCACTCTATTTTCCCATCAGGAAGAAGAATTAACCACAGGCTCAGCCTGCCCCCGGAACCAGAACAGGGCCTGAAGGCATCCTGCGCTTTTGCGGCCAGCTCCCTAAAAAGCGAGTTGTAAAATGGAGGTTCAGGGCACTGCAATTCACAAACCTGCAGAGGTATAAATGATAACTCTCGTCCACAAATATATTGAGGGAAGGCAAAGAAGAGGATTTGAAATCAAGGCAGAATTGCAGGAAACAGATTTCAGGAGGTAGATTCGAATCGCCTTTAAAGCACATGAAAAGCGGCAAAACGTTGACAATGATGCCCTTGGCCAAAAAGGGCGTATGCGTTTTTTCCTGAATATATTCAGGAAAAAACGCATACGCCCTTTTTGGCCAACCAAGCAACCTGGAAAGGCAAATCAGCGCTACAAAGATGTCTCGCTTCCCATCGGTCAAAAGGGCCATGCTGAAAAAAGTCTCAAAACCAAAAATGCAGGACAGGCCATGGAGAAATGGGAGCCTTGCTACACTGATGGGCGGGATGTAAATTGTCAACAGCCACTCTGGAGAAGTGTACGGTGAGTCCTGAAACGTCTAAAAAGCAAAGCTTAGAGAGCATAGGGCACTTCCACTCATGGGGGTATAAATTGGGAAAATTAAAAATCAGCAAGACACAAGCACCCCAAAGTTTAGGGCTGCTCTGTTGACAAGGACCTCCACTTCATTCCACCTTCAATATCCCAGGAAAGAGAAAAATGGATAAAGAATTTGTGGTCCTTATGTACAATGGAATATCACTCAGCCGTGAAATCAATGTCATAAGGCTAGTAGCAGCATGATGAGTGGATTTAGGTACGACGACTCTAAGTGAAATAAGTCACACAGAAAAGGACACTTCTCATAAGGTATCACTTATAGAGGGAATGTAAAAACCGTTACACTTGAACTGAATTACAAAACAGAACAGAGTCACACATGCAGAAAACACACTATGGCTGCTTAACGGGAAAGGTGAGGTGGGGTGATACATACAACAAGGGTTTCAAATTAGCTCAGATACCGTTCCATAAACCCAATATGTAATAGACAAGACCTACTCCTTGCTCAGAGAACTGGACTCAACACGCCCTATTCACCGCACAAGAATATATCTGACTAGTAATAATCTTAAAAGCTATGTATTGATATCTCTCTGTTAGTGTGTCAAGTGGGTGTAAAGCGGCATAAACACAGCAGTGAAAAGCAGCTAAACCCCATTATAAAAATAAATTACTTTGAAAAACCCATGAAACAAAGACAGTGAAAGAGAGCGAAATTCTTACACAATGCGTTCAGGGGCTGTGATGCAACCTGGATTGACCATATCTAGACCCACAGCTGGATGAGACATAAGGGTGGACACTGTTGCGGCTGAGAGGTTAGGTGAGGTTGGGTGAGCAAACGCAGACCCTTTAAAGTAATACTGCGTGGTACCCATCGCATGGGTCCCAAATCTCCAGGTTCAAGGGCATCTTCCTACATCGAAAACATGCATGAGAAACCCAGAAGATGGTACACCGTGTGATGGGGAAAAGTTTCTAAAACGCACCTCATTTCTCATTTCCTTGTGCTCGGGTTCGCCATTCCAGCCACTTTACTAGCAATCTCCCTCCTTGGAGCATCATCACCTTTAACCTCCTGTTCCGTACAGGTTGCAATTTGTCCTGAGGATGAACGGGAAGACGTGAAACCAATGAGAGACTATATCTTGGTGTTGGGACAGGCACAGGTCACTCTATTTTCCCATCAGGAAGAAGAATTAACCACAGGCTCAGCCTGCCCCCCGGAACAAGAAAAGGGCCTGAAGCCATCCTGCGCTTTTGCGGCCATCTCCCAAAAACGCGAGTTGTAAAATGGAGGTTCAGGGCACTGCAATTCACAAACCTGCAGAGTTATAAATGATAACTCTCGTCCACAAATATATTGAGGGAAGGCAACGAAGAGGATTTGAAATCAAGGCAGAATTGCAGGAAACAGATTTCAGGAGGTAGATTCGAATCGCCTTTAAAGCACATGAAAAGCGGCAAAACGTTGACAATGATGCCCTTGGCCAAAAAGGGCGTATGCGTTTTTTCCTGAATATATTCAGGAAAAAACGCATACGCCCTTTTTGGCCAACCAAGCAACCTGGAAAGGCAAATCAGCGCTACAAAGATGTCTCGCTTCCCATCGGTCAAAAGGGCCATGCTGAAAAAAGTGTCAAAACCAGAAATGCAGGACAGGCCATGGAGAAATGGGAGCCTTGCTAAACTGATGGGCGGGATGTAAATTGTCAACAGCCACTCTGGAGAAGCGTACGGTGAGTCCTGAAACGTCTAAAAAGCAAAGCTTAGAGAGCATAGGGCACTTCCACTCATGGGGGTATAAATTGGGAAAATTAAAAATCAGCAAGACACAAGCACCCCAAAGTTTAGGGCTGCTCTGTTGACAAGGACCTCCACTTCATTCCACCTTCAATATCCCAGGAAAGAGAAAAATGGATAAAGAAGTTGTGGTCCTTATGTACAATGGAATATCACTCAGCCATGAAATCAATGTCATAAGGCTAGTAGCAGCATGATGAGTGGATTTAGGTACGACGATTCTAAGTGAAATAAGTCACACAGAAAAGGACACTTCTCATAAGGTATCACTGATAGAGGGAATGTAAAAACCGTTACACTTGAACTGAATTACAAAACAGAACAGAGTCACACATGCAGAAAACACACTATGGCTGCTTAACGGGAAAGGTGAGGTGGGGTGATACATAAAACAAGGGTTTCAAATTAGCTCAGATACCGTTCCATAAACCCAATATGTAATAGACAAGACCTACTCCTTGCTCAGAGAACTGGACTCAACACGCCCTATTCACCGCACAAGAATATATCTGACTGGTAATAATCTTAAAACCTATGTATAGATATCTCTCTGTTAGTGTGTCAAGTGGGTGTAAAGCGGCATAAACACAGAAGTGAAAAGCAGCTAAACCCCATTATAAAAATAAATTACTTTGAATAACCCATGAAACAAAGACAGTGAAAGAGAGCGAAATTCTTACACAATTCGTTCAGGGGCTGTGATGCAACCTGGATTGACCATATCTAGACCCACAGCTGGATGAGACATAAGGGTGGACACTCTTGGGGCTGAGAGGTTTGGTGAGGTTGGGTGAGCAAACGCAGACCCTTTACAGTAATACTGCATGGTACCCATCGCATGGGTCACAAATCTCCAGGTTCAAGGGCATCTTCCTACATCGAAAACATGCATGAGAAACCCAGAAGATGGTACACCGTGTGATGTGGAAAAGTTTCTAAAACGCACCTCATTTCTCATCTCCTTGTGGCCGGGTTCGCTATTCCAGCCGCTTTACTAGCAATCTCCCTACTTGGAGCATCAGCACCTTTAACCTCCTGTTCCGTACAGGTTGCAATTTGTCCTGAGGATGAACTGGAAGACGTGGAACCAATGAGAGACTAGCTCTTGGTGTTGGGACAGGCACAGGTCACTCTATTTTCCCATCAGGAAGAAGAATTAACCACAGGCTCAGCCTGCCCCCGGAACCAGAACAGGGCCTGAAGGCATCCTGCGCTTTTGCGGCCAGCTCCCTAAAAAGCGAGTTGTAAAATGGAGGTTCAGGGCACTGCAATTCACAAACCTGCAGAGGTATAAATGATAACTCTCGTCCACAAATATATTGAGGGAAGGCAAAGAAGAGGATTTGAAATCAAGGCAGAATTGCAGGAAACAGATTTCAGGAGGTAGATTCGAATCGCCTTTAAAGCACATGAAAAGCGGCAAAACGTTGACAATGATGCCCTTGGCCAAAAAGGGCGTATGCGTTTTTTCCTGAATATATTCAGGAAAAAACGCATACGCCCTTTTTGGCCAACCAAGCAACCTGGAAAGGCAAATCAGCGCTACAAAGATGTCTCGCTTCCCATCGGTCAAAAGGGCCATGCTGAAAAAAGTCTCAAAACCAAAAATGCAGGACAGGCCATGGAGAAATGGGAGCCTTGCTACACTGATGGGCGGGATGTAAATTGTCAACAGCCACTCTGGAGAAGTGTACGGTGAGTCCTGAAACGTCTAAAAAGCAAAGCTTAGAGAGCATAGGGCACTTCCACTCATGGGGGTATAAATTGGGAAAATTAAAAATCAGCAAGACACAAGCACCCCAAAGTTTAGGGCTGCTCTGTTGACAAGGACCTCCACTTCATTCCACCTTCAATATCCCAGGAAAGAGAAAAATGGATAAAGAATTTGTGGTCCTTATGTACAATGGAATATCACTCAGCCGTGAAATCAATGTCATAAGGCTAGTAGCAGCATGATGAGTGGATTTAGGTACGACGACTCTAAGTGAAATAAGTCACACAGAAAAGGACACTTCTCATAAGGTATCACTTATAGAGGGAATGTAAAAACCGTTACACTTGAACTGAATTACAAAACAGAACAGAGTCACACATGCAGAAAACACACTATGGCTGCTTAACGGGAAAGGTGAGGTGGGGTGATACATAAAACAAGGGTTTCAAATTAGCTCAGATACCGTTCCATAAACCCAATATGTAATAGACAAGACCTACTCCTTGCTCCGAGAACTGGACTCAACACGCCCTATTCACCGCACAAGAATATATCTGACTAGTAATAATCTTAAAAGCTATGTATTGATATCTCTCTGTTAGTGTGTCAAGTGGGTGTAAAGCGGCATAAACACAGCAGTGAAAAGCAGCTAAACCCCATTATAAAAATAAATTACTTTGAAAAACCCATGAAACAAAGACAGTGAAAGAGAGCGAAATTCTTACACAATGCGTTCAGGGGCTGTGATGCAACCTGGATTGACCATATCTAGACCCACAGCTGGATGAGACATAAGGGTGGACACTGTTGCGGCTGAGAGGTTAGGTGAGGTTGGGTGAGCAAACGCAGACCCTTTAAAGTAATACTGCGTGGTACCCATCGCATGGGTCCCAAATCTCCAGGTTCAAGGGCATCTTCCTACATCGAAAACATGCATGAGAAACCCAGAAGATGGTACACCGTGTGATGGGGAAAAGTTTCTAAAACGCACCTCATTTCTCATTTCCTTGTGCTCGGGTTCGCCATTCCAGCCACTTTACTAGCAATCTCCCTCCTTGGAGCATCATCACCTTTAACCTCCTGTTCCGTACAGGTTGCAATTTGTCCTGAGGATGAACGGGAAGACGTGAAACCAATGAGAGACTATATCTTGGTGTTGGGACAGGCACAGGTCACTCTATTTTCCCATCAGGAAGAAGAATTAACCACAGGCTCAGCCTGCCCCCCGGAACAAGAAAAGGGCCTGAAGCCATCCTGCGCTTTTGCGGCCATCTCCCAAAAACGCGAGTTGTAAAATGGAGGTTCAGGGCACTGCAATTCACAAACCTGCAGAGTTATAAATGATAACTCTCGTCCACAAATATATTGAGGGAAGGCAACGAAGAGGATTTGAAATCAAGGCAGAATTGCAGGAAACAGATTTCAGGAGGTAGATTCGAATCGCCTTTAAAGCACATGAAAAGCGGCAAAACGTTGACAATGATGCCCTTGGCCAAAAAGGGCGTATGCGTTTTTTCCTGAATATATTCAGGAAAAAACGCATACGCCCTTTTTGGCCAACCAAGCAACCTGGAAAGGCAAATCAGCGCTACAAAGATGTCTCGCTTCCCATCGGTCAAAAGGGCCATGCTGAAAAAAGTGTCAAAACCAGAAATGCAGGACAGGCCATGGAGAAATGGGAGCCTTGCTAAACTGATGGGCGGGATGTAAATTGTCAACAGCCACTCTGGAGAAGCGTACGGTGAGTCCTGAAACGTCTAAAAAGCAAAGCTTAGAGAGCATAGGGCACTTCCACTCATGGGGGTATAAATTGGGAAAATTAAAAATCAGCAAGACACAAGCACCCCAAAGTTTAGGGCTGCTCTGTTGACAAGGACCTCCACTTCATTCCACCTTCAATATCCCAGGAAAGAGAAAAATGGATAAAGAAGTTGTGGTCCTTATGTACAATGGAATATCACTCAGCCATGAAATCAATGTCATAAGGCTAGTAGCAGCATGATGAGTGGATTTAGGTACGACGATTCTAAGTGAAATAAGTCACACAGAAAAGGACACTTCTCATAAGGTATCACTGATAGAGGGAATGTAAAAACCGTTACACTTGAACTGAATTACAAAACAGAACAGAGTCACACATGCAGAAAACACACTATGGCTGCTTAACGGGAAAGGTGAGGTGGGGTGATACATAAAACAAGGGTTTCAAATTAGCTCAGATACCGTTCCATAAACCCAATATGTAATAGACAAGACCTACTCCTTGCTCACAGAACTGGACTCAACACGCCCTATTCACCGCACAAGAATATATCTGACTGGTAATAATCTTAAAACCTATGTATAGATATCTCTCTGTTAGTGTGTCAAGTGGGTGTAAAGCGGCATAAACACAGAAGTGAAAAGCAGCTAAACCCCATTATAAAAATAAATTACTTTGAATAACCCATGAAACAAAGACAGTGAAAGAGAGCGAAATTCTTACACAATTCGTTCAGGGGCTGTGATGCAACCTGGATTGACCATATCTAGACCCACAGCTGGATGAGACATAAGGGTGGACAGTCTTGGGGCTGAGAGGTTTGGTGAGGTTGGGTGAGCAAACGCAGACCCTTTACAGTAATACTGCATGGTACCCATCGCATGGGTCACAAATCTCCAGGTTCAAGGGCATCTTCCTACATCGAAAACATGCATGAGAAACCCAGAAGATGGTACACCGTGTGATGTGGAAAAGTTTCTAAAACGCACCTCATTTCTCATCTCCTTGTGGCCGGGTTCGCTATTCCAGCCGCTTTACTAGCAATCTCCCTACTTGGAGCATCAGCACCTTTAACCTCCTGTTCCGTACAGGTTGCAATTTGTCCTGAGGATGAACTGGAAGACGTGGAACCAATGAGAGACTAGCTCTTGGTGTTGGGACAGGCACAGGTCACTCTATTTTCCCATCAGGAAGAAGAATTAACCACAGGCTCAGCCTGCCCCCGGAACCAGAACAGGGCCTGAAGGCATCCTGCGCTTTTGCAGCCAGCTCCCTAAAAAGCGAGTTGTAAAATGGAGGTTCAGGGCACTGCAATTCACAAACCTGCAGAGGTATAAATGATAACTCTCGTCCACAAATATATTGAGGGAAGGCAAAGAAGAGGATTTGAAATCAAGGCAGAATTGCAGGAAACAGATTTCAGGAGGTAGATTCGAATCGCCTTTAAAGCACATGAAAAGCGGCAAAACGTTGACAATGATGCCTTTGGCCAAAAAGGGCGTATGCGTTTTTTCCTGAATATATTCAGGAAAAAACGCATACGCCCTTTTTGGCCAACCAAGCAACCTGGAAAGGCAAATCAGCGTTACAAAGATGTCTCGCTTCCCATCGGTCAAAAGGGCCATGCTGAAAAAAGTCTCAAAACCAAAAATGCAGGACAGGCCATGGAGAAATGGGAGCCTTGCTACACTGATGGGCGGGATGTAAATTGTCAACAGCCACTCTGGAGAAGTGTACGGTGAGTCCTGAAACGTCTAAAAAGCAAAGCTTAGAGAGCATAGGGCACTTCCACTCATGGGGGTATAAATTGGGAAAATTAAAAATCAGCAAGACACAAGCACCCCAAAGTTTAGGGCTGCTCTGTTGACAAGGACCTCCACTTCATTCCACCTTCAATATCCCAGGAAAGAGAAAAATGGATAAAGAAGTTGTGGTCCTTATGTACAATGGAATATCACTCAGCCATGAAATCAATGTCATAAGGCTAGTAGCAGCATGATGAGTGGATTTAGGTACGACGATTCTAAGTGAAATAAGTCACACAGAAAAGGACACTTCTCATAAGGTATCACTTATAGAGGGAATGTAAAAACCGTTACACTTGAACTGTATTACAAAACAGAACAGAGTCACACATGCAGAAAACACACTATGGCTGCTTAACGGGAAAGGTGAGGTGGGGTGATACATAAAACAAGGGTTTCAAATTAGCTCAGATACCGTTCCATAAACCCAATATGTAATAGACAAGACCTACTCCTTGCTCAGAGAACTGGACTCAACACGCCCTATTCACCGCACAAGAATATATCTGACTAGTAATAATCTTAAAACCTATGTATTGATATCTCTCTGTTAGTGTGTCAAGTGGGTGTAAAGCGGCATAAACACAGCAGTGAAAAGCAGCTAAACCCCATTATAAAAATAAATTACTTTGAAAAACCCATGAAACAAAGACAGTGAAAGAGAGCGAAATTCTTACACAATGCGTTCAGGGGCTGTGATGCAACCTGGATTGACCATATCTAGACCCACAGCTGGATGAGACATAAGGGTGGACACTGTTGCGGCTGAGAGGTATGGTGAGGTTGGGTGAGCAAACGCAGCCCCTTTAAAGTAATACTGTGTGGTACTCATCGCATGGGTCCCAAATCTCCAGGTTCAAGGGCATCTTCCTACATCGAAAACATGCATGAGAAACCCAGAAGATGGTACACCGTGTGATGTGGAAAGGTTTCTAAAACGCACCTCATTTCTCATCTCCTTGTGCCCGGGTTCGCTATTCCAGCCGCTTTAATAGCAATCTCCCTACTTGGAGCATCATCACCTTTAACCTCCTGTTCCGTACAGGTTGCAATTTGTCCTGAGGATGAACGGGAAGACGTGGAACCAATGAGAGACTAGCTCTTGGTGTTGGCACAGGCACAGGTCACTCTATTTTCCCATCAGGAAGAAGAATTAACCACAGGCTCAGCCTGCCCCCCGGAACAAGAACAGGGCCTGAAGCCATCCTGCGCTTTTGCGGCCATCTCCCAAAAACGCGAGTTGTAAAATGGAGGTTCAGGGCACTGCAATTCACAAACCTGCAGAGTTATAAATGATAACTCTCGTCCACAAATATATTGAGGGAAGGCAACGAAGAGGATTTGAAATCAAGGCAGAATTGCAGGAAACAGATTTCAGGAGGTAGATTCGAATCGCCTTTAAAGCACATGAAAAGCGGCAAAACGTTGACAATGATGCCCTTGGCCAAAAAGGGCGTATGCGTTTTTTCCTGAATATATTCAGGAAAAAACGCATACGCCCTTTTTGGCCAACCAAGCAACCTGGAAAGGCAAATCAGCGCTACAAAGATGTCTCGCTTCCCATCGGTCAAAAGGGCCATGCTGAAAAAAGTGTCAAAACCAGAAATGCAGGACAGGCCATGGAGAAATGGGAGCCTTGCTACACTGATGGGCGGGATGTAAATTGTCAACAGCCACTCTGGAGAAGCGTACGGTGAGTCCTGAAACGTCTAAAAAGCAAAGCTTAGAGAGCATAGGGCACTTCCACTCATGGGGGTATAAATTGGGAAAATTAAAAATCAGCAAGACACAAGCACCCCAAAGTTTAGGGCTGCTCTGTTGACAAGGACCTCCACTTCATTCCACCTTCAATATCCCAGGAAAGAGAAAAATGGATAAAGAAGTTGTGGTCCTTATGTACAATGGAATATCACTCAGCCATGAAATCAATGTCATAAGGCTAGTAGCAGCATGATGAGTGGATTTAGGTACGACGATTCTAAGTGAAATAAGTCACACAGAAAAGGACACTTCTCATAAGGTATCACTGATAGAGGGAATGTAAAAACCGTTACACTTGAACTGAATTACAAAACAGAACAGAGTCACACATGCAGAAAACACACTATGGCTGCTTAACGGGAAAGGTGAGGTGGGGTGATACATAAAACAAGGGTTTCAAATTAGCTCAGATACCGTTCCATAAACCCAATATGTAATAGACAAGACCTACTCCTTGCTCAGAGAACTGGACTCAACACGCCCTATTCACCGCACAAGAATATATCTGACTAGTAATAATCTTAAAAGCTATGTATTGATATCTCTCTGTTAGTGTGTCAAGTGGGTGTAAAGCGGCATAAACACAGCAGTGAAAAGCAGCTAAACCCCATTATAAAAATAAATTACTTTGAAAAACCCATGAAACAAAGACAGTGAAAGAGAGAGAAATTCTTACACAATGCGTTCAGGGGCTGTGATGCAACCTGGATTGACCATATCTAGACCCACAGCTGGATGAGACCTAAGGGTGGACACTGTTGCGGCTGAGAGGTTTGGTGAGGTTGGGTGAGCAAACGCAGCCCCTTTAAAGTAATACTGCGTGGTACCCATCGCATGGGTCCCAAATCTCCAGGTTCAAGGGCATCTTCCTACATCGAAAACATGCATGAGAAACCCAGAAGATGGTACACCGTGTGATGTGGAAAGGTTTCTAAAACGCACCTCATTTCTCATCTCCTTGTGGCCGGGTTCGCTATTCCAGCCGCTTTACTAGCAATCTCCCTACTTGGAGCATCAGCACCTTTAACCTCCTGTTCCGTACAGGTTGCAATTTGTCCTGAGGATGAACTGGAAGACGTGGAACCAATGAGAGACTAGCTCTTGGTGTTGGGACAGGCACAGGTCACTCTATTTTCCCATCAGGAAGAAGAATTAACCACAGGCTCAGCCTGCCCCCGGAACCAGAACAGGGCCTGAAGGCATCCTGCGCTTTTGCGGCCAGCTCCCTAAAAAGTGAGTTGTAAAATGGAGGTTCAGGGCACTGCAATTCACAAACCTGCAGAGTTATAAATGATAACTCTCGTCCACAAATATATTGAGGGAAGGCAAAGAAGAGGATTTGAAATCAAGGCAGAATTGCAGGAAACAGATTTCAGGAGGTAGATTCGAATCGCCTTTAAAGCACATGAAAAGCGGCAAAACGTTGACAATGATGCCCTTGGCCAAAAAGGGCGTATGCGTTTTTTCCTGAATATATTCAGGAAAAAACGCATACGCCCTTTTTGGCCAACCAAGCAACCTGGAAAGGCAAATCAGCGCTACAAAGATGTCTCGCTTCCCATCGGTCAAAAGGGCCATGCTGAAAAAAGTCTCAAAACCAAAAATGCAGGACAGGCCATGGAGAAATGGGAGCCTTGCTACACTGATGGGCGGGATGTAAATTGTCAACAGCCACTCTGGAGAAGTGTACGGTGAGTCCTGAAACGTCTAAAAAGCAAAGCTTAGAGAGCATAGGGCACTTCCACTCATGGGGGTATAAATTGGGAAAATGAAAAATCAGCAAGACACAAGCACCCCAAAGTTTAGGGCTGCTCTGTTGACAAGGACCTCCACTTCATTCCACCTTCAATATCCCAGGAAAGAGAAAAATGGATAAAGAAGTTGTGGTCCTTATGTACAATGGAATATCACTCAGCCGTGAAATCAATGTCATAAGGCTAGTAGCAGCATGATGAGTGGATTTAGGTACGACGACTCTAAGTGAAATAAGTCACACAGAAAAGGACACTTCTCATAAGGTATCACTTATAGAGGGAATGTAAAAACCGTTACACTTGAACTGAATTACAAAACAGAACAGAGTCACACATGCAGAAAACACACTATGGCTGCTTAACGGGAAAGGTGAGGTGGGGTGATACATAAAACAAGGGTTTCAAATTAGCTCAGATACCATTCCATAAACCCAATATGTAATAGACAAGACCTACTCCTTGCTCAGAGAACTGGACTCAACACGCCCTATTCACCGCACAAGAATATATCTGACTAGTAATAATCTTAAAAGCTATGTATTGATATCTCTCTGTTAGTGTGTCAAGTGGGTGTAAAGCGGCATAAACACAGCAGTGAAAAGCAGCTAAACCCCATTATAAAAATAAATTACTTTGAAAAACCCATGAAACAAAGACAGTGAAAGAGAGCGAAATTCTTACACAATGCGTTCAGGGGCTGTGATGCAACCTGGATTGACCATATCTAGACCCACAGCTGGATGAGACATAAGGGTGGACACTGTTGCGGCTGAGAGGTTTGGTGAGGTTGGGTGAGCAAACGCAGACCCTTTAAAGTAATACTGCGTGGTACCCATCGCATGGGTCCCAAATCTCCAGGTTCAAGGGCATCTTCCTACATCGAAAACATGCATGAGAAACCCAGAAGATGGTACACCGTGTGATGGGTAAAAGTTTCTAAAACGCACCTCATTTCTCATCTCCTTGTGCTCGGGTTCGCCATTCCAGCCACTTTACTAGCAATCTCCCTCCTTGGAGCATCATCACCTTTAACCTCCTGTTCCGTACAGGTTGCAATTTGTCCTGAGGATGAACGGGAAGACGTGAAACCAATGAGAGACTATATCTTGGTGTTGGGACAGGCACAGGTCACTCTATTTTCCCATCAGGAAGAAGAATTAACCACAGGCTCAGCCTGCCCCCCGGAACCAGAACAGGGCCTGAAGCCATCCTGCGCTTTTGCGGCCATCTCCCAAAAACGCGAGTTGTTAAATGGAGGTTCAGGGCACTGCAATTCACAAACCTGCAGAGTTATAAATGATAACTCTCGTCCACAAATATATTGAGGGAAGGCAACGAAGAGGATTTGAAATCAAGGCAGAATTGCAGGAAACAGATTTCAGGAGGTAGATTCGAATCGCCTTTAAAGCACATGAAAAGCGGCAAAACGTTGACAATGATGCCCTTGGCCAAAAAGGGCGTATGCGTTTTTTCCTGAATATATTCAGGAAAAAACGCATACGCCCTTTTTGGCCAACCAAGCAACCTGGAAAGGCAAATCAGCGCTACAAAGATGTCTCGCTTCCCATCGGTCAAAAGGGCCATGCTGAAAAAAGTCTCAAAACCAGAAATGCAGGACAGGCCATGGAGAAATGGGAGCCTTGCTAAACTGATGGGCGGGATGTAAATTGTCAACAGCCACTCTGGAGAAGCATACGGTGAGTCCTGAAACGTCTAAAAAGCAAAGCTTAGAGAGCATAGGGCACTTCCACTCATGGGAGTATAAATTGGGAAAATTAAAAATCAGCAAGACACAAGCACCCCAAAGTTTAGGGCTGCTCTGTTGACAAGGACCTCCACTTCATTCCACCTTCAATATCCCAGGAAAGAGAAAAATGGATAAAGAAGTTGTGGTCCTTATGTACAATGGAATATCACTCAGCCATGAAATCAATGTCATAAGGCTAGTAGCAGCATGATGAGTGGATTTAGGTACGACGATTCTAAGTGAAATAAGTCACACAGAAAAGGACACTTCTCATAAGGTATCACTGATAGAGGGAATGTAAAAACCGTTACACTTGAACTGAATTACAAAACAGAACAGAGTCACACATGCAGAAAACACACTATGGCTGCTTAACGGGAAAGGTGAGGTGGGGTGATACATAAAACAAGGGTTTCAAATTAGCTCAGATACCGTTCCATAAACCCAATATGTAATAGACAAGACCTACTCCTTGCTCAGAGAACTGGACTCAACACGCCCTATTCACCGCACAAGAATATATCTGACTGGTAATAATCTTAAAACCTATGTATAGATATCTCTCTGTTAGTGTGTCAAGTGGGTGTAAAGCGGCATAAACACAGAAGTGAAAAGCAGCTAAACCCCATTATAAAAATAAATTACTTTGAATAACCCATGAAACAAAGACAGTGAAAGAGAGCGAAATTCTTACACAATTCGTTCAGGGGCTGTGATGCAACCTGGATTGACCATATCTAGACCCACAGCTGGATGAGACATAAGGGTGGACACTCTTGGGGCTGAGAGGTTTGGTGAGGTTGGGTGAGCAAACGCAGACCCTTTACAGTAATACTGCATGGTACCCATCGCATGGGTCACAAATCTCCAGGTTCAAGGGCATCTTCCTACATCGAAAACATGCATGAGAAACCCAGAAGATGGTACACCGTGTGATGTGGAAAAGTTTCTAAAACGCACCTCATTTCTCATCTCCTTGTGGCCGGGTTCGCTATTCCAGCCGCTTTACGAGCAATCTCCCTCCTTGGAGCATCAGCACCTTTAACCTCCTGTTCCGTACAGGTTGCAATTTGTCCTGAGGATGAACTGGAAGACGTGGAACCAATGAGAGACTAGCTCTTGGTGTTGGGACAGGCACAGGTCACTCTATTTTCCCATCAGGAAGAAGAATTAACCACAGGCTCAGCCTGCCCCCCGGAACAAGAAAAGGGCCTGAAGCCATCCTGCGCTTTTGCGGCCATCTCCCAAAAACGCGAGTTGTTAAATGGAGGTTCAGGGCACTGCAATTCACAAACCTGCAGAGTTATAAATGATAACTCTCGTCCACAAATATATTGAGGGAAGGCAACGAAGAGGATTTGAAATCAAGGCAGAATTGCAGGAAACAGATTTCAGGAGGTAGATTCGAATCGCCTTTAAATCACATGAAAAGCGGCAAAACGTTGACAATGATGCCCTTGGCCAAAAAGGGCGTATGCGTTTTTTCCTGAATATATTCAGGAAAAAACGCATACGCCCTTTTTGGCCAACCAAGCAACCTGGAAAGGCAAATCAGCGCTACAAAGATGTCTCGCTTCCCATCGGTCAAAAGGGCCATGCTGAAAAAAGTGTCAAAACCAGAAATGCAGGACAGGCCATGGAGAAATGGGAGCCTTGCTAAACTGATGGGCGGGATGTAAATTGTCAACAGCCACTCTGGAGAAGCATACGGTGAGTCCTGAAACGTCTAAAAAGCAAAGCTTAGAGAGCATAGGGCACTTCCACTCATGGGAGTATAAATTGGGAAAATTAAAAATCAGCAAGACACAAGCACCCCAAAGTTTAGGGCTGCTCTGTTGACAAGGACCTCCACTTCATTCCACCTTCAATATCCCAGGAAAGAGAAAAATGGATAAAGAAGTTGTGGTCCTTATGTACAATGGAATATCACTCAGCCATGAAATCAATGTCATAAGGCTAGTAGCAGCATGATGAGTGGATTTAGGTACGACGATTCTAAGTGAAATAAGTCACACAGAAAAGGACACTTCTCATAAGGTATCACTGATAGAGGGAATGTAAAAACCGTTACACTTGAACTGAATTACAAAACAGAACAGAGTCACACATGCAGAAAACACACTATGGCTGCTTAACGGGAAAGGTGAGGTGGGGTGATACATAAAACAAGGGTTTCAAATTAGCTCAGATACCGTTCCATAAACCCAATATGTAATAGACAAGACCTACTCCTTGCTCAGAGAACTGGACTCAACACGCCCTATTCACCGCACAAGAATATATCTGACTGGTAATAATCTTAAAACCTATGTATAGATATCTCTCTGTTAGTGTGTCAAGTGGGTGTAAAGCGGCATAAACACAGAAGTGAAAAGCAGCTAAACCCCATTATAAAAATAAATTACTTTGAATAACCCATGAAACAAAGACAGTGAAAGAGAGCGAAATTCTTACACAATTCGTTCAGGGGCTGTGATGCAACCTGGATTGACCATATCTAGACCCACAGCTGGATGAGACATAAGGGTGGACACTCTTGGGGCTGAGAGGTTTGGTGAGGTTGGGTGAGCAAACGCAGACCCTTTACAGTAATACTGCATGGTACCCATCGCATGGGTCACAAATCTCCAGGTTCAAGGGCATCTTCCTACATCGAAAACATGCATGAGAAACCCAGAAGATGGTACACCGTGTGATGTGGAAAAGTTTCTAAAACGCACCTCATTTCTCATCTCCTTGTGGCCGGGTTCGCTATTCCAGCCGCTTTACTAGCAATCTCCCTACTTGGAGCATCAGCACCTTTAACCTCCTGTTCCGTACAGGTTGCAATTTGTCCTGAGGATGAACTGGAAGACGTGGAACCAATGAGAGACTAGCTCTTGGTGTTGGGACAGGCACAGGTCACTCTATTTTCCCATCAGGAAGAAGAATTAACCACAGGCTCAGCCTGCCCCCGGAACCAGAACAGGGCCTGAAGGCATCCTGCGCTTTTGCGGCCAGCTACCTAAAAAGCGAGTTGTAAAATGGAGGTTCAGGGCACTGCAATTCACAAACCTGCAGAGTTATAAATGATAACTCTCGTCCACAAATATATTGAGGGAAGGCAAAGAAGAGGATTTGAAATCAAGGCAGAATTGCAGGAAACAGATTTCAGGAGGTAGATTCGAATCGCCTTTAAAGCACATGAAAAGCGGCAAAACGTTGACAATGATGCCCTTGGCCAAAAAGGGCGTATGCGTTTTTTCCTGAATATATTCAGGAAAAAACGCATACGCCCTTTTTGGCCAACCAAGCAACCTGGAAAGGCAAATCAGCGCTACAAAGATGTCTCGCTTCCCATCGGTCAAAAGGGCCATGCTGAAAAAAGTCTCAAAACCAAAAATGCAGGACAGGCCATGGAGAAATGGGAGCCTTGCTACACTGATGGGCGGGATGTAAATTGTCAACAGCCACTCTGGAGAAGTGTACGGTGAGTCCTGAAACGTCTAAAAAGCAAAGCTTAGAGAGCATAGGGCACTTCCACTCATGGGGGTATAAATTGGGAAAATTAAAAATCAGCAAGACACAAGCACCCCAAAGTTTAGGGCTGCTCTGTTGACAAGGACCTCCACTTCATTCCACCTTCAATATCCCAGGAAAGAGAAAAATGGATAAAGAAGTTGTGGTCCTTATGTACAATGGAATATCACTCAGCCATGAAATCAATGTCATAAGGCTAGTAGCAGCATGATGAGTGGATTTAGGTACGACGATTCTAAGTGAAATAAGTCACACAGAAAAGGACACTTCTCATAAGGTATCACTGATAGAGGGAATGTAAAAACCGTTACACTTGAACTGAATTACAAAACAGAACAGAGTCACACATGCAGAAAACACACTATGGCTGCTTAACGGGAAAGGTGAGGTGGGGTGATACATAAAACAAGGGTTTCAAATTAGCTCAGATACCGTTCCATAAACCCAATATGTAATAGACAAGACCTACTCCTTGCTCAGAGAACTGGACTCAACACGCCCTATTCACCGCACAAGAATATATCTGACTAGTAATAATCTTAAAACCTATGTATTGATATCTCTCTGTTAGTGTGTCAAGTGGGTGTAAAGCGGCATAAACACAGCAGTGAAAAGCAGCTAAACCCCATTATAAAAATAAATTACTTTGAAAAACCCATTAAACAAAGACAGTGAAAGAGATAGAAATTCTTACACAATGCGTTCACGGGCTGTGATGCAACCTGGATTGACCATATCTAGACCCACAGCTGGATGAGACATAAGGGTGGACACTCTTGGGGCTGAGAGGTTTGGTGAGGTTGGGTGAGCAAACGCAGACCCTTTCAAGTAATACTGCGTGGTACCCATCGCATGGGTCCCAAATCTCCAGGTTCAAGGGCATCTTCCTACATCGAAAACATGCATGAGAAACCCAGAAGATGGTACACCGTGTGATGTGGAAAGGTTTCTAAAACGCACCTCATTTCTCATCTCCTTGTGCCCGGGTTCGCTATTCCAGCCGCTTTAATAGCAATCTCCCTACTTGGAGCATCAGCACCTTTAACCTCCTGCTCCGTACAGGTTGCAATTTGTCCAGAGGGTGAACGGGAAGACGTGGAACCAATGAGAGACTAGCTCTTGGTGTTGGGACAGGCACAGGTCACTCTATTTTCCCATCAGGAAGAAGAATTAACCACAGGCTCAGCCTGCCCCCCGGAACCAGAACAGGGCCTGAAGCCATCCTGCGCTTTTGCGGCCATCTCCCAAAAACGCGAGTTGTAAAATGGAGGTTCAGGGCACTGCAATTCACAAACCTGCAGAGTTATAAATGATAACTCTCGTCCACAAATATATTGAGGGAAGGCAAAGAAGAGGATTTGAAATCAAGGCAGAATTGCAGGAAACAGATTTCAGGAGGTAGATTCGAATCGCCTTTAAAGCACATGAAAAGCGGCAAAACGTTGACAATGATGCCCTTGGCCAAAAAGGGCGTATGCGTTTTTTCCTGAATATATTCAGGAAAAAACGCATACGCCCTTTTTGGCCAACCAAGCAACCTGGAAAGGCAAATCAGCGCTACAAAGATGTCTCGCTTCCCATCGGTCAAAAGGGCCATGCTGAAAAAAGTCTCAAAACCAAAAATGCAGGACAGGCCATGGAGAAATGGGAGCCTTGCTACACTGATGGGCGGGATGTAAATTGTCAACAGCCACTCTGGAGAAGTGTACGGTGAGTCCTGAAACGTCTAAAAAGCAAAGCTTAGAGAGCATAGGGCACTTCCACTCATGGGGGTATAAATTGGGAAAATGAAAAATCAGCAAGACACAAGCACCCCAAAGTTTAGGGCTGCTCTGTTGACAAGGACCTCCACTTCATTCCACCTTCAATATCCCAGGAAAGAGAAAAATGGATAAAGAAGTTGTGGTCCTTATGTACAATGGAATATCACTCAGCCGTGAAATCAATGTCATAAGGCTAGTAGCAGCATGATGAGTGGATTTAGATACGACGACTCTAAGTGAAATAAGTCACACAGAAAAGGACACTTCTCATAAGGTGTCACTTATAGAGGGAATGTAAAAACCGTTACACTTGAACTGAATTACAAAACAGAACAGAGTCACACATGCAGAAAACACACTATGGCTGCTTAACGGGAAAGGTGAGGTGGGGTGATACATAAAACAAGGGTTTCAAATTAGCTCAGATACCGTTCCATAAACCCAATATGTAATAGACAAGACCTACTCCTTGCTCAGAGAACTGGACTCAACACGCCCTATTCACCGCACAAGAATATATCTGACTAGTAATAATCTTAAAACCTATGTATTGATATCTCTCTGTTAGTGTGTCAAGTGGGTGTAAAGCGGCATAAACACAGCAGTGAAAAGCAGCTAAACCCCATTATAAAAATAAATTACTTTGAATAACCCATGAAACAAAGACAGTGAAAGAGAGCGAAATTCTTACACAATTCGTTCAGGGGCTGTGATGCAACCTGGATTGACCATATCTAGACCCACAGCTGGATGAGACATAAGGGTGGACACTCTTGGGGCTGAGAGGTTTGGTGAGGTTGGGTGAGCAAACGCAGACCCTTTACAGTAATACTGCATGGTACCCATCGCATGGGTCACAAATCTCCAGGTTCAAGGGCATCTTCCTACATCGAAAACATGCATGAGAAACCCAGAAGATGGTACACCGTGTGATGTGGAAAAGTTTCTAAAACGCACCTCATTTCTCATCTCCTTGTGGCCGGGTTCGCTATTCCAGCCGCTTTACTAGCAATCTCCCTACTTGGAGCATCAGCACCTTTAACCTCCTGTTCCGTACAGGTTGCAATTTGTCCTGAGGATGAACTGGAAGACGTGGAACCAATGAGAGACTAGCTCTTGGTGTTGGGACAGGCACAGGTCACTCTATTTTCCCATCAGGAAGAAGAATTAACCACAGGCTCAGCCTGCCCCCGGAACCAGAACAGGGCCTGAAGGCATCCTGCGCTTTTGCGGCCAGCTCCCTAAAAAGCGAGTTGTAAAATGGAGGTTCAGGGCACTGCAATTCACAAACCTGCAGAGTTATAAATGATAACTCTCGTCCACAAATATATTGAGGGAAGGCAAAGAAGAGGATTTGAAATCAAGGCAGAATTGCAGGAAACAGATTTCAGGAGGTAGATTCGAATCGCCTTTAAAGCACATGAAAAGCGGCAAAACGTTGACAATGATGCCCTTGGCCAAAAAGGGCGTATGCGTTTTTTCCTGAATATATTCAGGAAAAAACACATACGCCCTTTTTGGCCAACCAAGCAACCTGGAAAGGCAAATCAGCGCTACAAAGATGTCTCGCTTCCCATCGGTCAAAAGGGCCATGCTGAAAAAAGTCTCAAAACCAAAAATGCAGGACAGGCCATGGAGAAATGGGAGCCTTGCTACACTGATGGGCGGGATGTAAATTGTCAACAGCCACTCTGGAGAAGTGTACGGTGAGTCCTGAAACGTCTAAAAAGCAAAGCTTAGAGAGCATAGGGCACTTCCACTCATGGGGGTATAAATTGGGAAAATTAAAAATCAGCAAGACACAAGCACCCCAAAGTTTAGGGCTGCTCTGTTGACAAGGACCTCCACTTCATTCCACCTTCAATATCCCAGGAAAGAGAAAAATGGATAAAGAAGTTGTGGTCCTTATGTACAATGGAATATCACTCAGCCATGAAATCAATGTCATAAGGCTAGTAGCAGCATGATGAGTGGATTTAGGTACGACGATTCTAAGTGAAATAAGTCACACAGAAAAGGACACTTCTCATAAGGTATCACTGAGAGAGGGAATGTAAAAACCGTTACACTTGAACTGAATTACAAAACAGAACAGAGTCACACATGCAGAAAACACACTATGGCTGCTTAACGGGAAAGGTGAGGTGGGGTGATACATAAAACAAGGGTTTCAAATTAGCTCAGATACCGTTCCATAAACCCAATATGTAATAGACAAGACCTACTCCTTGCTCAGAGAACTGGACTCAACACGCCCTATTCACCGCACAAGAATATATCTGACTAGTAATAATCTTAAAACCTATGTATTGATATCTCTCTGTTAGTGTGTCAAGTGGGTGTAAAGCGGCATAAACACAGCAGTGAAAAGCAGCTAAACCCCATTATAAAAATAAATTACTTTGAAAAACCCATGAAACAAAGACAGTGAAAGAGATAGAAATTCTTACACAATGCGTTCACGGGCTGTGATGCAACCTGGATTGACCATATCTAGACCCACAGCTGGATGAGACATAAGGGTGGACACTCTTGGGGCTGAGAGGTTTGGTGAGGTTGGGTGAGCAAACGCAGACCCTTTCAAGTAATACTGCGTGGTACCCATCGCATGGGTCCCAAATCTCCAGGTTCAAGGGCATCTTCCTACATCGAAAACATGCATGAGAAACCCAGAAGATGGTACACCGTGTGATGTGGAAAGGTTTCTAAAACGCACCTCATTTCTCATCTCCTTGTGCCCGGGTTCGCTATTCCAGCCGCTTTAATAGCAATCTCCCTACTTGGAGCATCAGCACCTTTAACCTCCTGCTCCGTACAGGTTGCAATTTGTCCTGAGGGTGAACGGGAAGACGTGGAACCAATGAGAGACTAGCTCTTGGTGTTGGGACAGGCACAGGTCACTCTATTTTCCCATCAGGAAGAAGAATTAACCACAGGCTCAGCCTGCCCCCCGGAACCAGAACAGGGCCTGAAGCCATCCTGCGCTTTTGCGGCCATCTCCCAAAAACGCGAGTTGTAAAATGGAGGTTCAGGGCACTGCAATTCACAAACCTGCAGAGTTATAAATGATAACTCTCGTCCACAAATATATTGAGGGAAGGCAAAGAAGAGGATTTGAAATCAAGGCAGAATTGCAGGAAACAGATTTCAGGAGGTAGATTCGAATCGCCTTTAAAGCACATGAAAAGCGGCAAAACGTTGACAATGATGCCCTTGGCCAAAAAGGGCGTATGCGTTTTTTCCTGAATATATTCAGGAAAAAACGCATACGCCCTTTTTGGCCAACCAAGCAACCTGGAAAGGCAAATCAGCGCTACAAAGATGTCTCGCTTCCCATCGGTCAAAAGGGCCATGCTGAAAAAAGTCTCAAAACCAAAAATGCAGGACAGGCCATGGAGAAATGGGAGCCTTGCTACACTGATGGGCGGGATGTAAATTGTCAACAGCCACTCTGGAGAAGTGTACGGTGAGTCCTGAAACGTCTAAAAAGCAAAGCTTAGAGAGCATAGGGCACTTCCACTCATGGGGGTATAAATTGGGAAAATGAAAAATCAGCAAGACACAAGCACCCCAAAGTTTAGGGCTGCTCTGTTGACAAGGACCTCCACTTCATTCCACCTTCAATATCCCAGGAAAGAGAAAAATGGATAAAGAAGTTGTGGTCCTTATGTACAATGGAATATCACTCAGCCGTGAAATCAATGTCATAAGGCTAGTAGCAGCATGATGAGTGGATTTAGGTACGACGACTCTAAGTGAAATAAGTCACACAGAAAAGGACACTTCTCATAAGGTATCACTTATAGAGGGAATGTAAAAACCGTTACACTTGAACTGAATTACAAAACAGAACAGAGTCACACATGCAGAAAACACACTATGGCTGCTTAACGGGAAAGGTGAGGTGGGGTGATACATAAAACAAGGGTTTCAAATTAGCTCAGATACCGTTCCATAAACCCAATATGTAATAGACAAGACCTACTCCTTGCTCAGAGAACTGGACTCAACACGCCCTATTCACCGCACAAGAATATATCTGACTAGTAATAATCTTAAAAGCTATGTATTGATATCTCTCTGTTAGTGTGTCAAGTGGGTGTAAAGCGGCATAAACACAGCAGTGAAAAGCAGCTAAACCCCATTATAAAAATAAATTACTTTGAAAAACCCATGAAACAAAGACAGTGAAAGAGAGCGAAATTCTTACACAATGCGTTCAGGGGCTGTGATGCAACCTGGATTGACCATATCTAGACCCACAGCTGGATGAGACATAAGGGTGGACACTGTTGCGGCTGAGAGGTTTGGTGAGGTTGGGTGAGCAAACGCAGACCCTTTAAAGTAATACTGCGTGGTACCCATCGCATGGGTCCCAAATCTCCAGGTTCAAGGGCATCTTCCTACATCGAAAACATGCATGAGAAACCCAGAAGATGGTACACCGTGTGATGGGGAAAAGTTTCTAAAACGCACCTCATTTCTCATCTCCTTGTGCTCGGGTTCGCCATTCCAGCCACTTTACTAGCAATCTCCCTCCTTGGAGCATCATCACCTTTAACCTCCTGTTCCGTACAGGTTGCAATTTGTCCTGAGGATGAACGGGAAGACGTGAAACCAATGAGAGACTATATCTTGGTGTTGGGACAGGCACAGGTCACTCTATTTTCCCATCAGGAAGAAGAATTAACCACAGGCTCAGCCTGCCCCCCGGAACAAGAAAAGGGCCTGAAGCCATCCTGCGCTTTTGCGGCCATCTCCCAAAAACGCGAGTTGTTAAATGGAGGTTCAGGGCACTGCAATTCACAAACCTGCAGAGTTATAAATGATAACTCTCGTCCACAAATATATTGAGGGAAGGCAACGAAGAGGATTTGAAATCAAGGCAGAATTGCAGGAAACAGATTTCAGGAGGTAGATTCGAATCGCCTTTAAAGCACATGAAAAGCGGCAAAACGTTGACAATGATGCCCTTGGCCAAAAAGGGCGTATGCGTTTTTTCCTGAATATATTCAGGAAAAAACGCATACGCCCTTTTTGGCCAACCAAGCAACCTGGAAAGGCAAATCAGCGCTACAAAGATGTCTCGCTTCCCATCGGTCAAAAGGGCCATGCTGAAAAAAGTGTCAAAACCAGAAATGCAGGACAGGCCATGGAGAAATGGGAGCCTTGCTAAACTGATGGGCGGGATGTAAATTGTCAACAGCCACTCTGGAGAAGCATACGGTGAGTCCTGAAACGTCTAAAAAGCAAAGCTTAGAGAGCATAGGGCACTTCCACTCATGGGAGTATAAATTGGGAAAATTAAAAATCAGCAAGACACAAGCACCCCAAAGTTTAGGGCTGCTCTGTTGACAAGGACCTCCACTTCATTCCACCTTCAATATCCCAGGAAAGAGAAAAATGGATAAAGAAGTTGTGGTCCTTATGTACAATGGAATATCACTCAGCCATGAAATCAATGTCATAAGGCTAGTAGCAGCATGATGAGTGGATTTAGGTACGACGATTCTAAGTGAAATAAGTCACACAGAAAAGGACACTTCTCATAAGGTATCACTGATAGAGGGAATGTAAAAACCGTTACACTTGAACTGAATTACAAAACAGAACAGAGTCACACATGCAGAAAACACACTATGGCTGCTTAACGGGAAAGGTGAGGTGGGGTGATACATAAAACAAGGGTTTCAAATTAGCTCAGATACCGTTCCATAAACCCAATATGTTATAGACAAGACCTACTCCTTGCTCAGAGAACTGGACTCAACACGCCCTATTCACCGCACAAGAATATATCTGACTGGTAATAATCTTAAAACCTATGTATAGATATCTCTCTGTTAGTGTGTCAAGTGGGTGTAAAGCGGCATAAACACAGAAGTGAAAAGCAGCTAAACCCCATTATAAAAATAAATTACTTTGAATAACCCATGAAACAAAGACAGTGAAAGAGAGCGAAATTCTTACACAATTCGTTCAGGGGCTGTGATGCAACCTGGATTGACCATATCTAGACCCACAGCTGGATGAGACATAAGGGTGGACACTCTTGGGGCTGAGAGGTTTGGTGAGGTTGGGTGAGCAAACGCAGACCCTTTACAGTAATACTGCATGGTACCCATCGCATGGGTCACAAATCTCCAGGTTCAAGGGCATCTTCCTACATCGAAAACATGCATGAGAAACCCAGAAGATGGTACACCGTGTGATGTGGAAAAGTTTCTAAAACGCACCTCATTTCTCATCTCCTTGTGGCCGGGTTCGCTATTCCAGCCGCTTTACTAGCAATCTCCCTACTTGGAGCATCAGCACCTTTAACCTCCTGTTCCGTACAGGTTGCAATTTGTCCTGAGGATGAACTGGAAGACGTGGAACCAATGAGAGACTAGCTCTTGGTGTTGGGACAGGCACAGGTCACTCTATTTTCCCATCAGGAAGAAGAATTAACCACAGGCTCAGCCTGCCCCCCGGAACAAGAAAAGGGCCTGAAGCCATCCTGCGCTTTTGTGGCCATCTCCCAAAAACGCGAGTTGTTAAATGGAGGTTCAGGGCACTGCAATTCACAAACCTGCAGAGTTATAAATGATAACTCTCGTCCACAAATATATTGAGGGAAGGCAACGAAGAGGATTTGAAATCAAGGCAGAATTGCAGGAAACAGATTTCAGGAGGTAGATTCGAATCGCCTTTAAAGCACATGAAAAGCGGCAAAACGTTGACAATGATGCCCTTGGCCAAAAAGGGCGTATGCGTTTTTTCCTGAATATATTCAGGAAAAAACGCATACGCCCTTTTTGGCCAACCAAGCAACCTGGAAAGGCAAATCAGCGCTACAAAGATGTCTCGCTTCCCATCGGTCAAAAGGGCCATGCTGAAAAAAGTGTCAAAACCAGAAATGCAGGACAGGCCATGGAGAAATGGGAGCCTTGCTAAACTGATGGGCGGGATGTAAATTGTCAACAGCCACTCTGGAGAAGCATACGGTGAGTCCTGAAACGTCTAAAAAGCAAAGCTTAGAGAGCATAGGGCACTTCCACTCATGGGAGTATAAATTGGGAAAATTAAAAATCAGCAAGACACAAGCACCCCAAAGTTTAGGGCTGCTCTGTTGACAAGGACCTCCACTTCATTCCACCTTCAATATCCCAGGAAAGAGAAAAATGGATAAAGAAGTTGTGGTCCTTATGTACAATGGAATATCACTCAGCCATGAAATCAATGTCATAAGGCTAGTAGCAGCATGATGAGTGGATTTAGGTACGACGATTCTAAGTGAAATAAGTCACACAGAAAAGGACACTTCTCATAAGGTATCACTGATAGAGGGAATGTAAAAACCGTTACACTTGAACTGAATTACAAAACAGAACAGAGTCACACATGCAGAAAACACACTATGGCTGCTTAACGGGAAAGGTGAGGTGGGGTGATACATAAAACAAGGGTTTCAAATTAGCTCAGATACCGTTCCATAAACCCAATATGTAATAGACAAGACCTACTCCTTGCTCAGAGAACTGGACTCAACACGCCCTATTCACCGCACAAGAATATATCTGACTGGTAATAATCTTAAAACCTATGTATAGATATCTCTCTGTTAGTGTGTCAAGTGGGTGTAAAGCGGCATAAACACAGAAGTGAAAAGCAGCTAAACCCCATTATAAAAATAAATTACTTTGAATAACCCATGAAACAAAGACAGTGAAAGAGAGCGAAATTCTTACACAATTCGTTCAGGGGCTGTGATGCAACCTGGATTGACCATATCTAGACCCACAGCTGGATGAGACATAAGGGTGGACACTCTTGGGGCTGAGAGGTTTGGTGAGGTTGGGTGAGCAAACGCAGACCCTTTACAGTAATACTGCATGGTACCCATCGCATGGGTCACAAATCTCCAGGTTCAAGGGCATCTTCCTACATCGAAAACATGCATGAGAAACCCAGAAGATGGTACACCGTGTGATGTGGAAAAGTTTCTAAAACGCACCTCATTTCTCATCTCCTTGTGGCCGGGTTCGCTATTCCAGCCGCTTTACTAGCAATCTCCCTACTTGGAGCATCAGCACCTTTAACCTCCTGTTCCGTACAGGTTGCAATTTGTCCTGAGGATGAACTGGAAGACGTGGAACCAATGAGAGACTAGCTCTTGGTGTTGGGACAGGCACAGGTCACTCTATTTTCCCATCAGGAAGAAGAATTAACCACAGGCTCAGCCTGCCCCCGAAACCAGAACAGGGCCTGAAGGCATCCTGCGCTTTTGCGGCCAGCTCCCTAAAAAGCGAGTTGTAAAATGGAGGTTCAGGGCACTGCAATTCACAAACCTGCAGAGTTATAAATGATAACTCTCGTCCACAAATATATTGAGGGAAGGCAAAGAAGAGGATTTGAAATCAAGGCAGAATTGCAGGAAACAGATTTCAGGAGGTAGATTCGAATCGCCTTTAAAGCACATGAAAAGCGGCAAAACGTTGACAATGATGCCCTTGGCCAAAAAGGGCGTATGCGTTTTTTCCTGAATATATTCAGGAAAAAACCCATACGCCCTTTTTGGCCAACCAAGCAACCTGGAAAGGCAAATCAGCGCTACAAAGATGTCTCGCTTCCCATCGGTCAAAAGGGCCATGCTGAAAAAAGTCTCAAAACCAAAAATGCAGGACAGGCCATGGAGAAATGGGAGCCTTGCTACACTGATGGGCGGGATGTAAATTGTCAACAGCCACTCTGGAGAAGTGTACGGTGAGTCCTGAAACGTCTAAAAAGCAAAGCTTAGAGAGCATAGGGCACTTCCACTCATGGGGGTATAAATTGGGAAAATTAAAAATCAGCAAGACACAAGCACCCCAAAGTTTAGGGCTGCTCTGTTGACAAGGACCTCCACTTCATTCCACCTTCAATATCCCAGGAAAGAGAAAAATGGATAAAGAAGTTGTGGTCCTTATGTACAATGGAATATCACTCAGCCATGAAATCAATGTCATAAGGCTAGTAGCAGCATGATGAGTGGATTTAGGTACGACGATTCTAAGTGAAATAAGTCACACAGAAAAGGACACTTCTCATAAGGTATCACTGATAGAGGGAATGTAAAAACCGTTACACTTGAACTGAATTACAAAACAGAACAGAGTCACACATGCAGAAAACACACTATGGCTGCTTAACGGGAAAGGTGAGGTGGGGTGATACATAAAACAAGGGTTTCAAATTAGCTCAGATACCGTTCCATAAACCCAATATGTAATAGACAAGACCTACTCCTTGCTCAGAGAACTGGACTCAACACGCCCTATTCACCGCACAAGAATATATCTGACTAGTAATAATCTTAAAACCTATGTATTGATATCTCTCTGTTAGTGTGTCAAGTGGGTGTAAAGCGGCATAAACACAGCAGTGAAAAGCAGCTAAACCCCATTATAAAAATAAATTACTTTGAAAAACCCATGAAACAAAGACAGTGAAAGAGATAGAAATTCTTACACAATGCGTTCACGGGCTGTGATGCAACCTGGATTGACCATATCTAGACCCACAGCTGGATGAGACATAAGGGTGGACACTCTTGGGGCTGAGAGGTTTGGTGAGGTTGGGTGAGCAAACGCAGACCCTTTCAAGTAATACTGCGTGGTACCCATCGCATGGGTCCCAAATCTCCAGGTTCAAGGGCATCTTCCTACATCGAAAACATGCATGAGAAACCCAGAAGATGGTACACCGTGTGATGTGGAAAGGTTTCTAAAACGCACCTCATTTCTCATCTCCTTGTGCCCGGGTTCGCTATTCCAGCCGCTTTAATAGCAATCTCCCTACTTGGAGCATCAGCACCTTTAACCTCCTGCTCCGTACAGGTTGCAATTTGTCCTGAGGGTGAACGGGAAGACGTGGAACCAATGAGAGACTAGCTCTTGGTGTTGGGACAGGCACAGGTCACTCTATTTTCCCATCAGGAAGAAGAATTAACCACAGGCTCAGCCTGCCCCCCGGAACCAGAACAGGGCCTGAAGCCATCCTGCGCTTTTGCGGCCATCTCCCAAAAACGCGAGTTGTAAAATGGAGGTTCAGGGCACTGCAATTCACAAACCTGCAGAGTTATAAATGATAACTCTCGTCCACAAATATATTGAGGGAAGGCAAAGAAGAGGATTTGAAATCAAGGCAGAATTGCAGGAAACAGATTTCAGGAGGTAGATTCGAATCGCCTTTAAAGCACATGAAAAGCGGCAAAACGTTGACAATGATGCCCTTGGCCAAAAAGGGCGTATGCGTTTTTTCCTGAATATATTCAGGAAAAAACGCATACGCCCTTTTTGGCCAAGCAAGCAACCTGGAAAGGCAAATCAGCGCTACAAAGATGTCTCGCTTCCCATCGGTCAAAAGGGCCATGCTGAAAAAAGTGTCAAAACCAGAAATGCAGGACAGGCCATGGAGAAATGGGAGCCTTGCTACACTGATGGGCGGGATGTAAATTGTCAACAGCCACTCTGGAGAAGCGTACGGTGAGTCCTGAAACGTCTAAAAAGCAAAGCTTAGAGAGCATAGGGCACTTCCACTCATGGGGGTATAAATTGGGAAAATTAAAAATCAGCAAGACACAAGCACCCCAAAGTTTAGGGCTGCTCTGTTGACAAGGACCTCCACTTCATTCCACCTTCAATATCCCAGGAAAGAGAAAAATGGATAAAGAAGTTGTGGTCCTTATGTACAATGGAATATCACTCAGCCATGAAATCAATGTCATAAGGCTAGTAGCAGCATGATGAGTGGATTTAGGTACGACGATTCTAAGTGAAATAAGTCACACAGAAAAGGACACTTCTCATAAGGTATCACTGATAGAGGGAATGTAAAAACCGTTACACTTGAACTGAATTACAAAACAGAACAGAGTCACACATGCAGAAAACACACTATGGCTGCTTAACGGGAAAGGTGAGGTGGGGTGATACATAAAACAAGGGTTTCAAATTAGCTCAGATACCGTTCCATAAACCCAATATGTAATAGACAAGACCTACTCCTTGCTCAGAGAACTGGACTCAACACGCCCTATTCACCGCACAAGAATATATCTGACTAGTAATAATCTTAAAAGCTATGTATTGATATCTCTCTGTTAGTGTGTCAAGTGGGTGTAAAGCGGCATAAACACAGCAGTGAAAAGCAGCTAAACCCCATTATAAAAATAAATTACTTTGAAAAACCCATGAAACAAAGACAGTGAAAGAGAGCGAAATTCTTACACAATGCGTTCAGGGGCTGTGATGCAACCTGGATTGACCATATCTAGACCCACAGCTGGATGAGACATAAGGGTGGACACTGTTGCGGCTGAGAGGTTTGGTGAGGTTGGGTGAGCAAACGCAGACCCTTTAAAGTAATACTGCGTGGTACCCATCGCATGGGTCCCAAATCTCCAGGTTCAAGGGCATCTTCCTACATCGAAAACATGCATGAGAAACCCAGAAGATGGTACACCGTGTGATGGGGAAAAGTTTCTAAAACGCACCTCATTTCTCATCTCCTTGTGCTCGGGTTCGCCATTCCAGCCACTTTACTAGCAATCTCCCTCCTTGGAGCATCATCACCTTTAACCTCCTGTTCCGTACAGGTTGCAATTTGTCCTGAGGATGAACGGGAAGACGTGAAACCAATGAGAGACTATATCTTGGTGTTGGGACAGGCACAGGTCACTCTATTTTCCCATCAGGAAGAAGAATTAACCACAGGCTCAGCCTGCCCCCCGGAACAAGAAAAGGGCCTGAAGCCATCCTGCGCTTTTGCGGCCATCTCCCAAAAACGCGAGTTGTAAAATGGAGGTTCAGGGCACTGCAATTCACAAACCTGCAGAGTTATAAATGATAACTCTCGTCCACAAATATATTGAGGGAAGGCAACGAAGAGGATTTGAAATCAAGGCAGAATTGCAGGAAACAGATTTCAGGAGGTAGATTCGAATCGCCTTTAAAGCACATGAAAAGCGGCAAAACGTTGACAATGATGCCCTTGGCCAAAAAGGGCGTATGCGTTTTTTCCTGAATATATTCAGGAAAAAACGCATACGCCCTTTTTGGCCAAGCAAGCAACCTGGAAAGGCAAATCAGTGCTACAAAGAAGTCTCGCTTCCCATCGGTCAAAAGGGCCATGCTGAAAAAAGTGTCAAAACCAGAAATGCAGGACAGGCCATGGAGAAATGGGAGCCTTGCTAAACTGATGGGCGGGATGTAAATTGTCAACAGCCACTCTGTAGAAGCATACGGTGAGTCCTGAAACGTCTAAAAAGCAAAGCTTAGAGAGCATAGGGCACTTCCACTCATGGGAGTATAAATTGGGAAAATTAAAAATCAGCAAGACACAAGCACCCCAAAGTTTAGGGCTGCTCTGTTGACAAGGACCTCCACTTCATTCCACCTTCAATATCCCAGGAAAGAGAAAAATGGATAAAGAAGTTGTGGTCCTTATGTACAATGGAATATCACTCAGCCATGAAATCAATGTCATAAGGCTAGTAGCAGCATGATGAGTGGATTTAGGTACGACGATTCTAAGTGAAATAAGTCACACAGAAAAGGACACTTCTCATAAGGTATCACTGATAGAGGGAATGTAAAAACCGTTACACTTGAACTGAATTACAAAACAGAACAGAGTCACACATGCAGAAAACACACTATGGCTGCTTAACGGGAAAGGTGAGGTGGGGTGATACATAAAACAAGGGTTTCAAATTAGCTCAGATACCGTTCCATAAACCCAATATGTAATAGACAAGACCTACTCCTTGCTCAGAGAACTGGACTCAACACGCCCTATTCACCGCACAAGAATATATCTGACTAGTAATAATCTTAAAAGCTATGTATTGATATCTCTCTGTTAGTGTGTCAAGTGGGTGTAAAGCGGCATAAACACAGAAGTGAAAAGCAGCTAAACCCCATTATAAAAATAAATTACTTTGAATAACCCATGAAACAAAGACAGTGAAAGAGAGCGAAATTCTTACACAATGCGTTCAGGGGCTGTGATGCAACCTGGATTGACCATATCTAGACCCACAGCTGGATGAGACATAAGGGTGGACACTCTTGGGGCTGAGAGGTTTGGTGAGGTTGGGTGAGCAAACGCAGACCCTTTACAGTAATACTGCATGGTACCCATCGCATGGGTCACAAATCTCCAGGTTCAAGGGCATCTACCTACATCGAAAACATGCATGAGAAACCCAGAAGATGGTACACCGTGTGATGTGGAAAAGTTTCTAAAACGCACCTCATTTCTCATCTCCTTGTGGCCGGGTTCGCTATTCCAGCCGCTTTACTAGCAATCTCCCTACTTGGAGCATCAGCACCTTTAACCTCCTGTTCCGTACAGGTTGCAATTTGTCCTGAGGATGAACTGGAAGACGTGGAACCAATGAGAGACTAGCTCTTGGTGTTGGGACAGGCACAGGTCACTCTATTTTCCCATCAGGAAGAAGAATTAACCACAGGCTCAGCCTGCCCCCGGAACCAGAACAGGGCCTGAAGGCATCCTGCGCTTTTGCGGCCAGCTCCCTAAAAAGCGAGTTGTAAAATGGAGGTTCAGGGCACTGCAATTCACAAACCTGCAGAGTTATAAATGATAACTCTCGTCCACAAATATATTGAGGGAAGGCAAAGAAGAGGATTTGAAATCAAGGCAGAATTGCAGGAAACAGATTTCAGGAGGTAGATTCGAATCGCCTTTAAAGCACATGAAAAGCGGCAAAACGTTGACAATGATGCCCTTGGCCAAAAAGGGCGTATGCGTTTTTTCCTGAATATATTCAGGAAAAAACGCATACGCCCTTTTTGGCCAACCAAGCAACCTGGAAAGGCAAATCAGCGCTACAAAGATGTCTCGCTTCCCATCGGTCAAAAGGGCCATGCTGAAAAAAGTCTCAAAACCAAAAATGCAGGACAGGCCATGGAGAAATGGGAGCCTTGCTACACTGATGGGCGGGATGTAAATTGTCAACAGCCACTCTGGAGAAGTGTACGGTGAGTCCTGAAACGTCTAAAAAGCAAAGCTTAGAGAGCATAGGGCACTTCCACTCATGGGGGTATAAATTGGGAAAATTAAAAATCAGCAAGACACAAGCACCCCAAAGTTTAGGGCTGCTCTGTTGACAAGGACCTCCACTTCATTCCACCTTCAATATCCCAGGAAAGAGAAAAATGGATAAAGAAGTTGTGGTCCTTATGTACAATGGAATATCACTCAGCCATGAAATCAATGTCATAAGGCTAGTAGCAGCATGATGAGTGGATTTAGGTACGACGATTCTAAGTGAAATAAGTCACACAGAAAAGGACACTTCTCATAAGGTATCACTGATAGAGGGAATGTAAAAACCGTTACACTTGAACTGAATTACAAAACAGAACAGAGTCACACATGCAGAAAACACACTATGGCTGCTTAACGGGAAAGGTGAGGTGGGGTGATACATAAAACAAGGGTTTCAAATTAGCTCAGATACCGTTCCATAAACCCAATATGTAATAGACAAGACCTACTCCTTGCTCAGAGAACTGGACTCAACACGCCCTATTCACCGCACAAGAATATATCTGACTAGTAATAATCTTAAAACCTATGTATTGATATCTCTCTGTTAGTGTGTCAAGTGGGTGTAAAGCGGCATAAACACAGCAGTGAAAAGCAGCTAAACCCCATTATAAAAATAAATTACTTTGAAAAACCCATGAAACAAAGACAGTGAAAGAGATAGAAATTCTTACACAATGCGTTCACGGGCTGTGATGCAACCTGGATTGACCATATCTAGACCCACAGCTGGATGAGACATAAGGGTGGACACTCTTGGGGCTGAGAGGTTTGGTGAGGTTGGGTGAGCAAACGCAGACCCTTTCAAGTAATACTGCGTGGTACCCATCGCATGGGTCCCAAATCTCCAGGTTCAAGGGCATCTTCCTACATCGAAAACATGCATGAGAAACCCAGAAGATGGTACACCGTGTGATGTGGAAAGGTTTCTAAAACGCACCTCATTTCTCATCTCCTTGTGCCCGGGTTCGCTATTCCAGCCGCTTTAATAGCAATCTCCCTACTTGGAGCATCAGCACCTTTAACCTCCTGCTCCGTACAGGTTGCAATTTGTCCTGAGGGTGAACGGGAAGACGTGGAACCAATGAGAGACTAGCTCTTGGTGTTGGGACAGGCACAGGTCACTCTATTTTCCCATCAGGAAGAAGAATTAACCACAGGCTCAGCCTGCCCCCCGGAACCAGAACAGGGCCTGAAGCCATCCTGCGCTTTTGCGGCCATCTCCCAAAAACGCGAGTTGTAAAATGGAGGTTCAGGGCACTGCAATTCACAAACCTGCAGAGTTATAAATGATAACTCTCGTCCACAAATATATTGAGGGAAGGCAAAGAAGAGGATTTGATATCAAGGCAGAATTGCAGGAAACAGATTTCAGGAGGTAGATTCGAATCGCCTTTAAAGCACATGAAAAGCGGCAAAACGTTGACAATGATGCCCTTGGCCAAAAAGGGCGTATGCGTTTTTTCCTGAATATATTCAGGAAAAAACGCATACGCCCTTTTTGGCCAACCAAGCAACCTGGAAAGGCAAATCAGCGCTACAAAGATGTCTCGCTTCCCATCGGTCAAAAGGGCCATGCTGAAAAAAGTGTCAAAACCAGAAATGCAGGACAGGCCATGGAGAAATGGGAGCCTTGCTACACTGATGGGCGGGATGTAAATTGTCAACAGCCACTCTGGAGAAGCGTACGGTGAGTCCTGAAACGTCTAAAAAGCAAAGCTTAGAGAGCATAGGGCACTTCCACTCATGGGGGTATAAATTGGGAAAATTAAAAATCAGCAAGACACAAGCACCCCAAAGTTTAGGGCTGCTCTGTTGACAAGGACCTCCACTTCATTCCACCTTCAATATCCCAGGAAAGAGAAAAATGGATAAAGAAGTTGTGGTCCTTATGTACAATGGAATATCACTCAGCCATGAAATCAATGTCATAAGGCTAGTAGCAGCATGATGAGTGGATTTAGGTACGACGATTCTAAGTGAAATAAGTCACACAGAAAAGGACACTTCTCATAAGGTATCACTTATAGAGGGAATGTAAAAACCGTTACACTTGAACTGAATTACAAAACAGAACAGAGTCACACATGCAGAAAACACACTATGGCTGCTTCACGGGAAAGTTGAGGTGGGGTGATACATAAAACAAGGGTTTCAAATTAGCTCAGATACCATTCCATAAAACCAATATGTAATAGACAAGACCTACTCCTTGCTCAGAGAACTGGACTCAACACGCCCTATTCACCGCACAAGAATATATCTGACTAGTAATAATCTTAAAACCTATGTATTGATATCTCTCTGTTAGTGTGTCAAGTGGGTGTAAAGCGGCATAAACACAGCAGTGAAAAGCAGCTAAACCCCATTATAAAAATAAATTACTTTGAAAAACCCATGAAACAAAGACAGTGAAAGAGATAGAAATTCTTACACAATGCGTTCACGGGCTGTGATGCAACCTGGATTGACCATATCTAGACCCACAGCTGGATGAGACATAAGGGTGGACACTCTTGGGGCTGAGAGGTTTGGTGAGGTTGGGTGAGCAAACGCAGACCCTTTCAAGTAATACTGCGTGGTACCCATCGCATGGGTCCCAAATCTCCAGGTTCAAGGGCATCTTCCTACATCGAAAACATGCATGAGAAACCCAGAAGATGGTACACCGTGTGATGTGGAAAGGTTTCTAAAACGCACCTCATTTCTCATCTCCTTGTGCCCGGGTTCGCTATTCCAGCCGCTTTAATAGCAATCTCCCTACTTGGAGCATCAGCACCTTTAACCTCCTGCTCCGTACAGGTTGCAATTTGTCCTGAGGGTGAACGGGAAGACGTGGAACCAATGAGAGACTAGCTCTTGGTGTTGGGACAGGCACAGGTCACTCTATTTTCCCATCAGGAAGAAGAATTAACCACAGGCTCAGCCTGCCCCCCGGAACCAGAACAGGGCCTGAAGCCATCCTGCGCTTTTGCGGCCATCTCCCAAAAACGCGAGTTGTAAAATGGAGGTTCAGGGCACTGCAATTCACAAACCTGCAGAGTTATAAATGATAACTCTCGTCCACAAATATATTGAGGGAAGGCAAAGAAGAGGATTTGAAATCAAGGCAGAATTGCAGGAAACAGATTTCAGGAGGTAGATTCGAATCGCCTTTAAAGCACATGAAAAGCGGCAAAACGTTGACAATGATGCCCTTGGCCAAAAAGGGCGTATGCGTTTTTTCCTGAATATATTCAGGAAAAAACGCATACGCCCTTTTTGGCCAAGCAAGCAACCTGGAAAGGCAAATCAGCGCTACAAAGATGTCTCGCTTCCCATCGGTCAAAAGGGCCATGCTGAAAAAAGTGTCAAAACCAGAAATGCAGGACAGGCCATGGAGAAATGGGAGCCTTGCTACACTGATGGGCGGGATGTAAATTGTCAACAGCCACTCTGGAGAAGCGTACGGTGAGTCCTGAAACGTCTAAAAAGCAAAGCTTAGAGAGCATAGGGCACTTCCACTCATGGGGGTATAAATTGGGAAAATTAAAAATCAGCAAGACACAAGCACCCCAAAGTTTAGGGCTGCTCTGTTGACAAGGACCTCCACTTCATTCCACCTTCAATATCCCAGGAAAGAGAAAAATGGATAAAGAAGTTGTGGTCCTTATGTACAATGGAATATCACTCAGCCATGAAATCAATGTCATAAGGCTAGTAGCAGCATGATGAGTGGATTTAGGTACGACGATTCTAAGTGAAATAAGTCACACAGAAAAGGACACTTCTCATAAGGTATCACTGATAGAGGGAATGTAAAAACCGTTACACTTGAACTGAATTACAAAACAGAACAGAGTCACACATGCAGAAAACACACTATGGCTGCTTAACGGGAAAGGTGAGGTGGGGTGATACATAAAACAAGGGTTTCAAATTAGCTCAGATACCGTTCCATAAACCCAATATGTAATAGACAAGACCTACTCCTTGCTCAGAGAACTGGACTCAACACGCCCTATTCACCGCACAAGAATATATCTGACTAGTAATAATCTTAAAAGCTATGTATTGATATCTCTCTGTTAGTGTGTCAAGTGGGTGTAAAGCGGCATAAACACAGCAGTGAAAAGCAGCTAAACCCCATTATAAAAATAAATTACTTTGAAAAACCCATGAAACAAAGACAGTGAAAGAGAGCGAAATTCTTACACAATGCGTTCAGGGGCTGTGATGCAACCTGGATTGACCATATCTAGACCCACAGCTGGATGAGACATAAGGGTGGACACTGTTGCGGCTGAGAGGTTTGGTGAGGTTGGGTGAGCAAACGCAGACCCTTTAAAGTAATACTGCGTGGTACCCATCGCATGGGTCCCAAATCTCCAGGTTCAAGGGCATCTTCCTACATCGAAAACATGCATGAGAAACCCAGAAGATGGTACACCGTGTGATGGGGAAAAGTTTCTAAAACGCACCTCATTTCTCATCTCCTTGTGCTCGGGTTCGCCATTCCAGCCACTTTACTAGCAATCTCCCTCCTTGGAGCATCATCACCTTTAACCTCCTGTTCCGTACAGGTTGCAATTTGTCCTGAGGATGAACGGGAAGACGTGAAACCAATGAGAGACTATATCTTGGTGTTGGGACAGGCACAGGTCACTCTATTTTCCCATCAGGAAGAAGAATTAACCACAGGCTCAGCCTGCCCCCCGGAACAAGAAAAGGGCCTGAAGCCATCCTGCGCTTTTGCGGCCATCTCCCAAAAACGCGAGTTGTAAAATGGAGGTTCAGGGCACTGCAATTCACAAACCTGCAGAGTTATAAATGATAACTCTCGTCCACAAATATATTGAGGGAAGGCAACGAAGAGGATTTGAAATCAAGGCAGAATTGCAGGAAACAGATTTCAGGAGGTAGATTCGAATCGCCTTTAAAGCACATGAAAAGCGGCAAAACGTTGACAATGATGCCCTTGGCCAAAAAGGGCGTATGCGTTTTTTCCTGAATATATTCAGGAAAAAACGCATACGCCCTTTTTGGCCAAGCAAGCAACCTGGAAAGGCAAATCAGTGCTACAAAGAAGTCTCGCTTCCCATCGGTCAAAAGGGCCATGCTGAAAAAAGTTTCAAAACCAGAAATGCAGGACAGGCCATGGAGAAATGGGAGCCTTGCTAAACTGATGGGCGGGATGTAAATTGTCAACAGCCACTCTGTAGAAGCATACGGTGAGTCCTGAAACGTCTAAAAAGCAAAGCTTAGAGAGCATAGGGCACTTCCACTCATGGGAGTATAAATTGGGAAAATTAAAAATCAGCAAGACACAAGCACCCCAAAGTTTAGGGCTGCTCTGTTGACAAGGACCTCCACTTCATTCCACCTTCAATATCCCAGGAAAGAGAAAAATGGATAAAGAAGTTGTGGTCCTTATGTACAATGGAATATCACTCAGCCATGAAATCAATGTCATAAGGCTAGTAGCAGCATGATGAGTGGATTTAGGTACGACGATTCTAAGTGAAATAAGTCACACAGAAAAGGACACTTCTCATAAGGTATCACTGATAGAGGGAATGTAAAAACCGTTACACTTGAACTGAATTACAAAACAGAACAGAGTCACACATGCAGAAAACACACTATGGCTGCTTAACGGGAAAGGTGAGGTGGGGTGATACATAAAACAAGGGTTTCAAATTAGCTCAGATACCGTTCCATAAACCCAATATGTAATAGACAAGACCTACTCCTTGCTCAGAGAACTGGACTCAACACGCCCTATTCACCGCACAAGAATATATCTGACTAGTAATAATCTTAAAAGCTATGTATTGATATCTCTCTGTTAGTGTGTCAAGTGGGTGTAAAGCGGCATAAACACAGAAGTGAAAAGCAGCTAAACCCCATTATAAAAATAAATTACTTTGAATAACCCATGAAACAAAGACAGTGAAAGAGAGCGAAATTCTTACACAATGCGTTCAGGGGCTGTGATGCAACCTGGATTGACCATATCTAGACCCACAGCTGGATGAGACATAAGGGTGGACACTCTTGGGGCTGAGAGGTTTGGTGAGGTTGGGTGAGCAAACGCAGACCCTTTACAGTAATACTGCATGGTACCCATCGCATGGGTCACAAATCTCCAGGTTCAAGGGCATCTACCTACATCGAAAACATGCATGAGAAACCCAGAAGATGGTACACCGTGTGATGTGGAAAAGTTTCTAAAACGCACCTCATTTCTCATCTCCTTGTGGCCGGGTTCGCTATTCCAGCCGCTTTACTAGCAATCTCCCTACTTGGAGCATCAGCACCTTTAACCTCCTGTTCCGTACAGGTTGCAATTTGTCCTGAGGATGAACTGGAAGACGTGGAACCAATGAGAGACTAGCTCTTGGTGTTGGGACAGGCACAGGTCACTCTATTTTCCCATCAGGAAGAAGAATTAACCACAGGCTCAGCCTGCCCCCGGAACCAGAACAGGGCCTGAAGGCATCCTGCGCTTTTGCGGCCAGCTCCCTAAAAAGCGAGTTGTAAAATGGAGGTTCAGGGCACTGCAATTCACAAACCTGCAGAGTTATAAATGATAACTCTCGTCCACAAATATATTGAGGGAAGGCAAAGAAGAGGATTTGAAATCAAGGCAGAATTGCAGGAAACAGATTTCAGGAGGTAGATTCGAATCGCCTTTAAAGCACATGAAAAGCGGCAAAACGTTGACAATGATGCCCTTGGCCAAAAAGGGCGTATGCGTTTTTTCCTGAATATATTCAGGAAAAAACGCATACGCCCTTTTTGGCCAACCAAGCAACCTGGAAAGGCAAATCAGCGCTACAAAGATGTCTCGCTTCCCATCGGTCAAAAGGGCCATGCTGAAAAAAGTCTCAAAACCAAAAATGCAGGACAGGCCATGGAGAAATGGGAGCCTTGCTACACTGATGGGCGGGATGTAAATTGTCAACAGCCACTCTGGAGAAGTGTACGGTGAGTCCTGAAACGTCTAAAAAGCAAAGCTTAGAGAGCATAGGGCACTTCCACTCATGGGGGTATAAATTGGGAAAATTAAAAATCAGCAAGACACAAGCACCCCAAAGTTTAGGGCTGCTCTGTTGACAAGGACCTCCACTTCATTCCACCTTCAATATCCCAGGAAAGAGAAAAATGGATAAAGAAGTTGTGGTCCTTATGTACAATGGAATATCACTCAGCCATGAAATCAATGTCATAAGGCTAGTAGCAGCATGATGAGTGGATTTAGGTACGACGATTCTAAGTGAAATAAGTCACACAGAAAAGGACACTTCTCATAAGGTATCACTGATAGAGGGAATGTAAAAACCGTTACACTTGAACTGAATTACAAAACAGAACAGAGTCACACATGCAGAAAACACACTATGGCTGCTTAACGGGAAAGGTGAGGTGGGGTGATACATAAAACAAGGGTTTCAAATTAGCTCAGATACCGTTCCATAAACCCAATATGTAATAGACAAGACCTACTCCTTGCTCAGAGAACTGGACTCAACACGCCCTATTCACCGCACAAGAATATATCTGACTAGTAATAATCTTAAAACCTATGTATTGATATCTCTCTGTTAGTGTGTCAAGTGGGTGTAAAGCGGCATAAACACAGCAGTGAAAAGCAGCTAAACCCCATTATAAAAATAAATTACTTTGAAAAACCCATGAAACAAAGACAGTGAAAGAGATAGAAATTCTTACACAATGCGTTCACGGGCTGTGATGCAACCTGGATTGACCATATCTAGACCCACAGCTGGATGAGACATAAGGGTGGACACTCTTGGGGCTGAGAGGTTTGGTGAGGTTGGGTGAGCAAACGCAGACCCTTTCAAGTAATACTGCGTGGTACCCATCGCATGGGTCCCAAATCTCCAGGTTCAAGGGCATCTTCCTACATCGAAAACATGCATGAGAAACCCAGAAGATGGTACACCGTGTGATGTGGAAAGGTTTCTAAAACGCACCTCATTTCTCATCTCCTTGTGCCCGGGTTCGCTATTCCAGCCGCTTTAATAGCAATCTCCCTACTTGGAGCATCAGCACCTTTAACCTCCTGCTCCGTACAGGTTGCAATTTGTCCTGAGGGTGAACGGGAAGACGTGGAACCAATGAGAGACTAGCTCTTGGTGTTGGGACAGGCACAGGTCACTCTATTTTCCCATCAGGAAGAAGAATTAACCACAGGCTCAGCCTGCCCCCCGGAACCAGAACAGGGCCTGAAGCCATCCTGCGCTTTTGCGGCCATCTCCCAAAAACGCGAGTTGTAAAATGGAGGTTCAGGGCACTGCAATTCACAAACCTGCAGAGTTATAAATGATAACTCTCGTCCACAAATATATTGAGGGAAGGCAAAGAAGAGGATTTGATATCAAGGCAGAATTGCAGGAAACAGATTTCAGGAGGTAGATTCGAATCGCCTTTAAAGCACATGAAAAGCGGCAAAACGTTGACAATGATGCCCTTGGCCAAAAAGGGCGTATGCGTTTTTTCCTGAATATATTCAGGAAAAAACGCATACGCCCTTTTTGGCCAACCAAGCAACCTGGAAAGGCAAATCAGCGCTACAAAGATGTCTCGCTTCCCATCGGTCAAAAGGGCCATGCTGAAAAAAGTGTCAAAACCAGAAATGCAGGACAGGCCATGGAGAAATGGGAGCCTTGCTACACTGATGGGCGGGATGTAAATTGTCAACAGCCACTCTGGAGAAGCGTACGGTGAGTCCTGAAACGTCTAAAAAGCAAAGCTTAGAGAGCATAGGGCACTTCCACTCATGGGGGTATAAATTGGGAAAATTAAAAATCAGCAAGACACAAGCACCCCAAAGTTTAGGGCTGCTCTGTTGACAAGGACCTCCACTTCATTCCACCTTCAATATCCCAGGAAAGAGAAAAATGGATAAAGAAGTTGTGGTCCTTATGTACAATGGAATATCACTCAGCCATGAAATCAATGTCATAAGGCTAGTAGCAGCATGATGAGTGGATTTAGGTACGACGATTCTAAGTGAAATAAGTCACACAGAAAAGGACACTTCTCATAAGGTATCACTTATAGAGGGAATGTAAAAACCGTTACACTTGAACTGAATTACAAAACAGAACAGAGTCACACATGCAGAAAACACACTATGGCTGCTTCACGGGAAAGTTGAGGTGGGGTGATACATAAAACAAGGGTTTCAAATTAGCTCAGATACCATTCCATAAAACCAATATGTAATAGACAAGACCTACTCCTTGCTCAGAGAACTGGACTCAACACGCCCTATTCACCGCACAAGAATATATCTGACTAGTAATAATCTTAAAACCTATGTATTGATATCTCTCTGTTAGTGTGTCAAGTGGGTGTAAAGCGGCATAAACACAGCAGTGAAAAGCAGCTAAACCCCATTATAAAAATAAATTACTTTGAAAAACCCATGAAACAAAGACAGTGAAAGAGATAGAAATTCTTACACAATGCGTTCACGGGCTGTGATGCAACCTGGATTGACCATATCTAGACCCACAGCTGGATGAGACATAAGGGTGGACACTCTTGGGGCTGAGAGGTTTGGTGAGGTTGGGTGAGCAAACGCAGACCCTTTCAAGTAATACTGCGTGGTACCCATCGCATGGGTCCCAAATCTCCAGGTTCAAGGGCATCTTCCTACATCGAAAACATGCATGAGAAACCCAGAAGATGGTACACCGTGTGATGTGGAAAGGTTTCTAAAACGCACCTCATTTCTCATCTCCTTGTGCCCGGGTTCGCTATTCCAGCCGCTTTAATAGCAATCTCCCTACTTGGAGCATCAGCACCTTTAACCTCCTGCTCCGTACAGGTTGCAATTTGTCCTGAGGGTGAACGGGAAGACGTGGAACCAATGAGAGACTAGCTCTTGGTGTTGGGACAGGCACAGGTCACTCTATTTTCCCATCAGGAAGAAGAATTAACCACAGGCTCAGCCTGCCCCCCGGAACCAGAACAGGGCCTGAAGCCATCCTGCGCTTTTGCGGCCATCTCCCAAAAACGCGAGTTGTAAAATGGAGGTTCAGGGCACTGCAATTCACAAACCTGCAGAGTTATAAATGATAACTCTCGTCCACAAATATATTGAGGGAAGGCAAAGAAGAGGATTTGAAATCAAGGCAGAATTGCAGGAAACAGATTTCAGGAGGTAGATTCGAATCGCCTTTAAAGCACATGAAAAGCGGCAAAACGTTGACAATGATGCCCTTGGCCAAAAAGGGCGTATGCGTTTTTTCCTGAATATATTCAGGAAAAAACGCATACGCCCTTTTTGGCCAACCAAGCAACCTGGAAAGGCAAATCAGCGCTACAAAGATGTCTCGCTTCCCATCGGTCAAAAGGGCCATGCTGAAAAAAGTGTCAAAACCAGAAATGCAGGACAGGCCATGGAGAAATGGGAGCCTTGCTACACTGATGGGCGGGATGTAAATTGTCAACAGCCACTCTGGAGAAGCGTACGGTGAGTCCTGAAACGTCTAAAAAGCAAAGCTTAGAGAGCATAGGGCACTTCCACTCATGGGGGTATAAATTGGGAAAATTAAAAATCAGCAAGACACAAGCACCCCAAAGTTTAGGGCTGCTCTGTTGACAAGGACCTCCACTTCATTCCACCTTCAATATCCCAGGAAAGAGAAAAATGGATAAAGAAGTTGTGGTCCTTATGTACAATGGAATATCACTCAGCCATGAAATCAATGTCATAAGGCTAGTAGCAGCATGATGAGTGGATTTAGGTACGACGATTCTAAGTGAAATAAGTCACACAGAAAAGGACACTTCTCATAAGGTATCACTGATAGAGGGAATGTAAAAACCGTTACACTTGAACTGAATTACAAAACAGAACAGAGTCACACATGCAGAAAACACACTATGGCTGCTTAACGGGAAAGGTGAGGTGGGGTGATACATAAAACAAGGGTTTCAAATTAGCTCAGATACCGTTCCATAAACCCAATATGTAATAGACAAGACCTACTCCTTGCTCAGAGAACTGGACTCAACACGCCCTATTCACCGCACAAGAATATATCTGACTAGTAATAATCTTAAAAGCTCTGTATTGATATCTCTCTGTTAGTGTGTCAAGTGGGTGTAAAGCGGCATAAACACAGCAGTGAAAAGCAGCTAAACCCCATTATAAAAATAAATTACTTTGAAAAACCCATGAAACAAAGACAGTGAAAGAGAGCGAAATTCTTACACAATGCGTTCAGGGGCTGTGATGCAACCTGGATTGACCATATCTAGACCCACAGCTGGATGAGACCTAAGGGTGGACACTGTTGCGGCTGAGAGGTTTGGTGAGGTTGGGTGAGCAAACGCAGCCCGTTTAAAGTAATACTGCGTGGTACCCATCGCATGGGTCCCAAATCTCCAGGTTCAAGGGCATCTTCCTACATCGAAAACATGCATGAGAAACCCAGAAGATGGTACACCGTGTGATGTGGAAAGGTTTCTAAAACGCACCTCATTTCTCACCTCCTTGTGGCCGGGTTCGCTATTCCAGCCGCTTTACTAGCAATCTCCCTACTTGGAGCATCAGCACCTTTAACCTCCTGTTCCGTACAGGTTGCAATTTGTCCTGAGGATGAACTGGAAGACGTGGAACCAATGAGAGACTAGCTCTTGGTGTTGGGACAGGCACAGGTCACTCTATTTTCCCATCAGGAAGAAGAATTAACCACAGGCTCAGCCTGCCCCCGGAACCAGAACAGGGCTTGAAGGCATCCTGCGCTTTTGCGGCCAGCTCCCTAAAAAGCGAGTTGTAAAATGGAGGTTCAGGGCACTGCAATTCACAAACCTGCAGAGTTATAAATGATAACTCTCGTCCACAAATATATTGAGGGAAGGCAAAGAAGAGGATTTGAAATCAAGGCAGAATTGCAGGAAACAGATTTCAGGAGGTAGATTCGAATCGCCTTTAAAGCACATGAAAAGCGGCAAAACGTTGACAATGATGCCCTTGGCCAAAAAGGGCGTATGCGTTTTTTCCTGAATATATTCAGGAAAAAACGCATACGCCCTTTTTGGCCAACCAAGCAACCTGGAAAGGCAAATCAGCGCTACAAAGATGTCTCGCTTCCCATCGGTCAAAAGGGCCATGCTGAAAAAAGTGTCAAAACCAGAAATGCAGGACAGGCCATGGAGAAATGGGAGCCTTGCTACACTGATGGGCGGGATGTAAATTGTCAACAGCCACTCTGGAGAAGCGTACGGTGAGTCCTGAAACGTCTAAAAAGCAAAGCTTAGAGAGCATAGGGCACTTCCACTCATGGGGGTATAAATTGGGAAAATTAAAAATCAGCAAGACACAAGCACCCCAAAGTTTAGGGCTGCTCTGTTGACAAGGACCTCCACTTCATTCCACCTTCAATATCCCAGGAAAGAGAAAAATGGATAAAGAAGTTGTGGTCCTTATGTACAATGGAATATCACTCAGCCGTGAAATCAATGTCATAAGGCTAGTAGCAGCATGATGAGTGGATTTAGGTACGACGATTCTAAGTGAAATAAGTCACACAGAAAAGGACACTTCTCATAAGGTATCACTGATAGAGGGAATGTAAAAACCGTTACACTTAAACTGAATTACAAAACAGAACAGAGTCACACATGCAGAAAACACACTATGGCTGCTTCACGGGAAAGTTGAGGTGGGGTGATACATAAAACAAGGGTTTCAAATTAGCTCAGATACCGTTCCATAAACCCAATATGTAATAGACAAGACCTACTCCTTGCTCAGAGAACTGGACTCAACACGCCCTATTCACCGCACAAGAATATATCTGACTAGTAATAATCTTAAAAGCTATGTATTGATATCTCTCTGTTAGTGTGTCAAGTGGGTGTAAAGCGGCATAAACACAGCAGTGAAAAGCAGCTAAACCCCATTATAAAAATCAATTACTTTGAAAAACCCATGAAACAAAGACAGTGAAAGAGAGCGAAATTCTTACACAATGCGTTCAGGGGCTGTGATGCAACCTGGATTGACCATATCTAGACCCACAGCTGGATGAGACCTAAGGGTGGACACTGTTGCGGCTGAGAGGTTTGGTGAGGTTGGGTGAGCAAACGCAGACCCTTTAAAGTAATACTGCGTGGTACCCATCGCATGGGTCCCAAATCTCCAGGTTCAAGGGCATCTTCCTACATCGAAAACATGCATGAGAAACCCAGAAGATGGTACACCGTGTGATGGGGAAAAGTTTCTAAAACGCACCTCATTTCTCATCTCCTTGTGCTCGGGTTCGCCATTCCAGCCACTTTACTAGCAATCTCCCTCCTTGGAGCATCATCACCTTTAACCTCCTGTTCCGTACAGGTTGCAATTTGTCCTGAGGATGAACGGGAAGACGTGAAACCAATGAGAGACTATATCTTGGTGTTGGGACAGGCACAGGTCACTCTATTTTCCCATCAGGAAGAAGAATTAACCACAGGCTCAGCCTGCCCCCCGGAACAAGAAAAGGGCCTGAAGCCATCCTGCGCTTTTGCGGCCATCTCCCAAAAACGCGAGTTGTAAAATGGAGGTTCAGGGCACTGCAATTCACAAACCTGCAGAGTTATAAATGATAACTCTCGTCCACAAATATATTGAGGGAAGGCAACGAAGAGGATTTGAAATCAAGGCAGAATTGCAGGAAACAGATTTCAGGAGGTAGATTCGAATCGCCTTTAAAGCACATGAAAAGCGGCAAAACGTTGACAATGATGCCCTTGGCCAAAAAGGGCGTATGCGTTTTTTCCGGAATATATTCAGGAAAAAACGCATACGCCCTTTTTGGCCAACCAAGCAACCTGGAAAGGCAAATCAGCGCTACAAAGATGTCTCGCTTCCCATCGGTCAAAAGGGCCATGCTGAAAAAAGTGTCAAAACCAGAAATGCAGGACAGGCCATGGAGAAATGGGAGCCTTGCTAAACTGATGGGCGGGATGTAAATTGTCAACAGCCACTCTGGAGAAGCATACGGTGAGTCCTGAAACGTCTAAAAAGCAAAGCTTAGAGAGCATAGGGCACTTCCACTCATGGGAGTATAAATTGGGAAAATTAAAAATCAGCAAGACACAAGCACCCCAAAGTTTAGGGCTGCTCTGTTGACAAGGACCTCCACTTCATTCCACCTTCAATATCCCAGGAAAGAGAAAAATGGATAAAGAAGTTGTGGTCCTTATGTACAATGGAATATCACTCAGCCATGAAATCAATGTCATAAGGCTAGTAGCAGCATGATGAGTGGATTTAGGTACGACGATTCTAAGTGAAATAAGTCACACAGAAAAGGACACTTCTCATAAGGTATCCCTGATAGAGGGAATGTAAAAACCGTTACACTTGAACTGAATTACAAAACAGAACAGAGTCACACATGCAGAAAACACACTATGGCTGCTTAACGGGAAAGGTGAGGTGGGGTGATACATAAAACAAGGGTTTCAAATTAGCTCAGATACCGTTCCATAAACCCAATATGTAATAGACAAGACCTACTCCTTGCTCAGAGAACTGGACTCAACACGCCCTATTCACCGCACAAGAATATATCTGACTAGTAATAATCTTAAAAGCTATGTATTGATATCTCTCTGTTAGTGTGTCAAGTGGGTGTAAAGCGGCATAAACACAGAAGTGAAAAGCAGCTAAACCCCATTATAAAAATAAATTACTTTGAATAACCCATGAAACAAAGACAGTGAAAGAGAGCGAAATTCTTACACAATTCGTTCAGGGGCTGTGATGCAACCTGGATTGACCATATCTAGACCCACAGCTGGATGAGACATAAGGGTGGACACTCTTGGGGCTGAGAGGTTTGGTGAGGTTGGGTGAGCAAACGCAGACCCTTTACAGTAATACTGCATGGTACCCATCGCATGGGTCACAAATCTCCAGGTTCAAGGGCATCTACCTACATCGAAAACATGCATGAGAAACCCAGAAGATGGTACACCGTGTGATGTGGAAAAGTTTCTAAAACGCACCTCATTTCTCATCTCCTTGTGGCCGGGTTCGCTATTCCAGCCGCTTTACTAGCAATCTCCCTACTTGGAGCATCAGCACCTTTAACCTCCTGTTCCTTACAGGTTGCAATTTGTCCTGAGGATGAACTGGAAGACGTGGAACCAATGAGAGACTAGCTCTTGGTGTTGGGACAGGCACAGGTCACTCTATTTTCCCATCAGGAAGAAGAATTAACCACAGGCTCAGCCTGCCCCCGGAACCAGAACAGGGCCTGAAGGCATCCTGCGCTTTTGCGGCCAGCTCCCTAAAAAGCGAGTTGTAAAATGGAGGTTCAGGGCACTGCAATTCACAAACCTGCAGAGTTATAAATGATAACTCTCGTCCACAAATATATTGAGGGAAGGCAACGAAGAGGATTTGAAATCAAGGCAGAATTGCAGGAAACAGATTTCAGGAGGTAGATTCGAATCGCCTTTAAAGCACATGAAAAGCGGCAAAACGTTGACAATGATGCCCTTGGCCAAAAAGGGCGTATGCGTTTTTTCCTGAATATATTCAGGAAAAAACGCATACGCCCTTTTTGGCCAACCAAGCAACCTGGAAAGGCAAATCAGCGCTACAAAGATGTCTCGCTTCCCATCGGTCAAAAGGGCCATGCTGAAAAAAGTCTCAAAACCAAAAATGCAGGACAGGCCATGGAGAAATGGGAGCCTTGCTACACTGATGGGCGGGATGTAAATTGTCAACAGCCACTCTGGAGAAGTGTACGGTGAGTCCTGAAATGTCTAAAAAGCAAAGCTTAGAGAGCATAGGGCACTTCCACTCATGGGGGTATAAATTGGGAAAATTAAAAATCAGCAAGACACAAGCACCCCAAAGTTTAGGGCTGCTCTGTTGACAAGGACCTCCACTTCATTCCACCTTCAATATCCCAGGAAAGAGAAAAATGGATAAAGAAGTTGTGGTCCTTATGTACAATGGAATATCACTCAGCCATGAAATCAATGTCATAAGGCTAGTAGCAGCATGATGAGTGGATTTAGGTACGACGATTCTAAGTGAAATAAGTCACACAGAAAAGGACACTTCTCATAAGGTATCACTGATAGAGGGAATGTAAAAACCGTTACACTTGAACTGAATTACAAAACAGAACAGAGTCACACATGCAGAAAACACACTATGGCTGCTTCACGGGAAAGTTGAGGTGGGGTGATACATAAAACAAGGGTTTCAAATTAGCTCAGATACCATTCCATAAAACCAATATGTAATAGACAAGACCTACTCCTTGCTCAGAGAACTGGACTCAACACGCCCTATTCACCGCACAAGAATATATCTGACTAGTAATAATCTTAAAACCTATGTATTGATATCTCTCTGTTAGTGTGTCAAGTGGGTGTAAAGCGGCATAAACACAGCAGTGAAAAGCAGCTAAACCCCATTATAAAAATAAATTACTTTGAAAAACCCATGAAACAAAGACAGTGAAAGAGATAGAAATTCTTACACAATGCGTTCACGGGCTGTGATGCAACCTGGATTGACCATATCTAGACCCACAGCTGGATGAGACATAAGGGTGGACACTCTTGGGGCTGAGAGGTTTGGTGAGGTTGGGTGAGCAAACGCAGACCCTTTACAGTAATACTGCGTGGTACCCATCGCATGGGTCCCAAATCTCCAGGTTCAAGGGCATCTTCCTACATCGAAAACATGCATGAGAAACCCAGAAGATGGTACACCGTGTGATGTGGAAAGGTTTCTAAAACGCACCTCATTTCTCATCTCCTTGTGCCCGGGTTCGCTATTCCAGCCGCTTTAATAGCAATCTCCCTACTTGGAGCATCAGCACCTTTAACCTCCTGCTCCGTACAGGTTGCAATTTGTCCTGAGGGTGAACGGGAAGACGTGGAACCAATGAGAGACTAGCTCTTGGTGTTGGGACAGGCACAGGTCACTCTATTTTCCCATCAGGAAGAAGAATTAACCACAGGCTCAGCCTGCCCCCCGGAACCAGAACAGGGCCTGAAGCCATCCTGCGCTTTTGCGGCCATCTCCCAAAAACGCGAGTTGTAAAATGGAGGTTCAGGGCACTGCAATTCACAAACCTGCAGAGTTATAAATGATAACTCTCGTCCACAAATATATTGAGGGAAGGCAAAGAAGAGGATTTGAAATCAAGGCAGAATTGCAGGAAACAGATTTCAGGAGGTAGATTCGAATCGCCTTTAAAGCACATGAAAAGCGGCAAAACGTTGACAATGATGCCCTTGGCCAAAAAGGGCGTATGCGTTTTTTCCTGAATATATTCAGGAAAAAACGCATACGCCCTTTTTGGCCAACCAAGCAACCTGGAAAGGCAAATCAGCGCTACAAAGATGTCTCGCTTCCCATCGGTCAAAAGGGCCATGCTGAAAAAAGTGTCAAAACCAGAAATGCAGGACAGGCCATGGAGAAATGGGAGCCTTGCTACACTGATGGGCGGGATGTAAATTGTCAACAGCCACTCTGGAGAAGCGTACGGTGAGTCCTGAAACGTCTAAAAAGCAAAGCTTAGAGAGCATAGGGCACTTCCACTCATGGGGGTATAAATTGGGAAAATTAAAAATCAGCAAGACACAAGCACCCCAAAGTTTAGGGCTGCTCTGTTGACAAGGACCTCCACTTCATTCCACCTTCAATATCCCAGGAAAGAGAAAAATGGATAAAGAAGTTGTGGTCCTTATGTACAATGGAATATCACTCAGCCATGAAATCAATGTCATAAGGCTAGTAGCAGCATGATGAGTGGATTTAGGTACGACGATTCTAAGTGAAATAAGTCACACAGAAAAGGACACTTCTCATAAGGTATCACTGATAGAGGGAATGTAAAAACCGTTACACTTGAACTGAATTACAAAACAGAACAGAGTCACACATGCAGAAAACACACTATGGCTGCTTAACGGGAAAGGTGAGGTGGGGTGATACATAAAACAAGGGTTTCAAATTAGCTCAGATACCGTTCCATAAACCCAATATGTAATAGACAAGACCTACTCCTTGCTCAGAGAACTGGACTCAACACGCCCTATTCACCGCACAAGAATATATCTGACTAGTAATAATCTTAAAACCTATGTATTGATATCTCTCTGTTAGTGTGTCAAGTGGGTGTAAAGCGGCATAAACACAGCAGTGAAAAGCAGCTAAACCCCATTATAAAAATAAATTACTTTGAAAAACCCATGAAACAAAGACAGTGAAAGAGAGCGAAATTCTTACACAATTCGTTCAGGGGCTGTGATGCAACCTGGATTGACCATATCTAGACCCACAGCTGGATGAGACCTAAGGGTGGACACTGTTGCGGCTGAGAGGTTTGGTGAGGTTGGGTGAGCAAACGCAGCCCGTTTAAAGTAATACTGCGTGGTACCCATCGCATGGGTCCCAAATCTCCAGGTTCAAGGGCATCTTCCTACATCGAAAACATGCATGAGAAACCCAGAAGATGGTACACCGTGTGATGTGGAAAGGTTTCTAAAACGCACCTCATTTCTCACCTCCTTGTGGCCGGGTTCGCTATTCCAGCCGCTTTACTAGCAATCTCCCTACTTGGAGCATCAGCACCTTTAACCTCCTGCTCCGTACAGGTTGCAATTTGTCCTGAGGGTGAACGGGAAGACGTGGAACCAATGAGAGACTAGCTCTTGGTGTTGGGACAGGCACAGGTCACTCTATTTTCCCATCAGGAAGAAGAATTAACCACAGGCTCAGCCTGCCCCCCGGAACCAGAACAGGGCCTGAAGCCATCCTGCGCTTTTGCGGCCATCTCCCAAAAACGCGAGTTGTAAAATGGAGGTTCAGGGCACTGCAATTCACAAACCTGCAGAGTTATAAATGATAACTCTCGTCCACAAATATATTGAGGGAAGGCAAAGAAGAGGATTTGAAATCAAGGCAGAATTGCAGGAAACAGATTTCAGGAGGTAGATTCGAATCGCCTTTAAAGCACATGAAAAGCGGCAAAACGTTGACAATGATGCCCTTGGCCAAAAAGGGCGTATGCGTTTTTTCCTGAATATATTCAGGAAAAAACGCATACGCCCTTTTTGGCCAACCAAGCAACCTGGAAAGGCAAATCAGTGCTACAAAGATGTCTCGCTTCCCATCGGTCAAAAGGGCCATGCTGAAAAAAGTGTCAAAACCAGAAATGCAGGACAGGCCATGGAGAAATGGGAGCCTTGCTACACTGATGGGCGGGATGTAAATTGTCAACAGCCACTCTGGAGAAGCGTACGGTGAGTCCTGAAACGTCTAAAAAGCAAAGCTTAGAGAGCATAGGGCACTTCCACTCATGGGGGTATAAATTGGGAAAATTAAAAATCAGCAAGACACAAGCACCCCAAAGTTTAGGGCTGCTCTGTTGACAAGGACCTCCACTTCATTCCACCTTCAATATCCCAGGAAAGAGAAAAATGGATAAAGAAGTTGTGGTCCTTATGTACAATGGAATATCACTCAGCCATGAAATCAATGTCATAAGGCTAGTAGCAGCATGATGAGTGGATTTAGGTACGACGATTCTAAGTGAAATAAGTCACACAGAAAAGGACACTTCTCATAAGGTATCACTGATAGAGGGAATGTAAAAACCGTTACACTTGAACTGAATTACAAAACAGAACAGAGTCACACATGCAGAAAACACACTATGGCTGCTTCACGGGAAAGTTGAGGTGGGGTGATACATAAAACAAGGGTTTCAAATTAGCTCAGATACCGTTCCATAAAACCAATATGTAATAGACAAGACCTACTCCTTGCTCAGAGAACTGGACTCAACACGCCCTATTCACCGCACAAGAATATATCTGACTAGTAATAATCTTAAAACCTATGTATTGATATCTCTCTGTTAGTGTGTCAAGTGGGTGTAAAGCGGCATAAACACAGCAGTGAAAAGCAGCTAAACCCCATTATAAAAATAAATTACTTTGAAAAACCCATGAAATAAAGACAGTGAAAGACAGCGAAATTCTTACACAATGCGTTCAGGGGCTGTGATGCAACCTGGATTGACCATATCTAGACCCACAGCTGGATGAGACATAAGGGTGGACACTGTTGCGGCTGAGAGGTTTGGTGAGGTTGGGTGAGCAAACGCAGCCCCTTTAAAGTAATACTGCGTGGTACCCATCGCATGGGTCCCAAATCTCCAGGTTCAAGGGCATCTTCCTACATCGAAAACATGCATGAGAAACTCAGAAGATGGTACACCGTGTGATGGGGAAAGGTTTCTAAAACGCACCTCATTTCTCATCTCCTTGTGCTCGGTTTCGCCATTCCAGCAACTTTACTAGCAATCTCCCTCCTTGGAGCATCATCACCTTTAACCTCCTGTTCCGTACAGGTTGCAATTTGTCCTGAGGATGAACGGGAAGACGTGACACCAATGAGAGACTATCTCTTGGTGTTGGGACAGGCACAGGTCACTCTATTTTCCCATCAGGAAGAAGAATTAACCACAGGCTCAGCCTGCCCCCCGGAACAAGAACAGGGCCTGAAGCCATCCTGCGCTTTTGTGGCCATCTCCCAAAAACGCGAGTTGTAAAATGGAGGTTCAGGGCACTGCAATTCACAAACCTGCAGAGTTATAAATGATAACTCTCGTCCACAAATATATTGAGGGAAGGCAAAGAAGAGGATTTGAAATCAAGGCAGAATTGCAGGAAACAGATTTCAGGAGGTAGATTCGAATCGCCTTTAAAGCACATGAAAAGCGGCAAAACGTTGACAATGATGCCCTTGGCCAAAAAGGGCGTATGCGTTTTTTCCTGAATATATTCAGGAAAAAACGCATACGCCCTTTTTGGCCAACCAAGCAACCTGGAAAGGCAAATCAGCGCTACAAAGATGTCTCGCTTCCCATCGGTCAAAAGGGCCATGCTGAAAAAAGTGTCAAAACCAGAAATGCAGGACAGGCCATGGAGAAATGGGAGCCTTGCTACACTGATGGGCGGGATGTAAATTGTCAACAGCCACTCTGGAGAAGCGTACGGTGAGTCCTGAAACGTCTAAAAAGCAAAGCTTAGAGAGCATAGGGCACTTCCACTCATGGGGGTATAAATTGGGAAAATTAAAAATCAGCAAGACACAAGCACCCCAAAGTTTAGGACTGCTCTGTTGACAAGGACCTCCACTTCATTCCACCTTCAATATCCCAGGAAAGAGAAAAATGGATAAAGAAGTTGTGGTCCTTATGTACAATGGAATATCACTCAGCCATGAAATCAATGTCATAAGGCTAGTAGCAGCATGATGAGTGGATTTAGGTACGACGATTCTAAGTGAAATAAGTCACACAGAAAAGGACACTTCTCATAAGGTATCACTGATAGAGGGAATGTAAAAACCGTTACACTTGAACTGAATTACAAAACAGAACAGAGTCACACATGCAGAAAACACACTATGGCTGCTTCACGGGAAAGGTGAGGTGGGGTGATACATAAAACAAGGGATTCAAATTAGCTCAGATACCGTTCCATAAACCCAATATGTAATAGACAAGACCTACTCCTTGCTCAGAGAACTGGACTCAACACGCCCTATTCACCGCACAAGAATATATCTGACTAGTAATAATCTTAAAACCTATGTATAGATATCTCTCTGTTAGTGTGTCAAGTGGGTGTAAAGCGGCATAAACACAGAAGTGAAAAGCAGCTAAACCCCATTATAAAAATAAATTACTTTGAATAACCCATGAAACAAAGACAGTGAAAGAGAGCGAAATTCTTACACAATTCGTTCAGGGGCTGTGATGCAACCTGGATTGACCATATCTAGACCCACAGCTGGATGAGACATAAGAGTGGACACTCTTGGGGCTGAGAGGTTTGGTGAGGTTGGGTGAGCAAACGCAGACCCTTTACAGTAATACTGCATGGTACCCATCGCATGGGTCACAAATCTCCAGGTTCAAGGGCATCTTCCTACATCGAAAACATGCATGAGAAACCCAGAAGATGGTACACCGTGTGATGTGGAAAGGTTTCTAAAACGCACCTCATTTCTCATCTCCTTGTGGCCGGGTTCGCTATTCCAGCCACTTTACTAGCAATCTCCCTACTTGGAGCATCAGCACCTTTAACCTCCTGTTCCGTACAGGTTGCAATTTGTCCTGAGGATGAACTGGAAGACGTGGAACCAATGAGAGACTAGCTCTTGGTGTTGGGACAGGCACAGGTCACTCTATTTTCCCATCAGGAAGAAGAATTAACCACAGGCTCAGCCTGCCCCCGAAACCAGAACAGGGCCTGAAGGCATCCTGCGCTTTTGCGGCCAGCTCCCTAAAAAGCGAGTTGTAAAATGGAGGTTCAGGGCACTGCAATTCACAAACCTGCAGAGTTATAAATGATAACTCTCGTCCACAAATATATTGAGGGAAGGCAAAGAAGAGGATTTGAAATCAAGGCAGAATTGCAGGAAACAGATTTCAGGAGGTAGATTCGAATCGCCTTTAAAGCACATGAAAAGCGGCAAAACGTTGACAATGATGCCCTTGGCCAAAAAGGGCGTATGCGTTTTTTCCTGAATATATTCAGGAAAAAACGCATACGCCCTTTTTGGCCAACCAAGCAACCTGGAAAGGCAAATCAGCGCTACAAAGATGTCTCGCTTCCCATCGGTCAAAAGGGCCATGCTGAAAAAAGTCTCAAAACCAAAAATGCAGGACAGGCCATGGAGAAATGGGAGCCTTGCTACACTGATGGGCGGGATGTAAATTGTCAACAGCCACTCTGGAGAAGTGTACGGTGAGTCCTGAAACGTCTAAAAAGCAAAGCTTAGAGAGCATAGGGCACTTCCACTCATGGGGGTATAAATTGGGAAAATTAAAAATCAGCAAGACACAAGCACCCCAAAGTTTAGGGCTGCTCTGTTGACAAGGACCTCCACTTCATTCCACCTTCAATATCCCAGGAAAGAGAAAAATGGATAAAGAAGTTGTGGTCCTTATGTACAATGGAATATCACTCAGCCATGAAATCAATGTCATAAGGCTAGTAGCAGCATGATGAGTGGATTTAGGTACGACGATTCTAAGTGAAATAAGTCACACAGAAAAGGACACTTCTCATAAGGTATCACTGATAGAGGGAATGTAAAAACCGTTACACTTGAACTGAATTACAAAACAGAACAGAGTCACACATGCAGAAAACACACTATGGCTGCTTCACGGGAAAGGTGAGGTGGGGTGATACATAAAACAAGGGATTCAAATTAGCTCAGATACCGTTCCATAAACCCAATATGTAATAGACAAGACCTACTCCTTGCTCAGAGAACTGGACTCAACACGCCCTATTCACCGCACAAGAATATATCTGACTAGTAATAATCTTAAAACCTATGTATAGATATCTCTCTGTTAGTGTGTCAAGTGGGTGTAAAGCGGCATAAACACAGAAGTGAAAAGCAGCTAAACCCCATTATAAATATAAATTACTTTGAATAACCCATGAAACAAAGACAGTGAAAGAGAGCGAAATTCTTACACAATTCGTTCAGGGGCTGTGATGCAACCTGGATTGACCATATCTAGACCCACAGCTGGATGAGACATAAGGGTGGACACTCTTGGGGCTGAGAGGTTTGGTGAGGTTGGGTGAGCAAACGCAGACCCTTTACAGTAATACTGCATGGTACCCATCGCATGGGTCACAAATCTCCAGGTTCAAGGGCATCTTCCTACATCGAAAACATGCATGAGAAACCCAGAAGATGGTACACCGTGTGATGTGGAAAGGTTTCTAAAACGCACCTCATTTCTCATCTCCTTGTGGCCGGGTTCGCTATTCCAGCCACTTTACTAGCAATCTCCCTACTTGGAGCATCAGCACCTTTAACCTCCTGTTCCGTACAGGTTGCAATTTGTCCTGAGGATGAACTGGAAGACGTGGAACCAATGAGAGACTAGCTCTTGGTGTTGGGACAGGCACAGGTCACTCTATTTTCCCATCAGGAAGAAGAATTAACCACAGGCTCAGCCTGCCCCCGAAACCAGAACAGGGCCTGAAGGCATCCTGCGCTTTTGCGGCCAGCTCCCTAAAAAGCGAGTTGTAAAATGGAGGTTCAGGGCACTGCAATTCACAAACCTGCAGAGTTATAAATGATAACTCTCGTCCACAAATATATTGAGGGAAGGCAAAGAAGAGGATTTGAAATCAAGGCAGAATTGCAGGAAACAGATTTCAGGAGGTAGATTCGAATCGCCTTTAAAGCACATGAAAAGCGGCAAAACGTTGACAATGATGCCCTTGGCCAAAAAGGGCGTATGCGTTTTTTCCTGAATATATTCAGGAAAAAACGCATACGCCCTTTTTGGCCAACCAAGCAACCTGGAAAGGCAAATCAGCGCTACAAAGATGTCTCGCTTCCCATCGGTCAAAAGGGCCATGCTGAAAAAAGTCTCAAAACCAAAAATGCAGGACAGGCCATGGAGAAATGGGAGCCTTGCTACACTGATGGGCGGGATGTAAATTGTCAACAGCCACTCTGGAGAAGTGTACGGTGAGTCCTGAAACGTCTAAAAAGCAAAGCTTAGAGAGCATAGGGCACTTCCACTCATGGGGGTATAAATTGGGAAAATTAAAAATCAGCAAGACACAAGCACCCCAAAGTTTAGGGCTGCTCTGTTGACAAGGACCTCCACTTCATTCCACCTTCAATATCGCAGGAAAGAGAAAAATGGATAAAGAAGTTGTGGTCCTTATGTACAATGGAATATCACTCAGCTGTGAAATCAAAGTCATAAGGCTAGTAGCAGCATGATGAGTGGATTTAGGTACGACGACTCTAAGTGAAATAAGTCACACAGAAAAGGACACTTCTCATAAGGTATCACTTATAGAGGGAATGTAAAAACCGTTACACTTGAACTGAATTACAAAACAGAACAGAGTCACACATGCAGAAAACACACTATGGCTGCTTCACGGGAAAGGTGAGGTGGGGTGATACATAAAACAAGGGTTTCAAATTAGCTCAGATACCGTTCCATAAAACCAATATGTAATAGACAAGACCTACTCCTTGCTCAGAGAACTGGACTCAACACACCCTATTCACCGCACAAGAATATATCTGACTAGTAATAATCTTAAAACCTATGTATAGATATCTCTCTGTTAGTGTGTCAAGTGGGTGTAAAGCGGCATAAACACAGAAGTGAATAGCAGCTAAACCCCATTATAAAAATAAATTACTTTGAATAACCCATGAAACAAAGACAGTGAAAGAGAGCGAAATTCTTACACAATTCGTTCAGGGGCTGTGATGCAACCTGGATTGACCATATCTAGACCCACAGCTGGATGAGACATAAGGGTGGACACTCTTGGGGCTGAGAGGTTTGGTGAGGTTGGGTGAGCAAACGCAGACCCTTTACAGTAATACTGCATGGTACCCATCGCATGGGTCACAAATCTCCAGGTTCAAGGGCATCTTCCTACATCGAAAACATGCATGAGAAACCCAGAAGATGGTACACCGTGTGATGTGGAAAGGTTTCTAAAACGCACCTCATTTCTCATCTCCTTGTGCCCGGGTTCGCTATTCCAGCCGCTTTAATAGCAATCTCCCTACTTGGAGCATCAGCACCTTTAACCTCCTGCTCCGTACAGGTTGCAATTTGTCCTGAGGGTGAACGGGAAGACGTGGAACCAATGAGAGACTAGCTCTTGGTGTTGGGACAGGCACAGGTCACTCTATTTTCCCATCAGGAAGAAGAATTAACCACAGGCTCAGCCTGCCCCCCGGAACCAGAACAGGGCCTGAAGCCATCCTGCGCTTTTGCGGCCATCTCCCAAAAACGCGAGTTGTAAAATGGAGGTTCAGGGCACTGCAATTCACAAACCTGCAGAGTTATAAATGATAACTCTCGTCCACAAATATATTGAGGGAAGGCAAAGAAGAGGATTTGAAATCAAGGCAGAATTGCAGGAAACAGATTTCAGGAGGTAGATTCGAATCGCCTTTAAAGCACATGAAAAGCGGCAAAACGTTGACAATGATGCCCTTGGCCAAAAAGGGCGTATGCGTTTTTTCCTGAATATATTCAGGAAAAAACGCATACGCCCTTTTTGGCCAACCAAGCAACCTGGAAAGGCAAATCAGCGCTACAAAGATGTCTCGCTTCCCATCGGTCAAAAGGGCCATGCTGAAAAAAGTCTCAAAACCAAAAATGCAGGACAGGCCATGGAGAAATGGGAGCCTTGCTACACTGATGGGCGGGATGTAAATTGTCAACAGCCACTCTGGAGAAGTGTACGGTGAGTCCTGAAACGTCTAAAAAGCAAAGCTTAGAGAGCATAGGGCACTTCCACTCATGGGGGTATAAATTGGGAAAATGAAAAATCAGCAAGACACAAGCACCCCAAAGTTTAGGGCTGCTCTGTTGACAAGGACCTCCACTTCATTCCACCTTCAATATCCCAGGAAAGAGAAAAATGGATAAAGAAGTTGTGGTCCTTATGTACAATGGAATATCACTCAGCCGTGAAATCAATGTCATAAGGCTAGTAGCAGCATGATGAGTGGATTTAGGTACGACGACTCTAAGTGAAATAAGTCACACAGAAAAGGACACTTCTCATAAGGTATCACTTATAGAGGGAATGTAAAAACCGTTACACTTGAACTGAATTACAAAACAGAACAGAGTCACACATGCAGAAAACACACTATGGCTGCTTAACGGGAAAGGTGAGGTGGGGTGATACATAAAACAAGGGTTTCAAATTAGCTCAGATACCGTTCCATAAACCCAATATGTAATAGACAAGACCTACTCCTTGCTCAGAGAACTGGACTCAACACGCCCTATTCACCGCACAAGAATATATCTGACTAGTAATAATCTTAAAAGCTATGTATTGATATCTCTCTGTTAGTGTGTCAAGTGGGTGTAAAGCGGCATAAACACAGCAGTGAAAAGCAGCTAAACCCCATTATAAAAATAAATTACTTTGAAAAACCCATGAAACAAAGACAGTGAAAGAGAGCGAAATTCTTACACAATGCGTTCAGGGGCTGTGATGCAACCTGGATTGACCATATCTAGACCCACAGCTGGATGAGACATAAGGGTGGACACTGTTGCGGCTGAGAGGTTTGGTGAGGTTGGGTGAGCAAACGCAGACCCTTTAAAGTAATACTGCGTGGTACCCATCGCATGGGTCCCAAATCTCCAGGTTCAAGGGCATCTTCCTACATCGAAAACATGCATGAGAAACCCAGAAGATGGTACACCGTGTGATGGGGAAAAGTTTCTAAAACGCACCTCATTTCTCATCTCCTTGTGCTCGGGTTCGCCATTCCAGCCACTTTACTAGCAATCTCCCTCCTTGGAGCATCATCACCTTTAACCTCCTGTTCCGTACAGGTTGCAATTTGTCCTGAGGATGAACGGGAAGACGTGAAACCAATGAGAGACTATATCTTGGTGTTGGGACAGGCACAGGTCACTCTATTTTCCCATCAGGAAGAAGAATTAACCACAGGCTCAGCCTGCCCCCCGGAACAAGAAAAGGGCCTGAAGCCATCCTGTGCTTTTGCGGCCATCTCCCAAAAACGCGAGTTGTTAAATGGAGGTTCAGGGCACTGCAATTCACAAACCTGCAGAGTTATAAATGATAACTCTCGTCCACAAATATATTGAGGGAAGGCAACGAAGAGGATTTGAAATCAAGGCAGAATTGCAGGAAACAGATTTCAGGAGGTAGATTCGAATCGCCTTTAAAGCACATGAAAAGCGGCAAAACGTTGACAATGATGCCCTTGGCCAAAAAGGGCGTATGCGTTTTTTCCTGAATATATTCAGGAAAAAACGCATACGCCCTTTTTGGCCAACCAAGCAACCTGGAAAGGCAAATCAGCGCTACAAAGATGTCTCGCTTCCCATCGGTCAAAAGGGCCATGCTGAAAAAAGTGTCAAAACCAGAAATGCAGGACAGGCCATGGAGAAATGGGAGCCTTGCTACACTGATGGGCGGGATGTAAATTGTCAACAGCCACTCTGGAGAAGCGTACGGTGAGTCCTGAAACGTCTAAAAAGCAAAGCTTAGAGAGCATAGGGCACTTCCACTCATGGGGGTATAAATTGGGAAAATTAAAAATCAGCAAGACACAAGCACCCCAAAGTTTAGGGCTGCTCTGTTGACAAGGACCTCCACTTCATTCCACCTTCAATATCCCAGGAAAGAGAAAAATGGATAAAGAAGTTGTGGTCCTTATGTACAATGGAATATCACTCAGCCATGAAATCAATGTCATAAGGCTAGTAGCAGCATGATGAGTGGATTTAGGTACGACGATTCTAAGTGAAATAAGTCACACAGAAAAGGACACTTCTCATAAGGTATCACTGATAGAGGGAATGTAAAAACCGTTACACTTGAACTGAATTACAAAACAGAACAGAGTCACACATGCAGAAAACACACTATGGCTGCTTCACGGGAAAGTTGAGGTGGGGTGATACATAAAACAAGGGTTTCAAATTAGCTCAGATACCGTTCCATAAAACCAATATGTAATAGACAAGACCTACTCCTTGCTCAGAGAACTGGACTCAACACGCCCTATTCACCGCACAAGAATATATCTGACTAGTAATAATCTTAAAACCTATGTATTGATATCTCTCTGTTAGTGTGTCAAGTGGGTGTAAAGCGGCATAAACACAGCAGTGAAAAGCAGCTAAACCCCATTATAAAAATAAATTACTTTGAAAAACCCATGAAATAAAGACAGTGAAAGACAGCGAAATTCTTACACAATGCGTTCAGGGGCTGTGATGCAACCTGGATTGACCATATCTAGACCCACAGCTGGATGAGACATAAGGGTGGACACTGTTGCGGCTGAGAGGTTTGGTGAGGTTGGGTGAGCAAACGCAGCCCCTTTAAAGTAATACTGCGTGGTACCCATCGCATGGGTCCCAAATCTCCAGGTTCAAGGGCATCTTCCTACATCGAAAACATGCATGAGAAACTCAGAAGATGGTACACCGTGTGATGGGGAAAGGTTTCTAAAACGCACCTCATTTCTCATCTCCTTGTGCTCGGTTTCGCCATTCCAGCAACTTTACTAGCAATCTCCCTCCTTGGAGCATCATCACCTTTAACCTCCTGTTCCGTACAGGTTGCAATTTGTCCTGAGGATGAACGGGAAGACGTGACACCAATGAGAGACTATCTCTTGGTGTTGGGACAGGCACAGGTCACTCTATTTTCCCATCAGGAAGAAGAATTAACCACAGGCTCAGCCTGCCCCCCGGAACAAGAACAGGGCCTGAAGCCATCCTGCGCTTTTGTGGCCATCTCCCAAAAACGCGAGTTGTAAAATGGAGGTTCAGGGCACTGCAATTCACAAACCTGCAGAGTTATAAATGATAACTCTCGTCCACAAATATATTGAGGGAAGGCAAAGAAGAGGATTTGAAATCAAGGCAGAATTGCAGGAAACAGATTTCAGGAGGTAGATTCGAATCGCCTTTAAAGCACATGAAAAGCGGCAAAACGTTGACAATGATGCCCTTGGCCAAAAAGGGCGTATGCGTTTTTTCCTGAATATATTCAGGAAAAAACGCATACGCCCTTTTTGGCCAACCAAGCAACCTGGAAAGGCAAATCAGCGCTACAAAGATGTCTCGCTTCCCATCGGTCAAAAGGGCCATGCTGAAAAAAGTGTCAAAACCAGAAATGCAGGACAGGCCATGGAGAAATGGGAGCCTTGCTACACTGATGGGCGGGATGTAAATTGTCAACAGCCACTCTGGAGAAGCGTACGGTGAGTCCTGAAACGTCTAAAAAGCAAAGCTTAGAGAGCATAGGGCACTTCCACTCATGGGGGTATAAATTGGGAAAATTAAAAATCAGCAAGACACAAGCACCCCAAAGTTTAGGACTGCTCTGTTGACAAGGACCTCCACTTCATTCCACCTTCAATATCCCAGGAAAGAGAAAAATGGATAAAGAAGTTGTGGTCCTTATGTACAATGGAATATCACTCAGCCATGAAATCAATGTCATAAGGCTAGTAGCAGCATGATGAGTGGATTTAGGTACGACGATTCTAAGTGAAATAAGTCACACAGAAAAGGACACTTCTCATAAGGTATCACTGATAGAGGGAATGTAAAAACCGTTACACTTGAACTGAATTACAAAACAGAACAGAGTCACACATGCAGAAAACACACTATGGCTGCTTCACGGGAAAGGTGAGGTGGGGTGATACATAAAACAAGGGATTCAAATTAGCTCAGATACCGTTCCATAAACCCAATATGTAATAGACAAGACCTACTCCTTGCTCAGAGAACTGGACTCAACACGCCCTATTCACCGCACAAGAATATATCTGACTAGTAATAATCTTAAAACCTATGTATAGATATCTCTCTGTTAGTGTGTCAAGTGGGTGTAAAGCGGCATAAACACAGAAGTGAAAAGCAGCTAAACCCCATTATAAAAATAAATTACTTTGAATAACCCATGAAACAAAGACAGTGAAAGAGAGCGAAATTCTTACACAATTCGTTCAGGGGCTGTGATGCAACCTGGATTGACCATATCTAGACCCACAGCTGGATGAGACATAAGAGTGGACACTCTTGGGGCTGAGAGGTTTGGTGAGGTTGGGTGAGCAAACGCAGACCCTTTACAGTAATACTGCATGGTACCCATCGCATGGGTCACAAATCTCCAGGTTCAAGGGCATCTTCCTACATCGAAAACATGCATGAGAAACCCAGAAGATGGTACACCGTGTGATGTGGAAAGGTTTCTAAAACGCACCTCATTTCTCATCTCCTTGTGGCCGGGTTCGCTATTCCAGCCACTTTACTAGCAATCTCCCTACTTGGAGCATCAGCACCTTTAACCTCCTGTTCCGTACAGGTTGCAATTTGTCCTGAGGATGAACTGGAAGACGTGGAACCAATGAGAGACTAGCTCTTGGTGTTGGGACAGGCACAGGTCACTCTATTTTCCCATCAGGAAGAAGAATTAACCACAGGCTCAGCCTGCCCCCGAAACCAGAACAGGGCCTGAAGGCATCCTGCGCTTTTGCGGCCAGCTCCCTAAAAAGCGAGTTGTAAAATGGAGGTTCAGGGCACTGCAATTCACAAACCTGCAGAGTTATAAATGATAACTCTCGTCCACAAATATATTGAGGGAAGGCAAAGAAGAGGATTTGAAATCAAGGCAGAATTGCAGGAAACAGATTTCAGGAGGTAGATTCGAATCGCCTTTAAAGCACATGAAAAGCGGCAAAACGTTGACAATGATGCCCTTGGCCAAAAAGGGCGTATGCGTTTTTTCCTGAATATATTCAGGAAAAAACGCATACGCCCTTTTTGGCCAACCAAGCAACCTGGAAAGGCAAATCAGCGCTACAAAGATGTCTCGCTTCCCATCGGTCAAAAGGGCCATGCTGAAAAAAGTCTCAAAACCAAAAATGCAGGACAGGCCATGGAGAAATGGGAGCCTTGCTACACTGATGGGCGGGATGTAAATTGTCAACAGCCACTCTGGAGAAGTGTACGGTGAGTCCTGAAACGTCTAAAAAGCAAAGCTTAGAGAGCATAGGGCACTTCCACTCATGGGGGTATAAATTGGGAAAATTAAAAATCAGCAAGACACAAGCACCCCAAAGTTTAGGGCTGCTCTGTTGACAAGGACCTCCACTTCATTCCACCTTCAATATCCCAGGAAAGAGAAAAATGGATAAAGAAGTTGTGGTCCTTATGTACAATGGAATATCACTCAGCCATGAAATCAATGTCATAAGGCTAGTAGCAGCATGATGAGTGGATTTAGGTACGACGATTCTAAGTGAAATAAGTCACACAGAAAAGGACACTTCTCATAAGGTATCACTGATAGAGGGAATGTAAAAACCGTTACACTTGAACTGAATTACAAAACAGAACAGAGTCACACATGCAGAAAACACACTATGGCTGCTTCACGGGAAAGGTGAGGTGGGGTGATACATAAAACAAGGGATTCAAATTAGCTCAGATACCGTTCCATAAACCCAATATGTAATAGACAAGACCTACTCCTTGCTCAGAGAACTGGACTCAACACGCCCTATTCACCGCACAAGAATATATCTGACTAGTAATAATCTTAAAACCTATGTATAGATATCTCTCTGTTAGTGTGTCAAGTGGGTGTAAAGCGGCATAAACACAGAAGTGAAAAGCAGCTAAACCCCATTATAAATATAAATTACTTTGAATAACCCATGAAACAAAGACAGTGAAAGAGAGCGAAATTCTTACACAATTCGTTCAGGGGCTGTGATGCAACCTGGATTGACCATATCTAGACCCACAGCTGGATGAGACATAAGGGTGGACACTCTTGGGGCTGAGAGGTTTGGTGAGGTTGGGTGAGCAAACGCAGACCCTTTACAGTAATACTGCATGGTACCCATCGCATGGGTCACAAATCTCCAGGTTCAAGGGCATCTTCCTACATCGAAAACATGCATGAGAAACCCAGAAGATGGTACACCGTGTGATGTGGAAAGGTTTCTAAAACGCACCTCATTTCTCATCTCCTTGTGGCCGGGTTCGCTATTCCAGCCACTTTACTAGCAATCTCCCTACTTGGAGCATCAGCACCTTTAACCTCCTGTTCCGTACAGGTTGCAATTTGTCCTGAGGATGAACTGGAAGACGTGGAACCAATGAGAGACTAGCTCTTGGTGTTGGGACAGGCACAGGTCACTCTATTTTCCCATCAGGAAGAAGAATTAACCACAGGCTCAGCCTGCCCCCGAAACCAGAACAGGGCCTGAAGGCATCCTGCGCTTTTGCGGCCAGCTCCCTAAAAAGCGAGTTGTAAAATGGAGGTTCAGGGCACTGCAATTCACAAACCTGCAGAGTTATAAATGATAACTCTCGTCCACAAATATATTGAGGGAAGGCAAAGAAGAGGATTTGAAATCAAGGCAGAATTGCAGGAAACAGATTTCAGGAGGTAGATTCGAATCGCCTTTAAAGCACATGAAAAGCGGCAAAACGTTGACAATGATGCCCTTGGCCAAAAAGGGCGTATGCGTTTTTTCCTGAATATATTCAGGAAAAAACGCATACGCCCTTTTTGGCCAACCAAGCAACCTGGAAAGGCAAATCAGCGCTACAAAGATGTCTCGCTTCCCATCGGTCAAAAGGGCCATGCTGAAAAAAGTCTCAAAACCAAAAATGCAGGACAGGCCATGGAGAAATGGGAGCCTTGCTACACTGATGGGCGGGATGTAAATTGTCAACAGCCACTCTGGAGAAGTGTACGGTGAGTCCTGAAACGTCTAAAAAGCAAAGCTTAGAGAGCATAGGGCACTTCCACTCATGGGGGTATAAATTGGGAAAATTAAAAATCAGCAAGACACAAGCACCCCAAAGTTTAGGGCTGCTCTGTTGACAAGGACCTCCACTTCATTCCACCTTCAATATCGCAGGAAAGAGAAAAATGGATAAAGAAGTTGTGGTCCTTATGTACAATGGAATATCACTCAGCTGTGAAATCAATGTCATAAGGCTAGTAGCAGCATGATGAGTGGATTTAGGTACGACGACTCTAAGTGAAATAAGTCACACAGAAAAGGACACTTCTCATAAGGTATCACTTATAGAGGGAATGTAAAAACCGTTACACTTGAACTGAATTACAAAACAGAACAGAGTCACACATGCAGAAAACACACTATGGCTGCTTCACGGGAAAGGTGAGGTGGGGTGATACATAAAACAAGGGTTTCAAATTAGCTCAGATACCGTTCCATAAAACCAATATGTAATAGACAAGACCTACTCCTTGCTCAGAGAACTGGACTCAACACACCCTATTCACCGCACAAGAATATATCTGACTAGTAATAATCTTAAAACCTATGTATAGATATCTCTCTGTTAGTGTGTCAAGTGGGTGTAAAGCGGCATAAACACAGAAGTGAATAGCAGCTAAACCCCATTATAAAAATAAATTACTTTGAATAACCCATGAAACAAAGACAGTGAAAGAGAGCGAAATTCTTACACAATTCGTTCAGGGGCTGTGATGCAACCTGGATTGACCATATCTAGACCCACAGCTGGATGAGACATAAGGGTGGACACTCTTGGGGCTGAGAGGTTTGGTGAGGTTGGGTGAGCAAACGCAGACCCTTTAAAGTAATACTGCATGGTACCCATCGCATGGGTCACAAATCTCCAGGTTCAAGGGCATCTTCCTACATCGAAAACATGCATGAGAAACCCAGAAGATGGTACACCGTGTGATGTGGAAAAGTTTCTAAAACGCACCTCATTTCTCATCTCCTTGTGGCCGGGTTCGCTATTCCAGCCGCTTTACTAGCAATCTCCCTACTTGGAGCATCAGCACCTTTAACCTCCTGTTCCGTACAGGTTGCAATTTGTCCTGAGGATGAACTGGAAGACGTGGAACCAATGAGAGACTAGCTCTTGGTGTTGGGACAGGCACAGGTCACTCTATTTTCCCATCAGGAAGAAGAATTAACCACAGGCTCAGCCTGCCCCCGGAACCAGAACAGGGCCTGAAGGCATCCTGCGCTTTTGCGGCCAGCTCCCTAAAAAGCGAGTTGTAAAATGGAGGTTCAGGGCACTGCAATTCACAAACCTGCAGAGTTATAAATGATAACTCTCGTCCACAAATATATTGAGGGAAGGCAAAGAAGAGGATTTGAAATCAAGGCAGAATTGCAGGAAACAGATTTCAGGAGGTAGATTCGAATCGCCTTTAAAGCACATGAAAAGCGGCAAAACGTTGACAATGATGCCCTTGGCCAAAAAGGGCGTATGCGTTTTTTCCTGAATATATTCAGGAAAAAACACATACGCCCTTTTTGGCCAACCAAGCAACCTGGAAAGGCAAATCAGCGCTACAAAGATGTCTCGCTTCCCATCGGTCAAAAGGGCCATGCTGAAAAAAGTCTCAAAACCAAAAATGCAGGACAGGCCATGGAGAAATGGGAGCCTTGCTACACTGATGGGCGGGATGTAAATTGTCAACAGCCACTCTGGAGAAGTGTACGGTGAGTCCTGAAACGTCTAAAAAGCAAAGCTTAGAGAGCATAGGGCACTTCCACTCATGGGGGTATAAATTGGGAAAATTAAAAATCAGCAAGACACAAGCACCCCAAAGTTTAGGGCTGCTCTGTTGACAAGGACCTCCACTTCATTCCACCTTCAATATCCCAGGAAAGAGAAAAATGGATAAAGAAGTTGTGGTCCTTATGTACAATGGAATATCACTCAGCCATGAAATCAATGTCATAAGGCTAGTAGCAGCATGATGAGTGGATTTAGGTACGACGATTCTAAGTGAAATAAGTCACACAGAAAAGGACACTTCTCATAAGGTATCACTGATAGAGGGAATGTAAAAACCGTTACACTTGAACTGAATTACAAAACAGAACAGAGTCACACATGCAGAAAACACACTATGGCTGCTTAACGGGAAAGGTGAGGTGGGGTGATACATAAAACAAGGGTTTCAAATTAGCTCAGATACCGTTCCATAAACCCAATATGTAATAGACAAGACCTACTCCTTGCTCAGAGAACTGGACTCAACACGCCCTATTCACCGCACAAGAATATATCTGACTAGTAATAATCTTAAAACCTATGTATTGATATCTCTCTGTTAGTGTGTCAAGTGGGTGTAAAGCGGCATAAACACAGCAGTGAAAAGCAGCTAAACCCCATTATAAAAATAAATTACTTTGAAAAACCCATGAAACAAAGACAGTGAAAGAGATAGAAATTCTTACACAATGCGTTCACGGGCTGTGATGCAACCTGGATTGACCATATCTAGACCCACAGCTGGATGAGACATAAGGGTGGACACTCTTGGGGCTGAGAGGTTTGGTGAGGTTGGGTGAGCAAACGCAGACCCTTTCAAGTAATACTGCGTGGTACCCATCGCATGGGTCCCAAATCTCCAGGTTCAAGGGCATCTTCCTACATCGAAAACATGCATGAGAAACCCAGAAGATGGTACACCGTGTGATGTGGAAAGGTTTCTAAAACGCACCTCATTTCTCATCTCCTTGTGCCCGGGTTCGCTATTCCAGCCGCTTTAATAGCAATCTCCCTACTTGGAGCATCAGCACCTTTAACCTCCTGCTCCGTACAGGTTGCAATTTGTCCTGAGGGTGAACGGGAAGACGTGGAACCAATGAGAGACTAGCTCTTGGTGTTGGGACAGGCACAGGTCACTCTATTTTCCCATCAGGAAGAAGAATTAACCACAGGCTCAGCCTGCCCCCCGGAACCAGAACAGGGCCTGAAGCCATCCTGCGCTTTTGCGGCCATCTCCCAAAAACGCGAGTTGTAAAATGGAGGTTCAGGGCACTGCAATTCACAAACCTGCAGAGTTATAAATGATAACTCTCGTCCACAAATATATTGAGGGAAGGCAAAGAAGAGGATTTGAAATCAAGGCAGAATTGCAGGAAACAGATTTCAGGAGGTAGATTCGAATCGCCTTTAAAGCACATGAAAAGCGGCAAAACGTTGACAATGATGCCCTTGGCCAAAAAGGGCGTATGCGTTTTTTCCTGAATATATTCAGGAAAAAACGCATACGCCCTTTTTGGCCAACCAAGCAACCTGGAAAGGCAAATCAGCGCTACAAAGATGTCTCGCTTCCCATCGGTCAAAAGGGCCATGCTGAAAAAAGTCTCAAAACCAAAAATGCAGGACAGGCCATGGAGAAATGGGAGCCTTGCTACACTGATGGGCGGGATGTAAATTGTCAACAGCCACTCTGGAGAAGTGTACGGTGAGTCCTGAAACGTCTAAAAAGCAAAGCTTAGAGAGCATAGGGCACTTCCACTCATGGGGGTATAAATTGGGAAAATGAAAAATCAGCAAGACACAAGCACCCCAAAGTTTAGGGCTGCTCTGTTGACAAGGACCTCCACTTCATTCCACCTTCAATATCCCAGGAAAGAGAAAAATGGATAAAGAAGTTGTGGTCCTTATGTACAATGGAATATCACTCAGCCGTGAAATCAATGTCATAAGGCTAGTAGCAGCATGATGAGTGGATTTAGGTACGACGACTCTAAGTGAAATAAGTCACACAGAAAAGGACACTTCTCATAAGGTATCACTTATAGAGGGAATGTAAAAACCGTTACACTTGAACTGAATTACAAAACAGAACAGAGTCACACATGCAGAAAACACACTATGGCTGCTTAACGGGAAAGGTGAGGTGGGGTGATACATAAAACAAGGGTTTCAAATTAGCTCAGATACCGTTCCATAAACCCAATATGTAATAGACAAGACCTACTCCTTGCTCAGAGAACTGGACTCAACACGCCCTATTCACCGCACAAGAATATATCTGACTAGTAATAATCTTAAAAGCTATGTATTGATATCTCTCTGTTAGTGTGTCAAGTGGGTGTAAAGCGGCATAAACACAGCAGTGAAAAGCAGCTAAACCCCATTATAAAAATAAATTACTTTGAAAAACCCATGAAACAAAGACAGTGAAAGAGAGCGAAATTCTTACACAATGCGTTCAGGGGCTGTGATGCAACCTGGATTGACCATATCTAGACCCACAGCTGGATGAGACATAAGGGTGGACACTGTTGCGGCTGAGAGGTTTGGTGAGGTTGGGTGAGCAAACGCAGACCCTTTAAAGTAATACTGCGTGGTACCCATCGCATGGGTCCCAAATCTCCAGGTTCAAGGGCATCTTCCTACATCGAAAACATGCATGAGAAACCCAGAAGATGGTACACCGTGTGATGGGGAAAAGTTTCTAAAACGCACCTCATTTCTCATCTCCTTGTGCTCGGGTTCGCCATTCCAGCCACTTTACTAGCAATCTCCCTCCTTGGAGCATCATCACCTTTAACCTCCTGTTCCGTACAGGTTGCAATTTGTCCTGAGGATGAACGGGAAGACGTGAAACCAATGAGAGACTATATCTTGGTGTTGGGACAGGCACAGGTCACTCTATTTTCCCATCAGGAAGAAGAATTAACCACAGGCTCAGCCTGCCCCCCGGAACAAGAAAAGGGCCTGAAGCCATCCTGTGCTTTTGCGGCCATCTCCCAAAAACGCGAGTTGTTAAATGGAGGTTCAGGGCACTGCAATTCACAAACCTGCAGAGTTATAAATGATAACTCTCGTCCACAAATATATTGAGGGAAGGCAACGAAGAGGATTTGAAATCAAGGCAGAATTGCAGGAAACAGATTTCAGGAGGTAGATTCGAATCGCCTTTAAAGCACATGAAAAGCGGCAAAACGTTGACAATGATGCCCTTGGCCAAAAAGGGCGTATGCGTTTTTTCCTGAATATATTCAGGAAAAAACGCATACGCCCTTTTTGGCCAACCAAGCAACCTGGAAAGGCAAATCAGCGCTACAAAGATGTCTCGCTTCCCATCGGTCAAAAGGGCCATGCTGAAAAAAGTGTCAAAACCAGAAATGCAGGACAGGCCATGGAGAAATGGGAGCCTTGCTACACTGATGGGCGGGATGTAAATTGTCAACAGCCACTCTGGAGAAGCATACGGTGAGTCCTGAAACGTCTAAAAAGCAAAGCTTAGAGAGCATAGGGCACTTCCACTCATGGGAGTATAAATTGGGAAAATTAAAAATCAGCAAGACACAAGCACCCCAAAGTTTAGGGCTGCTCTGTTGACAAGGACCTCCACTTCATTCCACCTTCAATATCCCAGGAAAGAGAAAAATGGATAAAGAAGTTGTGGTCCTTATGTACAATGGAATATCACTCAGCCATGAAATCAATGTCATAAGGCTAGTAGCAGCATGATGAGTGGATTTAGGTACGACGATTCTAAGTGAAATAAGTCACACAGAAAAGGACACTTCTCATAAGGTATCACTGATAGAGGGAATGTAAAAACCGTTACACTTGAACTGAATTACAAAACAGAACAGAGTCACACATGCAGAAAACACACTATGGCTGCTTAACGGGAAAGGTGAGGTGGGGTGATACATAAAACAAGGGTTTCAAATTAGCTCAGATACCGTTCCATAAACCCAATATGTTATAGACAAGACCTACTCCTTGCTCAGAGAACTGGACTCAACACGCCCTATTCACCGCACAAGAATATATCTGACTGGTAATAATCTTAAAACCTATGTATAGATATCTCTCTGTTAGTGTGTCAAGTGGGTGTAAAGCGGCATAAACACAGAAGTGAAAAGCAGCTAAACCCCATTATAAAAATAAATTACTTTGAATAACCCATGAAACAAAGACAGTGAAAGAGAGCGAAATTCTTACACAATTCGTTCAGGGGCTGTGATGCAACCTGGATTGACCATATCTAGACCCACAGCTGGATGAGACATAAGGGTGGACACTCTTGGGGCTGAGAGGTTTGGTGAGGTTGGGTGAGCAAACGCAGACCCTTTACAGTAATACTGCATGGTACCCATCGCATGGGTCACAAATCTCCAGGTTCAAGGGCATCTTCCTACATCGAAAACATGCATGAGAAACCCAGAAGATGGTACACCGTGTGATGTGGAAAAGTTTCTAAAACGCACCTCATTTCTCATCTCCTTGTGGCCGGGTTCGCTATTCCAGCCGCTTTACTAGCAATCTCCCTACTTGGAGCATCAGCACCTTTAACCTCCTGTTCCGTACAGGTTGCAATTTGTCCTGAGGATGAACTGGAAGACGTGGAACCAATGAGAGACTAGCTCTTGGTGTTGGGACAGGCACAGGTCACTCTATTTTCCCATCAGGAAGAAGAATTAACCACAGGCTCAGCCTGCCCCCCGGAACAAGAAAAGGGCCTGAAGCCATCCTGCGCTTTTGTGGCCATCTCCCAAAAACGCGAGTTGTTAAATGGAGGTTCAGGGCACTGCAATTCACAAACCTGCAGAGTTATAAATGATAACTCTCGTCCACAAATATATTGAGGGAAGGCAACGAAGAGGATTTGAAATCAAGGCAGAATTGCAGGAAACAGATTTCAGGAGGTAGATTCGAATCGCCTTTAAAGCACATGAAAAGCGGCAAAACGTTGACAATGATGCCCTTGGCCAAAAAGGGCGTATGCGTTTTTTCCTGAATATATTCAGGAAAAAACGCATACGCCCTTTTTGGCCAACCAAGCAACCTGGAAAGGCAAATCAGCGCTACAAAGATGTCTCGCTTCCCATCGGTCAAAAGGGCCATGCTGAAAAAAGTGTCAAAACCAGAAATGCAGGACAGGCCATGGAGAAATGGGAGCCTTGCTAAACTGATGGGCGGGATGTAAATTGTCAACAGCCACTCTGGAGAAGCATACGGTGAGTCCTGAAACGTCTAAAAAGCAAAGCTTAGAGAGCATAGGGCACTTCCACTCATGGGAGTATAAATTGGGAAAATTAAAAATCAGCAAGACACAAGCACCCCAAAGTTTAGGGCTGCTCTGTTGACAAGGACCTCCACTTCATTCCACCTTCAATATCCCAGGAAAGAGAAAAATGGATAAAGAAGTTGTGGTCCTTATGTACAATGGAATATCACTCAGCCATGAAATCAATGTCATAAGGCTAGTAGCAGCATGATGAGTGGATTTAGGTACGACGATTCTAAGTGAAATAAGTCACACAGAAAAGGACACTTCTCATAAGGTATCACTGATAGAGGGAATGTAAAAACCGTTACACTTGAACTGAATTACAAAACAGAACAGAGTCACACATGCAGAAAACACACTATGGCTGCTTAACGGGAAAGGTGAGGTGGGGTGATACATAAAACAAGGGTTTCAAATTAGCTCAGATACCGTTCCATAAACCCAATATGTAATAGACAAGACCTACTCCTTGCTCAGAGAACTGGACTCAACACGCCCTATTCACCGCACAAGAATATATCTGACTGGTAATAATCTTAAAACCTATGTATAGATATCTCTCTGTTAGTGTGTCAAGTGGGTGTAAAGCGGCATAAACACAGAAGTGAAAAGCAGCTAAACCCCATTATAAAAATAAATTACTTTGAATAACCCATGAAACAAAGACAGTGAAAGAGAGCGAAATTCTTACACAATTCGTTCAGGGGCTGTGATGCAACCTGGATTGACCATATCTAGACCCACAGCTGGATGAGACATAAGGGTGGACACTCTTGGGGCTGAGAGGTTTGGTGAGGTTGGGTGAGCAAACGCAGACCCTTTACAGTAATACTGCATGGTACCCATCGCATGGGTCACAAATCTCCAGGTTCAAGGGCATCTTCCTACATCGAAAACATGCATGAGAAACCCAGAAGATGGTACACCGTGTGATGTGGAAAAGTTTCTAAAACGCACCTCATTTCTCATCTCCTTGTGGCCGGGTTCGCTATTCCAGCCGCTTTACTAGCAATCTCCCTACTTGGAGCATCAGCACCTTTAACCTCCTGTTCCGTACAGGTTGCAATTTGTCCTGAGGATGAACTGGAAGACGTGGAACCAATGAGAGACTAGCTCTTGGTGTTGGGACAGGCACAGGTCACTCTATTTTCCCATCAGGAAGAAGAATTAACCACAGGCTCAGCCTGCCCCCGGAACCAGAACAGGGCCTGAAGGCATCCTGCGCTTTTGCGGCCAGCTCCCTAAAAAGCGAGTTGTAAAATGGAGGTTCAGGGCACTGCAATTCACAAACCTGCAGAGTTATAAATGATAACTCTCGTCCACAAATATATTGAGGGAAGGCAAAGAAGAGGATTTGAAATCAAGGCAGAATTGCAGGAAACAGATTTCAGGAGGTAGATTCGAATCGCCTTTAAAGCACATGAAAAGCGGCAAAACGTTGACAATGATGCCCTTGGCCAAAAAGGGCGTATGCGTTTTTTCCTGAATATATTCAGGAAAAAACCCATACGCCCTTTTTGGCCAACCAAGCAACCTGGAAAGGCAAATCAGCGCTACAAAGATGTCTCGCTTCCCATCGGTCAAAAGGGCCATGCTGAAAAAAGTCTCAAAACCAAAAATGCAGGACAGGCCATGGAGAAATGGGAGCCTTGCTACACTGATGGGCGGGATGTAAATTGTCAACAGCCACTCTGGAGAAGTGTACGGTGAGTCCTGAAACGTCTAAAAAGCAAAGCTTAGAGAGCATAGGGCACTTCCACTCATGGGGGTATAAATTGGGAAAATTAAAAATCAGCAAGACACAAGCACCCCAAAGTTTAGGGCTGCTCTGTTGACAAGGACCTCCACTTCATTCCACCTTCAATATCCCAGGAAAGAGAAAAATGGATAAAGAAGTTGTGGTCCTTATGTACAATGGAATATCACTCAGCCATGAAATCAATGTCATAAGGCTAGTAGCAGCATGATGAGTGGATTTAGGTACGACGATTCTAAGTGAAATAAGTCACACAGAAAAGGACACTTCTCATAAGGTATCACTGATAGAGGGAATGTAAAAACCGTTACACTTGAACTGAATTACAAAACAGAACAGAGTCACACATGCAGAAAACACACTATGGCTGCTTAACGGGAAAGGTGAGGTGGGGTGATACATAAAACAAGGGTTTCAAATTAGCTCAGATACCGTTCCATAAACCCAATATGTAATAGACAAGACCTACTCCTTGCTCAGAGAACTGGACTCAACACGCCCTATTCACCGCACAAGAATATATCTGACTAGTAATAATCTTAAAACCTATGTATTGATATCTCTCTGTTAGTGTGTCAAGTGGGTGTAAAGCGGCATAAACACAGCAGTGAAAAGCAGCTAAACCCCATTATAAAAATAAATTACTTTGAAAAACCCATGAAACAAAGACAGTGAAAGAGATAGAAATTCTTACACAATGCGTTCACGGGCTGTGATGCAACCTGGATTGACCATATCTAGACCCACAGCTGGATGAGACATAAGGGTGGACACTCTTGGGGCTGAGAGGTTTGGTGAGGTTGGGTGAGCAAACGCAGACCCTTTCAAGTAATACTGCGTGGTACCCATCGCATGGGTCCCAAATCTCCAGGTTCAAGGGCATCTTCCTACATCGAAAACATGCATGAGAAACCCAGAAGATGGTACACCGTGTGATGTGGAAAGGTTTCTAAAACGCACCTCATTTCTCATCTCCTTGTGCCCGGGTTCGCTATTCCAGCCGCTTTAATAGCAATCTCCCTACTTGGAGCATCAGCACCTTTAACCTCCTGCTCCGTACAGGTTGCAATTTGTCCTGAGGGTGAACGGGAAGACGTGGAACCAATGAGAGACTAGCTCTTGGTGTTGGGACAGGCACAGGTCACTCTATTTTCCCATCAGGAAGAAGAATTAACCACAGGCTCAGCCTGCCCCCCGGAACCAGAACAGGGCCTGAAGCCATCCTGCGCTTTTGCGGCCATCTCCCAAAAACGCGAGTTGTAAAATGGAGGTTCAGGGCACTGCAATTCACAAACCTGCAGAGTTATAAATGATAACTCTCGTCCACAAATATATTGAGGGAAGGCAAAGAAGAGGATTTGAAATCAAGGCAGAATTGCAGGAAACAGATTTCAGGAGGTAGATTCGAATCGCCTTTAAAGCACATGAAAAGCGGCAAAACGTTGACAATGATGCCCTTGGCCAAAAAGGGCGTATGCGTTTTTTCCTGAATATATTCAGGAAAAAACGCATACGCCCTTTTTGGCCAAGCAAGCAACCTGGAAAGGCAAATCAGCGCTACAAAGATGTCTCGCTTCCCATCGGTCAAAAGGGCCATGCTGAAAAAAGTGTCAAAACCAGAAATGCAGGACAGGCCATGGAGAAATGGGAGCCTTGCTACACTGATGGGCGGGATGTAAATTGTCAACAGCCACTCTGGAGAAGCGTACGGTGAGTCCTGAAACGTCTAAAAAGCAAAGCTTAGAGAGCATAGGGCACTTCCACTCATGGGGGTATAAATTGGGAAAATTAAAAATCAGCAAGACACAAGCACCCCAAAGTTTAGGGCTGCTCTGTTGACAAGGACCTCCACTTCATTCCACCTTCAATATCCCAGGAAAGAGAAAAATGGATAAAGAAGTTGTGGTCCTTATGTACAATGGAATATCACTCAGCCATGAAATCAATGTCATAAGGCTAGTAGCAGCATGATGAGTGGATTTAGGTACGACGATTCTAAGTGAAATAAGTCACACAGAAAAGGACACTTCTCATAAGGTATCACTGATAGAGGGAATGTAAAAACCGTTACACTTGAACTGAATTACAAAACAGAACAGAGTCACACATGCAGAAAACACACTATGGCTGCTTAACGGGAAAGGTGAGGTGGGGTGATACATAAAACAAGGGTTTCAAATTAGCTCAGATACCGTTCCATAAACCCAATATGTAATAGACAAGACCTACTCCTTGCTCAGAGAACTGGACTCAACACGCCCTATTCACCGCACAAGAATATATCTGACTAGTAATAATCTTAAAAGCTATGTATTGATATCTCTCTGTTAGTGTGTCAAGTGGGTGTAAAGCGGCATAAACACAGCAGTGAAAAGCAGCTAAACCCCATTATAAAAATAAATTACTTTGAAAAACCCATGAAACAAAGACAGTGAAAGAGAGCGAAATTCTTACACAATGCGTTCAGGGGCTGTGATGCAACCTGGATTGACCATATCTAGACCCACAGCTGGATGAGACATAAGGGTGGACACTGTTGCGGCTGAGAGGTTTGGTGAGGTTGGGTGAGCAAACGCAGACCCTTTAAAGTAATACTGCGTGGTACCCATCGCATGGGTCCCAAATCTCCAGGTTCAAGGGCATCTTCCTACATCGAAAACATGCATGAGAAACCCAGAAGATGGTACACCGTGTGATGGGGAAAAGTTTCTAAAACGCACCTCATTTCTCATCTCCTTGTGCTCGGGTTCGCCATTCCAGCCACTTTACTAGCAATCTCCCTCCTTGGAGCATCATCACCTTTAACCTCCTGTTCCGTACAGGTTGCAATTTGTCCTGAGGATGAACGGGAAGACGTGAAACCAATGAGAGACTATATCTTGGTGTTGGGACAGGCACAGGTCACTCTATTTTCCCATCAGGAAGAAGAATTAACCACAGGCTCAGCCTGCCCCCCGGAACAAGAAAAGGGCCTGAAGCCATCCTGCGCTTTTGCGGCCATCTCCCAAAAACGCGAGTTGTAAAATGGAGGTTCAGGGCACTGCAATTCACAAACCTGCAGAGTTATAAATGATAACTCTCGTCCACAAATATATTGAGGGAAGGCAACGAAGAGGATTTGAAATCAAGGCAGAATTGCAGGAAACAGATTTCAGGAGGTAGATTCGAATCGCCTTTAAAGCACATGAAAAGCGGCAAAACGTTGACAATGATGCCCTTGGCCAAAAAGGGCGTATGCGTTTTTTCCTGAATATATTCAGGAAAAAACGCATACGCCCTTTTTGGCCAACCAAGCAACCTGGAAAGGCAAATCAGTGCTACAAAGAAGTCTCGCTTCCCATCGGTCAAAAGGGCCATGCTGAAAAAAGTGTCAAAACCAGAAATGCAGGACAGGCCATGGAGAAATGGGAGCCTTGCTAAACTGATGGGCGGGATGTAAATTGTCAACAGCCACTCTGTAGAAGCATACGGTGAGTCCTGAAACGTCTAAAAAGCAAAGCTTAGAGAGCATAGGGCACTTCCACTCATGGGAGTATAAATTGGGAAAATTAAAAATCAGCAAGACACAAGCACCCCAAAGTTTAGGGCTGCTCTGTTGACAAGGACCTCCACTTCATTCCACCTTCAATATCCCAGGAAAGAGAAAAATGGATAAAGAAGTTGTGGTCCTTATGTACAATGGAATATCACTCAGCCATGAAATCAATGTCATAAGGCTAGTAGCAGCATGATGAGTGGATTTAGGTACGACGATTCTAAGTGAAATAAGTCACACAGAAAAGGACACTTCTCATAAGGTATCACTGATAGAGGGAATGTAAAAACCGTTACACTTGAACTGAATTACAAAACAGAACAGAGTCACACATGCAGAAAACACACTATGGCTGCTTAACGGGAAAGGTGAGGTGGGGTGATACATAAAACAAGGGTTTCAAATTAGCTCAGATACCGTTCCATAAACCCAATATGTAATAGACAAGACCTACTCCTTGCTCAGAGAACTGGACTCAACACGCCCTATTCACCGCACAAGAATATATCTGACTAGTAATAATCTTAAAAGCTATGTATTGATATCTCTCTGTTAGTGTGTCAAGTGGGTGTAAAGCGGCATAAACACAGAAGTGAAAAGCAGCTAAACCCCATTATAAAAATAAATTACTTTGAATAACCCATGAAACAAAGACAGTGAAAGAGAGCGAAATTCTTACACAATGCGTTCAGGGGCTGTGATGCAACCTGGATTGACCATATCTAGACCCACAGCTGGATGAGACATAAGGGTGGACACTCTTGGGGCTGAGAGGTTTGGTGAGGTTGGGTGAGCAAACGCAGACCCTTTACAGTAATACTGCATGGTACCCATCGCATGGGTCACAAATCTCCAGGTTCAAGGGCATCTACCTACATCGAAAACATGCATGAGAAACCCAGAAGATGGTACACCGTGTGATGTGGAAAAGTTTCTAAAACGCACCTCATTTCTCATCTCCTTGTGGCCGGGTTCGCTATTCCAGCCGCTTTACTAGCAATCTCCCTACTTGGAGCATCAGCACCTTTAACCTCCTGTTCCGTACAGGTTGCAATTTGTCCTGAGGATGAACTGGAAGACGTGGAACCAATGAGAGACTAGCTCTTGGTGTTGGGACAGGCACAGGTCACTCTATTTTCCCATCAGGAAGAAGAATTAACCACAGGCTCAGCCTGCCCCCGGAACCAGAACAGGGCCTGAAGGCATCCTGCGCTTTTGCGGCCAGCTCCCTAAAAAGCGAGTTGTAAAATGGAGGTTCAGGGCACTGCAATTCACAAACCTGCAGAGTTATAAATGATAACTCTCGTCCACAAATATATTGAGGGAAGGCAAAGAAGAGGATTTGAAATCAAGGCAGAATTGCAGGAAACAGATTTCAGGAGGTAGATTCGAATCGCCTTTAAAGCACATGAAAAGCGGCAAAACGTTGACAATGATGCCCTTGGCCAAAAAGGGCGTATGCGTTTTTTCCTGAATATATTCAGGAAAAAACGCATACGCCCTTTTTGGCCAACCAAGCAACCTGGAAAGGCAAATCAGCGCTACAAAGATGTCTCGCTTCCCATCGGTCAAAAGGGCCATGCTGAAAAAAGTCTCAAAACCAAAAATGCAGGACAGGCCATGGAGAAATGGGAGCCTTGCTACACTGATGGGCGGGATGTAAATTGTCAACAGCCACTCTGGAGAAGTGTACGGTGAGTCCTGAAACGTCTAAAAAGCAAAGCTTAGAGAGCATAGGGCACTTCCACTCATGGGGGTATAAATTGGGAAAATTAAAAATCAGCAAGACACAAGCACCCCAAAGTTTAGGGCTGCTCTGTTGACAAGGACCTCCACTTCATTCCACCTTCAATATCCCAGGAAAGAGAAAAATGGATAAAGAAGTTGTGGTCCTTATGTACAATGGAATATCACTCAGCCATGAAATCAATGTCATAAGGCTAGTAGCAGCATGATGAGTGGATTTAGGTACGACGATTCTAAGTGAAATAAGTCACACAGAAAAGGACACTTCTCATAAGGTATCACTGATAGAGGGAATGTAAAAACCGTTACACTTGAACTGAATTACAAAACAGAACAGAGTCACACATGCAGAAAACACACTATGGCTGCTTAACGGGAAAGGTGAGGTGGGGTGATACATAAAACAAGGGTTTCAAATTAGCTCAGATACCGTTCCATAAACCCAATATGTAATAGACAAGACCTACTCCTTGCTCAGAGAACTGGACTCAACACGCCCTATTCACCGCACAAGAATATATCTGACTAGTAATAATCTTAAAACCTATGTATTGATATCTCTCTGTTAGTGTGTCAAGTGGGTGTAAAGCGGCATAAACACAGCAGTGAAAAGCAGCTAAACCCCATTATAAAAATAAATTACTTTGAAAAACCCATGAAACAAAGACAGTGAAAGAGATAGAAATTCTTACACAATGCGTTCACGGGCTGTGATGCAACCTGGATTGACCATATCTAGACCCACAGCTGGATGAGACATAAGGGTGGACACTCTTGGGGCTGAGAGGTTTGGTGAGGTTGGGTGAGCAAACGCAGACCCTTTCAAGTAATACTGCGTGGTACCCATCGCATGGGTCCCAAATCTCCAGGTTCAAGGGCATCTTCCTACATCGAAAACATGCATGAGAAACCCAGAAGATGGTACACCGTGTGATGTGGAAAGGTTTCTAAAACGCACCTCATTTCTCATCTCCTTGTGCCCGGGTTCGCTATTCCAGCCGCTTTAATAGCAATCTCCCTACTTGGAGCATCAGCACCTTTAACCTCCTGCTCCGTACAGGTTGCAATTTGTCCTGAGGGTGAACGGGAAGACGTGGAACCAATGAGAGACTAGCTCTTGGTGTTGGGACAGGCACAGGTCACTCTATTTTCCCATCAGGAAGAAGAATTAACCACAGGCTCAGCCTGCCCCCCAGAACAAGAAAAGGGCCTGAAGCCATCCTGCGCTTTTGCGGCCATCTCCCAAAAACGCGAGTTGTAAAATGGAGGTTCAGGGCACTGCAATTCACAAACCTGCAGAGTTATAAATGATAACTCTCGTCCACAAATATATTGAGGGAAGGCAACGAAGAGGATTTGAAATCAAGGCAGAATTGCAGGAAACAGATTTCAGGAGGTAGATTCGAATCGCCTTTAAAGCACATGAAAAGCGGCAAAACGTTGACAATGATGCCCTTGGCCAAAAAGGGCGTATGCGTTTTTTCCTGAATATATTCAGGAAAAAACGCATACGCCCTTTTTGGCCAACCAAGCAACCTGGAAAGGCAAATCAGCACTACAAAGATGTCTCGCTTCCCATCGGTCAAAAGGGCCATGCTGAAAAAAGTGTCAAAACCAGAAATGCAGGACAGGCCATGGAGAAATGGGAGCCTTGCTAAACTGATGGGCGGGATGTAAATTGTCAACAGCCACTCTGGAGAAGCGTACGGTGAGTCCTGAAACGTCTAAAAAGCAAAGCTTAGAGAGCATAGGGCACTTCCACTCATGGGGGTATAAATTGGGAAAATTAAAAATCAGCAAGACACAAGCACCCCAAAGTTTAGGGCTGCTCTGTTGACAAGGACCTCCACTTCATTCCACCTTCAATATCCCAGGAAAGAGAAAAATGGATAAAGAAGTTGTGGTCCTTATGTACAATGGAATATCACTCAGCCATGAAATCAATGTCATAAGGCTAGTAGCAGCATGATGAGTGGATTTAGGTACGACGATTCTAAGTGAAATAAGTCACACAGAAAAGGACACTTCTCATAAGGTATCACTGATAGAGGGAATGTAAAAACCGTTACACTTGAACTGAATTACAAAACAGAACAGAGTCACACATGCAGAAAACACACTATGGCTGCTTAACGGGAAAGGTGAGGTGGGGTGATACATAAAACAAGGGTTTCAAATTAGCTCAGATACCGTTCCATAAACCCAATATGTAATAGACAAGACCTGCTCCTTGCTCAGAGAACTGGACTCAACACGCCCTATTCACCGCACAAGAATATATCTGACTGGTAATAATCTTAAAACCTATGTATAGATATCTCTCTGTTAGTGTGTCAAGTGGGTGTAAAGCGGCATAAACACAGAAGTGAAAAGCAGCTAAACCCCATTATAAAAATAAATTACTTTGAATAACCCATGAAACAAAGACAGTGAAAGAGAGCGAAATTCTTACACAATTCGTTCAGGGGCTGTGATGCAACCTGGATTGACCATATCTAGACCCACAGCTGGATGAGACATAAGGGTGGACACTCTTGGGGCTGAGAGGTTTGGTGAGGTTGGGTGAGCAAACGCAGACCCTTTACAGTAATACTGCATGGTACCCATCGCATGGGTCACAAATCTCCAGGTTCAAGGGCATCTTCCTACATCGAAAACATGCATGAGAAACCCAGAAGATGGTACACCGTGTGATGTGGAAAAGTTTCTAAAACGCACCTCATTTCTCATCTCCTTGTGGCCGGGTTCGCTATTCCAGCCGCTTTACTAGCAATCTCCCTACTTGGAGCATCAGCACCTTTAACCTCCTGTTCCGTACAGGTTGCAATTTGTCCTGAGGATGAACTGGAAGACGTGGAACCAATGAGAGACTAGCTCTTGGTGTTGGGACAGGCACAGGTCACTCTATTTTCCCATCAGGAAGAAGAATTAACCACAGGCTCAGCCTGCCCCCGGAACCAGAACAGGGCCTGAAGGCATCCTGCGCTTTTGCGGCCAGCTCCCTAAAAAGCGAGTTGTAAAATGGAGGTTCAGGGCACTGCAATTCACAAACCTGCAGAGTTATAAATGATAACTCTCGTCCACAAATATATTGAGGGAAGGCAAAGAAGAGGATTTGATATCAAGGCAGAATTGCAGGAAACAGATTTCAGGAGGTAGATTCGAATCGCCTTTAAAGCACATGAAAAGCGGCAAAACGTTGACAATGATGCCCTTGGCCAAAAAGGGCGTATGCGTTTTTTCCTGAATATATTCAGGAAAAAACGCATACGCCCTTTTTGGCCAACCAAGCAACCTGGAAAGGCAAATCAGCGCTACAAAGATGTCTCGCTTCCCATCGGTCAAAAGGGCCATGCTGAAAAAAGTGTCAAAACCAGAAATGCAGGACAGGCCATGGAGAAATGGGAGCCTTGCTACACTGATGGGCGGGATGTAAATTGTCAACAGCCACTCTGGAGAAGCGTACGGTGAGTCCTGAAACGTCTAAAAAGCAAAGCTTAGAGAGCATAGGGCACTTCCACTCATGGGGGTATAAATTGGGAAAATTAAAAATCAGCAAGACACAAGCACCCCAAAGTTTAGGGCTGCTCTGTTGACAAGGACCTCCACTTCATTCCACTTTCAATATCCCAGGAAAGAGAAAAATGGATAAAGAAGTTGTGGTCCTTATGTACAATGGAATATCACTCAGCCATGAAATCAATGTCATAAGGCTAGTAGCAGCATGATGAGTGGATTTAGGTACGACGATTCTAAGTGAAATAAGTCACACAGAAAAGGACACTTCTCATAAGGTATCACTGATAGAGGGAATGTAAAAACCGTTACACTTGAACTGAATTACAAAACAGAACAGAGTCACACATGCAGAAAACACACTATGGCTGCTTCACGGGAAAGTTGAGGTGGGGTGATACATAAAACAAGGGTTTCAAATTAGCTCAGATACCATTCCATAAAACCAATATGTAATAGACAAGACCTACTCCTTGCTCAGAGAACTGGACTCAACACGCCCTATTCACCGCACAAGAATATATCTGACTAGTAATAATCTTAAAACCTATGTATTGATATCTCTCTGTTAGTGTGTCAAGTGGGTGTAAAGCGGCATAAACACAGCAGTGAAAAGCAGCTAAACCCCATTATAAAAATAAATTACTTTGAAAAACCCATGAAACAAAGACAGTGAAAGAGATAGAAATTCTTACACAATGCGTTCACGGGCTGTGATGCAACCTGGATTGACCATATCTAGACCCACAGCTGGATGAGACATAAGGGTGGACACTCTTGGGGCTGAGAGGTTTGGTGAGGTTGGGTGAGCAAACGCAGACCCTTTCAAGTAATACTGCGTGGTACCCATCGCATGGGTCCCAAATCTCCAGGTTCAAGGGCATCTTCCTACATCGAAAACATGCATGAGAAACCCAGAAGATGGTACACCGTGTGATGTGGAAAGGTTTCTAAAACGCACCTCATTTCTCATCTCCTTGTGCCCGGGTTCGCTATTCCAGCCGCTTTAATAGCAATCTCCCTACTTGGAGCATCAGCACCTTTAACCTCCTGCTCCGTACAGGTTGCAATTTGTCCTGAGGGTGAACGGGAAGACGTGGAACCAATGAGAGACTAGCTCTTGGTGTTGGGACAGGCACAGGTCACTCTATTTTCCCATCAGGAAGAAGAATTAACCACAGGCTCAGCCTGCCCCCCGGAACCAGAACAGGGCCTGAAGCCATCCTGCGCTTTTGCGGCCATCTCCCAAAAACGCGAGTTGTAAAATGGAGGTTCAGGGCACTGCAATTCACAAACCTGCAGAGTTATAAATGATAACTCTCGTCCACAAATATATTGAGGGAAGGCAAAGAAGAGGATTTGAAATCAAGGCAGAATTGCAGGAAACAGATTTCAGGAGGTAGATTCGAATCGCCTTTAAAGCACATGAAAAGCGGCAAAACGTTGACAATGATGCCCTTGGCCAAAAAGGGCGTATGCGTTTTTTCCTGAATATATTCAGGAAAAAACGCATACGCCCTTTTTGGCCAACCAAGCAACCTGGAAAGGCAAATCAGCGCTACAAAGATGTCTCGCTTCCCATCGGTCAAAAGGGCCATGCTGAAAAAAGTGTCAAAACCAGAAATGCAGGACAGGCCATGGAGAAATGGGAGCCTTGCTACACTGATGGGCGGGATGTAAATTGTCAACAGCCACTCTGGAGAAGCGTACGGTGAGTCCTGAAACGTCTAAAAAGCAAAGCTTAGAGAGCATAGGGCACTTCCACTCATGGGGGTATAAATTGGGAAAATTAAAAATCAGCAAGACACAAGCACCCCAAAGTTTAGGGCTGCTCTGTTGACAAGGACCTCCACTTCATTCCACCTTCAATATCCCAGGAAAGAGAAAAATGGATAAAGAAGTTGTGGTCCTTATGTACAATGGAATATCACTCAGCCATGAAATCAATGTCATAAGGCTAGTAGCAGCATGATGAGTGGATTTAGGTACGACGATTCTAAGTGAAATAAGTCACACAGAAAAGGACACTTCTCATAAGGTATCACTGATAGAGGGAATGTAAAAACCGTTACACTTGAACTGAATTACAAAACAGAACAGAGTCACACATGCAGAAAACACACTATGGCTGCTTAACGGGAAAGGTGAGGTGGGGTGATACATAAAACAAGGGTTTCAAATTAGCTCAGATACCGTTCCATAAACCCAATATGTAATAGACAAGACCTACTCCTTGCTCAGAGAACTGGACTCAACACGCCCTATTCACCGCACAAGAATATATCTGACTAGTAATAATCTTAAAAGCTCTGTATTGATATCTCTCTGTTAGTGTGTCAAGTGGGTGTAAAGCGGCATAAACACAGCAGTGAAAAGCAGCTAAACCCCATTATAAAAATAAATTACTTTGAAAAACCCATGAAACAAAGACAGTGAAAGAGAGCGAAATTCTTACACAATGCGTTCAGGGGCTGTGATGCAACCTGGATTGACCATATCTAGACCCACAGCTGGATGAGACCTAAGGGTGGACACTGTTGCGGCTGAGAGGTTTGGTGAGGTTGGGTGAGCAAACGCAGCCCGTTTAAAGTAATACTGCGTGGTACCCATCGCATGGGTCCCAAATCTCCAGGTTCAAGGGCATCTTCCTACATCGAAAACATGCATGAGAAACCCAGAAGATGGTACACCGTGTGATGTGGAAAGGTTTCTAAAACGCACCTCATTTCTCACCTCCTTGTGGCCGGGTTCGCTATTCCAGCCGCTTTACTAGCAATCTCCCTACTTGGAGCATCAGCACCTTTAACCTCCTGTTCCGTACAGGTTGCAATTTGTCCTGAGGATGAACTGGAAGACGTGGAACCAATGAGAGACTAGCTCTTGGTGTTGGGACAGGCACAGGTCACTCTATTTTCCCATCAGGAAGAAGAATTAACCACAGGCTCAGCCTGCCCCCGGAACCAGAACAGGGCCTGAAGGCATCCTGCGCTTTTGCGGCCAGCTCCCTAAAAAGCGAGTTGTAAAATGGAGGTTCAGGGCACTGCAATTCACAAACCTGCAGAGTTATAAATGATAACTCTCGTCCACAAATATATTGAGGGAAGGCAAAGAAGAGGATTTGAAATCAAGGCAGAATTGCAGGAAACAGATTTCAGGAGGTAGATTCGAATCGCCTTTAAAGCACATGAAAAGCGGCAAAACGTTGACAATGATGCCCTTGGCCAAAAAGGGCGTATGCGTTTTTTCCTGAATATATTCAGGAAAAAACGCATACGCCCTTTTTGGCCAACCAAGCAACCTGGAAAGGCAAATCAGCGCTACAAAGATGTCTCGCTTCCCATCGGTCAAAAGGGCCATGCTGAAAAAAGTGTCAAAACCAGAAATGCAGGACAGGCCATGGAGAAATGGGAGCCTTGCTACACTGATGGGCGGGATGTAAATTGTCAACAGCCACTCTGGAGAAGCGTACGGTGAGTCCTGAAACGTCTAAAAAGCAAAGCTTAGAGAGCATAGGGCACTTCCACTCATGGGGGTATAAATTGGGAAAATTAAAAATCAGCAAGACACAAGCACCCCAAAGTTTAGGGCTGCTCTGTTGACAAGGACCTCCACTTCATTCCACCTTCAATATCCCAGGAAAGAGAAAAATGGATAAAGAAGTTGTGGTCCTTATGTACAATGGAATATCACTCAGCCGTGAAATCAATGTCATAAGGCTAGTAGCAGCATGATGAGTGGATTTAGGTACGACGATTCTAAGTGAAATAAGTCACACAGAAAAGGACACTTCTCATAAGGTATCACTGATAGAGGGAATGTAAAAACCGTTACACTTGAACTGAATTACAAAACAGAACAGAGTCACACATGCAGAAAACACACTATGGCTGCTTCACGGGAAAGTTGAGGTGGGGTGATACATAAAACAAGGGTTTCAAATTAGCTCAGATACCGTTCCATAAACCCAATATGTAATAGACAAGACCTACTCCTTGCTCAGAGAACTGGACTCAACACGCCCTATTCACCGCACAAGAATATATCTGACTAGTAATAATCTTAAAAGCTATGTATTGATATCTCTCTGTTAGTGTGTCAAGTGGGTGTAAAGCGGCATAAACACAGCAGTGAAAAGCAGCTAAACCCCATTATAAAAATCAATTACTTTGAAAAACCCATGAAACAAAGACAGTGAAAGAGAGCGAAATTCTTACACAATGCGTTCAGGGGCTGTGATGCAACCTGGATTGACCATATCTAGACCCACAGCTGGATGAGACCTAAGGGTGGACACTGTTGCGGCTGAGAGGTTTGGTGAGGTTGGGTGAGCAAACGCAGACCCTTTAAAGTAATACTGCGTGGTACCCATCGCATGGGTCCCAAATCTCCAGGTTCAAGGGCATCTTCCTACATCGAAAACATGCATGAGAAACCCAGAAGATGGTACACCGTGTGATGGGGAAAAGTTTCTAAAACGCACCTCATTTCTCATCTCCTTGTGCTCGGGTTCGCCATTCCAGCCACTTTACTAGCAATCTCCCTCCTTGGAGCATCATCACCTTTAACCTCCTGTTCCGTACAGGTTGCAATTTGTCCTGAGGATGAACGGGAAGACGTGAAACCAATGAGAGACTATATCTTGGTGTTGGGACAGGCACAGGTCACTCTATTTTCCCATCAGGAAGAAGAATTAACCACAGGCTCAGCCTGCCCCCCGGAACAAGAAAAGGGCCTGAAGCCATCCTGCGCTTTTGCGGCCATCTCCCAAAAACGCGAGTTGTAAAATGGAGGTTCAGGGCACTGCAATTCACAAACCTGCAGAGTTATAAATGATAACTCTCGTCCACAAATATATTGAGGGAAGGCAACGAAGAGGATTTGAAATCAAGGCAGAATTGCAGGAAACAGATTTCAGGAGGTAGATTCGAATCGCCTTTAAAGCACATGAAAAGCGGCAAAACGTTGACAATGATGCCCTTGGCCAAAAAGGGCGTATGCGTTTTTTCCGGAATATATTCAGGAAAAAACGCATACGCCCTTTTTGGCCAACCAAGCAACCTGGAAAGGCAAATCAGCGCTACAAAGATGTCTCGCTTCCCATCGGTCAAAAGGGCCATGCTGAAAAAAGTGTCAAAACCAGAAATGCAGGACAGGCCATGGAGAAATGGGAGCCTTGCTAAACTGATGGGCGGGATGTAAATTGTCAACAGCCACTCTGGAGAAGCATACGGTGAGTCCTGAAACGTCTAAAAAGCAAAGCTTAGAGAGCATAGGGCACTTCCACTCATGGGAGTATAAATTGGGAAAATTAAAAATCAGCAAGACACAAGCACCCCAAAGTTTAGGGCTGCTCTGTTGACAAGGACCTCCACTTCATTCCACCTTCAATATCCCAGGAAAGAGAAAAATGGATAAAGAAGTTGTGGTCCTTATGTACAATGGAATATCACTCAGCCATGAAATCAATGTCATAAGGCTAGTAGCAGCATGATGAGTGGATTTAGGTACGACGATTCTAAGTGAAATAAGTCACACAGAAAAGGACACTTCTCATAAGGTATCCCTGATAGAGGGAATGTAAAAACCGTTACACTTGAACTGAATTACAAAACAGAACAGAGTCACACATGCAGAAAACACACTATGGCTGCTTAACGGGAAAGGTGAGGTGGGGTGATACATAAAACAAGGGTTTCAAATTAGCTCAGATACCGTTCCATAAACCCAATATGTAATAGACAAGACCTACTCCTTGCTCAGAGAACTGGACTCAACACGCCCTATTCACCGCACAAGAATATATCTGACTAGTAATAATCTTAAAAGCTATGTATTGATATCTCTCTGTTAGTGTGTCAAGTGGGTGTAAAGCGGCATAAACACAGAAGTGAAAAGCAGCTAAACCCCATTATAAAAATAAATTACTTTGAATAACCCATGAAACAAAGACAGTGAAAGAGAGCGAAATTCTTACACAATTCGTTCAGGGGCTGTGATGCAACCTGGATTGACCATATCTAGACCCACAGCTGGATGAGACATAAGGGTGGACACTCTTGGGGCTGAGAGGTTTGGTGAGGTTGGGTGAGCAAACGCAGACCCTTTACAGTGATACTGCATGGTACCCATCGCATGGGTCACAAATCTCCAGGTTCAAGGGCATCTACCTACATCGAAAACATGCATGAGAAACCCAGAAGATGGTACACCGTGTGATGGGGAAAAGTTTCTAAAACGCACCTCATTTCTCATCTCCTTGTGGCCGGGTTCGCTATTCCAGCCGCTTTACTAGCAATCTCCCTACTTGGAGCATCAGCACCTTTAACCTCCTGTTCCTTACAGGTTGCAATTTGTCCTGAGGATGAACTGGAAGACGTGGAACCAATGAGAGACTAGCTCTTGGTGTTGGGACAGGCACAGGTCACTCTATTTTCCCATCAGGAAGAAGAATTAACCACAGGCTCAGCCTGCCCCCGGAACCAGAACAGGGCCTGAAGGCATCCTGCGCTTTTGCGGCCAGCTCCCTAAAAAGCGAGTTGTAAAATGGAGGTTCAGGGCACTGCAATTCACAAACCTGCAGAGTTATAAATGATAACTCTCGTCCACAAATATATTGAGGGAAGGCAACGAAGAGGATTTGAAATCAAGGCAGAATTGCAGGAAACAGATTTCAGGAGGTAGATTCGAATCGCCTTTAAAGCACATGAAAAGCGGCAAAACGTTGACAATGATGCCCTTGGCCAAAAAGGGCGTATGCGTTTTTTCCTGAATATATTCAGGAAAAAACGCATACGCCCTTTTTGGCCAACCAAGCAACCTGGAAAGGCAAATCAGCGCTACAAAGATGTCTCGCTTCCCATCGGTCAAAAGGGCCATGCTGAAAAAAGTCTCAAAACCAAAAATGCAGGACAGGCCATGGAGAAATGGGAGCCTTGCTACACTGATGGGCGGGATGTAAATTGTCAACAGCCACTCTGGAGAAGTGTACGGTGAGTCCTGAAATGTCTAAAAAGCAAAGCTTAGAGAGCATAGGGCACTTCCACTCATGGGGGTATAAATTGGGAAAATTAAAAATCAGCAAGACACAAGCACCCCAAAGTTTAGGGCTGCTCTGTTGACAAGGACCTCCACTTCATTCCACCTTCAATATCCCAGGAAAGAGAAAAATGGATAAAGAAGTTGTGGTCCTTATGTACAATGGAATATCACTCAGCCATGAAATCAATGTCATAAGGCTAGTAGCAGCATGATGAGTGGATTTAGGTACGACGATTCTAAGTGAAATAAGTCACACAGAAAAGGACACTTCTCATAAGGTATCACTGATAGAGGGAATGTAAAAACCGTTACACTTGAACTGAATTACAAAACAGAACAGAGTCACACATGCAGAAAACACACTATGGCTGCTTCACGGGAAAGTTGAGGTGGGGTGATACATAAAACAAGGGTTTCAAATTAGCTCAGATACCATTCCATAAAACCAATATGTAATAGACAAGACCTACTCCTTGCTCAGAGAACTGGACTCAACACGCCCTATTCACCGCACAAGAATATATCTGACTAGTAATAATCTTAAAACCTATGTATTGATATCTCTCTGTTAGTGTGTCAAGTGGGTGTAAAGCGGCATAAACACAGCAGTGAAAAGCAGCTAAACCCCATTATAAAAATAAATTACTTTGAAAAACCCATGAAACAAAGACAGTGAAAGAGATAGAAATTCTTACACAATGCGTTCACGGGCTGTGATGCAACCTGGATTGACCATATCTAGACCCACAGCTGGATGAGACATAAGGGTGGACACTCTTGGGGCTGAGAGGTTTGGTGAGGTTGGGTGAGCAAACGCAGACCCTTTCAAGTAATACTGCGTGGTACCCATCGCATGGGTCCCAAATCTCCAGGTTCAAGGGCATCTTCCTACATCGAAAACATGCATGAGAAACCCAGAAGATGGTACACCGTGTGATGTGGAAAGGTTTCTAAAACGCACCTCATTTCTCATCTCCTTGTGCCCGGGTTCGCTATTCCAGCCGCTTTAATAGCAATCTCCCTACTTGGAGCATCAGCACCTTTAACCTCCTGCTCCGTACAGGTTGCAATTTGTCCTGAGGGTGAACGGGAAGACGTGGAACCAATGAGAGACTAGCTCTTGGTGTTGGGACAGGCACAGGTCACTCTATTTTCCCATCAGGAAGAAGAATTAACCACAGGCTCAGCCTGCCCCCGAAACCAGAACAGGGCCTGAAGCCATCCTGCGCTTTTGCGGCCATCTCCCAAAAACGCGAGTTGTAAAATGGAGGTTCAGGGCACTGCAATTCACAAACCTGCAGAGTTATAAATGATAACTCTCGTCCACAAATATATTGAGGGAAGGCAAAGAAGAGGATTTGAAATCAAGGCAGAATTGCAGGAAACAGATTTCAGGAGGTAGATTCGAATCGCCTTTAAAGCACATGAAAAGCGGCAAAACGTTGACAATGATGCCCTTGGCCAAAAAGGGCGTATGCGTTTTTTCCTGAATATATTCAGGAAAAAACGCATACGCCCTTTTTGGCCAACCAAGCAACCTGGAAAGGCAAATCAGCGCTACAAAGATGTCTCGCTTCCCATCGGTCAAAAGGGCCATGCTGAAAAAAGTCTCAAAACCAAAAATGCAGGACAGGCCATGGAGAAATGGGAGCCTTGCTACACTGATGGGCGGGATGTAAATTGTCAACAGCCACTCTGGAGAAGCGTACGGTGAGTCCTGAAACGTCTAAAAAGCAAAGCTTAGAGAGCATAGGGCACTTCCACTCATGGGGGTATAAATTGGGAAAATTAAAAATCAGCAAGACACAAGCACCCCAAAGTTTAGGGCTGCTCTGTTGACAAGGACCTCCACTTCATTCCACCTTCAATATCCCAGGAAAGAGAAAAATGGATAAAGAAGTTGTGGTCCTTATGTACAATGGAATATCACTCAGCCATGAAATCAATGTCATAAGGCTAGTAGCAGCATGATGAGTGGATTTAGGTACGACGATTCTAAGTGAAATAAGTCACACAGAAAAGGACACTTCTCATAAGGTATCACTGATAGAGGGAATGTAAAAACCGTTACACTTGAACTGAATTACAAAACAGAACAGAGTCACACATGCAGAAAACACACTATGGCTGCTTAACGGGAAAGGTGAGGTGGGGTGATACATAAAACAAGGGTTTCAAATTAGCTCAGATACCGTTCCATAAACCCAATATGTAATAGACAAGACCTACTCCTTGCTCAGAGAACTGGACTCAACACGCCCTATTCACCGCACAAGAATATATCTGACTAGTAATAATCTTAAAACCTATGTATTGATATCTCTCTGTTAGTGTGTCAAGTGGGTGTAAAGCGGCATAAACACAGCAGTGAAAAGCAGCTAAACCCCATTATAAAAATAAATTACTTTGAAAAACCCATGAAACAAAGACAGTGAAAGAGAGCGAAATTCTTACACAATTCGTTCAGGGGCTGTGATGCAACCTGGATTGACCATATCTAGACCCACAGCTGGATGAGACCTAAGGGTGGACACTGTTGCGGCTGAGAGGTTTGGTGAGGTTGGGTGAGCAAACGCAGCCCGTTTAAAGTAATACTGCGTGGTACCCATCGCATGGGTCCCAAATCTCCAGGTTCAAGGGCATCTTCCTACATCGAAAACATGCATGAGAAACCCAGAAGATGGTACACCGTGTGATGTGGAAAGGTTTCTAAAACGCACCTCATTTCTCACCTCCTTGTGGCCGGGTTCGCTATTCCAGCCGCTTTACTAGCAATCTCCCTACTTGGAGCATCAGCACCTTTAACCTCCTGTTCCGTACAGGTTGCAATTTGTCCTGAGGATGAACTGGAAGACGTGGAACCAATGAGAGACTAGCTCTTGGTGTTGGGACAGGCACAGGTCACTCTATTTTCCCATCAGGAAGAAGAATTAACCACAGGCTCAGCCTGCCCCCCGGAACAAGAAAAGGGCCTGAAGCCATCCTGCGCTTTTGCGGCCATCTCCCAAAAACGCGAGTTGTAAAATGGAGGTTCAGGGCACTGCAATTCACAAACCTGCAGAGTTATAAATGATAACTCTCGTCCACAAATATATTGAGGGAAGGCAACGAAGAGGATTTGAAATCAAGGCAGAATTGCAGGAAACAGATTTCAGGAGGTAGATTCGAATCGCCTTTAAAGCACATGAAAAGCGGCAAAACGTTGACAATGATGCCCTTGGCCAAAAAGGGCGTATGCGTTTTTTCCTGAATATATTCAGGAAAAAACGCATACGCCCTTTTTGGCCAACCAAGCAACCTGGAAAGGCAAATCAGCGCTACAAAGATGTCTCGCTTCCCATCGGTCAAAAGGGCCATGCTGAAAAAAGTGTCAAAACCAGAAATGCAGGACAGGCCATGGAGAAATGGGAGCCTTGCTACACTGATGGGCGGGATGTAAATTGTCAACAGCCACTCTGGAGAAGCATACGGTGAGTCCTGAAACGTCTAAAAAGCAAAGCTTAGAGAGCATAGGGCACTTCCACTCATGGGAGTATAAATTGGGAAAATTAAAAATCAGCAAGACACAAGCACCCCAAAGTTTAGGGCTGCTCTGTTGACAAGGACCTCCACTTCATTCCACCTTCAATATCCCAGGAAAGAGAAAAATGGATAAAGAAGTTGTGGTCCTTATGTACAATGGAATATCACTCAGCCATGAAATCAATGTCATAAGGCTAGTAGCAGCATGATGAGTGGATTTAGGTACGACGATTCTAAGTGAAATAAGTCACACAGAAAAGGACACTTCTCATAAGGTATCACTGATAGAGGGAATGTAAAAACCGTTACACTTGAACTGAATTACAAAACAGAACAGAGTCACACATGCAGAAAACACACTATGGCTGCTTAACGGGAAAGGTGAGGTGGGGTGATACATAAAACAAGGGTTTCAAATTAGCTCAGATACCGTTCCATAAACCCAATATGTAATAGACAAGACCTACTCCTTGCTCAGAGAACTGGACTCAACACGCCCTATTCACCGCACAAGAATATATCTGACTAGTAATAATCTTAAAAGCTATGTATTGATATCTCTCTGTTAGTGTGTCAAGTGGGTGTAAAGCGGCATAAACACAGAAGTGAAAAGCAGCTAAACCCCATTATAAAAATAAATTACTTTGAATAACCCATGAAACAAAGACAGTGAAAGAGAGCGAAATTCTTACACAATGCGTTCAGGGGCTGTGATGCAACCTGGATTGACCATATCTAGACCCACAGCTGGATGAGACATAAGGGTGGACACTCTTGGGGCTGAGAGGTTTGGTGAGGTTGGGTGAGCAAACGCAGACCCTTTACAGTAATACTGCATGGTACCCATCGCATGGGTCACAAATCTCCAGGTTCAAGGGCATCTACCTACATCGAAAACATGCATGAGAAACCCAGAAGATGGTACACCGTGTGATGTGGAAAAGTTTCTAAAACGCACCTCATTTCTCATCTCCTTGTGGCCGGGTTCGCTATTCCAGCCGCTTTACTAGCAATCTCCCTACTTGGAGCATCAGCACCTTTAACCTCCTGTTCCGTACAGGTTGCAATTTGTCCTGAGGATGAACTGGAAGACGTGGAACCAATGAGAGACTAGCTCTTGGTGTTGGGACAGGCACAGGTCACTCTATTTTCCCATCAGGAAGAAGAATTAACCACAGGCTCAGCCTGCCCCCGGAACCAGAACAGGGCCTGAAGGCATCCTGCGCTTTTGCGGCCAGCTCCCTAAAAAGCGAGTTGTAAAATGGAGGTTCAGGGCACTGCAATTCACAAACCTGCAGAGTTATAAATGATAACTCTCGTCCACAAATATATTGAGGGAAGGCAAAGAAGAGGATTTGAAATCAAGGCAGAATTGCAGGAAACAGATTTCAGGAGGTAGATTCGAATCGCCTTTAAAGCACATGAAAAGCGGCAAAACGTTGACAATGATGCCCTTGGCCAAAAAGGGCGTATGCGTTTTTTCCTGAATATATTCAGGAAAAAACGCATACGCCCTTTTTGGCCAACCAAGCAACCTGGAAAGGCAAATCAGCGCTACAAAGATGTCTCGCTTCCCATCGGTCAAAAGGGCCATGCTGAAAAAAGTCTCAAAACCAAAAATGCAGGACAGGCCATGGAGAAATGGGAGCCTTGCTACACTGATGGGCGGGATGTAAATTGTCAACAGCCACTCTGGAGAAGTGTACGGTGAGTCCTGAAATGTCTAAAAAGCAAAGCTTAGAGAGCATAGGGCACTTCCACTCATGGGGGTATAAATTGGGAAAATTAAAAATCAGCAAGACACAAGCACCCCAAAGTTTAGGGCTGCTCTGTTGACAAGGACCTCCACTTCATTCCACCTTCAATATCCCAGGAAAGAGAAAAATGGATAAAGAAGTTGTGGTCCTTATGTACAATGGAATATCACTCAGCCATGAAATCAATGTCATAAGGCTAGTAGCAGCATGATGAGTGGATTTAGGTACGACGATTCTAAGTGAAATAAGTCACACAGAAAAGGACACTTCTCATAAGGTATCACTGATAGAGGGAATGTAAAAACCGTTACACTTGAACTGAATTACAAAACAGAACAGAGTCACACATGCAGAAAACACACTATGGCTGCTTAACGGGAAAGGTGAGGTGGGGTGATACATAAAACAAGGGTTTCAAATTAGCTCAGATACCGTTCCATAAACCCAATATGTAATAGACAAGACCTACTCCTTGCTCAGAGAACTGGACTCAACACGCCCTATTCACCGCACAAGAATATATCTGACTAGTAATAATCTTAAAACCTATGTATTGATATCTCTCTGTTAGTGTGTCAAGTGGGTGTAAAGCGGCATAAACACAGCAGTGAAAAGCAGCTAAACCCCATTATAAAAATAAATTACTTTGAAAAACCCATGAAACAAAGACAGTGAAAGAGATAGAAATTCTTACACAATGCGTTCACGGGCTGTGATGCAACCTGGATTGACCATATCTAGACCCACAGCTGGATGAGACATAAGGGTGGACACTCTTGGGGCTGAGAGGTTTGGTGAGGTTGGGTGAGCAAACGCAGACCCTTTCAAGTAATACTGCGTGGTACCCATCGCATGGGTCCCAAATCTCCAGGTTCAAGGGCATTTTCCTACATCGAAAACATGCATGAGAAACCCAGAAGATGGTACACCGTGTGATGTGGAAAGGTTTCTAAAACGCACCTCATTTCTCATCTCCTTGTGCCCGGGTTCGCTATTCCAGCCGCTTTAATAGCAATCTCCCTACTTGGAGCATCAGCACCTTTAACCTCCTGCTCCGTACAGGTTGCAATTTGTCCTGAGGGTGAACGGGAAGACGTGGAACCAATGAGAGACTAGCTCTTGGTGTTGGGACAGGCACAGGTCACTCTATTTTCCCATCAGGAAGAAGAATTAACCACAGGCTCAGCCTGCCCCCCGGAACCAGAACAGGGCCTGAAGCCATCCTGCGCTTTTGCGGCCATCTCCCAAAAACGCGAGTTGTAAAATGGAGGTTCAGGGCACTGCAATTCACAAACCTGCAGAGTTATAAATGATAACTCTCGTCCACAAATATATTGAGGGAAGGCAAAGAAGAGGATTTGAAATCAAGGCAGAATTGCACGAAACAGATTTCAGGAGGTAGATTCGAATCGCCTTTAAAGCACATGAAAAGCGGCAAAACGTTGACAATGATGCCCTTGGCCAAAAAGGGCGTATGCGTTTTTTCCTGAATATATTCAGGAAAAAACGCATACGCCCTTTTTGGCCAACCAAGCAACCTGGAAAGGCAAATCAGTGCTACAAAGATGTCTCGCTTCCCATCGGTCAAAAGGGCCATGCTGAAAAAAGTGTCAAAACCAGAAATGCAGGACAGGCCATGGAGAAATGGGAGCCTTGCTACACTGATGGGCGGGATGTAAATTGTCAACAGCCACTCTGGAGAAGCGTACGGTGAGTCCTGAAACGTCTAAAAAGCAAAGCTTAGAGAGCATAGGGCACTTCCACTCATGGGGGTATAAATTGGGAAAATTAAAAATCAGCAAGACACAAGCACCCCAAAGTTTAGGGCTGCTCTGTTGACAAGGACCTCCACTTCATTCCACCTTCAATATCCCAGGAAAGAGAAAAATGGATAAAGAAGTTGTGGTCCTTATGTACAATGGAATATCACTCAGCCATGAAATCAATGTCATAAGGCTAGTAGCAGCATGATGAGTGGATTTAGGTACGACGATTCTAAGTGAAATAAGTCACACAGAAAAGGACACTTCTCATAAGGTATCACTGATAGAGGGAATGTAAAAACCGTTACACTTGAACTGAATTACAAAACAGAACAGAGTCACACATGCAGAAAACACACTATGGCTGCTTCACGGGAAAGTTGAGGTGGGGTGATACATAAAACAAGGGTTTCAAATTAGCTCAGATACCGTTCCATAAAACCAATATGTAATAGACAAGACCTACTCCTTGCTCAGAGAACTGGACTCAACACGCCCTATTCACCGCACAAGAATATATCTGACTAGTAATAATCTTAAAACCTATGTATTGATATCTCTCTGTTAGTGTGTCAAGTGGGTGTAAAGCGGCATAAACACAGCAGTGAAAAGCAGCTAAACCCCATTATAAAAATAAATTACTTTGAAAAACCCATGAAATAAAGACAGTGAAAGACAGCGAAATTCTTACACAATGCGTTCAGGGGCTGTGATGCAACCTGGATTGACCATATCTAGACCCACAGCTGGATGAGACATAAGGGTGGACACTGTTGCGGCTGAGAGGTTTGGTGAGGTTGGGTGAGCAAACGCAGCCCGTTTAAAGTAATACTGCGTGGTACCCATCGCATGGGTCCCAAATCTCCAGGTTCAAGGGCATCTTCCTACATCGAAAACATGCATGAGAAACTCAGAAGATGGTACACCGTGTGATGGGGAAAGGTTTCTAAAACGCACCTCATTTCTCATCTCCTTGTGCTCGGTTTCGCCATTCCAGCAACTTTACTAGCAATCTCCCTCCTTGGAGCATCATCACCTTTAACCTCCTGTTCCGTACAGGTTGCAATTTGTCCTGAGGATGAACGGGAAGACGTGACACCAATGAGAGACTATCTCTTGGTGTTGGGACAGGCACAGGTCACTCTATTTTCCCATCAGGAAGAAGAATTAACCACAGGCTCAGCCTGCCCCCCGGAACAAGAACAGGGCCTGAAGCCATCCTGCGCTTTTGTGGCCATCTCCCAAAAACGCGAGTTGTAAAATGGAGGTTCAGGGCACTGCAATTCACAAACCTGCAGAGTTATAAATGATAACTCTCGTCCACAAATATATTGAGGGAAGGCAAAGAAGAGGATTTGAAATCAAGGCAGAATTGCAGGAAACAGATTTCAGGAGGTAGATTCGAATCGCCTTTAAAGCACATGAAAAGCGGCAAAACGTTGACAATGATGCCCTTGGCCAAAAAGGGCGTATGCGTTTTTTCCTGAATATATTCAGGAAAAAACGCATACGCCCTTTTTGGCCAACCAAGCAACCTGGAAAGGCAAATCAGCGCTACAAAGATGTCTCGCTTCCCATCGGTCAAAAGGGCCATGCTGAAAAAAGTGTCAAAACCAGAAATGCAGGACAGGCCATGGAGAAATGGGAGCCTTGCTACACTGATGGGCGGGATGTAAATTGTCAACAGCCACTCTGGAGAAGCGTACGGTGAGTCCTGAAACGTCTAAAAAGCAAAGCTTAGAGAGCATAGGGCACTTCCACTCATGGGGGTATAAATTGGGAAAATTAAAAATCAGCAAGACACAAGCACCCCAAAGTTTAGGACTGCTCTGTTGACAAGGACCTCCACTTCATTCCACCTTCAATATCCCAGGAAAGAGAAAAATGGATAAAGAAGTTGTGGTCCTTATGTACAATGGAATATCACTCAGCCATGAAATCAATGTCATAAGGCTAGTAGCAGCATGATGAGTGGATTTAGGTACGACGATTCTAAGTGAAATAAGTCACACAGAAAAGGACACTTCTCATAAGGTATCACTGATAGAGGGAATGTAAAAACCGTTACACTTGAACTGAATTACAAAACAGAACAGAGTCACACATGCAGAAAACACACTATGGCTGCTTCACGGGAAAGGTGAGGTGGGGTGATACATAAAACAAGGGATTCAAATTAGCTCAGATACCGTTCCATAAACCCAATATGTAATAGACAAGACCTACTCCTTGCTCAGAGAACTGGACTCAACACGCCCTATTCACCGCACAAGAATATATCTGACTAGTAATAATCTTAAAACCTATGTATAGATATCTCTCTGTTAGTGTGTCAAGTGGGTGTAAAGCGGCATAAACACAGAAGTGAAAAGCAGCTAAACCCCATTATAAAAATAAATTACTTTGAATAACCCATGAAACAAAGACAGTGAAAGAGAGCGAAATTCTTACACAATTCGTTCAGGGGCTGTGATGCAACCTGGATTGACCATATCTAGACCCACAGCTGGATGAGACATAAGAGTGGACACTCTTGGGGCTGAGAGGTTTGGTGAGGTTGGGTGAGCAAACGCAGACCCTTTACAGTAATACTGCATGGTACCCATCGCATGGGTCACAAATCTCCAGGTTCAAGGGCATCTTCCTACATCGAAAACATGCATGAGAAACCCAGAAGATGGTACACCGTGTGATGTGGAAAGGTTTCTAAAACGCACCTCATTTCTCATCTCCTTGTGGCCGGGTTCGCTATTCCAGCCACTTTACTAGCAATCTCCCTACTTGGAGCATCAGCACCTTTAACCTCCTGTTCCGTACAGGTTGCAATTTGTCCTGAGGATGAACTGGAAGACGTGGAACCAATGAGAGACTAGCTCTTGGTGTTGGGACAGGCACAGGTCACTCTATTTTCCCATCAGGAAGAAGAATTAACCACAGGCTCAGCCTGCCCCCGAAACCAGAACAGGGCCTGAAGGCATCCTGCGCTTTTGCGGCCAGCTCCCTAAAAAGCGAGTTGTAAAATGGAGGTTCAGGGCACTGCAATTCACAAACCTGCAGAGTTATAAATGATAACTCTCGTCCACAAATATATTGAGGGAAGGCAAAGAAGAGGATTTGAAATCAAGGCAGAATTGCAGGAAACAGATTTCAGGAGGTAGATTCGAATCGCCTTTAAAGCACATGAAAAGCGGCAAAACGTTGACAATGATGCCCTTGGCCAAAAAGGGCGTATGCGTTTTTTCCTGAATATATTCAGGAAAAAACGCATACGCCCTTTTTGGCCAACCAAGCAACCTGGAAAGGCAAATCAGCGCTACAAAGATGTCTCGCTTCCCATCGGTCAAAAGGGCCATGCTGAAAAAAGTGTCAAAACCAGAAATGCAGGACAGGCCATGGAGAAATGGGAGCCTTGCTACACTGATGGGCGGGATGTAAATTGTCAACAGCCACTCTGGAGAAGTGTACGGTGAGTCCTGAAACGTCTAAAAAGCAAAGCTTAGAGAGCATAGGGCACTTCCACTCATGGGGGTATAAATTGGGAAAATTAAAAATCAGCAAGACACAAGCACCCCAAAGTTTAGGGCTGCTCTGTTGACAAGGACCTCCACTTCATTCCACCTTCAATATCCCAGGAAAGAGAAAAATGGATAAAGAAGTTGTGGTCCTTATGTACAATGGAATATCACTCAGCCATGAAATCAATGTCATAAGGCTAGTAGCAGCATGATGAGTGGATTTAGGTACGACGATTCTAAGTGAAATAAGTCACACAGAAAAGGACACTTCTCATAAGGTATCACTGATAGAGGGAATGTAAAAACCGTTACACTTGAACTGAATTACAAAACAGAACAGAGTCACACATGCAGAAAACACACTATGGCTGCTTCACGGGAAAGGTGAGGTGGGGTGATACATAAAACAAGGGTTTCAAATTAGCTCAGATACCGTTCCATAAACCCAATATGTAATAGACAAGACCTACTCCTTGCTCAGAGAACTGGACTCAACACGCCCTATTCACCGCACAAGAATATATCTGACTAGTAATAATCTTAAAAGCTATGTATTGATATCTCTCTGTTAGTGTGTCAAGTGGGTGTAAAGCGGCATAAACACAGAAGTGAAAAGCAGCTAAACCCCATTATAAAAATAAATTACTTTGAATAACCCATGAAACAAAGACAGTGAAAGAGAGCGAAATTCTTACACAATTCGTTCAGGGGCTGTGATGCAACCTGGATTGACCATATCTAGACCCACAGCTGGATGAGACATAAGGGTGGACACTCTTGGGGCTGAGAGGTTTGGTGAGGTTGGGTGAGCAAACGCAGACCCTTTACAGTAATACTGCATGGTACCCATCGAATGGGTCACAAATCTCCAGGTTCAAGGGCATCTTCCTACATCGAAAACATGCATGAGAAACCCAGAAGATGGTACACCGTGTGATGTGGAAAGGTTTCTAAAACGCACCTCATTTCTCATCTTCTTGCGCCCGTGTTCGCTATTCCAGCCGCTTTACTAGCAATCTCCCTACTTGGAGCATCAGCACCTTTAACCTCCTGTTCCGTACAGGTTGCAATTTGTCCTGAGGATGAACTGGAAGACGTGGAACCAATGAGAGACTAGCTCTTGGTGTTGGGACAGGCACAGGTCACTCTATTTTCCCATCAGGAAGAAGAATTAACCACAGGCTCAGCCTGCCCCCGGAACCAGAACAGGGCCTGAAGCCATCCTGCGCTTTTGCGGCCAGCTCCCTAAAAAGCGAGTTGTAAAATGGAGGTTCAGGGCACTGCAATTCACAAACCTGCAGACTTATAAATGATAACTCTCGTCCACAAATATATTGAGGGAAGGCAAAGAAGAGGATTTGAAATCAAGGCAGAATTGCAGGAAACAGATTTCAGGAGGTAGATTCGAATCGCCTTTAAAGCACATGAAAAGCGGCAAAACGTTGACAATGATGCCCTTGGCCAAAAAGGGCGTATGCGTTTTTTCCTGAATATATTCAGGAAAAAACGCATACGCCCTTTTTGGCCAACCAAGCAACCTGGAAAGGCAAATCAGCGCTACAAAGATGTCTCGCTTCCCATCGGTCAAAAGGGCCATGCTGAAAAAAGTGTCAAAACCAGAAACGCAGGACAGGCCATGGAGAAATGGGAGCCTTGCTACACTGATGGGCGGGATGTAAATTGTCAACAGCCTCTCTGGAGAAGTGTACGGTGAGTCCTGAAACGTCTAAAAAGCAAAGCTTAGAGAGCATAGGGCACTTCCACTCATGGGGGTATAAATTGGGAAAATGAAAAATCAGCAAGACACAAGCACCCCAAAGTTTAGGGCTGCTCTGTTGACAAGGACCTCCACTTCATTCCACCTTCAATATCCCAGGAAAGAGAAAAATGGATAAAGAAGTTGTGGTCCTTATGTACAATGGAATATCACTCAGCCGTGAAATCAATGTCATAAGGCTAGCAGAAGCATGATGAGTGGATTTAGGTACGACGACTCTAAGTGAAATAAGTCACACAGAAAAGGACACTTCTCATAAGGTATCACTTATAGAGGGAATGTAAAAACCGTTACACTTGAACTGAATTACAAAACAGAACAGAGTCACACATGCAGAAAACACACTATGGCTGCTTCACGGGAAAGGTGAGGTGGGGTGATACATAAAACAAGGGTTTCAAATTAGCTCAGATACCGTTCCATAAACCCAATATGTAATAGACAAGACCTACTCCTTGCTCAGAGAACTGGACTCAACACGCCCTATTCACCGCACAAGAATATATCTGACTAGTAATAATCTTAAAACCTATGTATTGATATCTCTCTGTTAGTGTGTCAAGTGGGTAAAAAGCGGCATAAACACAGCAGTGAAAAGCAGCTAAACCCCATTATAAAAATAAATTACTTTGAAAAACCCATGAAACAAAGACAGTGAAAGAGAGCGAAATTCTTACACAATGCGTTCAGGGGCTGTGATGCAACCTGGATTGACCATATCTAGACCCACAGCTGGATGAGACATAAGGGTGGACACTGTTGCGGCTGAGAGGTTTGGTGAGGTTGGGTGAGCAAACGCAGACCCTTTAAAGTAATACTGTGTGGTACCCATCGCATGGGTCCCAAATCTCCAGGTTCAAGGGCATCTTCCTACATCGAAAACATGCATGAGAAACCCAGAAGATGGTACACCGTGTGATGGGGAAAGGTTTCTAAAACGCACCTCATTTCTCATCTCCTTGTGCTCGGGTTCGCCATTCCAGCCACTTTACTAGCAATCTCCCTCCTTGGAGCATCATCACCTTTAACCTCCTGTTCCGTACAGGTTGCAATTTGTCCTGAGGATGAACGGGAAGACGTGGAACCAATGAGAGACTAGCTCTTGGTGTTGGCACAGGCACAGGTCACTCTATTTGCCCATCAGAAAGAAGAATTAACCACAGGCTCAGCCTGCCCCCTGGAACAAGAACAGGGCCTGAAGCCATCCTGCGCTTTTGCGGCCATCTCCCAAAAACGCGAGTTGTAAAATGGAGGTTCAGGGCACTGCAATTCACAAACCTGCAGAGTTATAAATGATAACTCTCGTCCACAAATATATTGAGGGAAGGCAAAGAAGAGGATTTGAAATCAAGGCAGAATTGCAGGAAACAGATTTCAGGAGGTAGATTCGAATCGCCTTTAAAGCACATGTAAAGCGGCAAAACGTTGACAATGATGCCCTTGGCCAAAAAGGGCGTATGCGTTTTTTCCTGAATATATTCAGGAAAAAACGCATACGCCCTTTTTGGCCAACCAAGCAACCTGGAATGGCAAATCAGCGCTACAAAGATGTCTCGCTTGCCATCGGTTAAAAAGGCCATGCTGAAAAAAGTGTCAAAACTAGAAATGCAGGACAGGCCATGGAGAAATGGGAGCCTTGCTACACTGATGGGCGGGATGTAAATTGCCAACAGCCACTCTGGAGAAGCGTACGGTGAGTCCTGAAACATCTAAAAAACAAAGCTTAGAGAGCATAGGGCACTTCCACTCATGGGGTTATAAATTGGGAAAATTAAAAATCAGCAAGACACAAGCACCCCAAAGTTTAGGGCTGCTCTGTTGACAAGGACCTCCACTTCATTCCACCTTCAATATCCCAGGAAAGAGAAAAATGGATAAAGAAGTTGTGGTCCTTATGTACAATGGAATATCACTCAGCCGTGAAATCAATGTCATAAGGCTAGTAGCAGCATGATGAGTGGATTTAGGTACGACGACTCTAAGTGAAATAAGTCACACAGAAAAGGACACTTCTCATAAGGTATCACTTATAGAGGGAATGTAAAAACCGTTACACTTGAACTGAATTACAAAACAGAACAGAGTCACACATGCAGAAAACACACTATGGCTGCTTAACGGGAAAGGTGAGGTGGGGTGATACATAAAACAAGGGTTTCAAATTAGCTCAGATACCGTTCCATAAACCCAATATGTAATAGACAAGACCTACTCCTTGCTCAGAGAACTGGACTCAACACGCCCTATTCACCGCACAAGAATATATCTGACTAGTAATAATCTTAAAACCTATGTACTGATATCTCTCTGTTAGTGTGTCAAGTGGGTAAAAAGCGGCATGAACACAGCAGTGAAAAGCAGCTAAACCCCATTATAAAAATAAATTACTTTGAAAAACCCATGAAACAAAGACAGTGAAAGAGAGCGAAATTCTTACACAATGCGTTCAGGGGCTGTGATGCAACCTGGATTGACCATATCTAGACCCACAGCTGGATGAGACATAAGGGTGGACACTGTTGCGGCTGAGAGGTTTGGTGAGGTTGGGTGAGCAAACGCAGACCCTTTAAAGTAATACTGCGTGGTACCCATCGCATGGGTCCCAAATCTCCAGGTTCAAGGGCATCTTCCTACATCGAAAACATGCATGAGATACCCAGAAGATGGTACACCGTGTGATGGGGAAAGGTTTCTAAAACGCACCTCATTTCTCATCTGCTTGTGCCCGGGTTCGCCATTCCAGCCACTTTACTAGCAATCTCCCTCCTTGGAGCATCAGCACCTTAAACCTCCTGTTCCGTACAGGTTGCAATTTGTACTGAGGATGAACGGGAATACGTGGAACCAATGAAAGACTAGCTCTTGGTGTTGGGACAGGCACAGGTCACTCTATTTTCCCATCAGGAAGAAAAATTAACCACAGGCTCAGCCTGCCCCCCGGAACCAGAACAGGGCCTGAAGCCATCCTGCGCTTTTGCGGCCAGCTCCCTAAAAAGCGAGTTGTAAAATGGAGGTTCAGGGCACTGCAATTCACAAACCTGCAGACTTATAAATGATAACTCTCATCCACAAATATATTGAGGGAAGGCAAAGAAGAGGATTTGAAATCAAGGCAGAATTGCAGGAAACAGATTTCAGGAGGTAGATTCGAATCGCCTTTAAAGCACATGAAAAGCGGCAAAACGTTGACAATGATGCCCTTGGCCAAAAAGGGCGTATGCGTTTTTTCCTGAATATATTCAGGAAAAAACGCATACGCCCTTTTTGGCCAACCAAGCAACCTGGAAAGGCAAATCAGCGCTACAAAGATGTCTCGCTTCCCATCAGTCAAAAGGGCCATGCTGAAAAAAGTGTCAAAACCAGAAACGCAGGACAGGCCATGGAGAAATGGGAGCCTTGCTACACTGATGGGCGGGATGTAAATTGTCAACAGCCACTCTGGAGAAGTGTACGGTGAGTCCTGAAACGTCTAAAAAGCAAAGCTTAGAGAGCATAGGGCACTTCCACTCATGGGGGTATAAATTGGGAAAATGAAAAATCAGCAAGACACAAGCACCCCAAAGTTTAGGGCTGCTCTGTTGACAAGGACCTCCACTTCATTCCACCTTCAATATCCCAGGAAAGAGAAAAATGGATAAAGAAGTTGTGGTCCTTATGTACAATGGAATATCACTCAGCCGTGAAATCAATGTCATAAGGCTAGCAGAAGCATGATGAGTGGATTTAGGTACGACGACTCTAAGTGAAATAAGTCACACAGAAAAGGACACTTCTCATAAGGTATCACTTATAGAGGGAATGTAAAAACCGTTACACTTGAACTGAATTACAAAACAGAACAGAGTCACACATGCAGAAAACACACTATGGCTGCTTCACGGGAAAGGTGAGGTGGGGTGATACATAAAACAAGGGTTTCAAATTAGCTCAGATACCGTTCCATAAACCCAATATGTAATAGACAAGACCTACTCCTTGCTCAGAGAACTGGACTCAACACGCCCTATTCACCGCACAAGAATATATCTGACTAGTAATAATCTTAAAACCTATGTATTGATATCTCTCTGTTAGTGTGTCAAGTGGGTAAAAAGCGGCATAAACACAGCAGTGAAAAGCAGCTAAACCCCATTATAAAAATAAATTACTTTGAAAAACCCATGAAACAAAGACAGTGAAAGAGAGAGAAATTCTTACACAATGCGTTCAGGGGCTGTGATGCAACCTGGATTGACCATATCTAGACCCACAGCTGGATGAGACATAAGGGTGGACACTGTTGCGGCTGAGAGGTTTGGTGAGGTTGGGTGAGCAAACACAGACCCTTTAAAGTAATACTGCGTGGTACCCATCGCATGGGTCCCAAATCTCCAGGTTCCAGGGCATCTTCCTACATCGAAAACATGCATGAGATACCCAGAAGATGGTACACCGTGTGATGGGGAAAGGTTTCTAAAACGCACCTCATTTCTCATCTGCTTGTTCCCGGGTTCGCCATTCCAGCCACTTTACTAGCAATCTCCCTCCTTGGAGCATCAGCACCTTTAACCTCCTGTTCCGTACAGGTTGCAATTTGTCCTGAGGATGAACGGGAAGACGTGGAACCAATGAAAGACTAGCTCTTGGTGTTGGGACAGGCACAGGTCACTCTATTTTCCCATCAGGAAGAAGAATTAACCACAGGCTCAGCCTGCCCCCCGGAACCAGAACAGGGCCTGAAGCCATCCTGCGCTTTTGCGGCCAGCTCCCTAAAAAGCGAGTTGTAAAATGGAGGTTCAGGGCACTGCAATTCACAAACCTGCAGACTTATAAATGATAACTCTCATCCACAAATATATTGAGGGAAGGCAAAGAAGAGGATTTGAAATCAAGGCAGAATTGCAGGAAACAGATTTCAGGAGGTAGATTCGAATCGCCTTTAAAGCACATGAAAAGCGGCAAAACGTTGACAATGATGCCCTTGGCCAAAAAGGGCGTATGCGTTTTTTCCTGAATATATTCAGGAAAAAACGCATACGCCCTTTTTGGCCAACCAAGCAACCTGGAAAGGCAAATCAGCGCTACAAAGATGTCTCGCTTCCCATCGGTCAAAAGGGCCATGCAGAAAAAAGTGTCAAAACCAGAAATGCAGGACAGGCCATGGAGAAATGGGAGCCTTGCTACACTGATGGGCGGGATGTAAATTGTCAACAGCCACTCTGGAGAAGTGTACGGTGAGTCCTGAAACGTCTGAAAAGCAAAGCTTAGAGAGCATAGGGCACTTCCACTCATGGGGGTATAAATTGGGAAAATTAAAATTCAGCAAGACACAAGCACCCCAAAGTTTAGGACTGCTCTGTTGACAAGGACCTCCACTTCATGCCACCTTCAATATCCCAGGAAAGAGAAAAATGGATAAAGAAGTTGTGGTCCTTATGTACAATGGAATATCACTCAGCCATGAAATCAATGTCATAAGGCTAGTAGCAGCATGATGAGTGGATTTAGGTACGACGATTCTAAGTGAAATAAGTCACACAGAAAAGGACACTTCTCATAAGGTATCACTTATAGAGGGAATGTAAAAACCGTTACACTTGAACTGAATTACAAAACAGAACAGAGTCACACATGCAGAAAACACACTATGGCTGCTTAACGGGAAAGGTGAGGTGGGGTGATACATAAAACAAGGGTTTCAAATTAGCTCAGATACCGTTCCATAAACCCAATATGTAATAGACAAGACCTACTCCTTGCTCAGAGAACTGGACTCAACACGCCCTATTCACCGCACAAGAATATATCTGACTAGTAATAATCTTAAAACCTATGTATTGATATCTCTCTGTTAGTGTGTCAAGTGGGTGTAAAGCGGCATAAACACAGCAGTGAAAAGCAGCTAAACCCCATTATAAAAATAAATTACTTTGAAAAACCCATGAAACAAAGACAGTGAAAGAGAGCGAAATTCTTACACAATGCGTTCAGGGGCTGTGATGCAACCTGGATTGACCATATCTAGACCCACAGCTGGATGAGACATAAGGGTGGACACTGTTGCGGCTGAGAGGTTTGGTGAGGTTGGGTGAGCAAACGCAGACCCTTTAAAGTAATACTGTGTGGTACCCATCGCATGGGTCCCAAATCTCCAGGTTCAAGGGCATCTTCCTACATCGAAAACATGCATGAGAAACCCAGAAGATGGTACACCGTGTGATGGGGAAAGGTTTCTAAAACGCACCTCATTTCTCATCTCCTTGTGCTCGGGTTCGCCATTCCAGCCACTTTACTAGCAATCTCCCTCCTTGGAGCATCATCACCTTTAACCTCCTGTTCCGTACAGGTTGCAATTTGTCCTGAGGATGAACGGGAAGACGTGGAACCAATGAGAGACTAGCTCTTGGTGTTGGCACAGGCACAGGTCACTCTATTTGCCCATCAGAAAGAAGAATTAACCACAGGCTCAGCCTGCCCCCTGGAACAAGAACAGGGCCTGAAGCCATCCTGCGCTTTTGCGGCCATCTCCCAAAAACGCGAGTTGTAAAATGGAGGTTCAGGGCACTGCAATTCACAAACCTGCAGAGTTATAAATGATAACTCTCGTCCACAAATATATTGAGGGAAGGCAAAGAAGAGGATTTGAAATCAAGGCAGAATTGCAGGAAACAGATTTCAGGAGGTAGATTCGAATCGCCTTTAAAGCACATGTAAAGCGGCAAAACGTTGACAATGATGCCCTTGGCCAAAAAGGGCGTATGCGTTTTTTCCTGAATATATTCAGGAAAAAACGCATACGCCCTTTTTGGCCAACCAAGCAACCTGGAATGGCAAATCAGCGCTACAAAGATGTCTCGCTTGCCATCGGTTAAAAAGGCCATGCTGAAAAAAGTGTCAAAACTAGAAATGCAGGACAGGCCATGGAGAAATGGGAGCCTTGCTACACTGATGGGCGGGATGTAAATTGCCAACAGCCACTCTGGAGAAGCGTACGGTGAGTCCTGAAACATCTAAAAAACAAAGCTTAGAGAGCATAGGGCACTTCCACTCATGGGGTTATAAATTGGGAAAATTAAAAATCAGCAAGACACAAGCACCCCAAAGTTTAGGGCTGCTCTGTTGACAAGGACCTCCACTTCATTCCACCTTCAATATCCCAGGAAAGAGAAAAATGGATAAAGAAGTTGTGGTCCTTATGTACAATGGAATATCACTCAGCCGTGAAATCAATGTCATAAGGCTAGTAGCAGCATGATGAGTGGATTTAGGTACGACGACTCTAAGTGAAATAAGTCACACAGAAAAGGACACTTCTCATAAGGTATCACTGATAGAGGGAATGTAAAAACCGTTACACTTGAACTGAATTACAAAACAGAACAGAGTCACACATGCAGAAAACACACTATGGCTGCTTAACGGGAAAGGTGAGGTGGGGTGATACATAAAACAAGGGTTTCAAATTAGCTCAGATACCGTTCCATAAACCCAATATGTAATAGACAAGACCTACTCCTTGCTCAGAGAACTGGACTCAACACGCCCTATTCACCGCACAAGAATATATCTGACTAGTAATAATCTTAAAACCTATGTACTGATATCTCTCTGTTAGTGTGTCAAGTGGGTAAAAAGCGGCATGAACACAGCAGTGAAAAGCAGCTAAACCCCATTATAAAAATAAATTACTTTGAAAAACCCATGAAACAAAGACAGTGAAAGAGAGCGAAATTCTTACACAATGCGTTCAGGGGCTGTGATGCAACCTGGATTGACCATATCTAGACCCACAGCTGGATGAGACATAAGGGTGGACACTGTTGCGGCTGAGAGGTTTGGTGAGGTTGGGTGAGCAAACGCAGACCCTTTAAAGTAATACTGCGTGGTACCCATCGCATGGGTCCCAAATCTCCAGGTTCAAGGGCATCTTCCTACATCGAAAACATGCATGAGATACCCAGAAGATGGTACACCGTGTGATGGGGAAAGGTTTCTAAAACGCACCTCATTTCTCATCTGCTTGTGCCCGGGTTCGCCATTCCAGCCACTTTACTAGCAATCTCCCTCCTTGGAGCATCAGCACCTTAAACCTCCTGTTCCGTACAGGTTGCAATTTGTACTGAGGATGAACGGGAATACGTGGAACCAATGAAAGACTAGCTCTTGGTGTTGGGACAGGCACAGGTCACTCTATTTTCCCATCAGGAAGAAAAATTAACCACAGGCTCAGCCTGCCCCCCGGAACCAGAACAGGGCCTGAAGCCATCCTGCGCTTTTGCGGCCAGCTCCCTAAAAAGCGAGTTGTAAAATGGAGGTTCAGGGCACTGCAATTCACAAACCTGCAGACTTATAAATGATAACTCTCATCCACAAATATATTGAGGGAAGGCAAAGAAGAGGATTTGAAATCAAGGCAGAATTGCAGGAAACAGATTTCAGGAGGTAGATTCGAATCGCCTTTAAAGCACATGAAAAGCGGCAAAACGTTGACAATGATGCCCTTGGCCAAAAAGGGCGTATGCGTTTTTTCCTGAATATATTCAGGAAAAAACGCATACGCCCTTTTTGGCCAACCAAGCAACCTGGAAAGGCAAATCAGCGCTACAAAGATGTCTCGCTTCCCATCGGTCAAAAGGGCCATGCTGAAAAAAGTGTCAAAACCAGAAACGCAGGACAGGCCATGGAGAAATGGGAGCCTTGCTACACTGATGGGCGGGATGTAAATTGTCAACAGCCACTCTGGAGAAGTGTACGGTGAGTCCTGAAACGTCTAAAAAGCAAAGCTTAGAGAGCATAGGGCACTTCCACTCATGGGGGTATAAATTGGGAAAATGAAAAATCAGCAAGACACAAGCACCCCAAAGTTTAGGGCTGCTCTGTTGACAAGGACCTCCACTTCATTCCACCTTCAATATCCCAGGAAAGAGAAAAATGGATAAAGAAGTTGTGGTCCTTATGTACAATGGAATATCACTCAGCCGTGAAATCAATGTCATAAGGCTAGCAAAAGCATGATGAGTGGATTTAGGTACGACGACTCTAAGTGAAATAAGTCACACAGAAAAGGACACTTCTCATAAGGTATCACTTATAGAGGGAATGTAAAAACCGTTACACTTGAACTGAATTACAAAACAGAACAGAGTCACACATGCAGAAAACACACTATGGCTGCTTCACGGGAAAGGTGAGGTGGGGTGATACATAAAACAAGGGTTTCAAATTAGCTCAGATACCGTTCCATAAACCCAATATGTAATAGACAAGACCTACTCCTTGCTCAGAGAACTGGACTCAACACGCCCTATTCACCGCACAAGAATATATCTGACTAGTAATAATCTTAAAACCTATGTATTGATATCTCTCTGTTAGTGTGTCAAGTGGGTAAAAAGCGGCATAAACACAGCAGTGAAAAGCAGCTAAACCCCATTATAAAAATAAATTACTTTGAAAAACCCATGAAACAAAGACAGTGAAAGAGAGAGAAATTCTTACACAATGCGTTCAGGGGCTGTGATGCAACCTGGATTGACCATATCTAGACCCACAGCTGGATGAGACATAAGGGTGGACACTGTTGCGGCTGAGAGGTTTGGTGAGGTTGGGTGAGCAAACACAGACCCTTTAAAGTAATACTGCGTGGTACCCATCGCATGGGTCCCAAATCTCCAGGTTCCAGGGCATCTTCCTACATCGAAAACATGCATGAGATACCCAGAAGATGGTACACCGTGTGATGGGGAAAGGTTTCTAAAACGCACCTCATTTCTCATCTGCTTGTTCCCGGGTTCGCCATTCCAGCCACTTTACTAGCAATCTCCCTCCTTGGAGCATCAGCACCTTTAACCTCCTGTTCCGTACAGGTTGCAATTTGTCCTGAGGATGAACGGGAAGACGTGGAACCAATGAAAGACTAGCTCTTGGTGTTGGGACAGGCACAGGTCACTCTATTTTCCCATCAGGAAGAAGAATTAACCACAGGCTCAGCCTGCCCCCCGGAACCAGAACAGGGCCTGAAGCCATCCTGCGCTTTTGCGGCCAGCTCCCTAAAAAGCGAGTTGTAAAATGGAGGTTCAGGGCACTGCAATTCACAAACCTGCAGACTTATAAATGATAACTCTCATCCACAAATATATTGAGGGAAGGCAAAGAAGAGGATTTGAAATCAAGGCAGAATTGCAGGAAACAGATTTCAGGAGGTAGATTCGAATCGCCTTTAAAGCACATGAAAAGCGGCAAAACGTTGACAATGATGCCCTTGGCCAAAAAGGGCGTATGCGTTTTTTCCTGAATATATTCAGGAAAAAACGCATACGCCCTTTTTGGCCAACCAAGCAACCTGGAAAGGCAAATCAGCGCTACAAAGATGTCTCGCTTCCCATCGGTCAAAAGGGCCATGCAGAAAAAAGTGTCAAAACCAGAAATGCAGGACAGGCCATGGAGAAATGGGAGCCTTGCTACACTGATGGGCGGGATGTAAATTGTCAACAGCCACTCTGGAGAAGTGTACGGTGAGTCCTGAAACGTCTGAAAAGCAAAGCTTAGAGAGCATAGGGCACTTCCACTCATGGGGGTATAAATTGGGAAAATTAAAATTCAGCAAGACACAAGCACCCCAAAGTTTAGGACTGCTCTGTTGACAAGGACCTCCACTTCATGCCACCTTCAATATCCCAGGAAAGAGAAAAATGGATAAAGAAGTTGTGGTCCTTATGTACAATGGAATATCACTCAGCCATGAAATCAATGTCATAAGGCTAGTAGCAGCATGATGAGTGGATTTAGGTACGACGATTCTAAGTGAAATAAGTCACACAGAAAAGGACACTTCTCATAAGGTATCACTTATAGAGGGAATGTAAAAACCGTTACACTTGAACTGAATTACAAAACAGAACAGAGTCACACATGCAGAAAACACACTATGGCTGCTTAACGGGAAAGGTGAGGTGGGGTGATACATAAAACAAGGGTTTCAAATTAGCTCAGATACCGTTCCATAAACCCAATATGTAATAGACAAGACCTACTCCTTGCTCAGAGAACTGGACTCAACACGCCCTATTCACCGCACAAGAATATATCTGACTAGTAATAATCTTAAAACCTATGTATTGATATCTCTCTGTTAGTGTGTCAAGTGGGTGTAAAGCGGCATAAACACAGCAGTGAAAAGCAGCTAAACCCCATTATAAAAATCAATTACTTTGAAAAACCCATGAAACAAAGACAGTGAAAGAGAGAGAAATTCTTACACAATGCGTTCAGGGGCTGTGATGCAACCTGGATTGACCATATCTAGACCCACAGCTGGATGAGACATAAGGGTGGACACTGTTGCGGCTGAGAGGTTTGGTGAGGTTGGGTGAGCAAACGCAGCCCCTTTAAAGTAATACTGCGTGGTACCCATCGCATGGGTCCCAAATCTCCAGGTTCAAGGGCATCTTCCTACATCGAAAACATGCATGAGAAACCCAGAAGATGGTACACCGTGTGATGGGGAAAGGTTTCTAAAATGCACCTCATTTCTCATCTCCTTGTGCTCGGGTTCACCATTCCAGCCACTTTACTAGCAATCTCCCTCCTTGGAGCATCATCACCTTTAACCTCCTGTTCCGTACAGGTTGCAATTTGTCCTGAGGATGAACGGGAAGACGTGGAACCAATGAGAGACTAGCTCTTGGTGTTGGGACAGGCATAGGTCACTCTATTTTCCCATCAGGAAGAAGAATTAACCACAGGCTCAGCCTGCCCCCCGGAACAAGAACAGGGCCTGAAGCCATCCTGCGCTTTTGCGGCCATCTCCCAAAAACGCGAGTTGTAAAATGGAGGTTCAGGGCACTGCAATTCACAAACCTGCAGAGTTATAAATGATAACTCTCGTCCACAAATATATTGAGGGAAGGCAAAGAAGAGGATTTGAAATCAAGGCAGAATTGCAGGAAACAGATTTCAGGAGGTAGATTCGAATCGCCTTTAAAGCACATGAAAAGCGGCAAAACGTTGACAATGATGCCCTTGGCCAAAAAGGGCGTATGCGTTTTTCCCTGAATATATTCAGGAAAAAACGCATACGCCCTTTTTGGCCAACCAAGCAACCTGGAAAGCCAAATCAGCGCTACAAAGATGTCTCGCTTCCCATCGGTTAAAAAGGCCATGCTGAAAAAAGTATCAAAACCAGAAATGCAGGACAGGCCATGGAGAAATGGGAGCCTTGCTACACTGATGGGCGGGATGTAAATTGCCAACAGCCACTCTGGAGAAGCGTACGGTGAGTCCTGAAACATCTACAAAACACAGCTTAGAGAGCATAGGGCACTTCCACTCATGGGGGTATAAATTGGGAAAATTAAAAATCAGCAAGACACAAGCACCCCAAAGTTTAGGGCTGCTCTGTTGACAAGGACCTCCACTTCATTCCACCTTCAATATCCCAGGAAAGAGAAAAATGGATAAAGAAGTTGTGGTCCTTATATACAATGGAATATCACTCAGCCGTGAAATCAATGTCATAAGGCTAGTAGCAGCATGATGAGTGGATTTAGGTACGACGATTCTAAGTGAAATAAGTCACACAGAAAAGGACACTTCTCATAAGGTATCACTGATAGAGGGAATGTAAAAACCGTTACACTTGAACTGAATTACAAAACAGAACAGAGTCACACATGCAGAAAACACACTATGGCTGCTTAACGGGAAAGGTGAGGTGGGGTGATACATAAAACAAGGGTTTCAAATTAGCTCAGATACCGTTCCATAAAACCAATATGTAATAGACAAGACCTACTCCTTGCTCAGAGAACTGGACTCAACATGCCCTATTCACCGCACAAGAATATATCTGACTAGTAATAATCTTAAAACTTATGTATTGATATCTCTCTGTTAGTGTGTCAAGTGGGTGTAAAGCGGCATAAACACAGCAGTGAAAAGCAGCTAAACCCCATTATAAAAATAAATTACTTTGAAAAACCCATGAAACAAAGACAGTGAAAGAGAGAGAAATTCTTATACAATGCGTTCACGGGCTGTGATGCAACCTGGATTGACCATATCTAGACCCACAGCTGGATGAGACATAAGGGTGGACACTCTTGGGGCTGAGAGGTTTGGTGAGGTTGGGTGAGCAAACGCAGACCCTTTAAAGTAATACTGCGTGGTACCCATCGCATGGGTCCCAAATCTCCAGGTTCAAGGTCATCTTCCTACATCGAAAACATGCATGAGAAACCCAGAAGATGGTACACCGTGTGATGTGGAAAGGTTTCTAAAACGCACCTCATTTCTCATCTCCTTGTGCCCGGGTTCGCTATTCCAGCCGCTTTACTAGCAATCTCCCTACTTGGAGCATCAGCACCTTTAACCTCCTGCTCCGTACAGGTTGCAATTTGTCCTGAGGGTGAACGGGAAGACGTGGAACCAATGAGAGACTAGCTCTTGGTGTTGGGACAGGCACAGGTCACTCTATTTTCCCATCAGGAAGAAGAATTAACCACAGGCTCAGCCTGCCCCCGGAACCAGAAGAGGGCCTGAAAGCATCCTGCGCTTTTGCGGCCAGCTCCCTAAAAAGCGAGTTGCAAAATGGAGGTTCAGGGCACTGCAATTCACAAACCTGCAGAGTTATAAATGATAACTCTCGTCCACAAATATATTGAGGGAAGGCAAAGAAGAGGATTTGAAATCAAGGCAGAATTGCAGGAAACAGATTTCAGGAGGTAGATTCGAATCGCCTTTAAAGCACATGAAAAGCGGCAAAACGTTGACAATGATGCCCTTGGCCAAAAAGGGCGTATGCGTTTTTTCCTGAATATATTCAGGAAAAAACGCATACGCCCTTTTTGGCCAACCAAGCAACCTGGAAAGGCAAATCAGCGCTACAAAGATGTCTCGCTTCCCATCGGTCAAAAGGGCCATGCTGAAAAAAGTGTCAAAACCAGAAATGCAGGACAGGCCATGGAGAAATGGGAGCCTTGCTACACTGATGGGCGGGATGTAAATTGTCAACAGCCACTCTGGAGAAGTGTACGGTGAGTCCTGAAACGTCTGAAAAGCAAAGCTTAGAGAGCATAGGGCACATCCACTCATGTGGGTATAAATTGGGAAAATTAAAATTCAGCAAGACACAAGCACCCCAAAGTTTAGGACTGCTCTGTTGACAAGTACCTCCACTTCATTCCACCTTCAATATCCCAGGAAAGAGAAAAATGGATAAAGAAGTTGTGGTCCTTATGTACAATGGAATATCACTCAGCCGTGAAATCAATGTCATAAGGCTAGTAGCAGCATGATGAGTGGATTTAGGTACGACGACTCTAAGTGAAATAAGTCACACAGAAAAGGACACTTCTCATAAGCTATCACTGATAGAGGGAATGTAAAAACCGTTACACTTGAACTGAATTACAAAACAGAACAGAGTCACACATGCAGAAAACACACTATGGCTGCTTAACGGGAAAGGTGAGGTGGGGTGATACATAAAACAAGGGTTTCAAATTAGCTCAGATACCGTTCCATAAACCCAATATGTAATAGACAAGACCTACTCCTTGCTCAGAGAACTGGACTCAACACGCCCTATTCACCGCACAAGAATATATCTGACTAGTAATAATCTTAAAACCTATGTATTGATATCTCTCTGTTAGTGTGTCAATTGGGTGAAAAGCGGCATAAACACAGCAGTGAAAAGCAGCTAAACCCCATTATAAAAATAAATTACTTTGAAAAACCCATGAAACAAAGTCAGTGAAAGAGAGCGAAATTCTTACACAATGCGTTCAGGGGCTGTGATGCAACCTGGATTGACCATATCTAGACCCACAGCTGGATGAGACCTAAGGGTGGACACTGTTGCGGCTGAGAGGTTTGGTGAGGTTGGGTGAGCAAACGCAGCCCCTTTAAAGTAATACTGCGTGGTACCCATCGCATGGGTCCCAAATCTCCAGGTTCAAGGGCATCTTCCTACATCGAAAACATGCATGAGAAACCCAGAAGATGGTACACCGTGTGATGGGGAAAGGTTTCTAAAACGCACCTCATTTCTCATCTCCTTGTGCTCGGGTTCACCATTCCAGCCACTTTACTAGCAATCTCCCTCCTTGGAGCATCATCACCTTTAACCTCCTGTTCCGTACAGGTTGCAATTTGTCCTGAGGATGAACGGGAAGACGTGGAACCAATGAGAGACTAGCTCTTGGTGTTGGCACAGGCACAGGTCACTCTATTTTCCCATCAGGAAGAAGAATTAACCACAGGCTCAGCCTGCCCCCTGGAACAAGAACAGGGCCTGAAGCCATCCTGCGCTTTTGCGGCCATCTCCCAAAAACGCGAGTTGTAAAATGGAGGTTCAGGGCACTGCAATTCACAAACCTGCAGAGTTATAAATGATAACTGTCGTCCACAAATATATTGAGGGAAGGCAAAGAAGAGGATTTGAAATCAAGGCAGAATTGCAGGAAACAGATTTCAGGAGGTAGATTCGAATCGCCTTTAAAGCACATGAAAAGCGGCAAAACGTTGACAATGATGCCCTTGGCCAAAAAGGGCGTATGCGTTTTTTCCTGAATATATTCAGGAAAAAACGCATACGCCCTTTTTGGCCAACCAAGCAACCTGGAAAGGCAAATCAGAGCTACAAAGATGTCTCGCTTCCCATCGGTCAAAAGGGCCATGCTGAAAAAAGTGTCAAAACCAGAAATGCAGGACAGGCCATGGAGAAATGGGAGCCTTGCTACACTGATGGGCGGGATGTAAATTGTCAACAGCCACTCTGGAGAAGTGTACGGTGAGTCCTGAAACGTCTAAAAAGCAAAGCTAAGAGAGCATAGGGCACTTCCACTCATGGGGGTATAAATTGGGAAAATTAAAAATCAGCAAGACACAAGCACCCCAAAGTTTAGGGCTGCTCTGTTGACAAGGACCTCCACTTCATTCCACCTTCAATATCCCAGGAAAGAGAAAAATGGATAAAGAAGTTGTGGTCCTTATGTACAATGGAATATCACTCAGCCATGAAATCACTGTCATAAGGCTAGTAGCAGCATGATGAGTGGATTTAGGTACGACGATTCTAAGTGAAATAAGTCACACAGAAAAGGACACTTCTCATAAGGTATCACTTATAGAGGGAATGTAAAAACCGTTACACTTGAACTGAATCAGAAAACAGAACAGAGTCAAACATGCAGAAAACACACTATGGCTGCTTAACGGGAAAGGTGAGGTGGGGTGATACATAAAACAAGGGATTCAAATTAGCTCAGATACCGTTCCATAAAACCAATATGTAATAGACAAGACCTACTCTTTGCTCAGAGAACTGGACTCAACACGCCCTATTCACCACACAAGAATATATCTGACTAGTAATAATCTTAAAACCTATGTATTGATATCTCTCTGTTAGTGTGTCAAGTGGGTAAAAAGCGGCATAAACACAGCAGTGAAAAGCAGCTAAACCCCATTATAAAAATAAATTACTTTGAAAAACCCATGAAACAAAGACAGTGAAAGAGAGCGAAATTCTTACACAATGCGTTCAGGGGCTGTGATGCAACCTGGATTGACCATATCTAGACCCACAGCTGGATGAGACCTAAGGGTGGACACTGTTGCGGCTGAGAGGTTTGGTGAGGTTGGGTGAGCAAACGCAGACCCTTTAAAGTAATACTGCGTGGTACCCATCGCATGGGTCCCAAATCTCCAGGTTCAAGGGCATCTTCCTACATCGAAAACATGCATGAGATACCCAGAAGATGGTACACCGTGTGATGGGGAAAGGTTTCTAAAACGCACCTCATTTCTCATTTGCTTGTGCCCGGGTTCGCCATTCCAGCCACTTTACTAGCAATCTCCCTCCTTGGAGCATCAGCACCTTTAACCTCCTGTTCCGTACAGGTTGCAATTTGTACTGAGGATGAACGGGAAGACGTGGAACCAATGAAAGACTAGCTCTTGGTGTTGGGACAGGCACAGGTCACTCTATTTTCCCATCAGGAAGAAGAATTAACCACAGGCTCAGCCTGCCCCCCGGAACCAGAACAGGGGCTGAAGCCATCCTGCGCTTTTGCGGCCAGCTCCCTAAAAAGCGAGTTGTAAAATGGAGGTTCAGGGCACTGCAATTCACAAACCTGCAGAGTTATAAATGATAACTCTCATCCACAAATATATTGAGGGAAGGCAAAGAAGAGGATTTGAAATCAAGGCAGAATTGCAGGAAACAGATTTCAGGAGGTAGATTCGAATCGCCTTTAAAGCACATGAAAACCGGCAAAACGTTGACAATGATGCCCTTGGCCAAAAAGGGCGTATGCGTTTTTTCCTGAATATATTCAGGAAAAAACGCCTACGCCCTTTTTGGCCAACCAAGCAACCTGGAAAGGCAAATCAGAGCTACAAAGATGTCTCGCTTCCCATCGGTCAAAAGGGCCATGCTGAAAAAAGTGTCAAAACCAGAAATGCAGGACAGGCCATGGAGAAATGGGAGCCTTGCTACACTGATGGGCGGGATGTAAATTGTCAACAGCCACTCTGGAGAAGTGTACGGTGAGTCCTGAAACGTCTAAAAAGCAAAGCTTAGAGAGCATAGGGCACTTCCACTCATGGGGTTATAAATTGGGAAAATTAAAAATCAGCAAGACACAAGCACCCCAAAGTTTAGGGCTGCTCTGTTGACAAGGACCTCCACTTCATTCCACCTTCAATATCCCAGGAAAGAGAAAAATGGATAAAGAAGTTGTGGTCCTTATGTACAATGGAATATCACTCAGCCGTGAAATCAATGTCATAAGGCTAGTACCAGCATGATGAGTGGATTTATGTACGACGACTCTAAGTGAAATAAGTCACACAGAAAAGGGCACTTCTCATAAGGTATCACTGATAGAGGGAATGTAAAAACCGTTACACTTGAACTGAATTACAAAACAGAACAGAGTCACACATGCAGAAAACACACTATGGCTGCTTAACGGGAAAGGTGAGGTGGGGTGATACATAAAACAAGGGTTTCAAATTAGCTCAGATACCGTTCCATAAACCCAATATGTAATAGACAAGACCTACTCCTTGCTCAGAGAACTGGACTCAACACGCCCTATTCACCGCACAAGAATATATCTGACTAGTAATAATCGTAAAACCTATGTATTGATATCTCTCTGTTAGTGTGTCAAGTGGGTAAAAAGCGGCATAAACACAGCAGTGAAAAGCAGCTAAACCCCATTATAAAAATAAATTACTTTGAAAAACCCATGAAACAAAGACAGTGAAAGAGAGAGAAATTCTTACACAATGCGTTCAGGGGCTGTGATGCAACCTGGATTGACCATATCTAGACCCACAGCTGGATGAGACATAAGGGTGGACACTGTTGCGGCTGAGAAGTTTGGTGAGGTTGGGTGAGCAAACGCAGACCCTTTAAAGTAGTACTGCGTGGTACCCATTGCATGGGTCCCAAATCTCCAGGTTCAAGGGCATCTTCCTACATCGAAAACATGCATGAGATACCCAGAAGATGGTACACCGTGTGATGGGGAAAGGTTTCTAAAACGCACCTCATTTCTCATCTGCTTGTGCCCGGGTTCGCCATTCCAGCCACTTTACTAGCAATCTCCCTCCTTGGAGCATCAGCACCTTTAACCTCCTGTTCCGTACAGGTTGCAATTTGTCCTGAGGATGAACGGGAAGACGTGGAACCAACGAGAGACTAGCTCTTGGTGTTGGGACAGGCACAGGTCACTCTATTTTCCCATCAGGAAGAAGAATTAACCACAGGATCAGCCTGCCCCCCGGAACCAGAACCGGGCCTGAAGCCATCCTGCGCTTTTGCGGCCAGCTCCCTAAAAAGCGAGTTGTAAAATGGAGGTTCAGGGCACTGCAATTCACAAACCTGCAGAGTTATAAATGATAACTCTCGTCCACAAATATATTGAGGGAAGGCAAAGAAGAGGATTTGAAATCAAGGCAGAATTGCAGGAAACAGATTTCAGGAGGTAGATTCGAATCGCCTTTAAATCACATGAAAAGCAGAAAATAGTTGACAATGATACCCTTGGCCAAAAAGGGCGTATGCGTTTTTTCCTGAATATATTCAGGAAAAAACGCATACGCCCTTTTTGGCCAACCAAGCAACCTGGAAAGGCAAATCAGCGCTACAAACAAGTCTCGCTTCCCATCGGTGAAAAGGGCCATGCTGAAAAAAATGTCAAAACCAGAAATGCAGGACAGGCCATGGAGAAATGGGAGCCTTCCTATACTGATGGGCGGGATGTAAATTGCCAACAGCCACTCTGCAAAAGTGTACGGTGTGTCCTGAAACATCTAAAAAACACAGCTTAGAGAGCATAGGGCACTTCCACTCATGGGGGTATAAATTGGGAAAATGAAAAATCAGCAAGACAAAAGCACCCCAAAGTTTAGGGCTGCTCTGTTGACAAGGACCTCCACTTCATTCCACCTTCAATATCCCAGGAAAGAGAAAAATGGATAAAGAAGTTGTGGTCCTTATGTACAATGGAATATCACTCAGCCGTGAAATCAATGTCATAAGGCTAGTAGCAGCATGATGAGTGGATTTAGGTACAACGACTCTAAGTGAAATAAGTCACACAGAAAAGGACACTTCTCATAAGGTATCACTGATAGAGGGAATGTAAAAACCGTTACACTTGAACTGAATTACGAAACAGAACAGAGTCACACATGCAGAAAACACACTATGGCTGCTTAACGGGAAAGGTGAGGTGGGGTGATACATAAAACAAGGGTTTCAAATTAGCTCAGATACCGTTCCATAAAACCAATATGTAATAGAGAAGACCTACTCCTTGCTCAGAGAACTGGACTCAACACGCCCTATTCACCGCACAAGAATATATCTGAATAGTAATAATCTTAAAACCTATGTATTGATATCTCTCTGTTAGTGTGTCAAGTGGGTGAAAAGCGGCATAAACACAGCAGTGAAAAGCAGCTAAACCCATTTATAAAAATAAATTACTTTGAAAAACCCATGAAACAAAGACAGTGAAAGAGAGAGAAATTCTTACACAATGCGTTCAGGGGCTGTGATGCAACCTGGATTGACCATATCTAGACCCACAGCTGGATGAGACCTAAGGGTGGACACTGTTGCGGCTGAGAGGTTTGGTGAGGTTGGGTGAGCAAACGCAGACCCTTTAAAGTAATACTGCGTGGTACCCATCGCATGGGTCCCAAATCTCCAGGTTCAAGGGCATCTTCCTACATCGAAAACATGCATGAGATACCCAGAAGATGGTACACCGTATGATGGGGAAAGGTTTCTAAAACGCACCTCATTTCTCATCTGCTTGTGCCCGGGTTCGCCATTCCAGCCACTTTACTAGCAATCTCCCTCCTTGGAGCATCAGCACCTTTAACCTCCTGTTCCGTACAGGTTGCAATTTGTACTGAGGATGAACGGGAAGACGTGGAACCAATGAAAGACTAGCTCTTGGTGTTGGGACAGGCACAGGTCACTCTATTTTCCCATCAGGAAGAAGAATTAACCACAGGCTCAGCCTGCCCCCCGGAACAAGAACAGGGCCTGAAGCCATCCTGCGCTTTTGCGGCCATCTCCCAAAAACGCGAGTTGTAAAATGGAGGTTCAGGGCACTGCAATTCACAAACCTGCAGAGTTATAAATGATAACTCTCGTCCACAAATATATTGAGGGAAGGCAAAGAAGAGGATTTGAAATCAAGGCAGAATTGCAGGAAACATATTTCAGGAGGTAGATTCGAATCGCCTTTAAAGCACATGAAAAGCGGCAAAACGTTGACAATGATGCCCTTGGCCAAAAAGGGCGTATGCGTTTTTTCCTGAATACATTCAGGAAAAAACGCATACGCCCTTCTTGGCCAACCAAGCAACCTGGAAAGGCAAATCAGCGCTACAAAGATGTCTCGCTTCCCATCGGTTAAAAAGGCCATGCTGAATAAAGTGTCAAAACCAGAAATGCAGGACAGGCCATGGAAAAATGGGAGCCTTGCTACACTGATGGGCGGGATGTAAATTGCCAACAGCCACTCTGGAGAAGCGTACGGTGAGTCCTGAAACATCTAAAAAACAAAGCTTAGAGAGCATAGGGCACTTCCACTCATGGGGTTATAAATTGGGAAAATTAAAAATCAGCAAGACACAAGCACCCCAAAGTTTAGGGCTGCTCTGTTGACAAGGACCTCCACTTCATTCCACCTTCAATATCCCAGGAAAGAGAAAAATGGATAAAGAAGTTGTGGTCCTTATGTACAATGGAATATCACTCAGCCGTGAAATCAATGTCATAAGGCTAGTACCAGCATGATGTGTGGATTTAGGTACGACGACTCTAAGTGAAATAAGTCACACAGAAAAGGGCACTTCTCATAAGGTATCACTTATAGAGGGAATGTAAAAACCGTTACACTTGAACTGAATTACAAAACAGAACAGAGTCACACATGCAGAAAACACACTATGGCTGCTTAACGGGAAAGGTGAGGTGGGGTGATACATAAAACAAGGGTTTCAAATTAGCTCAGATACCGTTCCATAAACCCAATATGTAATAGACAAGACCTACTCCTTGCTCAGAGAACTGGACTCAACACGCCCTATTCACCGCACAAGAATATATCTGACTAGTAATAATCTTAAAACCTATGTATTGATATCTCTCTGTTAGTGTGTCAAGTGGGTGTAAAGCGGCATAAACACAGCAGTGAAAAGCAGCTAAACCCCATTATAAAAATAAATTACTTTGAAAAACCCATGAAACAAAGACAGTGAAAGAGATAGAAATTCTTACAGAATGCGTTCACGGGCTGTGATGCAACCTGGATTGACCATATCTAGACCCACAGCTGGATGAGACATAAGGCTGGACACTCTTGGGGCTGAGAGGTTTGGTGAGGTTGGGTGAGCAAACGCATACCCTTTAAAGTAATACTGCGTGGTACCCATCGCATGGGTCCCAAATCTCCAGGTTCAAGGGCATCTTCCTACATCGAAAACATGCATGAGATACCCAGAAGATGGTACACCGTGTGATGGGGAAAGGTTTCTAAAACGCACCTCATTTCTCATCTGCTTGTGCCCGGGTTCGCCATTCCAGCCACTTTACTAGAAATCTCCCTCCTTGGAGCATCAGCACCTTTAACCTCCTGTTCCGTACAGGTTGCAATTTGTCCTGAGGATGAACGGGAAGACGTGGAACCAACGAGAGACTAGCTCTTGGTGTTGGGACAGGCACAGGTCACTCTATTTTCCCATCAGGAAGAAGAATTAACCACAGGATCAGCCTGCCCCCCGGAACCAGAACCGGGCCTGAAGCCATCCTGCGCTTTTGCGGCCAGCTCCCTAAAAAGCGAGTTGTAAATGGAGGTTAAGGGCACTGCAATTCACAAACCTGCAGAGTTATAAATGATAACTCTCGTCCACAAATATATTGAGGGAAGGCAAAGAAGAGGATTTGAAATCAAGGCAGAATTGCAGGAAACAGATTTCAGAAGGTAGATTCGAATCGCCTTTAAATCACATGAAAAGCAGAAAATCGTTGACAATGATGCCCTTGGCCAAAAAGGGCGTATGCGTTTTTTCCTGAATATATTCAGGAAAAAACGCATACGCCCTTTTTGGCCAACCAAGCAACCTGGAAAGGCAAATCAGCGCTACAAACAAGTCTCGCTTCCCATCGCTCAAAAGAGCCATGCTGAAAAAAATGTCAAAACCAGAAATGCAGGACAGGCCATGGAGAAATGGGAGCCTTCCTATACTGATGGGCGGGATGTAAATTGCCAACAGCCACTCTGCAGAAGTGTACGGTGTGTCCTGAAACATCTAAAAAACACAGCTTAGAGAGCATAGGGCACTTCCACTCATGGGGGTATAAATTGGGAAAATGAAAAATCAGCAAGAGACAAGCACCCCAAAGTTTAGGGCTGCTCTTTTGACAAGGACCTCCACTTCATTCCACCTTCAATATCCCAGGAAAGAGAAAAATGGATAAAGAAGTTGTGGTCCTTATGTACAATGGAATATCACTCAGCCATGAAATCAATGTCATAAGGCTAGTAGCAGCATGATGAGTGGATTTAGGTACGACGATTCTAAGTGAAATAAGTCACACAGAAAAGGACACTTCTCATAAGGTATCACTGATAGAGGGAATGTAAAAACCGTTACACTTGAACTGAATCAGAAAACAGAACAGAGTCACACATGCAGAACACACAGTATGGCTGCTTAACGGGAAAGGTGAGGTGGGGTGATACATAAAACAAGGGATTCAAATTAGCTCAGATACCGTTCCATAAACCCAATATGTAATAGACAAAACCTACTCCTTGCTCAGAGAACTGGACTCAACACGCCCTATTCACCACACAAGAATATATCTGACTAGTAATAATCTTAAAACCTATGTATTGATATCTCTCTGTTAGTGTGTCAAGTGGGTAAAAAGCGGCATAAACACAGCAGTGAAAAGCAGCTAAACCCCATTATAAAAATAAATTACTTTGAAAAACCCATGAAACAAAGACAGTGAAAGAGAGAGAAATTCTTACACAATGCGTTCAGGGGCTGTGATGCAACCTGGATTGACCATATCTAGACCCACAGCTGGATGAGACCTAAGGGTGGACACTGTTGCGGCTGAGAGGTTTGGTGAGGTTGGGTGAGCAAACGCAGACCCTTTAAAGTAATACTGCGTGGTACCCATCGCATGGGTCCCAAATCTCCAGGTTCAAGGGCATCTTCCTACATCGAAAACATGCATGAGATACCCAGAAGATGGTACACCGTATGATGGGGAAAGGTTTCTAAAACGCACCTCATTTCTCATCTGCTTGTGCCCGGGTTCGCCATTCCAGCCACTTTACTAGTAATCTCCCTCCTTGGAGCATCAGCACCTTTAACCTCCTGTTCCGTACAGGTTGCAATTTGTACTGAGGATGAACGGGAAGACGTGGAACCAATGAAAGACTAGCTCTTGGTGTTGGGACAGGCACAGGTCACTCTATTTTCCCATCAGGAAGAAGAATTAACCACAGGCTCAGCCTGCCCCCCGGAACCAGAACAGGGCCTGAAGCCATCCTGCGCTTTTGCGGCCAGCTCCCTAAAAAGCGAGTTGTAAAATGGAGGTTCAGGGCACTGCAATTCACAAACCTGCAGAGTTATAAATGATAACTCTCATCCACAAATATATTGAGGGAAGGCAAAGAAGAGGATTTGAAATCAAGGCAGAATTGCAGGAAACAGATTTCAGGAGGTAGATTCGAATCGCCTTTAAAGCACATGAAAAGCGGCAAAACGTTGACAATGATGCCCTTGGCCAAAAAGGGCGTATGTGTTTTTTCCTGAATATATTCAGGAAAAAACGCATACGCCCTTTTTGGCCAACCAAGCAACCTGGAAAGGCAAATCAGAGCTACAAAGATGTCTCGCTTCCCATCGGTCAAAAGGGCCATGCTGAAAAAAGTGTCAAAACCAGAAATGCAGGACAGGCCATTGAGAAATGGGAGCCTTGCTACACTGATGGGCGGGATGTAAATTGCCAACAGCCACTCTGGAGAAGCGTACGGTGAGTCCTGAAACATCTAAAAAACAAAGCTTAGAGAGCATAGGGCCCTTCCACTCATGGGGTTATAAATTGGGAAAATTAAAAATCAGCAAGACACAAGCACCCCAAAGTTTAGGGCTGCTCTGTTGACAAGGACCTCCACTTCATTCCACCTTCAATATCCCAGGAAAGAGAAAAATGGATAAAGAAGTTGTGGTCCTTATGTACAATGGAATATCACTCAGCCGTGAAATCAATGTCATAAGGCTAGTAGCAGCATGATGAGTGGATTTAGGTACGACGACTCTAAGTGAAATAAGTCACACAGAAAAGGACACTTCTCATAAGGTATCACTGATAGAGGGAATGTAAAAACCGTTACACTTGAACTGAATTACAAAACAGAACAGAGTCACACATGCAGAAAACACACTATGGCTGCTTAACGGGAAAGGTGAGGTGGGGTGATACATAAAACAAGGGTTTCAAATTAGCTCAGATACCGTTCCATAAAACCAATATGTAATAGACAAGACCTACTCCTTGCTCAGAGAACTGGACTCAACACGCCCTATTCACCGCACAAGAATACATCTGACTAGTAATAATCTTAAAACCTATGTACTGATATCTCTCTGTTAGTGTGTCAAGTGGGTAAAAAGCGGCATAAACACAGCAGTGAAAAGCAGATAAACCCCATTATAAAAATAAATTACTTTGAAAAACCCATGAAACAAAGACAGTGAAAGAGAGAGAAATTCTTACACAATGCGTTCAGGGGCTGTGATGCAACCTGGATTGACCATATCTAGACCCACAGCTGGATGAGACATAAGGGTGGACACTGTTGCGGCTGAGAGGTTTGGTGAGGTTGGGTGAGCAAACGCAGACCCTTTAAAGCAATACTGCGTGGTACCCATCGCACGGGTCCCAAATCTCCAGGTTCAAGGGCATCTTCCTACATCGAAAACATGCATGAGATACCCAGAAGATGGTACACCGTGTGATGGGGAAAGGTTTCTAAAACGCACCTCATTTCTCATCTGCTTGTGCCCGGGTTCGCCATTCCAGCCACTTTACTAGCAATCTCCCTCCTTGGAGCATCAGCACCTTTAACCTCCTCTTCCGTACAGGTTGCAATTTGTCCTGAGGATGAACTGGAAGACGTGGAACCAATGAGAGACTAGCTCTTGGTGTTGGGACAGGCACAGGTCACTCTATTTTCCCATCAGGAAGAAGAATTAACCACAGGCTCAGCCTGCCACCCGGAACCAGAACAGGGCCTGAAGCCATCCTGTGCTATTGCGGCCAGCTCCCTAAAAAGCGAGTAGTAAAATGGAGGTTCAGGGCACTGCAATTCACAAACCTGCAGACTTATAAATGATAACTCTCGTCCACAAATATATTGAGGGAAGGCAAAGAAGAGGATTTGAAATCAAGGCAGAATTGCAGGAAACAGATTTCAGGAGGTAGATTCGAATTGCCTTTAAAGCACATGAAAAGCGGCAAAACGTTGACAATGATGCCCTTGGCCAAATAGGGCGTATGCGTTTTTTCATGAATATATTCAGGAAAAAACGCATACGCCCTTTTTGGCCAACCAAGCAACCTGGAAAGGCAAATCAGCGCTACAAAGATGTCTCGCTTCCCATCGGTCAAAAGGGCCATGCTGAAAAAAGTGTCAAAACCAGAAATGCAGGACAGGCCATGGAGAAATGGGAGCCTTGCTACACTGATGGGCGGGATGTAAATTGTCAACAGCCACTCTGGAGAAGTGTACGGTGAGTCCTGAAACGTCTAAAAAGCAAAGCTAAGAGAGCATAGGGCACTTCCACTCATGGGGGTATAAATTGGGAAAATGAAAAATCAGCAAGACACAAGCACCCCAAAGTTTAGGGCTGCTCTGTTGACAAGGACCTCCACTTCATTCCACCTTCAATATCCCAGGAAAGAGAAAAATGGATAAAGAAGTTGTGGTCCTTATGTACAATGGAATATCACTCAGCCATGAAATCAATGTCATAAGGCTAGTAGCAGCATGATGAGTGGATTTAGGTACGACGACTCTAAGTGAAATAAGTCACACAGAAAAGGACACTTCTCATAAGGTATCACTGATAGAGGGAATGTAAAAACCGTTACACTTGAACTGAATTACAAAACAGAACAGAGTCACACATGCAGAAAACACACTATGGCTACTTAACGGGAAAGGTGAGGTGGGGTGATACATAAAACAAGGGTTTCAAATTAGCTCAGATACCGTTCCATAAAACCAATATGTAATAGACAAGACCTACTCCTTGCTCAGAAAACTGGACTCAACACGCCCTATTCACCGCACAAGAATATATCTGACTAGTAATAATCTTAAAACCTATGTATTGATATCTCTCTGTTAGTGTGTCAAGTGGGTGAAAAGCGGCATAAACACAGCAGTGAAAAGCAGCTAAACCCATTTATAAAAATAAATTACTTTGAAAAACCCATGAAACAAAGACAGTGAAAGAGAGAGAAATTCTTACACAATGCGTTCAGGGGCTGTGATGCAACCTGGATTGACCATATCTAGACCCACAGCTGGATGAGACCTAAGGGTGGACACTGTTGCGGCTGAGAGGTTTGGTGAGGTTGGGTGAGCAAACGCAGACCCTTTAAAGTAATACTGCGTGGTACCGATCGCATGGGTCCCAAATCTCCAGGTTCAAGGGCATCTTCCTACATCGAAAACATGCATGAGATACCCAGAAGATGGTACACCGTATGATGGGGAAAGGTTTCTAAAACGCACCTCATTTCTCATCTGCTTGTGCCCGGGTTCGCCATTCCAGCCACTTTACTAGCAATCTCCCTCCTTGGAGCATCAGCACCTTTAACCTCCTGTTCCGTACAGGTTGCAATTTGTACTGAGGATGAACGGGAAGACGTGGAACCAATGAAAGACTAGCTCTTGGTGTTGGGACAGGCACAGGTCACTCTATTTTCCCATCAGGAAGAAGAATTAACCACAGGCTCAGCCTGCCCCCCGGAACAAGAACAGGGGCTGAAGCCATCCTGCGCTTTTGCGGCCAGCTCCCTAAAAAGCGAGTTGTAAAATGGAGGTTCAGGGCACTGCAATTCACAAACCTGCAGAGTTATAAATGATAACTCTCATCCACAAATATATTGAGGGAAGGCAAAGAAGAGGATTTGAAATCAAGGCAGAATTGCAGGAAACAGATTTCAGGAGGTAGATTCGAATCGCCTTTAAAGCACATGAAAAGCGGCAAAACGTTGACAATGATGCCCTTGGCCAAAAAGGGCGTATGCGTTTTTTCCTGAATATATTCAGGAAAAAACGCATACGCCCTTTTTGGCCAACCAAGCAACCTGGAAAGGCAAATCAGCGCTACAAACAAGTCTCGCTTCCCATCGGTCAAAAGGGCCATGCTGAAAAAAATGTCAAAACCAGAAATGCAGGACAGGCCATGGAGAAATGGGAGCCTTCCTATACTGATGGGCGGGATGTAAATTGCCAACAGCCACTCTGCAGAAGTGTACGGTGTGTCCTGAAACATCTAAAAAACACAGCTTAGAGAGCATAGGGCACTTCCACTCATGGGGGTATAAATTGGGAAAATGAAAAATCAGCAAGACACAAGCACCCCAAAGTTTAGGGCTGCTCTGTTGACAAGGACCTCCACTTCATTCCACCTTCAATATCCCAGGAAAGAGAAAAATGGATAAAGAAGTTGTGGTCCTTATGTACAATGGAATATCACTCAGCCGTGAAATCAATGTCATAAGGCTAGTAGCAGCATGATGAGTGGATTTAGGTACAACGACTCTAAGTGAAATAAGTCACACAGAAAAGGACACTTCTCATAAGGTATCACTGATAGAGGGAATGTAAAAACCGTTACACTTGAACTGAATTACAAAACAGAACAGAGTCACACATGCAGAAAACACACTATGGCTGCTTAACGGGAAAGGTGAGGTGGGGTGATACATAAAACAAGGGTTTCAAATTAGCTCAAATACCGTTCCATAAACCCAATATGTAATAGACAAGACCTACTCCTTGCTCAGAGAACTGGACTCAACACGCCCTATTCACCGCACAAGAATATATCTGACTAGTAATAATCTTAAAACCTATGTATTGATATCTCTCTGTTAGTGTGTCAAGTGGGTGTAAAGCGGCATAAACACAGCAGTGAAAAGCAGCTAAACCCCATTATAAAAATAAATTACTTTGAAAAACCCATGAAACAAAGACAGTGAAAGAGAGAGAAATTCTTACACAATGCGTTCAGGGGCTGTGATGCAACCTGGATTGACCATATCTAGACCCACAGCTGGATGAGACATAAGGGTGGACACTGTTGCGGCTGAGAGGTTTGGTGAGGTTGGGTGAGCAAACACAGACCCTTTAAAGTAATACTGCGTGGTACCCATCGCATGGGTCCCAAATCTCCAGGTTCAAGGGCATCTTCCTACATCGAAAACATGCATGAGATACCCAGAAGATGGTACACCGTGTGATGGGGAAAGGTTTCTAAAACGCACCTCATTTCTCATCTGCTTGTGCCCGGGTTCGCCATTCCAGCCACTTTACTAGCAATCTCCCTCCTTGGAGCATCAGCACCTTTAACCTCCTGTTCCGTACAGGTTGCAATTTGTCCTGAGGATGAACGGGAAGACGTGGAACCAACGAGAGACTAGCTCTTGGTGTTGGGACAGGCACAGGTCACTCTATTTTCCCATCAGGAAGAAGAATTAACCACAGGATCAGCCTGCCCCCCGGAACCAGAACCGGGCCTGAAGCCATCCTGCGCTTTTGCGGCCAGCTCCCTAAAAAGCGAGTTGTAAAATGGAGGTTCAGGGCACTGCAATTCACAAACCTGCAGAGTTATAAATGATAACTCTCATCCACAAATATATTGAGGGAAGGCAAAGAAGAGGATTTGAAATCAAGGCAGAATTGCAGGAAACAGATTTCAGGAGGTAGATTCGAATCGCCTTTAAAGCACATGAAAAGCGGCAAAACGTTGACAATGATGCCCTTGGCCAAAAAGGGCGTATGCGTTTTTTCCTGAATATATTCAGGAAAAAACGCATACGCCCTTTTTGGCCAACCAAGCAACCTGGAAAGGCAAATCAGCGCTACAAACAAGTCTCGCTTCCCATCGGTCAAAAGGGCCATGCTGAAAAAAATGTCAAAACCAGAAATGCAGGACAGGCCATGGAGAAATGGGAGCCTTCCTATACTGATGGGCGGGATGTAAATTGCCAACAGCCACTCTGCAGAAGTGTACGGTGTGTCCTGAAACATCTAAAAAACACAGCTTAGAGAGCATAGGGCACTTCCACTCATGGGGGTATAAATTGGGAAAATGAAAAATCAGCAAGACACAAGCACCCCAAAGTTTAGGGCTGCTCTGTTGACAAGGACCTCCACTTCATTCCACCTTCAATATCCCAGGAAAGAGAAAAATGGATAAAGAAGTTGTGGTCCTTATGTACAATGGAATATCACTCAGCCATGAAATCAATGTCATAAGGCTAGTAGCAGCATGATGAGTGGATTTAGGTACGACGATTCTAAGTGAAATAAGTCACAGAGAAAAGGACACTTCTCATAAGGTATCACTTATAGAGGGAATGTAAAAACCGTTACACTTGAACTGAATCAGAAAACAGAACAGAGTCACACATGCAGAAAACACACTATGGCTGCTTAACGGGAAAGGTGAGGTGGGGTGATACATAAAACAAGGGATTCAAATTAGCTCAGATACAGTTCCATAAACCCAATATGTAATAGCCAAGACCTACTCCTTGCTCAGAGAACTGGACTCAACACGCCCTATTCACCACACAAGAATATATCTGACTAGTAATAATCTTAAAACCTATGTATTGATATCTCTCTGTTAGTGTGTCAAGTGGGTAAAAAGCGGCATAAACACAGCAGTGAAAAGCAGCTAAACCCCATTATAAAAATAAATTATTTTGAAAAACCCATGAAACAAAGACAGTGAAAGAGAGAGAAATTCTTACACAATGCGTTCAGGGGCTGTGATGCAACCTGGATTGACCATATCTAGACCCACAGCTGGATGAGACATAAGGGTGGACACTGTTGCGGCTGAGAGGTTTGGTGAGGTTGGGTGAGCAAACGCAGACCCTTTAAAGTAATACTGCGTGGTACCCATCGCATGGGTCCCAAATCTCCAGGTTCAAGGGCATCTTCCTACATCGAAAACATGCATGAGATACCCAGAATATGGTACACCGTATGATGGGGAAAGGTTTCTAAAACGCACCTCATTTCTCATCTGCTTGTGCCCGGGTTCGCCATTCCAGCCACTTTACTAGGAATCTCCCTCCTTGGAGCATCAGCACCTTTAACCTCCTGTTCCGTACAGGTTGCAATTTGTACTGAGGATGAACGGGAAGACGTGGAACCAATGAAAGACTAGCTCTTGGTGTTGGGACAGGCACAGGTCACTCTATTTTCCCATCAGGAAGAAGAATTAACCACAGGCTCAGCCTGCCCCCCGGAACAAGAACAGGGCCTGAAGCCATCCTGCGCTTTTGCGGCCATCTCCCAAAAACGCGAGTTGTAAAATGGAGGTTCAGGGCACTGCAATTCACAAACCTGCAGAGTTATAAATGATAACTCTCGTCCACAAATATATTGAGGGAAGGCAAAGAAGAGGATTTGAAATCAAGGCAGAATTGCAGGAAACATATTTCAGGAGGTAGATTCGAATCGCCTTTAAAGCACATGAAAAGCGGCAAAACGTTGACAATGATGCCCTTGGCCAAAAAGGGCGTATGCGTTTTTTCCTGAATATATTCAGGAAAAAACGCATACGCCCTTTTTGGCCAACCAAGCAACCTGGAAAGGCAAATCAGCGCTACAAAGATGTCTCGCTTCCCATCGGTCAAAAGGGCCATGCTGAAAAAAGTCTCAAAACCAAAAATGCAGGACAGGCCATGGAGAAATGGGAGCCTTGCTACACTGATGGGCGGGATGTAAATTGTCAACAGCCACTCTGGAGAAGTGTACGGTGAGTCCTGAAACGTCTAAAAAGCAAAGCTTAGAGAGCATAGGGCACTTCCACTCATGGGGGTATAAATTGGGAAAATTAAAAATCAGCAAGACACAAGCACCCCAAAGTTTAGGGCTGCTCTGTTGACAAGGACCTGCACTTCATTCCACCTTCAATATCCCAGGAAAGAGAAAAATGGATAAAGAAGTTGTGGTCCTTATGTACAATGGAATATCACTCAGCCGTGAAATCAATGTCATAAGGCTAGTACCAGCATGATGAGTGGATTTAGGTACGACGACTCTAAGTGAAATAAGTCACACAGAAAAGGGCACTTCTCATAAGGTATCACTTATAGAGGGAATGTAAAAACCGTTACACTTGAACTGAATTACAAAACAGAACAGAGTCACACATGCAGAAAACACACTATGGCTGCTTAACGGGAAAGGTGAGGTGGGGTGATACATAAAACAAGGGTTTCAAATTAGCTCAGATACCGTTCCATAAACCCAATATGTAATAGACAAGACCTACTCCTTGCTCAGAGAACTGGACTCAACACGCCCTATTCACCGCACAAGAATATATCTGACTAGTAATAATCTTAAAACCTATGTATTGATATCTCTGTGTTAGTGTGTCAAGTGGGTAAAAAGCGGCATAAACACAGCAGTGAAAAGCAGCTAAACCCCATTATAAAAATAAATTACTTTGAAAAACCCATGAAACAAAGACAGTGAAAGAGAGAGAAATTCTTACACAATGCGTTCAGGGGCTGTGATGCAACCTGGATTGACCATATCTAGACCCACAGCTGGATGAGACATAAGGGTGGACACTGTTGCGGCTGAGAGGTTTGGTGAGGTTGGGTGAGCAAACGCAGACCCTTTAAAGTAATACTGCGTGGTACCCATCGCATGGGTCCCAAATCTCCAGGTTCAAGGGCATCTTCCTACATCGAAAACATGCATGAGATACCCAGAATATGGTACACCGTATGATGGGGAAAGGTTTCTAAAACGCACCTCATTTCTCATCTGCTTGTGCCCGGGTTCGCCATTCCAGCCACTTTACTAGCAATCTCCCTCCTTGGAGCATCAGCACCTTTAACCTCCTGTTCCGTACAGGTTGCAATTTGTACTGAGGATGAACGGGAAGACGTGGAACCAATGAAAGACTAGCTCTTGGTGTTGGGACAGGCACAGGTCACTCTATTTTCCCATCAGGAAGAAGAATTAACCACAGGCTCAGCCTGCCCCCCGGAACAAGAACAGGGCCTGAAGCCATCCTGCGCTTTTGCGGCCATCTCCCAAAAACGCGAGTTGTAAAATGGAGGTTCAGGGCACTGCAATTCACAAACCTGCAGAGTTATAAATGATAACTCTCGTCCACAAATATATTGAGGGAAGGCAAAGAAGAGGATTTGAAATCAAGGCAGAATTGCAGGAAACATATTTCAGGAGGTAGATTCGAATCGCCTTTAAAGCACATGAAAAGCGGCAAAACTTTGACAATGATGCCCTTGGCCAAAAAGGGCGTATGCGTTTTTTCCTGAATATATTCAGGAAAAAACGCATACGCCCTTTTTGGCCAACCAAGCAACCTGGAAAGGCAAATCAGCGCTACAAAGATGTCTCGCTTCCCATCGGTCAAAAGGGCCATGCTGAAAAAAGTCTCAAAACCAAAAATGCAGGACAGGCCATGGAGAAATGGGAGCCTTGCTACACTGATGGGCGGGATGTAAATTGTCAACAGCCACTCTGGAGAAGTGTACGGTGAGTCCTGAAACGTCTAAAAAGCAAAGCTTAGAGAGCATAGGGCACTTCCACTCATGGGGGTATAAATTGGGAAAATTAAAAATCAGCAAGACACAAGCACCCCAAAGTTTAGGGCTGCTCTGTTGACAAGGACCTGCACTTCATTCCACCTTCAATATCCCAGGAAAGAGAAAAATGGATAAAGAAGTTGTGGTCCTTATGTACAATGGAATATCACTCAGCCGTGAAATCAATGTCATAAGGCTAGTACCAGCATGATGAGTGGATTTAGGTACGACGACTCTAAGTGAAATAAGTCACACAGAAAAGGGCACTTCTCATAAGGTATCACTTATAGAGGGAATGTAAAAACCGTTACACTTGAACTGAATTACAAAACAGAACAGAGTCACACATGCAGAAAACACACTATGGCTGCTTAACGGGAAAGGTGAGGTGGGGTGATACATAAAACAAGGGTTTCAAATTAGCTCAGATACCGTTCCATAAACCCAATATGTAATAGACAAGACCTACTCCTTGCTCAGAGAACTGGACTCAACACGCCCTATTCACCGCACAAGAATATATCTGACTAGTAATAATCTTAAAACCTATGTATTGATATCTCTGTGTTAGTGTGTCAAGTGGGTAAAAAGCGGCATAAACACAGCAGTGAAAAGCAGCTAAACCCCATTATAAAAATAAATTACTTTGAAAAACCCATGAAACAAAGACAGTGAAAGAGAGAGAAATTCTTACACAATGCGTTCAGGGGCTGTGATGCAACCTGGATTGACCATATCTAGACCCACAGCTGGATGAGACATAAGGGTGGACACTGTTGCGGCTGAGAGGTTTGGTGAGGTTGGGTGAGCAAACACAGACCCTTTAAAGTAATACTGCGTGGTACCCATCGCATGGGTCCCAAATCTCCAGGTTCAAGGGCATCTTCCTACATCGAAAACATGCATGAGATACCCAGAAGATGGTACACCGTGTGATGGGGAAAGGTTTCTAAAACGCACCTCATTTCTCATCTGCTTGTGCCCGGGTTCGCCATTCCAGCCACTTTACTAGCAATCTCCCTCCTTGGAGCATCAGCACCTTTAACCTCCTGTTCCGTACAGGTTGCAATTTGTCCTGAGGATGAACGGGAAGACGTGGAACCAACGAGAGACTAGCTCTTGGTGTTGGGACAGGCACAGGTCACTCTATTTTCCCATCAGGAAGAAGAATTAACCACAGGATCAGCCTGCCCCCCGGAACCAGAACCGGGCCTGAAGCCATCCTGCGCTTTTGCGGCCAGCTCCCTAAAAAGCGAGTTGTAAAATGGAGGTTCAGGGCACTGCAATTCACAAACCTGCAGAGTTATAAATGATAACTCTCATCCACAAATATATTGAGGGAAGGCAAAGAAGAGGATTTGAAATCAAGGCAGAATTGCAGGAAACAGATTTCAGGAGGTAGATTCGAATCGCCTTTAAAGCACATGAAAAGCAGAAAATCGTTGACAATGATGCCCTTGGCCAAAAAGGGCGTATGCGTTTTTTCCTGAATATATTCAGGAAAAAACGCATACGCCCTTTTTGGCCAACCAAGCAACCTGGAAAGGCAAATCAGCGCTACAAACAAGTCTCGCTTCCCATCGGTCAAAAGGGCCATGCTGAAAAAAATGTCAAAACCAGAAATGCAGGACAGGCCATGGAGAAATGGGAGCCTTCCTATACTGATGGGCGGGATGTAAACTGCCAACAGCCACTCTGCAGAAGTGTACGGTGTGTCCTGAAACATCTAAAAAACACAGCTTAGAGAGCATAGGGCACTTCCACTCATGGGGGTATAAATTGGCAAAATGAAAAATCAGCAAGACACAAGCACCCCAAAGTTTAGGGCTGCTCTGTTGACAAGGACCTCCACTTCATTCCACCTTCAATATCCCAGGAAAGAGAAAAATGGATAAAGAAGTTGTGGTCCTTATGTACAATGGAATATCACTCAGCCATGAAATCAATGTCATAAGGCTAGTAGCAGCATGATGAGTGGATTTAGGTACGACGATTCTAAGTGAAATAAGTCACAGAGAAAAGGACACTTCTCATAAGGTATCACTTATAGAGGGAATGTAAAAACCGTTACACTTGAACTGAATCAGAAAACAGAACAGAGTCACACATGCAGAAAACACACTATGGCTGCTTAACGGGAAAGGTGAGGTGGGGTGATACATAAAACAAGGGATTCAAATTAGCTCAGATACAGTTCCATAAACCCAATATGTAATAGCCAAGACCTACTCCTTGCTCAGAGAACTGGACTCAACACGCCCTATTCACCACACAAGAATATATCTGACTAGTAATAATCTTAAAACCTATGTATTGATATCTCTCTCTTAGTGTGTCAAGTGGGTAAAAAGCGGCATAAACACAGCAGTGAAAAGCAGCTAAACCCCATTATAAAAATAAATTATTTTGAAAAACCCATGAAACAAAGACAGTGAAAGAGAGAGAAATTCTTACACAATGCGTTCAGGGGCTGTGATGCAACCTGGATTGACCATATCTAGACCCACAGCTGGATGAGACATAAGGGTGGACACTGTTGCGGCTGAGAGGTTTGGTGAGGTTGGGTGAGCAAACGCAGACCCTTTAAAGTAATACTGCGTGGTACCCATCGCATGGGTCCCAAATCTCCAGGTTCAAGGGCATCTTCCTACATCGAAAACATGCATGAGATACCCAGAATATGGTACACCGTATGATGGGGAAAGGTTTCTAAAACGCACCTCATTTCTCATCTGCTTGTGCCCGGGTTCGCCATTCCAGCCACTTTACTAGCAATCTCCCTCCTTGGAGCATCAGCACCTTTAACCTCCTGTTCCGTACAGGTTGCAATTTGTACTGAGGATGAACGGGAAGACGTGGAACCAATGAAAGACTAGCTCTTGGTGTTGGGACAGGCACAGGTCACTCTATTTTCCCATCAGGAAGAAGAATTAACCACAGGCTCAGCCTGCCCCCCGGAACAAGAACAGGGCCTGAAGCCATCCTGCGCTTTTGCGGCCATCTCCCAAAAACGCGAGTTGTAAAATGGAGGTTCAGGGCACTGCAATTCACAAACCTGCAGAGTTATAAATGATAACTCTCGTCCACAAATATATTGAGGGAAGGCAAAGAAGAGGATTTGAAATCAAGGCAGAATTGCAGGAAACATATTTCAGGAGGTAGATTCGAATCGCCTTTAAAGCACATGAAAAGCGGCAAAACGTTGACAATGATGCCCTTGGCCAAAAAGGGCGTATGCGTTTTTTCCTGAATATATTCAGGAAAAAACGCATACGCCCTTTTTGGCCAACCAAGCAACCTGGAAAGGCAAATCAGCGCTACAAAGATGTCTCGCTTCCCATCGGTCAAAAGGGCCATGCTGAAAAAAGTCTCAAAACCAAAAATGCAGGACAGGCCATGGAGAAATGGGAGCCTTGCTACACTGATGGGCGGGATGTAAATTGTCAACAGCCACTCTGGAGAAGTGTACGGTGAGTCCTGAAACGTCTAAAAAGCAAAGCTTAGAGAGCATAGGGCACTTCCACTCATGGGGGTATAAATTGGGAAAATGAAAAATCAGCAAGACACAAGCACCCCAAAGTTTAGGGCTGCTCTGTTGACAAGGACCTGCACTTCATTCCACCTTCAATATCCCAGGAAAGAGAAAAATGGATAAAGAAGTTGTGGTCCTTATGTACAATGGAATATCACTCAGCCGTGAAATCAATGTCATAAGGCTAGTACCAGCATGATGAGTGGATTTAGGTACGACGACTCTAAGTGAAATAAGTCACACAGAAAAGGGCACTTCTCATAAGGTATCACTTATAGAGGGAATGTAAAAACCGTTACACTTGAACTGAATTACAAAACAGAACAGAGTCACACATGCAGAAAACACACTATGGCTGCTTAACGGGAAAGGTGAGGTGGGGTGATACATAAAACAAGGGTTTCAAATTAGCTCAGATACCGTTCCATAAACCCAATATGTAATAGACAAGACCTACTCCTTGCTCAGAGAACTGGACTCAACACGCCCTATTCACCGCACAAGAATATATCTGACTAGTAATAATCTTAAAACCTATGTATTGATATCTCTGTGTTAGTGTGTCAAGTGGGTAAAAAGCGGCATAAACACAGCAGTGAAAAGCAGCTAAACCCCATTATAAAAATAAATTACTTTGAAAAACCCATGAAACAAAGACAGTGAAAGAGAGAGAAATTCTTACACAATGCGTTCAGGGGCTGTGATGCAACCTGGATTGACCATATCTAGACCCACAGCTGGATGAGACATAAGGGTGGACACTGTTGCGGCTGAGAGGTTTGGTGAGGTTGGGTGAGCAAACACAGACCCTTTAAAGTAATACTGCGTGGTACCCATCGCATGGGTCCCAAATCTCCAGGTTCAAGGGCATCTTCCTACATCGAAAACATGCATGAGATACCCAGAAGATGGTACACCGTGTGATGGGGAAAGGTTTCTAAAACGCACCTCATTTCTCATCTGCTTGTGCCCGGGTTCGCCATTCCAGCCACTTTACTAGCAATCTCCCTCCTTGGAGCATCAGCACCTTTAACCTCCTGTTCCGTACAGGTTGCAATTTGTCCTGAGGATGAACGGGAAGACGTGGAACCAACGAGAGACTAGCTCTTGGTGTTGGGACAGGCACAGGTCACTCTATTTTCCCATCAGGAAGAAGAATTAACCACAGGATCAGCCTGCCCCCCGGAACCAGAACCGGGCCTGAAGCCATCCTGCGCTTTTGCGGCCAGCTCCCTAAAAAGCGAGTTGTAAAATGGAGGTTCAGGGCACTGCAATTCACAAACCTGCAGAGTTATAAATGATAACTCTCATCCACAAATATATTGAGGGAAGGCAAAGAAGAGGATTTGAAATCAAGGCAGAATTGCAGGAAACAGATTTCAGGAGGTAGATTCGAATCGCCTTTAAATCACATGAAAAGCAGAAAATCGTTGACAATGATGCCCTTGGCCAAAAAGGGCGTATGCGTTTTTTCCTGAATATATTCAGGAAAAAACGCATACGCCCTTTTTGGCCAACCAAGCAACCTGGAAAGGCAAATCAGCGCTACAAACAAGTCTCGCTTCCCATCGGTCAAAAGGGCCATGCTGAAAAAAATGTCAAAACCAGAAATGCAGGACAGGCCATGGAGAAATGGGAGCCTTCCTATACTGATGGGCGGGATGTAAACTGCCAACAGCCACTCTGCAGAAGTGTACGGTGTGTCCTGAAACATCTAAAAAACACAGCTTAGAGAGCATAGGGCACTTCCACTCATGGGGGTATAAATTGGCAAAATGAAAAATCAGCAAGACACAAGCACCCCAAAGTTTAGGGCTGCTCTGTTGACAAGGACCTCCACTTCATTCCACCTTCAATATCCCAGGAAAGAGAAAAATGGATAAAGAAGTTGTGGTCCTTATGTACAATGGAATATCACTCAGCCATGAAATCAATGTCATAAGGCTAGTAGCAGCATGATGAGTGGATTTAGGTACGACGATTCTAAGTGAAATAAGTCACACAGAAAAGGACACTTCTCATACGGTATCACTTATAGAGGGAATGTAAAAACCGTTACACTTGAACTGAATCAGAAAACAGAACAGAGTCACACATGCAGAAAACACACTATGGCTGCTTAACGGGAAAGGTGAGGTGGGGTGATACATAAAACAAGGGATTCAAATTAGCTCAGATACCGTTCCATAAACCCAATATGTAATAGACAAGACCTACTCCTTGCTCAGAGAACTGGACTCAACACGCCCTATTCACCACACAAGAATATATCTGACTAGTAATAATCGTAAAACCTATGTATTGATATCTCTCTGTTAGTGTGTCAAGTGGGTAAAAAGCGGCATAAACACAGCAGTGAAAAGCAGCTAAACCCCATTATAAAAATAAATTATTTTGAAAAACCCATGAAACAAAGACAGTGAAAGAGAGAGAAATTCTTACACAATGCGTTCAGGGGCTGTGATGCAACCTTGATTGACCATATCTAGACCCACAGCTGGATGAGACATAAGGGTGGACACTGTTGCGGCTGAGAGGTTTGGTGAGGTTGGGTGAGCAAACGCAGACCCTTTAAAGTAATACTGCGTGGTACCCATCGCATGGGTCCCAAATCTCCAGGTTCAAGGGCATCTTCCTACATCGAAAACATGCATGAGATACCCAGAAGATGGTACACCGTGTGATGGGGAAAGGTTTCTAAAACGCACCTCATTTCTCATCTGCTTGTGCCCGGGTTCGCCATTCCAGCCACTTTACTAGCAATCTCCCTCCTTGGAGCATCAGCACCTTTAACCTCCTGTTCCGTACAGGTTGCAATTTGTACTGAGGATGAACGGGAAGACGTGGAACCAATGAAAGACTAGCTCTTGGTGTTGGGACAGGCACAGGTCACTCTATTTTCCCATCAGGAAGAAGAATTAACCACAGGCTCAGCCTGCCCCCCGGAACCAGAACAGGGCCTGAAGCCATCCTGCGCTTTTGCGGCCATCTCCCAAAAACGCGAGTTGTAAAATGGAGGTTCAGGGCACTGCAATTCACAAACCTGCAGAGTTATAAATGATAACTCTCGTCCACAAATATATTGAGGGAAGGCAAAGAAGAGGATTTGAAATCAAGGCAGAATTGCAGGAAACATATTTCAGGAGGTAGATTCGAATCGCCTTTAAAGCACATGAAAAGCGGCAAAACGTTGACAATGATGCCCTTGGCCAAAAAGGGCGTATGCGTTTTTTCCTGAATATATTCAGGAAAAAACGCATACGCCCTTTTTGGCCAACCAAGCAACCTGGAAAGGCAAATCAGCGCTACAAAGATGTCTCGCTTCCCATCGGTCAAAAGGGCCATGCTGAAAAAAGTCTCAAAACCAAAAATGCAGGACAGGCCATGGAGAAATGGGAGCCTTGCTACACTGATGGGCGGGATGTAAATTGTCAACAGCCACTCTGGAGAAGTGTACGGTGAGTCCTGAAACGTCTAAAAAGCAAAGCTTAGAGAGCATAGGGCACTTCCACTCATGGGGGTATAAATTGGGAAAATTAAAAATCAGCAAGACACAAGCACCCCAAAGTTTAGGGCTGCTCTGTTGACAAGGACCTGCACTTCATTCCACCTTCAATATCCCAGGAAAGAGAAAAATGGATAAAGAAGTTGTGGTCCTTATGTACAATGGAATATCACTCAGCCGTGAAATCAATGTCATAAGGCTAGTACCAGCATGATGAGTGGATTTAGGTACGACGACTCTAAGTGAAATAAGTCACACAGAAAAGGGCACTTCTCATAAGGTATCACTTATAGAGGGAATGTAAAAACCGTTACACTTGAACTGAATTACAAAACAGAACAGAGTCACACATGCAGAAAACACACTATGGCTGCTTAACGGGAAAGGTGAGGTGGGGTGATACATAAAACAAGGGTTTCAAATTAGCTCAGATACCGTTCCATAAACCCAATATGTAATAGACAAGACCTACTCCTTGCTCAGAGAACTGGACTCAACACGCCCTATTCACCGCACAAGAATATATCTGACTAGTAATAATCTTAAAACCTATGTATTGATATCTCTGTGTTAGTGTGTCAAGTGGGTAAAAAGCGGCATAAACACAGCAGTGAAAAGCAGCTAAACCCCATTATAAAAATAAATTACTTTGAAAAACCCATGAAACAAAGACAGTGAAAGAGAGAGAAATTCTTACACAATGCGTTCAGGGGCTGTGATGCAACCTTGATTGACCATATCTAGACCCACAGCTGGATGAGACATAAGGGTGGACACTGTTGCGGCTGAGAGGTTTGGTGAGGTTGGGTGAGCAAACGCAGACCCTTTAAAGTAATACTGCGTGGTACCCATCGCATGGGTCCCAAATCTCCAGGTTCAAGGGCATCTTCCTACATCAAAAACATGCATGAGATACCCAGAAGATGGTACACCGTGTGATGGGGAAAGGTTTCTAAAACGCACCTCATTTCTCATCTGCTTGTGCCCGGGTTCGCCATTCCAGCCACTTTACTAGCAATCTCCCTCCTTGGAGCATCAGCACCTTTAACCTCCTGTTCCGTACAGGTTGCAATTTGTCCTGAGGATGAACGGGAAGACGTGGAACCAATGAAAGACTAGCTCTTGGTGTTGGGACAGGCACAGGTCACTCTATTTTCCCATCAGGAAGAAGAATTAACCACAGGCTCAGCCTGCCCCCCGGAACCAGAACAGGGCCTGAAGCCATCCTGCGCTTTTGCGGCCATCTCCCAAAAACGCGAGTTGTAAAATGGAGGTTCAGGGCACTGCAATTCACAAACCTGCAGAGTTATAAATGATAACTCTCGTCCACAAATATATTGAGGGAAGGCAAAGAAGAGGATTTGAAATCAAGGCAGAATTGCAGGAAACATATTTCAGGAGGTAGATTCGAATCGCCTTTAAAGCACATGAAAAGCGGCAAAACGTTGACAATGATGCCCTTGGCCAAAAAGGGCGTATGCGTTTTTTCCTGAATATATTCAGGAAAAAACGCATACGCCCTTTTTGGCCAACCAAGCAACCTGGAAAGGCAAATCAGCGCTACAAACAAGTCTCGCTTCCCATCGGTCAAAAGGGCCATGCTGAAAAAAGTCTCAAAACCAAAAATGCAGGACAGGCCATGGAGAAATGGGAGCCTTGCTACACTGATGGGCGGGATGTAAATTGTCAACAGCCACTCTGGAGAAGTGTACGGTGAGTCCTGAAACGTCTAAAAAGCAAAGCTTAGAGAGCATAGGGCACTTCCACTCATGGGGGTATAAATTGGGAAAATTAAAAATCAGCAAGACACAAGCACCCCAAAGTTTAGGGCTGCTCTGTTGACAAGGACCTGCACTTCATTCCACCTTCAATATCCCAGGAAAGAGAAAAATGGATAAAGAAGTTGTGGTCCTTATGTACAATGGAATATCACTCAGCCGTGAAATCAATGTCATAAGGCTAGTACCAGCATGATGAGTGGATTTAGTTACGACGACTCTAAGTGAAATAAGTCACACAGAAAAGGGCACTTCTCATAAGGTATCACTTATAGAGGGAATGTAAAAACCGTTACACTTGAACTGAATTACAAAACAGAACAGAGTCACACATGCAGAAAACACACTATGGCTGCTTAACGGGAAAGGTGAGGTGGGGTGATACATAAAACAAGGGTTTCAAATTAGCTCAGATACCGTTCCATAAACCCAATACGTAATAGACAAGACCTACTCCTTGCTCAGAGAACTGGACTCAACACGCCCTATTCACCGCACAAGAATATATCTGACTAGTAATAATCTTAAAACCTATGTATTGATATCTCTGTGTTAGTGTGTCAAGTGGGTAAAAAGCGGCATAAACACAGCAGTGAAAAGCAGCTAAACCCCATTATAAAAATAAATTACTTTGAAAAACCCATGAAACAAAGACAGTGAAAGAGAGAGAAATTCTTACACAATGCGTTCAGGGGCTGTGATGCAACCTGGATTGACCATATCTAGACCCACAGCTGGATGAGACATAAGGGTGGACACTGTTGCGGCTGAGAGGTTTGGTGAGGTTGGGTGAGCAAACACAGACCCTTTAAAGTAATACTGCGTGGTACCCATCGCATGGGTCCCAAATCTCCAGGTTCAAGGGCATCTTCCTACATCGAAAACATGCATGAGATACCCAGAAGATGGTACACCGTGTGATGGGGAAAGGTTTCTAAAACGCACCTCATTTCTCATCTGCTTGTGCCCGGGTTCGCCATTCCAGCCACTTTACTAGCAATCTCCCTCCTTGGAGCATCAGCACCTTTAACCTCCTGTTCCGTACAGGTTGTAATTTGTCCTGAGGATGAACGGGAAGACGTGGAACCAACGAGAGACTAGCTCTTGGTGTTGGGACAGGCACAGGTCACTCTATTTTCCCATCAGGAAGAAGAATTAACCACAGGATCAGCCTGCCCCCCGGAACCAGAACCGGGCCTGAAGCCATCCTGCGCTTTTGCGGCCAGCTCCCTAAAAAGCGAGTTGTAAAATGGAGGTTCAGGGCACTGCAATTCACAAACCTGCAGAGTTATAAATGATAACTCTCATCCACAAATATATTGAGGGAAGGCAAAGAAGAGGATTTGAAATCAAGGCAGAATTGCAGGAAACAGATTTCAGGAGGTAGATTCGAATCGCCTTTAAATCACATGAAAAGCAGAAAATCGTTGACAATGATGCCCTTGGCCAAAAAGGGCGTATGCGTTTTTTCCTGAATATATTCAGGAAAAAACGCATACGCCCTTTTTGGCCAACCAAGCAACCTGGAAAGGCAAATCAGCGCTACAAACAAGTCTCGCTTCCCATCGGTCAAAAGGGCCATGCTGAAAAAAATGTCAAAACCAGAAATGCAGGACAGGCCATGGAGAAATGGGAGCCTTCCTATACTGATGGGCGGGATGTAAACTGCCAACAGCCACTCTGCAGAAGTGTACGGTGTGTCCTGAAACATCTAAAAAACACAGCTTAGAGAGCATAGGGCACTTCCACTCATGGGGGTATAAATTGGCAAAATGAAAAATCAGCAAGACACAAGCACCCCAAAGTTTAGGGCTGCTCTGTTGACAAGGACCTCCACTTCATTCCACCTTCAATATCCCAGGAAAGAGAAAAATGGATAAAGAAGTTGTGGTCCTTATGTACAATGGAATATCACTCAGCCATGAAATCAATGTCATAAGGCTAGTAGCAGCATGATGAGTGGATTTAGGTACGACGATTCTAAGTGAAATAAGTCACACAGAAAAGGACACTTCTCATACGGTATCACTTATAGAGGGAATGTAAAAACCGTTACACTTGAACTGAATCAGAAAACAGAACAGAGTCACACATGCAGAAAACACACTATGGCTGCTTAACGGGAAAGGTGAGGTGGGGTGATACATAAAACAAGGGATTCAAATTAGCTCAGATACCGTTCCATAAACCCAATATGTAATAGACAAGACCTACTCCTTGCTCAGAGAACTGGACTCAACACGCCCTATTCACCACACAAGAATATATCTGACTAGTAATAATCGTAAAACCTATGTATTGATATCTCTCTGTTAGTGTGTCAAGTGGGTAAAAAGCGGCATAAACACAGCAGTGAAAAGCAGCTAAACCCCATTATAAAAATAAATTATTTTGAAAAACCCATGAAACAAAGACAGTGAAAGAGAGAGAAATTCTTACACAATGCGTTCAGGGGCTGTGATGCAACCTTGATTGACCATATCTAGACCCACAGCTGGATGAGACATAAGGGTGGACACTGTTGCGGCTGAGAGGTTTGGTGAGGTTGGGTGAGCAAACGCAGACCCTTTAAAGTAATACTGCGTGGTACCCATCGCATGGGTCCCAAATCTCCAGGTTCAAGGGCATCTTCCTACATCGAAAACATGCATGAGATACCCAGAAGATGGTACACCGTGTGATGGGGAAAGGTTTCTAAAACGCACCTCATTTCTCATCTGCTTGTGCCCGGGTTCGCCATTCCAGCCACTTTACTAGCAATCTCCCTCCTTGGAGCATCAGCACCTTTAACCTCCTGTTCCGTACAGGTTGCAATTTGTACTGAGGATGAACGGGAAGACGTGGAACCAATGAAAGACTAGCTCTTGGTGTTGGGACAGGCACAGGTCACTCTATTTTCCCATCAGGAAGAAGAATTAACCACAGGCTCAGCCTGCCCCCCGGAACCAGAACAGGGCCTGAAGCCATCCTGCGCTTTTGCGGCCATCTCCCAAAAACGCGAGTTGTAAAATGGAGGTTCAGGGCACTGCAATTCACAAACCTGCAGAGTTATAAATGATAACTCTCGTCCACAAATATATTGAGGGAAGGCAAAGAAGAGGATTTGAAATCAAGGCAGAATTGCAGGAAACAGATTTCAGGAGGTAGATTCGAATCGCCTTTAAAGCACATGAAAAGCGGCAAAACGTTGACAATGATGCCCTTGGCCAAAAAGGGCGTATGCGTTTTTTCCTGAATATATTCAGGAAAAAACGCATACGCCCTTTTTGGCCAACCAAGCAACCTGGAAAGGCAAATCAGCGCTACAAAGATGTCTCGCTTCCCATCGGTCAAAAGGGCCATGCTGAAAAAAGTCTCAAAACCAAAAATGCAGGACAGGCCATGGAGAAATGGGAGCCTTGCTACACTGATGGGCGGGATGTAAATTGTCAACAGCCACTCTGGAGAAGTGTACGGTGAGTCCTGAAACGTCTAAAAAGCAAAGCTTAGAGAGCATAGGGCACTTCCACTCATGGGGGTATAAATTGGGAAAATTAAAAATCAGCAAGACACAAGCACCCCAAAGTTTAGGGCTGCTCTGTTGACAAGGACCTGCACTTCATTCCACCTTCAATATCCCAGGAAAGAGAAAAATGGATAAAGAAGTTGTGGTCCTTATGTACAATGGAATATCACTCAGCCGTGAAATCAATGTCATAAGGCTAGTACCAGCATGATGAGTGGATTTAGGTACGACGACTCTAAGTGAAATAAGTCACACAGAAAAGGGCACTTCTCATAAGGTATCACTTATAGAGGGAATGTAAAAACCGTTACACTTGAACTGAATTACAAAACAGAACAGAGTCACACATGCAGAAAACACACTATGGCTGCTTAACGGGAAAGGTGAGGTGGGGTGATACATAAAACAAGGGTTTCAAATTAGCTCAGATACCGTTCCATAAACCCAATATGTAATAGACAAGACCTACTCCTTGCTCAGAGAACTGGACTCAACACGCCCTATTCACCGCACAAGAATATATCTGACTAGTAATAATCTTAAAACCTATGTATTGATATCTCTGTGTTAGTGTGTCAAGTGGGTAAAAAGCGGCATAAACACAGCAGTGAAAAGCAGCTAAACCCCATTATAAAAATAAATTACTTTGAAAAACCCATGAAACAAAGACAGTGAAAGAGAGAGAAATTCTTACACACTGCGTTCAGGGGCTGTGATGCAACCTGGATTGACCATATCTAGACCCACAGCTGGATGAGACATAAGGGTGGACACTGTTGCGGCTGAGAGGTTTGGTGAGGTTGGGTGAGCAAACACAGACCCTTTAAAGTAATACTGCGTGGTACCCATCGCATGGGTCCCAAATCTCCAGGTTCAAGGGCATCTTCCTACATCGAAAACATGCATGAGATACCCAGAAGATGGTACACCGTGTGATGGGGAAAGGTTTCTAAAACGCACCTCATTTCTCATCTGCTTGTGCCCGGGTTCGCCATTCCAGCCACTTTACTAGCAATCTCCCTCCTTGGAGCATCAGCACCTTTAACCTCCTGTTCCGTACAGGTTGCAATTTGTCCTGAGGATGAACGGGAAGACGTGGAACCAACGAGAGACTAGCTCTTGGTGTTGGGACAGGCACAGGTCACTCTATTTTCCCATCAGGAAGAAGAATTAACCACAGGATCAGCCTGCCCCCCGGAACCAGAACCGGGCCTGAAGCCATCCTGCGCTTTTGCGGCCAGCTCCCTAAAAAGCGAGTTGTAAAATGGAGGTTCAGGGCACTGCAATTCACAAACCTGCAGAGTTATAAATGATAACTCTCATCCACAAATATATTGAGGGAAGGCAAAGAAGAGGATTTGAAATCAAGGCAGAATTGCAGGAAACAGATTTCAGGAGGTAGATTCGAATCGCCTTTAAATCACATGAAAAGCAGAAAATCGTTGACAATGATGCCCTTGGCCAAAAAGGGCGTATGCGTTTTTTCCTGAATATATTCAGGAAAAAACGCATACGCCCTTTTTGGCCAACCAAGCAACCTGGAAAGGCAAATCAGCGCTACAAACAAGTCTCGCTTCCCATCGGTCAAAAGGGCCATGCTGAAAAAAATGTCAAAACCAGAAATGCAGGACAGGCCATGGAGAAATGGGAGCCTTCCTATACTGATGGGCGGGATGTAAACTGCCAACAGCCACTCTGCAGAAGTGTACGGTGTGTCCTGAAACATCTAAAAAACACAGCTTAGAGAGCATAGGGCACTTCCACTCATGGGGGTATAAATTGGCAAAATGAAAAATCAGCAAGACACAAGCACCCCAAAGTTTAGGGCTGCTCTGTTGACAAGGACCTCCACTTCATTCCACCTTCAATATCCCAGGAAAGAGAAAAATGGATAAAGAAGTTGTGGTCCTTATGTACAATGGAATATCACTCAGCCATGAAATCAATGTCATAAGGCTAGTAGCAGCATGATGAGTGGATTTAGGTACGACGATTCTAAGTGAAATAAGTCACACAGAAAAGGACACTTCTCATACGGTATCACTTATAGAGGGAATGTAAAAACCGTTACACTTGAACTGAATCAGAAAACAGAACAGAGTCACACATGCAGAAAACACACTATGGCTGCTTAACGGGAAAGGTGAGGTGGGGTGATACATAAAACAAGGGATTCAAATTAGCTCAGATACCGTTCCATAAACCCAATATGTAATAGACAAGACCTACTCCTTGCTCAGAGAACTGGACTCAACACGCCCTATTCACCACACAAGAATATATCTGACTAGTAATAATCGTAAAACCTATGTATTGATATCTCTCTGTTAGTGTGTCAAGTGGGTAAAAAGCGGCATAAACACAGCAGTGAAAAGCAGCTAAACCCCATTATAAAAATAAATTATTTTGAAAAACCCATGAAACAAAGACAGTGAAAGAGAGAGAAATTCTTACACAATGCGTTCAGGGGCTGTGATGCAACCTTGATTGACCATATCTAGACCCACAGCTGGATGAGACATAAGGGTGGACACTGTTGCGGCTGAGAGGTTTGGTGAGGTTGGGTGAGCAAACGCAGACCCTTTAAAGTAATACTGCGTGGTACCCATCGCATGGGTCCCAAATCTCCAGGTTCAAGGGCATCTTCCTACATCGAAAACATGCATGAGATACCCAGAAGATGGTACACCGTGTGATGGGGAAAGGTTTCTAAAACGCACCTCATTTCTCATCTGCTTGTGCCCGGGTTCGCCATTCCAGCCACTTTACTAGCAATCTCCCTCCTTGGAGCATCAGCACCTTTAACCTCCTGTTCCGTACAGGTTGCAATTTGTACTGAGGATGAACGGGAAGACGTGGAACCAATGAAAGACTAGCTCTTGGTGTTGGGACAGGCACAGGTCACTCTATTTTCCCATCAGGAAGAAGAATTAACCACAGGCTCAGCCTGCCCCCCGGAACCAGAACAGGGCCTGAAGCCATCCTGCGCTTTTGCGGCCAGCTCCCTAAAAAGCGAGTTGTAAAATGGAGGTTCAGGGCACTGCAATTCACAAACCTGCAGAGTTATAAATGATAACTCTCATCCACAAATATATTGAGGGAAGGCAAAGAAGAGGATTTGAAATCAAGGCAGAATTGCAGGAAACAGATTTCAGGAGGTAGATTCGAATCGCCTTTAAAGCACATGAAAAGCGGCAAAACGTTGACAATGATGCCCTTGGCCAAAAAGGGCGTATGCGTTTTTTCCTGAATATATTCAGGAAAAAACGCATACGCCCTTTTTGGCCAACCAAGCAACCTGGAAAGGCAAATCAGCGCTACAAAGAAGTCTCGCTTCCCATCGGTCAAAAGGGCCATGCTGAAAAAAGTGTCAAAACCAGAAATGCAGGACAGGCCATGGAGAAATGGGAGCCTTGCTACACTGATGGGCGGGATGTAAATTGTCAACAGCCACTCTGGAGAAGTGTACGGTGAGTCCTGAAACGTCTAAAAAGCAAAGCTTAGAGAGCATAGGGCACTTCCACTCATGGGGGTATAAATTGGGAAAATGAAAAATCAGCAAGACACAAGCACCCCAAAGTTTAGGGCTGCTCTGTTGACAAGGACCTCCACTTCATTCCACCTTCAATATCCCAGGAAAGAGAAAAATGGATAAAGAAGTTGTGGTCCTTATGTACAATGGAATATCACTCAGCCATGAAATCAATGTCATAAGGCTAGTAGCAGCATGATGAGTGGATTTAGGTACGACGATTCTAAGTGAAATAAGTCACACAGAAAAGGACACTTCTCATACGGTATCACTTATAGAGGGAATGTAAAAACCGTTACACTTGAACTGAATCAGAAAACAGAACAGAGTCACACATGCAGAAAACACACTATGGCTGCTTAACGGGAAAGGTGAGGTGGGGTGATACATAAAACAAGGGATTCAAATTAGCTCAGATACCGTTCCATAAACCCAATATGTAATAGACAAGACCTACTCCTTGCTCAGAGAACTGGACTCAACACGCCCTATTCACCACACAAGAATATATCTGACTAGTAATAATCGTAAAACCTATGTATTGATATCTCTCTGTTAGTGTGTCAAGTGGGTAAAAAGCGGCATAAACACAGCAGTGAAAAGCAGCTAAACCCCATTATAAAAATAAATTATTTTGAAAAACCCATGAAACAAAGACAGTGAAAGAGAGAGAAATTCTTACACAATGCGTTCAGGGGCTGTGATGCAACCTTGATTGACCATATCTAGACCCACAGCTGGATGAGACATAAGGGTGGACACTGTTGCGGCTGAGAGGTTTGGTGAGGTTGGGTGAGCAAACGCAGACCCTTTAAAGTAATACTGCGTGGTACCCATCGCATGGGTCCCAAATCTCCAGGTTCAAGGGCATCTTCCTACATCGAAAACATGCATGAGATACCCAGAAGATGGTACACCGTGTGATGGGGAAAGGTTTCTAAAACGCACCTCATTTCTCATCTGCTTGTGCCCGGGTTCGCCATTCCAGCCACTTTACTAGCAATCTCCCTCCTTGGAGCATCAGCACCTTTAACCTCCTGTTCCGTACAGGTTGCAATTTGTACTGAGGATGAACGGGAAGACGTGGAACCAATGAAAGACTAGCTCTTGGTGTTGGGACAGGCACAGGTCACTCTATTTTCCCATCAGGAAGAAGAATTAACCACAGGCTCAGCCTGCCCCCCGGAACCAGAACAGGGCCTGAAGCCATCCTGCGCTTTTGCGGCCATCTCCCAAAAACGCGAGTTGTAAAATGGAGGTTCAGGGCACTGCAATTCACAAACCTGCAGAGTTATAAATGATAACTCTCGTCCACAAATATATTGAGGGAAGGCAAAGAAGAGGATTTGAAATCAAGGCAGAATTGCAGGAAACATATTTCAGGAGGTAGATTCGAATCGCCTTTAAAGCACATGAAAAGCGGCAAAACGTTGACAATGATGCCCTTGGCCAAAAAGGGCGTATGCGTTTTTTCCTGAATATATTCAGGAAAAAACGCATACGCCCTTTTTGGCCAACCAAGCAACCTGGAAAGGCAAATCAGCGCTACAAAGAAGTCTCGCTTCCCATCGGTCAAAAGGGCCATGCTGAAAAAAGTCTCAAAACCAAAAATGCAGGACAGGCCATGGAGAAATGGGAGCCTTGCTACACTGATGGGCGGGATGTAAATTGTCAACAGCCACTCTGGAGAAGTGTACGGTGAGTCCTGAAACGTCTAAAAAGCAAAGCTTAGAGAGCATAGGGCACTTCCACTCATGGGGGTATAAATTGGGAAAATTAAAAATCAGCAAGACACAAGCACCCCAAAGTTTAGGGCTGCTCTGTTGACAAGGACCTGCACTTCATTCCACCTTCAATATCCCAGGAAAGAGAAAAATGGATAAAGAAGTTGTGGTCCTTATGTACAATGGAATATCACTCAGCCGTGAAATCAATGTCATAAGGCTAGTACCAGCATGATGAGTGGATTTAGGTACGACGACTCTAAGTGAAATAAGTCACACAGAAAAGGGCACTTCTCATAAGGTATCACTTATAGAGGGAATGTAAAAACCGTTACACTTGAACTGAATTACAAAACAGAACAGAGTCACACATGCAGAAAACACACTATGGCTGCTTAACGGGAAAGGTGAGGTGGGGTGATACATAAAACAAGGGTTTCAAATTAGCTCAGATACCGTTCCATAAACCCAATATGTAATAGACAAGACCTACTCCTTGCTCAGAGAACTGGACTCAACACGCCCTATTCACCGCACAAGAATATATCTGACTAGTAATAATCTTAAAACCTATGTATTGATATCTCTGTGTTAGTGTGTCAAGTGGGTAAAAAGCGGCATAAACACAGCAGTGAAAAGCAGCTAAACCCCATTATAAAAATAAATTACTTTGAAAAACCCATGAAACAAAGACAGTGAAAGAGAGAGAAATTCTTACACACTGCGTTCAGGGGCTGTGATGCAACCTGGATTGACCATATCTAGACCCACAGCTGGATGAGACATAAGGGTGGACACTGTTGCGGCTGAGAGGTTTGGTGAGGTTGGGTGAGCAAACACAGACCCTTTAAAGTAATACTGCGTGGTACCCATCGCATGGGTCCCAAATCTCCAGGTTCAAGGGCATCTTCCTACATCGAAAACATGCATGAGATACCCAGAAGATGGTACACCGTGTGATGGGGAAAGGTTTCTAAAACGCACCTCATTTCTCATCTGCTTGTGCCCGGGTTCGCCATTCCAGCCACTTTACTAGCAATCTCCCTCCTTGGAGCATCAGCACCTTTAACCTCCTGTTCCGTACAGGTTGCAATTTGTCCTGAGGATGAACGGGAAGACGTGGAACCAACGAGAGACTAGCTCTTGGTGTTGGGACAGGCACAGGTCACTCTATTTTCCCATCAGGAAGAAGAATTAACCACAGGATCAGCCTGCCCCCCGGAACCAGAACCGGGCCTGAAGCCATCCTGTGCTTTTGCGGCCAGCTCCCTAAAAAGCGAGTTGTAAAATGGAGGTTCAGGGCACTGCAATTCACAAACCTGCAGAGTTATAAATGATAACTCTCATCCACAAATATATTGAGGGAAGGCAAAGAAGAGGATTTGAAATCAAGGCAGAATTGCAGGAAACAGATTTCAGGAGGTAGATTCGAATCGCCTTTAAATCACATGAAAAGCAGAAAATCGTTGACAATGATGCCCTTGGCCAAAAAGGGCGTATGCGTTTTTTCCTGAATATATTCAGGAAAAAACGCATACGCCCTTTTTGGCCAACCAAGCAACCTGGAAAGGCAAATCAGCGCTACAAACAAGTCTCGCTTCCCATCGGTCAAAAGGGCCATGCTGAAAAAAATGTCAAAACCAGAAATGCAGGACAGGCCATGGAGAAATGGGAGCCTTCCTATACTGATGGGCGGGATGTAAACTGCCAACAGCCACTCTGCAGAAGTGTACGGTGTGTCCTGAAACATCTAAAAAACACAGCTTAGAGAGCATAGGGCACTTCCACTCATGGGGGTATAAATTGGCAAAATGAAAAATCAGCAAGACACAAGCACCCCAAAGTTTAGGGCTGCTCTGTTGACAAGGACCTCCACTTCATTCCACCTTCAATATCCCAGGAAAGAGAAAAATGGATAAAGAAGTTGTGGTCCTTATGTACAATGGAATATCACTCAGCCATGAAATCAATGTCATAAGGCTAGTAGCAGCATGATGAGTGGATTTAGGTACGACGATTCTAAGTGAAATAAGTCACACAGAAAAGGACACTTCTCATACGGTATCACTTATAGAGGGAATGTAAAAACCGTTACACTTGAACTGAATCAGAAAACAGAACAGAGTCACACATGCAGAAAACACACTATGGCTGCTTAACGGGAAAGGTGAGGTGGGGTGATACATAAAACAAGGGATTCAAATTAGCTCAGATACCGTTCCATAAACCCAATATGTAATAGACAAGACCTACTCCTTGCTCAGAGAACTGGACTCAACACGCCCTATTCACCACACAAGAATATATCTGACTAGTAATAATCGTAAAACCTATGTATTGATATCTCTCTGTTAGTGTGTCAAGTGGGTAAAAAGCGGCATAAACACAGCAGTGAAAAGCAGCTAAACCCCATTATAAAAATAAATTATTTTGAAAAACCCATGAAACAAAGACAGTGAAAGAGAGAGAAATTCTTACACAATGCGTTCAGGGGCTGTGATGCAACCTTGATTGACCATATCTAGACCCACAGCTGGATGAGACATAAGGGTGGACACTGTTGCGGCTGAGAGGTTTGGTGAGGTTGGGTGAGCAAACGCAGACCCTTTAAAGTAATACTGCGTGGTACCCATCGCATGGGTCCCAAATCTCCAGGTTCAAGGGCATCTTCCTACATCGAAAACATGCATGAGATACCCAGAAGATGGTACACCGTGTGATGGGGAAAGGTTTCTAAAACGCACCTCATTTCTCATCTGCTTGTGCCCGGGTTCGCCATTCCAGCCACTTTACTAGCAATCTCCCTCCTTGGAGCATCAGCACCTTTAACCTCCTGTTCCGTACAGGTTGCAATTTGTACTGAGGATGAACGGGAAGACGTGGAACCAATGAAAGACTAGCTCTTGGTGTTGGGACAGGCACAGGTCACTCTATTTTCCCATCAGGAAGAAGAATTAACCACAGGCTCAGCCTGCCCCCCGGAACCAGAACAGGGCCTGAAGCCATCCTGCGCTTTTGCGGCCATCTCCCAAAAACGCGAGTTGTAAAATGGAGGTTCAGGGCACTGCAATTCACAAACCTGCAGAGTTATAAATGATAACTCTCGTCCACAAATATATTGAGGGAAGGCAAAGAAGAGGATTTGAAATCAAGGCAGAATTGCAGGAAACATATTTCAGGAGGTAGATTCGAATCGCCTTTAAAGCACATGAAAAGCGGCAAAACGTTGACAATGATGCCCTTGGCCAAAAAGGGCGTATGCGTTTTTTCCTGAATATATTCAGGAAAAAACGCATACGCCCTTTTTGGCCAACCAAGCAACCTGGAAAGGCAAATCAGCGCTACAAAGAAGTCTCGCTTCCCATCGGTCAAAAGGGCCATGCTGAAAAAAGTCTCAAAACCAAAAATGCAGGACAGGCCATGGAGAAATGGGAGCCTTGCTACACTGATGGGCGGGATGTAAATTGTCAACAGCCACTCTGGAGAAGTGTACGGTGAGTCCTGAAACGTCTAAAAAGCAAAGCTTAGAGAGCATAGGGCACTTCCACTCATGGGGGTATAAATTGGGAAAATTAAAAATCAGCAAGACACAAGCACCCCAAAGTTTAGGGCTGCTCTGTTGACAAGGACCTGCACTTCATTCCACCTTCAATATCCCAGGAAAGAGAAAAATGGATAAAGAAGTTGTGGTCCTTATGTACAATGGAATATCACTCAGCCGTGAAATCAATGTCATAAGGCTAGTACCAGCATGATGAGTGGATTTAGGTACGACGACTCTAAGTGAAATAAGTCACACAGAAAAGGGCACTTCTCATAAGGTATCACTTATAGAGGGAATGTAAAAACCGTTACACTTGAACTGAATTACAAAACAGAACAGAGTCACACATGCAGAAAACACACTATGGCTGCTTAACGGGAAAGGTGAGGTGGGGTGATACATAAAACAAGGGTTTCAAATTAGCTCAGATACCGTTCCATAAACCCAATATGTAATAGACAAGACCTACTCCTTGCTCAGAGAACTGGACTCAACACGCCCTATTCACCGCACAAGAATATATCTGACTAGTAATAATCTTAAAACCTATGTATTGATATCTCTGTGTTAGTGTGTCAAGTGGGTAAAAAGCGGCATAAACACAGCAGTGAAAAGCAGCTAAACCCCATTATAAAAATAAATTACTTTGAAAAACCCATGAAACAAAGACAGTGAAAGAGAGAGAAATTCTTACACACTGCGTTCAGGGGCTGTGATGCAACCTGGATTGACCATATCTAGACCCACAGCTGGATGAGACATAAGGGTGGACACTGTTGCGGCTGAGAGGTTTGGTGAGGTTGGGTGAGCAAACACAGACCCTTTAAAGTAATACTGCGTGGTACCCATCGCATGGGTCCCAAATCTCCAGGTTCAAGGGCATCTTCCTACATCGAAAACATGCATGAGATACCCAGAAGATGGTACACCGTGTGATGGGGAAAGGTTTCTAAAACGCACCTCATTTCTCATCTGCTTGTGCCCGGGTTCGCCATTCCAGCCACTTTACTAGCAATCTCCCTCCTTGGAGCATCAGCACCTTTAACCTCCTGTTCCGTACAGGTTGCAATTTGTCCTGAGGATGAACGGGAAGACGTGGAACCAACGAGAGACTAGCTCTTGGTGTTGGGACAGGCACAGGTCACTCTATTTTCCCATCAGGAAGAAGAATTAACCACAGGATCAGCCTGCCCCCCGGAACCAGAACCGGGCCTGAAGCCATCCTGCGCTTTTGCGGCCAGCTCCCTAAAAAGCGAGTTGTAAAATGGAGGTTCAGGGCACTGCAATTCACAAACCTGCAGAGTTATAAATGATAACTCTCATCCACAAATATATTGAGGGAAGGCAAAGAAGAGGATTTGAAATCAAGGCAGAATTGCAGGAAACAGATTTCAGGAGGTAGATTCGAATCGCCTTTAAAGCACATGAAAAGCGGCAAAACGTTGACAATGATGCCCTTGGCCAAAAAGGGCGTATGCGTTTTTTCCTGAATATATTCAGGAAAAAACGCATACGCCCTTTTTGGCCAACCAAGCAACCTGGAAAGGCAAATCAGCGCTACAAAGAAGTCTCGCTTCCCATCGGTCAAAAGGGCCATGCTGAAAAAAGTGTCAAAACCAGAAATGCAGGACAGGCCATGGAGAAATGGGAGCCTTGCTACACTGATGGGCGGGATGTAAATTGTCAACAGCCACTCTGGAGAAGTGTACGGTGAGTCCTGAAACGTCTAAAAAGCAAAGCTTAGAGAGCATAGGGCACTTCCACTCATGGGGGTATAAATTGGGAAAATGAAAAATCAGCAAGACACAAGCACCCCAAAGTTTAGGGCTGCTCTGTTGACAAGGACCTCCACTTCATTCCACCTTCAATATCCCAGGAAAGAGAAAAATGGATAAAGAAGTTGTGGTCCTTATGTACAATGGAATATCACTCAGCCGTGAAATCAATGTCATAAGGCTAGTAGCAGCATGATGAGTGGATTTAGGTACGACGACTCTAAGTGAAATAAGTCACACAGAAAAGGACACTTCTCATAAGGTATCACTTATAGAGGGAATGTAAAAACCGTTACACTTGAACTGAATTACAAAACAGAACAGAGTCACACATGCAGAAAACACACTATGGCTGCTTAACGGGAAAGGTGAGGTGGGGTGATACATAAAACAAGGGTTTCAAATTAGCTCAGATACCGTTCCATAAACCCAATATGTAATAGACAAGACCTACTCCTTGCTCAGAGAACTGGACTCAACACGCCCTATTCACCGCACAAGAATATATCTGACTAGTAATAATCTTAAAACCTATGTATTGATATCTCTCTGTTAATGTGTCAAGTGGGTAAAAAGCGGCATAAACACAGCAGTGAAAAGCAGCTAAACCCCATTATAAAAATAAATTACTTTGAAAAACCCATGAAACAAAGACAGTGAAAGAGAGAGAAATTCTTACACAATGCGTTCAGGGGCTGTGATGCAACCTGGATTGACCATATCTAGACCCACAGCTGGATGAGACATAAGGGTGGACACTGTTGCGGCTGAGAGGTTTGGTGAGGTTGGGTGAGCAAACGCAGACCCTTTAAAGTAATACTGCGTGGTACCCATCGCATGGGTCCCAAATCTCCAGGTTCAAGGGCATCTTCCTACATCGAAAACATGCATGAGAAACCCAGAAGATGGTACACCGTGTGATGGGGAAAGGTTTCTAAAACGCACCTCATTTCTCATCTGCTTGTGCCCGGGTTCGCCATTCCAGCCGCATTGCTAGCAATCTCCCTACTTGGAGCATCAGCACATTTCACCTCCTGTTCCGTACAGGTTGCAATTTGTCCTGAGGATGAACGGGAAGACGTGGAACCAACGAGAGACTAGCTCTTGGTGTTGGGACAGGCACAGGTCACTCTATTTTCCCATCAGAAAGAAGAATTAACCACAGGCTCAGCCTGCCCCCCGGAACCAGAACAGGGCCTGAAGCCATCCTGCGCTTTTGCGGCCAGCTCCCAAAAAAGCGAGTTGTAAAATGGAGGTTCAGGGCACTGCAATTCACAAACCTGCAGAGTTATAAATGATAACTCTCGTCCACAAATATATTGAGGGAAGGCAAAGAAGAGGTTTGAAATCAAGGCAGAATTGCAGGAAACAGATTTTAGGAGGTAGATTCGAATCGCCTTTAAAGCACATGAAAAGCGGCAAAACGTTGACAATGATGCCCTTGGCCAAAAAGGGCGTATGTGTTTTTTCCTGAATATATTCAGGAAAAAACGCATACGCCCTTTTTGGCCAACCAAGCAACCTGGAAAGGCAAATCAGCGCTACAAAGAAGTCTCGCTTCCCATCGGTCAAAAGGGCCATGCTGAAAAAAGTGTCAAAACCAGAAATGCAGGACAGGCCATGGAGAAATGGGAGCCTTGCTACACTGATGGGCGGGATGTAAATTGCCAAGAGCCACTCTGGAGAAGTGTCCGGTGAGTCCTGAAACATCTGAAAAACACAGCTTAGAGAGCATAGGGCACTTCCACTCATGGGGTTATAAATTGGGAAAATTAAAAATCAGCAAGACACAAGCACCCCAAAGTTTAGGGCTGCTCTGTTGACCAGGACCTCCACTTCATTCCACCTTAAATATCCCAGGAAAGAGAAAAATGGATAAAGAAGTTGTGGTCCTTATGTACAATGGAATATCACTCAGCCATGAAATCAATGTCGTAAGGTTAGTAGCAGCATGATGAGTGGATTTAGGTACGACGATTCTAAGTGAAATAAGTCACACAGAAAAGGACACTTCTCATAAGGTATCACTGATAGAGGGAATGTAAAAACCGTTACACTTGAACTGAATTACAAAACAGAACAGAGTCACACATGCAGAAAACACACTATGGCTGCTTAACGGGAAAGGTGAGGTGGGGTGATACATAAAACAAGGGTATCAAATTAGCTCAGATACCGTTCCATAAACCCAATATGTAATAGACAAGACCTACTCCTTGCTCAGAGAACTGGACTCAACACGCCCTATTCACCGCACAAGAATATATCTGACTAATAATAATCGTAAAACCTATGTATTGATATCTCTCTGTTAGTGTGTCAAGTGGGTGTAAAGCGGCATAAACACAGCAGTGAAAAGCAGCTAAACCCCATTATAAAAATAAATTACTTTGAAACACCCATGAAACAAAGACAGTGAAAGAGAGAGAAATTCTTACACAATGCGTTCAGGGGCTGTGATGCAACCTGGATTGACCATATCTAGACGCACAGCTGGATGAGACATAAGGGTGGACACTCTTGGGGCTGAGAGGTTTGGTGAGGTTGGGTGAGCAAACGCAGACCCTTTAAAGTAATACTGCGTGGTACCCATCGCATGGGTCCCAAATCTCCGGGTTCAAGGGCATCTTCCTACATCGAAAACATGCATGAGAAACCCAGAAGATGGTACACCGTGTGATGGGGAAAGGTTTCTAAAACGCACCTCATTTCTCATCTCCTTGTGCCCGGGTTCGCCATTCCAGCCACTTTACTAGCAAGCTCCCTACTTGGAGCATCAGCACCTTTAACCTCCTGTTCCATACAGGTTGCAATCTGTCCTGAGGATAAACGGGAAGACGTGGAACCAACGAGAGACTAGCTCTTGGTGTTGGGACAGGCACAGGTCACTCTATTTTCCCATCAGGAAGAAGAATTAACCACAGGATCAGCCTGCCCCCCGGAACCAGAACCGGGCCTGAAGCCATCCTGCGCTTTTGCGGCCAGCTCCCTAAAAAGCGAGTTGTAAAATGGAGGTTCAGGGCACTGCAATTCACAAACCTGCAGAGTTATAAATGATAACTCTCATCCACAAATATATTGAGGGAAGGCAAAGAAGAGGATTTGAAATCAAGGCAGAATTGCAGGAAACAGATTTCAGGAGGTAGATTCGAATCGCCTTTAAATCACATGAAAAGCAGAAAATCGTTGACAATGATGCCCTTGGCCAAAAAGGGCGTATGCGTTTTTTCCTGAATATATTCAGGAAAAAACGCATACGCCCTTTTTGGCCAACCAAGCAACCTGGAAAGGCAAATCAGCGCTACAAACAAGTCTCGCTTCCCATCGGTCAAAAGGGCCATGCTGAAAAAAATGTCAAAACCAGAAATGCAGGACAGGCCATGGAGAAATGGGAGCCTTCCTATACTGATGGGCGGGATGTAAACTGCCAACAGCCACTCTGCAGAAGTGTACGGTGTGTCCTGAAACATCTAAAAAACACAGCTTAGAGAGCATAGGGCACTTCCACTCATGGGGGTATAAATTGGCAAAATGAAAAATCAGCAAGACACAAGCACCCCAAAGTTTAGGGCTGCTCTGTTGACAAGGACCTCCACTTCATTCCACCTTCAATATCCCAGGAAAGAGAAAAATGGATAAAGAAGTTGTGGTCCTTATGTACAATGGAATATCACTCAGCCATGAAATCAATGTCATAAGGCTAGTAGCAGCATGATGAGTGGATTTAGGTACGACGATTCTAAGTGAAATAAGTCACACAGAAAAGGACACTTCTCATACGGTATCACTTATAGAGGGAATGTAAAAACCGTTACACTTGAACTGAATCAGAAAACAGAACAGAGTCACACATGCAGAAAACACACTATGGCTGCTTAACGGGAAAGGTGAGGTGGGGTGATACATAAAACAAGGGATTCAAATTAGCTCAGATACCGTTCCATAAACCCAATATGTAATAGACAAGACCTACTCCTTGCTCAGAGAACTGGACTCAACACGCCCTATTCACCACACAAGAATATATCTGACTAGTAATAATCGTAAAACCTATGTATTGATATCTCTCTGTTAGTGTGTCAAGTGGGTAAAAAGCGGCATAAACACAGCAGTGAAAAGCAGCTAAACCCCATTATAAAAATAAATTATTTTGAAAAACCCATGAAACAAAGACAGTGAAAGAGAGAGAAATTCTTACACAATGCGTTCAGGGGCTGTGATGCAACCTTGATTGACCATATCTAGACCCACAGCTGGATGAGACATAAGGGTGGACACTGTTGCGGCTGAGAGGTTTGGTGAGGTTGGGTGAGCAAACGCAGACCCTTTAAAGTAATACTGCGTGGTACCCATCGCATGGGTCCCAAATCTCCAGGTTCAAGGGCATCTTCCTACATCGAAAACATGCATGAGATACCCAGAAGATGGTACACCGTGTGATGGGGAAAGGTTTCTAAAACGCACCTCATTTCTCATCTGCTTGTGCCCGGGTTCGCCATTCCAGCCACTTTACTAGCAATCTCCCTCCTTGGAGCATCAGCACCTTTAACCTCCTGTTCCGTACAGGTTGCAATTTGTACTGAGGATGAACGGGAAGACGTGGAACCAATGAAAGACTAGCTCTTGGTGTTGGGACAGGCACAGGTCACTCTATTTTCCCATCAGGAAGAAGAATTAACCACAGGCTCAGCCTGCCCCCCGGAACCAGAACAGGGCCTGAAGCCATCCTGCGCTTTTGCGGCCAGCTCCCTAAAAAGCGAGTTGTAAAATGGAGGTTCAGGGCACTGCAATTCACAAACCTGCAGAGTTATAAATGATAACTCTCATCCACAAATATATTGAGGGAAGGCAAAGAAGAGGATTTGAAATCAAGGCAGAATTGCAGGAAACAGATTTCAGGAGGTAGATTCGAATCGCCTTTAAAGCACATGAAAAGCGGCAAAACGTTGACAATGATGCCCTTGGCCAAAAAGGGCGTATGCGTTTTTTCCTGAATATATTCAGGAAAAAACGCATACGCCCTTTTTGGCCAACCAAGCAACCTGGAAAGGCAAATCAGCGCTACAAAGAAGTCTCGCTTCCCATCGGTCAAAAGGGCCATGCTGAAAAAAGTGTCAAAACCAGAAATGCAGGACAGGCCATGGAGAAATGGGAGCCTTGCTACACTGATGGGCGGGATGTAAATTGTCAACAGCCACTCTGGAGAAGTGTACGGTGAGTCCTGAAACGTCTAAAAAGCAAAGCTTAGAGAGCATAGGGCACTTCCACTCATGGGGGTATAAATTGGGAAAATGAAAAATCAGCAAGACACAAGCACCCCAAAGTTTAGGGCTGCTCTGTTGACAAGGACCTCCACTTCATTCCACCTTCAATATCCCAGGAAAGAGAAAAATGGATAAAGAAGTTGTGGTCCTTATGTACAATGGAATATCACTCAGCCATGAAATCAATGTCATAAGGCTAGTAGCAGCATGATGAGTGGATTTAGGTACGACGATTCTAAGTGAAATAAGTCACACAGAAAAGGACACTTCTCATACGGTATCACTTATAGAGGGAATGTAAAAACCGTTACACTTGAACTGAATCAGAAAACAGAACAGAGTCACACATGCAGAAAACACACTATGGCTGCTTAACGGGAAAGGTGAGGTGGGGTGATACATAAAACAAGGGATTCAAATTAGCTCAGATACCGTTCCATAAACCCAATATGTAATAGACAAGACCTACTCCTTGCTCAGAGAACTGGACTCAACACGCCCTATTCACCACACAAGAATATATCTGACTAGTAATAATCGTAAAACCTATGTATTGATATCTCTCTGTTAGTGTGTCAAGTGGGTAAAAAGCGGCATAAACACAGCAGTGAAAAGCAGCTAAACCCCATTATAAAAATAAATTATTTTGAAAAACCCATGAAACAAAGACAGTGAAAGAGAGAGAAATTCTTACACAATGCGTTCAGGGGCTGTGATGCAACCTTGATTGACCATATCTAGACCCACAGCTGGATGAGACATAAGGGTGGACACTGTTGCGGCTGAGAGGTTTGGTGAGGTTGGGTGAGCAAACGCAGACCCTTTAAAGTAATACTGCGTGGTACCCATCGCATGGGTCCCAAATCTCCAGGTTCAAGGGCATCTTCCTACATCGAAAACATGCATGAGATACCCAGAAGATGGTACACCGTGTGATGGGGAAAGGTTTCTAAAACGCACCTCATTTCTCATCTGCTTGTGCCCGGGTTCGCCATTCCAGCCACTTTACTAGCAATCTCCCTCCTTGGAGCATCAGCACCTTTAACCTCCTGTTCCGTACAGGTTGCAATTTGTACTGAGGATGAACGGGAAGACGTGGAACCAATGAAAGACTAGCTCTTGGTGTTGGGACAGGCACAGGTCACTCTATTTTCCCATCAGGAAGAAGAATTAACCACAGGCTCAGCCTGCCCCCCGGAACCAGAACAGGGCCTGAAGCCATCCTGCGCTTTTGCGGCCATCTCCCAAAAACGCGAGTTGTAAAATGGAGGTTCAGGGCACTGCAATTCACAAACCTGCAGAGTTATAAATGATAACTCTCGTCCACAAATATATTGAGGGAAGGCAAAGAAGAGGATTTGAAATCAAGGCAGAATTGCAGGAAACATATTTCAGGAGGTAGATTCGAATCGCCTTTAAAGCACATGAAAAGCGGCAAAACGTTGACAATGATGCCCTTGGCCAAAAAGGGCGTATGCGTTTTTTCCTGAATATATTCAGGAAAAAACGCATACGCCCTTTTTGGCCAACCAAGCAACCTGGAAAGGCAAATCAGCGCTACAAAGAAGTCTCGCTTCCCATCGGTCAAAAGGGCCATGCTGAAAAAAGTCTCAAAACCAAAAATGCAGGACAGGCCATGGAGAAATGGGAGCCTTGCTACACTGATGGGCGGGATGTAAATTGTCAACAGCCACTCTGGAGAAGTGTACGGTGAGTCCTGAAACGTCTAAAAAGCAAAGCTTAGAGAGCATAGGGCACTTCCACTCATGGGGGTATAAATTGGGAAAATTAAAAATCAGCAAGACACAAGCACCCCAAAGTTTAGGGCTGCTCTGTTGACAAGGACCTGCACTTCATTCCACCTTCAATATCCCAGGAAAGAGAAAAATGGATAAAGAAGTTGTGGTCCTTATGTACAATGGAATATCACTCAGCCGTGAAATCAATGTCATAAGGCTAGTACCAGCATGATGAGTGGATTTAGGTACGACGACTCTAAGTGAAATAAGTCACACAGAAAAGGGCACTTCTCATAAGGTATCACTTATAGAGGGAATGTAAAAACCGTTACACTTGAACTGAATTACAAAACAGAACAGAGTCACACATGCAGAAAACACACTATGGCTGCTTAACGGGAAAGGTGAGGTGGGGTGATACATAAAACAAGGGTTTCAAATTAGCTCAGATACCGTTCCATAAACCCAATATGTAATAGACAAGACCTACTCCTTGCTCAGAGAACTGGACTCAACACGCCCTATTCACCGCACAAGAATATATCTGACTAGTAATAATCTTAAAACCTATGTATTGATATCTCTGTGTTAGTGTGTCAAGTGGGTAAAAAGCGGCATAAACACAGCAGTGAAAAGCAGCTAAACCCCATTATAAAAATAAATTACTTTGAAAAACCCATGAAACAAAGACAGTGAAAGAGAGAGAAATTCTTACACACTGCGTTCAGGGGCTGTGATGCAACCTGGATTGACCATATCTAGACCCACAGCTGGATGAGACATAAGGGTGGACACTGTTGCGGCTGAGAGGTTTGGTGAGGTTGGGTGAGCAAACACAGACCCTTTAAAGTAATACTGCGTGGTACCCATCGCATGGGTCCCAAATCTCCAGGTTCAAGGGCATCTTCCTACATCGAAAACATGCATGAGATACCCAGAAGATGGTACACCGTGTGATGGGGAAAGGTTTCTAAAACGCACCTCATTTCTCATCTGCTTGTGCCCGGGTTCGCCATTCCAGCCACTTTACTAGCAATCTCCCTCCTTGGAGCATCAGCACCTTTAACCTCCTGTTCCGTACAGGTTGCAATTTGTCCTGAGGATGAACGGGAAGACGTGGAACCAACGAGAGACTAGCTCTTGGTGTTGGGACAGGCACAGGTCACTCTATTTTCCCATCAGGAAGAAGAATTAACCACAGGATCAGCCTGCCCCCCGGAACCAGAACCGGGCCTGAAGCCATCCTGTGCTTTTGCGGCCAGCTCCCTAAAAAGCGAGTTGTAAAATGGAGGTTCAGGGCACTGCAATTCACAAACCTGCAGAGTTATAAATGATAACTCTCATCCACAAATATATTGAGGGAAGGCAAAGAAGAGGATTTGAAATCAAGGCAGAATTGCAGGAAACAGATTTCAGGAGGTAGATTCGAATCGCCTTTAAATCACATGAAAAGCAGAAAATCGTTGACAATGATGCCCTTGGCCAAAAAGGGCGTATGCGTTTTTTCCTGAATATATTCAGGAAAAAACGCATACGCCCTTTTTGGCCAACCAAGCAACCTGGAAAGGCAAATCAGCGCTACAAACAAGTCTCGCTTCCCATCGGTCAAAAGGGCCATGCTGAAAAAAATGTCAAAACCAGAAATGCAGGACAGGCCATGGAGAAATGGGAGCCTTCCTATACTGATGGGCGGGATGTAAACTGCCAACAGCCACTCTGCAGAAGTGTACGGTGTGTCCTGAAACATCTAAAAAACACAGCTTAGAGAGCATAGGGCACTTCCACTCATGGGGGTATAAATTGGCAAAATGAAAAATCAGCAAGACACAAGCACCCCAAAGTTTAGGGCTGCTCTGTTGACAAGGACCTCCACTTCATTCCACCTTCAATATCCCAGGAAAGAGAAAAATGGATAAAGAAGTTGTGGTCCTTATGTACAATGGAATATCACTCAGCCATGAAATCAATGTCATAAGGCTAGTAGCAGCATGATGAGTGGATTTAGGTACGACGATTCTAAGTGAAATAAGTCACACAGAAAAGGACACTTCTCATACGGTATCACTTATAGAGGGAATGTAAAAACCGTTACACTTGAACTGAATCAGAAAACAGAACAGAGTCACACATGCAGAAAACACACTATGGCTGCTTAACGGGAAAGGTGAGGTGGGGTGATACATAAAACAAGGGATTCAAATTAGCTCAGATACCGTTCCATAAACCCAATATGTAATAGACAAGACCTACTCCTTGCTCAGAGAACTGGACTCAACACGCCCTATTCACCACACAAGAATATATCTGACTAGTAATAATCGTAAAACCTATGTATTGATATCTCTCTGTTAGTGTGTCAAGTGGGTAAAAAGCGGCATAAACACAGCAGTGAAAAGCAGCTAAACCCCATTATAAAAATAAATTATTTTGAAAAACCCATGAAACAAAGACAGTGAAAGAGAGAGAAATTCTTACACAATGCGTTCAGGGGCTGTGATGCAACCTTGATTGACCATATCTAGACCCACAGCTGGATGAGACATAAGGGTGGACACTGTTGCGGCTGAGAGGTTTGGTGAGGTTGGGTGAGCAAACGCAGACCCTTTAAAGTAATACTGCGTGGTACCCATCGCATGGGTCCCAAATCTCCAGGTTCAAGGGCATCTTCCTACATCGAAAACATGCATGAGATACCCAGAAGATGGTACACCGTGTGATGGGGAAAGGTTTCTAAAACGCACCTCATTTCTCATCTGCTTGTGCCCGGGTTCGCCATTCCAGCCACTTTACTAGCAATCTCCCTCCTTGGAGCATCAGCACCTTTAACCTCCTGTTCCGTACAGGTTGCAATTTGTACTGAGGATGAACGGGAAGACGTGGAACCAATGAAAGACTAGCTCTTGGTGTTGGGACAGGCACAGGTCACTCTATTTTCCCATCAGGAAGAAGAATTAACCACAGGCTCAGCCTGCCCCCCGGAACCAGAACAGGGCCTGAAGCCATCCTGCGCTTTTGCGGCCATCTCCCAAAAACGCGAGTTGTAAAATGGAGGTTCAGGGCACTGCAATTCACAAACCTGCAGAGTTATAAATGATAACTCTCGTCCACAAATATATTGAGGGAAGGCAAAGAAGAGGATTTGAAATCAAGGCAGAATTGCAGGAAACATATTTCAGGAGGTAGATTCGAATCGCCTTTAAAGCACATGAAAAGCGGCAAAACGTTGACAATGATGCCCTTGGCCAAAAAGGGCGTATGCGTTTTTTCCTGAATATATTCAGGAAAAAACGCATACGCCCTTTTTGGCCAACCAAGCAACCTGGAAAGGCAAATCAGCGCTACAAAGAAGTCTCGCTTCCCATCGGTCAAAAGGGCCATGCTGAAAAAAGTCTCAAAACCAAAAATGCAGGACAGGCCATGGAGAAATGGGAGCCTTGCTACACTGATGGGCGGGATGTAAATTGTCAACAGCCACTCTGGAGAAGTGTACGGTGAGTCCTGAAACGTCTAAAAAGCAAAGCTTAGAGAGCATAGGGCACTTCCACTCATGGGGGTATAAATTGGGAAAATTAAAAATCAGCAAGACACAAGCACCCCAAAGTTTAGGGCTGCTCTGTTGACAAGGACCTGCACTTCATTCCACCTTCAATATCCCAGGAAAGAGAAAAATGGATAAAGAAGTTGTGGTCCTTATGTACAATGGAATATCACTCAGCCGTGAAATCAATGTCATAAGGCTAGTACCAGCATGATGAGTGGATTTAGGTACGACGACTCTAAGTGAAATAAGTCACACAGAAAAGGGCACTTCTCATAAGGTATCACTTATAGAGGGAATGTAAAAACCGTTACACTTGAACTGAATTACAAAACAGAACAGAGTCACACATGCAGAAAACACACTATGGCTGCTTAACGGGAAAGGTGAGGTGGGGTGATACATAAAACAAGGGTTTCAAATTAGCTCAGATACCGTTCCATAAACCCAATATGTAATAGACAAGACCTACTCCTTGCTCAGAGAACTGGACTCAACACGCCCTATTCACCGCACAAGAATATATCTGACTAGTAATAATCTTAAAACCTATGTATTGATATCTCTGTGTTAGTGTGTCAAGTGGGTAAAAAGCGGCATAAACACAGCAGTGAAAAGCAGCTAAACCCCATTATAAAAATAAATTACTTTGAAAAACCCATGAAACAAAGACAGTGAAAGAGAGAGAAATTCTTACACACTGCGTTCAGGGGCTGTGATGCAACCTGGATTGACCATATCTAGACCCACAGCTGGATGAGACATAAGGGTGGACACTGTTGCGGCTGAGAGGTTTGGTGAGGTTGGGTGAGCAAACACAGACCCTTTAAAGTAATACTGCGTGGTACCCATCGCATGGGTCCCAAATCTCCAGGTTCAAGGGCATCTTCCTACATCGAAAACATGCATGAGATACCCAGAAGATGGTACACCGTGTGATGGGGAAAGGTTTCTAAAACGCACCTCATTTCTCATCTGCTTGTGCCCGGGTTCGCCATTCCAGCCACTTTACTAGCAATCTCCCTCCTTGGAGCATCAGCACCTTTAACCTCCTGTTCCGTACAGGTTGCAATTTGTCCTGAGGATGAACGGGAAGACGTGGAACCAACGAGAGACTAGCTCTTGGTGTTGGGACAGGCACAGGTCACTCTATTTTCCCATCAGGAAGAAGAATTAACCACAGGATCAGCCTGCCCCCCGGAACCAGAACCGGGCCTGAAGCCATCCTGCGCTTTTGCGGCCAGCTCCCTAAAAAGCGAGTTGTAAAATGGAGGTTCAGGGCACTGCAATTCACAAACCTGCAGAGTTATAAATGATAACTCTCATCCACAAATATATTGAGGGAAGGCAAAGAAGAGGATTTGAAATCAAGGCAGAATTGCAGGAAACAGATTTCAGGAGGTAGATTCGAATCGCCTTTAAAGCACATGAAAAGCGGCAAAACGTTGACAATGATGCCCTTGGCCAAAAAGGGCGTATGCGTTTTTTCCTGAATATATTCAGGAAAAAACGCATACGCCCTTTTTGGCCAACCAAGCAACCTGGAAAGGCAAATCAGCGCTACAAAGAAGTCTCGCTTCCCATCGGTCAAAAGGGCCATGCTGAAAAAAGTGTCAAAACCAGAAATGCAGGACAGGCCATGGAGAAATGGGAGCCTTGCTACACTGATGGGCGGGATGTAAATTGTCAACAGCCACTCTGGAGAAGTGTACGGTGAGTCCTGAAACGTCTAAAAAGCAAAGCTTAGAGAGCATAGGGCACTTCCACTCATGGGGGTATAAATTGGGAAAATGAAAAATCAGCAAGACACAAGCACCCCAAAGTTTAGGGCTGCTCTGTTGACAAGGACCTCCACTTCATTCCACCTTCAATATCCCAGGAAAGAGAAAAATGGATAAAGAAGTTGTGGTCCTTATGTACAATGGAATATCACTCAGCCGTGAAATCAATGTCATAAGGCTAGTAGCAGCATGATGAGTGGATTTAGGTACGACGACTCTAAGTGAAATAAGTCACACAGAAAAGGACACTTCTCATAAGGTATCACTTATAGAGGGAATGTAAAAACCGTTACACTTGAACTGAATTACAAAACAGAACAGAGTCACACATGCAGAAAACACACTATGGCTGCTTAACGGGAAAGGTGAGGTGGGGTGATACATAAAACAAGGGTTTCAAATTAGCTCAGATACCGTTCCATAAACCCAATATGTAATAGACAAGACCTACTCCTTGCTCAGAGAACTGGACTCAACACGCCCTATTCACCGCACAAGAATATATCTGACTAGTAATAATCTTAAAACCTATGTATTGATATCTCTCTGTTAATGTGTCAAGTGGGTAAAAAGCGGCATAAACACAGCAGTGAAAAGCAGCTAAACCCCATTATAAAAATAAATTACTTTGAAAAACCCATGAAACAAAGACAGTGAAAGAGAGAGAAATTCTTACACAATGCGTTCAGGGGCTGTGATGCAACCTGGATTGACCATATCTAGACCCACAGCTGGATGAGACATAAGGGTGGACACTGTTGCGGCTGAGAGGTTTGGTGAGGTTGGGTGAGCAAACGCAGACCCTTTAAAGTAATACTGCGTGGTACCCATCGCATGGGTCCCAAATCTCCAGGTTCAAGGGCATCTTCCTACATCGAAAACATGCATGAGAAACCCAGAAGATGGTACACCGTGTGATGGGGAAAGGTTTCTAAAACGCACCTCATTTCTCATCTGCTTGTGCCCGGGTTCGCCATTCCAGCCGCATTGCTAGCAATCTCCCTACTTGGAGCATCAGCACATTTCACCTCCTGTTCCGTACAGGTTGCAATTTGTCCTGAGGATGAACGGGAAGACGTGGAACCAACGAGAGACTAGCTCTTGGTGTTGGGACAGGCACAGGTCACTCTATTTTCCCATCAGAAAGAAGAATTAACCACAGGCTCAGCCTGCCCCCCGGAACCAGAACAGGGCCTGAAGCCATCCTGCGCTTTTGCGGCCAGCTCCCAAAAAAGCGAGTTGTAAAATGGAGGTTCAGGGCACTGCAATTCACAAACCTGCAGAGTTATAAATGATAACTCTCGTCCACAAATATATTGAGGGAAGGCAAAGAAGAGGTTTGAAATCAAGGCAGAATTGCAGGAAACAGATTTTAGGAGGTAGATTCGAATCGCCTTTAAAGCACATGAAAAGCGGCAAAACGTTGACAATGATGCCCTTGGCCAAAAAGGGCGTATGTGTTTTTTCCTGAATATATTCAGGAAAAAACGCATACGCCCTTTTTGGCCAACCAAGCAACCTGGAAAGGCAAATCAGCGCTACAAAGAAGTCTCGCTTCCCATCGGTCAAAAGGGCCATGCTGAAAAAAGTGTCAAAACCAGAAATGCAGGACAGGCCATGGAGAAATGGGAGCCTTGCTACACTGATGGGCGGGATGTAAATTGCCAAGAGCCACTCTGGAGAAGTGTCCGGTGAGTCCTGAAACATCTGAAAAACACAGCTTAGAGAGCATAGGGCACTTCCACTCATGGGGTTATAAATTGGGAAAATTAAAAATCAGCAAGACACAAGCACCCCAAAGTTTAGGGCTGCTCTGTTGACCAGGACCTCCACTTCATTCCACCTTAAATATCCCAGGAAAGAGAAAAATGGATAAAGAAGTTGTGGTCCTTATGTACAATGGAATATCACTCAGCCATGAAATCAATGTCGTAAGGTTAGTAGCAGCATGATGAGTGGATTTAGGTACGACGATTCTAAGTGAAATAAGTCACACAGAAAAGGACACTTCTCATAAGGTATCACTGATAGAGGGAATGTAAAAACCGTTACACTTGAACTGAATTACAAAACAGAACAGAGTCACACATGCAGAAAACACACTATGGCTGCTTAACGGGAAAGGTGAGGTGGGGTGATACATAAAACAAGGGTATCAAATTAGCTCAGATACCGTTCCATAAACCCAATATGTAATAGACAAGACCTACTCCTTGCTCAGAGAACTGGACTCAACACGCCCTATTCACCGCACAAGAATATATCTGACTAATAATAATCGTAAAACCTATGTATTGATATCTCTCTGTTAGTGTGTCAAGTGGGTGTAAAGCGGCATAAACACAGCAGTGAAAAGCAGCTAAACCCCATTATAAAAATAAATTACTTTGAAACACCCATGAAACAAAGACAGTGAAAGAGAGAGAAATTCTTACACAATGCGTTCAGGGGCTGTGATGCAACCTGGATTGACCATATCTAGACGCACAGCTGGATGAGACATAAGGGTGGACACTCTTGGGGCTGAGAGGTTTGGTGAGGTTGGGTGAGCAAACGCAGACCCTTTAAAGTAATACTGCGTGGTACCCATCGCATGGGTCCCAAATCTCCGGGTTCAAGGGCATCTTCCTACATCGAAAACATGCATGAGAAACCCAGAAGATGGTACACCGTGTGATGGGGAAAGGTTTCTAAAACGCACCTCATTTCTCATCTCCTTGTGCCCGGGTTCGCCATTCCAGCCACTTTACTAGCAAGCTCCCTACTTGGAGCATCAGCACCTTTAACCTCCTGTTCCATACAGGTTGCAATCTGTCCTGAGGATAAACGGGAAGACGTGGAACCAACGAGAGACTAGCTCTTGGTGTTGGGACAGGCACAGGTCACTCTATATTCCCATCAGAAAGAAGAATTAACCACAGGCTCAGCCTGCCCCCCGGAACCAGAACAGGGCCTGAAGCCATCCTGCGATTTTGCGGCCAGTTCCCATAAAAACGAGTTGTAAAATGGAGGTTCAGGGCACTGCAATTCACAAACCTGCAGAGTTATAAATGATAACTCTCGTCCACAAATATATTGAGGGAAGGCAAAGAAGAGGATTTGAAATCAAGGCAGAATTGCAGGAAACAGATTTCAGGAGGTAGATTCGAATCGCCTTTAAAGCACATGAAAAGCGGCAAAACGTTGACAATGATGCCCTTGGCCAAAAAGGGCGTATGCATTTTTTTCCTGAATATATTCAGGAAAAAACGCATACGCCCTTTTTGGCCAACCAAGCAACCTGGAAAGGCAAATCAGCGCTACAAAGAAGTCTCGCTTCCCATCGGTCAAAAGGGCCATGCTGAAAAAAGTGTCAAAACCAGAAATGCAGGACAGGCCATGGAGAAATGGGAGCCTTGCTACACTGATGGGCGGGATGTAAATTGCCAAGAGCCACTCTGGAGAAGTGTCCGGTGAGTCCTGAAACCTCTGAAAAACACAGCTTAGAGAGCATAGGGCACTTCCACTCATGGGGGTATAAATTGGGAAAATTAAAAATCAGCAAGACACAAGCACCCCAAAGTTTAGGGCTGCTCTGTTGACCAGGACCTCCACTTCATTCCACCTTAAATATCCCAGGAAAGAGAAAAATGGATAAAGAAGTTGTGGTCCTTATGTACAATGGAATATCACTCAGCCATGAAATCAATGTCGTAAGGTTAGTAGCAGCATGATGAGTGGATTTAGGTACGACGATTCTAAGTGAAATAAGTCACACAGAAAAGGACACTTCTCATAAGGTATCACTGATAGAGGGAATGTAAAAACCGTTACACTTGAACTGAATTACAAAACAGAACAGAGTCACACATGCAGAAAACACACTATGGCTGCTTAACGGGAAAGGTGAGGTGGGGTGATACATAAAACAAGGGTTTCAAATTAGCTCAGATACCGTTCCATAAACCCAATATGTAATAGACAAGACCTTCTCCTTGCTCAGAGAACTGGACTCAACACGCCCTATTCACGGCACAAGAATATATCTGACTAGTAATAATCGTAAAACCTATGTATTGATATCTCTCTGTTAGTGTGTCAAGTGGGTGTAAAGCGGCATAAACACAGCAGTTAAAAGCAGCTAAATCCCATAATGAAAATAAATTATTTGAAAAACCCATGAAACAAAGACAGTGAAAGAGAGAGAAATTCTTACACAATGCGTTCAGGGGCTGTGATGCAACCTGGATTGACCATATCTAGACGCACAGCTGGATGAGACATAAGGGTGGACACTCTTGGGGCTGAGAGGTTTGGTGAGGTTGGGTGAGCAAACGCAGACCCTTTAAAGTAATACTGCGTGGTACCCATCGCATGGGTCCCAAATCTCCAGGTTCAAGGGCATCTTCCTACATCAAAAACATGCATGAGAAAAACCAGAAGATGGTGCACCGTTTGATGGGAAAAGGTTTCTAAAACGCACCTCATTTCTCATCTCCTTGTGCCCGGGTTCGCCATTCCAGCCGCTTTACTAGCAATCTCCCTACTTGGAGCATCAGCACCTTTTACCTCCTGTTCCGTACAGGTTGCAATTTGCCCTGAGGATGAACGGGAAGACGTGGAACCAACGAGAGACTAGCTCTTGGTGTTGGGACAGGCACAGGTCACTCTATTTTCCCATCAGAAAGAAGAATTAACCACAGGCTCATCCTGCCCCCCGGAACAAGAACAGGGCCTGAAGCCATCCTGCGCTTTTGCGGCCAGCTCCCAAAAAAGCGAGTTGTAAAATGGAGGTTCAGGGCACTGCAATTCACAAACCTGCAGAGTTATAAATGATAACTCTCGTCCACAAATATATTGAGGGAAGGCAAAGAAGAGGATTTGAAATCAAGGCAGAATGGCAGGAAACAGATTTCAGGAGATAGATTCGAATAGCCTTTAAAGTACATGAAAAGGGGCAAAACGTTGACAATGATGCCCTTGGCCAAAAAGGGCGTATGCGTTTTTTCCTGAATATATTCAGGAAAAAACGCATACGCCCTTTTTGGCCAACCAAGCAACCTGGAAAGGCAAATCAGCGCTACAAAGAAGTCTCGCTTCCCATCGGTCAAAAGGGCCATGCTGAAAAAAGTGTCAAAACCAGAAATGCAGGACAGGCCATGGAGAAATGGGAGCCTTGCTACACTGATGGGCGGGATGTAAATTGCCAAGAGCCACTCTGGAGAAGTTTCCGGTGAGTCCTGAAACATCTGAAAAACACAGCTTAGAGAGCATAGGGCACTTCCACTCATGGGGGTATAAATTGGGAAAATTAAAAATCAGCAAGACACAAGCACCGCAAAGTTTAGGGCTGCTCTGTTGACCAGGACCTCCACTTCATTCCACCTTAAATATCCCAGGAAAGAGAAAAATGGATAAAGAAGTTGTGGTCCTTATGTACAATGGAATATCACTCAGCCATGAAATCAATGTCGTAAGGTTAGTAGCAGCATGATGAGTGGATTTAGGTACGACGACTCTAAGTGAAATAAGTCACACAGAAAAGGACACTTCTCATAAGGTATCACGGATAGAGGGAATGTAAAAACTGTTACACTTGAACTGAATTACAAAACAGAACAGAGTCACACATGCAGAAAACACACTATGGCTGCTTAACGGAAAATGTGAGGTGGGGTGATTCATAAAACAAGGGTATCAAATTAGCTCAGATACCATTCCATAAACCCAATATGTAATAGACAAGACCTACTCCTTGCTCAGAGAACTGGACTCAACATGCCCTATTCACCGCACAAGAATATATCTGACTAATAATAATCGTAAAACCTATGTATTGATATCTCTCTGTTAGTGTGTCAAGTGGGTGTAAAGCGGCATAAACACAGCAGTGAAAAGCAGCTAAACCCCATTATAAAAATAAATTACTTTGAAACACCCATGAAACAAAGACAGTGAAAGAGAGAGAAATTCTTACACAATGCGTTCAGGGGCTGTGATGCAACCTGGATTGACCATATCTAGACCCACAGCTGGATGAGACATAAGGGTGGACACTCTTGGGGCTGAGAGGTTTGGTGAGGTTGGGTGAGCAAACGCAGACCCTTTAAAGTAATACTGCGTGGTACCCATCGCATGGGTCCCAAATCTCCAGGTTCAAGGGCATCTTCCTACATCAAAAACATGCATGAGAAACCCAGAAGATGGTACACCGTGTGATGGGGAAAGGTTTCTAAAACGCACCTCATTTCTCATCTCCTTGTGCCCGGGTTCGCCATTCCAGCCACTTTACTAGCAATCTCCCTACTTGGAGCATCAGCACCTTTAACCTCCTGTTCCATACAGGTTGCAATCTGTCCTGAGGATAAACGGGAAGACGTGGAACCAACGAGAGACTAGCTCTTGGTGTTGGGACAGGCACAGGTCACTCTATATTCCCATCAGAAAGAAGAATTAACCACAGGCTCAGCCTGCCCCCCGGAACCAGAACAGGGCCTGAAGCCATCCTGCGATTTTGCGGCCAGCTCCCATAAAAACGAGTTGTAAAATGGAGGTTCAGGGCACTGCAATTCACAAACCTGCAGAGTTATAAATGATAACTCTCGTCCACAAATATATTGAGGGAAGGCAAAGAAGAGGATTTGAAATCAAGGCAGAATTGCAGGAAACAGATTTCAGGAGGTAGATTCGAATCGCCTTTAAAGCACATGAAAAGCGGCAAAACGTTGACAATGATGCCCTTGGCCAAAAAGGGCGTATGCGTTTTTTTCCTGAATATATTCAGGAAAAAACGCATACGCCCTTTTTGGCCAACCAAGCAACCTGGAAAGGCAAATCAGCGCTACAAAGAAGTCTCGCTTCCCATCGGTCAAAAGGGCCATGCTGAAAAAAGTGTCAAAACCAGAAATGCAGGACAGGCCATGGAGAAATGGGAGCCTTGCTACACTGATGGGCGGGATGTAAATTGCCAAGAGCCACTCTGGAGAAGTGTCCGGTGAGTCCTGAAACCTCTGAAAAACACAGCTTAGAGAGCATAGGGCACTTCCACTCATGGGGGTATAAATTGGGAAAATTAAAAATCAGCAAGACACAAGCACCCCAAAGTTTAGGGCTGCTCTGTTGACCAGGACCTCCACTTCATTCCACCTTAAATATCCCAGGAAAGAGAAAAATGGATAAAGAAGTTGTGGTCCTTATGTACAATGGAATATCACTCAGCCATGAAATCAATGTCGTAAGGTTAGTAGCAGCATGATGAGTGGATTTAGGTACGACGATTCTAAGTGAAATAAGTCACACAGAAAAGGACACTTCTCATAAGGTATCACTGATAGAGGGAATGTAGAAACCGTTACACTTGAACTGAATTACAAAACAGAACAGAGTCACACATGCAGAAAACACACTATGGCTGCTTAACGGGAAAGGTGCGGTGGGGTGATACATAAAACAAGGGTTTCAAATTAGCTCAGATACCGTTCCATAAAACCAATATGTAATAGACTAGACCTACTCCTTGCTCAGAGAACTGGACTCAACACGCCCTATTCACCGCACAAGAATATATCTGACTAGTAATAATCTTAAAACCTATGTATTGATATCTCTCTGTTAGTGGGTCAAGTGGGTAAAAAGCGGCATAAACACAGCAGTGAAAAGCAGCTAAACCCCATTATAAAAATAAATTACTTTGAAAAACCCATGAAACAAAGACAGTGAAAGAGAGCGAAATTCTTACACAATGCGTTCAGGGGCTGTGATGCAACCTGGATTGACCATATCTAGACTACAGCTGGATGAGACATAAGGGTGGACACTGTTGCGGCTGAGAGGTTTGGTGAGGTTGGGTGAGCAAACGCAGACCCTTTAAAGTAATACTGCGTGGTACCCATCGCATGGGTCCCAAATCTCCAGGTTCAAGGGCATCTTCCTACATCGAAAACATGCATGAGATACCCAGAATATGGTACACCGTATGATGGGGAAAGGTTTCTAAAACGCACCTCATTTCTCATCTGCTTGTGCCCGGGTTCGCCATTCCAGCCACTTTACTAGCAATCTCCCTCCTTGGAGCATCAGCACCTTTAACCTCCTGTTCCGTACAGGTTGCAATTTGTACTGAGGATGAACGGGAAGACGTGGAACCAATGAAAGACTAGCTCTTGGTGTTGGGACAGGCACAGGTCACTCTATTTTCCCATCAGGAAGAAGAATTAACCACAGGCTCAGCCTGCCCCCCGGAACAAGAACAGGGCCTGAAGCCATCCTGCGCTTTTGCGGCCATCTCCCAAAAACGCGAGTTGTAAAATGGAGGTTCAGGGCACTGCAATTCACAAACCTGCAGAGTTATAAATGATAACTCTCGTCCACAAATATATTGAGGGAAGGCAAAGAAGAGGATTTGAAATCAAGGCAGAATTGCAGGAAACATATTTCAGGAGGTAGATTTGAATCGCCTTTAAAGCACATGAAAAGCGGCAAAACGTTGACAATGATGCCCTTGGCCAAAAAGGGCGTATGCGTTTTTTCCTGAATATATTCAGGAAAAAACGCATACGCCCTTTTTGGCCAACCAAGCAACCTGGAAAGGCAAATCAGCGCTACAAAGATGTCTCGCTTCCCATCGGTCAAAAGGGCCATGATGAAAAAAGTCTCAAAACCAAAAATGCAGGACAGGCCATGGAGAAATGGGAGCCTTGCTACACTGATGGGCGGGATGTAAATTGTCAACAGCCACTCTGGAGAAGTGTACGGTGAGTCCTGAAACGTCTAAAAAGCAAAGCTTAGAGAGCATAGGGCACTTCCACTCATGGGGGTATAAATTGGGAAAATTAAAAATCAGCAAGACACAAGCACCCCAAAGTTTAGGGCTGCTCTGTTGACAAGGACCTGCACTTCATTCCACCTTCAATATCCCAGGAAAGAGAAAAATGGATAAAGAAGTTGTGGTCCTTATGTACAATGGAATATCACTCAGCCGTGAAATCAATGTCATAAGGCTAGTACCAGCATGATGAGTGGATTTAGGTACGACGACTCTAAGTGAAATAAGTCACACAGAAAAGGGCACTTCTCATAAGGTATCACTTATAGAGGGAATGTAAAAACCGTTACACTTGAACTGAATTACAAAACAGAACAGAGACACACATGCAGAAAACACACTATGGCTGCTTAACGGGAAAGGTGAGGTGGGGTGATACATAAAACAAGGGTTTCAAATTAGCTCAGATACCGTTCCATAAACCCAATATGTAATAGACAAGACCTACTCCTTGCTCAGAGAACTGGACTCAACACGCCCTATTCACCGCACAAGAATATATCTGACTAGTAATAATCTTAAAACCTATGTATTGATATCTCTGTGTTAGTGTGTCAAGTGGGTAAAAAGCGGCATAAACACAGCAGTGAAAAGCAGCTAAACCCCATTATAAAAATAAATTACTTTGAAAAACCCATGAAACAAAGACAGTGAAAGAGAGAGAAATTCTTACACAATGCGTTCAGGGGCTGTGATGCAACCTGGATTGACCATATCTAGACCCACAGCTGGATGAGACATAAGGGTGGACACTGTTGCGGCTGAGAGGTTTGGTGAGGTTGGGTGAGCAAACACAGACCCTTTAAAGTAATACTGCGTGGTACCCATCGCATGGGTCCCAAATCTCCAGGTTCAAGGGCATCTTCCTACATCGAAAACATGCATGAGATACCCAGAAGATGGTACACCGTGTGATGGGGAAAGGTTTCTAAAACGCACCTCATTTCTCATCTGCTTGTGCCCGGGTTCGCCATTCCAGCCACTTTACTAGCAATCTCCCTCCTTGGAGCATCAGCACCTTTAACCTCCTGTTCCGTACAGGTTGCAATTTGTCCTGAGGATGAACGGGAAGACGTGGAACCAACGAGAGACTAGCTCTTGGTGTTGGGACAGGCACAGGTCACTCTATTTTCCCATCAGGAAGAAGAATTAACCACAGGATCAGCCTGCCCCCCGGAACCAGAACCGGGCCTGAAGCCATCCTGCGCTTTTGCGGCCAGCTCCCTAAAAAGCGAGTTGTAAAATGGAGGTTCAGGGCACTGCAATTCACAAACCTGCAGAGTTATAAATGATAACTCTCATCCACAAATATATTGAGGGAAGGCAAAGAAGAGGATTTGAAATCAAGGCAGAATTGCAGGAAACAGATTTCAGGAGGTAGATTCGAATCGCCTTTAAATCACATGAAAAGCAGAAAATCGTTGACAATGATGCCCTTGGCCAAAAAGGGCGTATGCGTTTTTTCCTGAATATATTCAGGAAAAAACGCATACGCCCTTTTTGGCCAACCAAGCAACCTGGAAAGGCAAATCAGCGCTACAAAGAAGTCTCGCTTCCCATCGGTCAAAAGGGCCATGCTGAAAAAAATGTCAAAACCAGAAATGCAGGACAGGCCATGGAGAAATGGGAGCCTTCCTATACTGATGGGCGGGATGTAAACTGCCAACAGCCACTCTGCAGAAGTGTACGGTGTGTCCTGAAACATCTAAAAAACACAGCTTAGAGAGCATAGGGCACTTCCACTCATGGGGGTATAAATTGGCAAAATGAAAAATCAGCAAGACACAAGCACCCCAAAGTTTAGGGCTGCTCTGTTGACAAGGACCTCCACTTCATTCCACCTTCAATATCCCAGGAAAGAGAAAAATGGATAAAGAAGTTGTGGTCCTTATGTACAATGGAATATCACTCAGCCATGAAATCAATGTCATAAGGCTAGTAGCAGCATGATGAGTGGATTTAGGTACGACGATTCTAAGTGAAATAAGTCACACAGAAAAGGACACTTCTCATACGGTATCACTTATAGAGGGAATGTAAAAACCGTTACACTTGAACTGAATCAGAAAACAGAACAGAGTCACACATGCAGAAAACACACTATGGCTGCTTAACGGGAAAGGTGAGGTGGGGTGATACATAAAACAAGGGATTCAAATTAGCTCAGATACCGTTCCATAAACCCAATATGTAATAGACAAGACCTACTCCTTGCTCAGAGAACTGGACTCAACACGCCCTATTCACCACACAAGAATATATCTGACTAGTAATAATCGTAAAACCTATGTATTGATATCTCTCTGTTAGTGTGTCAAGTGGGTAAAAAGCGGCATAAACACAGCAGTGAAAAGCAGCTAAACCCCATTATAAAAATAAATTATTTTGAAAAACCCATGAAACAAAGACAGTGAAAGAGAGAGAAATTCTTACACAATGCGTTCAGGGGCTGTGATGCAACCTTGATTGACCATATCTAGACCCACAGCTGGATGAGACATAAGGGTGGACACTGTTGCGGCTGAGAGGTTTGGTGAGGTTGGGTGAGCAAACGCAGACCCTTTAAAGTAATACTGCGTGGTACCCATCGCATGGGTCCCAAATCTCCAGGTTCAAGGGCATCTTCCTACATCGAAAACATGCATGAGATACCCAGAAGATGGTACACCGTGTGATGGGGAAAGGTTTCTAAAACGCACCTCATTTCTCATCTGCTTGTGCCCGGGTTCGCCATTCCAGCCACTTTACTAGCAATCTCCCTCCTTGGAGCATCAGCACCTTTAACCTCCTGTTCCGTACAGGTTGCAATTTGTACTGAGGATGAACGGGAAGACGTGGAACCAATGAAAGACTAGCTCTTGGTGTTGGGACAGGCACAGGTCACTCTATTTTCCCATCAGGAAGAAGAATTAACCACAGGCTCAGCCTGCCCCCCGGAACCAGAACAGGGCCTGAAGCCATCCTGCGCTTTTGCGGCCATCTCCCAAAAACGCGAGTTGTAAAATGGAGGTTCAGGGCACTGCAATTCACAAACCTGCAGAGTTATAAATGATAACTCTCGTCCACAAATATATTGAGGGAAGGCAAAGAAGAGGATTTGAAATCAAGGCAGAATTGCAGGAAACATATTTCAGGAGGTAGATTCGAATCGCCTTTAAAGCACATGAAAAGCGGCAAAACGTTGACAATGATGCCCTTGGCCAAAAAGGGCGTATGCGTTTTTTCCTGAATATATTCAGGAAAAAACGCATACGCCCTTTTTGGCCAACCAAGCAACCTGGAAAGGCAAATCAGCGCTACAAAGATGTCTCGCTTCCCATCGGTCAAAAGGGCCATGCTGAAAAAAGTCTCAAAACCAAAAATGCAGGACAGGCCATGGAGAAATGGGAGCCTTGCTACACTGATGGGCGGGATGTAAATTGTCAACAGCCACTCTGGAGAAGTGTACGGTGAGTCCTGAAACGTCTAAAAAGCAAAGCTTAGAGAGCATAGGGCACTTCCACTCATGGGGGTATAAATTGGGAAAATTAAAAATCAGCAAGACACAAGCACCCCAAAGTTTAGGGCTGCTCTGTTGACAAGGACCTGCACTTCATTCCACCTTCAATATCCCAGGAAAGAGAAAAATGGATAAAGAAGTTGTGGTCCTTATGTACAATGGAATATCACTCAGCCGTGAAATCAATGTCATAAGGCTAGTACCAGCATGATGAGTGGATTTAGGTACGACGACTCTAAGTGAAATAAGTCACACAGAAAAGGGCACTTCTCATAAGGTATCACTTATAGAGGGAATGTAAAAACCGTTACACTTGAACTGAATTACAAAACAGAACAGAGTCACACATGCAGAAAACACACTATGGCTGCTTAACGGGAAAGGTGAGGTGGGGTGATACATAAAACAAGGGTTTCAAATTAGCTCAGATACCGTTCCATAAACCCAATATGTAATAGACAAGACCTACTCCTTGCTCAGAGAACTGGACTCAACACGCCCTATTCACCGCACAAGAATATATCTGACTAGTAATAATCTTAAAACCTATGTATTGATATCTCTGTGTTAGTGTGTCAAGTGGGTAAAAAGCGGCATAAACACAGCAGTGAAAAGCAGCTAAACCCCATTATAAAAATAAATTACTTTGAAAAACCCATGAAACAAAGACAGTGAAAGAGAGAGAAATTCTTACACAATGCGTTCAGGGGCTGTGATGCAACCTTGATTGACCATATCTAGACCCACAGCTGGATGAGACATAAGGGTGGACACTGTTGCGGCTGAGAGGTTTGGTGAGGTTGGGTGAGCAAACGCAGACCCTTTAAAGTAATACTGCGTGGTACCCATCGCATGGGTCCCAAATCTCCAGGTTCAAGGGCATCTTCCTACATCAAAAACATGCATGAGATACCCAGAAGATGGTACACCGTGTGATGGGGAAAGGTTTCTAAAACGCACCTCATTTCTCATCTGCTTGTGCCCGGGTTCGCCATTCCAGCCACTTTACTAGCAATCTCCCTCCTTGGAGCATCAGCACCTTTAACCTCCTGTTCCGTACAGGTTGCAATTTGTACTGAGGATGAACGGGAAGACGTGGAACCAATGAAAGACTAGCTCTTGGTGTTGGGACAGGCACAGGTCACTCTATTTTCCCATCAGGAAGAAGAATTAACCACAGGCTCAGCCTGCCCCCCGGAACCAGAACAGGGCCTGAAGCCATCCTGCGCTTTTGCGGCCATCTCCCAAAAACGCGAGTTGTAAAATGGAGGTTCAGGGCACTGCAATTCACAAACCTGCAGAGTTATAAATGATAACTCTCGTCCACAAATATATTGAGGGAAGGCAAAGAAGAGGATTTGAAATCAAGGCAGAATTGCAGGAAACATATTTCAGGAGGTAGATTCGAATCGCCTTTAAAGCACATGAAAAGCGGCAAAACGTTGACAATGATGCCCTTGGCCAAAAAGGGCGTATGCGTTTTTTCCTGAATATATTCAGGAAAAAACGCATACGCCCTTTTTGGCCAACCAAGCAACCTGGAAAGGCAAATCAGCGCTACAAAGAAGTCTCGCTTCCCATCGGTCAAAAGGGCCATGCTGAAAAAAGTCTCAAAACCAAAAATGCAGGACAGGCCATGGAGAAATGGGAGCCTTGCTACACTGATGGGCGGGATGTAAATTGTCAACAGCCACTCTGGAGAAGTGTACGGTGAGTCCTGAAACGTCTAAAAAGCAAAGCTTAGAGAGCATAGGGCACTTCCACTCATGGGGGTATAAATTGGGAAAATTAAAAATCAGCAAGACACAAGCACCCCAAAGTTTAGGGCTGCTCTGTTGACAAGGACCTGCACTTCATTCCACCTTCAATATCCCAGGAAAGAGAAAAATGGATAAAGAAGTTGTGGTCCTTATGTACAATGGAATATCACTCAGCCGTGAAATCAATGTCATAAGGCTAGTACCAGCATGATGAGTGGATTTAGGTACGACGACTCTAAGTGAAATAAGTCACACAGAAAAGGGCACTTCTCATAAGGTATCACTTATAGAGGGAATGTAAAAACCGTTACACTTGAACTGAATTACAAAACAGAACAGAGTCACACATGCAGAAAACACACTATGGCTGCTTAACGGGAAAGGTGAGGTGGGGTGATACATAAAACAAGGGTTTCAAATTAGCTCAGATACCGTTCCATAAACCCAATATGTAATAGACAAGACCTACTCCTTGCTCAGAGAACTGGACTCAACACGCCCTATTCACCGCACAAGAATATATCTGACTAGTAATAATCTTAAAACCTATGTATTGATATCTCTGTGTTAGTGTGTCAAGTGGGTAAAAAGCGGCATAAACACAGCAGTGAAAAGCAGCTAAACCCCATTATAAAAATAAATTACTTTGAAAAACCCATGAAACAAAGACAGTGAAAGAGAGAGAAATTCTTACACACTGCGTTCAGGGGCTGTGATGCAACCTGGATTGACCATATCTAGACCCACAGCTGGATGAGACATAAGGGTGGACACTGTTGCGGCTGAGAGGTTTGGTGAGGTTGGGTGAGCAAACACAGACCCTTTAAAGTAATACTGCGTGGTACCCATCGCATGGGTCCCAAATCTCCAGGTTCAAGGGCATCTTCCTACATCGAAAACATGCATGAGATACCCAGAAGATGGTACACCGTGTGATGGGGAAAGGTTTCTAAAACGCACCTCATTTCTCATCTGCTTGTGCCCGGGTTCGCCATTCCAGCCACTTTACTAGCAATCTCCCTCCTTGGAGCATCAGCACCTTTAACCTCCTGTTCCGTACAGGTTGCAATTTGTCCTGAGGATGAACGGGAAGACGTGGAACCAACGAGAGACTAGCTCTTGGTGTTGGGACAGGCACAGGTCACTCTATTTTCCCATCAGGAAGAAGAATTAACCACAGGATCAGCCTGCCCCCCGGAACCAGAACCGGGCCTGAAGCCATCCTGCGCTTTTGCGGCCAGCTCCCTAAAAAGCGAGTTGTAAAATGGAGGTTCAGGGCACTGCAATTCACAAACCTGCAGAGTTATAAATGATAACTCTCATCCACAAATATATTGAGGGAAGGCAAAGAAGAGGATTTGAAATCAAGGCAGAATTGCAGGAAACAGATTTCAGGAGGTAGATTCGAATCGCCTTTAAATCACATGAAAAGCAGAAAATCGTTGACAATGATGCCCTTGGCCAAAAAGGGCGTATGCGTTTTTTCCTGAATATATTCAGGAAAAAACGCATACGCCCTTTTTGGCCAACCAAGCAACCTGGAAAGGCAAATCAGCGCTACAAACAAGTCTCGCTTCCCATCGGTCAAAAGGGCCATGCTGAAAAAAATGTCAAAACCAGAAATGCAGGACAGGCCATGGAGAAATGGGAGCCTTCCTATACTGATGGGCGGGATGTAAACTGCCAACAGCCACTCTGCAGAAGTGTACGGTGTGTCCTGAAACATCTAAAAAACACAGCTTAGAGAGCATAGGGCACTTCCACTCATGGGGGTATAAATTGGCAAAATGAAAAATCAGCAAGACACAAGCACCCCAAAGTTTAGGGCTGCTCTGTTGACAAGGACCTCCACTTCATTCCACCTTCAATATCCCAGGAAAGAGAAAAATGGATAAAGAAGTTGTGGTCCTTATGTACAATGGAATATCACTCAGCCATGAAATCAATGTCATAAGGCTAGTAGCAGCATGATGAGTGGATTTAGGTACGACGATTCTAAGTGAAATAAGTCACACAGAAAAGGACACTTCTCATACGGTATCACTTATAGAGGGAATGTAAAAACCGTTACACTTGAACTGAATCAGAAAACAGAACAGAGTCACACATGCAGAAAACACACTATGGCTGCTTAACGGGAAAGGTGAGGTGGGGTGATACATAAAACAAGGGATTCAAATTAGCTCAGATACCGTTCCATAAACCCAATATGTAATAGACAAGACCTACTCCTTGCTCAGAGAACTGGACTCAACACGCCCTATTCACCACACAAGAATATATCTGACTAGTAATAATCGTAAAACCTATGTATTGATATCTCTCTGTTAGTGTGTCAAGTGGGTAAAAAGCGGCATAAACACAGCAGTGAAAAGCAGCTAAACCCCATTATAAAAATAAATTATTTTGAAAAACCCATGAAACAAAGACAGTGAAAGAGAGAGAAATTCTTACACAATGCGTTCAGGGGCTGTGATGCAACCTTGATTGACCATATCTAGACCCACAGCTGGATGAGACATAAGGGTGGACACTGTTGCGGCTGAGAGGTTTGGTGAGGTTGGGTGAGCAAACGCAGACCCTTTAAAGTAATACTGCGTGGTACCCATCGCATGGGTCCCAAATCTCCAGGTTCAAGGGCATCTTCCTACATCGAAAACATGCATGAGATACCCAGAAGATGGTACACCGTGTGATGGGGAAAGGTTTCTAAAACGCACCTCATTTCTCATCTGCTTGTGCCCGGGTTCGCCATTCCAGCCACTTTACTAGCAATCTCCCTCCTTGGAGCATCAGCACCTTTAACCTCCTGTTCCGTACAGGTTGCAATTTGTACTGAGGATGAACGGGAAGACGTGGAACCAATGAAAGACTAGCTCTTGGTGTTGGGACAGGCACAGGTCACTCTATTTTCCCATCAGGAAGAAGAATTAACCACAGGCTCAGCCTGCCCCCCGGAACCAGAACAGGGCCTGAAGCCATCCTGCGCTTTTGCGGCCATCTCCCAAAAACGCGAGTTGTAAAATGGAGGTTCAGGGCACTGCAATTCACAAACCTGCAGAGTTATAAATGATAACTCTCGTCCACAAATATATTGAGGGAAGGCAAAGAAGAGGATTTGAAATCAAGGCAGAATTGCAGGAAACAGATTTCAGGAGGTAGATTCGAATCGCCTTTAAAGCACATGAAAAGCGGCAAAACGTTGACAATGATGCCCTTGGCCAAAAAGGGCGTATGCGTTTTTTCCTGAATATATTCAGGAAAAAACGCATACGCCCTTTTTGGCCAACCAAGCAACCTGGAAAGGCAAATCAGCGCTACAAAGATGTCTCGCTTCCCATCGGTCAAAAGGGCCATGCTGAAAAAAGTCTCAAAACCAAAAATGCAGGACAGGCCATGGAGAAATGGGAGCCTTGCTACACTGATGGGCGGGATGTAAATTGTCAACAGCCACTCTGGAGAAGTGTACGGTGAGTCCTGAAACGTCTAAAAAGCAAAGCTTAGAGAGCATAGGGCACTTCCACTCATGGGGGTATAAATTGGGAAAATTAAAAATCAGCAAGACACAAGCACCCCAAAGTTTAGGGCTGCTCTGTTGACAAGGACCTGCACTTCATTCCACCTTCAATATCCCAGGAAAGAGAAAAATGGATAAAGAAGTTGTGGTCCTTATGTACAATGGAATATCACTCAGCCGTGAAATCAATGTCATAAGGCTAGTACCAGCATGATGAGTGGATTTAGGTACGACGACTCTAAGTGAAATAAGTCACACAGAAAAGGGCACTTCTCATAAGGTATCACTTATAGAGGGAATGTAAAAACCGTTACACTTGAACTGAATTACAAAACAGAACAGAGTCACACATGCAGAAAACACACTATGGCTGCTTAACGGGAAAGGTGAGGTGGGGTGATACATAAAACAAGGGTTTCAAATTAGCTCAGATACCGTTCCATAAACCCAATATGTAATAGACAAGACCTACTCCTTGCTCAGAGAACTGGACTCAACACGCCCTATTCACCGCACAAGAATATATCTGACTAGTAATAATCTTAAAACCTATGTATTGATATCTCTGTGTTAGTGTGTCAAGTGGGTAAAAAGCGGCATAAACACAGCAGTGAAAAGCAGCTAAACCCCATTATAAAAATAAATTACTTTGAAAAACCCATGAAACAAAGACAGTGAAAGAGAGAGAAATTCTTACACACTGCGTTCAGGGGCTGTGATGCAACCTGGATTGACCATATCTAGACCCACAGCTGGATGAGACATAAGGGTGGACACTGTTGCGGCTGAGAGGTTTGGTGAGGTTGGGTGAGCAAACACAGACCCTTTAAAGTAATACTGCGTGGTACCCATCGCATGGGTCCCAAATCTCCAGGTTCAAGGGCATCTTCCTACATCGAAAACATGCATGAGATACCCAGAAGATGGTACACCGTGTGATGGGGAAAGGTTTCTAAAACGCACCTCATTTCTCATCTGCTTGTGCCCGGGTTCGCCATTCCAGCCACTTTACTAGCAATCTCCCTCCTTGGAGCATCAGCACCTTTAACCTCCTGTTCCGTACAGGTTGCAATTTGTCCTGAGGATGAACGGGAAGACGTGGAACCAACGAGAGACTAGCTCTTGGTGTTGGGACAGGCACAGGTCACTCTATTTTCCCATCAGGAAGAAGAATTAACCACAGGATCAGCCTGCCCCCCGGAACCAGAACCGGGCCTGAAGCCATCCTGCGCTTTTGCGGCCAGCTCCCTAAAAAGCGAGTTGTAAAATGGAGGTTCAGGGCACTGCAATTCACAAACCTGCAGAGTTATAAATGATAACTCTCATCCACAAATATATTGAGGGAAGGCAAAGAAGAGGATTTGAAATCAAGGCAGAATTGCAGGAAACAGATTTCAGGAGGTAGATTCGAATCGCCTTTAAATCACATGAAAAGCAGAAAATCGTTGACAATGATGCCCTTGGCCAAAAAGGGCGTATGCGTTTTTTCCTGAATATATTCAGGAAAAAACGCATACGCCCTTTTTGGCCAACCAAGCAACCTGGAAAGGCAAATCAGCGCTACAAACAAGTCTCGCTTCCCATCGGTCAAAAGGGCCATGCTGAAAAAAATGTCAAAACCAGAAATGCAGGACAGGCCATGGAGAAATGGGAGCCTTCCTATACTGATGGGCGGGATGTAAACTGCCAACAGCCACTCTGCAGAAGTGTACGGTGTGTCCTGAAACATCTAAAAAACACAGCTTAGAGAGCATAGGGCACTTCCACTCATGGGGGTATAAATTGGCAAAATGAAAAATCAGCAAGACACAAGCACCCCAAAGTTTAGGGCTGCTCTGTTGACAAGGACCTCCACTTCATTCCACCTTCAATATCCCAGGAAAGAGAAAAATGGATAAAGAAGTTGTGGTCCTTATGTACAATGGAATATCACTCAGCCATGAAATCAATGTCATAAGGCTAGTAGCAGCATGATGAGTGGATTTAGGTACGACGATTCTAAGTGAAATAAGTCACACAGAAAAGGACACTTCTCATACGGTATCACTTATAGAGGGAATGTAAAAACCGTTACACTTGAACTGAATCAGAAAACAGAACAGAGTCACACATGCAGAAAACACACTATGGCTGCTTAACGGGAAAGGTGAGGTGGGGTGATACATAAAACAAGGGATTCAAATTAGCTCAGATACCGTTCCATAAACCCAATATGTAATAGACAAGACCTACTCCTTGCTCAGAGAACTGGACTCAACACGCCCTATTCACCACACAAGAATATATCTGACTAGTAATAATCGTAAAACCTATGTATTGATATCTCTCTGTTAGTGTGTCAAGTGGGTAAAAAGCGGCATAAACACAGCAGTGAAAAGCAGCTAAACCCCATTATAAAAATAAATTATTTTGAAAAACCCATGAAACAAAGACAGTGAAAGAGAGAGAAATTCTTACACAATGCGTTCAGGGGCTGTGATGCAACCTTGATTGACCATATCTAGACCCACAGCTGGATGAGACATAAGGGTGGACACTGTTGCGGCTGAGAGGTTTGGTGAGGTTGGGTGAGCAAACGCAGACCCTTTAAAGTAATACTGCGTGGTACCCATCGCATGGGTCCCAAATCTCCAGGTTCAAGGGCATCTTCCTACATCGAAAACATGCATGAGATACCCAGAAGATGGTACACCGTGTGATGGGGAAAGGTTTCTAAAACGCACCTCATTTCTCATCTGCTTGTGCCCGGGTTCGCCATTCCAGCCACTTTACTAGCAATCTCCCTCCTTGGAGCATCAGCACCTTTAACCTCCTGTTCCGTACAGGTTGCAATTTGTACTGAGGATGAACGGGAAGACGTGGAACCAATGAAAGACTAGCTCTTGGTGTTGGGACAGGCACAGGTCACTCTATTTTCCCATCAGGAAGAAGAATTAACCACAGGCTCAGCCTGCCCCCCGGAACCAGAACAGGGCCTGAAGCCATCCTGCGCTTTTGCGGCCAGCTCCCTAAAAAGCGAGTTGTAAAATGGAGGTTCAGGGCACTGCAATTCACAAACCTGCAGAGTTATAAATGATAACTCTCATCCACAAATATATTGAGGGAAGGCAAAGAAGAGGATTTGAAATCAAGGCAGAATTGCAGGAAACAGATTTCAGGAGGTAGATTCGAATCGCCTTTAAAGCACATGAAAAGCGGCAAAACGTTGACAATGATGCCCTTGGCCAAAAAGGGCGTATGCGTTTTTTCCTGAATATATTCAGGAAAAAACGCATACGCCCTTTTTGGCCAACCAAGCAACCTGGAAAGGCAAATCAGCGCTACAAAGAAGTCTCGCTTCCCATCGGTCAAAAGGGCCATGCTGAAAAAAGTGTCAAAACCAGAAATGCAGGACAGGCCATGGAGAAATGGGAGCCTTGCTACACTGATGGGCGGGATGTAAATTGTCAACAGCCACTCTGGAGAAGTGTACGGTGAGTCCTGAAACGTCTAAAAAGCAAAGCTTAGAGAGCATAGGGCACTTCCACTCATGGGGGTATAAATTGGGAAAATGAAAAATCAGCAAGACACAAGCACCCCAAAGTTTAGGGCTGCTCTGTTGACAAGGACCTCCACTTCATTCCACCTTCAATATCCCAGGAAAGAGAAAAATGGATAAAGAAGTTGTGGTCCTTATGTACAATGGAATATCACTCAGCCATGAAATCAATGTCATAAGGCTAGTAGCAGCATGATGAGTGGATTTAGGTACGACGATTCTAAGTGAAATAAGTCACACAGAAAAGGACACTTCTCATACGGTATCACTTATAGAGGGAATGTAAAAACCGTTACACTTGAACTGAATCAGAAAACAGAACAGAGTCACACATGCAGAAAACACACTATGGCTGCTTAACGGGAAAGGTGAGGTGGGGTGATACATAAAACAAGGGATTCAAATTAGCTCAGATACCGTTCCATAAACCCAATATGTAATAGACAAGACCTACTCCTTGCTCAGAGAACTGGACTCAACACGCCCTATTCACCACACAAGAATATATCTGACTAGTAATAATCGTAAAACCTATGTATTGATATCTCTCTGTTAGTGTGTCAAGTGGGTAAAAAGCGGCATAAACACAGCAGTGAAAAGCAGCTAAACCCCATTATAAAAATAAATTATTTTGAAAAACCCATGAAACAAAGACAGTGAAAGAGAGAGAAATTCTTACACAATGCGTTCAGGGGCTGTGATGCAACCTTGATTGACCATATCTAGACCCACAGCTGGATGAGACATAAGGGTGGACACTGTTGCGGCTGAGAGGTTTGGTGAGGTTGGGTGAGCAAACGCAGACCCTTTAAAGTAATACTGCGTGGTACCCATCGCATGGGTCCCAAATCTCCAGGTTCAAGGGCATCTTCCTACATCGAAAACATGCATGAGATACCCAGAAGATGGTACACCGTGTGATGGGGAAAGGTTTCTAAAACGCACCTCATTTCTCATCTGCTTGTGCCCGGGTTCGCCATTCCAGCCACTTTACTAGCAATCTCCCTCCTTGGAGCATCAGCACCTTTAACCTCCTGTTCCGTACAGGTTGCAATTTGTACTGAGGATGAACGGGAAGACGTGGAACCAATGAAAGACTAGCTCTTGGTGTTGGGACAGGCACAGGTCACTCTATTTTCCCATCAGGAAGAAGAATTAACCACAGGCTCAGCCTGCCCCCCGGAACCAGAACAGGGCCTGAAGCCATCCTGCGCTTTTGCGGCCATCTCCCAAAAACGCGAGTTGTAAAATGGAGGTTCAGGGCACTGCAATTCACAAACCTGCAGAGTTATAAATGATAACTCTCGTCCACAAATATATTGAGGGAAGGCAAAGAAGAGGATTTGAAATCAAGGCAGAATTGCAGGAAACATATTTCAGGAGGTAGATTCGAATCGCCTTTAAAGCACATGAAAAGCGGCAAAACGTTGACAATGATGCCCTTGGCCAAAAAGGGCGTATGCGTTTTTTCCTGAATATATTCAGGAAAAAACGCATACGCCCTTTTTGGCCAACCAAGCAACCTGGAAAGGCAAATCAGCGCTACAAAGAAGTCTCGCTTCCCATCGGTCAAAAGGGCCATGCTGAAAAAAGTCTCAAAACCAAAAATGCAGGACAGGCCATGGAGAAATGGGAGCCTTGCTACACTGATGGGCGGGATGTAAATTGTCAACAGCCACTCTGGAGAAGTGTACGGTGAGTCCTGAAACGTCTAAAAAGCAAAGCTTAGAGAGCATAGGGCACTTCCACTCATGGGGGTATAAATTGGGAAAATTAAAAATCAGCAAGACACAAGCACCCCAAAGTTTAGGGCTGCTCTGTTGACAAGGACCTGCACTTCATTCCACCTTCAATATCCCAGGAAAGAGAAAAATGGATAAAGAAGTTGTGGTCCTTATGTACAATGGAATATCACTCAGCCGTGAAATCAATGTCATAAGGCTAGTACCAGCATGATGAGTGGATTTAGGTACGACGACTCTAAGTGAAATAAGTCACACAGAAAAGGGCACTTCTCATAAGGTATCACTTATAGAGGGAATGTAAAAACCGTTACACTTGAACTGAATTACAAAACAGAACAGAGTCACACATGCAGAAAACACACTATGGCTGCTTAACGGGAAAGGTGAGGTGGGGTGATACATAAAACAAGGGTTTCAAATTAGCTCAGATACCGTTCCATAAACCCAATATGTAATAGACAAGACCTACTCCTTGCTCAGAGAACTGGACTCAACACGCCCTATTCACCGCACAAGAATATATCTGACTAGTAATAATCTTAAAACCTATGTATTGATATCTCTGTGTTAGTGTGTCAAGTGGGTAAAAAGCGGCATAAACACAGCAGTGAAAAGCAGCTAAACCCCATTATAAAAATAAATTACTTTGAAAAACCCATGAAACAAAGACAGTGAAAGAGAGAGAAATTCTTACACACTGCGTTCAGGGGCTGTGATGCAACCTGGATTGACCATATCTAGACCCACAGCTGGATGAGACATAAGGGTGGACACTGTTGCGGCTGAGAGGTTTGGTGAGGTTGGGTGAGCAAACACAGACCCTTTAAAGTAATACTGCGTGGTACCCATCGCATGGGTCCCAAATCTCCAGGTTCAAGGGCATCTTCCTACATCGAAAACATGCATGAGATACCCAGAAGATGGTACACCGTGTGATGGGGAAAGATTTCTAAAACGCACCTCATTTCTCATCTGCTTGTGCCCGGGTTCGCCATTCCAGCCACTTTACTAGCAATCTCCCTCCTTGGAGCATCAGCACCTTTAACCTCCTGTTCCGTACAGGTTGCAATTTGTCCTGAGGATGAACGGGAAGACGTGGAACCAACGAGAGACTAGCTCTTGGTGTTGGGACAGGCACAGGTCACTCTATTTTCCCATCAGGAAGAAGAATTAACCACAGGATCAGCCTGCCCCCCGGAACCAGAACCGGGCCTGAAGCCATCCTGCGCTTTTGCGGCCAGCTCCCTAAAAAGCGAGTTGTAAAATGGAGGTTCAGGGCACTGCAATTCACAAACCTGCAGAGTTATAAATGATAACTCTCATCCACAAATATATTGAGGGAAGGCAAAGAAGAGGATTTGAAATCAAGGCAGAATTGCAGGAAACAGATTTCAGGAGGTAGATTCGAATCGCCTTTAAATCACATGAAAAGCAGAAAATCGTTGACAATGATGCCCTTGGCCAAAAAGGGCGTATGCGTTTTTTCCTGAATATATTCAGGAAAAAACGCATACGCCCTTTTTGGCCAACCAAGCAACCTGGAAAGGCAAATCAGCGCTACAAACAAGTCTCGCTTCCCATCGGTCAAAAGGGCCATGCTGAAAAAAATGTCAAAACCAGAAATGCAGGACAGGCCATGGAGAAATGGGAGCCTTCCTATACTGATGGGCGGGATGTAAACTGCCAACAGCCACTCTGCAGAAGTGTACGGTGTGTCCTGAAACATCTAAAAAACACAGCTTAGAGAGCATAGGGCACTTCCACTCATGGGGGTATAAATTGGCAAAATGAAAAATCAGCAAGACACAAGCACCCCAAAGTTTAGGGCTGCTCTGTTGACAAGGACCTCCACTTCATTCCACCTTCAATATCCCAGGAAAGAGAAAAATGGATAAAGAAGTTGTGGTCCTTATGTACAATGGAATATCACTCAGCCATGAAATCAATGTCATAAGGCTAGTAGCAGCATGATGAGTGGATTTAGGTACGACGATTCTAAGTGAAATAAGTCACACAGAAAAGGACACTTCTCATACGGTATCACTTATAGAGGGAATGTAAAAACCGTTACACTTGAACTGAATCAGAAAACAGAACAGAGTCACACATGCAGAAAACACACTATGGCTGCTTAACGGGAAAGGTGAGGTGGGGTGATACATAAAACAAGGGATTCAAATTAGCTCAGATACCGTTCCATAAACCCAATATGTAATAGACAAGACCTACTCCTTGCTCAGAGAACTGGACTCAACACGCCCTATTCACCACACAAGAATATATCTGACTAGTAATAATCGTAAAACCTATGTATTGATATCTCTCTGTTAGTGTGTCAAGTGGGTAAAAAGCGGCATAAACACAGCAGTGAAAAGCAGCTAAACCCCATTATAAAAATAAATTATTTTGAAAAACCCATGAAACAAAGACAGTGAAAGAGAGAGAAATTCTTACACAATGCGTTCAGGGGCTGTGATGCAACCTTGATTGACCATATCTAGACCCACAGCTGGATGAGACATAAGGGTGGACACTGTTGCGGCTGAGAGGTTTGGTGAGGTTGGGTGAGCAAACGCAGACCCTTTAAAGTAATACTGCGTGGTACCCATCGCATGGGTCCCAAATCTCCAGGTTCAAGGGCATCTTCCTACATCGAAAACATGCATGAGATACCCAGAAGATGGTACACCGTGTGATGGGGAAAGGTTTCTAAAACGCACCTCATTTCTCATCTGCTTGTGCCCGGGTTCGCCATTCCAGCCACTTTACTAGCAATCTCCCTCCTTGGAGCATCAGCACCTTTAACCTCCTGTTCCGTACAGGTTGCAATTTGTACTGAGGATGAACGGGAAGACGTGGAACCAATGAAAGACTAGCTCTTGGTGTTGGGACAGGCACAGGTCACTCTATTTTCCCATCAGGAAGAAGAATTAACCACAGGCTCAGCCTGCCCCCCGGAACCAGAACAGGGCCTGAAGCCATCCTGCGCTTTTGCGGCCATCTCCCAAAAACGCGAGTTGTAAAATGGAGGTTCAGGGCACTGCAATTCACAAACCTGCAGAGTTATAAATGATAACTCTCGTCCACAAATATATTGAGGGAAGGCAAAGAAGAGGATTTGAAATCAAGGCAGAATTGCAGGAAACAGATTTCAGGAGGTAGATTCGAATCGCCTTTAAAGCACATGAAAAGCGGCAAAACGTTGACAATGATGCCCTTGGCCAAAAAGGGCGTATGCGTTTTTTCCTGAATATATTCAGGAAAAAACGCATACGCCCTTTTTGGCCAACCAAGCAACCTGGAAAGGCAAATCAGCGCTACAAAGATGTCTCGCTTCCCATCGGTCAAAAGGGCCATGCTGAAAAAAGTCTCAAAACCAAAAATGCAGGACAGGCCATGGAGAAATGGGAGCCTTGCTACACTGATGGGCGGGATGTAAATTGTCAACAGCCACTCTGGAGAAGTGTACGGTGAGTCCTGAAACGTCTAAAAAGCAAAGCTTAGAGAGCATAGGGCACTTCCACTCATGGGGGTATAAATTGGGAAAATTAAAAATCAGCAAGACACAAGCACCCCAAAGTTTAGGGCTGCTCTGTTGACAAGGACCTGCACTTCATTCCACCTTCAATATCCCAGGAAAGAGAAAAATGGATAAAGAAGTTGTGGTCCTTATGTACAATGGAATATCACTCAGCCGTGAAATCAATGTCATAAGGCTAGTACCAGCATGATGAGTGGATTTAGGTACGACGACTCTAAGTGAAATAAGTCACACAGAAAAGGGCACTTCTCATAAGGTATCACTTATAGAGGGAATGTAAAAACCGTTACACTTGAACTGAATTACAAAACAGAACAGAGTCACACATGCAGAAAACACACTATGGCTGCTTAACGGGAAAGGTGAGGTGGGGTGATACATAAAACAAGGGTTTCAAATTAGCTCAGATACCGTTCCATAAACCCAATATGTAATAGACAAGACCTACTCCTTGCTCAGAGAACTGGACTCAACACGCCCTATTCACCGCACAAGAATATATCTGACTAGTAATAATCTTAAAACCTATGTATTGATATCTCTGTGTTAGTGTGTCAAGTGGGTAAAAAGCGGCATAAACACAGCAGTGAAAAGCAGCTAAACCCCATTATAAAAATAAATTACTTTGAAAAACCCATGAAACAAAGACAGTGAAAGAGAGAGAAATTCTTACACACTGCGTTCAGGGGCTGTGATGCAACCTGGATTGACCATATCTAGACCCACAGCTGGATGAGACATAAGGGTGGACACTGTTGCGGCTGAGAGGTTTGGTGAGGTTGGGTGAGCAAACACAGACCCTTTAAAGTAATACTGCGTGGTACCCATCGCATGGGTCCCAAATCTCCAGGTTCAAGGGCATCTTCCTACATCGAAAACATGCATGAGATACCCAGAAGATGGTACACCGTGTGATGGGGAAAGGTTTCTAAAACGCACCTCATTTCTCATCTGCTTGTGCCCGGGTTCGCCATTCCAGCCACTTTACTAGCAATCTCCCTCCTTGGAGCATCAGCACCTTTAACCTCCTGTTCCGTACAGGTTGCAATTTGTCCTGAGGATGAACGGGAAGACGTGGAACCAACGAGAGACTAGCTCTTGGTGTTGGGACAGGCACAGGTCACTCTATTTTCCCATCAGGAAGAAGAATTAACCACAGGATCAGCCTGCCCCCCGGAACCAGAACCGGGCCTGAAGCCATCCTGCGCTTTTGCGGCCAGCTCCCTAAAAAGCGAGTTGTAAAATGGAGGTTCAGGGCACTGCAATTCACAAACCTGCAGAGTTATAAATGATAACTCTCATCCACAAATATATTGAGGGAAGGCAAAGAAGAGGATTTGAAATCAAGGCAGAATTGCAGGAAACAGATTTCAGGAGGTAGATTCGAATCGCCTTTAAATCACATGAAAAGCAGAAAATCGTTGACAATGATGCCCTTGGCCAAAAAGGGCGTATGCGTTTTTTCCTGAATATATTCAGGAAAAAACGCATACGCCCTTTTTGGCCAACCAAGCAACCTGGAAAGGCAAATCAGCGCTACAAACAAGTCTCGCTTCCCATCGGTCAAAAGGGCCATGCTGAAAAAAATGTCAAAACCAGAAATGCAGGACAGGCCATGGAGAAATGGGAGCCTTCCTATACTGATGGGCGGGATGTAAACTGCCAACAGCCACTCTGCAGAAGTGTACGGTGTGTCCTGAAACATCTAAAAAACACAGCTTAGAGAGCATAGGGCACTTCCACTCATGGGGGTATAAATTGGCAAAATGAAAAATCAGCAAGACACAAGCACCCCAAAGTTTAGGGCTGCTCTGTTGACAAGGACCTCCACTTCATTCCACCTTCAATATCCCAGGAAAGAGAAAAATGGATAAAGAAGTTGTGGTCCTTATGTACAATGGAATATCACTCAGCCATGAAATCAATGTCATAAGGCTAGTAGCAGCATGATGAGTGGATTTAGGTACGACGATTCTAAGTGAAATAAGTCACACAGAAAAGGACACTTCTCATACGGTATCACTTATAGAGGGAATGTAAAAACCGTTACACTTGAACTGAATCAGAAAACAGGACAGAGTCACACATGCAGAAAACACACTATGGCTGCTTAACGGGAAAGGTGAGGTGGGGTGATACATAAAACAAGGGATTCAAATTAGCTCAGATACCGTTCCATAAACCCAATATGTAATAGACAAGACCTACTCCTTGCTCAGAGAACTGGACTCAACACGCCCTATTCACCACACAAGAATATATCTGACTAGTAATAATCGTAAAACCTATGTATTGATATCTCTCTGTTAGTGTGTCAAGTGGGTAAAAAGCGGCATAAACACAGCAGTGAAAAGCAGCTAAACCCCATTATAAAAATAAATTATTTTGAAAAACCCATGAAACAAAGACAGTGAAAGAGAGAGAAATTCTTACACAATGCGTTCAGGGGCTGTGATGCAACCTTGATTGACCATATCTAGACCCACAGCTGGATGAGACATAAGGGTGGACACTGTTGCGGCTGAGAGGTTTGGTGAGGTTGGGTGAGCAAACGCAGACCCTTTAAAGTAATACTGCGTGGTACCCATCGCATGGGTCCCAAATCTCCAGGTTCAAGGGCATCTTCCTACATCGAAAACATGCATGAGATACCCAGAAGATGGTACACCGTGTGATGGGGAAAGGTTTCTAAAACGCACCTCATTTCTCATCTGCTTGTGCCCGGGTTCGCCATTCCAGCCACTTTACTAGCAATCTCCCTCCTTGGAGCATCAGCACCTTTAACCTCCTGTTCCGTACAGGTTGCAATTTGTACTGAGGATGAACGGGAAGACGTGGAACCAATGAAAGACTAGCTCTTGGTGTTGGGACAGGCACAGGTCACTCTATTTTCCCATCAGGAAGAAGAATTAACCACAGGCTCAGCCTGCCCCCCGGAACCAGAACAGGGCCTGAAGCCATCCTGCGCTTTTGCGGCCAGCTCCCTAAAAAGCGAGTTGTAAAATGGAGGTTCAGGGCACTGCAATTCACAAACCTGCAGAGTTATAAATGATAACTCTCATCCACAAATATATTGAGGGAAGGCAAAGAAGAGGATTTGAAATCAAGGCAGAATTGCAGGAAACAGATTTCAGGAGGTAGATTCGAATCGCCTTTAAAGCACATGAAAAGCGGCAAAACGTTGACAATGATGCCCTTGGCCAAAAAGGGCGTATGCGTTTTTTCCTGAATATATTCAGGAAAAAACGCATACGCCCTTTTTGGCCAACCAAGCAACCTGGAAAGGCAAATCAGCGCTACAAAGAAGTCTCGCTTCCCATCGGTCAAAAGGGCCATGCTGAAAAAAGTGTCAAAACCAGAAATGCAGGACAGGCCATGGAGAAATGGGAGCCTTGCTACACTGATGGGCGGGATGTAAATTGTCAACAGCCACTCTGGAGAAGTGTACGGTGAGTCCTGAAACGTCTAAAAAGCAAAGCTTAGAGAGCATAGGGCACTTCCACTCATGGGGGTATAAATTGGGAAAATGAAAAATCAGCAAGACACAAGCACCCCAAAGTTTAGGGCTGCTCTGTTGACAAGGACCTCCACTTCATTCCACCTTCAATATCCCAGGAAAGAGAAAAATGGATAAAGAAGTTGTGGTCCTTATGTACAATGGAATATCACTCAGCCGTGAAATCAATGTCATAAGGCTAGTAGCAGCATGATGAGTGGATTTAGGTACGACGACTCTAAGTGAAATAAGTCACACAGAAAAGGACACTTCTCATAAGGTATCACTTATAGAGGGAATGTAAAAACCGTTACACTTGAACTGAATTACAAAACAGAACAGAGTCACACATGCAGAAAACACACTATGGCTGCTTAACGGGAAAGGTGAGGTGGGGTGATACATAAAACAAGGGTTTCAAATTAGCTCAGATACCGTTCCATAAACCCAATATGTAATAGACAAGACCTACTCCTTGCTCAGAGAACTGGACTCAACACGCCCTATTCACCGCACAAGAATATATCTGACTAGTAATAATCTTAAAACCTATGTATTGATATCTCTCTGTTAATGTGTCAAGTGGGTAAAAAGCGGCATAAACACAGCAGTGAAAAGCAGCTAAACCCCATTATAAAAATAAATTACTTTGAAAAACCCATGAAACAAAGACAGTGAAAGAGAGAGAAATTCTTACACAATGCGTTCAGGGGCTGTGATGCAACCTGGATTGACCATATCTAGACCCACAGCTGGATGAGACATAAGGGTGGACACTGTTGCGGCTGAGAGGTTTGGTGAGGTTGGGTGAGCAAACGCAGACCCTTTAAAGTAATACTGCGTGGTACCCATCGCATGGGTCCCAAATCTCCAGGTTCAAGGGCATCTTCCTACATCGAAAACATGCATGAGAAACCCAGAAGATGGTACACCGTGTGATGGGGAAAGGTTTCTAAAACGCACCTCATTTCTCATCTGCTTGTGCCCGGGTTCGCCATTCCAGCCGCATTGCTAGCAATCTCCCTACTTGGAGCATCAGCACCTTTCACCTCCTGTTCCGTACAGGTTGCAATTTGTCCTGAGGATGAACGGGAAGACGTGGAACCAACGAGAGACTAGCTCTTGGTGTTGGGACAGGCACAGGTCACTCTATTTTCCCATCAGAAAGAAGAATTAACCACAGGCTCAGCCTGCCCCCCGGAACCAGAACAGGGCCTGAAGCCATCCTGCGCTTTTGCGGCCAGCTCCCAAAAAAGCGAGTTGTAAAATGGAGGTTCAGGGCACTGCAATTCACAAACCTGCAGAGTTATAAATGATAACTCTCGTCCACAAATATATTGAGGGAAGGCAAAGAAGAGGTTTGAAATCAAGGCAGAATTGCAGGAAACAGATTTTAGGAGGTAGATTCGAATCGCCTTTAAAGCACATGAAAAGCGGCAAAACGTTGACAATGATGCCCTTGGCCAAAAAGGGCGTATGTGTTTTTTCCTGAATATATTCAGGAAAAAACGCATACGCCCTTTTTGGCCAACCAAGCAACCTGGAAAGGCAAATCAGCGCTACAAAGAAGTCTCGCTTCCCATCGGTCAAAAGGGCCATGCTGAAAAAAGTGTCAAAACCAGAAATGCAGGACAGGCCATGGAGAAATGGGAGCCTTGCTACACTGATGGGCGGGATGTAAATTGCCAAGAGCCACTCTGGAGAAGTGTCCGGTGAGTCCTGAAACATCTGAAAAACACAGCTTAGAGAGCATAGGGCACTTCCACTCATGGGGTTATAAATTGGGAAAATTAAAAATCAGCAAGACACAAGCACCCCAAAGTTTAGGGCTGCTCTGTTGACCAGGACCTCCACTTCATTCCACCTTAAATATCCCAGGAAAGAGAAAAATGGATAAAGAAGTTGTGGTCCTTATGTACAATGGAATATCACTCAGCCATGAAATCAATGTCGTAAGGTTAGTAGCAGCATGATGAGTGGATTTAGGTACGACGATTCTAAGTGAAATAAGTCACACAGAAAAGGACACTTCTCATAAGGTATCACTGATAGAGGGAATGTAAAAACCGTTACACTTGAACTGAATTACAAAACAGAACAGAGTCACACATGCAGAAAACACACTATGGCTGCTTAACGGGAAAGGTGAGGTGGGGTGATACATAAAACAAGGGTATCAAATTAGCTCAGATACCGTTCCATAAACCCAATATGTAATAGACAAGACCTACTCCTTGCTCAGAGAACTGGACTCAACACGCCCTATTCACCGCACAAGAATATATCTGACTAATAATAATCGTAAAACCTATGTATTGATATCTCTCTGTTAGTGTGTCAAGTGGGTGTAAAGCGGCATAAACACAGCAGTGAAAAGCAGTTAAACCCCATTATAAAAATAAATTACTTTGAAACACCCATGAAACAAAGACAGTGAAAGAGAGAGAAATTCTTACACAATGCGTTCAGGGGCTGTGATGCAACCTGGATTGACCATATCTAGACGCACAGCTGGATGAGACATAAGGGTGGACACTCTTGGGGCTGAGAGGTTTGGTGAGGTTGGGTGAGCAAACGCAGACCCTTTAAAGTAATACTGCGTGGTACCCATCGCATGGGTCCCAAATCTCCGGGTTCAAGGGCATCTTCCTACATCGAAAACATGCATGAGAAACCCAGAAGATGGTACACCGTGTGATGGGGAAAGGTTTCTAAAACGCACCTCATTTCTCATCTCCTTGTGCCCGGGTTCGCCATTCCAGCCACTTTACTAGCAAGCTCCCTACTTGGAGCATCAGCACCTTTAACCTCCTGTTCCATACAGGTTGCAATCTGTCCTGAGGATAAACGGGAAGACGTGGAACCAACGAGAGACTAGCTCTTGGTGTTGGGACAGGCACAGGTCACTCTATATTCCCATCAGAAAGAAGAATTAACCACAGGCTCAGCCTGCCCCCCGGAACCAGAACAGGGCCTGAAGCCATCCTGCGATTTTGCGGCCAGTTCCCATAAAAACGAGTTGTAAAATGGAGGTTCAGGGCACTGCAATTCACAAACCTGCAGAGTTATAAATGATAACTCTCGTCCACAAATATATTGAGGGAAGGCAAAGAAGAGGATTTGAAATCAAGGCAGAATTGCAGGAAACAGATTTCAGGAGGTAGATTCGAATCGCCTTTAAAGCACATGAAAAGCGGCAAAACGTTGACAATGATGCCCTTGGCCAAAAAGGGCGTATGCATTTTTTTCCTGAATATATTCAGGAAAAAACGCATACGCCCTTTTTGGCCAACCAAGCAACCTGGAAAGGCAAATCAGCGCTACAAAGAAGTCTCGCTTCCCATCGGTCAAAAGGGCCATGCTGAAAAAAGTGTCAAAACCAGAAATGCAGGACAGGCCATGGAGAAATGGGAGCCTTGCTACACTGATGGGCGGGATGTAAATTGCCAAGAGCCACTCTGGAGAAGTGTCCGGTGAGTCCTGAAACCTCTGAAAAACACAGCTTAGAGAGCATAGGGCACTTCCACTCATGGGGGTATAAATTGGGAAAATTAAAAATCAGCAAGACACAAGCACCCCAAAGTTTAGGGCTGCTCTGTTGACCAGGACCTCCACTTCATTCCACCTTAAATATCCCAGGAAAGAGAAAAATGGATAAAGAAGTTGTGGTCCTTATGTACAATGGAATATCACTCAGCCATGAAATCAATGTCGTAAGGTTAGTAGCAGCATGATGAGTGGATTTAGGTACGACGATTCTAAGTGAAATAAGTCACACAGAAAAGGACACTTCTCATAAGGTATCACTGATAGAGGGAATGTAAAAACCGTTACACTTGAACTGAATTACAAAACAGAACAGAGTCACACATGCAGAAAACACACTATGGCTGCTTAACGGGAAAGGTGAGGTGGGGTGATACATAAAACAAGGGTTTCAAATTAGCTCAGATACCGTTCCATAAACCCAATATGTAATAGACAAGACCTTCTCCTTGCTCAGAGAAGTGGACTCAACACGCCCTATTCACGGCACAAGAATATATCTGACTAGTAATAATCGTAAAACCTATGTATTGATATCTCTCTGTTAGTGTGTCAAGTGGGTGTAAAGCGGCATAAACACAGCAGTTAAAAGCAGCTAAATCCCATAATGAAAATAAATTATTTGAAAAACCCATGAAACAAAGACAGTGAAAGAGAGAGAAATTCTTACACAATGCGTTCAGGGGCTGTGATGCAACCTGGATTGACCATATCTAGACGCACAGCTGGATGAGACATAAGGGTGGACACTCTTGGGGCTGAGAGGTTTGGTGAGGTTGGGTGAGCAAACGCAGACCCTTTAAAGTAATACTGCGTGGTACCCATCGCATGGGTCCCAAATCTCCAGGTTCAAGGGCATCTTCCTACATCAAAAACATGCATGAGAAAAACCAGAAGATGGTGCACCGTTTGATGGGAAAAGGTTTCTAAAACGCACCTCATTTCTCATCTCCTTGTGCCCGGGTTCGCCATTCCAGCCGCTTTACTAGCAATCTCCCTACTTGGAGCATCAGCACCTTTTACCTCCTGTTCCGTACAGGTTGCAATTTGCCCTGAGGATGAACGGGAAGACGTGGAACCAACGAGAGACTAGCTCTTGGTGTTGGGACAGGCACAGGTCACTCTATTTTCCCATCAGAAAGAAGAATTAACCACAGGCTCATCCTGCCCCCCGGAACAAGAACAGGGCCTGAAGCCATCCTGCGCTTTTGCGGCCAGCTCCCAAAAAAGCGAGTTGTAAAATGGAGGTTCAGGGCACTGCAATTCACAAACCTGCAGAGTTATAAATGATAACTCTCGTCCACAAATATATTGAGGGAAGGCAAAGAAGAGGATTTGAAATCAAGGCAGAATGGCAGGAAACAGATTTCAGGAGATAGATTCGAATAGCCTTTAAAGTACATGAAAAGGGGCAAAACGTTGACAATGATGCCCTTGGCCAAAAAGGGCGTATGCGTTTTTTCCTGAATATATTCAGGAAAAAACGCATACGCCCTTTTTGGCCAACCAAGCAACCTGGAAAGGCAAATCAGCGCTACAAAGAAGTCTCGCTTCCCATCGGTGAAAAGGGCCATGCTGAAAAAAGTGTCAAAACCAGAAATGCAGGACAGGCCATGGAGAAATGGGAGCCTTGCTACACTGATGGGCGGGATGTAAATTGCCAAGAGCCACTCTGGAGAAGTTTCCGGTGAGTCCTGAAACATCTGAAAAACACAGCTTAGAGAGCATAGGGCACTTCCACTCATGGGGGTATAAATTGGGAAAATTAAAAATCAGCAAGACACAAGCACCGCAAAGTTTAGGGCTGCTCTGTTGACCAGGAACTCCACTTCATTCCACCTTAAATATCCCAGGAAAGAGAAAAATGGATAAAGAAGTTGTGGTCCTTATGTACAATGGAATATCACTCAGCCATGAAATCAATGTCGTAAGGTTAGTAGCAGCATGATGAGTGGATTTAGGTACGACGACTCTAAGTGAAATAAGTCACACAGAAAAGGACACTTCTCATAAGGTATCACGGATAGAGGGAATGTAAAAACTGTTACACTTGAACTGAATTACAAAACAGAACAGAGTCACACATGCAGAAAACACACTATGGCTGCTTAACGGAAAATGTGAGGTGGGGTGATTCATAAAACAAGGGTATCAAATTAGCTCAGATACCATTCCATAAACCCAATATGTAATAGACAAGACCTACTCCTTGCTCAGAGAACTGGACTCAACATGCCCTATTCACCGCACAAGAATATATCTGACTAATAATAATCGTAAAACCTATGTATTGATATCTCTCTGTTAGTGTGTCAAGTGGGTGTAAAGCGGCATAAACACAGCAGTGAAAAGCAGCTAAACCCCATTATAAAAATAAATTACTTTGAAACACCCATGAAACAAAGACAGTGAAAGAGAGAGAAATTCTTACACAATGCGTTCAGGGGCTGTGATGCAACCTGGATTGACCATATCTAGACCCACAGCTGGATGAGACATAAGGGTGGACACTCTTGGGGCTGAGAGGTTTGGTGAGGTTGGGTGAGCAAACGCAGACCCTTTAAAGTAATACTGCGTGGTACCCATCGCATGGGTCCCAAATCTCCAGGTTCAAGGGCATCTTCCTACATCAAAAACATGCATGAGAAACCCAGAAGATGGTACACCGTGTGATGGGGAAAGGTTTCTAAAACGCACCTCATTTCTCATCTCCTTGTGCCCGGGTTCGCCATTCCAGCCACTTTACTAGCAATCTCCCTACTTGGAGCATCAGCACCTTTAACCTCCTGTTCCATACAGGTTGCAATCTGTCCTGAGGATAAACGGGAAGACGTGGAACCAACGAGAGACTAGCTCTTGGTGTTGGGACAGGCACAGGTCACTCTATATTCCCATCAGAAAGAAGAATTAACCACAGGCTCAGCCTGCCCCCCGGAACCAGAACAGGGCCTGAAGCCATCCTGCGATTTTGCGGCCAGCTCCCATAAAAACGAGTTGTAAAATGGAGGTTCAGGGCACTGCAATTCACAAACCTGCAGAGTTATAAATGATAACTCTCGTCCACAAATATATTGAGGGAAGGCAAAGAAGAGGATTTGAATTCAAGGCAGAATTGCAGGAAACAGATTTCAGGAGGTAGATTCGAATCGCCTTTAAAGCACATGAAAAGCGGCAAAACGTTGACAATGATGCCCTTGGCCAAAAAGGGCGTATGCGTTTTTTTCCTGAATATATTCAGGAAAAAACGCATACGCCCTTTTTGGCCAACCAAGCAACCTGGAAAGGCAAATCAGCGCTACAAAGAAGTCTCGCTTCCCATCGGTCAAAAGGGCCATGCTGAAAAAAGTGTCAAAACCAGAAATGCAGGACAGGCCATGGAGAAATGGGAGCCTTGCTACACTGATGGGCGGGATGTAAATTGCCAAGAGCCACTCTGGAGAAGTGTCCGGTGAGTCCTGAAACCTCTGAAAAACACAGCTTAGAGAGCATAGGGCACTTCCACTCATGGGGGTATAAATTGGGAAAATTAAAAATCAGCAAGACACAAGCACCCCAAAGTTTAGGGCTGCTCTGTTGACCAGGACCTCCACTTCATTCCACCTTAAATATCCCAGGAAAGAGAAAAATGGATAAAGAAGTTGTGGTCCTTATGTACAATGGAATATCACTCAGCCATGAAATCAATGTCGTAAAGTTAGTAGCAGCATGATGAGTGGATTTAGGTACGACGATTCTAAGTGAAATAAGTCACACAGAAAAGGACACTTCTCATAAGGTATCACTGATAGAGGGAATGTAAAAACCGTTACACTTGAACTGAATTACAAAACAGAACAGAGTCACACATGCAGAAAACACACTATGGCTGCTTAACGGGAAAGGTGAGGTGGGGTGATACATAAAACAAGGGTTTCAAATTAGCTCAGATACCGTTCCATAAACCCAATATGTAATAGACAAGACCTTCTCCTTGCTCAGAGAAGTGGACTCAACACGCCCTATTCACGGCACAAGAATATATCTGACTAGTAATAATCGTAAAACCTATGTATTGATATCTCTCTGTTAGTGTGTCAAGTGGGTGTAAAGCGGCATAAACACAGCAGTTAAAAGCAGCTAAATCCCATAATGAAAATAAATTATTTGAAAAACCCATGAAACAAAGACAGTGAAAGAGAGAGAAATTCTTACACAATGCGTTCAGGGGCTGTGATGCAACCTGGATTGACCATATCTAGACGCACAGCTGGATGAGACATAAGGGTGGACACTCTTGGGGCTGAGAGGTTTGGTGAGGTTGGGTGAGTAAACGCAGACCCTTTAAAGTAATACTGCGTGGTACCCATCGCATGGGTCCCAAATCTCCAGGTTCAAGGGCATCTTCCTACATCAAAAACATGCATGAGAAAAACCAGAAGATGGTGCACCGTGTGATGGGAAAAGGTTTCTAAAACGCACCTCATTTCTCATCTCCTTGTGCCCGGGTTCGCCATTCCAGCCGCTTTACTAGCAATCTCCCTACTTGGAGCATCAGCACCTTTTACCTCCTGTTCCGTACAGGTTGCAATTTGCCCTGAGGATGAACGGGAAGACGTGGAACCAACGAGAGACTAGCTCTTGGTGTTGGGACAGGCACAGGTCACTCTATTTTCCCATCAGAAAGAAGAATTAACCACAGGCTCATCCTGCCCCCCGGAACAAGAACAGGGCCTGAAGCCATCCTGCGCTTTTGCGGCCAGCTCCCAAAAAAGCGAGTTGTAAAATGGAGGTTCAGGGCACTGCAATTCACAAACCTGCAGAGTTATAAATGATAACTCTCGTCCACAAATATATTGAGGGAAGGCAAAGAAGAGGATTTGAAATCAAGGCAGAATGGCAGGAAACAGATTTCAGGAGATAGATTCGAATAGCCTTTAAAGTACATGAAAAGCGGCAAAACGTTGACAATGATGCCCTTGGCCAAAAAGGGCGTATGCGTTTTTTCCTGAATATATTCAGGAAAAAACGCATACGCCCTTTTTGGCCAACCAAGCAACCTGGAAAGGCAAATCAGTGCTACAAAGAAGTCTCGCTTCCCATCGGTCAAAAGGGCCATGCTGAAAAAAGTGTCAAAACCAGAAATGCAGGACAGGCCATGGAGAAATGGGAGCCTTGCTACACTGATGGGCGGGATGTAAATTGCCAAGAGCCACTCTGGAGAAGTGTCCGGTGAGTCCTGAAACATCTGAAAAACACAGCTTAGAGAGCATAGGGCACTTCCACTCATGGGGGTATAAATTGGGAAAATTAAAAATCAGCAAGACACAAGCACCGCAAAGTTTAGGGCTGCTCTGTTGACCAGGACCTCCACTTCATTCCACCTTAAATATCCCAGGAAAGAGAAAAATGGATAAAGAAGTTGTGGTCCTTATGTACAATGGAATATCACTCAGCCATGAAATCAATGTCGTAAGGTTAGTAGCAGCATGATGAGTGGATTTAGGTACGATGATTCTAAGTGAAATAAGTCACACAGAAAAGGACACTTCTCATAAGGTATCACGGATAGAGGGAATGTAAAAACTGTTACACTTGAACTGAATTACAAAACAGAACAGAGTCACACATGCAGAAAACACACTATGGCTGCTTAACGGAAAATGTGAGGTGGGGTGATTCATAAAACAAGGGTATCAAATTAGCTCAGATACCATTCCATAAACCCAATATGTAATAGACAAGACCTACTCCTTGCTCAGAGAACTGGACTCAACACGCCCTATTCACCGCACAAGAATATATCTGACTAATAATAATCGTAAAACCTATGTATTGATATCTCTCTGTTAGTGTGTCAAGTGGGTGTAAAGCGGCATAAACACAGCAGTGAAAAGCAGCTAAACCCCATTATAAAAATAAATTACTTTGAAACACCCATGAAACAAAGACAGTGAAAGAGAGAGAAATTCTTACACAATGCGTTCAGGGGCTGTGATGCAACCTGGATTGACCATATCTAGACCCACAGCTGGATGAGACATAAGGGTGGACACTCTTGGGGCTGAGAGGTTTGGTGAGGTTGGGTGAGCAAACGCAGACCCTTTAAAGTAATACTGCGTGGTACCCATCGCATGGGTCCCAAATCTCCAGGTTCAAGGGCATCTTCCTACATCAAAAACATGCATGAGAAACCCAGAAGATGGTACACCGTGTGATGGGGAAAGGTTTCTAAAACGCACCTCATTTCTCATCTCCTTGTGCCCGGGTTCGCCATTCCAGCCACTTTACTAGCAATCTCCCTACTTGGAGCATCAGCACCTTTAACCTCCTGTTCCATACAGGTTGCAATCTGTCCTGAGGATAAACGGGAAGACGTGGAACCAACGAGAGACTAGCTCTTGGTGTTGGGACAGGCACAGGTCACTCTATATTCCCATCAGAAAGAAGAATTAACCACAGGCTCAGCCTGCCCCCCGGAACCAGAACAGGGCCTGAAGCCATCCTGCGATTTTGCGGCCAGCTCCCATAAAAACGAGTTGTAAAATGGAGGTTCAGGGCACTGCAATTCACAAACCTGCAGAGTTATAAATGATAACTCTCGTCCACAAATATATTGAGGGAAGGCAAAGAAGAGGATTTGAAATCAAGGCAGAATTGCAGGAAACAGATTTCAGGAGGTAGATTCGAATCGCCTTTAAAGCACATGAAAAGCGGCAAAACGTTGACAATGATGCCCTTGGCCAAAAAGGGCGTATGCGTTTTTTTCCTGAATATATTCAGGAAAAAACGCATACGCCCTTTTTGGCCAACCAAGCAACCTGGAAAGGCAAATCAGCGCTACAAAGAAGTCTCGCTTCCCATCGGTCAAAAGGGCCATGCTGAAAAAAGTGTCAAAACCAGAAATGCAGGACAGGCCATGGAGAAATGGGAGCCTTGCTACACTGATGGGCGGGATGTAAATTGCCAAGAGCCACTCTGGAGAAGTGTCCGGTGAGTCCTGAAACCTCTGAAAAACACAGCTTAGAGAGCATAGGGCACTTCCACTCATGGGGGTATAAATTGGGAAAATTAAAAATCAGCAAGACACAAGCACCCCAAAGTTTAGGGCTGCTCTGTTGACCAGGACCTCCACTTCATTCCACCTTAAATATCCCAGGAAAGAGAAAAATGGATAAAGAAGTTGTGGTCCTTATGTACAATGGAATATCACTCAGCCATGAAATCAATGTCGTAAGGTTAGTAGCAGCATGATGAGTGGATTTAGGTACGACGATTCTAAGTGAAATAAGTCACACAGAAAAGGACACTTCTCATAAGGTATCACTGATAGAGGGAATGTAAAAACCGTTACACTTGAACTGAATTACAAAACAGAACAGAGTCACACATGCAGAAAACACACTATGGCTGCTTAACGGGAAAGGTGAGGTGGGGTGATACATAAAACAAGGGTTTCAAATTAGCTCAGATACCGTTCCATAAACCCAATATGTAATAGACAAGACCTTCTCCTTGCTCAGAGAAGTGGACTCAACACGCCCTATTCACGGCACAAGAATATATCTGACTAGTAATAATCGTAAAACCTATGTATTGATATCTCTCTGTTAGTGTGTCAAGTGGGTGTAAAGCGGCATAAACACAGCAGTTAAAAGCAGCTAAATCCCATAATGAAAATAAATTATTTGAAAAACCCATGAAACAAAGACAGTGAAAGAGAGAGAAATTCTTACACAATGCGTTCAGGGGCTGTGATGCAACCTGGATTGACCATATCTAGACGCACAGCTGGATGAGACATAAGGGTGGACACTCTTGGGGCTGAGAGGTTTGGTGAGGTTGGGTGAGTAAACGCAGACCCTTTAAAGTAATACTGCGTGGTACCCATCGCATGGGTCCCAAATCTCCAGGTTCAAGGGCATCTTCCTACATCAAAAACATGCATGAGAAAAACCAGAAGATGGTGCACCGTGTGATGGGAAAAGGTTTCTAAAACGCACCTCATTTCTCATCTCCTTGTGCCCGGGTTCGCCATTCCAGCCGCTTTACTAGCAATCTCCCTACTTGGAGCATCAGCACCTTTTACCTCCTGTTCCGTACAGGTTGCAATTTGCCCTGAGGATGAACGGGAAGACGTGGAACCAACGAGAGACTAGCTCTTGGTGTTGGGACAGGCACAGGTCACTCTATTTTCCCATCAGAAAGAAGAATTAACCACAGGCTCATCCTGCCCCCCGGAACAAGAACAGGGCCTGAAGCCATCCTGCGCTTTTGCGGCCAGCTCCCAAAAAAGCGAGTTGTAAAATGGAGGTTCAGGGCACTGCAATTCACAAACCTGCAGAGTTATAAATGATAACTCTCGTCCACAAATATATTGAGGGAAGGCAAAGAAGAGGATTTGAAATCAAGGCAGAATGGCAGGAAACAGATTTCAGGAGATAGATTCGAATAGCCTTTAAAGTACATGAAAAGCGGCAAAACGTTGACAATGATGCCCTTGGCCAAAAAGGGCGTATGCGTTTTTTCCTGAATATATTCAGGAAAAAACGCATACGCCCTTTTTGGCCAACCAAGCAACCTGGAAAGGCAAATCAGCGCTACAAAGAAGTCTCGCTTCCCATCGGTCAAAAGGGCCATGCTGAAAAAAGTGTCAAAACCAGAAATGCAGGACAGGCCATGGAGAAATGGGAGCCTTGCTACACTGATGGGCGGGATGTAAATTGCCAAGAGCCACTCTGGAGAAGTGTCCGGTGAGTCCTGAAACATCTGAAAAACACAGCTTAGAGAGCATAGGGCACTTCCACTCATGGGGGTATAAATTGGGAAAATTAAAAATCAGCAAGACACAAGCACCGCAAAGTTTAGGGCTGCTCTGTTGACAAGGACCTCCACTTCATTCCACCTTAAATATCCCAGGAAAGAGAAAAATGGATAAAGAAGTTGTGGTCCTTATGTACAATGGAATATCACTCAGCCATGAAATCAATGTCGTAAGGTTAGTAGCAGCATGATGAGTGGATTTAGGTACGACGATTCTAAGTGAAATAAGTCACACAGAAAAGGACACTTCTCATAAGGTATCACGGATAGAGGGAATGTAAAAACTGTTACACTTGAACTGAATTACAAAACAGAACAGAGTCACACATGCAGAAAACACACTATGGCTGCTTAACGGAAAATGTGAGGTGGGGTGATTCATAAAACAAGGGTATCAAATTAGCTCAGATACCATTCCATAAACCCAATATGTAATAGACAAGACCTACTCCTTGCTCAGAGAACTGGACTCAACACGCCCTATTCACCGCACAAGAATATATCTGACTAATAATAATCGTAAAACCTATGTATTGATATCTCTCTGTTAGTGTGTCAAGTGGGTGTAAAGCGGCATAAACACAGCAGTGAAAAGCAGCTAAACCCCATTATAAAAATAAATTACTTTGAAACACCCATGAAACAAAGACAGTGAAAGAGAGAGAAATTCTTACACAATGCGTTCAGGGGCTGTGATGCAACCTGGATTGACCATATCTAGACCCACAGCTGGATGAGACATAAGGGTGGACACTCTTGGGGCTGAGAGGTTTGGTGAGGTTGGGTGAGCAAACGCAGACCCTTTAAAGTAATACTGCGTGGTACCCATCGCATGGGTCCCAAATCTCCAGGTTCAAGGGCATCTTCCTACATCAAAAACATGCATGAGAAACCCAGAAGATGGTACACCGTGTGATGGGGAAAGGTTTCTAAAACGCACCTCATTTCTCATCTCCTTGTGCCCGGGTTCGCCATTCCAGCCACTTTACTAGCAATCTCCCTACTTGGAGCATCAGCACCTTTAACCTCCTGTTCCATACAGGTTGCAATCTGTCCTGAGGATAAACGGGAAGACGTGGAACCAACGAGAGACTAGCTCTTGGTGTTGGGACAGGCACAGGTCACTCTATATTCCCATCAGAAAGAAGAATTAACCACAGGCTCAGCCTGCCCCCCGGAACCAGAACAGGGCCTGAAGCCATCCTGCGCTTTTGCGGCCAGCTCCCAAAAAAGCGAGTTGGAAAATGGAGGTTCAGGGCACTGCAATTCACAAACCTGCAGAGTTATAAATGATAACTCTCGTCCACAAATATATTGAGGGAAGGCAAAGAAGAGGATTTGAAATCAAGGCAGAATTGCAGGAAACAGATTTCAGGAGGTAGATTCGAATCGCCTTTAAAGCACATGAAAAGCGGCAAAACGTTGACAATGATGCCCTTGGCCAAAAAGGGCGTATGCGTTTTTTCCTGAATATATTCAGGAAAAAACGCATACGCCCTTTTTGGCCAACCAAGCAACCTGGAAAGGCAAATCAGCGCTACAGAGAAGTCTCGCTTCCCATCGGTCAAAAGGGCCATGCTGAAAAAAGTGTCAAAACCAGAAATGCAGGACAGGCCATGGAGAAATGGGAGCCTTGCTACACTGATGGGCGGGATGTAAATTGCCAACAGCCACTCTGGAGAAGTGTACAGTGTGTCCTGAAACATCTGAAAAACACAGCTTAGAGAGCATAGGGCACTTCCACTCATGGGGGTATAAATTGGGAAAATGAAAAATCAGCAAGACACAAGCACCCCAAAGTTTAGGGCTGCTCTGTTGACAAGGACCTCCACTTCATTCCACCTTAAATATCCCAGGAAGGAGAAAAATGGATAAAGAAGTTGTGGTCCTTATGTACAATGGAATATCACTCAGCCAGGAAATCAATGTCATAAGGTTAGTAGCAGCATGATGAGTGGATTTAGGTATGACGATTCTAAGTGAAATAAGTCACACAGAAAAGGACACTTCTCATAAGGTATCACTTATAGAGGGAATGTAAAAACCGTTACACTTGAACTGAATTACAAAACAGAACAGAGTCACACATGCAGAAAACACACTATGGCTGCTTAGCGGGAAAGGTGAGGTGGGGTGATACATAAAACAAGGGTATCAAATTAGCTCAGATACCGTTCCATAAACCCAATATGTAGTAGACAAGACCTACTCCTTGCTCAGAGAACTGGACTCAACACGCCCTATTCACCGCACAAGAATATATCTGACTAGTAATAATCTTGAAACCTATGTATTGATATCTCTCTGTTAGTGTGTCAAGTGGGTGTTAAGCGGCATAAACACAGCAGTGAAAAGCAGCTAAACCCCATTATAAAAATAAATTACTTTGAAAAACCCATGAAACAAAGACAGTGAAAGAGAGAGAAATTCTTACACAATGAGTTCAGGGGCTGTGATGCAACCTGGATTGACCATATCTAGACCCACAGCTGGATGAGACATAAGGGTGGACACTCTTGGGGCTGAGAGGTTTGGTGAGGTTGGGTGAGCAAACGCAGACCCTTTAAAGTAATACTGCGTGGTACCCATCGCATGGGTCCCAAATCTACAGGTTCAAGGGCATCTTCCTACATCGAAAACATGCATTAGAAACCCAGAAGATGGTACACCGTGTGATGGGGAAAGGTTTCTAAAACGCACCTCATTTCTCATCTCCTTGGGCCCGGGTTCGCCATTCCAGCCGCTTTACTAGCAATCTCCCTACTTGGAGCATCAGCACCTTTAACCTCCTGTTCCGTACAGGTTGCAATTTGTCCTGAGGATGAACGGGAAGACGGGGAACCAACGAGAGACTAGCTCTTGGTGTCGGGACAGGCACAGGTCACTCTATTTTCCCATCAGGAAGAAGAATTAACCACAGGCTCAGCCTGCCCCCCGGAACCAGAACAGGGCCTGAAGCCATCCTGCGCTTTTGCGGCCAGCTCCCAAAAAAGCGAGTTGTAAAATGGAGGTTCAGGGCACTGCAATTCACAAACCTGCAGAGTTGTAAATGGTAACTCTCGTCCACAAATATATTGAGGGAAGGCAAAGAAGAGGATTTGAAATCAAGGCAGAATTGCACGAAACAGATTTCAGGAGGTAGATACGAATCGCCTTTAAAGCACATGAAAAGCGGCAAAACGTTGACAATGATGCCCTTGGCCAAAAAGGGCGTATGCGTTTTTTCCTGAATATATTCAGGAAAAAACGCATACGCCCTTTTTGGCCAACCAAGCAACCTGGAAAGGCAAATCAGGGCTACAGAGAAGTCTCGCTTCCCATCGGTCAAAGGGCCATGCTGAAAAAAGTGTCAAAACCAGAAATGCAGACAGGCCATGGAGAAATGGGAGCCTTGCTACACTGATGGGCGGGATGTAAATTGCCAACAGCCACTCTGGAGAAGTGTACGGTGTGTCCTGAAACATCTGAAAAACACAGCTTAGAGAGCATAGTGCACTTCCACTCATGGGGGTATAAATTGGGAAAATTAAAAATCAGCAAGACACAAGCACCCCAAAGTTGAGGGCTGCTCTGTTGACAAGGACCTTCACTTCATTCCACCTTAAATATCCAAGGAAAGAGAAAAATGGATAAAGAAGTTGTGGTCCTTATGTACAATGGAATATCACTCAGCCATGAAATCAATGTCATAAGGTTAGTAGCAGCAGGATGAGTGGATTTAGTTACGACGATTCTAAGTGAAATAAGTCACACAGAAAAGGACACTTCTCATAAGGTATCACTGATAGAGGGAATATAAAAACCGTTACACTTGAACTGAATTACAAAACAGAACAGAGTCACACATGCAGAAAACACACTATGGCTGCTTAACGGGAAAGGTGACGTGGGGTGATACATAAAACAAGGGTTTCAAATTAGCTCAGATACCGTTCCAGAAACCCAATATGTAATAGACAAGACCTACTCCTTGCTCAGAGAACTGGACTCAACACCCCCTATTCACCGCACAAGAATATATCTGACTAGTAATAATCTTAAAGCCTATGTATTAATATCTCTCTGTTAGTGTGTCAAGTGGGTGTAAAGCGGCATAAACACAGCAGTGAAAAGCAGCTAAACCCCATTATAAAAATAAATTACTTTGAAAAACCCATGAAACAACGACAGTGAAAGAGAGAGAAATTCTTACACAATGCGTTCAGGGGCTGTGATGCAACCTGGATTGACCATATCTAGACCCACAGCTGGATGAGACATAAGGGTGGACACTCTTGGGGCTGAGAGGTTTGGTGAGGTTGGGTGAGCAAACGCAGGCCCTTTAAAGTAATACTGCGTGGTACCCATCGCCTGGGTCCCAAATCTCCAGCTTCAAGGGCATCTTCCTACATCGAAATCATGCATGAGAAACCCAGAAGATAGTACACCGTGTGATGGGGAAAGGTTTCTAAAACGCACCTCATTTCTCATCTCCTTGTGCCCGGGTTCGCCATTCCAGCCGCTTTACTAGCAATCTCCCTAGTTGGAGCATCAGCACCTTTAACCTCCTGTTCCGTACAGGTTGCAATTTGTCCTGAGGATGAACGGGAAGACGGGGAACCAACGAGAGACTAGCTCTTGGTGTTGGGACAGGCACAGGTCACTCTATTTTCCCATCAGGAAGAGGAATTAACCACAGGCTCAGCCTGCCCCCCGGAACCAGAACAGGGCCTGAAGCCATCCTGCGCTTTTGCGGCCAGCTCCCAAAAAAGCGAGTTGTAAATATGGAGGTTCAGGGCACTGCAATTCACAAACCTGCAGAGTTATAAATGATAACTCTCATCCACAAATATATTGAGGGAAGGCAAAGAAGAGGATTTGAAATCAAGGCAGAATTGCAGGAAACAGATTTCAGGAGGTAGATTCGAATCGCCTTTAAAGCACATGAAAAGCGGCAAAATGTTGACAATGATGCCCTTGGCCAAAAAGGGCGTATGCGTTTTTTCCTGAATATATTCAGGAAAAAACGCATACGCCCTTTTTGGCCAACCAAGCAACCTGGAAAGGCAAATCAGCGCTACAAAGAAGTCTCGCTTCCCATCGGTCAAAAGGGCCATGCTGAAAAAAGTGTCAAAACCAGAAATGCAGGACAGGCCATGGAGAAATGGGAGCCTTGCTACACTGATGGGCGGGATGTAAATTGCCAACAGCCACTCTGGAGAAGTGTACGGTGTTTCCTGAAACATCTGAAAAACACAGCTTAGAGAGCATAGTGCACTTCCACTCATGGGGGTATAAATTGGGAAAATGAAAAATCAGCAAGACACAAGCACCCCAAAGTTTAGGGCTGCTCTGTTGACAAGGACCTCTACTTCATTCCACCTTAAATATCCAAGGAAAGAGAAAAATGGATAAAGAAGATGTGGTCCTTATGTACAATGGAATATCACTCAGCCATGAAATCAATGTCATAAGGTTAGGAGCAGCATGATGAGTGGATTTAGGTACGACGATTCTAAGTGAAATAAGTCACACAGAAAAGGACACTTCTCATAAGGTATCACTTATAGAGGGAATGTAAAAACCGTTACACTTGAACTGAATTACAAAACAGAACAGAGTCACACATGCAGAAAACACACTATGGCTGCTTAGCGGGAAAGGTGAGGTGGGGTGATACATAAAACAAGGGTATCAAATTAGATCAGATACCGTTCCATAAACCCAATATGTAGTAGACAAGACCTACTCCTTGCTCAGAGAACTGGACTCGACACGCCCTATTCACCGCACAAGAATATATCTGACTAGTAATAATCTTGAAACCTATGTATTGATATCTCTCTGTTAGTGTGTCAAGTGGGTGTAAAGCGGCATAAACACAGCCGTGAAAAGCAGCTAAACCCCATTATGAAAATAAATTACTTTGAAAAACCCATGAAACAACGACAGTGAAAGAGATAGAAATTCTTACACAATGAGTTCAGGGGATGTGATGCAACCTGGATTGACCATATCTAGACCCACAGCTGGATGAGACATAAGGGTGGACACTCTTGGGGCTGAGAGGTTTGGTGAGGTTGGGTGAGCAAACGCAGACCCTTTAAAGTAATACTGCGTGGTACCCATCGCATGGGTCCCAAATCTACAGGTTCAAGGGCATCTTCCTACATCGAAAACATGCATGAGAAACCCAGAAGATGGTACACCGTGTGATGGGGAAAGGTTTCTAAAACGCACCTCATTTCTCATCTCCTTGGGCCCGGATTCGCCATTCCAGCCGCTTTACTAGCAATCTCCATACTTGGAGCATCAGCACCTTTAACCTCCTGTTCCGTACAGGTTGCAATTTGTCCTGAGGATGAACGGGAAGACGGGGAACCAACGAGAGACTAGCTCTTGGTGTCGGGACAGGCACAGGTCACTCTATTTTCCCATCAGGAAGAAGAATTAACCACAGGCTCAGCCTGCCCCCCGGAACCAGAACAGGGCCTGAAGCCATCCTGCGCTTTTGCGGCCAGCTCCCAAAAAAGCGAGTTGTAAAATGGAGGTTCAGGGCACTGCAATTCACAAACCTGCAGAGTTATAAATGATAACTCTCGTCCACAAATATATTGAGGGAAGGCAAAGAAGAGGATTTGAAATCAAGGCAGAATTGCACGAAACAGATTTCAGGAGGTAGATTCGAATCGCCTTTAAAGCACATGAAAAGCGGCAAAACGTTGACAATGATGCCCTTGGCCAAAAAGGGCGTATGCGTTTTTTCCTGAATATATTCAGGAAAAAACACATACGCCCTTTTTGGCCAACCAAGCAACCTGGAAAGGCAAATCAGCGCTAGAATGATGTCTCGCTTCCCATCGGTCAAAAGGGCCATGCTGAAAAAAGTGTCAAAACCAGAAATGCAGGACAGGCCATGGAGAAATGGGAGCCTTGCTACACTGATGGGCGGGATGTAAATTGTCAACAGCCACTCTGGAGAAGTGTACGGTGAGTCCTGAAACGTCTAAAAAGCAAAGCTTAGAGAGCATAGGGCACTTCCACTCATGGGGGTATAAATTGGGAAAATGAAAAATCAGCAAGACACAAGCACCCCAAAGTTTAGGGCTGCTCTGTTGACAAGGACCTCCACTTCATTCCACCTTCAATATCCCAGGAAAGAGAAAAATGGATAAAGAAGTTGTGGTCCTTATGTACAATGGAATATCACTCAGCCATGAAATCAATGTCATAAGGCTAGTAGCAGCATGATGAGTGGATTTAGGTACGACGACTCTAAGTGAAATAAGTCACACAGAAAAGGACACTTCTCATAAGGTATCACTGATAGAGGGAATGTAAAAACCGTTACACTTGAACTGAATTACAAAACAGAACAGAGTCACACATGCAGAAAACACACTATGGCTGCTTAACGGGAAAGGTGAGGTGGGGTGATACAAAAAACAAGGGTTTCAAATTAGCTCAGATACCGTTCCATAAACCCAATATGTAATAGACAAGACCTACTCCTTGCTCAGAGAACTGGACTCAACACGCCCTATTCACCGCACAAGAATATATCTGACTAGTAATAATCTTAAAACCTATGTATTTATATCTCTCTGTTAATGTGTCAAGTGGGTAAAAAGCGGCATAAACACAGCAGTGAAAAGCAGCTAAACCCCATTATAAAAATAAATTACTTTGAAAAACCCATGAAACAAAGACAGTGAAAGAGAGAGAAATTCTTACACAATGCGTTCAGGGGCTGTGATGCAACCTGGATTGACCATATCTAGACCCACAGCTGGATGAGACATAAGGGTGGACACTGTTGCGGCTGAGAGGTTTGGTGAGGTTGGGTGAGCAAACGCAGACCCTTTAAAGTAATACTGCGTGGTACCCATCGCATGGGTCCCAAATCTCCAGGTTCAAGGGCATCTTCCTACATCGAAAACATGCATGAGATACCCAGAAGATGGTACACCGTGTGATGGGGAAAGGTTTCTAAAACGCACCTCATTTCTCATCTGCTTGTGCCCGGGTTCGCCATTCCAGCCACTTTACTAGCAATCTCCCTCCTTGGAGCATCAGCACCTTTAACCTCCTGTTCCGTACAGGTTGCAATTTGTCCTGAGGATGAACGGGAAGACGTGGAACCAACGAGAGACTAGCTCTTGGTGTTGGGACAGGCACAGGTCACTCTATTTTCCCATCAGGAAGAAGAATTAACCACAGGATCAGCCTGCCCCCCGGAACCAGAACCGGGCCTGAAGCCATCCTGCGCTTTTGCGGCCAGCTCCCTAAAAAGCGAGTTGTAAAATGGAGGTTCAGGGCACTGCAATTCACAAACCTGCAGAGTTATAAATGATAACTCTCATCCACAAATATATTGAGGGAAGGCAAAGAAGAGGATTTGAAATCAAGGCAGAATTGCAGGAAACAGATTTCAGGAGGTAGATTCGAATCGCCTTTAAATCACATGAAAAGCAGAAAATCGTTGACAATGATGCCCTTGGCCAAAAAGGGCGTATGCGTTTTTTCCTGAATATATTCAGGAAAAAACGCATACGCCCTTTTTGGCCAACCAAGTAACCTGGAAAGGCAAATCAGCGCTACAAACAAGTCTCGCTTCCCATCGGTCAAAAGGGCCATGCTGAAAAAAATGTCAAAACCAGAAATGCAGGACAGGCCATGGAGAAATGGGAGCCTTCCTATACTGATGGGCGGGATGTAAATTGCCAACAGCCACTCTGCAGAAGTGTACGGTGTGTCCTGAAACATCTAAAAAACACAGCTTAGAGAGCATAGGGCACTTCCACTCATGGGGGTATAAATTGGGAAAATGAAAAATCAGCAAGACACAAGCACCCCAAAGTTTAGGGCTGCTCTGTTGACAAGGACCTCCACTTCATTGCACCTTCAATATCCCAGGAAAGAGAAAAATGGATAAAGAAGTTGTGGTCCTTATGTACAATGGAATATCACTCAGCCATGAAATCAATGTCATAAGGCTAGTAGCAGCATGATGAGTGGATTTAGGTATGACGATTCTAAGTGAAATAAGTCACACAGAAAAGGACACTTCTCATAAGGTATCACTGATAGAGGGAATGTAAAAACCGTTACACTTGAACTGAATCAGAAAACAGAACAGAGTCACACATGCAGAAAACACACTATGGCTGCTTAACGGGAAAGGTGAGGTGGGGTGATACATAAAACAAGGGATTCAAATTAGCTCAGATACCGTTCCATAAACCCAATATGTAATAGACAAGACCTACTCCTTGCTCAGAGAACTGGACTCAACACGCCCTATTCACCACACAAGAATATATGTGACTAGTAATAATCTTAAAACCTATGTATTGATATCTCTCTGTTAGTGTGTCAAGTGGGTAAAAAGCGGCATAAACACAGCAGTGAAAAGCAGCTAAACCCCATTATAAAAATAAATTATTTTGAAAAACCCATGAAACAAAGACAGTGAAAGAGAGAGAAATTCTTACACAATGCGTTCAGGGGCTGTGATACAACCTGGATTGACCATATCTAGACCCACAGCTGGATGAGACATAAGGGTGGACACTGTTGCGGCTGAGAGGTTTGGTGAGGTTGGGTGAGCAAACGCAGACCCTTTAAAGTAATACTGCGTGGTACCCATCGCATGGGTCCCAAATCTCCAGGTTCAAGGTCATCTTCCTACATCGAAAACATGCATGAGATACCCAGAAGATGGTACACCGTGTGATGGGGAAAGGTTTCTAAAACGCACCTCATTTCTCATCTGCTTGTGCCCGGGTTCGCCATTCCAGCCACTTTACTAGCAATCTCCCTCCTTGGAGCATCAGCACCTTTAACCTCCTGTTCCGTACAGGTTGCAATTTGTACTGAGGATGAACGGGAAGACGTGGAACCAATGAAAGACTAGCTCTTGGTGTTGGGACAGGCACAGGTCACTCTATTTTCCCATCAGGAAGAAGAATTAACCACAGGCTCAGCCTGCCCCCCGGAACCAGAACAGGGCCTGAAGCCATCCTGCGCTTTTGCGGCCAGCTCCCTAAAAAGCGAGTTGTAAAATGGAGGTTCAGGGCACTGCAATTCACAAACCTGCAGAGTTATAAATGATAACTCTCATCCACAAATATATTGAGGGAAGGCAAAGAAGAGGATTTGAAATCAAGGCAGAATTGCAGGAAACAGATTTCAGGAGGTAGATTCGAATCGCCTTTAAAGCACATGAAAAGCGGCAAAATGTTGACAATGATGCCCTTGGCCAAAAAGGGCGTATGCGTTTTTTCCTGAATATATTCAGGAAAAAACGCATACGCCCTTTTTGGCCAACCAAGCAACCTGGAAAGGCAAATCAGCGCTACAAAGATGTCTCGCTTCCCATCGGTCAAAAGGGCCATGCTGAAAAAAGTGTCAAAACCAGAAATGCAGGACAGGCCATGGAGAAATGGGAGCCTTGCTACACTGATGGGCGGGATGTAAATTGTCAACAGCCACTCTGGAGAAGTGTACGGTGAGTCCTGAAACGTCTAAAAAGCAAAGCTTAGAGAGCATAGGGCACTTCCACTCATGGGGGTATAAATTGGGAAAATGAAAAATCAGCAAGACACAAGCACCCCAAAGTTTAGGGCTGCTCTGTTGACAAGGACCTCCACTTCATTCCACCTTCAATATCCCAGGAAAGAGAAAAATGGATAAAGAAGTTGTGGTCCTTATGTACAATGGAATATCACTCAGCCATGAAATCAATGTCATAAGGCTAGTAGCAGCATGATGAGTGGATTTAGGTACGACGACTCTAAGTGAAATAAGTCACACAGAAAAGGACACTTCTCATAAGGTATCACTGATAGAGGGAATGTAAAAACCGTTACACTTGAACTGAATTACAAAACAGAACAGAGTCACACATGCAGAAAACACACTATGGCTGCTTAACGCGAAAGGTGAGGTGGGGTGATACATAAAACAAGGGTTTCAAATTAGCTCAGATACCGTTCCATAAACCCAATATGTAATAGACAAGACCTACTCCTTGCTCAGAGAACTGGACTCAACACGCCCTATTCACCGCACAAGAATATATCTGACTAGTAATAATCTTAAAACCTATGTATTGATATCTCTCTGTTAGTGTGTCAAGTGGGTGTAAAGCGGCATAAACACAGCAGTGAAAAGCAGCTAAACCCATTTATAAAAATAAATTACTTTGAAAAACCCATGAAACAAAGACAGTGAAAGAGAGAGAAATTCTTACACAATGCGTTCACGGGCTGTGATGCAACCTGGATTGACCATATCTAGACCCACAGCTGGATGAGACATAAGGGTGGACACTGTTGCGGCTGAGAGGTTTGGTGAGGTTGGGTGAGCAAACGCAGACCCTTTAAAGTAATACTGCGTGGTACCCATCGCATGGGTCCCAAATCTCCAGGTTCAAGGGCATCTTCCTACATCGAAAACATGCATGAGATACCCAGAAGATGGTACACCGTATGATGGGGAAAGGTTTCTAAAACGCACCTCATTTCTCATCTGCTTGTGCCCGGGTTCGCCATTCCAGCCACTTTACTAGCAATCTCCCTCCTTGGAGCATCAGCACCTTTAACCTCCTGTTCCGTACAGGTTGCAATTTGTACTGAGGATGAACGGGAAGACGTGGAACCAATGAAAGACTAGCTCTTGGTGTTGGGACAGGCACAGGTCACTCTATTTTCCCATCAGGAAGAAGAATTAACCACAGGCTCAGCCTGCCCCCCGGAACAAGAACAGGGCCTGAAGCCATCCTGCGCTTTTGCGGCCATCTCCCAAAAACGCGAGTTGTAAAATGGAGGTTCAGGGCACTGCAATTCACAAACCTGCAGAGTTATAAATGATAACTCTCGTCCACAAATATATTGAGGGAAGGCAAAGAAGAGGATTTGAAATCAAGGCAGAATTGCAGGAAACAGATTTCAGGAGGTAGATTCGAATCGCCTTTAAAGCACATGAAAAGCGGCAAAACGTTGACAATGATGCCCTTGGCCAAAAAGGGCGTATGCGTTTTTTCCTGAATATATTCAGGAAAAAACGCATACGCCCTTTTTGGCCAACCAAGCAACCTGGAAAGGCAAATCAGCGCTACAAAGATGTCTCGCTTCCCATCGGTTAAAAAGGCCATGCTGAATAAAGTGTCAAAACCAGAAATGCAGGACAGGCCATGGAGAAATGGGAGCCTTGCTACACTGATGGGCGGGATGTAAATTGCCAACAGCCACTCTGGAGAAGCGTACGGTGAGTCCTGAAACATCTAAAAAACAAAGCTTAGAGAGCATAGGGCACTTCCACTCATGGGGGTATAAATTGGGAAAATTAAAAATCAGCAAGACACAAGCACCCCAAAGTTTAGGGCTGCTCTGTTGACAAGGACCTCCACTTCATTCCACCTTCAATATCCCAGGAAAGAGAAAAATGGATAAAGAAGTTGTGGTCCTTATGTACAATGGAATATCACTCAGCCGTGAAATCAATGTCATAAGGCTAGTACCAGCATGATGAGTGGATTTAGGTACGACGACTCTAAGTGAAATAAGTCACACAGAAAAGGGCACTTCTCATAAGGTATCACTTATAGAGGGAATGTAAAAACCGTTACACTTGAACTGAATTACAAAACAGAACAGAGTCACACATGCAGAAAACACACTATGGCTGCTTAACGGGAAAGGTGAGGTGGGGTGATACATAAAACAAGGGTTTCAAATTAGCTCAGATACCGTTCCATAAACCCAATATGTAATAGACAAGACCTACTCCTTGCTCAGAGAACTGGACTCAACACGCCCTATTCACCGCACAAGAATATATCTGACTAGTAATAATCTTAAAACCTATGTATTGATATCTCTCTGTTAGTGTGTCAAGTGGGTAAAAAGCGGCATAAACACAGCAGTGAAAAGCAGCTAAACCCCATTATAAAAATAAATTACTTTGAAAAACCCATGAAACAAAGACAGTGAAAGAGAGCGAAATTCTTACACAATGCGTTCAGGGGCTGTGATGCAACCTGGATTGACCATATCGAGACCCACAGCTGGATGAGACCTAAGGGTGGACACTGTTGCGGCTGAGAGGTTTGGTGAGGTTGGGTGAGCAAACGCAGACCCTTTAAAGTAATACTGCGTGGTACCCATCGCATGGGTCCCAAATCTCCAGGTTCAAGGGCATCTTCCTACATCGAAAACATGCATGAGATACCCAGAAGATGGTACACCGTGTGATGGGGAAAGGTTTCTAAAACGCACCTCATTTCTCATCTGCTTGTGCCCGGGTTCGCCATTCCAGCCACTTTACTAGCAATCTCCCTCCTTGGAGCATCAGCACCTTTAACCTCCTGTTCCGTACAGGTTGCAATTTGTACTGAGGATGAACGGGAAGACGTGGAACCAATGAAAGACTAGCTCTTGGTGTTGGGACAGGCACAGGTCACTCTATTTTCCCATCAGGAAGAAGAATTAACCACAGGCTCAGCCTGCCCCCCGGAACCAGAACAGGGCCTGAAGCCATCCTGCGCTTTTGCGGCCAGCTCCCTAAAAAGCGAGTTGTAAAATGGAGGTTCAGGGCACTGCAATTCACAAACCTGCAGAGTTATAAATGATAACTCTCATCCACAAATATATTGAGGGAAGGCAAAGAAGAGGATTTGAAATCAAGGCAGAATTGCAGGAAACAGATTTCAGGAGGTAGATTCGAATCGCCTTTAAAGCACATGAAAAGCGGCAAAATGTTGACAATGATGCCCTTGGCCAAAAAGGGCGTATGCGTTTTTTCCTGAATATATTCAGGAAAAAACGCATACGCCCTTTTTGGCCAACCAAGCAACCTGGAAAGGCAAATCAGCGCTACAAAGATGTCTCGCTTCCCATCGGTCAAAAGGGCCATGCTGAAAAAAGTGTCAAAACCAGAAATGCAGGACAGGCCATGGAGAAATGGGAGCCTTGCTACACTGATGGGCGGGATGTAAATTGTCAACAGCCACTCTGGAGAAGTGTACGGTGAGTCCTGAAACGTCTAAAAAGCAAAGCTTAGAGAGCATAGGGCACTTCCACTCATGGGGGTATAAATTGGGAAAATGAAAAATCAGCAAGACACAAGCACCCCAAAGTTTAGGGCTGCTCTGTTGACAAGGACCTCCACTTCATTCCACCTTCAATATCCCAGGAAAGAGAAAAATGGATAAAGAAGTTGTGGTCCTTATGTACAATGGAATATCACTCAGCCATGAAATCAATGTCATAAGGCTAGTAGCAGCATGATGAGTGGATTTAGGTACGACGACTCTAAGTGAAATAAGTCACACAGAAAAGGACACTTCTCATAAGGTATCACTGATAGAGGGAATGTAAAAACCGTTACACTTGAACTGAATTACAAAACAGAACAGAGTCACACATGCAGAAAACACACTATGGCTGCTTAACGCGAAAGGTGAGGTGGGGTGATACATAAAACAAGGGTTTCAAATTAGCTCAGATACCGTTCCATAAACCCAATATGTAATAGACAAGACCTACTCCTTGCTCAGAGAACTGGACTCAACACGCCCTATTCACCGCACAAGAATATATCTGACTAGTAATAATCTTAAAACCTATGTATTGATATCTCTCTGTTAGTGTGTCAAGTGGGTGTAAAGCGGCATAAACACAGCAGTGAAAAGCAGCTAAACCCATTTATAAAAATAAATTACTTTGAAAAACCCATGAAACAAAGACAGTGAAAGAGAGAGAAATTCTTACACAATGCGTTCACGGGCTGTGATGCAACCTGGATTGACCATATCTAGACCCACAGCTGGATGAGACATAAGGGTGGACACTGTTGCGGCTGAGAGGTTTGGTGAGGTTGGGTGAGCAAACGCAGACCCTTTAAAGTAATACTGCGTGGTACCCATCGCATGGGTCCCAAATCTCCAGGTTCAAGGGCATCTTCCTACATCGAAAACATGCATGAGATACCCAGAAGATGGTACACCGTATGATGGGGAAAGGTTTCTAAAACGCACCTCATTTCTCATCTGCTTGTGCCCGGGTTCGCCATTCCAGCCACTTTACTAGCAATCTCCCTCCTTGGAGCATCAGCACCTTTAACCTCCTGTTCCGTACAGGTTGCAATTTGTACTGAGGATGAACGGGAAGACGTGGAACCAATGAAAGACTAGCTCTTGGTGTTGGGACAGGCACAGGTCACTCTATTTTCCCATCAGGAAGAAGAATTAACCACAGGCTCAGCCTGCCCCCCGGAACAAGAACAGGGCCTGAAGCCATCCTGCGCTTTTGCGGCCATCTCCCAAAAACGCGAGTTGTAAAATGGAGGTTCAGGGCACTGCAATTCACAAACCTGCAGAGTTATAAATGATAACTCTCGTCCACAAATATATTGAGGGAAGGCAAAGAAGAGGATTTGAAATCAAGGCAGAATTGCAGGAAACAGATTTCAGGAGGTAGATTCGAATCGCCTTTAAAGCACATGAAAAGCGGCAAAACGTTGACAATGATGCCCTTGGCCAAAAAGGGCGTATGCGTTTTTTCCTGAATATATTCAGGAAAAAACGCATACGCCCTTTTTGGCCAACCAAGCAACCTGGAAAGGCAAATCAGCGCTACAAAGATGTCTCGCTTCCCATCGGTTAAAAAGGCCATGCTGAATAAAGTGTCAAAACCAGAAATGCAGGACAGGCCATGGAGAAATGGGAGCCTTGCTACACTGATGGGCGGGATGTAAATTGCCAACAGCCACTCTGGAGAAGCGTACGGTGAGTCCTGAAACATCTAAAAAACAAAGCTTAGAGAGCATAGGGCACTTCCACTCATGGGGGTATAAATTGGGAAAATTAAAAATCAGCAAGACACAAGCACCCCAAAGTTTAGGGCTGCTCTGTTGACAAGGACCTCCACTTCATTCCACCTTCAATATCCCAGGAAAGAGAAAAATGGATAAAGAAGTTGTGGTCCTTATGTACAATGGAATATCACTCAGCCGTGAAATCAATGTCATAAGGCTAGTACCAGCATGATGAGTGGATTTAGGTACGACGACTCTAAGTGAAATAAGTCACACAGAAAAGGGCACTTCTCATAAGGTATCACTTATAGAGGGAATGTAAAAACCGTTACACTTGAACTGAATTACAAAACAGAACAGAGTCACACATGCAGAAAACACACTATGGCTGCTTAACGGGAAAGGTGAGGTGGGGTGATACATAAAACAAGGGTTTCAAATTAGCTCAGATACCGTTCCATAAACCCAATATGTAATAGACAAGACCTACTCCTTGCTCAGAGAACTGGACTCAACACGCCCTATTCACCGCACAAGAATATATCTGACTAGTAATAATCTTAAAACCTATGTATTGATATCTCTCTGTTAGTGTGTCAAGTGGGTAAAAAGCGGCATAAACACAGCAGTGAAAAGCAGCTAAACCCCATTATAAAAATAAATTACTTTGAAAAACCCATGAAACAAAGACAGTGAAAGAGAGCGAAATTCTTACACAATGCGTTCAGGGGCTGTGATGCAACCTGGATTGACCATATCGAGACCCACAGCTGGATGAGACCTAAGGGTGGACACTGTTGCGGCTGAGAGGTTTGGTGAGGTTGGGTGAGCAAACGCAGACCCTTTAAAGTAATACTGCGTGGTACCCATCGCATGGGTCCCAAATCTCCAGGTTCAAGGGCATCTTCCTACATCGAAAACATGCATGAGATACCCAGAAGATGGTACACCGTGTGATGGGGAAAGGTTTCTAAAACGCACCTCATTTCTCATCTGCTTGTGCCCGGGTTCGCCATTCGAGCCACTTTACTAGAAATCTCCCTCCTTGGAGCATCAGCACCTTTAACCTCCTGTTCCGTACAGGTTGCAATTTGTCCTGAGGATGAACGGGAAGACGTGGAACCAACGAGAGACTAGCTCTTGGTGTTGGGACAGGCACAGGTCACTCTATTTTCCCATCAGGAAGAAGAATTAACCACAGGATCAGCCTGCCCCCCGGAACCAGAACCGGGCCTGAAGCCATCCTGCGCTTTTGCGGCCAGCTCCCTAAAAAGCGAGTTGTAAAATGGAGGTTCAGGGCACTGCAATTCACAAACCTGCAGAGTTATAAATGATAACTCTCATCCACAAATATATTGAGGGAAGGCAAAGAAGAGGATTTGAAATCAAGGCAGAATTGCAGGAAACAGATTTCAGGAGGTAGATTCGAATTGCCTTTAAATCACATGAAAAGCAGAAAATCGTTGACAATGATGCCCTTGGCCAAAAAGGGCGTATGCGTTTTTTCCTGAATATATTCAGGAAAAAACGCATACGCCCTTTTTGGCCAACCAAGTAACCTGGAAAGGCAAATCAGCGCTACAAACAAGTCTCGCTTCCCATCGGTCAAAAGGGCCATGCTGAAAAAAGTGTCAAAACCAGAAATGCAGGACAGGCCATGGAGAAATGGGAGCCTTGCTACACTGATGGGCGGGATGTAAATTGTCAACAGCCACTCTGGAGAAGTGTACGGTGAGTCCTGAAACGTCTAAAAAGCAAAGCTTAGAGAGCATAGGGCACTTCCACTCATGGGGGTATAAATTGGGAAAATGAAAAATCAGCAAGACACAAGCACCCCAAAGTTTAGGGCTGCTCTGTTGACAAGGACCTCCACTTCATTCCACCTTCAATATCCCAGGAAAGAGAAAAATGGATAAAGAAGTTGTGGTCCTTATGTACAATGGAATATCACTCAGCCATGAAATCAATGTCATAAGGCTAGTAGCAGCATGATGAGTGGATTTAGGTACGACGACTCTAAGTGAAATAAGTCACACAGAAAAGGACACTTCTCATAAGGTATCACTGATAGAGGGAATGTAAAAACCGTTACACTTGAACTGAATTACAAAACAGAACAGAGTCACACATGCAGAAAACACACTATGGCTGCTTAACGGGAAAGGTGAGGTGGGGTGATACAAAAAACAAGGGTTTCAAATTAGCTCAGATACCGTTCCATAAACCCAATATGTAATAGACAAGACCTACTCCTTGCTCAGAGAACTGGACTCAACACGCCCTATTCACCGCACAAGAATATATCTGACTAGTAATAATCTTAAAACCTATGTATTTATATCTCTCTGTTAATGTGTCAAGTGGGTAAAAAGCGGCATAAACACAGCAGTGAAAAGCAGCTAAACCCCATTATAAAAATAAATTACTTTGAAAAACCCATGAAACAAAGACAGTGAAAGAGAGAGAAATTCTTACACAATGCGTTCAGGGGCTGTGATGCAACCTGGATTGACCATATCTAGACCCACAGCTGGATGAGACATAAGGGTGGACACTGTTGCGGCTGAGAGGTTTGGTGAGGTTGGGTGAGCAAACGCAGACCCTTTAAAGTAATACTGCGTGGTACCCATCGCATGGGTCCCAAATCTCCAGGTTCAAGGGCATCTTCCTACATCGAAAACATGCATGAGATACCCAGAAGATGGTACACCGTGTGATGGGGAAAGGTTTCTAAAACGCACCTCATTTCTCATCTGCTTGTGCCCGGGTTCGCCATTCCAGCCACTTTACTAGCAATCTCCCTCCTTGGAGCATCAGCACCTTTAACCTCCTGTTCCGTACAGGTTGCAATTTGTCCTGAGGATGAACGGGAAGACGTGGAACCAACGAGAGACTAGCTCTTGGTGTTGGGACAGGCACAGGTCACTCTATTTTCCCATCAGGAAGAAGAATTAACCACAGGATCAGCCTGCCCCCCGGAACCAGAACCGGGCCTGAAGCCATCCTGCGCTTTTGCGGCCAGCTCCCTAAAAAGCGAGTTGTAAAATGGAGGTTCAGGGCACTGCAATTCACAAACCTGCAGAGTTATAAATGATAACTCTCATCCACAAATATATTGAGGGAAGGCAAAGAAGAGGATTTGAAATCAAGGCAGAATTGCAGGAAACAGATTTCAGGAGGTAGATTCGAATCGCCTTTAAATCACATGAAAAGCAGAAAATCGTTGACAATGATGCCCTTGGCCAAAAAGGGCGTATGCGTTTTTTCCTGAATATATTCAGGAAAAAACGCATACGCCCTTTTTGGCCAACCAAGTAACCTGGAAAGGCAAATCAGCGCTACAAACAAGTCTCGCTTCCCATCGGTCAAAAGGGCCATGCTGAAAAAAATGTCAAAACCAGAAATGCAGGACAGGCCATGGAGAAATGGGAGCCTTCCTATACTGATGGGCGGGATGTAAATTGCCAACAGCCACTCTGCAGAAGTGTACGGTGTGTCCTGAAACATCTAAAAAACACAGCTTAGAGAGCATAGGGCACTTCCACTCATGGGGGTATAAATTGGGAAAATGAAAAATCAGCAAGACACAAGCACCCCAAAGTTTAGGGCTGCTCTGTTGACAAGGACCTCCACTTCATTCCACCTTCAATATCCCAGGAAAGAGAAAAATGGATAAAGAAGTTGTGGTCCTTATGTACAATGGAATATCACTCAGCCATGAAATCAATGTCATAAGGCTAGTAGCAGCATGATGAGTGGATTTAGGTATGACGATTCTAAGTGAAATAAGTCACACAGAAAAGGACACTTCTCATAAGGTATCACTGATAGAGGGAATGTAAAAACCGTTACACTTGAACTGAATCAGAAAACAGAACAGAGTCACACATGCAGAAAACACACTATGGCTGCTTAACGGGAAAGGTGAGGTGGGGTGATACATAAAACAAGGGATTCAAATTAGCTCAGATACCGTTCCATAAACCCAATATGTAATAGACAAGACCTACTCCTTGCTCAGAGAACTGGACTCAACACGCCCTATTCACCACACAAGAATATATGTGACTAGTAATAATCTTAAAACCTATGTATTGATATCTCTCTGTTAGTGTGTCAAGTGGGTAAAAAGCGGCATAAACACAGCAGTGAAAAGCAGCTAAACCCCATTATAAAAATAAATTATTTTGAAAAACCCATGAAACAAAGACAGTGAAAGAGAGAGAAATTCTTACACAATGCGTTCAGGGGCTGTGATACAACCTGGATTGACCATATCTAGACCCACAGCTGGATGAGACATAAGGGTGGACACTGTTGCGGCTGAGAGGTTTGGTGAGGTTGGGTGAGCAAACGCAGACCCTTTAAAGTAATACTGCGTGGTACCCATCGCATGGGTCCCAAATCTCCAGGTTCAAGGTCATCTTCCTACATCGAAAACATGCATGAGATACCCAGAAGATGGTACACCGTGTGATGGGGAAAGGTTTCTAAAACGCACCTCATTTCTCATCTGCTTGTGCCCGGGTTCGCCATTCCAGCCACTTTACTAGCAATCTCCCTCCTTGGAGCATCAGCACCTTTAACCTCCTGTTCCGTACAGGTTGCAATTTGTACTGAGGATGAACGGGAAGACGTGGAACCAATGAAAGACTAGCTCTTGGTGTTGGGACAGGCACAGGTCACTCTATTTTCCCATCAGGAAGAAGAATTAACCACAGGCTCAGCCTGCCCCCCGGAACCAGAACAGGGCCTGAAGCCATCCTGCGCTTTTGCGGCCAGCTCCCTAAAAAGCGAGTTGTAAAATGGAGGTTCAGGGCACTGCAATTCACAAACCTGCAGAGTTATAAATGATAACTCTCATCCACAAATATATTGAGGGAAGGCAAAGAAGAGGATTTGAAATCAAGGCAGAATTGCAGGAAACAGATTTCAGGAGGTAGATTCGAATCGCCTTTAAAGCACATGAAAAGCGGCAAAATGTTGACAATGATGCCCTTGGCCAAAAAGGGCGTATGCGTTTTTTCCTGAATATATTCAGGAAAAAACGCATACGCCCTTTTTGGCCAACCAAGCAACCTGGAAAGGCAAATCAGCGCTACAAAGATGTCTCGCTTCCCATCGGTCAAAAGGGCCATGCTGAAAAAAGTGTCAAAACCAGAAACGCAGGACAGGCCATGGAGAAATGGGAGCCTTGCTACACTGATGGGCGGGATGTAAATTGTCAACAGCCACTCTGGAGAAGTGTACGGTGAGTCCTGAAACGTCTAAAAAGCAAAGCTTAGAGAGCATAGGGCACTTCCACTCATGGGGGTATAAATTGGGAAAATGAAAAATCAGCAAGACACAAGCACCCCAAAGTTTAGGGCTGCTCTGTTGACAAGGACCTCCACTTCATTCCACCTTCAATATCCCAGGAAAGAGAAAAATGGATAAAGAAGTTGTGGTCCTTATGTACAATGGAATATCACTCAGCCATGAAATCAATGTCATAAGGCTAGTAGCAGCATGATGAGTGGATTTAGGTACGACGACTCTAAGTGAAATAAGTCACACAGAAAAGGACACTTCTCATAAGGTATCACTGATAGAGGGAATGTAAAAACCGTTACACTTGAACTGAATTACAAAACAGAACAGAGTCACACATGCAGAAAACACACTATGGCTGCTTAACGCGAAAGGTGAGGTGGGGTGATACATAAAACAAGGGTTTCAAATTAGCTCAGATACCGTTCCATAAACCCAATATGTAATAGACAAGACCTACTCCTTGCTCAGAGAACTGGACTCAACACGCCCTATTCACCGCACAAGAATATATCTGACTAGTAATAATCTTAAAACCTATGTATTGATATCTCTCTGTTAGTGTGTCAAGTGGGTGTAAAGCGGCATAAACACAGCAGTGAAAAGCAGCTAAACCCATTTATAAAAATAAATTACTTTGAAAAACCCATGAAACAAAGACAGTGAAAGAGAGAGAAATTCTTACACAATGCGTTCACGGGCTGTGATGCAACCTGGATTGACCATATCTAGACCCACAGCTGGATGAGACATAAGGGTGGACACTGTTGCGGCTGAGAGGTTTGGTGAGGTTGGGTGAGCAAACGCAGACCCTTTAAAGTAATACTGCGTGGTACCCATCGCATGGGTCCCAAATCTCCAGGTTCAAGGGCATCTTCCTACATCGAAAACATGCATGAGATACCCAGAAGATGGTACACCGTATGATGGGGAAAGGTTTCTAAAACGCACCTCATTTCTCATCTGCTTGTGCCCGGGTTCGCCATTCCAGCCACTTTACTAGCAATCTCCCTCCTTGGAGCATCAGCACCTTTAACCTCCTGTTCCGTACAGGTTGCAATTTGTACTGAGGATGAACGGGAAGACGTGGAACCAATGAAAGACTAGCTCTTGGTGTTGGGACAGGCACAGGTCACTCTATTTTCCCATCAGGAAGAAGAATTAACCACAGGCTCAGCCTGCCCCCCGGAACAAGAACAGGGCCTGAAGCCATCCTGCGCTTTTGCGGCCATCTCCCAAAAACGCGAGTTGTAAAATGGAGGTTCAGGGCACTGCAATTCACAAACCTGCAGAGTTATAAATGATAACTCTCGTCCACAAATATATTGAGGGAAGGCAAAGAAGAGGATTTGAAATCAAGGCAGAATTGCAGGAAACATATTTCAGGAGGTAGATTCGAATCGCCTTTAAAGCACATGAAAAGCGGCAAAACGTTGACAATGATGCCCTTGGCCAAAAAGGGCGTATGCGTTTTTTCCTGAATATATTCAGGAAAAAACGCATACGCCCTTTTTGGCCAACCAAGCAACCTGGAAAGGCAAATCAGCGCTACAAAGATGTCTCGCTTCCCATCGGTTAAAAAGGCCATGCTGAATAAAGTGTCAAAACCAGAAATGCAGGACAGGCCATGGAGAAATGGGAGCCTTGCTACACTGATGGGCGGGATGTAAATTGCCAACAGCCACTCTGGAGAAGCGTACGGTGAGTCCTGAAACATCTAAAAAACAAAGCTTAGAGAGCATAGGGCACTTCCACTCATGGGGTTATAAATTGGGAAAATTAAAAATCAGCAAGACACAAGCACCCCAAAGTTTAGGGCTGCTCTGTTGACAAGGACCTCCACTTCATTCCACCTTCAATATCCCAGGAAAGAGAAAAATGGATAAAGAAGTTGTGGTCCTTATGTACAATGGAATATCACTCAGCCGTGAAATCAATGTCATAAGGCTAGTACCAGCATGATGAGTGGATTTAGGTACGACGATTCTAAGTGAAATAAGTCACACAGAAAAGGGCACTTCTCATAAGGTATCACTTATAGAGGGAATGTAAAAACCGTTACACTTGAACTGAATTACAAAACAGAACAGAGTCACACATGCAGAAAACACACTATGGCTGCTTAACGGGAAAGGTGAGGTGGGGTGATACATAAAACAAAGGTTTCAAATTAGCTCAGATACCGTTCCATAAACCCAATATGTAATAGACAAGACCTACTCCTTGCTCAGAGAACTGGACTCAACACGCCCTATTCACCGCACAAGAATATATCTGACTAGTAATAATCTTAAAACCTATGTATTGATATCTCTCTGTTAGTGTGTCAAGTGGGGAAAAAGCGGCATAAACACAGCAGTGAAAAGCAGCTAAACCCCATTATAAAAATAAATTACTTTGAAAAACCCATGAAACAAAGACAGTGAAAGAGAGCGAAATTCTTACACAATGCGTTCAGGGGCTGTGATGCAACCTGGATTGACCATATCGAGACCCACAGCTGGATGAGACCTAAGGGTGGACACTGTTGCGGCTGAGAGGTTTGGTGAGGTTGGGTGAGCAAACGCAGACCCTTTAAAGTAATACTGCGTGGTACCCATCGCATGGGTCCCAAATCTCCAGGTTCAAGGGCATCTTCCTACATCGAAAACATGCATGAGATACCCAGAAGATGGTACACCGTGTGATGGGGAAAGGTTTCTAAAACGCACCTCATTTCTCATCTGCTTGTGCCCGGGTTCGCCATTCGAGCCACTTTACTAGAAATCTCCCTCCTTGGAGCATCAGCACCTTTAACCTCCTGTTCCGTACAGGTTGCAATTTGTCCTGAGGATGAACGGGAAGACGTGGAACCAACGAGAGACTAGCTCTTGGTGTTGGGACAGGCACAGGTCACTCTATTTTCCCATCAGGAAGAAGAATTAACCACAGGATCAGCCTGCCCCCCGGAACCAGAACCGGGCCTGAAGCCATCCTGCGCTTTTGCGGCCAGCTCCCTAAAAAGCGAGTTGTAAAATGGAGGTTCAGGGCACTGCAATTCACAAACCTGCAGAGTTATAAATGATAACTCTCATCCACAAATATATTGAGGGAAGGCAAAGAAGAGGATTTGAAATCAAGGCAGAATTGCAGGAAACAGATTTCAGGAGGTAGATTCGAATCGCCTTTAAATCACATGAAAAGCAGAAAATCGTTGACAATGATGCCCTTGGCCAAAAAGGGCGTATGCGTTTTTTCCTGAATATATTCAGGAAAAAACGCATACGCCCTTTTTGGCCAACCAAGTAACCTGGAAAGGCAAATCAGCGCTACAAACAAGTCTCGCTTCCCATCGGTCAAAAGGGCCATGCTGAAAAAAGTGTCAAAACCAGAAATGCAGGACAGGCCATGGAGAAATGGGAGCCTTGCTACACTGATGGGCGGGATGTAAATTGTCAACAGCCACTCTGGAGAAGTGTACGGTGAGTCCTGAAACGTCTAAAAAGCAAAGCTTAGAGAGCATAGGGCACTTCCACTCATGGGGGTATAAATTGGGAAAATGAAAAATCAGCAAGACACAAGCACCCCAAAGTTTAGGGCTGCTCTGTTGACAAGGACCTCCACTTCATTCCACCTTCAATATCCCAGGAAAGAGAAAAATGGATAAAGAAGTTGTGGTCCTTATGTACAATGGAATATCACTCAGCCATGAAATCAATGTCATAAGGCTAGTAGCAGCATGATGAGTGGATTTAGGTACGACGACTCTAAGTGAAATAAGTCACACAGAAAAGGACACTTCTCATAAGGTATCACTGATAGAGGGAATGTAAAAACCGTTACACTTGAACTGAATTACAAAACAGAACAGAGTCACACATGCAGAAAACACACTATGGCTGCTTAACGGGAAAGGTGAGGTGGGGTGATACAAAAAACAAGGGTTTCAAATTAGCTCAGATACCGTTCCATAAACCCAATATGTAATAGACAAGACCTACTCCTTGCTCAGAGAACTGGACTCAACACGCCCTATTCACCGCACAAGAATATATCTGACTAGTAATAATCTTAAAACCTATGTATTTATATCTCTCTGTTAATGTGTCAAGTGGGTAAAAAGCGGCATAAACACAGCAGTGAAAAGCAGCTAAACCCCATTATAAAAATAAATTACTTTGAAAAACCCATGAAACAAAGACAGTGAAAGAGAGAGAAATTCTTACACAATGCGTTCAGGGGCTGTGATGCAACCTGGATTGACCATATCTAGACCCACAGCTGGATGAGACATAAGGGTGGACACTGTTGCGGCTGAGAGGTTTGGTGAGGTTGGGTGAGCAAACGCAGACCCTTTAAAGTAATACTGCGTGGTACCCATCGCATGGGTCCCAAATCTCCAGGTTCAAGGGCATCTTCCTACATCGAAAACATGCATGAGATACCCAGAAGATGGTACACCGTGTGATGGGGAAAGGTTTCTAAAACGCACCTCATTTCTCATCTGCTTGTGCCCGGGTTCGCCATTCCAGCCACTTTACTAGCAATCTCCCTCCTTGGAGCATCAGCACCTTTAACCTCCTGTTCCGTACAGGTTGCAATTTGTCCTGAGGATGAACGGGAAGACGTGGAACCAACGAGAGACTAGCTCTTGGTGTTGGGACAGGCACAGGTCACTCTATTTTCCCATCAGGAAGAAGAATTAACCACAGGATCAGCCTGCCCCCCGGAACCAGAACCGGGCCTGAAGCCATCCTGCGCTTTTGCGGCCAGCTCCCTAAAAAGCGAGTTGTAAAATGGAGGTTCAGGGCACTGCAATTCACAAACCTGCAGAGTTATAAATGATAACTCTCATCCACAAATATATTGAGGGAAGGCAAAGAAGAGGATTTGAAATCAAGGCAGAATTGCAGGAAACAGATTTCAGGAGGTAGATTCGAATCGCCTTTAAATCACATGAAAAGCAGAAAATCGTTGACAATGATGCCCTTGGCCAAAAAGGGCGTATGCGTTTTTTCCTGAATATATTCAGGAAAAAACGCATACGCCCTTTTTGGCCAACCAAGTAACCTGGAAAGGCAAATCAGCGCTACAAACAAGTCTCGCTTCCCATCGGTCAAAAGGGCCATGCTGAAAAAAATGTCAAAACCAGAAATGCAGGACAGGCCATGGAGAAATGGGAGCCTTCCTATACTGATGGGCGGGATGTAAATTGCCAACAGCCACTCTGCAGAAGTGTACGGTGTGTCCTGAAACATCTAAAAAACACAGCTTAGAGAGCATAGGGCACTTCCACTCATGGGGGTATAAATTGGGAAAATGAAAAATCAGCAAGACACAAGCACCCCAAAGTTTAGGGCTGCTCTGTTGACAAGGACCTCCACTTCATTCCACCTTCAATATCCCAGGAAAGAGAAAAATGGATAAAGAAGTTGTGGTCCTTATGTACAATGGAATATCACTCAGCCATGAAATCAATGTCATAAGGCTAGTAGCAGCATGATGAGTGGATTTAGGTATGACGATTCTAAGTGAAATAAGTCACACAGAAAAGGACACTTCTCATAAGGTATCACTGATAGAGGGAATGTAAAAACCGTTACACTTGAACTGAATCAGAAAACAGAACAGAGTCACACATGCAGAAAACACACTATGGCTGCTTAACGGGAAAGGTGAGGTGGGGTGATACATAAAACAAGGGATTCAAATTAGCTCAGATACCGTTCCATAAACCCAATATGTAATAGACAAGACCTACTCCTTGCTCAGAGAACTGGACTCAACACGCCCTATTCACCACACAAGAATATATGTGACTAGTAATAATCTTAAAACCTATGTATTGATATCTCTCTGTTAGTGTGTCAAGTGGGTAAAAAGCGGCATAAACACAGCAGTGAAAAGCAGCTAAACCCCATTATAAAAATAAATTATTTTGAAAAACCCATGAAACAAAGACAGTGAAAGAGAGAGAAATTCTTACACAATGCGTTCAGGGGCTGTGATACAACCTGGATTGACCATATCTAGACCCACAGCTGGATGAGACATAAGGGTGGACACTGTTGTGGCTGAGAGGTTTGGTGAGGTTGGGTGAGCAAACGCAGACCCTTTAAAGTAATACTGCGTGGTACCCATCGCATGGGTCCCAAATCTCCAGGTTCAAGGTCATCTTCCTACATCGAAAACATGCATGAGATACCCAGAAGATGGTACACCGTGTGATGGGGAAAGGTTTCTAAAACGCACCTCATTTCTCATCTGCTTGTGCCCGGGTTCGCCATTCCAGCCACTTTACTAGCAATCTCCCTCCTTGGAGCATCAGCACCTTTAACCTCCTGTTCCGTACAGGTTGCAATTTGTACTGAGGATGAACGGGAAGACGTGGAACCAATGAAAGACTAGCTCTTGGTGTTGGGACAGGCACAGGTCACTCTATTTTCCCATCAGGAAGAAGAATTAACCACAGGCTCAGCCTGCCCCCCGGAACCAGAACAGGGCCTGAAGCCATCCTGCGCTTTTGCGGCCAGCTCCCTAAAAAGCGAGTTGTAAAATGGAGGTTCAGGGCACTGCAATTCACAAACCTGCAGAGTTATAAATGATAACTCTCATCCACAAATATATTGAGGGAAGGCAAAGAAGAGGATTTGAAATCAAGGCAGAATTGCAGGAAACAGATTTCAGGAGGTAGATTCGAATCGCCTTTAAAGCACATGAAAAGCGGCAAAATGTTGACAATGATGCCCTTGGCCAAAAAGGGCGTATGCGTTTTTTCCTGAATATATTCAGGAAAAAACGCATACGCCCTTTTTGGCCAACCAAGCAACCTGGAAAGGCAAATCAGCGCTACAAAGATGTCTCGCTTCCCATCGGTCAAAAGGGCCATGCTGAAAAAAGTGTCAAAACCAGAAACGCAGGACAGGCCATGGAGAAATGGGAGCCTTGCTACACTGATGGGCGGGATGTAAATTGTCAACAGCCACTCTGGAGAAGTGTACGGTGAGTCCTGAAACGTCTAAAAAGCAAAGCTTAGAGAGCATAGGGCACTTCCACTCATGGGGGTATAAATTGGGAAAATGAAAAATCAGCAAGACACAAGCACCCCAAAGTTTAGGGCTGCTCTGTTGACAAGGACCTCCACTTCATTCCACCTTCAATATCCCAGGAAAGAGAAAAATGGATAAAGAAGTTGTGGTCCTTATGTACAATGGAATATCACTCAGCCATGAAATCAATGTCATAAGGCTAGTAGCAGCATGATGAGTGGATTTAGGTACGACGACTCTAAGTGAAATAAGTCACACAGAAAAGGACACTTCTCATAAGGTATCACTGATAGAGGGAATGTAAAAACCGTTACACTTGAACTGAATTACAAAACAGAACAGAGTCACACATGCAGAAAACACACTATGGCTGCTTAACGCGAAAGGTGAGGTGGGGTGATACATAAAACAAGGGTTTCAAATTAGCTCAGATACCGTTCCATAAACCCAATATGTAATAGACAAGACCTACTCCTTGCTCAGAGAACTGGACTCAACACGCCCTATTCACCGCACAAGAATATATCTGACTAGTAATAATCTTAAAACCTATGTATTGATATCTCTCTGTTAGTGTGTCAAGTGGGTGTAAAGCGGCATAAACACAGCAGTGAAAAGCAGCTAAACCCATTTATAAAAATAAATTACTTTGAAAAACCCATGAAACAAAGACAGTGAAAGAGAGAGAAATTCTTACACAATGCGTTCACGGGCTGTGATGCAACCTGGATTGACCATATCTAGACCCACAGCTGGATGAGACATAAGGGTGGACACTGTTGCGGCTGAGAGGTTTGGTGAGGTTGGGTGAGCAAACGCAGACCCTTTAAAGTAATACTGCGTGGTACCCATCGCATGGGTCCCAAATCTCCAGGTTCAAGGGCATCTTCCTACATCGAAAACATGCATGAGATACCCAGAAGATGGTACACCGTATGATGGGGAAAGGTTTCTAAAACGCACCTCATTTCTCATCTGCTTGTGCCCGGGTTCGCCATTCCAGCCACTTTACTAGCAATCTCCCTCCTTGGAGCATCAGCACCTTTAACCTCCTGTTCCGTACAGGTTGCAATTTGTACTGAGGATGAACGGGAAGACGTGGAACCAATGAAAGACTAGCTCTTGGTGTTGGGACAGGCACAGGTCACTCTATTTTCCCATCAGGAAGAAGAATTAACCACAGGCTCAGCCTGCCCCCCGGAACAAGAACAGGGCCTGAAGCCATCCTGCGCTTTTGCGGCCATCTCCCAAAAACGCGAGTTGTAAAATGGAGGTTCAGGGCACTGCAATTCACAAACCTGCAGAGTTATAAATGATAACTCTCGTCCACAAATATATTGAGGGAAGGCAAAGAAGAGGATTTGAAATCAAGGCAGAATTGCAGGAAACATATTTCAGGAGGTAGATTCGAATCGCCTTTAAAGCACATGAAAAGCGGCAAAACGTTGACAATGATGCCCTTGGCCAAAAAGGGCGTATGCGTTTTTTCCTGAATATATTCAGGAAAAAACGCATACGCCCTTTTTGGCCAACCAAGCAACCTGGAAAGGCAAATCAGCGCTACAAGATGTCTCGCTTCCCATCGGTCAAAAGGGCCATGCTGAAAAAAGTGTCAAAACCAGAAATGCAGGACAGGCCATGGAGAAATGGGAGCCTTGCTACACTGATGGGCGGGATGTAAATTGTCAACAGCCACTCTGGAGAAGTGTACGGTGAGTCCTGAAACGTCTAAAAAGCAAAGCTTAGAGAGCATAGGGCACTTCCACTCATGGGGGTATAAATTGGGAAAATGAAAAATCAGCAAGACACAAGCACCCCAAAGTTTAGGGCTGCTCTGTTGACAAGGACCTCCACTTCATTCCACCTTCAATATCCCAGGAAAGAGAAAAATGGATAAAGAAGTTGTGGTCCTTATGTACAATGGAATATCACTCAGCCATGAAATCAATGTCATAAGGCTAGTAGCAGCATGATGAGTGGATTTAGGTACGACGACTCTAAGTGAAATAAGTCACACAGAAAAGGACACTTCTCATAAGGTATCACTGATAGAGGGAATGTAAAAACCGTTACACTTGAACTGAATTACAAAACAGAACAGAGTCACACATGCAGAAAACACACTATGGCTGCTTAACGCGAAAGGTGAGGTGGGGTGATACATAAAACAAGGGTTTCAAATTAGCTCAGATACCGTTCCATAAACCCAATATGTAATAGACAAGACCTACTCCTTGCTCAGAGAACTGGACTCAACACGCCCTATTCACCGCACAAGAATATATCTGACTAGTAATAATCTTAAAACCTATGTATTGATATCTCTCTGTTAGTGTGTCAAGTGGGTGTAAAGCGGCATAAACACAGCAGTGAAAAGCAGCTAAACCCATTTATAAAAATAAATTACTTTGAAAAACCCATGAAACAAAGACAGTGAAAGAGAGAGAAATTCTTACACAATGCGTTCACGGGCTGTGATGCAACCTGGATTGACCATATCTAGACCCACAGCTGGATGAGACATAAGGGTGGACACTGTTGCGGCTGAGAGGTTTGGTGAGGTTGGGTGAGCAAACGCAGACCCTTTAAAGTAATACTGCGTGGTACCCATCGCATGGGTCCCAAATCTCCAGGTTCAAGGGCATCTTCCTACATCGAAAACATGCATGAGATACCCAGAAGATGGTACACCGTATGATGGGGAAAGGTTTCTAAAACGCACCTCATTTCTCATCTGCTTGTGCCCGGGTTCGCCATTCCAGCCACTTTACTAGCAATCTCCCTCCTTGGAGCATCAGCACCTTTAACCTCCTGTTCCGTACAGGTTGCAATTTGTACTGAGGATGAACGGGAAGACGTGGAACCAATGAAAGACTAGCTCTTGGTGTTGGGACAGGCACAGGTCACTCTATTTTCCCATCAGGAAGAAGAATTAACCACAGGCTCAGCCTGCCCCCCGGAACAAGAACAGGGCCTGAAGCCATCCTGCGCTTTTGCGGCCATCTCCCAAAAACGCGAGTTGTAAAATGGAGGTTCAGGGCACTGCAATTCACAAACCTGCAGAGTTATAAATGATAACTCTCGTCCACAAATATATTGAGGGAAGGCAAAGAAGAGGATTTGAAATCAAGGCAGAATTGCAGGAAACATATTTCAGGAGGTAGATTCGAATCGCCTTTAAAGCACATGAAAAGCGGCAAAACGTTGACAATGATGCCCTTGGCCAAAAAGGGCGTATGCGTTTTTTCCTGAATATATTCAGGAAAAAACGCATACGCCCTTTTTGGCCAACCAAGCAACCTGGAAAGGCAAATCAGCGCTACAAAGATGTCTCGCTTCCCATCGGTTAAAAAGGCCATGCTGAATAAAGTGTCAAAACCAGAAATGCAGGACAGGCCATGGAGAAATGGGAGCCTTGCTACACTGATGGGCGGGATGTAAATTGCCAACAGCCACTCTGGAGAAGCGTACGGTGAGTCCTGAAACATCTAAAAAACAAAGCTTAGAGAGCATAGGGCACTTCCACTCATGGGGTTAAAAATTGGGAAAATTAAAAATCAGCAAGACACAAGCACCCCAAAGTTTAGGGCTGCTCTGTTGACAAGGACCTCCACTTCATTCCACCTTCAATATCCCAGGAAAGAGAAAAATGGATAAAGAAGTTGTGGTCCTTATGTACAATGGAATATCACTCAGCCGTGAAATCAATGTCATAAGGCTAGTACCAGCATGATGAGTGGATTTAGGTACGACGACTCTAAGTGAAATAAGTCACACAGAAAAGGGCACTTCTCATAAGGTATCACTTATAGAGGGAATGTAAAAACCGTTACACTTGAACTGAATTACAAAACAGAACAGAGTCACACATGCAGAAAACACACTATGGCTGCTTAACGGGAAAGGTGAGGTGGGGTGATACATAAAACAAGGGTTTCAAATTAGCTCAGATACCGTTCCATAAACCCAATATGTAATAGACAAGACCTACTCCTTGCTCAGAGAACTGGACTCAACACGCCCTATTCACCGCACAAGAATATATCTGACTAGTAATAATCTTAAAACCTATGTATTGATATCTCTCTGTTAGTGTGTCAAGTGGGTAAAAAGCGGCATAAACACAGCAGTGAAAAGCAGCTAAACCCCATTATAAAAATAAATTACTTTGAAAAACCCATGAAACAAAGACAGTGAAAGAGAGCGAAATTCTTACACTATGCGTTCAGGGGCTGTGATGCAACCTGGATTGACCATATCGAGACCCACAGCTGGATGAGACCTAAGGGTGGACACTGTTGCGGCTGAGAGGTTTGGTGAGGTTGGGTGAGCAAACGCAGACCCTTTAAAGTAATACTGCGTGGTACCCATCGCATGGGTCCCAAATCTCCAGGTTCAAGGGCATCTTCCTACATCGAAAACATGCATGAGATACCCAGAAGATGGTACACCGTGTGATGGGGAAAGGTTTCTAAAACGCACCTCATTTCTCATCTGCTTGTGCCCGGGTTCGCCATTCGAGCCACTTTACTAGAAATCTCCCTCCTTGGAGCATCAGCACCTTTAACCTCCTGTTCCGTACAGGTTGCAATTTGTCCTGAGGATGAACGGGAAGACGTGGAACCAACGAGAGACTAGCTCTTGGTGTTGGGACAGGCACAGGTCACTCTATTTTCCCATCAGGAAGAAGAATTAACCACAGGATCAGCCTGCCCCCCGGAACCAGAACCGGGCCTGAAGCCATCCTGCGCTTTTGCGGCCAGCTCCCTAAAAAGCGAGTTGTAAAATGGAGGTTCAGGGCACTGCAATTCACAAACCTGCAGAGTTATAAATGATAACTCTCATCCACAAATATATTGAGGGAAGGCAAAGAAGAGGATTTGAAATCAAGGCAGAATTGCAGGAAACAGATTTCAGGAGGTAGATTCGAATCGCCTTTAAATCACATGAAAAGCAGAAAATCGTTGACAATGATGCCCTTGGCCAAAAAGGGCGTATGCGTTTTTTCCTGAATATATTCAGGAAAAAACGCATACGCCCTTTTTGGCCAACCAAGTAACCTGGAAAGGCAAATCAGCGCTACAAAGAAGTCTCGCTTCCCATCGGTCAAAAGGGCCATGCTGAAAAAAGTGTCAAAACCAGAAATGCAGGACAGGCCATGGAGAAATGGGAGCCTTCCTATACTGATGGGCGGGATGTAAATTGCCAACAGCCACTCTGCAGAAGTGTACGGTGTGTCCTGAAACATCTAAAAAACACAGCTTAGAGAGCATAGGGCACTTCCACTCATGGGGGTATAAATTGGGAAAATGAAAAATCAGCAAGACACAAGCACCCCAAAGTTTAGGGCTGCTCTGTTGACAAGGACCTCCACTTCATTCCACCTTCAATATCCCAGGAAAGAGAAAAATGGATAAAGAAGTTGTGGTCCTTATGTACAATGGAATATCACTCAGCCATGAAATCAATGTCATAAGGCTAGTAGCAGCATGATGAGTGGATTTAGGTACGACGATTCTAAGTGAAATAAGTCACACAGAAAAGGACACTTCTCATAAGGTATCACTTATAGAGGGAATGTAAAAACCGTTACACTTGAACTGAATCAGAAAACAGAACAGAGTCACACATGCAGAAAACACACTATGGCTGCTTAACGGGAAAGGTGAGGTGGGGTGATACATAAAACAAGGGTTTCAAATTAGCTCAGATACCGTTCCATAAACCCAATATGTAATAGACAAGACCTACTCCTTGCTCAGAGAACTGGACTCAACACGCCCTATTCACCGCACAAGAATATATCTGACTAGTAATAATCTTAAAACCTATGTATTGATATCTCTCTGTTAGTGTGTCAAGTGGGTGTAAAGCGGCATAAACTCAGCAGTGAAAAGCAGCTAAACCCCATTATAAAAATAAATTACTTTGAAAAACCCGTGAAACAAAGACAGTGAAAGAGAGCGAAATTCTTACACAATGCGTTCAGGGGCTGTGATGCAACCTGGATTGACCATATCTAGACCCACAGCTGGATGAGACATAAGGGTGGACACTGTTGCGGCTGAGAAGTTTGGTGAGGTTGGGTGAGCAAACGCAGACCCTTTAAAGTAATACTGCGTGGTACCCATCGCATGGGTCCCAAATCTCCAGGTTCAAGGGCATCTTCCTACATCGAAAACATGCATGAGATACCCAGAAGATGGTACACCGTGTGATGGGGAAAGGTTTCTAAAACGCACCTCATTTCTCATCTGCTTGTGCCCGGGTTCGCCATTCCAGCCACTTTACTAGCAATCTCCCTCCTTGGAGCATCAGCACCTTTAACCTCCTGTTCCGTACAGGTTGCAATTTGTCCTGAGGATGAACGGGAAGACGTGGAACCAACGAGAGACTAGCTCTTGGTGTTGGGACAGGCACAGGTCACTCTATTTTCCCATCAGGAAGAAGAATTAACCACAGGATCAGCCTGCCCCCCGGAACCAGAACAGGGCCTGAAGCCATCCTGCGCTTTTGCGGCCAGCTCCCTAAAAAGCGAGTTGTAAAATGGAGGTTCAGGGCATTGCAATTCACAAACCTGCAGAGTTATAAATGATAACTCTCGTCCACAAATATATTGAGGGAAGGCAAAGAAGAGGATTTGAAATCAAGGCAGAATTGCAGGAAACAGATTTCAGGAGGTAGATTCGAATCGCCTTTAAATCACATGAAAAGCGGCAAAACGTTGACAATGATGCCCTTGGCCAAAAAGGGCGTATGCGTTTTTTCCTGAATATATTCAGGAAAAAACGCATACGCCCTTTTTGGCCAACCAAGCAACCTGGAAAGGCAAATCAGCGCTACAAAGATGTCTCGCTTCCCATCGGTTAAAAAGGCCATGCTGAATAAAGTGTCAAAACCAGAAATGCAGGACAGGCCATGGAGAAATGGGAGCCTTGCTACACTGATGGGCGGGATGTAAATTGCCAACAGCCACTCTGGAGAAGCGTACGGTGAGTCCTGAAACATCTAAAAAACAAAGCTTAGAGAGCATAGGGCACTTCCACTCATGGGATTATAAATTGGGAAAATTAAAAATCAGCAAGACACAAGCACCCCAAAGTTTAGGGCTGCTCTGTTGACAAGGACCTCCACTTCATTCCACCTTCAATATCCCAGGAAAGAGAAAAATGGATAAAGAAGTTGTGGTCCTTATGTACAATGGAATATCACTCAGCCGTGAAATCAATGTCATAAGGCTAGTACCAGCATGATGAGTGGATTTAGGTACGACGACTCTAAGTGAAATAAGTCACACAGAAAAGGGCACTTCTCATAAGGTATCACTTATAGAGGGAATGTAAAAACCGTTACACTTGAACTGAATTACAAAACAGAACAGAGTCACACATGCAGGAAACACACTATGGCTGCTTAACGGGAAAGGTGAGGTGGGGTGATACATAAAACAAGGGTATCAAATTAGCTCAGATACCGTTCCATAAACCCAATATGTAATAGACAAGACCTACTCCGTGCTCAGAGAACTGGACTCAACACGCCCTATTCACCACACAAGAATATATGTGACTAGTAATAATCTTAAAAACCTATGTATTGATATCTCTCTGTTAGTGTGTCAAGTGGGTAAAAAGCGGCATAAACACAGCAGTGAAAAGCAGCTAAACCCCATTATAAAAATAAATTATTTTGAAAAACCCATGAAACAAAGACAGTGAAAGAGAGAGAAATTCTTACACAATGCGTTCAGGGGCTGTGATGCAACCTGGATTGACCATATCTAGACCCACAGCTGGATGAGACATAAGGGTGGACACTGTTGTGGCTGAGAGGTTTGGTGAGGTTGGGTGAGCAAACGCAGACCCTTTAAAGTAATACTGCGTGGTACCCATCGCATGGGTCCCAAATCTCCAGGTTCAAGGTCATCTTCCTACATCGAAAACATGCATGAGATACCCAGAAGATGGTACACCGTGTGATGGGGAAAGGTTTCTAAAACGCACCTCATTTCTAATCTGCTTGTGCCCGGGTTCGCCATTCCAGCCACTTTACTAGCAATCTCCCTCCTTGGAGCATCAGCACCTTTAACCTCCTGTTCCGTACAGGTTGCAATTTGTACTGAGGATGAACGGGAAGACGTGGAACCAATGAAAGACTAGCTCTTGGTGTTGGGACAGGCACAGGTCACTCTATTTTCCCATCAGGAAGAAGAATTAACCACAGGCTCAGCCTGCCCCCCGGAACCAGAACAGGGCCTGAAGCCATCCTGCGCTTTTGCGGCCAGCTCCCTAAAAAGCGAGTTGTAAAATGGAGGTTCAGGGCACTGCAATTCACAAACCTGCAGAGTTATAAATGATAACTCTCATCCACAAATATATTGAGGGAAGGCAAAGAAGAGGATTTGAAATCAAGGCAGAATTGCAGGAAACAGATTTCAGGAGGTAGATTCGAATCGCCTTTAAAGCACATGAAAAGCGGCAAAACGTTGACAATGATGCCCTTGGCCAAAAAGGGCGTATGCGTTTTTTCCTGAATATATTCAGGAAAAAACGCATACGCCCTTTTTGCCCAACCAAGCAACCTGGAAAGGCAAATCAGCGCTACAAAGATGTCTCGCTTCCCATCGGTCAAAAGGGCCATGCTGAAAAAAGTGTCAAAACCAGAAATGCAGGACAGGCCATGGAGAAATGGGAGCCTTGCTACACTGATGGGCGGGATGTAAATTGTCAACAGCCACTCTGGAGAAGTGTACGGTGAGTCCTGAAACGTCTAAAAAGCAAAGCTTAGAGAGCATAGGGCACTTCCACTCATGGGGGTATAAATTGGGAAAATGAAAAATCAGCAAGACACAAGCACCCCAAAGTTTAGGGCTGCTCTGTTGACAAGGACCTCCACTTCATTCCACCTTCAATATCCCAGGAAAGAGAAAAATGGATAAAGAAGTTGTGGTCATTATGTACAATGGAATATCACTCAGCCATGAAATCAATGTCATAAGGCTAGTAGCAGCATGATGAGTGGATTTAGGTACGACGACTCTAAGTGAAATAAGTCACACAGAAAAGGACACTTCTCATAAGGTATCACTGATAGAGGGAATGTAAAAACCGTTACACTTGAACTGAATTACAAAACAGAACAGAGTCACACATGCAGAAAACACACTATGGCTGCTTAACGGGAAAGGTGAGGTGGGGTGATACATAAAACAAGGGTTTCAAATTAGCTCAGATACCGTTCCATAAAACCAATATGTAATAGACAAGACCTACTCCTTGCTCAGAGAACTGGACTCAACACGCCCTATTCACCACACAAGAATATATCTGACTAGTAATAATCGTAAAACCTATGTATTGATATCTCTCTGTTAGTGTGTCAAGTGGGTGTAAAGCGGCATAAACACAGCAGTGAAAAGCAGCTAAACCCCATTATAAAAATAAATTACTTTGAAAAACCCGTGAAACAAAGACAGTGATAGAGAGCGAAATTCTTACACAATGCGTTCAGGGGCTGTGATGCAACCTGGATTGACCATATCTAGACCCACAGCTGGATGAGACCTAAGGGTGGACACTGTTGCGGCTGAGAGGTTTGGTGAGGTTGGGTGAGCAAACGCAGACCCTTTAAAGTAATACTGCGTGGTACCCATCGCATGGGTCCCAAATCTCCAGGTTCAAGGGCATCTTCCTACATCGAAAACATGCATGAGATACCCAGAAGATGGTACACCGTGTGATGGGGAAAGGTTTCTAAAACGCACCTCATTTCTCATCTGCTTGTGCCCGGGTTCGCCATTCCAGCCACTTTACTAGCAATCTCCCTCCTTGGAGCATCAGCACCTTTAACCTCCTGTTCCGTACAGGTTGCAATTTGTACTGAGGATGAACGGGAAGACGTGGAACCAATGAGAGACTAGCTCTTGGTGTTGGGACAGGCACAGGTCACTCTATTTTCCCATCAGGAAGAAGAATTAACCACAGGCTCAGCCTGCCCCCCGGAACCAGAACAGGGCCTGAAGCCATCCTGCGCTTTTGCGGCCATCTCCCAAAAACGCGAGTTGTAAAATGGAGGTTCAGGGCACTGCAATTCACAAACCTGCAGAGTTATAAATGATAACTCTCGTCCACAAATATATTGAGGGAAGGCAAAGAAGAGGATTTGAAATCAAGGCAGAATTGCAGGAAACAGATTTCAGGAGGTAGATTCGAATCGCCTTTAAAGCACATGAAAAGCGGCAAAACGTTGACAATGATGCCCTTGGCCAAAAAGGGCGTATGCGTTTTTTCCTGAATATATTCAGGAAAAAACGCATACGCCCTTTTTGGCCAACCAAGCAACCTGGAAAGGCAAATCAGCGCTACAAAGATGTCTCGCTTCCCATCGGTTAAAAAGGCCATGCTGAATAAAGTGTCAAAACCAGAAATGCAGGACAGGCCATGGAGAAATGGGAGCCTTGCTACACTGATGGGCGGGATGTAAATTGCCAACAGCCACTCTGGAGAAGCGTACGGTGAGTCCTGAAACATCTAAAAAACAAAGCTTAGAGAGCATAGGGCACTTCCACTCATGGGGTTATAAATTGGGAAAATTAAAAATCAGCAAGACACAAGCACCCCAAAGTTTAGGGCTGCTCTGTTGACAAGGACCTCCACTTCATTCCACCTTCAATATCCCAGGAAAGAGAAAAATGGATAAAGAAGTTGTGGTCCTTATGTACAATGGAATATCACTCAGCCGTGAAATCAATGTCATAAGGCTAGTAGCAGCATGATGAGTGGATTTAGGTACGACGACTCTAAGTGAAATAAGTCACACAGAAAAGGGCACTTCTCATAAGGTATCACTTATAGAGGGAATGTAAAAACCGTTACACTTGAACTGAATTACAAAACAGAACAGAGTCACACATGCAAAAAACACACTATGGCTGCTTAACGGGAAAGGTGAGGTGGGGTGATACATAAAACAAGGGTTTCAAATTAGCTCAGATACCGTTCCATAAACCCAATATGTAATAGACAAGACCTACTCCTTGCTCAGAGAACTGGACTCAACACGCCCTATTCACCGCACAAGAATATATCTGACTAGTAATAATCTTAAAACCTATGTATTGATATCTCTCTGTTAGTGTGTCAAGTGGGTAAAAAGCGGCATAAACACAGCAGTGAAAAGCAGCTAAACCCCATTATAAAAATAAATTACTTTGAAAAACCCATGAAACAAAGACAGTGAAAGAGAGAGAAATTCTTACACAATGCGTTCAGGGGCTGTGATGCAACCTGGATTGACCATATCTAGACCCACAGCTGGATGAGACATAAGGGTGGACACTGTTGCAGCTGAGAGGTTTGGTGAGGTTGGGTGAGCAAACGCAGACCCTTTAAAGTAATACTGCGTGGTACCCATCGCATGGGTCCCAAATCTCCAGTTTCAAGGGCATCTTCCTACATCGAAAACATGCATGAGATACCCAGAAGATGGTACACCGTGTGATGGGGAAAGGTTTCTAAAACGCACCTCATTTCTCATCTGCTTGTGCCCGGGTTCGCCATTCCAGCCACTTTACTAGCAATCTCCCTCCTTGGAGCATCAGCACCTTTAACCTCCTGTTCCGTACAGGTTGCAATTTGTCCTGAGGATGAATGGGAAGACGTGGAACCAACGAGAGACTAGCTCTTGGTGTTGGGACAGGCACAGGTCACTCTATTTTCCCATCAGGAAGAAGAATTAACCACAGGATCAGCCTGCCCCCTGGAACCAGAACCGGGCCTGAAGCCATCCTGCGCTTTTGCGGCCAGCTCCCTAAAAAGCGAGTTGTAAAATGGAGGTTCAGGGCACTGCAATTCACAAACCTGCAGAGTTATAAATGATAACTCTCATCCACAAATATATTGAGGGAAGGCAAAGAAGAGGATTTGAAATCAAGGCAGAATTGCAGGAAACAGATTTCAGGAGGTAGATTCGAATCGCATTTTAAATCACATGAAAAGCAGAAAATCGTTGACAATGATGCCCTTGGCCAAAAAGGGCGTAGGCGTTTTTTCCTGAATATATTCAGGAAACAACGCATACGCCCTTTTTGGCCAACCAAGTAACCTGGAAAGGCAAATCAGCGCTACAAACAAGTCTCGCTTCCCATCGGTCAAAAGGGCCATGCTGAAAAAAATGTCAAAACCAGAAATGCAGGACAGGCCATGGAGAAATGGGAGCCTTCCTATACTGATGGGCGGGATGTAAATTGCCAACAGCCACTCTGCAGAAGTGTACGGTGTGTCCTGAAACATCTAAAAAACACAGCTTAGAGAGCATAGGGCACTTCCACTCATGGGGGTATAAATTGGGAAAACGAAAAATCAGCAAGACACAACCACCCCAAAGTTTAGGGCTGCTCTGTTGACAAGGACCTCCACTTCATTCCACCTTCAATATCCCAGGAAAGAGAAAAATGGATAAAGAAGTTGTGGTCCTTATGTACAATGGAATATCACTCAGCCATGAAATCAATGTCATAAGGCTAGTAGCAGCATGATGAGTGGATTTAGGTACGACGATTCTAAGTGAAATAAGTCACACAGAAAAGAACACTTCTCATAAGGTATCACTTATAGAGGGAATATAAAAACCGTTACACTTGAACTGAATCAGAAAACAGAACAGAGTCACACATGCAGAAAACACACTATGGCTGCTTAACGGGAAAGGTGAGGTGGGGTGATACATAAAACAAGGGATTCAAATTAGCTCAGATACCGTTCCATAAACCCAATATGTAATAGACAAGACCTACTCCTTGCTCAGAGAACTGGACTCAACACGCCCTATTCACCACACAAGAATATATCTGACTAGTAATAATCTTAAAACCTATGTATTGATATCTCTCTGTTAGTGTGTCAAGTGGGTAAAAAGCAGCATAAACACAGCAGTGAAAAGCAGCTAAACCCCAATATAAAAATAAATTATTTTGAAAAACCCATGAAACAAAGACAGTGAAAGAGAGAGAAATTCTTACACAATGCGTTCAGGGGCTGTGATGCAACCTGGATTGACCATATCTAGACCCACAGCTGGATGAGACATAAGGGTGGACACTGTTGCGGCTGAGAGGTTTGGTGAGGTTGGGTGAGCAAACGCAGACCCTTTAAAGTAATACTGCGTGGTACCCATCGCATGGGTCCCAAATCTCCAGGTTCAAGGTCATCTTCCTACATCGAAAACATGCATGAGATACCCAGAAGATGGTACACCGTGTGATGGGGAAAGGTTTCTAAAACGCACCTCATTTCTCATCTGCTTGTGCCCGGGTTCGCCATTCCAGCCACTTTACTAGCAATCTCCCTCCTTGGAGCATCAGCACCTTTAACCTCCTGTTCCGTACAGGTTGCAATTTGTACTGAGGATGAACGGGAAGACGTGGAACCAATGAAAGACTAACTCTTGGTGTTGGGACAGGCACAGGTCACTCTATTTTCCCATCAGGAAGAAGAATTAACCACAGGCTCAGCCTGCCCCCCGGAACCAGAACAGGGCCTGAAGCCATCCTGCGCTTTTGCGGCCAGCTCCCTAAAAAGCGAGTTGTAAAATGGAGGTTCAGGGCACTGCAATTCACAAACCTGCAGAGTTATAAATGATAACTCTCATCCACAAATATATTGAGGGAAGGCAAAGAAGAGGATTTGAAATCAAGGCAGAATTGCAGGAAACAGATTTCAGGAGGTAGATTCGAATCGCCTTTAAAGCACATGAAAAGCGGCAAAACGTTGACAATGATGCCCTTGGCCAAAAAGGGCGTATGCGTTTTTTCCTGAATATATTCAGGAAAAAACGCATACGCCCTTTTTGGCCAACCAAGCAACCTGGAAAGGCAAATCAGCGCTACAAAGATGTCTCGCTTCCCATCGGTCAAAAGGGCCATGCTGAAAAAAGTGTCAAAACCAGAAATGCAGGACAGGCCATGGAGAAATGGGAGCCTTGCTACACTGATGGGCGGGATGTAAATTGTCAACAGCCACTCTGGAGAAGTGTACGGTGAGTCCTGAAACGTCTAAAAAGCAAAGCTTAGAGAGCATAGGGCACTTCCACTCATGGGGTTATAAATTGGGAAAATTAAAAATCAGCAAGACACAAGCACCCCAAAGTTTAGGGCTGCTCTGTTGACAAGGACCTCCACTTCATTCCACCTTCAATATCCCAGGAAAGAGAAAAATGGATAAAGAAGTTGTGGTCCTTATGTACAATGGAATATCACTCAGCCGTGAAATCAATGTCATAAGGCTAGTAGCAGCATGATGAGTGGATTTAGGTACGACGACTCTAAGTGAAATAAGTCACACAGAAAATGGCACTTCTCATAAGGTATCACTTATAGAGGGAATGTAAAAACCGTTACACTTGAACTGAATTACAAAACAGAACAGAGTCACACATGCAGAAAACACACTATGGCTGCTTAACGGGAAAGGTGAGGTGGGGTGATACATAAAACAAGGGTTTCAAATTAGCTCAGATACCGTTCCATAAACCCAATATGTAATAGACAAGACCTACTCCTTGCTCAGAGAACTGGACTCAACACGCCCTATTCACCGCACAAGAATATATCTGACTAGTAATAATCTTAAAACCTATGTATTGATATCTCTCTGTTAGTGTGTCAAGTGGGTAAAAAGCGGCATAAACACAGCAGTGAAAAGCAGCTAAACCCCATTATAAAAATAAATTATTTTGAAAAACCCATGAAACAAAGACAGTGAAAGAGAGAGAAATTCTTACACAATGCGTTCAGGGGCTGTGATGCAACCTGGATTGACCATATCTAGACCCACAGCTGGATGAGACATAAGGGTGGACACTGTTGCGGCTGAGAGGTTTGGTGAGGTTGGGTGAGCAAACGCAGACCCTTTAAAGTAATACTGCGTGGTACCCATCGCATGGGTCCCAAATCTCCAGGTTCAAGGGCATCTTCCTACATCGAAAACATGCATGAGTTACCCAGAAGATGGTACACCGTATGATGGGGAAAGGTTTCTAAAACGCACCTCATTTCTCATCTGCTTGTGCCCGGGTTCGCCATTCCAGCCACTTTACTAGCAATCTCCCTCCTTGGAGCATCAGCACCTTTAACCTCCTGTTCCGTACAGGTTGCAATTTGTACTGAGGATGAACGGGAAGACGTGGAACCAATGAAAGACTAGCTCTTGGTGTTGGGACAGGCACAGGTCACTCTATTTTCCCATCAGGAAGAAGAATTAACCACAGGCTCAGCCTGCCCCCCGGAACCAGAACAGGGCCTGAAGCCATGCTGCGCTTTTGCGGCCATCTCCCAAAAACGCGAGTTGTAAAATGGAGGTTCAGGGCACTGCAATTCACAAACCTGCAGAGTTATAAATGATAACTCTCGTCCACAAATATATTGAGGGAAGGCAAAGAAGAGGATTTGAAATCAAGGCAGAATTGCAGGAAACAGATTTCAGGAGGTAGATTCGAATCGCCTTTAAAGCACATGAAAAGCGGCAAAACGTTGACAATGATGCCCTTGGCCAAAAAGGGCGTATGCGTTTTTTCCTGAATATATTCAGGAAAAAACGCATACGCCCTTTTTGGCCAACCAAGCAACCTGGAAAGGCAAATCAGCGCTACAAAGATGTCTCGCTTCCCATCGGTTAAAAAGGCCATGCTGAATAAAGTGTCAAAACCAGAAATGCAGGACAGGCCATGGAGAAATGGGAGCCTTGCTACACTGATGGGCGGGATGTAAATTGCCAACAGCCACTCTGGAGAAGCGTACGGTGAGTCCTGAAACATCTAAAAAACAAAGCTTAGAGAGCATAGGGCACTTCCACTCATGGGGTTAAAAATTGGGAAAATTAAAAATCAGCAAGACACAAGCACCCCAAAGTTTAGGGCTGCTCTGTTGACAAGGACCTCCACTTCATTCCACCTTCAATATCCCAGGAAAGAGAAAAATGGATAAAGAAGTTGTGGTCCTTATGTACAATGGAATATCACTCAGCCGTGAAATCAATGTCATAAGGCTAGTACCAGCATGATGAGTGGATTTAGGTACAACGACTCTAAGTGAAATAATTCACACAGAAAAGGGCACTTCTCATAAGGTATCACTTATAGAGGGAATGTAAAAACCGTTACACTTGAACTGAATTACAAAACAGAACAGAGTCACACATGCAAAAAACACACTATGGCTGCTTAACGGGAAAGGTGAGGTGGGGTGATACATAAAACAAGGGTTTCAAATTAGCTCAGATACCGTTCCATAAACCCAATATGTAATAGACAAGACCTACTCCTTGCTCAGAGAACTGGACTCAACACGCCCTATTCACCGCACAAGAATATATCTGACTAGTAATAATCTTAAAACCTATGTATTGATATCTCTCTGTTAGTGTGTCAAGTGGGTAAAAAGCGGCATAAACACAGCAGTGAAAAGCAGCTAAACCCCATTATAAAAATAAATTACTTTGAAAAACCCATGAAACAAAGACAGTGAAAGAGAGAGAAATTCTTACACAATGCGTTCAGGGGCTGTGATGCAACCTGGATTGACCATATCTAGACTACAGCTGGATGAGACATAAGGGTGGACACTGTTGCGGCTGAGAGGTTTGGTGAGGTTGGGTGAGCAAACGCAGACCCTTTAAAGTAATACTGCATGGTACCCATCGCATGGGTCCCAAATCTCCAGTTTCAAGGGCATCTTCCTACATCGAAATCATGCATGAGATACCCAGAAGATGGTACACCGTGTGATGGGGAAAGGTTTCTAAAACGCACCTCATTTCTCATCTGCTTGTGCCCGGGTTCGCCATTCCAGCCACTTTACTAGCAATCTCCCTCCTTGGAGCATCAGCACCTTTAACCTCCTGTTCCGTACAGGTTGCAATTTGTCCTGAGGATGAACGGGAAGACGTGGAACCAACGAGAGACTAGCTCTTGGTGTTGGGACAGGCACAGGTTACTCTATTTTCCCATCAGGAAGAAGAATTAACCACAGGATCAGCCTGCCCCCCGGAACCAGAACCGGGCCTGAAGCCATCCTGCGCTTTTGCGGCCAGCTCCCTAAAAAGCGAGTTGTAAAATGGAGGTTCAGGGCACTGCAATTCACAAACCTGCAGAGTTATAAATGATAACTCTCATCCACAAATATATTGAGGGAAGGCAAAGAAGAGGATTTGAAATCAAGGCAGAATTGCAGGAAACAGATTTCAGGAGGTAGATTCGAATCGCCTTTAAATCACATGAAAAGCAGAAAATCGTTGACAATGATGCCCTTGGCCAAAAAGGGCGTAGGCTTTTTTTCCTGAATATATTCAGGAAAAAACGCCTACGCCCTTTTTGGCCAACCAAGTAACCTGGAAAGGCAAATCAGCGCTACAAACAAGTCTCGCTTCCCATCGGTCAAAAGGGCCATGCTGAAAAAAATGTCAAAACCAGAAATGCAGGACAGGCCATGGAGAAATGGGAGCCTTCCTATACTGATGGGCGGGATGTAAATTGCCAACAGCCACTCTGCAGAAGTGTACGGTGTGTCCTGAAACATCTAAAAAACACAGCTTAGAGAGCATAGGGCACTTCCACTCATGGGGGTATAAATTGGGAAAACGAAAAATCAGCAAGACACAAGCACCCCAAAGTTTAGGGCTGCTCTGTTGACAAGGACCTCCACTTCATTCCACCTTCAATATCCCAGGAAAGAGAAAAATGGATAAAGAAGTTGTGGTCCTTATGTACAATGGAATATCACTCAGCCATGAAATCAATGTCATAAGGCTAGTAGCAGCATGATGAGTGGATTTAGGTACGACGATTCTAAGTGAAATAAGTCACACAGAAAAGAACACTTCTCATAAGGTATCACTTATAGAGGGAATGTAAAAACCGTTACACTTGAACTGAATCAGAAAACAGGACAGAGTCACACATGCAGAAAACACACTATGGCTGCTTAACGGGAAAGGTGAGGTGGGGTGATACATAAAACAAGGGATTCAAATTAGCTCAGATACCGTTCCATAAACCCAATATGTAATAGACAAGACCTACTCCTTGCTCAGAGAACTGGACTCAACACGCCCTATTCACCACACAAGAATATATCTGACTAGTAATAATCTTAAAACCTATGTATTGATATCTCTCTGTTAGTGTGTCAAGTGGGTAAAAAGCGGCATAAACACAGCAGTGAAAAGCAGCTAAACCCCATTATAAAAATAAATTATTTTGAAAAACCCATGAAACAAAGACAGTGAAAGAGAGAGAAATTCTTACACAATGCGTTCAGGGGCTGTGATGCAACCTGGATTGACCATATCTAGACCCACAGCTGGATGAGACATAAGGGTGGACACTGTTGCGGCTGAGAGGTTTGGTGAGGTTGGGTGAGCAAACGCAGACCCTTTAAAGTAATACTGCGTGGTACCCATCGCATGGGTCCCAAATCTCCAGGTTCAAGGGCATCTTCCTACATCGAAAACATGCATGAGTTACCCAGAAGATGGTACACCGTATGATGGGGAAAGGTTTCTAAAACGCACCTCATTTCTCATCTGCTTGTGCCCGGGTTCGCCATTCCAGCCACTTTACTAGCAATCTCCCTCCTTGGAGCATCAGCACCTTTAACCTCCTGTTCCGTACAGGTTGCAATTTGTACTGAGGATGAACGGGAAGACGTGGAACCAATGAAAGACTAGCTCTTGGTGTTGGGACAGGCACAGGTCACTCTATTTTCCCATCAGGAAGAAGAATTAACCACAGGCTCAGCCTGCCCCCCGGAACCAGAACAGGGCCTGAAGCCATCCTGCGCTTTTGCGGCCATCTCCCAAAAACGCGAGTTGTAAAATGGAGGTTCAGGGCACTGCAATTCACAAACCTGCAGAGTTATAAATGATAACTCTCGTCCACAAATATATTGAGGGAAGGCAAAGAAGAGGATTTGAAATCAAGGCAGAATTGCAGGAAACAGATTTCAGGAGGTAGATTCGAATCGCCTTTAAAGCACATGAAAAGCGGCAAAACGTTGACAATGATGCCCTTGGCCAAAAAGGGCGTATGCGTTTTTTCCTGAATATATTCAGGAAAAAACGCATACGCCCTTTTTGGCCAACCAAGCAACCTGGAAAGGCAAATCAGCGCTACAAAGATGTCTCGCTTCCCATCGGTTAAAAAGGCCATGCTGAATAAAGTGTCAAAACCAGAAATGCAGGACAGGCCATGGAGAAATGGGAGCCTTGCTACACTGATGGGCGGGATGTAAATTGCCAACAGCCACTCTGGAGAAGCGTACGGTGAGTCCTGAAACATCTAAAAAACAAAGCTTAGAGAGCATAGGGCACTTCCACTCATGGGGTTAAAAATTGGGAAAATTAAAAATCAGCAAGACACAAGCACCCCAAAGTTTAGGGCTGCTCTGTTGACAAGGACCTCCACTTCATTCCACCTTCAATATCCCAGGAAAGAGAAAAATGGATAAAGAAGTTGTGGTCCTTATGTACAATGGAATATCACTCAGCCGTGAAATCAATGTCATAAGGCTAGTACCAGCATGATGAGTGGATTTAGGTACGACGACTCTAAGTGAAATAATTCACACAGAAAAGGGCACTTCTCATAAGGTATCACTTATAGAGGGAATGTAAAAACCGTTACACTTGAACTGAATTACAAAACAGAACAGAGTCACACATGCAAAAAACACACTATGGCTGCTTAACGGGAAAGGTGAGGTGGGGTGATACATAAAACAAGGGTTTCAAATTAGCTCAGATACCGTTCCATAAACCCAATATGTAATAGACAAGACCTACTCCTTGCTCAGAGAACTGGACTCAACACGCCCTATTCACCGCACAAGAATATATCTGACTAGTAATAATCTTAAAACCTATGTATTGATATCTCTCTGTTAGTGTGTCAAGTGGGTAAAAAGCGGCATAAACACAGCAGTGAAAAGCAGCTAAACCCCATTATAAAAATAAATTACTTTGAAAAACCCATGAAACAAAGACAGTGAAAGAGAGAGAAATTCTTACACAATGCGTTCAGGGGCTGTGATGCAACCTGGATTGACCATATCTAGACTACAGCTGGATGAGACATAAGGGTGGACACTGTTGCGGCTGAGAGGTTTGGTGAGGTTGGGTGAGCAAACGCAGACCCTTTAAAGTAATACTGCATGGTACCCATCGCATGGGTCCCAAATCTCCAGTTTCAAGGGCATCTTCCTACATCGAAATCATGCATGAGATACCCAGAAGATGGTACACCGTGTGATGGGGAAAGGTTTCTAAAACGCACCTCATTTCTCATCTGCTTGTGCCCGGGTTCGCCATTCCAGCCACTTTACTAGCAATCTCCCTCCTTGGAGCATCAGCACCTTTAACCTCCTGTTCCGTACAGGTTGCAATTTGTCCTGAGGATGAACGGGAGGACGTGGAACCAACGAGAGACTAGCTCTTGGTGTTGGGACAGGCACAGGTCACTCTATTTTCCCATCAGGAAGAAGAATTAACCACAGGATCAGCCTGCCCCCCGGAACCAGAACCGGGCCTGAAGCCATCCTGCGCTTTTGCGGCCAGCTCCCGAAAAAGCGAGTTGTAAAATGGAGGTTCAGGGCACTGCAATTCACAAACCTGCAGAGTTATAAATGATAACTCTCGTCCACAAATATATTGAGGGAAGGCAAAGAAGAGGATTTGAAATCAAGGCAGAATTGCAGGAAACAGATTTCAGGAGGTAGATTCGAATCACCTTTAAATCACATGAAAAGCAGAAAATCGTTGACAATGATGCCCTTGGCCAAAAAGGGCGTATGCGTTTTTTCCTGAATATATTCAGGAAAAAACGCATACGCCCTTTTTGGCCAACCAAGCAACCTGGAAAGGCAAATCAGCGCTACAAACAAGTCTCGCTTCCCATCGGTCAAAAGGGCCATGCTGAAAAAAATGTCAAAACCAGAAATGCAGGACAGGCCATGGAGAAATGGGAGCCTTCCTATACTGATGGGCGGGATGTAAATTGCCAACAGCCACTCTGCAGAAGTGTACGGTGTGTCCTGAAACATCTAAAAAACACAGCTTAGAGAGCATAGGGCACTTCCACTCATGGGGGTATAAATTGGGAAAATGAAAAATCAGCAAGACACAAGCACCCCAAAGTTTAGGGCTGCTCTGTTGACAAGGACCTCCACTTCATTCCACCTTCAATATCCCAGGAAAGAGAAAAATGGATAAAGAAGTTGTGGTCCTTATGTACAATGGAATATCACTCAGCCATGAAATCAATGTCATAAGGCTAGTAGCAGCATGATGAGTGGATTTAGGTACGACGATTCTAAGTGAAATAAGTCACACAGAAAAGGACACTTCTCATAAGGTATCACTTATAGAGGGAATGTAAAAACCGTTACACTTGAACTGAATCAGAAAACAGAACAGAGTCACACATGCAGAAAACACACTATGGCTGCTTAACGGGAAAGGTGAGGTGGGGTGATATATAAAACAAAGGTTTCAAATTAGCTCAGATACCGTTCCATAAACCCAATATGTAATAGACAAGACCTACTCCTTGCTCAGAGAACTGGACTCAACACGCCCTATTCACCGCACAAGAATATATCTGACTAGTAATAATCTTAAAACCTATGTATTGATATCTCTCTGTTAGTGTGTCAAGTGGGTGTAAAGCGGCATAAACACAGCAGTGAAAAGCAGCTAAACCCCATTATAAAAATAAATTACTTTGAAAAACCCGTGAAACAAAGACAGTGAAAGAGAGCGAAATTCTTACACAATGCGTTCAGGGGCTGTGATGCAACCTGGATTGACCATATCTAGACCCACAGCTGGATGAGACATAAGGGTGGACACTCTTGGGGCTGAGAGGTTTGGTGAGGTTTGGTGAGCAAACGCAGACCCTTTAAAGTAATACTGCATGGTACCCATCGCATGGGTTACAAATCTCCAGGTTCAAGGGCATCTTCCTACATCGAAAACATGCATGAGATACCCAGAAGATGGTACACCGTGTGATGGGGAAAGGTTTCTAAAACGCACCTCATTTCTCATTTGCTTGTGCCCGGGTTCGCCATTCCAGCCACTTTACTAGCAATCTCCCTCCTTGGAGCATCAGCACCTTTAACCTCCTGTTCCGTACAGGTTGCAATTTATACTGAGGATGAACGGGAAGACGTGGATCCAATGAAAGACTAGCTCTTGGTGTTGGGACAGGCACAGGTCACTCTATTTTCCCATCAGGAAGAAGAATTAACCACAGGCTCAGCCTGCCCCCCGGAACCAGAACAGGGCCTGAAGCCATCCTGCGCTTTTGCGGCCAGCTCCCTAAAAAGCGAGTTGTAAAATGGAGGTTCAGGGCACTGCAATTCACAAACCTGCAGAGTTATAAATGATAACTCTCATCCACAAATATATTGAGGGAAGGCAAAGAAGAGGATTTGAAATCAAGGCAGAATTGCAGGAAACAGATTTCAGGAGGTAGATTCGAATCGCCTTTAAAGCACATGAAAAGCGGCAAAACGTTGACAATGATGCCCTTGGCCAAAAAGGGCGTATGCGTTTTTTCCTGAATATATTCAGGAAAAAACGCATACGCCCTTTTTGGCCAACCAAGCAACCTGGAAAGGCAAATCAGCGCTACAAAGATGTCTCGCTTCCCATCGGTCAAAAGGGCCATGCTGAAAAAAGTGTCAAAACCAGAAATGCAGGACAGGCCATGGAGAAATGGGAGCCTTGCTACACTGATGGGCGGGATGTAAATTGTCAACAGCCACTCTGGAGAAGTGTACGGTGAGTCCTGAAACGTCTAAAAAGCAAAGCTTAGAGAGCATAGGGCACTTCCACTCATGGGGGTATAAATTGGGAAAATGAAAAATCAGCAAGACACAAGCACCCCAAAGTTTAGGGCTGCTCTGTTGACAAGGACCTCCACTTCATTCCACCTTCAATATCCCAGGAAAGAGAAAGATGGATAAAGAAGTTGTGGTCCTTATGTACAATGGAATATCACTCAGCCGTGAAATCAATGTCATAAGGCTAGTAGCAGCATGATGAGTGGATTTAGGTACGACGACTCTAAGTGAAATAAGTCACACAGAAAAGGACACTTCTCATAAGGTATCACTGATAGAGGGAATGTAAATACCGTTACACTTGAACTGAATTACAAAACAGAACAGAGTCACACATGCAGAAAACACACTATGGCTGCTTAACGGGAAAGGTGAGGTGGGGTGATACATAAAACAAGGGTTTCAAATTAGCTCAGATACCGTTCCATAAAACCAATATGTTATAGACAAGACCTACTCCTTGCTCAGAGAACTGGACTCAACACGCCCTATTCACCGCACAAGAATATATCTGACTAGTAATAATCTTAAAACCTATGTATTGATATCTCTCTGTTAGTGTGTCAAGTGGGTGTAAAGCGGCATAAACACAGCAGTGAAAAGCAGCTAAACCCCATTATAAAAATAAATTACTTTGAAAAACCCGTGAAACAAAGACAGTGAAAGAGAGAGAAATTCTTACACAATGCGTTCAGGGGCTGTGATGCAACCTGGATTGACCATATCTAGACCCACAGCTGGATGAGACATAAGGGTGGACACTGTTGCGGCTGAGAGGTTTGGTGAGGTTGGGTGAGCAAACGCAGACCCTTTAAAGTAATACTGCGTGGTACCCATCGCATGGGTCCCAAATCGCCAGGTTCAAGGGCATCTTCCTACATCGAAAACATGCATGAGATACCCAGAAGATGGTACACCGTGTGATGGGGAAAGGTTTCTAAAACGCAACTCATTTCTCATTTGCTTGTGCCCGGGTTCGCCATTCCAGCCACTTTACTAGCAATCTCCCTCCTTGGAGCATCAGCACCTTTAACCTCCTGTTCCGTACAGGTTGCAATTTGTACTGAGGATGAACGGGAAGACGTGGAACCAATGAAAGACTAGCTCTTGGTGTTGGGACAGGCACAGGTCACTCTATTTTCCCATCAGGAAGAAGAATTAACCACAGGCTCAGCCTGCCCCCCGGAACCAGAACAGGGCCTGAAGCCATCCTGCGCTTTTGCGGCCAGCTCCCTAAAAAGCGAGTTGTAAAATGGAGGTTCAGGGCACTGCAATTCACAAACCTGCAGAGTTATAAATGATAACTCTCATCCACAAATATATTGAGGGAAGGCAAAGAAGAGGATTTGAAATCAAGGCAGAATTGCAGGAAACAGATTTCAGGAGGTAGATTCGAATCGCCTTTAAAGCACATGAAAAGCGGCAAAACGTTGACAATGATGCCCTTGGCCAAAAAGGGCGTATGCGTTTTTTCCTGAATATATTCAGGAAAAAACGCATACGCCCTTTTTGCCCAACCAAGCAACCTGGAAAGGCAAATCAGCGCTACAAAGATGTCTCGCTTCCCATCGGTCAAAAGGGCCATGCTGAAAAAAGTGTCAAAACCAGAAATGCAGGACAGGCCATGGAGAAATGGGAGCCTTGCTACACTGATGGGCGGGATGTAAATTGTCAACAGCCACTCTGGAGAAGTGTACGGTGAGTCCTGAAACGTCTAAAAAGCAAAGCTTAGAGAGCATAGGGCACTTCCACTCATGGGGGTATAAATTGGGAAAATGAAAAATCAGCAAGACACAAGCACCCCAAAGTTTAGGGCTGCTCTGTTGACAAGGACCTCCACTTCATTCCACCTTCAATATCCCAGGAAAGAGAAAAATGGATAAAGAAGTTGTGGTCATTATGTACAATGGAATATCACTCAGCCATGAAATCAATGTCATAAGGCTAGTAGCAGCATGATGAGTGGATTTAGGTACGACGACTCTAAGTGAAATAAGTCACACAGAAAAGGACACTTCTCATAAGGTATCACTGATAGAGGGAATGTAAAAACCGTTACACTTGAACTGAATTACAAAACAGAACAGAGTCACACATGCAGAAAACACACTATGGCTGCTTAACGGGAAAGGTGAGGTGGGGTGATACATAAAACAAGGGTTTCAAATTAGCTCAGATACCGTTCCATAAAACCAATATGTAATAGACAAGACCTACTCCTTGCTCAGAGAACTGGACTCAACACGCCCTATTCACCACACAAGAATATATCTGACTAGTAATAATCGTAAAACCTATGTATTGATATCTCTCTGTTAGTGTGTCAAGTGGGTGTAAAGCGGCATAAACACAGCAGTGAAAAGCAGCTAAACCCCATTATAAAAATAAATTACTTTGAAAAACCCGTGAAACAAAGACAGTGATAGAGAGCGAAATTCTTACACAATGCGTTCAGGGGCTGTGATGCAACCTGGATTGACCATATCTAGACCCACAGCTGGATGAGACCTAAGGGTGGACACTGTTGCGGCTGAGAGGTTTGGTGAGGTTGGGTGAGCAAACGCAGACCCTTTAAAGTAATACTGCGTGGTACCCATCGCATGGGTCCCAAATCTCCAGGTTCAAGGGCATCTTCCTACATCGAAAACATGCATGAGATACCCAGAAGATGGTACACCGTGTGATGGGGAAAGGTTTCTAAAACGCACCTCATTTCTCATCTGCTTGTGCCCGGGTTCGCCATTCCAGCCACTTTACTAGCAATCTCCCTCCTTGGAGCATCAGCACCTTTAACCTCCTGTTCCGTACAGGTTGCAATTTGTACTGAGGATGAACGGGAAGACGTGGAACCAATGAGAGACTAGCTCTTGGTGTTGGGACAGGCACAGGTCACTCTATTTTCCCATCAGGAAGAAGAATTAACCACAGGCTCAGCCTGCCCCCCGGAACCAGAACAGGGCCTGAAGCCATCCTGCGCTTTTGCGGCCATCTCCCAAAAACGCGAGTTGTAAAATGGAGGTTCAGGGCACTGCAATTCACAAACCTGCAGAGTTATAAATGATAACTCTCGTCCACAAATATATTGAGGGAAGGCAAAGAAGAGGATTTGAAATCAAGGCAGAATTGCAGGAAACAGATTTCAGGAGGTAGATTCGAATCGCCTTTAAAGCACATGAAAAGCGGCAAAACGTTGACAATGATGCCCTTGGCCAAAAAGGGCGTATGCGTTTTTTCCTGAATATATTCAGGAAAAAACGCATACGCCCTTTTTGGCCAACCAAGCAACCTGGAAAGGCAAATCAGCGCTACAAAGATGTCTCGCTTCCCATCGGTTAAAAAGGCCATGCTGAATAAAGTGTCAAAACCAGAAATGCAGGACAGGCCATGGAGAAATGGGAGCCTTGCTACACTGATGGGCGGGATGTAAATTGCCAACAGCCACTCTGGAGAAGCGTACGGTGAGTCCTGAAACATCTAAAAAACAAAGCTTAGAGAGCATAGGGCACTTCCACTCATGGGGTTATAAATTGGGAAAATTAAAAATCAGCAAGACACAAGCACCCCAAAGTTTAGGGCTGCTCTGTTGACAAGGACCTCCACTTCATTCCACCTTCAATATCCCAGGAAAGAGAAAAATGGATAAAGAAGTTGTGGTCCTTATGTACAATGGAATATCACTCAGCCGTGAAATCAATGTCATAAGGCTAGTAGCAGCATGATGAGTGGATTTAGGTACGACGACTCTAAGTGAAATAAGTCACACAGAAAAGGGCACTTCTCATAAGGTATCACTTATAGAGGGAATGTAAAAACCGTTACACTTGAACTGAATTACAAAACAGAACAGAGTCACACATGCAAAAAACACACTATGGCTGCTTAACGGGAAAGGTGAGGTGGGGTGATACATAAAACAAGGGTTTCAAATTAGCTCAGATACCGTTCCATAAACCCAATATGTAATAGACAAGACCTACTCCTTGCTCAGAGAACTGGACTCAACACGCCCTATTCACCGCACAAGAATATATCTGACTAGTAATAATCTTAAAACCTATGTATTGATATCTCTCTGTTAGTGTGTCAAGTGGGTAAAAAGCGGCATAAACACAGCAGTGAAAAGCAGCTAAACCCCATTATAAAAATAAATTACTTTGAAAAACCCATGAAACAAAGACAGTGAAAGAGAGAGAAATTCTTACACAATGCGTTCAGGGGCTGTGATGCAACCTGGATTGACCATATCTAGACCCACAGCTGGATGAGACATAAGGGTGGACACTGTTGCAGCTGAGAGGTTTGGTGAGGTTGGGTGAGCAAACGCAGACCCTTTAAAGTAATACTGCGTGGTACCCATCGCATGGGTCCCAAATCTCCAGTTTCAAGGGCATCTTCCTACATCGAAAACATGCATGAGATACCCAGAAGATGGTACACCGTGTGATGGGGAAAGGTTTCTAAAACGCACCTCATTTCTCATCTGCTTGTGCCCGGGTTCGCCATTCCAGCCACTTTACTAGCAATCTCCCTCCTTGGAGCATCAGCACCTTTAACCTCCTGTTCCGTACAGGTTGCAATTTGTCCTGAGGATGAATGGGAAGACGTGGAACCAACGAGAGACTAGCTCTTGGTGTTGGGACAGGCACAGGTCACTCTATTTTCCCATCAGGAAGAAGAATTAACCACAGGATCAGCCTGCCCCCTGGAACCAGAACCGGGCCTGAAGCCATCCTGCGCTTTTGCGGCCAGCTCCCTAAAAAGCGAGTTGTAAAATGGAGGTTCAGGGCACTGCAATTCACAAACCTGCAGAGTTATAAATGATAACTCTCATCCACAAATATATTGAGGGAAGGCAAAGAAGAGGATTTGAAATCAAGGCAGAATTGCAGGAAACAGATTTCAGGAGGTAGATTCGAATCGCATTTTAAATCACATGAAAAGCAGAAAATCGTTGACAATGATGCCCTTGGCCAAAAAGGGCGTAGGCGTTTTTTCCTGAATATATTCAGGAAACAACGCATACGCCCTTTTTGGCCAACCAAGTAACCTGGAAAGGCAAATCAGCGCTACAAACAAGTCTCGCTTCCCATCGGTCAAAAGGGCCATGCTGAAAAAAATGTCAAAACCAGAAATGCAGGACAGGCCATGGAGAAATGGGAGCCTTCCTATACTGATGGGCGGGATGTAAATTGCCAACAGCCACTCTGCAGAAGTGTACGGTGTGTCCTGAAACATCTAAAAAACACAGCTTAGAGAGCATAGGGCACTTCCACTCATGGGGGTATAAATTGGGAAAACGAAAAATCAGCAAGACACAACCACCCCAAAGTTTAGGGCTGCTCTGTTGACAAGGACCTCCACTTCATTCCACCTTCAATATCCCAGGAAAGAGAAAAATGGATAAAGAAGTTGTGGTCCTTATGTACAATGGAATATCACTCAGCCATGAAATCAATGTCATAAGGCTAGTAGCAGCATGATGAGTGGATTTAGGTACGACGATTCTAAGTGAAATAAGTCACACAGAAAAGAACACTTCTCATAAGGTATCACTTATAGAGGGAATATAAAAACCGTTACACTTGAACTGAATCAGAATACAGAACAGAGTCACACATGCAGAAAACACACTATGGCTGCTTAACGGGAAAGGTGAGGTGGGGTGATACATAAAACAAGGGATTCAAATTAGCTCAGATACCGTTCCATAAACCCAATATGTAATAGACAAGACCTACTCCTTGCTCAGAGAACTGGACTCAACACGCCCTATTCACCACACAAGAATATATCTGACTAGTAATAATCTTAAAACCTATGTATTGATATCTCTCTGTTAGTGTGTCAAGTGGGTAAAAAGCAGCATAAACACAGCAGTGAAAAGCAGCTAAACCCCATTATAAAAATAAATTATTTTGAAAAACCCATGAAACAAAGACAGTGAAAGAGAGAGAAATTCTTACACAATGCGTTCAGGGGCTGTGATGCAACCTGGATTGACCATATCTAGACCCACAGCTGGATGAGACATAAGGGTGGACACTGTTGCGGCTGAGAGGTTTGGTGAGGTTGGGTGAGCAAACGCAGACCCTTTAAAGTAATACTGCGTGGTACCCATCGCATGGGTCCCAAATCTCCAGGTTCAAGGTCATCTTCCTACATCGAAAACATGCATGAGATACCCAGAAGATGGTACACCGTGTGATGGGGAAAGGTTTCTAAAACGCACCTCATTTCTCATCTGCTTGTGCCCGGGTTCGCCATTCCAGCCACTTTACTAGCAATCTCCCTCCTTGGAGCATCAGCACCTTTAACCTCCTGTTCCGTACAGGTTGCAATTTGTACTGAGGATGAACGGGAAGACGTGGAACCAATGAAAGACTAACTCTTGGTGTTGGGACAGGCACAGGTCACTCTATTTTCCCATCAGGAAGAAGAATTAACCACAGGCTCAGCCTGCCCCCCGGAACCAGAACAGGGCCTGAAGCCATCCTGCGCTTTTGCGGCCAGCTCCCTAAAAAGCGAGTTGTAAAATGGAGGTTCAGGGCACTGCAATTCACAAACCTGCAGAGTTATAAATGATAACTCTCATCCACAAATATATTGAGGGAAGGCAAAGAAGAGGATTTGAAATCAAGGCAGAATTGCAGGAAACAGATTTCAGGAGGTAGATTCGAATCGCCTTTAAAGCACATGAAAAGCGGCAAAACGTTGACAATGATGCCCTTGGCCAAAAAGGGCGTATGCGTTTTTTCCTGAATATATTCAGGAAAAAACGCATACGCCCTTTTTGGCCAACCAAGCAACCTGGAAAGGCAAATCAGCGCTACAAAGATGTCTCGCTTCCCATCGGTCAAAAGGGCCATGCTGAAAAAAGTGTCAAAACCAGAAATGCAGGACAGGCCATGGAGAAATGGGAGCCTTGCTACACTGATGGGCGGGATGTAAATTGTCAACAGCCACTCTGGAGAAGTGTACGGTGAGTCCTGAAACGTCTAAAAAGCAAAGCTTAGAGAGCATAGGGCACTTCCACTCATGGGGTTATAAATTGGGAAAATTAAAAATCAGCAAGACACAAGCACCCCAAAGTTTAGGGCTGCTCTGTTGACAAGGACCTCCACTTCATTCCACCTTCAATATCCCAGGAAAGAGAAAAATGGATAAAGAAGTTGTGGTCCTTATGTACAATGGAATATCACTCAGCCGTGAAATCAATGTCATAAGGCTAGTAGCAGCATGATGAGTGGATTTAGGTACGACGACTCTAAGTGAAATAAGTCACACAGAAAATGGCACTTCTCATAAGGTATCACTTATAGAGGGAATGTAAAAACCGTTACACTTGAACTGAATTACAAAACAGAACAGAGTCACACATGCAGAAAACACACTATGGCTGCTTAACGGGAAAGGTGAGGTGGGGTGATACATAAAACAAGGGTTTCAAATTAGCTCAGATACCGTTCCATAAACCCAATATGTAATAGACAAGACCTACTCCTTGCTCAGAGAACTGGACTCAACACGCCCTATTCACCGCACAAGAATATATCTGACTAGTAATAATCTTAAAACCTATGTATTGATATCTCTCTGTTAGTGTGTCAAGTGGGTAAAAAGCGGCATAAACACAGCAGTGAAAAGCAGCTAAACCCCATTATAAAAATAAATTATTTTGAAAAACCCATGAAACAAAGACAGTGAAAGAGAGAGAAATTCTTACACAATGCGTTCAGGGGCTGTGATGCAACCTGGATTGACCATATCTAGACCCACAGCTGGATGAGACATAAGGGTGGACACTGTTGCGGCTGAGAGGTTTGGTGAGGTTGGGTGAGCAAACGCAGACCCTTTAAAGTAATACTGCGTGGTACCCATCGCATGGGTCCCAAATCTCCAGGTTCAAGGGCATCTTCCTACATCGAAAACATGCATGAGTTACCCAGAAGATGGTACACCGTATGATGGGGAAAGGTTTCTAAAACGCACCTCATTTCTCATCTGCTTGTGCCCGGGTTCGCCATTCCAGCCACTTTACTAGCAATCTCCCTCCTTGGAGCATCAGCACCTTTAACCTCCTGTTCCGTACAGGTTGCAATTTGTACTGAGGATGAACGGGAAGACGTGGAACCAATGAAAGACTAGCTCTTGGTGTTGGGACAGGCACAGGTCACTCTATTTTCCCATCAGGAAGAAGAATTAACCACAGGCTCAGCCTGCCCCCCGGAACCAGAACAGGGCCTGAAGCCATGCTGCGCTTTTGCGGCCATCTCCCAAAAACGCGAGTTGTAAAATGGAGGTTCAGGGCACTGCAATTCACAAACCTGCAGAGTTATAAATGATAACTCTCGTCCACAAATATATTGAGGGAAGGCAAAGAAGAGGATTTGAAATCAAGGCAGAATTGCAGGAAACAGATTTCAGGAGGTAGATTCGAATCGCCTTTAAAGCACATGAAAAGCGGCAAAACGTTGACAATGATGCCCTTGGCCAAAAAGGGCGTAGGCGTTTTTTCCTGAATATATTCAGGAAAAAACGCCTACGCCCTTTTTGGCCAACCAAGTAACCTGGAAAGGCAAATCAGCGCTACAAACAAGTCTCGCTTCCCATCGGTCAAAAGGGCCATGCTGAAAAAAATGTCAAAACCAGAAATGCAGGACAGGCCATGGAGAAATGGGAGCCTTCCTATACTGATGGGCGGGATGTAAATTGCCAACAGCCACTCTGCAGAAGTGTACGGTGTGTCCTGAAACATCTAAAAAACACAGCTTAGAGAGCATAGGGCACTTCCACTCATGGGGGTATAAATTGGGAAAACGAAAAATCAGCAAGACACAAGCACCCCAAAGTTTAGGGCTGCTCTGTTGACAAGGACCTCCACTTCATTCCACCTTCAATATCCCAGGAAAGAGAAAAATGGATAAAGAAGTTGTGGTCCTTATGTACAATGGAATATCACTCAGCCATGAAATCAATGTCATAAGGCTAGTAGCAGCATGATGAGTGGATTTAGGTACGACGATTCTAAGTGAAATAAGTCACACAGAAAAGAACACTTCTCATAAGGTATCACTTATAGAGGGAATGTAAAAACCGTTACACTTGAACTGAATCAGAAAACAGAACAGAGTCACACATGCAGAAAACACACTATGGCTGCTTAACGGGAAAGGTGAGGTGGGGTGATACATAAAACAAGGGATTCAAATTAGCTCAGATACCGTTCTATAAACCCAATATGTAATAGACAAGACCTACTCCTTGCTCAGAGAACTGGACTCAACACGCCCTATTCACCACACAAGAATATATCTGACTAGTAATAATCTTAAAACCTATGTATTGATATCTCTCTGTTAGTGTGTCAAGTGGGTAAAAAGCGGCATAAACACAGCATGAAAAGCAGCTAAACCCCATTATAAAAATAAATTATTTTGAAAAACCCATGAAACAAAGACAGTGAAAGAGAGAGAAATTCTTACACAATGCGTTCAGGGGCTGTGATGCAACCTGGATTGACCATATCTAGACCCACAGCTGGATGAGACATAAGGGTGGACACTGTTGCGGCTGAGAGGTTTGGTGAGGTTGGGTGAGCAAACGCAGACCCTTTAAAGTAATACTGCGTGGTACCCATCGCATGGGTCCCAAATCTCCAGTTTCAAGGGCATCTTCCTACATCGAAATCATGCATGAGATACCCAGAAGATGGTACACCGTGTGATGGGGAAAGGTTTCTAAAACGCACCTCATTTCTCATCTGCTTGTGCCCGGGTTCGCCATTCCAGCCACTTTACTAGCAATCTCCCTCCTTGGAGCATCAGCACCTTTAACCTCCTGTTCCGTACAGGTTGCAATTTGTCCTGAGGATGAACGGGAAGACGTGGAACCAACGAGAGACTAGCTCTTGGTGTTGGGACAGGCACAGGTTACTCTATTTTCCCATCAGGAAGAAGAATTAACCACAGGATCAGCCTGCCCCCCGGAACCAGAACCGGGCCTGAAGCCATCCTGCGCTTTTGCGGCCAGCTCCCTAAAAAGCGAGTTGTAAAATGGAGGTTCAGGGCACTGCAATTCACAAACCTGCAGAGTTATAAATGATAACTCTCATCCACAAATATATTGAGGGAAGGCAAAGAAGAGGATTTGAAATCAAGGCAGAATTGCAGGAAACAGATTTCAGGAGGTAGATTCGAATCGCCTTTAAATCACATGAAAAGCAGAAAATCGTTGACAATGATGCCCTTGGCCAAAAAGGGCGTAGGCGTTTTTTCCTGAATATATTCAGGAAAAAACGCCTACGCCCTTTTTGGCCAACCAAGTAACCTGGAAAGGCAAATCAGCGCTACAAACAAGTCTCGCTTCCCATCGGTCAAAAGGGCCATGCTGAAAAAAATGTCAAAACCAGAAATGCAGGACAGGCCATGGAGAAATGGGAGCCTTCCTATACTGATGGGCGGGATGTAAATTGCCAACAGCCACTCTGCAGAAGTGTACGGTGTGTCCTGAAACATCTAAAAAACACAGCTTAGAGAGCATAGGGCACTTCCACTCATGGGGGTATAAATTGGGAAAACGAAAAATCAGCAAGACACAAGCACCCCAAAGTTTAGGGCTGCTCTGTTGACAAGGACCTCCACTTCATTCCACCTTCAATATCCCAGGAAAGAGAAAAATGGATAAAGAAGTTGTGGTCCTTATGTACAATGGAATATCACTCAGCCATGAAATCAATGTCATAAGGCTAGTAGCAGCATGATGAGTGGATTTAGGTACGACGATTCTAAGTGAAATAAGTCACACAGAAAAGAACACTTCTCATAAGGTATCACTTATAGAGGGAATGTAAAAACCGTTACACTTGAACTGAATCAGAAAACAGGACAGAGTCACACATGCAGAAAACACACTATGGCTGCTTAACGGGAAAGGTGAGGTGGGGTGATACATAAAACAAGGGATTCAAATTAGCTCAGATACCGTTCCATAAACCCAATATGTAATAGACAAGACCTACTCCTTGCTCAGAGAACTGGACTCAACACGCCCTATTCACCACACAAGAATATATCTGACTAGTAATAATCTTAAAACCTATGTATTGATATCTCTCTGTTAGTGTGTCAAGTGGGTAAAAAGCGGCATAAACACAGCAGTGAAAAGCAGCTAAACCCCATTATAAAAATAAATTATTTTGAAAAACCCATGAAACAAAGACAGTGAAAGAGAGAGAAATTCTTACACAATGCGTTCAGGGGCTGTGATGCAACCTGGATTGACCATATCTAGACCCACAGCTGGATGAGACATAAGGGTGGACACTGTTGCGGCTGAGAGGTTTGGTGAGGTTGGGTGAGCAAACGCAGACCCTTTAAAGTAATACTGCGTGGTACCCATCGCATGGGTCCCAAATCTCCAGGTTCAAGGGCATCTTCCTACATCGAAAACATGCATGAGTTACCCAGAAGATGGTACACCGTATGATGGGGAAAGGTTTCTAAAACGCACCTCATTTCTCATCTGCTTGTGCCCGGGTTCGCCATTCCAGCCACTTTACTAGCAATCTCCCTCCTTGGAGCATCAGCACCTTTAACCTCCTGTTCCGTACAGGTTGCAATTTGTACTGAGGATGAACGGGAAGACGTGGAACCAATGAAAGACTAGCTCTTGGTGTTGGGACAGGCACAGGTCACTCTATTTTCCCATCAGGAAGAAGAATTAACCACAGGCTCAGCCTGCCCCCCGGAACCAGAACAGGGCCTGAAGCCATCCTGCGCTTTTGCGGCCATCTCCCAAAAACGCGAGTTGTAAAATGGAGGTTCAGGGCACTGCAATTCACAAACCTGCAGAGTTATAAATGATAACTCTCGTCCACAAATATATTGAGGGAAGGCAAAGAAGAGGATTTGAAATCAAGGCAGAATTGCAGGAAACAGATTTCAGGAGGTAGATTCGAATCGCCTTTAAAGCACATGAAAAGCGGCAAAACGTTGACAATGATGCCCTTGGCCAAAAAGGGCGTATGCGTTTTTTCCTGAATATATTCAGGAAAAAACGCATACGCCCTTTTTGGCCAACCAAGCAACCTGGAAAGGCAAATCAGTGCTACAAAGATGTCTCGCTTCCCATCGGTTAAAAAGGCCATGCTGAATAAAGTGTCAAAACCAGAAATGCAGGACAGGCCATGGAGAAATGGGAGCCTTGCTACACTGATGGGCGGGATGTAAATTGCCAACAGACACTCTGGAGAAGCGTACGGTGAGTCCTGAAACATCTAAAAAACAAAGCTTAGAGAGCATAGGGCACTTCCACTCATGGGGTTAAAAATTGGGAAAATTAAAAATCAGCAAGACACAAGCACCCCAAAGTTTAAGGCTGCTCTGTTGACAAGGACCTCCACTTCATTCCACCTTCAATATCCCAGGAAAGAGAAAAATGGATAAAGAAGTTGTGGTCCTTATGTACAATGGAATATCACTCAGCCGTGAAATCAATGTCATAAGGCTAGTACCAGCATGATGAGTGGATTTAGGTACGACGACTCTAAGTGAAATAATTCACACAGAAAAGGGCACTTCTCATAAGGTATCACTTATAGAGGGAATGTAAAAACCGTTACACTTGAACTGAATTACAAAACAGAACAGAGTCACACATGCAAAAAACACACTATGGCTGCTTAACGGGAAAGGTGAGGTGGGGTGATACATAAAACAAGGGTTTCAAATTAGCTCAGATACCGTTCCATAAACCCAATATGTAATAGACAAGACCTACTCCTTGCTCAGAGAACTGGACTCAACACGCCCTATTCACCGCACAAGAATATATCTGACTAGTAATAATCTTAAAACCTATGTATTGATATCTCTCTGTTAGTGTGTCAAGTGGGTAAAAAGCGGCATAAACACAGCAGTGAAAAGCAGCTAAACCCCATTATAAAAATAAATTACTTTGAAAAACCCATGAAACAAAGACAGTGAAAGAGAGAGAAATTCTTACACAATGCGTTCAGGGGCTGTGATGCAACCTGGATTGACCATATCTAGACTACAGCTGGATGAGACATAAGGGTGGACACTGTTGCGGCTGAGAGGTTTGGTGAGGTTGGGTGAGCAAACGCAGACCCTTTAAAGTAATACTGCATGGTACCCATCGCATGGGTCCCAAATCTCCAGTTTCAAGGGCATCTTCCTACATCGAAATCATGCATGAGATACCCAGAAGATGGTACACCGTGTGATGGGGAAAGGTTTCTAAAACGCACCTCATTTCTCATCTGCTTGTGCCCGGGTTCGCCATTCCAGCCACTTTACTAGCAATCTCCCTCCTTGGAGCATCAGCACCTTTAACCTCCTGTTCCGTACAGGTTGCAATTTGTCCTGAGGATGAACGGGAAGACGTGGAACCAACGAGAGACTAGCTCTTGGTGTTGGGACAGGCACAGGTTACTCTATTTTCCCATCAGGAAGAAGAATTAACCACAGGATCAGCCTGCCCCCCGGAACCAGAACCGGGCCTGAAGCCATCCTGCGCTTTTGCGGCCAGCTCCCTAAAAAGCGAGTTGTAAAATGGAGGTTCAGGGCACTGCAATTCACAAACCTGCAGAGTTATAAATGATAACTCTCATCCACAAATATATTGAGGGAAGGCAAAGAAGAGGATTTGAAATCAAGGCAGAATTGCAGGAAACAGATTTCAGGAGGTAGATTCGAATCGCCTTTAAATCACATGAAAAGCAGAAAATCGTTGACAATGATGCCCTTGGCCAAAAAGGGCGTAGGCTTTTTTTCCTGAATATATTCAGGAAAAAACGCCTACGCCCTTTTTGGCCAACCAAGTAACCTGGAAAGGCAAATCAGCGCTACAAACAAGTCTCGCTTCCCATCGGTCAAAAGGGCCATGCTGAAAAAAATGTCAAAACCAGAAATGCAGGACAGGCCATGGAGAAATGGGAGCCTTCCTATACTGATGGGCGGGATGTAAATTGCCAACAGCCACTCTGCAGAAGTGTACGGTGTGTCCTGAAACATCTAAAAAACACAGCTTAGAGAGCATAGGGCACTTCCACTCATGGGGGTATAAATTGGGAAAACGAAAAATCAGCAAGACACAAGCACCCCAAAGTTTAGGGCTGCTCTGTTGACAAGGACCTCCACTTCATTCCACCTTCAATATCCCAGGAAAGAGAAAAATGGATAAAGAAGTTGTGGTCCTTATGTACAATGGAATATCACTCAGCCATGAAATCAATGTCATACGGCTAGTAGAAGCATGATGAGTGGATTTAGGTACGACGATTCTAAGTGAAATAAGTCACACAGAAAAGAACACTTCTCATAAGGTATCACTTATAGAGGGAATGTAAAAACCGTTACACTTGAACTGAATCAGAAAACAGGACAGAGTCACACATGCAGAAAACACACTATGGCTGCTTAACGGGAAAGGTGAGGTGGGGTGATACATAAAACAAGGGATTCAAATTAGCTCAGATACCGTTCCATAAACCCAATATGTAATAGACAAGACCTACTCCTTGCTCAGAGAACTGGACTCAACACGCCCTATTCACCACACAAGAATATATCTGACTAGTAATAATCTTAAAACCTATGTATTGATATCTCTCTGTTAGTGTGTCAAGTGGGTAAAAAGCGGCATAAACACAGCAGTGAAAAGCAGCTAAACCCCATTATAAAAATAAATTATTTTGAAAAACCCATGAAACAAAGACAGTGAAAGAGAGAGAAATTCTTACACAATGCGTTCAGGGGCTGTGATGCAACCTGGATTGACCATATCTAGACCCACAGCTGGATGAGACATAAGGGTGGACACTGTTGCGGCTGAGAGGTTTGGTGAGGTTGGGTGAGCAAACGCAGACCCTTTAAAGTAATACTGCGTGGTACCCATCGCATGGGTCCCAAATCTCCAGGTTCAAGGGCATCTTCCTACATCGAAAACATGCATGAGTTACCCAGAAGATGGTACACCGTATGATGGGGAAAGGTTTCTAAAACGCACCTCATTTCTCATCTGCTTGTGCCCGGGTTCGCCATTCCAGCCACTTTACTAGCAATCTCCCTCCTTGGAGCATCAGCACCTTTAACCTCCTGTTCCGTACAGGTTGCAATTTGTACTGAGGATGAACGGGAAGACGTGGAACCAATGAAAGACTAGCTCTTGGTGTTGGGACAGGCACAGGTCACTCTATTTTCCCATCAGGAAGAAGAATTAACCACAGGCTCAGCCTGCCCCCCGGAACCAGAACAGGGCCTGAAGCCATCCTGCGCTTTTGCGGCCATCTCCCAAAAACGCGAGTTGTAAAATGGAGGTTCAGGGCACTGCAATTCACAAACCTGCAGAGTTATAAATGATAACTCTCGTCCACAAATATATTGAGGGAAGGCAAAGAAGAGGATTTGAAATCAAGGCAGAATTGCAGGAAACAGATTTCAGGAGGTAGATTCGAATCGCCTTTAAAGCACATGAAAAGCGGCAAAACGTTGACAATGATGCCCTTGGCCAAAAAGGGCGTATGCGTTTTTTCCTGAATATATTCAGGAAAAAACGCATACGCCCTTTTTGGCCAACCAAGCAACCTGGAAAGGCAAATCAGCGCTACAAAGATGTCTCGCTTCCCATCGGTTAAAAAGGCCATGCTGAATAAAGTGTCAAAACCAGAAATGCAGGACAGGCCATGGAGAAATGGGAGCCTTGCTACACTGATGGGCGGGATGTAAATTGCCAACAGCCACTCTGGAGAAGCGTACGGTGAGTCCTGAAACATCTAAAAAACAAAGCTTAGAGAGCATAGGGCACTTCCACTCATGGGGTTAAAAATTGGGAAAATTAAAAATCAGCAAGACACAAGCACCCCAAAGTTTAGGGCTGCTCTGTTGACAAGGACCTCCACTTCATTCCACCTTCAATATCCCAGGAAAGAGAAAAATGGATAAAGAAGTTGTGGTCCTTATGTAGAATGGAATATCACTCAGCCGTGAAATCAATGTCATAAGGCTAGTACCAGCATGATGAGTGGATTTAGGTACGACGACTCTAAGTGAAATAATTCACACAGAAAAGGGCACTTCTCATAAGGTATCACTTATAGAGGGAATGTAAAAACCGTTACACTTGAACTGAATTACAAAACAGAACAGAGTCACACATGCAAAAAACACACTATGGCTGCTTAACGGGAAAGGTGAGGTGGGGTGATACATAAAACAAGGGTTTCAAATTAGCTCAGATACCGTTCCATAAACCCAATATGTAATAGACAAGACCTACTCCTTGCTCAGAGAACTGGACTCAACACGCCCTATTCACCGCACAAGAATATATCTGACTAGTAATAATCTTAAAACCTATGTATTGATATCTCTCTGTTAGTGTGTCAAGTGGGTAAAAAGCGGCATAAACACAGCAGTGAAAAGCAGCTAAACCCCATTATAAAAATAAATTACTTTGAAAAACCCATGAAACAAAGACAGTGAAAGAGAGAGAAATTCTTACACAATGCGTTCAGGGGCTGTGATGCAACCTGGATTGACCATATCTAGACTACAGCTGGATGAGACATAAGGGTGGACACTGTTGCGGCTGAGAGGTTTGGTGAGGTTGGGTGAGCAAACGCAGACCCTTTAAAGTAATACTGCATGGTACCCATCGCATGGGTCCCAAATCTCCAGTTTCAAGGGCATCTTCCTACATCGAAATCATGCATGAGATACCCAGAAGATGGTACACCGTGTGATGGGGAAAGGTTTCTAAAACGCACCTCATTTCTCATCTGCTTGTGCCCGGGTTCGCCATTCCAGCCACTTTACTAGCAATCTCCCTCCTTGGAGCATCAGCACCTTTAACCTCCTGTTCCGTACAGGTTGCAATTTGTCCTGAGGATGAACGGGAAGACGTGGAACCAACGAGAGACTAGCTCTTGGTGTTGGGACAGGCACAGGTTACTCTATTTTCCCATCAGGAAGAAGAATTAACCACAGGATCAGCCTGCCCCCCGGAACCAGAACCGGGCCTGAAGCCATCCTGCGCTTTTGCGGCCAGCTCCCTAAAAAGCGAGTTGTAAAATGGAGGTTCAGGGCACTGCAATTCACAAACCTGCAGAGTTATAAATGATAACTCTCATCCACAAATATATTGAGGGAAGGCAAAGAAGAGGATTTGAAATCAAGGCAGAATTGCAGGAAACAGATTTCAGGAGGTAGATTCGAATCGCCTTTAAATCACATGAAAAGCAGAAAATCGTTGACAATGATGCCCTTGGCCAAAAAGGGCGTAGGCGTTTTTTCCTGAATATATTCAGGAAAAAACGCCTACGCCCTTTTTGGCCAACCAAGTAACCTGGAAAGGCAAATCAGCGCTACAAACAAGTCTCGCTTCCCATCGGTCAAAAGGGCCATGCTGAAAAAAATGTCAAAACCAGAAATGCAGGACAGGCCATGGAGAAATGGGAGCCTTCCTATACTGATGGGCGGGATGTAAATTGCCAACAGCCACTCTGCAGAAGTGTACGGTGTGTCCTGAAACATCTAAAAAACACAGCTTAGAGAGCATAGGGCACTTCCACTCATGGGGGTATAAATTGGGAAAACGAAAAATCAGCAAGACACAAGCACCCCAAAGTTTAGGGCTGCTCTGTTGACAAGGACCTCCACTTCATTCCACCTTCAATATCCCAGGAAAGAGAAAAATGGATAAAGAAGTTGTGGTCCTTATGTACAATGGAATATCACTCAGCCATGAAATCAATGTCATAAGGCTAGTAGCAGCATGATGAGTGGATTTAGGTACGACGATTCTAAGTGAAATAAGTCACACAGAAAAGAACACTTCTCATAAGGTATCACTTATAGAGGGAATGTAAAAACCGTTACACTTGAACTGAATCAGAAAACAGAACAGAGTCACACATGCAGAAAACACACTATGGCTGCTTAACGGGAAAGGTGAGGTGGGGTGATACATAAAACAAGGGATTCAAATTAGCTCAGATACCGTTCTATAAACCCAATATGTAATAGACAAGACCTACTCCTTGCTCAGAGAACTGGACTCAACACGCCCTATTCACCACACAAGAATATATCTGACTAGTAATAATCTTAAAACCTATGTATTGATATCTCTCTGTTAGTGTGTCAAGTGGGTAAAAAGCGGCATAAACACAGCAGTGAAAAGCAGCTAAACCCCATTATAAAAATAAATTATTTTGAAAAACCCATGAAACAAAGACAGTGAAAGAGAGAGAAATTCTTACACAATGCGTTCAGGGGCTGTGATGCAACCTGGATTGACCATATCTAGACCCACAGCTGGATGAGACATAAGGGTGGACACTGTTGCGGCTGAGAGGTTTGGTGAGGTTGGGTGAGCAAACGCAGACCCTTTAAAGTAATACTGCATGGTACCCATCGCATGGGTCCCAAATCTCCAGTTTCAAGGGCATCTTCCTACATCGAAATCATGCATGAGATACCCAGAAGATGGTACACCGTGTGATGGGGAAAGGTTTCTAAAACGCACCTCATTTCTCATCTGCTTGTGCCCGGGTTCGCCATTCCAGCCACTTTACTAGCAATCTCCCTCCTTGGAGCATCAGCACCTTTAACCTCCTGTTCCGTACAGGTTGCAATTTGTCCTGAGGATGAACGGGAAGACGTGGAACCAACGAGAGACTAGCTCTTGGTGTTGGGACAGGCACAGGTTACTCTATTTTCCCATCAGGAAGAAGAATTAACCACAGGATCAGCCTGCCCCCCGGAACCAGAACCGGGCCTGAAGCCATCCTGCGCTTTTGCGGCCAGCTCCCTAAAAAGCGAGTTGTAAAATGGAGGTTCAGGGCACTGCAATTCACAAACCTGCAGAGTTATAAATGATAACTCTCATCCACAAATATATTGAGGGAAGGCAAAGAAGAGGATTTGAAATCAAGGCAGAATTGCAGGAAACAGATTTCAGGAGGTAGATTCGAATCGCCTTTAAATCACATGAAAAGCAGAAAATCGTTGACAATGATGCCCTTGGCCAAAAAGGGCGTAGGCGTTTTTTCCTGAATATATTCAGGAAAAAACGCCTACGCCCTTTTTGGCCAACCAAGTAACCTGGAAAGGCAAATCAGCGCTACAAACAAGTCTCGCTTCCCATCGGTCAAAAGGGCCATGCTGAAAAAAATGTCAAAACCAGAAATGCAGGACAGGCCATGGAGAAATGGGAGCCTTCCTATACTGATGGGCGGGATGTAAATTGCCAACAGCCACTCTGCAGAAGTGTACGGTGTGTCCTGAAACATCTAAAAAACACAGCTTAGAGAGCATAGGGCACTTCCACTCATGGGGGTATAAATTGGGAAAACGAAAAATCAGCAAGACACAAGCACCCCAAAGTTTAGGGCTGCTCTGTTGACAAGGACCTCCACTTCATTCCACCTTCAATATCCCAGGAAAGAGAAAAATGGATAAAGAAGTTGTGGTCCTTATGTACAATGGAATATCACTCAGCCATGAAATCAATGTCATAAGGCTAGTAGCAGCATGATGAGTGGATTTAGGTACGACGATTCTAAGTGAAATAAGTCACACAGAAAAGAACACTTCTCATAAGGTATCACTTATAGAGGGAATGTAAAAACCGTTACACTTGAACTGAATCAGAAAACAGGACAGAGTCACACATGCAGAAAACACACTATGGCTGCTTAACGGGAAAGGTGAGGTGGGGTGATACATAAAACAAGGGATTCAAATTAGCTCAGATACCGTTCCATAAACCCAATATGTAATAGACAAGACCTACTCCTTGCTCAGAGAACTGGACTCAACACGCCCTATTCACCACACAAGAATATATCTGACTAGTAATAATCTTAAAACCTATGTATTGATATCTCTCTGTTAGTGTGTCAAGTGGGTAAAAAGCGGCATAAACACAGCAGTGAAAAGCAGCTAAACCCCATTATAAAAATAAATTATTTTGAAAAACCCATGAAACAAAGACAGTGAAAGAGAGAGAAATTCTTACACAATGCGTTCAGGGGCTGTGATGCAACCTGGATTGACCATATCTAGACCCACAGCTGGATGAGACATAAGGGTGGACACTGTTGCGGCTGAGAGGTTTGGTGAGGTTGGGTGAGCAAACGCAGACCCTTTAAAGTAATACTGCGTGGTACCCATCGCATGGGTCCCAAATCTCCAGGTTCAAGGGCATCTTCCTACATCGAAAACATGCATGAGTTACCCAGAAGATGGTACACCGTATGATGGGGAAAGGTTTCTAAAACGCACCTCATTTCTCATCTGCTTGTGCCCGGGTTCGCCATTCCAGCCACTTTACTAGCAATCTCCCTCCTTGGAGCATCAGCACCTTTAACCTCCTGTTCCGTACAGGTTGCAATTTGTACTGAGGATGAACGGGAAGACGTGGAACCAATGAAAGACTAGCTCTTGGTGTTGGGACAGGCACAGGTCACTCTATTTTCCCATCAGGAAGAAGAATTAACCACAGGCTCAGCCTGCCCCCCGGAACCAGAACAGGGCCTGAAGCCATCCTGCGCTTTTGCGGCCATCTCCCAAAAACGCGAGTTGTAAAATGGAGGTTCAGGGCACTGCAATTCACAAACCTGCAGAGTTATAAATGATAACTCTCGTCCACAAATATATTGAGGGAAGGCAAAGAAGAGGATTTGAAATCAAGGCAGAATTGCAGGAAACAGATTTCAGGAGGTAGATTCGAATCGCCTTTAAAGCACATGAAAAGCGGCAAAACGTTGACAATGATGCCCTTGGCCAAAAAGGGCGTATGCGTTTTTTCCTGAATATATTCAGGAAAAAACGCATACGCCCTTTTTGGCCAACCAAGCAACCTGGAAAGGCAAATCAGTGCTACAAAGATGTCTCGCTTCCCATCGGTTAAAAAGGCCATGCTGAATAAAGTGTCAAAACCAGAAATGCAGGACAGGCCATGGAGAAATGGGAGCCTTGCTACACTGATGGGCGGGATGTAAATTGCCAACAGACACTCTGGAGAAGCGTACGGTGAGTCCTGAAACATCTAAAAAACAAAGCTTAGAGAGCATAGGGCACTTCCACTCATGGGGTTAAAAATTGGGAAAATTAAAAATCAGCAAGACACAAGCACCCCAAAGTTTAAGGCTGCTCTGTTGACAAGGACCTCCACTTCATTCCACCTTCAATATCCCAGGAAAGAGAAAAATGGATAAAGAAGTTGTGGTCCTTATGTACAATGGAATATCACTCAGCCGTGAAATCAATGTCATAAGGCTAGTACCAGCATGATGAGTGGATTTAGGTTCGACGACTCTAAGTGAAATAATTCACACAGAAAAGGGCACTTCTCATAAGGTATCACTTATAGAGGGAATGTAAAAACCGTTACACTTGAACTGAATTACAAAACAGAACAGAGTCACACATGCAAAAAACACACTATGGCTGCTTAACGGGAAAGGTGAGGTGGGGTGATACATAAAACAAGGGTTTCAAATTAGCTCAGATACCGTTCCATAAACCCAATATGTAATAGACAAGACCTACTCCTTGCTCAGAGAACTGGACTCAACACGCCCTATTCACCGCACAAGAATATATCTGACTAGTAATAATCTTAAAACCTATGTATTGATATCTCTCTGTTAGTGTGTCAAGTGGGTAAAAAGCGGCATAAACACAGCAGTGAAAAGCAGCTAAACCCCATTATAAAAATAAATTACTTTGAAAAACCCATGAAACAAAGACAGTGAAAGAGAGAGAAATTCTTACACAATGCGTTCAGGGGCTGTGATGCAACCTGGATTGACCATATCTAGACTACAGCTGGATGAGACATAAGGGTGGACACTGTTGCGGCTGAGAGGTTTGGTGAGGTTGGGTGAGCAAACGCAGACCCTTTAAAGTAATACTGCATGGTACCCATCGCATGGGTCCCAAATCTCCAGTTTCAAGGGCATCTTCCTACATCGAAATCATGCATGAGATACCCAGAAGATGGTACACCGTGTGATGGGGAAAGGTTTCTAAAACGCACCTCATTTCTCATCTGCTTGTGCCCGGGTTCGCCATTCCAGCCACTTTACTAGCAATCTCCCTCCTTGGAGCATCAGCACCTTTAACCTCCTGTTCCGTACAGGTTGCAATTTGTCCTGAGGATGAACGGGAAGACGTGGAACCAACGAGAGACTAGCTCTTGGTGTTGGGACAGGCACAGGTTACTCTATTTTCCCATCAGGAAGAAGAATTAACCACAGGATCAGCCTGCCCCCCGGAACCAGAACCGGGCCTGAAGCCATCCTGCGCTTTTGCGGCCAGCTCCCTAAAAAGCGAGTTGTAAAATGGAGGTTCAGGGCACTGCAATTCACAAACCTGCAGAGTTATAAATGATAACTCTCATCCACAAATATATTGAGGGAAGGCAAAGAAGAGGATTTGAAATCAAGGCAGAATTGCAGGAAACAGATTTCAGGAGGTAGATTCGAATCGCCTTTAAATCACATGAAAAGCAGAAAATCGTTGACAATGATGCCCTTGGCCAAAAAGGGCGTAGGCTTTTTTTCCTGAATATATTCAGGAAAAAACGCCTACGCCCTTTTTGGCCAACCAAGTAACCTGGAAAGGCAAATCAGCGCTACAAACAAGTCTCGCTTCCCATCGGTCAAAAGGGCCATGCTGAAAAAAATGTCAAAACCAGAAATGCAGGACAGGCCATGGAGAAATGGGAGCCTTCCTATACTGATGGGCGGGATGTAAATTGCCAACAGCCACTCTGCAGAAGTGTACGGTGTGTCCTGAAACATCTAAAAAACACAGCTTAGAGAGCATAGGGCACTTCCACTCATGGGGGTATAAATTGGGAAAACGAAAAATCAGCAAGACACAAGCACCCCAAAGTTTAGGGCTGCTCTGTTGACAAGGACCTCCACTTCATTCCACCTTCAATATCCCAGGAAAGAGAAAAATGGATAAAGAAGTTGTGGTCCTTATGTACAATGGAATATCACTCAGCCATGAAATCAATGTCATACGGCTAGTAGAAGCATGATGAGTGGATTTAGGTACGACGATTCTAAGTGAAATAAGTCACACAGAAAAGAACACTTCTCATAAGGTATCACTTATAGAGGGAATGTAAAAACCGTTACACTTGAACTGAATCAGAAAACAGGACAGAGTCACACATGCAGAAAACACACTATGGCTGCTTAACGGGAAAGGTGAGGTGGGGTGATACATAAAACAAGGGATTCAAATTAGCTCAGATACCGTTCCATAAACCCAATATGTAATAGACAAGACCTACTCCTTGCTCAGAGAACTGGACTCAACACGCCCTATTCACCACACAAGAATATATCTGACTAGTAATAATCTTAAAACCTATGTATTGATATCTCTCTGTTAGTGTGTCAAGTGGGTAAAAAGCGGCATAAACACAGCAGTGAAAAGCAGCTAAACCCCATTATAAAAATAAATTATTTTGAAAAACCCATGAAACAAAGACAGTGAAAGAGAGAGAAATTCTTACACAATGCGTTCAGGGGCTGTGATGCAACCTGGATTGACCATATCTAGACCCACAGCTGGATGAGACATAAGGGTGGACACTGTTGCGGCTGAGAGGTTTGGTGAGGTTGGGTGAGCAAACGCAGACCCTTTAAAGTAATACTGCGTGGTACCCATCGCATGGGTCCCAAATCTCCAGGTTCAAGGGCATCTTCCTACATCGAAAACATGCATGAGTTACCCAGAAGATGGTACACCGTATGATGGGGAAAGGTTTCTAAAACGCACCTCATTTCTCATCTGCTTGTGCCCGGGTTCGCCATTCCAGCCACTTTACTAGCAATCTCCCTCCTTGGAGCATCAGCACCTTTAACCTCCTGTTCCGTACAGGTTGCAATTTGTACTGAGGATGAACGGGAAGACGTGGAACCAATGAAAGACTAGCTCTTGGTGTTGGGACAGGCACAGGTCACTCTATTTTCCCATCAGGAAGAAGAATTAACCACAGGCTCAGCCTGCCCCCCGGAACCAGAACAGGGCCTGAAGCCATCCTGCGCTTTTGCGGCCATCTCCCAAAAACGCGAGTTGTAAAATGGAGGTTCAGGGCACTGCAATTCACAAACCTGCAGAGTTATAAATGATAACTCTCGTCCACAAATATATTGAGGGAAGGCAAAGAAGAGGATTTGAAATCAAGGCAGAATTGCAGGAAACAGATTTCAGGAGGTAGATTCGAATCGCCTTTAAAGCACATGAAAAGCGGCAAAACGTTGACAATGATGCCCTTGGCCAAAAAGGGCGTATGCGTTTTTTCCTGAATATATTCAGGAAAAAACGCATACGCCCTTTTTGGCCAACCAAGCAACCTGGAAAGGCAAATCAGCGCTACAAAGATGTCTCGCTTCCCATCGGTTAAAAAGGCCATGCTGAATAAAGTGTCAAAACCAGAAATGCAGGACAGGCCATGGAGAAATGGGAGCCTTGCTACACTGATGGGCGGGATGTAAATTGCCAACAGCCACTCTGGAGAAGCGTACGGTGAGTCCTGAAACATCTAAAAAACAAAGCTTAGAGAGCATAGGGCACTTCCACTCATGGGGTTAAAAATTGGGAAAATTAAAAATCAGCAAGACACAAGCACCCCAAAGTTTAGGGCTGCTCTGTTGACAAGGACCTCCACTTCATTCCACCTTCAATATCCCAGGAAAGAGAAAAATGGATAAAGAAGTTGTGGTCCTTATGTACAATGGAATATCACTCAGCCGTGAAATCAATGTCATAAGGCTAGTACCAGCATGATGAGTGGATTTAGGTACGACGACTCTAAGTGAAATAATTCACACAGAAAAGGGCACTTCTCATAAGGTATCACTTATAGAGGGAATGTAAAAACCGTTACACTTGAACTGAATTACAAAACAGAACAGAGTCACACATGCAAAAAACACACTATGGCTGCTTAACGGGAAAGGTGAGGTGGGGTGATACATAAAACAAGGGTTTCAAATTAGCTCAGATACCGTTCCATAAACCCAATATGTAATAGACAAGACCTACTCCTTGCTCAGAGAACTGGACTCAACACGCCCTATTCACCGCACAAGAATATATCTGACTAGTAATAATCTTAAAACCTATGTATTGATATCTCTCTGTTAGTGTGTCAAGTGGGTGTAAAGCGGCATAAACACAGCAGTGAAAAGCAGCTAAACCCCATTATAAAAATAAATTACTTTGAAAAACCCGTGAAACAAAGACAGTGAAAGAGAGCGAAATTCTTACACAATGCGTTCAGGGGCTGTGATGCAACCTGGATTGACCATATCTAGACCCACAGCTGGATGAGACCTAAGGGTGGACACTGTTGCGGCTGAGAGGTTTGGTGAGGTTGGGTGAGCAAACGCAGACCCTTTAAAGTAATACTGCATGGTACCCATCGCATGGGTCCCAAATCTCCAGTTTCAAGGGCATCTTCCTACATCGAAATCATGCATGAGATACCCAGAAGATGGTACACCGTGTGATGGGGAAAGGTTTCTAAAACGCACCTCATTTCTCATCTGCTTGTGCCCGGGTTCGCCATTCCAGCCACTTTACTAGCAATCTCCCTCCTTGGAGCATCAGCACCTTTAACCTCCTGTTCCGTACAGGTTGCAATTTGTCCTGAGGATGAACGGGAAGACGTGGAACCAACGAGAGACTAGCTCTTGGTGTTGGGACAGGCACAGGTTACTCTATTTTCCCATCAGGAAGAAGAATTAACCACAGGATCAGCCTGCCCCCCGGAACCAGAACCGGGCCTGAAGCCATCCTGCGCTTTTGCGGCCAGCTCCCTAAAAAGCGAGTTGTAAAATGGAGGTTCAGGGCACTGCAATTCACAAACCTGCAGAGTTATAAATGATAACTCTCATCCACAAATATATTGAGGGAAGGCAAAGAAGAGGATTTGAAATCAAGGCAGAATTGCAGGAAACAGATTTCAGGAGGTAGATTCGAATCGCCTTTAAATCACATGAAAAGCAGAAAATCGTTGACAATGATGCCCTTGGCCAAAAAGGGCGTAGGCGTTTTTTCCTGAATATATTCAGGAAAAAGCGCCTACGCCCTTTTTGGCCAACCAAGTAACCTGGAAAGGCAAATCAGCGCTACAAACAAGTCTCGCTTCCCATCGGTCAAAAGGGCCATGCTGAAAAAAATGTCAAAACCAGAAATGCAGGACCGGCCATGGAGAAATGGGAGCCTTCCTATACTGATGGGCGGGATGTAAATTGCCAACAGCCACTCTGCAGAAGTGTACGGTGTGTCCTGAAACATCTAAAAAACACAGCTTAGAGAGCATAGGGCACTTCCACTCATGGGGGTATAAATTGGGAAAACGAAAAATCAGCAAGACACAAGCACCCCAAAGTTTAGGGCTGCTCTGTTGACAAGGACCTCCACTTCATTCCACCTTCAATATCCCAGGAAAGAGAAAAATGGATAAAGAAGTTGTGGTCCTTATGTACAATGGAATATCACTCAGCCATGAAATCAATGTCATAAGGCTAGTAGCAGCATGATGAGTGGATTTAGGTACGACGATTCTAAGTGAAATAAGTCACACAGAAAAGAACACTTCTCATAAGGTATCACTTATAGAGGGAATGTAAAAACCGTTACACTTGAACTGAATCAGAAAACAGAACAGAGTCACACATGCAGAAAACACACTATGGCTGCTTAACGGGAAAGGTGAGGTGGGGTGATACATAAAACAAGGGTTTCAAATTAGCTCAGATACCGTTCCATAAAACCAATATGTAATAGACAAGACCTACTCCTTGCTCAGAGAACTGGACTCAACACGCCCTATTCACCGCACAAGAATATATCTGACTAGTAATAATCTTAAAACCTATGTATTGATATCTCTCTGTTAGTGTGTCAAGTGGGTGTAAAGCGGCATAAACACAGCAGTGAAAAGCAGCTAAACCCCATTATAAAAATAAATTACTTTGAAAAACCCGTGAAACAAAGACAGTGAAAGAGAGCGAAATTCTTACACAATGCGTTCAGGGGCTGTGATGCAACCTGGATTGACCATATCTAGACCCACAGCTGGATGAGACATAAGGGTGGACACTGTTGCGGCTGAGAGGTTTGGTGAGGTTGGGTGAGCAAACGCAGACCCTTTAAAGTAATACTGCGTGGTACCCATCGCATGGGTCCCAAATCTCCAGGTTCAAGGGCATCTTCCTACATCGAAAACATGCATGAGATACCCAGAAGATGGTACACCGTGTGATGGGGAAAGGTTTCTAAAACGCAACTCATTTCTCATTTGCTTGTGCCCGGGTTCGCCATTCCAGCCACTTTACTAGCAATCTCCCTCCTTGGAGCATCAGCACCTTTAACCTCCTGTTCCGTACAGGTTGCAATTTGTACTGAGGATGAACGGGAAGACGTGGAACCAATGAAAGACTAGCTCTTGGTGTTGGGACAGGCACAGGTCACTCTATTTTCCCATCAGGAAGAAGAATTAACCACAGGCTCAGCCTGCCCCCCGGAACCAGAACAGGGCCTGAAGCCATCCTGCGCTTTTGCGGCCAGCTCCCTAAAAAGCGAGTTGTAAAATGGAGGTTCAGGGCACTGCAATTCACAAACCTGCAGAGTTATAAATGATAACTCTCATCCACAAATATATTGAGGGAAGGCAAAGAAGAGGATTTGAAATCAAGGCAGAATTGCAGGAAACAGATTTCAGGAGGTAGATTCGAATCGCCTTTAAAGCACATGAAAAGCGGCAAAACGTTGACAATGATGCCCTTGGCCAAAAAGGGCGTATGCGTTTTTTCCTGAATATATTCAGGAAAAAACGCATACGCCCTTTTTGGCCAACCAAGCAACCTGGAAAGGCAAATCAGCGCTACAAAGATGTCTCGCTTCCCATCGGTCAAAAGGGCCATGCTGAAAAAAGTGTCAAAACCAGAAATGCAGGATAGGCCATGGAGAAATGGGAGCCTTGCTACACTGATGGGCGGGATGTAAATTGTCAACAGCCACTCTGGAGAAGTGTACGGTGAGTCCTGAAACGTCTAAAAAGCAAAGCTTAGAGAGCATAGGGCACTTCCACTCATGGGGGTATAAATTGGGAAAATGAAAAATCAGCAAGACACAAGCACCCCAAAGTTTAGGGCTGCTCTGTTGACAAGGACCTCCACTTCATTCCACCTTCAATATCCCAGGAAAGAGAAAAATGGATAAAGAAGTTGTGGTCCTTATGTACAATGGAATATCACTCAGCCGTGAAATCAATGTCATAAGGCTAGTAGCAGCATGATGAGTGGATTTAGGTACGACGACTCTAAGTGAAATAAGTCACACAGAAAAGGACACTTCTCATAAGGTATCACTGATAGAGGGAATGTAAAAACCGTTACACTTGAACTGAATTACAAAACAGAACAGAGTCACACATGCAGAAAACACACTATGGCTGCTTAACGGGAAAGGTGAGGTGGGGTGATACATAAAACAAGGGTTTCAAATTAGCTCAGATACCGTTCCATAAACCCAATATGTAATAGACAAGACCTACTCCTTGCTCAGAGAACTGGACTCAACACGCCCTATTCACCGCACAAGAATATATCTGACTAGTAATAATCTTAAAACCTATGTATTGATATCTCTGTGTTAGTGTGTCAAGTGGGTAAAAAGCGGCATAAACACAGCAGTGAAAAGCAGCTAAACCCCATTATAAAAATAAATTACTTTGAAAAACCCATGAAACAAAGACAGTGAAAGAGAGAGAAATTTTTACACAATGCGTTCAGGGGCTGTGATGCAACCTGGATTGACCATATCTAGACCCACAGCTGGATGAGACATAAGGGTGGACACTGTTGCGGCTGAGAAGTTTGGTGAGGTTGGGTGAGCAAACGCAGACCCTTTAAAGTAATACTGCGTGGTACCCATCGCATGGGTCCCAAATCTCCAGGTTCAAGGGCATCTTCCTACATCGAAAACATGCATGAGATACCCAGAAGATGGTACACCGTGTGATGGGGAAAGGTTTCTAAAACGCACCTCATTTCTCATCTGCTTGTGCCCGGGTTCGCCATTCCAGCCACTTTACTAGCAATCTCCCTCCTTGGAGCATCAGCACCTTTAACCTCCTGTTCCGTACAGGTTGCAATTTGTCCTGAGGATGAACGGGAGGACGTGGAACCAACGAGAGACTAGCTCTTGGTGTTGGGACAGGCACAGGTCACTCTATTTTCCCATCAGGAAGAAGAATTAACCACAGGATCAGCCTGCCCCCCGGAACCAGAACCGGGCCTGAAGCCATCCTGCGCTTTTGCGGCCAGCTCCCGAAAAAGCGAGTTGTAAAATGGAGGTTCAGGGCACTGCAATTCACAAACCTGCAGAGTTATAAATGATAACTCTCGTCCACAAATATATTGAGGGAAGGCAAAGAAGAGGATTTGAAATCAAGGCAGAATTGCAGGAAACAGATTTCAGGAGGTAGATTCGAATCGCCTTTAAATCACATGAAAAGCAGAAAATCGTTGACAATGATGCCCTTGGCCAAAAAGGGCGTATGCGTTTTTTCCTGAATATATTCAGGAAAAAACGCATACGCCCTTTTTGGCCAACCAAGCAACCTGGAAAGGCAAATCAGCGCTACAAACAAGTCTCGCTTCCCATCGGTCAAAAGGGCCATGCTGAAAAAAATGTCAAAACCAGAAATGCAGGACAGGCCATGGAGAAATGGGAGCCTTCCTATACTGATGGGCGGGATGTAAATTGCCAACAGCCACTCTGCAGAAGTGTACGGTGTGTCCTGAAACATCTAAAAAACACAGCTTAGAGAGCATAGGGCACTTCCACTCATGGGGGTATAAATTGGGAAAATGAAAAATCAGCAAGACACAAGCACCCCAAAGTTTAGGGCTGCTCTGTTGACAAGGACCTCCACTTCATTCCACCTTCAATATCCCAGGAAAGAGAAAAATGGATAAAGAAGTTGTGGTCCTTATGTACAATGGAATATCACTCAGCCATGAAATCAATGTCATAAGGCTAGTAGCAGCATGATGAGTGGATTTAGGTACGACGATTCTAAGTGAAATAAGTCACACAGAAAAGGACACTTCTCATAAGGTATCACTTATAGAGGGAATGTAAAAACCGTTACACTTGAACTGAATCAGAAAACAGAACAGAGTCACACATGCAGAAAACACACTATGGCTGCTTAACGGGAAAGGTGAGGTGGGGTGATACATAAAACAAGGGTTTCAAATTAGCTCAGATACCGTTCCATAAAACCAATATGTAATAGACAAGACCTACTCCTTGCTCAGAGAACTGGACTCAACACGCCCTATTCACCGCACAAGAATATATCTGACTAGTAATAATCTTAAAACCTATGTATTGATATCTCTCTGTTAGTGTGTCAAGTGGGTGTAAAGCGGCATAAACACAGCAGTGAAAAGCAGCTAAACCCCATTATAAAAATAAATTACTTTGAAAAACCCGTGAAACAAAGACAGTGAAAGAGAGCGAAATTCTTACACAATGCGTTCAGGGGCTGTGATGCAACCTGGATTGACCATATCTAGACCCACAGCTGGATGAGACATAAGGGTGGACACTGTTGCGGCTGAGAGGTTTGGTGAGGTTGGGTGAGCAAACGCAGACCCTTTAAAGTAATACTGCGTGGTACCCATCGCATGGGTCCCAAATCTCCAGGTTCAAGGGCATCTTCCTACATCGAAAACATGCATGAGATACCCAGAAGATGGTACACCGTGTGATGGGGAAAGGTTTCTAAAACGCAACTCATTTCTCATTTGCTTGTGCCCGGGTTCGCCATTCCAGCCACTTTACTAGCAATCTCCCTCCTTGGAGCATCAGCACCTTTAACCTCCTGTTCCGTACAGGTTGCAATTTGTACTGAGGATGAACGGGAAGACGTGGAACCAATGAAAGACTAGCTCTTGGTGTTGGGACAGGCACAGGTCACTCTATTTTCCCATCAGGAAGAAGAATTAACCACAGGCTCAGCCTGCCCCCCGGAACCAGAACAGGGCCTGAAGCCATCCTGCGCTTTTGCGGCCAGCTCCCTAAAAAGCGAGTTGTAAAATGGAGGTTCAGGGCACTGCAATTCACAAACCTGCAGAGTTATAAATGATAACTCTCATCCACAAATATATTGAGGGAAGGCAAAGAAGAGGATTTGAAATCAAGGCAGAATTGCAGGAAACAGATTTCAGGAGGTAGATTCGAATCGCCTTTAAAGCACATGAAAAGCGGCAAAACGTTGACAATGATGCCCTTGGCCAAAAAGGGCGTATGCGTTTTTTCCTGAATATATTCAGGAAAAAACGCATACGCCCTTTTTGGCCAACCAAGCAACCTGGAAAGGCAAATCAGCGCTACAAAGATGTCTCGCTTCCCATCGGTCAAAAGGGCCATGCTGAAAAAAGTGTCAAAACCAGAAATGCAGGATAGGCCATGGAGAAATGGGAGCCTTGCTACACTGATGGGCGGGATGTAAATTGTCAACAGCCACTCTGGAGAAGTGTACGGTGAGTCCTGAAACGTCTAAAAAGCAAAGCTTAGAGAGCATAGGGCACTTCCACTCATGGGGGTATAAATTGGGAAAATGAAAAATCAGCAAGACACAAGCACCCCAAAGTTTAGGGCTGCTCTGTTGACAAGGACCTCCACTTCATTCCACCTTCAATATCCCAGGAAAGAGAAAAATGGATAAAGAAGTTGTGGTCCTTATGTACAATGGAATATCACTCAGCCGTGAAATCAATGTCATAAGGCTAGTAGCAGCATGATGAGTGGATTTAGGTACGACGACTCTAAGTGAAATAAGTCACACAGAAAAGGACACTTCTCATAAGGTATCACTGATAGAGGGAATGTAAAAACCGTTACACTTGAACTGAATTACAAAACAGAACAGAGTCACACATGCAGAAAACACACTATGGCTGCTTAACGGGAAAGGTGAGGTGGGGTGATACATAAAACAAGGGTTTCAAATTAGCTCAGATACCGTTCCATAAACCCAATATGTAATAGACAAGACCTACTCCTTGCTCAGAGAACTGGACTCAACACGCCCTATTCACCGCACAAGAATATATCTGACTAGTAATAATCTTAAAACCTATGTATTGATATCTCTGTGTTAGTGTGTCAAGTGGGTAAAAAGCGGCATAAACACAGCAGTGAAAAGCAGCTAAACCCCATTATAAAAATAAATTACTTTGAAAAACCCATGAAACAAAGACAGTGAAAGAGAGAGAAATTTTTACACAATGCGTTCAGGGGCTGTGATGCAACCTGGATTGACCATATCTAGACCCACAGCTGGATGAGACATAAGGGTGGACACTGTTGCGGCTGAGAAGTTTGGTGAGGTTGGGTGAGCAAACGCAGACCCTTTAAAGTAATACTGCGTGGTACCCATCGCATGGGTCCCAAATCTCCAGGTTCAAGGGCATCTTCCTACATCGAAAACATGCATGAGATACCCAGAAGATGGTACACCGTGTGATGGGGAAAGGTTTCTAAAACGCACCTCATTTCTCATCTGCTTGTGCCCGGGTTCGCCATTCCAGCCACTTTACTAGCAATCTCCCTCCTTGGAGCATCAGCACCTTTAACCTCCTGTTCCGTACAGGTTGCAATTTGTCCTGAGGATGAACGGGAGGACGTGGAACCAACGAGAGACTAGCTCTTGGTGTTGGGACAGGCACAGGTCACTCTATTTTCCCATCAGGAAGAAGAATTAACCACAGGATCAGCCTGCCCCCCGGAACCAGAACCGGGCCTGAAGCCATCCTGCGCTTTTGCGGCCAGCTCCCGAAAAAGCGAGTTGTAAAATGGAGGTTCAGGGCACTGCAATTCACAAACCTGCAGAGTTATAAATGATAACTCTCGTCCACAAATATATTGAGGGAAGGCAAAGAAGAGGATTTGAAATCAAGGCAGAATTGCAGGAAACAGATTTCAGGAGGTAGATTCGAATCGCCTTTAAATCACATGAAAAGCAGAAAATCGTTGACAATGATGCCCTTGGCCAAAAAGGGCGTATGCGTTTTTTCCTGAATATATTCAGGAAAAAACGCATACGCCCTTTTTGGCCAACCAAGCAACCTGGAAAGGCAAATCAGCGCTACAAACAAGTCTCGCTTCCCATCGGTCAAAAGGGCCATGCTGAAAAAAATGTCAAAACCAGAAATGCAGGACAGGCCATGGAGAAATGGGAGCCTTCCTATACTGATGGGCGGGATGTAAATTGCCAACAGCCACTCTGCAGAAGTGTACGGTGTGTCCTGAAACATCTAAAAAACACAGCTTAGAGAGCATAGGGCACTTCCACTCATGGGGGTATAAATTGGGAAAATGAAAAATCAGCAAGACACAAGCACCCCAAAGTTTAGGGCTGCTCTGTTGACAAGGACCTCCACTTCATTCCACCTTCAATATCCCAGGAAAGAGAAAAATGGATAAAGAAGTTGTGGTCCTTATGTACAATGGAATATCACTCAGCCATGAAATCAATGTCATAAGGCTAGTAGCAGCATGATGAGTGGATTTAGGTACGACGATTCTAAGTGAAATAAGTCACACAGAAAAGGACACTTCTCATAAGGTATCACTTATAGAGGGAATGTAAAAACCGTTACACTTGAACTGAATCAGAAAACAGAACAGAGTCACACATGCAGAAAACACACTATGGCTGCTTAACGGGAAAGGTGAGGTGGGGTGATATATAAAACAAAGGTTTCAAATTAGCTCAGATACCGTTCCATAAACCCAATATGTAATAGACAAGACCTACTCCTTGCTCAGAGAACTGGACTCAACACGCCCTATTCACCGCACAAGAATATATCTGACTAGTAATAATCTTAAAACCTATGTATTGATATCTCTCTGTTAGTGTGTCAAGTGGGTGTAAAGCGGCATAAACACAGCAGTGAAAAGCAGCTAAACCCCATTATAAAAATAAATTACTTTGAAAAACCCGTGAAACAAAGACAGTGAAAGAGAGCGAAATTCTTACACAATGCGTTCAGGGGCTGTGATGCAACCTGGATTGACCATATCTAGACCCACAGCTGGATGAGACATAAGGGTGGACACTCTTGGGGCTGAGAGGTTTGGTGAGGTTTGGTGAGCAAACGCAGACCCTTTAAAGTAATACTGCATGGTACCCATCGCATGGGTTACAAATCTCCAGGTTCAAGGGCATCTTCCTACATCGAAAACATGCATGAGATACCCAGAAGATGGTACACCGTGTGATGGGGAAAGGTTTCTAAAACGCACCTCATTTCTCATTTGCTTGTGCCCGGGTTCGCCATTCCAGCCACTTTACTAGCAATCTCCCTCCTTGGAGCATCAGCACCTTTAACCTCCTGTTCCGTACAGGTTGCAATTTATACTGAGGATGAACGGGAAGACGTGGATCCAATGAAAGACTAGCTCTTGGTGTTGGGACAGGCACAGGTCACTCTATTTTCCCATCAGGAAGAAGAATTAACCACAGGCTCAGCCTGCCCCCCGGAACCAGAACAGGGCCTGAAGCCATCCTGCGCTTTTGCGGCCAGCTCCCTAAAAAGCGAGTTGTAAAATGGAGGTTCAGGGCACTGCAATTCACAAACCTGCAGAGTTATAAATGATAACTCTCATCCACAAATATATTGAGGGAAGGCAAAGAAGAGGATTTGAAATCAAGGCAGAATTGCAGGAAACAGATTTCAGGAGGTAGATTCGAATCGCCTTTAAAGCACATGAAAAGCGGCAAAACGTTGACAATGATGCCCTTGGCCAAAAAGGGCGTATGCGTTTTTTCCTGAATATATTCAGGAAAAAACGCATACGCCCTTTTTGGCCAACCAAGCAACCTGGAAAGGCAAATCAGCGCTACAAAGATGTCTCGCTTCCCATCGGTCAAAAGGGCCATGCTGAAAAAAGTGTCAAAACCAGAAATGCAGGACAGGCCATGGAGAAATGGGAGCCTTGCTACACTGATGGGCGGGATGTAAATTGTCAACAGCCACTCTGGAGAAGTGTACGGTGAGTCCTGAAACGTCTAAAAAGCAAAGCTTAGAGAGCATAGGGCACTTCCACTCATGGGGGTATAAATTGGGAAAATGAAAAATCAGCAAGACACAAGCACCCCAAAGTTTAGGGCTGCTCTGTTGACAAGGACCTCCACTTCATTCCACCTTCAATATCCCAGGAAAGAGAAAGATGGATAAAGAAGTTGTGGTCCTTATGTACAATGGAATATCACTCAGCCGTGAAATCAATGTCATAAGGCTAGTAGCAGCATGATGAGTGGATTTAGGTACGACGACTCTAAGTGAAATAAGTCACACAGAAAAGGACACTTCTCATAAGGTATCACTGATAGAGGGAATGTAAATACCGTTACACTTGAACTGAATTACAAAACAGAACAGAGTCACACATGCAGAAAACACACTATGGCTGCTTAACGGGAAAGGTGAGGTGGGGTGATACATAAAACAAGGGTTTCAAATTAGCTCAGATACCGTTCCATAAAACCAATATGTTATAGACAAGACCTACTCCTTGCTCAGAGAACTGGACTCAACACGCCCTATTCACCGCACAAGAATATATCTGACTAGTAATAATCTTAAAACCTATGTATTGATATCTCTCTGTTAGTGTGTCAAGTGGGTGTAAAGCGGCATAAACACAGCAGTGAAAAGCAGCTAAACCCCATTATAAAAATAAATTACTTTGAAAAACCCGTGAAACAAAGACAGTGAAAGAGAGAGAAATTCTTACACAATGCGTTCAGGGGCTGTGATGCAACCTGGATTGACCATATCTAGACCCACAGCTGGATGAGACATAAGGGTGGACACTGTTGCGGCTGAGAGGTTTGGTGAGGTTGGGTGAGCAAACGCAGACCCTTTAAAGTAATACTGCGTGGTACCCATCGCATGGGTCCCAAATCGCCAGGTTCAAGGGCATCTTCCTACATCGAAAACATGCATGAGATACCCAGAAGATGGTACACCGTGTGATGGGGAAAGGTTTCTAAAACGCAACTCATTTCTCATTTGCTTGTGCCCGGGTTCGCCATTCCAGCCACTTTACTAGCAATCTCCCTCCTTGGAGCATCAGCACCTTTAACCTCCTGTTCCGTACAGGTTGCAATTTGTACTGAGGATGAACGGGAAGACGTGGAACCAATGAAAGACTAGCTCTTGGTGTTGGGACAGGCACAGGTCACTCTATTTTCCCATCAGGAAGAAGAATTAACCACAGGCTCAGCCTGCCCCCCGGAACCAGAACAGGGCCTGAAGCCATCCTGCGCTTTTGCGGCCAGCTCCCTAAAAAGCGAGTTGTAAAATGGAGGTTCAGGGCACTGCAATTCACAAACCTGCAGAGTTATAAATGATAACTCTCATCCACAAATATATTGAGGGAAGGCAAAGAAGAGGATTTGAAATCAAGGCAGAATTGCAGGAAACAGATTTCATGAGGTAGATTCGAATCGCCTTTAAAGCACATGAAAAGCGGCAAAACGTTGACAATGATGCCCTTGGCCAAAAAGGGCGTATGCGTTTTTTCCTGAATATATTCAGGAAAAAACGCATACGCCCTTTTTGGCCAACCAAGCAACCTGGAAAGGCAAATCAGCGCTACAAAGATGTCTCGCTTCCCATCGGTCAAAAGGGCCATGCTGAAAAAAGTGTCAAAACCATAAATGCAGGACAGGCCATGGAGAAATGGGAGCCTTGCTACACTGATGGGCGGGATGTAAATTGTCAACAGCCACTCTGGAGAAGTGTACGGTGAGTCCTGAAACGTCTAAAAAGCAAAGCTTAGAGAGCATAGGGCACTTCCACTCATGGGGGTATAAATTGGGAAAATGAAAAATCAGCAAGACACAAGCACCCCAAAGTTTAGGGCTGCTCTGTTGACAAGGACCTCCACTTCATTCCACCTTCAATATCCCAGGAAAGAGAAAAATGGATAAAGAAGTTGTGGTCCTTATGTACAATGGAATATCACTCAGCCGTGAAATCAATGTCATAAGGCTAGTAGCAGCATGATGAGTGGATTTAGGTACGACGACTCTAAGTGAAATAAGTCACACAGAAAAGGGCACTTCTCATAAGGTATCACTTATAGAGGGAATGTAAAAACCGTTACACTTGAACTGAATTACAAAACAGAACAGAGTCACACATGCAGAAAACACACTATGGCTGCTTAACGGGAAAGGTGAGGTGGGGTGATACATAAAACAAGGGTTTCAAATTAGCTCAGATACCGTTCCATAAACCCAATATGTAATAGACAAGACCTACTCCTTGCTCAGAGAACTGGACTCAACACGCCCTATTCACCGCACAAGAATATATCTGACTAGTAATAATCTTAAAACCTATGTATTGATATCTCTGTGTTAGTGTGCCAAGTGGGTAAAAAGCGGCATAAACACAGCAGTGAAAAGCAGCTAAACCCCATTATAAAAATAAATTACTTTGAAAAACCCATGAAACAAAGACAGTGAAAGAGAGAGAAATTTTTACACAATGCGTTCAGGGGCTGTGATGCAACCTGGATTGACCATATCTAGACCCACAGCTGGATGAGACATAAGGGTGGACACTGTTGCGGCTGAGAAGTTTGGTGAGGTTGGGTGAGCAAACGCAGACCCTTTAAAGTAATACTGCGTGGTACCCATCGCATGGGTCCCAAATCTCCAGGTTCAAGGGCATCTTCCTACATCGAAAACATGCATGAGATACCCAGAAGATGGTACACCGTGTGATGGGGAAAGGTTTCTAAAACGCACCTCATTTCTCATCTGCTTGTGCCCGGGTTCGCCATTCCAGCCACTTTACTAGCAATCTCCCTCCTTGGAGCATCAGCACCTTTAACCTCCTGTTCCGTACAGGTTGCAATTTGTCCTGAGGATGAACGGGAAGACGTGGAACCAACGAGAGACTAGCTCTTGGTGTTGGGACAGGCACAGGTCACTCTATTTTCCCATCAGGAAGAAGAATTAACCACAGGATCAGCCTGCCCCCCGGAACCAGAACCGGGCCTGAAGCCATCCTGCGCTTTTGCGGCCAGCTCCCGAAAAAGCGAGTTGTAAAATGGAGGTTCAGGGCACTGCAATTCACAAACCTGCAGAGTTATAAATGATAACTCTCATCCACAAATATATTGAGGGAAGGCAAAGAAGAGGATTTGAAATCAAGGCAGAATTGCAGGAAACAGATTTCAGGAGGTAGATTCGAATCGCCTTTAAATCACATGAAAAGCAGAAAATCGTTGACAATGATGCCCTTGGCCAAAAAGGGCGTATGCGTTTTTTCCTGAATATATTCAGGAAAAAACGCATACGCCCTTTTTGGCCAACCAAGCAACCTGGAAAGGCAAATCAGCGCTACAAACAAGTCTCGCTTCCCATCGGTCAAAAGGGCCATGCTGAAAAAAATGTCAAAACCAGAAATGCAGGACAGGCCATGGAGAAATGGGAGCCTTCCTATACTGATGGGCGGGATGTAAATTGCCAACAGCCACTCTGCAGAAGTGTACGGTGTGTCCTGAAACATCTAAAAAACACAGCTTAGAGAGCATAGGGCACTTCCACTCATGGGGGTATAAATTGGGAAAATGAAAAATCAGCAAGACACAAGCACCCCAAAGTTTAGGGCTGCTCTGTTGACAAGGACCTCCACTTCATTCCACCTTCAATATCCCAGGAAAGAGAAAAATGGATAAAGAAGTTGTGGTCCTTATGTACAATGGAATATCACTCAGCCATGAAATCAATGTCATAAGGCTAGTAGCAGCATGATGAGTGGATTTAGGTACGACGATTCTAAGTGAAATAAGTCACACAGAAAAGGACACTTCTCATAAGGTATCACTTATAGAGGGAATGTAAAAACCGTTACACTTGAACTGAATCAGAAAACAGAACAGAGTCACACATGCAGAAAACACACTATGGCTGCTTAACGGGAAAGGTGAGGTGGGGTGATACATAAAACAAAGGTTTCAAATTAGCTCAGATACCGTTCCATAAACCCAATATGTAATAGACAAGACCTACTCCTTGCTCAGAGGACTGGACTCAACACGCCCTATTCACCGCACAAGAATATATCTGACTAGTAATAATCTTAAAACCTATGTATTGATATCTCTCTGTTAGTGTGTCAAGTGGGTGTAAAGCGGCATAAACACAGCAGTGAAAAGCAGCTAAACCCCATTATAAAAATAAATTACTTTGAAAAACCCGTGAAACAAAGACAGTGAAAGAGAGCGAAATTCTTACACAATGTGTTCAGGGGCTGTGATGCAACCTGGATTGACCATATCTAGACCCACAGCTGGATGAGACATAAGGGTGGACACTCTTGGGGCTGAGAGGTTTGGTGAGGTTTGGTGAGCAAACGCAGACCCTTTAAAGTAATACTGCATGGTACCCATCGCATGGGTTACAAATCTCCAGGTTCAAGGGCATCTTCCTACATCGAAAACATGCATGAGAAACCCAGAAGATGGTACACCGTGTGATGGGGAAAGGTTTCTAAAACGCACCTCATTTCTCATTTGCTTGTGCCCGGGTTCGCCATTCCAGCCACTTTACTAGCAATCTCCCTCCTTGGAGCATCAGCACCTTTAACCTCCTGTTCCGTACAGGTTGCAATTTGTACTGAGGATGAACGGGAAGACGTGGATCCAATGAAAGACTAGCTCTTGGTGTTGGGACAGGCACAGGTCACTCTATTTTCCCATCAGGAAGAAGAATTAACCACAGGCTCAGCCTGCCCCCCGGAACCAGAACAGGGCCTGAAGCCATCCTGCGCTTTTGCGGCCAGCTCCCTAAAAAGCGAGTTGTAAAATGGAGGTTCAGGGCACTGCAATTCACAAACCTGCAGAGTTATAAATGATAACTCTCATCCACAAATATATTGAGGGAAGGCAAAGAAGAGGATTTGAAATCAAGGCAGAATTGCAGGAAACAGATTTCAGGAGGTAGATTCGAATCGCCTTTAAAGCACATGAAAAGCGGCAAAACGTTGACAATGATGCCCTTGGCCAAAAAGGGCGTATGCGTTTTTTCCTGAATATATTCAGGAAAAAACGCATACGCCCTTTTTGGCCAACCAAGCAACCTGGAAAGGCAAATCAGCGCTACAAAGATGTCTCGCTTCCCATCGGTCAAAAGGGCCATGCTGAAAAAAGTGTCAAAACCAGAAATGCAGGACAGGCCATGGAGAAATGGGAGCCTTGCTACACTGATGGGCGGGATGTAAATTGTCAACAGCCACTCTGGAGAAGTGTACGGTGAGTCCTGAAACGTCTAAAAAGCAAAGCTTAGAGAGCATAGGGCACTTCCACTCATGGGGGTATAAATTGGGAAAATGAAAAATCAGCAAGACACAAGCACCCCAAAGTTTAGGGCTGCTCTGTTGACAAGGACCTCCACTTCATTCCACCTTCAATATCCCAGGAAAGAGAAAAATGGATAAAGAAGTTGTGGTCCTTATGTACAATGGAATATCACTCAGCCGTGAAATCAATGTCATAAGGCTAGTAGCAGCATGATGAGTGGATTTAGGTACGACGACTCTAAGTGAAATAAGTCACACAGAAAAGGACACTTCTCATAAGGTATCACTGATAGAGGGAATGTAAAAACCGTTACACTTGAACTGAATTACAAAACAGAACAGAGTCACACATGCAGAAAACACACTATGGCTGCTTAACGGGAAAGGTGAGGTGGGGTGATACATAAAACAAGGGTTTCAAATTAGCTCAGATACCGTTCCATAAAACCAATATGTAATAGACAAGACCTACTCCTTGCTCAGAGAACTGGACTCAACACGCCCTATTCACCGCACAAGAATATATCTGACTAGTAATAATCTTAAAACCTATGTATTGATATCTCTGTGTTAGTGTGTCAAGTGGGTGTAAAGCGGCATAAACACAGCAGTGAAAAGCAGCTAAACCCCATTATAAAAATAAATTACTTTGAAAAACCCGTGAAACAAAGACAGTGAAAGAGAGCGAAATTCTTACACAATGCGTTCAGGGGCTGTGATGCAACCTGGATTGACCATATCTAGACCCACAGCTGGATGAGACATAAGGGTGGACACTGTTGCGGCTGAGAGGTTTGGTGAGGTTGGGTGAGCAAACGCAGACCCTTTAAAGTAATACTGCGTGGTACCCATCGCATGGGTCCCAAATCTCCAGGTTCAAGGGCATCTTCCTACATCGAAAACATGCATGAGATACCCAGAAGATGGTACACCGTGTGATGGGGAAAGGTTTCTAAAACGCACCTCATTTCTCATTTGCTTGTGCCCGGGTTCGCCATTCCAGCCACTTTACTAGCAATCTCCCTCCTTGGAGCATCAGCACCTTTAACCTCCTGTTCCGTACAGGTTGCAATTTGTCCTGAGGATGAACGGGAAGACGTGGAACCAATGAAAGACTAGCTCTTGGTGTTGGGACAGGCACAGGTCACTCTATTTTCCCATCAGGAAGAAGAATTAACCACAGGCTCAGCCTGCCCCCCGGAACCAGAACAGGGGCTGAAGCCATCCTGCGCTTTTGCGGCCAGCTCCCTAAAAAGCGAGTTGTAAAATGGAGGTTCAGGGCACTGCAATTCACAAACCTGCAGAGTTATAAATGATAACTCTCATCCACAAATATATTGAGGGAAGGCAAAGAAGAGGATTTGAAATCAAGGCAGAATTGCAGGAAACAGATTTCAGGAGGTAGATTCGAATCGCCTTTAAAGCACATGAAAAGCGGCAAAACGTTGACAATGATGCCCTTGGCCAAAAAGGGCGTATGCGTTTTTTCCTGAATATATTCAGGAAAAAACGCATACGCCCTTTTTGGCCAACCAAGCAACCTGGAAAGGCAAATCAGCGCTACAAAGATGTCTCGCTTCCCATCGGTCAAAAGGGCCATGCTGAAAAAAGTGTCAAAACCAGAAATGCAGGACAGGCCATGGAGAAATGGGAGCCTTGCTACACTGATGGGCGGGATGTAAATTGTCAACAGCCACTCTGGAGAAGTGTACGGTGAGTCCTGAAACGTCTAAAAAGCAAAGCTTAGAGAGCATAGGGCACTTCCACTCATGGGGGTATAATTTGGGAAAATGAAAAATCAGCAAGACACAAGCACCCCAAAGTTTAGGGCTGCTCTGTTGACAAGGACCTCCACTTCATTCCACCTTCAATATCCCAGGAAAGAGAAAAATGGATAAAGAAGTTGTGGTCCTTATGTACAATGGAATATCACTCAGCCGTGAAATCAATGTCATAAGGCTAGTAGCAGCATGATGAGTGGATTTAGGTACGACGACTCTAAGTGAAATAAGTCACACAGAAAAGGACACTTCTCATAAGGTATCACTGATAGAGGGAATGTAAAAACCGTTACACTTGAACTGAATTACAAAACAGAACAGAGTCACACATGCAGAAAACACACTATGGCTGCTTAACGGGAAAGGTGAGGTGGGGTGATACATAAAACAAGGGTTTCAAATTAGCTCAGATACCGTTCCATAAACCCAATATGTAATAGACAAGACCTACTCCTTGCTCAGAGAACTGGACTCAACACGCCCTATTCACCGCACAAGAATATATCTGACTAGTAATAATCTTAAAACCTATGTATTGATATCTCTGTGTTAGTGTGTCAAGTGGGTAAAAAGCGGCATAAACACAGCAGTGAAAAGCAGCTAAACCCCATTATAAAAATAAATTACTTTGAAAAACCCATGAAACAAAGACAGTGAAAGAGAGAGAAATTTTTACACAATGCGTTCAGGGGCTGTGATGCAACCTGGATTGACCATATCTAGACCCACAGCTGGATGAGACATAAGGGTGGACACTGTTGCGGCTGAGAAGTTTGGTGAGGTTGGGTGAGCAAACGCAGACCCTTTAAAGTAATACTGCGTGGTACCCATCGCATGGGTCCCAAATCTCCAGGTTCAAGGGCATCTTCCTACATCGAAAACATGCATGAGATACCCAGAAGATGGTACACCGTGTGATGGGGAAAGGTTTCTAAAACGCACCTCATTTCTCATCTGCTTGTGCCCGGGTTCGCCATTCCAGCCACTTTACTAGCAATCTCCCTCCTTGGAGCATCAGCACCTTTAACCTCCTGTTCCGTACAGGTTGCAATTTGTCCTGAGGATGAACGGGAAGACGTGGAACCAACGAGAGACTAGCTCTTGGTGTTGGGACAGGCACAGGTCACTCTATTTTCCCATCAGGAAGAAGAATTAACCACAGGATCAGCCTGCCCCCCGGAACCAGAACCGGGCCTGAAGCCATCCTGCGCTTTTGCGGCCAGCTCCCGAAAAAGCGAGTTGTAAAATGGAGGTTCAGGGCACTGCAATTCACAAACCTGCAGAGTTATAAATGATAACTCTCATCCACAAATATATTGAGGGAAGGCAAAGAAGAGGATTTGAAATCAAGGCAGAATTGCAGGAAACAGATTTCAGGAGGTAGATTCGAATCGCCTTTAAATCACATGAAAAGCAGAAAATCGTTGACAATGATGCCCTTGGCCAAAAAGGGCGTATGCGTTTTTTCCTGAATATATTCAGGAAAAAACGCATACGCCCTTTTTGGCCAACCAAGCAACCTGGAAAGGCAAATCAGCGCTACAAACAAGTCTCGCTTCCCATCGGTCAAAAGGGCCATGCTGAAAAAAATGTCAAAACCAGAAATGCAGGACAGGCCATGGAGAAATGGGAGCCTTCCTATACTGATGGGCGGGATGTAAATTGCCAACAGCCACTCTGCAGAAGTGTACGGTGTGTCCTGAAACATCTAAAAAACACAGCTTAGAGAGCATAGGGCACTTCCACTCATGGGGGTATAAATTGGGAAAATGAAAAATCAGCAAGACACAAGCACCCCAAAGTTTAGGGCTGCTCTGTTGACAAGGACCTCCACTTCATTCCACCTTCAATATCCCAGGAAAGAGAAAAATGGATAAAGAAGTTGTGGTCCTTATGTACAATGGAATATCACTCAGCCATGAAATCAATGTCATAAGGCTAGTAGCAGCATGATGAGTGGATTTAGGTACGACGATTCTAAGTGAAATAAGTCACACAGAAAAGGACACTTCTCATAAGGTATCACTTATAGAGGGAATGTAAAAACCGTTACACTTGAACTGAATCAGAAAACAGAACAGAGTCACACATGCAGAAAACACACTATGGCTGCTTAACGGGAAAGGTGAGGTGGGGTGATACATAAAACAAAGGTTTCAAATTAGCTCAGATACCGTTCCATAAACCCAATATGTAATAGACAAGACCTACTCCTTGCTCAGAGGACTGGACTCAACACGCCCTATTCACCGCACAAGAATATATCTGACTAGTAATAATCTTAAAACCTATGTATTGATATCTCTCTGTTAGTGTGTCAAGTGGGTGTAAAGCGGCATAAACACAGCAGTGAAAAGCAGCTAAACCCCATTATAAAAATAAATTACTTTGAAAAACCCGTGAAACAAAGACAGTGAAAGAGAGCGAAATTCTTACACAATGCGTTCAGGGGCTGTGATGCAACCTGGATTGACCATATCTAGACCCACAGCTGGATGAGACCTAAGGGTGGACACTGTTGCGGCTGAGAGGTTTGGTGAGGTTGGGTGAGCAAACGCAGACCCTTTAAAGTAATACTGCGTGGTACCCATCGCATGGGTCCCAAATCTCCAGGTTCAAGGGCATCTTCCTACATCGAAAACATGCATGAGATACCCAGAAGATGGTACACCGTGTGATGGGGAAAGGTTTCTAAAACGCACCTCATTTCTCATTTGCTTGTGCCCGGGTTCGCCATTCCAGCCACTTTACTAGCAATCTCCCTCCTTGGAGCATCAGCACCTTTAACCTCCTGTTCCGTACAGGTTGCAATTTGTCCTGAGGATGAACGGGAAGACGTGGAACCAATGAAAGACTAGCTCTTGGTGTTGGGACAGGCACAGGTCACTCTATTTTCCCATCAGGAAGAAGAATTAACCACAGGCTCAGCCTGCCCCCCGGAACCAGAACAGGGGCTGAAGCCATCCTGCGCTTTTGCGGCCAGCTCCCTAAAAAGCGAGTTGTAAAATGGAGGTTCAGGGCACTGCAATTCACAAACCTGCAGAGTTATAAATGATAACTCTCATCCACAAATATATTGAGGGAAGGCAAAGAAGAGGATTTGAAATCAAGGCAGAATTGCAGGAAACAGATTTCAGGAGGTAGATTCGAATCGCCTTTAAAGCACATGAAAAGCGGCAAAACGTTGACAATGATGCCCTTGGCCAAAAAGGGCGTATGCGTTTTTTCCTGAATATATTCAGGAAAAAACGCATACGCCCTTTTTGGCCAACCAAGCAACCTGGAAAGGCAAATCAGCGCTACAAAGATGTCTCGCTTCCCATCGGTCAAAAGGGCCATGCTGAAAAAAGTGTCAAAACCAGAAATGCAGGACAGGCCATGGAGAAATGGGAGCCTTGCTACACTGATGGGCGGGATGTAAATTGTCAAGAGCCACTCTGGAGAAGTGTACGGTGAGTCCTGAAACGTCTAAAAAGCAAAGCTTAGAGAGCATAGGGCACTTCCACTCATGGGGGTATAAATTGGGAAAATGAAAAATCAGCAAGACACAAGCACCCCAAAGTTTAGGGCTGCTCTGTTGACAAGGACCTCCACTTCATTCCACCTTCAATATCCCAGGAAAGAGAAAAATGGATAAAGAAGTTGTGGTCCTTATGTACAATGGAATATCACTCAGCCGTGAAATCAATGTCATAAGGCTAGTAGCAGCATGATGAGTGGATTTAGGTACGACGACTCTAAGTGAAATAAGTCACACAGAAAAGGACACTTCTCATAAGGTATCACTTATAGAGGGAATGTAAAAACCGTTACACTTGAACTGAATTACAAAACAGAACAGAGTCACACATGCAGAAAACACACTATGGCTGCTTAACGGGAAAGGTGAGGTGGGGTGATACATAAAACAAGGGTTTCAAATTAGCTCAGATACCGTTCCATAAACCCAATATGTAATAGACAAGACCTACTCCTTGCTCAGAGAACTGGACTCAACACGCCCTATTCACCGCACAAGAATATATCTGACTAGTAATAATCTTAAAACCTATGTATTGATATCTCTGTGTTAGTGTGTCAAGTGGGTAAAAAGCGGCATAAACACAGCAGTGAAAAGCAGCTAAACCCCATTATAAAAATAAATTAATTTGAAAAACCCATGAAACAAAGACAGTGAAAGAGAGAGAAATTTTTACACAATGCGTTCAGGGGCTGTGATGCAACCTGGATTGACCATATCTAGACCCACAGCTGGATGAGACATAAGGGTGGACACTGTTGCGGCTGAGAAGTTTGGTGAGGTTGGGTGAGCAAACGCAGACCCTTTAAAGTAATACTGCGTGGTACCCATCGCATGGGTCCCAAATCTCCAGGTTCAAGGGCATCTTCCTACATCGAAAACATGCATGAGATACCCAGAAGATGGTACACCGTGTGATGGGGAAAGGTTTCTAAAACGCACCTCATTTCTCATCTGCTTGTGCCCGGGTTCGCCATTCCAGCCACTTTACTAGCAATCTCCCTCCTTGGAGCATCAGCACCTTTAACCTCCTGTTCCGTACAGGTTGCAATTTGTCCTGAGGATGAACGGGAAGACGTGGAACCAACGAGAGACTAGCTCTTGGTGTTGGGACAGGCACAGGTCACTCTATTTTCCCATCAGGAAGAAGAATTAACCACAGGATCAGCCTGCCCCCCGGAACCAGAACCGGGCCTGAAGCCATCCTGCGCTTTTGCGGCCAGCTCCCGAAAAAGCGAGTTGTAAAATGGAGGTTCAGGGCACTGCAATTCACAAACCTGCAGAGTTATAAATGATAACTCTCGTCCACAAATATATTGAGGGAAGGCAAAGAAGAGGATTTGAAATCAAGGCAGAATTGCAGGAAACAGATTTCAGGAGGTAGATTCGAATCGCCTTTAAATCACATGAAAAGCAGAAAATCGTTGACAATGATGCCCTTGGCCAAAAAGGGCGTATGCGTTTTTTCCTGAATATATTCAGGAAAAAACGCATACGCCCTTTTTGGCCAACCAAGCAACCTGGAAAGGCAAATCAGCGCTACAAACAAGTCTCGCTTCCCATCGGTCAAAAGGGCCATGCTGAAAAAAATGTCAAAACCAGAAATGCAGGACAGGCCATGGAGAAATGGGAGCCTTCCTATACTGATGGGCGGGATGTAAATTGCCAACAGCCACTCTGCAGAAGTGTACGGTGTGTCCTGAAACATCTAAAAAACACAGCTTAGAGAGCATAGGGCACTTCCACTCATGGGGGTATAAATTGGGAAAATGAAAAATCAGCAAGACACAAGCACCCCAAAGTTTAGGGCTGCTCTGTTGACAAGGACCTCCACTTCATTCCACCTTCAATATCCCAGGAAAGAGAAAAATGGATAAAGAAGTTGTGGTCCTTATGTACAATGGAATATCACTCAGCCATGAAATCAATGTCATAAGGCTAGTAGCAGCATGATGAGTGGATTTAGGTACGACGATTCTAAGTGAAATAAGTCACACAGAAAAGGACACTTCTCATAAGGTATCACTTATAGAGGGAATGTAAAAACCGTTACACTTGAACTGAATCAGAAAACAGAACAGAGTCACACATGCAGAAAACACACTATGGCTGCTTAACGGGAAAGGTGAGGTGGGGTGATACATAAAACAAAGGTTTCAAATTAGCTCAGATACCGTTCCATAAACCCAATATGTAATAGACAAGACCTACTCCTTGCTCAGAGAACTGGACTCAACACGCCCTATTCACCGCACAAGAATATATCTGACTAGTAATAATCTTAAAACCTATGTATTGATATCTCTCTGTTAGTGTGTCAAGTGGGTGTAAAGCGGCATAAACACAGCAGTGAAAAGCAGCTAAACCCCATTATAAAAATAAATTACTTTGAAAAACCCGTGAAACAAAGACAGTGAAAGAGAGCGAAATTCTTACACAATGCGTTCAGGGGCTGTGATGCAACCTGGATTGACCATATCTAGACCCACAGCTGGATGAGACATAAGGGTGGACACTCTTGGGGCTGAGAGGTTTGGTGAGGTTTGGTGAGCAAACGCAGACCCTTTAAAGTAATACTGCATGGTACCCATCGCATGGGTTACAAATCTCCAGGTTCAAGGGCATCTTCCTACATCGAAAACATGCATGAGAAACCCAGAAGATGGTACACCGTGTGATGGGGAAAGGTTTCTAAAACGCACCTCATTTCTCATTTGCTTGTGCCCGGGTTCGCCATTCCAGCCACTTTACTAGCAATCTCCCTCCTTGGAGCATCAGCACCTTTAACCTCCTGTTCCGTACAGGTTGCAATTTATACTGAGGATGAACGGGAAGACGTGGATCCAATGAAAGACTAGCTCTTGGTGTTGGGACAGGCACAGGTCACTCTATTTTCCCATCAGGAAGAAGAATTAACCACAGGCTCAGCCTGCCCCCCGGAACCAGAACAGGGCCTGAAGCCATCCTGCGCTTTTGCGGCCAGCTCCCTAAAAAGCGAGTTGTAAAATGGAGGTTCAGGGCACTGCAATTCACAAACCTGCAGAGTTATAAATGATAACTCTCATCCACAAATATATTGAGGGAAGGCAAAGAAGAGGATTTGAAATCAAGGCAGAATTGCAGGAAACAGATTTCAGGAGGTAGATTCGAATCGCCTTTAAAGCACATGAAAAGCGGCAAAACGTTGACAATGATGCCCTTGGCCAAAAAGGGCGTATGCGTTTTTTCCTGAATATATTCAGGAAAAAACGCATACGCCCTTTTTGGCCAACCAAGCAACCTGGAAAGGCAAATCAGCGCTACAAAGATGTCTCGCTTCCCATCGGTCAAAAGGGCCATGCTGAAAAAAGTGTCAAAACCAGAAATGCAGGACAGGCCATGGAGAAATGGGAGCCTTGCTACACTGATGGGCGGGATGTAAATTGTCAACAGCCACTCTGCAGAAGTGTACGGTGAGTCCTGAAACGTCTAAAAAGCAAAGCTTAGAGAGCATAGGGCACTTCCACTCATGGGGGTATAAATTGGGAAAATGAAAAATCAGCAAGACACAAGCACCCCAAAGTTTAGGGCTGCTCTGTTGACAAGGACCTCCACTTCATTCCACCTTCAATATCCCAGGAAAGAGAAAAATGGATAAAGAAGTTGTGGTCCTTATGTACAATGGAATATCACTCAGCCGTGAAATCAATGTCATAAGGCTAGTAGCAGCATGATGAGTGGATTTAGGTACGACGACTCTAAGTGAAATAAGTCACACAGAAAAGGACACTTCTCATAAGGTATCACTGATAGAGGGAATGTAAATACCGTTACACTTGAACTGAATTACAAAACAGAACAGAGTCACACATGCAGAAAACACACTATGGCTGCTTAACGGGAAAGGTGAGGTGGGGTGATACATAAAACAAGGGTTTCAAATTAGCTCAGATACCGTTCCATAAAACCAATATGTAATAGACAAGACCTACTCCTTGCTCAGAGAACTGGACTCAACACGCCCTATTCACCGCACAAGAATATATCTGACTAGTAATAATCTTAAAACCTATGTATTGATATCTCTCTGTTAGTGTGTCAAGTGGGTGTAAAGCGGCATAAACACAGCAGTGAAAAGCAGCTAAACCCCATTATAAAAATAAATTACTTTGAAAAACCCGTGAAACAAAGACAGTGAAAGAGAGAGAAATTCTTACACAATGCGTTCAGGGGCTGTGATGCAACCTGGATTGACCATATCTAGACCCACAGCTGGATGAGACCTAAGGGTGGACACTGTTGCGGCTGAGAGGTTTGGTGAGGTTGGGTGAGCAAACGCAGACCCTTTAAAGTAATACTGCGTGGTACCCATCGCATGGGTCCCAAATCGCCAGGTTCAAGGGCATCTTCCTACATCGAAAACATGCATGAGATACCCAGAAGATGGTACACCGTGTGATGGGGAAAGGTTTCTAAAACGCACCTCATTTCTCATTTGCTTGTGCCCGGGTTCGCCATTCCAGCCACTTTACTAGCAATCTCCCTCCTTGGAGCATCAGCACCTTTAACCTCCTGTTCCGTACAGGTTGCAATTTGTACTGAGGATGAACGGGAAGACGTGGAACCAATGAAAGACTAGCTCTTGGTGTTGGGACAGGCACAGGTCACTCTATTTTCCCATCAGGAAGAAGAATTAACCACAGGCTCAGCCTGCCCCACGGAACCAGAACAGGGGCTGAAGCCATCCTGCGATTTTGCTGCCAGCTCCCTAAAAAGCGAGTTGTAAAATGGAGGTTCAGGGCACTGCAATTCACAAACCTGCAGAGTTATAAATGATAACTCTCATCCACAAATATATTGAGGGAAGGCAAAGAAGAGGATTTGAAATCAAGGCAGAATTGCAGGAAACAGATTTCAGGAGGTAGATTCGAATCGCCTTTAAAGCACATGAAAAGCGGCAAAACGTTGACAATGATGCCCTTGGCCAAAAAGGGCGTATGCGTTTTTTCCTGAATATATTCAGGAAAAAACGCATACGCCCTTTTTGGCCAACCAAGCAACCTGGAAAGGCAAATCAGCGCTACAAAGATGTCTCGCTTCCCATCGGTCAAAAGGGCCATGCTGAAAAAAGTGTCAAAACCAGAAATGCAGGACAGGCCATGGAGAAATGGGAGCCTTGCTACACTGATGGGCGGGATGTAAATTGTCAACAGCCACTCTGCAGAAGTGTACGGTGAGTCCTGAAACGTCTAAAAAGCAAAGCTTAGAGAGCATAGGGCACTTCCACTCATGGGGGTATAAATTGGGAAAATGAAAAATCAGCAAGACACAAGCACCCCAAAGTTTAGGGCTGCTCTGTTGACAAGGACCTCCACTTCATTCCACCTTCAATATCCCAGGAAAGAGAAAAATGGATAAAGAAGTTGTGGTCCTTATGTACAATGGAATATCACTCAGCCGTGAAATCAATGTCATAAGGCTAGTAGCAGCATGATGAGTGGATTTAGGTACGACGACTCTAAGTGAAATAAGTCACACAGAAAAGGGCACTTCTCATAAGGTATCACTTATAGAGGGAATGTAAAAACCGTTACACTTGAACTGAATTACAAAACAGAACAGAGTCACACATGCAGAAAACACACTATGGCTGCTTAACGGGAAAGGTGAGGTGGGGTGATACATAAAACAAGGGTTTCAAATTAGCTCAGATACCGTTCCATAAACCCAATATGTAATAGACAAGACCTACTCCTTGCTCAGAGAACTGGACTCAACACGCCCTATTCACCGCACAAGAATATATCTGACTAGTAATAATCTTAAAACCTATGTATTGATATCTCTGTGTTAGTGTGTCAAGTGGGTAAAAAGCGGCATAAACACAGCAGTGAAAAGCAGCTAAACCCCATTATAAAAATAAATTACTTTGAAAAACCCATGAAACAAAGACAGTGAAAGAGAGAGAAATTTTTACACAATGCGTTCAGGGGCTGTGATGCAACCTGGATTGACCATATCTAGACCCACAGCTGGATGAGACATAAGGGTGGACACTGTTGCGGCTGAAAAGTTTGGTGAGGTTGGGTGAGCAAACGCAGACCCTTTAAAGCAATACTGCGTGGTACCCATCGCATGGGTCCCAAATCTCCAGGTTCAAGGGCATCTTCCTACATCGAAAACATGCATGAGATACCCAGAAGATGGTACACCGTGTGATGGGGAAAGGTTTCTAAAACGCACCTCATTTCTCATCTGCTTGTGCCCGGGTTCGCCATTCCAGCCACTTTACTAGCAATCTCCCTCCTTGGAGCATCAGCACCTTTAACCTCCTGTTCCGTACAGGTTGCAATTTGTCCTGAGGATGAACGGGAAGACGTGGAACCAACGAGAGACTAGCTCTTGGTGTTGGGACAGGCACAGGTCACTCTATTTTCCCATCAGGAAGAAGAATTAACCACAGGATCAGCCTGCCCCCCGGAACCAGAACCGGGCCTGAAGCCATCCTGCGCTTTTGCGGCCAGCTCCCGAAAAAGCGAGTTGTAAAATGGAGGTTCAGGGCACTGCAATTCACAAACCTGCAGAGTTATAAATGATAACTCTCGTCCACAAATATATTGAGGGAAGGCAAAGAAGAGGATTTGAAATCAAGGCAGAATTGCAGGAAACAGATTTCAGGAGGTAGATTCGAATCGCCTTTAAATCACATGAAAAGCAGAAAATCGTTGACAATGATGCCCTTGGCCAAAAAGGGCGTATGCGTTTTTTCCTGAATATATTCAGGAAAAAACGCATACGCCCTTTTTGGCCAACCAAGCAACCTGGAAAGGCAAATCAGCGCTACAAAGATGTCTCGCTTCCCATCGGTCAAAAGGGCCATGCTGAAAAAAGTGTCAAAACCAGAAATGCAGGACAGGCCATGGAGAAATGGGAGCCTTGCTACACTGATGGGCGGGATGTAAATTGTCAACAGCCACTCTGCAGAAGTGTACGGTGAGTCCTGAAACGTCTAAAAAGCAAAGCTTAGAGAGCATAGGGCACTTCCACTCATGGGGGTATAAATTGGGAAAATGAAAAATCAGCAAGACACAAGCACCCCAAAGTTTAGGGCTGCTCTGTTGACAAGGACCTCCACTTCATTCCACCTTCAATATCCCAGGAAAGAGAAAAATGGATAAAGAAGTTGTGGTCCTTATGTACAATGGAATATCACTCAGCCGTGAAATCAATGTCATAAGGCTAGTAGCAGCATGATGAGTGGATTTAGGTACGACGACTCTAAGTGAAATAAGTCACACAGAAAAGGACACTTCTCATAAGGTATCACTGATAGAGGGAATGTAAAAACCGTTACACTTGAACTGAATTACAAAACAGAACAGAGTCACACATGCAGAAAACACACTATGGCTGCTTAACGGGAAAGGTGAGGTGGGGTGATACATAAAACAAGGGTTTCAAATTAGCTCAGATACCGTTCCATAAAACCAATATGTAATAGACAAGACCTACTCCTTGCTCAGAGAACTGGACTCAACACGCCCTATTCACCGCACAAGAATATATCTGACTAGTAATAATCTTAAAACCTATGTATTGATATCTCTCTGTTAGTGTGTCAAGTGGGTGTAAAGCGGCATAAACACAGCAGTGAAAAGCAGCTAAACCCCATTATAAAAATAAATTACTTTGAAAAACCCGTGAAACAAAGACAGTGAAAGAGAGCGAAATTCTTACACAATGCGTTCAGGGGCTGTGATGCAACCTGGATTGACCATATCTAGACCCACAGCTGGATGAGACATAAGGGTGGACACTGTTGCGGCTGAGAAGTTTGGTGAGGTTGGGTGAGCAAACGCAGACCCTTTAAAGTAATACTGCGTGGTACCCATCGCATGGGTCCCAAATCTCCAGGTTCAAGGGCATCTTCCTACATCGAAAACATGCATGAGATACCCAGAAGATGGTACACCGTGTGATGGGGAAAGGTTTCTAAAACGCACCTCATTTCTCATCTGCTTGTGCCCGGGTTCGCCATTCCAGCCACTTTACTAGCAATCTCCCTCCTTGGAGCATCAGCACCTTTAACCTCCTGTTCCGTACAGGTTGCAATTTGTACTGAGGATGAACGGGAAGACGTGGAACCAATGAAAGACTAGCTCTTGGTGTTGGGACAGGCACAGGTCACTCTATTTTCCCATCAGGAAGAAGAATTAACCACAGGCTCAGCCTGCCCCCCGGAACCAGAACAGGGGCTGAAGCCATCCTGCGCTTTTGCGGCCAGCTCCCTAAAAAGCGAGTTGTAAAATGGAGGTTCAGGGCACTGCAATTCACAAACCTGCAGAGTTAAAAATGATAACTCTCATCCACAAATATATTGAGGGAAGGCAAAGAAGAGGATTTGAAATCAAGGCAGAATTGCAGGAAACAGATTTCAGGAGGTAGATTCGAATCGCCTTTAAAGCACATGAAAAGCGGCAAAACGTTGACAATGATGCCCTTGGCCAGAAAGGGCGTATGCGTTTTTTCCTGAATATATTCAGGAAAAAACGCATACGCCCTTTTTGGCCAACCAAGCAACCTGGAAAGGCAAATCAGCGCTACAAAGAAGTCTCGCTTCCCATCGGTCAAAAGGGCCATGCTGAAAAAAGTGTCAAAACCAGAAATGCAGGACAGGCCATGGAGAAATGGGAGCCTTGCTACACTGATGGGCGGGATGTAAATTGTCAACAGCCACTCTGGAGAAGTGTACGGTGAGTCCTGAAACGTCTAAAAAGCAAAGCTTAGAGAGCATAGGGCACTTCCACTCATGGGGGTATAAATTGGGAAAATGAAAAATCAGCAAGACACAAGCACCCCAAAGTTTAGGGCTGCTCTGTTGACAAGGACCTCCACTTCATTCCACCTTCAATATCCCAGGAAAGAGAAAAATGGATAAAGAAGTTGTGGTCCTTAAGTACAATGGAATATCACTCAGCCATGAAATCAATGTCATAAGGCTAGTAGCAGCATGATGAGTGGATTTAGGTACGACGATTCTAAGTGAAATAAGTCACAGAGAAAAGGACACTTCTCATAAGGTATCACTGATAGAGGGAATGTAAAAACCGTTACACTTGAACTGAATTACAAAACAGAACAGAGTCACACATGCAGAAAACACACTATGGCTGCTTAACGGGAAAGGTGAGGTGGGGTGATACATAAAACAAGGGTTTCAAATTAGCTCAGATACCGTTCCATAAAACCAATATGTAATAGACAAGACCTACTCCTTGCTCAGAGAACTGGACTCAACACGCCCTATTCACCGCACAAGAATATATCTGACTAGTAATAATCTTAAAACCTATGTATTGATATCTCTCTGTTAGTGTGTCAAGTGGGTGTAAAGCGGCATAAACACAGCAGTGAAAAGCAGCTAAACCCCATTATAAAAATAAATTACTTTGAAAAACCCGTGAAACAAAGACAGTGAAAGAGAGCGAAATTCTTACACAATGCGTTCAGGGGCTGTGATGCAACCTGGATTGACCATATCTAGACCCACAGCTGGATGAGACCTAAGGGTGGACACTGTTGCGGCTGAGAGGTTTGGTGAGGTTGGGTGAGCAAACGCAGACCCTTTAAAGTAATACTGCGTGGTACCCATCGCATGGGTCCCAAATCTCCAGGTTCAAGGGCATCTTCCTACATCGAAAACATGCATGAGATACCCAGAAGATGGTACACCGTGTGATGGGGAAAGGTTTCTAAAACGCAACTCATTTCTCATTTGCTTGTGCCCGGGTTCGCCATTCCAGCCACTTTACTAGCAATCTCCCTCCTTGGAGCATCAGCACCTTTAACCTCCTGTTCCGTACAGGTTGCAATTTGTACTGAGGATGAACGGGAAGACGTGGAACCAATGAAAGACTAGCTCTTGGTGTTGGGACAGGCACAGGTCACTCTATTTTCCCATCAGGAAGAAGAATTAACCACAGGCTCAGCCTGCCCCCCGGAACCAGAACAGGGGCTGAAGCCATCCTGCGCTTTTGCGGCCAGCTCCCTAAAAAGCGAGTTGTAAAATGGAGGTTCAGGGCACTGCAATTCACAAACCTGCAGAGTTATAAATGATAACTCTCATCCACAAATATATTGAGGGAAGGCAAAGAAGAGGATTTGAAATCAAGGCAGAATTGCAGGAAACAGATTTCAGGAGGTAGATTCGAATCGCCTTTAAAGCACATGAAAAGCGGCAAAACGTTGACAATGATGCCCTTGGCCAGAAAGGGCGTATGCGTTTTTTCCTGAATATATTCAGGAAAAAACGCATACGCCCTTTTTGGCCAACCAAGCAACCTGGAAAGGCAAATCAGCGCTACAAAGATGTCTCGCTTCCCATTGGTCAAAAGGGCCATGCTGAAAAAAGTGTCAAAACCAGAAATGCAGGACAGGCCATGGAGAAATGGGAGCCTTGCTACACTGATGGGCGGGATGTAAATTGTCAACAGCCACTCTGGAGAAGTGTACGGTGAGTCCTGAAACGTCTAAAAAGCAAAGCTTAGAGAGCATAGGGCACTTCCACTCATGGGGGTATAAATTGGGAAAATGAAAAATCAGCAAGACACAAGCACCCCAAAGTTTAGGGCTGCTCTGTTGACAAGGACCTCCACTTCATTCCACCTTCAATATCCCAGGAAAGAGAAAAATGGATAAAGAAGTTGTGGTCCTTATGTACAATGGAATATCACTCAGCCGTGAAATCAATGTCATAAGGCTAGTAGCAGCATGATGAGTGGATTTAGGTACGACGACTCTAAGTGAAATAAGTCACACAGCAAAGGACACTTCTCATAAGGTATCACTTATAGAGGGAATGTAAAAACCGTTACACTTGAACTGAATTACAAAACAGAACAGAGTCACACATGCAGAAAACACACTATGGCTGCTTAACGGGAAAGGTGAGGTGGGGTGATACATAAAACAAGGGTTTCAAATTAGCTCAGATACCGTTCCATAAAACCAATATGTAATAGACAAGACCTACTCCTTGCTCAGAGAACTGGACTCAACACGCCCTATTCACCGCACAAGAATATATCTGACTAGTAATAATCTTAAAACCTATGTATTGATATCTCTCTGTTAGTGTGTCAAGTGGGTGTAAAGCGGCATAAACACAGCAGTGAAAAGCAGCTAAACCCCATTATAAAAATAAATTACTTTGAAAACCCCGTGAAACAAAGACAGTGAAAGAGAGCGAAATTCTTACACAATGCGTTCAGGGGCTGTGATGCAACCTGGATTGACCATATCTAGACCCACAGCTGGATGAGACCTAAGGGTGGACACTGTTGCGGCTGAGAGGTTTGGTGAGGTTGGGTGAGCAAACGCAGACCCTTTAAAGTAATACTGCGTGGTACCCATCGCATGGGTCCCAAATCTCCAGGTTCAAGGGCATCTTCCTACATCGAAAACATGCATGAGATACCCAGAAGATGGTACACCGTGTGATGGGGAAAGGTTTCTAAAACGCACCTCATTTCTCATCTGCTTGTGCCCGGGTTCGCCATTCCAGCCACTTTACTAGCAATCTCCCTCCTTGGAGCATCAGCACCTTTAACCTCCTGTTCCGTACAGGTTGCAATTTGTCCTGAGGATGAACGGGAAGACGTGGAACCAACGAGAGACTAGCTCTTGGTGTTGGGACAGGCACAGGTCACTCTATTTTCCCATCAGGAAGAAGAATTAACCACAGGATCAGCCTGCCCCCCGGAACCAGAACCGGGCCTGAAGCCATCCTGCGCTTTTGCGGCCAGCTCCCGAAAAAGCGAGTTGTAAAATGGAGGTTCAGGGCACTGCAATTCACAAACCTGCAGAGTTATAAATGATAACTCTCATCCACAAATATATTGAGGGAAGGCAAAGAAGAGGATTTGAAATCAAGGCAGAATTGCAGGAAACAGATTTCAGGAGGTAGATTCGAATCGCCTTTAAATCACATGAAAAGCAGAAAATCGTTGACAATGATGCCCTTGGCCAAAAAGGGCGTATGCGTTTTTTCCTGAATATATTCAGGAAAAAACGCATACGCCCTTTTTGGCCAACCAAGCAACCTGGAAAGGCAAATCAGCGCTACAAACAAGTCTCGCTTCCCATCGGTCAAAAGGGCCATGCTGAAAAAAATGTCAAAACCAGAAATGCAGGACAGGCCATGGAGAAATGGGAGCCTTCCTATACTGATGGGCGGGATGTAAATTGCCAACAGCCACTCTGCAGAAGTGTACGGTGTGTCCTGAAACATCTAAAAAACACAGCTTAGAGAGCATAGGGCACTTCCACTCATGGGGGTATAAATTGGGAAAATGAAAAATCAGCAAGACACAAGCACCCCAAAGTTTAGGGCTGCTCTGTTGACAAGGACCTCCACTTCATTCCACCTTCAATATCCCAGGAAAGAGAAAAATGGATAAAGAAGTTGTGGTCCTTATGTACAATGGAATATCACTCAGCCATGAAATCAATGTCATAAGGCTAGTAGCAGCATGATGAGTGGATTTAGGTACGACGATTCTAAGTGAAATAAGTCACACAGAAAAGGACACTTCTCATAAGGTATCACTTATAGAGGGAATGTAAAAACCGTTACACTTGAACTGAATCAGAAAACAGAACAGAGTCACACATGCAGAAAACACACTATGGCTGCTTAACGGGAAAGGTGAGGTGGGGTGATACATAAAACAAAGGTTTCAAATTAGCTCAGATACCGTTCCATAAACCCAATATGTAATAGACAAGACCTACTCCTTGCTCAGAGGACTGGACTCAACACGCCCTATTCACCGCACAAGAATATATCTGACTAGTAATAATCTTAAAACCTATGTATTGATATCTCTCTGTTAGTGTGTCAAGTGGGTGTAAAGCGGCATAAACACAGCAGTGAAAAGCAGCTAAACCCCATTATAAAAATAAATTACTTTGAAAAACCCGTGAAACAAAGACAGTGAAAGAGAGCGAAATTCTTACACAATGCGTTCAGGGGCTGTGATGCAACCTGGATTGACCATATCTAGACCCACAGCTGGATGAGACCTAAGGGTGGACACTGTTGCGGCTGAGAGGTTTGGTGAGGTTGGGTGAGCAAACGCAGACCCTTTAAAGTAATACTGCGTGGTACCCATCGCATGGGTCCCAAATCTCCAGGTTCAAGGGCATCTTCCTACATCGAAAACATGCATGAGATACCCAGAAGATGGTACACCGTGTGATGGGGAAAGGTTTCTAAAACGCACCTCATTTCTCATTTGCTTGTGCCCGGGTTCGCCATTCCAGCCACTTTACTAGCAATCTCCCTCCTTGGAGCATCAGCACCTTTAACCTCCTGTTCCGTACAGGTTGCAATTTGTCCTGAGGATGAACGGGAAGACGTGGAACCAATGAAAGACTAGCTCTTGGTGTTGGGACAGGCACAGGTCACTCTATTTTCCCATCAGGAAGAAGAATTAACCACAGGCTCAGCCTGCCCCCCGGAACCAGAACAGGGGCTGAAGCCATCCTGCGCTTTTGCGGCCAGCTCCCTAAAAAGCGAGTTGTAAAATGGAGGTTCAGGGCACTGCAATTCACAAACCTGCAGAGTTATAAATGATAACTCTCATCCACAAATATATTGAGGGAAGGCAAAGAAGAGGATTTGAAATCAAGGCAGAATTGCAGGAAACAGATTTCAGGAGGTAGATTCGAATCGCCTTTAAAGCACATGAAAAGCGGCAAAACGTTGACAATGATGCCCTTGGCCAAAAAGGGCGTATGCGTTTTTTCCTGAATATATTCAGGAAAAAACGCATACGCCCTTTTTGGCCAACCAAGCAACCTGGAAAGGCAAATCAGCGCTACAAAGATGTCTCGCTTCCCATCGGTCAAAAGGGCCATGCTGAAAAAAGTGTCAAAACCAGAAATGCAGGACAGGCCATGGAGAAATGGGAGCCTTGCTACACTGATGGGCGGGATGTAAATTGTCAAGAGCCACTCTGGAGAAGTGTACGGTGAGTCCTGAAACGTCTAAAAAGCAAAGCTTAGAGAGCATAGGGCACTTCCACTCATGGGGGTATAAATTGGGAAAATGAAAAATCAGCAAGACACAAGCACCCCAAAGTTTAGGGCTGCTCTGTTGACAAGGACCTCCACTTCATTCCACCTTCAATATCCCAGGAAAGAGAAAAATGGATAAAGAAGTTGTGGTCCTTATGTACAATGGAATATCACTCAGCCGTGAAATCAATGTCATAAGGCTAGTAGCAGCATGATGAGTGGATTTAGGTACGACGACTCTAAGTGAAATAAGTCACACAGAAAAGGACACTTCTCATAAGGTATCACTTATAGAGGGAATGTAAAAACCGTTACACTTGAACTGAATTACAAAACAGAACAGAGTCACACATGCAGAAAACACACTATGGCTGCTTAACGGGAAAGGTGAGGTGGGGTGATACATAAAACAAGGGTTTCAAATTAGCTCAGATACCGTTCCATAAACCCAATATGTAATAGACAAGACCTACTCCTTGCTCAGAGAACTGGACTCAACACGCCCTATTCACCGCACAAGAATATATCTGACTAGTAATAATCTTAAAACCTATGTATTGATATCTCTGTGTTAGTGTGTCAAGTGGGTAAAAAGCGGCATAAACACAGCAGTGAAAAGCAGCTAAACCCCATTATAAAAATAAATTAATTTGAAAAACCCATGAAACAAAGACAGTGAAAGAGAGAGAAATTTTTACACAATGCGTTCAGGGGCTGTGATGCAACCTGGATTGACCATATCTAGACCCACAGCTGGATGAGACATAAGGGTGGACACTGTTGCGGCTGAAAAGTTTGGTGAGGTTGGGTGAGCAAACGCAGACCCTTTAAAGCAATACTGCGTGGTACCCATCGCATGGGTCCCAAATCTCCAGGTTCAAGGGCATCTTCCTACATCGAAAACATGCATGAGATACCCAGAAGATGGTACACCGTGTGATGGGGAAAGGTTTCTAAAACGCACCTCATTTCTCATCTGCTTGTGCCCGGGTTCGCCATTCCAGCCACTTTACTAGCAATCTCCCTCCTTGGAGCATCAGCACCTTTAACCTCCTGTTCCGTACAGGTTGCAATTTGTCCTGAGGATGAACGGGAAGACGTGGAACCAACGAGAGACTAGCTCTTGGTGTTGGGACAGGCACAGGTCACTCTATTTTCCCATCAGGAAGAAGAATTAACCACAGGATCAGCCTGCCCCCCGGAACCAGAACCGGGCCTGAAGCCATCCTGCGCTTTTGCGGCCAGCTCCCGAAAAAGCGAGTTGTAAAATGGAGGTTCAGGGCACTGCAATTCACAAACCTGCAGAGTTATAAATGATAACTCTCGTCCACAAATATATTGAGGGAAGGCAAAGAAGAGGATTTGAAATCAAGGCAGAATTGCAGGAAACAGATTTCAGGAGGTAGATTCGAATCGCCTTTAAATCACATGAAAAGCAGAAAATCGTTGACAATGATGCCCTTGGCCAAAAAGGGCGTATGCGTTTTTTCCTGAATATATTCAGGAAAAAACGCATACGCCCTTTTTGGCCAACCAAGCAACCTGGAAAGGCAAATCAGCGCTACAAAGATGTCTCGCTTCCCATCGGTCAAAAGGGCCATGCTGAAAAAAGTGTCAAAACCAGAAATGCAGGACAGGCCATGGAGAAATGGGAGCCTTGCTACACTGATGGGCGGGATGTAAATTGTCAACAGCCACTCTGCAGAAGTGTACGGTGAGTCCTGAAACGTCTAAAAAGCAAAGCTTAGAGAGCATAGGGCACTTCCACTCATGGGGGTATAAATTGGGAAAATGAAAAATCAGCAAGACACAAGCACCCCAAAGTTTAGGGCTGCTCTGTTGACAAGGACCTCCACTTCATTCCACCTTCAATATCCCAGGAAAGAGAAAAATGGATAAAGAAGTTGTGGTCCTTATGTACAATGGAATATCACTCAGCCGTGAAATCAATGTCATAAGGCTAGTAGCAGCATGATGAGTGGATTTAGGTACGACGACTCTAAGTGAAATAAGTCACACAGAAAAGGACACTTCTCATAAGGTATCACTGATAGAGGGAATGTAAAAACCGTTACACTTGAACTGAATTACAAAACAGAACAGAGTCACACATGCAGAAAACACACTATGGCTGCTTAACGGGAAAGGTGAGGTGGGGTGATACATAAAACAAGGGTTTCAAATTAGCTCAGATACCGTTCCATAAAACCAATATGTAATAGACAAGACCTACTCCTTGCTCAGAGAACTGGACTCAACACGCCCTATTCACCGCACAAGAATATATCTGACTAGTAATAATCTTAAAACCTATGTATTGATATCTCTCTGTTAGTGTGTCAAGTGGGTGTAAAGCGGCATAAACACAGCAGTGAAAAGCAGCTAAACCCCATTATAAAAATAAATTACTTTGAAAAACCCGTGAAACAAAGACAGTGAAAGAGAGCGAAATTCTTACACAATGCGTTCAGGGGCTGTGATGCAACCTGGATTGACCATATCTAGACCCACAGCTGGATGAGACATAAGGGTGGACACTGTTGCGGCTGAGAAGTTTGGTGAGGTTGGGTGAGCAAACGCAGACCCTTTAAAGTAATACTGCGTGGTACCCATCGCATGGGTCCCAAATCTCCAGGTTCAAGGGCATCTTCCTACATCGAAAACATGCATGAGATACCCAGAAGATGGTACACCGTGTGATGGGGAAAGGTTTCTAAAACGCACCTCATTTCTCATCTGCTTGTGCCCGGGTTCGCCATTCCAGCCACTTTACTAGCAATCTCCCTCCTTGGAGCATCAGCACCTTTAACCTCCTGTTCCGTACAGGTTGCAATTTGTCCTGAGGATGAACGGGAAGACGTGGAACCAATGAAAGACTAGCTCTTGGTGTTGGGACAGGCACAGGTCACTCTATTTTCCCATCAGGAAGAAGAATTAACCACAGGCTCAGCCTGCCCCCCGGAACCAGAACAGGGGCTGAAGCCATCCTGCGCTTTTGCGGCCAGCTCCCTAAAAAGCGAGTTGTAAAATGGAGGTTCAGGGCACTGCAATTCACAAACCTGCAGAGTTATAAATGATAACTCTCATCCACAAATATATTGAGGGAAGGCAAAGAAGAGGATTTGAAATCAAGGCAGAATTGCAGGAAACAGATTTCAGGAGGTAGATTCGAATCGCCTTTAAAGCACATGAAAAGCGGCAAAACGTTGACAATGATGCCCTTGGCCAGAAAGGGCGTATGCGTTTTTTCCTGAATATATTCAGGAAAAAACGCATACGCCCTTTTTGGCCAACCAAGCAACCTGGAAAGGCAAATCAGCGCTACAAAGAAGTCTCGCTTCCCATCGGTCAAAAGGGCCATGCTGAAAAAAGTGTCAAAACCAGAAATGCAGGACAGGCCATGGAGAAATGGGAGCCTTGCTACACTGATGGGCGGGATGTAAATTGTCAACAGCCACTCTGGAGAAGTGTACGGTGAGTCCTGAAACGTCTAAAAAGCAAAGCTTAGAGAGCATAGGGCACTTCCACTCATGGGGGTATAAATTGGGAAAATGAAAAATCAGCAAGACACAAGCACCCCAAAGTTTAGGGCTGCTCTGTTGACAAGGACCTCCACTTCATTCCACCTTCAATATCCCAGGAAAGAGAAAAATGGATAAAGAAGTTGTGGTCCTTAAGTACAATGGAATATCACTCAGCCATGAAATCAATGTCATAAGGCTAGTAGCAGCATGATGAGTGGATTTAGGTACGACGATTCTAAGTGAAATAAGTCACAGAGAAAAGGACACTTCTCATAAGGTATCACTGATAGAGGGAATGTAAAAACCGTTACACTTGAACTGAATTACAAAACAGAACAGAGTCACACATGCAGAAAACACACTATGGCTGCTTAACGGGAAAGGTGAGGTGGGGTGATACATAAAACAAGGGTTTCAAATTAGCTCAGATACCGTTCCATAAAACCAATATGTAATAGACAAGACCTACTCCTTGCTCAGAGAACTGGACTCAACACGCCCTATTCACCGCACAAGAATATATCTGACTAGTAATAATCTTAAAACCTATGTATTGATATCTCTCTGTTAGTGTGTCAAGTGGGTGTAAAGCGGCATAAACACAGCAGTGAAAAGCAGCTAAACCCCATTATAAAAATAAATTACTTTGAAAAACCCGTGAAACAAAGACAGTGAAAGAGAGCGAAATTCTTACACAATGCGTTCAGGGGCTGTGATGCAACCTGGATTGACCATATCTAGACCCACAGCTGGATGAGACCTAAGGGTGGACACTGTTGCGGCTGAGAGGTTTGGTGAGGTTGGGTGAGCAAACGCAGACCCTTTAAAGTAATACTGCGTGGTACCCATCGCATGGGTCCCAAATCTCCAGGTTCAAGGGCATCTTCCTACATCGAAAACATGCATGAGATACCCAGAAGATGGTACACCGTGTGATGGGGAAAGGTTTCTAAAACGCAACTCATTTCTCATTTGCTTGTGCCCGGGTTCGCCATTCCAGCCACTTTACTAGCAATCTCCCTCCTTGGAGCATCAGCACCTTTAACCTCCTGTTCCGTACAGGTTGCAATTTGTACTGAGGATGAACGGGAAGACGTGGAACCAATGAAAGACTAGCTCTTGGTGTTGGGACAGGCACAGGTCACTCTATTTTCCCATCAGGAAGAAGAATTAACCACAGGCTCAGCCTGCCCCCCGGAACCAGAACAGGGGCTGAAGCCATCCTGCGCTTTTGCGGCCAGCTCCCTAAAAAGCGAGTTGTAAAATGGAGGTTCAGGGCACTGCAATTCACAAACCTGCAGAGTTATAAATGATAACTCTCATCCACAAATATATTGAGGGAAGGCAAAGAAGAGGATTTGAAATCAAGGCAGAATTGCAGGAAACAGATTTCAGGAGGTAGATTCGAATCGCCTTTAAAGCACATGAAAAGCGGCAAAACGTTGACAATGATGCCCTTGGCCAGAAAGGGCGTATGCGTTTTTTCCTGAATATATTCAGGAAAAAACGCATACGCCCTTTTTGGCCAACCAAGCAACCTGGAAAGGCAAATCAGCGCTACAAAGATGTCTCGCTTCCCATTGGTCAAAAGGGCCATGCTGAAAAAAGTGTCAAAACCAGAAATGCAGGACAGGCCATGGAGAAATGGGAGCCTTGCTACACTGATGGGCGGGATGTAAATTGTCAACAGCCACTCTGGAGAAGTGTACGGTGAGTCCTGAAACGTCTAAAAAGCAAAGCTTAGAGAGCATAGGGCACTTCCACTCATGGGGGTATAAATTGGGAAAATGAAAAATCAGCAAGACACAAGCACCCCAAAGTTTAGGGCTGCTCTGTTGACAAGGACCTCCACTTCATTCCACCTTCAATATCCCAGGAAAGAGAAAAATGGATAAAGAAGTTGTGGTCCTTATGTACAATGGAATATCACTCAGCCGTGAAATCAATGTCATAAGGCTAGTAGCAGCATGATGAGTGGATTTAGGTACGACGACTCTAAGTGAAATAAGTCACACAGCAAAGGACACTTCTCATAAGGTATCACTTATAGAGGGAATGTAAAAACCGTTACACTTGAACTGAATTACAAAACAGAACAGAGTCACACATGCAGAAAACACACTATGGCTGCTTAACGGGAAAGGTGAGGTGGGGTGATACATAAAACAAGGGTTTCAAATTAGCTCAGATACCGTTCCATAAAACCAATATGTAATAGACAAGACCTACTCCTTGCTCAGAGAACTGGACTCAACACGCCCTATTCACCGCACAAGAATATATCTGACTAGTAATAATCTTAAAACCTATGTATTGATATCTCTCTGTTAGTGTGTCAAGTGGGTGTAAAGCGGCATAAACACAGCAGTGAAAAGCAGCTAAACCCCATTATAAAAATAAATTACTTTGAAAACCCCGTGAAACAAAGACAGTGAAAGAGAGCGAAATTCTTACACAATGCGTTCAGGGGCTGTGATGCAACCTGGATTGACCATATCTAGACCCACAGCTGGATGAGACCTAAGGGTGGACACTGTTGCGGCTGAGAGGTTTGGTGAGGTTGGGTGAGCAAACGCAGACCCTTTAAAGTAATACTGCGTGGTACCCATCGCATGGGTCCCAAATCTCCAGGTTCAAGGGCATCTTCCTACATCGAAAACATGCATGAGATACCCAGAAGATGGTACACCGTGTGATGGGGAAAGGTTTCTAAAACGCACCTCATTTCTCATCTGCTTGTGCCCGGGTTCGCCATTCCAGCCACTTTACTAGCAATCTCCCTCCTTGGAGCATCAGCACCTTTAACCTCCTGTTCCGTACAGGTTGCAATTTGTCCTGAGGATGAACGGGAAGACGTGGAACCAACGAGAGACTAGCTCTTGGTGTTGGGACAGGCACAGGTCACTCTATTTTCCCATCAGGAAGAAGAATTAACCACAGGATCAGCCTGCCCCCCGGAACCAGAACCGGGCCTGAAGCCATCCTGCGCTTTTGCGGCCAGCTCCCGAAAAAGCGAGTTGTAAAATGGAGGTTCAGGGCACTGCAATTCACAAACCTGCAGAGTTATAAATGATAACTCTCATCCACAAATATATTGAGGGAAGGCAAAGAAGAGGATTTGAAATCAAGGCAGAATTGCAGGAAACAGATTTCAGGAGGTAGATTCGAATCGCCTTTAAATCACATGAAAAGCAGAAAATCGTTGACAATGATGCCCTTGGCCAAAAAGGGCGTATGCGTTTTTTCCTGAATATATTCAGGAAAAAACGCATACGCCCTTTTTGGCCAACCAAGCAACCTGGAAAGGCAAATCAGCGCTACAAACAAGTCTCGCTTCCCATCGGTCAAAAGGGCCATGCTGAAAAAAATGTCAAAACCAGAAATGCAGGACAGGCCATGGAGAAATGGGAGCCTTCCTATACTGATGGGCGGGATGTAAATTGCCAACAGCCACTCTGCAGAAGTGTACGGTGTGTCCTGAAACATCTAAAAAACACAGCTTAGAGAGCATAGGGCACTTCCACTCATGGGGGTATAAATTGGGAAAATGAAAAATCAGCAAGACACAAGCACCCCAAAGTTTAGGGCTGCTCTGTTGACAAGGACCTCCACTTCATTCCACCTTCAATATCCCAGGAAAGAGAAAAATGGATAAAGAAGTTGTGGTCCTTATGTACAATGGAATATCACTCAGCCATGAAATCAATGTCATAAGGCTAGTAGCAGCATGATGAGTGGATTTAGGTACGACGATTCTAAGTGAAATAAGTCACACAGAAAAGGACACTTCTCATAAGGTATCACTTATAGAGGGAATGTAAAAACCGTTACACTTGAACTGAATCAGAAAACAGAACAGAGTCACACATGCAGAAAACACACTATGGCTGCTTAACGGGAAAGGTGAGGTGGGGTGATACATAAAACAAAGGTTTCAAATTAGCTCAGATACCGTTCCATAAACCCAATATGTAATAGACAAGACCTACTCCTTGCTCAGAGGACTGGACTCAACACGCCCTATTCACCGCACAAGAATATATCTGACTAGTAATAATCTTAAAACCTATGTATTGATATCTCTCTGTTAGTGTGTCAAGTGGGTGTAAAGCGGCATAAACACAGCAGTGAAAAGCAGCTAAACCCCATTATAAAAATAAATTACTTTGAAAAACCCGTGAAACAAAGACAGTGAAAGAGAGCGAAATTCTTACACAATGCGTTCAGGGGCTGTGATGCAACCTGGATTGACCATATCTAGACCCACAGCTGGATGAGACCTAAGGGTGGACACTGTTGCGGCTGAGAGGTTTGGTGAGGTTGGGTGAGCAAACGCAGACCCTTTAAAGTAATACTGCGTGGTACCCATCGCATGGGTCCCAAATCTCCAGGTTCAAGGGCATCTTCCTACATCGAAAACATGCATGAGATACCCAGAAGATGGTACACCGTGTGATGGGGAAAGGTTTCTAAAACGCACCTCATTTCTCATTTGCTTGTGCCCGGGTTCGCCATTCCAGCCACTTTACTAGCAATCTCCCTCCTTGGAGCATCAGCACCTTTAACCTCCTGTTCCGTACAGGTTGCAATTTGTCCTGAGGATGAACGGGAAGACGTGGAACCAATGAAAGACTAGCTCTTGGTGTTGGGACAGGCACAGGTCACTCTATTTTCCCATCAGGAAGAAGAATTAACCACAGGCTCAGCCTGCCCCCCGGAACCAGAACAGGGGCTGAAGCCATCCTGCGCTTTTGCGGCCAGCTCCCTAAAAAGCGAGTTGTAAAATGGAGGTTCAGGGCACTGCAATTCACAAACCTGCAGAGTTATAAATGATAACTCTCATCCACAAATATATTGAGGGAAGGCAAAGAAGAGGATTTGAAATCAAGGCAGAATTGCAGGAAACAGATTTCAGGAGGTAGATTCGAATCGCCTTTAAAGCACATGAAAAGCGGCAAAACGTTGACAATGATGCCCTTGGCCAAAAAGGGCGTATGCGTTTTTTCCTGAATATATTCAGGAAAAAACGCATACGCCCTTTTTGGCCAACCAAGCAACCTGGAAAGGCAAATCAGCGCTACAAAGATGTCTCGCTTCCCATCGGTCAAAAGGGCCATGCTGAAAAAAGTGTCAAAACCAGAAATGCAGGACAGGCCATGGAGAAATGGGAGCCTTGCTACACTGATGGGCGGGATGTAAATTGTCAAGAGCCACTCTGGAGAAGTGTACGGTGAGTCCTGAAACGTCTAAAAAGCAAAGCTTAGAGAGCATAGGGCACTTCCACTCATGGGGGTATAAATTGGGAAAATGAAAAATCAGCAAGACACAAGCACCCCAAAGTTTAGGGCTGCTCTGTTGACAAGGACCTCCACTTCATTCCACCTTCAATATCCCAGGAAAGAGAAAAATGGATAAAGAAGTTGTGGTCCTTATGTACAATGGAATATCACTCAGCCGTGAAATCAATGTCATAAGGCTAGTAGCAGCATGATGAGTGGATTTAGGTACGACGACTCTAAGTGAAATAAGTCACACAGAAAAGGACACTTCTCATAAGGTATCACTTATAGAGGGAATGTAAAAACCGTTACACTTGAACTGAATTACAAAACAGAACAGAGTCACACATGCAGAAAACACACTATGGCTGCTTAACGGGAAAGGTGAGGTGGGGTGATACATAAAACAAGGGTTTCAAATTAGCTCAGATACCGTTCCATAAACCCAATATGTAATAGACAAGACCTACTCCTTGCTCAGAGAACTGGACTCAACACGCCCTATTCACCGCACAAGAATATATCTGACTAGTAATAATCTTAAAACCTATGTATTGATATCTCTGTGTTAGTGTGTCAAGTGGGTAAAAAGCGGCATAAACACAGCAGTGAAAAGCAGCTAAACCCCATTATAAAAATAAATTAATTTGAAAAACCCATGAAACAAAGACAGTGAAAGAGAGAGAAATTTTTACACAATGCGTTCAGGGGCTGTGATGCAACCTGGATTGACCATATCTAGACCCACAGCTGGATGAGACATAAGGGTGGACACTGTTGCGGCTGAGAAGTTTGGTGAGGTTGGGTGAGCAAACGCAGACCCTTTAAAGTAATACTGCGTGGTACCCATCGCATGGGTCCCAAATCTCCAGGTTCAAGGGCATCTTCCTACATCGAAAACATGCATGAGATACCCAGAAGATGGTACACCGTGTGATGGGGAAAGGTTTCTAAAACGCACCTCATTTCTCATCTGCTTGTGCCCGGGTTCGCCATTCCAGCCACTTTACTAGCAATCTCCCTCCTTGGAGCATCAGCACCTTTAACCTCCTGTTCCGTACAGGTTGCAATTTGTCCTGAGGATGAACGGGAAGACGTGGAACCAACGAGAGACTAGCTCTTGGTGTTGGGACAGGCACAGGTCACTCTATTTTCCCATCAGGAAGAAGAATTAACCACAGGATCAGCCTGCCCCCCGGAACCAGAACCGGGCCTGAAGCCATCCTGCGCTTTTGCGGCCAGCTCCCGAAAAAGCGAGTTGTAAAATGGAGGTTCAGGGCACTGCAATTCACAAACCTGCAGAGTTATAAATGATAACTCTCGTCCACAAATATATTGAGGGAAGGCAAAGAAGAGGATTTGAAATCAAGGCAGAATTGCAGGAAACAGATTTCAGGAGGTAGATTCGAATCGCCTTTAAATCACATGAAAAGCAGAAAATCGTTGACAATGATGCCCTTGGCCAAAAAGGGCGTATGCGTTTTTTCCTGAATATATTCAGGAAAAAACGCATACGCCCTTTTTGGCCAACCAAGCAACCTGGAAAGGCAAATCAGCGCTACAAACAAGTCTCGCTTCCCATCGGTCAAAAGGGCCATGCTGAAAAAAATGTCAAAACCAGAAATGCAGGACAGGCCATGGAGAAATGGGAGCCTTCCTATACTGATGGGCGGGATGTAAATTGCCAACAGCCACTCTGCAGAAGTGTACGGTGTGTCCTGAAACATCTAAAAAACACAGCTTAGAGAGCATAGGGCACTTCCACTCATGGGGGTATAAATTGGGAAAATGAAAAATCAGCAAGACACAAGCACCCCAAAGTTTAGGGCTGCTCTGTTGACAAGGACCTCCACTTCATTCCACCTTCAATATCCCAGGAAAGAGAAAAATGGATAAAGAAGTTGTGGTCCTTATGTACAATGGAATATCACTCAGCCATGAAATCAATGTCATAAGGCTAGTAGCAGCATGATGAGTGGATTTAGGTACGACGATTCTAAGTGAAATAAGTCACACAGAAAAGGACACTTCTCATAAGGTATCACTTATAGAGGGAATGTAAAAACCGTTACACTTGAACTGAATCAGAAAACAGAACAGAGTCACACATGCAGAAAACACACTATGGCTGCTTAACGGGAAAGGTGAGGTGGGGTGATACATAAAACAAAGGTTTCAAATTAGCTCAGATACCGTTCCATAAACCCAATATGTAATAGACAAGACCTACTCCTTGCTCAGAGAACTGGACTCAACACGCCCTATTCACCGCACAAGAATATATCTGACTAGTAATAATCTTAAAACCTATGTATTGATATCTCTCTGTTAGTGTGTCAAGTGGGTGTAAAGCGGCATAAACACAGCAGTGAAAAGCAGCTAAACCCCATTATAAAAATAAATTACTTTGAAAAACCCGTGAAACAAAGACAGTGAAAGAGAGCGAAATTCTTACACAATGCGTTCAGGGGCTGTGATGCAACCTGGATTGACCATATCTAGACCCACAGCTGGATGAGACATAAGGGTGGACACTCTTGGGGCTGAGAGGTTTGGTGAGGTTTGGTGAGCAAACGCAGACCCTTTAAAGTAATACTGCATGGTACCCATCGCATGGGTTACAAATCTCCAGGTTCAAGGGCATCTTCCTACATCGAAAACATGCATGAGAAACCCAGAAGATGGTACACCGTGTGATGGGGAAAGGTTTCTAAAACGCACCTCATTTCTCATTTGCTTGTGCCCGGGTTCGCCATTCCAGCCACTTTACTAGCAATCTCCCTCCTTGGAGCATCAGCACCTTTAACCTCCTGTTCCGTACAGGTTGCAATTTATACTGAGGATGAACGGGAAGACGTGGATCCAATGAAAGACTAGCTCTTGGTGTTGGGACAGGCACAGGTCACTCTATTTTCCCATCAGGAAGAAGAATTAACCACAGGCTCAGCCTGCCCCCCGGAACCAGAACAGGGCCTGAAGCCATCCTGCGCTTTTGCGGCCAGCTCCCTAAAAAGCGAGTTGTAAAATGGAGGTTCAGGGCACTGCAATTCACAAACCTGCAGAGTTATAAATGATAACTCTCATCCACAAATATATTGAGGGAAGGCAAAGAAGAGGATTTGAAATCAAGGCAGAATTGCAGGAAACAGATTTCAGGAGGTAGATTCGAATCGCCTTTAAAGCACATGAAAAGCGGCAAAACGTTGACAATGATGCCCTTGGCCAAAAAGGGCGTATGCGTTTTTTCCTGAATATATTCAGGAAAAAACGCATACGCCCTTTTTGGCCAACCAAGCAACCTGGAAAGGCAAATCAGCGCTACAAAGATGTCTCGCTTCCCATCGGTCAAAAGGGCCATGCTGAAAAAAGTGTCAAAACCAGAAATGCAGGACAGGCCATGGAGAAATGGGAGCCTTGCTACACTGATGGGCGGGATGTAAATTGTCAACAGCCACTCTGCAGAAGTGTACGGTGAGTCCTGAAACGTCTAAAAAGCAAAGCTTAGAGAGCATAGGGCACTTCCACTCATGGGGGTATAAATTGGGAAAATGAAAAATCAGCAAGACACAAGCACCCCAAAGTTTAGGGCTGCTCTGTTGACAAGGACCTCCACTTCATTCCACCTTCAATATCCCAGGAAAGAGAAAAATGGATAAAGAAGTTGTGGTCCTTATGTACAATGGAATATCACTCAGCCGTGAAATCAATGTCATAAGGCTAGTAGCAGCATGATGAGTGGATTTAGGTACGACGACTCTAAGTGAAATAAGTCACACAGAAAAGGACACTTCTCATAAGGTATCACTGATAGAGGGAATGTAAATACCGTTACACTTGAACTGAATTACAAAACAGAACAGAGTCACACATGCAGAAAACACACTATGGCTGCTTAACGGGAAAGGTGAGGTGGGGTGATACATAAAACAAGGGTTTCAAATTAGCTCAGATACCGTTCCATAAAACCAATATGTAATAGACAAGACCTACTCCTTGCTCAGAGAACTGGACTCAACACGCCCTATTCACCGCACAAGAATATATCTGACTAGTAATAATCTTAAAACCTATGTATTGATATCTCTCTGTTAGTGTGTCAAGTGGGTGTAAAGCGGCATAAACACAGCAGTGAAAAGCAGCTAAACCCCATTATAAAAATAAATTACTTTGAAAAACCCGTGAAACAAAGACAGTGAAAGAGAGAGAAATTCTTACACAATGCGTTCAGGGGCTGTGATGCAACCTGGATTGACCATATCTAGACCCACAGCTGGATGAGACCTAAGGGTGGACACTGTTGCGGCTGAGAGGTTTGGTGAGGTTGGGTGAGCAAACGCAGACCCTTTAAAGTAATACTGCGTGGTACCCATCGCATGGGTCCCAAATCGCCAGGTTCAAGGGCATCTTCCTACATCGAAAACATGCATGAGATACCCAGAAGATGGTACACCGTGTGATGGGGAAAGGTTTCTAAAACGCACCTCATTTCTCATTTGCTTGTGCCCGGGTTCGCCATTCCAGCCACTTTACTAGCAATCTCCCTCCTTGGAGCATCAGCACCTTTAACCTCCTGTTCCGTACAGGTTGCAATTTGTACTGAGGATGAACGGGAAGACGTGGAACCAATGAAAGACTAGCTCTTGGTGTTGGGACAGGCACAGGTCACTCTATTTTCCCATCAGGAAGAAGAATTAACCACAGGCTCAGCCTGCCCCACGGAACCAGAACAGGGGCTGAAGCCATCCTGCGATTTTGCTGCCAGCTCCCTAAAAAGCGAGTTGTAAAATGGAGGTTCAGGGCACTGCAATTCACAAACCTGCAGAGTTATAAATGATAACTCTCATCCACAAATATATTGAGGGAAGGCAAAGAAGAGGATTTGAAATCAAGGCAGAATTGCAGGAAACAGATTTCAGGAGGTAGATTCGAATCGCCTTTAAAGCACATGAAAAGCGGCAAAACGTTGACAATGATGCCCTTGGCCAAAAAGGGCGTATGCGTTTTTTCCTGAATATATTCAGGAAAAAACGCATACGCCCTTTTTGGCCAACCAAGCAACCTGGAAAGGCAAATCAGCGCTACAAAGATGTCTCGCTTCCCATCGGTCAAAAGGGCCATGCTGAAAAAAGTGTCAAAACCAGAAATGCAGGACAGGCCATGGAGAAATGGGAGCCTTGCTACACTGATGGGCGGGATGTAAATTGTCAACAGCCACTCTGCAGAAGTGTACGGTGAGTCCTGAAACGTCTAAAAAGCAAAGCTTAGAGAGCATAGGGCACTTCCACTCATGGGGGTATAAATTGGGAAAATGAAAAATCAGCAAGACACAAGCACCCCAAAGTTTAGGGCTGCTCTGTTGACAAGGACCTCCACTTCATTCCACCTTCAATATCCCAGGAAAGAGAAAAATGGATAAAGAAGTTGTGGTCCTTATGTACAATGGAATATCACTCAGCCGTGAAATCAATGTCATAAGGCTAGTAGCAGCATGATGAGTGGATTTAGGTACGACGACTCTAAGTGAAATAAGTCACACAGAAAAGGGCACTTCTCATAAGGTATCACTTATAGAGGGAATGTAAAAACCGTTACACTTGAACTGAATTACAAAACAGAACAGAGTCACACATGCAGAAAACACACTATGGCTGCTTAACGGGAAAGGTGAGGTGGGGTGATACATAAAACAAGGGTTTCAAATTAGCTCAGATACCGTTCCATAAACCCAATATGTAATAGACAAGACCTACTCCTTGCTCAGAGAACTGGACTCAACACGCCCTATTCACCGCACAAGAATATATCTGACTAGTAATAATCTTAAAACCTATGTATTGATATCTCTGTGTTAGTGTGTCAAGTGGGTAAAAAGCGGCATAAACACAGCAGTGAAAAGCAGCTAAACCCCATTATAAAAATAAATTACTTTGAAAAACCCATGAAACAAAGACAGTGAAAGAGAGAGAAATTTTTACACAATGCGTTCAGGGGCTGTGATGCAACCTGGATTGACCATATCTAGACCCACAGCTGGATGAGACATAAGGGTGGACACTGTTGCGGCTGAAAAGTTTGGTGAGGTTGGGTGAGCAAACGCAGACCCTTTAAAGCAATACTGCGTGGTACCCATCGCATGGGTCCCAAATCTCCAGGTTCAAGGGCATCTTCCTACATCGAAAACATGCATGAGATACCCAGAAGATGGTACACCGTGTGATGGGGAAAGGTTTCTAAAACGCACCTCATTTCTCATCTGCTTGTGCCCGGGTTCGCCATTCCAGCCACTTTACTAGCAATCTCCCTCCTTGGAGCATCAGCACCTTTAACCTCCTGTTCCGTACAGGTTGCAATTTGTCCTGAGGATGAACGGGAAGACGTGGAACCAACGAGAGACTAGCTCTTGGTGTTGGACAGGCACAGGTCACTCTATTTTCCCATCAGGAAGAAGAATTAACCACAGGATCAGCCTGCCCCCCGGAACCAGAACCGGGCCTGAAGCCATCCTGCGCTTTTGCGGCCAGCTCCCGAAAAAGCGAGTTGTAAAATGGAGGTTCAGGGCACTGCAATTCACAAACCTGCAGAGTTATAAATGATAACTCTCGTCCACAAATATATTGAGGGAAGGCAAAGAAGAGGATTTGAAATCAAGGCAGAATTGCAGGAAACAGATTTCAGGAGGTAGATTCGAATCGCCTTTAAATCACATGAAAAGCAGAAAATCGTTGACAATGATGCCCTTGGCCAAAAAGGGCGTATGCGTTTTTTCCTGAATATATTCAGGAAAAAACGCATACGCCCTTTTTGGCCAACCAAGCAACCTGGAAAGGCAAATCAGCGCTACAAAGATGTCTCGCTTCCCATCGGTCAAAAGGGCCATGCTGAAAAAAGTGTCAAAACCAGAAATGCAGGACAGGCCATGGAGAAATGGGAGCCTTGCTACACTGATGGGCGGGATGTAAATTGTCAACAGCCACTCTGCAGAAGTGTACGGTGAGTCCTGAAACGTCTAAAAAGCAAAGCTTAGAGAGCATAGGGCACTTCCACTCATGGGGGTATAAATTGGGAAAATGAAAAATCAGCAAGACACAAGCACCCCAAAGTTTAGGGCTGCTCTGTTGACAAGGACCTCCACTTCATTCCACCTTCAATATCCCAGGAAAGAGAAAAATGGATAAAGAAGTTGTGGTCCTTATGTACAATGGAATATCACTCAGCCGTGAAATCAATGTCATAAGGCTAGTAGCAGCATGATGAGTGGATTTAGGTACGACGACTCTAAGTGAAGTAAGTCACACAGAAAAGGACACTTCTCATAAGGTATCACTGATAGAGGGAATGTAAAAACCGTTACACTTGAACTGAATTACAAAACAGAACAGAGTCACACATGCAGAAAACACACTATGGCTGCTTAACGGGAAAGGTGAGGTGGGGTGATACATAAAACAAGGGTTTCAAATTAGCTCAGATACCGTTCCATAAAACCAATATGTAATAGACAAGACCTACTCCTTGCTCAGAGAACTGGACTCAACACGCCCTATTCACCGCACAAGAATATATCTGACTAGTAATAATCTTAAAACCTATGTATTGATATCTCTCTGTTAGTGTGTCAAGTGGGTGTAAAGCGGCATAAACACAGCAGTGAAAAGCAGCTAAACCCCATTATAAAAATAAATTACTTTGAAAAACCCGTGAAACAAAGACAGTGAAAGAGAGCGAAATTCTTACACAATGCGTTCAGGGGCTGTGATGCAACCTGGATTGACCATATCTAGACCCACAGCTGGATGAGACATAAGGGTGGACACTGTTGCGGCTGAGAAGTTTGGTGAGGTTGGGTGAGCAAACGCAGACCCTTTAAAGTAATACTGCGTGGTACCCATCGCATGGGTCCCAAATCTCCAGGTTCAAGGGCATCTTCCTACATCGAAAACATGCATGAGATACCCAGAAGATGGTACACCGTGTGATGGGGAAAGGTTTCTAAAACGCACCTCATTTCTCATCTGCTTGTGCCCGGGTTCGCCATTCCAGCCACTTTACTAGCAATCTCCCTCCTTGGAGCATCAGCACCTTTAACCTCCTGTTCCGTACAGGTTGCAATTTGTACTGAGGATGAACGGGAAGACGTGGAACCAATGAAAGACTAGCTCTTGGTGTTGGGACAGGCACAGGTCACTCTATTTTCCCATCAGGAAGAAGAATTAACCACAGGCTCAGCCTGCCCCCCGGAACCAGAACAGGGGCTGAAGCCATCCTGCGCTTTTGCGGCCAGCTCCCTAAAAAGCGAGTTGTAAAATGGAGGTTCAGGGCACTGCAATTCACAAACCTGCAGAGTTATAAATGATAACTCTCATCCACAAATATATTGAGGGAAGGCAAAGAAGAGGATTTGAAATCAAGGCAGAATTGCAGGAAACAGATTTCAGGAGGTAGATTCGAATCGCCTTTAAAGCACATGAAAAGCGGCAAAACGTTGACAATGATGCCCTTGGCCAGAAAGGGCGTATGCGTTTTTTCCTGAATATATTCAGGAAAAAACGCATACGCCCTTTTTGGCCAACCAAGCAACCTGGAAAGGCAAATCAGCGCTACAAAGAAGTCTCGCTTCCCATCGGTCAAAAGGGCCATGCTGAAAAAAGTGTCAAAACCAGAAATGCAGGACAGGCCATGGAGAAATGGGAGCCTTGCTACACTGATGGGCGGGATGTAAATTGTCAACAGCCACTCTGGAGAAGTGTACGGTGAGTCCTGAAACGTCTAAAAAGCAAAGCTTAGAGAGCATAGGGCACTTCCACTCATGGGGGTATAAATTGGGAAAATGAAAAATCAGCAAGACACAAGCACCCCAAAGTTTAGGGCTGCTCTGTTGACAAGGACCTCCACTTCATTCCACCTTCAATATCCCAGGAAAGAGAAAAATGGATAAAGAAGTTGTGGTCCTTAAGTACAATGGAATATCACTCAGCCATGAAATCAATGTCATAAGGCTAGTAGCAGCATGATGAGTGGATTTAGGTACGACGATTCTAAGTGAAATAAGTCACAGAGAAAAGGACACTTCTCATAAGGTATCACTGATAGAGGGAATGTAAAAACCGTTACACTTGAACTGAATTACAAAACAGAACAGAGTCACACATGCAGAAAACACACTATGGCTGCTTAACGGGAAAGGTGAGGTGGGGTGATACATAAAACAAGGGTTTCAAATTAGCTCAGATACCGTTCCATAAAACCAATATGTAATAGACAAGACCTACTCCTTGCTCAGAGAACTGGACTCAACACGCCCTATTCACCGCACAAGAATATATCTGACTAGTAATAATCTTAAAACCTATGTATTGATATCTCTCTGTTAGTGTGTCAAGTGGGTGTAAAGCGGCATAAACACAGCAGTGAAAAGCAGCTAAACCCCATTATAAAAATAAATTACTTTGAAAAACCCGTGAAACAAAGACAGTGAAAGAGAGCGAAATTCTTACACAATGCGTTCAGGGGCTGTGATGCAACCTGGATTGACCATATCTAGACCCACAGCTGGATGAGACCTAAGGGTGGACACTGTTGCGGCTGAGAGGTTTGGTGAGGTTGGGTGAGCAAACGCAGACCCTTTAAAGTAATACTGCGTGGTACCCATCGCATGGGTCCCAAATCTCCAGGTTCAAGGGCATCTTCCTACATCGAAAACATGCATGAGATACCCAGAAGATGGTACACCGTGTGATGGGGAAAGGTTTCTAAAACGCAACTCATTTCTCATTTGCTTGTGCCCGGGTTCGCCATTCCAGCCACTTTACTAGCAATCTCCCTCCTTGGAGCATCAGCACCTTTAACCTCCTGTTCCGTACAGGTTGCAATTTGTACTGAGGATGAACGGGAAGACGTGGAACCAATGAAAGACTAGCTCTTGGTGTTGGGACAGGCACAGGTCACTCTATTTTCCCATCAGGAAGAAGAATTAACCACAGGCTCAGCCTGCCCCCCGGAACCAGAACAGGGGCTGAAGCCATCCTGCGCTTTTGCGGCCAGCTCCCTAAAAAGCGAGTTGTAAAATGGAGGTTCAGGGCACTGCAATTCACAAACCTGCAGAGTTATAAATGATAACTCTCATCCACAAATATATTGAGGGAAGGCAAAGAAGAGGATTTGAAATCAAGGCAGAATTGCAGGAAACAGATTTCAGGAGGTAGATTCGAATCGCCTTTAAAGCACATGAAAAGCGGCAAAACGTTGACAATGATGCCCTTGGCCAGAAAGGGCGTATGCGTTTTTTCCTGAATATATTCAGGAAAAAACGCATACGCCCTTTTTGGCCAACCAAGCAACCTGGAAAGGCAAATCAGCGCTACAAAGATGTCTCGCTTCCCATTGGTCAAAAGGGCCATGCTGAAAAAAGTGTCAAAACCAGAAATGCAGGACAGGCCATGGAGAAATGGGAGCCTTGCTACACTGATGGGCGGGATGTAAATTGTCAACAGCCACTCTGGAGAAGTGTACGGTGAGTCCTGAAACGTCTAAAAAGCAAAGCTTAGAGAGCATAGGGCACTTCCACTCATGGGGGTATAAATTGGGAAAATGAAAAATCAGCAAGACACAAGCACCCCAAAGTTTAGGGCTGCTCTGTTGACAAGGACCTCCACTTCATTCCACCTTCAATATCCCAGGAAAGAGAAAAATGGATAAAGAAGTTGTGGTCCTTATGTACAATGGAATATCACTCAGCCGTGAAATCAATGTCATAAGGCTAGTAGCAGCATGATGAGTGGATTTAGGTACGACGACTCTAAGTGAAATAAGTCACACAGCAAAGGACACTTCTCATAAGGTATCACTTATAGAGGGAATGTAAAAACCGTTACACTTGAACTGAATTACAAAACAGAACAGAGTCACACATGCAGAAAACACACTATGGCTGCTTAACGGGAAAGGTGAGGTGGGGTGATACATAAAACAAGGGTTTCAAATTAGCTCAGATACCGTTCCATAAAACCAATATGTAATAGACAAGACCTACTCCTTGCTCAGAGAACTGGACTCAACACGCCCTATTCACCGCACAAGAATATATCTGACTAGTAATAATCTTAAAACCTATGTATTGATATCTCTCTGTTAGTGTGTCAAGTGGGTGTAAAGCGGCATAAACACAGCAGTGAAAAGCAGCTAAACCCCATTATAAAAATAAATTACTTTGAAAACCCCGTGAAACAAAGACAGTGAAAGAGAGCGAAATTCTTACACAATGCGTTCAGGGGCTGTGATGCAACCTGGATTGACCATATCTAGACCCACAGCTGGATGAGACCTAAGGGTGGACACTGTTGCGGCTGAGAGGTTTGGTGAGGTTGGGTGAGCAAACGCAGACCCTTTAAAGTAATACTGCGTGGTACCCATCGCATGGGTCCCAAATCTCCAGGTTCAAGGGCATCTTCCTACATCGAAAACATGCATGAGATACCCAGAAGATGGTACACCGTGTGATGGGGAAAGGTTTCTAAAACGCAACTCATTTCTCATTTGCTTGTGCCCGGGTTCGCCATTCCAGCCACTTTACTAGCAATCTCCCTCCTTGGAGCATCAGCACCTTTAACCTCCTGTTCCGTACAGGTTGCAATTTGTACTGAGGATGAACGGGAAGACGTGGAACCAATGAAAGACTAGCTCTTGGTGTTGGGACAGGCACAGGTCACTCTATTTTCCCATCAGGAAGAAGAATTAACCACAGGCTCAGCCTGCCCCCCGGAACCAGAACAGGGGCTGAAGCCATCCTGCGCTTTTGCGGCCAGCTCCCTAAAAAGCGAGTTGTAAAATGGAGGTTCAGGGCACTGCAATTCACAAACCTGCAGAGTTATAAATGATAACTCTCATCCACAAATATATTGAGGGAAGGCAAAGAAGAGGATTTGAAATCAAGGCAGAATTGCAGGAAACAGATTTCAGGAGGTAGATTCGAATCGCCTTTAAAGCACATGAAAAGCGGCAAAACGTTGACAATGATGCCCTTGGCCAGAAAGGGCGTATGCGTTTTTTCCTGAATATATTCAGGAAAAAACGCATACGCCCTTTTTGGCCAACCAAGCAACCTGGAAAGGCAAATCAGCGCTACAAAGAAGTCTCGCTTCCCATCGGTCAAAAGGGCCATGCTGAAAAAAGTGTCAAAACCAGAAATGCAGGACAGGCCATGGAGAAATGGGAGCCTTGCTACACTGATGGGCGGGATGTAAATTGTCAACAGCCACTCTGGAGAAGTGTACGGTGAGTCCTGAAACGTCTAAAAAGCAAAGCTTAGAGAGCATAGGGCACTTCCACTCATGGGGGTATAAATTGGGAATATTAAAAATCAGCAAGACACAAGCACCCCAAAGTTTAGGGCTGCTCTGTTGACAAGGACCTCCACTTCATTCCACCTTCAATATCCCAGGAAAGAGAAAAATGGATAAAGAAGTTGTGGTCCTTATGTACAATGGAATATCACTCAGCCATGAAATCAATGTCATAAGGCTAGTAGCAGCATGATGAGTGGATTTAGGTACGACGATTCTAAGTGAAATAAGTCACACAGAAAAGGACACTTCTCATAAGGTATCACTGATAGAGGGAATGTAAAAACCGTTACACTTGAACTGAATTACAAAACAGAACAGAGTCACACATGCAGAAAACACACTATGGCTGCTTAACGGGAAAGGTGAGGTGGGGTGATACATAAAACAAGGGTTTCAAATTAGCTCAGATACCGTTCCATAAAACCAATATGTAATAGACAAGACCTACTCCTTGCTCAGAGAACTGGACTCAACACGCCCTATTCACCGCACAAGAATATATCTGACTAGTAATAATCTTAAAACCTATGTATTGATATCTCTCTGTTAGTGTGTCAAGTGGGTGTAAAGCGGCATAAACACAGCAGTGAAAAGCAGCTAAACCCCATTATAAAAATAAATTACTTTGAAAACCCCGTGAAACAAAGACAGTGAAAGAGAGCGAAATTCTTACACAATGCGTTCAGGGGCTGTGATGCAACCTGGATTGACCATATCTAGACCCACAGCTGGATGAGACCTAAGGGTGGACACTGTTGCGGCTGAGAGGTTTGGTGAGGTTGGGTGAGCAAACGCAGACCCTTTAAAGTAATACTGCGTGGTACCCATCGCATGGGTCCCAAATCTCCAGGTTCAAGGGCATCTTCCTACATCGAAAACATGCATGAGATACCCAGAAGATGGTACACCGTGTGATGCGGAAAGGTTTCTAAAACGCAACTCATTTCTCATTTGCTTGTGCCCGGGTTCGCCATTCCAGCCACTTTACTAGCAATCTCCCTCCTTGGAGCATCAGCACCTTTAACCTCCTGTTCCGTACAGGTTGCAATTTGTACTGAGGATGAACGGGAAGACGTGGAACCAATGAAAGACTAGCTCTTGGTGTTGGGACAGGCACAGGTCACTCTATTTTCCCATCAGGAAGAAGAATTAACCACAGCCTCAGCCTGCCCCCCGGAACCAGAACAGGGGCTGAAGCCATCCTGCGCTTTTGCGGCCAGCTCCCTAAAAAGCGAGTTGTAAAATGGAGGTTCAGGGCACTGCAATTCACAAACCTGCAGAGTTATAAATGATAACTCTCATCCACAAATATATTGAGGGAAGGCAAAGAAGAGGATTTGAAATCAAGGCAGAATTGCAGGAAACAGATTTCAGGAGGTAGATTCGAATCGCCTTTAAAGCACATGAAAAGCGGCAAAACGTTGACAATGATGCCCTTGGCCAGAAAGGGCGTATGCGTTTTTTCCTGAATATATTCAGGAAAAAACGCATACGCCCTTTTTGGCCAACCAAGCAACCTGGAAAGGCAAATCAGCGCTACAAAGAAGTCTCGCTTCCCATCGGTCAAAAGGGCCATGCTGAAAAAAGTGTCAAAACCAGAAATGCAGGACAGGCCATGGAGAAATGGGAGCCTTGCTACACTGATGGGCGGGATGTAAATTGTCAACAGCCACTCTGGAGAAGTGTACGGTGAGTCCTGAAACGTCTAAAAAGCAAAGCTTAGAGAGCATAGGGCACTTCCACTCATGGGGGTATAAATTGGGAAAATGAAAAATCAGCAAGACACAAGCACCCCAAAGTTTAGGGCTGCTCTGTTGACAAGGACCTCCACTTCATTCCACCTTCAATATCCCAGGAAAGAGAAAAATGGATAAAGAAGTTGTGGTCCTTAAGTACAATGGAATATCACTCAGCCGTGAAATCAATGTCATAAGGCTAGTAGCAGCATGATGAGTGGATTTAGGTACGACGATTCTAAGTGAAATAAGTCACACAGAAAAGGACACTTCTCATAAGGTATCACTGATAGAGGGAATGTAAAAACCGTTACACTTGAACTGAATTACAAAACAGAACAGAGTCACACATGCAGAAAACACACTATGGCTGCTTAACGGGAAAGGTGAGGTGGGGTGATACATAAAACAAGGGTTTCAAATTAGCTCAGATACCGTTCCATAAAACCAATATGTAATAGACAAGACCTACTCCTTGCTCAGAGAACTGGACTCAACACGCCCTATTCACCGCACAAGAATATATCTGACTAGTAATAATCTTAAAACCTATGTATTGATATCTCTCTGTTAGTGTGTCAAGTGGGTGTAAAGCGGCATAAACACAGCAGTGAAAAGCAGCTAAACCCCATTATAAAAATAAATTACTTTGAAAAACCCGTGAAACAAAGACAGTGAAAGAGAGCGAAATTCTTACACAATGCGTTCAGGGGCTGTGATGCAACCTGGATTGACCATATCTAGACCCACAGCTGGATGAGACCTAAGGGTGGACACTGTTGCGGCTGAGAGGTTTGGTGAGGTTGGGTGAGCAAACGCAGACCCTTTAAAGTAATACTGCGTGGTACCCATCGCATGGGTCCCAAATCTCCAGGTTCAAGGGCATCTTCCTACATCGAAAACATGCATGAGATACCCAGAAGATGGTACACCGTGTGATGGGGAAAGGTTTCTAAAACGCAACTCATTTCTCATTTGCTTGTGCCCGGGTTCGCCATTCCAGCCACTTTACTAGCAATCTCCCTCCTTGGAGCATCAGCACCTTTAACCTCCTGTTCCGTACAGGTTGCAATTTGTACTGAGGATGAACGGGAAGACGTGGAACCAATGAAAGACTAGCTCTTGGTGTTGGGACAGGCACAGGTCACTCTATTTTCCCATCAGGAAGAAGAATTAACCACAGCCTCAGCCTGCCCCCCGGAACCAGAACAGGGGCTGAAGCCATCCTGCGCTTTTGCGGCCAGCTCCCTAAAAAGCGAGTTGTAAAATGGAGGTTCAGGGCACTGCAATTCACAAACCTGCAGAGTTATAAATGATAACTCTCATCCACAAATATATTGAGGGAAGGCAAAGAAGAGGATTTGAAATCAAGGCAGAATTGCAGGAAACAGATTTCAGGAGGTAGATTCGAATCGCCTTTAAAGCACATGAAAAGCGGCAAAACGTTGACAATGATGCCCTTGGCCAGAAAGGGCGTATGCGTTTTTTCCTGAATATATTCAGGAAAAAACGCATACGCCCTTTTTGGCCAACCAAGCAACCTGGAAAGGCAAATCAGCGCTACAAAGAAGTCTCGCTTCCCATCGGTCAAAAGGGCCATGCTGAAAAAAGTGTCAAAACCAGAAATGCAGGACAGGCCATGGAGAAATGGGAGCCTTGCTACACTGATGGGCGGGATGTAAATTGTCAACAGCCACTCTGGAGAAGTGTACGGTGAGTCCTGAAACGTCTAAAAAGCAAAGCTTAGAGAGCATAGGGCACTTCCACTCATGGGGGTATAAATTGGGAAAAGGAAAAATCAGCAAGACACAAGCACCCCAAAGTTTAGGGCTGCTCTGTTGACAAGGACCTCCACTTCATTCCACCTTCAATATCCCAGGAAAGAGAAAAATGGATAAAGAAGTTGTGGTCCTTATGTACAATGGAATATCACTCAGCCGTGAAATCAATGTCATAAGGCTAGTAGCAGCATGATGAGTGGATTTAGGTACGACGACTCTAAGTGAAATAAGTCACACAGCAAAGGACACTTCTCATAAGGTATCACTGATAGAGGGAATGTAAAAACCGTTACACTTGAACTGAATTACAAAACAGAACAGAGTCACACATGCAGAAAACACACTATGGCTGCTTAACGGGAAAGGTGAGGTGGGGTGATACATAAAACAAGGGTTTCAAATTAGCTCAGATACCGTTCCATAAACCCAATATGTAATAGACAAGACCTACTCCTTGCTCAGAGAACTGGACTCAACACGCCCTATTCACCGCACAAGAATATATCTGACTAGTAATAATCTTAAAACCTATGTACTGATATCTCTCTGTTAGTGTGTCAAGTGGGTAAAAAGCGGCATAAACACAGCAGTGAAAAGCAGCTAAACCCCATTATAAAAATAAATTACTTTGAAAAACCCATGAAACAAAGACAGTGAAAGAGAGCGAAATTCTTACACAATGCGTTCAGGGGCTGTGATGCAACCTGGATTGACCATATCTAGACCCACAGCTGGATGAGACCTAAGGGTGGACACTGTTGCGGCTGAGAGGTTTGGTGAGGTTGGGTGAGCAAACGCAGACCCTTTAAAGTAATACTGCGTGGTACCCATCGCATGGGTCCCAAATCTCCAGGTTCAAGGGCATCTTCCTACATCGAAAACATGCATGAGATACCCAGAAGATGGTACACCGTGTGATGGGGAAAGGTTTCTAAAACGCACCTCATTTCTCATTTGCTTGTGCCCGGGTTCGCCATTCCAGCCACTTTACTAGCAATCTCCCTCCTTGGAGCATCAGCACCTTTAACCTCCTGTTCCGTACAGGTTGCAATTTGTCCTGAGGATGAACGGGAAGACGTGGAACCAATGAAAGACTAGCTCTTGGTGTTGGGACAGGCACAGGTCACTCTATTTTCCCATCAGGAAGAAGAATTAACCACAGGCTCAGCCTGCCCCCCGGAACCAGAACAGGGGCTGAAGCCATCCTGCGCTTTTGCGGCCAGCTCCCTAAAAAGCGAGTTGTAAAATGGAGGTTCAGGGCACTGCAATTCACAAACCTGCAGAGTTATAAATGATAACTCTCATCCACAAATATATTGAGGGAAGGCAAAGAAGAGGATTTGAAATCAAGGCAGAATTGCAGGAAACAGATTTCAGGAGGTAGATTCGAATCGCCTTTAAAGCACATGAAAAGCGGCAAAACGTTGACAATGATGCCCTTGGCCAGAAAGGGCGTATGCGTTTTTTCCTGAATATATTCAGGAAAAAACGCATACGCCCTTTTTGGCCAACCAAGCAACCTGGAAAGGCAAATCAGCGCTACAAAGAAGTCTCGCTTCCCATCGGTCAAAAGGGCCATGCTGAAAAAAGTGTCAAAACCAGAAATGCAGGACAGGCCATGGAGAAATGGGAGCCTTGCTACACTGATGGGCGGGATGTAAATTGTCAACAGCCACTCTGGAGAAGTGTACGGTGAGTCCTGAAACGTCTAAAAAGCAAAGCTTAGAGAGCATAGGGCACTTCCACTCATGGGGGTATAAATTGGGAAAATGAAAAATCAGCAAGACACAAGCACCCCAAAGTTTAGGGCTGCTCTGTTGACAAGGACCTCCACTTCATTCCACCTTCAATATCCCAGGAAAGAGAAAAATGGATAAAGAAGTTGTGGTCCTTAAGTACAATGGAATATCACTCAGCCATGAAATCAATGTCATAAGGCTAGTAGCAGCATGATGAGTGGATTTAGGTACGACGATTCTAAGTGAAATAAGTCACAGAGAAAAGGACACTTCTCATAAGGTATCACTGATAGAGGGAATGTAAAAACCGTTACACTTGAACTGAATTACAAAACAGAACAGAGTCACACATGCAGAAAACACACTATGGCTGCTTAACGGGAAAGGTGAGGTGGGGTGATACATAAAACAAGGGTTTCAAATTAGCTCAGATACCGTTCCATAAAACCAATATGTAATAGACAAGACCTACTCCTTGCTCAGAGAACTGGACTCAACACGCCCTATTCACCGCACAAGAATATATCTGACTAGTAATAATCTTAAAACCTATGTATTGATATCTCTCTGTTAGTGTGTCAAGTGGGTGTAAAGCGGCATAAACACAGCAGTGAAAAGCAGCTAAACCCCATTATAAAAATAAATTACTTTGAAAAACCCGTGAAACAAAGACAGTGAAAGAGAGCGAAATTCTTACACAATGCGTTCAGGGGCTGTGATGCAACCTGGATTGACCATATCTAGACCCACAGCTGGATGAGACCTAAGGGTGGACACTGTTGCGGCTGAGAGGTTTGGTGAGGTTGGGTGAGCAAACGCAGACCCTTTAAAGTAATACTGCGTGGTACCCATCGCATGGGTCCCAAATCTCCAGGTTCAAGGGCATCTTCCTACATCGAAAACATGCATGAGATACCCAGAAGATGGTACACCGTGTGATGGGGAAAGGTTTCTAAAACGCAACTCATTTCTCATTTGCTTGTGCCCGGGTTCGCCATTCCAGCCACTTTACTAGCAATCTCCCTCCTTGGAGCATCAGCACCTTTAACCTCCTGTTCCGTACAGGTTGCAATTTGTACTGAGGATGAACGGGAAGACGTGGAACCAATGAAAGACTAGCTCTTGGTGTTGGGACAGGCACAGGTCACTCTATTTTCCCATCAGGAAGAAGAATTAACCACAGGCTCAGCCTGCCCCCCGGAACCAGAACAGGGGCTGAAGCCATCCTGCGCTTTTGCGGCCAGCTCCCTAAAAAGCGAGTTGTAAAATGGAGGTTCAGGGCACTGCAATTCACAAACCTGCAGAGTTATAAATGATAACTCTCATCCACAAATATATTGAGGGAAGGCAAAGAAGAGGATTTGAAATCAAGGCAGAATTGCAGGAAACAGATTTCAGGAGGTAGATTCGAATCGCCTTTAAAGCACATGAAAAGCGGCAAAACGTTGACAATGATGCCCTTGGCCAGAAAGGGCGTATGCGTTTTTTCCTGAATATATTCAGGAAAAAACGCATACGCCCTTTTTGGCCAACCAAGCAACCTGGAAAGGCAAATCAGCGCTACAAAGAAGTCTCGCTTCCCATCGGTCAAAAGGGCCATGCTGAAAAAAGTGTCAAAACCAGAAATGCAGGACAGGCCATGGAGAAATGGGAGCCTTGCTACACTGATGGGCGGGATGTAAATTGTCAACAGCCACTCTGGAGAAGTGTACGGTGAGTCCTGAAACGTCTAAAAAGCAAAGCTTAGAGAGCATAGGGCACTTCCACTCATGGGGGTATAAATTGGGAAAATTAAAAATCAGCAAGACACAAGCACCCCAAAGTTTAGGGCTGCTCTGTTGACAAGGACCTCCACTTCATTCCACCTTCAATATCCCAGGAAAGAGAAAAATGGATAAAGAAGTTGTGGTCCTTAAGTACAATGGAATATCACTCAGCCATGAAATCAATGTCATAAGGCTAGTAGCAGCATGATGAGTGGATTTAGGTACGACGACTCTAAGTGAAATAAGTCACACAGAAAAGGACACTTCTCATAAGGTATCACTGATAGAGGGAATGTAAAAACCGTTACACTTGAACTGAATTACAAAACAGAACAGAGTCACACATGCAGAAAACACACTATGGCTGCTTAACGGGAAAGGTGAGGTGGGGTGATACATAAAACAAGGGTTTCAAATTAGCTCAGATACCGTTCCATAAAACCAATATGTAATAGACAAGACCTACTCCTTGCTCAGAGAACTGGACTCAACACGCCCTATTCACCGCACAAGAATATATCTGACTAGTAATAATCTTAAAACCTATGTATTGATATCTCTCTGTTAGTGTGTCAAGTGGGTGTAAAGCGGCATAAACACAGCAGTGAAAAGCAGCTAAACCCCATTATAAAAATAAATTACTTTGAAAAACCCGTGAAACAAAGACAGTGAAAGAGAGCGAAATTCTTACACAATGCGTTCAGGGGCTGTGATGCAACCTGGATTGACCATATCTAGACCCACAGCTGGATGAGACCTAAGGGTGGACACTGTTGCGGCTGAGAGGTTTCGTGAGGTTGGGTGAGCAAACGCAGACCCTTTAAAGTAATACTGCGTGGTACCCATCGCATGGGTCCCAAATCTCCAGGTTCAAGGGCATCTTCCTACATCGAAAACATGCATGAGATACCCAGAAGATGGTACACCGTGTGATGGGGAAAGGTTTCTAAAACGCAACTCATTTCTCATTTGCTTGTGCCCGGGTTCGCCATTCCAGCCACTTTACTAGCAATCTCCCTCCTTGGAGCATCAGCACCTTTAACCTCCTGTTCCGTACAGGTTGCAATTTGTACTGAGGATGAACGGGAAGACGTGGAACCAATGAAAGACTAGCTCTTGGTGTTGGGACAGGCACAGGTCACTCTATTTTCCCATCAGGAAGAAGAATTAACCACAGGCTCAGCCTGCCCCCCGGAACCAGAACAGGGGCTGAAGCCATCCTGCGCTTTTGCGGCCAGCTCCCTAAAAAGCGAGTTGTAAAATGGAGGTTCAGGGCACTGCAATTCACAAACCTGCAGAGTTATAAATGATAACTCTCATCCACAAATATATTGAGGGAAGGCAAAGAAGAGGATTTGAAATCAAGGCAGAATTGCAGGAAACAGATTTCAGGAGGTAGATTCGAATCGCCTTTAAAGCACATGAAAAGCGGCAAAACGTTGACAATGATGCCCTTGGCCAAAAAGGGCGTATGCGTTTTTTCCTGAATATATTCAGGAAAAAACGCATACGCCCTTTTTGGCCAACCAAGCAACCTGGAAAGGCAAATCAGCGCTACAAAGATGTCTCGCTTCCCATCGGTCAAAAGGGCCATGCTGAAAAAAGTGTCAAAACCAGAAATGCAGGACAGGCCATGGAGAAATGGGAGCCTTGCTACACTGATGGGCGGGATGTAAATTGTCAACAGCCACTCTGGAGAAGTGTACGGTGAGTCCTGAAACGTCTAAAAAGCAAAGCTTAGAGAGCATAGGGCACTTCCACTCATGGGGGTATAAATTGGGAAAATGAAAAATCAGCAAGACACAAGCACCCCAAAGTTTAGGGCTGCTCTGTTGACAAGGACCTCCACTTCATTCCACCTTCAATATCCCAGGAAAGAGAAAAATGGATAAAGAAGTTGTGGTCCTTATGTACAATGGAATATCACTCAGCCGTGAAATCAATGTCATAAGGCTAGTAGCAGCATGATGAGTGGATTTAGGTACGACAACTCTAAGTGAAATAAGTCACACAGCAAAGGACACTTCTCATAAGGTATCACTTATAGAGGGAATGTAAAAACCGTTACACTTGAACTGAATTACAAAACAGAACAGAGTCACACATGCAGAAAACACACTATGGCTGCTTAACGGGAAAGGTGAGGTGGGGTGATACATAAAACAAGGGTTTCAAATTAGCTCAGATACCGTTCCATAAACCCAATATGTAATAGACAAGACCTACTCCTTGCTCAGAGAACTGGACTCAACACGCCCTATTCACCGCACAAGAATATATCTGACTAGTAATAATCTTAAAACCTATGTACTGATATCTCTCTGTTAGTGTGTCAAGTGGGTAAAAAGCGGCATAAACACAGCAGTGAAAAGCAGCTAAACCCCATTATAAAAATAAATTACTTTGAAAACCCCGTGAAACAAAGACAGTGAAAGAGAGCGAAATTCTTACACAATGCGTTCAGGGGCTGTGATGCAACCTGGATTGACCATATCTAGACCCACAGCTGGATGAGACCTAAGGGTGGACACTGTTGCGGCTGAGAGGTTTGGTGAGGTTGGGTGAGCAAACGCAGACCCTTTAAAGTAATACTGCGTGGTACCCATCGCATGGGTCCCAAATCTCCAGGTTCAAGGGCATCTTCCTACATCGAAAACATGCATGAGATACCCAGAAGATGGTACACCGTGTGATGGGGAAAGGTTTCTAAAACGCACCTCATTTCTCATTTGCTTGTGCCCGGGTTCGCCATTCCAGCCACTTTACTAGCAATCTCCCTCCTTGGAGCATCAGCACCTTTAACCTCCTGTTCCGTACAGGTTGCAATTTGTCCTGAGGATGAACGGGAAGATGTGGAACCAACGAGAGACTAGCTCTTGGTGTTGGGACAGGCACAGGTCACTCTATTTTCCCATCAGGAAGAAGAATTAACCACAGGCTCAGCCTGCCCCCCGGAACCAGAACAGGGGCTGAAGCCATCCTGCGCTTTTGCGGCCAGCTCCCTAAAAAGCGAGTTGTAAAATGGAGGTTCAGGGCACTGCAATTCACAAACCTGCAGAGTTATAAATGGTAACTCTCACCCACAAATATATTGAGGGAAGGCAAAGAAGAGGATTTGAAATCAAGGCAGAATTGCAGGAAACAGATTTCAGGAGGTAGATTCGAATCGCCTTTAAAGCACATGAAAAGCGGCAAAACGTTGACAATGATGCCCTTGGCCAAAAAGGGCGTATGCGTTTTTTCCTGAATATATTCAGGAAAAAACGCATACGCCCTTTTTGGCCAACCAAGCAACCTGGAAAGGCAAATCAGCGCTACAAAGAAGTCTCGCTTCCCATCGGTCAAAAGGGCCATGCTGAAAAAAGTGTCAAAACCAGAAATGCAGGACAGGCCATGGAGAAATGGGAGCCTTGCTACACTGATGGGCGGGATGTAAATTGTCAACAGCCACTCTGGAGAAGTGTACGGTGAGTCCTGAAACGTCTAAAAAGCAAAGCTTAGAGAGCATAGGGCACTTCCACTCATGGGGGTATAAATTGGGAAAATGAAAAATCAGCAAGACACAAGCACCCCAAAGTTTAGGGCTGCTCTGTTGACAAGGACCTCCACTTCATTCCACCTTCAATATCCCAGGAAAGAGAAAAATGGATAAAGAAGTTGTGGTCCTTATGTACAATGGAATATCACTCAGCCGTGAAATCAATGTCATAAGGCTAGTAGCAGCATGATGAGTGGATTTAGGTACAACGACTCTAAGTGAAATAAGTCACACAGAAAAGGACACTTCTCATAAGGTATCACTGATAGAGGGAATGTAAAAACCGTTACACTTGAACTGAATTACAAAACAGAACAGAGTCACACATGCAGAAAACACACTATGGCTGCTTAACGGGAAAGGTGAGGTGGGGTGATACATAAAACAAGGGTTTCAAATTAGCTCAGATACCGTTCCATAAAACCAATATGTAATAGACAAGACCTACTCCTTGCTCAGAGAACTGGACTCAACACGCCCTATTCACCGCACAAGAATATATCTGACTAGTAATAATCTTAAAACCTATGTATTGATATCTCTCTGTTAGTGTGTCAAGTGGGTGTAAAGTGGCATAAACACAGCAGTGAAAAGCAGCTAAACCCCATTATAAAAATAAATTACTTTGAAAAACCCGTGAAACAAAGACAGTGAAAGAGAGCGAAATTCTTACACAATGCGTTCAGGGGCTGTGATGCAACCTGGATTGACCATATCTAGACCCACAGCTGGATGAGACCTAAGGGTGGACACTGTTGCGGCTGAGAGGTTTGGTGAGGTTGGGTGAGCAAACGCAGACCCTTTAAAGTAATACTGCGTGGTACCCATCGCATGGGTCCCAAATCTCCAGGTTCAAGGGCATCTTCCTACATCGAAAACATGCATGAGATACCCAGAAGATGGTACACCGTGTGATGGGGAACGGTTTCTAAAACGCAACTCATTTCTCATTTGCTTGTGCCCGGGTTCGCCATTCCAGCCACTTTACTAGCAATCTCCCTCCTTGGAGCATCAGCACCTTTAACCTCCTGTTCCGTACAGGTTGCAATTTGTACTGAGGATGAACGGGAAGACGTGGAACCAATGAAAGACTAGCTCTTGGTGTTGGGACAGGCACAGGTCACTCTATTTTCCCATCAGGAAGAAGAATTAACCACAGGCTCAGCCTGCCCCCCGGAACCAGAACAGGGGCTGAAGCCATCCTGCGCTTTTGCGGCCAGCTCCCTAAAAAGCGAGTTGTAAAATGGAGGTTCAGGGCACTGCAATTCACAAACCTGCAGAGTTATAAATGATAACTCTCATCCACAAATATATTGAGGGAAGGCAAAGAAGAGGATTTGAAATCAAGGCAGAATTGCAGGAAACAGATTTCAGGAGGTAGATTCGAATCGCCTTTAAAGCACATGAAAAGCGGCAAAACGTTGACAATGATGCCCTTGGCCAAAAAGGGCGTATGCGTTTTTTCCTGAATATATTCAGGAAAAAACGCATACGCCCTTTTTGGCCAACCAAGCAACCTGGAAAGGCAAATCAGCGCTACAAAGAAGTCTCGCTTCCCATCGGTCAAAAGGGCCATGCTGAAAAAAGTGTCAAAACCAGAAATGCAGGACAGGCCATGGAGAAATGGGAGCCTTGCTACACTGATGGGCGGGATGTAAATTGTCAACAGCCACTCTGGAGAAGTGTACGGTGAGTCCTGAAACGTCTAAAAAGCAAAGCTTAGAGAGCATAGGGCACTTCCACTCATGGGGGTATAAATTGGGAAAAGGAAAAATCAGCAAGACACAAGCACCCCAAAGTTTAGGGCTGCTCTGTTGACAAGGACCTCCACTTCATTCCACCTTCAATATCCCAGGAAAGAGAAAAATGGATAAAGAAGTTGTGGTCCTTATGTACAATGGAATATCACTCAGCCGTGAAATCAATGTCATAAGGCTAGTAGCAGCATGATGAGTGGATTTAGGTACGACGACTCTAAGTGAAATAAGTCACACAGCAAAGGACACTTCTCATAAGGTATCACTGATAGAGGGAATGTAAAAACCGTTACACTTGAACTGAATTACAAAACAGAACAGAGTCACACATGCAGAAAACACACTATGGCTGCTTAACGGGAAAGGTGAGGTGGGGTGATACATAAAACAAGGGTTTCAAATTAGCTCAGATACCGTTCCATAAACCCAATATGTAATAGACAAGACCTACTCCTTGCTCAGAGAACTGGACTCAACACGCCCTATTCACCGCACAAGAATATATCTGACTAGTAATAATCTTAAAACCTATGTACTGATATCTCTCTGTTAGTGTGTCAAGTGGGTAAAAAGCGGCATAAACACAGCAGTGAAAAGCAGCTAAACCCCATTATAAAAATAAATTACTTTGAAAAACCCATGAAACAAAGACAGTGAAAGAGAGCGAAATTCTTACACAATGCGTTCAGGGGCTGTGATGCAACCTGGATTGACCATATCTAGACCCACAGCTGGATGAGACCTAAGGGTGGACACTGTTGCGGCTGAGAGGTTTGGTGAGGTTGGGTGAGCAAACGCAGACCCTTTAAAGTAATACTGCGTGGTACCCATCGCATGGGTCCCAAATCTCCAGGTTCAAGGGCATCTTCCTACATCGAAAACATGCATGAGATACCCAGAAGATGGTACACCGTGTGATGGGGAAAGGTTTCTAAAACGCACCTCATTTCTCATTTGCTTGTGCCCGGGTTCGCCATTCCAGCCACTTTACTAGCAATCTCCCTCCTTGGAGCATCAGCACCTTTAACCTCCTGTTCCGTACAGGTTGCAATTTGTCCTGAGGATGAACGGGAAGACGTGGAACCAATGAAAGACTAGCTCTTGGTGTTGGGACAGGCACAGGTCACTCTATTTTCCCATCAGGAAGAAGAATTAACCACAGGCTCAGCCTGCCCCCCGGAACCAGAACAGGGGCTGAAGCCATCCTGCGCTTTTGCGGCCAGCTCCCTAAAAAGCGAGTTGTAAAATGGAGGTTCAGGGCACTGCAATTCACAAACCTGCAGAGTTATAAATGATAACTCTCATCCACAAATATATTGAGGGAAGGCAAAGAAGAGGATTTGAAATCAAGGCAGAATTGCAGGAAACAGATTTCAGGAGGTAGATTCGAATCGCCTTTAAAGCACATGAAAAGCGGCAAAACGTTGACAATGATGCCCTTGGCCAGAAAGGGCGTATGCGTTTTTTCCTGAATATATTCAGGAAAAAACGCATACGCCCTTTTTGGCCAACCAAGCAACCTGGAAAGGCAAATCAGCGCTACAAAGAAGTCTCGCTTCCCATCGGTCAAAAGGGCCATGCTGAAAAAAGTGTCAAAACCAGAAATGCAGGACAGGCCATGGAGAAATGGGAGCCTTGCTACACTGATGGGCGGGATGTAAATTGTCAACAGCCACTCTGGAGAAGTGTACGGTGAGTCCTGAAACGTCTAAAAAGCAAAGCTTAGAGAGCATAGGGCACTTCCACTCATGGGGGTATAAATTGGGAAAATGAAAAATCAGCAAGACACAAGCACCCCAAAGTTTAGGGCTGCTCTGTTGACAAGGACCTCCACTTCATTCCACCTTCAATATCCCAGGAAAGAGAAAAATGGATAAAGAAGTTGTGGTCCTTAAGTACAATGGAATATCACTCAGCCATGAAATCAATGTCATAAGGCTAGTAGCAGCATGATGAGTGGATTTAGGTACGACGATTCTAAGTGAAATAAGTCACAGAGAAAAGGACACTTCTCATAAGGTATCACTGATAGAGGGAATGTAAAAACCGTTACACTTGAACTGAATTACAAAACAGAACAGAGTCACACATGCAGAAAACACACTATGGCTGCTTAACGGGAAAGGTGAGGTGGGGTGATACATAAAACAAGGGTTTCAAATTAGCTCAGATACCGTTCCATAAAACCAATATGTAATAGACAAGACCTACTCCTTGCTCAGAGAACTGGACTCAACACGCCCTATTCACCGCACAAGAATATATCTGACTAGTAATAATCTTAAAACCTATGTATTGATATCTCTCTGTTAGTGTGTCAAGTGGGTGTAAAGCGGCATAAACACAGCAGTGAAAAGCAGCTAAACCCCATTATAAAAATAAATTACTTTGAAAACCCCGTGAAACAAAGACAGTGAAAGAGAGCGAAATTCTTACACAATGCGTTCAGGGGCTGTGATGCAACCTGGATTGACCATATCTAGACCCACAGCTGGATGAGACCTAAGGGTGGACACTGTTGCGGCTGAGAGGTTTGGTGAGGTTGGGTGAGCAAACGCAGACCCTTTAAAGTAATACTGCGTGGTACCCATCGCATGGGTCCCAAATCTCCAGGTTCAAGGGCATCTTCCTACATCGAAAACATGCATGAGATACCCAGAAGATGGTACACCGTGTGATGGGGAAAGGTTTCTAAAACGCAACTCATTTCTCATTTGCTTGTGCCCGGGTTCGCCATTCCAGCCACTTTACTAGCAATCTCCCTCCTTGGAGCATCAGCACCTTTAACCTCCTGTTCCGTACAGGTTGCAATTTGTACTGAGGATGAACGGGAAGACGTGGAACCAATGAAAGACTAGCTCTTGGTGTTGGGACAGGCACAGGTCACTCTATTTTCCCATCAGGAAGAAGAATTAACCACAGGCTCAGCCTGCCCCCCGGAACCAGAACAGGGGCTGAAGCCATCCTGCGCTTTTGCGGCCAGCTCCCTAAAAAGCGAGTTGTAAAATGGAGGTTCAGGGCACTGCAATTCACAAACCTGCAGAGTTATAAATGATAACTCTCATCCACAAATATATTGAGGGAAGGCAAAGAAGAGGATTTGAAATCAAGGCAGAATTGCAGGAAACAGATTTCAGGAGGTAGATTCGAATCGCCTTTAAAGCACATGAAAAGCGGCAAAACGTTGACAATGATGCCCTTGGCCAGAAAGGGCGTATGCGTTTTTTCCTGAATATATTCAGGAAAAAACGCATACGCCCTTTTTGGCCAACCAAGCAACCTGGAAAGGCAAATCAGCGCTACAAAGAAGTCTCGCTTCCCATCGGTCAAAAGGGCCATGCTGAAAAAAGTGTCAAAACCAGAAATGCAGGACAGGCCATGGAGAAATGGGAGCCTTGCTACACTGATGGGCGGGATGTAAATTGTCAACAGCCACTCTGGAGAAGTGTACGGTGAGTCCTGAAACGTCTAAAAAGCAAAGCTTAGAGAGCATAGGGCACTTCCACTCATGGGGGTATAAATTGGGAAAAGGAAAAATCAGCAAGACACAAGCACCCCAAAGTTTAGGGCTGCTCTGTTGACAAGGACCTCCACTTCATTCCACCTTCAATATCCCAGGAAAGAGAAAAATGGATAAAGAAGTTGTGGTCCTTATGTACAATGGAATATCACTCAGCCGTGAAATCAATGTCATAAGGCTAGTAGCAGCATGATGAGTGGATTTAGGTACGACGACTCTAAGTGAAATAAGTCACACAGCAAAGGACACTTCTCATAAGGTATCACTGATAGAGGGAATGTAAAAACCGTTACACTTGAACTGAATTACAAAACAGAACAGAGTCACACATGCAGAAAACACACTATGGCTGCTTAACGGGAAAGGTGAGGTGGGGTGATACATAAAACAAGGGTTTCAAATTAGCTCAGATACCGTTCCATAAACCCAATATGTAATAGACAAGACCTACTCCTTGCTCAGAGAACTGGACTCAACACGCCCTATTCACCGCACAAGAATATATCTGACTAGTAATAATCTTAAAACCTATGTACTGATATCTCTCTGTTAGTGTGTCAAGTGGGTAAAAAGCGGCATAAACACAGCAGTGAAAAGCAGCTAAACCCCATTATAAAAATAAATTACTTTGAAAAACCCATGAAACAAAGACAGTGAAAGAGAGCGAAATTCTTACACAATGCGTTCAGGGGCTGTGATGCAACCTGGATTGACCATATCTAGACCCACAGCTGGATGAGACCTAAGGGTGGACACTGTTGCGGCTGAGAGGTTTGGTGAGGTTGGGTGAGCAAACGCAGACCCTTTAAAGTAATACTGCGTGGTACCCATCGCATGGGTCCCAAATCTCCAGGTTCAAGGGCATCTTCCTACATCGAAAACATGCATGAGATACCCAGAAGATGGTACACCGTGTGATGGGGAAAGGTTTCTAAAACGCACCTCATTTCTCATTTGCTTGTGCCCGGGTTCGCCATTCCAGCCACTTTACTAGCAATCTCCCTCCTTGGAGCATCAGCACCTTTAACCTCCTGTTCCGTACAGGTTGCAATTTGTCCTGAGGATGAACGGGAAGACGTGGAACCAATGAAAGACTAGCTCTTGGTGTTGGGACAGGCACAGGTCACTCTATTTTCCCATCAGGAAGAAGAATTAACCACAGGCTCAGCCTGCCCCCCGGAACCAGAACAGGGGCTGAAGCCATCCTGCGCTTTTGCGGCCAGCTCCCTAAAAAGCGAGTTGTAAAATGGAGGTTCAGGGCACTGCAATTCACAAACCTGCAGAGTTATAAATGATAACTCTCATCCACAAATATATTGAGGGAAGGCAAAGAAGAGGATTTGAAATCAAGGCAGAATTGCAGGAAACAGATTTCAGGAGGTAGATTCGAATCGCCTTTAAAGCACATGAAAAGCGGCAAAACGTTGACAATGATGCCCTTGGCCAGAAAGGGCGTATGCGTTTTTTCCTGAATATATTCAGGAAAAAACGCATACGCCCTTTTTGGCCAACCAAGCAACCTGGAAAGGCAAATCAGCGCTACAAAGAAGTCTCGCTTCCCATCGGTCAAAAGGGCCATGCTGAAAAAAGTGTCAAAACCAGAAATGCAGGACAGGCCATGGAGAAATGGGAGCCTTGCTACACTGATGGGCGGGATGTAAATTGTCAACAGCCACTCTGGAGAAGTGTACGGTGAGTCCTGAAACGTCTAAAAAGCAAAGCTTAGAGAGCATAGGGCACTTCCACTCATGGGGGTATAAATTGGGAAAATGAAAAATCAGCAAGACACAAGCACCCCAAAGTTTAGGGCTGCTCTGTTGACAAGGACCTCCACTTCATTCCACCTTCAATATCCCAGGAAAGAGAAAAATGGATAAAGAAGTTGTGGTCCTTAAGTACAATGGAATATCACTCAGCCATGAAATCAATGTCATAAGGCTAGTAGCAGCATGATGAGTGGATTTAGGTACGACGATTCTAAGTGAAATAAGTCACAGAGAAAAGGACACTTCTCATAAGGTATCACTGATAGAGGGAATGTAAAAACCGTTACACTTGAACTGAATTACAAAACAGAACAGAGTCACACATGCAGAAAACACACTATGGCTGCTTAACGGGAAAGGTGAGGTGGGGTGATACATAAAACAAGGGTTTCAAATTAGCTCAGATACCGTTCCATAAAACCAATATGTAATAGACAAGACCTACTCCTTGCTCAGAGAACTGGACTCAACACGCCCTATTCACCGCACAAGAATATATCTGACTAGTAATAATCTTAAAACCTATGTATTGATATCTCTCTGTTAGTGTGTCAAGTGGGTGTAAAGCGGCATAAACACAGCAGTGAAAAGCAGCTAAACCCCATTATAAAAATAAATTACTTTGAAAAACCCGTGAAACAAAGACAGTGAAAGAGAGCGAAATTCTTACACAATGCGTTCAGGGGCTGTGATGCAACCTGGATTGACCATATCTAGACCCACAGCTGGATGAGACCTAAGGGTGGACACTGTTGCGGCTGAGAGGTTTGGTGAGGTTGGGTGAGCAAACGCAGACCCTTTAAAGTAATACTGCGTGGTACCCATCGCATGGGTCCCAAATCTCCAGGTTCAAGGGCATCTTCCTACATCGAAAACATGCATGAGATACCCAGAAGATGGTACACCGTGTGATGGGGAAAGGTTTCTAAAACGCAACTCATTTCTCATTTGCTTGTGCCCGGGTTCGCCATTCCAGCCACTTTACTAGCAATCTCCCTCCTTGGAGCATCAGCACCTTTAACCTCCTGTTCCGTACAGGTTGCAATTTGTACTGAGGATGAACGGGAAGACGTGGAACCAATGAAAGACTAGCTCTTGGTGTTGGGACAGGCACAGGTCACTCTATTTTCCCATCAGGAAGAAGAATTAACCACAGGCTCAGCCTGCCCCCCGGAACCAGAACAGGGGCTGAAGCCATCCTGCGCTTTTGCGGCCAGCTCCCTAAAAAGCGAGTTGTAAAATGGAGGTTCAGGGCACTGCAATTCACAAACCTGCAGAGTTATAAATGATAACTCTCATCCACAAATATATTGAGGGAAGGCAAAGAAGAGGATTTGAAATCAAGGCAGAATTGCAGGAAACAGATTTCAGGAGGTAGATTCGAATCGCCTTTAAAGCACATGAAAAGCGGCAAAACGTTGACAATGATGCCCTTGGCCAGAAAGGGCGTATGCGTTTTTTCCTGAATATATTCAGGAAAAAACGCATACGCCCTTTTTGGCCAACCAAGCAACCTGGAAAGGCAAATCAGCGCTACAAAGAAGTCTCGCTTCCCATTGGTCAAAAGGGCCATGCTGAAAAAAGTGTCAAAACCAGAAATGCAGGACAGGCCATGGAGAAATGGGAGCCTTGCTACACTGATGGGCGGGATGTAAATTGTCAACAGCCACTCTGGAGAAGTGTACGGTGAGTCCTGAAACGTCTAAAAAGCAAAGCTTAGAGAGCATAGGGCACTTCCACTCATGGGGGTATAAATTGGGAAAATGAAAAATCAGCAAGACACAAGCACCCCAAAGTTTAGGGCTGCTCTGTTGACAAGGACCTCCACTTCATTCCACCTTCAATATCCCAGGAAAGAGAAAAATGGATAAAGAAGTTGTGGTCCTTATGTACAATGGAATATCACTCAGCCGTGAAATCAATGTCATAAGGCTAGTAGCAGCATGATGAGTGGATTTAGGTACGACGACTCTAAGTGAAATAAGTCACACAGCAAAGGACACTTCTCATAAGGTATCACTGATAGAGGGAATGTAAAAACCGTTACACTTGAACTGAATTACAAAACAGAACAGAGTCACACATGCAGAAAACACACTATGGCTGCTTAACGGGAAAGGTGAGGTGGGGTGATACATAAAACAAGGGTTTCAAATTAGCTCAGATACCGTTCCATAAAACCAATATGTAATAGACAAGACCTACTCCTTGCTCAGAGAACTGGACTCAACACGCCCTATTCACCGCACAAGAATATATCTGACTAGTAATAATCTTAAAACCTATGTATTGATATCTCTCTGTTAGTGTGTCAAGTGGGTGTAAAGCGGCATAAACACAGCAGTGAAAAGCAGCTAAACCCCATTATAAAAATAAATTACTTTGAAAACCCCGTGAAACAAAGACAGTGAAAGAGAGCGAAATTCTTACACAATGCGTTCAGGGGCTGTGATGCAACCTGGATTGACCATATCTAGACCCACAGCTGGATGAGACCTAAGGGTGGACACTGTTGCGGCTGAGAGGTTTGGTGAGGTTGGGTGAGCAAACGCAGACCCTTTAAAGTAATACTGCGTGGTACCCATCGCATGGGTCCCAAATCTCCAGGTTCAAGGGCATCTTCCTACATCGAAAACATGCATGAGATACCCAGAAGATGGTACACCGTGTGATGCGGAAAGGTTTCTAAAACGCAACTCATTTCTCATTTGCTTGTGCCCGGGTTCGCCATTCCAGCCACTTTACTAGCAATCTCCCTCCTTGGAGCATCAGCACCTTTAACCTCCTGTTCCGTACAGGTTGCAATTTGTACTGAGGATGAACGGGAAGACGTGGAACCAATGAAAGACTAGCTCTTGGTGTTGGGACAGGCACAGGTCACTCTATTTTCCCATCAGGAAGAAGAATTAACCACAGCCTCAGCCTGCCCCCCGGAACCAGAACAGGGGCTGAAGCCATCCTGCGCTTTTGCGGCCAGCTCCCTAAAAAGCGAGTTGTAAAATGGAGGTTCAGGGCACTGCAATTCACAAACCTGCAGAGTTATAAATGATAACTCTCATCCACAAATATATTGAGGGAAGGCAAAGAAGAGGATTTGAAATCAAGGCAGAATTGCAGGAAACAGATTTCAGGAGGTAGATTCGAATCGCCTTTAAAGCACATGAAAAGCGGCAAAACGTTGACAATGATGCCCTTGGCCAGAAAGGGCGTATGCGTTTTTTCCTGAATATATTCAGGAAAAAACGCATACGCCCTTTTTGGCCAACCAAGCAACCTGGAAAGGCAAATCAGCGCTACAAAGAAGTCTCGCTTCCCATCGGTCAAAAGGGCCATGCTGAAAAAAGTGTCAAAACCAGAAATGCAGGACAGGCCATGGAGAAATGGGAGCCTTGCTACACTGATGGGCGGGATGTAAATTGTCAACAGCCACTCTGGAGAAGTGTACGGTGAGTCCTGAAACGTCTAAAAAGCAAAGCTTAGAGAGCATAGGGCACTTCCACTCATGGGGGTATAAATTGGGAAAATGAAAAATCAGCAAGACACAAGCACCCCAAAGTTTAGGGCTGCTCTGTTGACAAGGACCTCCACTTCATTCCACCTTCAATATCCCAGGAAAGAGAAAAATGGATAAAGAAGTTGTGGTCCTTAAGTACAATGGAATATCACTCAGCCGTGAAATCAATGTCATAAGGCTAGTAGCAGCATGATGAGTGGATTTAGGTACGACGATTCTAAGTGAAATAAGTCACACAGAAAAGGACACTTCTCATAAGGTATCACTGATAGAGGGAATGTAAAAACCGTTACACTTGAACTGAATTACAAAACAGAACAGAGTCACACATGCAGAAAACACACTATGGCTGCTTAACGGGAAAGGTGAGGTGGGGTGATACATAAAACAAGGGTTTCAAATTAGCTCAGATACCGTTCCATAAAACCAATATGTAATAGACAAGACCTACTCCTTGCTCAGAGAACTGGACTCAACACGCCCTATTCACCGCACAAGAATATATCTGACTAGTAATAATCTTAAAACCTATGTATTGATATCTCTCTGTTAGTGTGTCAAGTGGGTGTAAAGCGGCATAAACACAGCAGTGAAAAGCAGCTAAACCCCATTATAAAAATAAATTACTTTGAAAACCCCGTGAAACAAAGACAGTGAAAGAGAGCGAAATTCTTACACAATGCGTTCAGGGGCTGTGATGCAACCTGGATTGACCATATCTAGACCCACAGCTGGATGAGACCTAAGGGTGGACACTGTTGCGGCTGAGAGGTTTGGTGAGGTTGGGTGAGCAAACGCAGACCCTTTAAAGTAATACTGCGTGGTACCCATCGCATGGGTCCCAAATCTCCAGGTTCAAGGGCATCTTCCTACATCGAAAACATGCATGAGATACCCAGAAGATGGTACACCGTGTGATGCGGAAAGGTTTCTAAAACGCAACTCATTTCTCATTTGCTTGTGCCCGGGTTCGCCATTCCAGCCACTTTACTAGCAATCTCCCTCCTTGGAGCATCAGCACCTTTAACCTCCTGTTCCGTACAGGTTGCAATTTGTACTGAGGATGAACGGGAAGACGTGGAACCAATGAAAGACTAGCTCTTGGTGTTGGGACAGGCACAGGTCACTCTATTTTCCCATCAGGAAGAAGAATTAACCACAGCCTCAGCCTGCCCCCCGGAACCAGAACAGGGGCTGAAGCCATCCTGCGCTTTTGCGGCCAGCTCCCTAAAAAGCGAGTTGTAAAATGGAGGTTCAGGGCACTGCAATTCACAAACCTGCAGAGTTATAAATGATAACTCTCATCCACAAATATATTGAGGGAAGGCAAAGAAGAGGATTTGAAATCAAGGCAGAATTGCAGGAAACAGATTTCAGGAGGTAGATTCGAATCGCCTTTAAAGCACATGAAAAGCGGCAAAACGTTGACAATGATGCCCTTGGCCAGAAAGGGCGTATGCGTTTTTTCCTGAATATATTCAGGAAAAAACGCATACGCCCTTTTTGGCCAACCAAGCAACCTGGAAAGGCAAATCAGCGCTACAAAGAAGTCTCGCTTCCCATCGGTCAAAAGGGCCATGCTGAAAAAAGTGTCAAAACCAGAAATGCAGGACAGGCCATGGAGAAATGGGAGCCTTGCTACACTGATGGGCGGGATGTAAATTGTCAACAGCCACTCTGGAGAAGTGTACGGTGAGTCCTGAAACGTCTAAAAAGCAAAGCTTAGAGAGCATAGGGCACTTCCACTCATGGGGGTATAAATTGGGAAAATGAAAAATCAGCAAGACACAAGCACCCCAAAGTTTAGGGCTGCTCTGTTGACAAGGACCTCCACTTCATTCCACCTTCAATATCCCAGGAAAGAGAAAAATGGATAAAGAAGTTGTGGTCCTTAAGTACAATGGAATATCACTCAGCCATGAAATCAATGTCATAAGGCTAGTAGCAGCATGATGAGTGGATTTAGGTACGACGACTCTAAGTGAAATAAGTCACACAGAAAAGGACACTTCTCATAAGGTATCACTGATAGAGGGAATGTAAAAACCGTTACACTTGAACTGAATTACAAAACAGAACAGAGTCACACATGCAGAAAACACACTATGGCTGCTTAACGGGAAAGGTGAGGTGGGGTGATACATAAAACAAGGGTTTCAAATTAGCTCAGATACCGTTCCATAAAACCAATATGTAATAGACAAGACCTACTCCTTGCTCAGAGAACTGGACTCAACACGCCCTATTCACCGCACAAGAATATATCTGACTAGTAATAATCTTAAAACCTATGTATTGATATCTCTCTGTTAGTGTGTCAAGTGGGTGTAAAGCGGCATAAACACAGCAGTGAAAAGCAGCTAAACCCCATTATAAAAATAAATTACTTTGAAAAACCCGTGAAACAAAGACAGTGAAAGAGAGCGAAATTCTTACACAATGCGTTCAGGGGCTGTGATGCAACCTGGATTGACCATATCTAGACCCACAGCTGGATGAGACCTAAGGGTGGACACTGTTGCGGCTGAGAGGTTTCGTGAGGTTGGGTGAGCAAACGCAGACCCTTTAAAGTAATACTGCGTGGTACCCATCGCATGGGTCCCAAATCTCCAGGTTCAAGGGCATCTTCCTACATCGAAAACATGCATGAGATACCCAGAAGATGGTACACCGTGTGATGGGGAAAGGTTTCTAAAACGCAACTCATTTCTCATTTGCTTGTGCCCGGGTTCGCCATTCCAGCCACTTTACTAGCAATCTCCCTCCTTGGAGCATCAGCACCTTTAACCTCCTGTTCCGTACAGGTTGCAATTTGTACTGAGGATGAACGGGAAGACGTGGAACCAATGAAAGACTAGCTCTTGGTGTTGGGACAGGCACAGGTCACTCTATTTTCCCATCAGGAAGAAGAATTAACCACAGGCTCAGCCTGCCCCCCGGAACCAGAACAGGGGCTGAAGCCATCCTGCGCTTTTGCGGCCAGCTCCCTAAAAAGCGAGTTGTAAAATGGAGGTTCAGGGCACTGCAATTCACAAACCTGCAGAGTTATAAATGATAACTCTCATCCACAAATATATTGAGGGAAGGCAAAGAAGAGGATTTGAAATCAAGGCAGAATTGCAGGAAACAGATTTCAGGAGGTAGATTCGAATCGCCTTTAAAGCACATGAAAAGCGGCAAAACGTTGACAATGATGCCCTTGGCCAAAAAGGGCGTATGCGTTTTTTCCTGAATATATTCAGGAAAAAACGCATACGCCCTTTTTGGCCAACCAAGCAACCTGGAAAGGCAAATCAGCGCTACAAAGATGTCTCGCTTCCCATCGGTCAAAAGGGCCATGCTGAAAAAAGTGTCAAAACCAGAAATGCAGGACAGGCCATGGAGAAATGGGAGCCTTGCTACACTGATGGGCGGGATGTAAATTGTCAACAGCCACTCTGGAGAAGTGTACGGTGAGTCCTGAAACGTCTAAAAAGCAAAGCTTAGAGAGCATAGGGCACTTCCACTCATGGGGGTATAAATTGGGAAAATGAAAAATCAGCAAGACACAAGCACCCCAAAGTTTAGGGCTGCTCTGTTGACAAGGACCTCCACTTCATTCCACCTTCAATATCCCAGGAAAGAGAAAAATGGATAAAGAAGTTGTGGTCCTTATGTACAATGGAATATCACTCAGCCGTGAAATCAATGTCATAAGGCTAGTAGCAGCATGATGAGTGGATTTAGGTACGACAACTCTAAGTGAAATAAGTCACACAGCAAAGGACACTTCTCATAAGGTATCACTTATAGAGGGAATGTAAAAACCGTTACACTTGAACTGAATTACAAAACAGAACAGAGTCACACATGCAGAAAACACACTATGGCTGCTTAACGGGAAAGGTGAGGTGGGGTGATACATAAAACAAGGGTTTCAAATTAGCTCAGATACCGTTCCATAAACCCAATATGTAATAGACAAGACCTACTCCTTGCTCAGAGAACTGGACTCAACACGCCCTATTCACCGCACAAGAATATATCTGACTAGTAATAATCTTAAAACCTATGTACTGATATCTCTCTGTTAGTGTGTCAAGTGGGTAAAAAGCGGCATAAACACAGCAGTGAAAAGCAGCTAAACCCCATTATAAAAATAAATTACTTTGAAAACCCCGTGAAACAAAGACAGTGAAAGAGAGCGAAATTCTTACACAATGCGTTCAGGGGCTGTGATGCAACCTGGATTGACCATATCTAGACCCACAGCTGGATGAGACCTAAGGGTGGACACTGTTGCGGCTGAGAGGTTTGGTGAGGTTGGGTGAGCAAACGCAGACCCTTTAAAGTAATACTGCGTGGTACCCATCGCATGGGTCCCAAATCTCCAGGTTCAAGGGCATCTTCCTACATCGAAAACATGCATGAGATACCCAGAAGATGGTACACCGTGTGATGGGGAAAGGTTTCTAAAACGCACCTCATTTCTCATTTGCTTGTGCCCGGGTTCGCCATTCCAGCCACTTTACTAGCAATCTCCCTCCTTGGAGCATCAGCACCTTTAACCTCCTGTTCCGTACAGGTTGCAATTTGTCCTGAGGATGAACGGGAAGATGTGGAACCAACGAGAGACTAGCTCTTGGTGTTGGGACAGGCACAGGTCACTCTATTTTCCCATCAGGAAGAAGAATTAACCACAGGCTCAGCCTGCCCCCCGGAACCAGAACAGGGGCTGAAGCCATCCTGCGCTTTTGCGGCCAGCTCCCTAAAAAGCGAGTTGTAAAATGGAGGTTCAGGGCACTGCAATTCACAAACCTGCAGAGTTATAAATGGTAACTCTCACCCACAAATATATTGAGGGAAGGCAAAGAAGAGGATTTGAAATCAAGGCAGAATTGCAGGAAACAGATTTCAGGAGGTAGATTCGAATCGCCTTTAAAGCACATGAAAAGCGGCAAAACGTTGACAATGATGCCCTTGGCCAAAAAGGGCGTATGCGTTTTTTCCTGAATATATTCAGGAAAAAACGCATACGCCCTTTTTGGCCAACCAAGCAACCTGGAAAGGCAAATCAGCGCTACAAAGAAGTCTCGCTTCCCATCGGTCAAAAGGGCCATGCTGAAAAAAGTGTCAAAACCAGAAATGCAGGACAGGCCATGGAGAAATGGGAGCCTTGCTACACTGATGGGCGGGATGTAAATTGTCAACAGCCACTCTGGAGAAGTGTACGGTGAGTCCTGAAACGTCTAAAAAGCAAAGCTTAGAGAGCATAGGGCACTTCCACTCATGGGGGTATAAATTGGGAAAATGAAAAATCAGCAAGACACAAGCACCCCAAAGTTTAGGGCTGCTCTGTTGACAAGGACCTCCACTTCATTCCACCTTCAATATCCCAGGAAAGAGAAAAATGGATAAAGAAGTTGTGGTCCTTATGTACAATGGAATATCACTCAGCCGTGAAATCAATGTCATAAGGCTAGTAGCAGCATGATGAGTGGATTTAGGTACAACGACTCTAAGTGAAATAAGTCACACAGAAAAGGACACTTCTCATAAGGTATCACTGATAGAGGGAATGTAAAAACCGTTACACTTGAACTGAATTACAAAACAGAACAGAGTCACACATGCAGAAAACACACTATGGCTGCTTAACGGGAAAGGTGAGGTGGGGTGATACATAAAACAAGGGTTTCAAATTAGCTCAGATACCGTTCCATAAAACCAATATGTAATAGACAAGACCTACTCCTTGCTCAGAGAACTGGACTCAACACGCCCTATTCACCGCACAAGAATATATCTGACTAGTAATAATCTTAAAACCTATGTATTGATATCTCTCTGTTAGTGTGTCAAGTGGGTGTAAAGTGGCATAAACACAGCAGTGAAAAGCAGCTAAACCCCATTATAAAAATAAATTACTTTGAAAAACCCGTGAAACAAAGACAGTGAAAGAGAGCGAAATTCTTACACAATGCGTTCAGGGGCTGTGATGCAACCTGGATTGACCATATCTAGACCCACAGCTGGATGAGACCTAAGGGTGGACACTGTTGCGGCTGAGAGGTTTGGTGAGGTTGGGTGAGCAAACGCAGACCCTTTAAAGTAATACTGCGTGGTACCCATCGCATGGGTCCCAAATCTCCAGGTTCAAGGGCATCTTCCTACATCGAAAACATGCATGAGATACCCAGAAGATGGTACACCGTGTGATGGGGAACGGTTTCTAAAACGCAACTCATTTCTCATTTGCTTGTGCCCGGGTTCGCCATTCCAGCCACTTTACTAGCAATCTCCCTCCTTGGAGCATCAGCACCTTTAACCTCCTGTTCCGTACAGGTTGCAATTTGTACTGAGGATGAACGGGAAGACGTGGAACCAATGAAAGACTAGCTCTTGGTGTTGGGACAGGCACAGGTCACTCTATTTTCCCATCAGGAAGAAGAATTAACCACAGGCTCAGCCTGCCCCCCGGAACCAGAACAGGGGCTGAAGCCATCCTGCGCTTTTGCGGCCAGCTCCCTAAAAAGCGAGTTGTAAAATGGAGGTTCAGGGCACTGCAATTCACAAACCTGCAGAGTTATAAATGATAACTCTCATCCACAAATATATTGAGGGAAGGCAAAGAAGAGGATTTGAAATCAAGGCAGAATTGCAGGAAACAGATTTCAGGAGGTAGATTCGAATCGCCTTTAAAGCACATGAAAAGCGGCAAAACGTTGACAATGATGCCCTTGGCCAAAAAGGGCGTATGCGTTTTTTCCTGAATATATTCAGGAAAAAACGCATACGCCCTTTTTGGCCAACCAAGCAACCTGGAAAGGCAAATCAGCGCTACAAAGAAGTCTCGCTTCCCATCGGTCAAAAGGGCCATGCTGAAAAAAGTGTCAAAACCAGAAATGCAGGACAGGCCATGGAGAAATGGGAGCCTTGCTACACTGATGGGCGGGATGTAAATTGTCAACAGCCACTCTGGAGAAGTGTACGGTGAGTCCTGAAACGTCTAAAAAGCAAAGCTTAGAGAGCATAGGGCACTTCCACTCATGGGGGTATAAATTGGGAAAAGGAAAAATCAGCAAGACACAAGCACCCCAAAGTTTAGGGCTGCTCTGTTGACAAGGACCTCCACTTCATTCCACCTTCAATATCCCAGGAAAGAGAAAAATGGATAAAGAAGTTGTGGTCCTTATGTACAATGGAATATCACTCAGCCGTGAAATCAATGTCATAAGGCTAGTAGCAGCATGATGAGTGGATTTAGGTACGACGACTCTAAGTGAAATAAGTCACACAGCAAAGGACACTTCTCATAAGGTATCACTGATAGAGGGAATGTAAAAACCGTTACACTTGAACTGAATTACAAAACAGAACAGAGTCACACATGCAGAAAACACACTATGGCTGCTTAACGGGAAAGGTGAGGTGGGGTGATACATAAAACAAGGGTTTCAAATTAGCTCAGATACCGTTCCATAAACCCAATATGTAATAGACAAGACCTACTCCTTGCTCAGAGAACTGGACTCAACACGCCCTATTCACCGCACAAGAATATATCTGACTAGTAATAATCTTAAAACCTATGTACTGATATCTCTCTGTTAGTGTGTCAAGTGGGTAAAAAGCGGCATAAACACAGCAGTGAAAAGCAGCTAAACCCCATTATAAAAATAAATTACTTTGAAAAACCCATGAAACAAAGACAGTGAAAGAGAGCGAAATTCTTACACAATGCGTTCAGGGGCTGTGATGCAACCTGGATTGACCATATCTAGACCCACAGCTGGATGAGACCTAAGGGTGGACACTGTTGCGGCTGAGAGGTTTGGTGAGGTTGGGTGAGCAAACGCAGACCCTTTAAAGTAATACTGCGTGGTACCCATCGCATGGGTCCCAAATCTCCAGGTTCAAGGGCATCTTCCTACATCGAAAACATGCATGAGATACCCAGAAGATGGTACACCGTGTGATGGGGAAAGGTTTCTAAAACGCACCTCATTTCTCATTTGCTTGTGCCCGGGTTCGCCATTCCAGCCACTTTACTAGCAATCTCCCTCCTTGGAGCATCAGCACCTTTAACCTCCTGTTCCGTACAGGTTGCAATTTGTCCTGAGGATGAACGGGAAGACGTGGAACCAATGAAAGACTAGCTCTTGGTGTTGGGACAGGCACAGGTCACTCTATTTTCCCATCAGGAAGAAGAATTAACCACAGGCTCAGCCTGCCCCCCGGAACCAGAACAGGGGCTGAAGCCATCCTGCGCTTTTGCGGCCAGCTCCCTAAAAAGCGAGTTGTAAAATGGAGGTTCAGGGCACTGCAATTCACAAACCTGCAGAGTTATAAATGATAACTCTCATCCACAAATATATTGAGGGAAGGCAAAGAAGAGGATTTGAAATCAAGGCAGAATTGCAGGAAACAGATTTCAGGAGGTAGATTCGAATCGCCTTTAAAGCACATGAAAAGCGGCAAAACGTTGACAATGATGCCCTTGGCCAGAAAGGGCGTATGCGTTTTTTCCTGAATATATTCAGGAAAAAACGCATACGCCCTTTTTGGCCAACCAAGCAACCTGGAAAGGCAAATCAGCGCTACAAAGAAGTCTCGCTTCCCATCGGTCAAAAGGGCCATGCTGAAAAAAGTGTCAAAACCAGAAATGCAGGACAGGCCATGGAGAAATGGGAGCCTTGCTACACTGATGGGCGGGATGTAAATTGTCAACAGCCACTCTGGAGAAGTGTACGGTGAGTCCTGAAACGTCTAAAAAGCAAAGCTTAGAGAGCATAGGGCACTTCCACTCATGGGGGTATAAATTGGGAAAATGAAAAATCAGCAAGACACAAGCACCCCAAAGTTTAGGGCTGCTCTGTTGACAAGGACCTCCACTTCATTCCACCTTCAATATCCCAGGAAAGAGAAAAATGGATAAAGAAGTTGTGGTCCTTAAGTACAATGGAATATCACTCAGCCATGAAATCAATGTCATAAGGCTAGTAGCAGCATGATGAGTGGATTTAGGTACGACGATTCTAAGTGAAATAAGTCACAGAGAAAAGGACACTTCTCATAAGGTATCACTGATAGAGGGAATGTAAAAACCGTTACACTTGAACTGAATTACAAAACAGAACAGAGTCACACATGCAGAAAACACACTATGGCTGCTTAACGGGAAAGGTGAGGTGGGGTGATACATAAAACAAGGGTTTCAAATTAGCTCAGATACCGTTCCATAAAACCAATATGTAATAGACAAGACCTACTCCTTGCTCAGAGAACTGGACTCAACACGCCCTATTCACCGCACAAGAATATATCTGACTAGTAATAATCTTAAAACCTATGTATTGATATCTCTCTGTTAGTGTGTCAAGTGGGTGTAAAGCGGCATAAACACAGCAGTGAAAAGCAGCTAAACCCCATTATAAAAATAAATTACTTTGAAAAACCCGTGAAACAAAGACAGTGAAAGAGAGCGAAATTCTTACACAATGCGTTCAGGGGCTGTGATGCAACCTGGATTGACCATATCTAGACCCACAGCTGGATGAGACCTAAGGGTGGACACTGTTGCGGCTGAGAGGTTTGGTGAGGTTGGGTGAGCAAACGCAGACCCTTTAAAGTAATACTGCGTGGTACCCATCGCATGGGTCCCAAATCTCCAGGTTCAAGGGCATCTTCCTACATCGAAAACATGCATGAGATACCCAGAAGATGGTACACCGTGTGATGGGGAAAGGTTTCTAAAACGCAACTCATTTCTCATTTGCTTGTGCCCGGGTTCGCCATTCCAGCCACTTTACTAGCAATCTCCCTCCTTGGAGCATCAGCACCTTTAACCTCCTGTTCCGTACAGGTTGCAATTTGTACTGAGGATGAACGGGAAGACGTGGAACCAATGAAAGACTAGCTCTTGGTGTTGGGACAGGCACAGGTCACTCTATTTTCCCATCAGGAAGAAGAATTAACCACAGGCTCAGCCTGCCCCCCGGAACCAGAACAGGGGCTGAAGCCATCCTGCGCTTTTGCGGCCAGCTCCCTAAAAAGCGAGTTGTAAAATGGAGGTTCAGGGCACTGCAATTCACAAACCTGCAGAGTTATAAATGATAACTCTCATCCACAAATATATTGAGGGAAGGCAAAGAAGAGGATTTGAAATCAAGGCAGAATTGCAGGAAACAGATTTCAGGAGGTAGATTCGAATCGCCTTTAAAGCACATGAAAAGCGGCAAAACGTTGACAATGATGCCCTTGGCCAGAAAGGGCGTATGCGTTTTTTCCTGAATATATTCAGGAAAAAACGCATACGCCCTTTTTGGCCAACCAAGCAACCTGGAAAGGCAAATCAGCGCTACAAAGAAGTCTCGCTTCCCATCGGTCAAAAGGGCCATGCTGAAAAAAGTGTCAAAACCAGAAATGCAGGACAGGCCATGGAGAAATGGGAGCCTTGCTACACTGATGGGCGGGATGTAAATTGTCAACAGCCACTCTGGAGAAGTGTACGGTGAGTCCTGAAACGTCTAAAAAGCAAAGCTTAGAGAGCATAGGGCACTTCCACTCATGGGGGTATAAATTGGGAAAAGGAAAAATCAGCAAGACACAAGCACCCCAAAGTTTAGGGCTGCTCTGTTGACAAGGACCTCCACTTCATTCCACCTTCAATATCCCAGGAAAGAGAAAAATGGATAAAGAAGTTGTGGTCCTTATGTACAATGGAATATCACTCAGCCGTGAAATCAATGTCATAAGGCTAGTAGCAGCATGATGAGTGGATTTAGGTACGACGACTCTAAGTGAAATAAGTCACACAGCAAAGGACACTTCTCATAAGGTATCACTGATAGAGGGAATGTAAAAACCGTTACACTTGAACTGAATTACAAAACAGAACAGAGTCACACATGCAGAAAACACACTATGGCTGCTTAACGGGAAAGGTGAGGTGGGGTGATACATAAAACAAGGGTTTCAAATTAGCTCAGATACCGTTCCATAAACCCAATATGTAATAGACAAGACCTACTCCTTGCTCAGAGAACTGGACTCAACACGCCCTATTCACCGCACAAGAATATATCTGACTAGTAATAATCTTAAAACCTATGTACTGATATCTCTCTGTTAGTGTGTCAAGTGGGTAAAAAGCGGCATAAACACAGCAGTGAAAAGCAGCTAAACCCCATTATAAAAATAAATTACTTTGAAAAACCCATGAAACAAAGACAGTGAAAGAGAGCGAAATTCTTACACAATGCGTTCAGGGGCTGTGATGCAACCTGGATTGACCATATCTAGACCCACAGCTGGATGAGACCTAAGGGTGGACACTGTTGCGGCTGAGAGGTTTGGTGAGGTTGGGTGAGCAAACGCAGACCCTTTAAAGTAATACTGCGTGGTACCCATCGCATGGGTCCCAAATCTCCAGGTTCAAGGGCATCTTCCTACATCGAAAACATGCATGAGATACCCAGAAGATGGTACACCGTGTGATGGGGAAAGGTTTCTAAAACGCACCTCATTTCTCATTTGCTTGTGCCCGGGTTCGCCATTCCAGCCACTTTACTAGCAATCTCCCTCCTTGGAGCATCAGCACCTTTAACCTCCTGTTCCGTACAGGTTGCAATTTGTCCTGAGGATGAACGGGAAGACGTGGAACCAATGAAAGACTAGCTCTTGGTGTTGGGACAGGCACAGGTCACTCTATTTTCCCATCAGGAAGAAGAATTAACCACAGGCTCAGCCTGCCCCCCGGAACCAGAACAGGGGCTGAAGCCATCCTGCGCTTTTGCGGCCAGCTCCCTAAAAAGCGAGTTGTAAAATGGAGGTTCAGGGCACTGCAATTCACAAACCTGCAGAGTTATAAATGATAACTCTCATCCACAAATATATTGAGGGAAGGCAAAGAAGAGGATTTGAAATCAAGGCAGAATTGCAGGAAACAGATTTCAGGAGGTAGATTCGAATCGCCTTTAAAGCACATGAAAAGCGGCAAAACGTTGACAATGATGCCCTTGGCCAGAAAGGGCGTATGCGTTTTTTCCTGAATATATTCAGGAAAAAACGCATACGCCCTTTTTGGCCAACCAAGCAACCTGGAAAGGCAAATCAGCGCTACAAAGAAGTCTCGCTTCCCATCGGTCAAAAGGGCCATGCTGAAAAAAGTGTCAAAACCAGAAATGCAGGACAGGCCATGGAGAAATGGGAGCCTTGCTACACTGATGGGCGGGATGTAAATTGTCAACAGCCACTCTGGAGAAGTGTACGGTGAGTCCTGAAACGTCTAAAAAGCAAAGCTTAGAGAGCATAGGGCACTTCCACTCATGGGGGTATAAATTGGGAAAATGAAAAATCAGCAAGACACAAGCACCCCAAAGTTTAGGGCTGCTCTGTTGACAAGGACCTCCACTTCATTCCACCTTCAATATCCCAGGAAAGAGAAAAATGGATAAAGAAGTTGTGGTCCTTAAGTACAATGGAATATCACTCAGCCATGAAATCAATGTCATAAGGCTAGTAGCAGCATGATGAGTGGATTTAGGTACGACGATTCTAAGTGAAATAAGTCACAGAGAAAAGGACACTTCTCATAAGGTATCACTGATAGAGGGAATGTAAAAACCGTTACACTTGAACTGAATTACAAAACAGAACAGAGTCACACATGCAGAAAACACACTATGGCTGCTTAACGGGAAAGGTGAGGTGGGGTGATACATAAAACAAGGGTTTCAAATTAGCTCAGATACCGTTCCATAAACCCAATATGTAATAGACAAGACCTACTCCTTGCTCAGAGAACTGGACTCAACACGCCCTATTCACCGCACAAGAATATATCTGACTAGTAATAATCTTAAAACCTATGTATTGATATCTCTCTGTTAGTGTGTCAAGTGGGTGTAAAGCGGCATAAACACAGCAGTGAAAAGCAGCTAAACCCCATTATAAAAATAAATTACTTTGAAAAACCCGTGAAACAAAGACAGTGAAAGAGAGCGAAATTCTTACACAATGCGTTCAGGGGCTGTGATGCAACCTGGATTGACCATATCTAGACCCACAGCTGGATGAGACCTAAGGGTGGACACTGTTGCGGCTGAGAGGTTTGGTGAGGTTGGGTGAGCAAACGCAGACCCTTTAAAGTAATACTGCGTGGTACCCATCGCATGGGTCCCAAATCTCCAGGTTCAAGGGCATCTTCCTACATCGAAAACATGCATGAGATACCCAGAAGATGGTACACCGTGTGATGGGGAAAGGTTTCTAAAACGCAACTCATTTCTCATTTGCTTGTGCCCGGGTTCGCCATTCCAGCCACTTTACTAGCAATCTCCCTCCTTGGAGCATCAGCACCTTTAACCTCCTGTTCCGTACAGGTTGCAATTTGTACTGAGGATGAACGGGAAGACGTGGAACCAATGAAAGACTAGCTCTTGGTGTTGGGACAGGCACAGGTCACTCTATTTTCCCATCAGGAAGAAGAATTAACCACAGGCTCAGCCTGCCCCCCGGAACCAGAACAGGGGCTGAAGCCATCCTGCGCTTTTGCGGCCAGCTCCCTAAAAAGCGAGTTGTAAAATGGAGGTTCAGGGCACTGCAATTCACAAACCTGCAGAGTTATAAATGATAACTCTCATCCACAAATATATTGAGGGAAGGCAAAGAAGAGGATTTGAAATCAAGGCAGAATTGCAGGAAACAGATTTCAGGAGGTAGATTCGAATCGCCTTTAAAGCACATGAAAAGCGGCAAAACGTTGACAATGATGCCCTTGGCCAGAAAGGGCGTATGCGTTTTTTCCTGAATATATTCAGGAAAAAACGCATACGCCCTTTTTGGCCAACCAAGCAACCTGGAAAGGCAAATCAGCGCTACAAAGAAGTCTCGCTTCCCATTGGTCAAAAGGGCCATGCTGAAAAAAGTGTCAAAACCAGAAATGCAGGACAGGCCATGGAGAAATGGGAGCCTTGCTACACTGATGGGCGGGATGTAAATTGTCAACAGCCACTCTGGAGAAGTGTACGGTGAGTCCTGAAACGTCTAAAAAGCAAAGCTTAGAGAGCATAGGGCACTTCCACTCATGGGGGTATAAATTGGGAAAATGAAAAATCAGCAAGACACAAGCACCCCAAAGTTTAGGGCTGCTCTGTTGACAAGGACCTCCACTTCATTCCACCTTCAATATCCCAGGAAAGAGAAAAATGGATAAAGAAGTTGTGGTCCTTATGTACAATGGAATATCACTCAGCCGTGAAATCAATGTCATAAGGCTAGTAGCAGCATGATGAGTGGATTTAGGTACGACGACTCTAAGTGAAATAAGTCACACAGCAAAGGACACTTCTCATAAGGTATCACTGATAGAGGGAATGTAAAAACCGTTACACTTGAACTGAATTACAAAACAGAACAGAGTCACACATGCAGAAAACACACTATGGCTGCTTAACGGGAAAGGTGAGGTGGGGTGATACATAAAACAAGGGTTTCAAATTAGCTCAGATACCGTTCCATAAAACCAATATGTAATAGACAAGACCTACTCCTTGCTCAGAGAACTGGACTCAACACGCCCTATTCACCGCACAAGAATATATCTGACTAGTAATAATCTTAAAACCTATGTATTGATATCTCTCTGTTAGTGTGTCAAGTGGGTGTAAAGCGGCATAAACACAGCAGTGAAAAGCAGCTAAACCCCATTATAAAAATAAATTACTTTGAAAACCCCGTGAAACAAAGACAGTGAAAGAGAGCGAAATTCTTACACAATGCGTTCAGGGGCTGTGATGCAACCTGGATTGACCATATCTAGACCCACAGCTGGATGAGACCTAAGGGTGGACACTGTTGCGGCTGAGAGGTTTGGTGAGGTTGGGTGAGCAAACGCAGACCCTTTAAAGTAATACTGCGTGGTACCCATCGCATGGGTCCCAAATCTCCAGGTTCAAGGGCATCTTCCTACATCGAAAACATGCATGAGATACCCAGAAGATGGTACACCGTGTGATGCGGAAAGGTTTCTAAAACGCAACTCATTTCTCATTTGCTTGTGCCCGGGTTCGCCATTCCAGCCACTTTACTAGCAATCTCCCTCCTTGGAGCATCAGCACCTTTAACCTCCTGTTCCGTACAGGTTGCAATTTGTACTGAGGATGAACGGGAAGACGTGGAACCAATGAAAGACTAGCTCTTGGTGTTGGGACAGGCACAGGTCACTCTATTTTCCCATCAGGAAGAAGAATTAACCACAGCCTCAGCCTGCCCCCCGGAACCAGAACAGGGGCTGAAGCCATCCTGCGCTTTTGCGGCCAGCTCCCTAAAAAGCGAGTTGTAAAATGGAGGTTCAGGGCACTGCAATTCACAAACCTGCAGAGTTATAAATGATAACTCTCATCCACAAATATATTGAGGGAAGGCAAAGAAGAGGATTTGAAATCAAGGCAGAATTGCAGGAAACAGATTTCAGGAGGTAGATTCGAATCGCCTTTAAAGCACATGAAAAGCGGCAAAACGTTGACAATGATGCCCTTGGCCAGAAAGGGCGTATGCGTTTTTTCCTGAATATATTCAGGAAAAAACGCATACGCCCTTTTTGGCCAACCAAGCAACCTGGAAAGGCAAATCAGCGCTACAAAGAAGTCTCGCTTCCCATCGGTCAAAAGGGCCATGCTGAAAAAAGTGTCAAAACCAGAAATGCAGGACAGGCCATGGAGAAATGGGAGCCTTGCTACACTGATGGGCGGGATGTAAATTGTCAACAGCCACTCTGGAGAAGTGTACGGTGAGTCCTGAAACGTCTAAAAAGCAAAGCTTAGAGAGCATAGGGCACTTCCACTCATGGGGGTATAAATTGGGAAAATGAAAAATCAGCAAGACACAAGCACCCCAAAGTTTAGGGCTGCTCTGTTGACAAGGACCTCCACTTCATTCCACCTTCAATATCCCAGGAAAGAGAAAAATGGATAAAGAAGTTGTGGTCCTTAAGTACAATGGAATATCACTCAGCCGTGAAATCAATGTCATAAGGCTAGTAGCAGCATGATGAGTGGATTTAGGTACGACGATTCTAAGTGAAATAAGTCACACAGAAAAGGACACTTCTCATAAGGTATCACTGATAGAGGGAATGTAAAAACCGTTACACTTGAACTGAATTACAAAACAGAACAGAGTCACACATGCAGAAAACACACTATGGCTGCTTAACGGGAAAGGTGAGGTGGGGTGATACATAAAACAAGGGTTTCAAATTAGCTCAGATACCGTTCCATAAAACCAATATGTAATAGACAAGACCTACTCCTTGCTCAGAGAACTGGACTCAACACGCCCTATTCACCGCACAAGAATATATCTGACTAGTAATAATCTTAAAACCTATGTATTGATATCTCTCTGTTAGTGTGTCAAGTGGGTGTAAAGCGGCATAAACACAGCAGTGAAAAGCAGCTAAACCCCATTATAAAAATAAATTACTTTGAAAACCCCGTGAAACAAAGACAGTGAAAGAGAGCGAAATTCTTACACAATGCGTTCAGGGGCTGTGATGCAACCTGGATTGACCATATCTAGACCCACAGCTGGATGAGACCTAAGGGTGGACACTGTTGCGGCTGAGAGGTTTGGTGAGGTTGGGTGAGCAAACGCAGACCCTTTAAAGTAATACTGCGTGGTACCCATCGCATGGGTCCCAAATCTCCAGGTTCAAGGGCATCTTCCTACATCGAAAACATGCATGAGATACCCAGAAGATGGTACACCGTGTGATGCGGAAAGGTTTCTAAAACGCAACTCATTTCTCATTTGCTTGTGCCCGGGTTCGCCATTCCAGCCACTTTACTAGCAATCTCCCTCCTTGGAGCATCAGCACCTTTAACCTCCTGTTCCGTACAGGTTGCAATTTGTACTGAGGATGAACGGGAAGACGTGGAACCAATGAAAGACTAGCTCTTGGTGTTGGGACAGGCACAGGTCACTCTATTTTCCCATCAGGAAGAAGAATTAACCACAGCCTCAGCCTGCCCCCCGGAACCAGAACAGGGGCTGAAGCCATCCTGCGCTTTTGCGGCCAGCTCCCTAAAAAGCGAGTTGTAAAATGGAGGTTCAGGGCACTGCAATTCACAAACCTGCAGAGTTATAAATGATAACTCTCATCCACAAATATATTGAGGGAAGGCAAAGAAGAGGATTTGAAATCAAGGCAGAATTGCAGGAAACAGATTTCAGGAGGTAGATTCGAATCGCCTTTAAAGCACATGAAAAGCGGCAAAACGTTGACAATGATGCCCTTGGCCAGAAAGGGCGTATGCGTTTTTTCCTGAATATATTCAGGAAAAAACGCATACGCCCTTTTTGGCCAACCAAGCAACCTGGAAAGGCAAATCAGCGCTACAAAGAAGTCTCGCTTCCCATCGGTCAAAAGGGCCATGCTGAAAAAAGTGTCAAAACCAGAAATGCAGGACAGGCCATGGAGAAATGGGAGCCTTGCTACACTGATGGGCGGGATGTAAATTGTCAACAGCCACTCTGGAGAAGTGTACGGTGAGTCCTGAAACGTCTAAAAAGCAAAGCTTAGAGAGCATAGGGCACTTCCACTCATGGGGGTATAAATTGGGAAAATGAAAAATCAGCAAGACACAAGCACCCCAAAGTTTAGGGCTGCTCTGTTGACAAGGACCTCCACTTCATTCCACCTTCAATATCCCAGGAAAGAGAAAAATGGATAAAGAAGTTGTGGTCCTTAAGTACAATGGAATATCACTCAGCCGTGAAATCAATGTCATAAGGCTAGTAGCAGCATGATGAGTGGATTTAGGTACGACGATTCTAAGTGAAATAAGTCACACAGAAAAGGACACTTCTCATAAGGTATCACTGATAGAGGGAATGTAAAAACCGTTACACTTGAACTGAATTACAAAACAGAACAGAGTCACACATGCAGAAAACACACTATGGCTGCTTAACGGGAAAGGTGAGGTGGGGTGATACATAAAACAAGGGTTTCAAATTAGCTCAGATACCGTTCCATAAAACCAATATGTAATAGACAAGACCTACTCCTTGCTCAGAGAACTGGACTCAACACGCCCTATTCACCGCACAAGAATATATCTGACTAGTAATAATCTTAAAACCTATGTATTGATATCTCTCTGTTAGTGTGTCAAGTGGGTGTAAAGCGGCATAAACACAGCAGTGAAAAGCAGCTAAACCCCATTATAAAAATAAATTACTTTGAAAACCCCGTGAAACAAAGACAGTGAAAGAGAGCGAAATTCTTACACAATGCGTTCAGGGGCTGTGATGCAACCTGGATTGACCATATCTAGACCCACAGCTGGATGAGACCTAAGGGTGGACACTGTTGCGGCTGAGAGGTTTGGTGAGGTTGGGTGAGCAAACGCAGACCCTTTAAAGTAATACTGCGTGGTACCCATCGCATGGGTCCCAAATCTCCAGGTTCAAGGGCATCTTCCTACATCGAAAACATGCATGAGATACCCAGAAGATGGTACACCGTGTGATGGGGAAAGGTTTCTAAAACGCAACTCATTTCTCATTTGCTTGTGCCCGGGTTCGCCATTCCAGCCACTTTACTAGCAATCTCCCTCCTTGGAGCATCAGCACCTTTAACCTCCTGTTCCGTACAGGTTGCAATTTGTACTGAGGATGAACGGGAAGACGTGGAACCAATGAAAGACTAGCTCTTGGTGTTGGGACAGGCACAGGTCACTCTATTTTCCATCAGGAAGAAGAATTAACCACAGGCTCAGCCTGCCCCCCGGAACCAGAACAGGGGCTGAAGCCATCCTGCGCTTTTGCGGCCAGCTCCCTAAAAAGCGAGTTGTAAAATGGAGGTTCAGGGCACTGCAATTCACAAACCTGCAGAGTTATAAATGATAACTCTCATCCACAAATATATTGAGGGAAGGCAAAGAAGAGGATTTGAAATCAAGGCAGAATTGCAGGAAACAGATTTCAGGAGGTAGATTCGAATCGCCTTTAAAGCACATGAAAAGCGGCAAAACGTTGACAATGATGCCCTTGGCCAGAAAGGGCGTATGCGTTTTTTCCTGAATATATTCAGGAAAAAACGCATACGCCCTTTTTGGCCAACCAAGCAACCTGGAAAGGCAAATCAGCGCTACAAAGATGTCTCGCTTCCCATCGGTCAAAAGGGCCATGCTGAAAAAAGTGTCAAAACCAGAAATGCAGGACAGGCCATGGAGAAATGGGAGCCTTGCTACACTGATGGGCGGGATGTAAATTGTCAACAGCCACTCTGGAGAAGTGTACGGTGAGTCCTGAAACGTCTAAAAAGCAAAGCTTAGAGAGCATAGGGCACTTCCACTCATGGGGGTATAAATTGGGAATATTAAAAATCAGCAAGACACAAGCACCCCAAAGTTTAGGGCTGCTCTGTTGACAAGGACCTCCACTTCATTCCACCTTCAATATCCCAGGAAAGAGAAAAATGGATAAAGAAGTTGTGGTCCTTATGTACAATGGAATATCACTCAGCCGTGAAATCAATGTCATAAGGCTAGTAGCAGCATGATGAGTGGATTTAGGTACGACGATTCTAAGTGAAATAAGTCACACAGAAAAGGACACTTCTCATAAGGTATCACTGATAGAGGGAATGTAAAAACCGTTACACTTGAACTGAATTACAAAACAGAACAGAGTCACACATGCAGAAAACACACTATGGCTGCTTAACGGGAAAGGTGAGGTGGGGTGATACATAAAACAAGGGTTTCAAATTAGCTCAGATACCGTTCCATAAAACCAATATGTAATAGACAAGACCTACTCCTTGCTCAGAGAACTGGACTCAACATGCCCTATTCACCGCACAAGAATATATCTGACTAGTAATAATCTTAAAACCTATGTATTGATATCTCTCTGTTAGTGTGTCAAGTGGGTGTAAAGCGGCATAAACACAGCAGTGAAAAGCAGCTAAACCCCATTATAAAAATAAATTACTTTGAAAAACCCGTGAAACAAAGACAGTGAAAGAGAGCGAAATTCTTACACAATGCGTTCAGGGGCTGTGATGCAACCTGGATTGACCATATCTAGACCCACAGCTGGATGAGACCTAAGGGTGGACACTGTTGCGGCTGAGAGGTTTGGTGAGGTTGGGTGAGCAAACGCAGACCCTTTAAAGTAATACTGCGTGGTACCCATCGCATGGGTCCCAAATCTCCAGGTTCAAGGGCATCTTCCTACATCGAAAACATGCATGAGATACCCAGAAGATGGTACACCGTGTGATGCGGAAAGGTTTCTAAAACGCAACTCATTTCTCATTTGCTTGTGCCCGGGTTCGCCATTCCAGCCACTTTACTAGCAATCTCCCTCCTTGGAGCATCAGCACCTTTAACCTCCTGTTCCGTACAGGTTGCAATTTGTACTGAGGATGAACGGGAAGACGTGGAACCAATGAAAGACTAGCTCTTGGTGTTGGGACAGGCACAGGTCACTCTATTTTCCCATCAGGAAGAAGAATTAACCACAGCCTCAGCCTGCCCCCCGGAACCAGAACAGGGGCTGAAGCCATCCTGCGCTTTTGCGGCCAGCTCCCTAAAAAGCGAGTTGTAAAATGGAGGTTCAGGGCACTGCAATTCACAAACCTGCAGAGTTATAAATGATAACTCTCATCCACAAATATATTGAGGGAAGGCAAAGAAGAGGATTTGAAATCAAGGCAGAATTGCAGGAAACAGATTTCAGGAGGTAGATTCGAATCGCCTTTAAAGCACATGAAAAGCGGCAAAACGTTGACAATGATGCCCTTGGCCAGAAAGGGCGTATGCGTTTTTTCCTGAATATATTCAGGAAAAAACGCATACGCCCTTTTTGGCCAACCAAGCAACCTGGAAAGGCAAATCAGCGCTACAAAGAAGTCTCGCTTCCCATCGGTCAAAAGGGCCATGCTGAAAAAAGTGTCAAAACCAGAAATGCAGGACAGGCCATGGAGAAATGGGAGCCTTGCTACACTGATGGGCGGGATGTAAATTGTCAACAGCCACTCTGGAGAAGTGTACGGTGAGTCCTGAAACGTCTAAAAAGCAAAGCTTAGAGAGCATAGGGCACTTCCACTCATGGGGGTATAAATTGGGAAAATTAAAAATCAGCAAGACACAAGCACCCCAAAGTTTAGGGCTGCTCTGTTGACAAGGACCTCCACTTCATTCCACCTTCAATATCCCAGGAAAGAGAAAAATGGATAAAGAAGTTGTGGTCCTTAAGTACAATGGAATATCACTCAGCCATGAAATCAATGTCATAAGGCTAGTAGCAGCATGATGAGTGGATTTAGGTACGACGACTCTAAGTGAAATAAGTCACACAGAAAAGGACACTTCTCATAAGGTATCACTGATAGAGGGAATGTAAAAACCGTTACACTTGAACTGAATTACAAAACAGAACAGAGTCACACATGCAGAAAACACACTATGGCTGCTTAACGGGAAAGGTGAGGTGGGGTGATACATAAAACAAGGGTTTCAAATTAGCTCAGATACCGTTCCATAAAACCAATATGTAATAGACAAGACCTACTCCTTGCTCAGAGAACTGGACTCAACACGCCCTATTCACCGCACAAGAATATATCTGACTAGTAATAATCTTAAAACCTATGTATTGATATCTCTCTGTTAGTGTGTCAAGTGGGTGTAAAGCGGCATAAACACAGCAGTGAAAAGCAGCTAAACCCCATTATAAAAATAAATTACTTTGAAAAACCCGTGAAACAAAGACAGTGAAAGAGAGCGAAATTCTTACACAATGCGTTCAGGGGCTGTGATGCAACCTGGATTGACCATATCTAGACCCACAGCTGGATGAGACCTAAGGGTGGACACTGTTGCGGCTGAGAGGTTTGGTGAGGTTGGGTGAGCAAACGCAGACCCTTTAAAGTAATACTGCGTGGTACCCATCGCATGGGTCCCAAATCTCCAGGTTCAAGGGCATCTTCCTACATCGAAAACATGCATGAGATACCCAGAAGATGGTACACCGTGTGATGGGGAAAGGTTTCTAAAACGCAACTCATTTCTCATTTGCTTGTGCCCGGGTTCGCCATTCCAGCCACTTTACTAGCAATCTCCCTCCTTGGAGCATCAGCACCTTTAACCTCCTGTTCCGTACAGGTTGCAATTTGTACTGAGGATGAACGGGAAGACGTGGAACCAATGAAAGACTAGCTCTTGGTGTTGGGACAGGCACAGGTCACTCTATTTTCCCATCAGGAAGAAGAATTAACCACAGGCTCAGCCTGCCCCCCGGAACCAGAACAGGGGCTGAAGCCAGCCTGCGCTTTTGCGGCCAGCTCCCTAAAAAGCGAGTTGTAAAATGGAGGTTCAGGGCACTGCAATTCACAAACCTGCAGAGTTATAAATGATAACTCTCATCCACAAATATATTGAGGGAAGGCAAAGAAGAGGATTTGAAATCAAGGCAGAATTGCAGGAAACAGATTTCAGGAGGTAGATTCGAATCGCCTTTAAAGCACATGAAAAGCGGCAAAACGTTGACAATGATGCCCTTGGCCAAAAAGGGCGTATGCGTTTTTTCCTGAATATATTCAGGAAAAAACGCATACGCCCTTTTTGGCCAACCAAGCAACCTGGAAAGGCAAATCAGCGCTACAAAGATGTCTCGCTTCCCATCGGTCAAAAGGGCCATGCTGAAAAAAGTGTCAAAACCAGAAATGCAGGACAGGCCATGGAGAAATGGGAGCCTTGCTACACTGATGGGCGGGATGTAAATTGTCAACAGCCACTCTGGAGAAGTGTACGGTGAGTCCTGAAACGTCTAAAAAGCAAAGCTTAGAGAGCATAGGGCACTTCCACTCATGGGGGTATAAATTGGGAAAATGAAAAATCAGCAAGACACAAGCACCCCAAAGTTTAGGGCTGCTCTGTTGACAAGGACCTCCACTTCATTCCACCTTCAATATCCCAGGAAAGAGAAAAATGGATAAAGAAGTTGTGGTCCTTATGTACAATGGAATATCACTCAGCCGTGAAATCAATGTCATAAGGCTAGTAGCAGCATGATGAGTGGATTTAGGTACGACAACTCTAAGTGAAATAAGTCACACAGCAAAGGACACTTCTCATAAGGTATCACTTATAGAGGGAATGTAAAAACCGTTACACTTGAACTGAATTACAAAACAGAACAGAGTCACACATGCAGAAAACACACTATGGCTGCTTAACGGGAAAGGTGAGGTGGGGTGATACATAAAACAAGGGTTTCAAATTAGCTCAGATACCGTTCCATAAACCCAATATGTAATAGACAAGACCTACTCCTTGCTCAGAGAACTGGACTCAACACGCCCTATTCACCGCACAAGAATATATCTGACTAGTAATAATCTTAAAACCTATGTACTGATATCTCTCTGTTAGTGTGTCAAGTGGGTAAAAAGCGGCATAAACACAGCAGTGAAAAGCAGCTAAACCCCATTATAAAAATAAATTACTTTGAAAACCCCGTGAAACAAAGACAGTGAAAGAGAGCGAAATTCTTACACAATGCGTTCAGGGGCTGTGATGCAACCTGGATTGACCATATCTAGACCCACAGCTGGATGAGACCTAAGGGTGGACACTGTTGCGGCTGAGAGGTTTGGTGAGGTTGGGTGAGCAAACGCAGACCCTTTAAAGTAATACTGCGTGGTACCCATCGCATGGGTCCCAAATCTCCAGGTTCAAGGGCATCTTCCTACATCGAAAACATGCATGAGATACCCAGAAGATGGTACACCGTGTGATGGGGAAAGGTTTCTAAAACGCACCTCATTTCTCATTTGCTTGTGCCCGGGTTCGCCATTCCAGCCACTTTACTAGCAATCTCCCTCCTTGGAGCATCAGCACCTTTAACCTCCTGTTCCGTACAGGTTGCAATTTGTCCTGAGGATGAACGGGAAGATGTGGAACCAACGAGAGACTAGCTCTTGGTGTTGGGACAGGCACAGGTCACTCTATTTTCCCATCAGGAAGAAGAATTAACCACAGGCTCAGCCTGCCCCCCGGAACCAGAACAGGGGCTGAAGCCATCCTGCGCTTTTGCGGCCAGCTCCCTAAAAAGCGAGTTGTAAAATGGAGGTTCAGGGCACTGCAATTCACAAACCTGCAGAGTTATAAATGGTAAGTCTCACCCACAAATATATTGAGGGAAGGCAAAGAAGAGGATTTGAAATCAAGGCAGAATTGCAGGAAACAGATTTCAGGAGGTAGATTCGAATCGCCTTTAAAGCACATGAAAAGCGGCAAAACGTTGACAATGATGCCCTTGGCCAAAAAGGGCGTATGCGTTTTTTCCTGAATATATTCAGGAAAAAACGCATACGCCCTTTTTGGCCAACCAAGCAACCTGGAAAGGCAAATCAGCGCTACAAAGATGTCTCGCTTCCCATCGGTCAAAAGGGCCATGCTGAAAAAAGTGTCAAAACCAGAAATGCAGGACAGGCCATGGAGAAATGGGAGCCTTGCTACACTGATGGGCGGGATGTAAATTGTCAACAGCCACTCTGGAGAAGTGTACGGTGAGTCCTGAAACGTCTAAAAAGCAAAGCTTAGAGAGCATAGGGCACTTCCACTCATGGGGGTATAAATTGGGAAAATGAAAAATCAGCAAGACACAAGCACCCCAAAGTTTAGGGCTGCTCTGTTGACAAGGACCTCCACTTCATTCCACCTTCAATATCCCAGGAAAGAGAAAAATGGATAAAGAAGTTGTGGTCCTTATGTACAATGGAATATCACTCAGCCGTGAAATCAATGTCATAAGGCTAGTAGCAGCATGATGAGTGGATTTAGGTACAACGACTCTAAGTGAAATAAGTCACACAGAAAAGGACACTTCTCATAAGGTATCACTGATAGAGGGAATGTAAAAACCGTTACACTTGAACTGAATTACAAAACAGAACAGAGTCACACATGCAGAAAACACACTATGGCTGCTTAACGGGAAAGGTGAGGTGGGGTGATACATAAAACAAGGGTTTCAAATTAGCTCAGATACCGTTCCATAAAACCAATATGTAATAGACAAGACCTACTCCTTGCTCAGAGAACTGGACTCAACACGCCCTATTCACCGCACAAGAATATATCTGACTAGTAATAATCTTAAAACCTATGTATTGATATCTCTCTGTTAGTGTGTCAAGTGGGTGTAAAGTGGCATAAACACAGCAGTGAAAAGCAGCTAAACCCCATTATAAAAATAAATTACTTTGAAAAACCCGTGAAACAAAGACAGTGAAAGAGAGCGAAATTCTTACACAATGCGTTCAGGGGCTGTGATGCAACCTGGATTGACCATATCTAGACCCACAGCTGGATGAGACCTAAGGGTGGACACTGTTGCGGCTGAGAGGTTTGGTGAGGTTGGGTGAGCAAACGCAGACCCTTTAAAGTAATACTGCGTGGTACCCATCGCATGGGTCCCAAATCTCCAGGTTCAAGGGCATCTTCCTACATCGAAAACATGCATGAGATACCCAGAAGATGGTACACCGTGTGATGGGGAAAGGTTTCTAAAACGCAACTCATTTCTCATTTGCTTGTGCCCGGGTTCGCCATTCCAGCCACTTTACTAGCAATCTCCCTCCTTGGAGCATCAGCACCTTTAACCTCCTGTTCCGTACAGGTTGCAATTTGTACTGAGGATGAACGGGAAGACGTGGAACCAATGAAAGACTAGCTCTTGGTGTTGGGACAGGCACAGGTCACTCTATTTTCCCATCAGGAAGAAGAATTAACCACAGGCTCAGCCTGCCCCCCGGAACCAGAACAGGGGCTGAAGCCATCCTGCGCTTTTGCGGCCAGCTCCCTAAAAAGCGAGTTGTAAAATGGAGGTTCAGGGCACTGCAATTCACAAACCTGCAGAGTTATAAATGATAACTCTCATCCACAAATATATTGAGGGAAGGCAAAGAAGAGGATTTGAAATCAAGGCAGAATTGCAGGAAACAGATTTCAGGAGGTAGATTCGAATCGCCTTTAAAGCACATGAAAAGCGGCAAAACGTTGACAATGATGCCCTTGGCCAAAAAGGGCGTATGCGTTTTTTCCTGAATATATTCAGGAAAAAACGCATACGCCCTTTTTGGCCAACCAAGCAACCTGGAAAGGCAAATCAGCGCTACAAAGAAGTCTCGCTTCCCATCGGTCAAAAGGGCCATGCTGAAAAAAGTGTCAAAACCAGAAATGCAGGACAGGCCATGGAGAAATGGGAGCCTTGCTACACTGATGGGCGGGATGTAAATTGTCAACAGCCACTCTGGAGAAGTGTACGGTGAGTCCTGAAACGTCTAAAAAGCAAAGCTTAGAGAGCATAGGGCACTTCCACTCATGGGGGTATAAATTGGGAAAAGGAAAAATCAGCAAGACACAAGCACCCCAAAGTTTAGGGCTGCTCTGTTGACAAGGACCTCCACTTCATTCCACCTTCAATATCCCAGGAAAGAGAAAAATGGATAAAGAAGTTGTGGTCCTTATGTACAATGGAATATCACTCAGCCGTGAAATCAATGTCATAAGGCTAGTAGCAGCATGATGAGTGGATTTAGGTACGACGACTCTAAGTGAAATAAGTCACACAGCAAAGGACACTTCTCATAAGGTATCACTGATAGAGGGAATGTAAAAACCGTTACACTTGAACTGAATTACAAAACAGAACAGAGTCACACATGCAGAAAACACACTATGGCTGCTTAACGGGAAAGGTGAGGTGGGGTGATACATAAAACAAGGGTTTCAAATTAGCTCAGATACCGTTCCATAAACCCAATATGTAATAGACAAGACCTACTCCTTGCTCAGAGAACTGGACTCAACACGCCCTATTCACCGCACAAGAATATATCTGACTAGTAATAATCTTAAAACCTATGTACTGATATCTCTCTGTTAGTGTGTCAAGTGGGTAAAAAGCGGCATAAACACAGCAGTGAAAAGCAGCTAAACCCCATTATAAAAATAAATTACTTTGAAAAACCCATGAAACAAAGACAGTGAAAGAGAGCGAAATTCTTACACAATGCGTTCAGGGGCTGTGATGCAACCTGGATTGACCATATCTAGACCCACAGCTGGATGAGACCTAAGGGTGGACACTGTTGCGGCTGAGAGGTTTGGTGAGGTTGGGTGAGCAAACGCAGACCCTTTAAAGTAATACTGCGTGGTACCCATCGCATGGGTCCCAAATCTCCAGGTTCAAGGGCATCTTCCTACATCGAAAACATGCATGAGATACCCAGAAGATGGTACACCGTGTGATGGGGAAAGGTTTCTAAAACGCACCTCATTTCTCATTTGCTTGTGCCCGGGTTCGCCATTCCAGCCACTTTACTAGCAATCTCCCTCCTTGGAGCATCAGCACCTTTAACCTCCTGTTCCGTACAGGTTGCAATTTGTCCTGAGGATGAACGGGAAGACGTGGAACCAACGAGAGACTAGCTCTTGGTGTTGGGACAGGCACAGTTCACTCTATTTTCCCATCAGGAAGAAGAATTAACCACAGGCTCAGCCTGCCCCCCGGAACCAGAACAGGGGCTGAAGCCATCCTGCGCTTTTGCGGCCAGCTCCCTAAAAAGCGAGTTGTAAAATGGAGGTTCAGGGCACTGCAATTCACAAACCTGCAGAGTTATAAATGGTAACTCTCACCCACAAATATATTGAGGGAAGGCAAAGAAGAGGATTTGAAATCAAGGCAGAATTGCAGGAAACAGATTTCAGGAGGTAGATTCGAATCGCCTTTAAAGCACATGAAAAGCGGCAAAACGTTGACAATGATGCCCTTGGCCAAAAAGGGCGTATGCGTTTTTTCCTGAATATATTCAGGAAAAAACGCATACGCCCTTTTTGGCCAACCAAGCAACCTGGAAAGGCAAATCAGCGCTACAAAGAAGTCTCGCTTCCCATCGGTCAAAAGGGCCATGCTGAAAAAAGTGTCAAAACCAGAAATGCAGGACAGGCCATGGAGAAATGGGAGCCTTGCTACACTGATGGGCGGGATGTAAATTGTCAACAGCCACTCTGGAGAAGTGTACGGTGAGTCCTGAAACGTCTAAAAAGCAAAGCTTAGAGAGCATAGGGCACTTCCACTCATGGGGGTATAAATTGGGAAAAGGAAAAATCAGCAAGACACAAGCACCCCAAAGTTTAGGGCTGCTCTGTTGACAAGGACCTCCACTTTATTCCACCTTCAATATCCCAGGAAAGAGAAAAATGGATAAAGAAGTTGTGGTCCTTATGTACAATGGAATATCACTCAGCCATGAAATCAATGTCATAAGGCTAGTAGCAGCATGATGAGTGGATTTAGGTACGACGATTCTAAGTGAAATAACTCACACAGAAAAGGACACTTCTCATAAGGTATCACTGATAGAGGGAATGTAAAAACCGTTACACTTGAACTGAATTACAAAACAGAACAGAGTCACACATGCAGAAAACACACTATGGCTGCTTAACGGGAAAGGTGAGGTGGGGTGATACATAAAACAAGGGTTTCAAATTAGCTCAGATACCGTTCCATAAAACCAATATGTAATAGACAAGACCTACTCCTTGCTCAGAGAACTGGACTCAACACGCCCTATTCACCGCACAAGAATATATCTGACTAGTAATAATCTTAAAACCTATGTATTGATATCTCTCTGTTAGTGTGTCAAGTGGGTGTAAAGTGGCATAAACACAGCAGTGAAAAGCAGCTAAACCCCATTATAAAAATAAATTACTTTGAAAAACCCATGAAACAAAGACAGTGAAAGAGAGCGAAATTCTTACACAATGCGTTCAGGGGCTGTGATGCAACCTGGATTGACCATATCTAGACCCACAGCTGGATGAGACCTAAGGGTGGACACTGTTGCGGCTGAGAGGTTTGGTGAGGTTGGGTGAGCAAACGCAGACCCTTTAAAGTAATACTGCGTGGTACCCATCGCATGGGTCCCAAATCTCCAGGTTCAAGGGCATCTTCCTACATCGAAAACATGCATGAGATACCCAGAAGATGGTACACTGTGTGATGGGGAAAGGTTTCTAAAACGCACCTCATTTCTCATCTGCTTGTGCCCGGGTTCGCCATTCCAGCCACTTTACTAGCAATCTCCCTCCTTGGAGCATCAGCACCTTTAACCTCCTGTTCCGTACAGGTTGCAATTTGTACTGAGGATGAACGGGAAGACGTGGAACCAGTGAAAGACTAGCTCTTGGTGTTGGGACAGGCACAGGTCACTCTATTTTCCCATCAGGAAGAAGAATTAACCACAGGCACAGCCTGCGCCCCGGAACCAGAACAGGGCCTGAAGCCATCCTGCGCTTTTGCGGCCAGCTCCCTAAAAAGCGAGTTGTAAAATGGAGGTTCAGGGCACTGCAATTCACAAACCTGCAGAGTTATAAATGATAACTCTCATCCACAAATATATTGAGGGAAGGCAAAGAAGAGGATTTGAAATCAAGGCAGAATTGCAGGAAACAGATTTCAGGAGGTAGATTCGAATCGCCTTTAAAGCACATGAAAAGCGGCAAAACGTTGACAATGATGCCCTTGGCCAGAAAGGGCGTATGCGTTTTTTCCTGAATATATTCAGGAAAAAACGCATACGCCCTTTTTGGCCAACCAAGCAACCTGGAAAGGCAAATCAGCGCTACAAAGAAGTCTCGCTTCCCATCGGTTAAAAAGGCCATGCTGAAAAAAGTGTCAAAACCAGAAATGCAGGACAGGCCATGGAGAAATGGGAGCCTTGGTACACTGATGGGCAGGATGTAAATTGTCAACAGCCACTCTGGAGAAGTGTACGGTGAGTCCTGAAACGTCTAAAAAGCAAAGCTTAGAGAGCATAGGGCACTTCCACTCATGGGGGTATAAATTGGGAAAATTAAAAATCAGCAAGACACAGGCACCCCAAAGTTTAGGACTGCTCTGTTGACAAGGACCTCCACTTCATTCCACCTTCAATATCCCAGGAAAGAGAAAAATGGATAAAGAAGTTGTGGTCCTTATGTACAATGGAATATCACTCAGCCATGAAATCAATGTCATAAGGCTACTAGCAGCATGATGAGTGGATTTAGGTACGACGATTCTAAGTGAAATAAGTCACACAGAAAAGGACACTTCTCATAAAGTATCACTGATAGAGGGAATGTAAAAACCGTTACACTTGAACTGAATTACAAAACAGAACAGAGTCACACATGCAGAAAACACACTATGGCTGCTTAACGGGAAAGGTGAGGTGGGGTGATACATAAAACAAGGGTTTCAAATTAGCTCAGATACCGTTCCATAAACCCAATATGTAATAGACAAGACCTACTCCTTGCTCAGAGAACTGGACTCAACACGCCCTATTCACCGCACAAGAATATATCTGACTAGTAATAATCTTAAAACCTATGTATTGATATCTCTCTGTTAGTGTGTCAAGTGGGTGTAAAGCGGCATAAACACAGCAGTGAAAAGCAGCTAAACCCATTTATAAAAATAAATTACTTTGAAAAACCCATGAAACAAAGACAGTGAAAGAGATAGAAATTCTTACACAATGCGTTCACGGGCTGTGATGCAACCTGGATTGACCATATCTAGACCCACAGCTGGATGAGACATAAGGGTGGACACTCTTGGGGCTGAGAGGTTTGGTGAGGTTGGGTGAGCAAACGCAGACCCTTTAAAGTAATACTGCATGGTACCCATCGCATGGGTCCCAAATCGCCAGTTTCAAGGGCATCTTCCTACATCGAAAACATGCATGAGAAACCCAGAAGATGGTACACCGTGTGATGTGGAAAGGTTTCTAAAACGCACCTCATTTCTCATCTCCTTGTGCCCGGGTTCGCTATTCCAGCCGCTTTACTAGCAATCTCCCTACTTGGAGCATCAGCACCTTTAACCTCCTGTTCCGTACAGGTTGCAATTTGTCCTGAGGATGAACGGGAAGACGTGGAACCAATGAGAGACTAGCTCTTGGTGTTGGGACAGGCAGAGGTTACTCTATTTTCCCATCAGGAAGAAGAATTAACCACAGGCTCAGCCTGCCCCCCGGAACCAGAACAGGGGCTGAAGCCATCCTGCGCTTTTGCGGCCAGCTCCCTAAAAAGCGAGTTGTAAAATGGAGGTTCAGGGCACTGCAATTCACAAACCTGCAGAGTTATAAATGATAACTCTCATCCACAAATATATTGAGGGAAGACAAAGAAGAGGATTTGAAATCAAGGCAGAATTGCAGGAAACAGATTTCAGGAGGTAGATTCGAATCGCCTTTAAAGCACATGAAAAGCGGCAAAACGTTGACAATGATGCCCTTGGCCAGAAAGGGCGTATGCGTTTTTTCCTGAATATATTCAGGAAAAAACGCATACGCCCTTTTTGGCCAACCAAGCAACCTGGAAAGGCAAATCAGCGCTACAAAGAAGTCTCGCTTCCCATCGGTCAAAAGGGCCATGCTGAAAAAAGTGTCAAAACCAGAAATGCAGGACAGGCCATGGAGAAATGGGAGCCTTGCTACACTGATGGGCGGGATGTAAATTGTCAACAGCCACTCTGGAGAAGTGTACGGTGAGTCCTGAAACGTCTAAAAAGCAAAGCTTAGAGAGCATAGGGCACTTCCACTCATGGGGGTATAAATTGGGAAAAGGAAAAATCAGCAAGACACAAGCACCCCAAAGTTTAGGGCTGCTCTGTTGACAAGGACCTCCACTTCATTCCACCTTCAATATCCCAGGAAAGAGAAAAATGGATAAAGAAGTTGTGGTCCTTATGTACAATGGAATATCACTCAGCCATGAAATCAATGTCATAAGGCTAGTAGCAGCATGATGAGTGGATTTAGGTACGACGATTCTAAGTGAAATAAGTCACACAGAAAAGGACACTTCTCATAAGGTATCACTGATAGAGGGAATGTAAAAACCGTTACACTTGAACTGAATTACAAAACAGAACAGAGTCACACATGCAGAAAACACACTATGGCTGCTTAACGGGAAAGGTGAGGTGGGGTGATACATAAAACAAGGGTTTCAAATTAGCTCAGATACCGTTCCATAAACCCAATATGTAATAGACAAGACCTACTCCTTGCTCAGAGAACTGGACTCAACACGCCCTATTCACCGCACAAGAATATATCTGACTAGTAATAATCTTAAAACCTATGTATTGATATCTCTCTGTTAGTGTGTCAAGTGGGTGTAAAGCGGCATAAACACAGCAGTGAAAAGCAGCTAAACCCCATTATAAAAATAAATTACTTTGAAAAACCCGTGAAACAAAGACAGTGAAAGAGAGCGAAATTCTTACACAATGCGTTCAGGGGCTGTGATGCAACCTGGATTGACCATATCTAGACCCACAGCTGGATGAGACCTAAGGGTGGACACTGTTGCGGCTGAGAGGTTTGGTGAGGTTGGGTGAGCAAACGCAGACCCTTTAAAGTAATACTGCGTGGTACCCATCGCATGGGTCCCAAATCTCCAGGTTCAAGGGCATCTTCCTACATCGAAAACATGCATGAGATACCCAGAAGATGGTACACCGTGTGATGGGGAAAGGTTTCTAAAACGCAACTCATTTCTCATTTGCTTGTGCCCGGGTTCGCCATTCCAGCCACTTTACTAGCAATCTCCCTCCTTGGAGCATCAGCACCTTTAACCTCCTGTTCCGTACAGGTTGCAATTTGTACTGAGGATGAACGGGAAGACGTGGAACCAATGAAAGACTAGCTCTTGGTGTTGGGACAGGCACAGGTCACTCTATTTTCCCATCAGGAAGAAGAATTAACCACAGGCTCAGCCTGCCCCCCGGAACCAGAACAGGGGCTGAAGCCATCCTGCGCTTTTGCGGCCAGCTCCCTAAAAAGCGAGTTGTAAAATGGAGGTTCAGGGCACTGCAATTCACAAACCTGCAGAGTTATAAATGATAACTCTCACCCACAAATATATTGAGGGAAGGCAAAGAAGAGGATTTGAAATCAAGGCAGAATTGCAGGAAACAGATTTCAGGAGGTAGATTCGAATCGCCTTTAAAGCACATGAAAAGCGGCAAAACGTTGACAATGATGCCCTTGGCCAAAAAGGGCGTATGCGTTTTTTCCTGAATATATTCAGGAAAAAACGCATACGCCCTTTTTGGCCAACCAAGCAACCTGGAAAGGCAAATCAGCGCTACAAAGATGTCTCGCTTCCCATTGGTCAAAAGGGCCATGCTGAAAAAAGTGTCAAAACCAGAAATGCAGGACAGGCCATGGAGAAATGGGAGCCTTGCTACACTGATGGGCGGGATGTAAATTGTCAACAGCCACTCTGGAGAAGTGTACGGTGAGTCCTGAAACGTCTAAAAAGCAAAGCTTAGAGAGCATAGGGCACTTCCACTCATGGGGGTATAAATTGGGAAAATGAAAAATCAGCAAGACACAAGCACCCCAAAGTTTAGGGCTGCTCTGTTGACAAGGACCTCCACTTCATTCCACCTTCAATATCCCAGGAAAGAGAAAAATGGATAAAGAAGTTGTGGTCCTTATGTACAATGGAATATCACTCAGCCGTGAAATCAATGTCATAAGGCTAGTAGCAGCATGATGAGTGGATTTAGGTACGACGACTCTAAGTGAAATAAGTCACACAGCAAAGGACACTTCTCATAAGGTATCACTGATAGAGGGAATGTAAAAACCGTTACACTTGAACTGAATTACAAAACAGAACAGAGTCACACATGCAGAAAACACACTATGGCTGCTTAACGGGAAAGGTGAGGTGGGGTGATACATAAAACAAGGGTTTCAAATTAGCTCAGATACCGTTCCATAAACCCAATATGTAATAGACAAGACCTACTCCTTGCTCAGAGAACTGGACTCAACACGCCCTATTCACCGCACAAGAATATATCTGACTAGTAATAATCTTAAAACCTATGTACTGATATCTCTCTGTTAGTGTGTCAAGTGGGTAAAAAGCGGCATAAACACAGCAGTGAAAAGCAGCTAAACCCCATTATAAAAATAAATTACTTTGAAAAACCCATGAAACAAAGACAGTGAAAGAGAGCGAAATTCTTACACAATGCGTTCAGGGGCTGTGATGCAACCTGGATTGACCATATCTAGACCCACAGCTGGATGAGACCTAAGGGTGGACACTGTTGCGGCTGAGAGGTTTGGTGAGGTTGGGTGAGCAAACGCAGACCCTTTAAAGTAATACTGCGTGGTACCCATCGCATGGGTCCCAAATCTCCAGGTTCAAGGGCATCTTCCTACATCGAAAACATGCATGAGATACCCAGAAGATGGTACACCGTGTGATGGGGAAAGGTTTCTAAAACGCACCTCATTTCTCATTTGCTTGTGCCCGGGTTCGCCATTCCAGCCACTTTACTAGCAATCTCCCTCCTTGGAGCATCAGCACCTTTAACCTCCTGTTCCGTACAGGTTGCAATTTGTCCTGAGGATGAACGGGAAGACGTGGAACCAACGAGAGACTAGCTCTTGGTGTTGGGACAGGCACAGTTCACTCTATTTTCCCATCAGGAAGAAGAATTAACCACAGGCTCAGCCTGCCCCCCGGAACCAGAACAGGGGCTGAAGCCATCCTGCGCTTTTGCGGCCAGCTCCCTAAAAAGCGAGTTGTAAAATGGAGGTTCAGGGCACTGCAATTCACAAACCTGCAGAGTTATAAATGGTAACTCTCACCCACAAATATATTGAGGGAAGGCAAAGAAGAGGATTTGAAATCAAGGCAGAATTGCAGGAAACAGATTTCAGGAGGTAGATTCGAATCGCCTTTAAAGCACATGAAAAGCGGCAAAACGTTGACAATGATGCCCTTGGCCAAAAAGGGCGTATGCGTTTTTTCCTGAATATATTCAGGAAAAAACGCATACGCCCTTTTTGGCCAACCAAGCAACCTGGAAAGGCAAATCAGCGCTACAAAGAAGTCTCGCTTCCCATCGGTCAAAAGGGCCATGCTGAAAAAAGTGTCAAAACCAGAAATGCAGGACAGGCCATGGAGAAATGGGAGCCTTGCTACACTGATGGGCGGGATGTAAATTGTCAACAGCCACTCTGGAGAAGTGTACGGTGAGTCCTGAAACGTCTAAAAAGCAAAGCTTAGAGAGCATAGGGCACTTCCACTCATGGGGGTATAAATTGGGAAAAGGAAAAATCAGCAAGACACAAGCACCCCAAAGTTTAGGGCTGCTCTGTTGACAAGGACCTCCACTTTATTCCACCTTCAATATCCCAGGAAAGAGAAAAATGGATAAAGAAGTTGTGGTCCTTATGTACAATGGAATATCACTCAGCCATGAAATCAATGTCATAAGGCTAGTAGCAGCATGATGAGTGGATTTAGGTACGACGATTCTAAGTGAAATAACTCACACAGAAAAGGACACTTCTCATAAGGTATCACTGATAGAGGGAATGTAAAAACCGTTACACTTGAACTGAATTACAAAACAGAACAGAGTCACACATGCAGAAAACACACTATGGCTGCTTAACGGGAAAGGTGAGGTGGGGTGATACATAAAACAAGGGTTTCAAATTAGCTCAGATACCGTTCCATAAAACCAATATGTAATAGACAAGACCTACTCCTTGCTCAGAGAACTGGACTCAACACGCCCTATTCACCGCACAAGAATATATCTGACTAGTAATAATCTTAAAACCTATGTATTGATATCTCTCTGTTAGTGTGTCAAGTGGGTGTAAAGTGGCATAAACACAGCAGTGAAAAGCAGCTAAACCCCATTATAAAAATAAATTACTTTGAAAAACCCATGAAACAAAGACAGTGAAAGAGAGCGAAATTCTTACACAATGCGTTCAGGGGCTGTGATGCAACCTGGATTGACCATATCTAGACCCACAGCTGGATGAGACCTAAGGGTGGACACTGTTGCGGCTGAGAGGTTTGGTGAGGTTGGGTGAGCAAACGCAGACCCTTTAAAGTAATACTGCGTGGTACCCATCGCATGGGTCCCAAATCTCCAGGTTCAAGGGCATCTTCCTACATCGAAAACATGCATGAGATACCCAGAAGATGGTACACTGTGTGATGGGGAAAGGTTTCTAAAACGCACCTCATTTCTCATCTGCTTGTGCCCGTGTTCGCCATTCCAGCCACTTTACTAGCAATCTCCCTCCTTGGAGCATCAGCACCTTTAACCTCCTGTTCCGTACAGGTTGCAAGTTGTACTGAGGATGAACGGGAAGACGTGGAACCAATGAAAGACTAGCTCTTGGTGTTGGGACAGGCACAGGTCACTCTATTTTCCCATCAGGAAGAAGAATTAACCACAGGCTCAGCCTGCTCCCCGGAACCAGAACAGGGCCTGAAGCCATCCTGCGCTTTTGCGGCCAGCTCCCTAAAAAGCGAGTTGTAAAATGGAGGTTCAGGGCACTGCAATTCACAAACCTGCAGAGTTATAAATGATAACTCTCATCCACAAATATATTGAGGGAAGGCAAAGAAGAGGATTTGAAATCAAGGCAGAATTGCAGGAAACAGATTTCAGGAGGTAGATTCGAATCGCCTTTAAAGCACATGAAAAGCGGCAAAACGTTGACAATGATGCCCTTGGCCAAAAAGGGCGTATGCGTTTTTTCCTGAATATATTCAGGAAAAAACGCATACGCCCTTTTTGGCCAACCAAGCAACCTGGAAAGGCAAATCAGCGCTACAAAGAAGTCTCGCTTCCCATCGGTCAAAAGGGCCATGCTGAAAAAAGTGTCAAAACCAGAAATGCAGGACAGGCCATGGAGAAATGGGAGCCTTGCTACACTGATGGGCGGGATGTAAATTGTCAACAGCCACTCTGGAGAAGTGTACGGTGAGTCCTGAAACGTCTAAAAAGCAAAGCTTAGAGAGCATAGGGCACTTCCACTCATGGGGGTATAAATTGGGAAAAGGAAAAATCAGCAAGACACAAGCACCCCAAAGTTTAGGGCTGCTCTGTTGACAAGGACCTCCACTTCATTCCACCTTCAATATCCCAGGAAAGAGAAAAATGGATAAAGAAGTTGTGGTCCTTATGTACAATGGAATATCACTCAGCCATGAAATCAATGTCATAAGGCTAGTAGCAGCATGATGAGTGGATTTAGGTACGACGATTCTAAGTGAAATAAGTCACACAGAAAAGGACACTTCTCATAAGGTATCACTGATAGAGGGAATGTAAAAACCGTTACACTTGAACTGAATTACAAAACAGAACAGAGTCACACATGCAGAAAACACACTATGGCTGCTTAACGGGAAAGGTGAGGTGGGGTGATACATAAAACAAGGGTTTCAAATTAGCTCAGATACCGTTCCATAAAACCAATATGTAATAGACAAGACCTACTCCTTGCTCAGAGAACTGGACTCAACACGCCCTATTCACCGCACAAGAATATATCTGACTAGTAATAATCTTAAAACCTATGTATTGATATCTCTCTGTTAGTGTGTCAAGTGGGTGTAAAGCGGCATAAACACAGCAGTGAAAAGCAGCTAAACCCCATTATAAAAATAAATTACTTTGAAAAACCCGTGAAACAAAGACAGTGAAAGAGAGCGAAATTCTTACACAATGCGTTCAGGGGCTGTGATGCAACCTGGATTGACCATATCTAGACCCACAGCTGGATGAGACCTAAGGGTGGACACTGTTGCGGCTGAGAGGTTTGGTGAGGTTGGGTGAGCAAACGCAGACCCTTTAAAGTAATACTGCGTGGTACCCATCGCATGGGTCCCAAATCTCCAGGTTCAAGGGCATCTTCCTACATCGAAAACATGCATGAGATACCCAGAAGATGGTACACCGTGTGATGGGGAAAGGTTTCTAAAACGCAACTCATTTCTCATTTGCTTGTGCCCGGGTTCGCCATTCCAGCCACTTTACTAGCAATCTCCCTCCTTGGAGCATCAGCACCTTTAACCTCCTGTTCCGTACAGGTTGCAATTTGTACTGAGGATGAACGGGAAGACGTGGAACCAATGAAAGACTAGCTCTTGGTGTTGGGACAGGCACAGGTCACTCTATTTTCCCATCAGGAAGAAGAATTAACCACAGGCTCAGCCTGCCCCCCGGAACCAGAACAGGGGCTGAAGCCATCCTGCGCTTTTGCGGCCAGCTCCCTAAAAAGCGAGTTGTAAAATGGAGGTTCAGGGCACTGCAATTCACAAACCTGCAGAGTTATAAATGATAACTCTCACCCACAAATATATTGAGGGAAGGCAAAGAAGAGGATTTGAAATCAAGGCAGAATTGCAGGAAACAGATTTCAGGAGGTAGATTCGAATCGCCTTTAAAGCACATGAAAAGCGGCAAAACGTTGACAATGATGCCCTTGGCCAAAAAGGGCGTATGCGTTTTTTCCTGAATATATTCAGGAAAAAACGCATACGCCCTTTTTGGCCAACCAAGCAACCTGGAAAGGCAAATCAGCGCTACAAAGATGTCTCGCTTCCCATTGGTCAAAAGGGCCATGCTGAAAAAAGTGTCAAAACCAGAAATGCAGGACAGGCCATGGAGAAATGGGAGCCTTGCTACACTGATGGGCGGGATGTAAATTGTCAACAGCCACTCTGGAGAAGTGTACGGTGAGTCCTGAAACGTCTAAAAAGCAAAGCTTAGAGAGCATAGGGCACTTCCACTCATGGGGGTATAAATTGGGAAAATGAAAAATCAGCAAGACACAAGCACCCCAAAGTTTAGGGCTGCTCTGTTGACAAGGACCTCCACTTCATTCCACCTTCAATATCCCAGGAAAGAGAAAAATGGATAAAGAAGTTGTGGTCCTTATGTACAATGGAATATCACTCAGCCGTGAAATCAATGTCATAAGGCTAGTAGCAGCATGTTGAGTGGATTTAGGTACAACGACTCTAAGTGAAATAAGTCACACAGAAAAGGACACTTCTCATAAGGTATCACTGATAGAGGGAATGTAAAAACCGTTACACTTGAACTGAATTACAAAACAGAACAGAGTCACACATGCAGAAAACACACTATGGCTGCTTAACGGGAAAGGTGAGGTGGGGTGATACATAAAACAAGGGTTTCAAATTAGCTCAGATACCGTTCCATAAACCCAATATGTAATAGACAAGACCTACTCCTTGCTCAGAGAACTGGTCTCAACACGCCCTATTCACCGCACAAGAATATATCTGACTAGTAATAATCTTAAAACCTATGTATTGATATCTCTCTGTTAGTGTGTCAAGTGGGTAAAAAGCGGCATAAACACAGCAGTGAAAAGCAGCTAAACCCCATTATAAAAATAAATTACTTTGAAAAACCCATGAAACAAAGACAGTGAAAGAGAGCGAAATTCTTACACAATGCGTTCAGGGGCTGTGATGCAACCTGGATTGACCATATCTAGACCCACAGCTGGATGAGACCTAAGGGTGGACACTGTTGCGGCTGAGAGGTTTGGTGAGGTTGGGTGAGCAAACGCAGACCCTTTAAAGTAATACTGCGTGGTACCCATCGCATGGGTCCCAAATCTCCAGGTTCAAGGGCATCTTCCTACATCGAAAACATGCATGAGATACCCAGAAGATGGTACACTGTGTGATGGGGAAAGGTTTCTAAAACGCACCTCATTTCTCATCTGCTTGTGCCCGGGTTCGCCATTCCAGCCACTTTACTAGCAATCTCCCTCCTTGGAGCATCAGCACCTTTAACCTCCTGTTCCGTACAGGTTGCAATTTGTCCTGAGGATGAACGGGAAGACGTGGAACCAATGAGAGACTAGCTCTTGGTGTTGGGACAGGCAGAGGTTACTCTATTTTCCCATCAGGAAGAAGAATTAACCACAGGCTCAGCCTGCCCCCCGGAACCAGAACAGGGGCTGAAGCCATCCTGCGCTTTTGCGGCCAGCTCCCTAAAAAGCGAGTTGTAAAATGGAGGTTCAGGGCACTGCAATTCACAAACCTGCAGAGTTATAAATGATAACTCTCATCCACAAATATATTGAGGGAAGACAAAGAAGAGGATTTGAAATCAAGGCAGAATTGCAGGAAACAGATTTCAGGAGGTAGATTCGAATCGCCTTTAAAGCACATGAAAAGCGGCAAAACGTTGACAATGATGCCCTTGGCCAGAAAGGGCGTATGCGTTTTTTCCTGAATATATTCAGGAAAAAACGCATACGCCCTTTTTGGCCAACCAAGCAACCTGGAAAGGCAAATCAGCGCTACAAAGAAGTCTCGCTTCCCATCGGTCAAAAGGGCCATGCTGAAAAAAGTGTCAAAACCAGAAATGCAGGACAGGCCATGGAGAAATGGGAGCCTTGCTACACTGATGGGCGGGATGTAAATTGTCAACAGCCACTCTGGAGAAGTGTACGGTGAGTCCTGAAACGTCTAAAAAGCAAAGCTTAGAGAGCATAGGGCACTTCCACTCATGGGGGTATAAATTGGGAAAAGGAAAAATCAGCAAGACACAAGCACCCCAAAGTTTAGGGCTGCTCTGTTGACAAGGACCTCCACTTCATTCCACCTTCAATATCCCAGGAAAGAGAAAAATGGATAAAGAAGTTGTGGTCCTTATGTACAATGGAATATCACTCAGCCATGAAATCAATGTCATAAGGCTAGTAGCAGCATGATGAGTGGATTTAGGTACGACGATTCTAAGTGAAATAAGTCACACAGAAAAGGACACTTCTCATAAGGTATCACTGATAGAGGGAATGTAAAAACCGTTACACTTGAACTGAATTACAAAACAGAACAGAGTCACACATGCAGAAAACACACTATGGCTGCTTAACGGGAAAGGTGAGGTGGGGTGATACATAAAACAAGGGTTTCAAATTAGCTCAGATACCGTTCCATAAACCCAATATGTAATAGACAAGACCTACTCCTTGCTCAGAGAACTGGACTCAACACGCCCTATTCACCGCACAAGAATATATCTGACTAGTAATAATCTTAAAACCTATGTATTGATATCTCTCTGTTAGTGTGTCAAGTGGGTGTAAAGCGGCATAAACACAGCAGTGAAAAGCAGCTAAACCCCATTATAAAAATAAATTACTTTGAAAAACCCGTGAAACAAAGACAGTGAAAGAGAGCGAAATTCTTACACAATGCGTTCAGGGGCTGTGATGCAACCTGGATTGACCATATCTAGACCCACAGCTGGATGAGACCTAAGGGTGGACACTGTTGCGGCTGAGAGGTTTGGTGAGGTTGGGTGAGCAAACGCAGACCCTTTAAAGTAATACTGCGTGGTACCCATCGCATGGGTCCCAAATCTCCAGGTTCAAGGGCATCTTCCTACATCGAAAACATGCATGAGATACCCAGAAGATGGTACACCGTGTGATGGGGAAAGGTTTCTAAAACGCAACTCATTTCTCATTTGCTTGTGCCCGGGTTCGCCATTCCAGCCACTTTACTAGCAATCTCCCTCCTTGGAGCATCAGCACCTTTAACCTCCTGTTCCGTACAGGTTGCAATTTGTACTGAGGATGAACGGGAAGACGTGGAACCAATGAAAGACTAGCTCTTGGTGTTGGGACAGGCACAGGTCACTCTATTTTCCCATCAGGAAGAAGAATTAACCACAGGCTCAGCCTGCCCCCCGGAACCAGAACAGGGGCTGAAGCCATCCTGCGCTTTTGCGGCCAGCTCCCTAAAAAGCGAGTTGTAAAATGGAGGTTCAGGGCACTGCAATTCACAAACCTGCAGAGTTATAAATGATAACTCTCACCCACAAATATATTGAGGGAAGGCAAAGAAGAGGATTTGAAATCAAGGCAGAATTGCAGGAAACAGATTTCAGGAGGTAGATTCGAATCGCCTTTAAAGCACATGAAAAGCGGCAAAACGTTGACAATGATGCCCTTGGCCAAAAAGGGCGTATGCGTTTTTTCCTGAATATATTCAGGAAAAAACGCATACGCCCTTTTTGGCCAACCAAGCAACCTGGAAAGGCAAATCAGCGCTACAAAGATGTCTCGCTTCCCATTGGTCAAAAGGGCCATGCTGAAAAAAGTGTCAAAACCAGAAATGCAGGACAGGCCATGGAGAAATGGGAGCCTTGCTACACTGATGGGCGGGATGTAAATTGTCAACAGCCACTCTGGAGAAGTGTACGGTGAGTCCTGAAACGTCTAAAAAGCAAAGCTTAGAGAGCATAGGGCACTTCCACTCATGGGGGTATAAATTGGGAAAATGAAAAATCAGCAAGACACAAGCACCCCAAAGTTTAGGGCTGCTCTGTTGACAAGGACCTCCACTTCATTCCACCTTCAATATCCCAGGAAAGAGAAAAATGGATAAAGAAGTTGTGGTCCTTATGTACAATGGAATATCACTCAGCCATGAAATCAATGTCATAAGGCTAGTAGCAGCATGATGAGTGGATTTAGGTACGACGATTCTAAGTGAAATAAGTCACACAGAAAAGGACACTTCTCATAAGGTATCACTGATAGAGGGAATGTAAAAACCGTTACACTTGAACTGAATTACAAAACAGAACAGAGTCACACATGCAGAAAACACACTATGGCTGCTTAACGGGAAAGGTGAGGTGGGGTGATACATAAAACAAGGGTTTCAAATTAGCTCAGATACCGTTCCATAAACCCAATATGTAATAGACAAGACCTACTCCTTGCTCAGAGAACTGGACTCAACACGCCCTATTCACCGCACAAGAATATATCTGACTAGTAATAATCTTAAAACCTATGTATTGATATCTCTCTGTTAGTGTGTCAAGTGGGTGTAAAGCGGCATAAACACAGCAGTGAAAAGCAGCTAAACCCCATTATAAAAATAAATTACTTTGAAAAACCCGTGAAACAAAGACAGTGAAAGAGAGCGAAATTCTTACACAATGCGTTCAGGGGCTGTGATGCAACCTGGATTGACCATATCTAGACCCACAGCTGGATGAGACCTAAGGGTGGACACTGTTGCGGCTGAGAGGTTTGGTGAGGTTGGGTGAGCAAACGCAGACCCTTTAAAGTAATACTGCGTGGTACCCATCGCATGGGTCCCAAATCTCCAGGTTCAAGGGCATCTTCCTACATCGAAAACATGCATGAGATACCCAGAAGATGGTACACCGTGTGATGGGGAAAGGTTTCTAAAACGCAACTCATTTCTCATTTGCTTGTGCCCGGGTTCGCCATTCCAGCCACTTTACTAGCAATCTCCCTCCTTGGAGCATCAGCACCTTTAACCTCCTGTTCCGTACAGGTTGCAATTTGTACTGAGGATGAACGGGAAGACGTGGAACCAATGAAAGACTAGCTCTTGGTGTTGGGACAGGCACAGGTCACTCTATTTTCCCATCAGGAAGAAGAATTAACCACAGGCTCAGCCTGCCCCCCGGAACCAGAACAGGGGCTGAAGCCATCCTGCGCTTTTGCGGCCAGCTCCCTAAAAAGCGAGTTGTAAAATGGAGGTTCAGGGCACTGCAATTCACAAACCTGCAGAGTTATAAATGATAACTCTCATCCACAAATATATTGAGGGAAGGCAAAGAAGAGGATTTGAAATCAAGGCAGAATTGCAGGAAACAGATTTCAGGAGGTAGATTCGAATCGCCTTTAAAGCACATGAAAAGCGGCAAAACGTTGACAATGATGCCCTTGGCCAAAAAGGGCGTATGCGTTTTTTCCTGAATATATTCAGGAAAAAACGCATACGCCCTTTTTGGCCAACCAAGCAACCTGGAAAGGCAAATCAGCGCTACAAAGAAGTCTCGCTTCCCATCGGTCAAAAGGGCCATGCTGAAAAAAGTGTCAAAACCAGAAATGCAGGACAGGCCATGGAGAAATGGGAGCCTTGCTACACTGATGGGCGGGATGTAAATTGTCAACAGCCACTCTGGAGAAGTGTACGGTGAGTCCTGAAACGTCTAAAAAGCAAAGCTTAGAGAGCATAGGGCACTTCCACTCATGGGGGTATAAATTGGGAAAAGGAAAAATCAGCAAGACACAAGCACCCCAAAGTTTAGGGCTGCTCTGTTGACAAGGACCTCCACTTCATTCCACCTTCAATATCCCAGGAAAGAGAAAAATGGATAAAGAAGTTGTGGTCCTTATGTACAATGGAATATCACTCAGCCATGAAATCAATGTCATAAGGCTAGTAGCAGCATGATGAGTGGATTTAGGTACGACGATTCTAAGTGAAATAAGTCACACAGAAAAGGACACTTCTCATAAGGTATCACTGATAGAGGGAATGTAAAAACCGTTACACTTGAACTGAATTACAAAACAGAACAGAGTCACACATGCAGAAAACACACTATGGCTGCTTAACGGGAAAGGTGAGGTGGGGTGATACATAAAACAAGGGTTTCAAATTAGCTCAGATACCGTTCCATAAAACCAATATGTAATAGACAAGACCTACTCCTTGCTCAGAGAACTGGACTCAACACGCCCTATTCACCGCACAAGAATATATCTGACTAGTAATAATCTTAAAACCTATGTATTGATATCTCTCTGTTAGTGTGTCAAGTGGGTGTAAAGCGGCATAAACACAGCAGTGAAAAGCAGCTAAACCCCATTATAAAAATAAATTACTTTGAAAAACCCGTGAAACAAAGACAGTGAAAGAGAGAGAAATTCTTACACAATGCGTTCAGGGGCTGTGATGCAACCTGGATTGACCATATCTAGACCCACAGCTGGATGAGACCTAAGGGTGGACACTGTTGCGGCTGAGAGGTTTGGTGAGGTTGGGTGAGCAAACGCAGACCCTTTAAAGTAATACTGCGTGGTACCCATCGCATGGGTCCCAAATCTCCAGGTTCAAGGGCATCTTCCTACATCGAAAACATGCATGAGATACCCAGAAGATGGTACACCGTGTGATGGGGAAAGGTTTCTAAAACGCAACTCATTTCTCATTTGCTTGTGCCCGGGTTCGCCATTCCAGCCACTTTACTAGCAATCTCCCTCCTTGGAGCATCAGCACCTTTAACCTCCTGTTCCGTACAGGTTGCAATTTGTACTGAGGATGAACGGGAAGACGTGGAACCAATGAAAGACTAGCTCTTGGTGTTGGGACAGGCACAGGTCACTCTATTTTCCCATCAGGAAGAAGAATTAACCACAGGCTCAGCCTGCCCCCCGGAACCAGAACAGGGGCTGAAGCCATCCTGCGCTTTTGCGGCCAGCTCCCTAAAAAGCGAGTTGTAAAATGGAGGTTCAGGGCACTGCAATTCACAAACCTGCAGAGTTATAAATGATAACTCTCACCCACAAATATATTGAGGGAAGGCAAAGAAGAGGATTTGAAATCAAGGCAGAATTGCAGGAAACAGATTTCAGGAGGTAGATTCGAATCGCCTTTAAAGCACATGAAAAGCGGCAAAACGTTGACAATGATGCCCTTGGCCAAAAAGGGCGTATGCGTTTTTTCCTGAATATATTCAGGAAAAAACGCATACGCCCTTTTTGGCCAACCAAGCAACCTGGAAAGGCAAATCAGCGCTACAAAGATGTCTCGCTTCCCATTGGTCAAAAGGGCCATGCTGAAAAAAGTGTCAAAACCAGAAATGCAGGACAGGCCATGGAGAAATGGGAGCCTTGCTACACTGATGGGCGGGATGTAAATTGTCAACAGCCACTCTGGAGAAGTGTACGGTGAGTCCTGAAACGTCTAAAAAGCAAAGCTTAGAGAGCATAGGGCACTTCCACTCATGGGGGTATAAATTGGGAAAATGAAAAATCAGCAAGACACAAGCACCCCAAAGTTTAGGGCTGCTCTGTTGACAAGGACCTCCACTTCATTCCACCTTCAATATCCCAGGAAAGAGAAAAATGGATAAAGAAGTTGTGGTCCTTATGTACAATGGAATATCACTCAGCCGTGAAATCAATGTCATAAGGCTAGTAGCAGCATGTTGAGTGGATTTAGGTACAACGACTCTAAGTGAAATAAGTCACACAGAAAAGGACACTTCTCATAAGGTATCACTGATAGAGGGAATGTAAAAACCGTTACACTTGAACTGAATTACAAAACAGAACAGAGTCACACATGCAGAAAACACACTATGGCTGCTTAACGGGAAAGGTGAGGTGGGGTGATACATAAAACAAGGGTTTCAAATTAGCTCAGATACCGTTCCATAAACCCAATATGTAATAGACAAGACCTACTCCTTGCTCAGAGAACTGGTCTCAACACGCCCTATTCACCGCACAAGAATATATCTGACTAGTAATAATCTTAAAACCTATGTATTGATATCTCTCTGTTAGTGTGTCAAGTGGGTAAAAAGCGGCATAAACACAGCAGTGAAAAGCAGCTAAACCCCATTATAAAAATAAATTACTTTGAAAAACCCATGAAACAAAGACAGTGAAAGAGAGCGAAATTCTTACACAATGCGTTCAGGGGCTGTGATGCAACCTGGATTGACCATATCTAGACCCACAGCTGGATGAGACCTAAGGGTGGACACTGTTGCGGCTGAGAGGTTTGGTGAGGTTGGGTGAGCAAACGCAGACCCTTTAAAGTAATACTGCGTGGTACCCATCGCATGGGTCCCAAATCTCCAGGTTCAAGGGCATCTTCCTACATCGAAAACATGCATGAGATACCCAGAAGATGGTACACTGTGTGATGGGGAAAGGTTTCTAAAACGCACCTCATTTCTCATCTGCTTGTGCCCGGGTTCGCCATTCCAGCCACTTTACTAGCAATCTCCCTCCTTGGAGCATCAGCACCTTTAACCTCCTGTTCCGTACAGGTTGCAAGTTGTACTGAGGATGAACGGGAAGACGTGGAACCAATGAAAGACTAGCTCTTGGTGTTGGGACAGGCACAGGTCACTCTATTTTCCCATCAGGAAGAAGAATTAACCACAGGCTCAGCCTGCTCCCCGGAACCAGAACAGGGCCTGAAGCCATCCTGCGCTTTTGCGGCCAGCTCCCTAAAAAGCGAGTTGTAAAATGGAGGTTCAGGGCACTGCAATTCACAAACCTGCAGAGTTATAAATGATAACTCTCATCCACAAATATATTGAGGGAAGGCAAAGAAGAGGATTTGAAATCAAGGCAGAATTGCAGGAAACAGATTTCAGGAGGTAGATTCGAATCGCCTTTAAAGCACATGAAAAGCGGCAAAACGTTGACAATGATGCCCTTGGCCAGAAAGGGCGTATGCGTTTTTTCCTGAATATATTCAGGAAAAAACGCATACGCCCTTTTTGGCCAACCAAGCAACCTGGAAAGGCAAATCAGCGCTACAAAGAAGTCTCGCTTCCCATCGGTCAAAAGGGCCATGCTGAAAAAAGTGTCAAAACCAGAAATGCAGGACAGGCCATGGAGAAATGGGAGCCTTGCTACACTGATGGGCGGGATGTAAATTGTCAACAGCCACTCTGGAGAAGTGTACGGTGAGTCCTGAAACGTCTAAAAAGCAAAGCTTAGAGAGCATAGGGCACTTCCACTCATGGGGGTATAAATTGGGAAAATTAAAAATCAGCAAGACACAAGCACCCCAAAGTTTAGGGCTGCTCTGTTGACAAGGACCTCCACTTCATTCCACCTTCAATATCCCAGGAAAGAGAAAAATGGATAAAGAAGTTGTGGTCCTTAAGTACAATGGAATATCACTCAGCCATGAAATCAATGTCATAAGGCTAGTAGCAGCATGATGAGTGGATTTAGGTACGACGACTCTAAGTGAAATAAGTCACACAGAAAAGGACACTTCTCATAAGGTATCACTGATAGAGGGAATGTAAAAACCGTTACACTTGAACTGAATTACAAAACAGAACAGAGTCACACATGCAGAAAACACACTATGGCTGCTTAACGGGAAAGGTGAGGTGGGGTGATACATAAAACAAGGGTTTCAAATTAGCTCAGATACCGTTCCATAAAACCAATATGTAATAGACAAGACCTACTCCTTGCTCAGAGAACTGGACTCAACACGCCCTATTCACCGCACAAGAATATATCTGACTAGTAATAATCTTAAAACCTATGTATTGATATCTCTCTGTTAGTGTGTCAAGTGGGTGTAAAGCGGCATAAACACAGCAGTGAAAAGCAGCTAAACCCCATTATAAAAATAAATTACTTTGAAAAACCCGTGAAACAAAGACAGTGAAAGAGAGCGAAATTCTTACACAATGCGTTCAGGGGCTGTGATGCAACCTGGATTGACCATATCTAGACCCACAGCTGGATGAGACCTAAGGGTGGACACTGTTGCGGCTGAGAGGTTTCGTGAGGTTGGGTGAGCAAACGCAGACCCTTTAAAGTAATACTGCGTGGTACCCATCGCATGGGTCCCAAATCTCCAGGTTCAAGGGCATCTTCCTACATCGAAAACATGCATGAGATACCCAGAAGATGGTACACCGTGTGATGGGGAAAGGTTTCTAAAACGCAACTCATTTCTCATTTGCTTGTGCCCGGGTTCGCCATTCCAGCCACTTTACTAGCAATCTCCCTCCTTGGAGCATCAGCACCTTTAACCTCCTGTTCCGTACAGGTTGCAATTTGTACTGAGGATGAACGGGAAGACGTGGAACCAATGAAAGACTAGCTCTTGGTGTTGGGACAGGCACAGGTCACTCTATTTTCCCATCAGGAAGAAGAATTAACCACAGGCTCAGCCTGCCCCCCGGAACCAGAACAGGGGCTGAAGCCATCCTGCGCTTTTGCGGCCAGCTCCCTAAAAAGCGAGTTGTAAAATGGAGGTTCAGGGCACTGCAATTCACAAACCTGCAGAGTTATAAATGATAACTCTCATCCACAAATATATTGAGGGAAGGCAAAGAAGAGGATTTGAAATCAAGGCAGAATTGCAGGAAACAGATTTCAGGAGGTAGATTCGAATCGCCTTTAAAGCACATGAAAAGCGGCAAAACGTTGACAATGATGCCCTTGGCCAAAAAGGGCGTATGCGTTTTTTCCTGAATATATTCAGGAAAAAACGCATACGCCCTTTTTGGCCAACCAAGCAACCTGGAAAGGCAAATCAGCGCTACAAAGATGTCTCGCTTCCCATCGGTCAAAAGGGCCATGCTGAAAAAAGTGTCAAAACCAGAAATGCAGGACAGGCCATGGAGAAATGGGAGCCTTGCTACACTGATGGGCGGGATGTAAATTGTCAACAGCCACTCTGGAGAAGTGTACGGTGAGTCCTGAAACGTCTAAAAAGCAAAGCTTAGAGAGCATAGGGCACTTCCACTCATGGGGGTATAAATTGGGAAAATGAAAAATCAGCAAGACACAAGCACCCCAAAGTTTAGGGCTGCTCTGTTGACAAGGACCTCCACTTCATTCCACCTTCAATATCCCAGGAAAGAGAAAAATGGATAAAGAAGTTGTGGTCCTTATGTACAATGGAATATCACTCAGCCGTGAAATCAATGTCATAAGGCTAGTAGCAGCATGATGAGTGGATTTAGGTACGACAACTCTAAGTGAAATAAGTCACACAGCAAAGGACACTTCTCATAAGGTATCACTTATAGAGGGAATGTAAAAACCGTTACACTTGAACTGAATTACAAAACAGAACAGAGTCACACATGCAGAAAACACACTATGGCTGCTTAACGGGAAAGGTGAGGTGGGGTGATACATAAAACAAGGGTTTCAAATTAGCTCAGATACCGTTCCATAAACCCAATATGTAATAGACAAGACCTACTCCTTGCTCAGAGAACTGGACTCAACACGCCCTATTCACCGCACAAGAATATATCTGACTAGTAATAATCTTAAAACCTATGTACTGATATCTCTCTGTTAGTGTGTCAAGTGGGTAAAAAGCGGCATAAACACAGCAGTGAAAAGCAGCTAAACCCCATTATAAAAATAAATTACTTTGAAAACCCCGTGAAACAAAGACAGTGAAAGAGAGCGAAATTCTTACACAATGCGTTCAGGGGCTGTGATGCAACCTGGATTGACCATATCTAGACCCACAGCTGGATGAGACCTAAGGGTGGACACTGTTGCGGCTGAGAGGTTTGGTGAGGTTGGGTGAGCAAACGCAGACCCTTTAAAGTAATACTGCGTGGTACCCATCGCATGGGTCCCAAATCTCCAGGTTCAAGGGCATCTTCCTACATCGAAAACATGCATGAGATACCCAGAAGATGGTACACCGTGTGATGGGGAAAGGTTTCTAAAACGCACCTCATTTCTCATTTGCTTGTGCCCGGGTTCGCCATTCCAGCCACTTTACTAGCAATCTCCCTCCTTGGAGCATCAGCACCTTTAACCTCCTGTTCCGTACAGGTTGCAATTTGTCCTGAGGATGAACGGGAAGATGTGGAACCAACGAGAGACTAGCTCTTGGTGTTGGGACAGGCACAGGTCACTCTATTTTCCCATCAGGAAGAAGAATTAACCACAGGCTCAGCCTGCCCCCCGGAACCAGAACAGGGGCTGAAGCCATCCTGCGCTTTTGCGGCCAGCTCCCTAAAAAGCGAGTTGTAAAATGGAGGTTCAGGGCACTGCAATTCACAAACCTGCAGAGTTATAAATGGTAACTCTCACCCACAAATATATTGAGGGAAGGCAAAGAAGAGGATTTGAAATCAAGGCAGAATTGCAGGAAACAGATTTCAGGAGGTAGATTCGAATCGCCTTTAAAGCACATGAAAAGCGGCAAAACGTTGACAATGATGCCCTTGGCCAAAAAGGGCGTATGCGTTTTTTCCTGAATATATTCAGGAAAAAACGCATACGCCCTTTTTGGCCAACCAAGCAACCTGGAAAGGCAAATCAGCGCTACAAAGAAGTCTCGCTTCCCATCGGTCAAAAGGGCCATGCTGAAAAAAGTGTCAAAACCAGAAATGCAGGACAGGCCATGGAGAAATGGGAGCCTTGCTACACTGATGGGCGGGATGTAAATTGTCAACAGCCACTCTGGAGAAGTGTACGGTGAGTCCTGAAACGTCTAAAAAGCAAAGCTTAGAGAGCATAGGGCACTTCCACTCATGGGGGTATAAATTGGGAAAATGAAAAATCAGCAAGACACAAGCACCCCAAAGTTTAGGGCTGCTCTGTTGACAAGGACCTCCACTTCATTCCACCTTCAATATCCCAGGAAAGAGAAAAATGGATAAAGAAGTTGTGGTCCTTATGTACAATGGAATATCACTCAGCCGTGAAATCAATGTCATAAGGCTAGTAGCAGCATGATGAGTGGATTTAGGTACAACGACTCTAAGTGAAATAAGTCACACAGAAAAGGACACTTCTCATAAGGTATCACTGATAGAGGGAATGTAAAAACCGTTACACTTGAACTGAATTACAAAACAGAACAGAGTCACACATGCAGAAAACACACTATGGCTGCTTAACGGGAAAGGTGAGGTGGGGTGATACATAAAACAAGGGTTTCAAATTAGCTCAGATACCGTTCCATAAAACCAATATGTAATAGACAAGACCTACTCCTTGCTCAGAGAACTGGACTCAACACGCCCTATTCACCGCACAAGAATATATCTGACTAGTAATAATCTTAAAACCTATGTATTGATATCTCTCTGTTAGTGTGTCAAGTGGGTGTAAAGTGGCATAAACACAGCAGTGAAAAGCAGCTAAACCCCATTATAAAAATAAATTACTTTGAAAAACCCGTGAAACAAAGACAGTGAAAGAGAGCGAAATTCTTACACAATGCGTTCAGGGGCTGTGATGCAACCTGGATTGACCATATCTAGACCCACAGCTGGATGAGACCTAAGGGTGGACACTGTTGCGGCTGAGAGGTTTGGTGAGGTTGGGTGAGCAAACGCAGACCCTTTAAAGTAATACTGCGTGGTACCCATCGCATGGGTCCCAAATCTCCAGGTTCAAGGGCATCTTCCTACATCGAAAACATGCATGAGATACCCAGAAGATGGTACACCGTGTGATGGGGAAAGGTTTCTAAAACGCAACTCATTTCTCATTTGCTTGTGCCCGGGTTCGCCATTCCAGCCACTTTACTAGCAATCTCCCTCCTTGGAGCATCAGCACCTTTAACCTCCTGTTCCGTACAGGTTGCAATTTGTACTGAGGATGAACGGGAAAACGTGGAACCAATGAAAGACTAGCTCTTGGTGTTGGGACAGGCACAGGTCACTCTATTTTCCCATCAGGAAGAAGAATTAACCACAGGCTCAGCCTGCCCCCCGGAACCAGAACAGGGGCTGAAGCCATCCTGCGCTTTTGCGGCCAGCTCCCTAAAAAGCGAGTTGTAAAATGGAGGTTCAGGGCACTGCAATTCACAAACCTGCAGAGTTATAAATGATAACTCTCATCCACAAATATATTGAGGGAAGGCAAAGAAGAGGATTTGAAATCAAGGCAGAATTGCAGGAAACAGATTTCAGGAGGTAGATTCGAATCGCCTTTAAAGCACATGAAAAGCGGCAAAACGTTGACAATGATGCCCTTGGCCAAAAAGGGCGTATGCGTTTTTTCCTGAATATATTCAGGAAAAAACGCATACGCCCTTTTTGGCCAACCAAGCAACCTGGAAAGGCAAATCAGCGCTACAAAGAAGTCTCGCTTCCCATCGGTCAAAAGGGCCATGCTGAAAAAAGTGTCAAAACCAGAAATGCAGGACAGGCCATGGAGAAATGGGAGCCTTGCTACACTGATGGGCGGGATGTAAATTGTCAACAGCCACTCTGGAGAAGTGTACGGTGAGTCCTGAAACGTCTAAAAAGCAAAGCTTAGAGAGCATAGGGCACTTCCACTCATGGGGGTATAAATTGGGAAAAGGAAAAATCAGCAAGACACAAGCACCCCAAAGTTTAGGGCTGCTCTGTTGACAAGGACCTCCACTTCATTCCACCTTCAATATCCCAGGAAAGAGAAAAATGGATAAAGAAGTTGTGGTCCTTATGTACAATGGAATATCACTCAGCCGTGAAATCAATGTCATAAGGCTAGTAGCAGCATGATGAGTGGATTTAGGTACGACGACTCTAAGTGAAATAAGTCACACAGCAAAGGACACTTCTCATAAGGTATCACTGATAGAGGGAATGTAAAAACCGTTACACTTGAACTGAATTACAAAACAGAACAGAGTCACACATGCAGAAAACACACTATGGCTGCTTAACGGGAAAGGTGAGGTGGGGTGATACATAAAACAAGGGTTTCAAATTAGCTCAGATACCGTTCCATAAACCCAATATGTAATAGACAAGACCTACTCCTTGCTCAGAGAACTGGACTCAACACGCCCTATTCACCGCACAAGAATATATCTGACTAGTAATAATCTTAAAACCTATGTACTGATATCTCTCTGTTAGTGTGTCAAGTGGGTAAAAAGCGGCATAAACACAGCAGTGAAAAGCAGCTAAACCCCATTATAAAAATAAATTACTTTGAAAAACCCATGAAACAAAGACAGTGAAAGAGAGCGAAATTCTTACACAATGCGTTCAGGGGCTGTGATGCAACCTGGATTGACCATATCTAGACCCACAGCTGGATGAGACCTAAGGGTGGACACTGTTGCGGCTGAGAGGTTTGGTGAGGTTGGGTGAGCAAACGCAGACCCTTTAAAGTAATACTGCGTGGTACCCATCGCATGGGTCCCAAATCTCCAGGTTCAAGGGCATCTTCCTACATCGAAAACATGCATGAGATACCCAGAAGATGGTACACCGTGTGATGGGGAAAGGTTTCTAAAACGCACCTCATTTCTCATTTGCTTGTGCCCGTGTTCGCCATTCCAGCCACTTTACTAGCAATCTCCCTCCTTGGAGCATCAGCACCTTTAACCTCCTGTTCCGTACAGGTTGCAATTTGTCCTGAGGATGAACGGGAAGACGTGGAACCAATGAAAGACTAGCTCTTGGTGTTGGGACAGGCACAGGTCACTCTATTTTCCCATCAGGAAGAAGAATTAACCACAGGCTCAGCCTGCCCCCCGGAACCAGAACAGGGGCTGAAGCCATCCTGCGCTTTTGCGGCCAGCTCCCTAAAAAGCGAGTTGTAAAATGGAGGTTCAGGGCACTGCAATTCACAAACCTGCAGAGTTATAAATGATAACTCTCATCCACAAATATATTGAGGGAAGGCAAAGAAGAGGATTTGAAATCAAGGCAGAATTGCAGGAAACAGATTTCAGGAGGTAGATTCGAATCGCCTTTAAAGCACATGAAAAGCGGCAAAACGTTGACAATGATGCCCTTGGCCAGAAAGGGCGTATGCGTTTTTTCCTGAATATATTCAGGAAAAAACGCATACGCCCTTTTTGGCCAACCAAGCAACCTGGAAAGGCAAATCAGCGCTACAAAGAAGTCTCGCTTCCCATCGGTCAAAAGGGCCATGCTGAAAAAAGTGTCAAAACCAGAAATGCAGGACAGGCCATGGAGAAATGGGAGCCTTGCTACACTGATGGGCGGGATGTAAATTGTCAACAGCCACTCTGGAGAAGTGTACGGTGAGTCCTGAAACGTCTAAAAAGCAAAGCTTAGAGAGCATAGGGCACTTCCACTCATGGGGGTATAAATTGGGAAAATGAAAAATCAGCAAGACACAAGCACCCCAAAGTTTAGGGCTGCTCTGTTGACAAGGACCTCCACTTCATTCCACCTTCAATATCCCAGGAAAGAGAAAAATGGATAAAGAAGTTGTGGTCCTTAAGTACAATGGAATATCACTCAGCCATGAAATCAATGTCATAAGGCTAGTAGCAGCATGATGAGTGGATTTAGGTACGACGATTCTAAGTGAAATAAGTCACAGAGAAAAGGACACTTCTCATAAGGTATCACTGATAGAGGGAATGTAAAAACCGTTACACTTGAACTGAATTACAAAACAGAACAGAGTCACACATGCAGAAAACACACTATGGCTGCTTAACGGGAAAGGTGAGGTGGGGTGATACATAAAACAAGGGTTTCAAATTAGCTCAGATACCGTTCCATAAAACCAATATGTAATAGACAAGACCTACTCCTTGCTCAGAGAACTGGACTCAACACGCCCTATTCACCGCACAAGAATATATCTGACTAGTAATAATCTTAAAACCTATGTATTGATATCTCTCTGTTAGTGTGTCAAGTGGGTGTAAAGCGGCATAAACACAGCAGTGAAAAGCAGCTAAACCCCATTATAAAAATAAATTACTTTGAAAAACCCGTGAAACAAAGACAGTGAAAGAGAGCGAAATTCTTACACAATGCGTTCAGGGGCTGTGATGCAACCTGGATTGACCATATCTAGACCCACAGCTGGATGAGACCTAAGGGTGGACACTGTTGCGGCTGAGAGGTTTGGTGAGGTTGGGTGAGCAAACGCAGACCCTTTAAAGTAATACTGCGTGGTACCCATCGCATGGGTCCCAAATCTCCAGGTTCAAGGGCATCTTCCTACATCGAAAACATGCATGAGATACCCAGAAGATGGTACACCGTGTGATGGGGAAAGGTTTCTAAAACGCAACTCATTTCTCATTTGCTTGTGCCCGGGTTCGCCATTCCAGCCACTTTACTAGCAATCTCCCTCCTTGGAGCATCAGCACCTTTAACCTCCTGTTCCGTACAGGTTGCAATTTGTACTGAGGATGAACGGGAAGACGTGGAACCAATGAAAGACTAGCTCTTGGTGTTGGGACAGGCACAGGTCACTCTATTTTCCCATCAGGAAGAAGAATTAACCACAGGCTCAGCCTGCCCCCCGGAACCAGAACAGGGGCTGAAGCCATCCTGCGCTTTTGCGGCCAGCTCCCTAAAAAGCGAGTTGTAAAATGGAGGTTCAGGGCACTGCAATTCACAAACCTGCAGAGTTATAAATGATAACTCTCATCCACAAATATATTGAGGGAAGGCAAAGAAGAGGATTTGAAATCAAGGCAGAATTGCAGGAAACAGATTTCAGGAGGTAGATTCGAATCGCCTTTAAAGCACATGAAAAGCGGCAAAACGTTGACAATGATGCCCTTGGCCAGAAAGGGCGTATGCGTTTTTTCCTGAATATATTCAGGAAAAAACGCATACGCCCTTTTTGGCCAACCAAGCAACCTGGAAAGGCAAATCAGCGCTACAAAGAAGTCTCGCTTCCCATCGGTCAAAAGGGCCATGCTGAAAAAAGTGTCAAAACCAGAAATGCAGGACAGGCCATGGAGAAATGGGAGCCTTGCTACACTGATGGGCGGGATGTAAATTGTCAACAGCCACTCTGGAGAAGTGTACGGTGAGTCCTGAAACGTCTAAAAAGCAAAGCTTAGAGAGCATAGGGCACTTCCACTCATGGGGGTATAAATTGGGAAAAGGAAAAATCAGCAAGACACAAGCACCCCAAAGTTTAGGGCTGCTCTGTTGACAAGGACCTCCACTTCATTCCACCTTCAATATCCCAGGAAAGAGAAAAATGGATAAAGAAGTTGTGGTCCTTATGTACAATGGAATATCACTCAGCCGTGAAATCAATGTCATAAGGCTAGTAGCAGCATGATGAGTGGATTTAGGTACGACGACTCTAAGTGAAATAAGTCACACAGCAAAGGACACTTCTCATAAGGTATCACTGATAGAGGGAATGTAAAAACCGTTACACTTGAACTGAATTACAAAACAGAACAGAGTCACACATGCAGAAAACACACTATGGCTGCTTAACGGGAAAGGTGAGGTGGGGTGATACATAAAACAAGGGTTTCAAATTAGCTCAGATACCGTTCCATAAACCCAATATGTAATAGACAAGACCTACTCCTTGCTCAGAGAACTGGACTCAACACGCCCTATTCACCGCACAAGAATATATCTGACTAGTAATAATCTTAAAACCTATGTACTGATATCTCTCTGTTAGTGTGTCAAGTGGGTAAAAAGCGGCATAAACACAGCAGTGAAAAGCAGCTAAACCCCATTATAAAAATAAATTACTTTGAAAAACCCATGAAACAAAGACAGTGAAAGAGAGCGAAATTCTTACACAATGCGTTCAGGGGCTGTGATGCAACCTGGATTGACCATATCTAGACCCACAGCTGGATGAGACCTAAGGGTGGACACTGTTGCGGCTGAGAGGTTTGGTGAGGTTGGGTGAGCAAACGCAGACCCTTTAAAGTAATACTGCGTGGTACCCATCGCATGGGTCCCAAATCTCCAGGTTCAAGGGCATCTTCCTACATCGAAAACATGCATGAGATACCCAGAAGATGGTACACCGTGTGATGGGGAAAGGTTTCTAAAACGCACCTCATTTCTCATTTGCTTGTGCCCGGGTTCGCCATTCCAGCCACTTTACTAGCAATCTCCCTCCTTGGAGCATCAGCACCTTTAACCTCCTGTTCCGTACAGGTTGCAATTTGTCCTGAGGATGAACGGGAAGACGTGGAACCAATGAAAGACTAGCTCTTGGTGTTGGGACAGGCACAGGTCACTCTATTTTCCCATCAGGAAGAAGAATTAACCACAGGCTCAGCCTGCCCCCCGGAACCAGAACAGGGGCTGAAGCCATCCTGCGCTTTTGCGGCCAGCTCCCTAAAAAGCGAGTTGTAAAATGGAGGTTCAGGGCACTGCAATTCACAAACCTGCAGAGTTATAAATGATAACTCTCATCCACAAATATATTGAGGGAAGGCAAAGAAGAGGATTTGAAATCAAGGCAGAATTGCAGGAAACAGATTTCAGGAGGTAGATTCGAATCGCCTTTAAAGCACATGAAAAGCGGCAAAACGTTGACAATGATGCCCTTGGCCAGAAAGGGCGTATGCGTTTTTTCCTGAATATATTCAGGAAAAAACGCATACGCCCTTTTTGGCCAACCAAGCAACCTGGAAAGGCAAATCAGCGCTACAAAGAAGTCTCGCTTCCCATCGGTCAAAAGGGCCATGCTGAAAAAAGTGTCAAAACCAGAAATGCAGGACAGGCCATGGAGAAATGGGAGCCTTGCTACACTGATGGGCGGGATGTAAATTGTCAACAGCCACTCTGGAGAAGTGTACGGTGAGTCCTGAAACGTCTAAAAAGCAAAGCTTAGAGAGCATAGGGCACTTCCACTCATGGGGGTATAAATTGGGAAAATGAAAAATCAGCAAGACACAAGCACCCCAAAGTTTAGGGCTGCTCTGTTGACAAGGACCTCCACTTCATTCCACCTTCAATATCCCAGGAAAGAGAAAAATGGATAAAGAAGTTGTGGTCCTTAAGTACAATGGAATATCACTCAGCCATGAAATCAATGTCATAAGGCTAGTAGCAGCATGATGAGTGGATTTAGGTACGACGATTCTAAGTGAAATAAGTCACACAGAAAAGGACACTTCTCATAAGGTATCACTGATAGAGGGAATGTAAAAACCGTTACACTTGAACTGAATTACAAAACAGAACAGAGTCACACATGCAGAAAACACACTATGGCTGCTTAACGGGAAAGGTGAGGTGGGGTGATACATAAAACAAGGGTTTCAAATTAGCTCAGATACCGTTCCATAAAACCAATATGTAATAGACAAGACCTACTCCTTGCTCAGAGAACTGGACTCAACACGCCCTATTCACCGCACAAGAATATATCTGACTAGTAATAATCTTAAAACCTATGTATTGATATCTCTCTGTTAGTGTGTCAAGTGGGTGTAAAGCGGCATAAACACAGCAGTGAAAAGCAGCTAAACCCCATTATAAAAATAAATTACTTTGAAAAACCCGTGAAACAAAGACAGTGAAAGAGAGCGAAATTCTTACACAATGCGTTCAGGGGCTGTGATGCAACCTGGATTGACCATATCTAGACCCACAGCTGGATGAGACCTAAGGGTGGACACTGTTGCGGCTGAGAGGTTTGGTGAGGTTGGGTGAGCAAACGCAGACCCTTTAAAGTAATACTGCGTGGTACCCATCGCATGGGTCCCAAATCTCCAGGTTCAAGGGCATCTTCCTACATCGAAAACATGCATGAGATACCCAGAAGATGGTACACCGTGTGATGGGGAAAGGTTTCTAAAACGCAACTCATTTCTCATTTGCTTGTGCCCGGGTTCGCCATTCCAGCCACTTTACTAGCAATCTCCCTCCTTGGAGCATCAGCACCTTTAACCTCCTGTTCCGTACAGGTTGCAATTTGTACTGAGGATGAACGGGAAGACGTGGAACCAATGAAAGACTAGCTCTTGGTGTTGGGACAGGCACAGGTCACTCTATTTTCCCATCAGGAAGAAGAATTAACCACAGGCTCAGCCTGCCCCCCGGAACCAGAACAGGGGCTGAAGCCATCCTGCGCTTTTGCGGCCAGCTCCCTAAAAAGCGAGTTGTAAAATGGAGGTTCAGGGCACTGCAATTCACAAACCTGCAGAGTTATAAATGATAACTCTCATCCACAAATATATTGAGGGAAGGCAAAGAAGAGGATTTGAAATCAAGGCAGAATTGCAGGAAACAGATTTCAGGAGGTAGATTCGAATCGCCTTTAAAGCACATGAAAAGCGGCAAAACGTTGACAATGATGCCCTTGGCCAGAAAGGGCGTATGCGTTTTTTCCTGAATATATTCAGGAAAAAACGCATACGCCCTTTTTGGCCAACCAAGCAACCTGGAAAGGCAAATCAGCGCTACAAAGATGTCTCGCTTCCCATTGGTCAAAAGGGCCATGCTGAAAAAAGTGTCAAAACCAGAAATGCAGGACAGGCCATGGAGAAATGGGAGCCTTGCTACACTGATGGGCGGGATGTAAATTGTCAACAGCCACTCTGGAGAAGTGTACGGTGAGTCCTGAAACGTCTAAAAAGCAAAGCTTAGAGAGCATAGGGCACTTCCACTCATGGGGGTATAAATTGGGAAAATGAAAAATCAGCAAGACACAAGCACCCCAAAGTTTAGGGCTGCTCTGTTGACAAGGACCTCCACTTCATTCCACCTTCAATATCCCAGGAAAGAGAAAAATGGATAAAGAAGTTGTGGTCCTTATGTACAATGGAATATCACTCAGCCGTGAAATCAATGTCATAAGGCTAGTAGCAGCATGATGAGTGGATTTAGGTACGACGACTCTAAGTGAAATAAGTCACACAGCAAAGGACACTTCTCATAAGGTATCACTTATAGAGGGAATGTAAAAACCGTTACACTTGAACTGAATTACAAAACAGAACAGAGTCACACATGCAGAAAACACACTATGGCTGCTTAACGGGAAAGGTGAGGTGGGGTGATACATAAAACAAGGGTTTCAAATTAGCTCAGATACCGTTCCATAAACCCAATATGTAATAGACAAGACCTACTCCTTGCTCAGAGAACTGGACTCAACACGCCCTATTCACCGCACAAGAATATATCTGACTAGTAATAATCTTAAAACCTATGTACTGATATCTCTCTGTTAGTGTGTCAAGTGGGTAAAAAGCGGCATAAACACAGCAGTGAAAAGCAGCTAAACCCCATTATAAAAATAAATTACTTTGAAAAACCCATGAAACAAAGACAGTGAAAGAGAGCGAAATTCTTACACAATGCGTTCAGGGGCTGTGATGCAACCTGGATTGACCATATCTAGACCCACAGCTGGATGAGACCTAAGGGTGGACACTGTTGCGGCTGAGAGGTTTGGTGAGGTTGGGTGAGCAAACGCAGACCCTTTAAAGTAATACTGCGTGGTACCCATCGCATGGGTCCCAAATCTCCAGGTTCAAGGGCATCTTCCTACATCGAAAACATGCATGAGATACCCAGAAGATGGTACACCGTGTGATGGGGAAAGGTTTCTAAAACGCACCTCATTTCTCATTTGCTTGTGCCCGGGTTCGCCATTCCAGCCACTTTACTAGCAATCTCCCTCCTTGGAGCATCAGCACCTTTAACCTCCTGTTCCGTACAGGTTGCAATTTGTCCTGAGGATGAACGGGAAGACGTGGAACCAATGAAAGACTAGCTCTTGGTGTTGGGACAGGCACAGGTCACTCTATTTTCCCATCAGGAAGAAGAATTAACCACAGGCTCAGCCTGCCCCCCGGAACCAGAACAGGGGCTGAAGCCATCCTGCGCTTTTGCGGCCAGCTCCCTAAAAAGCGAGTTGTAAAATGGAGGTTCAGGGCACTGCAATTCACAAACCTGCAGAGTTATAAATGATAACTCTCATCCACAAATATATTGAGGGAAGGCAAAGAAGAGGATTTGAAATCAAGGCAGAATTGCAGGAAACAGATTTCAGGAGGTAGATTCGAATCGCCTTTAAAGCACATGAAAAGCGGCAAAACGTTGACAATGATGCCCTTGGCCAGAAAGGGCGTATGCGTTTTTTCCTGAATATATTCAGGAAAAAACGCATACGCCCTTTTTGGCCAACCAAGCAACCTGGAAAGGCAAATCAGCGCTACAAAGAAGTCTCGCTTCCCATCGGTCAAAAGGGCCATGCTGAAAAAAGTGTCAAAACCAGAAATGCAGGACAGGCCATGGAGAAATGGGAGCCTTGCTACACTGATGGGCGGGATGTAAATTGTCAACAGCCACTCTGGAGAAGTGTACGGTGAGTCCTGAAACGTCTAAAAAGCAAAGCTTAGAGAGCATAGGGCACTTCCACTCATGGGGGTATAAATTGGGAAAATGAAAAATCAGCAAGACACAAGCACCCCAAAGTTTAGGGCTGCTCTGTTGACAAGGACCTCCACTTCATTCCACCTTCAATATCCCAGGAAAGAGAAAAATGGATAAAGAAGTTGTGGTCCTTAAGTACAATGGAATATCACTCAGCCATGAAATCAATGTCATAAGGCTAGTAGCAGCATGATGAGTGGATTTAGGTACGACGATTCTAAGTGAAATAAGTCACAGAGAAAAGGACACTTCTCATAAGGTATCACTGATAGAGGGAATGTAAAAACCGTTACACTTGAACTGAATTACAAAACAGAACAGAGTCACACATGCAGAAAACACACTATGGCTGCTTAACGGGAAAGGTGAGGTGGGGTGATACATAAAACAAGGGTTTCAAATTAGCTCAGATACCGTTCCATAAAACCAATATGTAATAGACAAGACCTACTCCTTGCTCAGAGAACTGGACTCAACACGCCCTATTCACCGCACAAGAATATATCTGACTAGTAATAATCTTAAAACCTATGTATTGATATCTCTCTGTTAGTGTGTCAAGTGGGTGTAAAGCGGCATAAACACAGCAGTGAAAAGCAGCTAAACCCCATTATAAAAATAAATTACTTTGAAAAACCCGTGAAACAAAGACAGTGAAAGAGAGCGAAATTCTTACACAATGCGTTCAGGGGCTGTGATGCAACCTGGATTGACCATATCTAGACCCACAGCTGGATGAGACCTAAGGGTGGACACTGTTGCGGCTGAGAGGTTTGGTGAGGTTGGGTGAGCAAACGCAGACCCTTTAAAGTAATACTGCGTGGTACCCATCGCATGGGTCCCAAATCTCCAGGTTCAAGGGCATCTTCCTACATCGAAAACATGCATGAGATACCCAGAAGATGGTACACCGTGTGATGGGGAAAGGTTTCTAAAACGCAACTCATTTCTCATTTGCTTGTGCCTGGGTTCGCCATTCCAGCCACTTTACTAGCAATCTCCCTCCTTGGAGCATCAGCACCTTTAACCTCCTGTTCCGTACAGGTTGCAATTTGTACTGAGGATGAACGGGAAGACGTGGAACCAATGAAAGACTAGCTCTTGGTGTTGGGACAGGCACAGGTCACTCTATTTTCCCATCAGGAAGAAGAATTAACCACAGGCTCAGCCTGCCCCCCGGAACCAGAACAGGGGCTGAAGCCATCCTGCGCTTTTGCGGCCAGCTCCCTAAAAAGCGAGTTGTAAAATGGAGGTTCAGGGCACTGCAATTCACAAACCTGCAGAGTTATAAATGATAACTCTCATCCACAAATATATTGAGGGAAGGCAAAGAAGAGGATTTGAAATCAAGGCAGAATTGCAGGAAACAGATTTCAGGAGGTAGATTCGAATCGCCTTTAAAGCACATGAAAAGCGGCAAAACGTTGACAATGATGCCCTTGGCCAGAAAGGGCGTATGCGTTTTTTCCTGAATATATTCAGGAAAAAACGCATACGCCCTTTTTGGCCAACCAAGCAACCTGGAAAGGCAAATCAGCGCTACAAAGATGTCTCGCTTCCCATTGGTCAAAAGGGCCATGCTGAAAAAAGTGTCAAAACCAGAAATGCAGGACAGGCCATGGAGAAATGGGAGCCTTGCTACACTGATGGGCGGGATGTAAATTGTCAACAGCCACTCTGGAGAAGTGTACGGTGAGTCCTGAAACGTCTAAAAAGCAAAGCTTAGAGAGCATAGGGCACTTCCACTCATGGGGGTATAAATTGGGAAAATGAAAAATCAGCAAGACACAAGCACCCCAAAGTTTAGGGCTGCTCTGTTGACAAGGACCTCCACTTCATTCCACCTTCAATATCCCAGGAAAGAGAAAAATGGATAAAGAAGTTGTGGTCCTTATGTACAATGGAATATCACTCAGCCGTGAAATCAATGTCATAAGGCTAGTAGCAGCATGATGAGTGGATTTAGGTACGACGACTCTAAGTGAAATAAGTCACACAGCAAAGGACACTTCTCATAAGGTATCACTGATAGAGGGAATGTAAAAACCGTTACACTTGAACTGAATTACAAAACAGAACAGAGTCACACATGCAGAAAACACACTATGGCTGCTTAACGGGAAAGGTGAGGTGGGGTGATACATAAAACAAGGGTTTCAAATTAGCTCAGATACCGTTCCATAAAACCAATATGTAATAGACAAGACCTACTCCTTGCTCAGAGAACTGGACTCAACACGCCCTATTCACCGCACAAGAATATATCTGACTAGTAATAATCTTAAAACCTATGTATTGATATCTCTCTGTTAGTGTGTCAAGTGGGTGTAAAGCGGCATAAACACAGCAGTGAAAAGCAGCTAAACCCCATTATAAAAATAAATTACTTTGAAAACCCCGTGAAACAAAGACAGTGAAAGAGAGCGAAATTCTTACACAATGCGTTCAGGGGCTGTGATGCAACCTGGATTGACCATATCTAGACCCACAGCTGGATGAGACCTAAGGGTGGACACTGTTGCGGCTGAGAGGTTTGGTGAGGTTGGGTGAGCAAACGCAGACCCTTTAAAGTAATACTGCGTGGTACCCATCGCATGGGTCCCAAATCTCCAGGTTCAAGGGCATCTTCCTACATCGAAAACATGCATGAGATACCCAGAAGATGGTACACCGTGTGATGGGGAAAGGTTTCTAAAACGCAACTCATTTCTCATTTGCTTGTGCCCGGGTTCGCCATTCCAGCCACTTTACTAGCAATCTCCCTCCTTGGAGCATCAGCACCTTTAACCTCCTGTTCCGTACAGGTTGCAATTTGTACTGAGGATGAACGGGAAGACGTGGAACCAATGAAAGACTAGCTCTTGGTGTTGGGACAGGCACAGGTCACTCTATTTTCCCATCAGGAAGAAGAATTAACCACAGGCTCAGCCTGCCCCCCGGAACCAGAACAGGGGCTGAAGCCATCCTGCGCTTTTGCGGCCAGCTCCCTAAAAAGCGAGTTGTAAAATGGAGGTTCAGGGCACTGCAATTCACAAACCTGCAGAGTTATAAATGATAACTCTCATCCACAAATATATTGAGGGAAGGCAAAGAAGAGGATTTGAAATCAAGGCAGAATTGCAGGAAACAGATTTCAGGAGGTAGATTCGAATCGCCTTTAAAGCACATGAAAAGCGGCAAAACGTTGACAATGATGCCCTTGGCCAGAAAGGGCGTATGCGTTTTTTCCTGAATATATTCAGGAAAAAACGCATACGCCCTTTTTGGCCAACCAAGCAACCTGGAAAGGCAAATCAGCGCTACAAAGAAGTCTCGCTTCCCATCGGTCAAAAGGGCCATGCTGAAAAAAGTGTCAAAACCAGAAATGCAGGACAGGCCATGGAGAAATGGGAGCCTTGCTACACTGATGGGCGGGATGTAAATTGTCAACAGCCACTCTGGAGAAGTGTACGGTGAGTCCTGAAACGTCTAAAAAGCAAAGCTTAGAGAGCATAGGGCACTTCCACTCATGGGGGTATAAATTGGGAATATTAAAAATCAGCAAGACACAAGCACCCCAAAGTTTAGGGCTGCTCTGTTGACAAGGACCTCCACTTCATTCCACCTTCAATATCCCAGGAAAGAGAAAAATGGATAAAGAAGTTGTGGTCCTTATGTACAATGGAATATCACTCAGCCATGAAATCAATGTCATAAGGCTAGTAGCAGCATGATGAGTGGATTTAGGTACGACGATTCTAAGTGAAATAAGTCACACAGAAAAGGACACTTCTCATAAGGTATCACTGATAGAGGGAATGTAAAAACCGTTACACTTGAACTGAATTACAAAACAGAACAGAGTCACACATGCAGAAAACACACTATGGCTGCTTAACGGGAAAGGTGAGGTGGGGTGATACATAAAACAAGGGTTTCAAATTAGCTCAGATACCGTTCCATAAAACCAATATGTAATAGACAAGACCTACTCCTTGCTCAGAGAACTGGACTCAACACGCCCTATTCACCGCACAAGAATATATCTGACTAGTAATAATCTTAAAACCTATGTATTGATATCTCTCTGTTAGTGTGTCAAGTGGGTGTAAAGCGGCATAAACACAGCAGTGAAAAGCAGCTAAACCCCATTATAAAAATAAATTACTTTGAAAAACCCGTGAAACAAAGACAGTGAAAGAGAGCGAAATTCTTACACAATGCGTTCAGGGGCTGTGATGCAACCTGGATTGACCATATCTAGACCCACAGCTGGATGAGACCTAAGGGTGGACACTGTTGCGGCTGAGAGGTTTGGTGAGGTTGGGTGAGCAAACGCAGACCCTTTAAAGTAATACTGCGTGGTACCCATCGCATGGGTCCCAAATCTCCAGGTTCAAGGGCATCTTCCTACATCGAAAACATGCATGAGATACCCAGAAGATGGTACACCGTGTGATGCGGAAAGGATTCTAAAACGCAACTCATTTCTCATTTGCTTGTGCCCGGGTTCGCCATTCCAGCCACTTTACTAGCAATCTCCCTCCTTGGAGCATCAGCACCTTTAACCTCCTGTTCCGTACAGGTTGCAATTTGTACTGAGGATGAACGGGAAGACGTGGAACCAATGAAAGACTAGCTCTTGGTGTTGGGACAGGCACAGGTCACTCTATTTTCCCATCAGGAAGAAGAATTAACCACAGCCTCAGCCTGCCCCCCGGAACCAGAACAGGGGCTGAAGCCATCCTGCGCTTTTGCGGCCAGCTCCCTAAAAAGCGAGTTGTAAAATGGAGGTTCAGGGCACTGCAATTCACAAACCTGCAGAGTTATAAATGATAACTCTCATCCACAAATATATTGAGGGAAGGCAAAGAAGAGGATTTGAAATCAAGGCAGAATTGCAGGAAACAGATTTCAGGAGGTAGATTCGAATCGCCTTTAAAGCACATGAAAAGCGGCAAAACGTTGACAATGATGCCCTTGGCCAGAAAGGGCGTATGCGTTTTTTCCTGAATATATTCAGGAAAAAACGCATACGCCCTTTTTGGCCAACCAAGCAACCTGGAAAGGCAAATCAGCGCTACAAAGAAGTCTCGCTTCCCATCGGTCAAAAGGGCCATGCTGAAAAAAGTGTCAAAACCAGAAATGCAGGACAGGCCATGGAGAAATGGGAGCCTTGCTACACTGATGGGCGGGATGTAAATTGTCAACAGCCACTCTGGAGAAGTGTACGGTGAGTCCTGAAACGTCTAAAAAGCAAAGCTTAGAGAGCATAGGGCACTTCCACTCATGGGGGTATAAATTGGGAAAATGAAAAATCAGCAAGACACAAGCACCCCAAAGTTTAGGGCTGCTCTGTTGACAAGGACCTCCACTTCATTCCACCTTCAATATCCCAGGAAAGAGAAAAATGGATAAAGAAGTTGTGGTCCTTAAGTACAATGGAATATCACTCAGCCGTGAAATCAATGTCATAAGGCTAGTAGCAGCATGATGAGTGGATTTAGGTACGACGATTCTAAGTGAAATAAGTCACACAGAAAAGGACACTTCTCATAAGGTATCACTGATAGAGGGAATGTAAAAACCGTTACACTTGAACTGAATTACAAAACAGAACAGAGTCACACATGCAGAAAACACACTATGGCTGCTTAACGGGAAAGGTGAGGTGGGGTGATACATAAAACAAGGGTTTCAAATTAGCTCAGATACCGTTCCATAAAACCAATATGTAATAGACAAGACCTACTCCTTGCTCAGAGAACTGGACTCAACACGCCCTATTCACCGCACAAGAATATATCTGACTAGTAATAATCTTAAAACCTATGTATTGATATCTCTCTGTTAGTGTGTCAAGTGGGTGTAAAGCGGCATAAACACAGCAGTGAAAAGCAGCTAAACCCCATTATAAAAATAAATTACTTTGAAAACCCCGTGAAACAAAGACAGTGAAAGAGAGCGAAATTCTTACACAATGCGTTCAGGGGCTGTGATGCAACCTGGATTGACCATATCTAGACCCACAGCTGGATGAGACCTAAGGGTGGACACTGTTGCGGCTGAGAGGTTTGGTGAGGTTGGGTGAGCAAACGCAGACCCTTTAAAGTAATACTGCGTGGTACCCATCGCATGGGTCCCAAATCTCCAGGTTCAAGGGCATCTTCCTACATCGAAAACATGCATGAGATACCCAGAAGATGGTACACCGTGTGATGGGGAAAGGTTTCTAAAACGCAACTCATTTCTCATTTGCTTGTGCCCGGGTTCGCCATTCCAGCCACTTTACTAGCAATCTCCCTCCTTGGAGCATCAGCACCTTTAACCTCCTGTTCCGTACAGGTTGCAATTTGTACTGAGGATGAACGGGAAGACGTGGAACCAATGAAAGACTAGCTCTTGGTGTTGGGACAGGCACAGGTCACTCTATTTTCCATCAGGAAGAAGAATTAACCACAGGCTCAGCCTGCCCCCCGGAACCAGAACAGGGGCTGAAGCCATCCTGCGCTTTTGCGGCCAGCTCCCTAAAAAGCGAGTTGTAAAATGGAGGTTCAGGGCACTGCAATTCACAAACCTGCAGAGTTATAAATGATAACTCTCATCCACAAATATATTGAGGGAAGGCAAAGAAGAGGATTTGAAATCAAGGCAGAATTGCAGGAAACAGATTTCAGGAGGTAGATTCGAATCGCCTTTAAAGCACATGAAAAGCGGCAAAACGTTGACAATGATGCCCTTGGCCAGAAAGGGCGTATGCGTTTTTTCCTGAATATATTCAGGAAAAAACGCATACGCCCTTTTTGGCCAACCAAGCAACCTGGAAAGGCAAATCAGCGCTACAAAGATGTCTCGCTTCCCATCGGTCAAAAGGGCCATGCTGAAAAAAGTGTCAAAACCAGAAATGCAGGACAGGCCATGGAGAAATGGGAGCCTTGCTACACTGATGGGCGGGATGTAAATTGTCAACAGCCACTCTGGAGAAGTGTACGGTGAGTCCTGAAACGTCTAAAAAGCAAAGCTTAGAGAGCATAGGGCACTTCCACTCATGGGGGTATAAATTGGGAATATTAAAAATCAGCAAGACACAAGCACCCCAAAGTTTAGGGCTGCTCTGTTGACAAGGACCTCCACTTCATTCCACCTTCAATATCCCAGGAAAGAGAAAAATGGATAAAGAAGTTGTGGTCCTTATGTACAATGGAATATCACTCAGCCGTGAAATCAATGTCATAAGGCTAGTAGCAGCATGATGAGTGGATTTAGGTACGACGATTCTAAGTGAAATAAGTCACACAGAAAAGGACACTTCTCATAAGGTATCACTGATAGAGGGAATGTAAAAACCGTTACACTTGAACTGAATTACAAAACAGAACAGAGTCACACATGCAGAAAACACACTATGGCTGCTTAACGGGAAAGGTGAGGTGGGGTGATACATAAAACAAGGGTTTCAAATTAGCTCAGATACCGTTCCATAAAACCAATATGTAATAGACAAGACCTACTCCTTGCTCAGAGAACTGGACTCAACATGCCCTATTCACCGCACAAGAATATATCTGACTAGTAATAATCTTAAAACCTATGTATTGATATCTCTCTGTTAGTGTGTCAAGTGGGTGTAAAGCGGCATAAACACAGCAGTGAAAAGCAGCTAAACCCCATTATAAAAATAAATTACTTTGAAAAACCCGTGAAACAAAGACAGTGAAAGAGAGCGAAATTCTTACACAATGCGTTCAGGGGCTGTGATGCAACCTGGATTGACCATATCTAGACCCACAGCTGGATGAGACCTAAGGGTGGACACTGTTGCGGCTGAGAGGTTTGGTGAGGTTGGGTGAGCAAACGCAGACCCTTTAAAGTAATACTGCGTGGTACCCATCGCATGGGTCCCAAATCTCCAGGTTCAAGGGCATCTTCCTACATCGAAAACATGCATGAGATACCCAGAAGATGGTACACCGTGTGATGCGGAAAGGTTTCTAAAACGCAACTCATTTCTCATTTGCTTGTGCCCGGGTTCGCCATTCCAGCCACTTTACTAGCAATCTCCCTCCTTGGAGCATCAGCACCTTTAACCTCCTGTTCCGTACAGGTTGCAATTTGTACTGAGGATGAACGGGAAGACGTGGAACCAATGAAAGACTAGCTCTTGGTGTTGGGACAGGCACAGGTCACTCTATTTTCCCATCAGGAAGAAGAATTAACCACAGCCTCAGCCTGCCCCCCGGAACCAGAACAGGGGCTGAAGCCATCCTGCGCTTTTGCGGCCAGCTCCCTAAAAAGCGAGTTGTAAAATGGAGGTTCAGGGCACTGCAATTCACAAACCTGCAGAGTTATAAATGATAACTCTCATCCACAAATATATTGAGGGAAGGCAAAGAAGAGGATTTGAAATCAAGGCAGAATTGCAGGAAACAGATTTCAGGAGGTAGATTCGAATCGCCTTTAAAGCACATGAAAAGCGGCAAAACGTTGACAATGATGCCCTTGGCCAGAAAGGGCGTATGCGTTTTTTCCTGAATATATTCAGGAAAAAACGCATACGCCCTTTTTGGCCAACCAAGCAACCTGGAAAGGCAAATCAGCGCTACAAAGAAGTCTCGCTTCCCATCGGTCAAAAGGGCCATGCTGAAAAAAGTGTCAAAACCAGAAATGCAGGACAGGCCATGGAGAAATGGGAGCCTTGCTACACTGATGGGCGGGATGTAAATTGTCAACAGCCACTCTGGAGAAGTGTACGGTGAGTCCTGAAACGTCTAAAAAGCAAAGCTTAGAGAGCATAGGGCACTTCCACTCATGGGGGTATAAATTGGGAAAATTAAAAATCAGCAAGACACAAGCACCCCAAAGTTTAGGGCTGCTCTGTTGACAAGGACCTCCACTTCATTCCACCTTCAATATCCCAGGAAAGAGAAAAATGGATAAAGAAGTTGTGGTCCTTAAGTACAATGGAATATCACTCAGCCATGAAATCAATGTCATAAGGCTAGTAGCAGCATGATGAGTGGATTTAGGTACGACGACTCTAAGTGAAATAAGTCACACAGAAAAGGACACTTCTCATAAGGTATCACTGATAGAGGGAATGTAAAAACCGTTACACTTGAACTGAATTACAAAACAGAACAGAGTCACACATGCAGAAAACACACTATGGCTGCTTAACGGGAAAGGTGAGGTGGGGTGATACATAAAACAAGGGTTTCAAATTAGCTCAGATACCGTTCCATAAAACCAATATGTAATAGACAAGACCTACTCCTTGCTCAGAGAACTGGACTCAACACGCCCTATTCACCGCACAAGAATATATCTGACTAGTAATAATCTTAAAACCTATGTATTGATATCTCTCTGTTAGTGTGTCAAGTGGGTGTAAAGCGGCATAAACACAGCAGTGAAAAGCAGCTAAACCCCATTATAAAAATAAATTACTTTGAAAAACCCGTGAAACAAAGACAGTGAAAGAGAGCGAAATTCTTACACAATGCGTTCAGGGGCTGTGATGCAACCTGGATTGACCATATCTAGACCCACAGCTGGATGAGACCTAAGGGTGGACACTGTTGCGGCTGAGAGGTTTGGTGAGGTTGGGTGAGCAAACGCAGACCCTTTAAAGTAATACTGCGTGGTACCCATCGCATGGGTCCCAAATCTCCAGGTTCAAGGGCATCTTCCTACATCGAAAACATGCATGAGATACCCAGAAGATGGTACACAGTGTGATGGGGAAAGGTTTCTAAAACGCAACTCATTTCTCATTTGCTTGTGCCCGGGTTCGCCATTCCAGCCACTTTACTAGCAATCTCCCTCCTTGGAGCATCAGCACCTTTAACCTCCTGTTCCGTACAGGTTGCAATTTGTACTGAGGATGAACGGGAAGACGTGGAACCAATGAAAGACTAGCTCTTGGTGTTGGGACAGGCACAGGTCACTCTATTTTCCCATCAGGAAGAAGAATTAACCACAGGCTCAGCCTGCCCCCCGGAACCAGAACAGGGGCTGAAGCCAGCCTGCGCTTTTGCGGCCAGCTCCCTAAAAAGCGAGTTGTAAAATGGAGGTTCAGGGCACTGCAATTCACAAACCTGCAGAGTTATAAATGATAACTCTCATCCACAAATATATTGAGGGAAGGCAAAGAAGAGGATTTGAAATCAAGGCAGAATTGCAGGAAACAGATTTCAGGAGGTAGATTCGAATCGCCTTTAAAGCACATGAAAAGCGGCAAAACGTTGACAATGATGCCCTTGGCCAAAAAGGGCGTATGCGTTTTTTCCTGAATATATTCAGGAAAAAACGCATACGCCCTTTTTGGCCAACCAAGCAACCTGGAAAGGCAAATCAGCGCTACAAAGAAGTCTCGCTTCCCATCGGTCAAAAGGGCCATGCTGAAAAAAGTGTCAAAACCAGAAATGCAGGACAGGCCATGGAGAAATGGGAGCCTTGCTACACTGATGGGCGGGATGTAAATTGTCAACAGCCACTCTGGAGAAGTGTACGGTGAGTCCTGAAACGTCTAAAAAGCAAAGCTTAGAGAGCATAGGGCACTTCCACTCATGGGGGTATAAATTGGGAAAAGGAAAAATCAGCAAGACACAAGCACCCCAAAGTTTAGGGCTGCTCTGTTGACAAGGACCTCCACTTCATTCCACCTTCAATATCCCAGGAAAGAGAAAAATGGATAAAGAAGTTGTGGTCCTTATGTACAATGGAATATCACTCAGCCGTGAAATCAATGTCATAAGGCTAGTAGCAGCATGATGAGTGGATTTAGGTACGACGACTCTAAGTGAAATAAGTCACACAGCAAAGGACACTTCTCATAAGGTATCACTGATAGAGGGAATGTAAAAACCGTTACACTTGAACTGAATTACAAAACAGAACAGAGTCACACATGCAGAAAACACACTATGGCTGCTTAACGGGAAAGGTGAGGTGGGGTGATACATAAAACAAGGGTTTCAAATTAGCTCAGATACCGTTCCATAAACCCAATATGTAATAGACAAGACCTACTCCTTGCTCAGAGAACTGGACTCAACACGCCCTATTCACCGCACAAGAATATATCTGACTAGTAATAATCTTAAAACCTATGTACTGATATCTCTCTGTTAGTGTGTCAAGTGGGTAAAAAGCGGCATAAACACAGCAGTGAAAAGCAGCTAAACCCCATTATAAAAATAAATTACTTTGAAAAACCCATGAAACAAAGACAGTGAAAGAGAGCGAAATTCTTACACAATGCGTTCAGGGGCTGTGATGCAACCTGGATTGACCATATCTAGACCCACAGCTGGATGAGACCTAAGGGTGGACACTGTTGCGGCTGAGAGGTTTGGTGAGGTTGGGTGAGCAAACGCAGACCCTTTAAAGTAATACTGCGTGGTACCCATCGCATGGGTCCCAAATCTCCAGGTTCAAGGGCATCTTCCTACATCGAAAACATGCATGAGATACCCAGAAGATGGTACACCGTGTGATGGGGAAAGGTTTCTAAAACGCACCTCATTTCTCATTTGCTTGTGCCCGGGTTCGCCATTCCAGCCACTTTACTAGCAATCTCCCTCCTTGGAGCATCAGCACCTTTAACCTCCTGTTCCGTACAGGTTGCAATTTGTCCTGAGGATGAACGGGAAGACGTGGAACCAACGAGAGACTAGCTCTTGGTGTTGGGACAGGCACAGTTCACTCTATTTTCCCATCAGGAAGAAGAATTAACCACAGGCTCAGCCTGCCCCCCGGAACCAGAACAGGGGCTGAAGCCATCCTGCGCTTTTGCGGCCAGCTCCCTAAAAAGCGAGTTGTAAAATGGAGGTTCAGGGCACTGCAATTCACAAACCTGCAGAGTTATAAATGGTAACTCTCACCCACAAATATATTGAGGGAAGGCAAAGAAGAGGATTTGAAATCAAGGCAGAATTGCAGGAAACAGATTTCAGGAGGTAGATTCGAATCGCCTTTAAAGCACATGAAAAGCGGCAAAACGTTGACAATGATGCCCTTGGCCAAAAAGGGCGTATGCGTTTTTTCCTGAATATATTCAGGAAAAAACGCATACGCCCTTTTTGGCCAACCAAGCAACCTGGAAAGGCAAATCAGCGCTACAAAGAAGTCTCGCTTCCCATCGGTCAAAAGGGCCATGCTGAAAAAAGTGTCAAAACCAGAAATGCAGGACAGGCCATGGAGAAATGGGAGCCTTGCTACACTGATGGGCGGGATGTAAATTGTCAACAGCCACTCTGGAGAAGTGTACGGTGAGTCCTGAAACGTCTAAAAAGCAAAGCTTAGAGAGCATAGGGCACTTCCACTCATGGGGGTATAAATTGGGAAAAGGAAAAATCAGCAAGACACAAGCACCCCAAAGTTTAGGGCTGCTCTGTTGACAAGGACCTCCACTTTATTCCACCTTCAATATCCCAGGAAAGAGAAAAATGGATAAAGAAGTTGTGGTCCTTATGTACAATGGAATATCACTCAGCCATGAAATCAATGTCATAAGGCTAGTAGCAGCATGATGAGTGGATTTAGGTACGACGATTCTAAGTGAAATAACTCACACAGAAAAGGACACTTCTCATAAGGTATCACTGATAGAGGGAATGTAAAAACCGTTACACTTGAACTGAATTACAAAACAGAACAGAGTCACACATGCAGAAAACACACTATGGCTGCTTAACGGGAAAGGTGAGGTGGGGTGATACATAAAACAAGGGTTTCAAATTAGCTCAGATACCGTTCCATAAAACCAATATGTAATAGACAAGACCTACTCCTTGCTCAGAGAACTGGACTCAACACGCCCTATTCACCGCACAAGAATATATCTGACTAGTAATAATCTTAAAACCTATGTATTGATATCTCTCTGTTAGTGTGTCAAGTGGGTGTAAAGTGGCATAAACACAGCAGTGAAAAGCAGCTAAACCCCATTATAAAAATAAATTACTTTGAAAAACCCATGAAACAAAGACAGTGAAAGAGAGCGAAATTCTTACACAATGCGTTCAGGGGCTGTGATGCAACCTGGATTGACCATATCTAGACCCACAGCTGGATGAGACCTAAGGGTGGACACTGTTGCGGCTGAGAGGTTTGGTGAGGTTGGGTGAGCAAACGCAGACCCTTTAAAGTAATACTGCGTGGTACCCATCGCATGGGTCCCAAATCTCCAGGTTCAAGGGCATCTTCCTACATCGAAAACATGCATGAGATACCCAGAAGATGGTACACTGTGTGATGGGGAAAGGTTTCTAAAACGCACCTCATTTCTCATCTGCTTGTGCCCGGGTTCGCCATTCCAGCCACTTTACTAGCAATCTCCCTCCTTGGAGCATCAGCACCTTTAACCTCCTGTTCCGTACAGGTTGCAATTTGTACTGAGGATGAACGGGAAGACGTGGAACCAGTGAAAGACTAGCTCTTGGTGTTGGGACAGGCACAGGTCACTCTATTTTCCCATCAGGAAGAAGAATTAACCACAGGCACAGCCTGCGCCCCGGAACCAGAACAGGGCCTGAAGCCATCCTGCGCTTTTGCGGCCAGCTCCCTAAAAAGCGAGTTGTAAAATGGAGGTTCAGGGCACTGCAATTCACAAACCTGCAGAGTTATAAATGATAACTCTCATCCACAAATATATTGAGGGAAGGCAAAGAAGAGGATTTGAAATCAAGGCAGAATTGCAGGAAACAGATTTCAGGAGGTAGATTCGAATCGCCTTTAAAGCACATGAAAAGCGGCAAAACGTTGCCAATGATGCCCTTGGCCAGAAAGGGCGTATGCGTTTTTTCCTGAATATATTCAGGAAAAAACGCATACGCCCTTTTTGGCCAACCAAGCAACCTGGAAAGGCAAATCAGCGCTACAAAGAAGTCTCGCTTCCCATCGGTTAAAAAGGCCATGCTGAAAAAAGTGTCAAAACCAGAAATGCAGGACAGGCCATGGAGAAATGGGAGCCTTGGTACACTGATGGGCAGGATGTAAATTGTCAACAGCCACTCTGGAGAAGTGTACGGTGAGTCCTGAAACGTCTAAAAAGCAAAGCTTAGGGAGCATAGGGCACTTCCACTCATGGGGGTATAAATTGGGAAAATTAAAAATCAGCAAGACACAGGCACCCCAAAGTTTAGGACTGCTCTGTTGACAAGGACCTCCACTTCATTCCACCTTCAATATCCCAGGAAAGAGAAAAATGGATAAAGAAGTTGTGGTCCTTATGTACAATGGAATATCACTCAGCCATGAAATCAATGTCATAAGGCTACTAGCAGCATGATGAGTGGATTTAGGTACGACGATTCTAAGTGAAATAAGTCACACAGAAAAGGACACTTCTCATAAAGTATCACTGATAGAGGGAATGTAAAAACCGTTACACTTGAACTGAATTACAAAACAGAACAGAGTCACACATGCAGAAAACACACTATGGCTGCTTAACGGGAAAGGTGAGGTGGGGTGATACATAAAACAAGGGTTTCAAATTAGCTCAGATACCGTTCCATAAACCCAATATGTAATAGACAAGACCTACTCCTTGCTCAGAGAACTGGACTCAACACGCCCTATTCACCGCACAAGAATATATCTGACTAGTAATAATCTTAAAACCTATGTATTGATATCTCTCTGTTAGTGTGTCAAGTGGGTGTAAAGCGGCATAAACACAGCAGTGAAAAGCAGCTAAACCCATTTATAAAAATAAATTACTTTGAAAAACCCATGAAACAAAGACAGTGAAAGAGATAGAAATTCTTACACAATGCGTTCACGGGCTGTGATGCAACCTGGATTGACCATATCTAGACCCACAGCTGGATGAGACATAAGGGTGGACACTCTTGGGGCTGAGAGGTTTGGTGAGGTTGGGTGAGCAAACGCAGACCCTTTAAAGTAATACTGCATGGTACCCATCGCATGGGTCCCAAATCGCCAGTTTCAAGGGCATCTTCCTACATCGAAAACATGCATGAGAAACCCAGAAGATGGTACACCGTGTGATGTGGAAAGGTTTCTAAAACGCACCTCATTTCTCATCTCCTTGTGCCCGGGTTCGCTATTCCAGCCGCTTTACTAGCAATCTCCCTACTTGGAGCATCAGCACCTTTAACCTCCTGTTCCGTACAGGTTGCAATTTGTCCTGAGGATGAACGGGAAGACGTGGAACCAATGAGAGACTAGCTCTTGGTGTTGGGACAGGCAGAGGTTACTCTATTTTCCCATCAGGAAGAAGAATTAACCACAGGCTCAGCCTGCCCCCCGGAACCAGAACAGGGGCTGAAGCCATCCTGCGCTTTTGCGGCCAGCTCCCTAAAAAGCGAGTTGTAAAATGGAGGTTCAGGGCACTGCAATTCACAAACCTGCAGAGTTATAAATGATAACTCTCATCCACAAATATATTGAGGGAAGACAAAGAAGAGGATTTGAAATCAAGGCAGAATTGCAGGAAACAGATTTCAGGAGGTAGATTCGAATCGCCTTTAAAGCACATGAAAAGCGGCAAAACGTTGACAATGATGCCCTTGGCCAGAAAGGGCGTATGCGTTTTTTCCTGAATATATTCAGGAAAAAACGCATACGCCCTTTTTGGCCAACCAAGCAACCTGGAAAGGCAAATCAGCGCTACAAAGAAGTCTCGCTTCCCATCGGTCAAAAGGGCCATGCTGAAAAAAGTGTCAAAACCAGAAATGCAGGACAGGCCATGGAGAAATGGGAGCCTTGCTACACTGATGGGCGGGATGTAAATTGTCAACAGCCACTCTGGAGAAGTGTACGGTGAGTCCTGAAACGTCTAAAAAGCAAAGCTTAGAGAGCATAGGGCACTTCCACTCATGGGGGTATAAATTGGGAAAAGGAAAAATCAGCAAGACACAAGCACCCCAAAGTTTAGGGCTGCTCTGTTGACAAGGACCTCCACTTCATTCCACCTTCAATATCCCAGGAAAGAGAAAAATGGATAAAGAAGTTGTGGTCCTTATGTACAATGGAATATCACTCAGCCATGAAATCAATGTCATAAGGCTAGTAGCAGCATGATGAGTGGATTTAGGTACGACGATTCTAAGTGAAATAAGTCACACAGAAAAGGACACTTCTCATAAGGTATCACTGATAGAGGGAATGTAAAAACCGTTACACTTGAACTGAATTACAAAACAGAACAGAGTCACACATGCAGAAAACACACTATGGCTGCTTAACGGGAAAGGTGAGGTGGGGTGATACATAAAACAAGGGTTTCAAATTAGCTCAGATACCGTTCCATAAACCCAATATGTAATAGACAAGACCTACTCCTTGCTCAGAGAACTGGACTCAACACGCCCTATTCACCGCACAAGAATATATCTGACTAGTAATAATCTTAAAACCTATGTATTGATATCTCTCTGTTAGTGTGTCAAGTGGGTGTAAAGCGGCATAAACACAGCAGTGAAAAGCAGCTAAACCCCATTATAAAAATAAATTACTTTGAAAAACCCGTGAAACAAAGACAGTGAAAGAGAGCGAAATTCTTACACAATGCGTTCAGGGGCTGTGATGCAACCTGGATTGACCATATCTAGACCCACAGCTGGATGAGACCTAAGGGTGGACACTGTTGCGGCTGAGAGGTTTGGTGAGGTTGGGTGAGCAAACGCAGACCCTTTAAAGTAATACTGCGTGGTACCCATCGCATGGGTCCCAAATCTCCAGGTTCAAGGGCATCTTCCTACATCGAAAACATGCATGAGATACCCAGAAGATGGTACACCGTGTGATGGGGAAAGGTTTCTAAAACGCAACTCATTTCTCATTTGCTTGTGCCCGGGTTCGCCATTCCAGCCACTTTACTAGCAATCTCCCTCCTTGGAGCATCAGCACCTTTAACCTCCTGTTCCGTACAGGTTGCAATTTGTACTGAGGATGAACGGGAAGACGTGGAACCAATGAAAGACTAGCTCTTGGTGTTGGGACAGGCACAGGTCACTCTATTTTCCCATCAGGAAGAAGAATTAACCACAGGCTCAGCCTGCCCCCCGGAACCAGAACAGGGGCTGAAGCCATCCTGCGCTTTTGCGGCCAGCTCCCTAAAAAGCGAGTTGTAAAATGGAGGTTCAGGGCACTGCAATTCACAAACCTGCAGAGTTATAAATGATAACTCTCACCCACAAATATATTGAGGGAAGGCAAAGAAGAGGATTTGAAATCAAGGCAGAATTGCAGGAAACAGATTTCAGGAGGTAGATTCGAATCGCCTTTAAAGCACATGAAAAGCGGCAAAACGTTGACAATGATGCCCTTGGCCAAAAAGGGCGTATGCGTTTTTTCCTGAATATATTCAGGAAAAAACGCATACGCCCTTTTTGGCCAACCAAGCAACCTGGAAAGGCAAATCAGCGCTACAAAGATGTCTCGCTTCCCATTGGTCAAAAGGGCCATGCTGAAAAAAGTGTCAAAACCAGAAATGCAGGACAGGCCATGGAGAAATGGGAGCCTTGCTACACTGATGGGCGGGATGTAAATTGTCAACAGCCACTCTGGAGAAGTGTACGGTGAGTCCTGAAACGTCTAAAAAGCAAAGCTTAGAGAGCATAGGGCACTTCCACTCATGGGGGTATAAATTGGGAAAATGAAAAATCAGCAAGACACAAGCACCCCAAAGTTTAGGGCTGCTCTGTTGACAAGGACCTCCACTTCATTCCACCTTCAATATCCCAGGAAAGAGAAAAATGGATAAAGAAGTTGTGGTCCTTATGTACAATGGAATATCACTCAGCCGTGAAATCAATGTCATAAGGCTAGTAGCAGCATGATGAGTGGATTTAGGTACGACGACTCTAAGTGAAATAAGTCACACAGCAAAGGACACTTCTCATAAGGTATCACTGATAGAGGGAATGTAAAAACCGTTACACTTGAACTGAATTACAAAACAGAACAGAGTCACACATGCAGAAAACACACTATGGCTGCTTAACGGGAAAGGTGAGGTGGGGTGATACATAAAACAAGGGTTTCAAATTAGCTCAGATACCGTTCCATAAACCCAATATGTAATAGACAAGACCTACTCCTTGCTCAGAGAACTGGACTCAACACGCCCTATTCACCGCACAAGAATATATCTGACTAGTAATAATCTTAAAACCTATGTACTGATATCTCTCTGTTAGTGTGTCAAGTGGGTAAAAAGCGGCATAAACACAGCAGTGAAAAGCAGCTAAACCCCATTATAAAAATAAATTACTTTGAAAAACCCATGAAACAAAGACAGTGAAAGAGAGCGAAATTCTTACACAATGCGTTCAGGGGCTGTGATGCAACCTGGATTGACCATATCTAGACCCACAGCTGGATGAGACATAAGGGTGGACACTGTTGCGGCTGAGAGGTTTGGTGAGGTTGGGTGAGCAAACGCAGACCCTTTAAAGTAATACTGCGTGGTACCCATCGCATGGGTCCCAAATCTCCAGGTTCAAGGGCATCTTCCTACATCGAAAACATGCATGAGATACCCAGAAGATGGTACACCGTGTGATGGGGAAAGGTTTCTAAAACGCACCTCATTTCTCATTTGCTTGTGCCCGGGTTCGCCATTCCAGCCACTTTACTAGCAATCTCCCTCCTTGGAGCATCAGCACCTTTAACCTCCTGTTCCGTACAGGTTGCAATTTGTCCTGAGGATGAACGGGAAGACGTGGAACCAACGAGAGACTAGCTCTTGGTGTTGGGACAGGCACAGTTCACTCTATTTTCCCATCAGGAAGAAGAATTAACCACAGGCTCAGCCTGCCCCCCGGAACCAGAACAGGGGCTGAAGCCATCCTGCGCTTTTGCGGCCAGCTCCCTAAAAAGCGAGTTGTAAAATGGAGGTTCAGGGCACTGCAATTCACAAACCTGCAGAGTTATAAATGGTAACTCTCACCCACAAATATATTGAGGGAAGGCAAAGAAGAGGATTTGAAATCAAGGCAGAATTGCAGGAAACAGATTTCAGGAGGTAGATTCGAATCGCCTTTAAAGCACATGAAAAGCGGCAAAACGTTGACAATGATGCCCTTGGCCAAAAAGGGCGTATGCGTTTTTTCCTGAATATATTCAGGAAAAAACGCATACGCCCTTTTTGGCCAACCAAGCAACCTGGAAAGGCAAATCAGCGCTACAAAGAAGTCTCGCTTCCCATCGGTCAAAAGGGCCATGCTGAAAAAAGTGTCAAAACCAGAAATGCAGGACAGGCCATGGAGAAATGGGAGCCTTGCTACACTGATGGGCGGGATGTAAATTGTCAACAGCCACTCTGGAGAAGTGTACGGTGAGTCCTGAAACGTCTAAAAAGCAAAGCTTAGAGAGCATAGGGCACTTCCACTCATGGGGGTATAAATTGGGAAAAGGAAAAATCAGCAAGACACAAGCACCCCAAAGTTTAGGGCTGCTCTGTTGACAAGGACCTCCACTTTATTCCACCTTCAATATCCCAGGAAAGAGAAAAATGGATAAAGAAGTTGTGGTCCTTATGTACAATGGAATATCACTCAGCCATGAAATCAATGTCATAAGGCTAGTAGCAGCATGATGAGTGGATTTAGGTACGACGATTCTAAGTGAAATAACTCACACAGAAAAGGACACTTCTCATAAGGTATCACTGATAGAGGGAATGTAAAAACCGTTACACTTGAACTGAATTACAAAACAGAACAGAGTCACACATGCAGAAAACACACTATGGCTGCTTAACGGGAAAGGTGAGGTGGGGTGATACATAAAACAAGGGTTTCAAATTAGCTCAGATACCGTTCCATAAAACCAATATGTAATAGACAAGACCTACTCCTTGCTCAGAGAACTGGACTCAACACGCCCTATTCACCGCACAAGAATATATCTGACTAGTAATAATCTTAAAACCTATGTATTGATATCTCTCTGTTAGTGTGTCAAGTGGGTGTAAAGTGGCATAAACACAGCAGTGAAAAGCAGCTAAACCCCATTATAAAAATAAATTACTTTGAAAAACCCATGAAACAAAGACAGTGAAAGAGAGCGAAATTCTTACACAATGCGTTCAGGGGCTGTGATGCAACCTGGATTGACCATATCTAGACCCACAGCTGGATGAGACCTAAGGGTGGACACTGTTGCGGCTGAGAGGTTTGGTGAGGTTGGGTGAGCAAACGCAGACCCTTTAAAGTAATACTGCGTGGTACCCATCGCATGGGTCCCAAATCTCCAGGTTCAAGGGCATCTTCCTACATCGAAAACATGCATGAGATACCCAGAAGATGGTACACTGTGTGATGGGGAAAGGTTTCTAAAACGCACCTCATTTCTCATCTGCTTGTGCCCGTGTTCGCCATTCCAGCCACTTTACTAGCAATCTCCCTCCTTGGAGCATCAGCACCTTTAACCTCCTGTTCCGTACAGGTTGCAAGTTGTACTGAGGATGAACGGGAAGACGTGGAACCAATGAAAGACTAGCTCTTGGTGTTGGGACAGGCACAGGTCACTCTATTTTCCCATCAGGAAGAAGAATTAACCACAGGCTCAGCCTGCTCCCCGGAACCAGAACAGGGCCTGAAGCCATCCTGCGCTTTTGCGGCCAGCTCCCTAAAAAGCGAGTTGTAAAATGGAGGTTCAGGGCACTGCAATTCACAAACCTGCAGAGTTATAAATGATAACTCTCATCCACAAATATATTGAGGGAAGGCAAAGAAGAGGATTTGAAATCAAGGCAGAATTGCAGGAAACAGATTTCAGGAGGTAGATTCGAATCGCCTTTAAAGCACATGAAAAGCGGCAAAACGTTGACAATGATGCCCTTGGCCAAAAAGGGCGTATGCGTTTTTTCCTGAATATATTCAGGAAAAAACGCATACGCCCTTTTTGGCCAACCAAGCAACCTGGAAAGGCAAATCAGCGCTACAAAGAAGTCTCGCTTCCCATCGGTCAAAAGGGCCATGCTGAAAAAAGTGTCAAAACCAGAAATGCAGGACAGGCCATGGAGAAATGGGAGCCTTGCTACACTGATGGGCGGGATGTAAATTGTCAACAGCCACTCTGGAGAAGTGTACGGTGAGTCCTGAAACGTCTAAAAAGCAAAGCTTAGAGAGCATAGGGCACTTCCACTCATGGGGGTATAAATTGGGAAAAGGAAAAATCAGCAAGACACAAGCACCCCAAAGTTTAGGGCTGCTCTGTTGACAAGGACCTCCACTTCATTCCACCTTCAATATCCCAGGAAAGAGAAAAATGGATAAAGAAGTTGTGGTCCTTATGTACAATGGAATATCACTCAGCCATGAAATCAATGTCATAAGGCTAGTAGCAGCATGATGAGTGGATTTAGGTACGACGATTCTAAGTGAAATAAGTCACACAGAAAAGGACACTTCTCATAAGGTATCACTGATAGAGGGAATGTAAAAACCGTTACACTTGAACTGAATTACAAAACAGAACAGAGTCACACATGCAGAAAACACACTATGGCTGCTTAACGGGAAAGGTGAGGTGGGGTGATACATAAAACAAGGGTTTCAAATTAGCTCAGATACCGTTCCATAAAACCAATATGTAATAGACAAGACCTACTCCTTGCTCAGAGAACTGGACTCAACACGCCCTATTCACCGCACAAGAATATATCTGACTAGTAATAATCTTAAAACCTATGTATTGATATCTCTCTGTTAGTGTGTCAAGTGGGTGTAAAGCGGCATAAACACAGCAGTGAAAAGCAGCTAAACCCCATTATAAAAATAAATTACTTTGAAAAACCCGTGAAACAAAGACAGTGAAAGAGAGCGAAATTCTTACACAATGCGTTCAGGGGCTGTGATGCAACCTGGATTGACCATATCTAGACCCACAGCTGGATGAGACCTAAGGGTGGACACTGTTGCGGCTGAGAGGTTTGGTGAGGTTGGGTGAGCAAACGCAGACCCTTTAAAGTAATACTGCGTGGTACCCATCGCATGGGTCCCAAATCTCCAGGTTCAAGGGCATCTTCCTACATCGAAAACATGCATGAGATACCCAGAAGATGGTACACCGTGTGATGGGGAAAGGTTTCTAAAACGCAACTCATTTCTCATTTGCTTGTGCCCGGGTTCGCCATTCCAGCCACTTTACTAGCAATCTCCCTCCTTGGAGCATCAGCACCTTTAACCTCCTGTTCCGTACAGGTTGCAATTTGTACTGAGGATGAACGGGAAGACGTGGAACCAATGAAAGACTAGCTCTTGGTGTTGGGACAGGCACAGGTCACTCTATTTTCCCATCAGGAAGAAGAATTAACCACAGGCTCAGCCTGCCCCCCGGAACCAGAACAGGGGCTGAAGCCATCCTGCGCTTTTGCGGCCAGCTCCCTAAAAAGCGAGTTGTAAAATGGAGGTTCAGGGCACTGCAATTCACAAACCTGCAGAGTTATAAATGATAACTCTCACCCACAAATATATTGAGGGAAGGCAAAGAAGAGGATTTGAAATCAAGGCAGAATTGCAGGAAACAGATTTCAGGAGGTAGATTCGAATCGCCTTTAAAGCACATGAAAAGCGGCAAAACGTTGACAATGATGCCCTTGGCCAAAAAGGGCGTATGCGTTTTTTCCTGAATATATTCAGGAAAAAACGCATACGCCCTTTTTGGCCAACCAAGCAACCTGGAAAGGCAAATCAGCGCTACAAAGATGTCTCGCTTCCCATTGGTCAAAAGGGCCATGCTGAAAAAAGTGTCAAAACCAGAAATGCAGGACAGGCCATGGAGAAATGGGAGCCTTGCTACACTGATGGGCGGGATGTAAATTGTCAACAGCCACTCTGGAGAAGTGTACGGTGAGTCCTGAAACGTCTAAAAAGCAAAGCTTAGAGAGCATAGGGCACTTCCACTCATGGGGGTATAAATTGGGAAAATGAAAAATCAGCAAGACACAAGCACCCCAAAGTTTAGGGCTGCTCTGTTGACAAGGACCTCCACTTCATTCCACCTTCAATATCCCAGGAAAGAGAAAAATGGATAAAGAAGTTGTGGTCCTTATGTACAATGGAATATCACTCAGCCGTGAAATCAATGTCATAAGGCTAGTAGCAGCATGTTGAGTGGATTTAGGTACAACGACTCTAAGTGAAATAAGTCACACAGAAAAGGACACTTCTCATAAGGTATCACTGATAGAGGGAATGTAAAAACCGTTACACTTGAACTGAATTACAAAACAGAACAGAGTCACACATGCAGAAAACACACTATGGCTGCTTAACGGGAAAGGTGAGGTGGGGTGATACATAAAACAAGGGTTTCAAATTAGCTCAGATACCGTTCCATAAACCCAATATGTAATAGACAAGACCTACTCCTTGCTCAGAGAACTGGTCTCAACACGCCCTATTCACCGCACAAGAATATATCTGACTAGTAATAATCTTAAAACCTATGTATTGATATCTCTCTGTTAGTGTGTCAAGTGGGTAAAAAGCGGCATAAACACAGCAGTGAAAAGCAGCTAAACCCCATTATAAAAATAAATTACTTTGAAAAACCCATGAAACAAAGACAGTGAAAGAGAGCGAAATTCTTACACAATGCGTTCAGGGGCTGTGATGCAACCTGGATTGACCATATCTAGACCCACAGCTGGATGAGACCTAAGGGTGGACACTGTTGCGGCTGAGAGGTTTGGTGAGGTTGGGTGAGCAAACGCAGACCCTTTAAAGTAATACTGCGTGGTACCCATCGCATGGGTCCCAAATCTCCAGGTTCAAGGGCATCTTCCTACATCGAAAACATGCATGAGATACCCAGAAGATGGTACACTGTGTGATGGGGAAAGGTTTCTAAAACGCACCTCATTTCTCATCTGCTTGTGCCCGGGTTCGCCATTCCAGCCACTTTACTAGCAATCTCCCTCCTTGGAGCATCAGCACCTTTAACCTCCTGTTCCGTACAGGTTGCAATTTGTCCTGAGGATGAACGGGAAGACGTGGAACCAATGAGAGACTAGCTCTTGGTGTTGGGACAGGCAGAGGTTACTCTATTTTCCCATCAGGAAGAAGAATTAACCACAGGCTCAGCCTGCCCCCCGGAACCAGAACAGGGGCTGAAGCCATCCTGCGCTTTTGCGGCCAGCTCCCTAAAAAGCGAGTTGTAAAATGGAGGTTCAGGGCACTGCAATTCACAAACCTGCAGAGTTATAAATGATAACTCTCGTCCACAAATATATTGAGGGAAGACAAAGAAGAGGATTTGAAATCAAGGCAGAATTGCAGGAAACAGATTTCAGGAGGTAGATTCGAATCGCCTTTAAAGCACATGAAAAGCGGCAAAACGTTGACAATGATGCCCTTGGCCAGAAAGGGCGTATGCGTTTTTTCCTGAATATATTCAGGAAAAAACGCATACGCCCTTTTTGGCCAACCAAGCAACCTGGAAAGGCAAATCAGCGCTACAAAGAAGTCTCGCTTCCCATCGGTCAAAAGGGCCATGCTGAAAAAAGTGTCAAAACCAGAAATGCAGGACAGGCCATGGAGAAATGGGAGCCTTGCTACACTGATGGGCGGGATGTAAATTGTCAACAGCCACTCTGGAGAAGTGTACGGTGAGTCCTGAAACGTCTAAAAAGCAAAGCTTAGAGAGCATAGGGCACTTCCACTCATGGGGGTATAAATTGGGAAAAGGAAAAATCAGCAAGACACAAGCACCCCAAAGTTTAGGGCTGCTCTGTTGACAAGGACCTCCACTTCATTCCACCTTCAATATCCCAGGAAAGAGAAAAATGGATAAAGAAGTTGTGGTCCTTATGTACAATGGAATATCACTCAGCCATGAAATCAATGTCATAAGGCTAGTAGCAGCATGATGAGTGGATTTAGGTACGACGATTCTAAGTGAAATAAGTCACACAGAAAAGGACACTTCTCATAAGGTATCACTGATAGAGGGAATGTAAAAACCGTTACACTTGAACTGAATTACAAAACAGAACAGAGTCACACATGCAGAAAACACACTATGGCTGCTTAACGGGAAAGGTGAGGTGGGGTGATACATAAAACAAGGGTTTCAAATTAGCTCAGATACCGTTCCATAAACCCAATATGTAATAGACAAGACCTACTCCTTGCTCAGAGAACTGGACTCAACACGCCCTATTCACCGCACAAGAATATATCTGACTAGTAATAATCTTAAAACCTATGTATTGATATCTCTCTGTTAGTGTGTCAAGTGGGTGTAAAGCGGCATAAACACAGCAGTGAAAAGCAGCTAAACCCCATTATAAAAATAAATTACTTTGAAAAACCCGTGAAACAAAGACAGTGAAAGAGAGCGAAATTCTTACACAATGCGTTCAGGGGCTGTGATGCAACCTGGATTGACCATATCTAGACCCACAGCTGGATGAGACCTAAGGGTGGACACTGTTGCGGCTGAGAGGTTTGGTGAGGTTGGGTGAGCAAACGCAGACCCTTTAAAGTAATACTGCGTGGTACCCATCGCATGGGTCCCAAATCTCCAGGTTCAAGGGCATCTTCCTACATCGAAAACATGCATGAGATACCCAGAAGATGGTACACCGTGTGATGGGGAAAGGTTTCTAAAACGCAACTCATTTCTCATTTGCTTGTGCCCGGGTTCGCCATTCCAGCCACTTTACTAGCAATCTCCCTCCTTGGAGCATCAGCACCTTTAACCTCCTGTTCCGTACAGGTTGCAATTTGTACTGAGGATGAACGGGAAGACGTGGAACCAATGAAAGACTAGCTCTTGGTGTTGGGACAGGCACAGGTCACTCTATTTTCCCATCAGGAAGAAGAATTAACCACAGGCTCAGCCTGCCCCCCGGAACCAGAACAGGGGCTGAAGCCATCCTGCGCTTTTGCGGCCAGCTCCCTAAAAAGCGAGTTGTAAAATGGAGGTTCAGGGCACTGCAATTCACAAACCTGCAGAGTTATAAATGATAACTCTCACCCACAAATATATTGAGGGAAGGCAAAGAAGAGGATTTGAAATCAAGGCAGAATTGCAGGAAACAGATTTCAGGAGGTAGATTCGAATCGCCTTTAAAGCACATGAAAAGCGGCAAAACGTTGACAATGATGCCCTTGGCCAAAAAGGGCGTATGCGTTTTTTCCTGAATATATTCAGGAAAAAACGCATACGCCCTTTTTGGCCAACCAAGCAACCTGGAAAGGCAAATCAGCGCTACAAAGATGTCTCGCTTCCCATTGGTCAAAAGGGCCATGCTGAAAAAAGTGTCAAAACCAGAAATGCAGGACAGGCCATGGAGAAATGGGAGCCTTGCTACACTGATGGGCGGGATGTAAATTGTCAACAGCCACTCTGGAGAAGTGTACGGTGAGTCCTGAAACGTCTAAAAAGCAAAGCTTAGAGAGCATAGGGCACTTCCACTCATGGGGGTATAAATTGGGAAAATGAAAAATCAGCAAGACACAAGCACCCCAAAGTTTAGGGCTGCTCTGTTGACAAGGACCTCCACTTCATTCCACCTTCAATATCCCAGGAAAGAGAAAAATGGATAAAGAAGTTGTGGTCCTTATGTACAATGGAATATCACTCAGCCGTGAAATCAATGTCATAAGGCTAGTAGCAGCATGATGAGTGGATTTAGGTACGACGACTCTAAGTGAAATAAGTCACACAGCAAAGGACACTTCTCATAAGGTATCACTGATAGAGGGAATGTAAAAACCGTTACACTTGAACTGAATTACAAAACAGAACAGAGTCACACATGCAGAAAACACACTATGGCTGCTTAACGGGAAAGGTGAGGTGGGGTGATACATAAAACAAGGGTTTCAAATTAGCTCAGATACCGTTCCATAAACCCAATATGTAATAGACAAGACCTACTCCTTGCTCAGAGAACTGGACTCAACACGCCCTATTCACCGCACAAGAATATATCTGACTAGTAATAATCTTAAAACCTATGTACTGATATCTCTCTGTTAGTGTGTCAAGTGGGTAAAAAGCGGCATAAACACAGCAGTGAAAAGCAGCTAAACCCCATTATAAAAATAAATTACTTTGAAAAACCCATGAAACAAAGACAGTGAAAGAGAGCGAAATTCTTACACAATGCGTTCAGGGGCTGTGATGCAACCTGGATTGACCATATCTAGACCCACAGCTGGATGAGACCTAAGGGTGGACACTGTTGCGGCTGAGAGGTTTGGTGAGGTTGGGTGAGCAAACGCAGACCCTTTAAAGTAATACTGCGTGGTACCCATCGCATGGGTCCCAAATCTCCAGGTTCAAGGGCATCTTCCTACATCGAAAACATGCATGAGATACCCAGAAGATGGTACACCGTGTGATGGGGAAAGGTTTCTAAAACGCACCTCATTTCTCATTTGCTTGTGCCCGGGTTCGCCATTCCAGCCACTTTACTAGCAATCTCCCTCCTTGGAGCATCAGCACCTTTAACCTCCTGTTCCGTACAGGTTGCAATTTGTCCTGAGGATGAACGGGAAGACGTGGAACCAACGAGAGACTAGCTCTTGGTGTTGGGACAGGCACAGTTCACTCTATTTTCCCATCAGGAAGAAGAATTAACCACAGGCTCAGCCTGCCCCCCGGAACCAGAACAGGGGCTGAAGCCATCCTGCGCTTTTGCGGCCAGCTCCCTAAAAAGCGAGTTGTAAAATGGAGGTTCAGGGCACTGCAATTCACAAACCTGCAGAGTTATAAATGGTAACTCTCACCCACAAATATATTGAGGGAAGGCAAAGAAGAGGATTTGAAATCAAGGCAGAATTGCAGGAAACAGATTTCAGGAGGTAGATTCGAATCGCCTTTAAAGCACATGAAAAGCGGCAAAACGTTGACAATGATGCCCTTGGCCAAAAAGGGCGTATGCGTTTTTTCCTGAATATATTCAGGAAAAAACGCATACGCCCTTTTTGGCCAACCAAGCAACCTGGAAAGGCAAATCAGCGCTACAAAGAAGTCTCGCTTCCCATCGGTCAAAAGGGCCATGCTGAAAAAAGTGTCAAAACCAGAAATGCAGGACAGGCCATGGAGAAATGGGAGCCTTGCTACACTGATGGGCGGGATGTAAATTGTCAACAGCCACTCTGGAGAAGTGTACGGTGAGTCCTGAAACGTCTAAAAAGCAAAGCTTAGAGAGCATAGGGCACTTCCACTCATGGGGGTATAAATTGGGAAAAGGAAAAATCAGCAAGACACAAGCACCCCAAAGTTTAGGGCTGCTCTGTTGACAAGGACCTCCACTTTATTCCACCTTCAATATCCCAGGAAAGAGAAAAATGGATAAAGAAGTTGTGGTCCTTATGTACAATGGAATATCACTCAGCCATGAAATCAATGTCATAAGGCTAGTAGCAGCATGATGAGTGGATTTAGGTACGACGATTCTAAGTGAAATAACTCACACAGAAAAGGACACTTCTCATAAGGTATCACTGATAGAGGGAATGTAAAAACCGTTACACTTGAACTGAATTACAAAACAGAACAGAGTCACACATGCAGAAAACACACTATGGCTGCTTAACGGGAAAGGTGAGGTGGGGTGATACATAAAACAAGGGTTTCAAATTAGCTCAGATACCGTTCCATAAAACCAATATGTAATAGACAAGACCTACTCCTTGCTCAGAGAACTGGACTCAACACGCCCTATTCACCGCACAAGAATATATCTGACTAGTAATAATCTTAAAACCTATGTATTGATATCTCTCTGTTAGTGTGTCAAGTGGGTGTAAAGTGGCATAAACACAGCAGTGAAAAGCAGCTAAACCCCATTATAAAAATAAATTACTTTGAAAAACCCATGAAACAAAGACAGTGAAAGAGAGCGAAATTCTTACACAATGCGTTCAGGGGCTGTGATGCAACCTGGATTGACCATATCTAGACCCACAGCTGGATGAGACCTAAGGGTGGACACTGTTGCGGCTGAGAGGTTTGGTGAGGTTGGGTGAGCAAACGCAGACCCTTTAAAGTAATACTGCGTGGTACCCATCGCATGGGTCCCAAATCTCCAGGTTCAAGGGCATCTTCCTACATCGAAAACATGCATGAGATACCCAGAAGATGGTACACTGTGTGATGGGGAAAGGTTTCTAAAACGCACCTCATTTCTCATCTGCTTGTGCCCGTGTTCGCCATTCCAGCCACTTTACTAGCAATCTCCCTCCTTGGAGCATCAGCACCTTTAACCTCCTGTTCCGTACAGGTTGCAAGTTGTACTGAGGATGAACGGGAAGACGTGGAACCAATGAAAGACTAGCTCTTGGTGTTGGGACAGGCACAGGTCACTCTATTTTCCCATCAGGAAGAAGAATTAACCACAGGCTCAGCCTGCTCCCCGGAACCAGAACAGGGCCTGAAGCCATCCTGCGCTTTTGCGGCCAGCTCCCTAAAAAGCGAGTTGTAAAATGGAGGTTCAGGGCACTGCAATTCACAAACCTGCAGAGTTATAAATGATAACTCTCATCCACAAATATATTGAGGGAAGGCAAAGAAGAGGATTTGAAATCAAGGCAGAATTGCAGGAAACAGATTTCAGGAGGTAGATTCGAATCGCCTTTAAAGCACATGAAAAGCGGCAAAACGTTGACAATGATGCCCTTGGCCAAAAAGGGCGTATGCGTTTTTTCCTGAATATATTCAGGAAAAAACGCATACGCCCTTTTTGGCCAACCAAGCAACCTGGAAAGGCAAATCAGCGCTACAAAGAAGTCTCGCTTCCCATCGGTCAAAAGGGCCATGCTGAAAAAAGTGTCAAAACCAGAAATGCAGGACAGGCCATGGAGAAATGGGAGCCTTGCTACACTGATGGGCGGGATGTAAATTGTCAACAGCCACTCTGGAGAAGTGTACGGTGAGTCCTGAAACGTCTAAAAAGCAAAGCTTAGAGAGCATAGGGCACTTCCACTCATGGGGGTATAAATTGGGAAAAGGAAAAATCAGCAAGACACAAGCACCCCAAAGTTTAGGGCTGCTCTGTTGACAAGGACCTCCACTTCATTCCACCTTCAATATCCCAGGAAAGAGAAAAATGGATAAAGAAGTTGTGGTCCTTATGTACAATGGAATATCACTCAGCCATGAAATCAATGTCATAAGGCTAGTAGCAGCATGATGAGTGGATTTAGGTACGACGATTCTAAGTGAAATAAGTCACACAGAAAAGGACACTTCTCATAAGGTATCACTGATAGAGGGAATGTAAAAACCGTTACACTTGAACTGAATTACAAAACAGAACAGAGTCACACATGCAGAAAACACACTATGGCTGCTTAACGGGAAAGGTGAGGTGGGGTGATACATAAAACAAGGGTTTCAAATTAGCTCAGATACCGTTCCATAAAACCAATATGTAATAGACAAGACCTACTCCTTGCTCAGAGAACTGGACTCAACACGCCCTATTCACCGCACAAGAATATATCTGACTAGTAATAATCTTAAAACCTATGTATTGATATCTCTCTGTTAGTGTGTCAAGTGGGTGTAAAGCGGCATAAACACAGCAGTGAAAAGCAGCTAAACCCCATTATAAAAATAAATTACTTTGAAAAACCCGTGAAACAAAGACAGTGAAAGAGAGCGAAATTCTTACACAATGCGTTCAGGGGCTGTGATGCAACCTGGATTGACCATATCTAGACCCACAGCTGGATGAGACCTAAGGGTGGACACTGTTGCGGCTGAGAGGTTTGGTGAGGTTGGGTGAGCAAACGCAGACCCTTTAAAGTAATACTGCGTGGTACCCATCGCATGGGTCCCAAATCTCCAGGTTCAAGGGCATCTTCCTACATCGAAAACATGCATGAGATACCCAGAAGATGGTACACCGTGTGATGGGGAAAGGTTTCTAAAACGCAACTCATTTCTCATTTGCTTGTGCCCGGGTTCGCCATTCCAGCCACTTTACTAGCAATCTCCCTCCTTGGAGCATCAGCACCTTTAACCTCCTGTTCCGTACAGGTTGCAATTTGTACTGAGGATGAACGGGAAGACGTGGAACCAATGAAAGACTAGCTCTTGGTGTTGGGACAGGCACAGGTCACTCTATTTTCCCATCAGGAAGAAGAATTAACCACAGGCTCAGCCTGCCCCCCGGAACCAGAACAGGGGCTGAAGCCATCCTGCGCTTTTGCGGCCAGCTCCCTAAAAAGCGAGTTGTAAAATGGAGGTTCAGGGCACTGCAATTCACAAACCTGCAGAGTTATAAATGATAACTCTCACCCACAAATATATTGAGGGAAGGCAAAGAAGAGGATTTGAAATCAAGGCAGAATTGCAGGAAACAGATTTCAGGAGGTAGATTCGAATCGCCTTTAAAGCACATGAAAAGCGGCAAAACGTTGACAATGATGCCCTTGGCCAAAAAGGGCGTATGCGTTTTTTCCTGAATATATTCAGGAAAAAACGCATACGCCCTTTTTGGCCAACCAAGCAACCTGGAAAGGCAAATCAGCGCTACAAAGATGTCTCGCTTCCCATTGGTCAAAAGGGCCATGCTGAAAAAAGTGTCAAAACCAGAAATGCAGGACAGGCCATGGAGAAATGGGAGCCTTGCTACACTGATGGGCGGGATGTAAATTGTCAACAGCCACTCTGGAGAAGTGTACGGTGAGTCCTGAAACGTCTAAAAAGCAAAGCTTAGAGAGCATAGGGCACTTCCACTCATGGGGGTATAAATTGGGAAAATGAAAAATCAGCAAGACACAAGCACCCCAAAGTTTAGGGCTGCTCTGTTGACAAGGACCTCCACTTCATTCCACCTTCAATATCCCAGGAAAGAGAAAAATGGATAAAGAAGTTGTGGTCCTTATGTACAATGGAATATCACTCAGCCGTGAAATCAATGTCATAAGGCTAGTAGCAGCATGTTGAGTGGATTTAGGTACAACGACTCTAAGTGAAATAAGTCACACAGAAAAGGACACTTCTCATAAGGTATCACTGATAGAGGGAATGTAAAAACCGTTACACTTGAACTGAATTACAAAACAGAACAGAGTCACACATGCAGAAAACACACTATGGCTGCTTAACGGGAAAGGTGAGGTGGGGTGATACATAAAACAAGGGTTTCAAATTAGCTCAGATACCGTTCCATAAACCCAATATGTAATAGACAAGACCTACTCCTTGCTCAGAGAACTGGTCTCAACACGCCCTATTCACCGCACAAGAATATATCTGACTAGTAATAATCTTAAAACCTATGTATTGATATCTCTCTGTTAGTGTGTCAAGTGGGTAAAAAGCGGCATAAACACAGCAGTGAAAAGCAGCTAAACCCCATTATAAAAATAAATTACTTTGAAAAACCCATGAAACAAAGACAGTGAAAGAGAGCGAAATTCTTACACAATGCGTTCAGGGGCTGTGATGCAACCTGGATTGACCATATCTAGACCCACAGCTGGATGAGACCTAAGGGTGGACACTGTTGCGGCTGAGAGGTTTGGTGAGGTTGGGTGAGCAAACGCAGACCCTTTAAAGTAATACTGCGTGGTACCCATCGCATGGGTCCCAAATCTCCAGGTTCAAGGGCATCTTCCTACATCGAAAACATGCATGAGATACCCAGAAGATGGTACACTGTGTGATGGGGAAAGGTTTCTAAAACGCACCTCATTTCTCATCTGCTTGTGCCCGGGTTCGCCATTCCAGCCACTTTACTAGCAATCTCCCTCCTTGGAGCATCAGCACCTTTAACCTCCTGTTCCGTACAGGTTGCAATTTGTCCTGAGGATGAACGGGAAGACGTGGAACCAATGAGAGACTAGCTCTTGGTGTTGGGACAGGCAGAGGTTACTCTATTTTCCCATCAGGAAGAAGAATTAACCACAGGCTCAGCCTGCCCCCCGGAACCAGAACAGGGGCTGAAGCCATCCTGCGCTTTTGCGGCCAGCTCCCTAAAAAGCGAGTTGTAAAATGGAGGTTCAGGGCACTGCAATTCACAAACCTGCAGAGTTATAAATGATAACTCTCATCCACAAATATATTGAGGGAAGACAAAGAAGAGGATTTGAAATCAAGGCAGAATTGCAGGAAACAGATTTCAGGAGGTAGATTCGAATCGCCTTTAAAGCACATGAAAAGCGGCAAAACGTTGACAATGATGCCCTTGGCCAGAAAGGGCGTATGCGTTTTTTCCTGAATATATTCAGGAAAAAACGCATACGCCCTTTTTGGCCAACCAAGCAACCTGGAAAGGCAAATCAGCGCTACAAAGAAGTCTCGCTTCCCATCGGTCAAAAGGGCCATGCTGAAAAAAGTGTCAAAACCAGAAATGCAGGACAGGCCATGGAGAAATGGGAGCCTTGCTACACTGATGGGCGGGATGTAAATTGTCAACAGCCACTCTGGAGAAGTGTACGGTGAGTCCTGAAACGTCTAAAAAGCAAAGCTTAGAGAGCATAGGGCACTTCCACTCATGGGGGTATAAATTGGGAAAAGGAAAAATCAGCAAGACACAAGCACCCCAAAGTTTAGGGCTGCTCTGTTGACAAGGACCTCCACTTCATTCCACCTTCAATATCCCAGGAAAGAGAAAAATGGATAAAGAAGTTGTGGTCCTTATGTACAATGGAATATCACTCAGCCATGAAATCAATGTCATAAGGCTAGTAGCAGCATGATGAGTGGATTTAGGTACGACGATTCTAAGTGAAATAAGTCACACAGAAAAGGACACTTCTCATAAGGTATCACTGATAGAGGGAATGTAAAAACCGTTACACTTGAACTGAATTACAAAACAGAACAGAGTCACACATGCAGAAAACACACTATGGCTGCTTAACGGGAAAGGTGAGGTGGGGTGATACATAAAACAAGGGTTTCAAATTAGCTCAGATACCGTTCCATAAACCCAATATGTAATAGACAAGACCTACTCCTTGCTCAGAGAACTGGACTCAACACGCCCTATTCACCGCACAAGAATATATCTGACTAGTAATAATCTTAAAACCTATGTATTGATATCTCTCTGTTAGTGTGTCAAGTGGGTGTAAAGCGGCATAAACACAGCAGTGAAAAGCAGCTAAACCCCATTATAAAAATAAATTACTTTGAAAAACCCGTGAAACAAAGACAGTGAAAGAGAGCGAAATTCTTACACAATGCGTTCAGGGGCTGTGATGCAACCTGGATTGACCATATCTAGACCCACAGCTGGATGAGACCTAAGGGTGGACACTGTTGCGGCTGAGAGGTTTGGTGAGGTTGGGTGAGCAAACGCAGACCCTTTAAAGTAATACTGCGTGGTACCCATCGCATGGGTCCCAAATCTCCAGGTTCAAGGGCATCTTCCTACATCGAAAACATGCATGAGATACCCAGAAGATGGTACACCGTGTGATGGGGAAAGGTTTCTAAAACGCAACTCATTTCTCATTTGCTTGTGCCCGGGTTCGCCATTCCAGCCACTTTACTAGCAATCTCCCTCCTTGGAGCATCAGCACCTTTAACCTCCTGTTCCGTACAGGTTGCAATTTGTACTGAGGATGAACGGGAAGACGTGGAACCAATGAAAGACTAGCTCTTGGTGTTGGGACAGGCACAGGTCACTCTATTTTCCCATCAGGAAGAAGAATTAACCACAGGCTCAGCCTGCCCCCCGGAACCAGAACAGGGGCTGAAGCCATCCTGCGCTTTTGCGGCCAGCTCCCTAAAAAGCGAGTTGTAAAATGGAGGTTCAGGGCACTGCAATTCACAAACCTGCAGAGTTATAAATGATAACTCTCACCCACAAATATATTGAGGGAAGGCAAAGAAGAGGATTTGAAATCAAGGCAGAATTGCAGGAAACAGATTTCAGGAGGTAGATTCGAATCGCCTTTAAAGCACATGAAAAGCGGCAAAACGTTGACAATGATGCCCTTGGCCAAAAAGGGCGTATGCGTTTTTTCCTGAATATATTCAGGAAAAAACGCATACGCCCTTTTTGGCCAACCAAGCAACCTGGAAAGGCAAATCAGCGCTACAAAGATGTCTCGCTTCCCATTGGTCAAAAGGGCCATGCTGAAAAAAGTGTCAAAACCAGAAATGCAGGACAGGCCATGGAGAAATGGGAGCCTTGCTACACTGATGGGCGGGATGTAAATTGTCAACAGCCACTCTGGAGAAGTGTACGGTGAGTCCTGAAACGTCTAAAAAGCAAAGCTTAGAGAGCATAGGGCACTTCCACTCATGGGGGTATAAATTGGGAAAATGAAAAATCAGCAAGACACAAGCACCCCAAAGTTTAGGGCTGCTCTGTTGACAAGGACCTCCACTTCATTCCACCTTCAATATCCCAGGAAAGAGAAAAATGGATAAAGAAGTTGTGGTCCTTATGTACAATGGAATATCACTCAGCCATGAAATCAATGTCATAAGGCTAGTAGCAGCATGATGAGTGGATTTAGGTACGACGATTCTAAGTGAAATAAGTCACACAGAAAAGGACACTTCTCATAAGGTATCACTGATAGAGGGAATGTAAAAACCGTTACACTTGAACTGAATTACAAAACAGAACAGAGTCACACATGCAGAAAACACACTATGGCTGCTTAACGGGAAAGGTGAGGTGGGGTGATACATAAAACAAGGGTTTCAAATTAGCTCAGATACCGTTCCATAAACCCAATATGTAATAGACAAGACCTACTCCTTGCTCAGAGAACTGGACTCAACACGCCCTATTCACCGCACAAGAATATATCTGACTAGTAATAATCTTAAAACCTATGTATTGATATCTCTCTGTTAGTGTGTCAAGTGGGTGTAAAGCGGCATAAACACAGCAGTGAAAAGCAGCTAAACCCCATTATAAAAATAAATTACTTTGAAAAACCCGTGAAACAAAGACAGTGAAAGAGAGCGAAATTCTTACACAATGCGTTCAGGGGCTGTGATGCAACCTGGATTGACCATATCTAGACCCACAGCTGGATGAGACCTAAGGGTGGACACTGTTGCGGCTGAGAGGTTTGGTGAGGTTGGGTGAGCAAACGCAGACCCTTTAAAGTAATACTGCGTGGTACCCATCGCATGGGTCCCAAATCTCCAGGTTCAAGGGCATCTTCCTACATCGAAAACATGCATGAGATACCCAGAAGATGGTACACCGTGTGATGGGGAAAGGTTTCTAAAACGCAACTCATTTCTCATTTGCTTGTGCCCGGGTTCGCCATTCCAGCCACTTTACTAGCAATCTCCCTCCTTGGAGCATCAGCACCTTTAACCTCCTGTTCCGTACAGGTTGCAATTTGTACTGAGGATGAACGGGAAGACGTGGAACCAATGAAAGACTAGCTCTTGGTGTTGGGACAGGCACAGGTCACTCTATTTTCCCATCAGGAAGAAGAATTAACCACAGGCTCAGCCTGCCCCCCGGAACCAGAACAGGGGCTGAAGCCATCCTGCGCTTTTGCGGCCAGCTCCCTAAAAAGCGAGTTGTAAAATGGAGGTTCAGGGCACTGCAATTCACAAACCTGCAGAGTTATAAATGATAACTCTCATCCACAAATATATTGAGGGAAGGCAAAGAAGAGGATTTGAAATCAAGGCAGAATTGCAGGAAACAGATTTCAGGAGGTAGATTCGAATCGCCTTTAAAGCACATGAAAAGCGGCAAAACGTTGACAATGATGCCCTTGGCCAAAAAGGGCGTATGCGTTTTTTCCTGAATATATTCAGGAAAAAACGCATACGCCCTTTTTGGCCAACCAAGCAACCTGGAAAGGCAAATCAGCGCTACAAAGAAGTCTCGCTTCCCATCGGTCAAAAGGGCCATGCTGAAAAAAGTGTCAAAACCAGAAATGCAGGACAGGCCATGGAGAAATGGGAGCCTTGCTACACTGATGGGCGGGATGTAAATTGTCAACAGCCACTCTGGAGAAGTGTACGGTGAGTCCTGAAACGTCTAAAAAGCAAAGCTTAGAGAGCATAGGGCACTTCCACTCATGGGGGTATAAATTGGGAAAAGGAAAAATCAGCAAGACACAAGCACCCCAAAGTTTAGGGCTGCTCTGTTGACAAGGACCTCCACTTCATTCCACCTTCAATATCCCAGGAAAGAGAAAAATGGATAAAGAAGTTGTGGTCCTTATGTACAATGGAATATCACTCAGCCATGAAATCAATGTCATAAGGCTAGTAGCAGCATGATGAGTGGATTTAGGTACGACGATTCTAAGTGAAATAAGTCACACAGAAAAGGACACTTCTCATAAGGTATCACTGATAGAGGGAATGTAAAAACCGTTACACTTGAACTGAATTACAAAACAGAACAGAGTCACACATGCAGAAAACACACTATGGCTGCTTAACGGGAAAGGTGAGGTGGGGTGATACATAAAACAAGGGTTTCAAATTAGCTCAGATACCGTTCCATAAAACCAATATGTAATAGACAAGACCTACTCCTTGCTCAGAGAACTGGACTCAACACGCCCTATTCACCGCACAAGAATATATCTGACTAGTAATAATCTTAAAACCTATGTATTGATATCTCTCTGTTAGTGTGTCAAGTGGGTGTAAAGCGGCATAAACACAGCAGTGAAAAGCAGCTAAACCCCATTATAAAAATAAATTACTTTGAAAAACCCGTGAAACAAAGACAGTGAAAGAGAGAGAAATTCTTACACAATGCGTTCAGGGGCTGTGATGCAACCTGGATTGACCATATCTAGACCCACAGCTGGATGAGACCTAAGGGTGGACACTGTTGCGGCTGAGAGGTTTGGTGAGGTTGGGTGAGCAAACGCAGACCCTTTAAAGTAATACTGCGTGGTACCCATCGCATGGGTCCCAAATCTCCAGGTTCAAGGGCATCTTCCTACATCGAAAACATGCATGAGATACCCAGAAGATGGTACACCGTGTGATGGGGAAAGGTTTCTAAAACGCAACTCATTTCTCATTTGCTTGTGCCCGGGTTCGCCATTCCAGCCACTTTACTAGCAATCTCCCTCCTTGGAGCATCAGCACCTTTAACCTCCTGTTCCGTACAGGTTGCAATTTGTACTGAGGATGAACGGGAAGACGTGGAACCAATGAAAGACTAGCTCTTGGTGTTGGGACAGGCACAGGTCACTCTATTTTCCCATCAGGAAGAAGAATTAACCACAGGCTCAGCCTGCCCCCCGGAACCAGAACAGGGGCTGAAGCCATCCTGCGCTTTTGCGGCCAGCTCCCTAAAAAGCGAGTTGTAAAATGGAGGTTCAGGGCACTGCAATTCACAAACCTGCAGAGTTATAAATGATAACTCTCACCCACAAATATATTGAGGGAAGGCAAAGAAGAGGATTTGAAATCAAGGCAGAATTGCAGGAAACAGATTTCAGGAGGTAGATTCGAATCGCCTTTAAAGCACATGAAAAGCGGCAAAACGTTGACAATGATGCCCTTGGCCAAAAAGGGCGTATGCGTTTTTTCCTGAATATATTCAGGAAAAAACGCATACGCCCTTTTTGGCCAACCAAGCAACCTGGAAAGGCAAATCAGCGCTACAAAGATGTCTCGCTTCCCATTGGTCAAAAGGGCCATGCTGAAAAAAGTGTCAAAACCAGAAATGCAGGACAGGCCATGGAGAAATGGGAGCCTTGCTACACTGATGGGCGGGATGTAAATTGTCAACAGCCACTCTGGAGAAGTGTACGGTGAGTCCTGAAACGTCTAAAAAGCAAAGCTTAGAGAGCATAGGGCACTTCCACTCATGGGGGTATAAATTGGGAAAATGAAAAATCAGCAAGACACAAGCACCCCAAAGTTTAGGGCTGCTCTGTTGACAAGGACCTCCACTTCATTCCACCTTCAATATCCCAGGAAAGAGAAAAATGGATAAAGAAGTTGTGGTCCTTATGTACAATGGAATATCACTCAGCCGTGAAATCAATGTCATAAGGCTAGTAGCAGCATGTTGAGTGGATTTAGGTACAACGACTCTAAGTGAAATAAGTCACACAGAAAAGGACACTTCTCATAAGGTATCACTGATAGAGGGAATGTAAAAACCGTTACACTTGAACTGAATTACAAAACAGAACAGAGTCACACATGCAGAAAACACACTATGGCTGCTTAACGGGAAAGGTGAGGTGGGGTGATACATAAAACAAGGGTTTCAAATTAGCTCAGATACCGTTCCATAAACCCAATATGTAATAGACAAGACCTACTCCTTGCTCAGAGAACTGGTCTCAACACGCCCTATTCACCGCACAAGAATATATCTGACTAGTAATAATCTTAAAACCTATGTATTGATATCTCTCTGTTAGTGTGTCAAGTGGGTAAAAAGCGGCATAAACACAGCAGTGAAAAGCAGCTAAACCCCATTATAAAAATAAATTACTTTGAAAAACCCATGAAACAAAGACAGTGAAAGAGAGCGAAATTCTTACACAATGCGTTCAGGGGCTGTGATGCAACCTGGATTGACCATATCTAGACCCACAGCTGGATGAGACCTAAGGGTGGACACTGTTGCGGCTGAGAGGTTTGGTGAGGTTGGGTGAGCAAACGCAGACCCTTTAAAGTAATACTGCGTGGTACCCATCGCATGGGTCCCAAATCTCCAGGTTCAAGGGCATCTTCCTACATCGAAAACATGCATGAGATACCCAGAAGATGGTACACTGTGTGATGGGGAAAGGTTTCTAAAACGCACCTCATTTCTCATCTGCTTGTGCCCGGGTTCGCCATTCCAGCCACTTTACTAGCAATCTCCCTCCTTGGAGCATCAGCACCTTTAACCTCCTGTTCCGTACAGGTTGCAAGTTGTACTGAGGATGAACGGGAAGACGTGGAACCAATGAAAGACTAGCTCTTGGTGTTGGGACAGGCACAGGTCACTCTATTTTCCCATCAGGAAGAAGAATTAACCACAGGCTCAGCCTGCTCCCCGGAACCAGAACAGGGCCTGAAGCCATCCTGCGCTTTTGCGGCCAGCTCCCTAAAAAGCGAGTTGTAAAATGGAGGTTCAGGGCACTGCAATTCACAAACCTGCAGAGTTATAAATGATAACTCTCATCCACAAATATATTGAGGGAAGGCAAAGAAGAGGATTTGAAATCAAGGCAGAATTGCAGGAAACAGATTTCAGGAGGTAGATTCGAATCGCCTTTAAAGCACATGAAAAGCGGCAAAACGTTGACAATGATGCCCTTGGCCAGAAAGGGCGTATGCGTTTTTTCCTGAATATATTCAGGAAAAAACGCATACGCCCTTTTTGGCCAACCAAGCAACCTGGAAAGGCAAATCAGCGCTACAAAGAAGTCTCGCTTCCCATCGGTCAAAAGGGCCATGCTGAAAAAAGTGTCAAAACCAGAAATGCAGGACAGGCCATGGAGAAATGGGAGCCTTGCTACACTGATGGGCGGGATGTAAATTGTCAACAGCCACTCTGGAGAAGTGTACGGTGAGTCCTGAAACGTCTAAAAAGCAAAGCTTAGAGAGCATAGGGCACTTCCACTCATGGGGGTATAAATTGGGAAAATGAAAAATCAGCAAGACACAAGCACCCCAAAGTTTAGGGCTGCTCTGTTGACAAGGACCTCCACTTCATTCCACCTTCAATATCCCAAGAAAGAGAAAAATGGATAAAGAAGTTGTGGTCCTTATGTACAATGGAATATCACTCAGCCATGAAATCAATGTCATAAGGCTAGTAGCAGCATGATGAGTGGATTTAGGTACGACGATTCTAAGTGAAATAAGTCACACAGAAAAGGACACTTCTCATAAAGTATCACTGATAGAGGGAATGTAAAAACCGTTACACTTGAACTGAATTACAAAACAGAACAGAGTCACACATGCAGAAAACACACTATGGCTGCTTAACGGGAAAGGTGAGGTGGGGTGATACATAAAACAAGGGTTTCAAATTAGCTCAGATACCGTTCCATAAAACCAATATGTAATAGACAAGACCTACTCCTTGCTCAGAGAACTGGACTCAACACGCCCTATTCACCGCACAAGAATATATCTGACTAGTAATAATCTTAAAACCTATGTATTGATATCTCTCTGTTAGTGTGTCAAGTGGGTGTAAAGCGGCATAAACACAGCAGTGAAAAGCAGCTAAACCCCATTATAAAAATAAATTACTTTGAAAAACCCGTGAAACAAAGACAGTGAAAGAGAGAGAAATTCTTACACAATGCGTTCAGGGGCTGTGATGCAACCTGGATTGACCATATCTAGACCCACAGCTGGATGAGACCTAAGGGTGGACACTGTTGCGGCTGAGAGGTTTGGTGAGGTTGGGTGAGCAAACGCAGACCCTTTAAAGTAATACTGCGTGGTACCCATCGCATGGGTCCCAAATCTCCAGGTTCAAGGGCATCTTCCTTCATCGAAAACATGCATGAGATACCCAGAAGATGGTACACCGTGTGATGGGGAAAGGTTTCTAAAACGCACCTCATTTCTCATTTGCTTGTGCCCGGGTTCGCCATTCCAGCCACTTTACTAGCAATCTCCCTCCTTGGAGCATCAGCACCTTTAACCTCCTGTTCCGTACAGGTTGCAATTTGTACTGAGGATGAACGGGAAGACGTGGAACCAATGAAAGACTAGCTCTTGGTGTTGGGACAGGCACAGGTCACTCTATTTTCCCATCAGGAAGAAGAATTAACCACAGGCTCAGCCTGCCCCCCGGAACCAGAACAGGGGCTGAAGCCATCCTGCGCTTTTGCGGCCAGCTCCCTAAAAAGCGAGTTGTAAAATGGAGGTTCAGGGCACTGCAATTCACAAACCTGCAGAGTTATAAATGATAACTCTCATCCACAAATATATTGAGGGAAGGCAAATAAGAGGATTTGAAATCAAGGCAGAATTGCAGGAAACAGATTTCAGGAGGTAGATTCGAATCGCCTTTAAAGCACATGAAAAGCGGCAAAACGTTGACAATGATGCCCTTGGCCAAAAAGGGCGTATGCGTTTTTTCCTGAATATATTCAGGAAAAAACGCATACGCCCTTTTTGGCCAACCAAGCAACCTGGAAAGGCAAATCAGCGCTACAAAGAAGTCTCGCTTCCCATCGGTTAAAAGGGCCATGCTGAAAAAAGTGTCAAAACCAGAAATGCAGGACAGGCCATGGAGAAATGGGAGCCTTGCTACACTGATGGGCGGGATGTAAATTGTCAACAGCCACTCTGGAGAAGTGTACGGTGAGTCCTGAAACGTCTAAAAAGCAAAGCTTAGAGAGCATAGGGCACTTCCACTCATGGGGGTATAAATTGGGAAAATGAAAAATCAGCAAGACACAAGCACCCCAAAGTTTAGGGCTGCTCTGTTGACAAGGACCTCCACTTCATTCCATCTTCAATATCCCAGGAAAGAGAAAAATGGATAAAGAAGTTGTGGTCCTTATGTACAATGGAATATCACTCAGCCGTGAAATCAATGTCATAAGGCTAGTAGCAGCATGATGAGTGGATTTAGGTACGACAACTCTAAGTGAAATAAGTCACACAGCAAAGGACACTTCTCATAAGGTATCACTTATAGAGGGAATGTAAAAACCGTTACACTTGAACTGAATTACAAAACAGAACAGAGTCACACATGCAGAAAACACACTATGGCTGCTTAACGGGAAAGGTGAGGTGGGGTGATACATAAAACAAGGGTTTCAAATTAGCTCAGATACCGTTCCATAAACCCAATATGTAATAGACAAGACCTACTCCTTGCTCAGAGAACTGGACTCAACACGCCCTATTCACCGCACAAGAATATATCTGACTAGTAATAATCTTAAAACCTATGTACTGATATCTCTCTGTTAGTGTGTCAAGTGGGTGTAAAGCGGCATAAACACAGCAGTGAAAAGCAGCTAAACCCCATTATAAAAATAAATTACTTTGAAAAACCCATGAAACAAAGACAGTGAAAGAGAGCGAAATTCTTACACAATGCGTTCAGGGGCTGTGATGCAACCTGGATTGACCATATCTAGACCCACAGCTGGATGAGACCTAAGGGTGGACACTGTTGCGGCTGAGAGGTTTGGTGAGGTTGGGTGAGCAAACGCAGACCCTTTAAAGTAATACTGCATGGTACCCATCGCATGGGTCCCAAATCGCCAGGTTCAAGGGCATCTTCCTACATCGAAAACATGCATGAGAAACCCAGAAGATGGTACACCGTGTGATGTGGAAAGGTTTCTAAAACGCACCTCATTTCTCATCTCCTTGTGCCCGGGTTCGCTATTCCAGCCGCTTTACTAGCAATCTCCCTACTTGGAGCATCAGCACCTTTAACCTCCTGTTCCGTACAGGTTGCAATTTGTCCTGAGGATGAACGGGAAGACGTGGAACCAATGAGAGACTAGCTCTTGGTGTTGGGACAGGCACAGGTTACTCTATTTTCCCATCAGGAAGAAGAATTAACCACAGGCTCAGCCTGCCCCCCGGAACCAGAACAGGGGCTGAAGCCATCCTGCGCTTTTGCGGCCAGCTCCCTAAAAAGCGAGTTGTAAAATGGAGGTTCAGGGCACTGCAATTCACAAACCTGCAGAGTTATAAATGATAACTCTCATCCACAAATATATTGAGGGAAGGCAAATAAGAGGATTTGAAATCAAGGCAGAATTGCAGGAAACAGATTTCAGGAGGTAGATTCGAATCGCCTTTAAAGCACATGAAAAGCGGCAAAACGTTGACAATGATGCCCTTGGCCAAAAAGGGCGTATGCGTTTTTTCCTGAATATATTCAGGAAAAAACGCATACGCCCTTTTTGGCCAACCAAGCAACCTGGAAAGGCAAATCAGCGCTACAAAGATGTCTCGCTTCCCATCGGTCAAAAGGGCCATGCTGAAAAAAGTGTCAAAACCAGAAATGCAGGACAGGCCATGGAGAAATGGGAGCCTTGCTACACTGATGGGCGGGATGTAAATTGTCAACAGCCACTCTGGAGAAGTGTACGGTGAGTCCTGAAACGTCTAAAAAGCAAAGCTTAGAGAGCATAGGGCACTTCCACTCATGGGGGTATAAATTGGGAAAATGAAAAATCAGCAAGACACAAGCACCCCAAAGTTTAGGGCTGCTCTGTTGACAAGGACCTCCACTTCATTCCACCTTCAATATCCCAGGAAAGAGAAAAATGGATAAAGAAGTTGTGGTCCTTATGTACAATGGAATATCACTCAGCCATGAAATCAATGTCATAAGGCTAGTAGCAGCATGATGAGTGGATTTAGGTACGACGATTCTAAGTGAAATAAGTCACACAGAAAAGGACACTTCTCATAAGGTATCACTGATAGAGGGAATGTAAAAACCGTTACACTTGAACTGAATTACAAAACAGAACAGAGTCACACATGCAGAAAACACACTATGGCTGCTTAACGGGAAAGGTGAGGTGGGGTGATACATAAAACAAGGGTTTCAAATTAGCTCAGATACCGTTCCATAAACCCAATATGTAATAGACAAGACCTACTCCTTGCTCAGAGAACTGGACTCAACACGCCCTATTCACCGCACAAGAATATATCTGACTAGTAATAATCTTAAAACCTATGTATTGATATCTCTCTGTTAGTGTGTCAAGTGGGTGTAAAGCGGCATAAACACAGCAGTGAAAAGCAGCTAAACCCCATTATAAAAATAAATTACTTTGAAAAACCCGTGAAACAAAGACAGTGAAAGAGAGCGAAATTCTTACACAATGCGTTCAGGGGCTGTGATGCAACCTGGATTGACCATATCTAGACCCACAGCTGGATGAGACCTAAGGGTGGACACTGTTGCGGCTGAGAGGTTTGGTGAGGTTGGGTGAGCAAACGCAGACCCTTTAAAGTAATACTGCGTGGTACCCATTGCATGGGTCCCAAATCTCCAGGTTCAAGGGCATCTTCCTACATCGAAAACATGCATGAGATACCCAGAAGATGGTACACCGTGTGATGGGGAAAGGTTTCTAAAACGCAACTCATTTCTCATTTGCTTGTGCCCGGGTTCGCCATTCCAGCCACTTTACTAGCAATCTCCCTCCTTGGAGCATCAGCACCTTTAACCTCCTGTTCCGTACAGGTTGCAATTTGTACTGAGGATGAACGGGAAGACGTGGAACCAATGAAAGACTAGCTCTTGGTGTTGGGACAGGCACAGGTCACTCTATTTTCCCATCAGGAAGAAGAATTAACCACAGGCTCAGCCTGCCCCCCGGAACCAGAACAGGGGCTGAAGCCATCCTGCGCTTTTGCGGCCAGCTCCCTAAAAAGCGAGTTGTAAAATGGAGGTTCAGGGCACTGCAATTCACAAACCTGCAGAGTTATAAATGATAACTCTCATCCACAAATATATTGAGGGAAGGCAAAGAAGAGGATTTGAAATCAAGGCAGAATTGCAGGAAACAGATTTCAGGAGGTAGATTCGAATCGCCTTTAAAGCACATGAAAAGCGGCAAAACGTTGACAATGATGCCCTTGGCCAAAAAGGGCGTATGCGTTTTTTCCTGAATATATTCAGGAAAAAACGCATACGCCCTTTTTGGCCAACCAAGCAACCTGGAAAGGCAAATCAGCGCTACAAAGAAGTCTCGCTTCCCATCGGTCAAAAGGGCCATGCTGAAAAAAGTGTCAAAACCAGAAATGCAGGACAGGCCATGGAGAAATGGGAGCCTTGCTACACTGATGGGCGGGATGTAAATTGTCAACAGCCACTCTGGAGAAGTGTACGGTGAGTCCTGAAACGTCTAAAAAGCAAAGCTTAGAGAGCATAGGGCACTTCCACTCATGGGGGTATAAATTGGGAAAAGGAAAAATCAGCAAGACACAAGCACCCCAAAGTTTAGGGCTGCTCTGTTGACAAGGACCTCCACTTCATTCCACCTTCAATATCCCAGGAAAGAGAAAAATGGATAAAGAAGTTGTGGTCCTTATGTACAATGGAATATCACTCAGCCATGAAATCAATGTCATAAGGCTAGTAGCAGCATGATGAGTGGATTTAGGTACGACGATTCTAAGTGAAATAAGTCACACAGAAAAGGACACTTCTCATAAGGTATCACTGATAGAGGGAATGTAAAAACCGTTACACTTGAACTGAATTACAAAACAGAACAGAGTCACACATGCAGAAAACACACTATGGCTGCTTAACGGGAAAGGTGAGGTGGGGTGATACATAAAACAAGGGTTTCAAATTAGCTCAGATACCGTTCCATAAAACCAATATGTAATAGACAAGACCTACTCCTTGCTCAGAGAACTGGACTCAACACGCCCTATTCACCGCACAAGAATATATCTGACTAGTAATAATCTTAAAACCTATGTATTGATATCTCTCTGTTAGTGTGTCAAGTGGGTGTAAAGCGGCATAAACACAGCAGTGAAAAGCAGCTAAACCCCATTATAAAAATAAATTACTTTGAAAAACCCGTGAAACAAAGACAGTGAAAGAGAGAGAAATTCTTACACAATGCGTTCAGGGGCTGTGATGCAACCTGGATTGACCATATCTAGACCCACAGCTGGATGAGACCTAAGGGTGGACACTGTTGCGGCTGAGAGGTTTGGTGAGGTTGGGTGAGCAAACGCAGACCCTTTAAAGTAATACTGCGTGGTACCCATCGCATGGGTCCCAAATCTCCAGGTTCAAGGGCATCTTCCTACATCGAAAACATGCATGAGATACCCAGAAGATGGTACACCGTGTGATGGGGAAAGGTTTCTAAAACGCAACTCATTTCTCATTTGCTTGTGCCCGGGTTCGCCATTCCAGCCACTTTACTAGCAATCTCCCTCCTTGGAGCATCAGCACCTTTAACCTCCTGTTCCGTACAGGTTGCAATTTGTCCTGAGGATGAACGGGAAGACGTGGAACCAATGAAAGACTAGCTCTTGGTGTTGGGACAGGCACAGGTCACTCTATTTTCCCATCAGGAAGAAGAATTAACCACAGGCTCAGCCTGCCCCCCGGAACCAGAACAGGGGCTGAAGCCATCCTGCGCTTTTGCGGCCAGCTCCCTAAAAAGCGAGTTGTAAAATGGAGGTTCAGGGCACTGCAATTCACAAACCTGCAGAGTTATAAATGATAACTCTCACCCACAAATATATTGAGGGAAGGCAAAGAAGAGGATTTGAAATCAAGGCAGAATTGCAGGAAACAGATTTCAGGAGGTAGATTCGAATCGCCTTTAAAGCACATGAAAAGCGGCAAAACGTTGACAATGATGCCCTTGGCCAAAAAGGGCGTATGCGTTTTTTCCTGAATATATTCAGGAAAAAACGCATACGCCCTTTTTGGCCAACCAAGCAACCTGGAAAGGCAAATCAGCGCTACAAAGATGTCTCGCTTCCCATTGGTCAAAAGGGCCATGCTGAAAAAAGTGTCAAAACCAGAAATGCAGGACAGGCCATGGAGAAATGGGAGCCTTGCTACACTGATGGGCGGGATGTAAATTGTCAACAGCCACTCTGGAGAAGTGTACGGTGAGTCCTGAAACGTCTAAAAAGCAAAGCTTAGAGAGCATAGGGCACTTCCACTCATGGGGGTATAAATTGGGAAAATGAAAAATCAGCAAGACACAAGCACCCCAAAGTTTAGGGCTGCTCTGTTGACAAGGACCTCCACTTCATTCCACCTTCAATATCCCAGGAAAGAGAAAAATGGATAAAGAAGTTGTGGTCCTTATGTACAATGGAATATCACTCAGCCGTGAAATCAATGTCATAAGGCTAGTAGCAGCATGTTGAGTGGATTTAGGTACAACGACTCTAAGTGAAATAAGTCACACAGAAAAGGACACTTCTCATAAGGTATCACTGATAGAGGGAATGTAAAAACCGTTACACTTGAACTGAATTACAAAACAGAACAGAGTCACACATGCAGAAAACACACTATGGCTGCTTAACGGGAAAGGTGAGGTGGGGTGATACATAAAACAAGGGTTTCAAATTAGCTCAGATACCGTTCCATAAACCCAATATGTAATAGACAAGACCTACTCCTTGCTCAGAGAACTGGACTCAACACGCCCTATTCACCGCACAAGAATATATCTGACTAGTAATAATCTTAAAACCTATGTATTGATATCTCTCTGTTAGTGTGTCAAGTGGGTGTAAAGCGGCATAAACACAGCAGTGAAAAGCAGCTAAACCCCATTATAAAAATAAATTACTTTGAAAAACCCGTGAAACAAAGACAGTGAAAGAGAGAGAAATTCTTACACAATGCGTTCAGGGGCTGTGATGCAACCTGGATTGACCATATCTAGACCCACAGCTGGATGAGACCTAAGGGTGGACACTGTTGCGGCTGAGAGGTTTGGTGAGGTTGGGTGAGCAAACGCAGACCCTTTAAAGTAATACTGCGTGGTACCCATCGCATGGGTCCCAAATCTCCAGGTTCAAGGGCATCTTCCTACATCGAAAACATGCATGAGATACCCAGAAGATGGTACACCGTGTGATGGGGAAAGGTTTCTAAAACGCACCTCATTTCTCATTTGCTTGTGCCCGGGTTCGCCATTCCAGCCACTTTACTAGCAATCTCCCTCCTTGGAGCATCAGCACCTTTAACCTCCTGTTCCGTACAGGTTGCAATTTGTACTGAGGATGAACGGGAAGACGTGGAACCAATGAAAGACTAGCTCTTGGTGTTGGGACAGGCACAGGTCACTCTATTTTCCCATCAGGAAGAAGAATTAACCACAGGCTCAGCCTGCCCCCCGGAACCAGAACAGGGGCTGAAGCCATCCTGCGCTTTTGCGGCCAGCTCCCTAAAAAGCGAGTTGTAAAATGGAGGTTCAGGGCACTGCAATTCACAAACCTGCAGAGTTATAAATGATAACTCTCATCCACAAATATATTGAGGGAAGGCAAATAAGAGGATTTGAAATCAAGGCAGAATTGCAGGAAACAGATTTCAGGAGGTAGATTCGAATCGCCTTTAAAGCACATGAAAAGCGGCAAAACGTTGACAATGATGCCCTTGGCCAAAAAGGGCGTATGCGTTTTTTCCTGAATATATTCAGGAAAAAACGCATACGCCCTTTTTGGCCAACCAAGCAACCTGGAAAGGCAAATCAGCGCTACAAAGAAGTCTCGCTTCCCATCGGTTAAAAGGGCCATGCTGAAAAAAGTGTCAAAACCAGAAATGCAGGACAGGCCATGGAGAAATGGGAGCCTTGCTACACTGATGGGCGGGATGTAAATTGTCAACAGCCACTCTGGAGAAGTGTACGGTGAGTCCTGAAACGTCTAAAAAGCAAAGCTTAGAGAGCATAGGGCACTTCCACTCATGGGGGTATAAATTGGGAAAATGAAAAATCAGCAAGACACAAGCACCCCAAAGTTTAGGGCTGCTCTGTTGACAAGGACCTCCACTTCATTCCATCTTCAATATCCCAGGAAAGAGAAAAATGGATAAAGAAGTTGTGGTCCTTATGTACAATGGAATATCACTCAGCCGTGAAATCAATGTCATAAGGCTAGTAGCAGCATGATGAGTGGATTTAGGTACGACAACTCTAAGTGAAATAAGTCACACAGAAAAGGACACTTCTCATAAGGTATCACTGATAGAGGGAATGTAAAAACCGTTACACTTGAACTGAATTACAAAACAGAACAGAGTCACACATGCAGAAAACACACTATGGCTGCTTAACGGGAAAGGTGAGGTGGGGTGATACATAAAACAAGGGTTTCAAATTAGCTCAGATACCGTTCCATAAAACCAATATGTAATAGACAAGACCTACTCCTTGCTCAGAGAACTGGACTCAACACGCCCTATTCACCGCACAAGAATATATCTGACTAGTAATAATCTTAAAACCTATGTATTGATATCTCTCTGTTAGTGTGTCAAGTGGGTGTAAAGCGGCATAAACACAGCAGTGAAAAGCAGCTAAACCCCATTATAAAAATAAATTACTTTGAAAAACCCGTGAAACAAAGACAGTGAAAGAGAGAGAAATTCTTACACAATGCGTTCAGGGGCTGTGATGCAACCTGGATTGACCATATCTAGACCCACAGCTGGATGAGACCTAAGGGTGGACACTGTTGCGGCTGAGAGGTTTGGTGAGGTTGGGTGAGCAAACGCAGACCCTTTAAAGTAATACTGCGTGGTACCCATCGCATGGGTCCCAAATCTCCAGGTTCAAGGGCATCTTCCTACATCGAAAACATGCATGAGATACCCAGAAGATGGTACACCGTGTGATGGGGAAAGGTTTCTAAAACGCAACTCATTTCTCATTTGCTTGTGCCCGGGTTCGCCATTCCAGCCACTTTACTAGCAATCTCCCTCCTTGGAGCATCAGCACCTTTAACCTCCTGTTCCGTACAGGTTGCAATTTGTCCTGAGGATGAACGGGAAGACGTGGAACCAATGAAAGACTAGCTCTTGGTGTTGGGACAGGCACAGGTCACTCTATTTTCCCATCAGGAAGAAGAATTAACCACAGGCTCAGCCTGCCCCCCGGAACCAGAACAGGGGCTGAAGCCATCCTGCGCTTTTGCGGCCAGCTCCCTAAAAAGCGAGTTGTAAAATGGAGGTTCAGGGCACTGCAATTCACAAACCTGCAGAGTTATAAATGATAACTCTCACCCACAAATATATTGAGGGAAGGCAAAGAAGAGGATTTGAAATCAAGGCAGAATTGCAGGAAACAGATTTCAGGAGGTAGATTCGAATCGCCTTTAAAGCACATGAAAAGCGGCAAAACGTTGACAATGATGCCCTTGGCCAAAAAGGGCGTATGCGTTTTTTCCTGAATATATTCAGGAAAAAACGCATACGCCCTTTTTGGCCAACCAAGCAACCTGGAAAGGCAAATCAGCGCTACAAAGATGTCTCGCTTCCCATTGGTCAAAAGGGCCATGCTGAAAAAAGTGTCAAAACCAGAAATGCAGGACAGGCCATGGAGAAATGGGAGCCTTGCTACACTGATGGGCGGGATGTAAATTGTCAACAGCCACTCTGGAGAAGTGTACGGTGAGTCCTGAAACGTCTAAAAAGCAAAGCTTAGAGAGCATAGGGCACTTCCACTCATGGGGGTATAAATTGGGAAAATGAAAAATCAGCAAGACACAAGCACCCCAAAGTTTAGGGCTGCTCTGTTGACAAGGACCTCCACTTCATTCCACCTTCAATATCCCAGGAAAGAGAAAAATGGATAAAGAAGTTGTGGTCCTTATGTACAATGGAATATCACTCAGCCGTGAAATCAATGTCATAAGGCTAGTAGCAGCATGTTGAGTGGATTTAGGTACAACGACTCTAAGTGAAATAAGTCACACAGAAAAGGACACTTCTCATAAGGTATCACTGATAGAGGGAATGTAAAAACCGTTACACTTGAACTGAATTACAAAACAGAACAGAGTCACACATGCAGAAAACACACTATGGCTGCTTAACGGGAAAGGTGAGGTGGGGTGATACATAAAACAAGGGTTTCAAATTAGCTCAGATACCGTTCCATAAACCCAATATGTAATAGACAAGACCTACTCCTTGCTCAGAGAACTGGTCTCAACACGCCCTATTCACCGCACAAGAATATATCTGACTAGTAATAATCTTAAAACCTATGTATTGATATCTCTCTGTTAGTGTGTCAAGTGGGTAAAAAGCGGCATAAACACAGCAGTGAAAAGCAGCTAAACCCCATTATAAAAATAAATTACTTTGAAAAACCCATGAAACAAAGACAGTGAAAGAGAGCGAAATTCTTACACAATGCGTTCAGGGGCTGTGATGCAACCTGGATTGACCATATCTAGACCCACAGCTGGATGAGACCTAAGGGTGGACACTGTTGCGGCTGAGAGGTTTGGTGAGGTTGGGTGAGCAAACGCAGACCCTTTAAAGTAATACTGCGTGGTACCCATCGCATGGGTCCCAAATCTCCAGGTTCAAGGGCATCTTCCTACATCGAAAACATGCATGAGATACCCAGAAGATGGTACACTGTGTGATGGGGAAAGGTTTCTAAAACGCACCTCATTTCTCATCTGCTTGTGCCCGGGTTCGCCATTCCAGCCACTTTACTAGCAATCTCCCTCCTTGGAGCATCAGCACCTTTAACCTCCTGTTCCGTACAGGTTGCAAGTTGTACTGAGGATGAACGGGAAGACGTGGAACCAATGAAAGACTAGCTCTTGGTGTTGGGACAGGCACAGGTCACTCTATTTTCCCATCAGGAAGAAGAATTAACCACAGGCTCAGCCTGCTCCCCGGAACCAGAACAGGGCCTGAAGCCATCCTGCGCTTTTGCGGCCAGCTCCCTAAAAAGCGAGTTGTAAAATGGAGGTTCAGGGCACTGCAATTCACAAACCTGCAGAGTTATAAATGATAACTCTCATCCACAAATATATTGAGGGAAGGCAAAGAAGAGGATTTGAAATCAAGGCAGAATTGCAGGAAACAGATTTCAGGAGGTAGATTCGAATCGCCTTTAAAGCACATGAAAAGCGGCAAAACGTTGACAATGATGCCCTTGGCCAGAAAGGGCGTATGCGTTCTTTCCTGAATATATTCAGGAAAAAACGCATACGCCCTTTTTGGCCAACCAAGCAACCTGGAAAGGCAAATCAGCGCTACAAAGAAGTCTCGCTTCCCATCGGTCAAAAGGGCCATGCTGAAAAAAGTGTCAAAACCAGAAATGCAGGACAGGCCATGGAGAAATGGGAGCCTTGCTACACTGATGGCCGGGATGTAAATTGTCAACAGCCACTCTGGAGAAGTGTACGGTGAGTCCTGAAACGTCTAAAAAGCAAAGCTTAGAGAGCATAGGGCACTTCCACTCATGGGGGTATAAATTGGGAAAATGAAAAATCAGCAAGACACAAGCACCCCAAAGTTTAGGGCTGCTCTGTTGACAAGGACCTCCACTTCATTCCACCTTCAATATCCCAAGAAAGAGAAAAATGGATAAAGAAGTTGTGGTCCTTATGTACAATGGAATATCACTCAGCCATGAAATCAATGTCATAAGGCTAGTAGCAGCATGATGAGTGGATTTAGGTACGACGATTCTAAGTGAAATAAGTCACACAGAAAAGGACACTTCTCATAAAGTATCACTGATAGAGGGAATGTAAAAACCGTTACACTTGAACTGAATTACAAAACAGAACAGAGTCACACATGCAGAAAACACACTATGGCTGCTTAACGGGAAAGGTGAGGTGGGGTGATACATAAAACAAGGGTTTCAAATTAGCTCAGATACCGTTCCATAAAACCAATATGTAATAGACAAGACCTACTCCTTGCTCAGAGAACTGGACTCAACACGCCCTATTCACCGCACAAGAATATATCTGACTAGTAATAATCTTAAAACCTATGTATTGATATCTCTCTGTTAGTGTGTCAAGTGGGTGTAAAGCGGCATAAACACAGCAGTGAAAAGCAGCTAAACCCCATTATAAAAATAAATTACTTTGAAAAACCCGTGAAACAAAGACAGTGAAAGAGAGAGAAATTCTTACACAATGCGTTCAGGGGCTGTGATGCAACCTGGATTGACCATATCTAGACCCACAGCTGGATGAGACCTAAGGGTGGACACTGTTGCGGCTGAGAGGTTTGGTGAGGTTGGGTGAGCAAACGCAGACCCTTTAAAGTAATACTGCGTGGTACCCATCGCATGGGTCCCAAATCTCCAGGTTCAAGGGCATCTTCCTACATCGAAAACATGCATGAGATACCCAGAAGATGGTACACCGTGTGATGGGGAAAGGTTTCTAAAACGCACCTCATTTCTCATTTGCTTGTGCCCGGGTTCGCCATTCCAGCCACTTTACTAGCAATCTCCCTCCTTGGAGCATCAGCACCTTTAACCTCCTGTTCCGTACAGGTTGCAATTTGTACTGAGGATGAACGGGAAGACGTGGAACCAATGAAAGACTAGCTCTTGGTGTTGGGACAGGCACAGGTCACTCTATTTTCCCATCAGGAAGAAGAATTAACCACAGGCTCAGCCTGCCCCCCGGAACCAGAACAGGGGCTGAAGCCATCCTGCGCTTTTGCGGCCAGCTCCCTAAAAAGCGAGTTGTAAAATGGAGGTTCAGGGCACTGCAATTCACAAACCTGCAGAGTTATAAATGATAACTCTCATCCACAAATATATTGAGGGAAGGCAAATAAGAGGATTTGAAATCAAGGCAGAATTGCAGGAAACAGATTTCAGGAGGTAGATTCGAATCGCCTTTAAAGCACATGAAAAGCGGCAAAACGTTGACAATGATGCCCTTGGCCAAAAAGGGCGTATGCGTTTTTTCCTGAATATATTCAGGAAAAAACGCATACGCCCTTTTTGGCCAACCAAGCAACCTGGAAAGGCAAATCAGCGCTACAAAGAAGTCTCGCTTCCCATCGGTTAAAAGGGCCATGCTGAAAAAAGTGTCAAAACCAGAAATGCAGGACAGGCCATGGAGAAATGGGAGCCTTGCTACACTGATGGGCGGGATGTAAATTGTCAACAGCCACTCTGGAGAAGTGTACGGTGAGTCCTGAAACGTCTAAAAAGCAAAGCTTAGAGAGCATAGGGCACTTCCACTCATGGGGGTATAAATTGGGAAAATGAAAAATCAGCAAGACACAAGCACCCCAAAGTTTAGGGCTGCTCTGTTGACAAGGACCTCCACTTCATTCCATCTTCAATATCCCAGGAAAGAGAAAAATGGATAAAGAAGTTGTGGTCCTTATGTACAATGGAATATCACTCAGCCGTGAAATCAATGTCATAAGGCTAGTAGCAGCATGATGAGTGGATTTAGGTACGACAACTCTAAGTGAAATAAGTCACACAGCAAAGGACACTTCTCATAAGGTATCACTTATAGAGGGAATGTAAAAACCGTTACACTTGAACTGAATTACAAAACAGAACAGAGTCACACATGCAGAAAACACACTATGGCTGCTTAACGGGAAAGGTGAGGTGGGGTGATACATAAAACAAGGGTTTCAAATTAGCTCAGATACCGTTCCATAAACCCAATATGTAATAGACAAGACCTACTCCTTGCTCAGAGAACTGGACTCAACACGCCCTATTCACCGCACAAGAATATATCTGACTAGTAATAATCTTAAAACCTATGTACTGATATCTCTCTGTTAGTGTGTCAAGTGGGTGTAAAGCGGCATAAACACAGCAGTGAAAAGCAGCTAAACCCCATTATAAAAATAAATTACTTTGAAAAACCCATGAAACAAAGACAGTGAAAGAGAGCGAAATTCTTACACAATGCGTTCAGGGGCTGTGATGCAACCTGGATTGACCATATCTAGACCCACAGCTGGATGAGACCTAAGGGTGGACACTGTTGCGGCTGAGAGGTTTGGTGAGGTTGGGTGAGCAAACGCAGACCCTTTAAAGTAATACTGCATGGTACCCATCGCATGGGTCCCAAATCGCCAGGTTCAAGGGCATCTTCCTACATCGAAAACATGCATGAGAAACCCAGAAGATGGTACACCGTGTGATGTGGAAAGGTTTCTAAAACGCACCTCATTTCTCATCTCCTTGTGCCCGGGTTCGCTATTCCAGCCGCTTTACTAGCAATCTCCCTACTTGGAGCATCAGCACCTTTAACCTCCTGTTCCGTACAGGTTGCAATTTGTCCTGAGGATGAACGGGAAGACGTGGAACCAATGAGAGACTAGCTCTTGGTGTTGGGACAGGCACAGGTTACTCTATTTTCCCATCAGGAAGAAGAATTAACCACAGGCTCAGCCTGCCCCCCGGAACCAGAACAGGGGCTGAAGCCATCCTGCGCTTTTGCGGCCAGCTCCCTAAAAAGCGAGTTGTAAAATGGAGGTTCAGGGCACTGCAATTCACAAACCTGCAGAGTTATAAATGATAACTCTCATCCACAAATATATTGAGGGAAGGCAAATAAGAGGATTTGAAATCAAGGCAGAATTGCAGGAAACAGATTTCAGGAGGTAGATTCGAATCGCCTTTAAAGCACATGAAAAGCGGCAAAACGTTGACAATGATGCCCTTGGCCAAAAAGGGCGTATGCGTTTTTTCCTGAATATATTCAGGAAAAAACGCATACGCCCTTTTTGGCCAACCAAGCAACCTGGAAAGGCAAATCAGCGCTACAAAGAAGTCTCGCTTCCCATCGGTCAAAAGGGCCATGCTGAAAAAAGTGTCAAAACCAGAAATGCAGGACAGGCCATGGAGAAATGGGAGCCTTGCTACACTGATGGGCGGGATGTAAATTGTCAACAGCCACTCTGCAGAAGTGTACGGTGAGTCCTGAAACGTCTAAAAAGCAAAGCTTAGAGAGCATAGGGCACTTCCACTCATGGGGGTATAAATTGGGAAAAGGAAAAATCAGCAAGACACAAGCACCCCAAAGTTTAGGGCTGCTCTGTTGACAAGGACCTCCACTTCATTCCACCTTCAATATCCCAGGAAAGAGAAAAATGGATAAAGAAGTTGTGGTCCTTATGTACAATGGAATATCACTCAGCCATGAAATCAATGTCATAAGGCTAGTAGCAGCATGATGAGTGGATTTAGGTACGACGATTCTAAGTGAAATAAGTCACACAGAAAAGGACACTTCTCATAAGGTATCACTGATAGAGGGAATGTAAAAACCGTTACACTTGAACTGAATTACAAAACAGAACAGAGTCACACATGCAGAAAACACACTATGGCTGCTTAACGGGAAAGGTGAGGTGGGGTGATACATAAAACAAGGGTTTCAAATTAGCTCAGATACCGTTCCATAAAACCAATATGTAATAGACAAGACCTACTCCTTGCTCAGAGAACTGGACTCAACACGCCCTATTCACCACACAAGAATATATCTGACTAGTAATAATCTTAAAACCTATGTATTGATATCTCTGTGTTAGTGTGTCAAGTGGGTGAAAAGCGGCATAAACACAGCAGTGAAAAGCAGCTAAACCCCATTATAAAAATAAATTACTTTGAAAAACCCATGAAACAAAGACAGTGAAAGAGAGCGAAATTCTTACACAATGCGTTCAGGGGCTGTGATGCAACCTGGATTGACCATATCTAGACCCACAGCTGGATGAGACCTAAGGGTGGACACTGTTGCGGCTGAGAGGTTTGGTGAGGTTGGGTGAGCAAACGCAGACCCTTTAAAGTAATACTGCGTGGTACCCATCGCATGGGTCCCAAATCTCCAGGTTCAAGGGCATCTTCCTACATCGAAAACATGCATGAGATACCCAGAAGATGGTACACCGTGTGATGGGGAAAGGTTTCTAAAACGCAACTCATTTCTCATTTGCTTGTGCCCGGGTTCGCCATTCCAGCCACTTTACTAGCAATCTCCCTCCTTGGAGCATCAGCACCTTTAACCTCCTGTTCCGTACAGGTTGCAATTTGTACTGAGGATGAACGGGAAGACGTGGAACCAATGAAAGACTAGCTCTTGGTGTTGGGACAGGCACAGGTCACTCTATTTTCCCATCAGGAAGAAGAATTAACCACAGGCTCAGCCTGCCCCCCGGAACCAGAACAGGGGCTGAAGCCATCCTGCGCTTTTGCGGCCAGCTCCCTAAAAAGCGAGTTGTAAAATGGAGGTTCAGGGCACTGCAATTCACAAACCTGCAGAGTTATAAATGATAACTCTCACCCACAAATATATTGAGGGAAGGCAAAGAAGAGGATTTGAAATCAAGGCAGAATTGCAGGAAACAGATTTCAGGAGGTAGATTCGAATCGCCTTTAAAGCACATGAAAAGCGGCAAAACGTTGACAATGATGCCCTTGGCCAAAAAGGGCGTATGCGTTTTTTCCTGAATATATTCAGGAAAAAACGCATACGCCCTTTTTGGCCAACCAAGCAACCTGGAAAGGCAAATCAGCGCTACAAAGATGTCTCGCTTCCCATTGGTCAAAAGGGCCATGCTGAAAAAAGTGTCAAAACCAGAAATGCAGGAAAGGCCATGGAGAAATGGGAGCCTTGCTACACTGATGGGCGGGATGTAAATTGTCAACAGCCACTCTGGAGAAGTGTACGGTGAGTCCTGAAACGTCTAAAAAGCAAAGCTTAGAGAGCATAGGGCACTTCCACTCAAGGGGGTATAAATTGGGAAAATGAAAAATCAGCAAGACACAAGCACCCCAAAGTTTAGGGCTGCTCTGTTGACAAGGACCTCCACTTCATTCCACCTTCAATATCCCAGGAAAGAGAAAAATGGATAAAGAAGTTGTGGTCATTATGTACAATGGAATATCACTCAGCCGTGAAATCAATGTCATAAGGCTAGTAGCAGCATGATGAGTGGATTTAGGTACGACGACTCTAAGTGAAATAAGTCACACAGCAAAGGACACTTCTCATAAGGTATCACTTATAGAGGGAATGTAAAAACCGTTACACTTGAACTGAATTACAAAACAGAACAGAGTCACACATGCAGAAAACACACTATGGCTGCTTAACGGGAAAGGTGAGGTGGGGTGATACATAAAACAAGGGTTTCAAATTAGCTCAGATACCGTTCCATAAACCCAATATGTAATAGACAAGACCTACTCCTTGCTCAGAGAACTGGACTCAACACGCCCTATTCACCGCACAAGAATATATCTGAGTAGTAATAATCTTAAAACCTATGTATTGATATCTCTCTGTTAGTGTGTCAAGTGGGTAAAAAGCGGCATAAACACAGCAGTGAAAAGCAGCTAAACCCCATTATAAAAATAAATTACTTTGAAAAACCCATGAAACAAAGACAGTGAAAGAGAGCGAAATTCTTACACAATGCGTTCAGGGGCTGTGATGCAACCTGGATTGACCATATCTAGACCCACAGCTGGATGAGACCTAAGGGTGGACACTGTTGCGGCTGAGAGGTTTGGTGAGGTTGGGTGAGCAAACGCAGACCCTTTAAAGTAATACTGCGTGGTACCCATCGCATGGGTCCCAAATCTCCAGGTTCAAGGGCATCTTCCTACATCGAAAACATGCATGAGATACCCAGAAGATGGTACACTGTGTGATGGGGAAAGGTTTCTAAAACGCACCTCATTTCTCATCTGCTTGTGCCCGGGTTCGCCATTCCGGCCACTTTACTAGCAATCTCCCTCCTTGGAGCATCAGCACCTTTAACCTCCTGTTCCGTACAGGTTGCAAGTTGTACTGAGGATGAACGGGAAGACGTGGAACCAATGAAAGACTAGCTCTTGGTGTTGGGACAGGCACAGGTCACTCTATTTTCCCATCAGGAAGAAGAATTAACCACAGGCTCAGCCTGCCCCCCGGAACCAGAACAGGGCCTGAAGCCATCCTGCGCTTTTGCGGCCAGCTCCCTAAAAAGCGAGTTGTAAAATGGAGGTTCAGGGCACTGCAATTCACAAACCTGCAGAGTTATAAATGATAACTCTCATCCACAAATATATTGAGGGAAGGCAAAGAAGAGGATTTGAAATCAAGGCAGAATTGCAGGAAACAGATTTCAGGAGGTAGATTCGAATCGCCTTTAAAGCACATGAAAAGCGGCAAAACGTTGACAATGATGCCCTTGGCCAAAAAGGGCGTATGCGTTTTTTCCTGAATATATTCAGGAAAAAACGCATACGCCCTTTTTGGCCAACCAAGCAACCTGGAAAGGCAAATCAGCGCTACAAAGAAGTCTCGCTTCCCATCGGTTAAAAGGGCCATGCTGAAAAAAGTGTCAAAACCAGAAATGCAGGACAGGCCATGGAGAAATGGGAGCCTTGCTACACTGATGGGCGGGATGTAAATTGTCAACAGCCACTCTGGAGAAGTGTACGGTGAGTCCTGAAACGTCTAAAAAGCAAAGCTTAGAGAGCATAGGGCACTTCCACTCATGGGGGTATAAATTGGGAAAATGAAAAATCAGCAAGACACAAGCACCCCAAAGTTTAGGGCTGCTCTGTTGACAAGGACCTCCACTTCATTCCACCTTCAATATCCCAGGAAAGAGAAAAATGGATAAAGAAGTTGTGGTCCTTATGTACAATGGAATATCACTCAGCCATGAAATCAATGTCCTAAGGCTAGTAGCAGCATGATGAGTGGATTTAGGTACGACAATTCTAAGTGAAATAAGTCACACAGAAAAGGACACTTCTCATAAAGTATCACTGATAGAGGGAATGTAAAAACCGTTACACTTGAACTGAATTACAAAACAGAACAGAGTCACACATGCAGAAAACACACTATGGCTGCTTAACGGGAAAGGTGAGGTGGGGTGATACATAAAACAAGGGTTTCAAATTAGTTCAGATACCGTTCCATAAAACCAATATGTAATAGACAAGACCTACTCCTTGCTCAGAGAACTGGACTCAACACGCCCTATTCACCGCACAAGAATATATCTGACTAGTAATAATCTTAAAACCTATGTATTGATATCTCTCTGTTAGTGTGTCAAGTGGGTGTAAAGCGGCATAAACACAGCAGTGAAAAGCAGCTAAACCCCATTATAAAAATAAATTACTTTGAAAAACCCGTGAAACAAAGACAGTGAAAGAGAGCGAAATTCTTACACAATGCGTTCAGGGGCTGTGATGCAACCTGGATTGACCATATCTAGACCCACAGCTGGATGAGACCTAAGGGTGGACACTGTTGCGGCTGAGAGGTTTGGTGAGGTTGGGTGAGCAAACGCAGACCCTTTAAAGTAATACTGCGTGGTACCCATCGCATGGGTCCCAAATCTCCAGGTTCAAGGGCATCTTCCTACATCGAAAACATGCATGAGATACCCAGAAGATGGTACACCGTGTGATGGGGAAAGGTTTCTAAAACGCAACTCATTTCTCATTTGCTTGTGCCCGGGTTCGCCATTCCAGCCACTTTACTAGCAATCTCCCTCCTTGGAGCATCAGCACCTTTAACCTCCTGTTCCGTACAGGTTGCAATTTGTACTGAGGATGAACGGGAAGACGTGGAACCAATGAAAGACTAGCTCTTGGTGTTGGGACAGGCACAGGTCACTCTATTTTCCCATCAGGAAGAAGAATTAACCACAGGCTCAGCCTGCCCCCCGGAACCAGAACAGGGGCTGAAGCCATCCTGCGCTTTTGCGGCCAGCTCCCTAAAAAGCGAGTTGTAAAATGGAGGTTCAGGGCACTGCAATTCACAAACCTGCAGAGTTATAAATGATAACTCTCATCCACAAATATATTGAGGGAAGGCAAAGAAGAGGATTTGAAATCAAGGCAGAATTGCAGGAAACAGATTTCAGGAGGTAGATTCGAATCGCCTTTAAAGCACATGAAAAGCGGCAAAACGTTGACAATGATGCCCTTGGCCAAAAAGGGCGTATGCGTTTTTTCCTGAATATATTCAGGAAAAAACGCATACGCCCTTTTTGGCCAACCAAGCAACCTGGAAAGGCAAATCAGCGCTACAAAGATGTCTCGCTTCCCATTGGTCAAAAGGGCCATGCTGAAAAAAGTGTCAAAACCAGAAATGCAGGACAGGCCATGGAGAAATGGGAGCCTTGCTACACTGATGGGCGGGATGTAAATTGTCAACAGCCACTCTGGAGAAGTGTACGGTGAGTCCTGAAACGTCTAAAAAGCAAAGCTTAGAGAGCATAGGGCACTTCCACTCATGGGGGTATAAATTGGGAAAATTAAAAATCAGCAAGACACAAGCACCCCAAAGTTTAGGGCTGCTCTGTTGACAAGGACCTCCACTTCATTCCACCTTCAATATCCCAGGAAAGAGAAAAATGGATAAAGAAGTTGTGGTCCTTATGTACAATGGAATATCACTCAGCCGTGAAATCAATGTCATAAGGCTAGTACCAGCATGATGAGTGGATTTAGGTACGACGACTCTAAGTGAAATAAGTCACACAGAAAAGGGCACTTCTCATAAGGTATCACTTATAGAGGGAATGTAAAAACTGTTACACTTGAACTGAATTACAAAACAGAACAGAGTCACACATGCAGAAAACACACTATGGCTGCTTAACGGGAAAGGTGAGGTGGGGTGATACATAAAACAAGGGTTTCAAATTAGCTCAGATACCGTTCCATAAACCCAATATGTAATAGACAAGACCTACTCCTTGCTCAGAGAACTGGACTCAACACGCCCTATTCACCGCACAAGAATATATCTGACTAGTAATAATCTTAAAACCTATGTATTGATATCTCTGTGTTAGTGTGTCAAGTGGGTAAAAAGCGGCATAAACACAGCAGTGAAAAGCAGCTAAACCCCATTATAAAAATAAATTACTTTGAAAAACCCATGAAACAAAGACAGTGAAAGAGAGAGAAATTCTTACACAATGCGTTCAGGGGCTGTGATGCAACCTGGATTGACCATATCTAGACCCACAGCTGGATGAGACATAAGGGTGGACACTGTTGCGGCTGAGAAGTTTGGTGAGGTTGGGTGAGCAAACGCAGACCCTTTAAAGTAATACTGCGTGGTACCCATCGCATGGGTCCCAAATCTCCAGGTTCAAGGGCATCTTCCTACATCGAAAACATGCATGAGATACCCAGAAGATGGTACACCGTGTGATGGGGAAAGGTTTCTAAAACGCACCTCATTTCTCATCTGCTTGTGCCCGGGTTCGCCATTCCAGCCACTTTACTAGCAATCTCCCTCCTTGGAGCATCAGCACCTTTAACCTCCTGTTCCGTACAGGTTGCAATTTGTCCTGAGGATGAACGGGAAGACGTGGAACCAACGAGAGACTAGCTCTTGGTGTTGGGACAGGCACAGGTCACTCTATTTTCCCATCAGGAAGAAGAATTAACCACAGGCTCAGCCTGCCCCCCAGAACCAGAACCGGGCCTGAAGCCATCCTGCGCTTTTGCGGCCAGCTCCCTAAAAAGCGAGTTGTAAAATGGAGGTTCAGGGCACTGCAATTCACAAACCTGCAGAGTTATAAATGATAACTCTCATCCACAAATATATTGAGGGAAGGCAAAGAAGAGGATTTGAAATCAAGGCAGAATTGCAGGAAACAGATTTCAGGAGGTAGATTCGAATCGCCTTTAAAGCACATGAAAAGCGGCAAAACGTTGACAATGATGCCCTTGGCCAAAAAGGGCGTATGCGTTTTTTCCTGAATATATTCAGGAAAAAACGCATACGCCCTTTTTGGCCAACCAAGCAACCTGGAAAGGCAAATCAGCGCTACAAAGAAGTCTCGCTTCCCATCGGTTAAAAGGGCCATGCTGAAAAAAGTGTCAAAACCAGAAATGCAGGACAGGCCATGGAGAAATGGGAGCCTTGCTACACTGATGGGCGGGATGTAAATTGTCAACAGCCACTCTGGAGAAGTGTACGGTGAGTCCTGAAACGTCTAAAAAGCAAAGCTTAGAGAGCATAGGGCACTTCCACTCATGGGGGTATAAATTGGGAAAATGAAAAATCAGCAAGACACAAGCACCCCAAAGTTTAGGGCTGCTCTGTTGACAAGGACCTCCACTTCATTCCATCTTCAATATCCCAGGAAAGAGAAAAATGGATAAAGAACTTGTGGTCCTTATGTACAATGGAATATCACTCAGCCATGAAATCAATGTCCTAAGGCTAGTAGCAGCATGATGAGTGGATTTAGGTACGACCATTCTAAGTGAAATAAGTCACACAGAAAAGGACACTTCTCATAAGGTATCACTGATAGAGGGAATGTAAAAACCGTTACACTTGAACTGAATTACAAAACAGAACAGAGTCACACATGCAGAAAACACACTATGGCTGCTTAACGGGAAAGGTGAGGTGGGGTGATACATAAAACAAGGGTTTCAAATTAGCTCAGATACCGTTCCATAAAACCAATATGTAATAGACAAGACCTACTCCTTGCTCAGAGAACTGGACTCAACACGCCCTATTCACCGCACAAGAATATATCTGACTAGTAATAATCTTAAAACCTATGTATTGATATCTCTCTGTTAGTGTGTCAAGTGGGTGTAAAGCGGCATAAACACAGCAGTGAAAAGCAGCTAAACCCCATTATAAAAATAAATTACTTTGAAAAACCCGTGAAACAAAGACAGTGAAAGAGAGCGAAATTCTTACACAATGCGTTCAGGGGCTGTGATGCAACCTGGATTGACCATATCTAGACCCACAGCTGGATGAGACCTAAGGGTGGACACTGTTGCGGCTGAGAGGTTTGGTGAGGTTGGGTGAGCAAACGCAGACCCTTTAAAGTAATACTGCATGGTACCCATCGCATGGGTCCCAAATCTCCAGGTTCAAGGGCATCTTCCTACATCGAAAACATACATGAGATACCCAGAAGATGGTACACCGTGTGATGGGGAAAGGTTTCTAAAACGCAACTCATTTCTCATTTGCTTGTGCCCGGGTTCGCCATTCCAGCCACTTTACTAGCAATCTCCCTCCTTGGAGCATCAGCACCTTTAACCTCCTGTTCCGTACAGGTTGCAATTTTTACTGAGGATGAACGGGAAGACGTGGAACCAATGAAAGACTAGCTCTTGGTGTTGGGACAGGCACAGGTCACTCTATTTTCCCATCAGGAAGAAGAATTAACCACAGGCTCAGCCTGCCCCCCGGAACCAGGACAGGGGCTGAAGCCATCCTGCGCTTTTGCGGCCAGCTCCCTAAAAAGCGAGTGGTAAAATGGAGGTTCAGGGCACTGCAATTCACAAACCTGCAGAGTTATAAATGATAACTCTCATCCACAAATATATTGAGGGAAGGCAAAGAAGAGGATTTGAAATCAAGGCAGAATTGCAGGAAACAGATTTCAGGAGGTAGATTCGAATCGCCTTTAAAGCACATGAAAAGCGGCAAAACGTTGACAATGATGCCCTTGGCCAAAAAGGGCGTATGCGTTTTTTCCTGAATATATTCAGGAAAAAACGCATACGCCCTTTTTGGCCAACCAAGCAACCTGGAAAGGCAAATCAGCGCTACAAAGATGTCTCGCTTCCCATTGGTCAAAAGGGCCATGCTGAAAAAAGTGTCAAAACCAGAAATGCAGGACAGGCCATGGAGAAATGGGAGCCTTGCTACACTGATGGGCGGGATGTAAATTGTCAACAGCCACTCTGGAGAAGTGTACGGTGAGTCCTGAAACGTCTAAAAAGCAAAGCTTAGAGAGCATAGGGCACTTCCACTCATGGGGGTATAAATTGGGAAAATTAAAAATCAGCAAGACACAAGCACCCCAAAGTTTAGGGCTGCTCTGTTGACAAGGACCTCCACTTCATTCCACCTTCAATATCCCAGGAAAGAGAAAAATGGATAAAGAAGTTGTGGTCCTTATGTACAATGGAATATCACTCAGCCGTGAAATCAATGTCATAAGGCTAGTACCAGCATGATGAGTGGATTTAGGTACGACGACTCTAAGTGAAATAAGTCACACAGAAAAGGACACTTCTCATAAGGTATCACTGATAGAGGGAATGTAAAAACCGTTACACTTGAACTGAATTACAAAACAGAACAGAGTCACACATGCAGAAAACACACTATGGCTGCTTAACGGGAAAGGTGAGGTGGGGTGATACATAAAACAAGGGTTTCAAATTAGCTCAGATACCGTTCCATAAACCCAATATGTAATAGACAAGACCTACTCCTTGCTCAGAGAACTGGACTCAACACGCCCTATTCACCGCACAAGAATATATCTGACTAGTAATAATCTTAAAACCTATGTATTGATATCTCTGTGTTAGTGTGTCAAGTGGGTAAAAAGCGGCATAAACACAGCAGTGAAAAGCAGCTAAACCCCATTATAAAAATAAATTACTTTGAAAAACCCATGAAACAAAGACAGTGAAAGAGAGAGAAATTCTTACACAATGCGTTCAGGGGCTGTGATGCAACCTGGATTGACCATATCTAGACCCACAGCTGGATGAGACATAAGGGTGGACACTGTTGCGGCTGAGAGGTTTGGTGAGGTTGGGTGAGCAAACGCAGACCCTTTAAAGTAATACTGCGTGGTACCCATCGCATGGGTCCCAAATCTCCAGGTTCAAGGGCATCTTCCTACATCGAAAACATACATGAGATACCCAGAAGATGGTACACCGTGTGATGGGGAAAGGTTTCTAAAACGCAACTCATTTCTCATTTGCTTGTGCCCGGGTTCGCCATTCCAGCCACTTTACTAGCAATCTCCCTCCTTGGAGCATCAGCACCTTTAACCTCCTGTTCCGTACAGGTTGCAATTTTTACTGAGGATGAACGGGAAGACGTGGAACCAATGAAAGACTAGCTCTTGGTGTTGGGACAGGCACAGGTCACTCTATTTTCCCATCAGGAAGAAGAATTAACCACAGGCTCAGCCTGCCCCCCGGAACCAGGACAGGGGCTGAAGCCATCCTGCGCTTTTGCGGCCAGCTCCCTAAAAAGCGAGTGGTAAAATGGAGGTTCAGGGCACTGCAATTCACAAACCTGCAGAGTTATAAATGATAACTCTCATCCACAAATATATTGAGGGAAGGCAAAGAAGAGGATTTGAAATCAAGGCAGAATTGCAGGAAACAGATTTCAGGAGGTAGATTCGAATCGCCTTTAAAGCACATGAAAAGCGGCAAAACGTTGACAATGATGCCCTTGGCCAAAAAGGGCGTATGCGTTTTTTCCTGAATATATTCAGGAAAAAACGCATACGCCCTTTTTGGCCAACCAAGCAACCTGGAAAGGCAAATCAGCGCTACAAAGATGTCTCGCTTCCCATTGGTCAAAAGGGCCATGCTGAAAAAAGTGTCAAAACCAGAAATGCAGGACAGGCCATGGAGAAATGGGAGCCTTGCTACACTGATGGGCGGGATGTAAATTGTCAACAGCCACTCTGGAGAAGTGTACGGTGAGTCCTGAAACGTCTAAAAAGCAAAGCTTAGAGAGCATAGGGCACTTCCACTCATGGGGGTATAAATTGGGAAAATGAAAAATCAGCAAGACACAAGCACCCCAAAGTTTAGGGCTGCTCTGTTGACAAGGACCTCCACTTCATTCCACCTTCAATATCCCAGGAAAGAGAAAAATGGATAAAGAAGTTGTGGTCCTTATGTACAATGGAATATCACTCAGCCGTGAAATCAATGTCATAAGGCTAGTAGCAGCATGATGAGTGGATTTAGGTACGACGACTCTAAGTGAAATAAGTCACACAGAAAAGGACACTTCTCATAAGGTATCACTGATAGAGGGAATGTAAAAACCGTTACACTTGAACTGAATTACAAAACAGAACAGAGTCACACATGCAGAAAACACACTATGGCTGCTTAACGGGAAAGGTGAGGTGGGGTGATACATAAAACAAGGGTTTCAAATTAGCTCAGATACCGTTCCATAAACCCAATATGTAATAGACAAGACCTACTCCTTGCTCAGAGAACTGGACTCAACACGCCCTATTCACCGCACAAGAATATATCTGACTAGTAATAATCTTAAAACCTATGTATTGATATCTCTGTGTTAGTGTGTCAAGTGGGTAAAAAGCGGCATAAACACAGCAGTGAAAAGCAGCTAAACCCCATTATAAAAATAAATTACTTTGAAAAACCCATGAAACAAAGACAGTGAAAGAGAGAGAAATTCTTACACAATGCGTTCAGGGGCTGTGATGCAACCTGGATTGACCATATCTAGACCCACAGCTGGATGAGACATAAGGGTGGACACTGTTGCGGCTGAGAAGTTTGGTGAGGTTGGGTGAGCAAACGCAGACCCTTTAAAGTAATACTGCGTGGTACCCATCGCATGGGTCCCAAATCTCCAGGTTCAAGGGCATCTTCCTACATCGAAAACATGCATGAGATACCCAGAAGATGGTACACCGTGTGATGGGGAAAGGTTTCTAAAACGCACCTCATTTCTCATCTGCTTGTGCCCGGGTTCGCCATTCCAGCCACTTTACTAGCAATCTCCCTCCTTGGAGCATCAGCACCTTTAACCTCCTGTTCCGTACAGGTTGCAATTTGTCCTGAGGATGAACGGGAAGACGTGGAACCAACGAGAGACTAGCTCTTGGTGTTGGGACAGGCACAGGTCACTCTATTTTCCCATCAGGAAGAAGAATTAACCACAGGCTCAGCCTGCCCCCCAGAACCAGAACCGGGCCTGAAGCCATCCTGCGCTTTTGCGGCCAGCTCCCTAAAAAGCGAGTTGTAAAATGGAGGTTCAGGGCACTGCAATTCACAAACCTGCAGAGTTATAAATGATAACTCTCATCCACAAATATATTGAGGGAAGGCAAAGAAGAGGATTTGAAATCAAGGCAGAATTGCAGGAAACAGATTTCAGGAGGTAGATTCGAATCGCCTTTAAAGCACATGAAATGCGGCAAAACGTTGACAATGATGCCCTTGGCCAAAAAGGGCGTATGCGTTTTTTCCTGAATATATTCAGGAAAAAACGCATACGCCCTTTTTGGCCAACCAAGCAACCTGGAAAGGCAAATCAGCGCTACAAAGAAGTCTCGCTTCCCATCGGTTAAAAGGGCCATGCTGAAAAAAGTGTCAAAACCAGAAATGCAGGACAGGCCATGGAGAAATGGGAGCCTTGCTACACTGATGGGCGGGATGTAAATTGTCAACAGCCACTCTGGAGAAGTGTACGGTGAGTCCTGAAAAGTCTAAAAAGCAAAGCTTAGAGAGCATAGGGCACTTCCACTCATGGGGGTATAAATTGGGAAAATGAAAAATCAGCAAGACACAAGCACCCCAAAGTTTAGGGCTGCTCTGTTGACAAGGACCTCCACTTCATTCCATCTTCAATATCCCAGGAAAGAGAAAAATGGATAAAGAACTTGTGGTCCTTATGTACAATGGAATATCACTCAGCCATGAAATCAATGTCCTAAGGCTAGTAGCAGCATGATGAGTGGATTTAGGTACGACCATTCTAAGTGAAATAAGTCACACAGAAAAGGACACTTCTCATAAGGTATCACTGATAGAGGGAATGTAAAAACCGTTACACTTGAACTGAATTACAAAACAGAACAGAGTCACACATGCAGAAAACACACTATGGCTGCTTAACGGGAAAGGTGAGGTGGGGTGATACATAAAACAAGGGTTTCAAATTAGCTCAGATACCGTTCCATAAAACCAATATGTAATAGACAAGACCTACTCCTTGCTCAGAGAACTGGACTCAACACGCCCTATTCACCGCACAAGAATATATCTGACTAGTAATAATCTTAAAACCTATGTATTGATATCTCTCTGTTAGTGTGTCAAGTGGGTGTAAAGCGGCATAAACACAGCAGTGAAAAGCAGCTAAACCCCATTATAAAAATAAATTACTTTGAAAAACCCGTGAAACAAAGACAGTGAAAGAGAGCGAAATTCTTACACAATGCGTTCAGGGGCTGTGATGCAACCTGGATTGACCATATCTAGACCCACAGCTGGATGAGACCTAAGGGTGGACACTGTTGCGGCTGAGAGGTTTGGTGAGGTTGGGTGAGCAAACGCAGACCCTTTAAAGTAATACTGCATGGTACCCATCGCATGGGTCCCAAATCTCCAGGTTCAAGGGCATCTTCCTACATCGAAAACATACATGAGATACCCAGAAGATGGTACACCGTGTGATGGGGAAAGGTTTCTAAAACGCAACTCATTTCTCATTTGCTTGTGCCCGGGTTCGCCATTCCAGCCACTTTACTAGCAATCTCCCTCCTTGGAGCATCAGCACCTTTAACCTCCTGTTCCGTACAGGTTGCAATTTGTACTGAGGATGAACGGGAAGACGTGGAACCAATGAAAGACTAGCTCTTGGTGTTGGGACAGGCACAGGTCACTCTATTTTCCCATCAGGAAGAAGAATTAACCACAGGCTCAGCCTGCCCCCCGGAACCAGGACAGGGGCTGAAGCCATCCTGCGCTTTTGCGGCCAGCTCCCTAAAAAGCGAGTTGTAAAATGGAGGTTCAGGGCACTGCAATTCACAAACCTGCAGAGTTATAAATGATAACTCTCATCCACAAATATATTGAGGGAAGGCAAAGAAGAGGATTTGAAATCAAGGCAGAATTGCAGGAAACAGATTTCAGGAGGTAGATTCGAATCGCCTTTAAAGCACATGAAAAGCGGCAAAACGTTGACAATGATGCCCTTGGCCAAAAAGGGCGTATGCGTTTTTTCCTGAATATATTCAGGAAAAAACGCATACGCCCTTTTTGGCCAACCAAGCAACCTGGAAAGGCAAATCAGCGCTACAAAGATGTCTCGCTTCCCATTGGTCAAAAGGGCCATGCTGAAAAAAGTGTCAAAACCAGAAATGCAGGACAGGCCATGGAGAAATGGGAGCCTTGCTACACTGATGGGCGGGATGTAAATTGTCAACAGCCACTCTGGAGAAGTGTACGGTGAGTCCTGAAACGTCTAAAAAGCAAAGCTTAGAGAGCATAGGGCACTTCCACTCATGGGGGTATAAATTGGGAAAATGAAAAATCAGCAAGACACAAGCACCCCAAAGTTTAGGGCTGCTCTGTTGACAAGGACCTCCACTTCATTCCACCTTCAATATCCCAGGAAAGAGAAAAATGGATAAAGAAGTTGTGGTCCTTATGTACAATGGAATATCACTCAGCCGTGAAATCAATGTCATAAGGCTAGTAGCAGCATGATGAGTGGATTTAGGTACGACGACTCTAAGTGAAATAAGTCACACAGAAAAGGACACTTCTCATAAGGTATCACTGATAGAGGGAATGTAAAAACCGTTACACTTGAACTGAATTACAAAACAGAACAGAGTCACACATGCAGAAAACACACTATGGCTGCTTAACGGGAAAGGTGAGGTGGGGTGATACATAAAACAAGGGTTTCAAATTAGCTCAGATACCGTTCCATAAACCCAATATGTAATAGACAAGACCTACTCCTTGCTCAGAGAACTGGACTCAACACGCCCTATTCACCGCACAAGAATATATCTGACTAGTAATAATCTTAAAACCTATGTATTGATATCTCTGTGTTAGTGTGTCAAGTGGGTAAAAAGCGGCATAAACACAGCAGTGAAAAGCAGCTAAACCCCATTATAAAAATAAATTACTTTGAAAAACCCATGAAACAAAGACAGTGAAAGAGAGAGAAATTCTTACACAATGCGTTCAGGGGCTGTGATGCAACCTGGATTGACCATATCTAGACCCACAGCTGGATGAGACATAAGGGTGGACACTGTTGCGGCTGAGAGGTTTGGTGAGGTTGGGTGAGCAAACGCAGACCCTTTAAAGTAATACTGCGTGGTACCCATCGCATGGGTCCCAAATCTCCAGGTTCAAGGGCATCTTCCTACATCGAAAACATGCATGAGATACCCAGAAGATGGTACACTGTGTGATGGGGAAAGGTTTCTAAAACGCACCTCATTTCTCATCTGCTTGTGCCCGGGTTCGCCATTCCAGCCACTTTACTAGCAATCTCCCTCCTTGGAGCATCAGCACCTTTAACCTCCTGTTCCGTACAGGTTGCAATTTGTACTGAGGATGAACGGGAAGACGTGGAACCAATGAAAGACTAGCTCTTGGTGTTGGGACAGGCACAGGTCACTCTATTTTCCCATCAGGAAGAAGAATTAACCACAGCCTCAGCCTGCCCCCCGGAACCAGAAGAGGGCCTGAAGCCATCCTGCGCTTTTGCGGCCAGCTCCCTAAAAAGCGAGTTGTAAAATGGAGGTTCAGGGCACTGCAATTCACAAACCTGCAGAGTTATAAATGATAACTCTCATCCACAAATATATTGAGGGAAGGCAAAGAAGAGGATTTGAAATCAAGGCAGAATTGCAGGAAACAGATTTCAGGAGGTAGATTCGAATCGCCTTTAAAGCACATGAAAAGCGGCAAAACGTTGACAATGATGCCCTTGGCCAAAAAGGGCGTATGCGTTTTTTCCTGAATATATTCAGGAAAAAACGCATACGCCCTTTTTGGCCAACCAAGCAACCTGGAAAGGCAAATCAGCGCTACAAAGATGTCTCGCTTCCCATTGGTCAAAAGGGCCATGCTGAAAAAAGTGTCAAAACCAGAAATGCAGGACAGGCCATGGAGAAATGGGAGCCTTGCTACACTGATGGGCGGGATGTAAATTGTCAACAGCCACTCTGGAGAAGTGTACGGTGAGTCCTGAAACGTCTAAAAAGCAAAGCTTAGAGAGCATAGGGCACTTCCACTCATGGGGTTATAAATTGGGAAAATTAAAAATCAGCAAGACACAAGCACCCCAAAGTTTAGGGCTGCTCTGTTGACAAGGACCTCCACTTCATTCCACCTTCAATATCCCAGGAAAGAGAAAAATGGATAAAGAAGTTGTGGTCCTTATGTACAATGGAATATCACTCAGCCGTGAAATCAATGTCATAAGGCTAGTAGCAGCATGTTGAGTGGATTTAGGTACAACGACTCTAAGTGAAATAAGTCACACAGAAAAGGACACTTCTCATAAGGTATCACTGATAGAGGGAATGTAAAAACCGTTACACTTGAACTGAATTACAAAACAGAACAGAGTCACACATGCAGAAAACACACTATGGCTGCTTAACGGGAAAGGTGAGGTGGGGTGATACATAAAACAAGGGTTTCAAATTAGCTCAGATACCGTTCCATAAACCCAATATGTAATAGACAAGACCTACTCCTTGCTCAGAGAACTGGTCTCAACACGCCCTATTCACCGCACAAGAATATATCTGACTAGTAATAATCTTAAAACCTATGTATTGATATCTCTCTGTTAGTGTGTCAAGTGGGTAAAAAGCGGCATAAACACAGCAGTGAAAAGCAGCTAAACCCCATTATAAAAATAAATTACTTTGAAAAACCCATGAAACAAAGACAGTGAAAGAGAGCGAAATTCTTACACAATGCGTTCAGGGGCTGTGATGCAACCTGGATTGACCATATCTAGACCCACAGCTGGATGAGACCTAAGGGTGGACACTGTTGCGGCTGAGAGGTTTGGTGAGGTTGGGTGAGCAAACGCAGACCCTTTAAAGTAATACTGCGTGGTACCCATCGCATGGGTCCCAAATCTCCAGGTTCAAGGGCATCTTCCTACATCGAAAACATGCATGAGATACCCAGAAGATGGTACACTGTGTGATGGGGAAAGGTTTCTAAAACGCACCTCATTTCTCATCTGCTTGTGCCCGGGTTCGCCATTCCAGCCACTTTACTAGCAATCTCCCTCCTTGGAGCATCAGCACCTTTAACCTCCTGTTCCGTACAGGTTGCAAGTTGTACTGAGGATGAACGGGAAGACGTGGAACCAATGAAAGACTAGCTCTTGGTGTTGGGACAGGCACAGGTCACTCTATTTTCCCATCAGGAAGAAGAATTAACCACAGGCTCAGCCTGCTCCCCGGAACCAGAACAGGGCCTGAAGCCATCCTGCGCTTTTGCGGCCAGCTCCCTAAAAAGCGAGTTGTAAAATGGAGGTTCAGGGCACTGCAATTCACAAACCTGCAGAGTTATAAATGATAACTCTCATCCACAAATATATTGAGGGAAGGCAAAGAAGAGGATTTGAAATCAAGGCAGAATTGCAGGAAACAGATTTCAGGAGGTAGATTCGAATCGCCTTTAAAGCACATGAAAAGCGGCAAAACGTTGACAATGATGCCCTTGGCCAGAAAGGGCGTATGCGTTTTTTCCTGAATATATTCAGGAAAAAACGCATACGCCCTTTTTGGCCAACCAAGCAACCTGGAAAGGCAAATCAGCGCTACAAAGAAGTCTCGCTTCCCATCGGTCAAAAGGGCCATGCTGAAAAAAGTGTCAAAACCAGAAATGCAGGACAGGCCATGGAGAAATGGGAGCCTTGCTACACTGATGGGCGGGATGTAAATTGTCAACAGCCACTCTGGAGAAGTGTACGGTGAGTCCTGAAACGTCTAAAAAGCAAAGCTTAGAGAGCATAGGGCACTTCCACTCATGGGGGTATAAATTGGGAAAATGAAAAATCAGCAAGACACAAGCACCCCAAAGTTTAGGGCTGCTCTGTTGACAAGGACCTCCACTTCATTCCACCTTCAATATCCCAAGAAAGAGAAAAATGGATAAAGAAGTTGTGGTCCTTATGTACAATGGAATATCACTCAGCCATGAAATCAATGTCATAAGGCTAGTAGCAGTATGATGAGTGGATTTAGGTACGACGATTCTAAGTGAAATAAGTCACACAGAAAAGGACACTTCTCATAAAGTATCACTGATAGAGGGAATGTAAAAACCGTTACACTTGAACTGAATTACAAAACAGAACAGAGTCACACATGCAGAAAACACACTATGGCTGCTTAACGGGAAAGGTGAGGTGGGGTGATACATAAAACAAGGGTTTCAAATTAGCTCAGATACCGTTCCATAAAACCAATATGTAATAGACAAGACCTACTCCTTGCTCAGAGAACTGGACTCAACACGCCCTATTCACCGCACAAGAATATATCTGACTAGTAATAATCTTAAAACCTATGTATTGATATCTCTCTGTTAGTGTGTCAAGTGGGTGTAAAGCGGCATAAACACAGCAGTGAAAAGCAGCTAAACCCCATTATAAAAATAAATTACTTTGAAAAACCCGTGAAACAAAGACAGTGAAAGAGAGAGAAATTCTTACACAATGCGTTCAGGGGCTGTGATGCAACCTGGATTGACCATATCTAGACCCACAGCTGGATGAGACCTAAGGGTGGACACTGTTGCGGCTGAGAGGTTTGGTGAGGTTGGGTGAGCAAACGCAGACCCTTTAAAGTAATACTGCGTGGTACCCATCGCATGGGTCCCAAATCTCCAGGTTCAAGGGCATCTTCCTACATCGAAAACATGCATGAGATACCCAGAAGATGGTACACCGTGTGATGGGGAAAGGTTTCTAAAACGCACCTCATTTCTCATTTGCTTGTGCCCGGGTTCGCCATTCCAGCCACTTTACTAGCAATCTCCCTCCTTGGAGCATCAGCACCTTTAACCTCCTGTTCCGTACAGGTTGCAATTTGTACTGAGGATGAACGGGAAGACGTGGAACCAATGAAAGACTAGCTCTTGGTGTTGGGACAGGCACAGGTCACTCTATTTTCCCATCAGGAAGAAGAATTAACCACAGGCTCAGCCTGCCCCCCGGAACCAGAACAGGGGCTGAAGCCATCCTGCGCTTTTGCGGCCAGCTCCCTAAAAAGCGAGTTGTAAAATGGAGGTTCAGGGCACTGCAATTCACAAACCTGCAGAGTTATAAATGATAACTCTCATCCACAAATATATTGAGGGAAGGCAAATAAGAGGATTTGAAATCAAGGCAGAATTGCAGGAAACAGATTTCAGGAGGTAGATTCGAATCGCCTTTAAAGCACATGAAAAGCGGCAAAACGTTGACAATGATGCCCTTGGCCAAAAAGGGCGTATGCGTTTTTTCCTGAATATATTCAGGAAAAAACGCATACGCCCTTTTTGGCCAACCAAGCAACCTGGAAAGGCAAATCAGCGCTACAAAGAAGTCTCGCTTCCCATCGGTTAAAAGGGCCATGCTGAAAAAAGTGTCAAAACCAGAAATGCAGGACAGGCCATGGAGAAATGGGAGCCTTGCTACACTGATGGGCGGGATGTAAATTGTCAACAGCCACTCTGGAGAAGTGTACGGTGAGTCCTGAAACGTCTAAAAAGCAAAGCTTAGAGAGCATAGGGCACTTCCACTCATGGGGGTATAAATTGGGAAAATGAAAAATCAGCAAGACACAAGCACCCCAAAGTTTAGGGCTGCTCTGTTGACAAGGACCTCCACTTCATTCCATCTTCAATATCCCAGGAAAGAGAAAAATGGATAAAGAAGTTGTGGTCCTTATGTACAATGGAATATCACTCAGCCGTGAAATCAATGTCATAAGGCTAGTAGCAGCATGATGAGTGGATTTAGGTACGACAACTCTAAGTGAAATAAGTCACACAGCAAAGGACACTTCTCATAAGGTATCACTTATAGAGGGAATGTAAAAACCGTTACACTTGAACTGAATTACAAAACAGAACAGAGTCACACATGCAGAAAACACACTATGGCTGCTTAACGGGAAAGGTGAGGTGGGGTGATACATAAAACAAGGGTTTCAAATTAGCTCAGATACCGTTCCATAAACCCAATATGTAATAGACAAGACCTACTCCTTGCTCAGAGAACTGGACTCAACACGCCCTATTCACCGCACAAGAATATATCTGACTAGTAATAATCTTAAAACCTATGTACTGATATCTCTCTGTTAGTGTGTCAAGTGGGTGTAAAGCGGCATAAACACAGCAGTGAAAAGCAGCTAAACCCCATTATAAAAATAAATTACTTTGAAAAACCCATGAAACAAAGACAGTGAAAGAGAGCGAAATTCTTACACAATGCGTTCAGGGGCTGTGATGCAACCTGGATTGACCATATCTAGACCCACAGCTGGATGAGACCTAAGGGTGGACACTGTTGCGGCTGAGAGGTTTGGTGAGGTTGGGTGAGCAAACGCAGACCCTTTAAAGTAATACTGCATGGTACCCATCGCATGGGTCCCAAATCGCCAGGTTCAAGGGCATCTTCCTACATCGAAAACATGCATGAGAAACCCAGAAGATGGTACACCGTGTGATGTGGAAAGGTTTCTAAAACGCACCTCATTTCTCATCTCCTTGTGCCCGGGTTCGCTATTCCAGCCGCTTTACTAGCAATCTCCCTACTTGGAGCATCAGCACCTTTAACCTCCTGTTCCGTACAGGTTGCAATTTGTCCTGAGGATGAACGGGAAGACGTGGAACCAATGAGAGACTAGCTCTTGGTGTTGGGACAGGCACAGGTTACTCTATTTTCCCATCAGGAAGAAGAATTAACCACAGGCTCAGCCTGCCCCCCGGAACCAGAACAGGGGCTGAAGCCATCCTGCGCTTTTGCGGCCAGCTCCCTAAAAAGCGAGTTGTAAAATGGAGGTTCAGGGCACTGCAATTCACAAACCTGCAGAGTTATAAATGATAACTCTCATCCACAAATATATTGAGGGAAGGCAAATAAGAGGATTTGAAATCAAGGCAGAATTGCAGGAAACAGATTTCAGGAGGTAGATTCGAATCGCCTTTAAAGCACATGAAAAGCGGCAAAACGTTGACAATGATGCCCTTGGCCAAAAAGTGCGTATGCGTTTTTTCCTGAATATATTCAGGAAAAAACGCATACGCCCTTTTTGGCCAACCAAGCAACCTGGAAAGGCAAATCAGCGCTACAAAGAAGTCTCGCTTCCCATCGGTCAAAAGGGCCATGCTGAAAAAAGTGTCAAAACCAGAAATGCAGGACAGGCCATGGAGAAATGGGAGCCTTGCTACACTGATGGGCGGGATGTAAATTGTCAACAGCCACTCTGCAGAAGTGTACGGTGAGTCCTGAAACGTCTAAAAAGCAAAGCTTAGAGAGCATAGGGCACTTCCACTCATGGGGGTATAAATTGGGAAAAGGAAAAATCAGCAAGACACAAGCACCCCAAAGTTTAGGGCTGCTCTGTTGACAAGGACCTCCACTTCATTCCACCTTCAATATCCCAGGAAAGAGAAAAATGGATAAAGAAGTTGTGGTCCTTATGTACAATGGAATATCACTCAGCCATGAAATCAATGTCATAAGGCTAGTAGCAGCATGATGAGTGGATTTAGGTACGACGATTCTAAGTGAAATAAGTCACACAGAAAAGGACACTTCTCATAAGGTATCACTGATAGAGGGAATGTAAAAACCGTTACACTTGAACTGAATTACAAAACAGAACAGAGTCACACATGCAGAAAACACACTATGGCTGCTTAACGGGAAAGGTGAGGTGGGGTGATACATAAAACAAGGGTTTCAAATTAGCTCAGATACCGTTCCATAAAACCAATATGTAATAGACAAGACCTACTCCTTGCTCAGAGAACTGGACTCAACACGCCCTATTCACCACACAAGAATATATCTGACTAGTAATAATCTTAAAACCTATGTATTGATATCTCTGTGTTAGTGTGTCAAGTGGGTGAAAAGCGGCATAAACACAGCAGTGAAAAGCAGCTAAACCCCATTATAAAAATAAATTACTTTGAAAAACCCATGAAACAAAGACAGTGAAAGAGAGCGAAATTCTTACACAATGCGTTCAGGGGCTGTGATGCAACCTGGATTGACCATATCTAGACCCACAGCTGGATGAGACCTAAGGGTGGACACTGTTGCGGCTGAGAGGTTTGGTGAGGTTGGGTGAGCAAACGCAGACCCTTTAAAGTAATACTGCGTGGTACCCATCGCATGGGTCCCAAATCTCCAGGTTCAAGGGCATCTTCCTACATCGAAAACATGCATGAGATACCCAGAAGATGGTACACCGTGTGATGGGGAAAGGTTTCTAAAACGCAACTCATTTCTCATTTGCTTGTGCCCGGGTTCGCCATTCCAGCCACTTTACTAGCAATCTCCCTCCTTGGAGCATCAGCACCTTTAACCTCCTGTTCCGTACAGGTTGCAATTTGTACTGAGGATGAACGGGAAGACGTGGAACCAATGAAAGACTAGCTCTTGGTGTTGGGACAGGCACAGGTCACTCTATTTTCCCATCAGGAAGAAGAATTAACCACAGGCTCAGCCTGCCCCCCGGAACCAGAACAGGGGCTGAAGCCATCCTGCGCTTTTGCGGCCAGCTCCCTAAAAAGCGAGTTGTAAAATGGAGGTTCAGGGCACTGCAATTCACAAACCTGCAGAGTTATAAATGATAACTCTCACCCACAAATATATTGAGGGAAGGCAAAGAAGAGGATTTGAAATCAAGGCAGAATTGCAGGAAACAGATTTCAGGAGGTAGATTCGAATCGCCTTTAAAGCACATGAAAAGCGGCAAAACGTTGACAATGATGCCCTTGGCCAAAAAGGGCGTATGCGTTTTTTCCTGAATATATTCAGGAAAAAACGCATACGCCCTTTTTGGCCAACCAAGCAACCTGGAAAGGCAAATCAGCGCTACAAAGATGTCTCGCTTCCCATTGGTCAAAAGGGCCATGCTGAAAAAAGTGTCAAAACCAGAAATGCAGGAAAGGCCATGGAGAAATGGGAGCCTTGCTACACTGATGGGCGGGATGTAAATTGTCAACAGCCACTCTGGAGAAGTGTACGGTGAGTCCTGAAACGTCTAAAAAGCAAAGCTTAGAGAGCATAGGGCACTTCCACTCAAGGGGGTATAAATTGGGAAAATGAAAAATCAGCAAGACACAAGCACCCCAAAGTTTAGGGCTGCTCTGTTGACAAGGACCTCCACTTCATTCCACCTTCAATATCCCAGGAAAGAGAAAAATGGATAAAGAAGTTGTGGTCATTATGTACAATGGAATATCACTCAGCCGTGAAATCAATGTCATAAGGCTAGTAGCAGCATGATGAGTGGATTTAGGTACGACGACTCTAAGTGAAATAAGTCACACAGCAAAGGACACTTCTCATAAGGTATCACTTATAGAGGGAATGTAAAAACCGTTACACTTGAACTGAATTACAAAACAGAACAGAGTCACACATGCAGAAAACACACTATGGCTGCTTAACGGGAAAGGTGAGGTGGGGTGATACATAAAACAAGGGTTTCAAATTAGCTCAGATACCGTTCCATAAACCCAATATGTAATAGACAAGACCTACTCCTTGCTCAGAGAACTGGACTCAACACGCCCTATTCACCGCACAAGAATATATCTGAGTAGTAATAATCTTAAAACCTATGTATTGATATCTCTCTGTTAGTGTGTCAAGTGGGTAAAAAGCGGCATAAACACAGCAGTGAAAAGCAGCTAAACCCCATTATAAAAATAAATTACTTTGAAAAACCCATGAAACAAAGACAGTGAAAGAGAGCGAAATTCTTACACAATGCGTTCAGGGGCTGTGATGCAACCTGGATTGACCATATCTAGACCCACAGCTGGATGAGACCTAAGGGTGGACACTGTTGCGGCTGAGAGGTTTGGTGAGGTTGGGTGAGCAAACGCAGACCCTTTAAAGTAATACTGCGTGGTACCCATCGCATGGGTCCCAAATCTCCAGGTTCAAGGGCATCTTCCTACATCGAAAACATGCATGAGATACCCAGAAGATGGTACACTGTGTGATGGGGAAAGGTTTCTAAAACGCACCTCATTTCTCATCTGCTTGTGCCCGGGTTCGCCATTCCGGCCACTTTACTAGCAATCTCCCTCCTTGGAGCATCAGCACCTTTAACCTCCTGTTCCGTACAGGTTGCAAGTTGTACTGAGGATGAACGGGAAGACGTGGAACCAATGAAAGACTAGCTCTTGGTGTTGGGACAGGCACAGGTCACTCTATTTTCCCATCAGGAAGAAGAATTAACCACAGGCTCAGCCTGCCCCCCGGAACCAGAACAGGGCCTGAAGCCATCCTGCGCTTTTGCGGCCAGCTCCCTAAAAAGCGAGTTGTAAAATGGAGGTTCAGGGCACTGCAATTCACAAACCTGCAGAGTTATAAATGATAACTCTCATCCACAAATATATTGAGGGAAGGCAAAGAAGAGGATTTGAAATCAAGGCAGAATTGCAGGAAACAGATTTCAGGAGGTAGATTCGAATCGCCTTTAAAGCACATGAAAAGCGGCAAAACGTTGACAATGATGCCCTTGGCCAAAAAGGGCGTATGCGTTTTTTCCTGAATATATTCAGGAAAAAACGCATACGCCCTTTTTGGCCAACCAAGCAACCTGGAAAGGCAAATCAGCGCTACAAAGAAGTCTCGCTTCCCATCGGTTAAAAGGGCCATGCTGAAAAAAGTGTCAAAACCAGAAATGCAGGACAGGCCATGGAGAAATGGGAGCCTTGCTACACTGATGGGCGGGATGTAAATTGTCAACAGCCACTCTGGAGAAGTGTACGGTGAGTCCTGAAACGTCTAAAAAGCAAAGCTTAGAGAGCATAGGGCACTTCCACTCATGGGGGTATAAATTGGGAAAATGAAAAATCAGCAAGACACAAGCACCCCAAAGTTTAGGGCTGCTCTGTTGACAAGGACCTCCACTTCATTCCACCTTCAATATCCCAGGAAAGAGAAAAATGGATAAAGAAGTTGTGGTCCTTATGTACAATGGAATATCACTCAGCCATGAAATCAATGTCCTAAGGCTAGTAGCAGCATGATGAGTGGATTTAGGTACGACAATTCTAAGTGAAATAAGTCACACAGAAAAGGACACTTCTCATAAAGTATCACTGATAGAGGGAATGTAAAAACCGTTACACTTGAACTGAATTACAAAACAGAACAGAGTCACACATGCAGAAAACACACTATGGCTGCTTAACGGGAAAGGTGAGGTGGGGTGATACATAAAACAAGGGTTTCAAATTAGTTCAGATACCGTTCCATAAAACCAATATGTAATAGACAAGACCTACTCCTTGCTCAGAGAACTGGACTCAACACGCCCTATTCACCGCACAAGAATATATCTGACTAGTAATAATCTTAAAACCTATGTATTGATATCTCTCTGTTAGTGTGTCAAGTGGGTGTAAAGCGGCATAAACACAGCAGTGAAAAGCAGCTAAACCCCATTATAAAAATAAATTACTTTGAAAAACCCGTGAAACAAAGACAGTGAAAGAGAGCGAAATTCTTACACAATGCGTTCAGGGGCTGTGATGCAACCTGGATTGACCATATCTAGACCCACAGCTGGATGAGACCTAAGGGTGGACACTGTTGCGGCTGAGAGGTTTGGTGAGGTTGGGTGAGCAAACGCAGACCCTTTAAAGTAATACTGCGTGGTACCCATCGCATGGGTCCCAAATCTCCAGGTTCAAGGGCATCTTCCTACATCGAAAACATGCATGAGATACCCAGAAGATGGTACACCGTGTGATGGGGAAAGGTTTCTAAAACGCAACTCATTTCTCATTTGCTTGTGCCCGGGTTCGCCATTCCAGCCACTTTACTAGCAATCTCCCTCCTTGGAGCATCAGCACCTTTAACCTCCTGTTCCGTACAGGTTGCAATTTGTACTGAGGATGAACGGGAAGACGTGGAACCAATGAAAGACTAGCTCTTGGTGTTGGGACAGGCACAGGTCACTCTATTTTCCCATCAGGAAGAAGAATTAACCACAGGCTCAGCCTGCCCCCCGGAACCAGAACAGGGGCTGAAGCCATCCTGCGCTTTTGCGGCCAGCTCCCTAAAAAGCGAGTTGTAAAATGGAGGTTCAGGGCACTGCAATTCACAAACCTGCAGAGTTATAAATGATAACTCTCATCCACAAATATATTGAGGGAAGGCAAAGAAGAGGATTTGAAATCAAGGCAGAATTGCAGGAAACAGATTTCAGGAGGTAGATTCGAATCGCCTTTAAAGCACATGAAAAGCGGCAAAACGTTGACAATGATGCCCTTGGCCAAAAAGGGCGTATGCGTTTTTTCCTGAATATATTCAGGAAAAAACGCATACGCCCTTTTTGGCCAACCAAGCAACCTGGAAAGGCAAATCAGCGCTACAAAGATGTCTCGCTTCCCATTGGTCAAAAGGGCCATGCTGAAAAAAGTGTCAAAACCAGAAATGCAGGACAGGCCATGGAGAAATGGGAGCCTTGCTACACTGATGGGCGGGATGTAAATTGTCAACAGCCACTCTGGAGAAGTGTACGGTGAGTCCTGAAACGTCTAAAAAGCAAAGCTTAGAGAGCATAGGGCACTTCCACTCATGGGGGTATAAATTGGGAAAATTAAAAATCAGCAAGACACAAGCACCCCAAAGTTTAGGGCTGCTCTGTTGACAAGGACCTCCACTTCATTCCACCTTCAATATCCCAGGAAAGAGAAAAATGGATAAAGAAGTTGTGGTCCTTATGTACAATGGAATATCACTCAGCCGTGAAATCAATGTCATAAGGCTAGTACCAGCATGATGAGTGGATTTAGGTACGACGACTCTAAGTGAAATAAGTCACACAGAAAAGGGCACTTCTCATAAGGTATCACTTATAGAGGGAATGTAAAAACTGTTACACTTGAACTGAATTACAAAACAGAACAGAGTCACACATGCAGAAAACACACTATGGCTGCTTAACGGGAAAGGTGAGGTGGGGTGATACATAAAACAAGGGTTTCAAATTAGCTCAGATACCGTTCCATAAACCCAATATGTAATAGACAAGACCTACTCCTTGCTCAGAGAACTGGACTCAACACGCCCTATTCACCGCACAAGATTATATCTGACTAGTAATAATCTTAAAACCTATGTATTGATATCTCTGTGTTAGTGTGTCAAGTGGGTAAAAAGCGGCATAAACACAGCAGTGAAAAGCAGCTAAACCCCATTATAAAAATAAATTACTTTGAAAAACCCATGAAACAAAGACAGTGAAAGAGAGAGAAATTCTTACACAATGCGTTCAGGGGCTGTGATGCAACCTGGATTGACCATATCTAGACCCACAGCTGGATGAGACATAAGGGTGGACACTGTTGCGGCTGAGAAGTTTGGTGAGGTTGGGTGAGCAAACGCAGACCCTTTAAAGTAATACTGCGTGGTACCCATCGCATGGGTCCCAAATCTCCAGGTTCAAGGGCATCTTCCTACATCGAAAACATGCATGAGATACCCAGAAGATGGTACACCGTGTGATGGGGAAAGGTTTCTAAAACGCACCTCATTTCTCATCTGCTTGTGCCCGGGTTCGCCATTCCAGCCACTTTACTAGCAATCTCCCTCCTTGGAGCATCAGCACCTTTAACCTCCTGTTCCGTACAGGTTGCAATTTGTCCTGAGGATGAACGGGAAGACGTGGAACCAACGAGAGACTAGCTCTTGGTGTTGGGACAGGCACAGGTCACTCTATTTTCCCATCAGGAAGAAGAATTAACCACAGGCTCAGCCTGCCCCCCAGAACCAGAACCGGGCCTGAAGCCATCCTGCGCTTTTGCGGCCAGCTCCCTAAAAAGCGAGTTGTAAAATGGAGGTTCAGGGCACTGCAATTCACAAACCTGCAGAGTTATAAATGATAACTCTCATCCACAAATATATTGAGGGAAGGCAAAGAAGAGGATTTGAAATCAAGGCAGAATTGCAGGAAACAGATTTCAGGAGGTAGATTCGAATCGCCTTTAAAGCACATGAAAAGCGGCAAAACGTTGACAATGATGCCCTTGGCCAAAAAGGGCGTATGCGTTTTTTCCTGAATATATTCAGGAAAAAACGCATACGCCCTTTTTGGCCAACCAAGCAACCTGGAAAGGCAAATCAGCGCTACAAAGAAGTCTCGCTTCCCATCGGTTAAAAGGGCCATGCTGAAAAAAGTGTCAAAACCAGAAATGCAGGACAGGCCATGGAGAAATGGGAGCCTTGCTACACTGATGGGCGGGATGTAAATTGTCAACAGCCACTCTGGAGAAGTGTACGGTGAGTCCTGAAACGTCTAAAAAGCAAAGCTTAGAGAGCATAGGGCACTTCCACTCATGGGGGTATAAATTGGGAAAATGAAAAATCAGCAAGACACAAGCACCCCAAAGTTTAGGGCTGCTCTGTTGACAAGGACCTCCACTTCATTCCACCTTCAATATCCCAGGAAAGAGAAAAATGGATAAAGAAGTTGTGGTCCTTATGTACAATGGAATATCACTCAGCCATGAAATCAATGTCCTAAGGCTAGTAGCAGCATGATGAGTGGATTTAGGTACGACAATTCTAAGTGAAATAAGTCACACAGAAAAGGACACTTCTCATAAAGTATCACTGATAGAGGGAATGTAAAAACCGTTACACTTGAACTGAATTACAAAACAGAACAGAGTCACACATGCAGAAAACACACTATGGCTGCTTAACGGGAAAGGTGAGGTGGGGTGATACATAAAACAAGGGTTTCAAATTAGTTCAGATACCGTTCCATAAAACCAATATGTAATAGACAAGACCTACTCCTTGCTCAGAGAACTGGACTCAACACGCCCTATTCACCGCACAAGAATATATCTGACTAGTAATAATCTTAAAACCTATGTATTGATATCTCTCTGTTAGTGTGTCAAGTGGGTGTAAAGCGGCATAAACACAGCAGTGAAAAGCAGCTAAACCCCATTATAAAAATAAATTACTTTGAAAAACCCGTGAAACAAAGACAGTGAAAGAGAGCGAAATTCTTACACAATGCGTTCAGGGGCTGTGATGCAACCTGGATTGACCATATCTAGACCCACAGCTGGATGAGACCTAAGGGTGGACACTGTTGCGGCTGAGAGGTTTGGTGAGGTTGGGTGAGCAAACGCAGACCCTTTAAAGTAATACTGCGTGGTACCCATCGCATGGGTCCCAAATCTCCAGGTTCAAGGGCATCTTCCTACATCGAAAACATGCATGAGATACCCAGAAGATGGTACACCGTGTGATGGGGAAAGGTTTCTAAAACGCAACTCATTTCTCATTTGCTTGTGCCCGGGTTCGCCATTCCAGCCACTTTACTAGCAATCTCCCTCCTTGGAGCATCAGCACCTTTAACCTCCTGTTCCGTACAGGTTGCAATTTGTACTGAGGATGAACGGGAAGACGTGGAACCAATGAAAGACTAGCTCTTGGTGTTGGGACAGGCACAGGTCACTCTATTTTCCCATCAGGAAGAAGAATTAACCACAGGCTCAGCCTGCCCCCCGGAACCAGAACAGGGGCTGAAGCCATCCTGCGCTTTTGCGGCCAGCTCCCTAAAAAGCGAGTTGTAAAATGGAGGTTCAGGGCACTGCAATTCACAAACCTGCAGAGTTATAAATGATAACTCTCATCCACAAATATATTGAGGGAAGGCAAAGAAGAGGATTTGAAATCAAGGCAGAATTGCAGGAAACAGATTTCAGGAGGTAGATTCGAATCGCCTTTAAAGCACATGAAAAGCGGCAAAACGTTGACAATGATGCCCTTGGCCAAAAAGGGCGTATGCGTTTTTTCCTGAATATATTCAGGAAAAAACGCATACGCCCTTTTTGGCCAACCAAGCAACCTGGAAAGGCAAATCAGCGCTACAAAGATGTCTCGCTTCCCATTGGTCAAAAGGGCCATGCTGAAAAAAGTGTCAAAACCAGAAATGCAGGACAGGCCATGGAGAAATGGGAGCCTTGCTACACTGATGGGCGGGATGTAAATTGTCAACAGCCACTCTGGAGAAGTGTACGGTGAGTCCTGAAACGTCTAAAAAGCAAAGCTTAGAGAGCATAGGGCACTTCCACTCATGGGGGTATAAATTGGGAAAATTAAAAATCAGCAAGACACAAGCACCCCAAAGTTTAGGGCTGCTCTGTTGACAAGGACCTCCACTTCATTCCACCTTCAATATCCCAGGAAAGAGAAAAATGGATAAAGAAGTTGTGGTCCTTATGTACAATGGAATATCACTCAGCCGTGAAATCAATGTCATAAGGCTAGTACCAGCATGATGAGTGGATTTAGGTACGACGACTCTAAGTGAAATAAGTCACACAGAAAAGGGCACTTCTCATAAGGTATCACTTATAGAGGGAATGTAAAAACTGTTACACTTGAACTGAATTACAAAACAGAACAGAGTCACACATGCAGAAAACACACTATGGCTGCTTAACGGGAAAGGTGAGGTGGGGTGATACATAAAACAAGGGTTTCAAATTAGCTCAGATACCGTTCCATAAACCCAATATGTAATAGACAAGACCTACTCCTTGCTCAGAGAACTGGACTCAACACGCCCTATTCACCGCACAAGATTATATCTGACTAGTAATAATCTTAAAACCTATGTATTGATATCTCTGTGTTAGTGTGTCAAGTGGGTAAAAAGCGGCATAAACACAGCAGTGAAAAGCAGCTAAACCCCATTATAAAAATAAATTACTTTGAAAAACCCATGAAACAAAGACAGTGAAAGAGAGAGAAATTCTTACACAATGCGTTCAGGGGCTGTGATGCAACCTGGATTGACCATATCTAGACCCACAGCTGGATGAGACATAAGGGTGGACACTGTTGCGGCTGAGAAGTTTGGTGAGGTTGGGTGAGCAAACGCAGACCCTTTAAAGTAATACTGCGTGGTACCCATCGCATGGGTCCCAAATCTCCAGGTTCAAGGGCATCTTCCTACATCGAAAACATGCATGAGATACCCAGAAGATGGTACACCGTGTGATGGGGAAAGGTTTCTAAAACGCACCTCATTTCTCATCTGCTTGTGCCCGGGTTCGCCATTCCAGCCACTTTACTAGCAATCTCCCTCCTTGGAGCATCAGCACCTTTAACCTCCTGTTCCGTACAGGTTGCAATTTGTCCTGAGGATGAACGGGAAGACGTGGAACCAACGAGAGACTAGCTCTTGGTGTTGGGACAGGCACAGGTCACTCTATTTTCCCATCAGGAAGAAGAATTAACCACAGGCTCAGCCTGCCCCCCAGAACCAGAACCGGGCCTGAAGCCATCCTGCGCTTTTGCGGCCAGCTCCCTAAAAAGCGAGTTGTAAAATGGAGGTTCAGGGCACTGCAATTCACAAACCTGCAGAGTTATAAATGATAACTCTCATCCACAAATATATTGAGGGAAGGCAAAGAAGAGGATTTGAAATCAAGGCAGAATTGCAGGAAACAGATTTCAGGAGGTAGATTCGAATCGCCTTTAAAGCACATGAAAAGCGGCAAAACGTTGACAATGATGCCCTTGGCCAAAAAGGGCGTATGCGTTTTTTCCTGAATATATTCAGGAAAAAACGCATACGCCCTTTTTGGCCAACCAAGCAACCTGGAAAGGCAAATCAGCGCTACAAAGAAGTCTCGCTTCCCATCGGTTAAAAGGGCCATGCTGAAAAAAGTGTCAAAACCAGAAATGCAGGACAGGCCATGGAGAAATGGGAGCCTTGCTACACTGATGGGCGGGATGTAAATTGTCAACAGCCACTCTGGAGAAGTGTACGGTGAGTCCTGAAACGTCTAAAAAGCAAAGCTTAGAGAGCATAGGGCACTTCCACTCATGGGGGTATAAATTGGGAAAATGAAAAATCAGCAAGACACAAGCACCCCAAAGTTTAGGGCTGCTCTGTTGACAAGGACCTCCACTTCATTCCATCTTCAATATCCCAGGAAAGAGAAAAATGGATAAAGAACTTGTGGTCCTTATGTACAATGGAATATCACTCAGCCATGAAATCAATGTCCTAAGGCTAGTAGCAGCATGATGAGTGGATTTAGGTACGACCATTCTAAGTGAAATAAGTCACACAGAAAAGGACACTTCTCATAAGGTATCACTGATAGAGGGAATGTAAAAACCGTTACACTTGAACTGAATTACAAAACAGAACAGAGTCACACATGCAGAAAACACACTATGGCTGCTTAACGGGAAAGGTGAGGTGGGGTGATACATAAAACAAGGGTTTCAAATTAGCTCAGATACCGTTCCATAAAACCAATATGTAATAGACAAGACCTACTCCTTGCTCAGAGAACTGGACTCAACACGCCCTATTCACCGCACAAGAATATATCTGACTAGTAATAATCTTAAAACCTATGTATTGATATCTCTCTGTTAGTGTGTCAAGTGGGTGTAAAGCGGCATAAACACAGCAGTGAAAAGCAGCTAAACCCCATTATAAAAATAAATTACTTTGAAAAACCCGTGAAACAAAGACAGTGAAAGAGAGCGAAATTCTTACACAATGCGTTCAGGGGCTGTGATGCAACCTGGATTGACCATATCTAGACCCACAGCTGGATGAGACCTAAGGGTGGACACTGTTGCGGCTGAGAGGTTTGGTGAGGTTGGGTGAGCAAACGCAGACCCTTTAAAGTAATACTGCATGGTACCCATCGCATGGGTCCCAAATCTCCAGGTTCAAGGGCATCTTCCTACATCGAAAACATACATGAGATACCCAGAAGATGGTACACCGTGTGATGGGGAAAGGTTTCTAAAACGCAACTCATTTCTCATTTGCTTGTGCCCGGGTTCGCCATTCCAGCCACTTTACTAGCAATCTCCCTCCTTGGAGCATCAGCACCTTTAACCTCCTGTTCCGTACAGGTTGCAATTTTTACTGAGGATGAACGGGAAGACGTGGAACCAATGAAAGACTAGCTCTTGGTGTTGGGACAGGCACAGGTCACTCTATTTTCCCATCAGGAAGAAGAATTAACCACAGGCTCAGCCTGCCCCCCGGAACCAGGACAGGGGCTGAAGCCATCCTGCGCTTTTGCGGCCAGCTCCCTAAAAAGCGAGTGGTAAAATGGAGGTTCAGGGCACTGCAATTCACAAACCTGCAGAGTTATAAATGATAACTCTCATCCACAAATATATTGAGGGAAGGCAAAGAAGAGGATTTGAAATCAAGGCAGAATTGCAGGAAACAGATTTCAGGAGGTAGATTCGAATCGCCTTTAAAGCACATGAAAAGCGGCAAAACGTTGACAATGATGCCCTTGGCCAAAAAGGGCGTATGCGTTTTTTCCTGAATATATTCAGGAAAAAACGCATACGCCCTTTTTGGCCAACCAAGCAACCTGGAAAGGCAAATCAGCGCTACAAAGATGTCTCGCTTCCCATTGGTCAAAAGGGCCATGCTGAAAAAAGTGTCAAAACCAGAAATGCAGGACAGGCCATGGAGAAATGGGAGCCTTGCTACACTGATGGGCGGGATGTAAATTGTCAACAGCCACTCTGGAGAAGTGTACGGTGAGTCCTGAAACGTCTAAAAAGCAAAGCTTAGAGAGCATAGGGCACTTCCACTCATGGGGGTATAAATTGGGAAAATGAAAAATCAGCAAGACACAAGCACCCCAAAGTTTAGGGCTGCTCTGTTGACAAGGACCTCCACTTCATTCCACCTTCAATATCCCAGGAAAGAGAAAAATGGATAAAGAAGTTGTGGTCCTTATGTACAATGGAATATCACTCAGCCGTGAAATCAATGTCATAAGGCTAGTACCAGCATGATGAGTGGATTTAGGTACGACGACTCTAAGTGAAATAAGTCACACAGAAAAGGACACTTCTCATAAGGTATCACTGATAGAGGGAATGTAAAAACCGTTACACTTGAACTGAATTACAAAACAGAACAGAGTCACACATGCAGAAAACACACTATGGCTGCTTAACGGGAAAGGTGAGGTGGGGTGATACATAAAACAAGGGTTTCAAATTAGCTCAGATACCGTTCCATAAACCCAATATGTAATAGACAAGACCTACTCCTTGCTCAGAGAACTGGACTCAACACGCCCTATTCACCGCACAAGAATATATCTGACTAGTAATAATCTTAAAACCTATGTATTGATATCTCTGTGTTAGTGTGTCAAGTGGGTAAAAAGCGGCATAAACACAGCAGTGAAAAGCAGCTAAACCCCATTATAAAAATAAATTACTTTGAAAAACCCATGAAACAAAGACAGTGAAAGAGAGAGAAATTCTTACACAATGCGTTCAGGGGCTGTGATGCAACCTGGATTGACCATATCTAGACCCACAGCTGGATGAGACCTAAGGGTGGACACTGTTGCGGCTGAGAGGTTTGGTGAGGTTGGGTGAGCAAACGCAGACCCTTTAAAGTAATACTGCGTGGTACCCATCGCATGGGTCCCAAATCTCCAGGTTCAAGGGCATCTTCCTACATCGAAAACATACATGAGATACCCAGAAGATGGTACACCGTGTGATGGGGAAAGGTTTCTAAAACGCAACTCATTTCTCATTTGCTTGTGCCCGGGTTCGCCATTCCAGCCACTTTACTAGCAATCTCCCTCCTTGGAGCATCAGCACCTTTAACCTCCTGTTCCGTACAGGTTGCAATTTTTACTGAGGATGAACGGGAAGACGTGGAACCAATGAAAGACTAGCTCTTGGTGTTGGGACAGGCACAGGTCACTCTATTTTCCCATCAGGAAGAAGAATTAACCACAGGCTCAGCCTGCCCCCCGGAACCAGGACAGGGGCTGAAGCCATCCTGCGCTTTTGCGGCCAGCTCCCTAAAAAGCGAGTGGTAAAATGGAGGTTCAGGGCACTGCAATTCACAAACCTGCAGAGTTATAAATGATAACTCTCATCCACAAATATATTGAGGGAAGGCAAAGAAGAGGATTTGAAATCAAGGCAGAATTGCAGGAAACAGATTTCAGGAGGTAGATTCGAATCGCCTTTAAAGCACATGAAAAGCGGCAAAACGTTGACAATGATGCCCTTGGCCAAAAAGGGCGTATGCGTTTTTTCCTGAATATATTCAGGAAAAAACGCATACGCCCTTTTTGGCCAACCAAGCAACCTGGAAAGGCAAATCAGCGCTACAAAGATGTCTCGCTTCCCATTGGTCAAAAGGGCCATGCTGAAAAAAGTGTCAAAACCAGAAATGCAGGACAGGCCATGGAGAAATGGGAGCCTTGCTACACTGATGGGCGGGATGTAAATTGTCAACAGCCACTCTGGAGAAGTGTACGGTGAGTCCTGAAACGTCTAAAAAGCAAAGCTTAGAGAGCATAGGGCACTTCCACTCATGGGGGTATAAATTGGGAAAATGAAAAATCAGCAAGACACAAGCACCCCAAAGTTTAGGGCTGCTCTGTTGACAAGGACCTCCACTTCATTCCACCTTCAATATCCCAGGAAAGAGAAAAATGGATAAAGAAGTTGTGGTCCTTATGTACAATGGAATATCACTCAGCCGTGAAATCAATGTCATAAGGCTAGTAGCAGCATGATGAGTGGATTTAGGTACGACGACTCTAAGTGAAATAAGTCACACAGAAAAGGACACTTCTCATAAGGTATCACTGATAGAGGGAATGTAAAAACCGTTACACTTGAACTGAATTACAAAACAGAACAGAGTCACACATGCAGAAAACACACTATGGCTGCTTAACGGGAAAGGTGAGGTGGGGTGATACATAAAACAAGGGTTTCAAATTAGCTCAGATACCGTTCCATAAACCCAATATGTAATAGACAAGACCTACTCCTTGCTCAGAGAACTGGACTCAACACGCCCTATTCACCGCACAAGAATATATCTGACTAGTAATAATCTTAAAACCTATGTATTGATATCTCTGTGTTAGTGTGTCAAGTGGGTAAAAAGCGGCATAAACACAGCAGTGAAAAGCAGCTAAACCCCATTATAAAAATAAATTACTTTGAAAAACCCATGAAACAAAGACAGTGAAAGAGAGAGAAATTCTTACACAATGCGTTCAGGGGCTGTGATGCAACCTGGATTGACCATATCTAGACCCACAGCTGGATGAGACATAAGGGTGGACACTGTTGCGGCTGAGAAGTTTGGTGAGGTTGGGTGAGCAAACGCAGACCCTTTAAAGTAATACTGCGTGGTACCCATCGCATGGGTCCCAAATCTCCAGGTTCAAGGGCATCTTCCTACATCGAAAACATGCATGAGATACCCAGAAGATGGTACACCGTGTGATGGGGAAAGGTTTCTAAAACGCACCTCATTTCTCATCTGCTTGTGCCCGGGTTCGCCATTCCAGCCACTTTACTAGCAATCTCCCTCCTTGGAGCATCAGCACCTTTAACCTCCTGTTCCGTACAGGTTGCAATTTGTCCTGAGGATGAACGGGAAGACGTGGAACCAACGAGAGACTAGCTCTTGGTGTTGGGACAGGCACAGGTCACTCTATTTTCCCATCAGGAAGAAGAATTAACCACAGGCTCAGCCTGCCCCCCAGAACCAGAACCGGGCCTGAAGCCATCCTGCGCTTTTGCGGCCAGCTCCCTAAAAAGCGAGTTGTAAAATGGAGGTTCAGGGCACTGCAATTCACAAACCTGCAGAGTTATAAATGATAACTCTCATCCACAAATATATTGAGGGAAGGCAAAGAAGAGGATTTGAAATCAAGGCAGAATTGCAGGAAACAGATTTCAGGAGGTAGATTCGAATCGCCTTTAAAGCACATGAAATGCGGCAAAACGTTGACAATGATGCCCTTGGCCAAAAAGGGCGTATGCGTTTTTTCCTGAATATATTCAGGAAAAAACGCATACGCCCTTTTTGGCCAACCAAGCAACCTGGAAAGGCAAATCAGCGCTACAAAGAAGTCTCGCTTCCCATCGGTTAAAAGGGCCATGCTGAAAAAAGTGTCAAAACCAGAAATGCAGGACAGGCCATGGAGAAATGGGAGCCTTGCTACACTGATGGGCGGGATGTAAATTGTCAACAGCCACTCTGGAGAAGTGTACGGTGAGTCCTGAAAAGTCTAAAAAGCAAAGCTTAGAGAGCATAGGGCACTTCCACTCATGGGGGTATAAATTGGGAAAATGAAAAATCAGCAAGACACAAGCACCCCAAAGTTTAGGGCTGCTCTGTTGACAAGGACCTCCACTTCATTCCATCTTCAATATCCCAGGAAAGAGAAAAATGGATAAAGAACTTGTGGTCCTTATGTACAATGGAATATCACTCAGCCATGAAATCAATGTCCTAAGGCTAGTAGCAGCATGATGAGTGGATTTAGGTACGACCATTCTAAGTGAAATAAGTCACACAGAAAAGGACACTTCTCATAAGGTATCACTGATAGAGGGAATGTAAAAACCGTTACACTTGAACTGAATTACAAAACAGAACAGAGTCACACATGCAGAAAACACACTATGGCTGCTTAACGGGAAAGGTGAGGTGGGGTGATACATAAAACAAGGGTTTCAAATTAGCTCAGATACCGTTCCATAAAACCAATATGTAATAGACAAGACCTACTCCTTGCTCAGAGAACTGGACTCAACACGCCCTATTCACCGCACAAGAATATATCTGACTAGTAATAATCTTAAAACCTATGTATTGATATCTCTCTGTTAGTGTGTCAAGTGGGTGTAAAGCGGCATAAACACAGCAGTGAAAAGCAGCTAAACCCCATTATAAAAATAAATTACTTTGAAAAACCCGTGAAACAAAGACAGTGAAAGAGAGCGAAATTCTTACACAATGCGTTCAGGGGCTGTGATGCAACCTGGATTGACCATATCTAGACCCACAGCTGGATGAGACCTAAGGGTGGACACTGTTGCGGCTGAGAGGTTTGGTGAGGTTGGGTGAGCAAACGCAGACCCTTTAAAGTAATACTGCATGGTACCCATCGCATGGGTCCCAAATCTCCAGGTTCAAGGGCATCTTCCTACATCGAAAACATACATGAGATACCCAGAAGATGGTACACCGTGTGATGGGGAAAGGTTTCTAAAACGCAACTCATTTCTCATTTGCTTGTGCCCGGGTTCGCCATTCCAGCCACTTTACTAGCAATCTCCCTCCTTGGAGCATCAGCACCTTTAACCTCCTGTTCCGTACAGGTTGCAATTTTTACTGAGGATGAACGGGAAGACGTGGAACCAATGAAAGACTAGCTCTTGGTGTTGGGACAGGCACAGGTCACTCTATTTTCCCATCAGGAAGAAGAATTAACCACAGGCTCAGCCTGCCCCCCGGAACCAGGACAGGGGCTGAAGCCATCCTGCGCTTTTGCGGCCAGCTCCCTAAAAAGCGAGTTGTAAAATGGAGGTTCAGGGCACTGCAATTCACAAACCTGCAGAGTTATAAATGATAACTCTCATCCACAAATATATTGAGGGAAGGCAAAGAAGAGGATTTGAAATCAAGGCAGAATTGCAGGAAACAGATTTCAGGAGGTAGATTCGAATCGCCTTTAAAGCACATGAAAAGCGGCAAAACGTTGACAATGATGCCCTTGGCCAAAAAGGGCGTATGCGTTTTTTCCTGAATATATTCAGGAAAAAACGCATACGCCCTTTTTGGCCAACCAAGCAACCTGGAAAGGCAAATCAGCGCTACAAAGATGTCTCGCTTCCCATTGGTCAAAAGGGCCATGCTGAAAAAAGTGTCAAAACCAGAAATGCAGGACAGGCCATGGAGAAATGGGAGCCTTGCTACACTGATGGGCGGGATGTAAATTGTCAACAGCCACTCTGGAGAAGTGTACGGTGAGTCCTGAAACGTCTAAAAAGCAAAGCTTAGAGAGCATAGGGCACTTCCACTCATGGGGGTATAAATTGGGAAAATGAAAAATCAGCAAGACACAAGCACCCCAAAGTTTAGGGCTGCTCTGTTGACAAGGACCTCCACTTCATTCCACCTTCAATATCCCAGGAAAGAGAAAAATGGATAAAGAAGTTGTGGTCCTTATGTACAATGGAATATCACTCAGCCGTGAAATCAATGTCATAAGGCTAGTACCAGCATGATGAGTGGATTTAGGTACGACGACTCTAAGTGAAATAAGTCACACAGAAAAGGACACTTCTCATAAGGTATCACTGATAGAGGGAATGTAAAAACCGTTACACTTGAACTGAATTACAAAACAGAACAGAGTCACACATGCAGAAAACACACTATGGCTGCTTAACGGGAAAGGTGAGGTGGGGTGATACATAAAACAAGGGTTTCAAATTAGCTCAGATACCGTTCCATAAACCCAATATGTAATAGACAAGACCTACTCCTTGCTCAGAGAACTGGACTCAACACGCCCTATTCACCGCACAAGAATATATCTGACTAGTAATAATCTTAAAACCTATGTATTGATATCTCTGTGTTAGTGTGTCAAGTGGGTAAAAAGCGGCATAAACACAGCAGTGAAAAGCAGCTAAACCCCATTATAAAAATAAATTACTTTGAAAAACCCATGAAACAAAGACAGTGAAAGAGAGAGAAATTCTTACACAATGCGTTCAGGGGCTGTGATGCAACCTGGATTGACCATATCTAGACCCACAGCTGGATGAGACATAAGGGTGGACACTGTTGCGGCTGAGAGGTTTGGTGAGGTTGGGTGAGCAAACGCAGACCCTTTAAAGTAATACTGCGTGGTACCCATCGCATGGGTCCCAAATCTCCAGGTTCAAGGGCATCTTCCTACATCGAAAACATACATGAGATACCCAGAAGATGGTACACCGTGTGATGGGGAAAGGTTTCTAAAACGCAACTCATTTCTCATTTGCTTGTGCCCGGGTTCGCCATTCCAGCCACTTTACTAGCAATCTCCCTCCTTGGAGCATCAGCACCTTTAACCTCCTGTTCCGTACAGGTTGCAATTTTTACTGAGGATGAACGGGAAGACGTGGAACCAATGAAAGACTAGCTCTTGGTGTTGGGACAGGCACAGGTCACTCTATTTTCCCATCAGGAAGAAGAATTAACCACAGGCTCAGCCTGCCCCCCGGAACCAGGACAGGGGCTGAAGCCATCCTGCGCTTTTGCGGCCAGCTCCCTAAAAAGCGAGTGGTAAAATGGAGGTTCAGGGCACTGCAATTCACAAACCTGCAGAGTTATAAATGATAACTCTCATCCACAAATATATTGAGGGAAGGCAAAGAAGAGGATTTGAAATCAAGGCAGAATTGCAGGAAACAGATTTCAGGAGGTAGATTCGAATCGCCTTTAAAGCACATGAAAAGCGGCAAAACGTTGACAATGATGCCCTTGGCCAAAAAGGGCGTATGCGTTTTTTCCTGAATATATTCAGGAAAAAACGCATACGCCCTTTTTGGCCAACCAAGCAACCTGGAAAGGCAAATCAGCGCTACAAAGATGTCTCGCTTCCCATTGGTCAAAAGGGCCATGCTGAAAAAAGTGTCAAAACCAGAAATGCAGGACAGGCCATGGAGAAATGGGAGCCTTGCTACACTGATGGGTGGGATGTAAATTGTCAACAGCCACTCTGGAGAAGTGTACGGTGAGTCCTGAAACGTCTAAAAAGCAAAGCTTAGAGAGCATAGGGCACTTCCACTCATGGGGGTATAAATTGGGAAAATGAAAAATCAGCAAGACACAAGCACCCCAAAGTTTAGGGCTGCTCTGTTGACAAGGACCTCCACTTCATTCCACCTTCAATATCCCAGGAAAGAGAAAAATGGATAAAGAAGTTGTGGTCCTTATGTACAATGGAATATCACTCAGCCGTGAAATCAATGTCATAAGGCTAGTAGCAGCATGATGAGTGGATTTAGGTACGACGACTCTAAGTGAAATAAGTCACACAGAAAAGGACACTTCTCATAAGGTATCACTGATAGAGGGAATGTAAAAACCGTTACACTTGAACTGAATTACAAAACAGAACAGAGTCACACATGCAGAAAACACACTATGGCTGCTTAACGGGAAAGGTGAGGTGGGGTGATACATAAAACAAGGGTTTCAAATTAGCTCAGATACCGTTCCATAAACCCAATATGTAATAGACAAGACCTACTCCTTGCTCAGAGAACTGGACTCAACACGCCCTATTCACCGCACAAGAATATATCTGACTAGTAATAATCTTAAAACCTATGTATTGATATCTCTGTGTTAGTGTGTCAAGTGGGTAAAAAGCGGCATAAACACAGCAGTGAAAAGCAGCTAAACCCCATTATAAAAATAAATTACTTTGAAAAACCCATGAAACAAAGACAGTGAAAGAGAGAGAAATTCTTACACAATGCGTTCAGGGGCTGTGATGCAACCTGGATTGACCATATCTAGACCCACAGCTGGATGAGACATAAGGGTGGACACTGTTGCGGCTGAGAAGTTTGGTGAGGTTGGGTGAGCAAACGCAGACCCTTTAAAGTAATACTGCGTGGTACCCATCGCATGGGTCCCAAATCTCCAGGTTCAAGGGCATCTTCCTACATCGAAAACATGCATGAGATACCCAGAAGATGGTACACCGTGTGATGGGGAAAGGTTTCTAAAACGCACCTCATTTCTCATCTGCTTGTGCCCGGGTTCGCCATTCCAGCCACTTTACTAGCAATCTCCCTCCTTGGAGCATCAGCACCTTTAACCTCCTGTTCCGTACAGGTTGCAATTTGTCCTGAGGATGAACGGGAAGACGTGGAACCAACGAGAGACTAGCTCTTGGTGTTGGGACAGGCACAGGTCACTCTATTTTCCCATCAGGAAGAAGAATTAACCACAGGCTCAGCCTGCCCCCCAGAACCAGAACCGGGCCTGAAGCCATCCTGCGCTTTTGCGGCCAGCTCCCTAAAAAGCGAGTTGTAAAATGGAGGTTCAGGGCACTGCAATTCACAAACCTGCAGAGTTATAAATGATAACTCTCATCCACAAATATATTGAGGGAAGGCAAAGAAGAGGATTTGAAATCAAGGCAGAATTGCAGGAAACAGATTTCAGGAGGTAGATTCGAATCGCCTTTAAAGCACATGAAATGCGGCAAAACGTTGACAATGATGCCCTTGGCCAAAAAGGGCGTATGCGTTTTTTCCTGAATATATTCAGGAAAAAACGCATACGCCCTTTTTGGCCAACCAAGCAACCTGGAAAGGCAAATCAGCGCTACAAAGAAGTCTCGCTTCCCATCGGTTAAAAGGGCCATGCTGAAAAAAGTGTCAAAACCAGAAATGCAGGACAGGCCTTGGAGAAATGGGAGCCTTGCTACACTGATGGGCGGGATGTAAATTGTCAACAGCCACTCTGGAGAAGTGTACGGTGAGTCCTGAAACGTCTAAAAAGCAAAGCTTAGAGAGCATAGGGCACTTCCACTCATGGGGGTATAAATTGGGAAAATGAAAAATCAGCAAGACACAAGCACCCCAAAGTTTAGGGCTGCTCTGTTGACAAGGACCTCCACTTCATTCCATCTTCAATATCCCAGGAAAGAGAAAAATGGATAAAGAACTTGTGGTCCTTATGTACAATGGAATATCACTCAGCCATGAAATCAATGTCCTAAGGCTAGTAGCAGCATGATGAGTGGATTTAGGTACGACCATTCTAAGTGAAATAAGTCACACAGAAAAGGACACTTCTCATAAGGTATCACTGATAGAGGGAATGTAAAAACCGTTACACTTGAACTGAATTACAAAACAGAACAGAGTCACACATGCAGAAAACACACTATGGCTGCTTAACGGGAAAGGTGAGGTGGGGTGATACATAAAACAAGGGTTTCAAATTAGCTCAGATACCGTTCCATAAAACCAATATGTAATAGACAAGACCTACTCCTTGCTCAGAGAACTGGACTCAACACGCCCTATTCACCGCACAAGAATATATCTGACTAGTAATAATCTTAAAACCTATGTATTGATATCTCTCTGTTAGTGTGTCAAGTGGGTGTAAAGCGGCATAAACACAGCAGTGAAAAGCAGCTAAACCCCATTATAAAAATAAATTACTTTGAAAAACCCGTGAAACAAAGACAGTGAAAGAGAGCGAAATTCTTACACAATGCGTTCAGGGGCTGTGATGCAACCTGGATTGACCATATCTAGACCCACAGCTGGATGAGACCTAAGGGTGGACACTGTTGCGGCTGAGAGGTTTGGTGAGGTTGGGTGAGCAAACGCAGACCCTTTAAAGTAATACTGCATGGTACCCATCGCATGGGTCCCAAATCTCCAGGTTCAAGGGCATCTTCCTACATCGAAAACATACATGAGATACCCAGAAGATGGTACACCGTGTGATGGGGAAAGGTTTCTAAAACGCAACTCATTTCTCATTTGCTTGTGCCCGGGTTCGCCATTCCAGCCACTTTACTAGCAATCTCCCTCCTTGGAGCATCAGCACCTTTAACCTCCTGTTCCGTACAGGTTGCAATTTTTACTGAGGATGAACGGGAAGACGTGGAACCAATGAAAGACTAGCTCTTGGTGTTGGGACAGGCACAGGTCACTCTATTTTCCCATCAGGAAGAAGAATTAACCACAGGCTCAGCCTGCCCCCCGGAACCAGGACAGGGGCTGAAGCCATCCTGCGCTTTTGCGGCCAGCTCCCTAAAAAGCGAGTTGTAAAATGGAGGTTCAGGGCACTGCAATTCACAAACCTGCAGAGTTATAAATGATAACTCTCATCCACAAATATATTGAGGGAAGGCAAAGAAGAGGATTTGAAATCAAGGCAGAATTGCAGGAAACAGATTTCAGGAGGTAGATTCGAATCGCCTTTAAAGCACATGAAAAGCGGCAAAACGTTGACAATGATGCCCTTGGCCAAAAAGGGCGTATGCGTTTTTTCCTGAATATATTCAGGAAAAAACGCATACGCCCTTTTTGGCCAACCAAGCAACCTGGAAAGGCAAATCAGCGCTACAAAGATGTCTCGCTTCCCATTGGTCAAAAGGGCCATGCTGAAAAAAGTGTCAAAACCAGAAATGCAGGACAGGCCATGGAGAAATGGGAGCCTTGCTACACTGATGGGCGGGATGTAAATTGTCAACAGCCACTCTGGAGAAGTGTACGGTGAGTCCTGAAACGTCTAAAAAGCAAAGCTTAGAGAGCATAGGGCACTTCCACTCATGGGGGTATAAATTGGGAAAATGAAAAATCAGCAAGACACAAGCACCCCAAAGTTTAGGGCTGCTCTGTTGACAAGGACCTCCACTTCATTCCACCTTCAATATCCCAGGAAAGAGAAAAATGGATAAAGAAGTTGTGGTCCTTATGTACAATGGAATATCACTCAGCCGTGAAATCAATGTCATAAGGCTAGTAGCAGCATGATGAGTGGATTTAGGTACGACGACTCTAAGTGAAATAAGTCACACAGAAAAGGACACTTCTCATAAGGTATCACTGATAGAGGGAATGTAAAAACCGTTACACTTGAACTGAATTACAAAACAGAACAGAGTCACACATGCAGAAAACACACTATGGCTGCTTAACGGGAAAGGTGAGGTGGGGTGATACATAAAACAAGGGTTTCAAATTAGCTCAGATACCGTTCCATAAACCCAATATGTAATAGACAAGACCTACTCCTTGCTCAGAGAACTGGACTCAACACGCCCTATTCACCGCACAAGAATATATCTGACTAGTAATAATCTTAAAACCTATGTATTGATATCTCTGTGTTAGTGTGTCAAGTGGGTAAAAAGCGGCATAAACACAGCAGTGAAAAGCAGCTAAACCCCATTATAAAAATAAATTACTTTGAAAAACCCATGAAACAAAGACAGTGAAAGAGAGAGAAATTCTTACACAATGCGTTCAGGGGCTGTGATGCAACCTGGATTGACCATATCTAGACCCACAGCTGGATGAGACATAAGGGTGGACACTGTTGCGGCTGAGAGGTTTGGTGAGGTTGGGTGAGCAAACGCAGACCCTTTAAAGTAATACTGCGTGGTACCCATCGCATGGGTCCCAAATCTCCAGGTTCAAGGGCATCTTCCTACATCGAAAACATGCATGAGATACCCAGAAGATGGTACACTGTGTGATGGGGAAAGGTTTCTAAAACGCACCTCATTTCTCATCTGCTTGTGCCCGGGTTCGCCATTCCAGCCACTTTACTAGCAATCTCCCTCCTTGGAGCATCAGCACCTTTAACCTCCTGTTCCGTACAGGTTGCAATTTGTACTGAGGATGAACGGGAAGACGTGGAACCAATGAAAGACTAGCTCTTGGTGTTGGGACAGGCACAGGTCACTCTATTTTCCCATCAGGAAGAAGAATTAACCACAGCCTCAGCCTGCCCCCCGGAACCAGAAGAGGGCCTGAAGCCATCCTGCGCTTTTGCGGCCAGCTCCCTAAAAAGCGAGTTGTAAAATGGAGGTTCAGGGCACTGCAATTCACAAACCTGCAGAGTTATAAATGATAACTCTCATCCACAAATATATTGAGGGAAGGCAAAGAAGAGGATTTGAAATCAAGGCAGAATTGCAGGAAACAGATTTCAGGAGGTAGATTCGAATCGCCTTTAAAGCACATGAAAAGCGGCAAAACGTTGACAATGATGCCCTTGGCCAAAAAGGGCGTATGCGTTTTTTCCTGAATATATTCAGGAAAAAACGCATACGCCCTTTTTGGCCAACCAAGCAACCTGGAAAGGCAAATCAGCGCTACAAAGATGTCTCGCTTCCCATTGGTCAAAAGGGCCATGCTGAAAAAAGTGTCAAAACCAGAAATGCAGGACAGGCCATGGAGAAATGGGAGCCTTGCTACACTGATGGGCGGGATGTAAATTGTCAACAGCCACTCTGGAGAAGTGTACGGTGAGTCCTGAAACGTCTAAAAAGCAAAGCTTAGAGAGCATAGGGCACTTCCACTCATGGGGGTATAAATTGGGAAAATGAAAAATCAGCAAGACACAAGCACCCCAAAGTTTAGGGCTGCTCTGTTGACAAGGACCTCCACTTCATTCCACCTTCAATATCCCAGGAAAGAGAAAAATGGATAAAGAAGTTGTGGTCCTTATGTACAATGGAATATCACTCAGCCGTGAAATCAATGTCATAAGGCTAGTACCAGCATGATGAGTGGATTTAGGTACGACGACTCTAAGTGAAATAAGTCACACAGAAAAGGGCACTTCTCATAAGGTATCACTTATAGAGGGAATGTAAAAACCGTTACACTTGAACTGAATTACAAAACAGAACAGAGTCACACATGCAGAAAACACACTATGGCTGCTTAACGGGAAAGGTGAGGTGGGGTGATACATAAAACAAGGGTTTCAAATTAGCTCAGATACCGTTCCATAAACCCAATATGTAATAGACAAGACCTACTCCTTGCTCAGAGAACTGGACTCAACACGCCCTATTCACCGCACAAGAATATATCTGACTAGTAATAATCTTAAAACCTATGTATTGATATCTCTGTGTTAGTGTGTCAAGTGGGTAAAAAGCGGCATAAACACAGCAGTGAAAAGCAGCTAAACCCCATTATAAAAATAAATTACTTTGAAAAACCCATGAAACAAAGACAGTGAAAGAGAGAGAAATTCTTACACAATGCGTTCAGGGGCTGTGATGCAACCTGGATTGACCATATCTAGACCCACAGCTGGATGAGACATAAGGGTGGACACTGTTGCGGCTGAGAGGTTTGGTGAGGTTGGGTGAGCAAACGCAGACCCTTTAAAGTAATACTGCGTGGTACCCATCGCATGGGTCCCAAATCTCCAGGTTCAAGGGCATCTTCCTACATCGAAAACATGCATGAGATACCCAGAAGATGGTACACTGTGTGATGGGGAAAGGTTTCTAAAACGCACCTCATTTCTCATCTGCTTGTGCCCGGGTTCGCCATTCCAGCCACTTTACTAGCAATCTCCCTCCTTGGAGCATCAGCACCTTTAACCTCCTGTTCCGTACAGGTTGCAATTTGTACTGAGGATGAACGGGAAGACGTGGAACCAATGAAAGACTAGCTCTTGGTGTTGGGACAGGCACAGGTCACTCTATTTTCCCATCAGGAAGAAGAATTAACCACAGCCTCAGCCTGCCCCCCGGAACCAGAAGAGGGCCTGAAGCCATCCTGCGCTTTTGCGGCCAGCTCCCTAAAAAGCGAGTTGTAAAATGGAGGTTCAGGGCACTGCAATTCACAAACCTGCAGAGTTATAAATGATAACTCTCATCCACAAATATATTGAGGGAAGGCAAAGAAGAGGATTTGAAATCAAGGCAGAATTGCAGGAAACAGATTTCAGGAGGTAGATTCGAATCGCCTTTAAAGCACATGAAAAGCGGCAAAACGTTGACAATGATGCCCTTGGCCAAAAAGGGCGTATGCGTTTTTTCCTGAATATATTCAGGAAAAAACGCATACGCCCTTTTTGGCCAACCAAGCAACCTGGAAAGGCAAATCAGCGCTACAAAGATGTCTCGCTTCCCATTGGTCAAAAGGGCCATGCTGAAAAAAGTGTCAAAACCAGAAATGCAGGACAGGCCATGGAGAAATGGGAGCCTTGCTACACTGATGGGCGGGATGTAAATTGTCAACAGCCACTCTGGAGAAGTGTACGGTGAGTCCTGAAACGTCTAAAAAGCAAAGCTTAGAGAGCATAGGGCACTTCCACTCATGGGGTTATAAATTGGGAAAATTAAAAATCAGCAAGACACAAGCACCCCAAAGTTTAGGGCTGCTCTGTTGACAAGGACCTCCACTTCATTCCACCTTCAATATCCCAGGAAAGAGAAAAATGGATAAAGAAGTTGTGGTCCTTATGTACAATGGAATATCACTCAGCCGTGAAATCAATGTCATAAGGCTAGTACCAGCATGATGAGTGGATTTAGGTACGACGACTCTAAGTGAAATAAGTCACACAGAAAAGGGCACTTCTCATAAGGTATCACTTATAGAGGGAATGTAAAAACCGTTACACTTGAACTGAATTACAAAACAGAACAGAGTCACACATGCAGAAAACACACTATGGCTGCTTAACGGGAAAGGTGAGGTGGGGTGATACATAAAACAAGGGTTTCAAATTAGCTCAGATACCGTTCCATAAACCCAATATGTAATAGACAAGACCTACTCCTTGCTCAGAGAACTGGACTCAACACGCCCTATTCACCGCACAAGAATATATCTGACTAGTAATAATCTTAAAACCTATGTATTGATATCTCTGTGTTAGTGTGTCAAGTGGGTAAAAAGCGGCATAAACACAGCAGTGAAAAGCAGCTAAACCCCATTATAAAAATAAATTACTTTGAAAAACCCATGAAACAAAGACAGTGAAAGAGAGAGAAATTCTTACACAATGCGTTCAGGGGCTGTGATGCAACCTGGATTGACCATATCTAGACCCACAGCTGGATGAGACATAAGGGTGGACACTGTTGCGGCTGAGAAGTTTGGTGAGGTTGGGTGAGCAAACGCAGACCCTTTAAAGTAATACTGCGTGGTACCCATCGCATGGGTCCCAAATCTCCAGGTTCAAGGGCATCTTCCTACATCGAAAACATGCATGAGATACCCAGAAGATGGTACACCGTGTGATGGGGAAAGGTTTCTAAAACGCACCTCATTTCTCATCTGCTTGTGCCCGGGTTCGCCATTCCAGCCACTTTACTAGCAATCTCCCTCCTTGGAGCATCAGCACCTTTAACCTCCTGTTCCGTACAGGTTGCAATTTGTCCTGAGGATGAACGGGAAGACGTGGAACCAACGAGAGACTAGCTCTTGGTGTTGGGACAGGCACAGGTCACTCTATTTTCCCATCAGGAAGAAGAATTAACCAGAGGATCAGCCTGCCCCCCGGAACCAGAACAGGGCCTGAAGCCATCCTGCGCTTTTGCGGCCAGCTCCCTAAAAAGCGAGTTGTAAAATGGAGGTTCAGGGCACTGCAATTCACAAACCTGCAGAGTTATAAATGATAACTCTCATCCACAAATATATTGAGGGAAGGCAAAGAAGAGGATTTGAAATCAAGGCAGAATTGCAGGAAACAGATTTCAGGAGGTAGATTCGAATCGCCTTTAAAGCACATGAAAAGCGGCAAAACGTTGACAATGATGCCCTTGGCCAAAAAGGGCGTATGCGTTTTTTCCTGAATATATTCAGGAAAAAACGCATACGCCCTTTTTGGCCAACCAAGCAACCTGGAAAGGCAAATCAGCGCTACAAAGATGTCTCGCTTCCCATTGGTCAAAAGGGCCATGCTGAAAAAAGTGTCAAAACCAGAAATGCAGGACAAGCCATGGAGAAATGGGAGCCTTGCTACACTGATGGGCGGGATGTAAATTGTCAACAGCCACTCTGGAGAAGTGTACGGTGAGTCCTGAAACGTCTAAAAAGCAAAGCTTAGAGAGCATAGGGCACTTCCACTCATGGGGGTATAAATTGGGAAAATGAAAAATCAGCAAGACACAAGCACCCCAAAGTTTAGGGCTGCTCTGTTGACAAGGACCTCCACTTCATTCCACCTTCAATATCCCAGGAAAGAGAAAAATGGATAAAGAAGTTGTGGTCCTTATGTACAATGGAATATCACTCAGCCGTGAAATCAATGTCATAAGGCTAGTAGCAGCATGATGAGTGGATTTAGGTACGACGACTCTAAGTGAAATAAGTCACACAGAAAAGGACACTTCTCATAAGGTATCACTGATAGAGGGAATGTAAAAACCGTTACACTTGAACTGAATTACAAAACAGAACAGAGTCACACATGCAGAAAACACACTATGGCTGCTTAACGGGAAAGGTGAGGTGGGGTGATACATAAAACAAGGGTTTCAAATTAGCTCAGATACCGTTCCATAAACCCAATATGTAATAGACAAGACCTACTCCTTGCTCAGAGAACTGGACTCAACACGCCCTATTCACCGCACAAGAATATATCTGACTAGTAATAATCTTAAAACCTATGTATTGATATCTCTGTGTTAGTGTGTCAAGTGGGTAAAAAGCGGCATAAACACAGCAGTGAAAAGCAGCTAAACCCCATTATAAAAATAAATTACTTTGAAAAACCCATGAAACAAAGACAGTGAAAGAGAGAGAAATTCTTACACAATGCGTTCAGGGGCTGTGATGCAACCTGGATTGACCATATCTAGACCCACAGCTGGATGAGACATAAGGGTGGACACTGTTGCGGCTGAGAGGTTTGGTGAGGTTGGGTGAGCAAACGCAGACCCTTTAAAGTAATACTGCGTGGAACCCATCGCATGGGTCCCAAATCTCCAGGTTCAAGGGCATCTTCCTACATCGAAAACATGCATGAGATACCCAGAAGATGGTACACTGTGTGATGGGGAAAGGTTTCTAAAACGCACCTCATTTCTCATCTGCTTGTGCCCGGGTTCGCCATTCCAGCCACTTTACTAGCAATCTCCCTCCTTGGAGCATCAGCACCTTTAACCTCCTGTTCCGTACAGGTTGCAATTTTTACTGAGGATGAACGGGAAGACGTGGAACCAATGAAAGACTAGCTCTTGGTGTTGGGACAGGCACAGGTCACTCTATTTTCCCATCAGGAAGAAGAATTAACCACAGGCTCAGCCTGCCCCCCGGAACCAGAACCGGGCCTGAAGCCATCCTGCGCTTTTGCGGCCAGCTCCCTAAAAAGCGAGTTGTAAAATGGAGGTTCAGGGCACTGCAATTCACAAACCTGCAGAGTTATAAATGATAACTCTCATCCACAAATATATTGAGGGAAGGCAAAGAAGAGGATTTGAAATCAAGGCAGAATTGCAGGAAACAGATTTCAGGAGGTAGATTCGAATCGCCTTTAAAGCACATGAAAAGCGGCAAAACGTTGACAATGATGCCCTTGGCCAAAAAGGGCGTATGCGTTTTTTCCTGAATATATTCAGGAAAAAACGCATACGCCCTTTTTGGCCAACCAAGCAACCTGGAAAGGCAAATCAGCGCTACAAAGAAGTCTCGCTTCCCATCGGTTAAAAGGGCCATGCTGAAAAAAGTGTCAAAACCAGAAATGCAGGACAGGCCATGCAGAAATGGGAGCCTTGCTACACTGATGGGCGGGATGTAAATTGTCAACAGCCACTCTGGAGAAGTGTACGGTGAGTCCTGAAACGTCTAAAAAGCAAAGCTTAGAGAGCATAGGGCACTTCCACTCATGGGGGTATAAATTGGGAAAATGAAAAATCAGCAAGACACAAGCACCCCAAAGTTTAGGGCTGCTCTGTTGACAAGGACCTCCACTTCATTCCATCTTCAATATCCCAGGAAAGAGAAAAATGGATAAAGAACTTGTGGTCCTTATGTACAATGGAATATCACTCAGCCATGAAATCAATGTCCTAAGGCTAGTAGCAGCATGATGAGTGGATTTAGGTACCACGATTCTAAGTGAAATAAGTCACACAGAAAAGGACACTTCTCATAAGGTATCACTGATAGAGGGAATGTAAAAACCGTTACACTTGAACTGAATTACAAAACAGAACAGAGTCACACATGCAGAAAACACACTATGTCTGCTTAACGGGAAAGGTGAGGTGGGGTGATACATAAAACAAGGGTTTCAAATTAGCTCAGATACCGTTCCATAAAACCAATATGTAATAGACAAGACCTACTCCTTGCTCAGAGAACTGGACTCAACACGCCCTATTCACCGCACAAGAATATATCTGACTAGTAATAATCTTAAAACCTATGTATTGATATCTCTCTGTTAGTGTGTCAAGTGGGTGTAAAGCGGCATAAACACAGCAGTGAAAAGCAGCTAAACCCCATTATAAAAATAAATTACTTTGAAAAACCCGTGAAACAAAGACAGTGAAAGAGAGCGAAATTCTTACACAATGCGTTCAGGGGCTGTGATGCAACCTGGATTGACCATATCTAGACCCACAGCTGGATGAGACCTAAGGGTGGACACTGTTGCGGCTGAGAGGTTTGGTGAGGTTGGGTGAGCAAACGCAGACCCTTTAAAGTAATACTGCATGGTACCCATCGCATGGGTCCCAAATCTCCAGGTTCAAGGGCATCTTCCTACATCGAAAACATACATGAGATACCCAGAAGATGGTACACCGTGTGATGGGGAAAGGTTTCTAAAACGCAACTCATTTCTCATTTGCTTGTGCCCGGGTTCGCCATTCCAGCCACTTTACTAGCAATCTCCCTCCTTGGAGCATCAGCACCTTTAACCTCCTGTTCCGTACAGGTTGCAATTTTTACTGAGGATGAACGGGAAGACGTGGAACCAATGAAAGACTAGCTCTTGGTGTTGGGACAGGCACAGGTCACTCTATTTTCCCATCAGGAAGAAGAATTAACCACAGGCTCAGCCTGCCCCCCGGAACCAGGACAGGGGCTGAAGCCATCCTGCGCTTTTGCGGCCAGCTCCCTAAAAAGCGAGTTGTAAAATGGAGGTTCAGGGCACTGCAATTCACAAACCTGCAGAGTTATAAATGATAACTCTCATCCACAAATATATTGAGGGAAGGCAAAGAAGAGGATTTGAAATCAAGGCAGAATTGCAGGAAACAGATTTCAGGAGGTAGATTCGAATCGCCTTTAAAGCACATGAAAAGCGGCAAAACGTTGACAATGATGCCCTTGGCCAAAAAGGGCGTATGCGTTTTTTCCTGAATATATTCAGGAAAAAACGCATACGCCCTTTTTGGCCAACCAAGCAACCTGGAAAGGCAAATCAGCGCTACAAAGATGTCTCGCTTCCCATTGGTCAAAAGGGCCATGCTGAAAAAAGTGTCAAAACCAGAAATGCAGGACAGGCCATGGAGAAATGGGAGCCTTGCTACACTGATGGGCGGGATGTAAATTGTCAACAGCCACTCTGGAGAAGTGTACGGTGAGTCCTGAAACGTCTAAAAAGCAAAGCTTAGAGAGCATAGGGCACTTCCACTCATGGGGGTATAAATTGGGAAAATGAAAAATCAGCAAGACACAAGCACCCCAAAGTTTAGGGCTGCTCTGTTGACAAGGACCTCCACTTCATTCCACCTTCAATATCCCAGGAAAGAGAAAAATGGATAAAGAAGTTGTGGTCCTTATGTACAATGGAATATCACTCAGCCGTGAAATCAATGTCATAAGGCTAGTAGCAGCATGATGAGTGGATTTAGGTACGACGACTCTAAGTGAAATAAGTCACACAGAAAAGGACACTTCTCATAAGGTATCACTGATAGAGGGAATGTAAAAACCGTTACACTTGAACTGAATTACAAAACAGAACAGAGTCACACATGCAGAAAACACACTATGGCTGCTTAACGGGAAAGGTGAGGTGGGGTGATACATAAAACAAGGGTTTCAAATTAGCTCAGATACCGTTCCATAAACCCAATATGTAATAGACAAGACCTACTCCTTGCTCAGAGAACTGGACTCAACACGCCCTATTCACCGCACAAGAATATATCTGACTAGTAATAATCTTAAAACCTATGTATTGATATCTCTGTGTTAGTGTGTCAAGTGGGTAAAAAGCGGCATAAACACAGCAGTGAAAAGCAGCTAAACCCCATTATAAAAATAAATTACTTTGAAAAACCCATGAAACAAAGACAGTGAAAGAGAGAGAAATTCTTACACAATGCGTTCAGGGGCTGTGATGCAACCTGGATTGACCATATCTAGACCCACAGCTGGATGAGACATAAGGGTGGACACTGTTGCGGCTGAGAGGTTTGGTGAGGTTGGGTGAGCAAACGCAGACCCTTTAAAGTAATACTGCGTGGTACCCATCGCATGGGTCCCAAATCTCCAGGTTCAAGGGCATCTTCCTACATCGAAAACATGCATGAGATACCCAGAAGATGGTACACTGTGTGATGGGGAAAGGTTTCTAAAACGCACCTCATTTCTCATCTGCTTGTGCCCGGGTTCGCCATTCCAGCCACTTTACTAGCAATCTCCCTCCTTGGAGCATCAGCACCTTTAACCTCCTGTTCCGTACAGGTTGCAATTTGTACTGAGGATGAACGGGAAGACGTGGAACCAATGAAAGACTAGCTCTTGGTGTTGGGACAGGCACAGGTCACTCTATTTTCCCATCAGGAAGAAGAATTAACCACAGCCTCAGCCTGCCCCCCGGAACCAGAAGAGGGCCTGAAGCCATCCTGCGCTTTTGCGGCCAGCTCCCTAAAAAGCGAGTTGTAAAATGGAGGTTCAGGGCACTGCAATTCACAAACCTGCAGAGTTATAAATGATAACTCTCATCCACAAATATATTGAGGGAAGGCAAAGAAGAGGATTTGAAATCAAGGCAGAATTGCAGGAAACAGATTTCAGGAGGTAGATTCGAATCGCCTTTAAAGCACATGAAAAGCGGCAAAACGTTGACAATGATGCCCTTGGCCAAAAAGGGCGTATGCGTTTTTTCCTGAATATATTCAGGAAAAAACGCATACGCCCTTTTTGGCCAACCAAGCAACCTGGAAAGGCAAATCAGCGCTACAAAGATGTCTCGCTTCCCATTGGTCAAAAGGGCCATGCTGAAAAAAGTGTCAAAACCAGAAATGCAGGACAGGCCATGGAGAAATGGGAGCCTTGCTACACTGATGGGCGGGATGTAAATTGTCAACAGCCACTCTGGAGAAGTGTACGGTGAGTCCTGAAACGTCTAAAAAGCAAAGCTTAGAGAGCATAGGGCACTTCCACTCATGGGGTTATAAATTGGGAAAATTAAAAATCAGCAAGACACAAGCACCCCAAAGTTTAGGGCTGCTCTGTTGACAAGGACCTCCACTTCATTCCACCTTCAATATCCCAGGAAAGAGAAAAATGGATAAAGAAGTTGTGGTCCTTATGTACAATGGAATATCACTCAGCCGTGAAATCAATGTCATAAGGCTAGTACCAGCATGATGAGTGGATTTAGGTACGACGACTCTAAGTGAAATAAGTCACACAGAAAAGGGCACTTCTCATAAGGTATCACTTATAGAGGGAATGTAAAAACCGTTACACTTGAACTGAATTACAAAACAGAACAGAGTCACACATGCAGAAAACACACTATGGCTGCTTAACGGGAAAGGTGAGGTGGGGTGATACATAAAACAAGGGTTTCAAATTAGCTCAGATACCGTTCCATAAACCCAATATGTAATAGACAAGACCTACTCCTTGCTCAGAGAACTGGACTCAACACGCCCTATTCACCGCACAAGAATATATCTGACTAGTAATAATCTTAAAACCTATGTATTGATATCTCTGTGTTAGTGTGTCAAGTGGGTAAAAAGCGGCATAAACACAGCAGTGAAAAGCAGCTAAACCCCATTATAAAAATAAATTACTTTGAAAAACCCATGAAACAAAGACAGTGAAAGAGAGAGAAATTCTTACACAATGCGTTCAGGGGCTGTGATGCAACCTGGATTGACCATATCTAGACCCACAGCTGGATGAGACATAAGGGTGGACACTGTTGCGGCTGAGAGGTTTGGTGAGGTTGGGTGAGCAAACGCAGACCCTTTAAAGTAATACTGCGTGGTACCCATCGCATGGGTCCCAAATCTCCAGGTTCAAGGGCATCTTCCTACATCGAAAACATGCATGAGATACCCAGAAGATGGTACACTGTGTGATGGGGAAAGGTTTCTAAAACGCACCTCATTTCTCATCTGCTTGTGCCCGGGTTCGCCATTCCAGCCACTTTACTAGCAATCTCCCTCCTTGGAGCATCAGCACCTTTAACCTCCTGTTCCGTACAGGTTGCAATTTGTACTGAGGATGAACGGGAAGACGTGGAACCAATGAAAGACTAGCTCTTGGTGTTGGGACAGGCACAGGTCACTCTATTTTCCCATCAGGAAGAAGAATTAACCACAGCCTCAGCCTGCCCCCCGGAACCAGAAGAGGGCCTGAAGCCATCCTGCGCTTTTGCGGCCAGCTCCCTAAAAAGCGAGTTGTAAAATGGAGGTTCAGGGCACTGCAATTCACAAACCTGCAGAGTTATAAATGATAACTCTCATCCACAAATATATTGAGGGAAGGCAAAGAAGAGGATTTGAAATCAAGGCAGAATTGCAGGAAACAGATTTCAGGAGGTAGATTCGAATCGCCTTTAAAGCACATGAAAAGCGGCAAAACGTTGACAATGATGCCCTTGGCCAAAAAGGGCGTATGCGTTTTTTCCTGAATATATTCAGGAAAAAACGCATACGCCCTTTTTGGCCAACCAAGCAACCTGGAAAGGCAAATCAGCGCTACAAAGATGTCTCGCTTCCCATTGGTCAAAAGGGCCATGCTGAAAAAAGTGTCAAAACCAGAAATGCAGGACAGGCCATGGAGAAATGGGAGCCTTGCTACACTGATGGGCGGGATGTAAATTGTCAACAGCCACTCTGGAGAAGTGTACGGTGAGTCCTGAAACGTCTAAAAAGCAAAGCTTAGAGAGCATAGGGCACTTCCACTCATGGGGTTATAAATTGGGAAAATTAAAAATCAGCAAGACACAAGCACCCCAAAGTTTAGGGCTGCTCTGTTGACAAGGACCTCCACTTCATTCCACCTTCAATATCCCAGGAAAGAGAAAAATGGATAAAGAAGTTGTGGTCCTTATGTACAATGGAATATCACTCAGCCGTGAAATCAATGTCATAAGGCTAGTACCAGCATGATGAGTGGATTTAGGTACGACGACTCTAAGTGAAATAAGTCACACAGAAAAGGGCACTTCTCATAAGGTATCACTTATAGAGGGAATGTAAAAACCGTTACACTTGAACTGAATTACAAAACAGAACAGAGTCACACATGCAGAAAACACACTATGGCTGCTTAACGGGAAAGGTGAGGTGGGGTGATACATAAAACAAGGGTTTCAAATTAGCTCAGATACCGTTCCATAAACCCAATATGTAATAGACAAGACCTACTCCTTGCTCAGAGAACTGGACTCAACACGCCCTATTCACCGCACAAGAATATATCTGACTAGTAATAATCTTAAAACCTATGTATTGATATCTCTGTGTTAGTGTGTCAAGTGGGTAAAAAGCGGCATAAACACAGCAGTGAAAAGCAGCTAAACCCCATTATAAAAATAAATTACTTTGAAAAACCCATGAAACAAAGACAGTGAAAGAGAGAGAAATTCTTACACAATGCGTTCAGGGGCTGTGATGCAACCTGGATTGACCATATCTAGACCCACAGCTGGATGAGACATAAGGGTGGACACTGTTGCGGCTGAGAAGTTTGGTGAGGTTGGGTGAGCAAACGCAGACCCTTTAAAGTAATACTGCGTGGTACCCATCGCATGGGTCCCAAATCTCCAGGTTCAAGGGCATCTTCCTACATCGAAAACATGCATGAGATACCCAGAAGATGGTACACCGTGTGATGGGGAAAGGTTTCTAAAACGCACCTCATTTCTCATCTGCTTGTGCCCGGGTTCGCCATTCCAGCCACTTTACTAGCAATCTCCCTCCTTGGAGCATCAGCACCTTTAACCTCCTGTTCCGTACAGGTTGCAATTTGTCCTGAGGATGAACGGGAAGACGTGGAACCAACGAGAGACTAGCTCTTGGTGTTGGGACAGGCACAGGTCACTCTATTTTCCCATCAGGAAGAAGAATTAACCAGAGGATCAGCCTGCCCCCCGGAACCAGAACAGGGCCTGAAGCCATCCTGCGCTTTTGCGGCCAGCTCCCTAAAAAGCGAGTTGTAAAATGGTGGTTCAGGGCACTGCAATTCACAAACCTGCAGAGTTATAAATGATAACTCTCATCCACAAATATATTGAGGGAAGGCAAAGAAGAGGATTTGAAATCAAGGCAGAATTGCAGGAAACAGATTTCAGGAGGTAGATTCGAATCGCCTTTAAAGCACATGAAAAGCGGCAAAACGTTGACAATGATGCCCTTGGCCAAAAAGGGCGTATGCGTTTTTTCCTGAATATATTCAGGAAAAAACGCATACGCCCTTTTTGGCCAACCAAGCAACCTGGAAAGGCAAATCAGCGCTACAAAGATGTCTCGCTTCCCATTGGTCAAAAGGGCCATGCTGAAAAAAGTGTCAAAACCAGAAATGCAGGACAAGCCATGGAGAAATGGGAGCCTTGCTACACTGATGGGCGGGATGTAAATTGTCAACAGCCACTCTGGAGAAGTGTACGGTGAGTCCTGAAACGTCTAAAAAGCAAAGCTTAGAGAGCATAGGGCACTTCCACTCATGGGGGTATAAATTGGGAAAATGAAAAATCAGCAAGACACAAGCACCCCAAAGTTTAGGGCTGCTCTGTTGACAAGGACCTCCACTTCATTCCACCTTCAATATCCCAGGAAAGAGAAAAATGGATAAAGAAGTTGTGGTCCTTATGTACAATGGAATATCACTCAGCCGTGAAATCAATGTCATAAGGCTAGTAGCAGCATGATGAGTGGATTTAGGTACGACGACTCTAAGTGAAATAAGTCACACAGAAAAGGACACTTCTCATAAGGTATCACTGATAGAGGGAATGTAAAAACCGTTACACTTGAACTGAATTACAAAACAGAACAGAGTCACACATGCAGAAAACACACTATGGCTGCTTAACGGGAAAGGTGAGGTGGGGTGATACATAAAACAAGGGTTTCAAATTAGCTCAGATACCGTTCCATAAACCCAATATGTAATAGACAAGACCTACTCCTTGCTCAGAGAACTGGACTCAACACGCCCTATTCACCGCACAAGAATATATCTGACTAGTAATAATCTTAAAACCTATGTATTGATATCTCTGTGTTAGTGTGTCAAGTGGGTAAAAAGCGGCATAAACACAGCAGTGAAAAGCAGCTAAACCCCATTATAAAAATAAATTACTTTGAAAAACCCATGAAACAAAGACAGTGAAAGAGAGAGAAATTCTTACACAATGCGTTCAGGGGCTGTGATGCAACCTGGATTGACCATATCTAGACCCACAGCTGGATGAGACATAAGGGTGGACACTGTTGCGGCTGAGAGGTTTGGTGAGGTTGGGTGAGCAAACGCAGACCCTTTAAAGTAATACTGCGTGGAACCCATCGCATGGGTCCCAAATCTCCAGGTTCAAGGGCATCTTCCTACATCGAAAACATGCATGAGATACCCAGAAGATGGTACACTGTGTGATGGGGAAAGGTTTCTAAAACGCACCTCATTTCTCATCTGCTTGTGCCCGGGTTCGCCATTCCAGCCACTTTACTAGCAATCTCCCTCCTTGGAGCATCAGCACCTTTAACCTCCTGTTCCGTACAGGTTGCAATTTTTACTGAGGATGAACGGGAAGACGTGGAACCAATGAAAGACTAGCTCTTGGTGTTGGGACAGGCACAGGTCACTCTATTTTCCCATCAGGAAGAAGAATTAACCACAGCCTCAGCCTGCCCCCCGGAACCAGAACAGGGCCTGAAGCCATCCTGCGCTTTTGCGGCCAGCTCCCTAAAAAGCGAGTTGTAAAATGGAGGTTCAGGGCACTGCAATTCACAAACCTGCAGAGTTATAAATGATAACTCTCATCCACAAATATATTGAGGGAAGGCAAAGAAGAGGATTTGAAATCAAGGCAGAATTGCAGGAAACAGATTTCAGGAGGTAGATTCGAATCGCCTTTAAAGCACATGAAAAGCGGCAAAACGTTGACAATGATGCCCTTTGCCAAAAAGGGCATATGCGTTTTTTCCTGAATATATTCAGGAAAAAACGCATACGCCCTTTTTGGCCAACCAAGCAACCTGGAAAGGCAAATCAGCGCTACAAAGATGTCTCGCTTCCCATTGGTCAAAAGGGCCATGCTGAAAAAAGTGTCAAAACCAGAAATGCAGGACAGGCCATGGAGAAATGGGAGCCTTGCTACACTGATGGGCGGGATGTAAATTGTCAACAGCCACTCTGGAGAAGTGTACGGTGAGTCCTGAAACGTCTAAAAAGCAAAGCTTAGAGAGCATAGGGCACTTCCACTCATGGGGTTATAAATTGGGAAAATTAAAAATCAGCAAGACACAAGCACCCCAAAGTTTAGGGCTGCTCTGTTGACAAGGACCTCCACTTCATTCCACCTTCAATATCCCAGGAAAGAGAAAAATGGATAAAGAAGTTGTGGTCCTTATGTACAATGGAATATCACTCAGCCGTGAAATCAATGTCATAAGGCTAGTACCAGCATGATGAGTGGATTTAGGTACGACGACTCTAAGTGAAATAAGTCACACAGAAAAGGGCACTTCTCATAAGGTATCACTTATAGAGGGAATGTAAAAACCGTTACACTTGAACTGAATTACAAAACAGAACAGAGTCACACATGCAGAAAACACACTATGGCTGCTTAACGGGAAAGGTGAGGTGGGGTGATACATAAAACAAGGGTTTCAAATTAGCTCAGATACCGTTCCATAAACCCAATATGTAATAGACAAGACCTACTCCTTGCTCAGAGAACTGGACTCAACACGCCCTATTCACCGCACAAGAATATATCTGACTAGTAATAATCTTAAAACCTATGTATTGATATCTCTGTGTTAGTGTGTCAAGTGGGTAAAAAGCGGCATAAACACAGCAGTGAAAAGCAGCTAAACCCCATTATAAAAATAAATTACTTTGAAAAACCCATGAAACAAAGACAGTGAAAGAGAGAGAAATTCTTACACAATGCGTTCAGGGGCTGTGATGCAACCTGGATTGACCATATCTAGACCCACAGCTGGATGAGACATAAGGGTGGACACTGTTGCGGCTGAGAAGTTTGGTGAGGTTGGGTGAGCAAACGCAGACCCTTTAAAGTAATACTGCGTGGTACCCATCGCATGGGTCCCAAATCTCCAGGTTCAAGGGCATCTTCCTACATCGAAAACATGCATGAGATACCCAGAAGATGGTACACCGTGTGATGGGGAAAGGTTTCTAAAACGCACCTCATTTCTCATCTGCTTGTGCCCGGGTTCGCCATTCCAGCCACTTTACTAGCAATCTCCCTCCTTGGAGCATCAGCACCTTTAACCTCCTGTTCCGTACAGGTTGCAATTTGTCCTGAGGATGAACGGGAAGACGTGGAACCAACGAGAGACTAGCTCTTGGTGTTGGGACAGGCACAGGTCACTCTATTTTCCCATCAGGAAGAAGAATTAACCACAGGATCAGCCTGCCCCCCGGAACCAGAACCGGGCCTGAAGCCATCCTGCGCTTTTGCGGCCAGCTCCCTAAAAAGCGAGTTGTAAAATGGAGGTTCAGGGCACTGCAATTCACAAACCTGCAGAGTTATAAATGATAACTCTCATCCACAAATATATTGAGGGAAGGCAAAGAAGAGGATTTGAAATCAAGGCAGAATTGCAGGAAACAGATTTCAGGAGGTAGATTCGAATCGCCTTTAAAGCACATGAAAAGCGGCAAAACGTTGACAATGATGCCCTTGGCCAAAAAGGGCGTATGCGTTTTTTCCTGAATATATTCAGGAAAAAACGCATACGCCCTTTTTGGCCAACCAAGCAACCTGGAAAGGCAAATCAGCGCTACAAAGAAGTCTCGCTTCCCATCGGTTAAAAGGGCCATGCTGAAAAAAGTGTCAAAACCAGAAATGCAGGACAGGCCATGCAGAAATGGGAGCCTTGCTACACTGATGGGCGGGATGTAAATTGTCAACAGCCACTCTGGAGAAGTGTACGGTGAGTCCTGAAACGTCTAAAAAGCAAAGCTTAGAGAGCATAGGGCACTTCCACTCATGGGGGTATAAATTGGGAAAATGAAAAATCAGCAAGACACAAGCACCCCAAAGTTTAGGGCTGCTCTGTTGACAAGGACCTCCACTTCATTCCATCTTCAATATCCCAGGAAAGAGAAAAATGGATAAAGAACTTGTGGTCCTTATGTACAATGGAATATCACTCAGCCATGAAATCAATGTCCTAAGGCTAGTAGCAGCATGATGAGTGGATTTAGGTACGACGATTCTAAGTGAAATAAGTCACACAGAAAAGGACACTTCTCATAAGGTATCACTGATAGAGGGAATGTAAAAACCGTTACACTTGAACTGAATTACAAAACAGAACAGAGTCACACATGCAGAAAACACACTATGGCTGCTTAAGGGGAAAGGTGAGGTGGGGTGATACATAAAACAAGGGTTTCAAATTAGCTCAGATACCGTTCCATAAAACCAATATGTAATAGACAAGACCTACTCCTTGCTCAGAGAACTGGACTCAACACGCCCTATTCACCGCACAAGAATATATCTGACTAGTAATAATCTTAAAACCTATGTATTGATATCTCTCTGTTAGTGTGTCAAGTGGGTAAAAAGCGGCATAAACACAGCAGTGAAAAGCAGCTAAACCCCATTATAAAAATAAATTACTCTGAAAAACCCGTGAAACAAAGACAGTGAAAGAGAGCGAAATTCTTACACAATGCGTTCAGGGGCTGTGATGCAACCTGGATTGACCATATCTAGACCCACAGCTGGATGAGACCTAAGGGTGGACACTGTTGCGGCTGAGAGGTTTGGTGAGGTTGGGTGAGCAAACGCAGACCCTTTAAAGTAATACTGCGTGGTACCCATCGCATGGGTCCCAAATCTCCAGGTTCAAGGGCATCTTCCTACATCGAAAACATGCATGAGGTACCCAGAAGATGGTACACTGTGTGATGGGGAAAGGTTTCTAAAACGCACCTCATTTCTCATCTGCTTGTGCCCGGGTTCGCCATTCCAGCCACTTTACTAGCAATCTCCCTCCTTGGAGCATCAGCACCTTTAACCTCCTGTTCCGTACAGGTTGCAATTTGTACTGAGGATGAACGGGAAGACGTGGAACCAATGAAAGACTAGCTCTTGGTGTTGGGACAGGCACAGGTCACTCTATTTTCCCATCAGGAAGAAGAATTAACCACAGGCTCAGCCTGCCCCCCGGAACCAGAACAGGGCCTGAAGCCATCCTGCGCTTTTGCGGCCAGCTCCCTAAAAAGCGAGTTGTAAAATGGAGGTTCAGGGCACTGCAATTCACAAACCTGCAGAGTTATAAATGATAACTCTCATCCACAAATATATTGAGGGAAGGCAAAGAAGAGGATTTGAAATCAAGGCAGAATTGCAGGAAACAGATTTCAGGAGGTAGATTCGAATCGCCTTTAAAGCACATGAAAAGCGGCAAAACGTTGACAATGATGCCCTTGGCCAAAAAGGGCGTATGCGTTTTTTCCTGAATATATTCAGGAAAAAACGCATACGCCCTTTTTGGCCAACCAAGCAACCTGGAAAGGCAAATCAGCGCTACAAAGATGTCTCGCTTCCCATTGGTCAAAAGGGCCATGCTGAAAAAAGTGTCAAAACCAGAAATGCAGGACAGGCCATGGAGAAATGGGAGCCTTGCTACACTGATGGGCGGGATGTAAATTGTCAACAGCCACTCTGGAGAAGTGTACGGTGAGTCCTGAAACGTCTAAAAAGCAAAGCTTAGAGAGCATAGGGCACTTCCACTCATGGGGGTATAAATTGGGAAAATGAAAAATCAGCAAGACACAAGCACCCCAAAGTTTAGGGCTGCTCTGTTGACAAGGACCTCCACTTCATTCCACCTTCAATATCCCAGGAAAGAGAAAAATGGATAAAGAAGTTGTGGTCCTTATGTACAATGGAATATCACTCAGCCGTGAAATCAATGTCCTAAGGCTAGTAGCAGCATGATGAGTGGATTTAGGTACGACGACTCTAAGTGAAATAAGTCACACAGAAAAGGACACTTCTCATAAGGTATCACTGATAGAGGGAATGTAAAAACCGTTACACTTGAACTGAATTACAAAACAGAACAGAGTCACACATGCAGAAAACACACTATGGCTGCTTAACGGGAAAGGTGAGGTGGGGTGATACATAAAACAAGGGTTTCAAATTAGCTCAGATACCGTTCCATAAACCCAATATGTAATAGACAAGACCTACTCCTTGCTCAGAGAACTGGACTCAACACGCCCTATTCACCGCACAAGAATATATCTGACTAGTAATAATCTTAAAACCTATGTATTGATATCTCTCTGTTAGTGTGTCAAGTGGGTAAAAAGCGGCATAAACACAGCAGTGAAAAGCAGCTAAACCCCATTATAAAAATAAATTACTTTGAAAAACCCATGAAACAAAGACAGTGAAAGAGAGAGAAATTCTTACACAATGCGTTCAGGGGCTGTGATGCAACCTGGATTGACCATATCTAGACCCACAGCTGGATGAGACATAAGGGTGGACACTGTTGCGGCTGAGAGGTTTGGTGAGGTTGGGTGAGCAAACGCAGACCCTTTAAAGTAATACTGCGTGGTACCCATCGCATGGGTCCCAAATCTCCAGGTTCAAGGGCATCTTCCTACATCGAAAACATGCATGAGATACCCAGAAGATGGTACACTGTGTGATGGGGAAAGGTTTCTAAAACGCACCTCATTTCTCATCTGCTTGTGCCCGGGTTCGCCATTCCAGCCACTTTACTAGCAATCTCCCTCCTTGGAGCATCAGCACCTTTAACCTCCTGTTCCGTACAGGTTGCAATTTGTACTGAGGATGAACGGGAAGACGTGGAACCAATGAAAGACTAGCTCTTGGTGTTGGGACAGGCACAGGTCACTCTATTTTCCCATCAGGAAGAAGAATTAACCACAGGCTCAGCCTGCCCCCCGGAACCAGAACAGGGCCTGAAGCCATCCTGCGCTTTTGCGGCCAGCTCCCTAAAAAGCGAGTTGTAAAATGGAGGTTCAGGGCACTGCAATTCACAAACCTGCAGAGTTATAAATGATAACTCTCATCCACAAATATATTGAGGGAAGGCAAAGAAGAGGATTTGAAATCAAGGCAGAATTGCAGGAAACAGATTTCAGGAGGTAGATTCGAATCGCCTTTAAAGCACATGAAAAGCGGCAAAACGTTGACAATGATGCCCTTGGCCAAAAAGGGCGTATGCGTTTTTTCCTGAATATATTCAGGAAAAAACGCATACGCCCTTTTTGGCCAACCAAGCAACCTGGAAAGGCAAATCAGCGCTACAAAGATGTCTCGCTTCCCATTGGTCAAAAGGGCCATGCTGAAAAAAGTGTCAAAACCAGAAATGCAGGACAGGCCATGGAGAAATGGGAGCCTTGCTACACTGATGGGCGGGATGTAAATTGTCAACAGCCACTCTGGAGAAGTGTACGGTGAGTCCTGAAACGTCTAAAAAGCAAAGCTTAGAGAGCATAGGGCACTTCCACTCATGGGGGTATAAATTGGGAAAATGAAAAATCAGCAAGACACAAGCACCCCAAAGTTTAGGGCTGCTCTGTTGACAAGGACCTCCACTTCATTCCACCTTCAATATCCCAGGAAAGAGAAAAATGGATAAAGAAGTTGTGGTCCTTATGTACAATGGAATATCACTCAGCCGTGAAATCAATGTCATAAGGCTAGTAGCAGCATGATGAGTGGATTTAGGTACGACGACTCTAAGTGAAATAAGTCACACAGAAAAGGACACTTCTCATAAGGTATCACTGATAGAGGGAATGTAAAAACCGTTACACTTGAACTGAATTACAAAACAGAACAGAGTCACACATGCAGAAAACACACTATGGCTGCTTAACGGGAAAGGTGAGGTGGGGTGATACATAAAACAAGGGTTTCAAATTAGCTCAGATACCGTTCCATAAACCCAATATGTAATAGACAAGACCTACTCCTTGCTCAGAGAACTGGACTCAACACGCCCTATTCACCGCACAAGAATATATCTGACTAGTAATAATCTTAAAACCTATGTATTGATATCTCTGTGTTAGTGTGTCAAGTGGGTAAAAAGCGGCATAAACACAGCAGTGAAAAGCAGCTAAACCCCATTATAAAAATAAATTACTTTGAAAAACCCATGAAACAAAGACAGTGAAAGAGAGAGAAATTCTTACACAATGCGTTCAGGGGCTGTGATGCAACCTGGATTGACCATATCTAGACCCACAGCTGGATGAGACATAAGGGTGGACACTGTTGCGGCTGAGAGGTTTGGTGAGGTTGGGTGAGCAAACGCAGACCCTTTAAAGTAATACTGCGTGGTACCCATCGCATGGGTCCCAAATCTCCAGGTTCAAGGGCATCTTCCTACATCGAAAACATGCATGAGATACCCAGAAGATGGTACACTGTGTGATGGGGAAAGGTTTCTAAAACGCACCTCATTTCTCATCTGCTTGTGCCCGGGTTCGCCATTCCAGCCACTTTACTAGCAATCTCCCTCCTTGGAGCATCAGCACCTTTAACCTCCTGTTCCGTACAGGTTGCAATTTGTACTGAGGATGAACGGGAAGACGTGGAACCAATGAAAGACTAGCTCTTGGTGTTGGGACAGGCACAGGTCACTCTATTTTCCCATCAGGAAGAAGAATTAACCACAGCCTCAGCCTGCCCCCCGGAACCAGAAGAGGGCCTGAAGCCATCCTGCGCTTTTGCGGCCAGCTCCCTAAAAAGCGAGTTGTAAAATGGAGGTTCAGGGCACTGCAATTCACAAACCTGCAGAGTTATAAATGATAACTCTCATCCACAAATATATTGAGGGAAGGCAAAGAAGAGGATTTGAAATCAAGGCAGAATTGCAGGAAACAGATTTCAGGAGGTAGATTCGAATCGCCTTTAAAGCACATGAAAAGCGGCAAAACGTTGACAATGATGCCCTTGGCCAAAAAGGGCGTATGCGTTTTTTCCTGAATATATTCAGGAAAAAACGCATACGCCCTTTTTGGCCAACCAAGCAACCTGGAAAGGCAAATCAGCGCTACAAAGATGTCTCGCTTCCCATTGGTCAAAAGGGCCATGCTGAAAAAAGTGTCAAAACCAGAAATGCAGGACAGGCCATGGAGAAATGGGAGCCTTGCTACACTGATGGGCGGGATGTAAATTGTCAACAGCCACTCTGGAGAAGTGTACGGTGAGTCCTGAAACGTCTAAAAAGCAAAGCTTAGAGAGCATAGGGCACTTCCACTCATGGGGTTATAAATTGGGAAAATGAAAAATCAGCAAGACACAAGCACCCCAAAGTTTAGGGCTGCTCTGTTGACAAGGACCTCCACTTCATTCCACCTTCAATATCCCAGGAAAGAGAAAAATGGATAAAGAAGTTGTGGTCCTTATGTACAATGGAATATCACTCAGCCGTGAAATCAATGTCATAAGGCTAGTACCAGCATGATGAGTGGATTTAGGTACGACGACTCTAAGTGAAATAAGTCACACAGAAAAGGGCACTTCTCATAAGGTATCACTTATAGAGGGAATGTAAAAACCGTTACACTTGAACTGAATTACAAAACAGAACAGAGTCACACATGCAGAAAACACACTATGGCTGCTTAACGGGAAAGGTGAGGTGGGGTGATACATAAAACAAGGGTTTCAAATTAGCTCAGATACCGTTCCATAAACCCAATATGTAATAGACAAGACCTACTCCTTGCTCAGAGAACTGGACTCAACACGCCCTATTCACCGCACAAGAATATATCTGACTAGTAATAATCTTAAAACCTATGTATTGATATCTCTGTGTTAGTGTGTCAAGTGGGTAAAAAGCGGCATAAACACAGCAGTGAAAAGCAGCTAAACCCCATTATAAAAATAAATTACTTTGAAAAACCCATGAAACAAAGACAGTGAAAGAGAGAGAAATTCTTACACAATGCGTTCAGGGGCTGTGATGCAACCTGGATTGACCATATCTAGACCCACAGCTGGATGAGACATAAGGGTGGACACTGTTGCGGCTGAGAGGTTTGGTGAGGTTGGGTGAGCAAACGCAGACCCTTTAAAGTAATACTGCGTGGTACCCATCGCATGGGTCCCAAATCTCCAGGTTCAAGGGCATCTTCCTACATCGAAAACATGCATGAGATACCCAGAAGATGGTACACTGTGTGATGGGGAAAGGTTTCTAAAACGCACCTCATTTCTCATCTGCTTGTGCCCGGGTTCGCCATTCCAGCCACTTTACTAGCAATCTCCCTCCTTGGAGCATCAGCACCTTTAACCTCCTGTTCCGTACAGGTTGCAATTTGTACTGAGGATGAACGGGAAGACGTGGAACCAATGAAAGACTAGCTCTTGGTGTTGGGACAGGCACAGGTCACTCTATTTTCCCATCAGGAAGAAGAATTAACCACAGCCTCAGCCTGCCCCCCGGAACCAGAAGAGGGCCTGAAGCCATCCTGCGCTTTTGCGGCCAGCTCCCTAAAAAGCGAGTTGTAAAATGGAGGTTCAGGGCACTGCAATTCACAAACCTGCAGAGTTATAAATGATAACTCTCATCCACAAATATATTGAGGGAAGGCAAAGAAGAGGATTTGAAATCAAGGCAGAATTGCAGGAAACAGATTTCAGGAGGTAGATTCGAATCGCCTTTAAAGCACATGAAAAGCGGCAAAACGTTGACAATGATGCCCTTGGCCAAAAAGGGCGTATGCGTTTTTTCCTGAATATATTCAGGAAAAAACGCATACGCCCTTTTTGGCCAACCAAGCAACCTGGAAAGGCAAATCAGCGCTACAAAGATGTCTCGCTTCCCATTGGTCAAAAGGGCCATGCTGAAAAAAGTGTCAAAACCAGAAATGCAGGACAGGCCATGGAGAAATGGGAGCCTTGCTACACTGATGGGCGGGATGTAAATTGTCAACAGCCACTCTGGAGAAGTGTACGGTGAGTCCTGAAACGTCTAAAAAGCAAAGCTTAGAGAGCATAGGGCACTTCCACTCATGGGGTTATAAATTGGGAAAATGAAAAATCAGCAAGACACAAGCACCCCAAAGTTTAGGGCTGCTCTGTTGACAAGGACCTCCACTTCATTCCACCTTCAATATCCCAGGAAAGAGAAAAATGGATAAAGAAGTTGTGGTCCTTATGTACAATGGAATATCACTCAGCCGTGAAATCAATGTCATAAGGCTAGTACCAGCATGATGAGTGGATTTAGGTACGACGACTCTAAGTGAAATAAGTCACACAGAAAAGGGCACTTCTCATAAGGTATCACTTATAGAGGGAATGTAAAAACCGTTACACTTGAACTGAATTACAAAACAGAACAGAGTCACACATGCAGAAAACACACTATGGCTGCTTAACGGGAAAGGTGAGGTGGGGTGATACATAAAACAAGGGTTTCAAATTAGCTCAGATACCGTTCCATAAACCCAATATGTAATAGACAAGACCTACTCCTTGCTCAGAGAACTGGACTCAACACGCCCTATTCACCGCACAAGAATATATCTGACTAGTAATAATCTTAAAACCTATGTATTGATATCTCTGTGTTAGTGTGTCAAGTGGGTAAAAAGCGGCATAAACACAGCAGTGAAAAGCAGCTAAACCCCATTATAAAAATAAATTACTTTGAAAAACCCATGAAACAAAGACAGTGAAAGAGAGAGAAATTCTTACACAATGCGTTCAGGGGCTGTGATGCAACCTGGATTGACCATATCTAGACCCACAGCTGGATGAGACATAAGGGTGGACACTGTTGCGGCTGAGAAGTTTGGTGAGGTTGGGTGAGCAAACGCAGACCCTTTAAAGTAATACTGCGTGGTACCCATCGCATGGGTCCCAAATCTCCAGGTTCAAGGGCATCTTCCTACATCGAAAACATGCATGAGATACCCAGAAGATGGTACACCGTGTGATGGGGAAAGGTTTCTAAAACGCACCTCATTTCTCATCTGCTTGTGCCCGGGTTCGCCATTCCAGCCACTTTACTAGCAATCTCCCTCCTTGGAGCATCAGCACCTTTAACCTCCTGTTCCGTACAGGTTGCAATTTGTCCTGAGGATGAACGGGAAGACGTGGAACCAACGAGAGACTAGCTCTTGGTGTTGGGACAGGCACAGGTCACTCTATTTTCCCATCAGGAAGAAGAATTAACCAGAGGATCAGCCTGCCCCCCGGAACCAGAACAGGGCCTGAAGCCATCCTGCGCTTTTGCGGCCAGCTCCCTAAAAAGCGAGTTGTAAAATGGTGGTTCAGGGCACTGCAATTCACAAACCTGCAGAGTTATAAATGATAACTCTCATCCACAAATATATTGAGGGAAGGCAAAGAAGAGGATTTGAAATCAAGGCAGAATTGCAGGAAACAGATTTCAGGAGGTAGATTCGAATCGCCTTTAAAGCACATGAAAAGCGGCAAAACGTTGACAATGATGCCCTTGGCCAAAAAGGGCGTATGCGTTTTTTCCTGAATATATTCAGGAAAAAACGCATACGCCCTTTTTGGCCAACCAAGCAACCTGGAAAGGCAAATCAGCGCTACAAAGATGTCTCGCTTCCCATTGGTCAAAAGGGCCATGCTGAAAAAAGTGTCAAAACCAGAAATGCAGGACAAGCCATGGAGAAATGGGAGCCTTGCTACACTGATGGGCGGGATGTAAATTGTCAACAGCCACTCTGGAGAAGTGTACGGTGAGTCCTGAAACGTCTAAAAAGCAAAGCTTAGAGAGCATAGGGCACTTCCACTCATGGGGGTATAAATTGGGAAAATGAAAAATCAGCAAGACACAAGCACCCCAAAGTTTAGGGCTGCTCTGTTGACAAGGACCTCCACTTCATTCCACCTTCAATATCCCAGGAAAGAGAAAAATGGATAAAGAAGTTGTGGTCCTTATGTACAATGGAATATCACTCAGCCGTGAAATCAATGTCATAAGGCTAGTAGCAGCATGATGAGTGGATTTAGGTACGACGACTCTAAGTGAAATAAGTCACACAGAAAAGGACACTTCTCATAAGGTATCACTGATAGAGGGAATGTAAAAACCGTTACACTTGAACTGAATTACAAAACAGAACAGAGTCACACATGCAGAAAACACACTATGGCTGCTTAACGGGAAAGGTGAGGTGGGGTGATACATAAAACAAGGGTTTCAAATTAGCTCAGATACCGTTCCATAAACCCAATATGTAATAGACAAGACCTACTCCTTGCTCAGAGAACTGGACTCAACACGCCCTATTCACCGCACAAGAATATATCTGACTAGTAATAATCTTAAAACCTATGTATTGATATCTCTGTGTTAGTGTGTCAAGTGGGTAAAAAGCGGCATAAACACAGCAGTGAAAAGCAGCTAAACCCCATTATAAAAATAAATTACTTTGAAAAACCCATGAAACAAAGACAGTGAAAGAGAGAGAAATTCTTACACAATGCGTTCAGGGGCTGTGATGCAACCTGGATTGACCATATCTAGACCCACAGCTGGATGAGACATAAGGGTGGACACTGTTGCGGCTGAGAGGTTTGGTGAGGTTGGGTGAGCAAACGCAGACCCTTTAAAGTAATACTGCGTGGAACCCATCGCATGGGTCCCAAATCTCCAGGTTCAAGGGCATCTTCCTACATCGAAAACATGCATGAGATACCCAGAAGATGGTACACTGTGTGATGGGGAAAGGTTTCTAAAACGCACCTCATTTCTCATCTGCTTGTGCCCGGGTTCGCCATTCCAGCCACTTTACTAGCAATCTCCCTCCTTGGAGCATCAGCACCTTTAACCTCCTGTTCCGTACAGGTTGCAATTTTTACTGAGGATGAACGGGAAGACGTGGAACCAATGAAAGACTAGCTCTTGGTGTTGGGACAGGCACAGGTCACTCTATTTTCCCATCAGGAAGAAGAATTATCCACAGCCTCAGCCTGCCCCCCGGAACCAGAACAGGGCCTGAAGCCATCCTGCGCTTTTGCGGCCAGCTCCCTAAAAAGCGAGTTGTAAAATGGAGGTTCAGGGCACTGCAATTCACAAACCTGCAGAGTTATAAATGATAACTCTCATCCACAAATATATTGAGGGAAGGCAAAGAAGAGGATTTGAAATCAAGGCAGAATTGCAGGAAACAGATTTCAGGAGGTAGATTCGAATCGCCTTTAAAGCACATGAAAAGCGGCAAAACGTTGACAATGATGCCCTTTGCCAAAAAGGGCATATGCGTTTTTTCCTGAATATATTCAGGAAAAAACGCATACGCCCTTTTTGGCCAACCAAGCAACCTGGAAAGGCAAATCAGCGCTACAAAGATGTCTCGCTTCCCATTGGTCAAAAGGGCCATGCTGAAAAAAGTGTCAAAACCAGAAATGCAGGACAGGCCATGGAGAAATGGGAGCCTTGCTACACTGATGGGCGGGATGTAAATTGTCAACAGCCACTCTGGAGAAGTGTACGGTGAGTCCTGAAACGTCTAAAAAGCAAAGCTTAGAGAGCATAGGGCACTTCCACTCATGGGGTTATAAATTGGGAAAATTAAAAATCAGCAAGACACAAGCACCCCAAAGTTTAGGGCTGCTCTGTTGACAAGGACCTCCACTTCATTCCACCTTCAATATCCCAGGAAAGAGAAAAATGGATAAAGAAGTTGTGGTCCTTATGTACAATGGAATATCACTCAGCCGTGAAATCAATGTCATAAGGCTAGTACCAGCATGATGAGTGGATTTAGGTACGACGACTCTAAGTGAAATAAGTCACACAGAAAAGGGCACTTCTCATAAGGTATCACTTATAGAGGGAATGTAAAAACCGTTACACTTGAACTGAATTACAAAACAGAACAGAGTCACACATGCAGAAAACACACTATGGCTGCTTAACGGGAAAGGTGAGGTGGGGTGATACATAAAACAAGGGTTTCAAATTAGCTCAGATACCGTTCCATAAACCCAATATGTAATAGACAAGACCTACTCCTTGCTCAGAGAACTGGACTCAACACGCCCTATTCACCGCACAAGAATATATCTGACTAGTAATAATCTTAAAACCTATGTATTGATATCTCTGTGTTAGTGTGTCAAGTGGGTAAAAAGCGGCATAAACACAGCAGTGAAAAGCAGCTAAACCCCATTATAAAAATAAATTACTTTGAAAAACCCATGAAACAAAGACAGTGAAAGAGAGAGAAATTCTTACACAATGCGTTCAGGGGCTGTGATGCAACCTGGATTGACCATATCTAGACCCACAGCTGGATGAGACATAAGGGTGGACACTGTTGCGGCTGAGAAGTTTGGTGAGGTTGGGTGAGCAAACGCAGACCCTTTAAAGTAATACTGCGTGGTACCCATCGCATGGGTCCCAAATCTCCAGGTTCAAGGGCATCTTCCTACATCGAAAACATGCATGAGATACCCAGAAGATGGTACACCGTGTGATGGGGAAAGGTTTCTAAAACGCACCTCATTTCTCATCTGCTTGTGCCCGGGTTCGCCATTCCAGCCACTTTACTAGCAATCTCCCTCCTTGGAGCATCAGCACCTTTAACCTCCTGTTCCGTACAGGTTGCAATTTGTCCTGAGGATGAACGGGAAGACGTGGAACCAACGAGAGACTAGCTCTTGGTGTTGGGACAGGCACAGGTCACTCTATTTTCCCATCAGGAAGAAGAATTAACCACAGGATCAGCCTGCCCCCCGGAACCAGAACCGGGCCTGAAGCCATCCTGCGCTTTTGCGGCCAGCTCCCTAAAAAGCGAGTTGTAAAATGGAGGTTCAGGGCACTGCAATTCACAAACCTGCAGAGTTATAAATGATAACTCTCATCCACAAATATATTGAGGGAAGGCAAAGAAGAGGATTTGAAATCAAGGCAGAATTGCAGGAAACAGATTTCAGGAGGTAGATTCGAATCGCCTTTAAAGCACATGAAAAGCGGCAAAACGTTGACAATGATGCCCTTGGCCAAAAAGGGCGTATGCGTTTTTTCCTGAATATATTCAGGAAAAAACGCATACGCCCTTTTTGGCCAACCAAGCAACCTGGAAAGGCAAATCAGCGCTACAAAGAAGTCTCGCTTCCCATCGGTTAAAAGGGCCATGCTGAAAAAAGTGTCAAAACCAGAAATGCAGGACAGGCCATGCAGAAATGGGAGCCTTGCTACACTGATGGGCGGGATGTAAATTGTCAACAGCCACTCTGGAGAAGTGTACGGTGAGTCCTGAAACGTCTAAAAAGCAAAGCTTAGAGAGCATAGGGCACTTCCACTCATGGGGGTATAAATTGGGAAAATGAAAAATCAGCAAGACACAAGCACCCCAAAGTTTAGGGCTGCTCTGTTGACAAGGACCTCCACTTCATTCCATCTTCAATATCCCAGGAAAGAGAAAAATGGATAAAGAACTTGTGGTCCTTATGTACAATGGAATATCACTCAGCCATGAAATCAATGTCCTAAGGCTAGTAGCAGCATGATGAGTGGATTTAGGTACGACGATTCTAAGTGAAATAAGTCACACAGAAAAGGACACTTCTCATAAGGTATCACTGATAGAGGGAATGTAAAAACCGTTACACTTGAACTGAATTACAAAACAGAACAGAGTCACACATGCAGAAAACACACTATGGCTGCTTAAGGGGAAAGGTGAGGTGGGGTGATACATAAAACAAGGGTTTCAAATTAGCTCAGATACCGTTCCATAAAACCAATATGTAATAGACAAGACCTACTCCTTGCTCAGAGAACTGGACTCAACACGCCCTATTCACCGCACAAGAATATATCTGACTAGTAATAATCTTAAAACCTATGTATTGATATCTCTCTGTTAGTGTGTCAAGTGGGTAAAAAGCGGCATAAACACAGCAGTGAAAAGCAGCTAAACCCCATTATAAAAATAAATTACTCTGAAAAACCCGTGAAACAAAGACAGTGAAAGAGAGCGAAATTCTTACACAATGCGTTCAGGGGCTGTGATGCAACCTGGATTGACCATATCTAGACCCACAGCTGGATGAGACCTAAGGGTGGACACTGTTGCGGCTGAGAGGTTTGGTGAGGTTGGGTGAGCAAACGCAGACCCTTTAAAGTAATACTGCGTGGTACCCATCGCATGGGTCCCAAATCTCCAGGTTCAAGGGCATCTTCCTACATCGAAAACATGCATGAGGTACCCAGAAGATGGTACACTGTGTGATGGGGAAAGGTTTCTAAAACGCACCTCATTTCTCATCTGCTTGTGCCCGGGTTCGCCATTCCAGCCACTTTACTAGCAATCTCCCTCCTTGGAGCATCAGCACCTTTAACCTCCTGTTCCGTACAGGTTGCAATTTGTACTGAGGATGAACGGGAAGACGTGGAACCAATGAAAGACTAGCTCTTGGTGTTGGGACAGGCACAGGTCACTCTATTTTCCCATCAGGAAGAAGAATTAACCACAGGCTCAGCCTGCCCCCCGGAACCAGAACAGGGCCTGAAGCCATCCTGCGCTTTTGCGGCCAGCTCCCTAAAAAGCGAGTTGTAAAATGGAGGTTCAGGGCACTGCAATTCACAAACCTGCAGAGTTATAAATGATAACTCTCATCCACAAATATATTGAGGGAAGGCAAAGAAGAGGATTTGAAATCAAGGCAGAATTGCAGGAAACAGATTTCAGGAGGTAGATTCGAATCGCCTTTAAAGCACATGAAAAGCGGCAAAACGTTGACAATGATGCCCTTGGCCAAAAAGGGCGTATGCGTTTTTTCCTGAATATATTCAGGAAAAAACGCATACGCCCTTTTTGGCCAACCAAGCAACCTGGAAAGGCAAATCAGCGCTACAAAGATGTCTCGCTTCCCATTGGTCAAAAGGGCCATGCTGAAAAAAGTGTCAAAACCAGAAATGCAGGACAGGCCATGGAGAAATGGGAGCCTTGCTACACTGATGGGCGGGATGTAAATTGTCAACAGCCACTCTGGAGAAGTGTACGGTGAGTCCTGAAACGTCTAAAAAGCAAAGCTTAGAGAGCATAGGGCACTTCCACTCATGGGGGTATAAATTGGGAAAATGAAAAATCAGCAAGACACAAGCACCCCAAAGTTTAGGGCTGCTCTGTTGACAAGGACCTCCACTTCATTCCACCTTCAATATCCCAGGAAAGAGAAAAATGGATAAAGAAGTTGTGGTCCTTATGTACAATGGAATATCACTCAGCCGTGAAATCAATGTCCTAAGGCTAGTAGCAGCATGATGAGTGGATTTAGGTACGACGACTCTAAGTGAAATAAGTCACACAGAAAAGGACACTTCTCATAAGGTATCACTGATAGAGGGAATGTAAAAACCGTTACACTTGAACTGAATTACAAAACAGAACAGAGTCACACATGCAGAAAACACACTATGGCTGCTTAACGGGAAAGGTGAGGTGGGGTGATACATAAAACAAGGGTTTCAAATTAGCTCAGATACCGTTCCATAAACCCAATATGTAATAGACAAGACCTACTCCTTGCTCAGAGAACTGGACTCAACACGCCCTATTCACCGCACAAGAATATATCTGACTAGTAATAATCTTAAAACCTATGTATTGATATCTCTCTGTTAGTGTGTCAAGTGGGTAAAAAGCGGCATAAACACAGCAGTGAAAAGCAGCTAAACCCCATTATAAAAATAAATTACTTTGAAAAACCCATGAAACAAAGACAGTGAAAGAGAGAGAAATTCTTACACAATGCGTTCAGGGGCTGTGATGCAACCTGGATTGACCATATCTAGACCCACAGCTGGATGAGACATAAGGGTGGACACTGTTGCGGCTGAGAGGTTTGGTGAGGTTGGGTGAGCAAACGCAGACCCTTTAAAGTAATACTGCGTGGTACCCATCGCATGGGTCCCAAATCTCCAGGTTCAAGGGCATCTTCCTACATCGAAAACATGCATGAGATACCCAGAAGATGGTACACTGTGTGATGGGGAAAGGTTTCTAAAACGCACCTCATTTCTCATCTGCTTGTGCCCGGGTTCGCCATTCCAGCCACTTTACTAGCAATCTCCCTCCTTGGAGCATCAGCACCTTTAACCTCCTGTTCCGTACAGGTTGCAATTTGTACTGAGGATGAACGGGAAGACGTGGAACCAATGAAAGACTAGCTCTTGGTGTTGGGACAGGCACAGGTCACTCTATTTTCCCATCAGGAAGAAGAATTAACCACAGGCTCAGCCTGCCCCCCGGAACCAGAACAGGGCCTGAAGCCATCCTGCGCTTTTGCGGCCAGCTCCCTAAAAAGCGAGTTGTAAAATGGAGGTTCAGGGCACTGCAATTCACAAACCTGCAGAGTTATAAATGATAACTCTCATCCACAAATATATTGAGGGAAGGCAAAGAAGAGGATTTGAAATCAAGGCAGAATTGCAGGAAACAGATTTCAGGAGGTAGATTCGAATCGCCTTTAAAGCACATGAAAAGCGGCAAAACGTTGACAATGATGCCCTTGGCCAAAAAGGGCGTATGCGTTTTTTCCTGAATATATTCAGGAAAAAACGCATACGCCCTTTTTGGCCAACCAAGCAACCTGGAAAGGCAAATCAGCGCTACAAAGATGTCTCGCTTCCCATTGGTCAAAAGGGCCATGCTGAAAAAAGTGTCAAAACCAGAAATGCAGGACAGGCCATGGAGAAATGGGAGCCTTGCTACACTGATGGGCGGGATGTAAATTGTCAACAGCCACTCTGGAGAAGTGTACGGTGAGTCCTGAAACGTCTAAAAAGCAAAGCTTAGAGAGCATAGGGCACTTCCACTCATGGGGGTATAAATTGGGAAAATGAAAAATCAGCAAGACACAAGCACCCCAAAGTTTAGGGCTGCTCTGTTGACAAGGACCTCCACTTCATTCCACCTTCAATATCCCAGGAAAGAGAAAAATGGATAAAGAAGTTGTGGTCCTTATGTACAATGGAATATCACTCAGCCGTGAAATCAATGTCATAAGGCTAGTAGCAGCATGATGAGTGGATTTAGGTACGACGACTCTAAGTTAAATAAGTCACACAGCAAAGGACACTTCTCATAAGGTATCACTTATAGAGGGAATGTAAAAACCGTTACACTTGAACTGAATTACAAAACAGAACAGAGTCACACATGCAGAAAACACACTATGGCTGCTTAACGGGAAAGGTGAGGTGGGGTGATACATAAAACAAGGGTTTCAAATTAGCTCAGATACCGTTCCATAAACCCAATATGTAATAGACAAGACCTACTCCTTGCTCAGAGAACTGGACTCAACACGCCCTATTCACCGCACAAGAATATATCTGACTAGTAATAATCTTAAAACCTATGTATTGATATCTCTCTGTTAGTGTGTCAAGTGGGTAAAAAGCGGCATAAACACAGCAGTGAAAAGCAGCTAAACCCCATTATAAAAATAAATTACTTTGAAAAACCCATGAAACAAAGACAGTGAAAGAGAGAGAAATTCTTACACAATGCGTTCAGGGGCTGTGATGCAACCTGGATTGACCATATCTAGACCCACAGCTGGATGAGACATAAGGGTGGACACTGTTGCGGCTGAGAGGTTTGGTGAGGTTGGGTGAGCAAACGCAGACCCTTTAAAGTAATACTGCGTGGTACCCATCGCATGGGTCCCAAATCTCCAGGTTCAAGGGCATCTTCCTACATCGAAAACATGCATGAGATACCCAGAAGATGGTACACTGTGTGATGGGGAAAGGTTTCTAAAACGCACCTCATTTCTCATTTGCTTGTGCCCGGGTTCGCCATTCCAGCCACTTTACTAGCAATCTCCCTCCTTGGAGCATCAGCACCTTTAACCTCCTGTTCCGTACAGGTTGCAATTTGTACTGAGGATGAACGGGAAGACGTGGAACCAATGAAAGACTAGCTCTTGGTGTTGGGACAGGCACAGGTCACTCTATTTTCCCATCAGGAAGAAGAATTAACCACAGCCTCAGCCTGCCCCCCGGAACCAGAACAGGGCCTGAAGCCATCCTGCGCTTTTGCGGCCAGCTCCCTAAAAAGCGAGTTGTAAAATGGAGGTTCAGGGCACTGCAATTCACAAACCTGCAGAGTTATAAATGATAACTCTCATCCACAAATATATTGAGGGAAGGCAAAGAAGAGGATTTGAAATCAAGGCAGAATTGCAGGAAACAGATTTCAGGAGGTAGATTCGAATCGCCTTTAAAGCACATGAAAAGCGGCAAAACGTTGACAATGATGCCCTTGGCCAAAAAGGGCGTATGCGTTTTTTCCTGAATATATTCAGGAAAAAACGCATACGCCCTTTTTGGCCAACCAAGCAACCTGGAAAGGCAAATCAGCGCTACAAAGATGTCTCGCTTCCCATTGGTCAAAAGGGCCATGCTGAAAAAAGTGTCAAAACCAGAAATGCAGGACAGGCCATGGAGAAATGGGAGCCTTGCTACACTGATGGGCGGGATGTAAATTGTCAACAGCCACTCTGGAGAAGTGTACGGTGAGTCCTGAAACGTCTAAAAAGCAAAGCTTAGAGAGCATAGGGCACTTCCACTCATGGGGGTATAAATTGGGAAAATGAAAAATCAGCAAGACACAAGCACCCCAAAGTTTAGGGCTGCTCTGTTGACAAGGACCTCCACTTCATTCCACCTTCAATATCCCAGGAAAGAGAAAAATGGATAAAGAAGTTGTGGTCCTTATGTACAATGGAATATCACTCAGCCGTGAAATCAATGTCATAAGGCTAGTAGCAGCATGATGAGTGGATTTAGGTACGACGACTCTAAGTGAAATAAGTCACACAGAAAAGGACACTTCTCATAAGGTATCACTGATAGAGGGAATGTAAAAACCGTTACACTTGAACTGAATTACAAAACAGAACAGAGTCACACATGCAGAAAACACACTATGGCTGCTTAACGGGAAAGGTGAGGTGGGGTGATACATAAAACAAGGGTTTCAAATTAGCTCAGATACCGTTCCATAAACCCAATATGTAATAGACAAGACCTACTCCTTGCTCAGAGAACTGGACTCAACACGCCCTATTCACCGCACAAGAATATATCTGACTAGTAATAATCTTAAAACCTATGTATTGATATCTCTGTGTTAGTGTGTCAAGTGGGTAAAAAGCGGCATAAACACAGCAGTGAAAAGCAGCTAAACCCCATTATAAAAATAAATTACTTTGAAAAACCCATGAAACAAAGACAGTGAAAGAGAGAGAAATTCTTACACAATGCGTTCAGGGGCTGTGATGCAACCTGGATTGACCATATCTAGACCCACAGCTGGATGAGACATAAGGGTGGACACTGTTGCGGCTGAGAAGTTTGGTGAGGTTGGGTGAGCAAACGCAGACCCTTTAAAGTAATACTGCGTGGTACCCATCGCATGGGTCCCAAATCTCCAGGTTCAAGGGCATCTTCCTACATCGAAAACATGCATGAGATACCCAGAAGATGGTACACCGTGTGATGGGGAAAGGTTTCTAAAACGCACCTCATTTCTCATCTGCTTGTGCCCGGGTTCGCCATTCCAGCCACTTTACTAGCAATCTCCCTCCTTGGAGCATCAGCACCTTTAACCTCCTGTTCCGTACAGGTTGCAATTTGTCCTGAGGATGAACGGGAAGACGTGGAACCAACGAGAGACTAGCTCTTGGTGTTGGGACAGGCACAGGTCACTCTATTTTCCCATCAGGAAGAAGAATTAACCACAGGCTCAGCCTGCCCCCCAGAACCAGAACCGGGCCTGAAGCCATCCTGCGCTTTTGCGGCCAGCTCCCTAAAAAGCGAGTTGTAAAATGGAGGTTCAGGGCACTGCAATTCACAAACCTGCAGAGTTATAAATGATAACTCTCATCCACAAATATATTGAGGGAAGGCAAAGAAGAGGATTTGAAATCAAGGCAGAATTGCAGGAAACAGATTTCAGGAGGTAGATTCGAATCGCCTTTAAAGCACATGAAAAGCGGCAAAACGTTGACAATGATGCCCTTGGCCAAAAAGGGCGTATGCGTTTTTTCCTGAATATATTCAGGAAAAAACGCATACGCCCTTTTTGGCCAACCAAGCAACCTGGAAAGGCAAATCAGCGCTACAAAGAAGTCTCGCTTCCCATCGGTTAAAAGGGCCATGCTGAAAAAAGTGTCAAAACCAGAAATGCAGGACAGGCCATGGAGAAATGGGAGCCTTGCTACACTGATGGGCGGGATGTAAATTGTCAACAGCCACTCTGGAGAAGTGTACGGTGAGTCCTGAAACGTCTAAAAAGCAAAGCTTAGAGAGCATAGGGCACTTCCACTCATGGGGGTATAAATTGGGAAAATGAAAAATCAGCAAGACACAAGCACCCCAAAGTTTAGGGCTGCTCTGTTGACAAGGACCTCCACTTCATTCCATCTTCAATATCCCAGGAAAGAGAAAAATGGATAAAGAACTTGTGGTCCTTATGTACAATGGAATATCACTCAGCCATGAAATCAATGTCCTAAGGCTAGTAGCAGCATGATGAGTGGATTTAGGTACGACCATTCTAAGTGAAATAAGTCACACAGAAAAGGACACTTCTCATAAGGTATCACTGATAGAGGGAATGTAAAAACCGTTACACTTGAACTGAATTACAAAACAGAACAGAGTCACACATGCAGAAAACACACTATGTCTGCTTAACGGGAAAGGTGAGGTGGGGTGATACATAAAACAAGGGTTTCAAATTAGCTCAGATACCGTTCCATAAACCCAATATGTAATAGACAAGACCTACTCCTTGCTCAGAGAACTGGACTCAACACGCCCTATTCACCGCACAAGAATATATCTGACTAGTAATAATCTTAAAACCTATGTATTGATATCTCTGTGTTAGTGTGTCAAGTGGGTAAAAAGCGGCATAAACACAGCAGTGAAAAGCAGCTAAACCCCATTATAAAAATAAATTACTTTGAAAAACCCATGAAACAAAGACAGTGAAAGAGAGAGAAATTCTTACACAATGCGTTCAGGGGCTGTGATGCAACCTGGATTGACCATATCTAGACCCACAGCTGGATGAGACATAAGGGTGGACACTGTTGCGGCTGAGAAGTTTGGTGAGGTTGGGTGAGCAAACGCAGACCCTTTAAAGTAATACTGCGTGGTACCCATCGCATGGGTCCCAAATCTCCAGGTTCAAGGGCATCTTCCTACATCGAAAACATGCATGAGATACCCAGAAGATGGTACACCGTGTGATGGGGAAAGGTTTCTAAAACGCACCTCATTTCTCATCTGCTTGTGCCCGGGTTCGCCATTCCAGCCACTTTACTAGCAATCTCCCTCCTTGGAGCATCAGCACCTTTAACCTCCTGTTCCGTACAGGTTGCAATTTGTCCTGAGGATGAACGGGAAGACGTGGAACCAACGAGAGACTAGCTCTTGGTGTTGGGACAGGCACAGGTCACTCTATTTTCCCATCAGGAAGAAGAATTAACCACAGGCTCAGCCTGCCCCCCAGAACCAGAACCGGGCCTGAAGCCATCCTGCGCTTTTGCGGCCAGCTCCCTAAAAAGCGAGTTGTAAAATGGAGGTTCAGGGCACTGCAATTCACAAACCTGCAGAGTTATAAATGATAACTCTCATCCACAAATATATTGAGGGAAGGCAAAGAAGAGGATTTGAAATCAAGGCAGAATTGCAGGAAACAGATTTCAGGAGGTAGATTCGAATCGCCTTTAAAGCACATGAAAAGCGGCAAAACGTTGACAATGATGCCCTTGGCCAAAAAGGGCGTATGCGTTTTTTCCTGAATATATTCAGGAAAAAACGCATACGCCCTTTTTGGCCAACCAAGCAACCTGGAAAGGCAAATCAGCGCTACAAAGAAGTCTCGCTTCCCATCGGTTAAAAGGGCCATGCTGAAAAAAGTGTCAAAACCAGAAATGCAGGACAGGCCATGGAGAAATGGGAGCCTTGCTACACTGATGGGCGGGATGTAAATTGTCAACAGCCACTCTGGAGAAGTGTACGGTGAGTCCTGAAACGTCTAAAAAGCAAAGCTTAGAGAGCATAGGGCACTTCCACTCATGGGGGTATAAATTGGGAAAATGAAAAATCAGCAAGACACAAGCACCCCAAAGTTTAGGGCTGCTCTGTTGACAAGGACCTCCACTTCATTCCATCTTCAATATCCCAGGAAAGAGAAAAATGGATAAAGAACTTGTGGTCCTTATGTACAATGGAATATCACTCAGCCATGAAATCAATGTCCTAAGGCTAGTAGCAGCATGATGAGTGGATTTAGGTACGACCATTCTAAGTGAAATAAGTCACACAGAAAAGGACACTTCTCATAAGGTATCACTGATAGAGGGAATGTAAAAACCGTTACACTTGAACTGAATTACAAAACAGAACAGAGTCACACATGCAGAAAACACACTATGTCTGCTTAACGGGAAAGGTGAGGTGGGGTGATACATAAAACAAGGGTTTCAAATTAGCTCAGATACCGTTCCATAAAACCAATATGTAATAGACAAGACCTACTCCTTGCTCAGAGAACTGGACTCAACACGCCCTATTCACCGCACAAGAATATATCTGACTAGTAATAATCTTAAAACCTATGTATTGATATCTCTCTGTTAGTGTGTCAAGTGGGTGTAAAGCGGCATAAACACAGCAGTGAAAAGCAGCTAAACCCCATTATAAAAATAAATTACTTTGAAAAACCCGTGAAACAAAGACAGTGAAAGAGAGCGAAATTCTTACACAATGCGTTCAGGGGCTGTGATGCAACCTGGATTGACCATATCTAGACCCACAGCTGGATGAGACCTAAGGGTGGACACTGTTGCGGCTGAGAGGTTTGGTGAGGTTGGGTGAGCAAACGCAGACCCTTTAAAGTAATACTGCATGGTACCCATCGCATGGGTCCCAAATCTCCAGGTTCAAGGGCATCTTCCTACATCGAAAACATACATGAGATACCCAGAAGATGGTACACCGTGTGATGGGGAAAGGTTTCTAAAACGCAACTCATTTCTCATTTGCTTGTGCCCGGGTTCGCCATTCCAGCCACTTTACTAGCAATCTCCCTCCTTGGAGCATCAGCACCTTTAACCTCCTGTTCCGTACAGGTTGCAATTTTTACTGAGGATGAACGGGAAGACGTGGAACCAATGAAAGACTAGCTCTTGGTGTTGGGACAGGCACAGGTCACTCTATTTTCCCATCAGGAAGAAGAATTAACCACAGGCTCAGCCTGCCCCCCGGAACCAGGACAGGGGCTGAAGCCATCCTGCGCTTTTGCGGCCAGCTCCCTAAAAAGCGAGTTGTAAAATGGAGGTTCAGGGCACTGCAATTCACAAACCTGCAGAGTTATAAATGATAACTCTCATCCACAAATATATTGAGGGAAGGCAAAGAAGAGGATTTGAAATCAAGGCAGAATTGCAGGAAACAGATTTCAGGAGGTAGATTCGAATCGCCTTTAAAGCACATGAAAAGCGGCAAAACGTTGACAATGATGCCCTTGGCCAAAAAGGGCGTATGCGTTTTTTCCTGAATATATTCAGGAAAAAACGCATACGCCCTTTTTGGCCAACCAAGCAACCTGGAAAGGCAAATCAGCGCTACAAAGATGTCTCGCTTCCCATTGGTCAAAAGGGCCATGCTGAAAAAAGTGTCAAAACCAGAAATGCAGGACAGGCCATGGAGAAATGGGAGCCTTGCTACACTGATGGGCGGGATGTAAATTGTCAACAGCCACTCTGGAGAAGTGTACGGTGAGTCCTGAAACGTCTAAAAAGCAAAGCTTAGAGAGCATAGGGCACTTCCACTCATGGGGGTATAAATTGGGAAAATGAAAAATCAGCAAGACACAAGCACCCCAAAGTTTAGGGCTGCTCTGTTGACAAGGACCTCCACTTCATTCCACCTTCAATATCCCAGGAAAGAGAAAAATGGATAAAGAAGTTGTGGTCCTTATGTACAATGGAATATCACTCAGCCGTGAAATCAATGTCATAAGGCTAGTAGCAGCATGATGAGTGGATTTAGGTACGACGACTCTAAGTGAAATAAGTCACACAGAAAAGGACACTTCTCATAAGGTATCACTGATAGAGGGAATGTAAAAACCGTTACACTTGAACTGAATTACAAAACAGAACAGAGTCACACATGCAGAAAACACACTATGGCTGCTTAACGGGAAAGGTGAGGTGGGGTGATACATAAAACAAGGGTTTCAAATTAGCTCAGATACCGTTCCATAAACCCAATATGTAATAGACAAGACCTACTCCTTGCTCAGAGAACTGGACTCAACACGCCCTATTCACCGCACAAGAATATATCTGACTAGTAATAATCTTAAAACCTATGTATTGATATCTCTGTGTTAGTGTGTCAAGTGGGTAAAAAGCGGCATAAACACAGCAGTGAAAAGCAGCTAAACCCCATTATAAAAATAAATTACTTTGAAAAACCCATGAAACAAAGACAGTGAAAGAGAGAGAAATTCTTACACAATGCGTTCAGGGGCTGTGATGCAACCTGGATTGACCATATCTAGACCCACAGCTGGATGAGACATAAGGGTGGACACTGTTGCGGCTGAGAGGTTTGGTGAGGTTGGGTGAGCAAACGCAGACCCTTTAAAGTAATACTGCGTGGTACCCATCGCATGGGTCCCAAATCTCCAGGTTCAAGGGCATCTTCCTACATCGAAAACATGCATGAGATACCCAGAAGATGGTACACTGTGTGATGGGGAAAGGTTTCTAAAACGCACCTCATTTCTCATCTGCTTGTGCCCGGGTTCGCCATTCCAGCCACTTTACTAGCAATCTCCCTCCTTGGAGCATCAGCACCTTTAACCTCCTGTTCCGTACAGGTTGCAATTTGTACTGAGGATGAACGGGAAGACGTGGAACCAATGAAAGACTAGCTCTTGGTGTTGGGACAGGCACAGGTCACTCTATTTTCCCATCAGGAAGAAGAATTAACCACAGCCTCAGCCTGCCCCCCGGAACCAGAACAGGGGCTGAAGCCATCCTGCGCTTTTGCGGCCAGCTCCCTAAAAAGCGAGTTGTAAAATGGAGGTTCAGGGCACTGCAATTCACAAACCTGCAGAGTTATAAATGATAACTCTCATCCACAAATATATTGAGGGAAGGCAAAGAAGAGGATTTGAAATCAAGGCAGAATTGCAGGAAACAGATTTCAGGAGGTAGATTCGAATCGCCTTTAAAGCACATGAAAAGCGGCAAAACGTTGACAATGATGCCCTTGGCCAAAAAGGGCGTATGCGTTTTTTCCTGAATATATTCAGGAAAAAACGCATACGCCCTTTTTGGCCAACCAAGCAACCTGGAAAGGCAAATCAGCGCTACAAAGATGTCTCGCTTCCCATTGGTCAAAAGGGCCATGCTGAAAAAAGTGTCAAAACCAGAAATGCAGGACAGGCCATGGAGAAATGGGAGCCTTGCTACACTGATGGGCGGGATGTAAATTGTCAACAGCCACTCTGGAGAAGTGTACGGTGAGTCCTGAAACGTCTAAAAAGCAAAGCTTAGAGAGCATAGGGCACTTCCACTCATGGGGTTATAAATTGGGAAAATTAAAAATCAGCAAGACACAAGCACCCCAAAGTTTAGGGCTGCTCTGTTGACAAGGACCTCCACTTCATTCCACCTTCAATATCCCAGGAAAGAGAAAAATGGATAAAGAAGTTGTGGTCCTTATGTACAATGGAATATCACTCAGCCGTGAAATCAATGTCATAAGGCTAGTACCAGCATGATGAGTGGATTTAGGTACGACGACTCTAAGTGAAATAAGTCACACAGAAAAGGGCACTTCTCATAAGGTATCACTTATAGAGGGAATGTAAAAACCGTTACACTTGAACTGAATTACAAAACAGAACAGAGTCACACATGCAGAAAACACACTATGGCTGCTTAACGGGAAAGGTGAGGTGGGGTGATACATAAAACAAGGGTTTCAAATTAGCTCAGATACCGTTCCATAAACCCAATATGTAATAGACAAGACCTACTCCTTGCTCAGAGAACTGGACTCAACACGCCCTATTCACCGCACAAGAATATATCTGACTAGTAATAATCTTAAAACCTATGTATTGATATCTCTGTGTTAGTGTGTCAAGTGGGTAAAAAGCGGCATAAACACAGCAGTGAAAAGCAGCTAAACCCCATTATAAAAATAAATTACTTTGAAAAACCCATGAAACAAAGACAGTGAAAGAGAGAGAAATTCTTACACAATGCGTTCAGGGGCTGTGATGCAACCTGGATTGACCATATCTAGACCCACAGCTGGATGAGACATAAGGGTGGACACTGTTGCGGCTGAGAAGTTTGGTGAGGTTGGGTGAGCAAACGCAGACCCTTTAAAGTAATACTGCGTGGTACCCATCGCATGGGTCCCAAATCTCCAGGTTCAAGGGCATCTTCCTACATCGAAAACATGCATGAGATACCCAGAAGATGGTACACCGTGTGATGGGGAAAGGTTTCTAAAACGCACCTCATTTCTCATCTGCTTGTGCCCGGGTTCGCCATTCCAGCCACTTTACTAGCAATCTCCCTCCTTGGAGCATCAGCACCTTTAACCTCCTGTTCCGTACAGGTTGCAATTTCTCCTGAGGATGAACGGGAAGACGTGGAACCAACGAGAGACTAGCTCTTGGTGTTGGGACAGGCACAGGTCACTCTATTTTCCCATCAGGAAGAAGAATTAACCAGAGGATCAGCCTGCCCCCCGGAACCAGAACAGGGCCTGAAGCCATCCTGCGCTTTTGCGGCCAGCTCCCTAAAAAGCGAGTTGTAAAATGGAGGTTCAGGGCACTGCAATTCACAAACCTGCAGAGTTATAAATGATAACTCTCATCCACAAATATATTGAGGGAAGGCAAAGAAGAGGATTTGAAATCAAGGCAGAATTGCAGGAAACAGATTTCAGGAGGTAGATTCGAATCGCCTTTAAAGCACATGAAAAGCGGCAAAACGTTGACAATGATGCCCTTGGCCAAAAAGGGCGTATGCGTTTTTTCCTGAATATATTCAGGAAAAAACGCATACGCCCTTTTTGGCCAACCAAGCAACCTGGAAAGGCAAATCAGCGCTACAAAGATGTCTCGCTTCCCATTGGTCAAAAGGGCCATGCTGAAAAAAGTGTCAAAACCAGAAATGCAGGACAGGCCATGGAGAAATGGGAGCCTTGCTACACTGATGGGCGGGATGTAAATTGTCAACAGCCACTCTGGAGAAGTGTACGGTGAGTCCTGAAACGTCTAAAAAGCAAAGCTTAGAGAGCATAGGGCACTTCCACTCATGGGGGTATAAATTGGGAAAATGAAAAATCAGCAAGACACAAGCACCCCAAAGTTTAGGGCTGCTCTGTTGACAAGGACCTCCACTTCATTCCACCTTCAATATCCCAGGAAAGAGAAAAATGGATAAAGAAGTTGTGGTCCTTATGTACAATGGAATATCACTCAGCCGTGAAATCAATGTCATAAGGCTAGTAGCAGCATGATGAGTGGATTTAGGTACGACGACTCTAAGTGAAATAAGTCACACAGAAAAGGACACTTCTCATAAGGTATCACTGATAGAGGGAATGTAAAAACCGTTACACTTGAACTGAATTACAAAACAGAACAGAGTCACACATGCAGAAAACACACTATGGCTGCTTAACGGGAAAGGTGAGGTGGGGTGATACATAAAACAAGGGTTTCAAATTAGCTCAGATACCGTTCCATAAACCCAATATGTAATAGACAAGACCTACTCCTTGCTCAGAGAACTGGACTCAACACGCCCTATTCACCGCACAAGAATATATCTGACTAGTAATAATCTTAAAACCTATGTATTGATATCTCTCTGTTAGTGTGTCAAGTGGGTAAAAAGCGGCATAAACACAGCAGTGAAAAGCAGCTAAACCCCATTATAAAAATAAATTACTTTGAAAAACCCATGAAACAAAGACAGTGAAAGAGAGGGAAATTCTTACACAATGCGTTCAGGGGCTGTGATGCAACCTGGATTGACCATATCTAGACCCACAGCTGGATGAGACATAAGGGTGGACACTGTTGCGGCTGAGAGGTTTGGTGAGGTTGGGTGAGCAAACGCAGACCCTTTAAAGTAATACTGCGTGGTACCCATCGCATGGGTCCCAAATCTCCAGGTTCAAGGGCATCTTCCTACATCGAAAACATGCATGAGATACCCAGAAGATGGTACACTGTGTGATGGGGAAAGGTTTCTAAAACGCACCTCATTTCTCATCTGCTTGTGCCCGGGTTCGCCATTCCAGCCACTTTACTAGCAATCTCCCTCCTTGGAGCATCAGCACCTTTAACCTCCTGTTCCGTACAGGTTGCAATTTGTACTGAGGATGAACGGGAAGACGTGGAACCAATGAAAGACTAGCTCTTGGTGTTGGGACAGGCACAGGTCACTCTATTTTCCCATCAGGAAGAAGAATTAACCACAGCCTCAGCCTGCCCCCCGGAACCAGAACAGGGCCTGAAGCCATCCTGCGCTTTTGCGGCCAGCTCCCTAAAAAGCGAGTTGTAAAATGGAGGTTCAGGGCACTGCAATTCACAAACCTTCAGAGTTATAAATGATAACTCTCATCCACAAATATATTGAGGGAAGGCAAAGAAGAGGATTTGAAATCAAGGCAGAATTGCAGGAAACAGATTTCAGGAGGTAGATTCGAATCGCCTTTAAAGCACATGAAAAGCGGCAAAACGTTGACAATGATGCCCTTGGCCAAAAAGGGCGTATGCGTTTTTTCCTGAATATATTCAGGAAAAAACGCATACGCCCTTTTTGGCCAACCAAGCAACCTGGAAAGGCAAATCAGCGCTACAAAGATGTCTCGCTTCCCATCGGTCAAAAGGGCCATGCTGAAAAAAGTGTCAAAACCAGAAATGCAGGACAGGCCATGGAGAAATGGGAGCCTTGCTACACTGATGGGCGGGATGTAAATTGTCAACAGCCACTCTGGAGAAGTGTACGTTGAGTCCTGAAACGTCTAAAAAGCAAAGCTTAGAGAGCATAGGGCACTTCCACTCATGGGGTTATAAATTGGGAAAATTAAAAATCAGCAAGACACAAGCACCCCAAAGTTTAGGGCTGCTCTGTTGACAAGGACCTCCACTTCATTCCACCTTCAATATCCCAGGAAAGAGAAAAATGGATAAAGAAGTTGTGGTCCTTATGTACAATGGAATATCACTCAGCCGTGAAATCAATGTCATAAGGCTAGTACCAGCATGATGAGTGGATTTAGGTACGACGACTCTAAGTGAAATAAGTCACACAGAAAAGGGCACTTCTCATAAGGTATCACTTATAGAGGGAATGTAAAAACCGTTACACTTGAACTGAATTACAAAACAGAACAGAGTCACACATGCAGAAAACACACTATGGCTGCTTAACGGGAAAGGTGAGGTGGGGTGATACATAAAACAAGGGTTTCAAATTAGCTCAGATACCGTTCCATAAACCCAATATGTAATAGACAAGACCTACTCCTTGCTCAGAGAACTGGACTCAACACGCCCTATTCACCGCACAAGAATATATCTGACTAGTAATAATCTTAAAACCTATGTATTGATATCTCTGTGTTAGTGTGTCAAGTGGGTAAAAAGCGGCATAAACACAGCAGTGAAAAGCAGCTAAACCCCATTATAAAAATAAATTACTTTGAAAAACCCATGAAACAAAGACAGTGAAAGAGAGAGAAATTCTTACACAATGCGTTCAGGGGCTGTGATGCAACCTGGATTGACCATATCTAGACCCACAGCTGGATGAGACATAAGGGTGGACACTGTTGCGGCTGAGAAGTTTGGTGAGGTTGGGTGAGCAAACGCAGACCCTTTAAAGTAATACTGCGTGGTACCCATCGCATGGGTCCCAAATCTCCAGGTTCAAGGGCATCTTCCTACATCGAAAACATGCATGAGATACCCAGAAGATGGTACACCGTGTGATGGGGAAAGGTTTCTAAAACGCACCTCATTTCTCATCTGCTTGTGCCCGGGTTCGCCATTCCAGCCACTTTACTAGCAATCTCCCTCCTTGGAGCATCAGCACCTTTAACCTCCTGTTCCGTACAGGTTGCAATTTGTCCTGAGGATGAACGGGAAGACGTGGAACCAACGAGAGACTAGCTCTTGGTGTTGGGACAGGCACAGGTCACTCTATTTTCCCATCAGGAAGAAGAATTAACCACAGGATCAGCCTGCCCCCCGGAACCAGAACCGGGCCTGAAGCCATCCTGCGCTTTTGCGGCCAGCTCCCTAAAAAGCGAGTTGTAAAATGGAGGTTCAGGGCACTGCAATTCACAAACCTGCAGAGTTATAAATGATAACTCTCATCCACAAATATATTGAGGGAAGGCAAAGAAGAGGATTTGAAATCAAGGCAGAATTGCAGGAAACAGATTTCAGGAGGTAGATTCGAATTGCCTTTAAAGCACATGAAAAGCGGCAAAACGTTGACAATGATGCCCTTGGCCAAAAAGGGCGTATGCGTTTTTTCCTGAATATATTCAGGAAAAAACGCATACGCCCTTTTTGGCCAACCAAGCAACCTGGAAAGGCAAATCAGCGCTACAAAGAAGTCTCGCTTCCCATCGGTTAAAAGGGCCATGCTGAAAAAAGTGTCAAAACCAGAAATGCAGGACAGGCCATGGAGAAATGGGAGCCTTGCTACACTGATGGGCGGGATGTAAATTGTCAACAGCCACTCTGGAGAAGTGTACGGTGAGTCCTGAAACGTCTAAAAAGCAAAGCTTAGAGAGCATAGGGCACTTCCACTCATGGGGGTATAAATTGGGAAAATGAAAAATCAGCAAGACACAAGCACCCCAAAGGTTAGGGCTGCTCTGTTGACAAGGACCTCCACTTCATTCCATCTTCAATATCCCAGGAAAGAGAAAAATGGATAAAGAACTTGTGGTCCTTATGTACAATGGAATATCACTCAGCCATGAAATCAATGTCCTAAGGCTAGTAGCAGCATGATGAGTGGATTTAGGTACGACGATTCTAAGTGAAATAAGTCACACAGAAAAGGACACTTCTCATAAGGTATCACTGATAGAGGGAATGTAAAAACCGTTACACTTGAACTGAATTACAAAACAGAACAGAGTCACACATGCAGAAAACACACTATGGCTGCTTAAGGGGAAAGGTGAGGTGGGGTGATACATAAAACAAGGGTTTCAAATTAGCTCAGATACCGTTCCATAAAACCAATATGTAATAGACAAGACCTACTCCTTGCTCAGAGAACTGGACTCAACACGCCCTATTCACCGCACAAGAATATATCTGACTAGTAATAATCTTAAAACCTATGTATTGATATCTCTCTGTTAGTGTGTCAAGTGGGTAAAAAGCGGCATAAACACAGCAGTGAAAAGCAGCTAAACCCCATTATAAAAATAAATTACTCTGAAAAACCCGTGAAACAAAGACAGTGAAAGAGAGCGAAATTCTTACACAATGCGTTCAGGGGCTGTGATGCAACCTGGATTGACCATATCTAGACCCACAGCTGGATGAGACCTAAGGGTGGACACTGTTGCGGCTGAGAGGTTTGGTGAGGTTGGGTGAGCAAACGCAGACCCTTTAAAGTAATACTGCGTGGTACCCATCGCATGGGTCCCAAATCTCCAGGTTCAAGGGCATCTTCCTACATCGAAAACATGCATGAGGTACCCAGAAGATGGTACACTGTGTGATGGGGAAAGGTTTCTAAAACGCACCTCATTTCTCATCTGCTTGTGCCCGGGTTCGCCATTCCAGCCACTTTACTAGCAATCTCCCTCCTTGGAGCATCAGCACCTTTAACCTCCTGTTCCGTACAGGTTGCAATTTGTACTGAGGATGAACGGGAAGACGTGGAACCAATGAAAGACTAGCTCTTGGTGTTGGGACAGGCACAGGTCACTCTATTTTCCCATCAGGAAGAAGAATTAACCACAGCCTCAGCCTGCCCCCCGGAACCAGAACAGGGCCTGAAGCCATCCTGCGCTTTTGCAGCCAGCTCCCTAAAAAGCGAGTTGTAAAATGGAGGTTCAGGGCACTGCAATTCACAAACCTGCAGAGTTATAAATGATAACTCTCATCCACAAATATATTGAGGGAAGGCAAAGAAGAGGATTTGAAATCAAGGCAGAATTGCAGGAAACAGATTTCAGGAGGTAGATTCGAATCGCCTTTAAAGCACATGAAAAGCGGCAAAACGTTGACAATGATGCCCTTGGCCAGAAAGGGCGTATGCGTTTTTTCCTGAATATATTCAGGAAAAAACGCATACGCCCTTTTTGGCCAACCAAGCAACCTGGAAAGGCAAATCAGCGCTACAAAGAAGTCTCGCTTCCCATCGGTCAAAAGGGCCATGCTGAAAAAAGTGTCAAAACCAGAAATGCAGGACAGGCCATGGAGAAATGGGAGCCTTGCTACACTGATGGGCGGGATGTAAATTGTCAACAGCCACTCTGGAGAAGTGTACGGTGAGTCCTGAAACGTCTAAAAAGCAAAGCTTAGAGAGCATAGGGCACTTCCACTCATGGGGGTATAAATTGGGAAAATGAAAAATCAGCAAGACACAAGCACCCCAAAGTTTAGGGCTGCTCTGTTGACAAGGACCTCCACTTCATTCCACCTTCAATATCCCAGGAAAGAGAAAAATGGATAAAGAAGTTGTGGTCCTTATGTACAATGGAATATCACTCAGCCGTGAAATCAATGTCATAAGGCTAGTAGCAGCATGATGAGTGGATTTAGGTACGACGACTCTAAGTGAAATAAGTCACACAGAAAAGGACACTTCTCATAAGGTATCACTGATAGAGGGAATGTAAAAACCGTTACACTTGAACTGAATTACAAAACAGAACAGAGTCACACATGCAGAAAACACACTATGGCTGCTTAACGGGAAAGGTGAGGTGGGGTGATACATAAAACAAGGGTTTCAAATTAGCTCAGATACCGTTCCATAAACCCAATATGTAATAGACAAGACCTACTCCTTGCTCAGAGAACTGGACTCAACACGCCCTATTCACCGCACAAGACTATATCTGACTAGTAATAATCTTAAAACCTATGTATTGATATGTCTCTGTTAGTGTGTCAAGTGGGTAAAAAGCGGCATAAACACAGCAGTGAAAAGCAGCTAAACCCCATTATAAAAATAAATTACTTTGAAAAACCCATGAAACAAAGACAGTGAAAGAGAGAGAAATTCTTACACAATGCGTTCAGGGGCTGTGATGCAACCTGGATTGACCATATCTAGACCCACAGCTGGATGAGACCTAAGGGTGGACACTGTTGCGGCTGAGAGGTTTGGTGAGGTTGGGTGAGCAAACGCAGACCCTTTAAAGTAATACTGCGTGGTACCCATCGCATGGGTCCCAAATCTCCAGGTTCAAGGGCATCTTCCTACATCGAAAACATGCATGAGATACCCAGAAGATGGTACACTGTGTGATGGGGAAAGGTTTCTAAAACGCACCTCATTTCTCATCTGCTTGTGCCCGGGTTCGCCATTCCAGCCACTTTACTAGGAATCTCCCTCCTTGGAGCATCAGCACCTTTAACCTCCTGTTCCGTACAGGTTGCAATTTGTACTGAGGGTGAACGGGAAGACGTGGAACCAATGAAAGACTAGCTCTTGGTGTTGGGACAGGCACAGGTCACTCTATTTTCCCATCAGGAAGAAGAATTAACCACAGGCTCAGCCTGCCCCCCGGAACCAGGACAGGGGCTGAAGCCATCCTGTGCTTTTGCGGCCAGCTCCCTAAAAAGCGAGTTGTAAAATGGAGGTTCAGGGCACTGCAATTCACAAACCTGCAGAGTTATAAATGATAACTCTCATCCACAAATATATTGAGGGAAGGCAAAGAAGAGGATTTGAAATCAAGGCAGAATTGCAGGAAACAGATTTCAGGAGGTAGATTCGAATCGCCTTTAAAGCACATGAAAAGCGGCAAAACGTTGACAATGATGCCCTTGGCCAAAAAGGGCGTATGCGTTTTTTCCTGAATATATTCAGGAAAAAACGCATACGCCCTTTTTGGCCAACCAAGCAACCTGGAAAGGCAAATCAGCGCTACAAAGATGTCTCGCTTCCCATTGGTCAAAAGGGCCATGCTGAAAAAAGTGTCAAAACCAGAAATGCAGGACAGGCCATGGAGAAATGGGAGCCTTGCTACACTGATGGGCGGGATGTAAATTGTCAACAGCCACTCTGGAGAAGTGTACGGTGAGTCCTGAAACGTCTAAAAAGCAAAGCTTAGAGAGCATAGGGCACTTCCACTCATGGGGGTATAAATTGGGAAAATGAAAAATCAGCAAGACACAAGCACCCCAAAGTTTAGGGCTGCTCTGTTGACAAGGACCTCCACTTCATTCCACCTTCAATATCCCAGGAAAGAGAAAAATGGATAAAGAAGTTGTGGTCCTTATGTACAATGGAATATCACTCAGCCGTGAAATCAATGTCATAAGGCTAGTAGCAGCATGATGAGTGGATTTAGGTACGACGACTCTAAGTGAAATAAGTCACACAGAAAAGGACACTTCTCATAAGGTATCACTGATAGAGGGAATGTAAAAACCGTTACACTTGAACTGAATTACAAAACAGAACAGAGTCACACATGCAGAAAACACACTATGGCTGCTTAACGGGAAAGGTGAGGTGGGGTGATACATAAAACAAGGGTTTCAAATTAGCTCAGATACCGTTCCATAAACCCAATATGTAATAGACAAGACCTACTCCTTGCTCAGAGAACTGGACTCAACACGCCCTATTCACCGCACAAGAATATATCTGACTAGTAATAATCTTAAAACCTATGTATTGATATCTCTCTGTTAGTGTGTCAAGTGGGTAAAAAGCGGCATAAACACAGCAGTGAAAAGCAGCTAAACCCCATTATAAAAATAAATTACTTTGAAAAACCCATGAAACAAAGACAGTGAAAGAGAGAGAAATTCTTACACAATGCGTTCAGGGGCTGTGATGCAACCTGGATTGACCATATCTAGACCCACAGCTGGATGAGACATAAGGGTGGACACTGTTGCGGCTGAGAGGTTTGGTGAGGTTGGGTGAGCAAACGCAGACCCTTTAAAGTAATACTGCGTGGTACCCATCGCATGGGTCCCAAATCTCCAGGTTCAAGGGCATCTTCCTACATCGAAAACATGCATGAGATACCCAGAAGATGGTACACCGTATGATGGGGAAAGGTTTCTAAAACGCACCTCATTTCTCATCTGCTTGTGCCCGGGTTCGCCATTCCAGCCACTTTACTAGCAATCTCCCTCCTTGGAGCATCAGCACCTTTAACCTCCTGTTCCGTACAGGTTGCAATTTGTACTGAGGATGAACGGGAAGACGTGGAACCAATGAAAGACTAGCTCTTGGTGTTGGGACAGGCACAGGTCACTCTATTTTCCCATCAGGAAGAAGAATTAACCACAGCCTCAGCCTGCCCCCCGGAACCAGAACAGGGCCTGAAGCCATCCTGCGCTTTTGCGGCCAGCTCCCTAAAAAGCGAGTTGTAAAATGGAGGTTCAGGGCACTGCAATTCACAAACCTGCAGAGTTATAAATGATAACTCTCATCCACAAATATATTGAGGGAAGGCAAAGAAGAGGATTTGAAATCAAGGCAGAATTGCAGGAAACAGATTTCAGGAGGTAGATTCGAATCGCCTTTAAAGCACATGAAAAGCGGCAAAACGTTGACAATGATGCCCTTGGCCAAAAAGGGCGTATGCGTTTTTTCCTGAATATATTCAGGAAAAAACGCATACGCCCTTTTTGGCAAACCAAGCAACCTGGAAAGGCAAATCAGCGCTACAAAGATGTCTCGCTTCCCATTGGCCAAAAGGGCCATGCTGAAAAAAGTGTCAAAACCAGAAATGCAGGACAGGCCATGGAGAAATGGGAGCCTTGCTACACTGATGGGCGGGATGTAAATTGTCAACAGCCACTCTGGAGAAGTGTACGGTGAGTCCTGAAACGTCTAAAAAGCAAAGCTTAGAGAGCATAGGGCACTTCCACTCATGGGGGTATAAATTGGGAAAATGAAAAATCAGCAAGACACAAGCACCCCAAAGTTTAGGGCTGCTCTGTTGACAAGGACCTCCACTTCATTCCACCTTCAATATCCCAGGAAAGAGAAAAATGGATAAAGAAGTTGTGGTCCTTATGTACAATGGAATATCACTCAGCCGTGAAATCAATGTCATAAGGCTAGTAGCAGCATGATGAGTGGATTTAGGTACGACGACTCTAAGTGAAATAAGTCACACAGAAAAGGACACTTCTCATAAGGTATCACTGATAGAGGGAATGTAAAAACCGTTACACTTGAACTGAATTACAAAACAGAACAGAGTCACACATGCAGAAAACACACTATGGCTGCTTAACGGGAAAGGTGAGGTGGGGTGATACATAAAACAAGGGTTTCAAATTAGCTCAGATACCGTTCCATAAACCCAATATGTAATAGACAAGACCTACTCCTTGCTCAGAGAACTGGACTCAACACGCCCTATTCACCGCACAAGACTATATCTGACTAGTAATAATCTTAAAACCTATGTATTGATATGTCTCTGTTAGTGTGTCAAGTGGGTAAAAAGCGGCATAAACACAGCAGTGAAAAGCAGCTAAACCCCATTATAAAAATAAATTACTTTGAAAAACCCATGAAACAAAGACAGTGAAAGAGAGAGAAATTCTTACACAATGCGTTCAGGGGCTGTGATGCAACCTGGATTGACCATATCTAGACCCACAGCTGGATGAGACATAAGGGTGGACACTGTTGCGGCTGAGAGGTTTGGTGAGGTTGGGTGAGCAAACGCAGACCCTTTAAAGTAATACTGCGTGGTACCCATCGCATGGGTCCCAAATCTCCAGGTTCAAGGGCATCTTCCTACATCGAAAACATGCATGAGATACCCAGAAGATGGTACACTGTGTGATGGGGAAAGGTTTCTAAAACGCACCTCATTTCTCATCTGCTTGTGCCCGGGTTCGCCATTCCAGCCACTTTACTAGGAATCTCCCTCCTTGGAGCATCAGCACCTTTAACCTCCTGTTCCGTACAGGTTGCAATTTGTACTGAGGATGAACGGGAAGACGTGGAACCAATGAAAGACTAGCTCTTGGTGTTGGGACAGGCACAGGTCACTCTATTTTCCCATCAGGAAGAAGAATTAACCACAGGCTCAGCCTGCCCCCCGGAACCAGGACAGGGGCTGAAGCCATCCTGTGCTTTTGCGGCCAGCTCCCTAAAAAGCGAGTTGTAAAATGGAGGTTCAGGGCACTGCAATTCACAAACCTGCAGAGTTATAAATGATAACTCTCATCCACAAATATATTGAGGGAAGGCAAAGAAGAGGATTTGAAATCAAGGCAGAATTGCAGGAAACAGATTTCAGGAGGTAGATTCGAATCGCCTTTAAAGCACATGAAAAGCGGCAAAACGTTGACAATGATGCCCTTGGCCAAAAAGGGCGTATGCGTTTTTTCCTGAATATATTCAGGAAAAAACGCATACGCCCTTTTTGGCCAACCAAGCAACCTGGAAAGGCAAATCAGCGCTACAAAGATGTCTCGCTTCCCATTGGTCAAAAGGGCCATGCTGAAAAAAGTGTCAAAACCAGAAATGCAGGACAGGCCATGGAGAAATGGGAGCCTTGCTACACTGATGGGCGGGATGTAAATTGTCAACAGCCACTCTGGAGAAGTGTACGGTGAGTCCTGAAACGTCTAAAAAGCAAAGCTTAGAGAGCATAGGGCACTTCCACTCATGGGGGTATAAATTGGGAAAATGAAAAATCAGCAAGACACAAGCACCCCAAAGTTTAGGGCTGCTCTGTTGACAAGGACCTCCACTTCATTCCACCTTCAATATCCCAGGAAAGAGAAAAATGGATAAAGAAGTTGTGGTCCTTATGTACAATGGAATATCACTCAGCCGTGAAATCAATGTCATAAGGCTAGTAGCAGCATGATGAGTGGATTTAGGTACGACGACTCTAAGTGAAATAAGTCACACAGAAAAGGACACTTCTCATAAGGTATCACTGATAGAGGGAATGTAAAAACCGTTACACTTGAACTGAATTACAAAACAGAACAGAGTCACACATGCAGAAAACACACTATGGCTGCTTAACGGGAAAGGTGAGGTGGGGTGATACATAAAACAAGGGTTTCAAATTAGCTCAGATACCGTTCCATAAACCCAATATGTAATAGACAAGACCTACTCCTTGCTCAGAGAACTGGACTCAACACGCCCTATTCACCGCACAAGAATATATCTGACTAGTAATAATCTTAAAACCTATGTATTGATATCTCTCTGTTAGTGTGTCAAGTGGGTAAAAAGCGGCATAAACACAGCAGTGAAAAGCAGCTAAACCCCATTATAAAAATAAATTACTTTGAAAAACCCATGAAACAAAGACAGTGAAAGAGAGAGAAATTCTTACACAATGCGTTCAGGGGCTGTGATGCAACCTGGATTGACCATATCTAGACCCACAGCTGGATGAGACATAAGGGTGGACACTGTTGCGGCTGAGAGGTTTGGTGAGGTTGGGTGAGCAAACGCAGACCCTTTAAAGTAATACTGCGTGGTACCCATCGCATGGGTCCCAAATCTCCAGGTTCAAGGGCATCTTCCTACATCGAAAACATGCATGAGATACCCAGAAGATGGTACACTGTGTGATGGGGAAAGGTTTCTAAAACGCACCTCATTTCTCATCTGCTTGTGCCCGGGTTCGCCATTCCAGCCACTTTACTAGCAATCTCCCTCCTTGGAGCATCAGCACCTTTAACCTCCTGTTCCGTACAGGTTGCAATTTGTACTGAGGATGAACGGGAAGACGTGGAACCAATGAAAGACTAGCTCTTGGTGTTGGGACAGGCACAGGTCACTCTATTTTCCCATCAGGAAGAAGAATTAACCACAGCCTCAGCCTGCCCCCCGGAACCAGAACAGGGCCTGAAGCCATCCTGCGCTTTTGCGGCCAGCTCCCTAAAAAGCGAGTTGTAAAATGGAGGTTCAGGGCACTGCAATTCACAAACCTGCAGAGTTATAAATGATAACTCTCATCCACAAATATATTGAGGGAAGGCAAAGAAGAGGATTTGAAATCAAGGCAGAATTGCAGGAAACAGATTTCAGGAGGTAGATTCGAATCGCCTTTAAAGCACATGAAAAGCGGCAAAACGTTGACAATGATGCCCTTGGCCAAAAAGGGCGTATGCGTTTTTTCCTGAATATATTCAGGAAAAAACGCATACGCCCTTTTTGGCCAACCAAGCAACCTGGAAAGGCAAATCAGCGCTACAAAGATGTCTCGCTTCCCATTGGTCAAAAGGGCCATGCTGAAAAAAGTGTCAAAACCAGAAATGCAGGACAGGCCATGGAGAAATGGGAGCCTTGCTACACTGATGGGCGGGATGTAAATTGTCAACAGCCACTCTGGAGAAGTGTACGGTGAGTCCTGAAACGTCTAAAAAGCAAAGCTTAGAGAGCATAGGGCACTTCCACTCATGGGGGTATAAATTGGGAAAATGAAAAATCAGCAAGACACAAGCACCCCAAAGTTTAGGGCTGCTCTGTTGACAAGGACCTCCACTTCATTCCACCTTCAATATCCCAGGAAAGAGAAAAATGGATAAAGAAGTTGTGGTCCTTATGTACAATGGAATATCACTCAGCCGTGAAATCAATGTCATAAGGCTAGTAGCAGCATGATGAGTGGATTTAGGTACGACGACTCTAAGTGAAATAAGTCACACAGAAAAGGACACTTCTCATAAGGTATCACTGATAGAGGGAATGTAAAAACCGTTACACTTGAACTGAATTACAAAACAGAACAGAGTCACACATGCAGAAAACACACTATGGCTGCTTAACGGGAAAGGTGAGGTGGGGTGATACATAAAACAAGGGTTTCAAATTAGCTCAGATACCGTTCCATAAACCCAATATGTAATAGACAAGACCTACTCCTTGCTCAGAGAACTGGACTCAACACGCCCTATTCACCGCACAAGAATATATCTGACTAGTAATAATCTTAAAACCTATGTATTGATATCTCTCTGTTAGTGTGTCAAGTGGGTAAAAAGCGGCATAAACACAGCAGTGAAAAGCAGCTAAACCCCATTATAAAAATAAATTACTTTGAAAAACCCATGAAACAAAGACAGTGAAAGAGAGAGAAATTCTTACACAATGCGTTCAGGGGCTGTGATGCAACCTGGATTGACCATATCTAGACCCACAGCTGGATGAGACATAAGGGTGGACACTGTTGCGGCTGAGAGGTTTGGTGAGGTTGGGTGAGCAAACGCAGACCCTTTAAAGTAATACTGCGTGGTACCCATCGCATGGGTCCCAAATCTCCAGGTTCAAGGGCATCTTCCTACATCGAAAACATGCATGAGATACCCAGAAGATGGTACACTGTGTGATGGGGAAAGGTTTCTAAAACGCACCTCATTTCTCATCTGCTTGTGCCCGGGTTCGCCATTCCAGCCACTTTACTAGCAATCTCCCTCCTTGGAGCATCAGCACCTTTAACCTCCTGTTCCGTACAGGTTGCAATTTGTACTGAGGATGAACGGGAAGACGTGGAACCAATGAAAGACTAGCTCTTGGTGTTGGGACAGGCACAGGTCACTCTATTTTCCCATCAGGAAGAAGAATTAACCACAGCCTCAGCCTGCCCCCCGGAACCAGAACAGGGCCTGAAGCCATCCTGCGCTTTTGCGGCCAGCTCCGTAAAAAGCGAGTTGTAAAATGGAGGTTCAGGGCACTGCAATTCACAAACCTGCAGAGTTATAAATGATAACTCTCATCTACAAATATATTGAGGGAAGGCAAAGAAGAGGATTTGAAATCAAGGCAGAATTGCAGGAAACAGATTTCAGGAGGTAGATTCGAATCGCCTTTAAAGCACATGAAAAGCGGCAAAACGTTGACAATGATGCCCTTGGCCAAAAAGGGCGTATGCGTTTTTTCCTGAATATATTCAGGAAAAAACGCATACGCCCTTTTTGGCCAACCAAGCAACCTGGAAAGGCAAATCAGCGCTACAAAGATGTCTCGCTTCCCATTGGTCAAAAGGGCCATGCTGAAAAAAGTGTCAAAACCAGAAATGCAGGACAGGCCATGGAGAAATGGGAGCCTTGCTACACTGATGGGCGGGATGTAAATTGTCAACAGCCACTCTGGAGAAGTGTACGGTGAGTCCTGAAACGTCTAAAAAGCAAAGCTTAGAGAGCATAGGGCACTTCCACTCATGGGGGTATAAATTGGGAAAATGAAAAATCAGCAAGACACAAGCACCCCAAAGTTTAGGGCTGCTCTGTTGACAAGGACCTCCACTTCATTCCACCTTCAATATCCCAGGAAAGAGAAAAATGGATAAAGAAGTTGTGGTCCTTATGTACAATGGAATATCACTCAGCCGTGAAATCAATGTCATAAGGCTAGTAGCAGCATGATGAGTGGATTTAGGTACGACGACTCTAAGTGAAATAAGTCACACAGCAAAGGACACTTCTCATAAGGTATCACTGATAGAGGGAATGTAAAAACCGTTACACTTGAACTGAATTACAAAACAGAACAGAGTCACACATGCAGAAAACACACTATGGCTGCTTAACGGGAAAGGTGAGGTGGGGTGATACATAAAACAAGGGTTTCAAATTAGCTCAGATACCGTTCCATAAACCCAATATGTAATAGACAAGACCTACTCCTTGCTCAGAGAACTGGACTCAACACGCCCTATTCACCGCACAAGAATATATCTGACTAGTAATAATCTTAAAACCTATGTATTGATATCTCTCTGTTAGTGTGTCAAGTGGGTAAAAAGCGGCATAAACACAGCAGTGAAAAGCAGCTAAACCCCATTATAAAAATAAATTACTTTGAAAAACCCATGAAACAAAGACAGTGAAAGAGAGAGAAATTCTTACACAATGCGTTCAGGGGCTGTGATGCAACCTGGATTGACCATATCTAGACCCACAGCTGGATGAGACATAAGGGTGGACACTGTTGCGGCTGAGAGGTTTGGTGAGGTTGGGTGAGCAAACGCAGACCCTTTAAAGTAATACTGCGTGGTACCCATCGCATGGGTCCCAAATCTCCAGGTTCAAGGGCATCTTCCTACATCGAAAACATGCATGAGATACCCAGAAGATGGTACACTGTGTGATGGGGAAAGGTTTCTAAAACGCACCTCATTTCTCATCTGCTTGTGCCCGGGTTCGCCATTCCAGCCACTTTACTAGCAATCTCCCTCCTTGGAGCATCAGCACCTTTAACCTCCTGTTCCGTACAGGTTGCAATTTGTACTGAGGATGAACGGGAAGACGTGGAACCAATGAAAGACTAGCTCTTGGTGTTGGGACAGGCACAGGTCACTCTATTTTCCCATCAGGAAGAAGAATTAACCACAGCCTCAGCCTGCCCCCCGGAACCAGAACAGGGCCTGAAGCCATCCTGCGCTTTTGCGGCCAGCTCCGTAAAAAGCGAGTTGTAAAATGGAGGTTCAGGGCACTGCAATTCACAAACCTGCAGAGTTATAAATGATAACTCTCATCCACAAATATATTGAGGGAAGGCAAAGAAGAGGATTTGAAATCAAGGCAGAATTGCAGGAAACAGATTTCAGGAGGTAGATTCGAATGGCCTTTAAAGCACATGAAAAGCGGCAAAACGTTGACAATGATGCCCTTGGCCAAAAAGGGCGTATGCGTTTTTTCCTGAATATATTCAGGAAAAAACGCATACGCCCTTTTTGGCCAACCAAGCAACCTGGAAAGGCAAATCAGCGCTACAAAGATGTCTCGCTTCCCATTGGTCAAAAGGGCCATGCTGAAAAAAGTGTCAAAACCAGAAATGCAGGACAGGCCATGGAGAAATGGGAGCCTTGCTACACTGATGGGCGGGATGTAAATTGTCAACAGCCACTCTGGAGAAGTGTACGGTGAGTCCTGAAACGTCTAAAAAGCAAAGCTTAGAGAGCATAGGGCACTTCCACTCATGGGGTTATAAATTGGGAAAATTAAAAATCAGCAAGACACAAGCACCCCAAAGTTTAGGGCTGCTCTGTTGACAAGGACCTCCACTTCATTCCACCTTCAATATCCCAGGAAAGAGAAAAATGGATAAAGAAGTTGTGGTCCTTATGTACAATGGAATATCACTCAGCCGTGAAATCAATGTCATAAGGCTAGTACCAGCATGATGAGTGGATTTAGGTACGACGACTCTAAGTGAAATAAGTCACACAGAAAAGGACACTTCTCATAAGGTATCACTGATAGAGGGAATGTAAAAACCGTTACACTTGAACTGAATTACAAAACAGAACAGAGTCACACATGCAGAAAACACACTATGGCTGCTTAACGGGAAAGGTGAGGTGGGGTGATACATAAAACAAGGGTTTCAAATTAGCTCAGATACCGTTCCATAAACCCAATATGTAATAGACAAGACCTACTCCTTGCTCAGAGAACTGGACTCAACACGCCCTATTCACCGCACAAGAATATATCTGACTAGTAATAATCTTAAAACCTATGTATTGATATCTCTGTGTTAGTGTGTCAAGTGGGTAAAAAGCGGCATAAACACAGCAGTGAAAAGCAGCTAAACCCCATTATAAAAATAAATTACTTTGAAAAACCCATGAAACAAAGACAGTGAAAGAGAGAGAAATTCTTACACAATGCGTTCAGGGGCTGTGATGCAACCTGGATTGACCATATCTAGACCCACAGCTGGATGAGACATAAGGGTGGACACTGTTGCGGCTGAGAAGTTTGGTGAGGTTGGGTGAGCAAACGCAGACCCTTTAAAGTAATACTGCGTGGTACCCATCGCATGGGTCCCAAATCTCCAGGTTCAAGGGCATCTTCCTACATCGAAAACATGCATGAGATACCCAGAAGATGGTACACCGTGTGATGGGGAAAGGTTTCTAAAACGCACCTCATTTCTCATCTGCTTGTGCCCGGGTTCGCCATTCCAGCCACTTTACTAGCAATCTCCCTCCTTGGAGCATCAGCACCTTTAACCTCCTGTTTCGTACAGGTTGCAATTTGTCCTGAGGATGAACGGGAAGACGTGGAACCAACGAGAGACTAGCTCTTGGTGTTGGGACAGGCACAGGTCACTCTATTTTCCCATCAGGAAGAAGAATTAACCACAGGATCAGCCTGCCCCCCGGAACCAGAACCGGGCCTGAAGCCATCCTGCGCTTTTGCGGCCAGCTCCCTAAAAAGCGAGTTGTAAAATGGAGGTTCAGGGCACTGCAATTCACAAACCTGCAGAGTTATAAATGATAACTCTCATCCACAAATATATTGAGGGAAGGCAAAGAAGAGGATTTGAAATCAAGGCAGAATTGCAGGAAACAGATTTCAGGAGGTAGATTCGAATCGCCTTTAAAGCACATGAAAAGCGGCAAAACGTTGACAATGATGCCCTTGGCCAAAAAGGGCGTATGCGTTTTTTCCTGAATATATTCAGGAAAAAACGCATACGCCCTTTTTGGCCAACCAAGCAACCTGGAAAGGCAAATCAGCGCTACAAAGAAGTCTCGCTTCCCATCGGTTAAAAGGGCCATGCTGAAAAAAGTGTCAAAACCAGAAATGCAGGACAGGCCATGGAGAAATGGGAGCCTTGCTACACTGATGGGCGGGATGTAAATTGTCAACAGCCACTCTGGAGAAGTGTACGGTGAGTCCTGAAACGTCTAAAAAGCAAAGCTTAGAGAGCATAGGGCACTTCCACTCATGGGGGTATAAATTGGGAAAATGAAAAATCAGCAAGACACAAGCACCCCAAAGTTTAGGGCTGCTCTGTTGACAAGGACCTCCACTTCATTCCATCTTCAATATCCCAGGAAAGAGAAAAATGGATAAAGAAGTTGTGGTCCTTATGTACAATGGAATATCACTCAGCCATGAAATCAATGTCCTAAGGCTAGTAGCAGCATGATGAGTGGATTTAGGTACGACGATTCTAAGTGAAATAAGTCACACAGAAAAGGACACTTCTCATAAGGTATCACTGATAGAGGGAATGTAAAAACCGTTACACTTGAACTGAATTACAAAACAGAACAGAGTCACACATGCAGAAAACACACTATGGCTGCTTCACGGGAAAGGTGAGGTGGGGTGATACATAAAACAAGGGTTTCAAATTAGCTCAGATACCGTTCCATAAAACCAATATGTAATAGACAAGACCTACTCCTTGCTCAGAGAACTGGACTCAACACGCCCTATTCACCGCACAAGAATATATCTGACTAGTAATAATCTTAAAACCTATGTATTGATATCTCTCTGTTAGTGTGTCAAGTGGGTGTAAAGCGGCATAAACACAGCAGTGAAAAGCAGCTAAACCCCATTATAAAAATAAATTACTTTGAAAAACCCGTGAAACAAAGACAGTGAAAGAGAGCGAAATTCTTACACAATGCGTTCAGGGGCTGTGATGCAACCTGGATTGACCATATCTAGACCCACAGCTGGATGAGACCTAAGGGTGGACACTGTTGCGGCTGAGAGGTTTGGTGAGGTTGGGTGAGCAAACGCAGACCCTTTAAAGTAATACTGCGTGGTACCCATCGCATGGGTCCCAAATCTCCAGGTTCAAGGGCACCTTCCTACATCGAAAACATACATGAGATACCCAGAAGATGGTACACCGTGTGATGGGGAAAGGTTTCTAAAACGCACCTCATTTCTCATTTGCTTGTGCCCGGGTTCGCCATTCCAGCCACTTTACTAGCAATCTCCCTCCTTGGAGCATCAGCACCTTTAACCTCCTGTTCCGTACAGGTTGCAATTTGTACTGAGGATGAACGGGAAGACGTGGAACCAATGAAAGACTAGCTCTTGGTGTTGGGACAGGCACAGGTCACTCTATTTTCCCATCAGGAAGAAGAATTAACCACAGGCTCAGCCTGCCCCCCGGAACCAGAACAGGGCCTGAAGCCATCCTGCGCTTTTGCGGCCAGCTCCCTAAAAAGCGAGTTGTAAAATGGAGGTTCAGGGCACTGCAATTCACAAACCTGCAGAGTTATAAATGATAACTCTCATCCACAAATATATTGAGGGAAGGCAAAGAAGAGGATTTGAAATCAAGGCAGAATTGCAGGAAACAGATTTCAGGAGGTAGATTCGAATCGCCTTTAAAGCACATGAAAAGCGGCAAAACGTTGACAATGATGCCCTTGGCCAAAAAGGGCGTATGCGTTTTTTCCTGAATATATTCAGGAAAAAACGCATACGCCCTTTTTGGCCAACCAAGCAACCTGGAAAGGCAAATCAGCGCTACAAAGATGTCTCGCTTCCCATTGGTCAAAAGGGCCATGCTGAAAAAAGTGTCAAAACCAGAAATGCAGGACAGGCCATGGAGAAATGGGAGCCTTGCTACACTGATGGGCGGGATGTAAATTGTCAACAGCCACTCTGGAGAAGTGTACGGTGAGTCCTGAAACGTCTAAAAAGCAAAGCTTAGAGAGCATAGGGCACTTCCACTCATGGGGGTATAAATTGGGAAAATGAAAAATCAGCAAGACACAAGCACCCCAAAGTTTAGGGCTGCTCTGTTGACAAGGACCTCCACTTCATTCCACCTTCAATATCCCAGGAAAGAGAAAAATGGATAAAGAAGTTGTGGTCCTTATGTACAATGGAATATCACTCAGCCGTGAAATCAATGTCATAAGGCTAGTAGCAGCATGATGAGTGGATTTAGGTACGACGACTCTAAGTGAAATAAGTCACACAGAAAAGGACACTTCTCATAAGGTATCACTGATAGAGGGAATGTAAAAACCGTTACACTTGAACTGAATTACAAAACAGAACAGAGTCACACATGCAGAAAACACACTATGGCTGCTTCACGGGAAAGGTGAGGTGGGGTGATACATAAAACAAGGGTTTCAAATTAGCTCAGATACCGTTCCATAAACCCAATATGTAATAGACAAGACCTACTCCTTGCTCAGAGAACTGGACTCAACACGCCCTATTCACCGCACAAGAATATATCTGACTAGTAATAATCTTAAAACCTATGTATTGATATCTCTCTGTTAGTGTGTCAAGTGGGTGTAAAGCGGCATAAACACAGCAGTGAAAAGCAGCTAAACCCCATTATAAAAATAAATTACTTTGAAAAACCCATGAAACAAAGACAGTGAAAGAGAGAGAAATTCTTACACAATGCGTTCAGGGGCTGTGATGCAACCTGGATTGACCATATCTAGACCCACAGCTGGATGAGACATAAGGGTGGACACTGTTGCGGCTGAGAGGTTTGGTGAGGTTGGGTGAGCAAACGCAGACCCTTTAAAGTAATACTGCGTGGTACCCATCGCATGGGTCCCAAATCTCCAGGTTCAAGGGCATCTTCCTACATCGAAAACATGCATGAGATACCCAGAAGATGGTACACTGTGTGATGGGGAAAGGTTTCTAAAACGCACCTCATTTCTCATCTGCTTGTGCCCGGGTTCGCCATTCCAGCCACTTTACTAGCAATCTCCCTCCTTGGAGCATCAGCACCTTTAAACTCCTGTTCCGTACAGGTTGCAATTTGTACTGAGGATGAACGGGAAGACGTGGAACCAATGAAAGACTAGCTCTTGGTGTTGGGACAGGCACAGGTCACTCTATTTTCCCATCAGGAAGAAGAATTAACCACAGGCTCAGCCTGCCACCCGGAACCAGAACAGGGCCTGAAGCCATCCTGCGCTTTTGCGGCCAGCTCCCTAAAAAGCGAGTTGTAAAATGGAGGTTCAGGGCACTGCAATTCACAAACCTGCAGAGTTATAAATGATAACTCTCATCCACAAATATATTGAGGGAAGGCAAAGAAGAGGATTTGAAATCAAGGCAGAATTGCAGGAAACAGATTTCAGGAGGTAGATTCGAATCGCCTTTAAAGCACATGAAAAGCGGCAAAACGTTGACAATGATGCCCTTGGCCAAAAAGGGCGTATGCGTTTTTTCCTGAATATATTCAGGAAAAAACGCATACGCCCTTTTTGGCCAACCAAGCAACCTGGAAAGGCAAATCAGCGCTACAAAGAAGTCTCGCTTCCCATCGGTTAAAAGGGCCATGCTGAAAAAAGTGTCAAAACCAGAAATGCAGGACAGGCCATGGAGAAATGGGAGCCTTGCTACACTGATGGGCGGGATGTAAATTGTCAACAGCCACTCTGGAGAAGTGTACGGTGAGTCCTGAAACGTCTAAAAAGCAAAGCTTAGAGAGCATAGGGCACTTCCACTCATGGGGGTATAAATTGGGAAAATGAAAAATCAGCAAGACACAAGCACCCCAAAGTTTAGGGCTGCTCTGTTGACAAGGACCTCCACTTCATTCCACCTTCAATATCCCAGGAAAGAGAAAAATGGATAAAGAAGTTGTGGTCCTTATGTACAATGGAATATCACTCAGCTGTGAAATCAATGTCATAAGGCTAGTAGCAGCATGATGAGTGGATTTAGGTACGACGACTCTAAGTGAAATAAGTCACACAGAAAAGGACACTTCTCATAAGGTATCACTGATAGAGGGAATGTAAAAACCGTTACACTTGAACTGAATTACAAAACAGAACAGAGTCACACATGCAGAAAACACACTATGGCTGCTTAACGGGAAAGGTGAGGTGGGGTGATACATAAAAGAAGGGTTTCAAATTAGCTCAGATACCGTTCCATAAAACCAATATGTAATAGACAAGACCTACTCCTTGCTCAGAGAACTGGACTCAACACGCCCTATTCACCGCACAAGAATATATCTGACTAGTAATAATCTTAAAACCTATGTATTGATATCTCTCTGTTAGTGTGTCAAGTGGGTGTAAAGCGGCATAAACACAGCAGTGAAAAGCAGCTAAACCCCATTATAAAAATAAATTACTTTGAAAAACCCGTGAAACAAAGACAGTGAAAGAGAGCGAAATTCTTACACAATGCGTTCAGGGGCTGTGATGCAACCTGGATTGACCATATCTAGACCCACAGCTGGATGAGACCTAAGGGTGGACACTGTTGCGGCTGAGAGGTTTGGTGAGGTTGGGTGAGCAAACGCAGACCCTTTAAAGTAATACTGCGTGGTACCCATCGCATGGGTCCCAAATCTCCAGGTTCAAGGGCATCTTCCTACATCGAAAACATGCATGAGATACCCAGAAGATGGTACACCGTGTGATGGGGAAAGGTTTCTAAAACGCACCTCATTTCTCATTTGCTTGTGCCCGGGTTCGCCATTCCAGCCACTTTACTAGCAATCTCCCTCCTTGGAGCATCAGCACCTTTAACCTCCTGTTCCGTAAAGGTTGCAATTTGTACTGAGGATGAACGGGAAGACGTGGAACCAATGAAAGACTAGCTCTTGGTGTTGGGACAGGCACAGGTCACTCTATTTTCCCATCAGGAAGAAGAATTAACCACAGGCTCAGCCTGCCCCCCGGAACCAGAACAGGGGCTGAAGCCATCCTGCGCTTTTGCGGCCAGCTCCCTAAAAAGCGAGTTGTAAAATGGAGGTTCAGGGCACTGCAATTCACAAACCTGCAGAGTTATAAATGATAACTCTCATCCACAAATATATTGAGGGAAGGCAAAGAAGAGGATTTGAAATCAAGGCAGAATTGCAGGAAACAGATTTCAGGAGGTAGATTCGAATCGCCTTTAAAGCACATGAAAAGCGGCAAAACGTTGACAATGATGCCCTTGGCCAGAAAGGGCGTATGCGTTTTTTCCTGAATATATTCAGGAAAAAACGCATACGCCCTTTTTGGCCAACCAAGCAACCTGGAAAGGCAAATCAGCGCTACAAAGAAGTCTCGCTTCCCATCGGTTAAAAGGGCCATGCTGAAAAAAGTGTCAAAACCAGAAATGCAGGACAGGCCATGGAGAAATGGGAGCCTTGCTACACTGATGGGCGGGATGTAAATTGTCAACAGCCACTCTGGAGAAGTGTACGGTGAGTCCTGAAACGTCTAAAAAGCAAAGCTTAGAGAGCATAGGGCACTTCCACTCATGGGGGTATAAATTGGGAAAATGAAAAATCAGCAAGACACAAGCACCCCAAAGTTTAGGGCTGCTCTGTTGACAAGGACCTCCACTTCATTCCATCTTCAATATCCCAGGAAAGAGAAAAATGGATAAAGAACTTGTGGTCCTTATGTACAATGGAATATCACTCAGCCATGAAATCAATGTCCTAAGGCTAGTAGCAGCATGATGAGTGGATTTAGGTACGATGATTCTAAGTGAAATAAGTCACACAGAAAAGGACACTTCTCATAAGGTATCACTGATAGAGGGAATGTAAAAACCGTTACACTTGAACTGAATTACAAAACAGAACAGAGTCACACATGCAGAAAACACACTATGGCTGCTTCACGGGAAAGGTGAGGTGGGGTGATACATAAAACAAGGGTTTCAAATTAGCTCAGATACCGTTCCATAAACCCAATATGTAATAGACAAGACCTACTCCTTGCTCAGAGAACTGGACTCAACACGCCCTATTCACCGCACAAGAATATATCTGACTAGTAATAATCTTAAAACCTATGTATTGATATCTCTCTGTTAGTGTGTCAAGTGGGTGTAAAGCGGCATAAACACAGCAGTGAAAAGCAGCTAAACCCCATTATAAAAATAAATTACTTTGAAAAACCCGTGAAACAAAGACAGTGAAAGAGAGCGAAATTCTTACACAATGCGTTCAGGGGCTGTGATGCAACCTGGATTGACCATATCTAGACCCACAGCTGGATGAGACCTAAGGGTGGACACTGTTGCGGCTGAGAGGTTTGGTGAGGTTGGGTGAGCAAACGCAGACCCTTTAAAGTAATACTGCGTGGTACCCATCGCATGGGTCCCAAATCTCCAGGTTCAAGGGCACCTTCCTACATCGAAAACATACATGAGATACCCAGAAGATGGTACACCGTGTGATGGGGAAAGGTTTCTAAAACGCACCTCATTTCTCATTTGCTTGTGCCCGGGTTCGCCATTCCAGCCACTTTACTAGCAATCTCCCTCCTTGGAGCATCAGCACCTTTAACCTCCTGTTCCGTACAGGTTGCAATTTGTACTGAGGATGAACGGGAAGACGTGGAACCAATGAAAGACTAGCTCTTGGTGTTGGGACAGGCACAGGTCACTCTATTTTCCCATCAGGAAGAAGAATTAACCACAGGCTCAGCCTGCCCCCCGGAACCAGAACAGGGCCTGAAGCCATCCTGCGCTTTTGCGGCCAGCTCCCTAAAAAGCGAGTTGTAAAATGGAGGTTCAGGGCACTGCAATTCACAAACCTGCAGAGTTATAAATGATAACTCTCATCCACAAATATATTGAGGGAAGGCAAAGAAGAGGATTTGAAATCAAGGCAGAATTGCAGGAAACAGATTTCAGGAGGTAGATTCGAATCGCCTTTAAAGCACATGAAAAGCGGCAAAACGTTGACAATGATGCCCTTGGCCAAAAAGGGCGTATGCGTTTTTTCCTGAATATATTCAGGAAAAAACGCATACGCCCTTTTTGGCCAACCAAGCAACCTGGAAAGGCAAATCAGCGCTACAAAGATGTCTCGCTTCCCATTGGTCAAAAGGGCCATGCTGAAAAAAGTGTCAAAACCAGAAATGCAGGACAGGCCATGGAGAAATGGGAGCCTTGCTACACTGATGGGCGGGATGTAAATTGTCAACAGCCACTCTGGAGAAGTGTACGGTGAGTCCTGAAACGTCTAAAAAGCAAAGCTTAGAGAGCATAGGGCACTTCCACTCATGGGGGTATAAATTGGGAAAATGAAAAATCAGCAAGACACAAGCACCCCAAAGTTTAGGGCTGCTCTGTTGACAAGGACCTCCACTTCATTCCACCTTCAATATCCCAGGAAAGAGAAAAATGGATAAAGAAGTTGTGGTCCTTATGTACAATGGAATATCACTCAGCCGTGAAATCAATGTCATAAGGCTAGTAGCAGCATGATGAGTGGATTTAGGTACGACGACTCTAAGTGAAATAAGTCACACAGAAAAGGACACTTCTCATAAGGTATCACTGATAGAGGGAATGTAAAAACCGTTACACTTGAACTGAATTACAAAACAGAACAGAGTCACACATGCAGAAAACACACTATGGCTGCTTCACGGGAAAGGTGAGGTGGGGTGATACATAAAACAAGGGTTTCAAATTAGCTCAGATACCGTTCCATAAACCCAATATGTAATAGACAAGACCTACTCCTTGCTCAGAGAACTGGACTCAACACGCCCTATTCACCGCACAAGAATATATCTGACTAGTAATAATCTTAAAACCTATGTATTGATATCTCTCTGTTAGTGTGTCAAGTGGGTGTAAAGCGGCATAAACACAGCAGTGAAAAGCAGCTAAACCCCATTATAAAAATAAATTACTTTGAAAAACCCATGAAACAAAGACAGTGAAAGAGAGAGAAATTCTTACACAATGCGTTCAGGGGCTGTGATGCAACCTGGATTGACCATATCTAGACCCACAGCTGGATGAGACATAAGGGTGGACACTGTTGCGGCTGAGAGGTTTGGTGAGGTTGGGTGAGCAAACGCAGACCCTTTAAAGTAATACTGCGTGGTACCCATCGCATGGGTCCCAAATCTCCAGGTTCAAGGGCATCTTCCTACATCGAAAACATGCATGAGATACCCAGAAGATGGTACACTGTGTGATGGGGAAAGGTTTCTAAAACGCACCTCATTTCTCATCTGCTTGTGCCCGGGTTCGCCATTCCAGCCACTTTACTAGCAATCTCCCTCCTTGGAGCATCAGCACCTTTAAACTCCTGTTCCGTACAGGTTGCAATTTGTACTGAGGATAAACGGGAAGACGTGGAACCAATGAAAGACTAGCTCTTGGTGTTGGGACAGGCACAGGTCACTCTATTTTCCCATCAGGAAGAAGAATTAACCACAGGCTCAGCCTGCCACCCGGAACCAGAACAGGGCCTGAAGCCATCCTGCGCTTTTGCGGCCAGCTCCCTAAAAAGCGAGTTGTAAAATGGAGGTTCAGGGCACTGCAATTCACAAACCTGCAGAGTTATAAATGATAACTCTCATCCACAAATATATTGAGGGAAGGCAAAGAAGAGGATTTGAAATCAAGGCAGAATTGCAGGAAACAGATTTCAGGAGGTAGATTCGAATCGCCTTTAAAGCACATGAAAAGCGGCAAAACGTTGACAATGATGCCCTTGGCCAAAAAGGGCGTATGCGTTTTTTCCTGAATATATTCAGGAAAAAACGCATACGCCCTTTTTGGCCAACCAAGCAACCTGGAAAGGCAAATCAGCGCTACAAAGAAGTCTCGCTTCCCATCGGTTAAAAGGGCCATGCTGAAAAAAGTGTCAAAACCAGAAATGCAGGACAGGCCATGGAGAAATGGGAGCCTTGCTACACTGATGGGCGGGATGTAAATTGTCAACAGCCACTCTGGAGAAGTGTACGGTGAGTCCTGAAACGTCTAAAAAGCAAAGCTTAGAGAGCATAGGGCACTTCCACTCATGGGGGTATAAATTGGGAAAATGAAAAATCAGCAAGACACAAGCACCCCAAAGTTTAGGGCTGCTCTGTTGACAAGGACCTCCACTTCATTCCACCTTCAATATCCCAGGAAAGAGAAAAATGGATAAAGAAGTTGTGGTCCTTATGTACAATGGAATATCACTCAGCTGTGAAATCAATGTCATAAGGCTAGTAGCAGCATGATGAGTGGATTTAGGTACGACGACTCTAAGTGAAATAAGTCACACAGAAAAGGACACTTCTCATAAGGTATCACTGATAGAGGGAATGTAAAAACCGTTACACTTGAACTGAATTACAAAACAGAACAGAGTCACACATGCAGAAAACACACTATGGCTGCTTAACGGGAAAGGTGAGGTGGGGTGATACATAAAACAAGGGTTTCAAATTAGCTCAGATACCGTTCCATAAAACCAATATGTAATAGACAAGACCTACTCCTTGCTCAGAGAACTGGACTCAACACGCCCTATTCACCGCACAAGAATATATCTGACTAGTAATAATCTTAAAACCTATGTATTGATATCTCTCTGTTAGTGTGTCAAGTGGGTGTAAAGCGGCATAAACACAGCAGTGAAAAGCAGCTAAACCCCATTATAAAAATAAATTACTTTGAAAAACCCGTGAAACAAAGACAGTGAAAGAGAGCGAAATTCTTACACAATGCGTTCAGGGGCTGTGATGCAACCTGGATTGACCATATCTAGACCCACAGCTGGATGAGACCTAAGGGTGGACACTGTTGCGGCTGAGAGGTTTGGTGAGGTTGGGTGAGCAAACGCAGACCCTTTAAAGTAATACTGCGTGGTACCCATCGCATGGGTCCCAAATCTCCAGGTTCAAGGGCATCTTCCTACATCGAAAACATGCATGAGATACCCAGAAGATGGTACACCGTGTGATGGGGAAAGGTTTCTAAAACGCACCTCATTTCTCATTTGCTTGTGCCCGGGTTCGCCATTCCAGCCACTTTACTAGCAATCTCCCTCCTTGGAGCATCAGCACCTTTAACCTCCTGTTCCGTAAAGGTTGCAATTTGTACTGAGGATGAACGGGAAGACGTGGAACCAATGAAAGACTAGCTCTTGGTGTTGGGACAGGCACAGGTCACTCTATTTTCCCATCAGGAAGAAGAATTAACCACAGGCTCAGCCTGCCCCCCGGAACCAGAACAGGGGCTGAAGCCATCCTGCGCTTTTGCGGCCAGCTCCCTAAAAAGCGAGTTGTAAAATGGAGGTTCAGGGCACTGCAATTCACAAACCTGCAGAGTTATAAATGATAACTCTCATCCACAAATATATTGAGGGAAGGCAAAGAAGAGGATTTGAAATCAAGGCAGAATTGCAGGAAACAGATTTCAGGAGGTAGATTCGAATCGCCTTTAAAGCACATGAAAAGCGGCAAAACGTTGACAATGATGCCCTTGGCCAGAAAGGGCGTATGCGTTTTTTCCTGAATATATTCAGGAAAAAACGCATACGCCCTTTTTGGCCAACCAAGCAACCTGGAAAGGCAAATCAGCGCTACAAAGAAGTCTCGCTTCCCATCGGTTAAAAGGGCCATGCTGAAAAAAGTGTCAAAACCAGAAATGCAGGACAGGCCATGGAGAAATGGGAGCCTTGCTACACTGATGGGCGGGATGTAAATTGTCAACAGCCACTCTGGAGAAGTGTACGGTGAGTCCTGAAACGTCTAAAAAGCAAAGCTTAGAGAGCATAGGGCACTTCCACTCATGGGGGTATAAATTGGGAAAATGAAAAATCAGCAAGACACAAGCACCCCAAAGTTTAGGGCTGCTCTGTTGACAAGGACCTCCACTTCATTCCATCTTCAATATCCCAGGAAAGAGAAAAATGGATAAAGAACTTGTGGTCCTTATGTACAATGGAATATCACTCAGCCATGAAATCAATGTCCTAAGGCTAGTAGCAGCATGATGAGTGGATTTAGGTACGATGATTCTAAGTGAAATAAGTCACACAGAAAAGGACACTTCTCATAAGGTATCACTGATAGAGGGAATGTAAAAACCGTTACACTTGAACTGAATTACAAAACAGAACAGAGTCACACATGCAGAAAACACACTATGGCTGCTTCACGGGAAAGGTGAGGTGGGGTGATACATAAAACAAGGGTTTCAAATTAGCTCAGATACCGTTCCATAAAACCAATATGTAATAGACAAGACCTACTCCTTGCTCAGAGAACTGGACTCAACACGCCCTATTCACCGCACAAGAATATATCTGACTAGTAATAATCTTAAAACCTATGTATTGATATCTCTCTGTTAGTGTGTCAAGTGGGTGTAAAGCGGCATAAACACAACAGTGAAAAGCAGCTAAACCCCATTATAAAAATAAATTACTTTGAAAAACCCGTGAAACAAAGACAGTGAAAGAGAGCGAAATTCTTACACAATGCGTTCAGGGGCTGTGATGCAACCTGGATTGACCATATCTAGACCCACAGCTGGATGAGACCTAAGGGTGGACACTGTTGCGGCTGAGAGGTTTGGTGAGGTTGGGTGAGCAAACGCAGACCCTTTAAAGTAATACTGCGTGGTACCCATCGCATGGGTCCCAAATCTCCAGGTTCAAGGGCATCTTCCTACATCAAAAACATACATGAGATACCCAGAAGATGGTACACCGTGTGATGGGGAAAGGTTTCTAAAACGCAACTCATTTCTCATTTGCTTGTGCCCGGGTTCGCCATTCCAGCCACTTTACTAGCAATCTCCCTCCTTGGAGCATCAGCACCTTTAACCTCCTGTTCCGTACAGGTTGCAATTTGTACTGAGGATGAACGGGAAGACGTGGAACCAATGAAAGACTAGCTCTTGGTGTTGGGACAGGCACAGGTCACTCTATTTTCCCATCAGGAAGAAGAATTAACCACAGCCTCAGCCTGCCCCCCGGAACCAGAACAGGGGCTGAAGCCATCCTGCGCTTTTGCGGCCAGCTCCCTAAAAAGCGAGTTGTAAAATGGAGGTTCAGGGCACTGCAATTCACAAACCTGCAGAGTTATAAATGATAACTCTCATCCACAAATATATTGAGGGAAGGCAAAGAAGAGGATTTGAAATCAAGGCAGAATTGCAGGAAACAGATTTCAGGAGGTAGATTCGAATCGCCTTTAAAGCACATGAAAAGTGGCAAAATGTTGACAATGATGCCCTTGGCCAAAAAGGGCGTATGCGTTTTTCCTGAATATATTCAGGAAAAAACGCATACGCCCTTTTTGGCCAACCAAGCAACCTGGAAAGGCAAATCAGCGCTACAAAGATGTCTCGCTTCCCATTGGTCAAAAGGGCCATGCTGAAAAAAGTGTCAAAACCAGAAATGCAGGACAGGCCATGGAGAAATGGGAGCCTTGCTACACTGATGGGCGGGATGTAAATTGTCAACAGCCACTCTGGAGAAGTGTACGGTGAGTCCTGAAACGTCTAAAAAGCAAAGCTTAGAGAGCATAGGGCACTTCCACTCATGGGGGTATAAATTGGGAAAATGAAAAATCAGCAAGACACAAGCACCCCAAAGTTTAGGGCTGCTCTGTTGACAAGGACCTCCACTTCATTCCACCTTCAATATCCCAGGAAAGAGAAAAATGGATAAAGAACTTGTGGTCCTTATGTACAATGGAATATCACTCAGCCATGAAATCAATGTCCTAAGGCTAGTAGCAGCATGATGAGTGGATTTAGGTACAACGACTCTAAGTGAAATAAGTCACACAGAAAAGGACACTTCTCATAAGGTATCACTGATAGAGGGAATGTAAAAACCGTTACACTTGAACTGAATTACAAAACAGAACAGAGTCACACATGCAGAAAACACACTATGGCTGCTTAACGGGAAAGGTGAGGTGGGGTGATACATAAAAGAAGGGTTTCAAATTAGCTCAGATACCGTTCCATAAAACCAATATGTAATAGACAAGACCTACTCCTTGCTCAGAGAACTGGACTCAACACGCCCTATTCACCGCACAAGAATATATCTGACTAGTAATAATCTTAAAACCTATGTATTGATATCTCTCTGTTAGTGTGTCAAGTGGGTGTAAAGCGGCATAAACACAGCAGTGAAAAGCAGCTAAACCCCATTATAAAAATAAATTACTTTGAAAAACCCGTGAAACAAAGACAGTGAAAGAGAGCGAAATTCTTACACAATGCGTTCAGGGGCTGTGATGCAACCTGGATTGACCATATCTAGACCCACAGCTGGATGAGACCTAAGGGTGGACACTGTTGCGGCTGAGAGGTTTGGTGAGGTTGGGTGAGCAAACGCAGACCCTTTAAAGTAATACTGCGTGGTACCCATCGCATGGGTCCCAAATCTCCAGGTTCAAGGGCATCTTCCTACATCGAAAACATGCATGAGATACCCAGAAGATGGTACACCGTGTGATGGGGAAAGGTTTCTAAAACGCACCTCATTTCTCATTTGCTTGTGCCCGGGTTCGCCATTCCAGCCACTTTACTAGCAATCTCCCTCCTTGGAGCATCAGCACCTTTAACCTCCTGTTCCGTACAGGTTGCAATTTGTACTGAGGATGAACGGGAAGACGTGGAACCAATGAAAGACTAGCTCTTGGTGTTGGGACAGGCACAGGTCACTCTATTTTCCCATCAGGAAGAAGAATTAACCACAGGCTCAGCCTGCCCCCCGGAACCAGAACAGGGGCTGAAGCCATCCTGCGCTTTTGCGGCCAGCTCCCTAAAAAGCGAGTTGTAAAATGGAGGTTCAGGGCACTGCAATTCACAAACCTGCAGAGTTATAAATGATAACTCTCATCCACAAATATATTGAGGGAAGGCAAAGAAGAGGATTTGAAATCAAGGCAGAATTGCAGGAAACAGATTTCAGGAGGTAGATTCGAATCGCCTTTAAAGCACATGAAAAGCGGCAAAACGTTGACAATGATGCCCTTGGCCAAAAAGGGCGTATGCGTTTTTTCCTGAATATATTCAGGAAAAAACGCATACGCCCTTTTTGGCCAACCAAGCAACCTGGAAAGGCAAATCAGCGCTACAAAGAAGTCTCGCTTCCCATCGGTTAAAAGGGCCATGCTGAAAAAAGTGTCAAAACCAGAAATGCAGGACAGGCCATGGAGAAATGGGAGCCTTGCTACACTGATGGGCGGGATGTAAATTGTCAACAGCCACTCTGGAGAAGTGTACGGTGAGTCCTGAAACGTCTAAAAAGCAAAGCTTAGAGAGCATAGGGCACTTCCACTCATGGGGGTATAAATTGGGAAAATGAAAAATCAGCAAGACACAAGCACCCCAAAGTTTAGGGCTGCTCTGTTGACAAGGACCTCCACTTCATTCCATCTTCAATATCCCAGGAAAGAGAAAAATGGATAAAGAACTTGTGGTCCTTATGTACAATGGAATATCACTCAGCCATGAAATCAATGTCCTAAGGCTAGTAGCAGCATGATGAGTGGATTTAGGTACGATGATTCTAAGTGAAATAAGTCACACAGAAAAGGACACTTCTCATAAGGTATCACTGATAGAGGGAATGTAAAAACCGTTACACTTGAACTGAATTACAAAACAGAACAGAGTCACACATGCAGAAAACACACTATGGCTGCTTCACGGGAAAGGTGAGGTGGGGTGATACATAAAACAAGGGTTTCAAATTAGCTCAGATACCGTTCCATAAAACCAATATGTAATAGACAAGACCTACTCCTTGCTCAGAGAACTGGACTCAACACGCCCTATTCACCGCACAAGAATATATCTGACTAGTAATAATCTTAAAACCTATGTATTGATATCTCTCTGTTAGTGTGTCAAGTGGGTGTAAAGCGGCATAAACACAACAGTGAGAAGCAGCTAAACCCCATTATAAAAATAAATTACTTTGAAAAACCCGTGAAACAAAGACAGTGAAAGAGAGCGAAATTCTTACACAATGCGTTCAGGGGCTGTGATGCAACCTGGATTGACCATATCTAGACCCACAGCTGGATGAGACCTAAGGGTGGACACTGTTGCGGCTGAGAGGTTTGGTGAGGTTGGGTGAGCAAACGCAGACCCTTTAAAGTAATACTGCGTGGTACCCATCGCATGGGTCCCAAATCTCCAGGTTCAAGGGCATCTTCCTACATCAAAAACATACATGAGATACCCAGAAGATGGTACACCGTGTGATGGGGAAAGGTTTCTAAAACGCAACTCATTTCTCATTTGCTTGTGCCCGGGTTCGCCATTCCAGCCACTTTACTAGCAATCTCCCTCCTTGGAGCATCAGCACCTTTAACCTCCTGTTCCGTACAGGTTGCAATTTGTACTGAGGATGAACGGGAAGACGTGGAACCAATGAAAGACTAGCTCTTGGTGTTGGGACAGGCACAGGTCACTCTATTTTCCCATCAGGAAGAAGAATTAACCACAGCCTCAGCCTGCCCCCCGGAACCAGAACAGGGGCTGAAGCCATCCTGCGCTTTTGCGGCCAGCTCCCTAAAAAGCGAGTTGTAAAATGGAGGTTCAGGGCACTGCAATTCACAAACCTGCAGAGTTATAAATGATAACTCTCATCCACAAATATATTGAGGGAAGGCAAAGAAGAGGATTTGAAATCAAGGCAGAATTGCAGGAAACAGATTTCAGGAGGTAGATTCGAATCGCCTTTAAAGCACATGAAAAGCGGCAAAACGTTGACAATGATGCCCTTGGCCAAAAAGGGCGTATGCGTTTTTTCCTGAATATATTCAGGAAAAAACGCATACGCCCTTTTTGGCCAACCAAGCAACCTGGAAAGGCAAATCAGCGCTACAAAGATGTCTCGCTTCCCATTGGTCAAAAGGGCCATGCTGAAAAAAGTGTCAAAACCAGAAATGCAGGACAGGCCATGGAGAAATGGGAGCCTTGCTACACTGATGGGCGGGATGTAAATTGTCAACAGCCACTCTGGAGAAGTGTACGGTGAGTCCTGAAACGTCTAAAAAGCAAAGCTTAGAGAGCATAGGGCACTTCCACTCATGGGGGTATAAATTGGGAAAATGAAAAATCAGCAAGACACAAGCACCCCAAAGTTTAGGGCTGCTCTGTTGACAAGGACCTCCACTTCATTCCACCTTCAATATCCCAGGAAAGAGAAAAATGGATAAAGAACTTGTGGTCCTTATGTACAATGGAATATCACTCAGCCATGAAATCAATGTCCTAAGGCTAGTAGCAGCATGATGAGTGGATTTAGGTACGACGACTCTAAGTGAAATAAGTCACACAGAAAAGGACACTTCTCATAAGGTATCACTGATAGAGGGAATGTAAAAACCGTTACACTTGAACTGAATTACAAAACAGAACAGAGTCACACATGCAGAAAACACACTATGGCTGCTTAACGGGAAAGGTGAGGTGGGGTGATACATAAAACAAGGGTTTCAAATTAGCTCAGATACCGTTCCATAAAACCAATATGTAATAGACAAGACCTACTCCTTGCTCAGAGAACTGGACTCAACACGCCCTATTCACCGCACAAGAATATATCTGACTAGTAATAATCTTAAAACTTATGTATTGATATCTCTCTGTTAGTGTGTCAAGTGGGTGTAAAGCGGCATAAACACAGCAGTGAAAAGCAGCTAAACCCCATTATAAAAATAAATTACTTTGAAAAACCCGTGAAACAAAGACAGTGAAAGAGAGCGAAATTCTTACACAATGCGTTCAGGGGCTGTGATGCAACCTGGATTGACCATATCTAGACCCACAGCTGGATGAGACCTAAGGGTGGACACTGTTGCGGCTGAGAGGTTTGGTGAGGTTGGGTGAGCAAACGCAGACCCTTTAAAGTAATACTGCGTGCTACCCATCGCATGGGTCCCAAATCTCCAGGTTCAAGGGCATCTTCCTACATCGAAAACATACATGAGATACCCAGAAGATGGTACACCGTGTGATGGGGAAAGGTTTCTAAAACGCAACTCATTTCTCATTTGCTTGTGCACGGGTTCGCCATTCCAGCCACTTTACTAGCAATCTCCCTCCTTGGAGCATCAGCACCTTTAACCTCCTGTTCCGTACAGGTTGCAATTTGTACTGAGGATGAACGGGAAGACGTGGAACCAATGAAAGACTAGCTCTTGGTGTTGGGACAGGCACAGGTCACTCTATTTTCCCATCAGGAAGAAGAATTAACCACAGGCTCAGCCTGCCCCCCGGAACCAGAACAGGGGCTGAAGCCATCCTGTGCTTTTGCGGCCAGCTCCCTAAAAAGCGAGTTGTAAAATGGAGGTTCAGGGCACTGCAATTCACAAACCTGCAGAGTTATAAATGATAACTCTCATCCACAAATATATTGAGGGAAGGCAAAGAAGAGGATTTGAAATCAAGGCAGAATTGCAGGAAACAGATTTCAGGAGGTAGATTCGAATCGCCTTTAAAGCACATGAAAAGCGGCAAAACGTTGACAATGATGCCCTTGGCCAAAAAGGGCGTATGCGTTTTTTCCTGAATATATTCAGGAAAAAACGCATACGCCCTTTTTGGCCAACCAAGCAACCTGGAAAGGCAAATCAGCGCTACAATGATGTCTCGCTTCCCATTGGTCAAAAGGGCCATGCTGAAAAAAGTGTCAAAACCAGAAATGCAGGACAGGCCATGGAGAAATGGGAGCCTTGCTACACTGATGGGCGGGATGTAAATTGTCAACAGCCACTCTGGAGAAGTGTACGGTGAGTCCTGAAACGTCTAAAAAGCAAAGCTTAGAGAGCATAGGGCACTTCCACTCATGGGGGTATAAATTGGGAAAATGAAAAATCAGCAAGACACAAGCACCCCAAAGTTTAGGGCTGCTCTGTTGACAAGGACCTCCACTTCATTCCACCTTCAATATCCCAGGAAAGAGAAAAATGGATAAAGAACTTGTGGTCCTTATGTACAATGGAATATCACTCAGCCATGAAATCAATGTCCTAAGGCTAGTAGCAGCATGATGAGTGGATTTAGGTACGACGATTCTAAGTGAAATAAGTCACACAGAAAAGGACACTTCTCATAAGGTATCACTGATAGAGGGAATGTAAAAACCGTTACACTTGAACTGAATTACAAAACAGAACAGAGTCACACATGCAGAAAACACACTATGGCTGCTTAACGGGAAAGGTGAGGTGGGGTGATACATAAAACAAGGGTTTCAAATTAGCTCAGATACCGTTCCATAAACCCAATATGTAATAGACAAGACCTACTCCTTGCTCAGAGAACTGGACTCAACACGCCCTATTCACCGCACAAGAATATATCTGACTAGTAATAATCTTAAAACCTATGTATTGATATCTCTCTGTTAGTGTGTCAAGTGGGTGTAAAGCGGCATAAACACAGCAGTGAAAAGCAGCTAAACCCCATTATAAAAATAAATTACTTTGAAAAACCCGTGAAACAAAGACAGTGAAAGAGAGCGAAATTCTTACACAATGCGTTCAGGGGCTGTGATGCAACCTGGATTGACCATATCTAGACCCACAGCTGGATGAGACATAAGGGTGGACACTGTTGCGGCTGAGAGGTTTGGTGAGGTTGGGTGAGCAAACGCAGACCCTTTAAAGTAATACTGCGTGGTACCCATCGCATGGGTCCCAAATCTCCAGGTTCAAGGGCATCTTCCTACATCGAAAACATGCATGAGATACCCAGAAGATGGTACACTGTGTGATGGGGAAAGGTTTCTAAAACGCACCTCATTTCTCATCTGCTTGTGCCCGGGTTCGCCATTCCAGCCACTTTACTAGCAATCTCCCTCCTTGGAGCATCAGCACCTTTAACCTCCTGTTCCGTACAGGTTGCAATTTGTACTGAGGATGAACGGGAAGACGTGGAACCAATGAAAGACTAGCTCTTGGTGTTGGGACAGGCACAGGTCACTCTATTTTCCCATCAGGAAGAAGAATTAACCACAGGCTCAGCCTGCCACCCGGAACCAGAACAGGGCCTGAAGCCATCCTGCGCTTTTGCGGCCAGCTCCCTAAAAAGCGAGTTGTAAAATGGAGGTTCAGGGCACTGCAATTCACAAACCTGCAGAGTTATAAATGATAACTCTCATCCACAAATATATTGAGGGAAGGCAAAGAAGAGGATTTGAAATCAAGGCAGAATTGCAGGAAACAGATTTCAGGAGGTAGATTCGAATCGCCTTTAAAGCACATGAAAAGCGGCAAAACGTTGACAATGATGCCCTTGGCCAAAAAGGGCGTATGCGTTTTTTCCTGAATATATTCAGGAAAAAACGCATACGCCCTTTTTGGCCAACCAAGCAACCTGGAAAGGCAAATCAGCGCTACAAAGAAGTCTCACTTCCCATCGGTTAAAAGGGCCATGCTGAAAAAAGTGTCAAAACCAGAAATGCAGGACAGGCCATGGAGAAATGGGAGCCTTGCTACACTGATGGGCGGGATGTAAATTGTCAACAGCCACTCTGGAGAAGTGTACGGTGAGTCCTGAAACGTCTAAAAAGCAAAGCTTAGAGAGCATAGGGCACTTCCACTCATGGGGGTATAAATTGGGAAAATGAAAAATCAGCAAGACACAAGCACCCCAAAGTTTAGGGCTGCTCTGTTGACAAGGACCTCCACTTCATTCCACCTTCAATATCCCAGGAAAGAGAAAAATGGATAAAGAAGTTGTGGTCCTTATGTACAATGGAATATCACTCAGCCGTGAAATCAATGTCATAAGGCTAGTAGCAGCATGATGAGTGGATTTAGGTACGACGACTCTAAGTGAAATAAGTCACACAGAAAAGGACACTTCTCATAAGGTATCACTGATAGAGGGAATGTAAAAACCGTTACACTTGAACTGAATTACAAAACAGAACAGAGTCACACATGCAGAAAACACACTATGGCTGCTTAACGGGAAAGGTGAGGTGGGGTGATACATAAAACAAGGGTTTCAAATTAGCTCAGATACCGTTCCATAAAACCAATATGTAATAGACAAGACCTACTCCTTGCTCAGAGAACTGGACTCAACACGCCCTATTCACCGCACAAGAATATATCTGACTAGTAATAATCTTAAAACCTATGTATTGATATCTCTCTGTTAGTGTGTCAAGTGGGTGTAAAGCGGCATAAACACAGCAGTGAAAAGCAGCTAAACCCCATTATAAAAATAAATTACTTTGAAAAACCCGTGAAACAAAGACAGTGAAAGAGAGCGAAATTCTTACACAATGCGTTCAGGGGCTGTGATGCAACCTGGATTGACCATATCTAGACCCACAGCTGGATGAGACCTAAGGGTGGACACTGTTGCGGCTGAGAGGTTTGGTGAGGTTGGGTGAGCAAACGCAGACCCTTTAAAGTAATACTGCGTGGTACCCATCGCATGGGTCCCAAATCTCCAGGTTCAAGGGCATCTTCCTACATCGAAAACATGCATGAGATACCCAGAAGATGGTACACCGTGTGATGGGGAAAGGTTTCTAAAACGCACCTCATTTCTCATTTGCTTGTGCCCGGGTTCGCCATTCCAGCCACTTTACTAGCAATCTCCCTCCTTGGAGCATCAGCACCTTTAACCTCCTGTTCCGTACAGGTTGCAATTTGTACTGAGGATGAACGGGAAGACGTGGAACCAATGAAAGACTAGCTCTTGGTGTTGGGACAGGCACAGGTCACTCTATTTTCCCATCAGGAAGAAGAATTAACCACAGGCTCAGCCTGCCCCCCGGAACCAGAACAGGGGCTGAAGCCATCCTGCGCTTTTGCGGCCAGCTCCCTAAAAAGCGAGTTGTAAAATGGAGGTTCAGGGCACTGCAATTCACAAACCTGCAGAGTTATAAATGATAACTCTCATCCACAAATATATTGAGGGAAGGCAAAGAAGAGGATTTGAAATCAAGGCAGAATTGCAGGAAACAGATTTCAGGAGGTAGATTCGAATCGCCTTTAAAGCACATGAAAAGCGGCAAAACGTTGACAATGATGCCCTTGGCCAAAAAGGGCGTATGCGTTTTTTCCTGAATATATTCAGGAAAAAACGCATACGCCCTTTTTGGCCAACCAAGCAACCTGGAAAGGCAAATCAGCGCTACAAAGAAGTCTCGCTTCCCATCGGTTAAAAGGGCCATGCTGAAAAAAGTGTCAAAACCAGAAATGCAGGACAGGCCATGGAGAAATGGGAGCCTTGCTACACTGATGGGCGGGATGTAAATTGTCAACAGCCACTCTGGAGAAGTGTACGGTGAGTCCTGAAACGTCTAAAAAGCAAAGCTTAGAGAGCATAGGGCACTTCCACTCATGGGGGTATAAATTGGGAAAATGAAAAATCAGCAAGACACAAGCACCCCAAAGTTTAGGGCTGCTCTGTTGACAAGGACCTCCACTTCATTCCATCTTCAATATCCCAGGAAAGAGAAAAATGGATAAAGAACTTGTGGTCCTTATGTACAATGGAATATCACTCAGCCATGAAATCAATGTCCTAAGGCTAGTAGCAGCATGATGAGTGGATTTAGGTACGATGATTCTAAGTGAAATAAGTCACACAGAAAAGGACACTTCTCATAAGGTATCACTGATAGAGGGAATGTAAAAACCGTTACACTTGAACTGAATTACAAAACAGAACAGAGTCACACATGCAGAAAACACACTATGGCTGCTTCACGGGAAAGGTGAGGTGGGGTGATACATAAAACAAGGGTTTCAAATTAGCTCAGATACCGTTCCATAAAACCAATATGTAATAGACAAGACCTACTCCTTGCTCAGAGAACTGGACTCAACACGCCCTATTCACCGCACAAGAATATATCTGACTAGTAATAACCTTAAAACCTATGTATTGATATCTCTCTGTTAGTGTGTCAAGTGGGTGTAAAGCGGCATAAACACAACAGTGAGAAGCAGCTAAACCCCATTATAAAAATAAATTACTTTGAAAAACCCGTGAAACAAAGACAGTGAAAGAGAGCGAAATTCTTACACAATGCGTTCAGGGGCTGTGATGCAACCTGGATTGACCATATCTAGACCCACAGCTGGATGAGACCTAAGGGTGGACACTGTTGCGGCTGAGAGGTTTGGTGAGGTTGGGTGAGCAAACGCAGACCCTTTAAAGTAATACTGCGTGGTACCCATCGCATGGGTCCCAAATCTCCAGGTTCAAGGGCATCTTCCTACATCAAAAACATACATGAGATACCCAGAAGATGGTACACCGTGTGATGGGGAAAGGTTTCTAAAACGCAACTCATTTCTCATTTGCTTGTGCCCGGGTTCGCCATTCCAGCCACTTTACTAGCAATCTCCCTCCTTGGAGCATCAGCACCTTTAACCTCCTGTTCCGTACAGGTTGCAATTTGTACTGAGGATGAACGGGAAGACGTGGAACCAATGAAAGACTAGCTCTTGGTGTTGGGACAGGCACAGGTCACTCTATTTTCCCATCAGGAAGAAGAATTAACCACAGCCTCAGCCTGCCCCCCGGAACCAGAACAGGGGCTGAAGCCATCCTGCGCTTTTGCGGCCAGCTCCCTAAAAAGCGAGTTGTAAAATGGAGGTTCAGGGCACTGCAATTCACAAACCTGCAGAGTTATAAATGATAACTCTCATCCACAAATATATTGAGGGAAGGCAAAGAAGAGGATTTGAAATCAAGGCAGAATTGCAGGAAACAGATTTCAGGAGGTAGATTCGAATCGCCTTTAAAGCACATGAAAAGCGGCAAAACGTTGACAATGATGCCCTTGGCCAAAAAGGGCGTATGCGTTTTTTCCTGAATATATTCAGGAAAAAACGCATACGCCCTTTTTGGCCAACCAAGCAACCTGGAAAGGCAAATCAGCGCTACAAAGATGTCTCGCTTCCCATTGGTCAAAAGGGCCATGCTGAAAAAAGTGTCAAAACCAGAAATGCAGGACAGGCCATGGAGAAATGGGAGCCTTGCTACACTGATGGGCGGGATGTAAATTGTCAACAGCCACTCTGGAGAAGTGTACGGTGAGTCCTGAAACGTCTAAAAAGCAAAGCTTAGAGAGCATAGGGCACTTCCACTCATGGGGGTATAAATTGGGAAAATGAAAAATCAGCAAGACACAAGCACCCCAAAGTTTAGGGCTGCTCTGTTGACAAGGACCTCCACTTCATTCCACCTTCAATATCCCAGGAAAGAGAAAAATGGATAAAGAACTTGTGGTCCTTATGTACAATGGAATATCACTCAGCCATGAAATCAATGTCCTAAGGCTAGTAGCAGCATGATGAGTGGATTTAGGTACGACGACTCTAAGTGAAATAAGTCACACAGAAAAGGACACTTCTCATAAGGTATCACTGATAGAGGGAATGTAAAAACCGTTACACTTGAACTGAATTACAAAACAGAACAGAGTCACACATGCAGAAAACACACTATGGCTGCTTAACGGGAAAGGTGAGGTGGGGTGATACATAAAACAAGGGTTTCAAATTAGCTCAGATACCGTTCCATAAAACCAATATGTAATAGACAAGACCTACTCCTTGCTCAGAGAACTGGACTCAACACGCCCTATTCACCGCACAAGAATATATCTGACTAGTAATAATCTTAAAACTTATGTATTGATATCTCTCTGTTAGTGTGTCAAGTGGGTGTAAAGCGGCATAAACACAGCAGTGAAAAGCAGCTAAACCCCATTATAAAAATAAATTACTTTGAAAAACCCGTGAAACAAAGACAGTGAAAGAGAGCGAAATTCTTACACAATGCGTTCAGGGGCTGTGATGCAACCTGGATTGACCATATCTAGACCCACAGCTGGATGAGACCTAAGGGTGGACACTGTTGCGGCTGAGAGGTTTGGTGAGGTTGGGTGAGCAAACGCAGACCCTTTAAAGTAATACTGCGTGCTACCCATCGCATGGGTCCCAAATCTCCAGGTTCAAGGGCATCTTCCTACATCGAAAACATACATGAGATACCCAGAAGATGGTACACCGTGTGATGGGGAAAGGTTTCTAAAACGCAACTCATTTCTCATTTGCTTGTGCACGGGTTCGCCATTCCAGCCACTTTACTAGCAATCTCCCTCCTTGGAGCATCAGCACCTTTAACCTCCTGTTCCGTACAGGTTGCAATTTGTACTGAGGATGAACGGGAAGACGTGGAACCAATGAAAGACTAGCTCTTGGTGTTGGGACAGGCACAGGTCACTCTATTTTCCCATCAGGAAGAAGAATTAACCACAGGCTCAGCCTGCCCCCCGGAACCAGAACAGGGGCTGAAGCCATCCTGTGCTTTTGCGGCCAGCTCCCTAAAAAGCGAGTTGTAAAATGGAGGTTCAGGGCACTGCAATTCACAAACCTGCAGAGTTATAAATGATAACTCTCATCCACAAATATATTGAGGGAAGGCAAAGAAGAGGATTTGAAATCAAGGCAGAATTGCAGGAAACAGATTTCAGGAGGTAGATTCGAATCGCCTTTAAAGCACATGAAAAGCGGCAAAACGTTGACAATGATGCCCTTGGCCAAAAAGGGCGTATGCGTTTTTTCCTGAATATATTCAGGAAAAAACGCATACGCCCTTTTTGGCCAACCAAGCAACCTGGAAAGGCAAATCAGCGCTACAATGATGTCTCGCTTCCCATTGGTCAAAAGGGCCATGCTGAAAAAAGTGTCAAAACCAGAAATGCAGGACAGGCCATGGAGAAATGGGAGCCTTGCTACACTGATGGGCGGGATGTAAATTGTCAACAGCCACTCTGGAGAAGTGTACGGTGAGTCCTGAAACGTCTAAAAAGCAAAGCTTAGAGAGCATAGGGCACTTCCACTCATGGGGGTATAAATTGGGAAAATGAAAAATCAGCAAGACACAAGCACCCCAAAGTTTAGGGCTGCTCTGTTGACAAGGACCTCCACTTCATTCCACCTTCAATATCCCAGGAAAGAGAAAAATGGATAAAGAACTTGTGGTCCTTATGTACAATGGAATATCACTCAGCCATGAAATCAATGTCCTAAGGCTAGTAGCAGCATGATGAGTGGATTTAGGTACGACGATTCTAAGTGAAATAAGTCACACAGAAAAGGACACTTCTCATAAGGTATCACTGATAGAGGGAATGTAAAAACCGTTACACTTGAACTGAATTACAAAACAGAACAGAGTCACACATGCAGAAAACACACTATGGCTGCTTAACGGGAAAGGTGAGGTGGGGTGATACATAAAACAAGGGTTTCAAATTAGCTCAGATACCGTTCCATAAACCCAATATGTAATAGACAAGACCTACTCCTTGCTCAGAGAACTGGACTCAACACGCCCTATTCACCGCACAAGAATATATCTGACTAGTAATAATCTTAAAACCTATGTATTGATATCTCTCTGTTAGTGTGTCAAGTGGGTGTAAAGCGGCATAAACACAGCAGTGAAAAGCAGCTAAACCCCATTATAAAAATAAATTACTTTGAAAAACCCGTGAAACAAAGACAGTGAAAGAGAGCGAAATTCTTACACAATGCGTTCAGGGGCTGTGATGCAACCTGGATTGACCATATCTAGACCCACAGCTGGATGAGACATAAGGGTGGACACTGTTGCGGCTGAGAGGTTTGGTGAGGTTGGGTGAGCAAACGCAGACCCTTTAAAGTAATACTGCGTGGTACCCATCGCATGGGTCCCAAATCTCCAGGTTCAAGGGCATCTTCCTACATCGAAAACATGCATGAGATACCCAGAAGATGGTACACTGTGTGATGGGGAAAGGTTTCTAAAACGCACCTCATTTCTCATCTGCTTGTGCCCGGGTTCGCCATTCCAGCCACTTTACTAGCAATCTCCCTCCTTGGAGCATCAGCACCTTTAAACTCCTGTTCCGTACAGGTTGCAATTTGTACTGAGGATGAACGGGAAGACGTGGAACCAATGAAAGACTAGCTCTTGGTGTTGGGACAGGCACAGGTCACTCTATTTTCCCATCAGGAAGAAGAATTAACCACAGGCTCAGCCTGCCACCCGGAACCAGAACAGGGCCTGAAGCCATCCTGCGCTTTTGCGGCCAGCTCCCTAAAAAGCGAGTTGTAAAATGGAGGTTCAGGGCACTGCAATTCACAAACCTGCAGAGTTATAAATGATAACTCTCATCCACAAATATATTGAGGGAAGGCAAAGAAGAGGATTTGAAATCAAGGCAGAATTGCAGGAAACAGATTTCAGGAGGTAGATTCGAATCGCCTTTAAAGCACATGAAAAGCGGCAAAACGTTGACAATGATGCCCTTGGCCAAAAAGGGCGTATGCGTTTTTTCCTGAATATATTCAGGAAAAAACGCATACGCCCTTTTTGGCCAACCAAGCAACCTGGAAAGGCAAATCAGCGCTACAAAGAAGTCTCACTTCCCATCGGTTAAAAGGGCCATGCTGAAAAAAGTGTCAAAACAAGAAATGCAGGACAGGCCATGGAGAAATGGGAGCCTTGCTACACTGATGGGCGGGATGTAAATTGTCAACAGCCACTCTGGAGAAGTGTACGGTGAGTCCTGAAACGTCTAAAAAGCAAAGCTTAGAGAGCATAGGGCACTTCCACTCATGGGGGTATAAATTGGGAAAATGAAAAATCAGCAAGACACAAGCACCCCAAAGTTTAGGGCTGCTCTGTTGACAAGGACCTCCACTTCATTCCACCTTCAATATCCCAGGAAAGAGAAAAATGGATAAAGAAGTTGTGGTCCTTATGTACAATGGAATATCACTCAGCCGTGAAATCAATGTCATAAGGCTAGTAGCAGCATGATGAGTGGATTTAGGTACGACGACTCTAAGTGAAATAAGTCACACAGAAAAGGACACTTCTCATAAGGTATCACTGATAGAGGGAATGTAAAAACCGTTACACTTGAACTGAATTACAAAACAGAACAGAGTCACACATGCAGAAAACACACTATGGCTGCTTAACGGGAAAGGTGAGGTGGGGTGATACATAAAACAAGGGTTTCAAATTAGCTCAGATACCGTTCCATAAAACCAATATGTAATAGACAAGACCTACTCCTTGCTCAGAGAACTGGACTCAACACGCCCTATTCACCGCACAAGAATATATCTGACTAGTAATAATCTTAAAACCTATGTATTGATATCTCTCTGTTAGTGTGTCAAGTGGGTGTAAAGCGGCATAAACACAGCAGTGAAAAGCAGCTAAACCCCATTATAAAAATAAATTACTTTGAAAAACCCGTGAAACAAAGACAGTGAAAGAGAGCGAAATTCTTACACAATGCGTTCAGGGGCTGTGATGCAACCTAGATTGACCATATCTAGACCCACAGCTGGATGAGACCTAAGGGTGGACACTGTTGCGGCTGAGAGGTTTGGTGAGGTTGGGTGAGCAAACGCAGACCCTTTAAAGTAATACTGCGTGGTACCCATCGCATGGGTCCCAAATCTCCAGGTTCAAGGGCATCTTCCTACATCCAAAACATGCATGAGATACCCAGAAGATGGTACACCGTGTGATGGGGAAAGGTTTCTAAAACGCACCTCATTTCTCATTTGCTTGTGCCCGGGTTCGCCATTCCAGCCACTTTACTAGCAATCTCCCTCCTTGGAGCATCAGCACCTTTAACCTCCTGTTCCGTACAGGTTGCAATTTGTACTGAGGATGAACGGGAAGACGTGGAACCAATGAAAGACTAGCTCTTGGTGTTGGGACAGGCACAGGTCACTCTATTTTCCCATCAGGAAGAAGAATTAACCACAGCCTCAGCCTGCCCCCCGGAACCAGAACAGGGCCTGAAGCCATCCTGCGCTTTTGCGGCCAGCTCCCTAAAAAGCGAGTTGTAAAATGGAGGTTCAGGGCACTGCAATTCACAAACCTGCAGAGTTATAAATGATAACTCTCATCCACAAATATATTGAGGGAAGGCAAAGAAGAGGATTTGAAATCAAGGCAGAATTGCAGGAAACAGATTTCAGGAGGTAGATTCGAATCGCCTTTAAAGCACATGAAAAGCGGCAAAACGTTGACAATGATGCCCTTGGCCAAAAAGGGCGTATGCGTTTTTTCCTGAATATATTCAGGAAAAAACGCATACGCCCTTTTTGGCCAACCAAGCAACCTGGAAAGGCAAATCAGCGCTACAAACAAGTCTCGCTTCCCATCGGTCAAAAGGGCCATGCTGAAAAAAATGTCAAAACCAGAAATGCAGGACAGGCCATGGAGAAATGGGAGCCTTCCTATACTGATGGGCGGGATGTAAATTGCCAACAGCCACTCTGGAGAAGTGTCCGGTGAGTCCTGAAACATCTAAAAAACACAGCTTAGAGAGCATAGGGCACTTCCACTCATGGGGGTATAAATTGGGAAAATGAAAAATCAGCAAGACACAAGCACCCCAAAGTTTAGGGCTGCTCTGTTGACAAGGACCTCCACTTCATTCCACCTTCAATATCCCAGGAAAGAGAAAAATGGATAAAGAAGTTGTGGTCCTTATGTACAATGGAATATCACTCAGCCATGAAATCAATGTCATAAGGCTAGTAGCAGCATGATGAATGGATTTAGGTACGACGATTCTAAGTGAAATAAGTCACACAGAAAAGGACACTTCTCATAAGGTATCACTTATAGAGGGAATGTAAAAACCGTTACACTTGAACTGAATCAGAAAACAGAACAGAGTCACACATGCAGAAAACACACTATGGCTGCTTAACGGGAAAGGTGAGGTGGGGTGATACATAAAACAAAGGTTTCAAATTAGCTCAGATACCGTTCCATAAACCCAATATGTAATAGACAAGACCTACTCCTTGCTCAGAGAACTGGACTCAACACGCCCTATTCACCGCACAAGAATATATCTGACTAGTAATAATCTTAAAACCTATGTATTGATATCTCTCTGTTAGTGTGTCAAGTGGGTGTAAAGCGGCATAAACACAGCAGTGAAAAGCAGCTAAACCCCATTATAAAAATAAATTACTTTGAAAAACCCGTGAAACAAAGACAGTGAAAGAGAGCGAAATTCTTACACAATGCGTTCAGGGGCTGTGATGCAACCTGGATTGACCATATCTAGACCCACAGCTGGATGAGACATAAGGGTGGACACTCTTGGGGCTGAGAGGTTTGGTGAGGTTTGGTGAGCAAACGCAGACCCTTTAAAGTAATACTGCATGGTACCCATCGCATGGGTTACAAATCTCCAGGTTCAAGGGCATCTTCCTACATCGAAAACATGCATGAGAAACCCAGAAGATGGTACACCGTGTGATGGGGAAAGGTTTCTAAAACGCAACTCATTTCTCATTTGCTTGTGCCCGGGTTCGCCATTCCAGCCACTTTACTAGCAATCTCCCTCCTTGGAGCATCAGCACCTTTAACCTCCTGTTCCGTACAGGTTGCAATTTGTACTGAGGATGAACGGGAAGACGTGGAACCAATGAAAGACTAGCTCTTGGTGTTGGGACAGGCACAGGTCACTCTATTTTCCCATCAGGAAGAAGAATTAACCACAGGCTCAGCCTGCCCCCCGGAACCAGAACAGGGCCTGAAGCCATCCTGCGCTTTTGCGGCCAGCTCCCTAAAAAGCGAGTTGTAAAATGGAGGTTCAGGGCACTGCAATTCACAAACCTGCAGAGTTATAAATGATAACTCTCATCCACAAATATATTGAGGGAAGGCAAAGAAGAGGATTTGAAATCAAGGCAGAATTGCAGGAAACAGATTTCAGGAGGTAGATTCGAATCGCCTTTAAAGCACATGAAAAGCGGCAAAACGTTGACAATGATGCCCTTGGCCAAAAAGGGCGTATGCGTTTTTTCCTGAATATATTCAGGAAAAAACGCATACGCCCTTTTTGGCCAACCAAGCAACCTGGAAAGGCAAATCAGCGCTACAAAGATGTCTCGCTTCCCATCGGTCAAAAGGGCCATGCTGAAAAAAGTGTCAAAACCAGAAATGCAGGACAGGCCATGGAGAAATGGGAGCCTTGCTACACTGATGGGCGGGATGTAAATTGTCAACAGCCACTCTGGAGAAGTGTACGGTGAGTCCTGAAACGTCTAAAAAGCAAAGCTTAGAGAGCATAGGGCACTTCCACTCATGGGGGTATAAATTGGGAAAATGAAAAATCAGCAAGACACAAGCACCCCAAAGTTTAGGGCTGCTCTGTTGACAAGGACCTCCACTTCATTCCACCTTCAATATCCCAGGAAAGAGAAAAATGGATAAAGAAGTTGTGGTCCTTATGTACAATGGAATATCACTCAGCCATGAAATCAATGTCATAAGGCTAGTAGCAGCATGATGAGTGGATTTAGGTACGACAACTCTAAGTGAAATAAGTCACACAGCAAAGGACACTTCTCATAAGGTATCACTTATAGAGGGAATGTAAAAACCGTTACACTTGAACTGAATTACAAAACAGAACAGAGTCACACATGCAGAAAACACACTATGGCTGCTTAACGGGAAAGGTGAGGTGGGGTGATACATAAAACAAGGGTTTCAAATTAGCTCAGATACCGTTCCATAAACCCAATATGTAATAGACAAGACCTACTCCTTGCTCAGAGAACTGGACTCAACACGCCCTATTCACCGCACAAGAATATATCTGACTAGTAATAATCTTAAAACCTATGTATTGATATCTCTCTGTTAGTGTGTCAAGTGGGTAAAAAGCGGCATAAACACAGCAGTGAAAAGCAGCTAAACCCCATTATAAAAATAAATTACTTTGAAAAACCCATGAAACAAAGACAGTGAAAGAGAGAGAAATTCTTACACAATGAGTTCAGGGGCTGTGATGCAACCTGGATTGACCATATCTAGACCCACAGCTGGATGAGACATAAGGGTGGACACTGTTGCGGCTGAGAGGTTTGGTGAGGTTGGGTGAGCAAACGCAGACCCTTTAAAGTAATACTGCGTGGTACCCATCACATGGGTCCCAAATCTCCAGGTTCAAGGGCATCTTCCTACATCGAAAACATGCATGAGATACCCAGAAGATGGTACACCGTGTGATGGGGAAAGGTTTCTAAAACGCATCTCATTTCTCATCTGCTTGTGCCCGGGTTCGCCATTCCAGCCACTTTACTAGCAATCTCCCTCCTTGGAGCATCAGCACCTTTAACCTCCTGTTCCGTACAGGTTGCAATTTGTACTGAGGATGAACGGGAAGACGTGGAACCAATGAGAGACTAGCTCTTGGTGTTGGGACAGGCACAGGTCACTCTATTTTCCCATCAGGAAGAAGAATTAACCACAGGCTCAGCCTGCCCCCCGGAACCAGAACAGGGCCTGAAGCCATCCTGCGCTTTTGCGGCCAGCTCCCTAAAAAGCGAGTTGTAAAATGGAGGTTCAGGGCACTGCAATTCACAAACCTGCAGAGTTATAAATGATAACTCTCATCCACAAATATATTGAGGGAAGGCAAAGAAGAGGATTTGAAATCAAGGCAGAATTGCAGGAAACAGATTTCAGGAGGTAGATTCGAATCGCCTTTAAAGCACATGAAAAGCGGCAAAACGTTGACAATGATGCCCTTGGCCAAAAAGGGCATATGCGTTTTTTCCTGAATATATTCAGGAAAAAACGCATACGCCCTTTTTGGCCAACCAAGCAACCTGGAAAGGCAAATCAGTGCTACAAAGAAGTCTCGCTTCCCATCGGTTAAAAGGGCCATGCTGAAAAAAGTGTCAAAACCAGAAATGCAGGACAGGCCATGGAGAAATGGGAGCCTTGCTACACTGATGGGCGGGATGTAAATTGTCAACAGCCACTCTGGAGAAGTGTACGGTGAGTCCTGAAACGTCTAAAAAGCAAAGCTTAGAGAGCATAGGGCACTTCCACTCATGGGGGTATAAATTGGGAAAATGAAAAATCAGCAAGACACAAGCACCCCAAAGTTTAGGGCTGCTCTGTTGACAAGGACCTCCACTTCATTCCACCTTCAATATCCCAGGAAAGAGAAAAATGGATAAAGAAGTTGTGGTCCTTATGTACAATGGAATATCACTCAGCCATGAAATCAATGTCATAAGGCTAGTAGCAGCATGATGAGTGGATTTAGGTACGACAACTCTAAGTGAAATAAGTCACACAGCAAAGGACACTTCTCATAAGGTATCACTTATAGAGGGAATGTAAAAACCGTTACACTTGAACTGAATTACAAAACAGAACAGAGTCACACATGCAGAAAACACACTATGGCTGCTTAACGGGAAAGGTGAGGTGGGGTGATACATAAAACAAGGGTTTCAAATTAGCTCAGATACCGTTCCATAAACCCAATATGTAATAGACAAGACCTACTCCTTGCTCAGAGAACTGGACTCAACACGCCCTATTCACCGCACAAGAATATATCTGACTAGTAATAATCTTAAAACCTATGTATTGATATCTCTCTGTTAGTGTGTCAAGTGGGTAAAAAGCGGCATAAACACAGCAGTGAAAAGCAGCTAAACCCCATTATAAAAATAAATTACTTTGAAAAACCCATGAAACAAAGACAGTGAAAGAGAGAGAAATTCTTACACAATGAGTTCAGGGGCTGTGATGCAACCTGGATTGACCATATCTAGACCCACAGCTGGATGAGACATAAGGGTGGACACTGTTGCGGCTGAGAGGTTTGGTGAGGTTGGGTGAGCAAACGCAGACCCTTTAAAGTAATACTGCGTGGTACCCATCGCATGGGTCCCAAATCTCCAGGTTCAAGGGCATCTTCCTACATCGAAAACATGCATGAGATACCCAGAAGATGGTACACCGTGTGATGGGGAAAGGTTTCTAAAACGCAACTCATTTCTCATCTGCTTGTTCCCGGGTTCGCCATTCCAGCCACTTTACTAGCAATCTCCCTCCTTGGAGCATCAGCACCTTTAACCTCCTGTTCCGTACAGGTTGCAATTTGTACTGAGGATGAACGGGAAGACGTGGAACCAATGAAAGACTAGCTCTTGGTGTTGGGACAGGCACAGGTCACTCTATTTTCCCATCAGGAAGAAGAATTAACCACAGGCTCAGCCTGCCCCCCGGAACCAGAACAGGGCCTGAAGCCATCCTGCGCTTTTGCGGCCAGCTCCCTAAAAAGCGAGTTGTAAAATGGAGGTTCAGGGCACTGCAATTCACAAACCTGCAGAGTTATAAATGATAACTCTCATCCACAAATATATTGAGGGAAGGCAAAGAAGAGGATTTGAAATCAAGGCAGAATTGCAGGAAACAGATTTCAGGAGGTAGATTCGAATCGCCTTTAAAGCACATGAAAAGCGGCAAAACGTTGACAATGATGCCCTTGGCCAGAAAGGGCGTATGCGTTTTTTCCTGAATATATTCAGGAAAAAACGCATACGCCCTTTTTGGCCAACCAAGCAACCTGGAAAGGCAAATCAGCGCTACAAAGAAGTCTCGCTTCCCATCGGTTAAAAGGGCCATGCTGAAAAATGTGTCAAAACCAGAAATGCAGGACAGGCCATGGAGAAATGGGAGCCTTGCTACACTGATGGGCGGGATGTAAATTGTCAACAGCCACTCTGGAGAAGTGTACGGTGAGTCCTGAAACGTCTAAAAAGCAAAGCTTAGAGAGCATAGGGCACTTCCACTCATGGGGGTATAAATTGGGAAAAGGAAAAATCAGCAAGACACAAGCACCCCAAAGTTTAGGGCTGCTCTGTTGACAAGGACCTCCACTTCATTCCACCTTCAATATCCCAGGAAAGAGAAAAATGGATAAAGAAGTTGTGGTCCTTATGTACAATGGAATATCACTCAGCCGTGAAATCAATGTCATAAGGCTAGTAGCAGCATGATGAGTGGATTTAGGTACAACGACTCTAAGTGAAATAAGTCACACAGAAAAGGACACTTCTCATAAGGTATCACTGATAGAGGGAATGTAAAAACCGTTACACTTGAACTGAATTACAAAACAGAACAGAGTCACACATGCAGAAAACACACTATGGCTGCTTAACGGGAAAGGTGAGGTGGGGTGATACATAAAACAAGGGTTTCAAATTAGCTCAGATACCGTTCCATAAAACCAATATGTAATAGACAAGACCTACTCCTTGCTCAGAGAACTGGACTCAACACGCCCTATTCACCGCACAAGAATATATCTGACTAGTAATAATCTTAAAACTTATGTATTGATATCTCTCTGTTAGTGTGTCAAGTGGGTGTAAAGCGGCATAAACACAGCAGTGAAAAGCAGCTAAACCCCATTATAAAAATAAATTACTTTGAAAAACCCGTGAAACAAAGACAGTGAAAGAGAGCGAAATTCTTACACAATGCGTTCAGGGGCTGTGATGCAACCTGGATTGACCATATCTAGACCCACAGCTGGATGAGACCTAAGGGTGGACACTGTTGCGGCTGAGAGGTTTGGTGAGGTTGGGTGAGCAAACGCAGACCCTTTAAAGTAATACTGCGTGGTACCCATCGCATGGGTCCCAAATCTCCAGGTTCAAGGGCATCTTCCTACATCGAAAACATGCATGAGATACCCAGAAGATGGTACACCGTGTGATGGGGAAAGGTTTCTAAAACGCACCTCATTTCTCATTTGCTTGTGCCCGGGTTCGCCATTCCAGCCACTTTACTAGCAATCTCCCTACTTGGAGCATCAGCACCTTTAACCTCCTGTTCCGTACAGGTTGCAATTTGTACTGAGGATGAACGGGAAGACGTGGAACCAATGAAAGACTAGCTCTTGGTGTTGGGACAGGCACAGGTCACTCTATTTTCCCATCAGGAAGAAGAATTAACCAGAGGCTCAGCCTGCCCCCCGGAACCAGAACAGGGGCTGAAGCCATCCTGCGCTTTTGCGGCCAGCTCCCTAAAAAGCGAGTTGTAAAATGGAGGTTCAGGGCACTGCAATTCACAAACCTGCAGAGTTATAAATGATAACTCTCATCCACAAATATATTGAGGGAAGGCAAAGAAGAGGATTTGAAATCAAGGCAGAATTGCAGGAAACAGATTTCAGGAGGTAGATTCGAATCGCCTTTAAAGCACATGAAAAGCGGCAAAACGTTGACAATGATGCCCTTGGCCAAAAAGGGCGTATGCGTTTTTTCCTGAATATATTCAGGAAAAAACGCATACGCCCTTTTTGGCCAACCAAGCAACCTGGAAAGGCAAATCAGTGCTACAAAGAAGTCTCGCTTCCCATCGGTTAAAAGGGCCATGCTGAAAAAAGTGTCAAAACCAGAAATGCAGGACAGGCCATGGAGAAATGGGAGCCTTGCTACACTGATGGGCGGGATGTAAATTGTCAACAGCCACTCTGGAGAAGTGTACGGTGAGTCCTGAAACGTCTAAAAAGCAAAGCTTAGAGAGCATAGGGCACTTCCACTCATGGGGGTATAAATTGGGAAAATGAAAAATCAGCAAGACACAAGCACCCCAAAGTTTAGGGCTGCTCTGTTGACAAGGACCTCCACTTCATTCCACCTTCAATATCCCAGGAAAGAGAAAAATGGATAAAGAAGTTGTGGTCCTTATGTACAATGGAATATCACTCAGCCGTGAAATCAATGTCATAAGGCTAGTAGCAGCATGATGAGTGGATTTAGGTACAACGACTCTAAGTGAAATAAGTCACACAGAAAAGGACACTTCTCATAAGGTATCACTGATAGAGGGAATGTAAAAACCGTTACACTTGAACTGAATTACAAAACAGAACAGAGTCACACATGCAGAAAACACACTATGGCTGCTTAACGGGAAAGGTGAGGTGGGGTGATACATAAAACAAGGCTTTCAAATTAGCTCACATATCGTTCCATAAAACCAATATGTAATAGACAAGACCTACTCCTTGCTCAGAGAACTGGACTCAACACGCCCTATTCACCGCACAAGAATATATCTGACTAGTAATAATCTTAAAACTTATGTATTGATATCTCTCTGTTAGTGTGTCAAGTGGGTGTAAAGCGGCATAAACACAGCAGTGAAAAGCAGCTAAACCCCATTATAAAAATAAATTACTTTGAAAAACCCATGAAACAAAGACAGTGAAAGAGATAGAAATTCTTACACAATGCGTTCAGGGGCTGTGATGCAACCTGGATTGACCATATCTAGACCCACAGCTGGATGAGACATAAGGGTGGACACTCTTGGGGCTGAGAGGTTTGGTGAGGTTGGGTGAGCAAACGCAGACCCTTTAAAGTAATACTGCATGGTACCCATCGCATGGGTCCCAAATCGCCAGGTTCAAGGGCATCTTCCTACATCGAAAACATGCATGAGAAACCCAGAAGATGGTACACCGTGTGATGTGGAAAGGTTTCTAAAACGCACCTCATTTCTCATCTGCTTGTGCCCGGGTTCGCCATTCCAGCCACTTTACTAGCAATCTCCCTCCTTGGAGCATCAGCACCTTTAACCTCCTGTTCCGTACAGGTTGCAATTTGTACTGAGGATGAACGGGAAGACGTGGAACCAATGAAAGACTAGCTCTTGGTGTTGGGACAGGCACAGGTCACTCTATTTTCCCATCAGGAAGAAGAATTAACCACAGGCTCAGCCTGCCCCCCGGAACCAGAACAGGGCCTGAAGCCATCCTGCGCTTTTGCGGCCAGCTCCCTAAAAAGCGAGTTGTAAAATGGAGGTTCAGGGCACTGCAATTCACAAACCTGCAGAGTTATAAATGATAACTCTCATCCACAAATATATTGAGGGAAGGCAAAGAAGAGGATTTGAAATCAAGGCAGAATTGCAGGAAACAGATTTCAGGAGGTAGATTCGAATCGCCTTTAAAGCACATGAAAAGCGGCAAAACGTTGACAATGATGCCCTTGGCCAAAAAGGGCGTATGCGTTTTTTCCTGAATATATTCAGGAAAAAACGCATACGCCCTTTTTGGCCAACCAAGCAACCTGGAAAGGCAAATCAGCGCTACAAAGATGTCTCGCTTCCCATCGGTCAAAAGGGCCATGCTGAAAAAAGTGTCAAAACCAGAAATGCAGGACAGGCCATGGAGAAATGGGAGCCTTGCTACACTGATGGGCGGGATGTAAATTGTCAACAGCCACTCTGGAGAAGTGTACGGTGAGTCCTGAAACGTCTAAAAAGCAAAGCTTAGAGAGCATAGGGCACTTCCACTCATGGGGGTATAAATTGGGAAAATGAAAAATCAGCAAGACACAAGCACCCCAAAGTTTAGGGCTGCTCTGTTGACAAGGACCTCCACTTCATTCCACCTTCAATATCCCAGGAAAGAGAAAAATGGATAAAGAAGTTGTGGTCCTTATGTACAATGGAATATCACTCAGCCATGAAATCAATGTCATAAGGCTAGTAGCAGCATGATGAGTGGATTTAGGTACGACAACTCTAAGTGAAATAAGTCACACAGCAAAGGACACTTCTCATAAGGTATCACTTATAGAGGGAATGTAAAAACCGTTACACTTGAACTGAATTACAAAACAGAACAGAGTCACACATGCAGAAAACACACTATGGCTGCTTAACGGGAAAGGTGAGGTGGGGTGATACATAAAACAAGGGTTTCAAATTAGCTCAGATACCGTTCCATAAACCCAATATGTAATAGACAAGACCTACTCCTTGCTCAGAGAACTGGACTCAACACGCCCTATTCACCGCACAAGAATATATCTGACTAGTAATAATCTTAAAACCTATGTATTGATATCTCTCTGTTAGTGTGTCAAGTGGGTAAAAAGCGGCATAAACACAGCAGTGAAAAGCAGCTAAACCCCATTATAAAAATAAATTACTTTGAAAAACCCATGAAACAAAGACAGTGAAAGAGAGAGAAATTCTTACACAATGAGTTCAGGGGCTGTGATGCAACCTGGATTGACCATATCTAGACCCACAGCTGGATGAGACATAAGGGTGGACACTGTTGCGGCTGAGAGGTTTGGTGAGGTTGGGTGAGCAAACGCAGACCCTTTAAAGTAATACTGCGTGGTACCCATCGCATGGGTCCCAAATCTCCAGGTTCAAGGGCATCTTCCTACATCGAAAACATGCATGAGATACCCAGAAGATGGTACACCGTGTGATGGGGAAAGGTTTCTAAAACGCATCTCATTTCTCATCTGCTTGTGCCCGGGTTCGCCATTCCAGCCACTTTACTAGCAATCTCCCTCCTTGGAGCATCAGCACCTTTAACCTCCTGTTCCGTACAGGTTGCAATTTGTACTGAGGATGAACGGGAAGACGTGGAACCAATGAGAGACTAGCTCTTGGTGTTGGGACAGGCACAGGTCACTCTATTTTCCCATCAGGAAGAAGAATTAACCACAGGCTCAGCCTGCCCCCCGGAACCAGAACAGGGCCTGAAGCCATCCTGCGCTTTTGCGGCCAGCTCCCTAAAAAGCGAGTTGTAAAATGGAGGTTCAGGGCACTGCAATTCACAAACCTGCAGAGTTATAAATGATAACTCTCATCCACAAATATATTGAGGGAAGGCAAAGAAGAGGATTTGAAATCAAGGCAGAATTGCAGGAAACAGATTTCAGGAGGTAGATTCGAATCGCCTTTAAAGCACATGAAAAGCGGCAAAACGTTGACAATGATGCCCTTGGCCAAAAAGGGCATATGCGTTTTTTCCTGAATATATTCAGGAAAAAACGCATACGCCCTTTTTGGCCAACCAAGCAACCTGGAAAGGCAAATCAGTGCTACAAAGAAGTCTCGCTTCCCATCGGTTAAAAGGGCCATGCTGAAAAAAGTGTCAAAACCAGAAATGCAGGACAGGCCATGGAGAAATGGGAGCCTTGCTACACTGATGGGCGGGATGTAAATTGTCAACAGCCACTCTGGAGAAGTGTACGGTGAGTCCTGAAACGTCTAAAAAGCAAAGCTTAGAGAGCATAGGGCACTTCCACTCATGGGGGTATAAATTGGGAAAATGAAAAATCAGCAAGACACAAGCACCCCAAAGTTTAGGGCTGCTCTGTTGACAAGGACCTCCACTTCATTCCACCTTCAATATCCCAGGAAAGAGAAAAATGGATAAAGAAGTTGTGGTCCTTATGTACAATGGAATATCACTCAGCCATGAAATCAATGTCATAAGGCTAGTAGCAGCATGATGAGTGGATTTAGGTACGACAACTCTAAGTGAAATAAGTCACACAGCAAAGGACACTTCTCATAAGGTATCACTTATAGAGGGAATGTAAAAACCGTTACACTTGAACTGAATTACAAAACAGAACAGAGTCACACATGCAGAAAACACACTATGGCTGCTTAACGGGAAAGGTGAGGTGGGGTGATACATAAAACAAGGGTTTCAAATTAGCTCAGATACCGTTCCATAAACCCAATATGTAATAGACAAGACCTACTCCTTGCTCAGAGAACTGGACTCAACACGCCCTATTCACCGCACAAGAATATATCTGACTAGTAATAATCTTAAAACCTATGTATTGATATCTCTCTGTTAGTGTGTCAAGTGGGTAAAAAGCGGCATAAACACAGCAGTGAAAAGCAGCTAAACCCCATTATAAAAATAAATTACTTTGAAAAACCCATGAAACAAAGACAGTGAAAGAGAGAGAAATTCTTACACAATGAGTTCAGGGGCTGTGATGCAACCTGGATTGACCATATCTAGACCCACAGCTGGATGAGACATAAGGGTGGACACTGTTGCGGCTGAGAGGTTTGGTGAGGTTGGGTGAGCAAACGCAGACCCTTTAAAGTAATACTGCGTGGTACCCATCGCATGGGTCCCAAATCTCCAGGTTCAAGGGCATCTTCCTACATCGAAAACATGCATGAGATACCCAGAAGATGGTACACCGTGTGATGGGGAAAGGTTTCTAAAACGCAACTCATTTCTCATCTGCTTGTTCCCGGGTTCGCCATTCCAGCCACTTTACTAGCAATCTCCCTCCTTGGAGCATCAGCACCTTTAACCTCCTGTTCCGTACAGGTTGCAATTTGTACTGAGGATGAACGGGAAGACGTGGAACCAATGAAAGACTAGCTCTTGGTGTTGGGACAGGCACAGGTCACTCTATTTTCCCATCAGGAAGAAGAATTAACCACAGGCTCAGCCTGCCCCCCGGAACCAGAACAGGGCCTGAAGCCATCCTGCGCTTTTGCGGCCAGCTCCCTAAAAAGCGAGTTGTAAAATGGAGGTTCAGGGCACTGCAATTCACAAACCTGCAGAGTTATAAATGATAACTCTCATCCACAAATATATTGAGGGAAGGCAAAGAAGAGGATTTGAAATCAAGGCAGAATTGCAGGAAACAGATTTCAGGAGGTAGATTCGAATCGCCTTTAAAGCACATGAAAAGCGGCAAAACGTTGACAATGATGCCCTTGGCCAGAAAGGGCGTATGCGTTTTTTCCTGAATATATTCAGGAAAAAACGCATACGCCCTTTTTGGCCAACCAAGCAACCTGGAAAGGCAAATCAGCGCTACAAAGAAGTCTCGCTTCCCATCGGTTAAAAGGGCCATGCTGAAAAATGTGTCAAAACCAGAAATGCAGGACAGGCCATGGAGAAATGGGAGCCTTGCTACACTGATGGGCGGGATGTAAATTGTCAACAGCCACTCTGGAGAAGTGTACGGTGAGTCCTGAAACGTCTAAAAAGCAAAGCTTAGAGAGCATAGGGCACTTCCACTCATGGGGGTATAAATTGGGAAAAGGAAAAATCAGCAAGACACAAGCACCCCAAAGTTTAGGGCTGCTCTGTTGACAAGGACCTCCACTTCATTCCACCTTCAATATCCCAGGAAAGAGAAAAATGGATAAAGAAGTTGTGGTCCTTATGTACAATGGAATATCACTCAGCCGTGAAATCAATGTCATAAGGCTAGTAGCAGCATGATGAGTGGATTTAGGTACAACGACTCTAAGTGAAATAAGTCACACAGAAAAGGACACTTCTCATAAGGTATCACTGATAGAGGGAATGTAAAAACCGTTACACTTGAACTGAATTACAAAACAGAACAGAGTCACACATGCAGAAAACACACTATGGCTGCTTAACGGGAAAGGTGAGGTGGGGTGATACATAAAACAAGGGTTTCAAATTAGCTCAGATACCGTTCCATAAAACCAATATGTAATAGACAAGACCTACTCCTTGCTCAGAGAACTGGACTCAACACGCCCTATTCACCGCACAAGAATATATCTGACTAGTAATAATCTTAAAACTTATGTATTGATATCTCTCTGTTAGTGTGTCAAGTGGGTGTAAAGCGGCATAAACACAGCAGTGAAAAGCAGCTAAACCCCATTATAAAAATAAATTACTTTGAAAAACCCGTGAAACAAAGACAGTGAAAGAGAGCGAAATTCTTACACAATGCGTTCAGGGGCTGTGATGCAACCTGGATTGACCATATCTAGACCCACAGCTGGATGAGACCTAAGGGTGGACACTGTTGCGGCTGAGAGGTTTGGTGAGGTTGGGTGAGCAAACGCAGACCCTTTAAAGTAATACTGCGTGGTACCCATCGCATGGGTCCCAAATCTCCAGGTTCAAGGGCATCTTCCTACATCGAAAACATGCATGAGATACCCAGAAGATGGTACACCGTGTGATGGGGAAAGGTTTCTAAAACGCACCTCATTTCTCATTTGCTTGTGCCCGGGTTCGCCATTCCAGCCACTTTACTAGCAATCTCCCTACTTGGAGCATCAGCACCTTTAACCTCCTGTTCCGTACAGGTTGCAATTTGTACTGAGGATGAACGGGAAGACGTGGAACCAATGAAAGACTAGCTCTTGGTGTTGGGACAGGCACAGGTCACTCTATTTTCCCATCAGGAAGAAGAATTAACCAGAGGCTCAGCCTGCCCCCCGGAACCAGAACAGGGGCTGAAGCCATCCTGCGCTTTTGCGGCCAGCTCCCTAAAAAGCGAGTTGTAAAATGGAGGTTCAGGGCACTGCAATTCACAAACCTGCAGAGTTATAAATGATAACTCTCATCCACAAATATATTGAGGGAAGGCAAAGAAGAGGATTTGAAATCAAGGCAGAATTGCAGGAAACAGATTTCAGGAGGTAGATTCGAATCGCCTTTAAAGCACATGAAAAGCGGCAAAACGTTGACAATGATGCCCTTGGCCAAAAAGGGCGTATGCGTTTTTTCCTGAATATATTCAGGAAAAAACGCATACGCCCTTTTTGGCCAACCAAGCAACCTGGAAAGGCAAATCAGTGCTACAAAGAAGTCTCGCTTCCCATCGGTTAAAAGGGCCATGCTGAAAAAAGTGTCAAAACCAGAAATGCAGGACAGGCCATGGAGAAATGGGAGCCTTGCTACACTGATGGGCGGGATGTAAATTGTCAACAGCCACTCTGGAGAAGTGTACGGTGAGTCCTGAAACGTCTAAAAAGCAAAGCTTAGAGAGCATAGGGCACTTCCACTCATGGGGGTATAAATTGGGAAAATGAAAAATCAGCAAGACACAAGCACCCCAAAGTTTAGGGCTGCTCTGTTGACAAGGACCTCCACTTCATTCCACCTTCAATATCCCAGGAAAGAGAAAAATGGATAAAGAAGTTGTGGTCCTTATGTACAATGGAATATCACTCAGCCGTGAAATCAATGTCATAAGGCTAGTAGCAGCATGATGAGTGGATTTAGGTACAACGACTCTAAGTGAAATAAGTCACACAGAAAAGGACACTTCTCATAAGGTATCACTGATAGAGGGAATGTAAAAACCGTTACACTTGAACTGAATTACAAAACAGAACAGAGTCACACATGCAGAAAACACACTATGGCTGCTTAACGGGAAAGGTGAGGTGGGGTGATACATAAAACAAGGCTTTCAAATTAGCTCACATATCGTTCCATAAAACCAATATGTAATAGACAAGACCTACTCCTTGCTCAGAGAACTGGACTCAACACGCCCTATTCACCGCACAAGAATATATCTGACTAGTAATAATCTTAAAACTTATGTATTGATATCTCTCTGTTAGTGTGTCAAGTGGGTGTAAAGCGGCATAAACACAGCAGTGAAAAGCAGCTAAACCCCATTATAAAAATAAATTACTTTGAAAAACCCATGAAACAAAGACAGTGAAAGAGATAGAAATTCTTACACAATGCGTTCAGGGGCTGTGATGCAACCTGGATTGACCATATCTAGACCCACAGCTGGATGAGACATAAGGGTGGACACTCTTGGGGCTGAGAGGTTTGGTGAGGTTGGGTGAGCAAACGCAGACCCTTTAAAGTAATACTGCATGGTACCCATCGCATGGGTCCCAAATCGCCAGGTTCAAGGGCATCTTCCTACATCGAAAACATGCATGAGAAACCCAGAAGATGGTACACCGTGTGATGTGGAAAGGTTTCTAAAACGCACCTCATTTCTCATCTCCTTGTGCCCGGGTTCGCTATTCCAGCCGCTTTACTAGCAATCTCCCTACTTGGAGCATCAGCACCTTTAACCTCCTGTTCCGTACAGGTTGCAATTTGTCCTGAGGATGAACGGGAAGACGTGGAACCAATGAGAGACTAGCTCTTGGTGTTGGGACAGGCACAGGTTACTCTATTTTCCCATCAGGAAGAAGAATTAACCACAGGCTCAGCCTGCCCCCCGGAACCAGAACAGGGCCTAAAGCCATCCTGCGCTTTTGCGGCCAGCTCCCTAAAAAGCGAGTTGTAAAATGGAGGTTCAGGGCACTGCAATTCACAAACCTGCAGAGTTATAAATGATAACTCTCATCCACAAATATATTGAGGGAAGGCAAAGAAGAGGATTTGAAATCAAGGCAGAATTGCAGGAAACAGATTTCAGGAGGTAGATTCGAATCGCCTTTAAAGCACATGAAAAGCGGCAAAACGTTGACAATGATGCACTTGGCCAAAAAGGGCGTATGCGTTTTTTCCTGAATATATTCAGGAAAAAACGCATACGCCCTTTTTGGCCAACCAAGCAACCTGGAAAGGCAAATCAGCGCTACAAAGAAGTCTCGCTTCCCATCGGTCAAAAGGGCCATGCTGAAAAAAGTGTCAAAACCAGAAATGCAGGACAGGCCATGGAGAAATGGGAGCCTTGCTACACTGATGGGCGGGATGTAAATTGTCAACAGCCACTCTGGAGAAGTGTACGGTGAGTCCTGAAACGTCTAAAAAGCAAAGCTTAGAGAGCATAGGGCACTTCCACTCATGGGGGTATAAATTGGGAAAAGGAAAAATCAGCAAGACACAAGCACCCCAAAGTTTAGGGCTGCTCTGTTGACAAGGACCTCCACTTCATTCCACCTTCAATATCCCAGGAAAGAGAAAAATGGATAAAGAAGTTGTGGTCCTTATGTACAATGGAATATCACTCAGCCGTGAAATCAATGTCATAAGGCTAGTAGCAGCATGATGAGTGGATTTAGGTACAACGACTCTAAGTGAAATAAGTCACACAGAAAAGGACACTTCTCATAAGGTATCACTGATAGAGGGAATGTAAAAACCGTTACACTTGAACTGAATTACAAAACAGAACAGAGTCACACATGCAGAAAACACACTATGGCTGCTTAACGGGAAAGGTGAGGTGGGGTGATACATAAAACAAGGGTTTCAAATTAGCTCAGATACCGTTCCATAAACCCAATATGTAATAGACAAGACCTACTCCTTGCTCAGAGAACTGGACTCAACACGCCCTATTCACCGCACAAGAATATATCTGACTAGTAATAATCTTAAAACTTATGTATTGATATCTCTCTGTTAGTGTGTCAAGTGGGTGTAAAGCGGCATAAACACAGCAGTGAAAAGCAGCTAAACCCCATTATAAAAATAAATTACTTTGAAAAACCCATGAAACAAAGACAGTGAAAGAGATAGAAATTCTTACACAATGCGTTCAGGGGCTGTGATGCAACCTGGATTGACCATATCTAGACCCACAGCTGGATGAGACATAAGGGTGGACACTCTTGGGGCTGAGAGGTTTGGTGAGGTTGGGTGAGCAAACGCAGACCCTTTAAAGTAATACTGCATGGTACCCATCGCATGGGTCCCAAATCGCCAGGTTCAAGGGCATCTTCCTACATCGAAAACATGCATGAGAAACCCAGAAGATGGTACACCGTGTGATGTGGAAAGGTTTCTAAAACGCACCTCATTTCTCATCTCCTTGTGCCCGGATTCGCTATTCCAGCCGCTTTACTAGCAATCTCTCTACTTGGAGCATCAGCACCTTTAACCTCCTGTTCCGTACAGGTTGCAATTTGTCCTGAGGATGAACGGGAAGACGTGGAACCAATGAGAGACTAGCTCTTGGTGTTGGGACAGGCACAGGTTACTCTATTTTCCCATCAGGAAGAAGAATTAACCACAGGCTCAGCCTGCCCCCCGGAACCAGAACAGGGCCTGAAGCCATCCTGCGCTTTTGCGGCCAGCTCCCTAAAAAGCGAGTTGTAAAATGGAGGTTCAGGGCACTGCAATTCACAAACCTGCAGAGTTATAAATGATAACTCTCATCCACAAATATATTGAGGGAAGGCAAAGAAGAGGATTTGAAATCAAGGCAGAATTGCAGGAAACAGATTTCAGGAGGTAGATTCGAATGGCCTTTAAAGCACATGAAAAGCGGCAAAACGTTGACAATGATGCCCTTGGCCAAAAAGGGCGTATGCGTTTTTTCCTGAATATATTCAGGAAAAAACGCATACGCCCTTTTTGGCCAACCAAGCAACCTGGAAAGGCAAATCAGCGCTACAAAGAAGTCTCGCTTCCCATCGGTCAAAAGGGCCATGCTGAAAAAAGTGTCAAAACCAGAAATGCAGGACAGGCCATGGAGAAATGGGAGCCTTGCTACACTGATGGGCGGGATGTAAATTGTCAACAGCCACTCTGGAGAAATGTACGGTGAGTCCTGAAACGTCTAAAAAGCAAAGCTTAGAGAGCATAGGGCACTTCCACTCATGGGGGTATAAATTGGGAAAAGGAAAAATCAGCAAGACACAAGCACCCCAAAGTTTAGGGCTGCTCTGTTGACAAGGACCTCCACTTCATTCCACCTTCAATATCCCAGGAAAGAGAAAAATGGATAAAGAAGTTGTGGTCCGTATGTACAATGGAATATCACTCAGCCGTGAAATCAATGTCATAAGGCTAGTAGCAGCATGATGAGTGGATTTAGGTACAACGACTCTAAGTGAAATAAGTCACACAGAAAAGGACACTTCTCATAAGGTATCACTGATAGAGGGAATGTAAAAACCGTTACACTTGAACTGAATTACAAAACAGAACAGAGTCACACATGCAGAAAACACACTATGGCTGCTTAACGGGAAAGGTGAGGTGGGGTGATACATAAAACAAGGGTTTCAAATTAGCTCAGATACCGTTCCATAAAACCAATATGTAATAGACAAGACCTACTCCTTGCTCAGAGAACTGGACTCAACACGCCCTATTCACCGCACAAGAATATATCTGACTAGTAATAATCTTAAAACTTATGTATTGATATCTCTCTGTTAGTGTGTCAAGTGGGTGTAAAGCGGCATAAACACAGCAGTGAAAAGCAGATAAACCCCATTATAAAAATAAATTACTTTGAAAAACCCATGAAACAAAGACAGTGAAAGAGATAGAAATTCTTACACAATGCGTTCAGGGGCTGTGATGCAACCTGGATTGACCATATCTAGACCCACAGCTGGATGAGACATAAGGGTGGACACTCTTGGGGCTGAGAGGTTTGGTGAGGTTGGGTGAGCAAACGCAGACCCTTTAAAGTAATACTGCATGGTACCCATCGCATGGGTCCCAAATCGCCAGGTTCAAGGGCATCTTCCTACATCGAAAACATGCATGAGAAACCCAGAAGATGGTACACCGTGTGATGTGGAAAGGTTTCTAAAACGCACCTCATTTCTCATCTCCTTGTGCCCGGGTTCGCTATTCCAGCCGCTTTACTAGCAATCTCCCTACTTGGAGCATCAGCACCTTTAACCTCCTGTTCCGTACAGGTTGCAATTTGTCCTGAGGATGAACGGGAAGACGTGGAACCAATGAGAGACTAGCTCTTGGTGTTGGGACAGGCACAGGTTACTCTATTTTCCCATCAGGAAGAAGAATTAACCACAGGCTCAGCCTGCCCCCCGGAACCAGAACAGGGCCTGAAGCCATCCTGCGCTTTTGCGGCCAGCTCCCTAAAAAGCGAGTTGTAAAATGGAGGTTCAGGGCACTGCAATTCACAAACCTGCAGAGTTATAAATGATAACTCTCGTCCACAAATATATTGAAGGAAGGCAAAGAAGAGGATTTGAAATCAAGGCAGAATTGCAGGAAACAGATTTCAGGAGGTAGATTCGAATCGCCTTTAAAGCACATGAAAAGCGGCAAAACGTTGACAATGATGCCCTTGGCCAAAAAGGGCATATGCGTTTTTTCCTGAATATATTCAGGAAAAAACGCATACGCCCTTTTTGGCCAACCAAGCAACCTGGAAAGGCAAATCAGCGCTACAAAGAAGTCTCGCTTCCCATCGGTCAAAAGGGCCATGCTGAAAAAAGTGTCAAAACCAGAAATGCAGGACAGGCCATGGAGAAATGGGAGCCTTGCTACACTGATGGGCGGGATGTAAATTGTCAACAGCCACTCTGGAGAAGTGTACGGTGAGTCCTGAAACGTCTAAAAAGCAAAGCTTAGAGAGCATAGGGCACTTCCACTCATGGGGGTATAAATTGGGAAAAGGAAAAATCAGCAAGACACAAGCACCCCAAAGTTTAGGGCTGCTCTGTTGACAAGGACCTCCACTTCATTCCACCTTCAATATCCCAGGAAAGAGAAAAATGGATAAAGAAGTTGTGGTCCTTATGTACAATGGAATATCACTCAGCCATGAAATCAATGTCATAAGGCTAGTAGCAGCATGATGAGTGGATTTAGGTACGACGATTCTAAGTGAAATAAGTCACACAGAAAAGGACACTTCTCATAAGGTATCACTGATAGAGGGAATGTAAAAACCGTTACACTTGAACTGAATTACAAAACAGAACAGAGTCACACATGCAGAAAACACACTATGGCTGCTTAACGGGAAAGGTGAGGTGGGGTGATACATAAAACAAGGGTTTCAAATTAGCTCAGATACCGTTCCATAAAACCAATATGTAATAGACAAGACCTACTCCTTGCTCAGAGAACTGGACTCAACACGCCCTATTCACCGCACAAGAATATATCTGACTAGTAATAATCTTAAAACCTATGTCTTGATATCTCTCTGTTAGTGTGTCAAGTGGGTGTAAAGCGGCATAAACACAGCAGTGAAAAGCAGCTAAACCCCATTATAAAAATAAATTACTTTGAAAAACCCGTGAAACAAAGACAGTGAAAGAGAGCGAAATTCTTACACAATGCGTTCAGGGGCTGTGATGCAACCTGGATTGACCATATCTAGACCCACAGCTGGATGAGACCTAAGGGTGGACACTGTTGCAGCTGAGAGGTTTGGTGAGGTTGGGTGAGCAAACGCAGACCCTTTAAAGTAATACTGCGTGGTACCCATCGCATGGGTCCCAAATCTCCAGGTTCAAGGGCATCTTCCTACATCGAAAACATGCATGAGATACCCAGAAGATGGTACACTGTGTGATGGGGAAAGGTTTCTAAAACGCACCTCATTTCTCATCTGCTTGTGCCCGGGTTCGCCATTCCAGCCACTTTACTAGCAATCTCCCTCCTTGGAGCATCAGCACCTTTAACCTCCTGTTCCGTACAGGTTGCAATTTGTACTGAGGATGAACGGGAAGACGTGGAACCAATGAAAGACTAGCTCTTGGTGTTGGGACAGGCACAGGTCACTCTATTTTCCCATCAGGAAGAAGAATTAACCACAGGCTCAGCCTGCCCCCCAGAACTAGAACAGGGCCTGAAGCCATCCTGCGCTTTTGCGGCCAGCTCCCTAAAAAGCGAGTTGTAAAATGGAGGTTCAGGGCACTGCAATTCACAAACCTGCAGAGTTATAAATGATAACTCTCATCCACAAATATATTGAGGGAAGGCAAAGAAGAGGATTTGAAATCAAGGCAGAATTGCAGGAAACAGATTTCAGGAGGTAGATTCGAATCGCCTTTAAAGCACATGGAAAGCGGCAAAACGTTGACAATGATGCCCTTGGCCAAAAAGGGCGTATGCGTTTTTTCCTGAATATATTCAGGAAAAAACGCATACGCCCTTTTTGGCCAACCAAGCAACCTGGAAAGGCAAATCAGCGCTACAAAGAAGTCTCGCTTCCCATCGGTTAAAAGGGCCATGCTGAAAAAAGTGTCAAAACCAGAAATGCAGGACAGGCCATGGAGAAATGGGAGCCTTGCTACACTGATGGGCGGGATGTAAATTGTCAACAGCCACTCTGGAGAAGTGTACGGTGAGTCCTGAAACGTCTAAAAAGCAAAGCTTAGAGAGCATAGGGCACTTCCACTCATGGGGGTATAAATTGGGAAAATTAAAAATCAGCAAGACACAAGCACCCCAAAGTTTAGGGCTGCTCTGTTGACAAGGACCTCCACTTCATTCCACCTTCAATATCCCAGGAAAGAGAAAAATGGATAAAGAAGTTGTGGTCCTTATGTACAATGGAATATCACTCAGCCATGAAATCAATGTCCTAAGGCTAGTAGCAGCATGATGAGTGGATTTAGGTATGACGATTCTAAGTGAAATAAGTCACACAGAAAAGGACACTTCTCATAAAGTATCACTGATAGAGGGAATGTAAAAACCGTTACACTTGAACTGAATTACAAAACAGAACAGAGTCACACATGCAGAAAACACACTATGGCTGCTTAACGGGAAAGGTGAGGTGGGGTGATACATAAAACAAGGGTTTCAAATTAGCTCAGATACCGTTCCATAAAACCAATATGTAATAGACAAGACCTACTCCTTGCTCAGAGAACTGGACTCAACACGCCCTATTCACCGCACAAGAATATATCTGACTAGTAATAATCTTAAAACCTATGTATTGATATCTCTCTGTTAGTGTGTCAAGTGGGTGTAAAGCGGCATAAACACAGCAGTGAAAAGCAGCTAAACCCCATTATAAAAATAAATTACTTTGAAAAACCCGTGAAACAAAGACAGTGAAAGAGAGCGAAATTCTTACACAATGCGTTCAGGGGCTGTGATGCAACCTGGATTGACCATATCTAGACCCACAGCTGGATGAGACCTAAGGGTGGACACTGTTGCGGCTGAGAGGTTTGGTGAGGTTGGGTGAGCAAACGCAGACCCTTTAAAGTAATACTGCGTGGTACCCATCGCATGGGTCCCAAATCTCCAGGTTCAAGGGCATCTTCCTACATCGAAAACATGCATGAGATACCCAGAAGATGGTACACCGTGTGATGCGGAAAGGTTTCTAAAACGCAACTCATTTCTCATTTGCTTGTGCCCGGGTTCGCCATTCCAGCCACTTTACTAGCAATCTCCCTCCTTGGAGCATCAGCACCTTTAACCTCCTGTTCCGTACAGGTTGCAATTTGTACTGAGGATGAACGGGAAGACGTGGAACCAATGAAAGACTAGCTCTTGGTGTTGGGACAGGCACAGGTCACTCTATTTTCCCATCAGGAAGAAGAATTAACCACAGCCTCAGCCTGCCCCCCGGAACCAGAACAGGGGCTGAAGCCATCCTGCGCTTTTGCGGCCAGCTCCCTAAAAAGCGAGTTGTAAAATGGAGGTTCAGGGCACTGCAATTCACAAACCTGCAGAGTTATAAATGATAACTCTCATCCACAAATATATTGAGGGAAGGCAAAGAAGAGGATTTGAAATCAAGGCAGAATTGCAGGAAACAGATTTCAGGAGGTAGATTCGAATCGCCTTTAAAGCACATGAAAAGCGGCAAAACGTTGACAATGATGCCCTTGGCCAGAAAGGGCGTATGCGTTTTTTCCTGAATATATTCAGGAAAAAACGCATACGCCCTTTTTGGCCAACCAAGCAACCTGGAAAGGCAAATCAGCGCTACAAAGAAGTCTCGCTTCCCATCGGTCAAAAGGGCCATGCTGAAAAAAGTGTCAAAACCAGAAATGCAGGACAGGCCATGGAGAAATGGGAGCCTTGCTACACTGATGGGCGGGATGTAAATTGTCAACAGCCACTCTGGAGAAGTGTACGGTGAGTCCTGAAACGTCTAAAAAGCAAAGCTTAGAGAGCATAGGGCACTTCCACTCATGGGGGTATAAATTGGGAAAATTAAAAATCAGCAAGACACAAGCACCCCAAAGTTTAGGGCTGCTCTGTTGACAAGGACCTCCACTTCATTCCACCTTCAATATCCCAGGAAAGAGAAAAATGGATAAAGAAGTTGTGGTCCTTATGTACAATGGAATATCACTCAGCCATGAAATCAATGTCATAAGGCTAGTAGCAGCATGATGAGTGGATTTAGGTACGACGATTCTAAGTGAAATAAGTCACACAGAAAAGGACACTTCTCATAAGGTATCACTGATAGAGGGAATGTAAAAACCGTTACACTTGAACTGAATTACAAAACAGAACAGAGTCACACATGCAGAAAACACACTATGGCTGCTTAACGGGAAAGGTGAGGTGGGGTGATACATAAAACAAGGGTTTCAAATTAGCTCAGATACCGTTCCATAAACCCAATATGTAATAGACAAGACCTACTCCTTGCTCAGAGAACTGGACTCAACACGCCCTATTCACCGCACAAGAATATATCTGACTAGTAATAATCTTAAAACCTATGTCTTGATATCTCTCTGTTAGTGTGTCAAGTGGGTGTAAAGCGGCATAAACACAGCAGTGAAAAGCAGCTAAACCCCATTATAAAAATAAATTACTTTGAAAAACCCGTGAAACAAAGACAGTGAAAGAGAGCGAAATTCTTACACAATGCGTTCAGGGGCTGTGATGCAACCTGGATTGACCATATCTAGACCCACAGCTGGATGAGACCTAAGGGTGGACACTGTTGCGGCTGAGAGGTTTGGTGAGGTTGGGTGAGCAAACGCAGACCCTTTAAAGTAATACTGCGTGGTACCCATCGCATGGGTCCCAAATCTCCAGGTTCAAGGGCATCTTCCTACATCGAAAACATGCATGAGATACCCAGAAGATGGTACACCGTGTGATGCGGAAAGGTTTCTAAAACGCAACTCATTTCTCATTTGCTTGTGCCCGGGTTCGCCATTCCAGCCACTTTACTAGCAATCTCCCTCCTTGGAGCATCAGCACCTTTAACCTCCTGTTCCGTACAGGTTGCAATTTGTACTGAGGATGAACGGGAAGACGTGGAACCAATGAAAGACTAGCTCTTGGTGTTGGGACAGGCACAGGTCACTCTATTTTCCCATCAGGAAGAAGAATTAACCACAGCCTCAGCCTGCCCCCCGGAACCAGAACAGGGGCTGAAGCCATCCTGCGCTTTTGCGGCCAGCTCCCTAAAAAGCGAGTTGTAAAATGGAGGTTCAGGGCACTGCAATTCACAAACCTGCAGAGTTATAAATGATAACTCTCATCCACAAATATATTGAGGGAAGGCAAAGAAGAGGATTTGAAATCAAGGCAGAATTGCAGGAAACAGATTTCAGGAGGTAGATTCGAATCGCCTTTAAAGCACATGAAAAGCGGCAAAACGTTGACAATGATGCCCTTGGCCAGAAAGGGCGTATGCGTTTTTTCCTGAATATATTCAGGAAAAAACGCATACGCCCTTTTTGGCCAACCAAGCAACCTGGAAAGGCAAATCAGCGCTACAAAGAAGTCTCGCTTCCCATCGGTCAAAAGGGCCATGCTGAAAAAAGTGTCAAAACCAGAAATGCAGGACAGGCCATGGAGAAATGGGAGCCTTGCTACACTGATGGGCGGGATGTAAATTGTCAACAGCCACTCTGGAGAAGTGTACGGTGAGTCCTGAAACGTCTAAAAAGCAAAGCTTAGAGAGCATAGGGCACTTCCACTCATGGGGGTATAAATTGGGAAAATTAAAAATCAGCAAGACACAAGCACCCCAAAGTTTAGGGCTGCTCTGTTGACAAGGACCTCCACTTCATTCCACCTTCAATATCCCAGGAAAGAGAAAAATGGATAAAGAAGTTGTGGTCCTTATGTACAATGGAATATCACTCAGCCATGAAATCAATGTCATAAGGCTAGTAGCAGCATGATGAGTGGATTTAGGTACGACGATTCTAAGTGAAATAAGTCACACAGAAAAGGACACTTCTCATAAGGTATCACTGATAGAGGGAATGTAAAAACCGTTACACTTGAACTGAATTACAAAACAGAACAGAGTCACACATGCAGAAAACACACTATGGCTGCTTAACGGGAAAGGTGAGGTGGGGTGATACATAAAACAAGGGTTTCAAATTAGCTCAGATACCGTTCCATAAAACCAATATGTAATAGACAAGACCTACTCCTTGCTCAGAGAACTGGACTCAACACGCCCTATTCACCGCACAAGAATATATCTGACTAGTAATAATCTTAAAACCTATGTATTGATATCTCTGTGTTAGTGTGTCAAGTGGGTGTAAAGCGGCATAAACACAGCAGTGAAAAGCAGCTAAACCCCATTATAAAAATAAATTACTTTGAAAAACCCGTGAAACAAAGACAGTGAAAGAGAGCGAAATTCTTACACAATGCGTTCAGGGGCTGTGATGCAACCTGGATTGACCATATCTAGACCCACAGCTGGATGAGACATAAGGGTGGACACTGTTGCGGCTGAGAGGTTTGGTGAGGTTGGGTGAGCAAACGCAGACCCTTTAAAGTAATACTGCATGGTACCCATCGCATGGGTCCCAAATCTCCAGGTTCAAGGGCATCTTCCTACATCGAAAACATGCATGAGATACCCAGAAGATGGTACACCGTGTGATGCGGAAAGGTTTCTAAAACGCAACTCATTTCTCATTTGCTTGTGCCCGGGTTCGCCATTCCAGCCACTTTACTAGCAATCTCCCTCCTTGGAGCATCAGCACCTTTAACCTCCTGTTCCGTACAGGTTGCAATTTGTACTGAGGATGAACGGGAAGACGTGGAACCAATGAAAGACTAGCTCTTGGTGTTGGGACAGGCACAGGTCACTCTATTTTCCCATCAGGAAGAAGAATTAACCACAGCCTCAGCCTGCCCCCCGGAACCAGAACAGGGGCTGAAGCCATCCTGCGCTTTTGCGGCCAGCTCCCTAAAAAGCGAGTTGTAAAATGGAGGTTCAGGGCACTGCAATTCACAAACCTGCAGAGTTATAAATGATAACTCTCATCCACAAATATATTGAGGGAAGGCAAAGAAGAGGATTTGAAATCAAGGCAGAATTGCAGGAAACAGATTTCAGGAGGTAGATTCGAATCGCCTTTAAAGCACATGAAAAGCGGCAAAACGTTGACAATGATGCCCTTGGCCAAAAAGGGCGTATGCGTTTTTTCCTGAATATATTCAGGAAAAAACGCATACGCCCTTTTTGGCCAACCAAGCAACCTGGAAAGGCAAATCAGCGCTACAAAGAAGTCTCGCTTCCCATCGGTCAAAAGGGCCATGCTGAAAAAAGTGTCAAAACCAGAAATGCAGGACAGGCCATGGAGAAATGGGAGCCTTGCTACACTGATGGGCGGGATGTAAATTGTCAACAGCCACTCTGGAGAAGTGTACGGTGAGTCCTGAAACGTCTAAAAAGCAAAGCTTAGAGAGCATAGGGCACTTCCACTCATGGGGGTATAAATTGGGAAAATTAAAAATCAGCAAGACACAAGCACCCCAAAGTTTAGGGCTGCTCTGTTGACAAGGACCTCCACTTCATTCCACCTTCAATATCCCAGGAAAGAGAAAAATGGATAAAGAAGTTGTGGTCCTTATGTACAATGGAATATCACTCAGCCATGAAATCAATGTCCTAAGGCTAGTAGCAGCATGATGAGTGGATTTAGGTACAACGACTCTAAGTGAAATAAGTCACACAGAAAAGGACACTTCTCATAAGGTATCACTGATAGAGGGAATGTAAAAACCGTTACACTTGAACTGAATTACAAAACAGAACAGAGTCACACATGCAGAAAACACACTATGGCTGCTTCACGGGAAAGGTGAGGTGGGGTGATACATAAAACAAGGGTTTCAAATTAGCTCAGATACCGTTCCATAAAACCAATATGTAATAGACAAGACCTACTCCTTGCTCAGAGAACTGGACTCAACACGCCCTATTCACCGCACAAGAATATATCTGACTAGTAATAATCTTAAAACTTATGTATTGATATCTCTCTGTTAGTGTGTCAAGTGGGTGTAAAGCGGCATAAACACAGCAGTGAAAAGCAGCTAAACCCCATTATAAAAATAAATTACTTTGAAAAACCAATGAAACAAAGACAGTGAAAGAGATAGAAATTCTTACACAATGCGTTCAGGGGCTGTGATGCAACCTGGATTGACCATATCTAGACCCACAGCTGGATGAGACATAAGGGTGGACACTCTTGGGGCTGAGAGGTTTGGTGAGGTTGGGTGAGCAAACGCAGACCCTTTAAAGTAATACTGCATGGTACCCATCGCATGGGTCCCAAATCGCCAGGTTCAAGGGCATCTTCCTACATCGAAAACATGCATGAGATACCCAGAAGATGGTACACCGTGTGATGGGGAAAGGTTTCTAAAACGCACCTCATTTCTCATTTGCTTGTGCCCGGGTTCGCCATTCCAGCCACTTTACTAGCAATCTCCCTCCTTGGAGCATCAGCACCTTTAACCTCCTGTTCCGTACAGGTTGCAATTTGTCCTGAGGATGAACGGGAAGACGTGGAACCAATGAAAGACTAGCTCTTGGTGTTGGGACAGGCACAGGTCACTCTATTTTCCCATCAGGAAGAAGAATTAACCACAGGCTCAGCCTGCCCCCCGGAACCAGAACAGGGCCTGAAGCCATCCTGCGCTTTTGCGGCCAGCTCCCTAAAAAGCGAGTTGTAAAATGGAGGTTCAGGGCACTGCAATTCACAAACCTGCAGAGTTATAAATGATAACTCTCACCCACAAATATATTGAGGGAAGGCAAAGAAGAGGATTTGAAATCAAGGCAGAATTGCAGGAAACAGATTTCAGGAGGTAGATTCGAATCGCCTTTAAAGCACATGAAAAGCGGCAAAACGTTGACAATGATGCCCTTGGCCAAAAAGGGCGTATGCGTTTTTTCCTGAATATATTCAGGAAAAAACGCATACGCCCTTTTTGGCCAACCAAGCAACCTGGAAAGGCAAATCAGCGCTACAAAGATGTCTCGCTTCCCATTGGTCAAAAGGGCCATGCTGAAAAAAGTGTCAAAACCAGAAATGCAGGACAGGCCATGGAGAAATGGGAGCCTTGCTACACTGATGGGCGGGATGTAAATTGTCAACAGCCACTCTGGAGAAGTGTACGGTGAGTCCTGAAACGTCTAAAAAGCAAAGCTTAGAGAGCATAGGGCACTTCCACTCATGGGGGTATAAATTGGGAAAATGAAAAATCAGCAAGACACAAGCACCCCAAAGTTTAGGGCTGCTCTGTTGACAAGGACCTCCACTTCATTCCACCTTCAATATCCCAGGAAAGAGAAAAATGGATAAAGAAGTTGTGGTCCTTATGTACAATGGAATATCACTCAGCCGTGAAATCAATGTCATAAGGCTAGTAGCAGCATGATGAGTGGATTTAGGTACGACGACTCTAAGTGAAATAAGTCACACAGCAAAGGACACTTCTCATAAGGTATCACTTATAGAGGGAATGTAAAAACCGTTACACTTGAACTGAATTACAAAACAGAACAGAGTCACACATGCAGAAAACACACTATGGCTGCTTAACGGGAAAGGTGAGGTGGGGTGATACATAAAACAAGGGTTTCAAATTAGCTCAGATACCGTTCCATAAACCCAATATGTAATAGACAAGACCTACTCCTTGCTCAGAGAACTGGACTCAACACGCCCTATTCACCGCACAAGAATATATCTGACTAGTAATAATCTTAAAACCTATGTATTGATATCTCTCTGTTAGTGTGTCAAGTGGGTAAAAAGTGGCATAAACACAGCAGTGAAAAGCAGCTAAACCCCATTATAAAAATAAATTACTTTGAAAAACCCATGAAACAAAGACAGTGAAAGAGAGAGAAATTCTTACACAATGCGTTCAGGGGCTGTGATGCAACCTGGATTGACCATATCTAGACCCACAGCTGGATGAGACCTAAGGGTGGACACTGTTGTGGCTGAGAGGTTTGGTGAGGTTGGGTGAGCAAACGCAGACCCTTTAAAGTAATACTGCGTGGTACCCATCGCATGGGTCCCAAATCTCCAGGTTCAAGGGCATCTTCCTACATCGAAAACATGCATGAGATACCCAGAAGATGGTACACTGTGTGATGGGGAAAGGTTTCTAAAACGCACCTCATTTCTCATCTGCTTGTGCCCGGGTTCGCCATTCCAGCCACTTTACTAGCAATCTCCCTCCTTGGAGCATCAGCACCTTTAACCTCCTGTTCCGTACAGGTTGCAATTTGTACTGAGGATGAACGGGAAGACGTGGAACCAATGAAAGACTAGCTCTTGGTGTTGGGACAGGCACAGGTCACTCTATTTTCCCATCAGGAAGAAGAATTAACCACAGGCTCAGCCTGCCCCCCAGAACTAGAACAGGGCCTGAAGCCATCCTGCGCTTTTGCGGCCAGCTCCCTAAAAAGCGAGTTGTAAAATGGAGGTTCAGGGCACTGCAATTCACAAACCTGCAGAGTTATAAATGATAACTCTCATCCACAAATATATTGAGGGAAGGCAAAGAAGAGGATTTGAAATCAAGGCAGAATTGCAGGAAACAGATTTCAGGAGGTAGATTCGAATCGCCTTTAAAGCACATGGAAAGCGGCAAAACGTTGACAATGATGCCCTTGGCCAAAAAGGGCGTATGCGTTTTTTCCTGAATATATTCAGGAAAAAACGCATACGCCCTTTTTGGCCAACCAAGCAACCTGGAAAGGCAAATCAGCGCTACAAAGAAGTCTCGCTTCCCATCGGTTAAAAGGGCCATGCTGAAAAAAGTGTCAAAACCAGAAATGCAGGACAGGCCATGGAGAAATGGGAGCCTTGCTACACTGATGGGCGGGATGTAAATTGTCAACAGCCACTCTGGAGAAGTGTACGGTGAGTCCTGAAACGTCTAAAAAGCAAAGCTTAGAGAGCATAGGGCACTTCCACTCATGGGGGTATAAATTGGGAAAATTAAAAATCAGCAAGACACAAGCACCCCAAAGTTTAGGGCTGCTCTGTTGACAAGGACCTCCACTTCATTCCACCTTCAATATCCCAGGAAAGAGAAAAATGGATAAAGAAGTTGTGGTCCTTATGTACAATGGAATATCACTCAGCCATGAAATCAATGTCCTAAGGCTAGTAGCAGCATGATGAGTGGATTTAGGTATGACGATTCTAAGTGAAATAAGTCACACAGAAAAGGACACTTCTCATAAAGTATCACTGATAGAGGGAATGTAAAAACCGTTACACTTGAACTGAATTACAAAACAGAACAGAGTCACACATGCAGAAAACACACTATGGCTGCTTAACGGGAAAGGTGAGGTGGGGTGATACATAAAACAAGGGTTTCAAATTAGCTCAGATACCGTTCCATAAAACCAATATGTAATAGACAAGACCTACTCCTTGCTCAGAGAACTGGACTCAACACGCCCTATTCACCGCACAAGAATATATCTGACTAGTAATAATCTTAAAACCTATGTATTGATATCTCTCTGTTAGTGTGTCAAGTGGGTGTAAAGCGGCATAAACACAGCAGTGAAAAGCAGCTAAACCCCATTATAAAAATAAATTACTTTGAAAAACCCGTGAAACAAAGACAGTGAAAGAGAGCGAAATTCTTACACAATGCGTTCAGGGGCTGTGATGCAACCTGGATTGACCATATCTAGACCCACAGCTGGATGAGACCTAAGGGTGGACACTGTTGCGGCTGAGAGGTTTGGTGAGGTTGGGTGAGCAAACGCAGACCCTTTAAAGTAATACTGCGTGGTACCCATCGCATGGGTCCCAAATCTCCAGGTTCAAGGGCATCTTCCTACATCGAAAACATGCATGAGATACCCAGAAGATGGTACACCGTGTGATGCGGAAAGGTTTCTAAAACGCAACTCATTTCTCATTTGCTTGTGCCCGGGTTCGCCATTCCAGCCACTTTACTAGCAATCTCCCTCCTTGGAGCATCAGCACCTTTAACCTCCTGTTCCGTACAGGTTGCAATTTGTACTGAGGATGAACGGGAAGACGTGGAACCAATGAAAGACTAGCTCTTGGTGTTGGGACAGGCACAGGTCACTCTATTTTCCCATCAGGAAGAAGAATTAACCACAGGCTCAGCCTGCCCCCCGGAACCAGAACAGGGGCTGAAGCCATCCTGCGCTTTTGCGGCCAGCTCCCTAAAAAGCGAGTTGTAAAATGGAGGTTCAGGGCACTGCAATTCACAAACCTGCAGAGTTATAAATGATAACTCTCATCCACAAATATATTGAGGGAAGGCAAAGAAGAGGATTTGAAATCAAGGCAGAATTGCAGGAAACAGATTTCAGGAGGTAGATTCGAATCGCCTTTAAAGCACATGAAAAGCGGCAAAACGTTGACAATGATGCCCTTGGCCAGAAAGGGCGTATGCGTTTTTTCCTGAATATATTCAGGAAAAAACGCATACGCCCTTTTTGGCCAACCAAGCAACCTGGAAAGGCAAATCAGCGCTACAAAGAAGTCTCGCTTCCCATCGGTCAAAAGGGCCATGCTGAAAAAAGTGTCAAAACCAGAAATGCAGGACAGGCCATGGAGAAATGGGAGCCTTGCTACACTGATGGGCGGGATGTAAATTGTCAACAGCCACTCTGGAGAAGTGTACGGTGAGTCCTGAAACGTCTAAAAAGCAAAGCTTAGAGAGCATAGGGCACTTCCACTCATGGGGGTATAAATTGGGAAAATTAAAAATCAGCAAGACACAAGCACCCCAAAGTTTAGGGCTGCTCTGTTGACAAGGACCTCCACTTCATTCCACCTTCAATATCCCAGGAAAGAGAAAAATGGATAAAGAAGTTGTGGTCCTTATGTACAATGGAATATCACTCAGCCATGAAATCAATGTCATAAGGCTAGTAGCAGCATGATGAGTGGATTTAGGTACGACGATTCTAAGTGAAATAAGTCACACAGAAAAGGACACTTCTCATAAGGTATCACTGATAGAGGGAATGTAAAAACCGTTACACTTGAACTGAATTACAAAACAGAACAGAGTCACACATGCAGAAAACACACTATGGCTGCTTAACGGGAAAGGTGAGGTGGGGTGATACATAAAACAAGGGTTTCAAATTAGCTCAGATACCGTTCCATAAAACCAATATGTAATAGACAAGACCTACTCCTTGCTCAGAGAACTGGACTCAACACGCCCTATTCACCGCACAAGAATATATCTGACTAGTAATAATCTTAAAACCTATGTATTGATATCTCTCTGTTAGTGTGTCAAGTGGGTGTAAAGCGGCATAAACACAGCAGTGAAAAGCAGCTAAACCCCATTATAAAAATAAATTACTTTGAAAAACCCGTGAAACAAAGACAGTGAAAGAGAGCGAAATTCTTACACAATGCGTTCAGGGGCTGTGATGCAACCTGGATTGACCATATCTAGACCCACAGCTGGATGAGACCTAAGGGTGGACACTGTTGCGGCTGAGAGGTTTGGTGAGGTTGGGTGAGCAAACGCAGACCCTTTAAAGTAATACTGCGTGGTACCCATCGCATGGGTCCCAAATCTCCAGGTTCAAGGGCATCTTCCTACATCGAAAACATGCATGAGATACCCAGAAGATGGTACACCGTGTGATGCGGAAAGGTTTCTAAAACGCAACTCATTTCTCATTTGCTTGTGCCCGGGTTCGCCATTCCAGCCACTTTACTAGCAATCTCCCTCCTTGGAGCATCAGCACCTTTAACCTCCTGTTCCGTACAGGTTGCAATTTGTACTGAGGATGAACGGGAAGACGTGGAACCAATGAAAGACTAGCTCTTGGTGTTGGGACAGGCACAGGTCACTCTATTTTCCCATCAGGAAGAAGAATTAACCACAGCCTCAGCCTGCCCCCCGGAACCAGAACAGGGGCTGAAGCCATCCTGCGCTTTTGCGGCCAGCTCCCTAAAAAGCGAGTTGTAAAATGGAGGTTCAGGGCACTGCAATTCACAAACCTGCAGAGTTATAAATGATAACTCTCATCCACAAATATATTGAGGGAAGGCAAAGAAGAGGATTTGAAATCAAGGCAGAATTGCAGGAAACAGATTTCAGGAGGTAGATTCGAATCGCCTTTAAAGCACATGAAAAGCGGCAAAACGTTGACAATGATGCCCTTGGCCAGAAAGGGCGTATGCGTTTTTTCCTGAATATATTCAGGAAAAAACGCATACGCCCTTTTTGGCCAACCAAGCAACCTGGAAAGGCAAATCAGCGCTACAAAGAAGTCTCGCTTCCCATCGGTCAAAAGGGCCATGCTGAAAAAAGTGTCAAAACCAGAAATGCAGGACAGGCCATGGAGAAATGGGAGCCTTGCTACACTGATGGGCGGGATGTAAATTGTCAACAGCCACTCTGGAGAAGTGTACGGTGAGTCCTGAAACGTCTAAAAAGCAAAGCTTAGAGAGCATAGGGCACTTCCACTCATGGGGGTATAAATTGGGAAAAGGAAAAATCAGCAAGACACAAGCACCCCAAAGTTTAGGGCTGCTCTGTTGACAAGGACCTCCACTTCATTCCACCTTCAATATCCCAGGAAAGAGAAAAATGGATAAAGAAGTTGTGGTCCTTATGTACAATGGAATATCACTCAGCCGTGAAATCAATGTCATAAGGCTAGTAGCAGCATGATGAGTGGATTTAGGTACAACGACTCTAAGTGAAATAAGTCACACAGAAAAGGACACTTCTCATAAGGTATCACTGATAGAGGGAATGTAAAAACCGTTACACTTGAACTGAATTACAAAACAGAACAGAGTCACACATGCAGAAAACACACTATGGCTGCTTAACGGGAAAGGTGAGGTGGGGTGATACATAAAACAAGGGTTTCAAATTAGCTCAGATACCGTTCCATAAAACCAATATGTAATAGACAAGACCTACTCCTTGCTCAGAGAACTGGACTCAACACGCCCTATTCACCGCACAAGAATATATCTGACTAGTAATAATCTTAAAACTTATGTATTGATATCTCTCTGTTAGTGTGTCAAGTGGGTGTAAAGCGGCATAAACACAGCAGTGAAAAGCAGCTAAACCCCATTATAAAAATAAATTACTTTGAAAAACCCGTGAAACAAAGACAGTGAAAGAGAGCGAAATTCTTACACAATGCGTTCAGGGGCTGTGATGCAACCTGGATTGACCATATCTAGACCCACAGCTGGATGAGACCTAAGGGTGGACACTGTTGCGGCTGAGAGGTTTGGTGAGGTTGGGTGAGCAAACGCAGACCCTTTAAAGTAATACTGCGTGGTACCCATCGCATGGGTCCCAAATCTCCAGGTTCAAGGGCATCTTCCTACATCGAAAACATGCATGAGATACCCAGAAGATGGTACACCGTGTGATGGGGAAAGGTTTCTAAAACGCACCTCATTTCTCATTTGCTTGTGCCCGGGTTCGCCATTCCAGCCACTTTACTAGCAATCTCCCTACTTGGAGCATCAGCACCTTTAACCTCCTGTTCCGTACAGGTTGCAATTTGTACTGAGGATGAACGGGAAGACGTGGAACCAATGAAAGACTAGCTCTTGGTGTTGGGACAGGCACAGGTCACTCTATTTTCCCATCAGGAAGAAGAATTAACCAGAGGCTCAGCCTGCCCCCCGGAACCAGAACAGGGGCTGAAGCCATCCTGCGCTTTTGCGGCCAGCTCCCTAAAAAGCGAGTTGTAAAATGGAGGTTCAGGGCACTGCAATTCACAAACCTGCAGAGTTATAAATGATAACTCTCATCCACAAATATATTGAGGGAAGGCAAAGAAGAGGATTTGAAATCAAGGCAGAATTGCAGGAAACAGATTTCAGGAGGTAGATTCGAATCGCCTTTAAAGCACATGAAAAGCGGCAAAACGTTGACAATGATGCCCTTGGCCAAAAAGGGCGTATGCGTTTTTTCCTGAATATATTCAGGAAAAAACGCATACGCCCTTTTTGGCCAACCAAGCAACCTGGAAAGGCAAATCAGTGCTACAAAGAAGTCTCGCTTCCCATCGGTTAAAAGGGCCATGCTGAAAAAAGTGTCAAAACCAGAAATGCAGGACAGGCCATGGAGAAATGGGAGCCTTGCTACACTGATGGGCGGGATGTAAATTGTCAACAGCCACTCTGGAGAAGTGTACGGTGAGTCCTGAAACGTCTAAAAAGCAAAGCTTAGAGAGCATAGGGCACTTCCACTCATGGGGGTATAAATTGGGAAAATGAAAAATCAGCAAGACACAAGCACCCCAAAGTTTAGGGCTGCTCTGTTGACAAGGACCTCCACTTCATTCCACCTTCAATATCCCAGGAAAGAGAAAAATGGATAAAGAAGTTGTGGTCCTTATGTACAATGGAATATCACTCAGCCGTGAAATCAATGTCATAAGGCTAGTAGCAGCATGATGAGTGGATTTAGGTACAACGACTCTAAGTGAAATAAGTCACACAGAAAAGGACACTTCTCATAAGGTATCACTGATAGAGGGAATGTAAAAACCGTTACACTTGAACTGAATTACAAAACAGAACAGAGTCACACATGCAGAAAACACACTATGGCTGCTTAACGGGAAAGGTGAGGTGGGGTGATACATAAAACAAGGCTTTCAAATTAGCTCACATACCGTTCCATAAAACCAATATGTAATAGACAAGACCTACTCCTTGCTCAGAGAACTGGACTCAACACGCCCTATTCACCGCACAAGAATATATCTGACTAGTAATAATCTTAAAACTTATGTATTGATATCTCTCTGTTAGTGTGTCAAGTGGGTGTAAAGCGGCATAAACACAGCAGTGAAAAGCAGCTAAACCCCATTATAAAAATAAATTACTTTGAAAAACCCATGAAACAAAGACAGTGAAAGAGATAGAAATTCTTACACAATGCGTTCAGGGGCTGTGATGCAACCTGGATTGACCATATCTAGACCCACAGCTGGATGAGACATAAGGGTGGACACTCTTGGGGCTGAGAGGTTTGGTGAGGTTGGGTGAGCAAACGCAGACCCTTTAAAGTAATACTGCATGGTACCCATCGCATGGGTCCCAAATCGCCAGGTTCAAGGGCATCTTCCTACATCGAAAACATGCATGAGAAACCCAGAAGATGGTACACCGTGTGATGTGGAAAGGTTTCTAAAACGCACCTCATTTCTCATCTCCTTGTGCCCGGGTTCGCTATTCCAGCCGCTTTACTAGCAATCTCCCTACTTGGAGCATCAGCACCTTTAACCTCCTGTTCCGTACAGGTTGCAATTTGTCCTGAGGATGAACGGGAAGACGTGGAACCAATGAGAGACTAGCTCTTGGTGTTGGGACAGGCACAGGTTACTCTATTTTCCCATCAGGAAGAAGAATTAACCACAGGCTCAGCCTGCCCCCCGGAACCAGAACAGGGCCTAAAGCCATCCTGCGCTTTTGCGGCCAGCTCCCTAAAAAGCGAGTTGTAAAATGGAGGTTCAGGGCACTGCAATTCACAAACCTGCAGAGTTATAAATGATAACTCTCATCCACAAATATATTGAGGGAAGGCAAAGAAGAGGATTTGAAATCAAGGCAGAATTGCAGGAAACAGATTTCAGGAGGTAGATTCGAATCGCCTTTAAAGCACATGAAAAGCGGCAAAACGTTGACAATGATGCCCTTGGCCAAAAAGGGCGTATGCGTTTTTTCCTGAATATATTCAGGAAAAAACGCATACGCCCTTTTTGGCCAACCAAGCAACCTGGAAAGGCAAATCAGCGCTACAAAGAAGTCTCGCTTCCCATCGGTCAAAAGGGCCATGCTGAAAAAAGTGTCAAAACCAGAAATGCAGGACAGGCCATGGAGAAATGGGAGCCTTGCTACACTGATGGGCGGGATGTAAATTGTCAACAGCCACTCTGGAGAAGTGTACGGTGAGTCCTGAAACGTCTAAAAAGCAAAGCTTAGAGAGCATAGGGCACTTCCACTCATGGGGGTATAAATTGGGAAAAGGAAAAATCAGCAAGACACAAGCACCCCAAAGTTTAGGGCTGCTCTGTTGACAAGGACCTCCACTTCATTCCACCTTCAATATCCCAGGAAAGAGAAAAATGGATAAAGAAGTTGTGGTCCTTATGTACAATGGAATATCACTCAGCCGTGAAATCAATGTCATAAGGCTAGTAGCAGCATGATGAGTGGATTTAGGTACAACGACTCTAAGTGAAATAAGTCACACAGAAAAGGACACTTCTCATAAGGTATCACTGATAGAGGGAATGTAAAAACCGTTACACTTGAACTGAATTACAAAACAGAACAGAGTCACACATGCAGAAAACACACTATGGCTGCTTAACGGGAAAGGTGAGGTGGGGTGATACATAAAACAAGGGTTTCAAATTAGCTCAGATACCGTTCCATAAACCCAATATGTAATAGACAAGACCTACTCCTTGCTCAGAGAACTGGACTCAACACGCCCTATTCACCGCACAAGAATATATCTGACTAGTAATAATCTTAAAACTTATGTATTGATATCTCTCTGTTAGTGTGTCAAGTGGGTGTAAAGCGGCATAAACACAGCAGTGAAAAGCAGCTAAACCCCATTATAAAAATAAATTACTTTGAAAAACCCATGAAACAAAGACAGTGAAAGAGATAGAAATTCTTACACAATGCGTTCAGGGGCTGTGATGCAACCTGGATTGACCATATCTAGACCCACAGCTGGATGAGACATAAGGGTGGACACTCTTGGGGCTGAGAGGTTTGGTGAGGTTGGGTGAGCAAACGCAGACCCTTTAAAGTAATACTGCATGGTACCCATCGCATGGGTCCCAAATCGCCAGGTTCAAGGGCATCTTCCTACATCGAAAACATGCATGAGAAACCCAGAAGATGGTACACCGTGTGATGTGGAAAGGTTTCTAAAACGCACCTCATTTCTCATCTCCTTGTGCCCGGATTCGCTATTCCAGCCGCTTTACTAGCAATCTCTCTACTTGGAGCATCAGCACCTTTAACCTCCTGTTCCGTACAGGTTGCAATTTGTCCTGAGGAAGAACGGGAAGACGTGGAACCAATGAGAGACTAGCTCTTGGTGTTGGGACAGGCACAGGTTACTCTATTTTCCCATCAGGAAGAAGAATTAACCACAGGCTCAGCCTGCCCCCCGGAACCAGAACAGGGCCTGAAGCCATCCTGCGCTTTTGCGGCCAGCTCCCTAAAAAGCGAGTTGTAAAATGGAGGTTCAGGGCACTGCAATTCACAAACCTGCAGAGTTATAAATGATAACTCTCATCCACAAATATATTGAGGGAAGGCAAAGAAGAGGATTTGAAATCAAGGCAGAATTGCAGGAAACAGATTTCAGGAGGTAGATTCGAATGGCCTTTAAAGCACATGAAAAGCGGCAAAACGTTGACAATGATGCCCTTGGCCAAAAAGGGCGTATGCGTTTTTTCCTGAATATATTCAGGAAAAAACGCATACGCCCTTTTTGGCCAACCAAGCAACCTGGAAAGGCAAATCAGCGCTACAAAGAAGTCTCGCTTCCCATCGGTCAAAAGGGCCATGCTGAAAAAAGTGTCAAAACCAGAAATGCAGGACAGGCCATGGAGAAATGGGAGCCTTGCTACACTGATGGGCGGGATGTAAATTGTCAACAGCCACTCTGGAGAAATGTACGGTGAGTCCTGAAACGTCTAAAAAGCAAAGCTTAGAGAGCATAGGGCACTTCCACTCATGGGGGTATAAATTGGGAAAAGGAAAAATCAGCAAGACACAAGCACCCCAAAGTTTAGGGCTGCTCTGTTGACAAGGACCTCCACTTCATTCCACCTTCAATATCCCAGGAAAGAGAAAAATGGATAAAGAAGTTGTGGTCCGTATGTACAATGGAATATCACTCAGCCGTGAAATCAATGTCATAAGGCTAGTAGTAGCATGATGAGTGGATTTAGGTACAACGACTCTAAGTGAAATAAGTCACACAGAAAAGGACACTTCTCATAAGGTATCACTGATAGAGGGAATGTAAAAACCGTTACACTTGAACTGAATTACAAAACAGAACAGAGTCACACATGCAGAAAACACACTATGGCTGCTTAACGGGAAAGGTGAGGTGGGGTGATACATAAAACAAGGGTTTCAAATTAGCTCAGATACCGTTCCATAAAACCAATATGTAATAGACAAGACCTACTCCTTGCTCAGAGAACTGGACTCAACACGCCCTATTCACCGCACAAGAATATATCTGACTAGTAATAATCTTAAAACTTATGTATTGATATCTCTCTGTTAGTGTGTCAAGTGGGTGTAAAGCGGCATAAACACAGCAGTGAAAAGCAGATAAACCCCATTATAAAAATAAATTACTTTGAAAAACCCATGAAACAAAGACAGTGAAAGAGATAGAAATTCTTACACAATGCGTTCAGGGGCTGTGATGCAACCTGGATTGACCATATCTAGACCCACAGCTGGATGAGACATAAGGGTGGACACTCTTGGGGCTGAGAGGTTTGGTGAGGTTGGGTGAGCAAACGCAGACCCTTTAAAGTAATACTGCATGGTACCCATCGCATGGGTCCCAAATCGCCAGGTTCAAGGGCATCTTCCTACATCGAAAACATGCATGAGAAACCCAGAAGATGGTACACCGTGTGATGTGGAAAGGTTTCTAAAACGCACCTCATTTCTCATCTCCTTGTGCCCGGGTTCGCTATTCCAGCCGCTTTACTAGCAATCTCCCTACTTGGAGCATCAGCACCTTTAACCTCCTGTTCCGTACAGGTTGCAATTTGTCCTGAGGATGAACGGGAAGACGTGGAACCAATGAGAGACTAGCTCTTGGTGTTGGGACAGGCACAGGTTACTCTATTTTCCCATCAGGAAGAAGAATTAACCACAGGCTCAGCCTGCCCCCCGGAACCAGAACAGGGCCTGAAGCCATCCTGCGCTTTTGCGGCCAGCTCCCTAAAAAGCGAGTTGTAAAATGGAGGTTCAGGGCACTGCAATTCACAAACCTGCAGAGTTATAAATGATAACTCTCGTCCACAAATATATTGAAGGAAGGCAAAGAAGAGGATTTGAAATCAAGGCAGAATTGCAGGAAACAGATTTCAGGAGGTAGATTCGAATCGCCTTTAAAGCACATGAAAAGCGGCAAAACGTTGACAATGATGCCCTTGGCCAAAAAGGGCATATGCGTTTTTTCCTGAATATATTCAGGAAAAAACGCATACGCCCTTTTTGGCCAACCAAGCAACCTGGAAAGGCAAATCAGCGCTACAAAGAAGTCTCGCTTCCCATCGGTCAAAAGGGCCATGCTGAAAAAAGTGTCAAAACCAGAAATGCAGGACAGGCCATGGAGAAATGGGAGCCTTGCTACACTGATGGGCGGGATGTAAATTGTCAACAGCCACTCTGGAGAAGTGTACGGTGAGTCCTGAAACGTCTAAAAAGCAAAGCTTAGAGAGCATAGGGCACTTCCACTCATGGGGGTATAAATTGGGAAAATGAAAAATCAGCAAGACACAAGCACCCCAAAGTTTAGGGCTGCTCTGTTGACAAGGACCTCCACTTCATTCCACCTTCAATATCCCAGGAAAGAGAAAAATGGATAAAGAAGTTGTGGTCCTTATGTACAATGGAATATCACTCAGCCATGAAATCAATGTCATAAGGCTAGTAGCAGCATGATGAGTGGATTTAGGTACGACGATTCTAAGTGAAATAAGTCACACAGAAAAGGACACTTCTCATAAGGTATCACTGATAGAGGGAATGTAAAAACCGTTACACTTGAACTGAATTACAAAACAGAACAGAGTCACACATGCAGAAAACACACTATGGCTGCTTAACGGGAAAGGTGAGGTGGGGTGATACATAAAACAAGGGTTTCAAATTAGCTCAGATACCGTTCCATAAAACCAATATGTAATAGACAAGACCTACTCCTTGCTCAGAGAACTGGACTCAACACGCCCTATTCACCGCACAAGAATATATCTGACTAGTAATAATCTTAAAACCTATGTCTTGATATCTCTCTGTTAGTGTGTCAAGTGGGTGTAAAGCGGCATAAACACAGCAGTGAAAAGCAGCTAAACCCCATTATAAAAATAAATTACTTTGAAAAACCCGTGAAACAAAGACAGTGAAAGAGAGCGAAATTCTTACACAATGCGTTCAGGGGCTGTGATGCAACCTGGATTGACCATATCTAGACCCACAGCTGGATGAGACCTAAGGGTGGACACTGTTGCAGCTGAGAGGTTTGGTGAGGTTGGGTGAGCAAACGCAGACCCTTTAAAGTAATACTGCGTGGTACCCATCGCATGGGTCCCAAATCTCCAGGTTCAAGGGCATCTTCCTACATCGAAAACATGCATGAGATACCCAGAAGATGGTACACTGTGTGATGGGGAAAGGTTTCTAAAACGCACCTCATTTCTCATCTGCTTGTGCCCGGGTTCGCCATTCCAGCCACTTTACTAGCAATCTCCCTCCTTGGAGCATCAGCACCTTTAACCTCCTGTTCCGTACAGGTTGCAATTTGTACTGAGGATGAACGGGAAGACGTGGAACCAATGAAAGACTAGCTCTTGGTGTTGGGACAGGCACAGGTCACTCTATTTTCCCATCAGGAAGAAGAATTAACCACAGGCTCAGCCTGCCCCCCAGAACTAGAACAGGGCCTGAAGCCATCCTGCGCTTTTGCGGCCAGCTCCCTAAAAAGCGAGTTGTAAAATGGAGGTTCAGGGCACTGCAATTCACAAACCTGCAGAGTTATAAATGATAACTCTCATCCACAAATATATTGAGGGAAGGCAAAGAAGAGGATTTGAAATCAAGGCAGAATTGCAGGAAACAGATTTCAGGAGGTAGATTCGAATCGCCTTTAAAGCACATGGAAAGCGGCAAAACGTTGACAATGATGCCCTTGGCCAAAAAGGGCGTATGCGTTTTTTCCTGAATATATTCAGGAAAAAACGCATACGCCCTTTTTGGCCAACCAAGCAACCTGGAAAGGCAAATCAGCGCTACAAAGAAGTCTCGCTTCCCATCGGTTAAAAGGGCCATGCTGAAAAAAGTGTCAAAACCAGAAATGCAGGACAGGCCATGGAGAAATGGGAGCCTTGCTACACTGATGGGCGGGATGTAAATTGTCAACAGCCACTCTGGAGAAGTGTACGGTGAGTCCTGAAACGTCTAAAAAGCAAAGCTTAGAGAGCATAGGGCACTTCCACTCATGGGGGTATAAATTGGGAAAATTAAAAATCAGCAAGACACAAGCACCCCAAAGTTTAGGGCTGCTCTGTTGACAAGGACCTCCACTTCATTCCACCTTCAATATCCCAGGAAAGAGAAAAATGGATAAAGAAGTTGTGGTCCTTATGTACAATGGAATATCACTCAGCCATGAAATCAATGTCCTAAGGCTAGTAGCAGCATGATGAGTGGATTTAGGTATGACGATTCTAAGTGAAATAAGTCACACAGAAAAGGACACTTCTCATAAAGTATCACTGATAGAGGGAATGTAAAAACCGTTACACTTGAACTGAATTACAAAACAGAACAGAGTCACACATGCAGAAAACACACTATGGCTGCTTAACGGGAAAGGTGAGGTGGGGTGATACATAAAACAAGGGTTTCAAATTAGCTCAGATACCGTTCCATAAAACCAATATGTAATAGACAAGACCTACTCCTTGCTCAGAGAACTGGACTCAACACGCCCTATTCACCGCACAAGAATATATCTGACTAGTAATAATCTTAAAACCTATGTATTGATATCTCTCTGTTAGTGTGTCAAGTGGGTGTAAAGCGGCATAAACACAGCAGTGAAAAGCAGCTAAACCCCATTATAAAAATAAATTACTTTGAAAAACCCGTGAAACAAAGACAGTGAAAGAGAGCGAAATTCTTACACAATGCGTTCAGGGGCTGTGATGCAACCTGGATTGACCATATCTAGACCCACAGCTGGATGAGACCTAAGGGTGGACACTGTTGCGGCTGAGAGGTTTGGTGAGGTTGGGTGAGCAAACGCAGACCCTTTAAAGTAATACTGCGTGGTACCCATCGCATGGGTCCCAAATCTCCAGGTTCAAGGGCATCTTCCTACATCGAAAACATGCATGAGATACCCAGAAGATGGTACACCGTGTGATGCGGAAAGGTTTCTAAAACGCAACTCATTTCTCATTTGCTTGTGCCCGGGTTCGCCATTCCAGCCACTTTACTAGCAATCTCCCTCCTTGGAGCATCAGCACCTTTAACCTCCTGTTCCGTACAGGTTGCAATTTGTACTGAGGATGAACGGGAAGACGTGGAACCAATGAAAGACTAGCTCTTGGTGTTGGGACAGGCACAGGTCACTCTATTTTCCCATCAGGAAGAAGAATTAACCACAGCCTCAGCCTGCCCCCCGGAACCAGAACAGGGGCTGAAGCCATCCTGCGCTTTTGCGGCCAGCTCCCTAAAAAGCGAGTTGTAAAATGGAGGTTCAGGGCACTGCAATTCACAAACCTGCAGAGTTATAAATGATAACTCTCATCCACAAATATATTGAGGGAAGGCAAAGAAGAGGATTTGAAATCAAGGCAGAATTGCAGGAAACAGATTTCAGGAGGTAGATTCGAATCGCCTTTAAAGCACATGAAAAGCGGCAAAACGTTGACAATGATGCCCTTGGCCAGAAAGGGCGTATGCGTTTTTTCCTGAATATATTCAGGAAAAAACGCATACGCCCTTTTTGGCCAACCAAGCAACCTGGAAAGGCAAATCAGCGCTACAAAGAAGTCTCGCTTCCCATCGGTCAAAAGGGCCATGCTGAAAAAAGTGTCAAAACCAGAAATGCAGGACAGGCCATGGAGAAATGGGAGCCTTGCTACACTGATGGGCGGGATGTAAATTGTCAACAGCCACTCTGGAGAAGTGTACGGTGAGTCCTGAAACGTCTAAAAAGCAAAGCTTAGAGAGCATAGGGCACTTCCACTCATGGGGGTATAAATTGGGAAAATTAAAAATCAGCAAGACACAAGCACCCCAAAGTTTAGGGCTGCTCTGTTGACAAGGACCTCCACTTCATTCCACCTTCAATATCCCAGGAAAGAGAAAAATGGATAAAGAAGTTGTGGTCCTTATGTACAATGGAATATCACTCAGCCATGAAATCAATGTCATAAGGCTAGTAGCAGCATGATGAGTGGATTTAGGTACGACGATTCTAAGTGAAATAAGTCACACAGAAAAGGACACTTCTCATAAGGTATCACTGATAGAGGGAATGTAAAAACCGTTACACTTGAACTGAATTACAAAACAGAACAGAGTCACACATGCAGAAAACACACTATGGCTGCTTAACGGGAAAGGTGAGGTGGGGTGATACATAAAACAAGGGTTTCAAATTAGCTCAGATACCGTTCCATAAAACCAATATGTAATAGACAAGACCTACTCCTTGCTCAGAGAACTGGACTCAACACGCCCTATTCACCGCACAAGAATATATCTGACTAGTAATAATCTTAAAACCTATGTATTGATATCTCTCTGTTAGTGTGTCAAGTGGGTGTAAAGCGGCATAAACACAGCAGTGAAAAGCAGCTAAACCCCATTATAAAAATAAATTACTTTGAAAAACCCGTGAAACAAAGACAGTGAAAGAGAGCGAAATTCTTACACAATGCGTTCAGGGGCTGTGATGCAACCTGGATTGACCATATCTAGACCCACAGCTGGATGAGACCTAAGGGTGGACACTTGCGGCTGAGAGGTTTGGTGAGGTTGGGTGAGCAAACGCAGACCCTTTAAAGTAATACTGCGTGGTACCCATCGCATGGGTCCCAAATCTCCAGGTTCAAGGGCATCTTCCTACATCGAAAACATGCATGAGATACCCAGAAGATGGTACACCGTGTGATGCGGAAAGGTTTCTAAAACGCAACTCATTTCTCATTTGCTTGTGCCCGGGTTCGCCATTCCAGCCACTTTACTAGCAATCTCCCTCCTTGGAGCATCAGCACCTTTAACCTCCTGTTCCGTACAGGTTGCAATTTGTACTGAGGATGAACGGGAAGACGTGGAACCAATGAAAGACTAGCTCTTGGTGTTGGGACAGGCACAGGTCACTCTATTTTCCCATCAGGAAGAAGAATTAACCACAGCCTCAGCCTGCCCCCCGGAACCAGAACAGGGGCTGAAGCCATCCTGCGCTTTTGCGGCCAGCTCCCTAAAAAGCGAGTTGTAAAATGGAGGTTCAGGGCACTGCAATTCACAAACCTGCAGAGTTATAAATGATAACTCTCATCCACAAATATATTGAGGGAAGGCAAAGAAGAGGATTTGAAATCAAGGCAGAATTGCAGGAAACAGATTTCAGGAGGTAGATTCGAATCGCCTTTAAAGCACATGAAAAGCGGCAAAACGTTGACAATGATGCCCTTGGCCAGAAAGGGCGTATGCGTTTTTTCCTGAATATATTCAGGAAAAAACGCATACGCCCTTTTTGGCCAACCAAGCAACCTGGAAAGGCAAATCAGCGCTACAAAGAAGTCTCGCTTCCCATCGGTCAAAAGGGCCATGCTGAAAAAAGTGTCAAAACCAGAAATGCAGGACAGGCCATGGAGAAATGGGAGCCTTGCTACACTGATGGGCGGGATGTAAATTGTCAACAGCCACTCTGGAGAAGTGTACGGTGAGTCCTGAAACGTCTAAAAAGCAAAGCTTAGAGAGCATAGGGCACTTCCACTCATGGGGGTATAAATTGGGAAAATTAAAAATCAGCAAGACACAAGCACCCCAAAGTTTAGGGCTGCTCTGTTGACAAGGACCTCCACTTCATTCCACCTTCAATATCCCAGGAAAGAGAAAAATGGATAAAGAAGTTGTGGTCCTTATGTACAATGGAATATCACTCAGCCATGAAATCAATGTCATAAGGCTAGTAGCAGCATGATGAGTGGATTTAGGTACGACGATTCTAAGTGAAATAAGTCACACAGAAAAGGACACTTCTCATAAGGTATCACTGATAGAGGGAATGTAAAAACCGTTACACTTGAACTGAATTACAAAACAGAACAGAGTCACACATGCAGAAAACACACTATGGCTGCTTAACGGGAAAGGTGAGGTGGGGTGATACATAAAACAAGGGTTTCAAATTAGCTCAGATACCGTTCCATAAAACCAATATGTAATAGACAAGACCTACTCCTTGCTCAGAGAACTGGACTCAACACGCCCTATTCACCGCACAAGAATATATCTGACTAGTAATAATCTTAAAACCTATGTATTGATATCTCTGTGTTAGTGTGTCAAGTGGGTGTAAAGCGGCATAAACACAGCAGTGAAAAGCAGCTAAACCCCATTATAAAAATAAATTACTTTGAAAAACCCGTGAAACAAAGACAGTGAAAGAGAGCGAAATTCTTACACAATGCGTTCAGGGGCTGTGATGCAACCTGGATTGACCATATCTAGACCCACAGCTGGATGAGACATAAGGGTGGACACTGTTGCGGCTGAGAGGTTTGGTGAGGTTGGGTGAGCAAACGCAGACCCTTTAAAGTAATACTGCGTGGTACCCATCGCATGGGTCCCAAATCTCCAGGTTCAAGGGCATCTTCCTACATCGAAAACATGCATGAGATACCCAGAAGATGGTACACCGTGTGATGCGGAAAGGTTTCTAAAACGCAACTCATTTCTCATTTGCTTGTGCCCGGGTTCGCCATTCCAGCCACTTTACTAGCAATCTCCCTCCTTGGAGCATCAGCACCTTTAACCTCCTGTTCCGTACAGGTTGCAATTTGTACTGAGGATGAACGGGAAGACGTGGAACCAATGAAAGACTAGCTCTTGGTGTTGGGACAGGCACAGGTCACTCTATTTTCCCATCAGGAAGAAGAATTAACCACAGCCTCAGCCTGCCCCCCGGAACCAGAACAGGGGCTGAAGCCATCCTGCGCTTTTGCGGCCAGCTCCCTAAAAAGCGAGTTGTAAAATGGAGGTTCAGGGCACTGCAATTCACAAACCTGCAGAGTTATAAATGATAACTCTCATCCACAAATATATTGAGGGAAGGCAAAGAAGAGGATTTGAAATCAAGGCAGAATTGCAGGAAACAGATTTCAGGAGGTAGATTCGAATCGCCTTTAAAGCACATGAAAAGCGGCAAAACGTTGACAATGATGCCCTTGGCCAAAAAGGGCGTATGCGTTTTTTCCTGAATATATTCAGGAAAAAACGCATACGCCCTTTTTGGCCAACCAAGCAACCTGGAAAGGCAAATCAGCGCTACAAAGAAGTCTCGCTTCCCATCGGTCAAAAGGGCCATGCTGAAAAAAGTGTCAAAACCAGAAATGCAGGACAGGCCATGGAGAAATGGGAGCCTTGCTACACTGATGGGCGGGATGTAAATTGTCAACAGCCACTCTGGAGAAGTGTACGGTGAGTCCTGAAACGTCTAAAAAGCAAAGCTTAGAGAGCATAGGGCACTTCCACTCATGGGGGTATAAATTGGGAAAATTAAAAATCAGCAAGACACAAGCACCCCAAAGTTTAGGGCTGCTCTGTTGACAAGGACCTCCACTTCATTCCACCTTCAATATCCCAGGAAAGAGAAAAATGGATAAAGAAGTTGTGGTCCTTATGTACAATGGAATATCACTCAGCCATGAAATCAATGTCATAAGGCTAGTAGCAGCATGATGAGTGGATTTAGGTACAACGACTCTAAGTGAAATAAGTCACACAGAAAAGGACACTTCTCATAAGGTATCACTGATAGAGGGAATGTAAAAACCGTTACACTTGAACTGAATTACAAAACAGAACAGAGTCACACATGCAGAAAACACACTATGGCTGCTTCACGGGAAAGGTGAGGTGGGGTGATACATAAAACAAGGGTTTCAAATTAGCTCAGATACCGTTCCATAAAACCAATATGTAATAGACAAGACCTACTCCTTGCTCAGAGAACTGGACTCAACACGCCCTATTCACCGCACAAGAATATATCTGACTAGTAATAATCTTAAAACTTATGTATTGATATCTCTCTGTTAGTGTGTCAAGTGGGTGTAAAGCGGCATAAACACAGCAGTGAAAAGCAGCTAAACCCCATTATAAAAATAAATTACTTTGAAAAACCAATGAAACAAAGACAGTGAAAGAGATAGAAATTCTTACACAATGCGTTCAGGGGCTGTGATGCAACCTGGATTGACCATATCTAGACCCACAGCTGGATGAGACATAAGGGTGGACACTCTTGGGGCTGAGAGGTTTGGTGAGGTTGGGTGAGCAAACGCAGACCCTTTAAAGTAATACTGCATGGTACCCATCGCATGGGTCCCAAATCGCCAGGTTCAAGGGCATCTTCCTACATCGAAAACATGCATGAGATACCCAGAAGATGGTACACCGTGTGATGGGGAAAGGTTTCTAAAACGCACCTCATTTCTCATTTGCTTGTGCCCGGGTTCGCCATTCCAGCCACTTTACTAGCAATCTCCCTCCTTGGAGCATCAGCACCTTTAACCTCCTGTTCCGTACAGGTTGCAATTTGTCCTGAGGATGAACGGGAAGACGTGGAACCAATGAAAGACTAGCTCTTGGTGTTGGGACAGGCACAGGTCACTCTATTTTCCCATCAGGAAGAAGAATTAACCACAGGCTCAGCCTGCCCCCCGGAACCAGAACAGGGCCTGAAGCCATCCTGCGCTTTTGCGGCCAGCTCCCTAAAAAGCGAGTTGTAAAATGGAGGTTCAGGGCACTGCAATTCACAAACCTGCAGAGTTATAAATGATAACTCTCACCCACAAATATATTGAGGGAAGGCAAAGAAGAGGATTTGAAATCAAGGCAGAATTGCAGGAAACAGATTTCAGGAGGTAGATTCGAATCGCCTTTAAAGCACATGAAAAGCGGCAAAACGTTGACAATGATGCCCTTGGCCAAAAAGGGCGTATGCGTTTTTTCCTGAATATATTCAGGAAAAAACGCATACGCCCTTTTTGGCCAACCAAGCAACCTGGAAAGGCAAATCAGCGCTACAAAGATGTCTCGCTTCCCATTGGTCAAAAGGGCCATGCTGAAAAAAGTGTCAAAACCAGAAATGCAGGACAGGCCATGGAGAAATGGGAGCCTTGCTACACTGATGGGCGGGATGTAAATTGTCAACAGCCACTCTGGAGAAGTGTACGGTGAGTCCTGAAACGTCTAAAAAGCAAAGCTTAGAGAGCATAGGGCACTTCCACTCATGGGGGTATAAATTGGGAAAATGAAAAATCAGCAAGACACAAGCACCCCAAAGTTTAGGGCTGCTCTGTTGACAAGGACCTCCACTTCATTCCACCTTCAATATCCCAGGAAAGAGAAAAATGGATAAAGAAGTTGTGGTCCTTATGTACAATGGAATATCACTCAGCCGTGAAATCAATGTCATAAGGCTAGTAGCAGCATGATGAGTGGATTTAGGTACGACGACTCTAAGTGAAATAAGTCACACAGCAAAGGACACTTCTCATAAGGTATCACTTATAGAGGGAATGTAAAAACCGTTACACTTGAACTGAATTACAAAACAGAACAGAGTCACACATGCAGAAAACACACTATGGCTGCTTAACGGGAAAGGTGAGGTGGGGTGATACATAAAACAAGGGTTTCAAATTAGCTCAGATACCGTTCCATAAACCCAATATGTAATAGACAAGACCTACTCCTTGCTCAGAGAACTGGACTCAACACGCCCTATTCACCGCACAAGAATATATCTGACTAGTAATAATCTTAAAACCTATGTATTGATATCTCTCTGTTAGTGTGTCAAGTGGGTAAAAAGTGGCATAAACACAGCAGTGAAAAGCAGCTAAACCCCATTATAAAAATAAATTACTTTGAAAAACCCATGAAACAAAGACAGTGAAAGAGAGAGAAATTCTTACACAATGCGTTCAGGGGCTGTGATGCAACCTGGATTGACCATATCTAGACCCACAGCTGGATGAGACCTAAGGGTGGACACTGTTGTGGCTGAGAGGTTTGGTGAGGTTGGGTGAGCAAACGCAGACCCTTTAAAGTAATACTGCGTGGTACCCATCGCATGGGTCCCAAATCTCCAGGTTCAAGGGCATCTTCCTACATCGAAAACATGCATGAGATACCCAGAAGATGGTACACTGTGTGATGGGGAAAGGTTTCTAAAACGCACCTCATTTCTCATCTGCTTGTGCCCGGGTTCGCCATTCCAGCCACTTTACTAGCAATCTCCCTCCTTGGAGCATCAGCACCTTTAACCTCCTGTTCCGTACAGGTTGCAATTTGTACTGAGGATGAACGGGAAGACGTGGAACCAATGAAAGACTAGCTCTTGGTGTTGGGACAGGCACAGGTCACTCTATTTTCCCATCAGGAAGAAGAATTAACCACAGGCTCAGCCTGCCCCCCAGAACTAGAACAGGGCCTGAAGCCATCCTGCGCTTTTGCGGCCAGCTCCCTAAAAAGCGAGTTGTAAAATGGAGGTTCAGGGCACTGCAATTCACAAACCTGCAGAGTTATAAATGATAACTCTCATCCACAAATATATTGAGGGAAGGCAAAGAAGAGGATTTGAAATCAAGGCAGAATTGCAGGAAACAGATTTCAGGAGGTAGATTCGAATCGCCTTTAAAGCACATGGAAAGCGGCAAAACGTTGACAATGATGCCCTTGGCCAAAAAGGGCGTATGCGTTTTTTCCTGAATATATTCAGGAAAAAACGCATACGCCCTTTTTGGCCAACCAAGCAACCTGGAAAGGCAAATCAGCGCTACAAAGAAGTCTCGCTTCCCATCGGTTAAAAGGGCCATGCTGAAAAAAGTGTCAAAACCAGAAATGCAGGACAGGCCATGGAGAAATGGGAGCCTTGCTACACTGATGGGCGGGATGTAAATTGTCAACAGCCACTCTGGAGAAGTGTACGGTGAGTCCTGAAACGTCTAAAAAGCAAAGCTTAGAGAGCATAGGGCACTTCCACTCATGGGGGTATAAATTGGGAAAATTAAAAATCAGCAAGACACAAGCACCCCAAAGTTTAGGGCTGCTCTGTTGACAAGGACCTCCACTTCATTCCACCTTCAATATCCCAGGAAAGAGAAAAATGGATAAAGAAGTTGTGGTCCTTATGTACAATGGAATATCACTCAGCCATGAAATCAATGTCCTAAGGCTAGTAGCAGCATGATGAGTGGATTTAGGTACGACGATTCTAAGTGAAATAAGTCACACAGAAAAGGACACTTCTCATAAAGTATCACTGATAGAGGGAATGTAAAAACCGTTACACTTGAACTGAATTACAAAACAGAACAGAGTCACACATGCAGAAAACACACTATGGCTGCTTAACGGGAAAGGTGAGGTGGGGTGATACATAAAACAAGGGTTTCAAATTAGCTCAGATACCGTTCCATAAAACCAATATGTAATAGACAAGACCTACTCCTTGCTCAGAGAACTGGACTCAACACGCCCTATTCACCGCACAAGAATATATCTGACTAGTAATAATCTTAAAACCTATGTATTGATATCTCTCTGTTAGTGTGTCAAGTGGGTGTAAAGCGGCATAAACACAGCAGTGAAAAGCAGCTAAACCCCATTATAAAAATAAATTACTTTGAAAAACCCGTAAAACAAAGACAGTGAAAGAGAGCGAAATTCTTACACAATGCGTTCAGGGGCTGTGATGCAACCTGGATTGACCATATCTAGACCCACAGCTGGATGAGACCTAAGGGTGGACACTGTTGCGGCTGAGAGGTTTGGTGAGGTTGGGTGAGCAAACGCAGACCCTTTAAAGTAATACTGCGTGGTACCCATCGCATGGGTCCCAAATCTCCAGGTTCAAGGGCATCTTCCTACATCGAAAACATGCATGAGATACCCAGAAGATGGTACACCGTGTGATGGGGAAAGGTTTCTAAAACGCAACTCATTTCTCATTTGCTTGTGCCCGGGTTCGCCATTCCAGCCACTTTACTAGCAATCTCCCTCCTTGGAGCATCAGCACCTTTAACCTCCTGTTCCGTACAGGTTGCAATTTGTACTGAGGATGAACGGGAAGACGTGGAACCAATGAAAGACTAGCTCTTGGTGTTGGGACAGGCACAGGTCACTCTATTTTCCCATCAGGAAGAAGAATTAACCACAGCCTCAGCCTGCCCCCCGGAACCAGAACAGGGGCTGAAGCCATCCTGCGCTTTTGCGGCCAGCTCCCTAAAAAGCGAGTTGTAAAATGGAGGTTCAGGGCACTGCAATTCACAAACCTGCAGAGTTATAAATGATAACTCTCATCCACAAATATATTGAGGGAAGGCAAAGAAGAGGATTTGAAATCAAGGCAGAATTGCAGGAAACAGATTTCAGGAGGTAGATTCGAATCGCCTTTAAAGCACATGAAAAGCGGCAAAACGTTGACAATGATGCCCTTGGCCAGAAAGGGCGTATGCGTTTTTTCCTGAATATATTCAGGAAAAAACGCATACGCCCTTTTTGGCCAACCAAGCAACCTGGAAAGGCAAATCAGCGCTACAAAGAAGTCTCGCTTCCCATCGGTCAAAAGGGCCATGCTGAAAAAAGTGTCAAAACCAGAAATGCAGGACAGGCCATGGAGAAATGGGAGCCTTGCTACACTGATGGGCGGGATGTAAATTGTCAACAGCCACTCTGGAGAAGTGTACGGTGAGTCCTGAAACGTCTAAAAAGCAAAGCTTAGAGAGCATAGGGCACTTCCACTCATGGGGGTATAAATTGGGAAAATTAAAAATCAGCAAGACACAAGCACCCCAAAGTTTAGGGCTGCTCTGTTGACAAGGACCTCCACTTCATTCCACCTTCAATATCCCAGGAAAGAGAAAAATGGATAAAGAAGTTGTGGTCCTTATGTACAATGGAATATCACTCAGCCATGAAATCAATGTCATAAGGCTAGTAGCAGCATGATGAGTGGATTTAGGTACGACGATTCTAAGTGAAATAAGTCACACAGAAAAGGACACTTCTCATAAGGTATCACTGATAGAGGGAATGTAAAAACCGTTACACTTGAACTGAATTACAAAACAGAACAGAGTCACACATGCAGAAAACACACTATGGCTGCTTAACGGGAAAGGTGAGGTGGGGTGATACATAAAACAAGGGTTTCAAATTAGCTCAGATACCGTTCCATAAAACCAATATGTAATAGACAAGACCTACTCCTTGCTCAGAGAACTGGACTCAACACGCCCTATTCACCGCACAAGAATATATCTGACTAGTAATAATCTTAAAACCTATGTATTGATATCTCTCTGTTAGTGTGTCAAGTGGGTGTAAAGCGGCATAAACACAGCAGTGAAAAGCAGCTAAACCCCATTATAAAAATAAATTACTTTGAAAAACCCGTGAAACAAAGACAGTGAAAGAGAGCGAAATTCTTACACAATGCGTTCAGGGGCTGTGATGCAACCTGGATTGACCATATCTAGACCCACAGCTGGATGAGACCTAAGGGTGGACACTGTTGCGGCTGAGAGGTTTGGTGAGGTTGGGTGAGCAAACGCAGACCCTTTAAAGTAATACTGCGTGGTACCCATCGCATGGGTCCCAAATCTCCAGGTTCAAGGGCATCTTCCTACATCGAAAACATGCATGAGATACCCAGAAGATGGTACACCGTGTGATGCGGAAAGGTTTCTAAAACGCAACTCATTTCTCATTTGCTTGTGCCCGGGTTCGCCATTCCAGCCACTTTACTAGCAATCTCCCTCCTTGGAGCATCAGCACCTTTAACCTCCTGTTCCGTACAGGTTGCAATTTGTACTGAGGATGAACGGGAAGACGTGGAACCAATGAAAGACTAGCTCTTGGTGTTGGGACAGGCACAGGTCACTCTATTTTCCCATCAGGAAGAAGAATTAACCACAGGCTCAGCCTGCCCCCCGGAACCAGAACAGGGGCTGAAGCCATCCTGCGCTTTTGCGGCCAGCTCCCTAAAAAGCGAGTTGTAAAATGGAGGTTCAGGGCACTGCAATTCACAAACCTGCAGAGTTATAAATGATAACTCTCATCCACAAATATATTGAGGGAAGGCAAAGAAGAGGATTTGAAATCAAGGCAGAATTGCAGGAAACAGATTTCAGGAGGTAGATTCGAATCGCCTTTAAAGCACATGAAAAGCGGCAAAACGTTGACAATGATGCCCTTGGCCAGAAAGGGCGTATGCGTTTTTTCCTGAATATATTCAGGAAAAAACGCATACGCCCTTTTTGGCCAACCAAGCAACCTGGAAAGGCAAATCAGCGCTACAAAGAAGTCTCGCTTCCCATCGGTCAAAAGGGCCATGCTGAAAAAAGTGTCAAAACCAGAAATGCAGGACAGGCCATGGAGAAATGGGAGCCTTGCTACACTGATGGGCGGGATGTAAATTGTCAACAGCCACTCTGGAGAAGTGTACGGTGAGTCCTGAAACGTCTAAAAAGCAAAGCTTAGAGAGCATAGGGCACTTCCACTCATGGGGGTATAAATTGGGAAAATTAAAAATCAGCAAGACACAAGCACCCCAAAGTTTAGGGCTGCTCTGTTGACAAGGACCTCCACTTCATTCCACCTTCAATATCCCAGGAAAGAGAAAAATGGATAAAGAAGTTGTGGTCCTTATGTACAATGGAATATCACTCAGCCATGAAATCAATGTCATAAGGCTAGTAGCAGCATGATGAGTGGATTTAGGTACGACGATTCTAAGTGAAATAAGTCACACAGAAAAGGACACTTCTCATAAGGTATCACTGATAGAGGGAATGTAAAAACCGTTACACTTGAACTGAATTACAAAACAGAACAGAGTCACACATGCAGAAAACACACTATGGCTGCTTAACGGGAAAGGTGAGGTGGGGTGATACATAAAACAAGGGTTTCAAATTAGCTCAGATACCGTTCCATAAAACCAATATGTAATAGACAAGACCTACTCCTTGCTCAGAGAACTGGACTCAACACGCCCTATTCACCGCACAAGAATATATCTGACTAGTAATAATCTTAAAACCTATGTATTGATATCTCTCTGTTAGTGTGTCAAGTGGGTGTAAAGCGGCATAAACACAGCAGTGAAAAGCAGCTAAACCCCATTATAAAAATAAATTACTTTGAAAACCCCGTGAAACAAAGACAGTGAAAGAGAGCGAAATTCTTACACAATGCGTTCAGGGGCTGTGATGCAACCTGGATTGACCATATCTAGACCCACAGCTGGATGAGACCTAAGGGTGGACACTGTTGCGGCTGAGAGGTTTGGTGAGGTTGGGTGAGCAAACGCAGACCCTTTAAAGTAATACTGCGTGGTACCCATCGCATGGGTCCCAAATCTCCAGGTTCAAGGGCATCTTCCTACATCGAAAACATGCATGAGATACCCAGAAGATGGTACACCGTGTGATGGGGAAAGGTTTCTAAAACGCAACTCATTTCTCATTTGCTTGTGCCCGGGTTCGCCATTCCAGCCACTTTACTAGCAATCTCCCTCCTTGGAGCATCAGCACCTTTAACCTCCTGTTCCGTACAGGTTGCAATTTGTACTGAGGATGAACGGGAAGACGTGGAACCAATGAAAGACTAGCTCTTGGTGTTGGGACAGGCACAGGTCACTCTATTTTCCCATCAGGAAGAAGAATTAACCACAGGCTCAGCCTGCCCCCCGGAACCAGAACAGGGGCTGAAGCCATCCTGCGCTTTTGCGGCCAGCTCCCTAAAAAGCGAGTTGTAAAATGGAGGTTCAGGGCACTGCAATTCACAAACCTGCAGAGTTATAAATGATAACTCTCATCCACAAATATATTGAGGGAAGGCAAAGAAGAGGATTTGAAATCAAGGCAGAATTGCAGGAAACAGATTTCAGGAGGTAGATTCGAATCGCCTTTAAAGCACATGAAAAGCGGCAAAACGTTGACAATGATGCCCTTGGCCAGAAAGGGCGTATGCGTTTTTTCCTGAATATATTCAGGAAAAAACGCATACGCCCTTTTTGGCCAACCAAGCAACCTGGAAAGGCAAATCAGCGCTACAAAGAAGTCTCGCTTCCCATCGGTCAAAAGGGCCATGCTGAAAAAAGTGTCAAAACCAGAAATGCAGGACAGGCCATGGAGAAATGGGAGCCTTGCTACACTGATGGGCGGGATGTAAATTGTCAACAGCCACTCTGGAGAAGTGTACGGTGAGTCCTGAAACGTCTAAAAAGCAAAGCTTAGAGAGCATAGGGCACTTCCACTCATGGGGGTATAAATTGGGAATATTAAAAATCAGCAAGACACAAGCACCCCAAAGTTTAGGGCTGCTCTGTTGACAAGGACCTCCACTTCATTCCACCTTCAATATCCCAGGAAAGAGAAAAATGGATAAAGAAGTTGTGGTCCTTATGTACAATGGAATATCACTCAGCCATGAAATCAATGTCATAAGGCTAGTAGCAGCATGATGAGTGGATTTAGGTACGACGATTCTAAGTGAAATAAGTCACACAGAAAAGGACACTTCTCATAAGGTATCACTGATAGAGGGAATGTAAAAACCGTTACACTTGAACTGAATTACAAAACAGAACAGAGTCACACATGCAGAAAACACACTATGGCTGCTTAACGGGAAAGGTGAGGTGGGGTGATACATAAAACAAGGGTTTCAAATTAGCTCAGATACCGTTCCATAAAACCAATATGTAATAGACAAGACCTACTCCTTGCTCAGAGAACTGGACTCAACACGCCCTATTCACCGCACAAGAATATATCTGACTAGTAATAATCTTAAAACCTATGTATTGATATCTCTCTGTTAGTGTGTCAAGTGGGTGTAAAGCGGCATAAACACAGCAGTGAAAAGCAGCTAAACCCCATTATAAAAATAAATTACTTTGAAAAACCCGTGAAACAAAGACAGTGAAAGAGAGCGAAATTCTTACACAATGCGTTCAGGGGCTGTGATGCAACCTGGATTGACCATATCTAGACCCACAGCTGGATGAGACCTAAGGGTGGACACTGTTGCGGCTGAGAGGTTTGGTGAGGTTGGGTGAGCAAACGCAGACCCTTTAAAGTAATACTGCGTGGTACCCATCGCATGGGTCCCAAATCTCCAGGTTCAAGGGCATCTTCCTACATCGAAAACATGCATGAGATACCCAGAAGATGGTACACCGTGTGATGCGGAAAGGTTTCTAAAACGCAACTCATTTCTCATTTGCTTGTGCCCGGGTTCGCCATTCCAGCCACTTTACTAGCAATCTCCCTCCTTGGAGCATCAGCACCTTTAACCTCCTGTTCCGTACAGGTTGCAATTTGTACTGAGGATGAACGGGAAGACGTGGAACCAATGAAAGACTAGCTCTTGGTGTTGGGACAGGCACAGGTCACTCTATTTTCCCATCAGGAAGAAGAATTAACCACAGGCTCAGCCTGCCCCCCGGAACCAGAACAGGGGCTGAAGCCATCCTGCGCTTTTGCGGCCAGCTCCCTAAAAAGCGAGTTGTAAAATGGAGGTTCAGGGCACTGCAATTCACAAACCTGCAGAGTTATAAATGATAACTCTCATCCACAAATATATTGAGGGAAGGCAAAGAAGAGGATTTGAAATCAAGGCAGAATTGCAGGAAACAGATTTCAGGAGGTAGATTCGAATCGCCTTTAAAGCACATGAAAAGCGGCAAAACGTTGACAATGATGCCCTTGGCCAGAAAGGGCGTATGCGTTTTTTCCTGAATATATTCAGGAAAAAACGCATACGCCCTTTTTGGCCAACCAAGCAACCTGGAAAGGCAAATCAGCGCTACAAAGAAGTCTCGCTTCCCATCGGTCAAAAGGGCCATGCTGAAAAAAGTGTCAAAACCAGAAATGCAGGACAGGCCATGGAGAAATGGGAGCCTTGCTACACTGATGGGCGGGATGTAAATTGTCAACAGCCACTCTGGAGAAGTGTACGGTGAGTCCTGAAACGTCTAAAAAGCAAAGCTTAGAGAGCATAGGGCACTTCCACTCATGGGGGTATAAATTGGGAAAATGAAAAATCAGCAAGACACAAGCACCCCAAAGTTTAGGGCTGCTCTGTTGACAAGGACCTCCACTTCATTCCACCTTCAATATCCCAGGAAAGAGAAAAATGGATAAAGAAGTTGTGGTCCTTAAGTACAATGGAATATCACTCAGCCATGAAATCAATGTCATAAGGCTAGTAGCAGCATGATGAGTGGATTTAGGTACGACGATTCTAAGTGAAATAAGTCACACAGAAAAGGACACTTCTCATAAGGTATCACTGATAGAGGGAATGTAAAAACCGTTACACTTGAACTGAATTACAAAACAGAACAGAGTCACACATGCAGAAAACACACTATGGCTGCTTAACGGGAAAGGTGAGGTGGGGTGATACATAAAACAAGGGTTTCAAATTAGCTCAGATACCGTTCCATAAAACCAATATGTAATAGACAAGACCTACTCCTTGCTCAGAGAACTGGACTCAACACGCCCTATTCACCGCACAAGAATATATCTGACTAGTAATAATCTTAAAACCTATGTATTGATATCTCTCTGTTAGTGTGTCAAGTGGGTGTAAAGCGGCATAAACACAGCAGTGAAAAGCAGCTAAACCCCATTATAAAAATAAATTACTTTGAAAACCCCGTGAAACAAAGACAGTGAAAGAGAGCGAAATTCTTACACAATGCGTTCAGGGGCTGTGATGCAACCTGGATTGACCATATCTAGACCCACAGCTGGATGAGACCTAAGGGTGGACACTGTTGCGGCTGAGAGGTTTGGTGAGGTTGGGTGAGCAAACGCAGACCCTTTAAAGTAATACTGCGTGGTACCCATCGCATGGGTCCCAAATCTCCAGGTTCAAGGGCATCTTCCTACATCGAAAACATGCATGAGATACCCAGAAGATGGTACACCGTGTGATGGGGAAAGGTTTCTAAAACGCAACTCATTTCTCATTTGCTTGTGCCCGGGTTCGCCATTCCAGCCACTTTACTAGCAATCTCCCTCCTTGGAGCATCAGCACCTTTAACCTCCTGTTCCGTACAGGTTGCAATTTGTACTGAGGATGAACGGGAAGACGTGGAACCAATGAAAGACTAGCTCTTGGTGTTGGGACAGGCACAGGTCACTCTATTTTCCCATCAGGAAGAAGAATTAACCACAGGCTCAGCCTGCCCCCCGGAACCAGAACAGGGGCTGAAGCCATCCTGCGCTTTTGCGGCCAGCTCCCTAAAAAGCGAGTTGTAAAATGGAGGTTCAGGGCACTGCAATTCACAAACCTGCAGAGTTATAAATGATAACTCTCATCCACAAATATATTGAGGGAAGGCAAAGAAGAGGATTTGAAATCAAGGCAGAATTGCAGGAAACAGATTTCAGGAGGTAGATTCGAATCGCCTTTAAAGCACATGAAAAGCGGCAAAACGTTGACAATGATGCCCTTGGCCAGAAAGGGCGTATGCGTTTTTTCCTGAATATATTCAGGAAAAAACGCATACGCCCTTTTTGGCCAACCAAGCAACCTGGAAAGGCAAATCAGCGCTACAAAGAAGTCTCGCTTCCCATCGGTCAAAAGGGCCATGCTGAAAAAAGTGTCAAAACCAGAAATGCAGGACAGGCCATGGAGAAATGGGAGCCTTGCTACACTGATGGGCGGGATGTAAATTGTCAACAGCCACTCTGGAGAAGTGTACGGTGAGTCCTGAAACGTCTAAAAAGCAAAGCTTAGAGAGCATAGGGCACTTCCACTCATGGGGGTATAAATTGGGAATATTAAAAATCAGCAAGACACAAGCACCCCAAAGTTTAGGGCTGCTCTGTTGACAAGGACCTCCACTTCATTCCACCTTCAATATCCCAGGAAAGAGAAAAATGGATAAAGAAGTTGTGGTCCTTATGTACAATGGAATATCACTCAGCCATGAAATCAATGTCATAAGGCTAGTAGCAGCATGATGAGTGGATTTAGGTACGACGATTCTAAGTGAAATAAGTCACACAGAAAAGGACACTTCTCATAAGGTATCACTGATAGAGGGAATGTAAAAACCGTTACACTTGAACTGAATTACAAAACAGAACAGAGTCACACATGCAGAAAACACACTATGGCTGCTTAACGGGAAAGGTGAGGTGGGGTGATACATAAAACAAGGGTTTCAAATTAGCTCAGATACCGTTCCATAAAACCAATATGTAATAGACAAGACCTACTCCTTGCTCAGAGAACTGGACTCAACACGCCCTATTCACCGCACAAGAATATATCTGACTAGTAATAATCTTAAAACCTATGTATTGATATCTCTCTGTTAGTGTGTCAAGTGGGTGTAAAGCGGCATAAACACAGCAGTGAAAAGCAGCTAAACCCCATTATAAAAATAAATTACTTTGAAAAACCCGTGAAACAAAGACAGTGAAAGAGAGCGAAATTCTTACACAATGCGTTCAGGGGCTGTGATGCAACCTGGATTGACCATATCTAGACCCACAGCTGGATGAGACCTAAGGGTGGACACTGTTGCGGCTGAGAGGTTTGGTGAGGTTGGGTGAGCAAACGCAGACCCTTTAAAGTAATACTGCGTGGTACCCATCGCATGGGTCCCAAATCTCCAGGTTCAAGGGCATCTTCCTACATCGAAAACATGCATGAGATACCCAGAAGATGGTACACCGTGTGATGCGGAAAGGTTTCTAAAACGCAACTCATTTCTCATTTGCTTGTGCCCGGGTTCGCCATTCCAGCCACTTTACTAGCAATCTCCCTCCTTGGAGCATCAGCACCTTTAACCTCCTGTTCCGTACAGGTTGCAATTTGTACTGAGGATGAACGGGAAGACGTGGAACCAATGAAAGACTAGCTCTTGGTGTTGGGACAGGCACAGGTCACTCTATTTTCCCATCAGGAAGAAGAATTAACCACAGCCTCAGCCTGCCCCCGGAACCAGAACAGGGGCTGAAGCCATCCTGCGCTTTTGCGGCCAGCTCCCTAAAAAGCGAGTTGTAAAATGGAGGTTCAGGGCACTGCAATTCACAAACCTGCAGAGTTATAAATGATAACTCTCATCCACAAATATATTGAGGGAAGGCAAAGAAGAGGATTTGAAATCAAGGCAGAATTGCAGGAAACAGATTTCAGGAGGTAGATTCGAATCGCCTTTAAAGCACATGAAAAGCGGCAAAACGTTGACAATGATGCCCTTGGCCAGAAAGGGCGTATGCGTTTTTTCCTGAATATATTCAGGAAAAAACGCATACGCCCTTTTTGGCCAACCAAGCAACCTGGAAAGGCAAATCAGCGCTACAAAGAAGTCTCGCTTCCCATCGGTCAAAAGGGCCATGCTGAAAAAAGTGTCAAAACCAGAAATGCAGGACAGGCCATGGAGAAATGGGAGCCTTGCTACACTGATGGGCGGGATGTAAATTGTCAACAGCCACTCTGGAGAAGTGTACGGTGAGTCCTGAAACGTCTAAAAAGCAAAGCTTAGAGAGCATAGGGCACTTCCACTCATGGGGGTATAAATTGGGAAAATTAAAAATCAGCAAGACACAAGCACCCCAAAGTTTAGGGCTGCTCTGTTGACAAGGACCTCCACTTCATTCCACCTTCAATATCCCAGGAAAGAGAAAAATGGATAAAGAAGTTGTGGTCCTTAAGTACAATGGAATATCACTCAGCCATGAAATCAATGTCATAAGGCTAGTAGCAGCATGATGAGTGGATTTAGGTACGACGATTCTAAGTGAAATAAGTCACACAGAAAAGGACACTTCTCATAAGGTATCACTGATAGAGGGAATGTAAAAACCGTTACACTTGAACTGAATTACAAAACAGAACAGAGTCACACATGCAGAAAACACACTATGGCTGCTTAACGGGAAAGGTGAGGTGGGGTGATACATAAAACAAGGGTTTCAAATTAGCTCAGATACCGTTCCATAAAACCAATATGTAATAGACAAGACCTACTCCTTGCTCAGAGAACTGGACTCAACACGCCCTATTCACCGCACAAGAATATATCTGACTAGTAATAATCTTAAAACCTATGTATTGATATCTCTCTGTTAGTGTGTCAAGTGGGTGTAAAGCGGCATAAACACAGCAGTGAAAAGCAGCTAAACCCCATTATAAAAATAAATTACTTTGAAAAACCCGTGAAACAAAGACAGTGAAAGAGAGCGAAATTCTTACACAATGCGTTCAGGGGCTGTGATGCAACCTGGATTGACCATATCTAGACCCACAGCTGGATGAGACCTAAGGGTGGACACTGTTGCGGCTGAGAGGTTTGGTGAGGTTGGGTGAGCAAACGCAGACCCTTTAAAGTAATACTGCGTGGTACCCATCGCATGGGTCCCAAATCTCCAGGTTCAAGGGCATCTTCCTACATCGAAAACATGCATGAGATACCCAGAAGATGGTACACCGTGTGATGGGGAAAGGTTTCTAAAACGCAACTCATTTCTCATTTGCTTGTGCCCGGGTTCGCCATTCCAGCCACTTTACTAGCAATCTCCCTCCTTGGAGCATCAGCACCTTTAACCTCCTGTTCCGTACAGGTTGCAATTTGTACTGAGGATGAACGGGAAGACGTGGAACCAATGAAAGACTAGCTCTTGGTGTTGGGACAGGCACAGGTCACTCTATTTTCCCATCAGGAAGAAGAATTAACCACAGGCTCAGCCTGCCCCCCGGAACCAGAACAGGGGCTGAAGCCATCCTGCGCTTTTGTGGCCAGCTCCCTAAAAAGCGAGTTGTAAAATGGAGGTTCAGGGCACTGCAATTCACAAACCTGCAGAGTTATAAATGATAACTCTCATCCACAAATATATTGAGGGAAGGCAAAGAAGAGGATTTGAAATCAAGGCAGAATTGCAGGAAACAGATTTCAGGAGGTAGATTCGAATCGCCTTTAAAGCACATGAAAAGCGGCAAAACGTTGACAATGATGCCCTTGGCCAAAAAGGGCGTATGCGTTTTTTCCTGAATATATTCAGGAAAAAACGCATACGCCCTTTTTGGCCAACCAAGCAACCTGGAAAGGCAAATCAGCGCTACAAAGATGTCTCGCTTCCCATTGGTCAAAAGGGCCATGCTGAAAAAAGTGTCAAAACCAGAAATGCAGGACAGGCCATGGAGAAATGGGAGCCTTGCTACACTGATGGGCGGGATGTAAATTGTCAACAGCCACTCTGGAGAAGTGTACGGTGAGTCCTGAAACGTCTAAAAAGCAAAGCTTAGAGAGCATAGGGCACTTCCACTCATGGGGGTATAAATTGGGAAAATGAAAAATCAGCAAGACACAAGCACCCCAAAGTTTAGGGCTGCTCTGTTGACAAGGACCTCCACTTCATTCCACCTTCAATATCCCAGGAAAGAGAAAAATGGATAAAGAAGTTGTGGTCCTTATGTACAATGGAATATCACTCAGCCGTGAAATCAATGTCATAAGGCTAGTAGCAGCATGATGAGTGGATTTAGGTACGACGACTCTAAGTGAAATAAGTCACACAGCAAAGGACACTTCTCATAAGGTATCACTTATAGAGGGAATGTAAAAACCGTTACACTTGAACTGAATTACAAAACAGAACAGAGTCACACATGCAGAAAACACACTATGGCTGCTTAACGGGAAAGGTGAGGTGGGGTGATACATAAAACAAGGGTTTCAAATTAGCTCAGATACCGTTCCATAAACCCAATATGTAATAGACAAGATCTACTCCTTGCTCAGAGAACTGGACTCAACACGCCCTATTCACCGCACAAGAATATATCTGACTAGTAATAATCTTAAAACCTATGTATTGATATCTCTCTGTTAGTGTGTCAAGTGGGTGTAAAGCGGCATAAACACAGCAGTGAAAAGCAGCTAAACCCCATTATAAAAATAAATTACTTTGAAAACCCCGTGAAACAAAGACAGTGAAAGAGAGCGAAATTCTTACACAATGCGTTCAGGGGCTGTGATGCAACCTGGATTGACCATATCTAGACCCACAGCTGGATGAGACCTAAGGGTGGACACTGTTGCGGCTGAGAGGTTTGGTGAGGTTGGGTGAGCAAACGCAGACCCTTTAAAGTAATACTGCGTGGTACCCATCGCATGGGTCCCAAATCTCCAGGTTCAAGGGCATCTTCCTACATCGAAAACATGCATGAGATACCCAGAAGATGGTACACCATGTGATGGGGAAAGGTTTCTAAAACGCAACTCATTTCTCATTTGCTTGTGCCCGGGTTCGCCATTCCAGCCACTTTACTAGCAATCTCCCTCCTTGGAGCATCAGCACCTTTAACCTCCTGTTCCGTACAGGTTGCAATTTGTACTGAGGATGAACGGGAAGACGTGGAACCAATGAAAGACTAGCTCTTGGTGTTGGGACAGGCACAGGTCACTCTATTTTCCCATCAGGAAGAAGAATTAACCACAGGCTCAGCCTGCCCCCCGGAACCAGAACAGGGGCTGAAGCCATCCTGCGCTTTTGCGGCCAGCTCCCTAAAAAGCGAGTTGTAAAATGGAGGTTCAGGGCACTGCAATTCACAAACCTGCAGAGTTATAAATGATAACTCTCATCCACAAATATATTGAGGGAAGGCAAAGAAGAGGATTTGAAATCAAGGCAGAATTGCAGGAAACAGATTTCAGGAGGTAGATTCGAATCGCCTTTAAAGCACATGAAAAGCGGCAAAACGTTGACAATGATGCCCTTGGCCAGAAAGGGCGTATGCGTTTTTTCCTGAATATATTCAGGAAAAAACGCATACGCCCTTTTTGGCCAACCAAGCAACCTGGAAAGGCAAATCAGCGCTACAAAGAAGTCTCGCTTCCCATCGGTCAAAAGGGCCATGCTGAAAAAAGTGTCAAAACCAGAAATGCAGGACAGGCCATGGAGAAATGGGAGCCTTGCTACACTGATGGGCGGGATGTAAATTGTCAACAGCCACTCTGGAGAAGTGTACGGTGAGTCCTGAAACGTCTAAAAAGCAAAGCTTAGAGAGCATAGGGCACTTCCACTCATGGGGGTATAAATTGGGAATATTAAAAATCAGCAAGACACAAGCACCCCAAAGTTTAGGGCTGCTCTGTTGACAAGGACCTCCACTTCATTCCACCTTCAATATCCCAGGAAAGAGAAAAATGGATAAAGAAGTTGTGGTCCTTATGTACAATGGAATATCACTCAGCCATGAAATCAATGTCATAAGGCTAGTAGCAGCATGATGAGTGGATTTAGGTACGACGATTCTAAGTGAAATAAGTCACACAGAAAAGGACACTTCTCATAAGGTATCACTGATAGAGGGAATGTAAAAACCGTTACACTTGAACTGAATTACAAAACAGAACAGAGTCACACATGCAGAAAACACACTATGGCTGCTTAACGGGAAAGGTGAGGTGGGGTGATACATAAAACAAGGGTTTCAAATTAGCTCAGATACCGTTCCATAAAACCAATATGTAATAGACAAGACCTACTCCTTGCTCAGAGAACTGGACTCAACACGCCCTATTCACCGCACAAGAATATATCTGACTAGTAATAATCTTAAAACCTATGTATTGATATCTCTCTGTTAGTGTGTCAAGTGGGTGTAAAGTGGCATAAACACAGCAGTGAAAAGCAGCTAAACCCCATTATAAAAATAAATTACTTTGAAAAACCCGTGAAACAAAGACAGTGAAAGAGAGCGAAATTCTTACACAATGCGTTCAGGGGCTGTGATGCAACCTGGATTGACCATATCTAGACCCACAGCTGGATGAGACCTAAGGGTGGACACTGTTGCGGCTGAGAGGTTTGGTGAGGTTGGGTGAGCAAACGCAGACCCTTTAAAGTAATACTGCGTGGTACCCATCGCATGGGTCCCAAATCTCCAGGTTCAAGGGCATCTTCCTACATCGAAAACATGCATGAGATACCCAGAAGATGGTACACCGTGTGATGGGGAAAGGTTTCTAAAACGCAACTCATTTCTCATTTGCTTGTGCCCGGGTTCGCCATTCCAGCCATTTTACTAGCAATCTCCCTCCTTGGAGCATCAGCACCTTTAACCTCCTGTTCCGTACAGGTTGCAATTTGTACTGAGGATGAACGGGAAGACGTGGAACCAATGAAAGACTAGCTCTTGGTGTTGGGACAGGCACAGGTCACTCTATTTTCCCATCAGGAAGAAGAATTAACCACAGGCTCAGCCTGCCCCCCGGAACCAGAACAGGGGCTGAAGCCATCCTGCGCTTTTGCGGCCAGCTCCCTAAAAAGCGAGTTGTAAAATGGAGGTTCAGGGCACTGCAATTCACAAACCTGCAGAGTTATAAATGATAACTCTCATCCACAAATATATTGAGGGAAGGCAAAGAAGAGGATTTGAAATCAAGGCAGAATTGCAGGAAACAGATTTCAGGAGGTAGATTCGAATCGCCTTTAAAGCACATGAAAAGCGGCAAAACGTTGACAATGATGCCCTTGGCCAAAAAGGGCGTATGCGTTTTTTCCTGAATATATTCAGGAAAAAACGCATACGCCCTTTTTGGCCAACCAAGCAACCTGGAAAGGCAAATCAGCGCTACAAAGATGTCTCGCTTCCCATTGGTCAAAAGGGCCATGCTGAAAAAAGTGTCAAAACCAGAAATGCAGGACAGGCCATGGAGAAATGGGAGCCTTGCTACACTGATGGGCGGGATGTAAATTGTCAACAGCCACTCTGGAGAAGTGTACGGTGAGTCCTGAAACGTCTAAAAAGCAAAGCTTAGAGAGCATAGGGCACTTCCACTCATGGGGGTATAAATTGGGAAAATGAAAAATCAGCAAGACACAAGCACCCCAAAGTTTAGGGCTGCTCTGTTGACAAGGACCTCCACTTCATTCCACCTTCAATATCCCAGGAAAGAGAAAAATGGATAAAGAAGTTGTGGTCCTTATGTACAATGGAATATCACTCAGCCGTGAAATCAATGTCATAAGGCTAGTAGCAGCATGATGAGTGGATTTAGGTACGACGACTCTAAGTGAAATAAGTCACACAGCAAAGGACACTTCTCATAAGGTATCACTTATAGAGGGAATGTAAAAACCGTTACACTTGAACTGAATTACAAAACAGAACAGAGTCACACATGCAGAAAACACACTATGGCTGCTTAACGGGAAAGGTGAGGTGGGGTGATACATAAAACAAGGGTTTCAAATTAGCTCAGATACCGTTCCATAAACCCAATATGTAATAGACAAGATCTACTCCTTGCTCAGAGAACTGGACTCAACACGCCCTATTCACCGCACAAGAATATATCTGACTAGTAATAATCTTAAAACCTATGTATTGATATCTCTCTGTTAGTGTGTCAAGTGGGTAAAAAGCGGCATAAACACAGCAGTGAAAAGCAGCTAAACCCCATTATAAAAATAAATTACTTTGAAAAACCCATGAAACAAAGACAGTGAAAGAGAGAGAAATTCTTACACAATGCGTTCAGGGGCTGTGATGCAACCTGGATTGACCATATCTAGACCCACAGCTGGATGAGACCTAAGGGTGGACACTGTTGCGGCTGAGAGGTTTGGTGAGGTTGGGTGAGCAAACGCAGACCCTTTAAAGTAATACTGCGTGGTACCCATCGCATGGGTCCCAAATCTCCAGGTTCAAGGGCATCTTCCTACATCGAAAACATGCATGAGATACCCAGAAGATGGTACACTGTGTGATGGGGAAAGGTTTCTAAAACGCACCTCATTCCTCATCTGCTTGTGCCCGGGTTCGCCATTCCAGCCACTTTACTAGCAATCTCCCTCCTTGGAGCATCAGCACCTTTAACCTCCTGTTCCGTACAGGTTGCAATTTGTACTGAGGATGAACGGGAAGACGTGGAACCAGTGAAAGACTAGCTCTTGGTGTTGGGACAGGCACAGGTCACTCTATTTTCCCATCAGGAAGAAGAATTAACCACAGGCACAGCCTGCCCCCCGGAACCAGAACAGGGCCTGAAGCCATCCTGCGCTTTTGCGGCCAGCTCCCTAAAAAGCGAGTTGTAAAATGGAGGTTCAGGGCACTGCAATTCACAAACCTGCAGAGTTATAAATGATAACTCTCATCCACAAATATATTGAGGGAAGGCAAAGAAGAGGATTTGAAATCAAGGCAGAATTGCAGGAAACAGATTTCAGGAGGTAGATTCGAATCGCCTTTAAAGCACATGAAAAGCGGCAAAACGTTGACAATGATGCCCTTGGCCAGAAAGGGCGTATGCGTTTTTTCCTGAATATATTCAGGAAAAAACGCATACGCCCTTTTTGGCCAACCAAGCAACCTGGAAAGGCAAATCAGCGCTACAAAGAAGTCTCGCTTCCCATCGGTTAAAAAGGCCATGCTGAAAAAAGTGTCAAAACCAGAAATGCAGGACAGGCCATGGAGAAATGGGAGCCTTGGTACACTGATGGGCGGGATGTAAATTGCCAACAGCCACTCTGGAGGAGAGTACGGTGTGTCATGAAACATCTAAAAAACACAGCTTAGAGAGCATAGGGCACTTCCACTCATGGGGGTATAAATTGGGAAAATTAAAAATCAGCAAGACACAGGCACCCCAAAGTTTAGGACTGCTCTGTTGACAAGGACCTCCACTTCATTCCACCTTCAATATCCCAGGAAAGAGAAAAATGGATAAAGAAGTTGTGGTCCTTATGTACAATGGAATATCACTCAGCCATGAAATCAATGTCATAAGGCTACTAGCAGCATGATGAGTGGATTTAGGTACGACGATTCTAAGTGAAATAAGTCACACAGAAAAGGACACTTCTCATAAAGTATCACTGATAGAGGGAATGTAAAAACCGTTACACTTGAACTGAATTACAAAACAGAACAGAGTCACACATGCAGAAAACACACTATGGCTGCTTAACGGGAAAGGTGAGGTGGGGTGATACATAAAACAAGGGTTTCAAATTAGCTCAGATACCGTTCCATAAACCCAATATGTAATAGACAAGACCTACTCCTTGCTCAGAGAACTGGACTCAACACGCCCTATTCACCGCACAAGAATATATCTGACTAGTAATAATCTTAAAACCTATGTATTGATATCTCTCTGTTAGTGTGTCAAGTGGGTGAAAAGCGGCATAAACACAGCAGTGAAAAGCAGCTAAACCCATTTATAAAAATAAATTACTTTGAAAAACCCATGAAACAAAGACAGTGAAAGAGATAGAAATTCTTACACAATGCGTTCACGGGCTGTGATGCAACCTGGATTGACCATATCTAGACCCACAGCTGGATGAGACATAAGGGTGGACACTCTTGGGGCTGAGAGGTTTGGTGAGGTTGGGTGAGCAAACGCAGACCCTTTAAAGTAATACTGCATGGTACCCATCGCATGGGTCCCAAATCGCCAGGTTCAAGGGCATCTTCCTACATCGAAAACATGCATGAGAAACCCAGAAGATGGTACACCGTGTGATGTGGAAAGGTTTCTAAAACGCACCTCATTTCTCATCTCCTTGTGCCCGGGTTCGCTATTCCAGCCGCTTTACTAGCAATCTCCCTACTTGGAGCATCAGCACCTTTAACCTCCTGTTCCGTACAGGTTGCAATTTGTCCTGAGGATGAACGGGAAGACGTGGAACCAATGAGAGACTAGCTCTTGGTGTTGGGACAGGCAGAGGTTACTCTATTTTCCCATCAGGAAGAAGAATTAACCACAGGCTCAGCCTGCCCCCCGGAACCAGAACAGGGGCTGAAGCCATCCTGCGCTTTTGCGGCCAGCTCCCTAAAAAGCGAGTTGTAAAATGGAGGTTCAGGGCACTGCAATTCACAAACCTGCAGAGTTATAAATGATAACTCTCATCCACAAATATATTGAGGGAAGGCAAAGAAGAGGATTTGAAATCAAGGCAGAATTGCAGGAAACAGATTTCAGGAGGTAGATTCGAATCGCCTTTAAAGCACATGAAAAGCGGCAAAACGTTGACAATGATGCCCTTGGCCAGAAAGGGCGTATGCGTTTTTTCCTGAATATATTCAGGAAAAAACGCATACGCCCTTTTTGGCCAACCAAGCAACCTGGAAAGGCAAATCAGCGCTACAAAGAAGTCTCGCTTCCCATCGGTCAAAAGGGCCATGCTGAAAAAAGTGTCAAAACCAGAAATGCAGGACAGGCCATGGAAAAATGGGAGCCTTGCTACACTGATGGGCGGGATGTAAATTGTCAACAGCCACTCTGGAAAAGTGTACGGAGAGTCCTGAAACGTCTAAAAAGCAAAGCTTAGAGAGCATAGGGCACTTCCACTCATGGGGGTATAAATTGGGAAAATGAAAAATCAGCAAGACACAAGCACCCCAAAGTTTAGGGCTGCTCTGTTGACAAGGACCTCCACTTCATTCCACCTTCAATATCCCAGGAAAGAGAAAAATGGATAAAGAAGTTGTGGTCCTTATGTACAATGGAATATCACTCAGCCGTGAAATCAATGTCATAAGGCTAGTAGCAGCATGATGAGTGGATTTAGGTACGACGACTCTAAGTGAAATAAGTCACACAGCAAAGGACACTTCTCATAAGGTATCACTTATAGAGGGAATGTAAAAACCGTTACACTTGAACTGAATTACAAAACAGAACAGAGTCACACATGCAGAAAACACACTATGGCTGCTTAACGGGAAAGGTGAGGTGGGGTGATACATAAAACAAGGGTTTCAAATTAGCTCAGATACCGTTCCATAAACCCAATATGTAATAGACAAGATCTACTCCTTGCTCAGAGAACTGGACTCAACACGCCCTATTCACCGCACAAGAATATATCTGACTAGTAATAATCTTAAAACCTATGTATTGATATCTCTCTGTTAGTGTGTCAAGTGGGTGTAAAGCGGCATAAACACAGCAGTGAAAAGCAGCTAAACCCCATTATAAAAATAAATTACTTTGAAAACCCCGTGAAACAAAGACAGTGAAAGAGAGCGAAATTCTTACACAATGCGTTCAGGGGCTGTGATGCAACCTGGATTGACCATATCTAGACCCACAGCTGGATGAGACCTAAGGGTGGACACTGTTGCGGCTGAGAGGTTTGGTGAGGTTGGGTGAGCAAACGCAGACCCTTTAAAGTAATACTGCGTGGTACCCATCGCATGGGTCCCAAATCTCCAGGTTCAAGGGCATCTTCCTACATCGAAAACATGCATGAGATACCCAGAAGATGGTACACCATGTGATGGGGAAAGGTTTCTAAAACGCAACTCATTTCTCATTTGCTTGTGCCCGGGTTCGCCATTCCAGCCACTTTACTAGCAATCTCCCTCCTTGGAGCATCAGCACCTTTAACCTCCTGTTCCGTACAGGTTGCAATTTGTACTGAGGATGAACGGGAAGACGTGGAACCAATGAAAGACTAGCTCTTGGTGTTGGGACAGGCACAGGTCACTCTATTTTCCCATCAGGAAGAAGAATTAACCACAGGCTCAGCCTGCCCCCCGGAACCAGAACAGGGGCTGAAGCCATCCTGCGCTTTTGCGGCCAGCTCCCTAAAAAGCGAGTTGTAAAATGGAGGTTCAGGGCACTGCAATTCACAAACCTGCAGAGTTATAAATGATAACTCTCATCCACAAATATATTGAGGGAAGGCAAAGAAGAGGATTTGAAATCAAGGCAGAATTGCAGGAAACAGATTTCAGGAGGTAGATTCGAATCGCCTTTAAAGCACATGAAAAGCGGCAAAACGTTGACAATGATGCCCTTGGCCAGAAAGGGCGTATGCGTTTTTTCCTGAATATATTCAGGAAAAAACGCATACGCCCTTTTTGGCCAACCAAGCAACCTGGAAAGGCAAATCAGCGCTACAAAGAAGTCTCGCTTCCCATCGGTCAAAAGGGCCATGCTGAAAAAAGTGTCAAAACCAGAAATGCAGGACAGGCCATGGAGAAATGGGAGCCTTGCTACACTGATGGGCGGGATGTAAATTGTCAACAGCCACTCTGGAGAAGTGTACGGTGAGTCCTGAAACGTCTAAAAAGCAAAGCTTAGAGAGCATAGGGCACTTCCACTCATGGGGGTATAAATTGGGAATATTAAAAATCAGCAAGACACAAGCACCCCAAAGTTTAGGGCTGCTCTGTTGACAAGGACCTCCACTTCATTCCACCTTCAATATCCCAGGAAAGAGAAAAATGGATAAAGAAGTTGTGGTCCTTATGTACAATGGAATATCACTCAGCCATGAAATCAATGTCATAAGGCTAGTAGCAGCATGATGAGTGGATTTAGGTACGACGATTCTAAGTGAAATAAGTCACACAGAAAAGGACACTTCTCATAAGGTATCACTGATAGAGGGAATGTAAAAACCGTTACACTTGAACTGAATTACAAAACAGAACAGAGTCACACATGCAGAAAACACACTATGGCTGCTTAACGGGAAAGGTGAGGTGGGGTGATACATAAAACAAGGGTTTCAAATTAGCTCAGATACCGTTCCATAAAACCAATATGTAATAGACAAGACCTACTCCTTGCTCAGAGAACTGGACTCAACACGCCCTATTCACCGCACAAGAATATATCTGACTAGTAATAATCTTAAAACCTATGTATTGATATCTCTCTGTTAGTGTGTCAAGTGGGTGTAAAGTGGCATAAACACAGCAGTGAAAAGCAGCTAAACCCCATTATAAAAATAAATTACTTTGAAAAACCCGTGAAACAAAGACAGTGAAAGAGAGCGAAATTCTTACACAATGCGTTCAGGGGCTGTGATGCAACCTGGATTGACCATATCTAGACCCACAGCTGGATGAGACCTAAGGGTGGACACTGTTGCGGCTGAGAGGTTTGGTGAGGTTGGGTGAGCAAACGCAGACCCTTTAAAGTAATACTGCGTGGTACCCATCGCATGGGTCCCAAATCTCCAGGTTCAAGGGCATCTTCCTACATCGAAAACATGCATGAGATACCCAGAAGATGGTACACCGTGTGATGGGGAAAGGTTTCTAAAACGCAACTCATTTCTCATTTGCTTGTGCCCGGGTTCGCCATTCCAGCCACTTTACTAGCAATCTCCCTCCTTGGAGCATCAGCACCTTTAACCTCCTGTTCCGTACAGGTTGCAATTTGTACTGAGGATGAACGGGAAGACGTGGAACCAATGAAAGACTAGCTCTTGGTGTTGGGACAGGCACAGGTCACTCTATTTTCCCATCAGGAAGAAGAATTAACCACAGGCTCAGCCTGCCCCCCGGAACCAGAACAGGGGCTGAAGCCATCCTGCGCTTTTGCGGCCAGCTCCCTAAAAAGCGAGTTGTAAAATGGAGGTTCAGGGCACTGCAATTCACAAACCTGCAGAGTTATAAATGATAACTCTCATCCACAAATATATTGAGGGAAGGCAAAGAAGAGGATTTGAAATCAAGGCAGAATTGCAGGAAACAGATTTCAGGAGGTAGATTCGAATCGCCTTTAAAGCACATGAAAAGCGGCAAAACGTTGACAATGATGCCCTTGGCCAAAAAGGGCGTATGCGTTTTTTCCTGAATATATTCAGGAAAAAACGCATACGCCCTTTTTGGCCAACCAAGCAACCTGGAAAGGCAAATCAGCGCTACAAAGATGTCTCGCTTCCCATTGGTCAAAAGGGCCATGCTGAAAAAAGTGTCAAAACCAGAAATGCAGGACAGGCCATGGAGAAATGGGAGCCTTGCTACACTGATGGGCGGGATGTAAATTGTCAACAGCCACTCTGGAGAAGTGTACGGTGAGTCCTGAAACGTCTAAAAAGCAAAGCTTAGAGAGCATAGGGCACTTCCACTCATGGGGGTATAAATTGGGAAAATGAAAAATCAGCAAGACACAAGCACCCCAAAGTTTAGGGCTGCTCTGTTGACAAGGACCTCCACTTCATTCCACCTTCAATATCCCAGGAAAGAGAAAAATGGATAAAGAAGTTGTGGTCCTTATGTACAATGGAATATCACTCAGCCGTGAAATCAATGTCATAAGGCTAGTAGCAGCATGATGAGTGGATTTAGGTACGACGACTCTAAGTGAAATAAGTCACACAGCAAAGGACACTTCTCATAAGGTATCACTTATAGAGGGAATGTAAAAACCGTTACACTTGAACTGAATTACAAAACAGAACAGAGTCACACATGCAGAAAACACACTATGGCTGCTTAACGGGAAAGGTGAGGTGGGGTGATACATAAAACAAGGGTTTCAAATTAGCTCAGATACCGTTCCATAAACCCAATATGTAATAGACAAGATCTACTCCTTGCTCAGAGAACTGGACTCAACACGCCCTATTCACCGCACAAGAATATATCTGACTAGTAATAATCTTAAAACCTATGTATTGATATCTCTCTGTTAGTGTGTCAAGTGGGTAAAAAGCGGCATAAACACAGCAGTGAAAAGCAGCTAAACCCCATTATAAAAATAAATTACTTTGAAAAACCCATGAAACAAAGACAGTGAAAGAGAGCGAAATTCTTACACAATGCGTTCAGGGGCTGTGATGCAACCTGGATTGACCATATCTAGACCCACAGCTGGATGAGACCTAAGGGTGGACACTGTTGCGGCTGAGAGGTTTGGTGAGGTTGGGTGAGCAAACGCAGACCCTTTAAAGTAATACTGCGTGGTACCCATCGCATGGGTCCCAAATCTCCAGGTTCAAGGGCATCTTCCTACATCGAAAACATGCATGAGATACCCAGAAGATGGTACACTGTGTGATGGGGAAAGGTTTCTAAAACGCACCTCATTTCTCATCTGCTTGTGCCCGGGTTCGCCATTCCAGCCACTTTACTAGCAATCTCCCTCCTTGGAGCATCAGCACCTTTAACCTCCTGTTCCGTACAGGTTGCAATTTGTACTGAGGATGAACGGGAAGACGTGGAACCAGTGAAAGACTAGCTCTTGGTGTTGGGACAGGCACAGGTCACTCTATTTTCCCATCAGGAAGAAGAATTAACCACAGGCACAGCCTGCCCCCCGGAACCAGAACAGGGCCTGAAGCCATCCTGCGCTTTTGCGGCCAGCTCCCTAAAAAGCGAGTTGTAAAATGGAGGTTCAGGGCACTGCAATTCACAAACCTGCAGAGTTATAAATGATAACTCTCATCCACAAATATATTGAGGGAAGGCAAAGAAGAGGATTTGAAATCAAGGCAGAATTGCAGGAAACAGATTTCAGGAGGTAGATTCGAATCGCCTTTAAAGCACATGAAAAGCGGCAAAACGTTGACAATGATGCCCTTGGCCAGAAAGGGCGTATGCGTTTTTTCCTGAATATATTCAGGAAAAAACGCATACGCCCTTTTTGGCCAACCAAGCAACCTGGAAAGGCAAATCAGCGCTACAAAGAAGTCTCGCTTCCCATCGGTTAAAAAGGCCATGCTGAAAAAAGTGTCAAAACCAGAAATGCAGGACAGGCCATGGAGAAATGGGAGCCTTGGTACACTGATGGGCGGGATGTAAATTGCCAACAGCCACTCTGGAGGAGAGTACGGTGTGTCATGAAACATCTAAAAAACACAGCTTAGAGAGCATAGGGCACTTCCACTCATGGGGGTATAAATTGGGAAAATTAAAAATCAGCAAGACACAGGCACCCCAAAGTTTAGGACTGCTCTGTTGACAAGGACCTCCACTTCATTCCACCTTCAATATCCCAGGAAAGAGAAAAATGGATAAAGAAGTTGTGGTCCTTATGTACAATGGAATATCACTCAGCCATGAAATCAATGTCATAAGGCTACTAGCAGCATGATGAGTGGATTTAGGTACGACGATTCTAAGTGAAATAAGTCACACAGAAAAGGACACTTCTCATAAAGTATCACTGATAGAGGGAATGTAAAAACCGTTACACTTGAACTGAATTACAAAACAGAACAGAGTCACACATGCAGAAAACACACTATGGCTGCTTAACGGGAAAGGTGAGGTGGGGTGATACATAAAACAAGGGTTTCAAATTAGCTCAGATACCGTTCCATAAACCCAATATGTAATAGACAAGACCTACTCCTTGCTCAGAGAACTGGACTCAACACGCCCTATTCACCGCACAAGAATATATCTGACTAGTAATAATCTTAAAACCTATGTATTGATATCTCTCTGTTAGTGTGTCAAGTGGGTGAAAAGCGGCATAAACACAGCAGTGAAAAGCAGCTAAACCCATTTATAAAAATAAATTACTTTGAAAAACCCATGAAACAAAGACAGTGAAAGAGATAGAAATTCTTACACAATGCGTTCACGGGCTGTGATGCAACCTGGATTGACCATATCTAGACCCACAGCTGGATGAGACATAAGGGTGGACACTCTTGGGGCTGAGAGGTTTGGTGAGGTTGGGTGAGCAAACGCAGACCCTTTAAAGTAATACTGCATGGTACCCATCGCATGGGTCCCAAATCGCCAGGTTCAAGGGCATCTTCCTACATCGAAAACATGCATGAGAAACCCAGAAGATGGTACACCGTGTGATGTGGAAAGGTTTCTAAAACGCACCTCATTTCTCATCTCCTTGTGCCCGGGTTCGCTATTCCAGCCGCTTTACTAGCAATCTCCCTACTTGGAGCATCAGCACCTTTAACCTCCTGTTCCGTACAGGTTGCAATTTGTCCTGAGGATGAACGGGAAGACGTGGAACCAATGAGAGACTAGCTCTTGGTGTTGGGACAGGCAGAGGTTACTCTATTTTCCCATCAGGAAGAAGAATTAACCACAGGCTCAGCCTGCCCCCCGGAACCAGAACAGGGGCTGAAGCCATCCTGCGCTTTTGCGGCCAGCTCCCTAAAAAGCGAGTTGTAAAATGGAGGTTCAGGGCACTGCAATTCACAAACCTGCAGAGTTATAAATGATAACTCTCATCCACAAATATATTGAGGGAAGGCAAAGAAGAGGATTTGAAATCAAGGCAGAATTGCAGGAAACAGATTTCAGGAGGTAGATTCGAATCGCCTTTAAAGCACATGAAAAGCGGCAAAACGTTGACAATGATGCCCTTGGCCAGAAAGGGCGTATGCGTTTTTTCCTGAATATATTCAGGAAAAAACGCATACGCCCTTTTTGGCCAACCAAGCAACCTGGAAAGGCAAATCAGCGCTACAAAGAAGTCTCGCTTCCCATCGGTCAAAAGGGCCATGCTGAAAAAAGTGTCAAAACCAGAAATGCAGGACAGGCCATGGAAAAATGGGAGCCTTGCTACACTGATGGGCGGGATGTAAATTGTCAACAGCCACTCTGGAAAAGTGTACGGAGAGTCCTGAAACGTCTAAAAAGCAAAGCTTAGAGAGCATAGGGCACTTCCACTCATGGGGGTATAAATTGGGAAAATTAAAAATCAGCAAGACACAAGCACCCCAAAGTTTAGGGCTGCTCTGTTGACAAGGACCTCCACTTCATTCCACCTTCAATATCCCAGGAAAGAGAAAAATGGATAAAGAAGTTGTGGTCCTTATGTACAATGGAATATCACTCAGCGATGAAATCAATGTCATAAGGCTAGTAGCAGCATGATGAGTGGATTTAGGTACGACGATTCTAAGTGAAATAAGTCACACAGAAAAGGACACTTCTCATAAGGTATCACTGATAGAGGGAATGTAAAAACCGTTACACTTGAACTGAATTACAAAACAGAACAGAGTCACACATGCAGAAAACACACTATGGCTGCTTAACGGGAAAGGTGAGGTGGGGTGATACATAAAACAAGGTTTTCAAATTAGCTCAGATACCGTTCCATAAACCCAATATGTAATAGACAAGACCTACTCCTTGCTCAGAGAACTGGACTCAACACGCCCTATTCACCGCACAAGAATATATCTGACTAGTAATAATCTTAAAACCTATGTATTGATATCTCTCTGTTAGTGTGTCAAGTGGGTAAAAAGCGGCATAAACACAGCAGTGAAAAGCAGCTAAACCCCATTATAAAAATAAATTACTTTGAAAAACCCATGAAACAAAGACAGTGAAAGAGAGAGAAATTCTTACACAATGCGTTCAGGGGCTGTGATGCAACCTGGATTGACCATATCTAGACCCACAGCTGGATGAGACCTAAGGGTGGACACTGTTGCGGCTGAGAGTTTTGGTGAGGTTGGGTGAGCAAACGCAGACCCTTTAAAGTAATACTGCGTGGTACCCATCGCATGGGTCCCAAATCTCCAGGTTCAAGGGCATCTTCCTACATCGAAAACATGCATGAGATACCCAGAAGATGGTACACTGTGTGATGGGGAAAGGTTTCTAAAACGCACCTCATTTCTCATCTGCTTGTGCCCGGGTTCGCCATTCCAGCCACTTTACTAGCAATCTCCCTCCTTGGAGCATCAGCACCTTTAACCTCCTGTTCCGTACAGGTTGCAATTTGTACTGAGGATGAACGGGAAGACGTGGAACCAATGAAAGACTAGCTCTTGGTGTTGGGACAGGCACAGGTCACTCTATTTTCCCATCAGGAAGAAGAATTAACCACAGCCTCAGCCTGCCCCCCGGAACCAGAACAGGGCCTGAAGCCATCCTGCGCTTTTGCGGCCAGCTCCCTAAAAAGCGAGTTGTAAAATGGAGGTTCAGGGCACTGCAATTCACAAACCTGCAGAGTTATAAATGATAACTCTCATCCACAAATATATTGAGGGAAGGCAAAGAAGAGGATTTGAAATCAAGGCAGAATTGCAGGAAACAGATTTCAGGAGGTAGATTCGAATCGCCTTTAAAGCACATGAAAAGCGGCAAAACGTTGACAATGATGCCCTTGGCCAAAAAGGGCGTATGCGTTTTTTCCTGAATATATTCAGGAAAAAACGCATACGCCCTTTTTGGCCAACCAAGCAACCTGGAAAGGCAAATCAGCGCTACAAAGAAGTCTCGCTTCCCATCGGTTAAAAGGGCCATGCTGAAAAAAGTGTCAAAACCAGAAATGCAGGACAGGCCATGGAGAAATGGGAGCCTTGCTACACTGATGGGCGGGATGTAAATTGTCAACAGCCACTCTGGAGAAGTGTACGGTGAGTCCTGAAACGTCTAAAAAGCAAAGTTTAGAGAGCATAGGGCACTTCCACTCATGGGGGTATAAATTGGGAAAATGAAAAATCAGCAAGACACAAGCACCCCAAAGTTTAGGGCTGCTCTGTTGACAAGGACCTCCACTTCATTCCACCTTCAATATCCCAGGAAAGAGAAAAATGGATAAAGAAGTTGTGGTCCTTATGTACAATGGAATATCACTCAGCCATGAAATCAATGTCCTAAGGCTAGTAGCAGCATGATGAGTGGATTTAGGTACGACGATTCTAAGTGAAATAAGTCACACAGAAAAGGACACTTCTCATAAGGTATCACTGATAGAGGGAATGTAAAAACCGTTACACTTGAACTGAATTACAAAACAGAACAGAGTCACACATGCAGAAAACACACTATGGCTGCTTAACGGGAAAGGTGAGGTGGGGTGATACATAAAACAAGGGTTTCAAATTAGCTCAGATACCGTTCCATAAAACCAATATGTAATAGACAAGACCTACTCCTTGCTCAGAGAACTGGACTCAACACGCCCTATTCACCGCACAAGAATATATCTGACTAGTAATAATCTTAAAACCTATGTATTGATATCTCTCTGTTAGTGTGTCAAGTGGGTGTAAAGCGGCATAAACACAGCAGTGAAAAGCAGCTAAACCCCATTATAAAAATAAATTACTTTGAAAAACCCGTGAAACAAAGACAGTGAAAGAGAGCGAAATTCTTACACAATGCGTTCAGGGGCTGTGATGCAACCTGGATTGACCATATCTAGACCCACAGCTGGATGAGACCTAAGGGTGGACACTGTTGCAGCTGAGAGGTTTGGTGAGGTTGGGTGAGCAAACGCAGACCCTTTAAAGTAATACTGTGTGGTACCCATCGCATGGGTCCCAAATCTCCAGGTTCAAGGGCATCTTCCTACATCGAAAACATGCATGAGATACCCAGAAGATGGTACACCGTGTGATGGGGAAAGGTTTCTAAAACGCAACTCATTTCTCATTTGCTTGTGCCCGGGTTCGCCATTCCAGCCACTTTACTAGCAATCTCCCTCCTTGGAGAATCAGCACCTTTAACCTCCTGTTCCGTACAGGTTGCAATTTGTACTGAGGATGAACGGGAAGACGTGGAACCAATGAAAGACTAGCTCTTGGTGTTGGGACAGGCACAGGTCACTCTATTTTCCCATCAGGAAGAAGAATTAACCACAGGCTCAGCCTGCCCCCCGGAACCAGAACAGGGCCTGAAGCCATTCTGCGCTTTTGCGGCCACCTCCCTAAAAAGCGAGTTGTAAAATGGAGGTTCAGGGCACTGCAATTCACAAACCTGCAGAGTTATAAATGATAACTCTCATCCACAAATATATTGAGGGAAGGCAAAGAAGAGGATTTGAAATCAAGGCAGAATTGCAGGAAACAGATTTCAGGAGGTAGATTCGAATCGCCTTTAAAGCACATGAAAAGCGGCAAAACGTTGACAATGATGCCCTTGGCCAGAAAGGGCGTATGCGTTTTTTCCTGAATATATTCAGGAAAAAAGGCATACGCCCTTTTTGGCCAACCAAGCAACCTGGAAAGGCAAATCAGCGCTACAAAGAAGTCTCGCTTCCCATCGGTCAAAAGGGCCATGCTGAAAAAAGTGTCAAAACCAGAAATGCAGGACAGGCCATGGAGAAATGGGAGCCTTGCTACACTGATGGGCGGGATGTAAATTGTCAACAGCCACTCTGGAGAAGTGTACGGTGAGTCCTGAAACGTCTAAAAAGCAAAGCTTAGAGAGCATAGGGCACTTCCACTCATGGGGGTATAAATTGGGAAAAGGAAAAATCAGCAAGACACAAGCACCCCAAAGTTTAGGGCTGCTCTGTTGACAAGGACCTCCACTTCATTCCACCTTCAATATCCCAGGAAAGAGAAAAATGGATAAAGAAGTTGTGGTCCTTATGTACAATGGAATATCACTCAGCCATGAAATCAATGTCCTAAGGCTAGTAGCAGCATGATGAGTGGATTTAGGTACGACGATTCTAAGTGAAATAAGTCACACAGAAAAGGACACTTCTCATAAGGTATCACTGATAGAGGGAATGTAAAAACCGTTACACTTGAACTGAATTACAAAACAGAACAGAGTCACACATGCAGAAAACACACTATGGCTGCTTAACGGGAAAGGTGAGGTGGGGTGATACATAAAACAAGGGTTTCAAATTAGCTCAGATACCGTTCCATAAAACCAATATGTAATAGACAAGACCTACTCCTTGCTCAGAGAACTGGACTCAACACGCCCTATTCACCGCACAAGAATATATCTGACTAGTAATAATCTTAAAACCTATGTATTGATATCTCTCTGTTAGTGTGTCAAGTGGGTGTAAAGCGGCATAAACACAGCAGTGAAAAGCAGCTAAACCCCATTATAAAAATAAATTACTTTAAAAACCCGTGAAACAAAGACAGTGAAAGAGAGCGAAATTCTTACACAATGCGTTCAGGGGCTGTGATGCAACCTGGATTGACCATATCTAGACCCACAGCTGGATGAGACCTAAGGGTGGACACTGTTGCAGCTGAGAGGTTTGGTGAGGTTGGGTGAGCAAACGCAGACCCTTTAAAGTAATACTGCGTGGTACCCATCGCATGGGTCCCAAATCTCCAGGTTCAAGGGCATCTTCCTACATCGAAAACATGCATGAGATACCCAGAAGATGGTACACCGTGTGATGGGGAAAGGTTTCTAAAACGCACCTCATTTCTCATTTGCTTGTGCCCGGGTTCGCCATTCCAGCCACTTTACTAGCAATCTCCCTCCTTGGAGCATCAGCACCTTTAACCTCCTGTTCCGTACAGGTTGCAATTTGTCCTGAGGATGAACGGGAAGACGTGGAACCAATGAAAGACTAGCTCTTGGTGTTGGGACAGGCACAGGTCACTCTATTTTCCCATCAGGAAGAAGAATTAACCACAGGCTCAGCCTGCCCCCCGGAACCAGAACAGGGCCTGAAGCCATCCTGCGCTTTTGCGGCCAGCTCCCTAAAAAGCGAGTTGTAAAATGGAGGTTCAGGGCACTGCAATTCACAAACCTGCAGAGTTATAAATGATAACTCTCACCCACAAATATATTGAGGGAAGGCAAAGAAGAGGATTTGAAATCAAGGCAGAATTGCAGGAAACAGATTTCAGGAGGTAGATTCGAATCGCCTTTAAAGCACATGAAAAGCGGCAAAACGTTGACAATGATGCCCTTGGCCAAAAAGGGCGTATGCGTTTTTTCCTGAATATATTCAGGAAAAAACGCATACGCCCTTTTTGGCCAACCAAGCAACCTGGAAAGGCAAATCAGCGCTACAAAGATGTCTCGCTTCCCATTGGTCAAAAGGGCCATGCTGAAAAAAGTGTCAAAACCAGAAATGCAGGACAGGCCATGGAGAAATGGGAGCCTTGCTACACTGATGGGCGGGATGTAAATTGTCAACAGCCACTCTGGAGAAGTGTACGGTGAGTCCTGAAACGTCTAAAAAGCAAAGCTTAGAGAGCATAGGGCACTTCCACTCATGGGGGTATAAATTGGGAAAATGAAAAATCAGCAAGACACAAGCACCCCAAAGTTTAGGGCTGCTCTGTTGACAAGGACCTCCACTTCATTCCACCTTCAATATCCCAGGAAAGAGAAAAATGGATAAAGAAGTTGTGGTCCTTATGTACAATGGAATATCACTCAGCCGTGAAATCAATGTCATAAGGCTAGTAGCAGCATGATGAGTGGATTTAGGTACGACGACTCTAAGTGAAATAAGTCACACAGCAAAGGACACTTCTCATAAGGTATCACTTATAGAGGGAATGTAAAAACCGTTACACTTGAACTGAATTACAAAACAGAACAGAGTCACACATGCAGAAAACACACTATGGCTGCTTAACGGGAAAGGTGAGGTGGGGTGATACATAAAACAAGGGTTTCAAATTAGCTCAGATACCGTTCCATAAACCCAATATGTAATAGACAAGACCTACTCCTTGCTCAGAGAACTGGACTCAACACGCCCTATTCACCGCACAAGAATATATCTGACTAGTAATAATCTTAAAACCTATGTATTGATATCTCTCTGTTAGTGTGTCAAGTGGGTAAAAAGTGGCATAAACACAGCAGTGAAAAGCAGCTAAACCCCATTATAAAAATAAATTACTTTGAAAAACCCATGAAACAAAGACAGTGAAAGAGAGAGAAATTCTTACACAATGCGTTCAGGGGCTGTGATGCAACCTGGATTGACCATATCTAGACCCACAGCTGGATGAGACCTAAGGGTGGACACTGTTGTGGCTGAGAGGTTTGGTGAGGTTGGGTGAGCAAACGCAGACCCTTTAAAGTAATACTGCGTGGTACCCATCGCATGGGTCCCAAATCTCCAGGTTCAAGGGCATCTTCCTACATCGAAAACATGCATGAGATACCCAGAAGATGGTACACTGTGTGATGGGGAAAGGTTTCTAAAACGCACCTCATTTCTCATCTGCTTGTGCCCGGGTTCGCCATTCCAGCCACTTTACTAGCAATCTCCCTCCTTGGAGCATCAGCACCTTTAACCTCCTGTTCCGTACAGGTTGCAATTTGTACTGAGGATGAACGGGAAGACGTGGAACCAATGAAAGACTAGCTCTTGGTGTTGGGACAGGCACAGGTCACTCTATTTTCCCATCAGGAAGAAGAATTAACCACAGGCTCAGCCTGCCCCCCAGAACTAGAACAGGGCCTGAAGCCATCCTGCGCTTTTGCGGCCAGCTCCCTAAAAAGCGAGTTGTAAAATGGAGGTTCAGGGCACTGCAATTCACAAACCTGCAGAGTTATAAATGATAACTCTCATCCACAAATATATTGAGGGAAGGCAAAGAAGAGGATTTGAAATCAAGGCAGAATTGCAGGAAACAGATTTCAGGAGGTAGATTCGAATCGCCTTTAAAGCACATGGAAAGCGGCAAAACGTTGACAATGATGCCCTTGGCCAAAAAGGGCGTATGCGTTTTTTCCTGAATATATTCAGGAAAAAACGCATACGCCCTTTTTGGCCAACCAAGCAACCTGGAAAGGCAAATCAGCGCTACAAAGAAGTCTCGCTTCCCATCGGTTAAAAGGGCCATGCTGAAAAAAGTGTCAAAACCAGAAATGCAGGACAGGCCATGGAGAAATGGGAGCCTTGCTACACTGATGGGCGGGATGTAAATTGTCAACAGCCACTCTGGAGAAGTGTACGGTGAGTCCTGAAACGTCTAAAAAGCAAAGCTTAGAGAGCATAGGGCACTTCCACTCATGGGGGTATAAATTGGGAATATTAAAAATCAGCAAGACACAAGCACCCCAAAGTTTAGGGCTGCTCTGTTGACAAGGACCTCCACTTCATTCCACCTTCAATATCCCAGGAAAGAGAAAAATGGATAAAGAAGTTGTGGTCCTTATGTACAATGGAATATCACTCAGCCATGAAATCAATGTCATAAGGCTAGTAGCAGCATGATGAGTGGATTTAGGTACGACGATTCTAAGTGAAATAAGTCACACAGAAAAGGACACTTCTCATAAGGTATCACTGATAGAGGGAATGTAAAAACCGTTACACTTGAACTGAATTACAAAACAGAACAGAGTCACACATGCAGAAAACACACTATGGCTGCTTAACGGGAAAGGTGAGGTGGGGTGATACATAAAACAAGGGTTTCAAATTAGCTCAGATACCGTTCCATAAAACCAATATGTAATAGACAAGACCTACTCCTTGCTCAGAGAACTGGACTCAACACGCCCTATTCACCGCACAAGAATATATCTGACTAGTAATAATCTTAAAACCTATGTATTGATATCTCTCTGTTAGTGTGTCAAGTGGGTGTAAAGTGGCATAAACACAGCAGTGAAAAGCAGCTAAACCCCATTATAAAAATAAATTACTTTGAAAAACCCGTGAAACAAAGACAGTGAAAGAGAGCGAAATTCTTACACAATGCGTTCAGGGGCTGTGATGCAACCTGGATTGACCATATCTAGACCCACAGCTGGATGAGACCTAAGGGTGGACACTGTTGCGGCTGAGAGGTTTGGTGAGGTTGGGTGAGCAAACGCAGACCCTTTAAAGTAATACTGCGTGGTACCCATCGCATGGGTCCCAAATCTCCAGGTTCAAGGGCATCTTCCTACATCGAAAACATGCATGAGATACCCAGAAGATGGTACACCGTGTGATGGGGAAAGGTTTCTAAAACGCAACTCATTTCTCATTTGCTTGTGCCCGGGTTCACCATTCCAGCCACTTTACTAGCAATCTCCCTCCTTGGAGCATCAGCACCTTTAACCTCCTGTTCCGTACAGGTTGCAATTTGTACTGAGGATGAACGGGAAGACGTGGAACCAATGAAAGACTAGCTCTTGGTGTTGGGACAGGCACAGGTCACTCTATTTTCCCATCAGGAAGAAGAATTAACCACAGGCTCAGCCTGCCCCCCGGAACCAGAACAGGGGCTGAAGCCATCCTGCGCTTTTGCGGCCAGCTCCCTAAAAAGCGAGTTGTAAAATGGAGGTTCAGGGCACTGCAATTCACAAACCTGCAGAGTTATAAATGATAACTCTCATCCACAAATATATTGAGGGAAGGCAAAGAAGAGGATTTGAAATCAAGGCAGAATTGCAGGAAACAGATTTCAGGAGGTAGATTCGAATCGCCTTTAAAGCACATGAAAAGCGGCAAAACGTTGACAATGATGCCCTTGGCCAAAAAGGGCGTATGCGTTTTTTCCTGAATATATTCAGGAAAAAACGCATACGCCCTTTTTGGCCAACCAAGCAACCTGGAAAGGCAAATCAGCGCTACAAAGATGTCTCGCTTCCCATTGGTCAAAAGGGCCATGCTGAAAAAAGTGTCAAAACCAGAAATGCAGGACAGGCCATGGAGAAATGGGAGCCTTGCTACACTGATGGGCGGGATGTAAATTGTCAACAGCCACTCTGGAGAAGTGTACGGTGAGTCCTGAAACGTCTAAAAAGCAAAGCTTAGAGAGCATAGGGCACTTCCACTCATGGGGGTATAAATTGGGAAAATGAAAAATCAGCAAGACACAAGCACCCCAAAGTTTAGGGCTGCTCTGTTGACAAGGACCTCCACTTCATTCCACCTTCAATATCCCAGGAAAGAGAAAAATGGATAAAGAAGTTGTGGTCCTTATGTACAATGGAATATCACTCAGCCGTGAAATCAATGTCATAAGGCTAGTAGCAGCATGATGAGTGGATTTAGGTACGACGACTCTAAGTGAAATAAGTCACACAGCAAAGGACACTTCTCATAAGGTATCACTTATAGAGGGAATGTAAAAACCGTTACACTTGAACTGAATTACAAAACAGAACAGAGTCACACATGCAGAAAACACACTATGGCTGCTTAACGGGAAAGGTGAGGTGGGGTGATACATAAAACAAGGGTTTCAAATTAGCTCAGATACCGTTCCATAAACCCAATATGTAATAGACAAGATCTACTCCTTGCTCAGAGAACTGGACTCAACACGCCCTATTCACCGCACAAGAATATATCTGACTAGTAATAATCTTAAAACCTATGTATTGATATCTCTCTGTTAGTGTGTCAAGTGGGTAAAAAGCGGCATAAACACAGCAGTGAAAAGCAGCTAAACCCCATTATAAAAATAAATTACTTTGAAAAACCCATGAAACAAAGACAGTGAAAGAGAGCGAAATTCTTACACAATGCGTTCAGGGGCTGTGATGCAACCTGGATTGACCATATCTAGACCCACAGCTGGATGAGACCTAAGGGTGGACACTGTTGCGGCTGAGAGGTTTGGTGAGGTTGGGTGAGCAAACGCAGACCCTTTAAAGTAATACTGCGTGGTACCCATCGCATGGGTCCCAAATCTCCAGGTTCAAGGGCATCTTCCTACATCGAAAACATGCATGAGATACCCAGAAGATGGTACACTGTGTGATGGGGAAAGGTTTCTAAAACGCACCTCATTTCTCATCTGCTTGTGCCCGGGTTCGCCATTCCAGCCACTTTACTAGCAATCTCCCTCCTTGGAGCATCAGCACCTTTAACCTCCTGTTCCGTACAGGTTGCAATTTGTACTGAGGATGAACGGGAAGACGTGGAACCAGTGAAAGACTAGCTCTTGGTGTTGGGACAGGCACAGGTCACTCTATTTTCCCATCAGGAAGAAGAATTAACCACAGGCACAGCCTGCCCCCCGGAACCAGAACAGGGCCTGAAGCCATCCTGCGCTTTTGCGGCCAGCTCCCTAAAAAGCGAGTTGTAAAATGGAGGTTCAGGGCACTGCAATTCACAAACCTGCAGAGTTATAAATGATAACTCTCATCCACAAATATATTGAGGGAAGGCAAAGAAGAGGATTTGAAATCAAGGCAGAATTGCAGGAAACAGATTTCAGGAGGTAGATTCGAATCGCCTTTAAAGCACATGAAAAGCGGCAAAACGTTGACAATGATGCCCTTGGCCAGAAAGGGCGTATGCGTTTTTTCCTGAATATATTCAGGAAAAAACGCATACGCCCTTTTTGGCCAACCAAGCAACCTGGAAAGGCAAATCAGCGCTACAAAGAAGTCTCGCTTCCCATCGGTTAAAAAGGCCATGCTGAAAAAAGTGTCAAAACCAGAAATGCAGGACAGGCCATGGAGAAATGGGAGCCTTGGTACACTGATGGGCGGGATGTAAATTGCCAACAGCCACTCTGGAGGAGAGTACGGTGTGTCATGAAACATCTAAAAAACACAGCTTAGAGAGCATAGGGCACTTCCACTCATGGGGGTATAAATTGGGAAAATTAAAAATCAGCAAGACACAGGCACCCCAAAGTTTAGGACTGCTCTGTTGACAAGGACCTCCACTTCATTCCACCTTCAATATCCCAGGAAAGAGAAAAATGGATAAAGAAGTTGTGGTCCTTATGTACAATGGAATATCACTCAGCCATGAAATCAATGTCATAAGGCTACTAGCAGCATGATGAGTGGATTTAGGTACGACGATTCTAAGTGAAATAAGTCACACAGAAAAGGACACTTCTCATAAAGTATCACTGATAGAGGGAATGTAAAAACCGTTACACTTGAACTGAATTACAAAACAGAACAGAGTCACACATGCAGAAAACACACTATGGCTGCTTAACGGGAAAGGTGAGGTGGGGTGATACATAAAACAAGGGTTTCAAATTAGCTCAGATACCGTTCCATAAACCCAATATGTAATAGACAAGACCTACTCCTTGCTCAGAGAACTGGACTCAACACGCCCTATTCACCGCACAAGAATATATCTGACTAGTAATAATCTTAAAACCTATGTATTGATATCTCTCTGTTAGTGTGTCAAGTGGGTGAAAAGCGGCATAAACACAGCAGTGAAAAGCAGCTAAACCCATTTATAAAAATAAATTACTTTGAAAAACCCATGAAACAAAGACAGTGAAAGAGATAGAAATTCTTACACAATGCGTTCACGGGCTGTGATGCAACCTGGATTGACCATATCTAGACCCACAGCTGGATGAGACATAAGGGTGGACACTCTTGGGGCTGAGAGGTTTGGTGAGGTTGGGTGAGCAAACGCAGACCCTTTAAAGTAATACTGCATGGTACCCATCGCATGGGTCCCAAATCGCCAGGTTCAAGGGCATCTTCCTACATCGAAAACATGCATGAGAAACCCAGAAGATGGTACACCGTGTGATGTGGAAAGGTTTCTAAAACGCACCTCATTTCTCATCTCCTTGTGCCCGGGTTCGCTATTCCAGCCGCTTTACTAGCAATCTCCCTACTTGGAGCATCAGCACCTTTAACCTCCTGTTCCGTACAGGTTGCAATTTGTCCTGAGGATGAACGGGAAGACGTGGAACCAATGAGAGACTAGCTCTTGGTGTTGGGACAGGCAGAGGTTACTCTATTTTCCCATCAGGAAGAAGAATTAACCACAGGCTCAGCCTGCCCCCCGGAACCAGAACAGGGGCTGAAGCCATCCTGCGCTTTTGCGGCCAGCTCCCTAAAAAGCGAGTTGTAAAATGGAGGTTCAGGGCACTGCAATTCACAAACCTGCAGAGTTATAAATGATAACTCTCATCCACAAATATATTGAGGGAAGGCAAAGAAGAGGATTTGAAATCAAGGCAGAATTGCAGGAAACAGATTTCAGGAGGTAGATTCGAATCGCCTTTAAAGCACATGAAAAGCGGCAAAACGTTGACAATGATGCCCTTGGCCAGAAAGGGCGTATGCGTTTTTTCCTGAATATATTCAGGAAAAAACGCATACGCCCTTTTTGGCCAACCAAGCAACCTGGAAAGGCAAATCAGCGCTACAAAGAAGTCTCGCTTCCCATCGGTCAAAAGGGCCATGCTGAAAAAAGTGTCAAAACCAGAAATGCAGGACAGGCCATGGAAAAATGGGAGCCTTGCTACACTGATGGGCGGGATGTAAATTGTCAACAGCCACTCTGGAAAAGTGTACGGAGAGTCCTGAAACGTCTAAAAAGCAAAGCTTAGAGAGCATAGGGCACTTCCACTCATGGGGGTATAAATTGGGAAAATTAAAAATCAGCAAGACACAAGCACCCCAAAGTTTAGGGCTGCTCTGTTGACAAGGACCTCCACTTCATTCCACCTTCAATATCCCAGGAAAGAGAAAAATGGATAAAGAAGTTGTGGTCCTTATGTACAATGGAATATCACTCAGCCATGAAATCAATGTCATAAGGCTAGTAGCAGCATGATGAGTGGATTTAGGTACGACGATTCTAAGTGAAATAAGTCACACAGAAAAGGACACTTCTCATAAGGTATCACTGATAGAGGGAATGTAAAAACCGTTACACTTGAACTGAATTACAAAACAGAACAGAGTCACACATGCAGAAAACACACTATGGCTGCTTAACGGGAAAGGTGAGGTGGGGTGATACATAAAACAAGGTTTTCAAATTAGCTCAGATACCGTTCCATAAACCCAATATGTAATAGACAAGACCTACTCCTTGCTCAGAGAACTGGACTCAACACGCCCTATTCACCGCACAAGAATATATCTGACTAGTAATAATCTTAAAACCTATGTATTGATATCTCTCTGTTAGTGTGTCAAGTGGGTAAAAAGCGGCATAAACACAGCAGTGAAAAGCAGCTAAACCCCATTATAAAAATAAATTACTTTGAAAAACCCATGAAACAAAGACAGTGAAAGAGAGAGAAATTCTTACACAATGCGTTCAGGGGCTGTGATGCAACCTGGATTGACCATATCTAGACCCACAGCTGGATGAGACCTAAGGGTGGACACTGTTGCGGCTGAGAGTTTTGGTGAGGTTGGGTGAGCAAAAGCAGACCCTTTAAAGTAATACTGCGTGGTACCCATCGCATGGGTCCCAAATCTCCAGGTTCAAGGGCATCTTCCTACATCGAAAACATGCATGAGATACCCAGAAGATGGTACACTGTGTGATGGGGAAAGGTTTCTAAAACGCACCTCATTTCTCATCTGCTTGTGCCCGGGTTCGCCATTCCAGCCACTTTACTAGCAATCTCCCTCCTTGGAGCATCAGCACCTTTAACCTCCTGTTCCGTACAGGTTGCAATTTGTACTGAGGATGAACGGGAAGACGTGGAACCAATGAAAGACTAGCTCTTGGTGTTGGGACAGGCACAGGTCACTCTATTTTCCCATCAGGAAGAAGAATTAACCACAGCCTCAGCCTGCCCCCCGGAACCAGAACAGGGCCTGAAGCCATCCTGCGCTTTTGCGGCCAGCTCCCTAAAAAGCGAGTTGTAAAATGGAGGTTCAGGGCACTGCAATTCACAAACCTGCAGAGTTATAAATGATAACTCTCATCCACAAATATATTGAGGGAAGGCAAAGAAGAGGATTTGAAATCAAGGCAGAATTGCAGGAAACAGATTTCAGGAGGTAGATTCGAATCGCCTTTAAAGCACATGAAAAGCGGCAAAACGTTGACAATGATGCCCTTGGCCAAAAAGGGCGTATGCGTTTTTTCCTGAATATATTCAGGAAAAAACGCATACGCCCTTTTTGGCCAACCAAGCAACCTGGAAAGGCAAATCAGCGCTACAAAGAAGTCTCGCTTCCCATCGGTTAAAAGGGCCATGCTGAAAAAAGTGTCAAAACCAGAAATGCAGGACAGGCCATGGAGAAATGGGAGCCTTGCTACACTGATGGGCGGGATGTAAATTGTCAACAGCCACTCTGGAGAAGTGTACGGTGAGTCCTGAAACGTCTAAAAAGCAAAGTTTAGAGAGCATAGGGCACTTCCACTCATGGGGGTATAAATTGGGAAAATGAAAAATCAGCAAGACACAAGCACCCCAAAGTTTAGGGCTGCTCTGTTGACAAGGACCTCCACTTCATTCCACCTTCAATATCCCAGGAAAGAGAAAAATGGATAAAGAAGTTGTGGTCCTTATGTACAATGGAATATCACTCAGCCATGAAATCAATGTCCTAAGGCTAGTAGCAGCATGATGAGTGGATTTAGGTACGACGATTCTAAGTGAAATAAGTCACACAGAAAAGGACACTTCTCATAAGGTATCACTGATAGAGGGAATGTAAAAACCGTTACACTTGAACTGAATTACAAAACAGAACAGAGTCACACATGCAGAAAACACACTATGGCTGCTTAACGGGAAAGGTGAGGTGGGGTGATACATAAAACAAGGGTTTCAAATTAGCTCAGATACCGTTCCATAAAACCAATATGTAATAGACAAGACCTACTCCTTGCTCAGAGAACTGGACTCAACACGCCCTATTCACCGCACAAGAATATATCTGACTAGTAATAATCTTAAAACCTATGTATTGATATCTCTCTGTTAGTGTGTCAAGTGGGTGTAAAGCGGCATAAACACAGCAGTGAAAAGCAGCTAAACCCCATTATAAAAATAAATTACTTTGAAAAACCCGTGAAACAAAGACAGTGAAAGAGAGCGAAATTCTTACACAATGCGTTCAGGGGCTGTGATGCAACCTGGATTGACCATATCTAGACCCACAGCTGGATGAGACCTAAGGGTGGACACTGTTGCAGCTGAGAGGTTTGGTGAGGTTGGGTGAGCAAACGCAGACCCTTTAAAGTAATACTGTGTGGTACCCATCGCATGGGTCCCAAATCTCCAGGTTCAAGGGCATCTTCCTACATCGAAAACATGCATGAGATACCCAGAAGATGGTACACCGTGTGATGGGGAAAGGTTTCTAAAACGCAACTCATTTCTCATTTGCTTGTGCCCGGGTTCGCCATTCCAGCCACTTTACTAGCAATCTCCCTCCTTGGAGAATCAGCACCTTTAACCTCCTGTTCCGTACAGGTTGCAATTTGTACTGAGGATGAACGGGAAGACGTGGAACCAATGAAAGACTAGCTCTTGGTGTTGGGACAGGCACAGGTCACTCTATTTTCCCATCAGGAAGAAGAATTAACCACAGGCTCAGCCTGCCCCCCGGAACCAGAACAGGGCCTGAAGCCATTCTGCGCTTTTGCGGCCAGCTCCCTAAAAAGCGAGTTGTAAAATGGAGGTTCAGGGCACTGCAATTCACAAACCTGCAGAGTTATAAATGATAACTCTCATCCACAAATATATTGAGGGAAGGCAAAGAAGAGGATTTGAAATCAAGGCAGAATTGCAGGAAACAGATTTCAGGAGGTAGATTCGAATCGCCTTTAAAGCACATGAAAAGCGGCAAAACGTTGACAATGATGCCCTTGGCCAGAAAGGGCGTATGCGTTTTTTCCTGAATATATTCAGGAAAAAACGCATACGCCCTTTTTGGCCAACCAAGCAACCTGGAAAGGCAAATCAGCGCTACAAAGAAGTCTCGCTTCCCATCGGTCAAAAGGGCCATGCTGAAAAAAGTGTCAAAACCAGAAATGCAGGACAGGCCATGGAGAAATGGGAGCCTTGCTACACTGATGGGCGGGATGTAAATTGTCAACAGCCACTCTGGAGAAGTGTACGGTGAGTCCTGAAACGTCTAAAAAGCAAAGCTTAGAGAGCATAGGGCACTTCCACTCATGGGGGTATAAATTGGGAAAATGAAAAATCAGCAAGACACAAGCACCCCAAAGTTTAGGGCTGCTCTGTTGACAAGGACCTCCACTTCATTCCACCTTCAATATCCCAGGAAAGAGAAAAATGGATAAAGAAGTTGTGGTCCTTATGTACAATGGAATATCACTCAGCCATGAAATCAATGTCCTAAGGCTAGTAGCAGCATGATGAGTGGATTTAGGTACGACGATTCTAAGTGAAATAAGTCACACAGAAAAGGACACTTCTCATAAGGTATCACTGATAGAGGGAATGTAAAAACCGTTACACTTGAACTGAATTACAAAACAGAACAGAGTCACACATGCAGAAAACACACTATGGCTGCTTAACGGGAAAGGTGAGGTGGGGTGATACATAAAACAAGGGTTTCAAATTAGCTCAGATACCGTTCCATAAAACCAATATGTAATAGACAAGACCTACTCCTTGCTCAGAGAACTGGACTCAACACGCCCTATTCACCGCACAAGAATATATCTGACTAGTAATAATCTTAAAACCTATGTATTGATATCTCTCTGTTAGTGTGTCAAGTGGGTGTAAAGCGGCATAAACACAGCAGTGAAAAGCAGCTAAACCCCATTATAAAAATAAATTACTTTGAAAAACCCGTGAAACAAAGACAGTGAAAGAGAGCGAAATTCTTACACAATGCGTTCAGGGGCTGTGATGCAACCTGGATTGACCATATCTAGACCCACAGCTGGATGAGACCTAAGGGTGGACACTGTTGCAGCTGAGAGGTTTGGTGAGGTTGGGTGAGCAAACGCAGACCCTTTAAAGTAATACTGCGTGGTACCCATCGCATGGGTCCCAAATCTCCAGGTTCAAGGGCATCTTCCTACATCGAAAACATGCATGAGATACCCAGAAGATGGTACACCGTGTGATGGGGAAAGGTTTCTAAAACGCACCTCATTTCTCATTTGCTTGTGCCCGGGTTCGCCATTCCAGCCACTTTACTAGCAATCTCCCTCCTTGGAGCATCAGCACCTTTAACCTCCTGTTCCGTACAGGTTGCAATTTGTACTGAGGATGAACGGGAAGACGTGGAACCAATGAAAGACTAGCTCTTGGTGTTGGGACAGGCACAGGTCACTCTATTTTCCCATCAGGAAGAAGAATTAACCACAGGCTCAGCCTGCCCCCCGGAACCAGAACAGGGGCTGAAGCCATCCTGCGCTTTTGCGGCCAGCTCCCTAAAAAGCGAGTTGTAAAATGGAGGTTCAGGGCACTGCAATTCACAAACCTGCAGAGTTATAAATGATAACTCTCATCCACAAATATATTGAGGGAAGGCAAAGAAGAGGATTTGAAATCAAGGCAGAATTGCAGGAAACAGATTTCAGGAGGTAGATTCGAATCGCCTTTAAAGCACATGAAAAGCGGCAAAACGTTGACAATGATGCCCTTGGCCAAAAAGGGCGTATGCGTTTTTTCCTGAATATATTCAGGAAAAAACGCATACGCCCTTTTTGGCCAACCAAGCAACCTGGAAAGGCAAATCAGCGCTACAAAGATGTCTCGCTTCCCATTGGTCAAAAGGGCCATGCTGAAAAAAGTGTCAAAACCAGAAATGCAGGACAGGCCATGGAGAAATGGGAGCCTTGCTACACTGATGGGCGGGATGTAAATTGTCAACAGCCACTCTGGAGAAGTGTACGGTGAGTCCTGAAACGTCTAAAAAGCAAAGCTTAGAGAGCATAGGGCACTTCCACTCATGGGGGTATAAATTGGGAAAATGAAAAATCAGCAAGACACAAGCACCCCAAAGTTTAGGGCTGCTCTGTTGACAAGGACCTCCACTTCATTCCACCTTCAATATCCCAGGAAAGAGAAAAATGGATAAAGAAGTTGTGGTCCTTATGTACAATGGAATATCACTCAGCCGTGAAATCAATGTCATAAGGCTAGTAGCAGCATGATGAGTGGATTTAGGTACGACGACTCTAAGTGAAATAAGTCACACAGCAAAGGACACTTCTCATAAGGTATCACTTATAGAGGGAATGTAAAAACCGTTACACTTGAACTGAATTACAAAACAGAACAGAGTCACACATGCAGAAAACACACTATGGCTGCTTAACGGGAAAGGTGAGGTGGGGTGATACATAAAACAAGGGTTTCAAATTAGCTCAGATACCGTTCCATAAACCCAATATGTAATAGACAAGACCTACTCCTTGCTCAGAGAACTGGACTCAACACGCCCTATTCACCGCACAAGAATATATCTGACTAGTAATAATCTTAAAACCTATGTATTGATATCTCTCTGTTAGTGTGTCAAGTGGGTAAAAAGTGGCATAAACACAGCAGTGAAAAGCAGCTAAACCCCATTATAAAAATAAATTACTTTGAAAAACCCATGAAACAAAGACAGTGAAAGAGAGAGAAATTCTTACACAATGCGTTCAGGGGCTGTGATGCAACCTGGATTGACCATATCTAGACCCACAGCTGGATGAGACCTAAGGGTGGACACTGTTGTGGCTGAGAGGTTTGGTGAGGTTGGGTGAGCAAACGCAGACCCTTTAAAGTAATACTGCGTGGTACCCATCGCATGGGTCCCAAATCTCCAGGTTCAAGGGCATCTTCCTACATCGAAAACATGCATGAGATACCCAGAAGATGGTACACTGTGTGATGGGGAAAGGTTTCTAAAACGCACCTCATTTCTCATCTGCTTGTGCCCGGGTTCGCCATTCCAGCCACTTTACTAGCAATCTCCCTCCTTGGAGCATCAGCACCTTTAACCTCCTGTTCCGTACAGGTTGCAATTTGTACTGAGGATGAACGGGAAGACGTGGAACCAATGAAAGACTAGCTCTTGGTGTTGGGACAGGCACAGGTCACTCTATTTTCCCATCAGGAAGAAGAATTAACCACAGGCTCAGCCTGCCCCCCAGAACTAGAACAGGGCCTGAAGCCATCCTGCGCTTTTGCGGCCAGCTCCCTAAAAAGCGAGTTGTAAAATGGAGGTTCAGGGCACTGCAATTCACAAACCTGCAGAGTTATAAATGATAACTCTCATCCACAAATATATTGAGGGAAGGCAAAGAAGAGGATTTGAAATCAAGGCAGAATTGCAGGAAACAGATTTCAGGAGGTAGATTCGAATCGCCTTTAAAGCACATGAAAAGCGGCAAAACGTTGACAATGATGCCCTTGGCCAGAAAGGGCGTATGCGTTTTTTCCTGAATATATTCAGGAAAAAACGCATACGCCCTTTTTGGCCAACCAAGCAACCTGGAAAGGCAAATCAGCGCTACAAAGAAGTCTCGCTTCCCATCGGTCAAAAGGGCCATGCTGAAAAAAGTGTCAAAACCAGAAATGCAGGACAGGCCATGGAGAAATGGGAGCCTTGCTACACTGATGGGCGGGATGTAAATTGTCAACAGCCACTCTGGAGAAGTGTACGGTGAGTCCTGAAACGTCTAAAAAGCAAAGCTTAGAGAGCATAGGGCACTTCCACTCATGGGGGTATAAATTGGGAAAATTAAAAATCAGCAAGACACAAGCACCCCAAAGTTTAGGGCTGCTCTGTTGACAAGGACCTCCACTTCATTCCACCTTCAATATCCCAGGAAAGAGAAAAATGGATAAAGAAGTTGTGGTCCTTATGTACAATGGAATATCACTCAGCCATGAAATCAATGTCATAAGGCTAGTAGCAGCATGATGAGTGGATTTAGGTACGACGATTCTAAGTGAAATAAGTCACACAGAAAAGGACACTTCTCATAAGGTATCACTGATAGAGGGAATGTAAAAACCGTTACACTTGAACTGAATTACAAAACAGAACAGAGTCACACATGCAGAAAACACACTATGGCTGCTTAACGGGAAAGGTGAGGTGGGGTGATACATAAAACAAGGGTTTCAAATTAGCTCAGATACCGTTCCATAAAACCAATATGTAATAGACAAGACCTACTCCTTGCTCAGAGAACTGGACTCAACACGCCCTATTCACCGCACAAGAATATATCTGACTAGTAATAATCTTAAAACCTATGTATTGATATCTCTCTGTTAGTGTGTCAAGTGGGTGTAAAGCGGCATAAACACAGCAGTGAAAAGCAGCTAAACCCCATTATAAAAATAAATTACTTTGAAAAACCCGTGAAACAAAGACAGTGAAAGAGAGCGAAATTCTTACACAATGCGTTCAGGGGCTGTGATGCAACCTGGATTGACCATATCTAGACCCACAGCTGGATGAGACCTAAGGGTGGACACTGTTGCGGCTGAGAGGTTTGGTGAGGTTGGGTGAGCAAACGCAGACCCTTTAAAGTAATACTGCGTGGTACCCATCGCATGGGTCCCAAATCTCCAGGTTCAAGGGCATCTTCCTACATCGAAAACATGCATGAGATACCCAGAAGATGGTACACCGTGTGATGCGGAAAGGTTTCTAAAACGCAACTCATTTCTCATTTGCTTGTGCCCGGGTTCGCCATTCCAGCCACTTTACTAGCAATCTCCCTCCTTGGAGCATCAGCACCTTTAACCTCCTGTTCCGTACAGGTTGCAATTTGTACTGAGGATGAACGGGAAGACGTGGAACCAATGAAAGACTAGCTCTTGGTGTTGGGACAGGCACAGGTCACTCTATTTTCCCATCAGGAAGAAGAATTAACCACAGCCTCAGCCTGCCCCCCGGAACCAGAACAGGGGCTGAAGCCATCCTGCGCTTTTGCGGCCAGCTCCCTAAAAAGCGAGTTGTAAAATGGAGGTTCAGGGCACTGCAATTCACAAACCTGCAGAGTTATAAATGATAACTCTCATCCACAAATATATTGAGGGAAGGCAAAGAAGAGGATTTGAAATCAAGGCAGAATTGCAGGAAACAGATTTCAGGAGGTAGATTCGAATCGCCTTTAAAGCACATGAAAAGCGGCAAAACGTTGACAATGATGCCCTTGGCCAGAAAGGGCGTATGCGTTTTTTCCTGAATATATTCAGGAAAAAACGCATACGCCCTTTTTGGCCAACCAAGCAACCTGGAAAGGCAAATCAGCGCTACAAAGAAGTCTCGCTTCCCATCGGTCAAAAGGGCCATGCTGAAAAAAGTGTCAAAACCAGAAATGCAGGACAGGCCATGGAGAAATGGGAGCCTTGCTACACTGATGGGCGGGATGTAAATTGTCAACAGCCACTCTGGAGATGTGTACGGTGAGTCCTGAAACGTCTAAAAAGCAAAGCTTAGAGAGCATAGGGCACTTCCACTCATGGGGGTATAAATTGGGAAAATGAAAAATCAGCAAGACACAAGCACCCCAAAGTTTAGGGCTGCTCTGTTGACAAGGACCTCCACTTCATTCCACCTTCAATATCCCAGGAAAGAGAAAAATGGATAAAGAAGTTGTGGTCCTTAAGTACAATGGAATATCACTCAGCCATGAAATCAATGTCATAAGGCTAGTAGCAGCATGATGAGTGGATTTAGGTACGACGATTCTAAGTGAAATAAGTCACACAGAAAAGGACACTTCTCATAAGGTATCACTGATAGAGGGAATGTAAAAACCGTTACACTTGAACTGAATTACAAAACAGAACAGAGTCACACATGCAGAAAACACACTATGGCTGCTTAACGGGAAAGGTGAGGTGGGGTGATACATAAAACAAGGGTTTCAAATTAGCTCAGATACCGTTCCATAAAACCAATATGTAATAGACAAGACCTACTCCTTGCTCAGAGAACTGGACTCAACACGCCCTATTCACCGCACAAGAATATATCTGACTAGTAATAATCTTAAAACCTATGTATTGATATCTCTCTGTTAGTGTGTCAAGTGGGTGTAAAGCGGCATAAACACAGCAGTGAAAAGCAGCTAAACCCCATTATAAAAATAAATTACTTTGAAAAACCCGTGAAACAAAGACAGTGAAAGAGAGCGAAATTCTTACACAATGCGTTCAGGGGCTGTGATGCAACCTGGATTGACCATATCTAGACCCACAGCTGGATGAGACCTAAGGGTGGACACTGTTGCAGCTGAGAGGTTTGGTGAGGTTGGGTGAGCAAACGCAGACCCTTTAAAGTAATACTGCGTGGTACCCATCGCATGGGTCCCAAATCTCCAGGTTCAAGGGCATCTTCCTACATCGAAAACATGCATGAGATACCCAGAAGATGGTACACCGTGTGATGGGGAAAGGTTTCTAAAACGCACCTCATTTCTCATTTGCTTGTGCCCGGGTTCGCCATTCCAGCCACTTTACTAGCAATCTCCCTCCTTGGAGCATCAGCACCTTTAACCTCCTGTTCCGTACAGGTTGCAATTTGTACTGAGGATGAACGGGAAGACGTGGAACCAATGAAAGACTAGCTCTTGGTGTTGGGACAGGCACAGGTCACTCTATTTTCCCATCAGGAAGAAGAATTAACCACAGGCTCAGCCTGCCCCCCGGAACCAGAACAGGGGCTGAAGCCATCCTGCGCTTTTGCGGCCAGCTCCCTAAAAAGCGAGTTGTAAAATGGAGGTTCAGGGCACTGCAATTCACAAACCTGCAGAGTTATAAATGATAACTCTCATCCACAAATATATTGAGGGAAGGCAAAGAAGAGGATTTGAAATCAAGGCAGAATTGCAGGAAACAGATTTCAGGAGGTAGATTCGAATCGCCTTTAAAGCACATGAAAAGCGGCAAAACGTTGACAATGATGCCCTTGGCCAAAAAGGGCGTATGCGTTTTTTCCTGAATATATTCAGGAAAAAACGCATACGCCCTTTTTGGCCAACCAAGCAACCTGGAAAGGCAAATCAGCGCTACAAAGATGTCTCGCTTCCCATTGGTCAAAAGGGCCATGCTGAAAAAAGTGTCAAAACCAGAAATGCAGGACAGGCCATGGAGAAATGGGAGCCTTGCTACACTGATGGGCGGGATGTAAATTGTCAACAGCCACTCTGGAGAAGTGTACGGTGAGTCCTGAAACGTCTAAAAAGCAAAGCTTAGAGAGCATAGGGCACTTCCACTCATGGGGGTATAAATTGGGAAAATGAAAAATCAGCAAGACACAAGCACCCCAAAGTTTAGGGCTGCTCTGTTGACAAGGACCTCCACTTCATTCCACCTTCAATATCCCAGGAAAGAGAAAAATGGATAAAGAAGTTGTGGTCCTTATGTACAATGGAATATCACTCAGCCGTGAAATCAATGTCATAAGGCTAGTAGCAGCATGATGAGTGGATTTAGGTACGACGACTCTAAGTGAAATAAGTCACACAGCAAAGGACACTTCTCATAAGGTATCACTTATAGAGGGAATGTAAAAACCGTTACACTTGAACTGAATTACAAAACAGAACAGAGTCACACATGCAGAAAACACACTATGGCTGCTTAACGGGAAAGGTGAGGTGGGGTGATACATAAAACAAGGGTTTCAAATTAGCTCAGATACCGTTCCATAAACCCAATATGTAATAGACAAGACCTACTCCTTGCTCAGAGAACTGGACTCAACACGCCCTATTCACCGCACAAGAATATATCTGACTAGTAATAATCTTAAAACCTATGTATTGATATCTCTCTGTTAGTGTGTCAAGTGGGTAAAAAGTGGCATAAACACAGCAGTGAAAAGCAGCTAAACCCCATTATAAAAATAAATTACTTTGAAAAACCCATGAAACAAAGACAGTGAAAGAGAGAGAAATTCTTACACAATGCGTTCAGGGGCTGTGATGCAACCTGGATTGACCATATCTAGACCCACAGCTGGATGAGACCTAAGGGTGGACACTGTTGTGGCTGAGAGGTTTGGTGAGGTTGGGTGAGCAAACGCAGACCCTTTAAAGTAATACTGCGTGGTACCCATCGCATGGGTCCCAAATCTCCAGGTTCAAGGGCATCTTCCTACATCGAAAACATGCATGAGATACCCAGAAGATGGTACACTGTGTGATGGGGAAAGGTTTCTAAAACGCACCTCATTTCTCATCTGCTTGTGCCCGGGTTCGCCATTCCAGCCACTTTACTAGCAATCTCCCTCCTTGGAGCATCAGCACCTTTAACCTCCTGTTCCGTACAGGTTGCAATTTGTACTGAGGATGAACGGGAAGACGTGGAACCAATGAAAGACTAGCTCTTGGTGTTGGGACAGGCACAGGTCACTCTATTTTCCCATCAGGAAGAAGAATTAACCACAGGCTCAGCCTGCCCCCCAGAACTAGAACAGGGCCTGAAGCCATCCTGCGCTTTTGCGGCCAGCTCCCTAAAAAGCGAGTTGTAAAATGGAGGTTCAGGGCACTGCAATTCACAAACCTGCAGAGTTATAAATGATAACTCTCATCCACAAATATATTGAGGGAAGGCAAAGAAGAGGATTTGAAATCAAGGCAGAATTGCAGGAAACAGATTTCAGGAGGTAGATTCGAATCGCCTTTAAAGCACATGAAAAGCGGCAAAACGTTGACAATGATGCCCTTGGCCAGAAAGGGCGTATGCGTTTTTTCCTGAATATATTCAGGAAAAAACGCATACGCCCTTTTTGGCCAACCAAGCAACCTGGAAAGGCAAATCAGCGCTACAAAGAAGTCTCGCTTCCCATCGGTCAAAAGGGCCATGCTGAAAAAAGTGTCAAAACCAGAAATGCAGGACAGGCCATGGAGAAATGGGAGCCTTGCTACACTGATGGGCGGGATGTAAATTGTCAACAGCCACTCTGGAGAAGTGTACGGTGAGTCCTGAAACGTCTAAAAAGCAAAGCTTAGAGAGCATAGGGCACTTCCACTCATGGGGGTATAAATTGGGAAAATTAAAAATCAGCAAGACACAAGCACCCCAAAGTTTAGGGCTGCTCTGTTGACAAGGACCTCCACTTCATTCCACCTTCAATATCCCAGGAAAGAGAAAAATGGATAAAGAAGTTGTGGTCCTTATGTACAATGGAATATCACTCAGCCATGAAATCAATGTCATAAGGCTAGTAGCAGCATGATGAGTGGATTTAGGTACGACGATTCTAAGTGAAATAAGTCACACAGAAAAGGACACTTCTCATAAGGTATCACTGATAGAGGGAATGTAAAAACCGTTACACTTGAACTGAATTACAAAACAGAACAGAGTCACACATGCAGAAAACACACTATGGCTGCTTAACGGGAAAGGTGAGGTGGGGTGATACATAAAACAAGGGTTTCAAATTAGCTCAGATACCGTTCCATAAAACCAATATGTAATAGACAAGACCTACTCCTTGCTCAGAGAACTGGACTCAACACGCCCTATTCACCGCACAAGAATATATCTGACTAGTAATAATCTTAAAACCTATGTATTGATATCTCTCTGTTAGTGTGTCAAGTGGGTGTAAAGCGGCATAAACACAGCAGTGAAAAGCAGCTAAACCCCATTATAAAAATAAATTACTTTGAAAAACCCGTGAAACAAAGACAGTGAAAGAGAGCGAAATTCTTACACAATGCGTTCAGGGGCTGTGATGCAACCTGGATTGACCATATCTAGACCCACAGCTGGATGAGACCTAAGGGTGGACACTGTTGCGGCTGAGAGGTTTGGTGAGGTTGGGTGAGCAAACGCAGACCCTTTAAAGTAATACTGCGTGGTACCCATCGCATGGGTCCCAAATCTCCAGGTTCAAGGGCATCTTCCTACATCGAAAACATGCATGAGATACCCAGAAGATGGTACACCGTGTGATGCGGAAAGGTTTCTAAAACGCAACTCATTTCTCATTTGCTTGTGCCCGGGTTCGCCATTCCAGCCACTTTACTAGCAATCTCCCTCCTTGGAGCATCAGCACCTTTAACCTCCTGTTCCGTACAGGTTGCAATTTGTACTGAGGATGAACGGGAAGACGTGGAACCAATGAAAGACTAGCTCTTGGTGTTGGGACAGGCACAGGTCACTCTAATTTCCCATCAGGAAGAAGAATTAACCACAGCCTCAGCCTGCCCCCCGGAACCAGAACAGGGGCTGAAGCCATCCTGCGCTTTTGCGGCCAGCTCCCTAAAAAGCGAGTTGTAAAATGGAGGTTCAGGGCACTGCAATTCACAAACCTGCAGAGTTATAAATGATAACTCTCATCCACAAATATATTGAGGGAAGGCAAAGAAGAGGATTTGAAATCAAGGCAGAATTGCAGGAAACAGATTTCAGGAGGTAGATTCGAATCGCCTTTAAAGCACATGAAAAGCGGCAAAACGTTGACAATGATGCCCTTGGCCAGAAAGGGCGTATGCGTTTTTTCCTGAATATATTCAGGAAAAAACGCATACGCCCTTTTTGGCCAACCAAGCAACCTGGAAAGGCAAATCAGCGCTACAAAGAAGTCTCGCTTCCCATCGGTCAAAAGGGCCATGCTGAAAAAAGTGTCAAAACCAGAAATGCAGGACAGGCCATGGAGAAATGGGAGCCTTGCTACACTGATGGGCGGGATGTAAATTGTCAACAGCCACTCTGGAGATGTGTACGGTGAGTCCTGAAACGTCTAAAAAGCAAAGCTTAGAGAGCATAGGGCACTTCCACTCATGGGGGTATAAATTGGGAAAATGAAAAATCAGCAAGACACAAGCACCCCAAAGTTTAGGGCTGCTCTGTTGACAAGGACCTCCACTTCATTCCACCTTCAATATCCCAGGAAAGAGAAAAATGGATAAAGAAGTTGTGGTCCTTAAGTACAATGGAATATCACTCAGCCATGAAATCAATGTCATAAGGCTAGTAGCAGCATGATGAGTGGATTTAGGTACGACGATTCTAAGTGAAATAAGTCACACAGAAAAGGACACTTCTCATAAGGTATCACTGATAGAGGGAATGTAAAAACCGTTACACTTGAACTGAATTACAAAACAGAACAGAGTCACACATGCAGAAAACACACTATGGCTGCTTAACGGGAAAGGTGAGGTGGGGTGATACATAAAACAAGGGTTTCAAATTAGCTCAGATACCGTTCCATAAAACCAATATGTAATAGACAAGACCTACTCCTTGCTCAGAGAACTGGACTCAACACGCCCTATTCACCGCACAAGAATATATCTGACTAGTAATAATCTTAAAACCTATGTATTGATATCTCTCTGTTAGTGTGTCAAGTGGGTGTAAAGCGGCATAAACACAGCAGTGAAAAGCAGCTAAACCCCATTATAAAAATAAATTACTTTGAAAACCCCGTGAAACAAAGACAGTGAAAGAGAGCGAAATTCTTACACAATGCGTTCAGGGGCTGTGATGCAACCTGGATTGACCATATCTAGACCCACAGCTGGATGAGACCTAAGGGTGGACACTGTTGCGGCTGAGAGGTTTGGTGAGGTTGGGTGAGCAAACGCAGACCCTTTAAAGTAATACTGCGTGGTACCCATCGCATGGGTCCCAAATCTCCAGGTTCAAGGGCATCTTCCTACATCGAAAACATGCATGAGATACCCAGAAGATGGTACACCGTGTGATGGGGAAAGGTTTCTAAAACGCAACTCATTTCTCATTTGCTTGTGCCCGGGTTCGCCATTCCAGCCACTTTACTAGCAATCTCCCTCCTTGGAGCATCAGCACCTTTAACCTCCTGTTCCGTACAGGTTGCAATTTGTACTGAGGATGAACGGGAAGACGTGGAACCAATGAAAGACTAGCTCTTGGTGTTGGGACAGGCACAGGTCACTCTATTTTCCCATCAGGAAGAAGAATTAACCACAGGCTCAGCCTGCCCCCCGGAACCAGAACAGGGGCTGAAGCCATCCTGCGCTTTTGCGGCCAGCTCCCTAAAAAGCGAGTTGTAAAATGGAGGTTCAGGGCACTGCAATTCACAAACCTGCAGAGTTATAAATGATAACTCTCATCCACAAATATATTGAGGGAAGGCAAAGAAGAGGATTTGAAATCAAGGCAGAATTGCAGGAAACAGATTTCAGGAGGTAGATTCGAATCGCCTTTAAAGCACATGAAAAGCGGCAAAACGTTGACAATGATGCCCTTGGCCAGAAAGGGCGTATGCGTTTTTTCCTGAATATATTCAGGAAAAAACGCATACGCCCTTTTTGGCCAACCAAGCAACCTGGAAAGGCAAATCAGCGCTACAAAGATGTCTCGCTTCCCATTGGTCAAAAGGGCCATGCTGAAAAAAGTGTCAAAACCAGAAATGCAGGACAGGCCATGGAGAAATGGGAGCCTTGCTACACTGATGGGCGGGATGTAAATTGTCAACAGCCACTCTGGAGAAGTGTACGGTGAGTCCTGAAACGTCTAAAAAGCAAAGCTTAGAGAGCATAGGGCACTTCCACTCATGGGGGTATAAATTGGGAAAATGAAAAATCAGCAAGACACAAGCACCCCAAAGTTTAGGGCTGCTCTGTTGACAAGGACCTCCACTTCATTCCACCTTCAATATCCCAGGAAAGAGAAAAATGGATAAAGAAGTTGTGGTCCTTATGTACAATGGAATATCACTCAGCCGTGAAATCAATGTCATAAGGCTAGTAGCAGCATGATGAGTGGATTTAGGTACGACGACTCTAAGTGAAATAAGTCACACAGCAAAGGACACTTCTCATAAGGTATCACTTATAGAGGGAATGTAAAAACCGTTACACTTGAACTGAATTACAAAACAGAACAGAGTCACACATGCAGAAAACACACTATGGCTGCTTAACGGGAAAGGTGAGGTGGGGTGATACATAAAACAAGGGTTTCAAATTAGCTCAGATACCGTTCCATAAAACCAATATGTAATAGACAAGACCTACTCCTTGCTCAGAGAACTGGACTCAACACGCCCTATTCACCGCACAAGAATATATATGACTAGTAATAATCTTAAAACCTATGTATTGATATCTCTCTGTTAGTGTGTCAAGTGGGTGTAAAGCGGCATAAACACAGCAGTGAAAAGCAGCTAAACCCCATTATAAAAATAAATTACTTTGAAAACCCCGTGAAACAAAGACAGTGAAAGAGAGCGAAATTCTTACACAATGCGTTCAGGGGCTGTGATGCAACCTGGATTGACCATATCTAGACCCACAGCTGGATGAGACCTAAGGGTGGACACTGTTGCGGCTGAGAGGTTTGGTGAGGTTGGGTGAGCAAACGCAGACCCTTTAAAGTAATACTGCGTGGTACCCATCGCATGGGTCCCAAATCTCCAGGTTCAAGGGCATCTTCCTACATTGAAAACATGCATGAGATACCCAGAAGATGGTACACCGTGTGATGGGGAAAGGTTTCTAAAACGCAACTCATTTCTCATTTGCTTGTGCCCGGGTTCGCCATTCCAGCCACTTTACTAGCAATCTCCCTCCTTGGAGCATCAGCACCTTTAACCTCCTGTTCCGTACAGGTTGCAATTTGTACTGAGGATGAACGGGAAGACGTGGAACCAATGAAAGACTAGCTCTTGGTGTTGGGACAGGCACAGGTCACTCTATTTTCCCATCAGGAAGAAGAATTAACCACAGGCTCAGCCTGCCCCCCGGAACCAGAACAGGGGCTGAAGCCATCCTGCGCTTTTGCGGCCAGCTCCCTAAAAAGCGAGTTGTAAAATGGAGGTTCAGGGCACTGCAATTCACAAACCTGCAGAGTTATAAATGATAACTCTCATCCACAAATATATTGAGGGAAGGCAAAGAAGAGGATTTGAAATCAAGGCAGAATTGCAGGAAACAGATTTCAGGAGGTAGATTCGAATCGCCTTTAAAGCACATGAAAAGCGGCAAAACGTTGACAATGATGCCCTTGGCCAGAAAGGGCGTATGCGTTTTTTCCTGAATATATTCAGGAAAAAACGCATACGCCCTTTTTGGCCAACCAAGCAACCTGGAAAGGCAAATCAGCGCTACAAAGAAGTCTCGCTTCCCATCGGTCAAAAGGGCCATGCTGAAAAAAGTGTCAAAACCAGAAATGCAGGACAGGCCATGGAGAAATGGGAGCCTTGCTACACTGATGGGCGGGATGTAAATTGTCAACAGCCACTCTGGAGAAGTGTACGGTGAGTCCTGAAACGTCTAAAAAGCAAAGCTTAGAGAGCATAGGGCACTTCCACTCATGGGGGTATAAATTGGGAAAATTAAAAATCAGCAAGACACAAGCACCCCAAAGTTTAGGGCTGCTCTGTTGACAAGGACCTCCACTTCATTCCACCTTCAATATCCCAGGAAAGAGAAAAATGGATAAAGAAGTTGTGGTCCTTAAGTACAATGGAATATCACTCAGCCATGAAATCAATGTCATAAGGCTAGTAGCAGCATGATGAGTGGATTTAGGTACGACGATTCTAAGTGAAATAAGTCACACAGAAAAGGACACTTCTCATAAGGTATCACTGATAGAGGGAATGTAAAAACCGTTACACTTGAACTGAATTACAAAACAGAACAGAGTCACACATGCAGAAAACACACTATGGCTGCTTAACGGGAAAGGTGAGGTGGGGTGATACATAAAACAAGGGTTTCAAATTAGCTCAGATACCGTTCCATAAACCCAATATGTAATAGACAAGACCTACTCCTTGCTCAGAGAACTGGACTCAACACGCCCTATTCACCGCACAAGAATATATCTGACTAGTAATAATCTTAAAACCTATGTATTGATATCTCTCTGTTAGTGTGTCAAGTGGGTGTAAAGCGGCATAAACACAGCAGTGAAAAGCAGCTAAACCCCATTATAAAAATAAATTACTTTGAAAAACCCGTGAAACAAAGACAGTGAAAGAGAGCGAAATTCTTACACAATGCGTTCAGGGGCTGTGATGCAACCTGGATTGACCATATCTAGACCCACAGCTGGATGAGACCTAAGGGTGGACACTGTTGCAGCTGAGAGGTTTGGTGAGGTTGGGTGAGCAAACGCAGACCCTTTAAAGTAATACTGCGTGGTACCCATCGCATGGGTCCCAAATCTCCAGGTTCAAGGGCATCTTCCTACATCGAAAACATGCATGAGATACCCAGAAGATGGTACACCGTGTGATGGGGAAAGGTTTCTAAAACGCACCTCATTTCTCATTTGCTTGTGCCCGGGTTCGCCATTCCAGCCACTTTACTAGCAATCTCCCTCCTTGGAGCATCAGCACCTTTAACCTCCTGTTCCGTACAGGTTGCAATTTGTCCTGAGGATGAACGGGAAGACGTGGAACCAATGAAAGACTAGCTCTTGGTGTTGGGACAGGCACAGGTCACTCTATTTTCCCATCAGGAAGAAGAATTAACCACAGGCTCAGCCTGCCCCCCGGAACCAGAACAGGGCCTGAAGCCATCCTGCGCTTTTGCGGCCAGCTCCCTAAAAAGCGAGTTGTAAAATGGAGGTTCAGGGCACTGCAATTCACAAACCTGCAGAGTTATAAATGATAACTCTCACCCACAAATATATTGAGGGAAGGCAAAGAAGAGGATTTGAAATCAAGGCAGAATTGCAGGAAACAGATTTCAGGAGGTAGATTCGAATCGCCTTTAAAGCACATGAAAAGCGGCAAAACGTTGACAATGATGCCCTTGGCCAAAAAGGGCGTATGCGTTTTTTCCTGAATATATTCAGGAAAAAACGCATACGCCCTTTTTGGCCAACCAAGCAACCTGGAAAGGCAAATCAGCGCTACAAAGATGTCTCGCTTCCCATTGGTCAAAAGGGCCATGCTGAAAAAAGTGTCAAAACCAGAAATGCAGGACAGGCCATGGAGAAATGGGAGCCTTGCTACACTGATGGGCGGGATGTAAATTGTCAACAGCCACTCTGGAGAAGTGTACGGTGAGTCCTGAAACGTCTAAAAAGCAAAGCTTAGAGAGCATAGGGCACTTCCACTCATGGGGGTATAAATTGGGAAAATGAAAAATCAGCAAGACACAAGCACCCCAAAGTTTAGGGCTGCTCTGTTGACAAGGACCTCCACTTCATTCCACCTTCAATATCCCAGGAAAGAGAAAAATGGATAAAGAAGTTGTGGTCCTTATGTACAATGGAATATCACTCAGCCGTGAAATCAATGTCATAAGGCTAGTAGCAGCATGATGAGTGGATTTAGGTACGACGACTCTAAGTGAAATAAGTCACACAGCAAAGGACACTTCTCATAAGGTATCACTTATAGAGGGAATGTAAAAACCGTTACACTTGAACTGAATTACAAAACAGAACAGAGTCACACATGCAGAAAACACACTATGGCTGCTTAACGGGAAAGGTGAGGTGGGGTGATACATAAAACAAGGGTTTCAAATTAGCTCAGATACCGTTCCATAAACCCAATATGTAATAGACAAGACCTACTCCTTGCTCAGAGAACTGGACTCAACACGCCCTATTCACCGCACAAGAATATATCTGACTAGTAATAATCTTAAAACCTATGTATTGATATCTCTCTGTTAGTGTGTCAAGTGGGTAAAAAGTGGCATAAACACAGCAGTGAAAAGCAGCTAAACCCCATTATAAAAATAAATTACTTTGAAAAACCCATGAAACAAAGACAGTGAAAGAGAGAGAAATTCTTACACAATGCGTTCAGGGGCTGTGATGCAACCTGGATTGACCATATCTAGACCCACAGCTGGATGAGACCTAAGGGTGGACACTGTTCTGGCTGAGAGGTTTGGTGAGGTTGGGTGAGCAAACGCAGACCCTTTAAAGTAATACTGCGTGGTACCCATCGCATGGGTCCCAAATCTCCAGGTTCAAGGGCATCTTCCTACATCGAAAACATGCATGAGATACCCAGAAGATGGTACACTGTGTGATGGGGAAAGGTTTCTAAAACGCACCTCATTTCTCATCTGCTTGTGCCCGGGTTCGCCATTCCAGCCACTTTACTAGCAATCTCCCTCCTTGGAGCATCAGCACCTTTAACCTCCTGTTCCGTACAGGTTGCAATTTGTACTGAGGATGAACGGGAAGACGTGGAACCAATGAAAGACTAGCTCTTGGTGTTGGGACAGGCACAGGTCACTCTATTTTCCCATCAGGAAGAAGAATTAACCACAGGCTCAGCCTGCCCCCCAGAACTAGAACAGGGCCTGAAGCCATCCTGCGCTTTTGCGGCCAGCTCCCTAAAAAGCGAGTTGTAAAATGGAGGTTCAGGGCACTGCAATTCACAAACCTGCAGAGTTATAAATGATAACTCTCATCCACAAATATATTGAGGGAAGGCAAAGAAGAGGATTTGAAATCAAGGCAGAATTGCAGGAAACAGATTTCAGGAGGTAGATTCGAATCGCCTTTAAAGCACATGGAAAGCGGCAAAACGTTGACAATGATGCCCTTGGCCAAAAAGGGCGTATGCGTTTTTTCCTGAATATATTCAGGAAAAAACGCATACGCCCTTTTTGGCCAACCAAGCAACCTGGAAAGGCAAATCAGCGCTACAAAGAAGTCTCGCTTCCCATCGGTTAAAAGGGCCATGCTGAAAAAAGTGTCAAAACCAGAAATGCAGGACAGGCCATGGAGAAATGGGAGCCTTGCTACACTGATGGGCGGGATGTAAATTGTCAACAGCCACTCTGGAGAAGTGTACGGTGAGTCCTGAAACGTCTAAAAAGCAAAGCTTAGAGAGCATAGGGCACTTCCACTCATGGGGGTATAAATTGGGAATATTAAAAATCAGCAAGACACAAGCACCCCAAAGTTTAGGGCTGCTCTGTTGACAAGGACCTCCACTTCATTCCACCTTCAATATCCCAGGAAAGAGAAAAATGGATAAAGAAGTTGTGGTCCTTATGTACAATGGAATATCACTCAGCCATGAAATCAATGTCATAAGGCTAGTAGCAGCATGATGAGTGGATTTAGGTACGACGATTCTAAGTGAAATAAGTCACACAGAAAAGGACACTTCTCATAAGGTATCACTGATAGAGGGAATGTAAAAACCGTTACACTTGAACTGAATTACAAAACAGAACAGAGTCACACATGCAGAAAACACACTATGGCTGCTTAACGGGAAAGGTGAGGTGGGGTGATACATAAAACAAGGGTTTCAAATTAGCTCAGATACCGTTCCATAAAACCAATATGTAATAGACAAGACCTACTCCTTGCTCAGAGAACTGGACTCAACACGCCCTATTCACCGCACAAGAATATATCTGACTAGTAATAATCTTAAAACCTATGTATTGATATCTCTCTGTTAGTGTGTCAAGTGGGTGTAAAGTGGCATAAACACAGCAGTGAAAAGCAGCTAAACCCCATTATAAAAATAAATTACTTTGAAAAACCCGTGAAACAAAGACAGTGAAAGAGAGCGAAATTCTTACACAATGCGTTCAGGGGCTGTGATGCAACCTGGATTGACCATATCTAGACCCACAGCTGGATGAGACCTAAGGGTGGACACTGTTGCGGCTGAGAGGTTTGGTGAGGTTGGGTGAGCAAACGCAGACCCTTTAAAGTAATACTGCGTGGTACCCATCGCATGGGTCCCAAATCTCCAGGTTCAAGGGCATCTTCCTACATCGAAAACATGCATGAGATACCCAGAAGATGGTACACCGTGTGATGGGGAAAGGTTTCTAAAACGCAACTCATTTCTCATTTGCTTGTGCCCGGGTTCGCCATTCCAGCCACTTTACTAGCAATCTCCCTCCTTGGAGCATCAGCACCTTTAACCTCCTGTTCCGTACAGGTTGCAATTTGTACTGAGGATGAACGGGAAGACGTGGAACCAATGAAAGACTAGCTCTTGGTGTTGGGACAGGCACAGGTCACTCTATTTTCCCATCAGGAAGAAGAATTAACCACAGGCTCAGCCTGCCCCCCGGAACCAGAACAGGGGCTGAAGCCATCCTGCGCTTTTGCGGCCAGCTCCCTAAAAAGCGAGTTGTAAAATGGAGGTTCAGGGCACTGCAATTCACAAACCTGCAGAGTTATAAATGATAACTCTCATCCACAAATATATTGAGGGAAGGCAAAGAAGAGGATTTGAAATCAAGGCAGAATTGCAGGAAACAGATTTCAGGAGGTAGATTCGAATCGCCTTTAAAGCACATGAAAAGCGGCAAAACGTTGACAATGATGCCCTTGGCCAAAAAGGGCGTATGCGTTTTTTCCTGAATATATTCAGGAAAAAACGCATACGCCCTTTTTGGCCAACCAAGCAACCTGGAAAGGCAAATCAGCGCTACAAAGATGTCTCGCTTCCCATTGGTCAAAAGGGCCATGCTGAAAAAAGTGTCAAAACCAGAAATGCAGGACAGGCCATGGAGAAATGGGAGCCTTGCTACACTGATGGGCGGGATGTAAATTGTCAACAGCCACTCTGGAGAAGTGTACGGTGAGTCCTGAAACGTCTAAAAAGCAAAGCTTAGAGAGCATAGGGCACTTCCACTCATGGGGGTATAAATTGGGAAAATGAAAAATCAGCAAGACACAAGCACCCCAAAGTTTAGGGCTGCTCTGTTGACAAGGACCTCCACTTCATTCCACCTTCAATATCCCAGGAAAGAGAAAAATGGATAAAGAAGTTGTGGTCTTTATGTACAATGGAATATCACTCAGCCGTGAAATCAATGTCATAAGGCTAGTAGCAGCATGATGAGTGGATTTAGGTACGACGACTCTAAGTGAAATAAGTCACACAGCAAAGGACACTTCTCATAAGGTATCACTTATAGAGGGAATGTAAAAACCGTTACACTTGAACTGAATTACAAAACAGAACAGAGTCACACATGCAGAAAACACACTATGGCTGCTTAACGGGAAAGGTGAGGTGGGGTGATACATAAAACAAGGGTTTCAAATTAGCTCAGATACCGTTCCATAAACCCAATATGTAATAGACAAGATCTACTCCTTGCTCAGAGAACTGGACTCAACACGCCCTATTCACCGCACAAGAATATATCTGACTAGTAATAATCTTAAAACCTATGTATTGATATCTCTCTGTTAGTGTGTCAAGTGGGTAAAAAGCGGCATAAACACAGCAGTGAAAAGCAGCTAAACCCCATTATAAAAATAAATTACTTTGAAAAACCCATGAAACAAAGACAGTGAAAGAGAGCGAAATTCTTACACAATGCGTTCAGGGGCTGTGATGCAACCTGGATTGACCATATCTAGACCCACAGCTGGATGAGACCTAAGGGTGGACACTGTTGCGGCTGAGAGGTTTGGTGAGGTTGGGTGAGCAAACGCAGACCCTTTAAAGTAATACTGCGTGGTACCCATCGCATGGGTCCCAAATCTCCAGGTTCAAGGGCATCTTCCTACATCGAAAACATGCATGAGATACCCAGAAGATGGTACACTGTGTGATGGGGAAAGGTTTCTAAAACGCACCTCATTTCTCATCTGCTTGTGCCCGGGTTCGCCATTCCAGCCACTTTACTAGCAATCTCCCTCCTTGGAGCATCAGCACCTTTAACCTCCTGTTCCGTACAGGTTGCAATTTGTACTGAGGATGAACGGGAAGACGTGGAACCAGTGAAAGACTAGCTCTTGGTGTTGGGACAGGCACAGGTCACTCTATTTTCCCATCAGGAAGAAGAATTAACCACAGGCACAGCCTGCCCCCCGGAACCAGAACAGGGCCTGAAGCCATCCTGCGCTTTTGCGGCCAGCTCCCTAAAAAGCGAGTTGTAAAATGGAGGTTCAGGGCACTGCAATTCACAAACCTGCAGAGTTATAAATGATAACTCTCATCCACAAATATATTGAGGGAAGGCAAAGAAGAGGATTTGAAATCAAGGCAGAATTGCAGGAAACAGATTTCAGGAGGTAGATTCGAATCGCCTTTAAAGCACATGAAAAGCGGCAAAACGTTGACAATGATGCCCTTGGCCAGAAAGGGCGTATGCGTTTTTTCCTGAATATATTCAGGAAAAAACGCATACGCCCTTTTTGGCCAACCAAGCAACCTGGAAAGGCAAATCAGCGCTACAAAGAAGTCTCGCTTCCCATCGGTTAAAAAGGCCATGCTGAAAAAAGTGTCAAAACCAGAAATGCAGGACAGGCCATGGAGAAATGGGAGCCTTGGTACACTGATGGGCGGGATGTAAATTGCCAACAGCCACTCTGGAGGAGAGTACGGTGTGTCATGAAACATCTAAAAAACACAGCTTAGAGAGCATAGGGCACTTCCACTCATGGGGGTATAAATTGGGAAAATTAAAAATCAGCAAGACACAGGCACCCCAAAGTTTAGGACTGCTCTGTTGACAAGGACCTCCACTTCATTCCACCTTCAATATCCCAGGAAAGAGAAAAATGGATAAAGAAGTTGTGGTCCTTATGTACAATGGAATATCACTCAGCCATGAAATCAATGTCATAAGGCTACTAGCAGCATGATGAGTGGATTTAGGTACGACGATTCTAAGTGAAATAAGTCACACAGAAAAGGACACTTCTCATAAAGTATCACTGATAGAGGGAATGTAAAAACCGTTACACTTGAACTGAATTACAAAACAGAACAGAGTCACACATGCAGAAAACACACTATGGCTGCTTAACGGGAAAGGTGAGGTGGGGTGATACATAAAACAAGGGTTTCAAATTAGCTCAGATACCGTTCCATAAACCCAATATGTAATAGACAAGACCTACTCCTTGCTCAGAGAACTGGACTCAACACGCCCTATTCACCGCACAAGAATATATCTGACTAGTAATAATCTTAAAACCTATGTATTGATATCTCTCTGTTAGTGTGTCAAGTGGGTGAAAAGCGGCATAAACACAGCAGTGAAAAGCAGCTAAACCCATTTATAAAAATAAATTACTTTGAAAAACCCATGAAACAAAGACAGTGAAAGAGATAGAAATTCTTACACAATGCGTTCACGGGCTGTGATGCAACCTGGATTGACCATATCTAGACCCACAGCTGGATGAGACATAAGGGTGGACACTCTTGGGGCTGAGAGGTTTGGTGAGGTTGGGTGAGCAAACGCAGACCCTTTAAAGTAATACTGCATGGTACCCATCGCATGGGTCCCAAATCGCCAGGTTCAAGGGCATCTTCCTACATCGAAAACATGCATGAGAAACCCAGAAGATGGTACACCGTGTGATGTGGAAAGGTTTCTAAAACGCACCTCATTTCTCATCTCCTTGTGCCCGGGTTCGCTATTCCAGCCGCTTTACTAGCAATCTCCCTACTTGGAGCATCAGCACCTTTAACCTCCTGTTCCGTACAGGTTGCAATTTGTCCTGAGGATGAACGGGAAGACGTGGAACCAATGAGAGACTAGCTCTTGGTGTTGGGACAGGCAGAGGTTACTCTATTTTCCCATCAGGAAGAAGAATTAACCACAGGCTCAGCCTGCCCCCCGGAACCAGAACAGGGGCTGAAGCCATCCTGCGCTTTTGCGGCCAGCTCCCTAAAAAGCGAGTTGTAAAATGGAGGTTCAGGGCACTGCAATTCACAAACCTGCAGAGTTATAAATGATAACTCTCATCCACAAATATATTGAGGGAAGGCAAAGAAGAGGATTTGAAATCAAGGCAGAATTGCAGGAAACAGATTTCAGGAGGTAGATTCGAATCGCCTTTAAAGCACATGAAAAGCGGCAAAACGTTGACAATGATGCCCTTGGCCAGAAAGGGCGTATGCGTTTTTTCCTGAATATATTCAGGAAAAAACGCATACGCCCTTTTTGGCCAACCAAGCAACCTGGAAAGGCAAATCAGCGCTACAAAGAAGTCTCGCTTCCCATCGGTCAAAAGGGCCATGCTGAAAAAAGTGTCAAAACCAGAAATGCAGGACAGGCCATGGAAAAATGGGAGCCTTGCTACACTGATGGGCGGGATGTAAATTGTCAACAGCCACTCTGGAAAAGTGTACGGAGAGTCCTGAAACGTCTAAAAAGCAAAGCTTAGAGAGCATAGGGCACTTCCACTCATGGGGGTATAAATTGGGAAAATTAAAAATCAGCAAGACACAAGCACCCCAAAGTTTAGGGCTGCTCTGTTGACAAGGACCTCCACTTCATTCCACCTTCAATATCCCAGGAAAGAGAAAAATGGATAAAGAAGTTGTGGTCCTTATGTACAATGGAATATCACTCAGCCATGAAATCAATGTCATAAGGCTAGTAGCAGCATGATGAGTGGATTTAGGTACGACGATTCTAAGTGAAATAAGTCACACAGAAAAGGACACTTCTCATAAGGTATCACTGATAGAGGGAATGTAAAAACCGTTACACTTGAACTGAATTACAAAACAGAACAGAGTCACACATGCAGAAAACACACTATGGCTGCTTAACGGGAAAGGTGAGGTGGGGTGATACATAAAACAAGGTTTTCAAATTAGCTCAGATACCGTTCCATAAACCCAATATGTAATAGACAAGACCTACTCCTTGCTCAGAGAACTGGACTCAACACGCCCTATTCACCGCACAAGAATATATCTGACTAGTAATAATCTTAAAACCTATGTATTGATATCTCTCTGTTAGTGTGTCAAGTGGGTAAAAAGCGGCATAAACACAGCAGTGAAAAGCAGCTAAACCCCATTATAAAAATAAATTACTTTGAAAAACCCATGAAACAAAGACAGTGAAAGAGAGAGAAATTCTTACACAATGCGTTCAGGGGCTGTGATGCAACCTGGATTGACCATATCTAGACCCACAGCTGGATGAGACCTAAGGGTGGACACTGTTGCGGCTGAGAGTTTTGGTGAGGTTGGGTGAGCAAAAGCAGACCCTTTAAAGTAATACTGCGTGGTACCCATCGCATGGGTCCCAAATCTCCAGGTTCAAGGGCATCTTCCTACATCGAAAACATGCATGAGATACCCAGAAGATGGTACACTGTGTGATGGGGAAAGGTTTCTAAAACGCACCTCATTTCTCATCTGCTTGTGCCCGGGTTCGCCATTCCAGCCACTTTACTAGCAATCTCCCTCCTTGGAGCATCAGCACCTTTAACCTCCTGTTCCGTACAGGTTGCAATTTGTACTGAGGATGAACGGGAAGACGTGGAACCAATGAAAGACTAGCTCTTGGTGTTGGGACAGGCACAGGTCACTCTATTTTCCCATCAGGAAGAAGAATTAACCACAGCCTCAGCCTGCCCCCCGGAACCAGAACAGGGCCTGAAGCCATCCTGCGCTTTTGCGGCCAGCTCCCTAAAAAGCGAGTTGTAAAATGGAGGTTCAGGGCACTGCAATTCACAAACCTGCAGAGTTATAAATGATAACTCTCATCCACAAATATATTGAGGGAAGGCAAAGAAGAGGATTTGAAATCAAGGCAGAATTGCAGGAAACAGATTTCAGGAGGTAGATTCGAATCGCCTTTAAAGCACATGAAAAGCGGCAAAACGTTGACAATGATGCCCTTGGCCAAAAAGGGCGTATGCGTTTTTTCCTGAATATATTCAGGAAAAAACGCATACGCCCTTTTTGGCCAACCAAGCAACCTGGAAAGGCAAATCAGCGCTACAAAGAAGTCTCGCTTCCCATCGGTTAAAAGGGCCATGCTGAAAAAAGTGTCAAAACCAGAAATGCAGGACAGGCCATGGAGAAATGGGAGCCTTGCTACACTGATGGGCGGGATGTAAATTGTCAACAGCCACTCTGGAGAAGTGTACGGTGAGTCCTGAAACGTCTAAAAAGCAAAGTTTAGAGAGCATAGGGCACTTCCACTCATGGGGGTATAAATTGGGAAAATGAAAAATCAGCAAGACACAAGCACCCCAAAGTTTAGGGCTGCTCTGTTGACAAGGACCTCCACTTCATTCCACCTTCAATATCCCAGGAAAGAGAAAAATGGATAAAGAAGTTGTGGTCCTTATGTACAATGGAATATCACTCAGCCATGAAATCAATGTCCTAAGGCTAGTAGCAGCATGATGAGTGGATTTAGGTACGACGATTCTAAGTGAAATAAGTCACACAGAAAAGGACACTTCTCATAAGGTATCACTGATAGAGGGAATGTAAAAACCGTTACACTTGAACTGAATTACAAAACAGAACAGAGTCACACATGCAGAAAACACACTATGGCTGCTTAACGGGAAAGGTGAGGTGGGGTGATACATAAAACAAGGGTTTCAAATTAGCTCAGATACCGTTCCATAAAACCAATATGTAATAGACAAGACCTACTCCTTGCTCAGAGAACTGGACTCAACACGCCCTATTCACCGCACAAGAATATATCTGACTAGTAATAATCTTAAAACCTATGTATTGATATCTCTCTGTTAGTGTGTCAAGTGGGTGTAAAGCGGCATAAACACAGCAGTGAAAAGCAGCTAAACCCCATTATAAAAATAAATTACTTTGAAAAACCCGTGAAACAAAGACAGTGAAAGAGAGCGAAATTCTTACACAATGCGTTCAGGGGCTGTGATGCAACCTGGATTGACCATATCTAGACCCACAGCTGGATGAGACCTAAGGGTGGACACTGTTGCAGCTGAGAGGTTTGGTGAGGTTGGGTGAGCAAACGCAGACCCTTTAAAGTAATACTGTGTGGTACCCATCGCATGGGTCCCAAATCTCCAGGTTCAAGGGCATCTTCCTACATCGAAAACATGCATGAGATACCCAGAAGATGGTACACCGTGTGATGGGGAAAGGTTTCTAAAACGCAACTCATTTCTCATTTGCTTGTGCCCGGGTTCGCCATTCCAGCCACTTTACTAGCAATCTCCCTCCTTGGAGAATCAGCACCTTTAACCTCCTGTTCCGTACAGGTTGCAATTTGTACTGAGGATGAACGGGAAGACGTGGAACCAATGAAAGACTAGCTCTTGGTGTTGGGACAGGCACAGGTCACTCTATTTTCCCATCAGGAAGAAGAATTAACCACAGGCTCAGCCTGCCCCCCGGAACCAGAACAGGGCCTGAAGCCATTCTGCGCTTTTGCGGCCACCTCCCTAAAAAGCGAGTTGTAAAATGGAGGTTCAGGGCACTGCAATTCACAAACCTGCAGAGTTATAAATGATAACTCTCATCCACAAATATATTGAGGGAAGGCAAAGAAGAGGATTTGAAATCAAGGCAGAATTGCAGGAAACAGATTTCAGGAGGTAGATTCGAATCGCCTTTAAAGCACATGAAAAGCGGCAAAACGTTGACAATGATGCCCTTGGCCAGAAAGGGCGTATGCGTTTTTTCCTGAATATATTCAGGAAAAAACGCATACGCCCTTTTTGGCCAACCAAGCAACCTGGAAAGGCAAATCAGCGCTACAAAGAAGTCTCGCTTCCCATCGGTCAAAAGGGCCATGCTGAAAAAAGTGTCAAAACCAGAAATGCAGGACAGGCCATGGAGAAATGGGAGCCTTGCTACACTGATGGGCGGGATGTAAATTGTCAACAGCCACTCTGGAGAAGTGTACGGTGAGTCCTGAAACGTCTAAAAAGCAAAGCTTAGAGAGCATAGGGCACTTCCACTCATGGGGGTATAAATTGGGAAAAGGAAAAATCAGCAAGACACAAGCACCCCAAAGTTTAGGGCTGCTCTGTTGACAAGGACCTCCACTTCATTCCACCTTCAATATCCCAGGAAAGAGAAAAATGGATAAAGAAGTTGTGGTCCTTATGTACAATGGAATATCACTCAGCCATGAAATCAATGTCCTAAGGCTAGTAGCAGCATGATGAGTGGATTTAGGTACGACGATTCTAAGTGAAATAAGTCACACAGAAAAGGACACTTCTCATAAGGTATCACTGATAGAGGGAATGTAAAAACCGTTACACTTGAACTGAATTACAAAACAGAACAGAGTCACACATGCAGAAAACACACTATGGCTGCTTAACGGGAAAGGTGAGGTGGGGTGATACATAAAACAAGGGTTTCAAATTAGCTCAGATACCGTTCCATAAAACCAATATGTAATAGACAAGACCTACTCCTTGCTCAGAGAACTGGACTCAACACGCCCTATTCACCGCACAAGAATATATCTGACTAGTAATAATCTTAAAACCTATGTATTGATATCTCTCTGTTAGTGTGTCAAGTGGGTGTAAAGCGGCATAAACACAGCAGTGAAAAGCAGCTAAACCCCATTATAAAAATAAATTACTTTGAAAAACCCGTGAAACAAAGACAGTGAAAGAGAGCGAAATTCTTACACAATGCGTTCAGGGGCTGTGATGCAACCTGGATTGACCATATCTAGACTCACAGCTGGATGAGACCTAAGGGTGGACACTGTTGCAGCTGAGAGGTTTGGTGAGGTTGGGTGAGCAAACGCAGACCCTTTAAAGTAATACTGCGTGGTACCCATCGCATGGGTCCCAAATCTCCAGGTTCAAGGGCATCTTCCTACATCGAAAACATGCATGAGATACCCAGAAGATGGTACACCGTGTGATGGGGAAAGGTTTCTAAAACGCACCTCATTTCTCATTTGCTTGTGCCCGGGTTCGCCATTCCAGCCACTTTACTAGCAATCTCCCTCCTTGGAGCATCAGCACCTTTAACCTCCTGTTCCGTACAGGTTGCAATTTGTACTGAGGATGAACGGGAAGACGTGGAACCAATGAAAGACTAGCTCTTGGTGTTGGGACAGGCACAGGTCACTCTATTTTCCCATCAGGAAGAAGAATTAACCACAGGCTCAGCCTGCCCCCCGGAACCAGAACAGGGGCTGAAGCCATCCTGCGCTTTTGCGGCCAGCTCCCTAAAAAGCGAGTTGTAAAATGGAGGTTCAGGGCACTGCAATTCACAAACCTGCAGAGTTATAAATGATAACTCTCATCCACAAATATATTGAGGGAAGGCAAAGAAGAGGATTTGAAATCAAGGCAGAATTGCAGGAAACAGATTTCAGGAGGTAGATTCGAATCGCCTTTAAAGCACATGAAAAGCGGCAAAACGTTGACAATGATGCCCTTGGCCAAAAAGGGCGTATGCGTTTTTTCCTGAATATATTCAGGAAAAAACGCATACGCCCTTTTTGGCCAACCAAGCAACCTGGAAAGGCAAATCAGCGCTACAAAGATGTCTCGCTTCCCATTGGTCAAAAGGGCCATGCTGAAAAAAGTGTCAAAACCAGAAATGCAGGACAGGCCATGGAGAAATGGGAGCCTTGCTACACTGATGGGCGGGATGTAAATTGTCAACAGCCACTCTGGAGAAGTGTACGGTGAGTCCTGAAACGTCTAAAAAGCAAAGCTTAGAGAGCATAGGGCACTTCCACTCATGGGGGTATAAATTGGGAAAATGAAAAATCAGCAAGACACAAGCACCCCAAAGTTTAGGGCTGCTCTGTTGACAAGGACCTCCACTTCATTCCACCTTCAATATCCCAGGAAAGAGAAAAATGGATAAAGAAGTTGTGGTCCTTATGTACAATGGAATATCACTCAGCCGTGAAATCAATGTCATAAGGCTAGTAGCAGCATGATGAGTGGATTTAGGTACGACGACTCTAAGTGAAATAAGTCACACAGCAAAGGACACTTCTCATAAGGTATCACTTATAGAGGGAATGTAAAAACCGTTACACTTGAACTGAATTACAAAACAGAACAGAGTCACACATGCAGAAAACACACTATGGCTGCTTAACGGGAAAGGTGAGGTGGGGTGATACATAAAACAAGGGTTTCAAATTAGCTCAGATACCGTTCCATAAACCCAATATGTAATAGACAAGACCTACTCCTTGCTCAGAGAACTGGACTCAACACGCCCTATTCACCGCACAAGAATATATCTGACTAGTAATAATCTTAAAACCTATGTATTGATATCTCTCTGTTAGTGTGTCAAGTGGGTAAAAAGTGGCATAAACACAGCAGTGAAAAGCAGCTAAACCCCATTATAAAAATAAATTACTTTGAAAAACCCATGAAACAAAGACAGTGAAAGAGAGAGAAATTCTTACACAATGCGTTCAGGGGCTGTGATGCAACCTGGATTGACCATATCTAGACCCACAGCTGGATGAGACCTAAGGGTGGACACTGTTGTGGCTGAGAGGTTTGGTGAGGTTGGGTGAGCAAACGCAGACCCTTTAAAGTAATACTGCGTGGTACCCATCGCATGGGTCCCAAATCTCCAGGTTCAAGGGCATCTTCCTACATCGAAAACATGCATGAGATACCCAGAAGATGGTACACTGTGTGATGGGGAAAGGTTTCTAAAACGCACCTCATTTCTCATCTGCTTGTGCCCGGGTTCGCCATTCCAGCCACTTTACTAGCAATCTCCCTCCTTGGAGCATCAGCACCTTTAACCTCCTGTTCCGTACAGGTTGCAATTTGTACTGAGGATGAACGGGAAGACGTGGAACCAATGAAAGACTAGCTCTTGGTGTTGGGACAGGCACAGGTCACTCTATTTTCCCATCAGGAAGAAGAATTAACCACAGGCTCAGCCTGCCCCCCAGAACTAGAACAGGGCCTGAAGCCATCCTGCGCTTTTGCGGCCAGCTCCCTAAAAAGCGAGTTGTAAAATGGAGGTTCAGGGCACTGCAATTCACAAACCTGCAGAGTTATAAATGATAACTCTCATCCACAAATATATTGAGGGAAGGCAAAGAAGAGGATTTGAAATCAAGGCAGAATTGCAGGAAACAGATTTCAGGAGGTAGATTCGAATCGCCTTTAAAGCACATGAAAAGCGGCAAAACGTTGACAATGATGCCCTTGGCCAGAAAGGGCGTATGCGTTTTTTCCTGAATATATTCAGGAAAAAACGCATACGCCCTTTTTGGCCAACCAAGCAACCTGGAAAGGCAAATCAGCGCTACAAAGAAGTCTCGCTTCCCATCGGTCAAAAGGGCCATGCTGAAAAAAGTGTCAAAACCAGAAATGCAGGACAGGCCATGGAGAAATGGGAGCCTTGCTACACTGATGGGCGGGATGTAAATTGTCAACAGCCACTCTGGAGAAGTGTACGGTGAGTCCTGAAACGTCTAAAAAGCAAAGCTTAGAGAGCATAGGGCACTTCCACTCATGGGGGTATAAATTGGGAAAATTAAAAATCAGCAAGACACAAGCACCCCAAAGTTTAGGGCTGCTCTGTTGACAAGGACCTCCACTTCATTCCACCTTCAATATCCCAGGAAAGAGAAAAATGGATAAAGAAGTTGTGGTCCTTATGTACAATGGAATATCACTCAGCCATGAAATCAATGTCATAAGGCTAGTAGCAGCATGATGAGTGGATTTAGGTACGACGATTCTAAGTGAAATAAGTCACACAGAAAAGGACACTTCTCATAAGGTATCACTGATAGAGGGAATGTAAAAACCGTTACACTTGAACTGAATTACAAAACAGAACAGAGTCACACATGCAGAAAACACACTATGGCTGCTTAACGGGAAAGGTGAGGTGGGGTGATACATAAAACAAGGGTTTCAAATTAGCTCAGATACCGTTCCATAAAACCAATATGTAATAGACAAGACCTACTCCTTGCTCAGAGAACTGGACTCAACACGCCCTATTCACCGCACAAGAATATATCTGACTAGTAATAATCTTAAAACCTATGTATTGATATCTCTCTGTTAGTGTGTCAAGTGGGTGTAAAGCGGCATAAACACAGCAGTGAAAAGCAGCTAAACCCCATTATAAAAATAAATTACTTTGAAAAACCCGTGAAACAAAGACAGTGAAAGAGAGCGAAATTCTTACACAATGCGTTCAGGGGCTGTGATGCAACCTGGATTGACCATATCTAGACCCACAGCTGGATGAGACCTAAGGGTGGACACTGTTGCGGCTGAGAGGTTTGGTGAGGTTGGGTGAGCAAACGCAGACCCTTTAAAGTAATACTGCGTGGTACCCATCGCATGGGTCCCAAATCTCCAGGTTCAAGGGCATCTTCCTACATCGAAAACATGCATGAGATACCCAGAAGATGGTACACCGTGTGATGCGGAAAGGTTTCTAAAACGCAACTCATTTCTCATTTGCTTGTGCCCGGGTTCGCCATTCCAGCCACTTTACTAGCAATCTCCCTCCTTGGAGCATCAGCACCTTTAACCTCCTGTTCCGTACAGGTTGCAATTTGTACTGAGGATGAACGGGAAGACGTGGAACCAATGAAAGACTAGCTCTTGGTGTTGGGACAGGCACAGGTCACTCTATTTTCCCATCAGGAAGAAGAATTAACCACAGCCTCAGCCTGCCCCCCGGAACCAGAACAGGGGCTGAAGCCATCCTGCGCTTTTGCGGCCAGCTCCCTAAAAAGCGAGTTGTAAAATGGAGGTTCAGGGCACTGCAATTCACAAACCTGCAGAGTTATAAATGATAACTCTCATCCACAAATATATTGAGGGAAGGCAAAGAAGAGGATTTGAAATCAAGGCAGAATTGCAGGAAACAGATTTCAGGAGGTAGATTCGAATCGCCTTTAAAGCACATGAAAAGCGGCAAAACGTTGACAATGATGCCCTTGGCCAAAAAGGGCGTATGCGTTTTTTCCTGAATATATTCAGGAAAAAACGCATACGCCCTTTTTGGCCAACCAAGCAACCTGGAAAGGCAAATCAGCGCTACAAAGATGTCTCGCTTCCCATTGGTCAAAAGGGCCATGCTGAAAAAAGTGTCAAAACCAGAAATGCAGGACAGGCCATGGAGAAATGGGAGCCTTGCTACACTGATGGGCGGGATGTAAATTGTCAACAGCCACTCTGGAGAAGTGTACGGTGAGTCCTGAAACGTCTAAAAAGCAAAGCTTAGAGAGCATAGGGCACTTCCACTCATGGGGGTATAAATTGGGAAAATGAAAAATCAGCAAGACACAAGCACCCCAAAGTTTAGGGCTGCTCTGTTGACAAGGACCTCCACTTCATTCCACCTTCAATATCCCAGGAAAGAGAAAAATGGATAAAGAAGTTGTGGTCCTTATGTACAATGGAATATCACTCAGCCGTGAAATCAATGTCATAAGGCTAGTAGCAGCATGATGAGTGGATTTAGGTACGACGACTCTAAGTGAAATAAGTCACACAGCAAAGGACACTTCTCATAAGGTATCACTTATAGAGGGAATGTAAAAACCGTTACACTTGAACTGAATTACAAAACAGAACAGAGTCACACATGCAGAAAACACACTATGGCTGCTTAACGGGAAAGGTGAGGTGGGGTGATACATAAAACAAGGGTTTCAAATTAGCTCAGATACCGTTCCATAAACCCAATATGTAATAGACAAGACCTACTCCTTGCTCAGAGAACTGGACTCAACACGCCCTATTCACCGCACAAGAATATATCTGACTAGTAATAATCTTAAAACCTATGTATTGATATCTCTCTGTTAGTGTGTCAAGTGGGTAAAAAGTGGCATAAACACAGCAGTGAAAAGCAGCTAAACCCCATTATAAAAATAAATTACTTTGAAAAACCCATGAAACAAAGACAGTGAAAGAGAGAGAAATTCTTACACAATGCGTTCAGGGGCTGTGATGCAACCTGGATTGACCATATCTAGACCCACAGCTGGATGAGACCTAAGGGTGGACACTGTTGTGGCTGAGAGGTTTGGTGAGGTTGGGTGAGCAAACGCAGACCCTTTAAAGTAATACTGCGTGGTACCCATCGCATGGGTCCCAAATCTCCAGGTTCAAGGGCATCTTCCTACATCGAAAACATGCATGAGATACCCAGAAGATGGTACACTGTGTGATGGGGAAAGGTTTCTAAAACGCACCTCATTTCTCATCTGCTTGTGCCCGGGTTCGCCATTCCAGCCACTTTACTAGCAATCTCCCTCCTTGGAGCATCAGCACCTTTAACCTCCTGTTCCGTACAGGTTGCAATTTGTACTGAGGATGAACGGGAAGACGTGGAACCAATGAAAGACTAGCTCTTGGTGTTGGGACAGGCACAGGTCACTCTATTTTCCCATCAGGAAGAAGAATTAACCACAGGCTCAGCCTGCCCCCCAGAACTAGAACAGGGCCTGAAGCCATCCTGCGCTTTTGCGGCCAGCTCCCTAAAAAGCGAGTTGTAAAATGGAGGTTCAGGGCACTGCAATTCACAAACCTGCAGAGTTATAAATGATAACTCTCATCCACAAATATATTGAGGGAAGGCAAAGAAGAGGATTTGAAATCAAGGCAGAATTGCAGGAAACAGATTTCAGGAGGTAGATTCGAATCGCCTTTAAAGCACATGAAAAGCGGCAAAACGTTGACAATGATGCCCTTGGCCAGAAAGGGCGTATGCGTTTTTTCCTGAATATATTCAGGAAAAAACGCATACGCCCTTTTTGGCCAACCAAGCAACCTGGAAAGGCAAATCAGCGCTACAAAGAAGTCTCGCTTCCCATCGGTCAAAAGGGCCATGCTGAAAAAAGTGTCAAAACCAGAAATGCAGGACAGGCCATGGAGAAATGGGAGCCTTGCTACACTGATGGGCGGGATGTAAATTGTCAACAGCCACTCTGGAGAAGTGTACGGTGAGTCCTGAAACGTCTAAAAAGCAAAGCTTAGAGAGCATAGGGCACTTCCACTCATGGGGGTATAAATTGGGAAAATTAAAAATCAGCAAGACACAAGCACCCCAAAGTTTAGGGCTGCTCTGTTGACAAGGACCTCCACTTCATTCCACCTTCAATATCCCAGGAAAGAGAAAAATGGATAAAGAAGTTGTGGTCCTTATGTACAATGGAATATCACTCAGCCATGAAATCAATGTCATAAGGCTAGTAGCAGCATGATGAGTGGATTTAGGTACGACGATTCTAAGTGAAATAAGTCACACAGAAAAGGACACTTCTCATAAGGTATCACTGATAGAGGGAATGTAAAAACCGTTACACTTGAACTGAATTACAAAACAGAACAGAGTCACACATGCAGAAAACACACTATGGCTGCTTAACGGGAAAGGTGAGGTGGGGTGATACATAAAACAAGGGTTTCAAATTAGCTCAGATACCGTTCCATAAAACCAATATGTAATAGACAAGACCTACTCCTTGCTCAGAGAACTGGACTCAACACGCCCTATTCACCGCACAAGAATATATCTGACTAGTAATAATCTTAAAACCTATGTATTGATATCTCTCTGTTAGTGTGTCAAGTGGGTGTAAAGCGGCATAAACACAGCAGTGAAAAGCAGCTAAACCCCATTATAAAAATAAATTACTTTGAAAAACCCGTGAAACAAAGACAGTGAAAGAGAGCGAAATTCTTACACAATGCGTTCAGGGGCTGTGATGCAACCTGGATTGACCATATCTAGACCCACAGCTGGATGAGACCTAAGGGTGGACACTGTTGCGGCTGAGAGGTTTGGTGAGGTTGGGTGAGCAAACGCAGACCCTTTAAAGTAATACTGCGTGGTACCCATCGCATGGGTCCCAAATCTCCAGGTTCAAGGGCATCTTCCTACATCGAAAACATGCATGAGATACCCAGAAGATGGTACACCGTGTGATGCGGAAAGGTTTCTAAAACGCAACTCATTTCTCATTTGCTTGTGCCCGGGTTCGCCATTCCAGCCACTTTACTAGCAATCTCCCTCCTTGGAGCATCAGCACCTTTAACCTCCTGTTCCGTACAGGTTGCAATTTGTACTGAGGATGAACGGGAAGACGTGGAACCAATGAAAGACTAGCTCTTGGTGTTGGGACAGGCACAGGTCACTCTATTTTCCCATCAGGAAGAAGAATTAACCACAGCCTCAGCCTGCCCCCCGGAACCAGAACAGGGGCTGAAGCCATCCTGCGCTTTTGCGGCCAGCTCCCTAAAAAGCGAGTTGTAAAATGGAGGTTCAGGGCACTGCAATTCACAAACCTGCAGAGTTATAAATGATAACTCTCATCCACAAATATATTGAGGGAAGGCAAAGAAGAGGATTTGAAATCAAGGCAGAATTGCAGGAAACAGATTTCAGGAGGTAGATTCGAATCGCCTTTAAAGCACATGAAAAGCGGCAAAACGTTGACAATGATGCCCTTGGCCAGAAAGGGCGTATGCGTTTTTTCCTGAATATATTCAGGAAAAAACGCATACGCCCTTTTTGGCCAACCAAGCAACCTGGAAAGGCAAATCAGCGCTACAAAGAAGTCTCGCTTCCCATCGGTCAAAAGGGCCATGCTGAAAAAAGTGTCAAAACCAGAAATGCAGGACAGGCCATGGAGAAATGGGAGCCTTGCTACACTGATGGGCGGGATGTAAATTGTCAACAGCCACTCTGGAGATGTGTACGGTGAGTCCTGAAACGTCTAAAAAGCAAAGCTTAGAGAGCATAGGGCACTTCCACTCATGGGGGTATAAATTGGGAAAATGAAAAATCAGCAAGACACAAGCACCCCAAAGTTTAGGGCTGCTCTGTTGACAAGGACCTCCACTTCATTCCACCTTCAATATCCCAGGAAAGAGAAAAATGGATAAAGAAGTTGTGGTCCTTAAGTACAATGGAATATCACTCAGCCATGAAATCAATGTCATAAGGCTAGTAGCAGCATGATGAGTGGATTTAGGTACGACGATTCTAAGTGAAATAAGTCACACAGAAAAGGACACTTCTCATAAGGTATCACTGATAGAGGGAATGTAAAAACCGTTACACTTGAACTGAATTACAAAACAGAACAGAGTCACACATGCAGAAAACACACTATGGCTGCTTAACGGGAAAGGTGAGGTGGGGTGATACATAAAACAAGGGTTTCAAATTAGCTCAGATACCGTTCCATAAAACCAATATGTAATAGACAAGACCTACTCCTTGCTCAGAGAACTGGACTCAACACGCCCTATTCACCGCACAAGAATATATCTGACTAGTAATAATCTTAAAACCTATGTATTGATATCTCTCTGTTAGTGTGTCAAGTGGGTGTAAAGCGGCATAAACACAGCAGTGAAAAGCAGCTAAACCCCATTATAAAAATAAATTACTTTGAAAACCCCGTGAAACAAAGACAGTGAAAGAGAGCGAAATTCTTACACAATGCGTTCAGGGGCTGTGATGCAACCTGGATTGACCATATCTAGACCCACAGCTGGATGAGACCTAAGGGTGGACACTGTTGCGGCTGAGAGGTTTGGTGAGGTTGGGTGAGCAAACGCAGACCCTTTAAAGTAATACTGCGTGGTACCCATCGCATGGGTCCCAAATCTCCAGGTTCAAGGGCATCTTCCTACATCGAAAACATGCATGAGATACCCAGAAGATGGTACACCGTGTGATGGGGAAAGGTTTCTAAAACGCAACTCATTTCTCATTTGCTTGTGCCCGGGTTCGCCATTCCAGCCACTTTACTAGCAATCTCCCTCCTTGGAGCATCAGCACCTTTAACCTCCTGTTCCGTACAGGTTGCAATTTGTACTGAGGATGAACGGGAAGACGTGGAACCAATGAAAGACTAGCTCTTGGTGTTGGGACAGGCACAGGTCACTCTATTTTCCCATCAGGAAGAAGAATTAACCACAGGCTCAGCCTGCCCCCCGGAACCAGAACAGGGGCTGAAGCCATCCTGCGCTTTTGCGGCCAGCTCCCTAAAAAGCGAGTTGTAAAATGGAGGTTCAGGGCACTGCAATTCACAAACCTGCAGAGTTATAAATGATAACTCTCATCCACAAATATATTGAGGGAAGGCAAAGAAGAGGATTTGAAATCAAGGCAGAATTGCAGGAAACAGATTTCAGGAGGTAGATTCGAATCGCCTTTAAAGCACATGAAAAGCGGCAAAACGTTGACAATGATGCCCTTGGCCAGAAAGGGCGTATGCGTTTTTTCCTGAATATATTCAGGAAAAAACGCATACGCCCTTTTTGGCCAACCAAGCAACCTGGAAAGGCAAATCAGCGCTACAAAGAAGTCTCGCTTCCCATCGGTCAAAAGGGCCATGCTGAAAAAAGTGTCAAAACCAGAAATGCAGGACAGGCCATGGAGAAATGGGAGCCTTGCTACACTGATGGGCGGGATGTAAATTGTCAACAGCCACTCTGGAGAAGTGTACGGTGAGTCCTGAAACGTCTAAAAAGCAAAGCTTAGAGAGCATAGGGCACTTCCACTCATGGGGGTATAAATTGGGAAAATTAAAAATCAGCAAGACACAAGCACCCCAAAGTTTAGGGCTGCTCTGTTGACAAGGACCTCCACTTCATTCCACCTTCAATATCCCAGGAAAGAGAAAAATGGATAAAGAAGTTGTGGTCCTTAAGTACAATGGAATATCACTCAGCCATGAAATCAATGTCATAAGGCTAGTAGCAGCATGATGAGTGGATTTAGGTACGACGATTCTAAGTGAAATAAGTCACACAGAAAAGGACACTTCTCATAAGGTATCACTGATAGAGGGAATGTAAAAACCGTTACACTTGAACTGAATTACAAAACAGAACAGAGTCACACATGCAGAAAACACACTATGGCTGCTTAACGGGAAAGGTGAGGTGGGGTGATACATAAAACAAGGGTTTCAAATTAGCTCAGATACCGTTCCATAAAACCAATATGTAATAGACAAGACCTACTCCTTGCTCAGAGAACTGGACTCAACACGCCCTATTCACCGCACAAGAATATATCTGACTAGTAATAATCTTTAAACCTATGTATTGATATCTCTCTGTTAGTGTGTCAAGTGGGTGTAAAGCGGCATAAACACAGCAGTGAAAAGCAGCTAAACCCCATTATAAAAATAAATTACTTTGAAAAACCCGTGAAACAAAGACAGTGAAAGAGAGCGAAATTCTTACACAATGCGTTCAGGGGCTGTGATGCAACCTGGATTGACCATATCTAGACCCACAGCTGGATGAGACCTAAGGGTGGACACTGTTGCGGCTGAGAGGTTTGGTGAGGTTGGGTGAGCAAACGCAGACCCTTTAAAGTAATACTGCGTGGTACCCATCGCATGGGTCCCAAATCTCCAGGTTCAAGGGCATCTTCCTACATCGAAAACATGCATGAGATACCCAGAAGATGGTACACCGTGTGATGGGGAAAGGTTTCTAAAACGCAACTCATTTCTCATTTGCTTGTGCCCGGGTTCGCCATTCCAGCCACTTTACTAGCAATCTCCCTCCTTGGAGCATCAGCACCTTTAACCTCCTGTTCCGTACAGGTTGCAATTTGTACTGAGGATGAACGGGAAGACGTGGAACCAATGAAAGACTAGCTCTTGGTGTTGGGACAGGCACAGGTCACTCTATTTTCCCATCAGGAAGAAGAATTAACCACAGGCTCAGCCTGCCCCCCGGAACCAGAACAGGGGCTGAAGCCATCCTGCGCTTTTGCGGCCAGCTCCCTAAAAAGCGAGTTGTAAAATGGAGGTTCAGGGCACTGCAATTCACAAACCTGCAGAGTTATAAATGATAACTCTCATCCACAAATATATTGAGGGAAGGCAAAGAAGAGGATTTGAAATCAAGGCAGAATTGCAGGAAACAGATTTCAGGAGGTAGATTCGAATCGCCTTTAAAGCACATGAAAAGCGGCAAAACGTTGACAATGATGCCCTTGGCCAGAAAGGGCGTATGCGTTTTTTCCTGAATATATTCAGGAAAAAACGCATACGCCCTTTTTGGCCAACCAAGCAACCTGGAAAGGCAAATCAGCGCTACAAAGAAGTCTCGCTTCCCATCGGTCAAAAGGGCCATGCTGAAAAAAGTGTCAAAACCAGAAATGCAGGACAGGCCATGGAGAAATGGGAGCCTTGCTACACTGATGGGCGGGATGTAAATTGTCAACAGCCACTCTGGAGAAGTGTACGGTGAGTCCTGAAACGTCTAAAAAGCAAAGCTTAGAGAGCATAGGGCACTTCCACTCATGGGGGTATAAATTGGGAAAATGAAAAATCAGCAAGACACAAGCACCCCAAAGTTTAGGGCTGCTCTGTTGACAAGGACCTCCACTTCATTCCACCTTCAATATCCCAGGAAAGAGAAAAATGGATAAAGAAGTTGTGGTCCTTAAGTACAATGGAATATCACTCAGCCATGAAATCAATGTCATAAGGCTAGTAGCAGCATGATGAGTGGATTTAGGTACGACGATTCTAAGTGAAATAAGTCACACAGAAAAGGACACTTCTCATAAGGTATCACTGATAGAGGGAATGTAAAAACCGTTACACTTGAACTGAATTACAAAACAGAACAGAGTCACACATGCAGAAAACACACTATGGCTGCTTAACGGGAAAGGTGAGGTGGGGTGATACATAAAACAAGGGTTTCAAATTAGCTCAGATACCGTTCCATAAACCCAATATGTAATAGACAAGATCTACTCCTTGCTCAGAGAACTGGACTCAACACGCCCTATTCACCGCACAAGAATATATCTGACTAGTAATAATCTTAAAACCTATGTATTGATATCTCTCTGTTAGTGTGTCAAGTGGGTGTAAAGCGGCATAAACACAGCAGTGAAAAGCAGCTAAACCCCATTATAAAAATAAATTACTTTGAAAACCCCGTGAAACAAAGACAGTGAAAGAGAGCGAAATTCTTACACAATGCGTTCAGGGGCTGTGATGCAACCTGGATTGACCATATCTAGACCCACAGCTGGATGAGACCTAAGGGTGGACACTGTTGCGGCTGAGAGGTTTGGTGAGGTTGGGTGAGCAAACGCAGACCCTTTAAAGTAATACTGCGTGGTACCCATCGCATGGGTCCCAAATCTCCAGGTTCAAGGGCATCTTCCTACATCGAAAACATGCATGAGATACCCAGAAGATGGTACACCGTGTGATGGGGAAAGGTTTCTAAAACGCAACTCATTTCTCATTTGCTTGTGCCCGGGTTCGCCATTCCAGCCACTTTACTAGCAATCTCCCTCCTTGGAGCATCAGCACCTTTAACCTCCTGTTCCGTACAGGTTGCAATTTGTACTGAGGATGAACGGGAAGACGTGGAACCAATGAAAGACTAGCTCTTGGTGTTGGGACAGGCACAGGTCACTCTATTTTCCCATCAGGAAGAAGAATTAACCACAGGCTCAGCCTGCCCCCCGGAACCAGAACAGGGGCTGAAGCCATCCTGCGCTTTTGCGGCCAGCTCCCTAAAAAGCGAGTTGTAAAATGGAGGTTCAGGGCACTGCAATTCACAAACCTGCAGAGTTATAAATGATAACTCTCATCCACAAATATATTGAGGGAAGGCAAAGAAGAGGATTTGAAATCAAGGCAGAATTGCAGGAAACAGATTTCAGGAGGTAGATTCGAATCGCCTTTAAAGCACATGAAAAGCGGCAAAACGTTGACAATGATGCCCTTGGCCAGAAAGGGCGTATGCGTTTTTTCCTGAATATATTCAGGAAAAAACGCATACGCCCTTTTTGGCCAACCAAGCAACCTGGAAAGGCAAATCAGCGCTACAAAGAAGTCTCGCTTCCCATCGGTCAAAAGGGCCATGCTGAAAAAAGTGTCAAAACCAGAAATGCAGGACAGGCCATGGAGAAATGGGAGCCTTGCTACACTGATGGGCGGGATGTAAATTGTCAACAGCCACTCTGGAGAAGTGTACGGTGAGTCCTGAAACGTCTAAAAAGCAAAGCTTAGAGAGCATAGGGCACTTCCACTCATGGGGGTATAAATTGGGAATATTAAAAATCAGCAAGACACAAGCACCCCAAAGTTTAGGGCTGCTCTGTTGACAAGGACCTCCACTTCATTCCACCTTCAATATCCCAGGAAAGAGAAAAATGGATAAAGAAGTTGTGGTCCTTATGTACAATGGAATATCACTCAGCCATGAAATCAATGTCATAAGGCTAGTAGCAGCATGATGAGTGGATTTAGGTACGACGATTCTAAGTGAAATAAGTCACACAGAAAAGGACACTTCTCATAAGGTATCACTGATAGAGGGAATGTAAAAACCGTTACACTTGAACTGAATTACAAAACAGAACAGAGTCACACATGCAGAAAACACACTATGGCTGCTTAACGGGAAAGGTGAGGTGGGGTGATACATAAAACAAGGGTTTCAAATTAGCTCAGATACCGTTCCATAAAACCAATATGTAATAGACAAGACCTACTCCTTGCTCAGAGAACTGGACTCAACACGCCCTATTCACCGCACAAGAATATATCTGACTAGTAATAATCTTAAAACCTATGTATTGATATCTCTCTGTTAGTGTGTCAAGTGGGTGTAAAGCGGCATAAACACAGCAGTGAAAAGCAGCTAAACCCCATTATAAAAATAAATTACTTTGAAAAACCCGTGAAACAAAGACAGTGAAAGAGAGCGAAATTCTTACACAATGCGTTCAGGGGCTGTGATGCAACCTGGATTGACCATATCTAGACCCACAGCTGGATGAGACCTAAGGGTGGACACTGTTGCGGCTGAGAGGTTTGGTGAGGTTGGGTGAGCAAACGCAGACCCTTTAAAGTAATACTGCGTGGTACCCATCGCATGGGTCCCAAATCTCCAGGTTCAAGGGCATCTTCCTACATCGAAAACATGCATGAGATACCCAGAAGATGGTACACCGTGTGATGCGGAAAGGATTCTAAAACGCAACTCATTTCTCATTTGCTTGTGCCCGGGTTCGCCATTCCAGCCACTTTACTAGCAATCTCCCTCCTTGGAGCATCAGCACCTTTAACCTCCTGTTCCGTACAGGTTGCAATTTGTACTGAGGATGAACGGGAAGACGTGGAACCAATGAAAGACTAGCTCTTGGTGTTGGGACAGGCACAGGTCACTCTATTTTCCCATCAGGAAGAAGAATTAACCACAGGCTCAGCCTGCCCCCCGGAACCAGAACAGGGGCTGAAGCCATCCTGCGCTTTTGCGGCCAGCTCCCTAAAAAGCGAGTTGTAAAATGGAGGTTCAGGGCACTGCAATTCACAAACCTGCAGAGTTATAAATGATAACTCTCATCCACAAATATATTGAGGGAAGGCAAAGAAGAGGATTTGAAATCAAGGCAGAATTGCAGGAAACAGATTTCAGGAGGTAGATTCGAATCGCCTTTAAAGCACATGAAAAGCGGCAAAACGTTGACAATGATGCCCTTGGCCAGAAAGGGCGTATGCGTTTTTTCCTGAATATATTCAGGAAAAAACGCATACGCCCTTTTTGGCCAACCAAGCAACCTGGAAAGGCAAATCAGCGCTACAAAGAAGTCTCGCTTCCCATCGGTCAAAAGGGCCATGCTGAAAAAAGTGTCAAAACCAGAAATGCAGGACAGGCCATGGAGAAATGGGAGCCTTGCTACACTGATGGGCGGGATGTAAATTGTCAACAGCCACTCTGGAGAAGTGTACGGTGAGTCCTGAAACGTCTAAAAAGCAAAGCTTAGAGAGCATAGGGCACTTCCACTCATGGGGGTATAAATTGGGAAAATTAAAAATCAGCAAGACACAAGCACCCCAAAGTTTAGGGCTGCTCTGTTGACAAGGACCTCCACTTCATTCCACCTTCAATATCCCAGGAAAGAGAAAAATGGATAAAGAAGTTGTGGTCCTTAAGTACAATGGAATATCACTCAGCCATGAAATCAATGTCATAAGGCTAGTAGCAGCATGATGAGTGGATTTAGGTACGACGATTCTAAGTGAAATAAGTCACACAGAAAAGGACACTTCTCATAAGGTATCACTGATAGAGGGAATGTAAAAACCGTTACACTTGAACTGAATTACAAAACAGAACAGAGTCACACATGCAGAAAACACACTATGGCTGCTTAACGGGAAAGGTGAGGTGGGGTGATACATAAAACAAGGGTTTCAAATTAGCTCAGATACCGTTCCATAAAACCAATATGTAATAGACAAGACCTACTCCTTGCTCAGAGAACTGGACTCAACACGCCCTATTCACCGCACAAGAATATATCTGACTAGTAATAATCTTTAAACCTATGTATTGATATCTCTCTGTTAGTGTGTCAAGTGGGTGTAAAGCGGCATAAACACAGCAGTGAAAAGCAGCTAAACCCCATTATAAAAATAAATTACTTTGAAAAACCCGTGAAACAAAGACAGTGAAAGAGAGCGAAATTCTTACACAATGCGTTCAGGGGCTGTGATGCAACCTGGATTGACCATATCTAGACCCACAGCTGGATGAGACCTAAGGGTGGACACTGTTGCGGCTGAGAGGTTTGGTGAGGTTGGGTGAGCAAACGCAGACCCTTTAAAGTAATACTGCGTGGTACCCATCGCATGGGTCCCAAATCTCCAGGTTCAAGGGCATCTTCCTACATCGAAAACATGCATGAGATACCCAGAAGATGGTACACCGTGTGATGGGGAAAGGTTTCTAAAACGCAACTCATTTCTCATTTGCTTGTGCCCGGGTTCGCCATTCCAGCCACTTTACTAGCAATCTCCCTCCTTGGAGCATCAGCACCTTTAACCTCCTGTTCCGTACAGGTTGCAATTTGTACTGAGGATGAACGGGAAGACGTGGAACCAATGAAAGACTAGCTCTTGGTGTTGGGACAGGCACAGGTCACTCTATTTTCCCATCAGGAAGAAGAATTAACCACAGGCTCAGCCTGCCCCCCGGAACCAGAACAGGGGCTGAAGCCATCCTGCGCTTTTGCGGCCAGCTCCCTAAAAAGCGAGTTGTAAAATGGAGGTTCAGGGCACTGCAATTCACAAACCTGCAGAGTTATAAATGATAACTCTCATCCACAAATATATTGAGGGAAGGCAAAGAAGAGGATTTGAAATCAAGGCAGAATTGCAGGAAACAGATTTCAGGAGGTAGATTCGAATCGCCTTTAAAGCACATGAAAAGCGGCAAAACGTTGACAATGATGCCCTTGGCCAGAAAGGGCGTATGCGTTTTTTCCTGAATATATTCAGGAAAAAACGCATACGCCCTTTTTGGCCAACCAAGCAACCTGGAAAGGCAAATCAGCGCTACAAAGAAGTCTCGCTTCCCATCGGTCAAAAGGGCCATGCTGAAAAAAGTGTCAAAACCAGAAATGCAGGACAGGCCATGGAGAAATGGGAGCCTTGCTACACTGATGGGCGGGATGTAAATTGTCAACAGCCACTCTGGAGAAGTGTACGGTGAGTCCTGAAACGTCTAAAAAGCAAAGCTTAGAGAGCATAGGGCACTTCCACTCATGGGGGTATAAATTGGGAAAATGAAAAATCAGCAAGACACAAGCACCCCAAAGTTTAGGGCTGCTCTGTTGACAAGGACCTCCACTTCATTCCACCTTCAATATCCCAGGAAAGAGAAAAATGGATAAAGAAGTTGTGGTCCTTAAGTACAATGGAATATCACTCAGCCATGAAATCAATGTCATAAGGCTAGTAGCAGCATGATGAGTGGATTTAGGTACGACGATTCTAAGTGAAATAAGTCACACAGAAAAGGACACTTCTCATAAGGTATCACTGATAGAGGGAATGTAAAAACCGTTACACTTGAACTGAATTACAAAACAGAACAGAGTCACACATGCAGAAAACACACTATGGCTGCTTAACGGGAAAGGTGAGGTGGGGTGATACATAAAACAAGGGTTTCAAATTAGCTCAGATACCGTTCCATAAACCCAATATGTAATAGACAAGATCTACTCCTTGCTCAGAGAACTGGACTCAACACGCCCTATTCACCGCACAAGAATATATCTGACTAGTAATAATCTTAAAACCTATGTATTGATATCTCTCTGTTAGTGTGTCAAGTGGGTGTAAAGCGGCATAAACACAGCAGTGAAAAGCAGCTAAACCCCATTATAAAAATAAATTACTTTGAAAACCCCGTGAAACAAAGACAGTGAAAGAGAGCGAAATTCTTACACAATGCGTTCAGGGGCTGTGATGCAACCTGGATTGACCATATCTAGACCCACAGCTGGATGAGACCTAAGGGTGGACACTGTTGCGGCTGAGAGGTTTGGTGAGGTTGGGTGAGCAAACGCAGACCCTTTAAAGTAATACTGCGTGGTACCCATCGCATGGGTCCCAAATCTCCAGGTTCAAGGGCATCTTCCTACATCGAAAACATGCATGAGATACCCAGAAGATGGTACACCGTGTGATGGGGAAAGGTTTCTAAAACGCAACTCATTTCTCATTTGCTTGTGCCCGGGTTCGCCATTCCAGCCACTTTACTAGCAATCTCCCTCCTTGGAGCATCAGCACCTTTAACCTCCTGTTCCGTACAGGTTGCAATTTGTACTGAGGATGAACGGGAAGACGTGGAACCAATGAAAGACTAGCTCTTGGTGTTGGGACAGGCACAGGTCACTCTATTTTCCCATCAGGAAGAAGAATTAACCACAGGCTCAGCCTGCCCCCCGGAACCAGAACAGGGGCTGAAGCCATCCTGCGCTTTTGCGGCCAGCTCCCTAAAAAGCGAGTTGTAAAATGGAGGTTCAGGGCACTGCAATTCACAAACCTGCAGAGTTATAAATGATAACTCTCATCCACAAATATATTGAGGGAAGGCAAAGAAGAGGATTTGAAATCAAGGCAGAATTGCAGGAAACAGATTTCAGGAGGTAGATTCGAATCGCCTTTAAAGCACATGAAAAGCGGCAAAACGTTGACAATGATGCCCTTGGCCAGAAAGGGCGTATGCGTTTTTTCCTGAATATATTCAGGAAAAAACGCATACGCCCTTTTTGGCCAACCAAGCAACCTGGAAAGGCAAATCAGCGCTACAAAGAAGTCTCGCTTCCCATCGGTCAAAAGGGCCATGCTGAAAAAAGTGTCAAAACCAGAAATGCAGGACAGGCCATGGAGAAATGGGAGCCTTGCTACACTGATGGGCGGGATGTAAATTGTCAACAGCCACTCTGGAGAAGTGTACGGTGAGTCCTGAAACGTCTAAAAAGCAAAGCTTAGAGAGCATAGGGCACTTCCACTCATGGGGGTATAAATTGGGAATATTAAAAATCAGCAAGACACAAGCACCCCAAAGTTTAGGGCTGCTCTGTTGACAAGGACCTCCACTTCATTCCACCTTCAATATCCCAGGAAAGAGAAAAATGGATAAAGAAGTTGTGGTCCTTATGTACAATGGAATATCACTCAGCCATGAAATCAATGTCATAAGGCTAGTAGCAGCATGATGAGTGGATTTAGGTACGACGATTCTAAGTGAAATAAGTCACACAGAAAAGGACACTTCTCATAAGGTATCACTGATAGAGGGAATGTAAAAACCGTTACACTTGAACTGAATTACAAAACAGAACAGAGTCACACATGCAGAAAACACACTATGGCTGCTTAACGGGAAAGGTGAGGTGGGGTGATACATAAAACAAGGGTTTCAAATTAGCTCAGATACCGTTCCATAAAACCAATATGTAATAGACAAGACCTACTCCTTGCTCAGAGAACTGGACTCAACACGCCCTATTCACCGCACAAGAATATATCTGACTAGTAATAATCTTAAAACCTATGTATTGATATCTCTCTGTTAGTGTGTCAAGTGGGTGTAAAGCGGCATAAACACAGCAGTGAAAAGCAGCTAAACCCCATTATAAAAATAAATTACTTTGAAAAACCCGTGAAACAAAGACAGTGAAAGAGAGCGAAATTCTTACACAATGCGTTCAGGGGCTGTGATGCAACCTGGATTGACCATATCTAGACCCACAGCTGGATGAGACCTAAGGGTGGACACTGTTGCGGCTGAGAGGTTTGGTGAGGTTGGGTGAGCAAACGCAGACCCTTTAAAGTAATACTGCGTGGTACCCATCGCATGGGTCCCAAATCTCCAGGTTCAAGGGCATCTTCCTACATCGAAAACATGCATGAGATACCCAGAAGATGGTACACCGTGTGATGCGGAAAGGATTCTAAAACGCAACTCATTTCTCATTTGCTTGTGCCCGGGTTCGCCATTCCAGCCACTTTACTAGCAATCTCCCTCCTTGGAGCATCAGCACCTTTAACCTCCTGTTCCGTACAGGTTGCAATTTGTACTGAGGATGAACGGGAAGACGTGGAACCAATGAAAGACTAGCTCTTGGTGTTGGGACAGGCACAGGTCACTCTATTTTCCCATCAGGAAGAAGAATTAACCACAGCCTCAGCCTGCCCCCCGGAACCAGAACAGGGGCTGAAGCCATCCTGCGCTTTTGCGGCCAGCTCCCTAAAAAGCGAGTTGTAAAATGGAGGTTCAGGGCACTGCAATTCACAAACCTGCAGAGTTATAAATGATAACTCTCATCCACAAATATATTGAGGGAAGGCAAAGAAGAGGATTTGAAATCAAGGCAGAATTGCAGGAAACAGATTTCAGGAGGTAGATTCGAATCGCCTTTAAAGCACATGAAAAGCGGCAAAACGTTGACAATGATGCCCTTGGCCAGAAAGGGCGTATGCGTTTTTTCCTGAATATATTCAGGAAAAAACGCATACGCCCTTTTTGGCCAACCAAGCAACCTGGAAAGGCAAATCAGCGCTACAAAGAAGTCTCGCTTCCCATCGGTCAAAAGGGCCATGCTGAAAAAAGTGTCAAAACCAGAAATGCAGGACAGGCCATGGAGAAATGGGAGCCTTGCTACACTGATGGGCGGGATGTAAATTGTCAACAGCCACTCTGGAGAAGTGTACGGTGAGTCCTGAAACGTCTAAAAAGCAAAGCTTAGAGAGCATAGGGCACTTCCACTCATGGGGGTATAAATTGGGAAAATGAAAAATCAGCAAGACACAAGCACCCCAAAGTTTAGGGCTGCTCTGTTGACAAGGACCTCCACTTCATTCCACCTTCAATATCCCAGGAAAGAGAAAAATGGATAAAGAAGTTGTGGTCCTTAAGTACAATGGAATATCACTCAGCCATGAAATCAATGTCATAAGGCTAGTAGCAGCATGATGAGTGGATTTAGGTACGACGATTCTAAGTGAAATAAGTCACACAGAAAAGGACACTTCTCATAAGGTATCACTGATAGAGGGAATGTAAAAACCGTTACACTTGAACTGAATTACAAAACAGAACAGAGTCACACATGCAGAAAACACACTATGGCTGCTTAACGGGAAAGGTGAGGTGGGGTGATACATAAAACAAGGGTTTCAAATTAGCTCAGATACCGTTCCATAAAACCAATATGTAATAGACAAGACCTACTCCTTGCTCAGAGAACTGGACTCAACACGCCCTATTCACCGCACAAGAATATATCTGACTAGTAATAATCTTAAAACCTATGTATTGATATCTCTCTGTTAGTGTGTCAAGTGGGTGTAAAGCGGCATAAACACAGCAGTGAAAAGCAGCTAAACCCCATTATAAAAATAAATTACTTTGAAAAACCCGTGAAACAAAGACAGTGAAAGAGAGCGAAATTCTTACACAATGCGTTCAGGGGCTGTGATGCAACCTGGATTGACCATATCTAGACCCACAGCTGGATGAGACCTAAGGGTGGACACTGTTGCGGCTGAGAGGTTTGGTGAGGTTGGGTGAGCAAACGCAGACCCTTTAAAGTAATACTGCGTGGTACCCATCTCATGGGTCCCAAATCTCCAGGTTCAAGGGCATCTTCCTACATCGAAAACATGCATGAGATACCCAGAAGATGGTACACCGTGTGATGGGGAAAGGTTTCTAAAACGCAACTCATTTCTCATTTGCTTGTGCCCGGGTTCGCCATTCCAGCCACTTTACTAGCAATCTCCCTCCTTGGAGCATCAGCACCTTTAACCTCCTGTTCCGTACAGGTTGCAATTTGTACTGAGGATGAACGGGAAGACGTGGAACCAATGAAAGACTAGCTCTTGGTGTTGGGACAGGCACAGGTCACTCTATTTTCCCATCAGGAAGAAGAATTAACCACAGGCTCAGCCTGCCCCCCGGAACCAGAACAGGGGCTGAAGCCATCCTGCGCTTTTGCGGCCAGCTCCCTAAAAAGCGAGTTGTAAAATGGAGGTTCAGGGCACTGCAATTCACAAACCTGCAGAGTTATAAATGATAACTCTCATCCACAAATATATTGAGGGAAGGCAAAGAAGAGGATTTGAAATCAAGGCAGAATTGCAGGAAACAGATTTCAGGAGGTAGATTCGAATCGCCTTTAAAGCACATGAAAAGCGGCAAAACGTTGACAATGATGCCCTTGGCCAGAAAGGGCGTATGCGTTTTTTCCTGAATATATTCAGGAAAAAACGCATACGCCCTTTTTGGCCAACCAAGCAACCTGGAAAGGCAAATCAGCGCTACAAAGAAGTCTCGCTTCCCATCGGTCAAAAGGGCCATGCTGAAAAAAGTGTCAAAACCAGAAATGCAGGACAGGCCATGGAGAAATGGGAGCCTTGCTACACTGATGGGCGGGATGTAAATTGTCAACAGCCACTCTGGAGAAGTGTACGGTGAGTCCTGAAACGTCTAAAAAGCAAAGCTTAGAGAGCATAGGGCACTTCCACTCATGGGGGTATAAATTGGGAAAATGAAAAATCAGCAAGACACAAGCACCCCAAAGTTTAGGGCTGCTCTGTTGACAAGGACCTCCACTTCATTCCACCTTCAATATCCCAGGAAAGAGAAAAATGGATAAAGAAGTTGTGGTCCTTAAGTACAATGGAATATCACTCAGCCATGAAATCAATGTCATAAGGCTAGTAGCAGCATGATGAGTGGATTTAGGTACGACGATTCTAAGTGAAATAAGTCACACAGAAAAGGACACTTCTCATAAGGTATCACTGATAGAGGGAATGTAAAAACCGTTACACTTGAACTGAATTACAAAACAGAACAGAGTCACACATGCAGAAAACACACTATGGCTGCTTAACGGGAAAGGTGAGGTGGGGTGATACATAAAACAAGGGTTTCAAATTAGCTCAGATACCGTTCCATAAACCCAATATGTAATAGACAAGATCTACTCCTTGCTCAGAGAACTGGACTCAACACGCCCTATTCACCGCACAAGAATATATCTGACTAGTAATAATCTTAAAACCTATGTATTGATATCTCTCTGTTAGTGTGTCAAGTGGGTGTAAAGCGGCATAAACACAGCAGTGAAAAGCAGCTAAACCCCATTATAAAAATAAATTACTTTGAAAACCCCGTGAAACAAAGACAGTGAAAGAGAGCGAAATTCTTACACAATGCGTTCAGGGGCTGTGATGCAACCTGGATTGACCATATCTAGACCCACAGCTGGATGAGACCTAAGGGTGGACACTGTTGCGGCTGAGAGGTTTGGTGAGGTTGGGTGAGCAAACGCAGACCCTTTAAAGTAATACTGCGTGGTACCCATCGCATGGGTCCCAAATCTCCAGGTTCAAGGGCATCTTCCTACATCGAAAACATGCATGAGATACCCAGAAGATGGTACACCGTGTGATGGGGAAAGGTTTCTAAAACGCAACTCATTTCTCATTTGCTTGTGCCCGGGTTCGCCATTCCAGCCACTTTACTAGCAATCTCCCTCCTTGGAGCATCAGCACCTTTAACCTCCTGTTCCGTACAGGTTGCAATTTGTACTGAGGATGAACGGGAAGACGTGGAACCAATGAAAGACTAGCTCTTGGTGTTGGGACAGGCACAGGTCACTCTATTTTCCCATCAGGAAGAAGAATTAACCACAGGCTCAGCCTGCCCCCCGGAACCAGAACAGGGGCTGAAGCCATCCTGCGCTTTTGCGGCCAGCTCCCTAAAAAGCGAGTTGTAAAATGGAGGTTCAGGGCACTGCAATTCACAAACCTGCAGAGTTATAAATGATAACTCTCATCCACAAATATATTGAGGGAAGGCAAAGAAGAGGATTTGAAATCAAGGCAGAATTGCAGGAAACAGATTTCAGGAGGTAGATTCGAATCGCCTTTAAAGCACATGAAAAGCGGCAAAACGTTGACAATGATGCCCTTGGCCAGAAAGGGCGTATGCGTTTTTTCCTGAATATATTCAGGAAAAAACGCATACGCCAAAAAGGGCAACCAAGCAACCTGGAAAGGCAAATCAGCGCTACAAAGAAGTCTCGCTTCCCATCGGTCAAAAGGGCCATGCTGAAAAAAGTGTCAAAACCAGAAATGCAGGACAGGCCATGGAGAAATGGGAGCCTTGCTACACTGATGGGCGGGATGTAAATTGTCAACAGCCACTCTGGAGAAGTGTACGGTGAGTCCTGAAACGTCTAAAAAGCAAAGCTTAGAGAGCATAGGGCACTTCCACTCATGGGGGTATAAATTGGGAAAATTAAAAATCAGCAAGACACAAGCACCCCAAAGTTTAGGGCTGCTCTGTTGACAAGGACCTCCACTTCATTCCACCTTCAATATCCCAGGAAAGAGAAAAATGGATAAAGAAGTTGTGGTCCTTATGTACAATGGAATATCACTCAGCCATGAAATCAATGTCATAAGGCTAGTAGCAGCATGATGAGTGGATTTAGGTACGACGATTCTAAGTGAAATAAGTCACACAGAAAAGGACACTTCTCATAAGGTATCACTGATAGAGGGAATGTAAAAACCGTTACACTTGAACTGAATTACAAAACAGAACAGAGTCACACATGCAGAAAACACACTATGGCTGCTTAACGGGAAAGGTGAGGTGGGGTGATACATAAAACAAGGGTTTCAAATTAGCTCAGATACCGTTCCATAAAACCAATATGTAATAGACAAGACCTACTCCTTGCTCAGAGAACTGGACTCAACACGCCCTATTCACCGCACAAGAATATATCTGACTAGTAATAATCTTAAAACCTATGTATTGATATCTCTCTGTTAGTGTGTCAAGTGGGTGTAAAGCGGCATAAACACAGCAGTGAAAAGCAGCTAAACCCCATTATAAAAATAAATTACTTTGAAAAACCCGTGAAACAAAGACAGTGAAAGAGAGCGAAATTCTTACACAATGCGTTCAGGGGCTGTGATGCAACCTGGATTGACCATATCTAGACCCACAGCTGGATGAGACCTAAGGGTGGACACTGTTGCGGCTGAGAGGTTTGGTGAGGTTGGGTGAGCAAACGCAGACCCTTTAAAGTAATACTGCGTGGTACCCATCGCATGGGTCCCAAATCTCCAGGTTCAAGGGCATCTTCCTACATCGAAAACATGCATGAGATACCCAGAAGATGGTACACCGTGTGATGCGGAAAGGATTCTAAAACGCAACTCATTTCTCATTTGCTTGTGCCCGGGTTCGCCATTCCAGCCACTTTACTAGCAATCTCCCTCCTTGGAGCATCAGCACCTTTAACCTCCTGTTCCGTACAGGTTGCAATTTGTACTGAGGATGAACGGGAAGACGTGGAACCAATGAAAGACTAGCTCTTGGTGTTGGGACAGGCACAGGTCACTCTATTTTCCCATCAGGAAGAAGAATTAACCACAGCCTCAGCCTGCCCCCCGGAACCAGAACAGGGGCTGAAGCCATCCTGCGCTTTTGCGGCCAGCTCCCTAAAAAGCGAGTTGTAAAATGGAGGTTCAGGGCACTGCAATTCACAAACCTGCAGAGTTATAAATGATAACTCTCATCCACAAATATATTGAGGGAAGGCAAAGAAGAGGATTTGAAATCAAGGCAGAATTGCAGGAAACAGATTTCAGGAGGTAGATTCGAATCGCCTTTAAAGCACATGAAAAGCGGCAAAACGTTGACAATGATGCCCTTGGCCAAAAAGGGCGTATGCGTTTTTTCCTGAATATATTCAGGAAAAAACGCATACGCCCTTTTTGGCCAACCAAGCAACCTGGAAAGGCAAATCAGCGCTACAAAGATGTCTCGCTTCCCATTGGTCAAAAGGGCCATGCTGAAAAAAGTGTCAAAACCAGAAATGCAGGACAGGCCATGGAGAAATGGGAGCCTTGCTACACTGATGGGCGGGATGTAAATTGTCAACAGCCACTCTGGAGAAGTGTACGGTGAGTCCTGAAACGTCTAAAAAGCAAAGCTTAGAGAGCATAGGGCACTTCCACTCATGGGGGTATAAATTGGGAAAATGAAAAATCAGCAAGACACAAGCACCCCAAAGTTTAGGGCTGCTCTGTTGACAAGGACCTCCACTTCATTCCACCTTCAATATCCCAGGAAAGAGAAAAATGGATAAAGAAGTTGTGGTCCTTATGTACAATGGAATATCACTCAGCCGTGAAATCAATGTCATAAGGCTAGTAGCAGCATGATGAGTGGATTTAGGTACGACGACTCTAAGTGAAATAAGTCACACAGCAAAGGACACTTCTCATAAGGTATCACTTATAGAGGGAATGTAAAAACCGTTACACTTGAACTGAATTACAAAACAGAACAGAGTCACACATGCAGAAAACACACTATGGCTGCTTAACGGGAAAGGTGAGGTGGGGTGATACATAAAACAAGGGTTTCAAATTAGCTCAGATACCGTTCCATAAACCCAATATGTAATAGACAAGATCTACTCCTTGCTCAGAGAACTGGACTCAACACGCCCTATTCACCGCACAAGAATATATCTGACTAGTAATAATCTTAAAACCTATGTATTGATATCTCTCTGTTAGTGTGTCAAGTGGGTAAAAAGCGGCATAAACACAGCAGTGAAAAGCAGCTAAACCCCATTATAAAAATAAATTACTTTGAAAAACCCATGAAACAAAGACAGTGAAAGAGAGCGAAATTCTTACACAATGCGTTCAGGGGCTGTGATGCAACCTGGATTGACCATATCTAGACCCACAGCTGGATGAGACCTAAGGGTGGACACTGTTGCGGCTGAGAGGTTTGGTGAGGTTGGGTGAGCAAACGCAGACCCTTTAAAGTAATACTGCGTGGTACCCATCGCATGGGTCCCAAATCTCCAGGTTCAAGGGCATCTTCCTACATCGAAAACATGCATGAGATACCCAGAAGATGGTACACTGTGTGATGGGGAAAGGTTTCTAAAACGCACCTCATTTCTCATCTGCTTGTGCCCGGGTTCGCCATTCCAGCCACTTTACTAGCAATCTCCCTCCTTGGAGCATCAGCACCTTTAACCTCCTGTTCCGTACAGGTTGCAATTTGTACTGAGGATGAACGGGAAGACGTGGAACCAGTGAAAGACTAGCTCTTGGTGTTGGGACAGGCACAGGTCACTCTATTTTCCCATCAGGAAGAAGAATTAACCACAGGCACAGCCTGCCCCCCGGAACCAGAACAGGGCCTGAAGCCATCCTGCGCTTTTGCGGCCAGCTCCCTAAAAAGCGAGTTGTAAAATGGAGGTTCAGGGCACTGCAATTCACAAACCTGCAGAGTTATAAATGATAACTCTCATCCACAAATATATTGAGGGAAGGCAAAGAAGAGGATTTGAAATCAAGGCAGAATTGCAGGAAACAGATTTCAGGAGGTAGATTCGAATCGCCTTTAAAGCACATGAAAAGCGGCAAAACGTTGACAATGATGCCCTTGGCCAGAAAGGGCGTATGCGTTTTTTCCTGAATATATTCAGGAAAAAACGCATACGCCCTTTTTGGCCAACCAAGCAACCTGGAAAGGCAAATCAGCGCTACAAAGAAGTCTCGCTTCCCATCGGTTAAAAAGGCCATGCTGAAAAAAGTGTCAAAACCAGAAATGCAGGACAGGCCATGGAGAAATGGGAGCCTTGGTACACTGATGGGCGGGATGTAAATTGCCAACAGCCACTCTGGAGGAGAGTACGGTGTGTCATGAAACATCTAAAAAACACAGCTTAGAGAGCATAGGGCACTTCCACTCATGGGGGTATAAATTGGGAAAATTAAAAATCAGCAAGACACAGGCACCCCAAAGTTTAGGACTGCTCTGTTGACAAGGACCTCCACTTCATTCCACCTTCAATATCCCAGGAAAGAGAAAAATGGATAAAGAAGTTGTGGTCCTTATGTACAATGGAATATCACTCAGCCATGAAATCAATGTCATAAGGCTACTAGCAGCATGATGAGTGGATTTAGGTACGACGATTCTAAGTGAAATAAGTCACACAGAAAAGGACACTTCTCATAAAGTATCACTGATAGAGGGAATGTAAAAACCGTTACACTTGAACTGAATTACAAAACAGAACAGAGTCACACATGCAGAAAACACACTATGGCTGCTTAACGGGAAAGGTGAGGTGGGGTGATACATAAAACAAGGGTTTCAAATTAGCTCAGATACCGTTCCATAAACCCAATATGTAATAGACAAGACCTACTCCTTGCTCAGAGAACTGGACTCAACACGCCCTATTCACCGCACAAGAATATATCTGACTAGTAATAATCTTAAAACCTATGTATTGATATCTCTCTGTTAGTGTGTCAAGTGGGTGAAAAGCGGCATAAACACAGCAGTGAAAAGCAGCTAAACCCATTTATAAAAATAAATTACTTTGAAAAACCCATGAAACAAAGACAGTGAAAGAGATAGAAATTCTTACACAATGCGTTCACGGGCTGTGATGCAACCTGGATTGACCATATCTAGACCCACAGCTGGATGAGACATAAGGGTGGACACTCTTGGGGCTGAGAGGTTTGGTGAGGTTGGGTGAGCAAACGCAGACCCTTTAAAGTAATACTGCATGGTACCCATCGCATGGGTCCCAAATCGCCAGGTTCAAGGGCATCTTCCTACATCGAAAACATGCATGAGAAACCCAGAAGATGGTACACCGTGTGATGTGGAAAGGTTTCTAAAACGCACCTCATTTCTCATCTCCTTGTGCCCGGGTTCGCTATTCCAGCCGCTTTACTAGCAATCTCCCTACTTGGAGCATCAGCACCTTTAACCTCCTGTTCCGTACAGGTTGCAATTTGTCCTGAGGATGAACGGGAAGACGTGGAACCAATGAGAGACTAGCTCTTGGTGTTGGGACAGGCAGAGGTTACTCTATTTTCCCATCAGGAAGAAGAATTAACCACAGGCTCAGCCTGCCCCCGGAACCAGAACAGGGGCTGAAGCCATCCTGCGCTTTTGCGGCCAGCTCCCTAAAAAGCGAGTTGTAAAATGGAGGTTCAGGGCACTGCAATTCACAAACCTGCAGAGTTATAAATGATAACTCTCATCCACAAATATATTGAGGGAAGGCAAAGAAGAGGATTTGAAATCAAGGCAGAATTGCAGGAAACAGATTTCAGGAGGTAGATTCGAATCGCCTTTAAAGCACATGAAAAGCGGCAAAACGTTGACAATGATGCCCTTGGCCAGAAAGGGCGTATGCGTTTTTTCCTGAATATATTCAGGAAAAAACGCATACGCCCTTTTTGGCCAACCAAGCAACCTGGAAAGGCAAATCAGCGCTACAAAGAAGTCTCGCTTCCCATCGGTCAAAAGGGCCATGCTGAAAAAAGTGTCAAAACCAGAAATGCAGGACAGGCCATGGAAAAATGGGAGCCTTGCTACACTGATGGGCGGGATGTAAATTGTCAACAGCCACTCTGGAAAAGTGTACGGAGAGTCCTGAAACGTCTAAAAAGCAAAGCTTAGAGAGCATAGGGCACTTCCACTCATGGGGGTATAAATTGGGAAAATGAAAAATCAGCAAGACACAAGCACCCCAAAGTTTAGGGCTGCTCTGTTGACAAGGACCTCCACTTCATTCCACCTTCAATATCCCAGGAAAGAGAAAAATGGATAAAGAAGTTGTGGTCCTTATGTACAATGGAATATCACTCAGCCATGAAATCAATGTCATAAGGCTAGTAGCAGCATGATGAGTGGATTTAGGTACGACGATTCTAAGTGAAATAAGTCACACAGAAAAGGACACTTCTCATAAGGTATCACTGATAGAGGGAATGTAAAAACCGTTACACTTGAACTGAATTACAAAACAGAACAGAGTCACACATGCAGAAAACACACTATGGCTGCTTAACGGGAAAGGTGAGGTGGGGTGATACATAAAACAAGGTTTTCAAATTAGCTCAGATACCGTTCCATAAACCCAATATGTAATAGACAAGACCTACTCCTTGCTCAGAGAACTGGACTCAACACGCCCTATTCACCGCACAAGAATATATCTGACTAGTAATAATCTTAAAACCTATGTATTGATATCTCTCTGTTAGTGTGTCAAGTGGGTAAAAAGCGGCATAAACACAGCAGTGAAAAGCAGCTAAACCCCATTATAAAAATAAATTACTTTGAAAAACCCATGAAACAAAGACAGTGAAAGAGAGAGAAATTCTTACACAATGCGTTCAGGGGCTGTGATGCAACCTGGATTGACCATATCTAGACCCACAGCTGGATGAGACCTAAGGGTGGACACTGTTGCGGCTGAGAGTTTTGGTGAGGTTGGGTGAGCAAACGCAGACCCTTTAAAGTAATACTGCGTGGTACCCATCGCATGGGTCCCAAATCTCCAGGTTCAAGGGCATCTTCCTACATCGAAAACATGCATGAGATACCCAGAAGATGGTACACTGTGTGATGGGGAAAGGTTTCTAAAACGCACCTCATTTCTCATCTGCTTGTGCCCGGGTTCGCCATTCCAGCCACTTTACTAGCAATCTCCCTCCTTGGAGCATCAGCACCTTTAACCTCCTGTTCCGTACAGGTTGCAATTTGTACTGAGGATGAACGGGAAGACGTGGAACCAATGAAAGACTAGCTCTTGGTGTTGGGACAGGCACAGGTCACTCTATTTTCCCATCAGGAAGAAGAATTAACCACAGCCTCAGCCTGCCCCCCGGAACCAGAACAGGGCCTGAAGCCATCCTGCGCTTTTGCGGCCAGCTCCCTAAAAAGCGAGTTGTAAAATGGAGGTTCAGGGCACTGCAATTCACAAACCTGCAGAGTTATAAATGATAACTCTCATCCACAAATATATTGAGGGAAGGCAAAGAAGACGATTTGAAATCAAGGCAGAATTGCAGGAAACAGATTTCAGGAGGTAGATTCGAATCGCCTTTAAAGCACATGAAAAGCGGCAAAACGTTGACAATGATGCCCTTGGCCAAAAAGGGCGTATGCGTTTTTTCCTGAATATATTCAGGAAAAAACGCATACGCCCTTTTTGGCCAACCAAGCAACCTGGAAAGGCAAATCAGCGCTACAAAGAAGTCTCGCTTCCCATCGGTTAAAAGGGCCATGCTGAAAAAAGTGTCAAAACCAGAAATGCAGGACAGGCCATGGAGAAATGGGAGCCTTGCTACACTGATGGGCGGGATGTAAATTGTCAACAGCCACTCTGGAGAAGTGTACGGTGAGTCCTGAAACGTCTAAAAAGCAAAGTTTAGAGAGCATAGGGCACTTCCACTCATGGGGGTATAAATTGGGAAAATGAAAAATCAGCAAGACACAAGCACCCCAAAGTTTAGGGCTGCTCTGTTGACAAGGACCTCCACTTCATTCCACCTTCAATATCCCAGGAAAGAGAAAAATGGATAAAGAAGTTGTGGTCCTTATGTACAATGGAATATCACTCAGCCATGAAATCAATGTCCTAAGGCTAGTAGCAGCATGATGAGTGGATTTAGGTACGACGATTCTAAGTGAAATAAGTCACACAGAAAAGGACACTTCTCATAAGGTATCACTGATAGAGGGAATGTAAAAACCGTTACACTTGAACTGAATTACAAAACAGAACAGAGTCACACATGCAGAAAACACACTATGGCTGCTTAACGGGAAAGGTGAGGTGGGGTGATACATAAAACAAGGGTTTCAAATTAGCTCAGATACCGTTCCATAAAACCAATATGTAATAGACAAGACCTACTCCTTGCTCAGAGAACTGGACTCAACACGCCCTATTCACCGCACAAGAATATATCTGACTAGTAATAATCTTAAAACCTATGTATTGATATCTCTCTGTTAGTGTGTCAAGTGGGTGTAAAGCGGCATAAACACAGCAGTGAAAAGCAGCTAAACCCCATTATAAAAATAAATTACTTTGAAAAACCCGTGAAACAAAGACAGTGAAAGAGAGCGAAATTCTTACACAATGCGTTCAGGGGCTGTGATGCAACCTGGATTGACCATATCTAGACCCACAGCTGGATGAGACCTAAGGGTGGACACTGTTGCAGCTGAGAGGTTTGGTGAGGTTGGGTGAGCAAACGCAGACCCTTTAAAGTAATACTGTGTGGTACCCATCGCATGGGTCCCAAATCTCCAGGTTCAAGGGCATCTTCCTACATCGAAAACATGCATGAGATACCCAGAAGATGGTACACCGTGTGATGGGGAAAGGTTTCTAAAACGCAACTCATTTCTCATTTGCTTGTGCCCGGGTTCGCCATTCCAGCCACTTTACTAGCAATCTCCCTCCTTGGAGAATCAGCACCTTTAACCTCCTGTTCCGTACAGGTTGCAATTTGTACTGAGGATGAACGGGAAGACGTGGAACCAATGAAAGACTAGCTCTTGGTGTTGGGACAGGCACAGGTCACTCTATTTTCCCATCAGGAAGAAGAATTAACCACAGGCTCAGCCTGCCCCCCGGAACCAGAACAGGGCCTGAAGCCATTCTGCGCTTTTGCGGCCACCTCCCTAAAAAGCGAGTTGTAAAATGGAGGTTCAGGGCACTGCAATTCACAAACCTGCAGAGTTATAAATGATAACTCTCATCCACAAATATATTGAGGGAAGGCAAAGAAGAGGATTTGAAATCAAGGCAGAATTGCAGGAAACAGATTTCAGGAGGTAGATTCGAATCGCCTTTAAAGCACATGAAAAGCGGCAAAACGTTGACAATGATGCCCTTGGCCAGAAAGGGCGTATGCGTTTTTTCCTGAATATATTCAGGAAAAAACGCATACGCCCTTTTTGGCCAACCAAGCAACCTGGAAAGGCAAATCAGCGCTACAAAGAAGTCTCGCTTCCCATCGGTCAAAAGGGCCATGCTGAAAAAAGTGTCAAAACCAGAAATGCAGGACAGGCCATGGAGAAATGGGAGCCTTGCTACACTGATGGGCGGGATGTAAATTGTCAACAGCCACTCTGGAGAAGTGTACGGTGAGTCCTGAAACGTCTAAAAAGCAAAGCTTAGAGAGCATAGGGCACTTCCACTCATGGGGGTATAAATTGGGAAAAGGAAAAATCAGCAAGACACAAGCACCCCAAAGTTTAGGGCTGCTCTGTTGACAAGGACCTCCACTTCATTCCACCTTCAATATCCCAGGAAAGAGAAAAATGGATAAAGAAGTTGTGGTCCTTATGTACAATGGAATATCACTCAGCCATGAAATCAATGTCCTAAGGCTAGTAGCAGCATGATGAGTGGATTTAGGTACGACGATTCTAAGTGAAATAAGTCACACAGAAAAGGACACTTCTCATAAGGTATCACTGATAGAGGGAATGTAAAAACCGTTACACTTGAACTGAATTACAAAACAGAACAGAGTCACACATGCAGAAAACACACTATGGCTGCTTAACGGGAAAGGTGAGGTGGGGTGATACATAAAACAAGGGTTTCAAATTAGCTCAGATACCGTTCCATAAAACCAATATGTAATAGACAAGACCTACTCCTTGCTCAGAGAACTGGACTCAACACGCCCTATTCACCGCACAAGAATATATCTGACTAGTAATAATCTTAAAACCTATGTATTGATATCTCTCTGTTAGTGTGTCAAGTGGGTGTAAAGCGGCATAAACACAGCAGTGAAAAGCAGCTAAACCCCATTATAAAAATAAATTACTTTGAAAAACCCGTGAAACAAAGACAGTGAAAGAGAGCGAAATTCTTACACAATGCGTTCAGGGGCTGTGATGCAACCTGGATTGACCATATCTAGACCCACAGCTGGATGAGACCTAAGGGTGGACACTGTTGCAGCTGAGAGGTTTGGTGAGGTTGGGTGAGCAAACGCAGACCCTTTAAAGTAATACTGCGTGGTACCCATCGCATGGGTCCCAAATCTCCAGGTTCAAGGGCATCTTCCTACATCGAAAACATGCATGAGATACCCAGAAGATGGTACACCGTGTGATGGGGAAAGGTTTCTAAAACGCACCTCATTTCTCATTTGCTTGTGCCCGGGTTCGCCATTCCAGCCACTTTACTAGCAATCTCCCTCCTTGGAGCATCAGCACCTTTAACCTCCTGTTCCGTACAGGTTGCAATTTGTCCTGAGGATGAACGGGAAGACGTGGAACCAATGAAAGACTAGCTCTTGGTGTTGGGACAGGCACAGGTCACTCTATTTTCCCATCAGGAAGAAGAATTAACCACAGGCTCAGCCTGCCCCCCGGAACCAGAACAGGGCCTGAAGCCATCCTGCGCTTTTGCGGCCAGCTCCCTAAAAAGCGAGTTGTAAAATGGAGGTTCAGGGCACTGCAATTCACAAACCTGCAGAGTTATAAATGATAACTCTCCCCCACAAATATATTGAGGGAAGGCAAAGAAGAGGATTTGAAATCAAGGCAGAATTGCAGGAAACAGATTTCAGGAGGTAGATTCGAATCGCCTTTAAAGCACATGAAAAGCGGCAAAACGTTGACAATGATGCCCTTGGCCAAAAAGGGCGTATGCGTTTTTTCCTGAATATATTCAGGAAAAAACGCATACGCCCTTTTTGGCCAACCAAGCAACCTGGAAAGGCAAATCAGCGCTACAAAGATGTCTCGCTTCCCATTGGTCAAAAGGGCCATGCTGAAAAAAGTGTCAAAACCAGAAATGCAGGACAGGCCATGGAGAAATGGGAGCCTTGCTACACTGATGGGCGGGATGTAAATTGTCAACAGCCACTCTGGAGAAGTGTACGGTGAGTCCTGAAACGTCTAAAAAGCAAAGCTTAGAGAGCATAGGGCACTTCCACTCATGGGGGTATAAATTGGGAAAATGAAAAATCAGCAAGACACAAGCACCCCAAAGTTTAGGGCTGCTCTGTTGACAAGGACCTCCACTTCATTCCACCTTCAATATCCCAGGAAAGAGAAAAATGGATAAAGAAGTTGTGGTCCTTATGTACAATGGAATATCACTCAGCCGTGAAATCAATGTCATAAGGCTAGTAGCAGCATGATGAGTGGATTTAGGTACGACGACTCTAAGTGAAATAAGTCACACAGCAAAGGACACTTCTCATAAGGTATCACTTATAGAGGGAATGTAAAAACCGTTACACTTGAACTGAATTACAAAACAGAACAGAGTCACACATGCAGAAAACACACTATGGCTGCTTAACGGGAAAGGTGAGGTGGGGTGATACATAAAACAAGGGTTTCAAATTAGCTCAGATACCGTTCCATAAACCCAATATGTAATAGACAAGACCTACTCCTTGCTCAGAGAACTGGACTCAACACGCCCTATTCACCGCACAAGAATATATCTGACTAGTAATAATCTTAAAACCTATGTATTGATATCTCTCTGTTAGTGTGTCAAGTGGGTAAAAAGTGGCATAAACACAGCAGTGAAAAGCAGCTAAACCCCATTATAAAAATAAATTACTTTGAAAAACCCATGAAACAAAGACAGTGAAAGAGAGAGAAATTCTTACACAATGCGTTCAGGGGCTGTGATGCAACCTGGATTGACCATATCTAGACCCACAGCTGGATGAGACCTAAGGGTGGACACTGTTGTGGCTGAGAGGTTTGGTGAGGTTGGGTGAGCAAACGCAGACCCTTTAAAGTAATACTGCGTGGTACCCATCGCATGGGTCCCAAATCTCCAGGTTCAAGGGCATCTTCCTACATCGAAAACATGCATGAGATACCCAGAAGATGGTACACTGTGTGATGGGGAAAGGTTTCTAAAACGCACCTCATTTCTCATCTGCTTGTGCCCGGGTTCGCCATTCCAGCCACTTTACTAGCAATCTCCCTCCTTGGAGCATCAGCACCTTTAACCTCCTGTTCCGTACAGGTTGCAATTTGTACTGAGGATGAACGGGAAGACGTGGAACCAATGAAAGACTAGCTCTTGGTGTTGGGACAGGCACAGGTCACTCTATTTTCCCATCAGGAAGAAGAATTAACCACAGGCTCAGCCTGCCCCCCAGAACTAGAACAGGGCCTGAAGCCATCCTGCGCTTTTGCGGCCAGCTCCCTAAAAAGCGAGTTGTAAAATGGAGGTTCAGGGCACTGCAATTCACAAACCTGCAGAGTTATAAATGATAACTCTCATCCACAAATATATTGAGGGAAGGCAAAGAAGAGGATTTGAAATCAAGGCAGAATTGCAGGAAACAGATTTCAGGAGGTAGATTCGAATCGCCTTTAAAGCACATGGAAAGCGGCAAAACGTTGACAATGATGCCCTTGGCCAAAAAGGGCGTATGCGTTTTTTCCTGAATATATTCAGGAAAAAACGCATACGCCCTTTTTGGCCAACCAAGCAACCTGGAAAGGCAAATCAGCGCTACAAAGAAGTCTCGCTTCCCATCGGTTAAAAGGGCCATGCTGAAAAAAGTGTCAAAACCAGAAATGCAGGACAGGCCATGGAGAAATGGGAGCCTTGCTACACTGATGGGCGGGATGTAAATTGTCAACAGCCACTCTGGAGAAGTGTACGGTGAGTCCTGAAACGTCTAAAAAGCAAAGCTTAGAGAGCATAGGGCACTTCCACTCATGGGGGTATAAATTGGGAAAATTAAAAATCAGCAAGACACAAGCACCCCAAAGTTTAGGGCTGCTCTGTTGACAAGGACCTCCACTTCATTCCACCTTCAATATCCCAGGAAAGAGAAAAATGGATAAAGAAGTTGTGGTCCTTATGTACAATGGAATATCACTCAGCCATGAAATCAATGTCCTAAGGCTAGTAGCAGCATGATGAGTGGATTTAGGTACGACGATTCTAAGTGAAATAAGTCACACAGAAAAGGACACTTCTCATAAAGTATCACTGATAGAGGGAATGTAAAAACCGTTACACTTGAACTGAATTACAAAACAGAACAGAGTCACACATGCAGAAAACACACTATGGCTGCTTAACGGGAAAGGTGAGGTGGGGTGATACATAAAACAAGGGTTTCAAATTAGCTCAGATACCGTTCCATAAAACCAATATGTAATAGACAAGACCTACTCCTTGCTCAGAGAACTGGACTCAACACGCCCTATTCACCGCACAAGAATATATCTGACTAGTAATAATCTTAAAACCTATGTATTGATATCTCTCTGTTAGTGTGTCAAGTGGGTGTAAAGCGGCATAAACACAGCAGTGAAAAGCAGCTAAACCCCATTATAAAAATAAATTACTTTGAAAAACCCGTGAAACAAAGACAGTGAAAGAGAGCGAAATTCTTACACAATGCGTTCAGGGGCTGTGATGCAACCTGGATTGACCATATCTAGACCCACAGCTGGATGAGACCTAAGGGTGGACACTGTTGCGGCTGAGAGGTTTGGTGAGGTTGGGTGAGCAAACGCAGACCCTTTAAAGTAATACTGCGTGGTACCCATCGCATGGGTCCCAAATCTCCAGGTTCAAGGGCATCTTCCTACATCGAAAACATGCATGAGATACCCAGAAGATGGTACACCGTGTGATGCGGAAAGGTTTCTAAAACGCAACTCATTTCTCATTTGCTTGTGCCCGGGTTCGCCATTCCAGACACTTTACTAGCAATCTCCCTCCTTGGAGCATCAGCACCTTTAACCTCCTGTTCCGTACAGGTTGCAATTTGTACTGAGGATGAACGGGAAGACGTGGAACCAATGAAAGACTAGCTCTTGGTGTTGGGACAGGCACAGGTCACTCTATTTTCCCATCAGGAAGAAGAATTAACCACAGCCTCAGCCTGCCCCCCGGAACCAGAACAGGGGCTGAAGCCATCCTGCGCTTTTGCGGCCAGCTCCCTAAAAAGCGAGTTGTAAAATGGAGGTTCAGGGCACTGCAATTCACAAACCTGCAGAGTTATAAATGATAACTCTCATCCACAAATATATTGAGGGAAGGCAAAGAAGAGGATTTGAAATCAAGGCAGAATTGCAGGAAACAGATTTCAGGAGGTAGATTCGAATCGCCTTTAAAGCACATGAAAAGCGGCAAAACGTTGACAATGATGCCCTTGGCCAGAAAGGGCGTATGCGTTTTTTCCTGAATATATTCAGGAAAAAACGCATACGCCCTTTTTGGCCAACCAAGCAACCTGGAAAGGCAAATCAGCGCTACAAAGAAGTCTCGCTTCCCATCGGTCAAAAGGGCCATGCTGAAAAAAGTGTCAAAACCAGAAATGCAGGACAGGCCATGGAGAAATGGGAGCCTTGCTACACTGATGGGCGGGATGTAAATTGTCAACAGCCACTCTGGAGAAGTGTACGGTGAGTCCTGAAACGTCTAAAAAGCAAAGCTTAGAGAGCATAGGGCACTTCCACTCATGGGGGTATAAATTGGGAAAATTAAAAATCAGCAAGACACAAGCACCCCAAAGTTTAGGGCTGCTCTGTTGACAAGGACCTCCACTTCATTCCACCTTCAATATCCCAGGAAAGAGAAAAATGGATAAAGAAGTTGTGGTCCTTATGTACAATGGAATATCACTCAGCCATGAAATCAATGTCATAAGGCTAGTAGCAGCATGATGAGTGGATTTAGGTACGACGATTCTAAGTGAAATAAGTCACACAGAAAAGGACACTTCTCATAAGGTATCACTGATAGAGGGAATGTAAAAACCGTTACACTTGAACTGAATTACAAAACAGAACAGAGTCACACATGCAGAAAACACACTATGGCTGCTTAACGGGAAAGGTGAGGTGGGGTGATACATAAAACAAGGGTTTCAAATTAGCTCAGATACCGTTCCATAAAACCAATATGTAATAGACAAGACCTACTCCTTGCTCAGAGAACTGGACTCAACACGCCCTATTCACCGCACAAGAATATATCTGACTAGTAATAATCTTAAAACCTATGTATTGATATCTCTCTGTTAGTGTGTCAAGTGGGTGTAAAGCGGCATAAACACAGCAGTGAAAAGCAGCTAAACCCCATTATAAAAATAAATTACTTTGAAAAACCCGTGAAACAAAGACAGTGAAAGAGAGCGAAATTCTTACACAATGCGTTCAGGGGCTGTGATGCAACCTGGATTGACCATATCTAGACCCACAGCTGGATGAGACCTAAGGGTGGACACTGTTGCGGCTGAGAGGTTTGGTGAGGTTGGGTGAGCAAACGCAGACCCTTTAAAGTAATACTGCGTGGTACCCATCGCATGGGTCCCAAATCTCCAGGTTCAAGGGCATCTTCCTACATCGAAAACATGCATGAGATACCCAGAAGATGGTACACCGTGTGATGCGGAAAGGTTTCTAAAACGCAACTCATTTCTCATTTGCTTGTGCCCGGGTTCGCCATTCCAGCCACTTTACTAGCAATCTCCCTCCTTGGAGCATCAGCACCTTTAACCTCCTGTTCCGTACAGGTTGCAATTTGTACTGAGGATGAACGGGAAGACGTGGAACCAATGAAAGACTAGCTCTTGGTGTTGGGACAGGCACAGGTCACTCTATTTTCCCATCAGGAAGAAGAATTAACCACAGGCTCAGCCTGCCCCCCGGAACCAGAACAGGGGCTGAAGCCATCCTGCGCTTTTGCGGCCAGCTCCCTAAAAAGCGAGTTGTAAAATGGAGGTTCAGGGCACTGCAATTCACAAACCTGCAGAGTTATAAATGATAACTCTCATCCACAAATATATTGAGGGAAGGCAAAGAAGAGGATTTGAAATCAAGGCAGAATTGCAGGAAACAGATTTCAGGAGGTAGATTCGAATCGCCTTTAAAGCACATGAAAAGCGGCAAAACGTTGACAATGATGCCCTTGGCCAGAAAGGGCGTATGCGTTTTTTCCTGAATATATTCAGGAAAAAACGCATACGCCCTTTTTGGCCAACCAAGCAACCTGGAAAGGCAAATCAGCGCTACAAAGAAGTCTCGCTTCCCATCGGTCAAAAGGGCCATGCTGAAAAAAGTGTCAAAACCAGAAATGCAGGACAGGCCATGGAGAAATGGGAGCCTTGCTACACTGATGGGCGGGATGTAAATTGTCAACAGCCACTCTGGAGAAGTGTACGGTGAGTCCTGAAACGTCTAAAAAGCAAAGCTTAGAGAGCATAGGGCACTTCCACTCATGGGGGTATAAATTGGGAAAATGAAAAATCAGCAAGACACAAGCACCCCAAAGTTTAGGGCTGCTCTGTTGACAAGGACCTCCACTTCATTCCACCTTCAATATCCCAGGAAAGAGAAAAATGGATAAAGAAGTTGTGGTCCTTATGTACAATGGAATATCACTCAGCCATGAAATCAATGTCATAAGGCTAGTAGCAGCATGATGAGTGGATTTAGGTACGACGATTCTAAGTGAAATAAGTCACACAGAAAAGGACACTTCTCATAAGGTATCACTGATAGAGGGAATGTAAAAACCGTTACACTTGAACTGAATTACAAAACAGAACAGAGTCACACATGCAGAAAACACACTATGGCTGCTTAACGGGAAAGGTGAGGTGGGGTGATACATAAAACAAGGGTTTCAAATTAGCTCAGATACCGTTCCATAAAACCAATATGTAATAGACAAGACCTACTCCTTGCTCAGAGAACTGGACTCAACACGCCCTATTCACCGCACAAGAATATATCTGACTAGTAATAATCTTAAAACCTATGTATTGATATCTCTCTGTTAGTGTGTCAAGTGGGTGTAAAGCGGCATAAACACAGCAGTGAAAAGCAGCTAAACCCCATTATAAAAATAAATTACTTTGAAAAACCCGTGAAACAAAGACAGTGAAAGAGAGCGAAATTCTTACACAATGCGTTCAGGGGCTGTGATGCAACCTGGATTGACCATATCTAGACCCACAGCTGGATGAGACCTAAGGGTGGACACTGTTGCGGCTGAGAGGTTTGGTGAGGTTGGGTGAGCAAACGCAGACCCTTTAAAGTAATACTGCGTGGTACCCATCGCATGGGTCCCAAATCTCCAGGTTCAAGGGCATCTTCCTACATCGAAAACATGCATGAGATACCCAGAAGATGGTACACCGTGTGATGGGGAAAGGTTTCTAAAACGCAACTCATTTCTCATTTGCTTGTGCCCGGGTTCGCCATTCCAGCCACTTTACTAGCAATCTCCCTCCTTGGAGCATCAGCACCTTTAACCTCCTGTTCCGTACAGGTTGCAATTTGTACTGAGGATGAACGGGAAGACGTGGAACCAATGAAAGACTAGCTCTTGGTGTTGGGACAGGCACAGGTCACTCTATTTTCCCATCAGGAAGAAGAATTAACCACAGGCTCAGCCTGCCCCCCGGAACCAGAACAGGGGCTGAAGCCATCCTGCGCTTTTGCGGCCAGCTCCCTAAAAAGCGAGTTGTAAAATGGAGGTTCAGGGCACTGCAATTCACAAACCTGCAGAGTTATAAATGATAACTCTCATCCACAAATATATTGAGGGAAGGCAAAGAAGAGGATTTGAAATCAAGGCAGAATTGCAGGAAACAGATTTCAGGAGGTAGATTCGAATCGCCTTTAAAGCACATGAAAAGCGGCAAAACGTTGACAATGATGCCCTTGGCCAGAAAGGGCGTATGCGTTTTTTCCTGAATATATTCAGGAAAAAACGCATACGCCCTTTTTGGCCAACCAAGCAACCTGGAAAGGCAAATCAGCGCTACAAAGATGTCTCGCTTCCCATTGGTCAAAAGGGCCATGCTGAAAAAAGTGTCAAAACCAGAAATGCAGGACAGGCCATGGAGAAATGGGAGCCTTGCTACACTGATGGGCGGGATGTAAATTGTCAACAGCCACTCTGGAGAAGTGTACGGTGAGTCCTGAAACGTCTAAAAAGCAAAGCTTAGAGAGCATAGGGCACTTCCACTCATGGGGGTATAAATTGGGAAAATGAAAAATCAGCAAGACACAAGCACCCCAAAGTTTAGGGCTGCTCTGTTGACAAGGACCTCCACTTCATTCCACCTTCAATATCCCAGGAAAGAGAAAAATGGATAAAGAAGTTGTGGTCCTTATGTACAATGGAATATCACTCAGCCGTGAAATCAATGTCATAAGGCTAGTAGCAGCATGATGAGTGGATTTAGGTACGACGACTCTAAGTGAAATAAGTCACACAGCAAAGGACACTTCTCATAAGGTATCACTTATAGAGGGAATGTAAAAACCGTTACACTTGAACTGAATTACAAAACAGAACAGAGTCACACATGCAGAAAACACACTATGGCTGCTTAACGGGAAAGGTGAGGTGGGGTGATACATAAAACAAGGGTTTCAAATTAGCTCAGATACCGTTCCATAAAACCAATATGTAATAGACAAGACCTACTCCTTGCTCAGAGAACTGGACTCAACACGCCCTATTCACCGCACAAGAATATATATGACTAGTAATAATCTTAAAACCTATGTATTGATATCTCTCTGTTAGTGTGTCAAGTGGGTGTAAAGCGGCATAAACACAGCAGTGAAAAGCAGCTAAACCCCATTATAAAAATAAATTACTTTGAAAACCCCGTGAAACAAAGACAGTGAAAGAGAGCGAAATTCTTACACAATGCGTTCAGGGGCTGTGATGCAACCTGGATTGACCATATCTAGACCCACAGCTGGATGAGACCTAAGGGTGGACACTGTTGCGGCTGAGAGGTTTGGTGAGGTTGGGTGAGCAAACGCAGACCCTTTAAAGTAATACTGCGTGGTACCCATCGCATGGGTCCCAAATCTCCAGGTTCAAGGGCATCTTCCTACATCGAAAACATGCATGAGATACCCAGAAGATGGTACACCGTGTGATGGGGAAAGGTTTCTAAAACGCAACTCATTTCTCATTTGCTTGTGCCCGGGTTCGCCATTCCAGCCACTTTACTAGCAATCTCCCTCCTTGGAGCATCAGCACCTTTAACCTCCTGTTCCGTACAGGTTGCAATTTGTACTGAGGATGAACGGGAAGACGTGGAACCAATGAAAGACTAGCTCTTGGTGTTGGGACAGGCACAGGTCACTCTATTTTCCCATCAGGAAGAAGAATTAACCACAGGCTCAGCCTGCCCCCCGGAACCAGAACAGGGGCTGAAGCCATCCTGCGCTTTTGCGGCCAGCTCCCTAAAAAGCGAGTTGTAAAATGGAGGTTCAGGGCACTGCAATTCACAAACCTGCAGAGTTATAAATGATAACTCTCATCCACAAATATATTGAGGGAAGGCAAAGAAGAGGATTTGAAATCAAGGCAGAATTGCAGGAAACAGATTTCAGGAGGTAGATTCGAATCGCCTTTAAAGCACATGAAAAGCGGCAAAACGTTGACAATGATGCCCTTGGCCAGAAAGGGCGTATGCGTTTTTTCCTGAATATATTCAGGAAAAAACGCATACGCCCTTTTTGGCCAACCAAGCAACCTGGAAAGGCAAATCAGCGCTACAAAGAAGTCTCGCTTCCCATCGGTCAAAAGGGCCATGCTGAAAAAAGTGTCAAAACCAGAAATGCAGGACAGGCCATGGAGAAATGGGAGCCTTGCTACACTGATGGGCGGGATGTAAATTGTCAACAGCCACTCTGGAGAAGTGTACGGTGAGTCCTGAAACGTCTAAAAAGCAAAGCTTAGAGAGCATAGGGCACTTCCACTCATGGGGGTATAAATTGGGAAAATGAAAAATCAGCAAGACACAAGCACCCCAAAGTTTAGGGCTGCTCTGTTGACAAGGACCTCCACTTCATTCCACCTTCAATATCCCAGGAAAGAGAAAAATGGATAAAGAAGTTGTGGTCCTTATGTACAATGGAATATCACTCAGCCATGAAATCAATGTCATAAGGCTAGTAGCAGCATGATGAGTGGATTTAGGTACGACGATTCTAAGTGAAATAAGTCACACAGAAAAGGACACTTCTCATAAGGTATCACTGATAGAGGGAATGTAAAAACCGTTACACTTGAACTGAATTACAAAACAGAACAGAGTCACACATGCAGAAAACACACTATGGCTGCTTAACGGGAAAGGTGAGGTGGGGTGATACATAAAACAAGGGTTTCAAATTAGCTCAGATACCGTTCCATAAAACCAATATGTAATAGACAAGACCTACTCCTTGCTCAGAGAACTGGACTCAACACGCCCTATTCACCGCACAAGAATATATCTGACTAGTAATAATCTTAAAACCTATGTATTGATATCTCTCTGTTAGTGTGTCAAGTGGGTGTAAAGCGGCATAAACACAGCAGTGAAAAGCAGCTAAACCCCATTATAAAAATAAATTACTTTGAAAAACCCGTGAAACAAAGACAGTGAAAGAGAGCGAAATTCTTACACAATGCGTTCAGGGGCTGTGATGCAACCTGGATTGACCATATCTAGACCCACAGCTGGATGAGACCTAAGGGTGGACACTGTTGCGGCTGAGAGGTTTGGTGAGGTTGGGTGAGCAAACGCAGACCCTTTAAAGTAATACTGCGTGGTACCCATCGCATGGGTCCCAAATCTCCAGGTTCAAGGGCATCTTCCTACATCGAAAACATGCATGAGATACCCAGAAGATGGTACACCGTGTGATGGGGAAAGGTTTCTAAAACGCAACTCATTTCTCATTTGCTTGTGCCCGGGTTCGCCATTCCAGCCACTTTACTAGCAATCTCCCTCCTTGGAGCATCAGCACCTTTAACCTCCTGTTCCGTACAGGTTGCAATTTGTACTGAGGATGAACGGGAAGACGTGGAACCAATGAAAGACTAGCTCTTGGTGTTGGGACAGGCACAGGTCACTCTATTTTCCCATCAGGAAGAAGAATTAACCACAGGCTCAGCCTGCCCCCCGGAACCAGAACAGGGGCTGAAGCCATCCTGCGCTTTTGCGGCCAGCTCCCTAAAAAGCGAGTTGTAAAATGGAGGTTCAGGGCACTGCAATTCACAAACCTGCAGAGTTATAAATGATAACTCTCATCCACAAATATATTGAGGGAAGGCAAAGAAGAGGATTTGAAATCAAGGCAGAATTGCAGGAAACAGATTTCAGGAGGTAGATTCGAATCGCCTTTAAAGCACATGAAAAGCGGCAAAACGTTGACAATGATGCCCTTGGCCAGAAAGGGCGTATGCGTTTTTTCCTGAATATATTCAGGAAAAAACGCATACGCCCTTTTTGGCCAACCAAGCAACCTGGAAAGGCAAATCAGCGCTACAAAGATGTCTCGCTTCCCATTGGTCAAAAGGGCCATGCTGAAAAAAGTGTCAAAACCAGAAATGCAGGACAGGCCATGGAGAAATGGGAGCCTTGCTACACTGATGGGCGGGATGTAAATTGTCAACAGCCACTCTGGAGAAGTGTACGGTGAGTCCTGAAACGTCTAAAAAGCAAAGCTTAGAGAGCATAGGGCACTTCCACTCATGGGGGTATAAATTGGGAAAATGAAAAATCAGCAAGACACAAGCACCCCAAAGTTTAGGGCTGCTCTGTTGACAAGGACCTCCACTTCATTCCACCTTCAATATCCCAGGAAAGAGAAAAATGGATAAAGAAGTTGTGGTCCTTATGTACAATGGAATATCACTCAGCCGTGAAATCAATGTCATAAGGCTAGTAGCAGCATGATGAGTGGATTTAGGTACGACGACTCTAAGTGAAATAAGTCACACAGCAAAGGACACTTCTCATAAGGTATCACTTATAGAGGGAATGTAAAAACCGTTACACTTGAACTGAATTACAAAACAGAACAGAGTCACACATGCAGAAAACACACTATGGCTGCTTAACGGGAAAGGTGAGGTGGGGTGATACATAAAACAAGGGTTTCAAATTAGCTCAGATACCGTTCCATAAAACCAATATGTAATAGACAAGACCTACTCCTTGCTCAGAGAACTGGACTCAACACGCCCTATTCACCGCACAAGAATATATCTGACTAGTAATAATCTTAAAACCTATGTATTGATATCTCTCTGTTAGTGTGTCAAGTGGGTGTAAAGCGGCATAAACACAGCAGTGAAAAGCAGCTAAACCCCATTATAAAAATAAATTACTTTGAAAAACCCGTGAAACAAAGACAGTGAAAGAGAGCGAAATTCTTACACAATGCGTTCAGGGGCTGTGATGCAACCTGGATTGACCATATCTAGACCCACAGCTGGATGAGACCTAAGGGTGGACACTGTTGCGGCTGAGAGGTTTGGTGAGGTTGGGTGAGCAAACGCAGACCCTTTAAAGTAATACTGCGTGGTACCCATCGCATGGGTCCCAAATCTCCAGGTTCAAGGGCATCTTCCTACATCGAAAACATGCATGAGATACCCAGAAGATGGTACACCGTGTGATGCGGAAAGGTTTCTAAAACGCAACTCATTTCTCATTTGCTTGTGCCCGGGTTCGCCATTCCAGACACTTTACTAGCAATCTCCCTCCTTGGAGCATCAGCACCTTTAACCTCCTGTTCCGTACAGGTTGCAATTTGTACTGAGGATGAACGGGAAGACGTGGAACCAATGAAAGACTAGCTCTTGGTGTTGGGACAGGCACAGGTCACTCTATTTTCCCATCAGGAAGAAGAATTAACCACAGCCTCAGCCTGCCCCCCGGAACCAGAACAGGGGCTGAAGCCATCCTGCGCTTTTGCGGCCAGCTCCCTAAAAAGCGAGTTGTAAAATGGAGGTTCAGGGCACTGCAATTCACAAACCTGCAGAGTTATAAATGATAACTCTCATCCACAAATATATTGAGGGAAGGCAAAGAAGAGGATTTGAAATCAAGGCAGAATTGCAGGAAACAGATTTCAGGAGGTAGATTCGAATCGCCTTTAAAGCACATGAAAAGCGGCAAAACGTTGACAATGATGCCCTTGGCCAGAAAGGGCGTATGCGTTTTTTCCTGAATATATTCAGGAAAAAACGCATACGCCCTTTTTGGCCAACCAAGCAACCTGGAAAGGCAAATCAGCGCTACAAAGAAGTCTCGCTTCCCATCGGTCAAAAGGGCCATGCTGAAAAAAGTGTCAAAACCAGAAATGCAGGACAGGCCATGGAGAAATGGGAGCCTTGCTACACTGATGGGCGGGATGTAAATTGTCAACAGCCACTCTGGAGAAGTGTACGGTGAGTCCTGAAACGTCTAAAAAGCAAAGCTTAGAGAGCATAGGGCACTTCCACTCATGGGGGTATAAATTGGGAAAATTAAAAATCAGCAAGACACAAGCACCCCAAAGTTTAGGGCTGCTCTGTTGACAAGGACCTCCACTTCATTCCACCTTCAATATCCCAGGAAAGAGAAAAATGGATAAAGAAGTTGTGGTCCTTATGTACAATGGAATATCACTCAGCCGTGAAATCAATGTCATAAGGCTAGTAGCAGCATGATGAGTGGATTTAGGTACGACGATTCTAAGTGAAATAAGTCACACAGAAAAGGACACTTCTCATAAGGTATCACTGATAGAGGGAATGTAAAAACCGTTACACTTGAACTGAATTACAAAACAGAACAGAGTCACACATGCAGAAAACACACTATGGCTGCTTAACGGGAAAGGTGAGGTGGGGTGATACATAAAACAAGGGTTTCAAATTAGCTCAGATACCGTTCCATAAAACCAATATGTAATAGACAAGACCTACTCCTTGCTCAGAGAACTGGACTCAACACGCCCTATTCACCGCACAAGAATATATCTGACTAGTAATAATCTTAAAACCTATGTATTGATATCTCTCTGTTAGTGTGTCAAGTGGGTGTAAAGCGGCATAAACACAGCAGTGAAAAGCAGCTAAACCCCATTATAAAAATAAATTACTTTGAAAAACCCGTGAAACAAAGACAGTGAAAGAGAGCGAAATTCTTACACAATGCGTTCAGGGGCTGTGATGCAACCTGGATTGACCATATCTAGACCCACAGCTGGATGAGACCTAAGGGTGGACACTGTTGCGGCTGAGAGGTTTGGTGAGGTTGGGTGAGCAAACGCAGACCCTTTAAAGTAATACTGCGTGGTACCCATCGCATGGGTCCCAAATCTCCAGGTTCAAGGGCATCTTCCTACATCGAAAACATGCATGAGATACCCAGAAGATGGTACACCGTGTGATGCGGAAAGGTTTCTAAAACGCAACTCATTTCTCATTTGCTTGTGCCCGGGTTCGCCATTCCAGCCACTTTACTAGCAATCTCCCTCCTTGGAGCATCAGCACCTTTAACCTCCTGTTCCGTACAGGTTGCAATTTGTACTGAGGATGAACGGGAAGACGTGGAACCAATGAAAGACTAGCTCTTGGTGTTGGGACAGGCACAGGTCACTCTATTTTCCCATCAGGAAGAAGAATTAACCACAGGCTCAGCCTGCCCCCCGGAACCAGAACAGGGGCTGAAGCCATCCTGCGCTTTTGCGGCCAGCTCCCTAAAAAGCGAGTTGTAAAATGGAGGTTCAGGGCACTGCAATTCACAAACCTGCAGAGTTATAAATGATAACTCTCATCCACAAATATATTGAGGGAAGGCAAAGAAGAGGATTTGAAATCAAGGCAGAATTGCAGGAAACAGATTTCAGGAGGTAGATTCGAATCGCCTTTAAAGCACATGAAAAGCGGCAAAACGTTGACAATGATGCCCTTGGCCAGAAAGGGCGTATGCGTTTTTTCCTGAATATATTCAGGAAAAAACGCATACGCCCTTTTTGGCCAACCAAGCAACCTGGAAAGGCAAATCAGCGCTACAAAGAAGTCTCGCTTCCCATCGGTCAAAAGGGCCATGCTGAAAAAAGTGTCAAAACCAGAAATGCAGGACAGGCCATGGAGAAATGGGAGCCTTGCTACACTGATGGGCGGGATGTAAATTGTCAACAGCCACTCTGGAGAAGTGTACGGTGAGTCCTGAAACGTCTAAAAAGCAAAGCTTAGAGAGCATAGGGCACTTCCACTCATGGGGGTATAAATTGGGAAAATGAAAAATCAGCAAGACACAAGCACCCCAAAGTTTAGGGCTGCTCTGTTGACAAGGACCTCCACTTCATTCCACCTTCAATATCCCAGGAAAGAGAAAAATGGATAAAGAAGTTGTGGTCCTTATGTACAATGGAATATCACTCAGCCATGAAATCAATGTCATAAGGCTAGTAGCAGCATGATGAGTGGATTTAGGTACGACGATTCTAAGTGAAATAAGCCACACAGAAAAGGACACTTCTCATAAGGTATCACTGATAGAGGGAATGTAAAAACCGTTACACTTGAACTGAATTACAAAACAGAACAGAGTCACACATGCAGAAAACACACTATGGCTGCTTAACGGGAAAGGTGAGGTGGGGTGATACATAAAACAAGGGTTTCAAATTAGCTCAGATACCGTTCCATAAAACCAATATGTAATAGACAAGACCTACTCCTTGCTCAGAGAACTGGACTCAACACGCCCTATTCACCGCACAAGAATATATCTGACTAGTAATAATCTTAAAACCTATGTATTGATATCTCTCTGTTAGTGTGTCAAGTGGGTGTAAAGCGGCATAAACACAGCAGTGAAAAGCAGCTAAACCCCATTATAAAAATAAATTACTTTGAAAAACCCGTGAAACAAAGACAGTGAAAGAGAGCGAAATTCTTACACAATGCGTTCAGGGGCTGTGATGCAACCTGGATTGACCATATCTAGACCCACAGCTGGATGAGACCTAAGGGTGGACACTGTTGCGGCTGAGAGGTTTGGTGAGGTTGGGTGAGCAAACGCAGACCCTTTAAAGTAATACTGCGTGGTACCCATCGCATGGGTCCCAAATCTCCAGGTTCAAGGGCATCTTCCTACATCGAAAACATGCATGAGATACCCAGAAGATGGTACACCGTGTGATGGGGAAAGGTTTCTAAAACGCAACTCATTTCTCATTTGCTTGTGCCCGGGTTCGCCATTCCAGCCACTTTACTAGCAATCTCCCTCCTTGGAGCATCAGCACCTTTAACCTCCTGTTCCGTACAGGTTGCAATTTGTACTGAGGATGAACGGGAAGACGTGGAACCAATGAAAGACTAGCTCTTGGTGTTGGGACAGGCACAGGTCACTCTATTTTCCCATCAGGAAGAAGAATTAACCACAGGCTCAGCCTGCCCCCCGGAACCAGAACAGGGGCTGAAGCCATCCTGCGCTTTTGCGGCCAGCTCCCTAAAAAGCGAGTTGTAAAATGGAGGTTCAGGGCACTGCAATTCACAAACCTGCAGACTTATAAATGATAACTCTCATCCACAAATATATTGAGGGAAGGCAAAGAAGAGGATTTGAAATCAAGGCAGAATTGCAGGAAACAGATTTCAGGAGGTAGATTCGAATCGCCTTTAAAGCACATGAAAAGCGGCAAAACGTTGACAATGATGCCCTTGGCCAGAAAGGGCGTATGCGTTTTTTCCTGAATATATTCAGGAAAAAACGCATACGCCCTTTTTGGCCAACCAAGCAACCTGGAAAGGCAAATCAGCGCTACAAAGATGTCTCGCTTCCCATTGGTCAAAAGGGCCATGCTGAAAAAAGTGTCAAAACCAGAAATGCAGGACAGGCCATGGAGAAATGGGAGCCTTGCTACACTGATGGGCGGGATGTAAATTGTCAACAGCCACTCTGGAGAAGTGTACGGTGAGTCCTGAAACGTCTAAAAAGCAAAGCTTAGAGAGCATAGGGCACTTCCACTCATGGGGGTATAAATTGGGAAAATGAAAAATCAGCAAGACACAAGCACCCCAAAGTTTAGGGCTGCTCTGTTGACAAGGACCTCCACTTCATTCCACCTTCAATATCCCAGGAAAGAGAAAAATGGATAAAGAAGTTGTGGTCCTTATGTACAATGGAATATCACTCAGCCGTGAAATCAATGTCATAAGGCTAGTAGCAGCATGATGAGTGGATTTAGGTACGACGACTCTAAGTGAAATAAGTCACACAGCAAAGGACACTTCTCATAAGGTATCACTTATAGAGGGAATGTAAAAACCGTTACACTTGAACTGAATTACAAAACAGAACAGAGTCACACATGCAGAAAACACACTATGGCTGCTTAACGGGAAAGGTGAGGTGGGGTGATACATAAAACAAGGGTTTCAAATTAGCTCAGATACCGTTCCATAAAACCAATATGTAATAGACAAGACCTACTCCTTGCTCAGAGAACTGGACTCAACACGCCCTATTCACCGCACAAGAATATATCTGACTAGTAATAATCTTAAAACCTATGTATTGATATCTCTCTGTTAGTGTGTCAAGTGGGTGTAAAGCGGCATAAACACAGCAGTGAAAAGCAGCTAAACCCCATTATAAAAATAAATTACTTTGAAAAACCCGTGAAACAAAGACAGTGAAAGAGAGCGAAATTCTTACACAATGCGTTCAGGGGCTGTGATGCAACCTGGATTGACCATATCTAGACCCACAGCTGGATGAGACCTAAGGGTGGACACTGTTGCGGCTGAGAGGTTTGGTGAGGTTGGGTGAGCAAACGCAGACCCTTTAAAGTAATACTGCGTGGTACCCATCGCATGGGTCCCAAATCTCCAGGTTCAAGGGCATCTTCCTACATCGAAAACATGCATGAGATACCCAGAAGATGGTACACCGTGTGATGCGGAAAGGTTTCTAAAACGCAACTCATTTCTCATTTGCTTGTGCCCGGGTTCGCCATTCCAGACACTTTACTAGCAATCTCCCTCCTTGGAGCATCAGCACCTTTAACCTCCTGTTCCGTACAGGTTGCAATTTGTACTGAGGATGAACGGGAAGACGTGGAACCAATGAAAGACTAGCTCTTGGTGTTGGGACAGGCACAGGTCACTCTATTTTCCCATCAGGAAGAAGAATTAACCACAGGCTCAGCCTGCCCCCCGGAACCAGAACAGGGGCTGAAGCCATCCTGCGCTTTTGCGGCCAGCTCCCTAAAAAGCGAGTTGTAAAATGGAGGTTCAGGGCACTGCAATTCACAAACCTGCAGAGTTATAAATGATAACTCTCATCCACAAATATATTGAGGGAAGGCAAAGAAGAGGATTTGAAATCAAGGCAGAATTGCAGGAAACAGATTTCAGGAGGTAGATTCGAATCGCCTTTAAAGCACATGAAAAGCGGCAAAACGTTGACAATGATGCCCTTGGCCAGAAAGGGCGTATGCGTTTTTTCCTGAATATATTCAGGAAAAAACGCATACGCCCTTTTTGGCCAACCAAGCAACCTGGAAAGGCAAATCAGCGCTACAAAGAAGTCTCGCTTCCCATCGGTCAAAAGGGCCATGCTGAAAAAAGTGTCAAAACCAGAAATGCAGGACAGGCCATGGAGAAATGGGAGCCTTGCTACACTGATGGGCGGGATGTAAATTGTCAACAGCCACTCTGGAGAAGTGTACGGTGAGTCCTGAAACGTCTAAAAAGCAAAGCTTAGAGAGCATAGGGCACTTCCACTCATGGGGGTATAAATTGGGAAAATTAAAAATCAGCAAGACACAAGCACCCCAAAGTTTAGGGCTGCTCTGTTGACAAGGACCTCCACTTCATTCCACCTTCAATATCCCAGGAAAGAGAAAAATGGATAAAGAAGTTGTGGTCCTTATGTACAATGGAATATCACTCAGCCATGAAATCAATGTCATAAGGCTAGTAGCAGCATGATGAGTGGATTTAGGTACGACGATTCTAAGTGAAATAAGTCACACAGAAAAGGACACTTCTCATAAGGTATCACTGATAGAGGGAATGTAAAAACCGTTACACTTGAACTGAATTACAAAACAGAACAGAGTCACACATGCAGAAAACACACTATGGCTGCTTAACGGGAAAGGTGAGGTGGGGTGATACATAAAACAAGGGTTTCAAATTAGCTCAGATACCGTTCCATAAAACCAATATGTAATAGACAAGACCTACTCCTTGCTCAGAGAACTGGACTCAACACGCCCTATTCACCGCACAAGAATATATCTGACTAGTAATAATCTTAAAACCTATGTATTGATATCTCTCTGTTAGTGTGTCAAGTGGGTGTAAAGCGGCATAAACACAGCAGTGAAAAGCAGCTAAACCCCATTATAAAAATAAATTACTTTGAAAAACCCGTGAAACAAAGACAGTGAAAGAGAGCGAAATTCTTACACAATGCGTTCAGGGGCTGTGATGCAACCTGGATTGACCATATCTAGACCCACAGCTGGATGAGACCTAAGGGTGGACACTGTTGCGGCTGAGAGGTTTGGTGAGGTTGGGTGAGCAAACGCAGACCCTTTAAAGTAATACTGCGTGGTACCCATCGCATGGGTCCCAAATCTCCAGGTTCAAGGGCATCTTCCTACATCGAAAACATGCATGAGATACCCAGAAGATGGTACACCGTGTGATGCGGAAAGGTTTCTAAAACGCAACTCATTTCTCATTTGCTTGTGCCCGGGTTCGCCATTCCAGCCACTTTACTAGCAATCTCCCTCCTTGGAGCATCAGCACCTTTAACCTCCTGTTCCGTACAGGTTGCAATTTGTACTGAGGATGAACGGGAAGACGTGGAACCAATGAAAGACTAGCTCTTGGTGTTGGGACAGGCACAGGTCACTCTATTTTCCCATCAGGAAGAAGAATTAACCACAGGCTCAGCCTGCCCCCCGGAACCAGAACAGGGGCTGAAGCCATCCTGCGCTTTTGCGGCCAGCTCCCTAAAAAGCGAGTTGTAAAATGGAGGTTCAGGGCACTGCAATTCACAAACCTGCAGAGTTATAAATGATAACTCTCATCCACAAATATATTGAGGGAAGGCAAAGAAGAGGATTTGAAATCAAGGCAGAATTGCAGGAAACAGATTTCAGGAGGTAGATTCGAATCGCCTTTAAAGCACATGAAAAGCGGCAAAACGTTGACAATGATGCCCTTGGCCAGAAAGGGCGTATGCGTTTTTTCCTGAATATATTCAGGAAAAAACGCATACGCCCTTTTTGGCCAACCAAGCAACCTGGAAAGGCAAATCAGCGCTACAAAGAAGTCTCGCTTCCCATCGGTCAAAAGGGCCATGCTGAAAAAAGTGTCAAAACCAGAAATGCAGGACAGGCCATGGAGAAATGGGAGCCTTGCTACACTGATGGGCGGGATGTAAATTGTCAACAGCCACTCTGGAGAAGTGTACGGTGAGTCCTGAAACGTCTAAAAAGCAAAGCTTAGAGAGCATAGGGCACTTCCACTCATGGGGGTATAAATTGGGAAAATGAAAAATCAGCAAGACACAAGCACCCCAAAGTTTAGGGCTGCTCTGTTGACAAGGACCTCCACTTCATTCCACCTTCAATATCCCAGGAAAGAGAAAAATGGATAAAGAAGTTGTGGTCCTTATGTACAATGGAATATCACTCAGCCATGAAATCAATGTCATAAGGCTAGTAGCAGCATGATGAGTGGATTTAGGTACGACGATTCTAAGTGAAATAAGTCACACAGAAAAGGACACTTCTCATAAGGTATCACTGATAGAGGGAATGTAAAAACCGTTACACTTGAACTGAATTACAAAACAGAACAGAGTCACACATGCAGAAAACACACTATGGCTGCTTAACGGGAAAGGTGAGGTGGGGTGATACATAAAACAAGGGTTTCAAATTAGCTCAGATACCGTTCCATAAAACCAATATGTAATAGACAAGACCTACTCCTTGCTCAGAGAACTGGACTCAACACGCCCTATTCACCGCACAAGAATATATCTGACTAGTAATAATCTTAAAACCTATGTATTGATATCTCTCTGTTAGTGTGTCAAGTGGGTGTAAAGCGGCATAAACACAGCAGTGAAAAGCAGCTAAACCCCATTATAAAAATAAATTACTTTGAAAACCCCGTGAAACAAAGACAGTGAAAGAGAGCGAAATTCTTACACAATGCGTTCAGGGGCTGTGATGCAACCTGGATTGACCATATCTAGACCCACAGCTGGATGAGACCTAAGGGTGGACACTGTTGCGGCTGAGAGGTTTGGTGAGGTTGGGTGAGCAAACGCAGACCCTTTAAAGTAATACTGCGTGGTACCCATCGCATGGGTCCCAAATCTCCAGGTTCAAGGGCATCTTCCTACATCGAAAACATGCATGAGATACCCAGAAGATGGTACACCGTGTGATGGGGAAAGGTTTCTAAAACGCAACTCATTTCTCATTTGCTTGTGCCCGGGTTCGCCATTCCAGCCACTTTACTAGCAATCTCCCTCCTTGGAGCATCAGCACCTTTAACCTCCTGTTCCGTACAGGTTGCAATTTGTACTGAGGATGAACGGGAAGACGTGGAACCAATGAAAGACTAGCTCTTGGTGTTGGGACAGGCACAGGTCACTCTATTTTCCCATCAGGAAGAAGAATTAACCACAGGCTCAGCCTGCCCCCCGGAACCAGAACAGGGGCTGAAGCCATCCTGCGCTTTTGCGGCCAGCTCCCTAAAAAGCGAGTTGTAAAATGGAGGTTCAGGGCACTGCAATTCACAAACCTGCAGAGTTATAAATGATAACTCTCATCCACAAATATATTGAGGGAAGGCAAAGAAGAGGATTTGAAATCAAGGCAGAATTGCAGGAAACAGATTTCAGGAGGTAGATTCGAATCGCCTTTAAAGCACATGAAAAGCGGCAAAACGTTGACAATGATGCCCTTGGCCAGAAAGGGCGTATGCGTTTTTTCCTGAATATATTCAGGAAAAAACGCATACGCCCTTTTTGGCCAACCAAGCAACCTGGAAAGGCAAATCAGCGCTACAAAGAAGTCTCGCTTCCCATCGGTCAAAAGGGCCATGCTGAAAAAAGTGTCAAAACCAGAAATGCAGGACAGGCCATGGAGAAATGGGAGCCTTGCTACACTGATGGGCGGGATGTAAATTGTCAACAGCCACTCTGGAGAAGTGTACGGTGAGTCCTGAAACGTCTAAAAAGCAAAGCTTAGAGAGCATAGGGCACTTCCACTCATGGGGGTATAAATTGGGAAAATGAAAAATCAGCAAGACACAAGCACCCCAAAGTTTAGGGCTGCTCTGTTGACAAGGACCTCCACTTCATTCCACCTTCAATATCCCAGGAAAGAGAAAAATGGATAAAGAAGTTGTGGTCCTTATGTACAATGGAATATCACTCAGCCATGAAATCAATGTCATAAGGCTAGTAGCAGCATGATGAGTGGATTTAGGTACGACGATTCTAAGTGAAATAAGTCACACAGAAAAGGACACTTCTCATAAGGTATCACTGATAGAGGGAATGTAAAAACCGTTACACTTGAACTGAATTACAAAACAGAACAGAGTCACACATGCAGAAAACACACTATGGCTGCTTAACGGGAAAGGTGAGGTGGGGTGATACATAAAACAAGGGTTTCAAATTAGCTCAGATACCGTTCCATAAAACCAATATGTAATAGACAAGACCTACTCCTTGCTCAGAGAACTGGACTCAACACGCCCTATTCACCGCACAAGAATATATCTGACTAGTAATAATCTTAAAACCTATGTATTGATATCTCTCTGTTAGTGTGTCAAGTGGGTGTAAAGCGGCATAAACACAGCAGTGAAAAGCAGCTAAACCCCATTATAAAAATAAATTACTTTGAAAAACCCGTGAAACAAAGACAGTGAAAGAGAGCGAAATTCTTACACAATGCGTTCAGGGGCTGTGATGCAACCTGGATTGACCATATCTAGACCCACAGCTGGATGAGACCTAAGGGTGGACACTGTTGCGGCTGAGAGGTTTGGTGAGGTTGGGTGAGCAAACGCAGACCCTTTAAAGTAATACTGCGTGGTACCCATCGCATGGGTCCCAAATCTCCAGGTTCAAGGGCATCTTCCTACATCGAAAACATGCATGAGATACCCAGAAGATGGTACACCGTGTGATGGGGAAAGGTTTCTAAAACGCAACTCATTTCTCATTTGCTTGTGCCCGGGTTCGCCATTCCAGCCACTTTACTAGCAATCTCCCTCCTTGGAGCATCAGCACCTTTAACCTCCTGTTCCGTACAGGTTGCAATTTGTACTGAGGATGAACGGGAAGACGTGGAACCAATGAAAGACTAGCTCTTGGTGTTGGGACAGGCACAGGTCACTCTATTTTCCCATCAGGAAGAAGAATTAACCACAGGCTCAGCCTGCCCCCCGGAACCAGAACAGGGGCTGAAGCCATCCTGCGCTTTTGCGGCCAGCTCCCTAAAAAGCGAGTTGTAAAATGGAGGTTCAGGGCACTGCAATTCACAAACCTGCAGAGTTATAAATGATAACTCTCATCCACAAATATATTGAGGGAAGGCAAAGAAGAGGATTTGAAATCAAGGCAGAATTGCAGGAAACAGATTTCAGGAGGTAGATTCGAATCGCCTTTAAAGCACATGAAAAGCGGCAAAACGTTGACAATGATGCCCTTGGCCAGAAAGGGCGTATGCGTTTTTTCCTGAATATATTCAGGAAAAAACGCATACGCCCTTTTTGGCCAACCAAGCAACCTGGAAAGGCAAATCAGCGCTACAAAGATGTCTCGCTTCCCATTGGTCAAAAGGGCCATGCTGAAAAAAGTGTCAAAACCAGAAATGCAGGACAGGCCATGGAGAAATGGGAGCCTTGCTACACTGATGGGCGGGATGTAAATTGTCAACAGCCACTCTGGAGAAGTGTACGGTGAGTCCTGAAACGTCTAAAAAGCAAAGCTTAGAGAGCATAGGGCACTTCCACTCATGGGGGTATAAATTGGGAAAATGAAAAATCAGCAAGACACAAGCACCCCAAAGTTTAGGGCTGCTCTGTTGACAAGGACCTCCACTTCATTCCACCTTCAATATCCCAGGAAAGAGAAAAATGGATAAAGAAGTTGTGGTCCTTATGTACAATGGAATATCACTCAGCCGTGAAATCAATGTCATAAGGCTAGTAGCAGCATGATGAGTGGATTTAGGTACGACGACTCTAAGTGAAATAAGTCACACAGCAAAGGACACTTCTCATAAGGTATCACTTATAGAGGGAATGTAAAAACCGTTACACTTGAACTGAATTACAAAACAGAACAGAGTCACACATGCAGAAAACACACTATGGCTGCTTAACGGGAAAGGTGAGGTGGGGTGATACATAAAACAAGGGTTTCAAATTAGCTCAGATACCGTTCCATAAAACCAATATGTAATAGACAAGACCTACTCCTTGCTCAGAGAACTGGACTCAACACGCCCTATTCACCGCACAAGAATATATCTGACTAGTAATAATCTTAAAACCTATGTATTGATATCTCTCTGTTAGTGTGTCAAGTGGGTGTAAAGCGGCATAAACACAGCAGTGAAAAGCAGCTAAACCCCATTATAAAAATAAATTACTTTGAAAACCCCGTGAAACAAAGACAGTGAAAGAGAGCGAAATTCTTACACAATGCGTTCAGGGGCTGTGATGCAACCTGGATTGACCATATCTAGACCCACAGCTGGATGAGACCTAAGGGTGGACACTGTTGCGGCTGAGAGGTTTGGTGAGGTTGGGTGAGCAAACGCAGACCCTTTAAAGTAATACTGCGTGGTACCCATCGCATGGGTCCCAAATCTCCAGGTTCAAGGGCATCTTCCTACATCGAAAACATGCATGAGATACCCAGAAGATGGTACACCGTGTGATGGGGAAAGGTTTCTAAAACGCACCTCATTTCTCATTTGCTTGTGCCCGGGTTCGCCATTCCAGCCACTTTACTAGCAATCTCCCTCCTTGGAGCATCAGCACCTTTAACCTCCTGTTCCGTACAGGTTGCAATTTGTCCTGAGGATGAACGGGAAGACGTGGAACCAATGAAAGACTAGCTCTTGGTGTTGGGACAGGCACAGGTCACTCTATTTTCCCATCAGGAAGAAGAATTAACCACAGGCTCAGCCTGCCCCCCGGAACCAGAACAGGGGCTGAAGCCATCCTGCGCTTTTGCGGCCAGCTCCCTAAAAAGCGAGTTGTAAAATGGAGGTTCAGGGCACTGCAATTCACAAACCTGCAGAGTTATAAATGATAACTCTCATCCACAAATATATTGAGGGAAGGCAAAGAAGAGGATTTGAAATCAAGGCAGAATTGCAGGAAACAGATTTCAGGAGGTAGATTCGAATCGCCTTTAAAGCACATGAAAAGCGGCAAAACGTTGACAATGATGCCCTTGGCCAGAAAGGGCGTATGCGTTTTTTCCTGAATATATTCAGGAAAAAACGCATACGCCCTTTTTGGCCAACCAAGCAACCTGGAAAGGCAAATCAGCGCTACAAAGAAGTCTCGCTTCCCATCGGTCAAAAGGGCCATGCTGAAAAAAGTGTCAAAACCAGAAATGCAGGACAGGCCATGGAGAAATGGGAGCCTTGCTACACTGATGGGCGGGATGTAAATTGTCAACAGCCACTCTGGAGAAGTGTACGGTGAGTCCTGAAACGTCTAAAAAGCAAAGCTTAGAGAGCATAGGGCACTTCCACTCATGGGGGTATAAATTGGGAAAATGAAAAATCAGCAAGACACAAGCACCCCAAAGTTTAGGGCTGCTCTGTTGACAAGGACCTCCACTTCATTCCACCTTCAATATCCCAGGAAAGAGAAAAATGGATAAAGAAGTTGTGGTCCTTATGTACAATGGAATATCACTCAGCCATGAAATCAATGTCATAAGGCTAGTAGCAGCATGATGAGTGGATTTAGGTACGACGATTCTAAGTGAAATAAGTCACACAGAAAAGGACACTTCTCATAAGGTATCACTGATAGAGGGAATGTAAAAACCGTTACACTTGAACTGAATTACAAAACAGAACAGAGTCACACATGCAGAAAACACACTATGGCTGCTTAACGGGAAAGGTGAGGTGGGGTGATACATAAAACAAGGGTTTCAAATTAGCTCAGATACCGTTCCATAAAACCAATATGTAATAGACAAGACCTACTCCTTGCTCAGAGAACTGGACTCAACACGCCCTATTCACCGCACAAGAATATATCTGACTAGTAATAATCTTAAAACCTATGTATTGATATCTCTCTGTTAGTGTGTCAAGTGGGTGTAAAGCGGCATAAACACAGCAGTGAAAAGCAGCTAAACCCCATTATAAAAATAAATTACTTTGAAAAACCCGTGAAACAAAGACAGTGAAAGAGAGCGAAATTCTTACACAATGCGTTCAGGGGCTGTGATGCAACCTGGATTGACCATATCTAGACCCACAGCTGGATGAGACCTAAGGGTGGACACTGTTGCGGCTGAGAGGTTTGGTGAGGTTGGGTGAGCAAACGCAGACCCTTTAAAGTAATACTGCGTGGTACCCATCGCATGGGTCCCAAATCTCCAGGTTCAAGGGCATCTTCCTACATCGAAAACATGCATGAGATACCCAGAAGATGGTACACCGTGTGATGGGGAAAGGTTTCTAAAACGCAACTCATTTCTCATTTGCTTGTGCCCGGGTTCGCCATTCCAGCCACTTTACTAGCAATCTCCCTCCTTGGAGCATCAGCACCTTTAACCTCCTGTTCCGTACAGGTTGCAATTTGTACTGAGGATGAACGGGAAGACGTGGAACCAATGAAAGACTAGCTCTTGGTGTTGGGACAGGCACAGGTCACTCTATTTTCCCATCAGGAAGAAGAATTAACCACAGGCTCAGCCTGCCCCCCGGAACCAGAACAGGGGCTGAAGCCATCCTGCGCTTTTGCGGCCAGCTCCCTAAAAAGCGAGTTGTAAAATGGAGGTTCAGGGCACTGCAATTCACAAACCTGCAGAGTTATAAATGATAACTCTCATCCACAAATATATTGAGGGAAGGCAAAGAAGAGGATTTGAAATCAAGGCAGAATTGCAGGAAACAGATTTCAGGAGGTAGATTCGAATCGCCTTTAAAGCACATGAAAAGCGGCAAAACGTTGACAATGATGCCCTTGGCCAGAAAGGGCGTATGCGTTTTTTCCTGAATATATTCAGGAAAAAACGCATACGCCCTTTTTGGCCAACCAAGCAACCTGGAAAGGCAAATCAGCGCTACAAAGATGTCTCGCTTCCCATTGGTCAAAAGGGCCATGCTGAAAAAAGTGTCAAAACCAGAAATGCAGGACAGGCCATGGAGAAATGGGAGCCTTGCTACACTGATGGGCGGGATGTAAATTGTCAACAGCCACTCTGGAGAAGTGTACGGTGAGTCCTGAAACGTCTAAAAAGCAAAGCTTAGAGAGCATAGGGCACTTCCACTCATGGGGGTATAAATTGGGAAAATGAAAAATCAGCAAGACACAAGCACCCCAAAGTTTAGGGCTGCTCTGTTGACAAGGACCTCCACTTCATTCCACCTTCAATATCCCAGGAAAGAGAAAAATGGATAAAGAAGTTGTGGTCCTTATGTACAATGGAATATCACTCAGCCGTGAAATCAATGTCATAAGGCTAGTAGCAGCATGATGAGTGGATTTAGGTACGACGACTCTAAGTGAAATAAGTCACACAGCAAAGGACACTTCTCATAAGGTATCACTTATAGAGGGAATGTAAAAACCGTTACACTTGAACTGAATTACAAAACAGAACAGAGTCACACATGCAGAAAACACACTATGGCTGCTTAACGGGAAAGGTGAGGTGGGGTGATACATAAAACAAGGGTTTCAAATTAGCTCAGATACCGTTCCATAAAACCAATATGTAATAGACAAGACCTACTCCTTGCTCAGAGAACTGGACTCAACACGCCCTATTCACCGCACAAGAATATATATGACTAGTAATAATCTTAAAACCTATGTATTGATATCTCTCTGTTAGTGTGTCAAGTGGGTGTAAAGCGGCATAAACACAGCAGTGAAAAGCAGCTAAACCCCATTATAAAAATAAATTACTTTGAAAACCCCGTGAAACAAAGACAGTGAAAGAGAGCGAAATTCTTACACAATGCGTTCAGGGGCTGTGATGCAACCTGGATTGACCATATCTAGACCCACAGCTGGATGAGACCTAAGGGTGGACACTGTTGCGGCTGAGAGGTTTGGTGAGGTTGGGTGAGCAAACGCAGACCCTTTAAAGTAATACTGCGTGGTACCCATCGCATGGGTCCCAAATCTCCAGGTTCAAGGGCATCTTCCTACATCGAAAACATGCATGAGATACCCAGAAGATGGTACACCGTGTGATGGGGAAAGGTTTCTAAAACGCAACTCATTTCTCATTTGCTTGTGCCCGGGTTCGCCATTCCAGCCACTTTACTAGCAATCTCCCTCCTTGGAGCATCAGCACCTTTAACCTCCTGTTCCGTACAGGTTGCAATTTGTACTGAGGATGAACGGGAAGACGTGGAACCAATGAAAGACTAGCTCTTGGTGTTGGGACAGGCACAGGTCACTCTATTTTCCCATCAGGAAGAAGAATTAACCACAGGCTCAGCCTGCCCCCCGGAACCAGAACAGGGGCTGAAGCCATCCTGCGCTTTTGCGGCCAGCTCCCTAAAAAGCGAGTTGTAAAATGGAGGTTCAGGGCACTGCAATTCACAAACCTGCAGAGTTATAAATGATAACTCTCATCCACAAATATATTGAGGGAAGGCAAAGAAGAGGATTTGAAATCAAGGCAGAATTGCAGGAAACAGATTTCAGGAGGTAGATTCGAATCGCCTTTAAAGCACATGAAAAGCGGCAAAACGTTGACAATGATGCCCTTGGCCAGAAAGGGCGTATGCGTTTTTTCCTGAATATATTCAGGAAAAAACGCATACGCCCTTTTTGGCCAACCAAGCAACCTGGAAAGGCAAATCAGCGCTACAAAGAAGTCTCGCTTCCCATCGGTCAAAAGGGCCATGCTGAAAAAAGTGTCAAAACCAGAAATGCAGGACAGGCCATGGAGAAATGGGAGCCTTGCTACACTGATGGGCGGGATGTAAATTGTCAACAGCCACTCTGGAGAAGTGTACGGTGAGTCCTGAAACGTCTAAAAAGCAAAGCTTAGAGAGCATAGGGCACTTCCACTCATGGGGGTATAAATTGGGAATATTAAAAATCAGCAAGACACAAGCACCCCAAAGTTTAGGGCTGCTCTGTTGACAAGGACCTCCACTTCATTCCACCTTCAATATCCCAGGAAAGAGAAAAATGGATAAAGAAGTTGTGGTCCTTATGTACAATGGAATATCACTCAGCCATGAAATCAATGTCATAAGGCTAGTAGCAGCATGATGAGTGGATTTAGGTACGACGATTCTAAGTGAAATAAGTCACACAGAAAAGGACACTTCTCATAAGGTATCACTGATAGAGGGAATGTAAAAACCGTTACACTTGAACTGAATTACAAAACAGAACAGAGTCACACATGCAGAAAACACACTATGGCTGCTTAACGGGAAAGGTGAGGTGGGGTGATACATAAAACAAGGGTTTCAAATTAGCTCAGATACCATTCCATAAAACCAATATGTAATAGACAAGACCTACTCCTTGCTCAGAGAACTGGACTCAACACGCCCTATTCACCGCACAAGAATATATCTGACTAGTAATAATCTTAAAACCTATGTATTGATATCTCTCTGTTAGTGTGTCAAGTGGGTGTAAAGCGGCATAAACACAGCAGTGAAAAGCAGCTAAACCCCATTATAAAAATAAATTACTTTGAAAAACCCGTGAAACAAAGACAGTGAAAGAGAGCGAAATTCTTACACAATGCGTTCAGGGGCTGTGATGCAACCTGGATTGACCATATCTAGACCCACAGCTGGATGAGACCTAAGGGTGGACACTGTTGCGGCTGAGAGGTTTGGTGAGGTTGGGTGAGCAAACGCAGACCCTTTAAAGTAATACTGCGTGGTACCCATCGCATGGGTCCCAAATCTCCAGGTTCAAGGGCATCTTCCTACATCGAAAACATGCATGAGATACCCAGAAGATGGTACACCGTGTGATGCGGAAAGGTGTCTAAAACGCAACTCATTTCTCATTTGCTTGTGCCCGGGTTCGCCATTCCAGCCACTTTACTAGCAATCTCCCTCCTTGGAGCATCAGCACCTTTAACCTCCTGTTCCGTACAGGTTGCAATTTGTACTGAGGATGAACGGGAAGACGTGGAACCAATGAAAGACTAGCTCTTGGTGTTGGGACAGGCACAGGTCACTCTATTTTCCCATCAGGAAGAAGAATTAACCACAGCCTCAGCCTGCCCCCCGGAACCAGAACAGGGGCTGAAGCCATCCTGCGCTTTTGCGGCCAGCTCCCTAAAAAGCGAGTTGTAAAATGGAGGTTCAGGGCACTGCAATTCACAAACCTGCAGAGTTATAAATGATAACTCTCATCCACAAATATATTGAGGGAAGGCAAAGAAGAGGATTTGAAATCAAGGCAGAATTGCAGGAAACAGATTTCAGGAGGTAGATTCGAATCGCCTTTAAAGCACATGAAAAGCGGCAAAACGTTGACAATGATGCCCTTGGCCAGAAAGGGCGTATGCGTTTTTTCCTGAATATATTCAGGAAAAAACGCATACGCCCTTTTTGGCCAACCAAGCAACCTGGAAAGGCAAATCAGCGCTACAAAGAAGTCTCGCTTCCCATCGGTCAAAAGGGCCATGCTGAAAAAAGTGTCAAAACCAGAAATGCAGGACAGGCCATGGAGAAATGGGAGCCTTGCTACACTGATGGGCGGGATGTAAATTGTCAACAGCCACTCTGGAGAAGTGTACGGTGAGTCCTGAAACGTCTAAAAAGCAAAGCTTAGAGAGCATAGGGCACTTCCACTCATGGGGGTATAAATTGGGAAAATGAAAAATCAGCAAGACACAAGCACCCCAAAGTTTAGGGCTGCTCTGTTGACAAGGACCTCCACTTCATTCCACCTTCAATATCCCAGGAAAGAGAAAAATGGATAAAGAAGTTGTGGTCCTTAAGTACAATGGAATATCACTCAGCCATGAAATCAATGTCATAAGGCTAGTAGCAGCATGATGAGTGGATTTAGGTACGACGATTCTAAGTGAAATAAGTCACACAGAAAAGGACACTTCTCATAAGGTATCACTGATAGAGGGAATGTAAAAACCGTTACACTTGAACTGAATTACAAAACAGAACAGAGTCACACATGCAGAAAACACACTATGGCTGCTTAACGGGAAAGGTGAGGTGGGGTGATACATAAAACAAGGGTTTCAAATTAGCTCAGATACCGTTCCATAAAACCAATATGTAATAGACAAGACCTACTCCTTGCTCAGAGAACTGGACTCAACACGCCCTATTCACCGCACAAGAATATATCTGACTAGTAATAATCTTAAAACCTATGTATTGATATCTCTCTGTTAGTGTGTCAAGTGGGTGTAAAGCGGCATAAACACAGCAGTGAAAAGCAGCTAAACCCCATTATAAAAATAAATTACTTTGAAAACCCCGTGAAACAAAGACAGTGAAAGAGAGCGAAATTCTTACACAATGCGTTCAGGGGCTGTGATGCAACCTGGATTGACCATATCTAGACCCACAGCTGGATGAGACCTAAGGGTGGACACTGTTGCGGCTGAGAGGTTTGGTGAGGTTGGGTGAGCAAACGCAGACCCTTTAAAGTAATACTGCGTGGTACCCATCGCATGGGTCCCAAATCTCCAGGTTCAAGGGCATCTTCCTACATCGAAAACATGCATGAGATACCCAGAAGATGGTACACCGTGTGATGGGGAAAGGTTTCTAAAACGCAACTCATTTCTCATTTGCTTGTGCCCGGGTTCGCCATTCCAGCCACTTTACTAGCAATCTCCCTCCTTGGAGCATCAGCACCTTTAACCTCCTGTTCCGTACAGGTTGCAATTTGTACTGAGGATGAACGGGAAGACGTGGAACCAATGAAAGACTAGCTCTTGGTGTTGGGACAGGCACAGGTCACTCTATTTTCCCATCAGGAAGAAGAATTAACCACAGGCTCAGCCTGCCCCCCGGAACCAGAACAGGGGCTGAAGCCATCCTGCGCTTTTGCGGCCAGCTCCCTAAAAAGCGAGTTGTAAAATGGAGGTTCAGGGCACTGCAATTCACAAACCTGCAGAGTTATAAATGATAACTCTCATCCACAAATATATTGAGGGAAGGCAAAGAAGAGGATTTGAAATCAAGGCAGAATTGCAGGAAACAGATTTCAGGAGGTAGATTCGAATCGCCTTTAAAGCACATGAAAAGCGGCAAAACGTTGACAATGATGCCCTTGGCCAGAAAGGGCGTATGCGTTTTTTCCTGAATATATTCAGGAAAAAACGCATACGCCCTTTTTGGCCAACCAAGCAACCTGGAAAGGCAAATCAGCGCTACAAAGAAGTCTCGCTTCCCATCGGTCAAAAGGGCCATGCTGAAAAAAGTGTCAAAACCAGAAATGCAGGACAGGCCATGGAGAAATGGGAGCCTTGCTACACTGATGGGCGGGATGTAAATTGTCAACAGCCACTCTGGAGAAGTGTACGGTGAGTCCTGAAACGTCTAAAAAGCAAAGCTTAGAGAGCATAGGGCACTTCCACTCATGGGGGTATAAATTGGGAATATTAAAAATCAGCAAGACACAAGCACCCCAAAGTTTAGGGCTGCTCTGTTGACAAGGACCTCCACTTCATTCCACCTTCAATATCCCAGGAAAGAGAAAAATGGATAAAGAAGTTGTGGTCCTTATGTACAATGGAATATCACTCAGCCATGAAATCAATGTCATAAGGCTAGTAGCAGCATGATGAGTGGATTTAGGTACGACGATTCTAAGTGAAATAAGTCACACAGAAAAGGACACTTCTCATAAGGTATCACTGATAGAGGGAATGTAAAAACCGTTACACTTGAACTGAATTACAAAACAGAACAGAGTCACACATGCAGAAAACACACTATGGCTGCTTAACGGGAAAGGTGAGGTGGGGTGATACATAAAACAAGGGTTTCAAATTAGCTCAGATACCGTTCCATAAAACCAATATGTAATAGACAAGACCTACTCCTTGCTCAGAGAACTGGACTCAACACGCCCTATTCACCGCACAAGAATATATCTGACTAGTAATAATCTTAAAACCTATGTATTGATATCTCTCTGTTAGTGTGTCAAGTGGGTGTAAAGCGGCATAAACACAGCAGTGAAAAGCAGCTAAACCCCATTATAAAAATAAATTACTTTGAAAAACCCATGAAACAAAGACAGTGAAAGAGAGCGAAATTCTTACACAATGCGTTCAGGGGCTGTGATGCAACCTGGATTGACCATATCTAGACCCACAGCTGGATGAGACCTAAGGGTGGACACTGTTGCGGCTGAGAGGTTTGGTGAGGTTGGGTGAGCAAACGCAGACCCTTTAAAGTAATACTGCGTGGTACCCATCGCATGGGTCCCAAATCTCCAGGTTCAAGGGCATCTTCCTACATCGAAAACATGCATGAGATACCCAGAAGATGGTACACCGTGTGATGCGGAAAGGTTTCTAAAACGCAACTCATTTCTCATTTGCTTGTGCCCGGGTTCGCCATTCCAGCCACTTTACTAGCAATCTCCCTCCTTGGAGCATCAGCACCTTTAACCTCCTGTTCCGTACAGGTTGCAATTTGTACTGAGGATGAACGGGAAGACGTGGAACCAATGAAAGACTAGCTCTTGGTGTTGGGACAGGCACAGGTCACTCTATTTTCCCATCAGGAAGAAGAATTAACCACAGCCTCAGCCTGCCCCCCGGAACCAGAACAGGGGCTGAAGCCATCCTGCGCTTTTGCGGCCAGCTCCCTAAAAAGCGAGTTGTAAAATGGAGGTTCAGGGCACTGCAATTCACAAACCTGCAGAGTTATAAATGATAACTCTCATCCACAAATATATTGAGGGAAGGCAAAGAAGAGGATTTGAAATCAAGGCAGAATTGCAGGAAACAGATTTCAGGAGGTAGATTCGAATCGCCTTTAAAGCACATGAAAAGCAGCAAAACGTTGACAATGATGCCCTTGGCCAGAAAGGGCGTATGCGTTTTTTCCTGAATATATTCAGGAAAAAACGCATACGCCCTTTTTGGCCAACCAAGCAACCTGGAAAGGCAAATCAGCGCTACAAAGAAGTCTCGCTTCCCATCGGTCAAAAGGGCCATGCTGAAAAAAGTGTCAAAACCAGAAATGCAGGACAGGCCATGGAGAAATGGGAGCCTTGCTACACTGATGGTCGGGATGTAAATTGTCAACAGCCACTCTGGAGAAGTGTACGGTGAGTCCTGAAACGTCTAAAAAGCAAAGCTTAGAGAGCATAGGGCACTTCCACTCATGGGGGTATAAATTGGGAAAATTAAAAATCAGCAAGACACAAGCACCCCAAAGTTTAGGGCTGCTCTGTTGACAAGGACCTCCACTTCATTCCACCTTCAATATCCCAGGAAAGAGAAAAATGGATAAAGAATTTGTGGTCCTTAAGTACAATGGAATATCACTCAGCCATGAAATCAATGTCATAAGGCTAGTAGCAGCATGATGAGTGGATTTAGGTACGACGATTCTAAGTGAAATAAGTCACACAGAAAAGGACACTTCTCATAAGGTATCACTGATAGAGGGAATGTAAAAACCGTTACACTTGAACTGAATTACAAAACAGAACAGAGTCACACATGCAGAAAACACACTATGGCTGCTTAACGGGAAAGGTGAGGTGGGGTGATACATAAAACAAGGGTTTCAAATTAGCTCAGATACCGTTCCATAAAACCAATATGTAATAGACAAGACCTACTCCTTGCTCAGAGAACTGGACTCAACACGCCCTATTCACCGCACAAGAATATATCTGACTAGTAATAATCTTAAAACCTATGTATTGATATCTCTCTGTTAGTGTGTCAAGTGGGTGTAAAGCGGCATAAACACAGCAGTGAAAAGCAGCTAAACCCCATTATAAAAATAAATTACTTTGAAAAACCCGTGAAACAAAGACAGTGAAAGAGAGCGAAATTCTTACACAATGCGTTCAGGGGCTGTGATGCAACCTGGATTGACCATATCTAGACCCACAGCTGGATGAGACCTAAGGGTGGACACTGTTGCGGCTGAGAGGTTTGGTGAGGTTGGGTGAGCAAACGCAGACCCTTTAAAGTAATACTGCGTGGTACCCATCGCATGGGTCCCAAATCTCCAGGTTCAAGGGCATCTTCCTACATCGAAAACATGCATGAGATACCCAGAAGATGGTACACCGTGTGATGGGGAAAGGTTTCTAAAACGCAACTCATTTCTCATTTGCTTGTGCCCGGGTTCGCCATTCCAGCCACTTTACTAGCAATCTCCCTCCTTGGAGCATCAGCACCTTTAACCTCCTGTTCCGTACAGGTTGCAATTTGTACTGAGGATGAACGGGAAGACGTGGAACCAATGAAAGACTAGCTCTTGGTGTTGGGACAGGCACAGGTCACTCTATTTTCCCATCAGGAAGAAGAATTAACCACAGGCTCAGCCTGCCCCCCGGAACCAGAACAGGGGCTGAAGCCATCCTGCGCTTTTGTGGCCAGCTCCCTAAAAAGCGAGTTGTAAAATGGAGGTTCAGGGCACTGCAATTCACAAACCTGCAGAGTTATAAATGATAACTCTCATCCACAAATATATTGAGGGAAGGCAAAGAAGAGGATTTGAAATCAAGGCAGAATTGCAGGAAACAGATTTCAGGAGGTAGATTCGAATCGCCTTTAAAGCACATGAAAAGCGGCAAAACGTTGACAATGATGCCCTTGGCCAAAAAGGGCGTATGCGTTTTTTCCTGAATATATTCAGGAAAAAACGCATACGCCCTTTTTGGCCAACCAAGCAACCTGGAAAGGCAAATCAGCGCTACAAAGAAGTCTCGCTTCCCATCGGTCAAAAGGGCCATGCTGAAAAAAGTGTCAAAACCAGAAATGCAGGACAGGCCATGGAGAAATGGGAGCCTTGCTACACTGATGGGCGGGATGTAAATTGTCAACAGCCACTCTGGAGAAGTGTACGGTGAGTCCTGAAACGTCTAAAAAGCAAAGCTTAGAGAGCATAGGGCACTTCCACTCATGGGGGTATAAATTGGGAATATTAAAAATCAGCAAGACACAAGCACCCCAAAGTTTAGGGCTGCTCTGTTGACAAGGACCTCCACTTCATTCCACCTTCAATATCCCAGGAAAGAGAAAAATGGATAAAGAAGTTGTGGTCCTTATGTACAATGGAATATCACTCAGCCATGAAATCAATGTCATAAGGCTAGTAGCAGCATGATGAGTGGATTTAGGTACGACGATTCTAAGTGAAATAAGTCACACAGAAAAGGACACTTCTCATAAGGTATCACTGATAGAGGGAATGTAAAAACCGTTACACTTGAACTGAATTACAAAACAGAACAGAGTCACACATGCAGAAAACACACTATGGCTGCTTAACGGGAAAGGTGAGGTGGGGTGATACATAAAACAAGGGTTTCAAATTAGCTCAGATACCGTTCCATAAAACCAATATGTAATAGACAAGACCTACTCCTTGCTCAGAGAACTGGACTCAACACGCCCTATTCACCGCACAAGAATATATCTGACTAGTAATAATCTTAAAACCTATGTATTGATATCTCTCTGTTAGTGTGTCAAGTGGGTGTAAAGCGGCATAAACACAGCAGTGAAAAGCAGCTAAACCCCATTATAAAAATAAATTACTTTGAAAAACCCGTGAAACAAAGACAGTGAAAGAGAGCGAAATTCTTACACAATGCGTTCAGGGGCTGTGATGCAACCTGGATTGACCATATCTAGACCCACAGCTGGATGAGACCTAAGGGTGGACACTGTTGCGGCTGAGAGGTTTGGTGAGGTTGGGTGAGCAAACGCAGACCCTTTAAAGTAATACTGCGTGGTACCCATCGCATGGGTCCCAAATCTCCAGGTTCAAGGGCATCTTCCTACATCGAAAACATGCATGAGATACCCAGAAGATGGTACACCGTGTGATGGGGAAAGGTTTCTAAAACGCAACTCATTTCTCATTTGCTTGTGCCCGGGTTCGCCATTCCAGCCACTTTACTAGCAATCTCCCTCCTTGGAGCATCAGCACCTTTAACCTCCTGTTCCGTACAGGTTGCAATTTGTACTGAGGATGAACGGGAAGACGTGGAACCAATGAAAGACTAGCTCTTGGTGTTGGGACAGGCACAGGTCACTCTATTTTCCCATCAGGAAGAAGAATTAACCACAGGCTCAGCCTGCCCCCCGGAACCAGAACAGGGGCTGAAGCCATCCTGCGCTTTTGTGGCCAGCTCCCTAAAAAGCGAGTTGTAAAATGGAGGTTCAGGGCACTGCAATTCACAAACCTGCAGAGTTATAAATGATAACTCTCATCCACAAATATATTGAGGGAAGGCAAAGAAGAGGATTTGAAATCAAGGCAGAATTGCAGGAAACAGATTTCAGGAGGTAGATTCGAATCGCCTTTAAAGCACATGAAAAGCGGCAAAACGTTGACAATGATGCCCTTGGCCAAAAAGGGCGTATGCGTTTTTTCCTGAATATATTCAGGAAAAAACGCATACGCCCTTTTTGGCCAACCAAGCAACCTGGAAAGGCAAATCAGCGCTACAAAGAAGTCTCGCTTCCCATCGGTCAAAAGGGCCATGCTGAAAAAAGTGTCAAAACCAGAAATGCAGGACAGGCCATGGAGAAATGGGAGCCTTGCTACACTGATGGGCGGGATGTAAATTGTCAACAGCCACTCTGGAGAAGTGTACGGTGAGTCCTGAAACGTCTAAAAAGCAAAGCTTAGAGAGCATAGGGCACTTCCACTCATGGGGGTATAAATTGGGAATATTAAAAATCAGCAAGACACAAGCACCCCAAAGTTTAGGGCTGCTCTGTTGACAAGGACCTCCACTTCATTCCACCTTCAATATCCCAGGAAAGAGAAAAATGGATAAAGAAGTTGTGGTCCTTATGTACAATGGAATATCACTCAGCCATGAAATCAATGTCATAAGGCTAGTAGCAGCATGATGAGTGGATTTAGGTACGACGATTCTAAGTGAAATAAGTCACACAGAAAAGGACACTTCTCATAAGGTATCACTGATAGAGGGAATGTAAAAACCGTTACACTTGAACTGAATTACAAAACAGAACAGAGTCACACATGCAGAAAACACACTATGGCTGCTTAACGGGAAAGGTGAGGTGGGGTGATACATAAAACAAGGGTTTCAAATTAGCTCAGATACCGTTCCATAAAACCAATATGTAATAGACAAGACCTACTCCTTGCTCAGAGAACTGGACTCAACACGCCCTATTCACCGCACAAGAATATATCTGACTAGTAATAATCTTAAAACCTATGTATTGATATCTCTCTGTTAGTGTGTCAAGTGGGTGTAAAGCGGCATAAACACAGCAGTGAAAAGCAGCTAAACCCCATTATAAAAATAAATTACTTTGAAAAACCCGTGAAACAAAGACAGTGAAAGAGAGCGAAATTCTTACACAATGCGTTCAGGGGCTGTGATGCAACCTGGATTGACCATATCTAGACCCACAGCTGGATGAGACCTAAGGGTGGACACTGTTGCGGCTGAGAGGTTTGGTGAGGTTGGGTGAGCAAACGCAGACCCTTTAAAGTAATACTGCGTGGTACCCATCGCATGGGTCCCAAATCTCCAGGTTCAAGGGCATCTTCCTACATCGAAAACATGCATGAGATACCCAGAAGATGGTACACCGTGTGATGGGGAAAGGTTTCTAAAACGCAACTCATTTCTCATTTGCTTGTGCCCGGGTTCGCCATTCCAGCCACTTTACTAGCAATCTCCCTCCTTGGAGCATCAGCACCTTTAACCTCCTGTTCCGTACAGGTTGCAATTTGTACTGAGGATGAACGGGAAGACGTGGAACCAATGAAAGACTAGCTCTTGGTGTTGGGACAGGCACAGGTCACTCTATTTTCCCATCAGGAAGAAGAATTAACCACAGCCTCAGCCTGCCCCCCGGAACCAGAACAGGGGCTGAAGCCATCCTGCGCTTTTGCGGCCAGCTCCCTAAAAAGCGAGTTGTAAAATGGAGGTTCAGGGCACTGCAATTCACAAACCTGCAGAGTTATAAATGATAACTCTCATCCACAAATATATTGAGGGAAGGCAAAGAAGAGGATTTGAAATCAAGGCAGAATTGCAGGAAACAGATTTCAGGAGGTAGATTCGAATCGCCTTTAAAGCACATGAAAAGCGGCAAAACGTTGACAATGATGCCCTTGGCCAAAAAGGGCGTATGCGTTTTTTCCTGAATATATTCAGGAAAAAACGCATACGCCCTTTTTGGCCAACCAAGCAACCTGGAAAGGCAAATCAGCGCTACAAAGATGTCTCGCTTCCCATTGGTCAAAAGGGCCATGCTGAAAAAAGTGTCAAAACCAGAAATGCAGGACAGGCCATGGAGAAATGGGAGCCTTGCTACACTGATGGGCGGGATGTAAATTGTCAACAGCCATTCTGGAGAAGTGTACGGTGAGTCCTGAAACGTCTAAAAAGCAAAGCTTAGAGAGCATAGGGCACTTCCACTCATGGGGGTATAAATTGGGAAAATGAAAAATCAGCAAGACACAAGCACCCCAAAGTTTAGGGCTGCTCTGTTGACAAGGACCTCCACTTCATTCCACCTTCAATATCCCAGGAAAGAGAAAAATGGATAAAGAAGTTGTGGTCCTTATGTACAATGGAATATCACTCAGCCGTGAAATCAATGTCATAAGGCTAGTAGCAGCATGATGAGTGGATTTAGGTACGACGACTCTAAGTGAAATAAGTCACACAGCAAAGGACACTTCTCATAAGGTATCACTTATAGAGGGAATGTAAAAACCGTTACACTTGAACTGAATTACAAAACAGAACAGAGTCACACATGCAGAAAACACACTATGGCTGCTTAACGGGAAAGGTGAGGTGGGGTGATACATAAAACAAGGGTTTCAAATTAGCTCAGATACCGTTCCATAAACCCAATATGTAATAGACAAGATCTACTCCTTGCTCAGAGAACTGGACTCAACACGCCCTATTCACCGCACAAGAATATATCTGACTAGTAATAATCTTAAAACCTATGTATTGATATCTCTCTGTTAGTGTGTCAAGTGGGTGTAAAGCGGCATAAACACAGCAGTGAAAAGCAGCTAAACCCCATTATAAAAATAAATTACTTTGAAAAACCCGTGAAACAAAGACAGTGAAAGAGAGCGAAATTCTTACACAATGCGTTCAGGGGCTGTGATGCAACCTGGATTGACCATATCTAGACCCACAGCTGGATGAGACCTAAGGGTGGACACTGTTGCGGCTGAGAGGTTTGGTGAGGTTGGGTGAGCAAACGCAGACCCTTTAAAGTAATACTGCGTGGTACCCATCGCATGGGTCCCAAATCTCCAGGTTCAAGGGCATCTTCCTACATCGAAAACATGCATGAGATACCCAGAAGATGGTACACCGTGTGATGGGGAAAGGTTTCTAAAACGCAACTCATTTCTCATTTGCTTGTGCCCGGGTTCGCCATTCCAGCCACTTTACTAGCAATCTCCCTCCTTGGAGCATCAGCACCTTTAACCTCCTGTTCCGTACAGGTTGCAATTTGTACTGAGGATGAACGGGAAGACGTGGAACCAATGAAAGACTAGCTCTTGGTGTTGGGACAGGCACAGGTCACTCTATTTTCCCATCAGGAAGAAGAATTAACCACAGCCTCAGCCTGCCCCCCGGAACCAGAACAGGGGCTGAAGCCATCCTGCGCTTTTGCGGCCAGCTCCCTAAAAAGCGAGTTGTAAAATGGAGGTTCAGGGCACTGCAATTCACAAACCTGCAGAGTTATAAATGATAACTCTCATCCACAAATATATTGAGGGAAGGCAAAGAAGAGGATTTGAAATCAAGGCAGAATTGCAGGAAACAGATTTCAGGAGGTAGATTCGAATCGCCTTTAAAGCACATGAAAAGCGGCAAAACGTTGACAATGATGCCCTTGGCCAAAAAGGGCGTATGCGTTTTTTCCTGAATATATTCAGGAAAAAACGCATACGCCCTTTTTGGCCAACCAAGCAACCTGGAAAGGCAAATCAGCGCTACAAAGATGTCTCGCTTCCCATTGGTCAAAAGGGCCATGCTGAAAAAAGTGTCAAAACCAGAAATGCAGGACAGGCCATGGAGAAATGGGAGCCTTGCTACACTGATGGGCGGGATGTAAATTGTCAACAGCCACTCTGGAGAAGTGTACGGTGAGTCCTGAAACGTCTAAAAAGCAAAGCTTAGAGAGCATAGGGCACTTCCACTCATGGGGGTATAAATTGGGAAAATGAAAAATCAGCAAGACACAAGCACCCCAAAGTTTAGGGCTGCTCTGTTGACAAGGACCTCCACTTCATTCCACCTTCAATATCCCAGGAAAGAGAAAAATGGATAAAGAAGTTGTGGTCCTTATGTACAATGGAATATCACTCAGCCGTGAAATCAATGTCATAAGGCTAGTAGCAGCATGATGAGTGGATTTAGGTACGACGACTCTAAGTGAAATAAGTCACACAGCAAAGGACACTTCTCATAAGGTATCACTTATAGAGGGAATGTAAAAACCGTTACACTTGAACTGAATTACAAAACAGAACAGAGTCACACATGCAGAAAACACACTATGGCTGCTTAACGGGAAAGGTGAGGTGGGGTGATACATAAAACAAGGGTTTCAAATTAGCTCAGATACCGTTCCATAAACCCAATATGTAATAGACAAGATCTACTCCTTGCTCAGAGAACTGGACTCAACACGCCCTATTCACCGCACAAGAATATATCTGACTAGTAATAATCTTAAAACCTATGTATTGATATCTCTCTGTTAGTGTGTCAAGTGGGTGTAAAGCGGCATAAACACAGCAGTGAAAAGCAGCTAAACCCCATTATAAAAATAAATTACTTTGAAAAACCCGTGAAACAAAGACAGTGAAAGAGAGCGAAATTCTTACACAATGCGTTCAGGGGCTGTGATGCAACCTGGATTGACCATATCTAGACCCACAGCTGGATGAGACCTAAGGGTGGACACTGTTGCGGCTGAGAGGTTTGGTGAGGTTGGGTGAGCAAACGCAGACCCTTTAAAGTAATACTGCGTGGTACCCATCGCATGGGTCCCAAATCTCCAGGTTCAAGGGCATCTTCCTACATCGAAAACATGCATGAGATACCCAGAAGATGGTACACCGTGTGATGCGGAAAGGTTTCTAAAACGCAACTCATTTCTCATTTGCTTGTGCCCGGGTTCGCCATTCCAGCCACTTTACTAGCAATCTCCCTCCTTGGAGCATCAGCACCTTTAACCTCCTGTTCCGTACAGGTTGCAATTTGTACTGAGGATGAACGGGAAGACGTGGAACCAATGAAAGACTAGCTCTTGGTGTTGGGACAGGCACAGGTCACTCTATTTTCCCATCAGGAAGAAGAATTAACCACAGGCTCAGCCTGCCCCCCGGAACCAGAACAGGGGCTGAAGCCATCCTGCGCTTTTGCGGCCAGCTCCCTAAAAAGCGAGTTGTAAAATGGAGGTTCAGGGCACTGCAATTCACAAACCTGCAGAGTTATAAATGATAACTCTCATCCACAAATATATTGAGGGAAGGCAAAGAAGAGGATTTGAAATCAAGGCAGAATTGCAGGAAACAGATTTCAGGAGGTAGATTCGAATCGCCTTTAAAGCACATGAAAAGCGGCAAAACGTTGACAATGATGCCCTTGGCCAGAAAGGGCGTATGCGTTTTTTCCTGAATATATTCAGGAAAAAACGCATACGCCCTTTTTGGCCAACCAAGCAACCTGGAAAGGCAAATCAGCGCTACAAAGAAGTCTCGCTTCCCATCGGTCAAAAGGGCCATGCTGAAAAAAGTGTCAAAACCAGAAATGCAGGACAGGCCATGGAGAAATGGGAGCCTTGCTACACTGATGGGCGGGATGTAAATTGTCAACAGCCACTCTGGAGAAGTGTACGGTGAGTCCTGAAACGTCTAAAAAGCAAAGCTTAGAGAGCATAGGGCACTTCCACTCATGGGGGTATAAATTGGGAAAATGAAAAATCAGCAAGACACAAGCACCCCAAAGTTTAGGGCTGCTCTGTTGACAAGGACCTCCACTTCATTCCACCTTCAATATCCCAGGAAAGAGAAAAATGGATAAAGAAGTTGTGGTCCTTATGTACAATGGAATATCACTCAGCCATGAAATCAATGTCATAAGGCTAGTAGCAGCATGATGAGTGGATTTAGGTACGACGATTCTAAGTGAAATAAGTCACACAGAAAAGGACACTTCTCATAAGGTATCACTGATAGAGGGAATGTAAAAACCGTTACACTTGAACTGAATTACAAAACAGAACAGAGTCACACATGCAGAAAACACACTATGGCTGCTTAACGGGAAAGGTGAGGTGGGGTGATACATAAAACAAGGGTTTCAAATTAGCTCAGATACCGTTCCATAAAACCAATATGTAATAGACAAGACCTACTCCTTGCTCAGAGAACTGGACTCAACACGCCCTATTCACCGCACAAGAATATATCTGACTAGTAATAATCTTAAAACCTATGTATTGATATCTCTCTGTTAGTGTGTCAAGTGGGTGTAAAGCGGCATAAACACAGCAGTGAAAAGCAGCTAAACCCCATTATAAAAATAAATTACTTTGAAAACCCCGTGAAACAAAGACAGTGAAAGAGAGCGAAATTCTTACACAATGCGTTCAGGGGCTGTGATGCAACCTGGATTGACCATATCTAGACCCACAGCTGGATGAGACCTAAGGGTGGACACTGTTGCGGCTGAGAGGTTTGGTGAGGTTGGGTGAGCAAACGCAGACCCTTTAAAGTAATACTGCGTGGTACCCATCGCATGGGTCCCAAATCTCCAGGTTCAAGGGCATCTTCCTACATCGAAAACATGCATGAGATACCCAGAAGATGGTACACCGTGTGATGGGGAAAGGTTTCTAAAACGCAACTCATTTCTCATTTGCTTGTGCCCGGGTTCGCCATTCCAGCCACTTTACTAGCAATCTCCCTCCTTGGAGCATCAGCACCTTTAACCTCCTGTTCCGTACAGGTTGCAATTTGTACTGAGGATGAACGGGAAGACGTGGAACCAATGAAAGACTAGCTCTTGGTGTTGGGACAGGCACAGGTCACTCTATTTTCCCATCAGGAAGAAGAATTAACCACAGGCTCAGCCTGCCCCCCGGAACCAGAACAGGGGCTGAAGCCATCCTGCGCTTTTGCGGCCAGCTCCCTAAAAAGCGAGTTGTAAAATGGAGGTTCAGGGCACTGCAATTCACAAACCTGCAGAGTTATAAATGATAACTCTCATCCACAAATATATTGAGGGAAGGCAAAGAAGAGGATTTGAAATCAAGGCAGAATTGCAGGAAACAGATTTCAGGAGGTAGATTCGAATCGCCTTTAAAGCACATGAAAAGCGGCAAAACGTTGACAATGATGCCCTTGGCCAGAAAGGGCGTATGCGTTTTTTCCTGAATATATTCAGGAAAAAACGCATACGCCCTTTTTGGCCAACCAAGCAACCTGGAAAGGCAAATCAGCGCTACAAAGATGTCTCGCTTCCCATTGGTCAAAAGGGCCATGCTGAAAAAAGTGTCAAAACCAGAAATGCAGGACAGGCCATGGAGAAATGGGAGCCTTGCTACACTGATGGGCGGGATGTAAATTGTCAACAGCCACTCTGGAGAAGTGTACGGTGAGTCCTGAAACGTCTAAAAAGCAAAGCTTAGAGAGCATAGGGCACTTCCACTCATGGGGGTATAAATTGGGAAAATGAAAAATCAGCAAGACACAAGCACCCCAAAGTTTAGGGCTGCTCTGTTGACAAGGACCTCCACTTCATTCCACCTTCAATATCCCAGGAAAGAGAAAAATGGATAAAGAAGTTGTGGTCCTTATGTACAATGGAATATCACTCAGCCGTGAAATCAATGTCATAAGGCTAGTAGCAGCATGATGAGTGGATTTAGGTACGACGACTCTAAGTGAAATAAGTCACACAGCAAAGGACACTTCTCATAAGGTATCACTTATAGAGGGAATGTAAAAACCGTTACACTTGAACTGAATTACAAAACAGAACAGAGTCACACATGCAGAAAACACACTATGGCTGCTTAACGGGAAAGGTGAGGTGGGGTGATACATAAAACAAGGGTTTCAAATTAGCTCAGATACCGTTCCATAAAACCAATATGTAATAGACAAGACCTACTCCTTGCTCAGAGAACTGGACTCAACACGCCCTATTCACCGCACAAGAATATATCTGACTAGTAATAATCTTAAAACCTATGTATTGATATCTCTCTGTTAGTGTGTCAAGTGGGTGTAAAGCGGCATAAACACAGCAGTGAAAAGCAGCTAAACCCCATTATAAAAATAAATTACTTTGAAAACCCCGTGAAACAAAGACAGTGAAAGAGAGCGAAATTCTTACACAATGCGTTCAGGGGCTGTGATGCAACCTGGATTGACCATATCTAGACCCACAGCTGGATGAGACCTAAGGGTGGACACTGTTGCGGCTGAGAGGTTTGGTGAGGTTGGGTGAGCAAACGCAGACCCTTTAAAGTAATACTGCGTGGTACCCATCGCATGGGTCCCAAATCTCCAGGTTCAAGGGCATCTTCCTACATCGAAAACATGCATGAGATACCCAGAAGATGGTACACCGTGTGATGGGGAAAGGTTTCTAAAACGCAACTCATTTCTCATTTGCTTGTGCCCGGGTTCGCCATTCCAGCCACTTTACTAGCAATCTCCCTCCTTGGAGCATCAGCACCTTTAACCTCCTGTTCCGTACAGGTTGCAATTTGTACTGAGGATGAACGGGAAGACGTGGAACCAATGAAAGACTAGCTCTTGGTGTTGGGACAGGCACAGGTCACTCTATTTTCCCATCAGGAAGAAGAATTAACCACAGGCTCAGCCTGCCCCCCGGAACCAGAACAGGGGCTGAAGCCATCCTGCGCTTTTGCGGCCAGCTCCCTAAAAAGCGAGTTGTAAAATGGAGGTTCAGGGCACTGCAATTCACAAACCTGCAGAGTTATAAATGATAACTCTCATCCACAAATATATTGAGGGAAGGCAAAGAAGAGGATTTGAAATCAAGGCAGAATTGCAGGAAACAGATTTCAGGAGGTAGATTCGAATCGCCTTTAAAGCACATGAAAAGCGGCAAAACGTTGACAATGATGCCCTTGGCCAGAAAGGGCGTATGCGTTTTTTCCTGAATATATTCAGGAAAAAACGCATACGCCCTTTTTGGCCAACCAAGCAACCTGGAAAGGCAAATCAGCGCTACAAAGAAGTCTCGCTTCCCATCGGTCAAAAGGGCCATGCTGAAAAAAGTGTCAAAACCAGAAATGCAGGACAGGCCATGGAGAAATGGGAGCCTTGCTACACTGATGGGCGGGATGTAAATTGTCAACAGCCACTCTGGAGAAGTGTACGGTGAGTCCTGAAACGTCTAAAAAGCAAAGCTTAGAGAGCATAGGGCACTTCCACTCATGGGGGTATAAATTGGGAATATTAAAAATCAGCATGACACAAGCACCCCAAAGTTTAGGGCTGCTCTGTTGACAAGGACCTCCACTTCATTCCACCTTCAATATCCCAGGAAAGAGAAAAATGGATAAAGAAGTTGTGGTCCTTATGTACAATGGAATATCACTCAGCCATGAAATCAATGTCATAAGGCTAGTAGCAGCATGATGAGTGGATTTAGGTACGACGATTCTAAGTGAAATAAGTCACACAGAAAAGGACACTTCTCATAAGGTATCACTGATAGAGGGAATGTAAAAACCGTTACACTTGAACTGAATTACAAAACAGAACAGAGTCACACATGCAGAAAACACACTATGGCTGCTTAACGGGAAAGGTGAGGTGGGGTGATACATAAAACAAGGGTTTCAAATTAGCTCAGATACCGTTCCATAAAACCAATATGTAATAGACAAGACCTACTCCTTGCTCAGAGAACTGGACTCAACACGCCCTATTCACCGCACAAGAATATATCTGACTAGTAATAATCTTAAAACCTATGTATTGATATCTCTCTGTTAGTGTGTCAAGTGGGTGTAAAGCGGCATAAACACAGCAGTGAAAAGCAGCTAAACCCCATTATAAAAATAAATTACTTTGAAAAACCCGTGAAACAAAGACAGTGAAAGAGAGCGAAATTCTTACACAATGCGTTCAGGGGCTGTGATGCAACCTGGATTGACCATATCTAGACCCACAGCTGGATGAGACCTAAGGGTGGACACTGTTGCGGCTGAGAGGTTTGGTGAGGTTGGGTGAGCAAACGCAGACCCTTTAAAGTAATACTGCGTGGTACCCATCGCATGGGTCCCAAATCTCCAGGTTCAAGGGCATCTTCCTACATCGAAAACATGCATGAGATACCCAGAAGATGGTACACCGTGTGATGCGGAAAGGTTTCTAAAACGCAACTCATTTCTCATTTGCTTGTGCCCGGGTTCGCCATTCCAGCCACTTTACTAGCAATCTCCCTCCTTGGAGCATCAGCACCTTTAACCTCCTGTTCCGTACAGGTTGCAATTTGTACTGAGGATGAACGGGAAGACGTGGAACCAATGAAAGACTAGCTCTTGGTGTTGGGACAGGCACAGGTCACTCTATTTTCCCATCAGGAAGAAGAATTAACCACAGGCTCAGCCTGCCCCCCGGAACCAGAACAGGGGCTGAAGCCATCCTGCGCTTTTGCGGCCAGCTCCCTAAAAAGCGAGTTGTAAAATGGAGGTTCAGGGCACTGCAATTCACAAACCTGCAGAGTTATAAATGATAACTCTCATCCACAAATATATTGAGGGAAGGCAAAGAAGAGGATTTGAAATCAAGGCAGAATTGCAGGAAACAGATTTCAGGAGGTAGATTCGAATCGCCTTTAAAGCACATGAAAAGCGGCAAAACGTTGACAATGATGCCCTTGGCCAGAAAGGGCGTATGCGTTTTTTCCTGAATATATTCAGGAAAAAACGCATACGCCCTTTTTGGCCAACCAAGCAACCTGGAAAGGCAAATCAGCGCTACAAAGAAGTCTCGCTTCCCATCGGTCAAAAGGGCCATGCTGAAAAAAGTGTCAAAACCAGAAATGCAGGACAGGCCATGGAGAAATGGGAGCCTTGCTACACTGATGGGCGGGATGTAAATTGTCAACAGCCACTCTGGAGAAGTGTACGGTGAGTCCTGAAACGTCTAAAAAGCAAAGCTTAGAGAGCATAGGGCACTTCCACTCATGGGGGTATAAATTGGGAAAATGAAAAATCAGCAAGACACAAGCACCCCAAAGTTTAGGGCTGCTCTGTTGACAAGGACCTCCACTTCATTCCACCTTCAATATCCCAGGAAAGAGAAAAATGGATAAAGAAGTTGTGGTCCTTAAGTACAATGGAATATCACTCAGCCATGAAATCAATGTCATAAGGCTAGTAGCAGCATGATGAGTGGATTTAGGTACGACGATTCTAAGTGAAATAAGTCACACAGAAAAGGACACTTCTCATAAGGTATCACTGATAGAGGGAATGTAAAAACCGTTACACTTGAACTGAATTACAAAACAGAACAGAGTCACACATGCAGAAAACACACTATGGCTGCTTAACGGGAAAGGTGAGGTGGGGTGATACATAAAACAAGGGTTTCAAATTAGCTCAGATACCGTTCCATAAAACCAATATGTAATAGACAAGACCTACTCCTTGCTCAGAGAACTGGACTCAACACGCCCTATTCACCGCACAAGAATATATCTGACTAGTAATAATCTTAAAACCTATGTATTGATATCTCTCTGTTAGTGTGTCAAGTGGGTGTAAAGCGGCATAAACACAGCAGTGAAAAGCAGCTAAACCCCATTATAAAAATAAATTACTTTGAAAACCCCGTGAAACAAAGACAGTGAAAGAGAGCGAAATTCTTACACAATGCGTTCAGGGGCTGTGATGCAACCTGGATTGACCATATCTAGACCCACAGCTGGATGAGACCTAAGGGTGGACACTGTTGCGGCTGAGAGGTTTGGTGAGGTTGGGTGAGCAAACGCAGACCCTTTAAAGTAATACTGCGTGGTACCCATCGCATGGGTCCCAAATCTCCAGGTTCAAGGGCATCTTCCTACATCGAAAACATGCATGAGATACCCAGAAGATGGTACACCGTGTGATGGGGAAAGGTTTCTAAAACGCAACTCATTTCTCATTTGCTTGTGCCCGGGTTCGCCATTCCAGCCACTTTACTAGCAATCTCCCTCCTTGGAGCATCAGCACCTTTAACCTCCTGTTCCGTACAGGTTGCAATTTGTACTGAGGATGAACGGGAAGACGTGGAACCAATGAAAGACTAGCTCTTGGTGTTGGGACAGGCACAGGTCACTCTATTTTCCCATCAGGAAGAAGAATTAACCACAGGCTCAGCCTGCCCCCCGGAACCAGAACAGGGGCTGAAGCCATCCTGCGCTTTTGCGGCCAGCTCCCTAAAAAGCGAGTTGTAAAATGGAGGTTCAGGGCACTGCAATTCACAAACCTGCAGAGTTATAAATGATAACTCTCATCCACAAATATATTGAGGGAAGGCAAAGAAGAGGATTTGAAATCAAGGCAGAATTGCAGGAAACAGATTTCAGGAGGTAGATTCGAATCGCCTTTAAAGCACATGAAAAGCGGCAAAACGTTGACAATGATGCCCTTGGCCAGAAAGGGCGTATGCGTTTTTTCCTGAATATATTCAGGAAAAAACGCATACGCCCTTTTTGGCCAACCAAGCAACCTGGAAAGGCAAATCAGCGCTACAAAGAAGTCTCGCTTCCCATCGGTCAAAAGGGCCATGCTGAAAAAAGTGTCAAAACCAGAAATGCAGGACAGGCCATGGAGAAATGGGAGCCTTGCTACACTGATGGGCGGGATGTAAATTGTCAACAGCCACTCTGGAGAAGTGTACGGTGAGTCCTGAAACGTCTAAAAAGCAAAGCTTAGAGAGCATAGGGCACTTCCACTCATGGGGGTATAAATTGGGAATATTAAAAATCAGCAAGACACAAGCACCCCAAAGTTTAGGGCTGCTCTGTTGACAAGGACCTCCACTTCATTCCACCTTCAATATCCCAGGAAAGAGAAAAATGGATAAAGAAGTTGTGGTCCTTATGTACAATGGAATATCACTCAGCCATGAAATCAATGTCATAAGGCTAGTAGCAGCATGATGAGTGGATTTAGGTACGACGATTCTAAGTGAAATAAGTCACACAGAAAAGGACACTTCTCATAAGGTATCACTGATAGAGGGAATGTAAAAACCGTTACACTTGAACTGAATTACAAAACAGAACAGAGTCACACATGCAGAAAACACACTATGGCTGCTTAACGGGAAAGGTGAGGTGGGGTGATACATAAAACAAGGGTTTCAAATTAGCTCAGATACCGTTCCATAAAACCAATATGTAATAGACAAGACCTACTCCTTGCTCAGAGAACTGGACTCAACACGCCCTATTCACCGCACAAGAATATATCTGACTAGTAATAATCTTAAAACCTATGTATTGATATCTCTCTGTTAGTGTGTCAAGTGGGTGTAAAGCGGCATAAACACAGCAGTGAAAAGCAGCTAAACCCCATTATAAAAATAAATTACTTTGAAAAACCCGTGAAACAAAGACAGTGAAAGAGAGCGAAATTCTTACACAATGCGTTCAGGGGCTGTGATGCAACCTGGATTGACCATATCTAGACCCACAGCTGGATGAGACCTAAGGGTGGACACTGTTGCGGCTGAGAGGTTTGGTGAGGTTGGGTGAGCAAACGCAGACCCTTTAAAGTAATACTGCGTGGTACCCATCGCATGGGTCCCAAATCTCCAGGTTCAAGGGCATCTTCCTACATCGAAAACATGCATGAGATACCCAGAAGATGGTACACCGTGTGATGCGGAAAGGTTTCTAAAACGCAACTCATTTCTCATTTGCTTGTGCCCGGGTTCGCCATTCCAGCCACTTTACTAGCAATCTCCCTCCTTGGAGCATCAGCACCTTTAACCTCCTGTTCCGTACAGGTTGCAATTTGTACTGAGGATGAACGGGAAGACGTGGAACCAATGAAAGACTAGCTCTTGGTGTTGGGACAGGCACAGGTCACTCTATTTTCCCATCAGGAAGAAGAATTAACCACAGGCTCAGCCTGCCCCCCGGAACCAGAACAGGGGCTGAAGCCATCCTGCGCTTTTGCGGCCAGCTCCCTAAAAAGCGAGTTGTAAAATGGAGGTTCAGGGCACTGCAATTCACAAACCTGCAGAGTTATAAATGATAACTCTCATCCACAAATATATTGAGGGAAGGCAAAGAAGAGGATTTGAAATCAAGGCAGAATTGCAGGAAACAGATTTCAGGAGGTAGATTCGAATCGCCTTTAAAGCACATGAAAAGCGGCAAAACGTTGACAATGATGCCCTTGGCCAAAAAGGGCGTATGCGTTTTTTCCTGAATATATTCAGGAAAAAACGCATACGCCCTTTTTGGCCAACCAAGCAACCTGGAAAGGCAAATCAGCGCTACAAAGATGTCTCGCTTCCCATTGGTCAAAAGGGCCATGCTGAAAAAAGTGTCAAAACCAGAAATGCAGGACAGGCCATGGAGAAATGGGAGCCTTGCTACACTGATGGGCGGGATGTAAATTGTCAACAGCCACTCTGGAGAAGTGTACGGTGAGTCCTGAAACGTCTAAAAAGCAAAGCTTAGAGAGCATAGGGCACTTCCACTCATGGGGGTATAAATTGGGAATATTAAAAATCAGCAAGACACAAGCACCCCAAAGTTTAGGGCTGCTCTGTTGACAAGGACCTCCACTTCATTCCACCTTCAATATCCCAGGAAAGAGAAAAATGGATAAAGAAGTTGTGGTCCTTATGTACAATGGAATATCACTCAGCCATGAAATCAATGTCATAAGGCTAGTAGCAGCATGATGAGTGGATTTAGGTACGACGATTCTAAGTGAAATAAGTCACACAGAAAAGGACACTTCTCATAAGGTATCACTGATAGAGGGAATGTAAAAACCGTTACACTTGAACTGAATTACAAAACAGAACAGAGTCACACATGCAGAAAACACACTATGGCTGCTTAACGGGAAAGGTGAGGTGGGGTGATACATAAAACAAGGGTTTCAAATTAGCTCAGATACCGTTCCATAAAACCAATATGTAATAGACAAGACCTACTCCTTGCTCAGAGAACTGGACTCAACACGCCCTATTCACCGCACAAGAATATATCTGACTAGTAATAATCTTAAAACCTATGTATTGATATCTCTCTGTTAGTGTGTCAAGTGGGTGTAAAGCGGCATAAACACAGCAGTGAAAAGCAGCTAAACCCCATTATAAAAATAAATTACTTTGAAAAACCCGTGAAACAAAGACAGTGAAAGAGAGCGAAATTCTTACACAATGCGTTCAGGGGCTGTGATGCAACCTGGATTGACCATATCTAGACCCACAGCTGGATGAGACCTAAGGGTGGACACTGTTGCGGCTGAGAGGTTTGGTGAGGTTGGGTGAGCAAACGCAGACCCTTTAAAGTAATACTGCGTGGTACCCATCGCATGGGTCCCAAATCTCCAGGTTCAAGGGCATCTTCCTACATCGAAAACATGCATGAGATACCCAGAAGATGGTACACCGTGTGATGGGGAAAGGTTTCTAAAACGCAACTCATTTCTCATTTGCTTGTGCCCGGGTTCGCCATTCCAGCCACTTTACTAGCAATCTCCCTCCTTGGAGCATCAGCACCTTTAACCTCCTGTTCCGTACAGGTTGCAATTTGTACTGAGGATGAACGGGAAGACGTGGAACCAATGAAAGACTAGCTCTTGGTGTTGGGACAGGCACAGGTCACTCTATTTTCCCATCAGGAAGAAGAATTAACCACAGCCTCAGCCTGCCCCCCGGAACCAGAACAGGGGCTGAAGCCATCCTGCGCTTTTGCGGCCAGCTCCCTAAAAAGCGAGTTGTAAAATGGAGGTTCAGGGCACTGCAATTCACAAACCTGCAGAGTTATAAATGATAACTCTCATCCACAAATATATTGAGGGAAGGCAAAGAAGAGGATTTGAAATCAAGGCAGAATTGCAGGAAACAGATTTCAGGAGGTAGATTCGAATCGCCTTTAAAGCACATGAAAAGCGGCAAAACGTTGACAATGATGCCCTTGGCCAGAAAGGGCGTATGCGTTTTTTCCTGAATATATTCAGGAAAAAACGCATACGCCCTTTTTGGCCAACCAAGCAACCTGGAAAGGCAAATCAGCGCTACAAAGAAGTCTCGCTTCCCATCGGTCAAAAGGGCCATGCTGAAAAAAGTGTCAAAACCAGAAATGCAGGACAGGCCATGGAGAAATGGGAGCCTTGCTACACTGATGGGCGGGATGTAAATTGTCAACAGCCACTCTGGAGAAGTGTACGGTGAGTCCTGAAACGTCTAAAAAGCAAAGCTTAGAGAGCATAGGGCACTTCCACTCATGGGGGTATAAATTGGGAAAATGAAAAATCAGCAAGACACAAGCACCCCAAAGTTTAGGGCTGCTCTGTTGACAAGGACCTCCACTTCATTCCACCTTCAATATCCCAGGAAAGAGAAAAATGGATAAAGAAGTTGTGGTCCTTAAGTACAATGGAATATCACTCAGCCATGAAATCAATGTCATAAGGCTAGTAGCAGCATGATGAGTGGATTTAGGTACGACGATTCTAAGTGAAATAAGTCACACAGAAAAGGACACTTCTCATAAGGTATCACTGATAGAGGGAATGTAAAAACCGTTACACTTGAACTGAATTACAAAACAGAACAGAGTCACACATGCAGAAAACACACTATGGCTGCTTAACGGGAAAGGTGAGGTGGGGTGATACATAAAACAAGGGTTTCAAATTAGCTCAGATACCGTTCCATAAAACCAATATGTAATAGACAAGACCTACTCCTTGCTCAGAGAACTGGACTCAACACGCCCTATTCACCGCACAAGAATATATCTGACTAGTAATAATCTTAAAACCTATGTATTGATATCTCTCTGTTAGTGTGTCAAGTGGGTGTAAAGCGGCATAAACACAGCAGTGAAAAGCAGCTAAACCCCATTATAAAAATAAATTACTTTGAAAACCCCGTGAAACAAAGACAGTGAAAGAGAGCGAAATTCTTACACAATGCGTTCAGGGGCTGTGATGCAACCTGGATTGACCATATCTAGACCCACAGCTGGATGAGACCTAAGGGTGGACACTGTTGCGGCTGAGAGGTTTGGTGAGGTTGGGTGAGCAAACGCAGACCCTTTAAAGTAATACTGCGTGGTACCCATCGCATGGGTCCCAAATCTCCAGGTTCAAGGGCATCTTCCTACATCGAAAACATGCATGAGATACCCAGAAGATGGTACACCGTGTGATGGGGAAAGGTTTCTAAAACGCAACTCATTTCTCATTTGCTTGTGCCCGGGTTCGCCATTCCAGCCACTTTACTAGCAATCTCCCTCCTTGGAGCATCAGCACCTTTAACCTCCTGTTCCGTACAGGTTGCAATTTGTACTGAGGATGAACGGGAAGACGTGGAACCAATGAAAGACTAGCTCTTGGTGTTGGGACAGGCACAGGTCACTCTATTTTCCCATCAGGAAGAAGAATTAACCACAGGCTCAGCCTGCCCCCCGGAACCAGAACAGGGGCTGAAGCCATCCTGCGCTTTTGCGGCCAGCTCCCTAAAAAGCGAGTTGTAAAATGGAGGTTCAGGGCACTGCAATTCACAAACCTGCAGAGTTATAAATGATAACTCTCATCCACAAATATATTGAGGGAAGGCAAAGAAGAGGATTTGAAATCAAGGCAGAATTGCAGGAAACAGATTTCAGGAGGTAGATTCGAATCGCCTTTAAAGCACATGAAAAGCGGCAAAACGTTGACAATGATGCCCTTGGCCAGAAAGGGCGTATGCGTTTTTTCCTGAATATATTCAGGAAAAAACGCATACGCCCTTTTTGGCCAACCAAGCAACCTGGAAAGGCAAATCAGCGCTACAAAGAAGTCTCGCTTCCCATCGGTCAAAAGGGCCATGCTGAAAAAAGTGTCAAAACCAGAAATGCAGGACAGGCCATGGAGAAATGGGAGCCTTGCTACACTGATGGGCGGGATGTAAATTGTCAACAGCCACTCTGGAGAAGTGTACGGTGAGTCCTGAAACGTCTAAAAAGCAAAGCTTAGAGAGCATAGGGCACTTCCACTCATGGGGGTATAAATTGGGAAAAGGAAAAATCAGCAAGACACAAGCACCCCAAAGTTTAGGGCTGCTCTGTTGACAAGGACCTCCACTTCATTCCACCTTCAATATCCCAGGAAAGAGAAAAATGGATAAAGAAGTTGTGGTCCTTATGTACAATGGAATATCACTCAGCCATGAAATCAATGTCATAAGGCTAGTAGCAGCATGATGAGTGGATTTAGGTACGACGATTCTAAGTGAAATAAGTCACACAGAAAAGGACACTTCTCATAAGGTATCACTGATAGAGGGAATGTAAAAACCGTTACACTTGAACTGAATTACAAAACAGAACAGAGTCACACATGCAGAAAACACACTATGGCTGCTTAACGGGAAAGGTGAGGTGGGGTGATACATAAAACAAGGGTTTCAAATTAGCTCAGATACCGTTCCATAAAACCAATATGTAATAGACAAGACCTACTCCTTGCTCAGAGAACTGGACTCAACACGCCCTATTCACCGCACAAGAATATATCTGACTAGTAATAATCTTAAAACCTATGTATTGATATCTCTCTGTTAGTGTGTCAAGTGGGTGTAAAGCGGCATAAACACAGCAGTGAAAAGCAGCTAAACCCCATTATAAAAATAAATTACTTTGAAAAACCCGTGAAACAAAGACAGTGAAAGAGAGCGAAATTCTTACACAATGCGTTCAGGGGCTGTGATGCAACCTGGATTGACCATATCTAGACCCACAGCTGGATGAGACCTAAGGGTGGACACTGTTGCGGCTGAGAGGTTTGGTGAGGTTGGGTGAGCAAACGCAGACCCTTTAAAGTAATACTGCGTGGTACCCATCGCATGGGTCCCAAATCTCCAGGTTCAAGGGCATCTTCCTACATCGAAAACATGCATGAGATACCCAGAAGATGGTACACCGTGTGATGCGGAAAGGTTTCTAAAACGCAACTCATTTCTCATTTGCTTGTGCCCGGGTTCGCCATTCCAGCCACTTTACTAGCAATCTCCCTCCTTGGAGCATCAGCACCTTTAACCTCCTGTTCCGTACAGGTTGCAATTTGTACTGAGGATGAACGGGAAGACGTGGAACCAATGAAAGACTAGCTCTTGGTGTTGGGACAGGCACAGGTCACTCTATTTTCCCATCAGGAAGAAGAATTAACCACAGCCTCAGCCTGCCCCCCGGAACCAGAACAGGGGCTGAAGCCATCCTGCGCTTTTGCGGCCAGCTCCCTAAAAAGCGAGTTGTAAAATGGAGGTTCAGGGCACTGCAATTCACAAACCTGCAGAGTTATAAATGATAACTCTCATCCACAAATATATTGAGGGAAGGCAAAGAAGAGGATTTGAAATCAAGGCAGAATTGCAGGAAACAGATTTCAGGAGGTAGATTCGAATCGCCTTTAAAGCACATGAAAAGCGGCAAAACGTTGACAATGATGCCCTTGGCCAGAAAGGGCGTATGCGTTTTTTCCTGAATATATTCAGGAAAAAACGCATACGCCCTTTTTGGCCAACCAAGCAACCTGGAAAGGCAAATCAGCGCTACAAAGAAGTCTCGCTTCCCATCGGTCAAAAGGGCCATGCTGAAAAAAGTGTCAAAACCAGAAATGCAGGACAGGCCATGGAGAAATGGGAGCCTTGCTACACTGATGGGCGGGATGTAAATTGTCAACAGCCACTCTGGAGAAGTGTACGGTGAGTCCTGAAACGTCTAAAAAGCAAAGCTTAGAGAGCATAGGGCACTTCCACTCATGGGGGTATAAATTGGGAAAATGAAAAATCAGCAAGACACAAGCACCCCAAAGTTTAGGGCTGCTCTGTTGACAAGGACCTCCACTTCATTCCACCTTCAATATCCCAGGAAAGAGAAAAATGGATAAAGAAGTTGTGGTCCTTAAGTACAATGGAATATCACTCAGCCATGAAATCAATGTCATAAGGCTAGTAGCAGCATGATGAGTGGATTTAGGTACGACGATTCTAAGTGAAATAAGTCACACAGAAAAGGACACTTCTCATAAGGTATCACTGATAGAGGGAATGTAAAAACCGTTACACTTGAACTGAATTACAAAACAGAACAGAGTCACACATGCAGAAAACACACTATGGCTGCTTAACGGGAAAGGTGAGGTGGGGTGATACATAAAACAAGGGTTTCAAATTAGCTCAGATACCGTTCCATAAAACCAATATGTAATAGACAAGACCTACTCCTTGCTCAGAGAACTGGACTCAACACGCCCTATTCACCGCACAAGAATATATCTGACTAGTAATAATCTTAAAACCTATGTATTGATATCTCTCTGTTAGTGTGTCAAGTGGGTGTAAAGCGGCATAAACACAGCAGTGAAAAGCAGCTAAACCCCATTATAAAAATAAATTACTTTGAAAAACCCGTGAAACAAAGACAGTGAAAGAGAGCGAAATTCTTACACAATGCGTTCAGGGGCTGTGATGCAACCTGGATTGACCATATCTAGACCCACAGCTGGATGAGACCTAAGGGTGGACACTGTTGCGGCTGAGAGGTTTGGTGAGGTTGGGTGAGCAAACGCAGACCCTTTAAAGTAATACTGCGTGGTACCCATCGCATGGGTCCCAAATCTCCAGGTTCAAGGGCATCTTCCTACATCGAAAACATGCATGAGATACCCAGAAGATGGTACACCGTGTGATGGGGAAAGGTTTCTAAAACGCAACTCATTTCTCATTTGCTTGTGCCCGGGTTCGCCATTCCAGCCACTTTACTAGCAATCTCCCTCCTTGGAGCATCAGCACCTTTAACCTCCTGTTCCGTACAGGTTGCAATTTGTACTGAGGATGAACGGGAAGACGTGGAACCAATGAAAGACTAGCTCTTGGTGTTGGGACAGGCACAGGTCACTCTATTTTCCCATCAGGAAGAAGAATTAACCACAGGCTCAGCCTGCCCCCCGGAACCAGAACAGGGGCTGAAGCCATCCTGCGCTTTTGTGGCCAGCTCCCTAAAAAGCGAGTTGTAAAATGGAGGTTCAGGGCACTGCAATTCACAAACCTGCAGAGTTATAAATGATAACTCTCATCCACAAATATATTGAGGGAAGGCAAAGAAGAGGATTTGAAATCAAGGCAGAATTGCAGGAAACAGATTTCAGGAGGTAGATTCGAATCGCCTTTAAAGCACATGAAAAGCGGCAAAACGTTGACAATGATGCCCTTGGCCAAAAAGGGCGTATGCGTTTTTTCCTGAATATATTCAGGAAAAAACGCATACGCCCTTTTTGGCCAACCAAGCAACCTGGAAAGGCAAATCAGCGCTACAAAGATGTCTCGCTTCCCATTGGTCAAAAGGGCCATGCTGAAAAAAGTGTCAAAACCAGAAATGCAGGACAGGCCATGGAGAAATGGGAGCCTTGCTACACTGATGGGCGGGATGTAAATTGTCAACAGCCACTCTGGAGAAGTGTACGGTGAGTCCTGAAACGTCTAAAAAGCAAAGCTTAGAGAGCATAGGGCACTTCCACTCATGGGGGTATAAATTGGGAAAATGAAAAATCAGCAAGACACAAGCACCCCAAAGTTTAGGGCTGCTCTGTTGACAAGGACCTCCACTTCATTCCACCTTCAATATCCCAGGAAAGAGAAAAATGGATAAAGAAGTTGTGGTCCTTATGTACAATGGAATATCACTCAGCCGTGAAATCAATGTCATAAGGCTAGTAGCAGCATGATGAGTGGATTTAGGTACGACGACTCTAAGTGAAATAAGTCACACAGCAAAGGACACTTCTCATAAGGTATCACTTATAGAGGGAATGTAAAAACCGTTACACTTGAACTGAATTACAAAACAGAACAGAGTCACACATGCAGAAAACACACTATGGCTGCTTAACGGGAAAGGTGAGGTGGGGTGATACATAAAACAAGGGTTTCAAATTAGCTCAGATACCGTTCCATAAACCCAATATGTAATAGACAAGATCTACTCCTTGCTCAGAGAACTGGACTCAACACGCCCTATTCACCGCACAAGAATATATCTGACTAGTAATAATCTTAAAACCTATGTATTGATATCTCTCTGTTAGTGTGTCAAGTGGGTGTAAAGCGGCATAAACACAGCAGTGAAAAGCAGCTAAACCCCATTATAAAAATAAATTACTTTGAAAACCCCGTGAAACAAAGACAGTGAAAGAGAGCGAAATTCTTACACAATGCGTTCAGGGGCTGTGATGCAACCTGGATTGACCATATCTAGACCCACAGCTGGATGAGACCTAAGGGTGGACACTGTTGCGGCTGAGAGGTTTGGTGAGGTTGGGTGAGCAAACGCAGACCCTTTAAAGTAATACTGCGTGGTACCCATCGCATGGGTCCCAAATCTCCAGGTTCAAGGGCATCTTCCTACATCGAAAACATGCATGAGATACCCAGAAGATGGTACACCATGTGATGGGGAAAGGTTTCTAAAACGCAACTCATTTCTCATTTGCTTGTGCCCGGGTTCGCCATTCCAGCCACTTTACTAGCAATCTCCCTCCTTGGAGCATCAGCACCTTTAACCTCCTGTTCCGTACAGGTTGCAATTTGTCCTGAGGATGAACGGGAAGACGTGGAACCAATGAGAGACTAGCTCTTGGTGTTGGGACAGGCACAGGTCACTCTATTTTCCCATCAGGAAGAAGAATTAACCACAGCCTCAGCCTGCCCCCCGGAACCAGAACAGGGGCTGAAGCCATCCTGCGCTTTTGCGGCCAGCTCCCTAAAAAGCGAGTTGTAAAATGGAGGTTCAGGGCACTGCAATTCACAAACCTGCAGAGTTATAAATGATAACTCTCATCCACAAATATATTGAGGGAAGGCAAAGAAGAGGATTTGAAATCAAGGCAGAATTGCAGGAAACAGATTTCAGGAGGTAGATTCGAATCGCCTTTAAAGCACATGAAAAGCGGCAAAACGTTGACAATGATGCCCTTGGCCAGAAAGGGCGTATGCGTTTTTTCCTGAATATATTCAGGAAAAAACGCATACGCCCTTTTTGGCCAACCAAGCAACCTGGAAAGGCAAATCAGCGCTACAAAGAAGTCTCGCTTCCCATCGGTCAAAAGGGCCATGCTGAAAAAAGTGTCAAAACCAGAAATGCAGGACAGGCCATGGAGAAATGGGAGCCTTGCTACACTGATGGGCGGGATGTAAATTGTCAACAGCCACTCTGGAGAAGTGTACGGTGAGTCCTGAAACGTCTAAAAAGCAAAGCTTAGAGAGCATAGGGCACTTCCACTCATGGGGGTATAAATTGGGAATATTAAAAATCAGCAAGACACAAGCACCCCAAAGTTTAGGGCTGCTCTGTTGACAAGGACCTCCACTTCATTCCACCTTCAATATCCCAGGAAAGAGAAAAATGGATAAAGAAGTTGTGGTCCTTATGTACAATGGAATATCACTCAGCCATGAAATCAATGTCATAAGGCTAGTAGCAGCATGATGAGTGGATTTAGGTACGACGATTCTAAGTGAAATAAGTCACACAGAAAAGGACACTTCTCATAAGGTATCACTGATAGAGGGAATGTAAAAACCGTTACACTTGAACTGAATTACAAAACAGAACAGAGTCACACATGCAGAAAACACACTATGGCTGCTTAACGGGAAAGGTGAGGTGGGGTGATACATAAAACAAGGGTTTCAAATTAGCTCAGATACCGTTCCATAAAACCAATATGTAATAGACAAGACCTACTCCTTGCTCAGAGAACTGGACTCAACACGCCCTATTCACCGCACAAGAATATATCTGACTAGTAATAATCTTAAAACCTATGTATTGATATCTCTCTGTTAGTGTGTCAAGTGGGTGTAAAGTGGCATAAACACAGCAGTGAAAAGCAGCTAAACCCCATTATAAAAATAAATTACTTTGAAAAACCCGTGAAACAAAGACAGTGAAAGAGAGCGAAATTCTTACACAATGCGTTCAGGGGCTGTGATGCAACCTGGATTGACCATATCTAGACCCACAGCTGGATGAGACCTAAGGGTGGACACTGTTGCGGCTGAGAGGTTTGGTGAGGTTGGGTGAGCAAACGCAGACCCTTTAAAGTAATACTGCGTGGTACCCATCGCATGGGTCCCAAATCTCCAGGTTCAAGGGCATCTTCCTACATCGAAAACATGCATGAGATACCCAGAAGATGGTACACCGTGTGATGGGGAAAGGTTTCTAAAACGCAACTCATTTCTCATTTGCTTGTGCCCGGGTTCGCCATTCCAGCCACTTTACTAGCAATCTCCCTCCTTGGAGCATCAGCACCTTTAACCTCCTGTTCCGTACAGGTTGCAATTTGTACTGAGGATGAACGGGAAGACGTGGAACCAATGAAAGACTAGCTCTTGGTGTTGGGACAGGCACAGGTCACTCTATTTTCCCATCAGGAAGAAGAATTAACCACAGGCTCAGCCTGCCCCCCGGAACCAGAACAGGGGCTGAAGCCATCCTGCGCTTTTGCGGCCAGCTCCCTAAAAAGCGAGTTGTAAAATGGAGGTTCAGGGCACTGCAATTCACAAACCTGCAGAGTTATAAATGATAACTCTCATCCACAAATATATTGAGGGAAGGCAAAGAAGAGGATTTGAAATCAAGGCAGAATTGCAGGAAACAGATTTCAGGAGGTAGATTCGAATCGCCTTTAAAGCACATGAAAAGCGGCAAAACGTTGACAATGATGCCCTTGGCCAAAAAGGGCGTATGCGTTTTTTCCTGAATATATTCAGGAAAAAACGCATACGCCCTTTTTGGCCAACCAAGCAACCTGGAAAGGCAAATCAGCGCTACAAAGATGTCTCGCTTCCCATCGGTCAAAAGGGCCATGCTGAAAAAAGTGTCAAAACCAGAAATGCAGGACAGGCCATGGAGAAATGGGAGCCTTGCTACACTGATGGGCGGGATGTAAATTGTCAACAGCCACTCTGGAGAAGTGTACGGTGAGTCCTGAAACGTCTAAAAAGCAAAGCTTAGAGAGCATAGGGCACTTCCACTCATGGGGGTATAAATTGGGAAAATGAAAAATCAGCAAGACACAAGCACCCCAAAGTTTAGGGCTGCTCTGTTGACAAGGACCTCCACTTCATTCCACCTTCAATATCCCAGGAAAGAGAAAAATGGATAAAGAAGTTGTGGTCCTTATGTACAATGGAATATCACTCAGCCGTGAAATCAATGTCATAAGGCTAGTAGCAGCATGATGAGTGGATTTAGGTACGACGACTCTAAGTGAAATAAGTCACACAGCAAAGGACACTTCTCATAAGGTATCACTTATAGAGGGAATGTAAAAACCGTTACACTTGAACTGAATTACAAAACAGAACAGAGTCACACATGCAGAAAACACACTATGGCTGCTTAACGGGAAAGGTGAGGTGGGGTGATACATAAAACAAGGGTTTCAAATTAGCTCAGATACCGTTCCATAAAACCAATATGTAATAGACAAGATCTACTCCTTGCTCAGAGAACTGGACTCAACACGCCCTATTCACCGCACAAGAATATATCTGACTAGTAATAATCTTAAAACCTATGTATTGATATCTCTCTGTTAGTGTGTCAAGTGGGTAAAAAGCGGCATAAACACAGCAGTGAAAAGCAGCTAAACCCCATTATAAAAATAAATTACTTTGAAAAACCCATGAAACAAAGACAGTGAAAGAGAGCGAAATTCTTACACAATGCGTTCAGGGGCTGTGATGCAACCTGGATTGACCATATCTAGACCCACAGCTGGATGAGACCTAAGGGTGGACACTGTTGCGGCTGAGAGGTTTGGTGAGGTTGGGTGAGCAAACGCAGACCCTTTAAAGTAATACTGCGTGGTACCCATCGCATGGGTCCCAAATCTCCAGGTTCAAGGGCATCTTCCTACATCGAAAACATGCATGAGATACCCAGAAGATGGTACACTGTGTGATGGGGAAAGGTTTCTAAAACGCACCTCATTTCTCATCTGCTTGTGCCCGGGTTCGCCATTCCAGCCACTTTACTAGCAATCTCCCTCCTTGGAGCATCAGCACCTTTAACCTCCTGTTCCGTACAGGTTGCAATTTGTACTGAGGATGAACGGGAAGACGTGGAACCAGTGAAAGACTAGCTCTTGGTGTTGGGACAGGCACAGGTCACTCTATTTTCCCATCAGGAAGAAGAATTAACCACAGGCACAGCCTGCCCCCCGGAACCAGAACAGGGCCTGAAGCCATCCTGCGCTTTTGCGGCCAGCTCCCTAAAAAGCGAGTTGTAAAATGGAGGTTCAGGGCACTGCAATTCACAAACCTGCAGAGTTATAAATGATAACTCTCATCCACAAATATATTGAGGGAAGGCAAAGAAGAGGATTTGAAATCAAGGCAGAATTGCAGGAAACAGATTTCAGGAGGTAGATTCGAATCGCCTTTAAAGCACATGAAAAGCGGCAAAACGTTGACAATGATGCCCTTGGCCAGAAAGGGCGTATGCGTTTTTTCCTGAATATATTCAGGAAAAAACGCATACGCCCTTTTTGGCCAACCAAGCAACCTGGAAAGGCAAATCAGCGCTACAAAGAAGTCTCGCTTCCCATCGGTTAAAAAGGCCATGCTGAAAAAAGTGTCAAAACCAGAAATGCAGGACAGGCCATGGAGAAATGGGAGCCTTGGTACACTGATGGGCGGGATGTAAATTGCCAACAGCCACTCTGGAGGAGAGTACGGTGTGTCATGAAACATCTAAAAAACACAGCTTAGAGAGCATAGGGCACTTCCACTCATGGGGGTATAAATTGGGAAAATTAAAAATCAGCAAGACACAGGCACCCCAAAGTTTAGGACTGCTCTGTTGACAAGGACCTCCACTTCATTCCACCTTCAATATCCCAGGAAAGAGAAAAATGGATAAAGAAGTTGTGGTCCTTATGTACAATGGAATATCACTCAGCCATGAAATCAATGTCATAAGGCTACTAGCAGCATGATGAGTGGATTTAGGTACGACGATTCTAAGTGAAATAAGTCACACAGAAAAGGACACTTCTCATAAAGTATCACTGATAGAGGGAATGTAAAAACCGTTACACTTGAACTGAATTACAAAACAGAACAGAGTCACACATGCAGAAAACACACTATGGCTGCTTAACGGGAAAGGTGAGGTGGGGTGATACATAAAACAAGGGTTTCAAATTAGCTCAGATACCGTTCCATAAACCCAATATGTAATAGACAAGACCTACTCCTTGCTCAGAGAACTGGACTCAACACGCCCTATTCACCGCACAAGAATATATCTGACTAGTAATAATCTTAAAACCTATGTATTGATATCTCTCTGTTAGTGTGTCAAGTGGGTGAAAAGCGGCATAAACACAGCAGTGAAAAGCAGCTAAACCCATTTATAAAAATAAATTACTTTGAAAAACCCATGAAACAAAGACAGTGAAAGAGATAGAAATTCTTACACAATGCGTTCACGGGCTGTGATGCAACCTGGATTGACCATATCTAGACCCACAGCTGGATGAGACATAAGGGTGGACACTCTTGGGGCTGAGAGGTTTGGTGAGGTTGGGTGAGCAAACGCAGACCCTTTAAAGTAATACTGCATGGTACCCATCGCATGGGTCCCAAATCGCCAGGTTCAAGGGCATCTTCCTACATCGAAAACATGCATGAGAAACCCAGAAGATGGTACACCGTGTGATGTGGAAAGGTTTCTAAAACGCACCTCATTTCTCATCTCCTTGTGCCCGGGTTCGCTATTCCAGCCGCTTTACTAGCAATCTCCCTACTTGGAGCATCAGCACCTTTAACCTCCTGTTCCGTACAGGTTGCAATTTGTCCTGAGGATGAACGGGAAGACGTGGAACCAATGAGAGACTAGCTCTTGGTGTTGGGACAGGCAGAGGTTACTCTATTTTCCCATCAGGAAGAAGAATTAACCACAGGCTCAGCCTGCCCCCCGGAACCAGAACAGGGGCTGAAGCCATCCTGCGCTTTTGCGGCCAGCTCCCTAAAAAGCGAGTTGTAAAATGGAGGTTCAGGGCACTGCAATTCACAAACCTGCAGAGTTATAAATGATAACTCTCATCCACAAATATATTGAGGGAAGGCAAAGAAGAGGATTTGAAATCAAGGCAGAATTGCAGGAAACAGATTTCAGGAGGTAGATTCGAATCGCCTTTAAAGCACATGAAAAGCGGCAAAACGTTGACAATGATGCCCTTGGCCAGAAAGGGCGTATGCGTTTTTTCCTGAATATATTCAGGAAAAAACGCATACGCCCTTTTTGGCCAACCAAGCAACCTGGAAAGGCAAATCAGCGCTACAAAGAAGTCTCGCTTCCCATCGGTCAAAAGGGCCATGCTGAAAAAAGTGTCAAAACCAGAAATGCAGGACAGGCCATGGAAAAATGGGAGCCTTGCTACACTGATGGGCGGGATGTAAATTGTCAACAGCCACTCTGGAAAAGTGTACGGTGAGTCCTGAAACGTCTAAAAAGCAAAGCTTAGAGAGCATAGGGCACTTCCACTCATGGGGGTATAAATTGGGAAAATTAAAAATCAGCAAGACACAAGCACCCCAAAGTTTAGGGCTGCTCTGTTGACAAGGACCTCCACTTCATTCCACCTTCAATATCCCAGGAAAGAGAAAAATGGATAAAGAAGTTGTGGTCCTTATGTACAATGGAATATCACTCAGCCATGAAATCAATGTCATAAGGCTAGTAGCAGCATGATGAGTGGATTTAGGTACGACGATTCTAAGTGAAATAAGTCACACAGAAAAGGACACTTCTCATAAGGTATCACTGATAGAGGGAATGTAAAAACCGTTACACTTGAACTGAATTACAAAACAGAACAGAGTCACACATGCAGAAAACACACTATGGCTGCTTAACGGGAAAGGTGAGGTGGGGTGATACATAAAACAAGGTTTTCAAATTAGCTCAGATACCGTTCCATAAACCCAATATGTAATAGACAAGACCTACTCCTTGCTCAGAGAACTGGACTCAACACGCCCTATTCACCGCACAAGAATATATCTGACTAGTAATAATCTTAAAACCTATGTATTGATATCTCTCTGTTAGTGTGTCAAGTGGGTAAAAAGCGGCATAAACACAGCAGTGAAAAGCAGCTAAACCCCATTATAAAAATAAATTACTTTGAAAAACCCATGAAACAAAGACAGTGAAAGAGAGAGAAATTCTTACACAATGCGTTCAGGGGCTGTGATGCAACCTGGATTGACCATATCTAGACCCACAGCTGGATGAGACCTAAGGGTGGACACTGTTGCGGCTGAGAGTTTTGGTGAGGTTGGGTGAGCAAACGCAGACCCTTTAAAGTAATACTGCGTGGTACCCATCGCATGGGTCCCAAATCTCCAGGTTCAAGGGCATCTTCCTACATCGAAAACATGCATGAGATACCCAGAAGATGGTACACTGTGTGATGGGGAAAGGTTTCTAAAACGCACCTCATTTCTCATCTGCTTGTGCCCGGGTTCGCCATTCCAGCCACTTTACTAGCAATCTCCCTCCTTGGAGCATCAGCACCTTTAACCTCCTGTTCCGTACAGGTTGCAATTTGTACTGAGGATGAACGGGAAGACGTGGAACCAATGAAAGACTAGCTCTTGGTGTTGGGACAGGCACAGGTCACTCTATTTTCCCATCAGGAAGAAGAATTAACCACAGCCTCAGCCTGCCCCCCGGAACCAGAACAGGGCCTGAAGCCATCCTGCGCTTTTGCGGCCAGCTCCCTAAAAAGCGAGTTGTAAAATGGAGGTTCAGGGCACTGCAATTCACAAACCTGCAGAGTTATAAATGATAACTCTCATCCACAAATATATTGAGGGAAGGCAAAGAAGACGATTTGAAATCAAGGCAGAATTGCAGGAAACAGATTTCAGGAGGTAGATTCGAATCGCCTTTAAAGCACATGAAAAGCGGCAAAACGTTGACAATGATGCCCTTGGCCAAAAAGGGCGTATGCGTTTTTTCCTGAATATATTCAGGAAAAAACGCATACGCCCTTTTTGGCCAACCAAGCAACCTGGAAAGGCAAATCAGCGCTACAAAGAAGTCTCGCTTCCCATCGGTTAAAAGGGCCATGCTGAAAAAAGTGTCAAAACCAGAAATGCAGGACAGGCCATGGAGAAATGGGAGCCTTGCTACACTGATGGGCGGGATGTAAATTGTCAACAGCCACTCTGGAGAAGTGTACGGTGAGTCCTGAAACGTCTAAAAAGCAAAGTTTAGAGAGCATAGGGCACTTCCACTCATGGGGGTATAAATTGGGAAAATGAAAAATCAGCAAGACACAAGCACCCCAAAGTTTAGGGCTGCTCTGTTGACAAGGACCTCCACTTCATTCCACCTTCAATATCCCAGGAAAGAGAAAAATGGATAAAGAAGTTGTGGTCCTTATGTACAATGGAATATCACTCAGCCATGAAATCAATGTCATAAGGCTAGTAGCAGCATGATGAGTGGATTTAGGTACGACGATTCTAAGTGAAATAAGTCACACAGAAAAGGACACTTCTCATAAGGTATCACTGATAGAGGGAATGTAAAAACCGTTACACTTGAACTGAATTACAAAACAGAACAGAGTCACACATGCAGAAAACACACTATGGCTGCTTAACGGGAAAGGTGAGGTGGGGTGATACATAAAACAAGGGTTTCAAATTAGCTCAGATACCGTTCCATAAAACCAATATGTAATAGACAAGACCTACTCCTTGCTCAGAGAACTGGACTCAACACGCCCTATTCACCGCACAAGAATATATCTGACTAGTAATAATCTTAAAACCTATGTATTGATATCTCTCTGTTAGTGTGTCAAGTGGGTGTAAAGCGGCATAAACACAGCAGTGAAAAGCAGCTAAACCCCATTATAAAAATAAATTACTTTGAAAAACCCGTGAAACAAAGACAGTGAAAGAGAGCGAAATTCTTACACAATGCGTTCAGGGGCTGTGATGCAACCTGGATTGACCATATCTAGACCCACAGCTGGATGAGACCTAAGGGTGGACACTGTTGCAGCTGAGAGGTTTGGTGAGGTTGGGTGAGCAAACGCAGACCCTTTAAAGTAATACTGCGTGGTACCCATCGCATGGGTCCCAAATCTCCAGGTTCAAGGGCATCTTCCTACATCGAAAACATGCATGAGATACCCAGAAGATGGTACACCGTGTGATGGGGAAAGGTTTCTAAAACGCAACTCATTTCTCATTTGCTTGTGCCCGGGTTCGCCATTCCAGCCACTTTACTAGCAATCTCCCTCCTTGGAGAATCAGCACCTTTAACCTCCTGTTCCGTACAGGTTGCAATTTGTACTGAGGATGAACGGGAAGACGTGGAACCAATGAAAGACTAGCTCTTGGTGTTGGGACAGGCACAGGTCACTCTATTTTCCCATCAGGAAGAAGAATTAACCACAGGCTCAGCCTGCCCCCCGGAACCAGAACAGGGCCTGAAGCCATTCTGCGCTTTTGCGGCCACCTCCCTAAAAAGCAAGTTGTAAAATGGAGGTTCAGGGCACTGCAATTCACAAACCTGCAGAGTTATAAATGATAACTCTCATCCACAAATATATTGAGGGAAGGCAAAGAAGAGGATTTGAAATCAAGGCAGAATTGCAGGAAACAGATTTCAGGAGGTAGATTCGAATCGCCTTTAAAGCACATGAAAAGCGGCAAAACGTTGACAATGATGCCCTTGGCCAGAAAGGGCGTATGCGTTTTTTCCTGAATATATTCAGGAAAAAACGCATACGCCCTTTTTGGCCAACCAAGCAACCTGGAAAGGCAAATCAGCGCTACAAAGAAGTCTCGTTTCCCATCGGTCAAAAGGGCCATGCTGAAAAAAGTGTCAAAACCAGAAATGCAGGACAGGCCATGGAGAAATGGGAGCCTTGCTACACTGATGGGCGGGATGTAAATTGTCAACAGCCACTCTGGAGAAGTGTACGGTGAGTCCTGAAACGTCTAAAAAGCAAAGCTTAGAGAGCATAGGGCACTTCCACTCATGGGGGTATAAATTGGGAAAATGAAAAATCAGCAAGACACAAGCACCCCAAAGTTTAGGGCTGCTCTGTTGACAAGGACCTCCACTTCATTCCACCTTCAATATCCCAGGAAAGAGAAAAATGGATAAAGAAGTTGTGGTCCTTATGTACAATGGAATATCACTCAGCCATGAAATCAATGTCATAAGGCTAGTAGCAGCATGATGAGTGGATTTAGGTACGACGATTCTAAGTGAAATAAGTCACACAGAAAAGGACACTTCTCATAAGGTATCACTGATAGAGGGAATGTAAAAACCGTTACACTTGAACTGAATTACAAAACAGAACAGAGTCACACATGCAGAAAACACACTATGGCTGCTTAACGGGAAAGGTGAGGTGGGGTGATACATAAAACAAGGGTTTCAAATTAGCTCAGATACCGTTCCATAAACCCAATACGTAATAGACAAGACCTACTCCTTGCTCAGAGAACTGGACTCAACACGCCCTATTCACCGCACAAGAATATATCTGACTAGTAATAATCTTAAAACCTATGTATTGATATCTCTCTGTAAGTGTGTCAAGTGGGTAAAAAGCGGCATAAACACAGCAGTGAAAAGCAGCTAAACCCCATTATAAAAATAAATTACTTTGAAAAACCCATGAAACAAAGACAGTGAAAGAGAGAGAAATTCTTACACAATGCGTTCAGGGGCTGTGATGCAACCTGGATTGACCATATCTAGACCCACAGCTGGATGAGACCTAAGGGTGGACACTGTTGCGGCTGAGAGGTTTGGTGAGGTTGGGTGAGCAAACGCAGACCCTTTAAAGTAATACTGCGTGGTACCCATCGCATGGGTCCCAAATCTCCAGGTTCAAGGGCATCTTCCTACATCGAAAACATGCATGAGAAACCCAGAAGATGGTACACCGTGTGATGTGGAAAGGTTTCTAAAACGCACCTCATTTCTCATCTCCTTGTGCCCGGGTTCGCTATTACAGCCGCTTTACTAGCAATCTCCCTACTTGGAGCATCAGCACCTTTAACCTCCTATTCCGTACAGGTTGCAATTTGTCCTGAGGATGAACGGGAAGACGTGGAACCAATGAGAGACTAGCTCTTGGTGTTGGGACAGGCACAGGTCACTCTATTTTCCCATCAGGAAGAAGAATTAACCACAGGCTCAGCCTGCCCACCGGAACCAGAACAGGGCCTGAAGCCATCCTGCGCTTTTGCGGCCAGCTCCCTAAAAAGCGAGTTGTAAATGGAGGTTCAGGGCACTGCAATTCACAAACCTGCAGAGTTATAAATGATATCTCTCGTCCACAAATATATTGAGGGAAGGCAAAGAATAGGATTTGAAATCAAGGCAGAATTGCAGGAAACAGATTTCAGGAGGTAGATTCGAATCGCCTTTAAAGCACATGAAAAGCGGCAAAACGTTGACAATGATGCCCTTGGCCAAAAAGGGCGTATGCGTTTTTTCCTGAATATATTCAGGAAAAAACGCATACGCCCTTTTTGGCCAACCAAGCAACCTGGAAAGGCAAATCAGCGCTACAAAGAAGTCTCGCTTCCCATCGGTTAAAAAGGCCATGCTGAAAAAAGTGTCAAAACCAGAAATGCAGGACAGGCCATGGAGAAATGGGAGCCTTGGTACACTGATGGGCGGGATGTAAATTGCCAACAGCCACTCTGGAGGAGAGTACGGTGTGTCCTGAAACATCTAAAAAACACAGCTTAGAGAGCATAGGGCACTTCCACTCATGGGGGTATAAATTGGGAAAATTAAAAATCAGCAAGACACAAGCACCCCAAAGTTTAGGGCTGCTCTGTTGACAAGGACCTCCACTTCATTCCACCTTCAATATCCCAGGAAAGAGAAAAATGGATAAAGAAGTTGTGGTCCTTATGTACAATGGAATATCACTCAGCCGTGAAATCAATGTCATAAGGCTAGTAGCAGCATGATGAGTGGATTTAGGTACGACGACTCTAAGTGAAATAAGTCACACAGCAAAGGACACTTCTCATAAGGTATCACTTATAGAGGGAATGTAAAAACCGTTACACTTGAACTGAATTACAGAACAGAACAGAGTCACACATGCAGAAAACACACTATGGCTGCTTAACGGGAAAGGTGAGGTGGGGTGATACATAAAACAAGGGTTTCAAATTAGCTCAGATACCGTTCCATAAACCCAATATGTAATAGACAAGATCTACTCCTTGCTCAGAGAACTGGACTCAACACGCCCTATTCACCGCACAAGAATATATCTGACTAGTAATAATCTTAAAACCTATGTATTGATATCTCTCTGTTAGTGTGTCAAGTGGGTGTAAAGCGGCATAAACACAGCAGTGAAAAGCAGCTAAACCCCATTATAAAAATAAATTACTTTGAAAACCCCGTGAAACAAAGACAGTGAAAGAGAGCGAAATTCTTACACAATGCGTTCAGGGGCTGTGATGCAACCTGGATTGACCATATCTAGACCCACAGCTGGATGAGACCTAAGGGTGGACACTGTTGCGGCTGAGAGGTTTGGTGAGGTTGGGTGAGCAAACGCAGACCCTTTAAAGTAATACTGCGTGGTACCCATCGCATGGGTCCCAAATCTCCAGGTTCAAGGGCATCTTCCTACATCGAAAACATGCATGAGATACCCAGAAGATGGTACACCATGTGATGGGGAAAGGTTTCTAAAACGCAACTCATTTCTCATTTGCTTGTGCCCGGGTTCGCCATTCCAGCCACTTTACTAGCAATCTCCCTCCTTGGAGCATCAGCACCTTTAACCTCCTGTTCCGTACAGGTTGCAATTTGTCCTGAGGATGAACGGGAAGACGTGGAACCAATGAGAGACTAGCTCTTGGTGTTGGGACAGGCACAGGTCACTCTATTTTCCCATCAGGAAGAAGAATTAACCACAGCCTCAGCCTGCCCCCCGGAACCAGAACAGGGGCTGAAGCCATCCTGCGCTTTTGCGGCCAGCTCCCTAAAAAGCGAGTTGTAAAATGGAGGTTCAGGGCACTGCAATTCACAAACCTGCAGAGTTATAAATGATAACTCTCATCCACAAATATATTGAGGGAAGGCAAAGAAGAGGATTTGAAATCAAGGCAGAATTGCAGGAAACAGATTTCAGGAGGTAGATTCGAATCGCCTTTAAAGCACATGAAAAGCGGCAAAACGTTGACAATGATGCCCTTGGCCAGAAAGGGCGTATGCGTTTTTTCCTGAATATATTCAGGAAAAAACGCATACGCCCTTTTTGGCCAACCAAGCAACCTGGAAAGGCAAATCAGCGCTACAAAGAAGTCTCGCTTCCCATCGGTCAAAAGGGCCATGCTGAAAAAAGTGTCAAAACCAGAAATGCAGGACAGGCCATGGAGAAATGGGAGCCTTGCTACACTGATGGGCGGGATGTAAATTGTCAACAGCCACTCTGGAGAAGTGTACGGTGAGTCCTGAAACGTCTAAAAAGCAAAGCTTAGAGAGCATAGGGCACTTCCACTCATGGGGGTATAAATTGGGAATATTAAAAATCAGCAAGACACAAGCACCCCAAAGTTTAGGGCTGCTCTGTTGACAAGGACCTCCACTTCATTCCACCTTCAATATCCCAGGAAAGAGAAAAATGGATAAAGAAGTTGTGGTCCTTATGTACAATGGAATATCACTCAGCCATGAAATCAATGTCATAAGGCTAGTAGCAGCATGATGAGTGGATTTAGGTACGACGATTCTAAGTGAAATAAGTCACACAGAAAAGGACACTTCTCATAAGGTATCACTGATAGAGGGAATGTAAAAACCGTTACACTTGAACTGAATTACAAAACAGAACAGAGTCACACATGCAGAAAACACACTATGGCTGCTTAACGGGAAAGGTGAGGTGGGGTGATACATAAAACAAGGGTTTCAAATTAGCTCAGATACCGTTCCATAAAACCAATATGTAATAGACAAGACCTACTCCTTGCTCAGAGAACTGGACTCAACACGCCCTATTCACCGCACAAGAATATATCTGACTAGTAATAATCTTAAAACCTATGTATTGATATCTCTCTGTTAGTGTGTCAAGTGGGTGTAAAGTGGCATAAACACAGCAGTGAAAAGCAGCTAAACCCCATTATAAAAATAAATTACTTTGAAAAACCCGTGAAACAAAGACAGTGAAAGAGAGCGAAATTCTTACACAATGCGTTCAGGGGCTGTGATGCAACCTGGATTGACCATATCTAGACCCACAGCTGGATGAGACCTAAGGGTGGACACTGTTGCGGCTGAGAGGTTTGGTGAGGTTGGGTGAGCAAACGCAGACCCTTTAAAGTAATACTGCGTGGTACCCATCGCATGGGTCCCAAATCTCCAGGTTCAAGGGCATCTTCCTACATCGAAAACATGCATGAGATACCCAGAAGATGGTACACCGTGTGATGGGGAAAGGTTTCTAAAACGCAACTCATTTCTCATTTGCTTGTGCCCGGGTTCGCCATTCCAGCCACTTTACTAGCAATCTCCCTCCTTGGAGCATCAGCACCTTTAACCTCCTGTTCCGTACAGGTTGCAATTTGTACTGAGGATGAACGGGAAGACGTGGAACCAATGAAAGACTAGCTCTTGGTGTTGGGACAGGCACAGGTCACTCTATTTTCCCATCAGGAAGAAGAATTAACCACAGGCTCAGCCTGCCCCCCGGAACCAGAACAGGGGCTGAAGCCATCCTGCGCTTTTGCGGCCAGCTCCCTAAAAAGCGAGTTGTAAAATGGAGGTTCAGGGCACTGCAATTCACAAACCTGCAGAGTTATAAATGATAACTCTCATCCACAAATATATTGAGGGAAGGCAAAGAAGAGGATTTGAAATCAAGGCAGAATTGCAGGAAACAGATTTCAGGAGGTAGATTCGAATCGCCTTTAAAGCACATGAAAAGCGGCAAAACGTTGACAATGATGCCCTTGGCCAAAAAGGGCGTATGCGTTTTTTCCTGAATATATTCAGGAAAAAACGCATACGCCCTTTTTGGCCAACCAAGCAACCTGGAAAGGCAAATCAGCGCTACAAAGATGTCTCGCTTCCCATTGGTCAAAAGGGCCATGCTGAAAAAAGTGTCAAAACCAGAAATGCAGGACAGGCCATGGAGAAATGGGAGCCTTGCTACACTGATGGGCGGGATGTAAATTGTCAACAGCCACTCTGGAGAAGTGTACGGTGAGTCCTGAAACGTCTAAAAAGCAAAGCTTAGAGAGCATAGGGCACTTCCACTCATGGGGGTATAAATTGGGAAAATGAAAAATCAGCAAGACACAAGCACCCCAAAGTTTAGGGCTGCTCTGTTGACAAGGACCTCCACTTCATTCCACCTTCAATATCCCAGGAAAGAGAAAAATGGATAAAGAAGTTGTGGTCCTTATGTACAATGGAATATCACTCAGCCGTGAAATCAATGTCATAAGGCTAGTAGCAGCATGATGAGTGGATTTAGGTACGACGACTCTAAGTGAAATAAGTCACACAGCAAAGGACACTTCTCATAAGGTATCACTTATAGAGGGAATGTAAAAACCGTTACACTTGAACTGAATTACAGAACAGAACAGAGTCACACATGCAGAAAACACACTATGGCTGCTTAACGGGAAAGGTGAGGTGGGGTGATACATAAAACAAGGGTTTCAAATTAGCTCAGATACCGTTCCATAAACCCAATATGTAATAGACAAGATCTACTCCTTGCTCAGAGAACTGGACTCAACACGCCCTATTCACCGCACAAGAATATATCTGACTAGTAATAATCTTAAAACCTATGTATTGATATCTCTCTGTTAGTGTGTCAAGTGGGTGTAAAGCGGCATAAACACAGCAGTGAAAAGCAGCTAAACCCCATTATAAAAATAAATTACTTTGAAAACCCCGTGAAACAAAGACAGTGAAAGAGAGCGAAATTCTTACACAATGCGTTCAGGGGCTGTGATGCAACCTGGATTGACCATATCTAGACCCACAGCTGGATGAGACCTAAGGGTGGACACTGTTGCGGCTGAGAGGTTTGGTGAGGTTGGGTGAGCAAACGCAGACCCTTTAAAGTAATACTGCGTGGTACCCATCGCATGGGTCCCAAATCTCCAGGTTCAAGGGCATCTTCCTACATCGAAAACATGCATGAGATACCCAGAAGATGGTACACCATGTGATGGGGAAAGGTTTCTAAAACGCAACTCATTTCTCATTTGCTTGTGCCCGGGTTCGCCATTCCAGCCACTTTACTAGCAATCTCCCTCCTTGGAGCATCAGCACCTTTAACCTCCTGTTCCGTACAGGTTGCAATTTGTCCTGAGGATGAACGGGAAGACGTGGAACCAATGAGAGACTAGCTCTTGGTGTTGGGACAGGCACAGGTCACTCTATTTTCCCATCAGGAAGAAGAATTAACCACAGCCTCAGCCTGCCCCCCGGAACCAGAACAGGGGCTGAAGCCATCCTGCGCTTTTGCGGCCAGCTCCCTAAAAAGCGAGTTGTAAAATGGAGGTTCAGGGCACTGCAATTCACAAACCTGCAGAGTTATAAATGATAACTCTCATCCACAAATATATTGAGGGAAGGCAAAGAAGAGGATTTGAAATCAAGGCAGAATTGCAGGAAACAGATTTCAGGAGGTAGATTCGAATCGCCTTTAAAGCACATGAAAAGCGGCAAAACGTTGACAATGATGCCCTTGGCCAGAAAGGGCGTATGCGTTTTTTCCTGAATATATTCAGGAAAAAACGCATACGCCCTTTTTGGCCAACCAAGCAACCTGGAAAGGCAAATCAGCGCTACAAAGAAGTCTCGCTTCCCATCGGTCAAAAGGGCCATGCTGAAAAAAGTGTCAAAACCAGAAATGCAGGACAGGCCATGGAGAAATGGGAGCCTTGCTACACTGATGGGCGGGATGTAAATTGTCAACAGCCACTCTGGAGAAGTGTACGGTGAGTCCTGAAACGTCTAAAAAGCAAAGCTTAGAGAGCATAGGGCACTTCCACTCATGGGGGTATAAATTGGGAATATTAAAAATCAGCAAGACACAAGCACCCCAAAGTTTAGGGCTGCTCTGTTGACAAGGACCTCCACTTCATTCCACCTTCAATATCCCAGGAAAGAGAAAAATGGATAAAGAAGTTGTGGTCCTTATGTACAATGGAATATCACTCAGCCATGAAATCAATGTCATAAGGCTAGTAGCAGCATGATGAGTGGATTTAGGTACGACGATTCTAAGTGAAATAAGTCACACAGAAAAGGACACTTCTCATAAGGTATCACTGATAGAGGGAATGTAAAAACCGTTACACTTGAACTGAATTACAAAACAGAACAGAGTCACACATGCAGAAAACACACTATGGCTGCTTAACGGGAAAGGTGAGGTGGGGTGATACATAAAACAAGGGTTTCAAATTAGCTCAGATACCGTTCCATAAAACCAATATGTAATAGACAAGACCTACTCCTTGCTCAGAGAACTGGACTCAACACGCCCTATTCACCGCACAAGAATATATCTGACTAGTAATAATCTTAAAACCTATGTATTGATATCTCTCTGTTAGTGTGTCAAGTGGGTGTAAAGTGGCATAAACACAGCAGTGAAAAGCAGCTAAACCCCATTATAAAAATAAATTACTTTGAAAAACCCGTGAAACAAAGACAGTGAAAGAGAGCGAAATTCTTACACAATGCGTTCAGGGGCTGTGATGCAACCTGGATTGACCATATCTAGACCCACAGCTGGATGAGACCTAAGGGTGGACACTGTTGCGGCTGAGAGGTTTGGTGAGGTTGGGTGAGCAAACGCAGACCCTTTAAAGTAATACTGCGTGGTACCCATCGCATGGGTCCCAAATCTCCAGGTTCAAGGGCATCTTCCTACATCGAAAACATGCATGAGATACCCAGAAGATGGTACACCGTGTGATGGGGAAAGGTTTCTAAAACGCAACTCATTTCTCATTTGCTTGTGCCCGGGTTCGCCATTCCAGCCACTTTACTAGCAATCTCCCTCCTTGGAGCATCAGCACCTTTAACCTCCTGTTCCGTACAGGTTGCAATTTGTACTGAGGATGAACGGGAAGACGTGGAACCAATGAAAGACTAGCTCTTGGTGTTGGGACAGGCACAGGTCACTCTATTTTCCCATCAGGAAGAAGAATTAACCACAGGCTCAGCCTGCCCCCCGGAACCAGAACAGGGGCTGAAGCCATCCTGCGCTTTTGCGGCCAGCTCCCTAAAAAGCGAGTTGTAAAATGGAGGTTCAGGGCACTGCAATTCACAAACCTGCAGAGTTATAAATGATAACTCTCATCCACAAATATATTGAGGGAAGGCAAAGAAGAGGATTTGAAATCAAGGCAGAATTGCAGGAAACAGATTTCAGGAGGTAGATTCGAATCGCCTTTAAAGCACATGAAAAGCGGCAAAACGTTGACAATGATGCCCTTGGCCAAAAAGGGCGTATGCGTTTTTTCCTGAATATATTCAGGAAAAAACGCATACGCCCTTTTTGGCCAACCAAGCAACCTGGAAAGGCAAATCAGCGCTACAAAGATGTCTCGCTTCCCATTGGTCAAAAGGGCCATGCTGAAAAAAGTGTCAAAACCAGAAATGCAGGACAGGCCATGGAGAAATGGGAGCCTTGCTACACTGATGGGCGGGATGTAAATTGTCAACAGCCACTCTGGAGAAGTGTACGGTGAGTCCTGAAACGTCTAAAAAGCAAAGCTTAGAGAGCATAGGGCACTTCCACTCATGGGGGTATAAATTGGGAAAATGAAAAATCAGCAAGACACAAGCACCCCAAAGTTTAGGGCTGCTCTGTTGACAAGGACCTCCACTTCATTCCACCTTCAATATCCCAGGAAAGAGAAAAATGGATAAAGAAGTTGTGGTCCTTATGTACAATGGAATATCACTCAGCCGTGAAATCAATGTCATAAGGCTAGTAGCAGCATGATGAGTGGATTTAGGTACGACGACTCTAAGTGAAATAAGTCACACAGCAAAGGACACTTCTCATAAGGTATCACTTATAGAGGGAATGTAAAAACCGTTACACTTGAACTGAATTACAAAACAGAACAGAGTCACACATGCAGAAAACACACTATGGCTGCTTAACGGGAAAGGTGAGGTGGGGTGATACATAAAACAAGGGTTTCAAATTAGCTCAGATACCGTTCCATAAACCCAATATGTAATAGACAAGATCTACTCCTTGCTCAGAGAACTGGACTCAACACGCCCTATTCACCGCACAAGAATATATCTGACTAGTAATAATCTTAAAACCTATGTATTGATATCTCTCTGTTAGTGTGTCAAGTGGGTAAAAAGCGGCATAAACACAGCAGTGAAAAGCAGCTAAACCCCATTATAAAAATAAATTACTTTGAAAAACCCATGAAACAAAGACAGTGAAAGAGAGCGAAATTCTTACACAATGCGTTCAGGGGCTGTGATGCAACCTGGATTGACCATATCTAGACCCACAGCTGGATGAGACCTAAGGGTGGACACTGTTGCGGCTGAGAGGTTTGGTGAGGTTGGGTGAGCAAACGCAGACCCTTTAAAGTAATACTGCGTGGTACCCATCGCATGGGTCCCAAATCTCCAGGTTCAAGGGCATCTTCCTACATCGAAAACATGCATGAGATACCCAGAAGATGGTACACTGTGTGATGGGGAAAGGTTTCTAAAACGCACCTCATTTCTCATCTGCTTGTGCCCGGGTTCGCCATTCCAGCCACTTTACTAGCAATCTCCCTCCTTGGAGCATCAGCACCTTTAACCTCCTGTTCCGTACAGGTTGCAATTTGTACTGAGGATGAACGGGAAGACGTGGAACCAGTGAAAGACTAGCTCTTGGTGTTGGGACAGGCACAGGTCACTCTATTTTCCCATCAGGAAGAAGAATTAACCACAGGCACAGCCTGCCCCCCGGAACCAGAACAGGGCCTGAAGCCATCCTGCGCTTTTGCGGCCAGCTCCCTAAAAAGCGAGTTGTAAAATGGAGGTTCAGGGCACTGCAATTCACAAACCTGCAGAGTTATAAATGATAACTCTCATCCACAAATATATTGAGGGAAGGCAAAGAAGAGGATTTGAAATCAAGGCAGAATTGCAGGAAACAGATTTCAGGAGGTAGATTCGAATCGCCTTTAAAGCACATGAAAAGCGGCAAAACGTTGACAATGATGCCCTTGGCCAGAAAGGGCGTATGCGTTTTTTCCTGAATATATTCAGGAAAAAACGCATACGCCCTTTTTGGCCAACCAAGCAACCTGGAAAGGCAAATCAGCGCTACAAAGAAGTCTCGCTTCCCATCGGTTAAAAAGGCCATGCTGAAAAAAGTGTCAAAACCAGAAATGCAGGACAGGCCATGGAGAAATGGGAGCCTTGGTACACTGATGGGCGGGATGTAAATTGCCAACAGCCACTCTGGAGGAGAGTACGGTGTGTCATGAAACATCTAAAAAACACAGCTTAGAGAGCATAGGGCACTTCCACTCATGGGGGTATAAATTGGGAAAATTAAAAATCAGCAAGACACAGGCACCCCAAAGTTTAGGACTGCTCTGTTGACAAGGACCTCCACTTCATTCCACCTTCAATATCCCAGGAAAGAGAAAAATGGATAAAGAAGTTGTGGTCCTTATGTACAATGGAATATCACTCAGCCATGAAATCAATGTCATAAGGCTACTAGCAGCATGATGAGTGGATTTAGGTACGACGATTCTAAGTGAAATAAGTCACACAGAAAAGGACACTTCTCATAAAGTATCACTGATAGAGGGAATGTAAAAACCGTTACACTTGAACTGAATTACAAAACAGAACAGAGTCACACATGCAGAAAACACACTATGGCTGCTTAACGGGAAAGGTGAGGTGGGGTGATACATAAAACAAGGGTTTCAAATTAGCTCAGATACCGTTCCATAAACCCAATATGTAATAGACAAGACCTACTCCTTGCTCAGAGAACTGGACTCAACACGCCCTATTCACCGCACAAGAATATATCTGACTAGTAATAATCTTAAAACCTATGTATTGATATCTCTCTGTTAGTGTGTCAAGTGGGTAAAAAGCGGCATAAACACAGCAGTGAAAAGCAGCTAAACCCCATTATAAAAATAAATTACTTTGAAAAACCCATGAAACAAAGACAGTGAAAGAGAGAGAAATTCTTACACAATGCGTTCAGGGGCTGTGATGCAACCTGGATTGACCATATCTAGACCCACAGCTGGATGAGACCTAAGGGTGGACACTGTTGCGGCTGAGAGTTTTGGTGAGGTTGGGTGAGCAAACGCAGACCCTTTAAAGTAATACTGCGTGGTACCCATCGCATGGGTCCCAAATCTCCAGGTTCAAGGGCATCTTCCTACATCGAAAACATGCATGAGATACCCAGAAGATGGTACACTGTGTGATGGGGAAAGGTTTCTAAAACGCACCTCATTTCTCATCTGCTTGTGCCCGGGTTCGCCATTCCAGCCACTTTACTAGCAATCTCCCTCCTTGGAGCATCAGCACCTTTAACCTCCTGTTCCGTACAGGTTGCAATTTGTACTGAGGATGAACGGGAAGACGTGGAACCAATGAAAGACTAGCTCTTGGTGTTGGGACAGGCACAGGTCACTCTATTTTCCCATCAGGAAGAAGAATTAACCACAGGCTCAGCCTGCCCCCCGGAACCAGAACAGGGGCTGAAGCCATCCTGCGCTTTTGCGGCCAGCTCCCTAAAAAGCGAGTTGTAAAATGGAGGTTCAGGGCACTGCAATTCACAAACCTGCAGAGTTATAAATGATAACTCTCATCCACAAATATATTGAGGGAAGGCAAAGAAGAGGATTTGAAATCAAGGCAGAATTGCAGGAAACAGATTTCAGGAGGTAGATTCGAATCGCCTTTAAAGCACATGAAAAGCGGCAAAACGTTGACAATGATGCCCTTGGCCAAAAAGGGCGTATGCGTTTTTTCCTGAATATATTCAGGAAAAAACGCATACGCCCTTTTTGGCCAACCAAGCAACCTGGAAAGGCAAATCAGCGCTACAAAGAAGTCTCGCTTCCCATCGGTTAAAAGGGCCATGCTGAAAAAAGTGTCAAAACCAGAAATGCAGGACAGGCCATGGAGAAATGGGAGCCTTGCTACACTGATGGGCGGGATGTAAATTGTCAACAGCCACTCTGGAGAAGTGTACGGTGAGTCCTGAAACGTCTAAAAAGCAAAGCTTAGAGAGCATAGGGCACTTCCACTCATGGGGGTATAAATTGGGAAAATGAAAAATCAGCAAGACACAAGCACCCCAAAGTTTAGGGCTGCTCTGTTGACAAGGACCTCCACTTCATTCCACCTTCAATATCCCAGGAAAGAGAAAAATGGATAAAGAAGTTGTGGTCCTTATGTACAATGGAATATCACTCAGCCATGAAATCAATGTCCTAAGGCTAGTATCAGCATGATGAGTGGATTTAGGTACGACGATTCTAAGTGAAATAAGTCACACAGAAAAGGACACTTCTCATAAGGTATCACTGATAGAGGGAATGTAAAAACCGTTACACTTGAACTGAATTACAAAACAGAACAGAGTCACACATGCAGAAAACACACTATGGCTGCTTAACGGGAAAGGTGAGGTGGGGTGATACATAAAACAAGGGTTTCAAATTAGCTCAGATACCGTTCCATAAAACCAATATGTAATAGACAAGACCTACTCCTTGCTCAGAGAACTGGACTCAACACGCCCTATTCACCGCACAAGAATATATCTGACTAGTAATAATCTTAAAACCTATGTATTGATATCTCTCTGTTAGTGTGTCAAGTGGGTGTAAAGCGGCATAAACACAGCAGTGAAAAGCAGCTAAACCCCATTATAAAAATAAATTACTTTGAAAAACCCGTGAAACAAAGACAGTGAAAGAGAGCGAAATTCTTACACAATGCGTTCAGGGGCTGTGATGCAACCTGGATTGACCATATCTAGACCCACAGCTGGATGAGACCTAAGGGTGGACACTGTTGCAGCTGAGAGGTTTGGTGAGGTTGGGTGAGCAAACGCAGACCCTTTAAAGTAATACTGTGTGGTACCCATCGCATGGGTCCCAAATCTCCAGGTTCAAGGGCATCTTCCTACATCGAAAACATGCATGAGATACCCAGAAGATGGTACACCGTGTGATGGGGAAAGGTTTCTAAAACGCAACTCATTTCTCATTTGCTTGTGCCCGGGTTCGCCATTCCAGCCACTTTACTAGCAATCTCCCTCCTTGGAGAATCAGCACCTTTAACCTCCTGTTCCGTACAGGTTGCAATTTGTACTGAGGATGAACGGGAAGACGTGGAACCAATGAAAGAGTAGCTCTTGGGGTTGGGACAGGCACAGGTCACTCTATTTTCCCATCAGGAAGAAGAATTAACCACAGGCTCAGCCTGCCCCCCGGAACCAGAACAGGGCCTGAAGCCATTCTGCGCTTTTGCGGCCACCTCCCTAAAAAGCGAGTTGTAAAATGGAGGTTCAGGGCACTGCAATTCACAAACCTGCAGAGTTATAAATGATAACTCTCATCCACAAATATATTGAGGGAAGGCAAAGAAGAGGATTTGAAATCAAGGCAGAATTGCAGGAAACAGATTTCAGGAGGTAGATTCGAATCGCCTTTAAAGCACATGAAAAGCGGCAAAACGTTGACAATGATGCCCTTGGCCAGAAAGGGCGTATGCGTTTTTTCCTGAATATATTCAGGAAAAAACGCATACGCCCTTTTTGGCCAACCAAGCAACCTGGAAAGGCAAATCAGCGCTACAAAGAAGTCTCGCTTCCCATCGGTCAAAAGGGCCATGCTGAAAAAAGTGTCAAAACCAGAAATGCAGGACAGGCCATGGAGAAATGGGAGCCTTGCTACACTGATGGGCGGGATGTAAATTGTCAACAGCCACTCTGGAGAAGTGTACGGTGAGTCCTGAAACGTCTAAAAAGCAAAGCTTAGAGAGCATAGGGCACTTCCACTCATGGGGGTATAAATTGGGAAAAGGAAAAATCAGCAAGACACAAGCACCCCAAAGTTTAGGGCTGCTCTGTTGACAAGGACCTCCACTTCATTCCACCTTCAATATCCCAGGAAAGAGAAAAATGGATAAAGAAGTTGTGGTCCTTATGTACAATGGAATATCACTCAGCCATGAAATCAATGTCCTAAGGCTAGTAGCAGCATGATGAGTGGATTTAGGTACGACGATTCTAAGTGAAATAAGTCACACAGAAAAGGACACTTCTCATAAGGTATCACTGATAGAGGGAATGTAAAAACCGTTACACTTGAACTGAATTACAAAACAGAACAGAGTCACACATGCAGAAAACACACTATGGCTGCTTAACGGGAAAGGTGAGGTGGGGTGATACATAAAACAAGGGTTTCAAATTAGCTCAGATACCGTTCCATAAAACCAATATGTAATAGACAAGACCTACTCCTTGCTCAGAGAACTGGACTCAACACGCCCTATTCACCGCACAAGAATATATCTGACTAGTAATAATCTTAAAACCTATGTATTGATATCTCTCTGTTAGTGTGTCAAGTGGGTGTAAAGCGGCATAAACACAGCAGTGAAAAGCAGCTAAACCCCATTATAAAAATAAATTACTTTGAAAAACCCGTGAAACAAAGACAGTGAAAGAGAGCGAAATTCTTACACAATGCGTTCAGGGGCTGTGATGCAACCTGGATTGACCATATCTAGACCCACAGCTGGATGAGACCTAAGGGTGGACACTGTTGCAGCTGAGAGGTTTGGTGAGGTTGGGTGAGCAAACGCAGACCCTTTAAAGTAATACTGCGTGGTACCCATCGCATGGGTCCCAAATCTCCAGGTTCAAGGGCATCTTCCTACATCGAAAACATGCATGAGATACCCAGAAGATGGTACACCGTGTGATGGGGAAAGGTTTCTAAAACGCAACTCATTTCTCATTTGCTTGTGCCCGGGTTCGCCATTCCAGCCACTTTACTAGCAATCTCCCTCCTTGGAGAATCAGCACCTTTAACCTCCTGTTCCGTACAGGTTGCAATTTGTCCTGAGGATGAACGGGAAGACGTGGAACCAATGAGAGACTAGCTCTTGGTGTTGGGACAGGCACAGGTCACTCTATTTTCCCATCAGGAAGAAGAATTAACCACAGGCTCAGCCTGCCCACCGGAACCAGAACAGGGCCTGAAGCCATCCTGCGCTTTTGCGGCCAGCTCCCTAAAAAGCGAGTTGTAAATGGAGGTTCAGGGCACTGCAATTCACAAACCTGCAGAGTTATAAATGATATCTCTCGTCCACAAATATATTGAGGGAAGGCAAAGAATAGGATTTGAAATCAAGGCAGAATTGCAGGAAACAGATTTCAGGAGGTAGATTCGAATCGCCTTTAAAGCACATGAAAAGCGGCAAAACGTTGACAATGATGCCCTTGGCCAAAAAGGGCGTATGCGTTTTTTCCTGAATATATTCAGGAAAAAACGCATACGCCCTTTTTGGCCAACCAAGCAACCTGGAAAGGCAAATCAGCGCTACAAAGAAGTCTCGCTTCCCATCGGTTAAAAAGGCCATGCTGAAAAAAGTGTCAAAACCAGAAATGCAGGACAGGCCATGGAGAAATGGGAGCCTTGGTACACTGATGGGCGGGATGTAAATTGCCAACAGCCACTCTGGAGGAGAGTACGGTGTGTCCTGAAACATCTAAAAAACACAGCTTAGAGAGCATAGGGCACTTCCACTCATGGGGGTATAAATTGGGAAAATTAAAAATCAGCAAGACACAAGCACCCCAAAGTTTAGGGCTGCTCTGTTGACAAGGACCTCCACTTCATTCCACCTTCAATATCCCAGGAAAGAGAAAAATGGATAAAGAAGTTGTGGTCCTTATGTACAATGGAATATCACTCAGCCATGAAATCAATGTCATAAGGCTAGTAGCAGCATGATGAGTGGATTTAGGTACGACGATTCTAAGTGAAATAAGTCACACAGAAAAGGACACTTCTCATAAAGTATCACTGATAGAGGGAATGTAAAAACCGTTACACTTGAACTGAATTACAAAACAGAACAGAGTCACACATGCAGAAAACACACTATGGCTGCTTAACGGGAAAGGTGAGGTGGGGTGATACATAAAACAAGGGTTTCAAATTAGCTCAGATACCGTTCCATAAAACCAATATGTAATAGACAAGACCTACTCCTTGCTCAGAGAACTGGACTCAACACGCCCTATTCACCGCACAAGAATATATCTGACTAGTAATAATCTTAAAACCTATGTATTGATATCTCTCTGTTAGTGTGTCAAGTGGGTGAAAAGCGGCATAAACACAGCAGTGAAAAGCAGCTAAACCCATTTATAAAAATAAATTACTTTGAAAAACCCATGAAACAAAGACAGTGAAAGAGATAGAAATTCTTACACAATGCGTTCACGGGCTGTGATGCAACCTGGATTGACCATATCTAGACCCACAGCTGGATGAGACCTAAGGGTGGACACTCTTGGGGCTGAGAGGTTTGGTGAGGTTGGGTGAGCAAACGCAGACCCTTTAAAGTAATACTGCATGGTACCCATCGCATGGGTCCCAAATCGCCAGGTTCAAGGGCATCTTCCTACATCGAAAACATGCATGAGAAACCCAGAAGATGGTACACCGTGTGATGTGGAAAGGTTTCTAAAACGCACCTCATTTCTCATCTCCTTGTGCCCGGGTTCGCTATTCCAGCTGCTTTACTAGCAATCTCCCTACTTGGAGCATCAGCACCTTTAACCTCCTGTTCCGTACAGGTTGCAATTTGTCCTGAGGATGAACGGGAAGACGTGGAACCAATGAGAGACTAGCTCTTGGTGTTGGGACAGGCACAGGTTACTCTATTATCCCATCAGGAAGAAGAATTAACCACAGGCTCAGCCTGCCCCCCGGAACCAGAACAGGGCCTGAAGCCATCCTGCGCTTTTGCGGCCAGCTCCCTAAAAAGCGAGTTGTAAAATGGAGGTTCAGGGCACTGCAATTCACAAACCTGCAGAGTTATAAATGATAACTCTCACCCACAAATATATTGAGGGAAGGCAAAGAAGAGGATTTGAAATCAAGGCAGAATTGCAGGAAACAGATTTCAGGAGGTAGATTCGAATTGCCTTTAAAGCACATGAAAAGCGGCAAAACGTTGACAATGATGCCCTTGGCCAAAAAGGGCGTATGCGTTTTTTCCTGAATATATTCAGGAAAAAACGCATACGCCCTTTTTGGCCAACCAAGCAACCTGGAAAGGCAAATCAGCGCTACAAAGATGTCTCGCTTCCCATTGGTCAAAAGGGCCATGCTGAAAAAAGTGTCAAAACCAGAAATGCAGGACAGGCCATGGAGAAATGGGAGCCTTGCTACACTGATGGGCGGGATGTAAATTGTCAACAGCCACTCTGGAGAAGTGTACGGTGAGTCCTGAAACGTCTAAAAAGCAAAGCTTAGAGAGCATAGGGCACTTCCACTCATGGGGGTATAAATTGGGAAAATGAAAAATCAGCAAGACACAAGCACCCCAAAGTTTAGGGCTGCTCTGTTGACAAGGACCTCCACTTCATTCCACCTTCAATATCCCAGGAAAGAGAAAAATGGATAAAGAAGTTGTGGTCCTTATGTACAATGGAATATCACTCAGCCGTGAAATCAATGTCATAAGGCTAGTAGCAGCATGATGAGTGGATTTAGGTACGACGACTCTAAGTGAAATAAGTCACACAGAAAAGGACACTTCTCATAAGGTATCACTGATAGAGGGAATGTAAAAACCGTTACACTTGAACTGAATTACAGAACAGAACAGAGTCACACATGCAGAAAACACACTATGGCTGCTTAACGGGAAAGGTGAGGTGGGGTGATACATAAAACAAGGGTTTCAAATTAGCTCAGATACCGTTCCATAAACCCAATATGTAATAGACAAGACCTACTCCTTGCTCAGAGAACTGGACTCAACACGCCCTATTCACCGCACAAGAATATATCTGACTAGTAATAATCTTAAAACCTATGTATTGATATCTCTCTGTTAGTGTGTCAAGTGGGTAAAAAGCGGCATAAACACAGCAGTGAAAAGCAGCTAAACCCCATTATAAAAATAAATTACTTTGAAAAACCCATGAAACAAAGACAGTGAAAGAGAGAGAAATTCTTACACAATGCGTTCAGGGGCTGTGATGCAACCTGGATTGACCATATCTAGACCCACAGCTGGATGAGACCTAAGGGTGGACACTGTTGCGGCTGAGAGGTTTGGTGAGGTTGGGTGAGCAAACGCAGACCCTTTAAAGTAATACTGCGTGGTACCCATCGCATGGGTCCCAAATCTCCAGGTTCAAGGGCATCTTCCTACATCGAAAACATGCATGAGATACCCAGAAGATGGTACACTGTGTGATGGGGAAAGGTTTCTAAAACGCACCTCATTTCTCATCTGCTTGTGCCCGGGTTCGCCATTCCAGCCACTTTACTAGCAATCTCCCTCCTTGGAGCATCAGCACCTTTAACCTCCTGTTCCGTACAGGTTGCAATTTGTCCTGAGGATGAACGGGAAGACGTGGAACCAATGAGAGACTAGCTCTTGGTGTTGGGACAGGCACAGGTCACTCTATTTTCCCATCAGGAAGAAGAATTAACCACAGCCTCAGCCTGCCCCCCGGAACCAGAACAGGGCCTGAAGCCATCCTGCGCTTTTGCGGCCAGCTCCCTAAAAAGCGAGTTGTAAAATGGAGGTTCAGGGCACTGCAATTCACAAACCTGCAGAGTTATAAATGATAACTCTCATCCACAAATATATTGAGGGAAGGCAAAGAAGAGGATTTGAAATCAAGGCAGAATTGCAGGAAACAGATTTCAGGAGGTAGATTCGAATCGCCTTTAAAGCACATGAAAAGCGGCAAAACGTTGACAATGATGCCCTTGGCCAAAAAGGGCGTATGCGTTTTTTCCTGAATATATTCAGGAAAAAACGCATACGCCCTTTTTGGCCAACCAAGCAACCTGGAAAGGCAAATCAGCGCTACAAAGAAGTCTCGCTTCCCATCGGTCAAAAGGGCCATGCTGAAAAAAGTGTCAAAACCAGAAATGCAGGACAGGCCATGGAGAAATGGGAGCCTTGCTACACTGATGGGCGGGATGTAAATTGTCAACAGCCACTCTGGAGAAGTGTACGGTGAGTCCTGAAACGTCTAAAAAGCAAAGCTTAGAGAGCATAGGGCACTTCCACTCATGGGGGTATAAATTGGGAAAAGGAAAAATCAGCAAGACACAAGCACCCCAAAGTTTAGGGCTGCTCTGTTGACAAGGACCTCCACTTCATTCCACCTTCAATATCCCAGGAAAGAGAAAAATGGATAAAGAAGTTGTGGTCCTTATGTACAATGGAATATCACTCAGCCATGAAATCAATGTCCTAAGGCTAGTAGCAGCATGATGAGTGGATTTAGGTACGACGATTCTAAGTGAAATAAGTCACACAGAAAAGGACACTTCTCATAAGGTATCACTGATAGAGGGAATGTAAAAACCGTTACACTTGAACTGAATTACAAAACAGAACAGAGTCACACATGCAGAAAACACACTATGGCTGCTTAACGGGAAAGGTGAGGTGGGGTGATACATAAAACAAGGGTTTCAAATTAGCTCAGATACCTTTCCATAAAACCAATATGTAATAGACAAGACCTACTCCTTGCTCAGAGAACTGGACTCAACACGCCCTCTTCACCGCACAAGAATATATCTGACTAGTAATAATCTTAAAACCTATGTATTGATATCTCTCTGTTAGTGTGTCAAGTGGGTGTAAAGCGGCATAAACACAGCAGTGAAAAGCAGCTAAACCCCATTATAAAAATAAAATACTTTGAAAAACCCGTGAAACAAAGACAGTGAAAGAGAGCGAAATTCTTACACAATGCGTTCAGGGGCTGTGATGCAACCTGGATTGACCATATCTAGACCCACAGCTGGATGAGACCTAAGGGTGGACACTGTTGCGGCTGAGAGGTTTGGTGAGGTTGGGTGAGCAAACGCAGACCCTTTAAAGTAATACTGCGTGGTACCCATCGCATGGGTCCCAAATCTCCAGGTTCAAGGGCATCTTCCTACATCGAAAACATGCATGAGATACCCAGAAGATGGTACACCGTGTGATGGGGAAAGGTTTCTAAAACGCAACTCATTTCTCATTTGCTTGTGCCCGGGTTCGCCATTCCAGCCACTTTACTAGCAATCTCCCTCCTTGGAGCATCAGCACCTTTAACCTCCTGTTCCGTACAGGTTGCAATTTGTACTGAGGATGAACGGGAAGACGTGGAACCAATGAAAGACTAGCTCTTGGTGTTGGGACAGGCACAGGTCACTCTATTTTCCCATCAGGAAGAAGAATTAACCACAGGCTCAGCCTGCCCCCCGGAACCAGAACAGGGGCTGAAGCCATCCTGCGCTTTTGCGGCCACCTCCCTAAAAAGCGAGTTGTAAAATGGAGGTTCAGGGCACTGCAATTCACAAACCTGCAGAGTTATAAATGATAACTCTCATCCACAAATATATTGAGGGAAGGCAAAGAAGAGGATTTGAAATCAAGGCAGAATTGCAGGAAACAGATTTCAGGAGGTAGATTCGAATCGCCTTTAAAGCACATGAAAAGCGGCAAAACGTTGACAATGATGCCCTTGGCCAGAAAGGGCGTATGCGTTTTTTCCTGAATATATTCAGGAAAAAACGCATACGCCCTTTTTGGCCAACCAAGCAACCTGGAAAGGCAAATCAGCGCTACAAAGAAGTCTCGCTTCCCATCGGTCAAAAGGGCCATGCTGAAAAAAGTGTCAAAACCAGAAATGCAGGACAGGCCATGGAGAAATGGGAGCCTTGCTACACTGATGGGCGGGATGTAAATTGTCAACAGCCACTCTGGAGAAGTGTACGGTGAGTCCTGAAACGTCTAAAAAGCAAAGCTTAGAGAGCATAGGGCACTTCCACTCATGGGGGTATAAATTGGGAAAATGAAAAATCAGCAAGACACAAGCACCCCAAAGTTTAGGGCTGCTCTGTTGACAAGGACCTCCACTTCATTCCACCTTCAATATCCCAGGAAAGAGAAAAATGGATAAAGAAGTTGTGGTCCTTATGTACAATGGAATATCACTCAGCCATGAAATCAATGTCATAAGGCTAGTAGCAGCATGATGAGTGGATTTAGGTACGACGATTCTAAGTGAAATAAGTCACACAGAAAAGGACACTTCTCATAAGGTATCACTGATAGAGGGAATGTAAAAACCGTTACACTTGAACTGAATTACAAAACAGAACAGAGTCACACATGCAGAAAACACACTATGGCTGCTTAACGGGAAAGGTGAGGTGGGGTGATACATAAAACAAGGGTTTCAAATTAGCTCAGATACCGTTCCATAAACCCAAGATGTAATAGACAAGACCTACTCCTTGCTCAGAGAACTGGACTCAACATGCCCTATTCACCGCACAAGAATATATCTGACTAGTAATAATCTTAAAACCTATGTATTGATATCTCTCTGTTAGTGTGTCAAGTGGGTGTAAAGCGGCATAAACACAGCAGTGAAAAGCAGCTAAACCCCATTATAAAAATAAATTACTTTGAAAAACCCATGAAACAAAGACAGTGAAAGAGAGCGAAATTCTTACACAATGCGTTCAGGGGCTGTGATGCAACCTGGATTGACCATATCTAGACCCACAGCTGGATGAGACCTAAGGGTGGACACTGTTGCGGCTGAGAGGTTTGGTGAGGTTGGGTGAGCAAACGCAGACCCTTTAAAGTAATACTGCGTGGTACCCATCGCATGGGTCCCAAATCTCCAGGTTCAAGGGCATCTTCCTACATCGAAAACATGCATGAGATACCCAGAAGATGGTACACTGTGTGATGGGGAAAGGTTTCTAAAACGCACCTCATTTCTCATCTGCTTGTGCCCGGGTTCGCCATTCCAGCCACTTTACTAGCAATCTCCCTCCTTGGAGCATCAGCACCTTTAACCTCCTGTTCCGTACAGGTTGCAATTTGTACTGAGGATGAACGGGAAGACGTGGAACCAATGAAAGACTAGCTCTTGGTGTTGGGACAGGCACAGGTCACTCTATTTTCCCATCAGGAAGAAGAATTAACCACAGGCTCAGCCTGCCCCCCGGAACCAGAACAGGGGCTGAAGCCATCCTGCGCTTTTGCGGCCAGCTCCCTAAAAAGCGAGTTGTAAAATGGAGGTTCAGGGCACTGCAATTCACAAACCTGCAGAGTTATAAATGATAACTCTCATCCACAAATATATTGAGGGAAGGCAAAGAAGAGGATTTGAAATCAAGGCAGAATTGCAGGAAACAGATTTCAGGAGGTAGATTCGAATCGCCTTTAAAGCACATGAAAAGCGGCAAAACGTTGACAATGATGCCCTTGGCCAGAAAGGGCGTATGCGTTTTTTCCTGAATATATTCAGGAAAAAACGCATACGCCCTTTTTGGCCAACCAAGCAACCTGGAAAGGCAAATCAGCGCTACAAAGAAGTCTCGCTTCCCATCGGTCAAAAGGGCCATGCTGAAAAAAGTGTCAAAACCAGAAATGCAGGACAGGCCATGGAGAAATGGGAGCCTTGCTACACTGATGGGCGGGATGTAAATTGTCAACAGCCACTCTGGAGAAGTGTACGGTGAGTCCTGAAACGTCTAAAAAGCAAAGCTTAGAGAGCATAGGGCACTTCCACTCATGGGGGTATAAATTGGGAAAATGAAAAATCAGCAAGACACAAGCACCCCAAAGTTTAGGGCTGCTCTGTTGACAAGGACCTCCACTTCATTCCACCTTCAATATCCCAGGAAAGAGAAAAATGGATAAAGAAGTTGTGGTCCTTATGTACAATGGAATATCACTCAGCCATGAAATCAATGTCATAAGGCTAGTAGCAGCATGATGAGTGGATTTAGGTACGACGATTCTAAGTGAAATAAGTCACACAGAAAAGGACACTTCTCATAAGGTATCACTGATAGAGGGAATGTAAAAACCGTTACACTTGAACTGAATTACAAAACAGAACAGAGTCACACATGCAGAAAACACACTATGGCTGCTTAACGGGAAAGGTGAGGTGGGGTGATACATAAAACAAGGGTTTCAAATTAGCTCAGATACCGTTCCATAAACCCAATATGTAATAGACAAGACCTACTCCTTGCTCAGAGAACTGGACTCAACACGCCCTATTCACCGCACAAGAATATATCTGACTAGTAATAATCTTAAAACCTATGTATTGATATCTCTCTGTTAGTGTGTCAAGTGGGTGTAAAGCGGCATAAACACAGCAGTGAAAAGCAGCTAAACCCCATTATAAAAATAAATTACTTTGTAAAACCCATGAAACAAAGACAGTGAAAGAGAGAGAAATTCTTACACAATGCGTTCAGGGGCTGTGATGCAACCTGGATTGACCATATCTAGACCCACAGCTGGATGAGACCTAAGGGTGGACACTGTTGCGGCTGAGAGGTTTGGTGAGGTTGGGTGAGCAAACGCAGACCCTTTAAAGTAATACTGCGTGGTACCCATCGCATGGGTCCCAAATCTCCAGGTTCAAGGGCATCTTCCTACATCGAAAACATGCATGAGATACCCAGAAGATGGTACACTGTGTGATGGGGAAAGGTTTCTAAAACGCACCTCATTTCTCATCTGCTTGTGCCCGGGTTCGCCATTCCAGCCACTTTACTAGCAATCTCCCTCCTTGGAGCATCAGCACCTTTAACCTCCTGTTCCGTACAGGTTGCAATTTGTACTGAGGATGAACGGGAAGACGTGGAACCAATGAAAGACTAGCTCTTGGTGTTGGGACAGGCACAGGTCACTCTATTTTCCCATCAGGAAGAAGAATTAACCACAGGCTCAGCCTGCCCCCCGGAACCAGAACAGGGCCTGAAGCCATCCTGCGCTTTTGCGGCCAGCTCCCTAAAAAGCGAGTTGTAAAATGGAGGTTCAGGGCACTGCAATTCACAAACCTGAAGAGTTATAAATGATAACTCTCATCCACAAATATATTGAGGGAAGGCAAAGAAGAGGATTTGAAATCAAGGCAGAATTGCAGGAAACAGATTTCAGGAGGTAGATTCGAATCGCCTTTAAAGCACATGAAAAGCGGCAAAACGTTGACAATGATGCCCTTGGCCAAAAAGGGCGTATGCGTTTTTTCCTGAATATATTCAGGAAAAACCGCATACGCCCTTTTTGGCCAACCAAGCAACCTGGAAAGGCAAATCAGCGCTACAAAGAAGTCTCGCTTCCCATCGGTTAAAAGGGCCATGCTGAAAAAAGTGTCAAAACCAGAAATGCAGGACAGGCCATGGAGAAATGGGAGCCTTGCTACACTGATGGGCGGGATGTAAATTGTCAACAGCCACTCTGGAGAAGTGTACGGTGAGTCCTGAAACGTCTAAAAAGCAAAGCTTAGAGAGCATAGGGCACTTCCACTCATGGGGGTATAAATTGGGAAAATGAAAAATCAGCAAGACACAAGCACCCCAAAGTTTAGGGCTGCTCTGTTGACAAGGACCTCCACTTCATTCCACCTTCAATATCCCAGGAAAGAGAAAAATGGATAAAGAAGTTGTGGTCCTTATGTACAATGGAATATCACTCAGCCATGAAATCAATGTCCTAAGGCTAGTAGCAGCATGATGAGTGGATTTAGGTAAGACGATTCTAAGTGAAATAAGTCACACAGAAAAGGACACTTCTCATAAGGTATCACTGATAGAGGGAACGTAAAAACCGTTACACTTGAACTGAATTACAAAACAGAACAGAGTCACACATGCAGAAAACACACTATGGCTGCTTAACGGGAAAGGTGAGGTGGGGTGATACATAAAACAAGGGTTTCAAATTAGCTCAGATACCGTTCCATAAAACCAATATGTAATAGACAAGACCTACTCCTTGCTCAGAGAACTGGACTCAACACGCCCTCTTCACCGCACAAGAATATATCTGACTAGTAATAATCTTAAAACCTATGTATTGATATCTCTCTGTTAGTGTGTCAAGTGGGTGTAAAGCGGCATAAACACAGCAGTGAAAAGCAGCTAAACCCCATTATAAAAATAAATTACTTTGAAAAACCCGTGAAACAAAGACAGTGAAAGAGAGCGAAATTCTTACACAATGCGTTCAGGGGCTGTGATGCAACCTGGATTGACCATATCTAGACCCACAGCTGGATGAGACCTAAGGGTGGACACTGTTGCGGCTGAGAGGTTTGGTGAGGTTGGGTGAGCAAACGCAGACCCTTTAAAGTAATACTGCGTGGTACCCATCGCATGGGTCCCAAATCTCCAGGTTCAAGGGCATCTTCCTACATCGAAAACATGCATGAGATACCCAGAAGATGGTACACTGTGTGATGGGGAAAGGTTTCTAAAACGCACCTCATTTCTCATCTGCTTGTGCCCGGGTTCGCCATTCCAGCCACTTTACTAGCAATCTCCCTCCTTAGAGCATCAGCACCTTTAACCTCCTGTTCCGTACAGGTTGCAATTTGTACTGAGGATGAACGGGAAGACATGGAACCAATGAAAGACTAGCTCTTGGTGTTGGGACAGGCACAGGTCACTCTATTTTCCCATCAGGAAGAAGAATTAACCACAGCCTCAGCCTGCCCCCCGGAACCAGAGCAGGGCCTGAAGCCATCCTGCGCTTTTGCGGCCAGCTCCCTAAAAAGCGAGTTGTAAAATGGAGGTTCAGGGCACTGCAATTCACAAACCTGCAGAGTTATAAATGATAACTCTCATCCACAAATATATTGAGGGAAGGCAAAGAAGAGGATTTGAAATCAAGGCAGAATTGCAGGAAACAGATTTCAGGAGGTAGATTCGAATCGCCTTTAAAGCACATGAAAAGCGGCAAAACGTTGACAATGATGCCCTTGGCCAGAAAGGGCGTATGCGTTTTTTCCTGAATATATTCAGGAAAAAACGCATACGCCCTTTTTGGCCAACCAAGCAACCTGGAAAGGCAAATCAGCGCTACAAAGAAGTCTCGCTTCCCATCGGTCAAAAGGGCCATGCTGAAAAAAGTGTCAAAACCAGAAATGCAGGACAGGCCATGGAGAAATGGGAGCCTTGCTACACTGATGGGCGGGATGTAAATTGTCAACAGCCACTCTGGAGAAGTGTACGGTGAGTCCTGAAACGTCTAAAAAGCAAAGCTTAGAGAGCATAGGGCACTTCCACTCATGGGGGTATAAATTGGGAAAATGAAAAATCAGCAAGACACAAGCACCCCAAAGTTTAGGGCTGCTCTGTTGACAAGGACCTCCACTTCATTCCACCTTCAATATCCCAGGAAAGAGAAAAATGGATAAAGAAGTTGTGGTCCTTATGTACAATGGAATATCACTCAGCCATGAAATCAATGTCATAAGGCTAGTAGCAGCATGATGAGTGGATTTAGGTACGACGATTCTAAGTGAAATAAGTCACACAAAAAAGGACACTTCTCATAAGGTATCACTGATAGAGGGAATGTAAAAACCGTTACACTTGAACTGAATTACAAAACAGAACAGAGTCACACATGCAGAAAACACACTATGGCTGCTTAACGGGAAAGGTGAGGTGGGGTGATACATAAAACAAGGGTTTCAAATTAGCTCAGATACCGTTCCATAAAACCAATATGTAATAGACAAGACCTACTCCTTGCTCAGAGAACTGGACTCAACATGCCCTATTCACCGCACAAGAATATATCTGACTAGTAATAATCTTAAAACCTATGTATTGATATCTCTCTGTTAGTGTGTCAAGTGGGTGAAAAGCGGCATAAACACAGCAGTGAAAAGCAGCTAAACCCCATTATAAAAATAAATTACTTTGAAAAACCCGTGAAACAAAGACAGTGAAAGAGAGCGAAATTCTTACACAATGCGTTCAGGGGCTGTGATGCAACCTGGATTGACCATATCTAGACCCACAGCTGGATGAGACCTAAGGGTGGACACTGTTGCGGCTGAGAGGTTTGGTGAGGTTGGGTGAGCAAAAGCAGACCCTTTAAAGTAATACTGCGTGGTACCCATCGCATGGGTCCCAAATCTCCAGGTTCAAGGGCATCTTCCTACATCGAAAACATGCATGATATACCCAGAAGATGGTACACCGTGTGATGGGGAAAGGTTTCTAAAACGCAACTCATTTCTCATTTGCTTGTGCCCGGGTTCGCCATTCCAGCCACTTTACTAGCAATCTCCCTCCTTGGAGCATCAGCACCTTTAACCTCCTGTTCCGTACAGGTTGCAATTTGTACTGAGGATGAACGGGAAGACGTGGAACCAATGAAAGACTAGCTCTTGGTTTTGGGACAGGCACAGGTCACTCTATTTTCCCATCAGGAAGAAGAATTAACCACAGGCTCAGCCTGCCCCCCGGAACCAGAACAGGGGCTGAAGCCATCCTGCGCTTTTGCGGCCAGCTCCCTAAAAAGCGAGTTGTAAAATGGAGGTTCAGGGCACTGCAATTCACAAACCTGCAGAGTTATAAATGATAACTCTCACCCACAAATATATTGAGGGAAGGCAAAGAAGAGGATTTGAAATCAAGGCAGAATTGCAGGAAACAGATTTCAGGAGGTAGATTCGAATCGCCTTTAAAGCACATGAAAAGCGGCAAAACGTTGACAATGATGCCCTTGGCCAAAAAGGGCGTATGCGTTTTTTCCTGAATATATTCAGGAAAAAACGCATACGCCCTTTTTGGCCAACCAAGCAACCTGGAAAGGCAAATCAGCGCTACAAAGATGTCTCGCTTCCCATTGGTCAAAAGGGCCATGCTGAAAAAAGTGTCAAAACCAGAAATGCAGGACAGGCCATGGAGAAATGGGAGCCTTGCTACACTGATGGGCGGGATGTAAATTGTCAACAGCCACTCTGGAGAAGTGTACGGTGAGTCCTGAAACGTCTAAAAAGCAAAGCTTAGAGAGCATAGGGCACTTCCACTCATGGGGGTATAAATTGGGAAAATGAAAAATCAGCAAGACACAAGCACCCCAAAGTTTAGGGCTGCTCTGTTGACAAGGACCTCCACTTCATTCCACCTTCAATATCCCAGGAAAGAGAAAAATGGATAAAGAAGTTGTGGTCCTTATGTACAATGGAATATCACTCAGCCGTGAAATCAATGTCATAAGGCTAGTAGCAGCATGATGAGTGGATTTAGGTACGACGACTCTAAGTGAAATAAGTCACACAGAAAAGGACACTTCTCATAAGGTATCACTTATAGAGGGAATGTAAAAACCGTTACACTTGAACTGAATTACAAAACAGAACAGAGTCACACATGCAGAAAACACACTATGGCTGCTTAACGGGAAAGGTGAGGTGGGGTGATACATAAAACAAGGGTTTCAAATTAGCTCAGATACCGTTCCATAAACCCAATATGTAATAGACAAGACCTACTCCTTGCTCAGAGAACTGGACTCAACACGCCCTATTCACCGCACAAGAATATATCTGACTAGTAATAATCTTAAAACCTATGTATTGATATCTCTCTGTTAGTGTGTCAAGTGGGTAAAAAGCGGCATAAACACAGCAGTGAAAAGCAGCTAAACCCCATTATAAAAATAAATTACTTTGAAAAACCCATGAAACAAAGACAGTGAAAGAGAGAGAAATTCTTACACAATGCGTTCAGGGGCTGTGATGCAACCTGGATTGACCATATCTAGACCCACAGCTGGATGAGACCTAAGGGTGGACACTGTTGCGGCTGAGAGGTTTGGTGAGGTTGGGTGAGCAAACGCAGACCCTTTAAAGTAATACTGCGTGGTACCCATCGCATGGGTCCCAAATCTCCAGGTTCAAGGGCATCTTCCTACATCGAAAACATGCATGAGATACCCAGAAGATGGTACACTGTGTGATGGGGAAAGGTTTCTAAAACGCACCTCATTTCTCATCTGCTTGTGCCCGTGTTCGCCATTCCAGCCACTTTACTAGCAATCTCCCTCCTTGGAGCATCAGCACCTTTAACCTCCTGTTCCGTACAGGTTGCAATTTGTACTGAGGATGAACGGGAAGACGTGGAACCAATGAAAGACTAGCTCTTGGTGTTGGGACAGGCACAGGTCACTCTATTTTCCCATCAGGAAGAAGAATTAACCACAGGCTCAGCCTGCCCCCCGGAACCAGAACAGGGCCTGAAGCCATCCTGCGCTTTTGCGGCCAGCTCCCTAAAAAGCGAGTTGTAAAATGGAGGTTCAGGGCACTGCAATTCACAAACCTGAAGAGTTATAAATGATAACTCTCATCCACAAATATATTGAGGGAAGGCAAAGAAGAGGATTTGAAATCAAGGCAGAATTGCAGGAAACAGATTTCAGGAGGTAGATTCGAATCGCCTTTAAAGCACATGAAAAGCGGCAAAACGTTGACAATGATGCCCTTGGCCAAAAAGGGCGTATGCGTTTTTTCCTGAATATATTCAGGAAAAACCGCATACGCCCTTTTTGGCCAACCAAGCAACCTGGAAAGGCAAATCAGCGCTACAAAGAAGTCTCGCTTCCCATCGGTTAAAAGGGCCATGCTGAAAAAAGTGTCAAAACCAGAAATGCAGGACAGGCCATGGAGAAATGGGAGCCTTGCTACACTGATGGGCGGGATGTAAATTGTCAACAGCCACTCTGGAGAAGTGTACGGTGAGTCCTGAAACGTCTAAAAAGCAAAGCTTAGAGAGCATAGGGCACTTCCACTCATGGGGGTATAAATTGGGAAAATGAAAAATCAGCAAGACACAAGCACCCCAAAGTTTAGGGCTGCTCTGTTGACAAGGACCTCCACTTCATTCCACCTTCAATATCCCAGGAAAGAGAAAAATGGATAAAGAAGTTGTGGTCCTTATGTACAATGGAATATCACTCAGCCATGAAATCAATGTCCTAAGGCTAGTAGCAGCATGATGAGTGGATTTAGGTAAGACGATTCTAAGTGAAATAAGTCACACAGAAAAGGACACTTCTCATAAGGTATCACTGATAGAGGGAACGTAAAAACCGTTACACTTGAACTGAATTACAAAACAGAACAGAGTCACACATGCAGAAAACACACTATGGCTGCTTAACGGGAAAGGTGAGGTGGGGTGATACATAAAACAAGGGTTTCAAATTAGCTCAGATACCGTTCCATAAAACCAATATGTAATAGACAAGACCTACTCCTTGCTCAGAGAACTGGACTCAACACGCCCTATTCACCGCACAAGAATATATCTGACTAGTAATAATCTTAAAACCTATGTATTGATATCTCTCTGTTAGTGTGTCAAGTGGGTGTAAAGCGGCATAAACACAGCAGTGAAAAGCAGCTAAACCCCATTATAAAAATAAATTACTTTGAAAAACCCGTGAAACAAAGACAGTGAAAGAGAGCGAAATTCTTACACAATGCGTTCAGGGGCTGTGATGCAACCTGGATTGACCATATCTAGACCCACAGCTGGATGAGACCTAAGGGTGGACACTGTTGCGGCTGAGAGGTTTGGTGAGGTTGGGTGAGCAAACGCAGACCCTTTAAAGTAATACTGCGTGGTACCCATCGCATGGGTCCCAAATCTCCAGGTTCAAGGGCATCTTCCTACATCGAAAACATGCATGAGATACCCAGAAGATGGTACACCGTGTGATGGGGAAAGGTTTCTAAAACGCAACTCATTTCTCATTTGCTTGTGCCCGGGTTCGCCATTCCAGCCACTTTACTAGCAATCTCCCTCCTTGGAGCATCAGCACCTTTAATCTCCTGTTCCGTACAGGTTGCAATTTGTACTGAGGATGAACGGGAAGACGTGGAACCAATGAAAGACTAGCTCTTGGTGTTGGGACAGGCACAGGTCACTCTATTTTCCCATCAGGAAGAAGAATTAACCACAGGCTCAGCCTGCCCCCCGGAACCAGAACAGGGGCTGAAGCCATCCTGCGCTTTTGCGGCCACCTCCCTAAAAAGCGAGTTGTAAAATGGAGGTTCAGGGCACTGCAATTCACAAACCTGCAGAGTAATAAATGATAACTCTCACCCACAAATATATTGAGGGAAGGCAAAGAAGAGGATTTGAAATCAAGGCAGAATTGCAGGAAACAGATTTCAGGAGGTAGATTCGAATCGCCTTTAAAGCACATGAAAAGCGGCAAAACGTTGACAATGATGCCCTTGGCCAAAAAGGGCGTATGCGTTTTTTCCTGAATATATTCAGGAAAAAACGCATACGCCCTTTTTGGCCAACCAAGCAACCTGGAAAGGCAAATCAGCGCTACAAAGAAGTCTCGCTTCCCATCGGTCAAAAGGGCCATGCTGAAAAAAGTGTCAAAACCAGAAATGCAGGACAGGCCATGGAGAAATGGGAGCCTTGCTACACTGATGGGCGGGATGTAAATTGTCAACAGCCACTCTGCAGAAGTGTACGGTGAGTCCTGAAACGTCTAAAAAGCAAAGCTTAGAGAGCATAGGGCACTTCCACTCATGGGGGTATAAATTGGGAAAATGAAAAATCAGCAAGACACAAGCACCCCAAAGTTTAGGGCTGCTCTGTTGACAAGGACCTCCACTTCATTCCACCTTCAACATCCCAGGAAAGAGAAAAATGGATAAAGAAGTTGTGGTCCTTATGTACAATGGAATATCACTCAGCCATGAAATCAATGTCATAAGGCTAGTAGCAGCATGATGAGTGGATTTAGGTACGACGATTCTAAGTGAAATAAGTCACACAGAAAAGGACACTTCTCATAAAGTATCACTGATAGAGGGAATGTAAAAACCGTTACACTTGAACTGAATTACAAAACAGAACAGAGTCACACATGCAGAAAACACACTATGGCTGCTTAACGGGAAAGGTGAGGTGGGGTGATACATAAAACAAGGGTTTCAAATTAGCTCAGATACCGTTCCATAAACCCAATATGTAATAGACAAGACCTACTCCTTGCTCAGAGAACTGGACTCAACACGCCCTATTCACCGCACAAGAATATATCTGACTAGTAATAATCTTAAAACCTATGTATTGATATCTCTCTGATAGTGTGTCAAGTGGGTGAAAAGCGGCATAAACACAGCAGTGAAAAGCAGCTAAACCCCATTATAAAAATAAATTACTTTGAAAAACCCATGAAACAAAGACAGTGAAAGAGAGAGAAATTCTTACACAATGCGTTCAGGGGCTGTGATGCAACCTGGATTGACCATATCTAGACCCACAGCTGGATGAGACCTAAGGGTGGACACTGTTGCGGCTGAGAGGTTTGGTGAGTTTGGGTGAGCAAACGCAGACCCTTTAAAGTAATACTGCGTGGTACCCATCGCATGGGTCCCAAATCTCCAGGTTCAAGGGCATCTTCCTACATCGAAAACATGCATGAGATACCCAGAAGATGGTACACTGTGTGATGGGGAAAGGTTTCTAAAACGCACCTCATTTCTCATCTGCTTGTGCCCGGGTTCGCCATTCCAGCCACTTTACTAGCAATCTCCCTCCTTGGAGCATCAGCACCTTTAACCTCCTGTTCCGTACAGGTTGCAATTTGTCCTGAGGATGAACGGGAAGACGTGGAACCAATGAGAGACTAGCTCTTGGTGTTGGGACAGGCACAGGTCACTCTATTTTCCCATCAGGAAGAAGAATTAACCACAGCCTCAGCCTGCCCCCCGGAACCAGAACAGGGCCTGAAGCCATCCTGCGCTTTTGCGGCCAGCTCCCTAAAAAGCGAGTTGTAAAATGGAGGTTCAGGGCACTGCAATTCACAAACCTGCAGAGTTATAAATGATAACTCTCATCCACAAATATATTGAGGGAAGGCAAAGAAGAGGATTTGAAATCAAGGCAGAATTGCAGGAAACAGATTTCAGGAGGTAGATTCGAATCGCCTTTAAAGCACATGAAAAGCGGCAAAACGTTGACAATGATGCCCTTGGCCAAAAAGGGCGTATGCGTTTTTTCCTGAATATATTCAGGAAAAAACGCATACGCCCTTTTTGGCCAACCAAGCAACCTGGAAAGGCAAATCAGCGCTACAAAGAAGTCTCGCTTCCCATCGGTCAAAAGGGCCATGCTGAAAAAAGTGTCAAAACCAGAAATGCAGGACAGGCCATGGAGAAATGGGAGCCTTGCTACACTGATGGGCGGGATGTAAATTGTCAACAGCCACTCTGGAGAAGTGTACGGTGAGTCCTGAAACGTCTAAAAAGCAAAGCTTAGAGAGCATAGGGCACTTCCACTCATGGGGGTATAAATTGGGAAAAGGAAAAATCAGCAAGACACAAGCACCCCAAAGTTTAGGGCTGCTCTGTTGACAAGGACCTCCACTTCATTCCACCTTCAATATCCCAGGAAAGAGAAAAATGGATAAAGAAGTTGTGGTCCTTATGTACAATGGAATATCACTCAGCCATGAAATCAATGTCCTAAGGCTAGTAGCAGCATGATGAGTGGATTTAGGTACGACGATTCTAAGTGAAATAAGTCACACAGAAAAGGACACTTCTCATAAGGTATCACTGATAGAGGGAATGTAAAAACCGTTACACTTGAACTGAATTACAAAACAGAACAGAGTCACACATGCAGAAAACACACTATGGCTGCTTAACGGGAAAGGTGAGGTGGGGTGATACATAAAACAAGGGTTTCAAATTAGCTCAGATACCTTTCCATAAAACCAATATGTAATAGACAAGACCTACTCCTTGCTCAGAGAACTGGACTCAACACGCCCTCTTCACCGCACAAGAATATATCTGACTAGTAATAATCTTAAAACCTATGTATTGATATCTCTCTGTTAGTGTGTCAAGTGGGTGTAAAGCGGCATAAACACAGCAGTGAAAAGCAGCTAAACCCTATTATAAAAATAAATTACTTTGAAAAACCCGTGAAACAAAGACAGTGAAAGAGAGCGAAATTCTTACACAATGCGTTCAGGGGCTGTGATGCAACCTGGATTGACCATATCTAGACCCACAGCTGGATGAGACCTAAGGGTGGACACTGTTGCGGCTGAGAGGTTTGGTGAGGTTGGGTGAGCAAACGCAGACCCTTTAAAGTAATACTGCGTGGTACCCATCGCATGGGTCCCAAATCTCCAGGTTCAAGGGCATCTTCCTACATCGAAAACATGCATGAGATACCCAGAAGATGGTACACCGTGTGATGGGGAAAGGTTTCTAAAACGCAACTCATTTCTCATTTGCTTGTGCCCGGGTTCGCCATTCCAGCCACTTTACTAGCAATCTCCCTCCTTGGAGCATCAGCACCTTTAACCTCCTGTTCCGTACAGGTTGCAATTTGTACTGAGGATGAACGGGAAGACGTGGAACCAATGAAAGACTAGCTCTTGGTGTTGGGACAGGCACAGGTCACTCTAATTTCCCATCAGGAAGAAGAATTAACCACAGGCTCAGCCTGCCCCCCGGAACCAGAACAGGGCCTGAAGCCATCCTGCGCTTTTGCGGCCACCTCCCTAAAAAGCGAGTTGTAAAATGGAGGTTCAGGGCACTGCAATTCACAAACCTGCAGAGTTATAAATGATAACTCTCATCCACAAATATATTGAGGGAAGGCAAAGAAGAGGATTTGAAATCAAGGCAGAATTGCAGGAAACAGATTTCAGGAGGTAGATTCGAATCGCCTTTAAAGCACATGAAAAGCGGCAAAACGTTGACAATGATGCCCTTGGCCAGAAAGGGCGTATGCGTTTTTTCCTGAATATATTCAGGAAAAAACGCATACGCCCTTTTTGGCCAACCAAGCAACCTGGAAAGGCAAATCAGCGCTACAAAGAAGTCTCGCTTCCCATCGGTCAAAAGGGCCATGCTGAAAAAAGTGTCAAAACCAGAAATGCAGGACAGGCCATGGAGAAATGGGAGCCTTGCTACACTGATGGGCGGGATGTAAATTGTCAACAGCCACTCTGGAGAAGTGTACGGTGAGTCCTGAAACGTCTAAAAAGCAAAGCTTAGAGAGCATAGGGCACTTCCACTCATGGGGGTATAAATTGGGAAAATGAAAAATCAGCAAGACACAAGCACCCCAAAGTTTAGGGCTGCTCTGTTGACAAGGACCTCCACTTCATTCCACCTTCAATATCCCAGGAAAGAGAAAAATGGATAAAGAAGTTGTGGTCCTTATGTACAATGGAATATCACTCAGCCATGAAATCAATGTCATAAGGCTAGTAGCAGCATGATGAGTGGATTTAGGTACGACGATTCTAAGTGAAATAAGTCACACAGAAAAGGACACTTCTCATAAGGTATCACTGATAGAGGGAATGTAAAAACCGTTACACTTGAACTGAATTACAAAACAGAACAGAGTCACACATGCAGAAAACACACTATGGCTGCTTAACGGGAAAGGTGAGGTGGGGTGATACATAAAACAAGGGTTTCAAATTAGCTCAGATACCGTTCCATAAACCCAATATGTAATAGACAAGACCTACTCCTTGCTCAGAGAACTGGACTCAACATGCCCTATTCACCGCACAAGAATATATCTGACTAGTAATAATCTTAAAACCTATGTATTGATATCTCTCTGTTAGTGTGTCAAGTGGGTGTAAAGCGGCATAAACACAGCAGTGAAAAGCAGTTAACCCCATTATAAAAATAAATTACTTTGAAAAACCCATGAAACAAAGACAGTGAAAGAGAGCGAAATTCTTACACAATGCGTTCAGGGGCTGTGATGCAACCTGGATTGACCATATCTAGACCCACAGCTGGATGAGACCTAAGGGTGGACACTGTTGCGGCTGAGAGGTTTGGTGAGGTTGGGTGAGCAAACGCAGACCCTTTAAAGTAATACTGCGTGGTACCCATCGCATGGGTCCCAAATCTCCAGGTTCAAGGGCATCTTCCTAAATCGAAAACATGCATGAGATACCCAGAAGATGGTACACTGTGTGATGGGGAAAGGTTTCTAAAACGCACCTCATTTCTCATCTGCTTGTGCCCGGGTTCGCCATTCCAGCCACTTTACTAGCAATCTCCCTCCTTAGAGCATCAGCACCTTTAACCTCCTGTTCCGTACAGGTTGCAATTTGTACTGAGGATGAACGGGAAGACATGGAACCAATGAAAGACTAGCTCTTGGTGTTGGGACAGGCACAGGTCACTCTATTTTCCCATCAGGAAGAAGAATTAACCACAGCCTCAGCCTGCCCCCCGGAACCAGAGCAGGGCCTGAAGCCATCCTGCGCTTTTGCGGCCAGCTCCCTAAAAAGCGAGTTGTAAAATGGAGGTTCAGGGCACTGCAATTCACAAACCTGCAGAGTTATAAATGATAACTCTCATCCACAAATATATTGAGGGAAGGCAAAGAAGAGGATTTGAAATCAAGGCAGAATTGCAGGAAACAGATTTCAGGAGGTAGATTCGAATCGCCTTTAAAGCACATGAAAAGCGGCAAAACGTTGACAATGATGCCCTTGGCCAGAAAGGGCGTATGCGTTTTTTCCTGAATATATTCAGGAAAAAACGCATACGCCCTTTTTGGCCAACCAAGCAACCTGGAAAGGCAAATCAGCGCTACAAAGAAGTCTCGCTTCCCATCGGTCAAAAGGGCCATGCTGAAAAAAGTGTCAAAACCAGAAATGCAGGACAGGCCATGGAGAAATGGGAGCCTTGCTACACTGATGGGCGGGATGTAAATTGTCAACAGCCACTCTGGAGAAGTGTACGGTGAGTCCTGAAACGTCTAAAAAGCAAAGCTTAGAGAGCATAGGGCACTTCCACTCATGGGGGTATAAATTGGGAAAATGAAAAATCAGCAAGACACAAGCACCCCAAAGTTTAGGGCTGCTCTGTTGACAAGGACCTCCACTTCATTCCACCTTCAATATCCCAGGAAAGAGAAAAATGGATAAAGAAGTTGTGGTCCTTATGTACAATGGAATATCACTCAGCCATGAAATCAATGTCCTAAGGCTAGTAGCAGCATGATGAGTGGATTTAGGTAAGACGATTCTAAGTGAAATAAGTCACACAGAAAAGGACACTTCTCATAAGGTATCACTGATAGAGGGAACGTAAAAACCGTTACACTTGAACTGAATTACAAAACAGAACAGAGTCACACATGCAGAAAACACACTATGGCTGCTTAACGGGAAAGGTGAGGTGGGGTGATACATAAAACAAGGGTTTCAAATTAGCTCAGATACCGTTCCATAAAACCAATATGTAATAGACAAGACCTACTCCTTGCTCAGAGAACTGGACTCAACACGCCCTATTCACCGCACAAGAATATATCTGACTAGTAATAATCTTAAAACCTATGTATTGATATCTCTCTGTTAGTGTGTCAAGTGGGTGTAAAGCGGCATAAACACAGCAGTGAAAAGCAGCTAAACCCCATTATAAAAATAAATTACTTTGAAAAACCCGTGAAACAAAGACAGTGAAAGAGAGCGAAATTCTTACACAATGCGTTCAGGGGCTGTGATGCAACCTGGATTGACCATATCTAGACCCACAGCTGGATGAGACCTAAGGGTGGACACTGTTGCGGCTGAGAGGTTTGGTGAGGTTGGGTGAGCAAACGCAGACCCTTTAAAGTAATACTGCGTGGTACCCATCGCATGGGTCCCAAATCTCCAGGTTCAAGGGCATCTTCCTACATCGAAAACATGCATGAGATACCCAGAAGATGGTACACCGTGTGATGGGGAAAGGTTTCTAAAACGCAACTCATTTCTCATTTGCTTGTGCCCGGGTTCGCCATTCCAGCCACTTTACTAGCAATCTCCCTCCTTGGAGCATCAGCACCTTTAACCTCCTGTTCCGTACAGGTTGCAATTTGTACTGAGGATGAACGGGAAGACGTGGAACCAATGAAAGACTAGCTCTTGGTGTTGGGACAGGCACAGGTCACTCTATTTTCCCATCAGGAAGAAGAATTAACCACAGGCTCAGCCTGCCCCCCGGAACCAGAACAGGGGCTGAAGCCATCCTGCGCTTTTGCGGCCACCTCCCTAAAAAGCGAGTTGTAAAATGGAGGTTCAGGGCACTGCAATTCACAAACCTGCAGAGTTATAAATGATAACTCTCACCCACAAATATATTGAGGGAAGGCAAAGAAGAGGATTTGAAATCAAGGCAGAATTGCAGGAAACAGATTTCAGGAGGTAGATTCGAATCGCCTTTAAAGCACATGAAAAGCGGCAAAACGTTGACAATGATGCCCTTGGCCAAAAAGGGCGTATGCGTTTTTTCCTGAATATATTCAGGAAAAAACGCATACGCCCTTTTTGGCCAACCAAGCAACCTGGAAAGGCAAATCAGCGCTACAAAGAAGTCTCGCTTCCCATCGGTCAAAAGGGCCATGCTGAAAAAAGTGTCAAAACCAGAAATGCAGGACAGGCCATGGAGAAATGGGAGCCTTGCTACACTGATGGGCGGGATGTAAATTGTCAACAGCCACTCTGCAGAAGTGTACGGTGAGTCCTGAAACGTCTAAAAAGCAAAGCTTAGAGAGCATAGGGCACTTCCACTCATGGGGGTATAAATTGGGAAAATGAAAAATCAGCAAGACACAAGCACCCCAAAGTTTAGGGCTGCTCTGTTGACAAGGACCTCCACTTCATTCCACCTTAAACATCCCAGGAAAGAGAAAAATGGATAAAGAAGTTGTGGTCCTTATGTACAATGGAATATCACTCAGCCATGAAATCAATGTCATAAGGCTAGTAGCAGCATGATGAGTGGATTTAGGTACGACGATTCTAAGTGAAATAAGTCACACAGAAAAGGACACTTCTCATAAAGTATCACTGATAGAGGGAATGTAAAAACCGTTACACTTGAACTGAATTACAAAACAGAACAGAGTCACACATGCAGAAAACACACTATGGCTGCTTAACGGGAAAGGTGAGGTGGGGTGATACATAAAACAAGGGTTTCAAATTAGCTCAGATACCGTTCCATAAACCCAATATGTAATAGACAAGACCTACTCCTTGCTCAGAGAACTGGACTCAACACGCCCTATTCACCGCACAAGAATATATCTGACTAGTAATAATCTTAAAACCTATGTATTGATATCTCTCTGTTAGTGTGTCAAGTGGGTGAAAAGCGGCATAAACACAGCAGTGAAAAGCAGCTAAACCCCATTATAAAAATAAATTACTTTGAAAAACCCATGAAACAAAGACAGTGAAAGAGAGAGAAATTCTTACACAATGCGTTCAGGGGCTGTGATGCAACCTGGATTGACCATATCTAGACCCACAGCTGGATGAGACCTAAGGGTGGACACTGTTGCGGCTGAGAGGTTTGGTGAGTTTGGGTGAGCAAACGCAGACCCTTTAAAGTAATACTGCGTGGTACCCATCGCATGGGTCCCAAATCTCCAGGTTCAAGGGCATCTTCCTACATCGAAAACATGCATGAGATACCCAGAAGATGGTACACTGTGTGATGGGGAAAGGTTTCTAAAACGCACCTCATTTCTCATCTGCTTGTGCCCGGGTTCGCCATTCCAGCCACTTTACTAGCAATCTCCCTCCTTGGAGCATCAGCACCTTTAACCTCCTGTTCCGTACAGGTTGCAATTTGTCCTGAGGATGAACGGGAAGACGTGGAACCAATGAGAGACTAGCTCTTGGTGTTGGGACAGGCACAGGTCACTCTATTTTCCCATCAGGAAGAAGAATTAACCACAGCCTCAGCCTGCCCCCCGGAACCAGAACAGGGCCTGAAGCCATCCTGCGCTTTTGCGGCCAGCTCCCTAAAAAGCGAGTTGTAAAATGGAGGTTCAGGGCACTGCAATTCACAAACCTGCAGAGTTATAAATGATAACTCTCATCCACAAATATATTGAGGGAAGGCAAAGAAGAGGATTTGAAATCAAGGCAGAATTGCAGGAAACAGATTTCAGGAGGTAGATTCGAATCGCCTTTAAAGCACATGAAAAGCGGCAAAACGTTGACAATGATGCCCTTGGCCAGAAAGGGCGTATGCGTTTTTTCCTGAATATATTCAGGAAAAAACGCATACGCCCTTTTTGGCCAACCAAGCAACCTGGAAAGGCAAATCAGCGCTACAAAGAAGTCTCGCTTCCCATCGGTCAAAAGGGCCATGCTGAAAAAAGTGTCAAAACCAGAAATGCAGGACAGGCCATGGAGAAATGGGAGCCTTGCTACACTGATGGGCGGGATGTAAATTGTCAACAGCCACTCTGGAGAAGTGTACGGTGAGTCCTGAAACGTCTAAAAAGCAAAGCTTAGAGAGCATAGGGCACTTCCACTCATGGGGGTATAAATTGGGAAAAGGAAAAATCAGCAAGACACAAGCACCCCAAAGTTTAGGGCTGCTCTGTTGACAAGGACCTCCACTTCATTCCACCTTCAATATCCCAGGAAAGAGAAAAATGGATAAAGAAGTTGTGGTCCTTATGTACAATGGAATATCACTCAGCCATGAAATCAATGTCATAAGGCTAGTAGCAGCATGATGAGTGGATTTAGGTACGACGATTCTAAGTGAAATAAGTCACACAGAAAAGGACACTTCTCATAAGGTATCACTGATAGAGGGAATGTAAAAACCGTTACACTTGAACTGAATTACAAAACAGAACAGAGTCACACATGCAGAAAACACACTATGGCTGCTTAACGGGAAAGGTGAGGTGGGGTGATACATAAAACAAGGGTTTCAAATTAGCTCAGATACCGTTCCATAAACCCAATATGTAATAGACAAGACCTACTCCTTGCTCAGAGAACTGGACTCAACATGCCCTATTCACCGCACAAGAATATATCTGACTAGTAATAATCTTAAAACCTATGTATTGATATCTCTCTGTTAGTGTGTCAAGTGGGTGTAAAGCGGCATAAACACAGCAGTGAAAAGCAGTTAACCCCATTATAAAAATAAATTACTTTGAAAAACCCATGAAACAAAGACAGTGAAAGAGAGCGAAATTCTTACACAATGCGTTCAGGGGCTGTGATGCAACCTGGATTGACCATATCTAGACCCACAGCTGGATGAGACCTAAGGGTGGACACTGTTGCGGCTGAGAGGTTTGGTGAGGTTGGGTGAGCAAACGCAGACCCTTTAAAGTAATACTGCGTGGTACCCATCGCATGGGTCCCAAATCTCCAGGTTCAAGGGCATCTTCCTACATCGAAAACATGCATGAGATACCCAGAAGATGGTACACTGTGTGATGGGGAAAGGTTTCTAAAACGCACCTCATTTCTCATCTGCTTGTGCCCGGGTTCGCCATTCCAGCCACTTTACTAGCAATCTCCCTCCTTAGAGCATCAGCACCTTTAACCTCCTGTTCCGTACAGGTTGCAATTTGTACTGAGGATGAACGGGAAGACATGGAACCAATGAAAGACTAGCTCTTGGTGTTGGGACAGGCACAGGTCACTCTATTTTCCCATCAGGAAGAAGAATTAACCACAGCCTCAGCCTGCCCCCCGGAACCAGAGCAGGGCCTGAAGCCATCCTGCGCTTTTGCGGCCAGCTCCCTAAAAAGCGAGTTGTAAAATGGAGGTTCAGGGCACTGCAATTCACAAACCTGCAGAGTTATAAATGATAACTCTCATCCACAAATATATTGAGGGAAGGCAAAGAAGAGGATTTGAAATCAAGGCAGAATTGCAGGAAACAGATTTCAGGAGGTAGATTCGAATCGCCTTTAAAGCACATGAAAAGCGGCAAAACGTTGACAATGATGCCCTTGGCCAGAAAGGGCGTATGCGTTTTTTCCTGAATATATTCAGGAAAAAACGCATACGCCCTTTTTGGCCAACCAAGCAACCTGGAAAGGCAAATCAGCGCTACAAAGAAGTCTCGCTTCCCATCGGTCAAAAGGGCCATGCTGAAAAAAGTGTCAAAACCAGAAATGCAGGACAGGCCATGGAGAAATGGGAGCCTTGCTACACTGATGGGCGGGATGTAAATTGTCAACAGCCACTCTGGAGAAGTGTACGGTGAGTCCTGAAACGTCTAAAAAGCAAAGCTTAGAGAGCATAGGGCACTTCCACTCATGGGGGTATAAATTGGGAAAATGAAAAATCAGCAAGACACAAGCACCCCAAAGTTTAGGGCTGCTCTGTTGACAAGGACCTCCACTTCATTCCACCTTCAATATCCCAGGAAAGAGAAAAATGGATAAAGAAGTTGTGGTCCTTATGTACAATGGAATATCACTCAGCCATGAAATCAATGTCATAAGGCTAGTAGCAGCATGATGAGTGGATTTAGGTACGACGATTCTAAGTGAAATAAGTCACACAGAAAAGGACACTTCTCATAAGGTATCACTGATAGAGGGAATGTAAAAACCGTTACACTTGAACTGAATTACAAAACAGAACAGAGTCACACATGCAGAAAACACACTATGGCTGCTTAACGGGAAAGGTGAGGTGGGGTGATACATAAAACAAGGGTTTCAAATTAGCTCAGATACCGTTCCATAAAACCAATATGTAATAGACAAGACCTACTCCTTGCTCAGAGAACTGGACTCAACACGCCCTATTCACCGCACAAGAATATATCTGACTAGTAATAATCTTAAAACCTATGTATTGATATCTCTCTGTTAGTGTGTCAAGTGGGTGTAAAGCGGCATAAACACAGCAGTGAAAAGCAGCTAAACCCCATTATAAAAATAAATTACTTTGAAAAACCCATGAAACAAAGACAGTGAAAGAGAGCGAAATTCTTACACAATGCGTTCAGGGGCTGTGATGCAACCTGGATTGACCATATCTAGACCCACAGCTGGATGAGACCTAAGGGTGGACACTGTTGCGGCTGAGAGGTTTGGTGAGGTTGGGTGAGCAAACGCAGACCCTTTAAAGTAATACTGCGTGGTACCCATCGCATGGGTCCCAAATCTCCAGGTTCAAGGGCATCTTCCTACATCGAAAACATGCATGAGATACCCAGAAGATGGTACACCGTGTGATGGGGAAAGGTTTCTAAAACGCAACTCATTTCTCATTTGCTTGTGCCCGGGTTCGCCATTCCAGCCACTTTACTAGCAATCTCCCTCCTTGGAGCATCAGCACCTTTAACCTCCTGTTCCGTACAGGTTGCAATTTGTACTGAGGATGAACGGGAAGACGTGGAACCAATGAAAGACTAGCTCTTGGTGTTGGGACAGGCACAGGTCACTCTATTTTCCCATCAGGAAGAAGAATTAACCACAGGCTCAGCCTGCCCCCCGGAACCAGAACAGGGGCTGAAGCCATCCTGCGCTTTTGCGGCCAGCTCCCTAAAAAGCGAGTTGTAAAATGGAGGTTCAGGGCACTGCAATTCACAAACCTGCAGAGTTATAAATGATAACTCTCACCCACAAATATATTGAGGGAAGGCAAAGAAGAGGATTTGAAATCAAGGCAGAATTGCAGGAAACAGATTTCAGGAGGTAGATTCGAATCGCCTTTAAAGCACATGAAAAGCGGCAAAACGTTGACAATGATGCCCTTGGCCAAAAAGGGCGTATGCGTTTTTTCCTGAATATATTCAGGAAAAAACGCATACGCCCTTTTTGGCCAACCAAGCAACCTGGAAAGGCAAATCAGCGCTACAAAGATGTCTCGCTTCCCATTGGTCAAAAGGGCCATGCTGAAAAAAGTGTCAAAACCAGAAATGCAGGACAGGCCATGGAGAAATGGGAGCCTTGCTACACTGATGGGCGGGATGTAAATTGTCAACAGCCACTCTGGAGAAGTGTACGGTGAGTCCTGAAACGTCTAAAGAGCAAAGCTTAGAGAGCATAGGGCACTTCCACTCATGGGGGTATAAATTGGGAAAATGAAAAATCAGCAAGACACAAGCACCCCAAAGTTTAGGGCTGCTCTGTTGACAAGGACCTCCACTTCATTCCACCTTCAATATCCCAGGAAAGAGAAAAATGGATAAAGAAGTTGTGGTCCTTATGTACAATGGAATATCACTCAGCCGTGAAATCAATGTCATAAGGCTAGTAGCAGCATGATGAGTGGATTTAGGTACGACGACTCTAAGTGAAATAAGTCACACAGCAAAGGACACTTCTCATAAGGTATCACTTATAGAGGGAATGTAAAAACCGTTACACTTGAACTGAATTACAAAACAGAACAGAGTCACACATGCAGAAAACACACTATGGCTGCTTAACGGGAAAGGTGAGGTGGGGTGATACATAAAACAAGGGTTTCAAATTAGCTCAGATACCGTTCCATAAACCCAATATGTAATAGACAAGACCTACTCCTTGCTCAGAGAACTGGACTCAACACGCCCTATTCACCGCACAAGAATATATCTGACTAGTAATAATCTTAAAACCTATGTATTGATATCTCTCTGTTAGTGTGTCAAGTGGGTAAAAAGCGGCATAAACACAGCAGTGAAAAGCAGCTAAACCCCATTATAAAAATAAATTACTTTGAAAAACGCATCAAACAAAGACAGTGAAAGAGAGAGAAATTCTTACACAATGCGTTCAGGGGCTGTGATGCAACCTGGATTGACCATATCTAGACCCACAGCTGGATGAGACCTAAGGGTGGACACTGTTGCGGCTGAGAGGTTTGGTGAGGTTGGGTGAGCAAACGCAGACCCTTTAAAGTAATACTGCGTGGTACCCATCGCATGGGTCCCAAATCTCCAGGTTCAAGGGCATCTTCCTACATCGAAAACATGCATGAGATACCCAGAAGATGGTACACTGTGTGATGGGGAAAGGTTTCTAAAACGCACCTCATTTCTCATCTGCTTGTGCCCGGGTTCGCCATTCCAGCCACTTTACTAGCAATCTCCCTCCTTGGAGCATCAGCACCTTTAACCTCCTGTTCCGTACAGGTTGCAATTTGTACTGAGGATGAACGGGAAGACGTGGAACCAATGAAAGACTAGCTCTTGGTGTTGGGACAGGCACAGGTCACTCTATTTTCCCATCAGGAAGAAGAATTAACCACAGGCTCAGCCTGCCCCCCGGAACCAGAACAGGGGCTGAAGCCATCCTGCGCTTTTGCGGCCACCTCCCTAAAAAGCGAGTTGTAAAATGGAGGTTCAGGGCACTGCAATTCACAAACCTGCAGAGTTATAAATGATAACTCTCACCCACAAATATATTGAGGGAAGGCAAAGAAGAGGATTTGAAATCAAGGCAGAATTGCAGGAAACAGATTTCAGGAGGTAGATTCGAATCGCCTTTAAAGCACATGAAAAGCGGCAAAACGTTGACAATGATGCCCTTGGCCAAAAAGGGCGTATGCGTTTTTTCCTGAATATATTCAGGAAAAAACGCATACGCCCTTTTTGGCCAACCAAGCAACCTGGAAAGGCAAATCAGCGCTACAAAGAAGTCTCGCTTCCCATCGGTCAAAAGGGCCATGCTGAAAAAAGTGTCAAAACCAGAAATGCAGGACAGGCCATGGAGAAATGGGAGCCTTGCTACACTGATGGGCGGGATGTAAATTGTCAACAGCCACTCTGCAGAAGTGTACGGTGAGTCCTGAAACGTCTAAAAAGCAAAGCTTAGAGAGCATAGGGCACTTCCACTCATGGGGGTATAAATTGGGAAAATGAAAAATCAGCAAGACACAAGCACCCCAAAGTTTAGGGCTGCTCTGTTGACAAGGACCTCCACTTCATTCCACCTTCAACATCCCAGGAAAGAGAAAAATGGATAAAGAAGTTGTGGTCCTTATGTACAATGGAATATCACTCAGCCATGAAATCAATGTCATAAGGCTAGTAGCAGCATGATGAGTGGATTTAGGTACGACGATTCTAAGTGAAATAAGTCACACAGAAAAGGACACTTCTCATAAAGTATCACTGATAGAGGGAATGTAAAAACCGTTACACTTGAACTGAATTACAAAACAGAACAGAGTCACACATGCAGAAAACACACTATGGCTGCTTAACGGGAAAGGTGAGGTGGGGTGATACATAAAACAAGGGTTTCAAATTAGCTCAGATACCGTTCCATAAACCCAATATGTAATAGACAAGACCTACTCCTTGCTCAGAGAACTGGACTCAACACGCCCTATTCACCGCACAAGAATATATCTGACTAGTAATAATCTTAAAACCTATGTATTGATATCTCTCTGTTAGTGTGTCAAGTGGGTGAAAAGCGGCATAAACACAGCAGTGAAAAGCAGCTAAACCCCATTATAAAAATAAATTACTTTGAAAAACCCATGAAACAAAGACAGTGAAAGAGAGAGAAATTCTTACACAATGCGTTCAGGGGCTGTGATGCAACCTGGATTGACCATATCTAGACCCACAGCTGGATGAGACCTAAGGGTGGACACTGTTGCGGCTGAGAGGTTTGGTGAGTTTGGGTGAGCAAACGCAGACCCTTTAAAGTAATACTGCGTGGTACCCATCGCATGGGTCCCAAATCTCCAGGTTCAAGGGCATCTTCCTACATCGAAAACATGCATGAGATACCCAGAAGATGGTACACTGTGTGATGGGGAAAGGTTTCTAAAACGCACCTCATTTCTCATCTGCTTGTGCCCGGGTTCGCCATTCCAGCCACTTTACTAGCAATCTCCCTCCTTGGAGCATCAGCACCTTTAACCTCCTGTTCCGTACAGGTTGCAATTTGTCCTGAGGATGAACGGGAAGACGTGGAACCAATGAGAGACTAGCTCTTGGTGTTGGGACAGGCACAGGTCACTCTATTTTCCCATCAGGAAGAAGAATTAACCACAGCCTCAGCCTGCCCCCCGGAACCAGAACAGGGCCTGAAGCCATCCTGCGCTTTTGCGGCCAGCTCCCTAAAAAGCGAGTTGTAAAATGGAGGTTCAGGGCACTGCAATTCACAAACCTGCAGAGTTATAAATGATAACTCTCATCCACAAATATATTGAGGGAAGGCAAAGAAGAGGATTTGAAATCAAGGCAGAATTGCAGGAAACAGATTTCAGGAGGTAGATTCGAATCGCCTTTAAAGCACATGAAAAGCGGCAAAACGTTGACAATGATGCCCTTGGCCAAAAAGGGCGTATGCGTTTTTTCCTGAATATATTCAGGAAAAAACGCATACGCCCTTTTTGGCCAACCAAGCAACCTGGAAAGGCAAATCAGCGCTACAAAGAAGTCTCGCTTCCCATCGGTCAAAAGGGCCATGCTGAAAAAAGTGTCAAAACCAGAAATGCAGGACAGGCCATGGAGAAATGGGAGCCTTGCTACACTGATGGGCGGGATGTAAATTGTCAACAGCCACTCTGGAGAAGTGTACGGTGAGTCCTGAAACGTCTAAAAAGCAAAGCTTAGAGAGCATAGGGCACTTCCACTCATGGGGGTATAAATTGGGAAAAGGAAAAATCAGCAAGACACAAGCACCCCAAAGTTTAGGGCTGCTCTGTTGACAAGGACCTCCACTTCATTCCACCTTCAATATCCCAGGAAAGAGAAAAATGGATAAAGAAGTTGTGGTCCTTATGTACAATGGAATATCACTCAGCCATGAAATCAATGTCCTAAGGCTAGTAGCAGCATGATGAGTGGATTTAGGTACGACGATTCTAAGTGAAATAAGTCACACAGAAAAGGACACTTCTCATAAGGTATCACTGATAGAGGGAATGTAAAAACCGTTACACTTGAACTGAATTACAAAACAGAACAGAGTCACACATGCAGAAAACACACTATGGCTGCTTAACGGGAAAGGTGAGGTGGGGTGATACATAAAACAAGGGTTTCAAATTAGCTCAGATACCTTTCCATAAAACCAATATGTAATAGACAAGACCTACTCCTTGCTCAGAGAACTGGACTCAACACGCCCTCTTCACCGCACAAGAATATATCTGACTAGTAATAATCTTAAAACCTATGTATTGATATCTCTCTGTTAGTGTGTCAAGTGGGTGTAAAGCGGCATAAACACAGCAGTGAAAAGCAGCTAAACCCCATTATAAAAATAAATTACTTTGAAAAACCCGTGAAACAAAGACAGTGAAAGAGAGCGAAATTCTTACACAATGCGTTCAGGGGCTGTGATGCAACCTGGATTGACCATATCTAGACCCACAGCTGGATGAGACCTAAGGGTGGACACTGTTGCGGCTGAGAGGTTTGGTGAGGTTGGGTGAGCAAACGCAGACCCTTTAAAGTAATACTGCGTGGTACCCATCGCATGGGTCCCAAATCTCCAGGTTCAAGGGCATCTTCCTACATCGAAAACATGCATGAGATACCCAGAAGATGGTACACCGTGTGATGGGGAAAGGTTTCTAAAACGCAACTCATTTCTCATTTGCTTGTGCCCGGGTTCGCCATTCCAGCCACTTTACTAGCAATCTCCCTCCTTGGAGCATCAGCACCTTTAACCTCCTGTTCCGTACAGGTTGCAATTTGTACTGAGGATGAACGGGAAGACGTGGAACCAATGAAAGACTAGCTCTTGGTGTTGGGACAGGCACAGGTCACTCTATTTTCCCATCAGGAAGAAGAATTAACCACAGGCTCAGCCTGCCCCCCGGAACCAGAACAGGGGCTGAAGCCATCCTGCGCTTTTGCGGCCACCTCCCTAAAAAGCGAGTTGTAAAATGGAGGTTCAGGGCACTGCAATTCACAAACCTGCAGAGTTATAAATGATAACTCTCATCCACAAATATATTGAGGGAAGGCAAAGAAGAGGATTTGAAATCAAGGCAGAATTGCAGGAAACAGATTTCAGGAGGTAGATTCGAATCGCCTTTAAAGCACATGAAAAGCGGCAAAACGTTGACAATGATGCCCTTGGCCAGAAAGGGCGTATGCGTTTTTTCCTGAATATATTCAGGAAAAAACGCATACGCCCTTTTTGGCCAACCAAGCAACCTGGAAAGGCAAATCAGCGCTACAAAGAAGTCTCGCTTCCCATCGGTCAAAAGGGCCATGCTGAAAAAAGTGTCAAAACCAGAAATGCAGGACAGGCCATGGAGAAATGGGAGCCTTGCTACACTGATGGGCGGGATGTAAATTGTCAACAGCCACTCTGGAGAAGTGTACGGTGAGTCCTGAAACGTCTAAAAAGCAAAGCTTAGAGAGCATAGGGCACTTCCACTCATGGGGGTATAAATTGGGAAAATGAAAAATCAGCAAGACACAAGCACCCCAAAGTTTAGGGCTGCTCTGTTGACAAGGACCTCCACTTCATTCCACCTTCAATATCCCAGGAAAGAGAAAAATGGATAAAGAAGTTGTGGTCCTTATGTACAATGGAATATCACTCAGCCATGAAATCAATGTCATAAGGCTAGTAGCAGCATGATGAGTGGATTTAGGTACGACGATTCTAAGTGAAATAAGTCACACAGAAAAGGACACTTCTCATAAGGTATCACTGATAGAGGGAATGTAAAAACCGTTACACTTGAACTGAATTACAAAACAGAACAGAGTCACACATGCAGAAAACACACTATGGCTGCTTAACGGGAAAGGTGAGGTGGGGTGATACATAAAACAAGGGTTTCAAATTAGCTCAGATACCGTTCCATAAAACCAATATGTAATAGACAAGACCTACTCCTTGCTCAGAGAACTGGACTCAACATGCCCTATTCACCGCACAAGAATATATCTGACTAGTAATAATCTTAAAACCTATGTATTGATATCTCTCTGTTAGTGTGTCAAGTGGGTGTAAAGCGGCATAAACACAGCAGTGAAAAGCAGCTAAACCCCATTATAAAAATAAATTACTTTGAAAAACCCATGAAACAAAGACAGTGAAAGAGAGCGAAATTCTTACACAATGCGTTCAGGGGCTGTGATGCAACCTGGATTGACCATATCTAGACCCACAGCTGGATGAGACCTAAGGGTGGACACTGTTGCGGCTGAGAGGTTTGGTGAGGTTGGGTGAGCAAACGCAGACCCTTTAAAGTAATACTGCGTGGTACCCATCGCATGGGTCCCAAATCTCCAGGTTCAAGGGCATCTTCCTACATCGAAAACATGCATGAGATACCCAGAAGATGGTACACTGTGTGATGGGGAAAGGTTTCTAAAACGCACCTCATTTCTCATCTGCTTGTGCCCGGGTTCGCCATTCCAGCCACTTTACTAGCAATCTCCCTCCTTAGAGCATCAGCACCTTTAACCTCCTGTTCCGTACAGGTTGCAATTTGTACTGAGGATGAACGGGAAGACATGGAACCAATGAAAGACTAGCTCTTGGTGTTGGGACAGGCACAGGTCACTCTATTTTCCCATCAGGAAGAAGAATTAACCACAGCCTCAGCCTGCCCCCCGGAACCAGAGCAGGGCCTGAAGCCATCCTGCGCTTTTGCGGCCAGCTCCCTAAAAAGCGAGTTGTAAAATGGAGGTTCAGGGCACTGCAATTCACAAACCTGCAGAGTTATAAATGATAACTCTCATCCACAAATATATTGAGGGAAGGCAAAGAAGAGGATTTGAAATCAAGGCAGAATTGCAGGAAACAGATTTCAGGAGGTAGATTCGAATCGCCTTTAAAGCACATGAAAAGCGGCAAAACGTTGACAATGATGCCCTTGGCCAGAAAGGGCGTATGCGTTTTTTCCTGAATATATTCAGGAAAAAACGCATACGCCCTTTTTGGCCAACCAAGCAACCTGGAAAGGCAAATCAGCGCTACAAAGAAGACTCGCTTCCCATCGGTCAAAAGGGCCATGCTGAAAAAAGTGTCAAAACCAGAAATGCAGGATAGGCCATGGAGAAATGGGAGCCTTGCTACACTGATGGGCGGGATGTAAATTGTCAACAGCCACTCTGGAGAAGTGTACGGTGAGTCCTGAAACGTCTAAAAAGCAAAGCTTAGAGAGCATAGGGCACTTCCACTCATGGGGGTATAAATTGGGAAAATGAAAAATCAGCAAGACACAAGCACCCCAAAGTTTAGGGCTGCTCTGTTGACAAGGACCTCCACTTCATTCCACCTTCAATATCCCAGGAAAGAGAAAAATGGATAAAGAAGTTGTGGTCCTTATGTACAATGGAATATCACTCAGCCATGAAATCAATGTCATAAGGCTAGTAGCAGCATGATGAGTGGATTTAGGTACGACGATTCTAAGTGAAATAAGTCACACAGAAAAGGACACTTCTCATAAGGTATCACTGATAGAGGGAATGTAAAAACCGTTACACTTGAACTGAATTACAAAACAGAACAGAGTCACACATGCAGAAAACACACTATGGCTGCTTAACGGGAAAGGTGAGGTGGGGTGATACATAAAACAAGGGTTTCAAATTAGCTCAGATACCGTTCCATAAAACCAATATGTAATAGACAAGACCTACTCCTTGCTCAGAGAACTGGACTCAACACGCCCTATTCACCGCACAAGAATATATCTGACTAGTAATAATCTTAAAACCTATGTATTGATATCTCTCTGTTAGTGTGTCAAGTGGGTGTAAAGCGGCATAAACACAGCAGTGAAAAGCAGCTAAACCCCATTATAAAAATAAATTACTTTGAAAAACCCATGAAACAAAGACAGTGAAAGAGAGCGAAATTCTTACACAATGCGTTCAGGGGCTGTGATGCAACCTGGATTGACCATATCTAGACCCACAGCTGGATGAGACCTAAGGGTGGACACTGTTGCGGCTGAGAGGTTTGGTGAGGTTGGGTGAGCAAACGCAGACCCTTTAAAGTAATACTGCGTGGTACCCATCGCATGGGTCCCAAATCTCCAGGTTCAAGGGCATCTTCCTACATCGAAAACATGCATGATATACCCAGAAGATGGTACACCGTGTGATGGGGAAAGGTTTCTAAAACGCAACTCATTTCTCATTTGCTTGTGCCCGGGTTCGCCATTCCAGCCACTTTACTAGCAATCTCCCTCCTTGGAGCATCAGCACCTTTAACCTCCTGTTCCGTACAGGTTGCAATTTGTACTGAGGATGAACGGGAAGACGTGGAACCAATGAAAGACTAGCTCTTGGTGTTGGGACAGGCACAGGTCACTCTATTTTCCCATCAGGAAGAAGAATTAACCACAGGCTCAGCCTGCCCCCCGGAACCAGAACAGGGGCTGAAGCCATCCTGCGCTTTTGCGGCCAGCTCCCTAAAAAGCGAGTTGTAAAATGGAGGTTCAGGGCACTGCAATTCACAAACCTGCAGAGTTATAAATGATAACTCTCACCCACAAATATATTGAGGGAAGGCAAAGAAGAGGATTTGAAATCAAGGCAGAATTGCAGGAAACAGATTTCAGGAGGTAGATTCGAATCGCCTTTAAAGCACATGAAAAGCGGCAAAACGTTGACAATGATGCCCTTGGCCAAAAAGGGCGTATGCGTTTTTTCCTGAATATATTCAGGAAAAAACGCATACGCCCTTTTTGGCCAACCAAGCAACCTGGAAAGGCAAATCAGCGCTACAAAGATGTCTCGCTTCCCATTGGTCAAAAGGGCCATGCTGAAAAAAGTGTCAAAACCAGAAATGCAGGACAGGCCATGGAGAAATGGGAGCCTTGCTACACTGATGGGCGGGATGTAAATTGTCAACAGCCACTCTGGAGAAGTGTACGGTGAGTCCTGAAACGTCTAAAGAGCAAAGCTTAGAGAGCATAGGGCACTTCCACTCATGGGGGTATAAATTGGGAAAATGAAAAATCAGCAAGACACAAGCACCCCAAAGTTTAGGGCTGCTCTGTTGACAAGGACCTCCACTTCATTCCACCTTCAATATCCCAGGAAAGAGAAAAATGGATAAAGAAGTTGTGGTCCTTATGTACAATGGAATATCACTCAGCCGTGAAATCAATGTCATAAGGCTAGTAGCAGCATGATGAGTGGATTTAGGTACGACGACTCTAAGTGAAATAAGTCACACAGCAAAGGACACTTCTCATAAGGTATCACTTATAGAGGGAATGTAAAAACCGTTACACTTGAACTGAATTACAAAACAGAACAGAGTCACACATGCAGAAAACACACTATGGCTGCTTAACGGGAAAGGTGAGGTGGGGTGGTACATAAAACAAGGGTTTCAAATTAGCTCAGATACCGTTCCATAAACCCAATATGTAATAGACAAGACCTACTCCTTGCTCAGAGAACTGGACTCAACACGCCCTATTCACCGCACAAGAATATATCTGACTAGTAATAATCTTAAAACCTATGTATTGATATCTCTCTGTTAGTGTGTCAAGTGGGTAAAAAGCGGCATAAACACAGCAGTGAAAAGCAGCTAAACCCCATTATAAAAATAAATTACTTTGAAAAACCCATGAAACAAAGACAGTGAAAGAGAGAGAAATTCTTACACAATGCGTTCAGGGGCTGTGATGCAACCTGGATTGACCATATCTAGACCCACAGCTGGATGAGACCTAAGGGTGGACACTGTTGCGGCTGAGAGGTTTGGTGAGGTTGGGTGAGCAAACGCAGACCCTTTAAAGTAATACTGCGTGGTACCCATCGCATGAGTCCCAAATCTCCAGGTTCAAGGGCATCTTCCTACATCGAAAACATGCATGAGATACCCAGAAGATGGTACACCGTGTGATGGGGAAAGGTTTCTAAAACGCAACTCATTTCTCATTTGCTTGTGCCCGGGTTCGCCATTCCAGCCACTTTACTAGCAATCTCCCTCCTTGGAGCATCAGCACCTTTAACCTCCTGTTCCGTACAGGTTGCAATTTGTACTGAGGATGAACGGGAAGACGTGGAACCAATGAAAGACTAGCTCTTGGTGTTGGGACAGGCACAGGTCACTCTATTTTCCCATCAGGAAGAAGAATTAACCACAGGCTCAGCCTGCCCCCCGGAACCAGAACAGGGCCTGAAGCCATCCTGCGCTTTTGCGGCCACCTCCCTAAAAAGCGAGTTGTAAAATGGAGGTTCAGGGCACTGCAATTCACAAACCTGAAGAGTTATAAATGATAACTCTCATCCACAAATATATTGAGGGAAGGCAAAGAAGAGGATTTGAAATCAAGGCAGAATTGCAGGAAACAGATTTCAGGAGGTAGATTCGAATCGCCTTTAAAGCACATGAAAAGCGGCAAAACGTTGACAATGATGCCCTTGGCCAAAAAGGGCGTATGCGTTTTTTCCTGAATATATTCAGGAAAAACCGCATACGCCCTTTTTGGCCAACCAAGCAACCTGGAAAGGCAAATCAGCGCTACAAAGAAGTCTCGCTTCCCATCGGTTAAAAGGGCCATGCTGAAAAAAGTGTCAAAACCAGAAATGCAGGACAGGCCATGGAGAAATGGGAGCCTTGCTACACTGATGGGCAGGATGTAAATTGTCAACAGCCACTCTGGAGAAGTGTACGGTGAGTCCTGAAACGTCTAAAAAGCAAAGCTTAGAGAGCATAGGGCACTTCCACTCATGGGGGTATAAATTGGGAAAATGAAAAATCAGCAAGACACAAGCACCCCAAAGTTTAGGGCTGCTCTGTTGACAAGGACCTCCACTTCATTCCACCTTCAATATCCCAGGAAAGAGAAAAATGGATAAAGAAGTTGTGGTCCTTATGTACAATGGAATATCACTCAGCCGTGAAATCAATGTCATAAGGCTAGTAGCAGCATGATGAGTGGATTTAGGTACGACGATTCTAAGTGAAATAAGTCACACAGAAAAGGACACTTCTCATAAGGTATCACTGATAGAGGGAATGTAAAAACCGTTACACTTGAACTGAATTACAAAACAGAACAGAGTCACACATGCAGAAAACACACTATGGCTGCTTAACGGGAAAGGTGAGGTGGGGTGATACATAAAACAAGGGTTTCAAATTAGCTCAGATACCGTTCCATAAAACCAATATGTAATAGACAAGACCTACTCCTTGCTCAGAGAACTGGACTCAACACGCCCTATTCACCGCACAAGAATATATCTGACTAGTAATAATCTTAAAACCTATGTATTGATATCTCTCTGTTAGTGTGTCAAGTGGGTAAAAAGCGGCATAAACACAGCAGTGAAAAGCAGCTAAACCCCATTATAAAAATAAATTACTTTGAAAAACCCATGAAACAAAGACAGTGAAAGAGAGAGAAATTCTTACACAATGCGTTCAGGGGCTGTGATGCAACCTGGATTGACCATATCTAGACCCACAGCTGGATGAGACCTAAGGGTGGACACTGTTGCGGCTGAGAGGTTTGGTGAGGTTGGGTGAGCAAACGCAGACCCTTTAAAGTAATACTGCGTGGTACCCATCGCATGGGTCCCAAATCTCCAGGTTCAAGGGCATCTTCCTACATCGAAAACATGCATGAGATACCCAGAAGATGGTACACTGTGTGATGGGGAAAGGTTTCTAAAACGCACCTCATTTCTCATCTGCTTGTGCCCGGGTTCACCATTCCAGCCACTTTACTAGCAATCTCCCTCCTTGGAGCATCAGCACCTTTAACCTCCTGTTCCGTACAGGTTGCAATTTGTACTGAGGATGAACGGGAAGACGTGGAACCAATGAAAGACTAGCTCTTGGTGTTGGGACAGGCACAGGTCACTCTATTTTCCCATCAGGAAGAAGAATTAACCACAGGCTCAGCCTGCCCCCCGGAACCAGAACAGGGCCTGAAGCCATCCTGCGCTTTTGCGGCCACCTCCCTAAAAAGCGAGTTGTAAAATGGAGGTTCAGGGCACTGCAATTCACAAACCTGAAGAGTTATAAATGATAACTCTCATCCACAAATATATTGAGGGAAGGCAAAGAAGAGGATTTGAAATCAAGGCAGAATTGCAGGAAACAGATTTCAGGAGGTAGATTCGAATCGCCTTTAAAGCACATGAAAAGCGGCAAAACGTTGACAATGATGCCCTTGGCCAAAAAGGGCGTATGCGTTTTTTCCTGAATATATTCAGGAAAAACCGCAAACGCCCTTTTTGGCCAACCAAGCAACCTGGAAAGGCAAATCAGCGCTACAAAGAAGTCTCGCTTCCCATCGGTTAAAAGGGCCATGCTGAAAAAAGTGTCAAAACCAGAAATGCAGGACAGGCCATGGAGAAATGGGAGCCTTGCTACACTGATGGGCAGGATGTAAATTGTCAACAGCCACTCTGGAGAAGTGTACGGTGAGTCCTGAAACGTCTAAAAAGCAAAGCTTAGAGAGCATAGGGCACTTCCACTCATGGGGGTATAAATTGGGAAAATGAAAAATCAGCAAGACACAAGCACCCCAAAGTTTAGGGCTGCTCTGTTGACAAGGACCTCCACTTCATTCCACCTTCAATATCCCAGGAAAGAGAAAAATGGATAAAGAAGTTGTGGTCCTTATGTACAATGGAATATCACTCAGCCATGAAATCAATGTCCTAAGGCTAGTAGCAGCATGATGAGTGGATTTAGGTAAGACGATTCTAAGTGAAATAAGTCACACAGAAAAGGACACTTCTCATAAGGTATCACTGATAGAGGGAACGTAAAAACCGTTACACTTGAACTGAATTACAAAACAGAACAGAGTCACACATGCAGAAAACACACTATGGCTGCTTAACGGGAAAGGTGAGGTGGGGTGATACATAAAACAAGGGTTTCAAATTAGCTCAGATACCGTTCCATAAAACCAATATGTAATAGACAAGACCTACTCCTTGCTCAGAGAACTGGACTCAACACGCCCTATTCACCGCACAAGAATATATCTGACTAGTAATAATCTTAAAACCTATGTATTGATATCTCTCTGTTAGTGTGTCAAGTGGGTGTAAAGCGGCATAAACACAGCAGTGAAAAGCAGCTAAACCCCATTATAAAAATAAATTACTTTGAAAAACCCGTGAAACAAAGACAGTGAAAGAGAGCGAAATTCTTACACAATGCGTTCAGGGGCTGTGATGCAACCTGGATTGACCATATCTAGACCCACAGCTGGATGAGACCTAAGGGTGGACACTGTTGCGGCTGAGAGGTTTGGTGAGGTTGGGTGAGCAAACGCAGACCCTTTAAAGTAATACTGCGTGGTACCCATCGCATGGGTCCCAAATCTCCAGGTTCAAGGGCATCTTCCTACATCGAAAACATGCATGAGATACCCAGAAGATGGTACACCGTGTGATGGGGAAAGGTTTCTAAAACGCACCTCATTTCTCATCTGCTTGTGCCCGGGTTCGCCATTCCAGCCACTTTACTAGCAATCTCCCTCCTTGGAGCATCAGCACCTTTAACCTCCTGTTCCGTACAGGTTGCAATTTGTACTGAGGATGAACGGGAAGACGTGGAACCAATGAAAGACTAGCTCTTGGTGTTGGGACAGGCACAGGTCACTCTATTTTCCCATCAGGAAGAAGAATTAACCACAGGCTCAGCCTGCCCCCTGGAACCAGAACAGGGCCTGAAGCCATCCTGCGCTTTTGCGGCCAGCTCCCTAAAAAGCGAGTTGTAAAATGGAGGTTCAGGGCACTGCAATTCACAAACCTGAAGAGTTATAAATGATAACTCTCATCCACAAATATATTGAGGGAAGGCAAAGAAGAGGATTTGAAATCAAGGCAGAATTGCAGGAAACAGATTTCAGGAGGTAGATTCGAATCGCCTTTAAAGCACATGAAAAGCGGCAAAACGTTGACAATGATGCCCTTGGCCAAAAAGGGCGTATGCGTTTTTTCCTGAATATATTCAGGAAAAAACGCATACGCCCTTTTTGGCCAACCAAGCAACCTGGAAAGGCAAATCAGCGCTACAAAGAAGTCTCGCTTCCCATCGGTCAAAAGGGCCATGCTGAAAAAAGTGTCAAAACCAGAAATGCAGGACAGGCCATGGAGAAATGGGAGCCTTGCTACACTGATGGGCGGGATGTAAATTGTCAACAGCCACTCTGGAGAAGTGTACGGTGAGTCCTGAAACGTCTAAAAAGCAAAGCTTAGAGAGCATAGGGCACTTCCACTCATGGGGGTATAAATTGGGAAAATGAAAAATCAGCAAGACACAAGCACCCCAAAGTTTAGGGCTGCTCTGTTGACAAGGACCTCCACTTCATTCCACCTTCAATATCCCAGGAAAGAGAAAAATGGATAAAGAAGTTGTGGTCCTTATGTACAATGGAATATCACTCAGCCATGAAATCAATGTCCTAAGGCTAGTAGCAGCATGATGAGTGGATTTAGGTAAGACGATTCTAAGTGAAATAAGTCACACAGAAAAGGACACTTCTCATAAGGTATCACTGATAGAGGGAACGTAAAAACCGTTACACTTGAACTGAATTACAAAACAGAACAGAGTCACACATGCAGAAAACACACTATGGCTGCTTAACGGGAAAGGTGAGGTGGGGTGATACATAAAACAAGGGTTTCAAATTAGCTCAGATACCGTTCCATAAAACCAATATGTAATAGACAAGACCTACTCCTTGCTCAGAGAACTGGACTCAACACGCCCTATTCACCGCACAAGAATATATCTGACTAGTAATAATCTTAAAACCTATGTATTGATATCTCTCTGTTAGTGTGTCAAGTGGGTGTAAAGCGGCATAAACACAGCAGTGAAAAGCAGCTAAACCCCATTATAAAAATAAATTACTTTGAAAAACCCGTGAAACAAAGACAGTGAAAGAGAGCGAAATTCTTACACAATGCGTTCAGGGGCTGTGATGCAACCTGGATTGACCATATCTAGACCCACAGCTGGATGAGACCTAAGGGTGGACACTGTTGCGGCTGAGAGGTTTGGTGAGGTTGGGTGAGCAAACGCAGACCCTTTAAAGTAATACTGCGTGGTACCCATCGCATGAGTCCCAAATCTCCAGGTTCAAGGGCATCTTCCTACATCGAAAACATGCATGAGATACCCAGAAGATGGTACACCGTGTGATGGGGAAAGGTTTCTAAAACGCACCTCATTTCTCATCTGCTTGTGCCCGGGTTCGCCATTCCAGCCACTTTACTAGCAATCTCCCTCCTTGGAGCATCAGCACCTTTAACCTCCTGTTCCGTACAGGTTGCAATTTGTACTGAGGATGAACGGGAAGACGTGGAACCAATGAAAGACTAGCTCTTGGTGTTGGGACAGGCACAGGTCACTCTATTTTCCCATCAGGAAGAAGAATTAACCACAGGCTCAGCCTGCCCCCTGGAACCAGAACAGGGCCTGAAGCCATCCTGCGCTTTTGCGGCCAGCTCCCTAAAAAGCGAGTTGTAAAATGGAGGTTCAGGGCACTGCAATTCACAAACCTGAAGAGTTATAAATGATAACTCTCATCCACAAATATATTGAGGGAAGGCAAAGAAGAGGATTTGAAATCAAGGCAGAATTGCAGGAAACAGATTTCAGGAGGTAGATTCGAATCGCCTTTAAAGCACATGAAAAGCGGCAAAACGTTGACAATGATGCCCTTGGCCAAAAAGGGCGTATGCGTTTTTTCCTGAATATATTCAGGAAAAAACGCATACGCCCTTTTTGGCCAACCAAGCAACCTGGAAAGGCAAATCAGCGCTACAAAGAAGTCTCGCTTCCCATCGGTTAAAAGGGCCATGCTGAAAAAAGTGTCAAAACCAGAAATGCAGGACAGGCCATGGAGAAATGGGAGCCTTGCTACACTGATGGGCGGGATGTAAATTGTCAACAGCCACTCTGGAGAAGTGTACGGTGAGTCCTGAAACGTCTAAAAAGCAAAGCTTAGAGAGCATAGGGCACTTCCACTCATGGGGGTATAAATTGGGAAAAGGAAAAATCAGCAAGACACAAGCACCCCAAAGTTTAGGGCTGCTCTGTTGACAAGGACCTCCACTTCATTCCACCTTCAATATCCCAGGAAAGAGAAAAATGGATAAAGAAGTTGTGGTCCTTATGTACAATGGAATATCACTCAGCCATGAAATCAATGTCATAAGGCTAGTAGCAGCATGATGAGTGGATTTAGGTACGACGATTCTAAGTGAAATAAGTCACACAGAAAAGGACACTTCTCATAAGGTATCACTGATAGAGGGAATGTAAAAACCGTTACACTTGAACTGAATTACAAAACAGAACAGAGTCACACATGCAGAAAACACACTATGGCTGCTTAACGGGAAAGGTGAGGTGGGGTGATACATAAAACAAGGGTTTCAAATTAGCTCAGATACCGTTCCATAAAACCAATATGTAATAGACAAGACCTACTCCTTGCTCAGAGAACTGGACTCAACACGCCCTATTCACCGCACAAGAATATATCTGACTAGTAATAATCTTAAAACCTATGTATTGATATCTCTCTGTTAGTGTGTCAAGTGGGTAAAAAGCGGCATAAACACAGCAGTGAAAAGCAGCTAAACCCCATTATAAAAATAAATTACTTTGAAAAACCCATGAAACAAAGACAGTGAAAGAGAGAGAAATTCTTACACAATGCGTTCAGGGGCTGTGATGCAACCTGGATTGACCATATCTAGACCCACAGCTGGATGAGACCTAAGGGTGGACACTGTTGCGGCTGAGAGGTTTGGTGAGGTTGGGTGAGCAAACGCAGACCCTTTAAAGTAATACTGCGTGGTACCCATCGCATGGGTCCCAAATCTCCAGGTTCAAGGGCATCTTCCTACATCGAAAACATGCATGAGATACCCAGAAGATGGTACACTGTGTGATGGGGAAAGGTTTCTAAAACGCACCTCATTTCTCATCTGCTTGTGCCCGGGTTCGCCATTCCAGCCACTTTACTAGCAATCTCCCTCCTTGGAGCATCAGCACCTTTAACCTCCTGTTCCGTACAGGTTGCAATTTGTACTGAGGATGAACGGGAAGACGTGGAACCAATGAAAGACTAGCTCTTGGTGTTGGGACAGGCACAGGTCACTCTATTTTCCCATCAGGAAGAAGAATTAACCACAGGCTCAGCCTGCCCCCCGGAACCAGAACAGGGCCTGAAGCCATCCTGCGCTTTTGCGGCCAGCTCCCTAAAAAGCGAGTTGTAAAATGGAGGTTCAGGGCACTGCAATTCACAAACCTGAAGAGTTATAAATGATAACTCTCATCCACAAATATATTGAGGGAAGGCAAAGAAGAGGATTTGAAATCAAGGCAGAATTGCAGGAAACAGATTTCAGGAGGTAGATTCGAATCGCCTTTAAAGCACATGAAAAGCGGCAAAACGTTGACAATGATGCCCTTGGCCAAAAAGGGCGTATGCGTTTTTTCCTGAATATATTCAGGAAAAAACGCATACGCCCTTTTTGGCCAACCAAGCAACCTGGAAAGGCAAATCAGCGCTACAAAGAAGTCTCGCTTCCCATCGGTCAAAAGGGCCATGCTGAAAAAAGTGTCAAAACCAGAAATGCAGGACAGGCCATGGAGAAATGGGAGCCTTGCTACACTGATGGGCGGGATGTAAATTGTCAACAGCCACTCTGGAGAAGTGTACGGTGAGTCCTGAAACGTCTAAAAAGCAAAGCTTAGAGAGCATAGGGCACTTCCACTCATGGGGGTATAAATTGGGAAAATGAAAAATCAGCAAGACACAAGCACCCCAAAGTTTAGGGCTGCTCTGTTGACAAGGACCTCCACTTCATTCCACCTTCAATATCCCAGGAAAGAGAAAAATGGATAAAGAAGTTGTGGTCCTTATGTACAATGGAATATCACTCAGCCATGAAATCAATGTCCTAAGGCTAGTAGCAGCATGATGAGTGGATTTAGGTACGACGACTCTAAGTGAAATAAGTCACACAGAAAAGGACACTTCTCATAAGGTATCACTGATAGAGGGAACGTAAAAACCGTTACACTTGAACTGAATTACAAAACAGAACAGAGTCACACATGCAGAAAACACACTATGGCTGCTTAACGGGAAAGGTGAGGTGGGGTGATACATAAAACAAGGGTTTCAAATTAGCTCAGATACCGTTCCATAAACCCAATATGTAATAGACAAGACCTACTCCTTGCTCAGAGAACTGGACTCAACACGCCCTATTCACCGCACAAGAATATATCTGACTAGTAATAATCTTAAAACCTATGTATTGATATCTCTCTGTTAGTGTGTCAAGTGGGTGTAAAGCGGCATAAACACAGCAGTGAAAAGCAGCTAAACCCCATTATAAAAATAAATTACTTTGAAAAACCCGTGAAACAAAGACAGTGAAAGAGAGCGAAATTCTTACACAATGCGTTCAGGGGCTGTGATGCAACCTGGATTGACCATATCTAGACCCACAGCTGGATGAGACCTAAGGGTGGACACTGTTGCGGCTGAGAGGTTTGGTGAGGTTGGGTGAGCAAACGCAGACCCTTTAAAGTAATACTGCGTGGTACCCATCGCATGGGTCCCAAATCTCCAGGTTCAAGGGCATCTTCCTACATCGAAAACATGCATGAGATACCCAGAAGATGGTACACCGTGTGATGGGGAAAGGTTTCTAAAACGCAACTCATTTCTCATTTGCTTGTGCCCGGGTTCGCCATTCCAGCCACTTTACTAGCAATCTCCCTCCTTGGAGCATCAGCACCTTTAACCTCCTGTTCCGTACAGGTTGCAATTTGTCCTGAGGATGAACGGGAAGACGTGGAACCAATGAAAGACTCGCTCTTGGTGTTGGGACAGGCACAGGTCACTCTATTTTCCCATCAGGAAGAAGAATTAACCACAGGCTCAGCCTGCCCCCCGGAACCAGAACAGGGGCTGAAGCCATCCTGCGCTTTTGCGGCCACCTCCCTAAAAAGCGAGTTGTAAAATGGAGGTTCAGGGCACTGCAATTCACAAACCTGCAGAGTTATAAATGATAACTCTCATCCACAAATATATTGAGGGAAGGCAAAGAAGAGGATTTGAAATCAAGGCAGAATTGCAGGAAACAGATTTCAGGAGGTAGATTCGAATCGCCTTTAAAGCACATGAAAAGCGGCAAAACGTTGACAATGATGCCCTTGGCCAAAAAGGGCGTATGCGTTTTTTCCTGAATATATTCAGGAAAAAACGCATACGCCCTTTTTGGCCAACCAAGCAACCTGGAAAGGCAAATCAGCGCTACAAAGATGTCTCGCTTCCCATCGGTCAAAAGGGCCATGCTGAAAAAAGTCTCAAAACCAGAAATGCAGGACAGGCCATGGAGAAATGGGAGCCTTGCTACACTGATGGGCGGGATGTAAATTGTCAACAGCCACTCTGGAGAAGTGTACGGTGAGTCCTGAAACGTCTAAAAAGCAAAGCTTAGAGAGCATAGGGCACTTCCACTCATGGGGGTATAAATTGGGAAAATGAAAAATCAGCAAGACACAAGCACCCCAAAGTTTAGGGCTGCTCTGTTGACAAGGACCTCCACTTCATTCCACCTTCAACATCCCAGGAAAGAGAAAAATGGATAAAGAAGTTGTGGTCCTTATGTACAATGGAATATCACTCAGCCATGAAATCAATGTCATAAGGCAAGTAGCAGCATGATGAGTGGATTTAGGTACGACGATTCTAAGTGAAATAAGTCACACAGAAAAGGACACTTCTCATAAAGTATCACTGATAGAGGGAATGTAAAAACCGTTACACTTGAACTGAATTACAAAACAGAACAGAGTCACACATGCAGAAAACACACTATGGCTGCTTAACGGGAAAGGTGAGGTGGGGTGATACATAAAACAAGGGTTTCAAATTAGCTCAGATACCGTTCCATAAACCCAATATGTAATAGACAAGACCTACTCCTTGCTCAGAGAACTGGACTCAACACGCCCTATTCACCGCACAAGAATATATCTGACTAGTAATAATCTTAAAACCTATGTATTGATATCTCTCTGTTAGTGTGTCAAGTGGGTGTAAAGCGGCATAAACACAGCAGTGAAAACCAGCTAAACCCCATTATAAAAATAAATTACTTTTACAAACCCATGAAACAAAGACAGTGAAAGAGAGAGAAATTCTTACACAATGCGTTCAGGGGCTGTGATGCAACCTGGATTGACCATATCTAGATCCACAGCTGGATGAGACATAAGGGTGGACACTCTTGGGGCTGAGAGGTTTGGTGAGGTTGGGTGAGCAAACGCAGACCCTTTAAAGTAATACTGCGTGGTACCCATCGCATGGGTCCCAAATCTCCTGGTTCAAGGGCATCTTCCTACATCGAAAACATGCATGAGAAAACAAAAAGATGGTACACCATGTGATGGGGAAAGGTTTCTAAAACGCACCTCATTTCTCTTCTCCTTGTGCCCGGGGTCGCCATTCCAGTCGCTTTCCTAGCAATCTCCCTACTTGGATCATCAGCACCTTTAACCTCCTGTTCCGTACAGGTTGCAATTTGTCCTGAGGATGAACGGGTAGACGGGGAACCAGTGAGAGACTAGCTCTTGGTGTTGGGACAGGCACAGGTCACTCTATTTTCCCATCAGGAAGAAGAATTAACCACAGGCTCATCCTCCCCCCCCGGAACCAGAACAGGGCCTGAAGCCATCTTGCACTTTTGCGGCCAGCTCCCAAAAAAGCGAGTTGTAAAATGGAGCTTCAGGGCACTGCAATTCACAAAACTGCAGAGTTATAAATGATAACTCTCGTCCACAAATATATTGAGGGAAGGCAAAGAAGAGGATTTGAAATCAAGGCAGAATTGCAGGAAACAGATTTCAGGAGGTAGATTCGAATCGCCTTTAAAGCACATGAAAAGCGGCAAAACGTTGACAATGATGCCCTTGGCCAAAAAGGGCGTATGCGTTTTTTCCTGAATATATTCAGGAAAAAACGCATACGCCCTTTTTGGCCAACCAAGCAACCTGGAAAGGCAAATCAGCGCTACAAAGAAGACTTGCTACCCTTCGGTCAAAAGGGCCATGCTGAAAAACGTGTCAAAACCAGAAATGCAGGACAGGCCATGGAGAAATGGGAGCCTTGGTACACTGATAGGCGGGATGTAAATTGCCAACAGCCACTCTGGAGAAGTGTACGGTGTGTCCTGAAACATCTAAAAAACACAGCTTAGAGAGCATAGGGCACTTCCACTCATGGGGGTATAAATTGGGAAAATGAAAAATCAGCAAGACACAAGCACCCCAAAGTTTAGGGCTGCTCTGTTGACAAGGACCTCCACTTCATTCCACCTTCAATATCCCAGGAAAGAGAAAAATGGATAAAGAAGTTGTGGTCCTTATGTACAATGGAATATCACTCAGCCATGAAATCAATGTCATAAGGCTAGTAGCAGCATGATGAGTGGATTTAGGTACGACGATTCTAAGTGAAATAAGTCACACAGAAAAGGACACTTCTCATAAGGTATCACTTATAGAGGGCATGTAAAAAGCGTTACACTTGAACTGAATTACAAAACAGAACAGAGTCACACATGCAGAAAACACACTATGGCTGCTTAACGGGAAAGGTGAGGTGGGGTGATACATAAAACAAGGGTTTCAAATTAGCTCAGATACCGTTCCATAAACCCAATATGTAATAGACAAGACCTACTCCTTGCTCAGAGAACTGGACTCAACACGCCCTATTCACCGCACAAGAATATATCTGACTAGTAATAATCTTAAAACCTATGTATTGATATCTCTCTGTTAGTGTGTCAAGTGGGTGTAAAGCGGCATAAACACAGCAGTGAAAAGCAGCTAAACCCCATTATAAAAATAAATTACTTCGAAAAACCCATGAAACCAAGACAGTGAAAGAGAGAGAAATTCTTACACAATGCGTTCATGGGCTGTGATGCAACCTGGATTGATCATATCTAGACCCACAGCTGGATGAGACATAAGGGTGGACACTCTTGGGGCTGAGAGGTTTGGTGAGGTTGGGTGAGCAAACGCAGACCCTTTAAAGTAATACTGCGTGGTACCCATCGCATGGGTCCCAAATCTCCAGGTTCAAGGGCATCTTCCTACATCGAAAACATGCATGAGATACCCAGAAGATGGTACACCGTGTGATGGGGAAAGGTTTCTAAAACGCAACTCATTTCTCATTTGCTTGTGCCCGGGTTCGCCATTCCAGCCACTTTACTAGCAATCTCCCTCCTTGGAGCATCAGCACCTTTAACCTCCTGTTCCGTACAGGTTGCAATTTGTACTGAGGATGAACGGGAAGACGTGGAACCAATGAAAGACTAGCTCTTGGTGTTGGGACAGGCACAGGTCACTCTATTTTCCCATCAGGAAGAAGAATTAACCACAGGCTCAGCCTGCCCCCCGGAACCAGAACAGGGCCTGAAGCCATCCTGCGCTTTTGCGGCCACCTCCCTAAAAAGCGAGTTGTAAAATGGAGGTTCAGGGCACTGCAATTCACAAACCTGAAGAGTTATAAATGATAACTCTCATCCACAAATATATTGAGGGAAGGCAAAGAAGAGGATTTGAAATCAAGGCAGAATTGCAGGAAACAGATTTCAGGAGGTAGATTCGAATCGCCTTTAAAGCACATGAAAAGCGGCAAAACGTTGACAATGATGCCCTTGGCCAAAAAGGGCGTATGCGTTTTTTCCTGAATATATTCAGGAAAAACCGCATACGCCCTTTTTGGCCAACCAAGCAACCTGGAAAGGCAAATCAGCGCTACAAAGAAGTCTCGCTTCCCATCGGTTAAAAGGGCCATGCTGAAAAAAGTGTCAAAACCAGAAATGCAGGACAGGCCATGGAGAAATGGGAGCCTTGCTACACTGATGGGCAGGATGTAAATTGTCAACAGCCACTCTGGAGAAGTGTACGGTGAGTCCTGAAACGTCTAAAAAGCAAAGCTTAGAGAGCATAGGGCACTTCCACTCATGGGGGTATAAATTGGGAAAATGAAAAATCAGCAAGACACAAGCACCCCAAAGTTTAGGGCTGCTCTGTTGACAAGGACCTCCACTTCATTCCACCTTCAATATCCCAGGAAAGAGAAAAATGGATAAAGAAGTTGTGGTCCTTATGTACAATGGAATATCACTCAGCCGTGAAATCAATGTCATAAGGCTAGTAGCAGCATGATGAGTGGATTTAGGTACGACGATTCTAAGTGAAATAAGTCACACAGAAAAGGACACTTCTCATAAGGTATCACTGATAGAGGGAATGTAAAAACCGTTACACTTGAACTGAATTACAAAACAGAACAGAGTCACACATGCAGAAAACACACTATGGCTGCTTAACGGGAAAGGTGAGGTGGGGTGATACATAAAACAAGGGTTTCAAATTAGCTCAGATACCGTTCCATAAAACCAATATGTAATAGACAAGACCTACTCCTTGCTCAGAGAACTGGACTCAACACGCCCTATTCACCGCACAAGAATATATCTGACTAGTAATAATCTTAAAACCTATGTATTGATATCTCTCTGTTAGTGTGTCAAGTGGGTAAAAAGCGGCATAAACACAGCAGTGAAAAGCAGCTAAACCCCATTATAAAAATAAATTACTTTGAAAAACCCATGAAACAAAGACAGTGAAAGAGAGAGAAATTCTTACACAATGCGTTCAGGGGCTGTGATGCAACCTGGATTGACCATATCTAGACCCACAGCTGGATGAGACCTAAGGGTGGACACTGTTGCGGCTGAGAGGTTTGGTGAGGTTGGGTGAGCAAACGCAGACCCTTTAAAGTAATACTGCGTGGTACCCATCGCATGGGTCCCAAATCTCCAGGTTCAAGGGCATCTTCCTACATCGAAAACATGCATGAGATACCCAGAAGATGGTACACTGTGTGATGGGGAAAGGTTTCTAAAACGCACCTCATTTCTCATCTGCTTGTGCCCGGGTTCACCATTCCAGCCACTTTACTAGCAATCTCCCTCCTTGGAGCATCAGCACCTTTAACCTCCTGTTCCGTACAGGTTGCAATTTGTACTGAGGATGAACGGGAAGACGTGGAACCAATGAAAGACTAGCTCTTGGTGTTGGGACAGGCACAGGTCACTCTATTTTCCCATCAGGAAGAAGAATTAACCACAGGCTCAGCCTGCCCCCCGGAACCAGAACAGGGCCTGAAGCCATCCTGCGCTTTTGCGGCCACCTCCCTAAAAAGCGAGTTGTAAAATGGAGGTTCAGGGCACTGCAATTCACAAACCTGAAGAGTTATAAATGATAACTCTCATCCACAAATATATTGAGGGAAGGCAAAGAAGAGGATTTGAAATCAAGGCAGAATTGCAGGAAACAGATTTCAGGAGGTAGATTCGAATCGCCTTTAAAGCACATGAAAAGCGGCAAAACGTTGACAATGATGCCCTTGGCCAAAAAGGGCGTATGCGTTTTTTCCTGAATATATTCAGGAAAAACCGCAAACGCCCTTTTTGGCCAACCAAGCAACCTGGAAAGGCAAATCAGCGCTACAAAGAAGTCTCGCTTCCCATCGGTTAAAAGGGCCATGCTGAAAAAAGTGTCAAAACCAGAAATGCAGGACAGGCCATGGAGAAATGGGAGCCTTGCTACACTGATGGGCAGGATGTAAATTGTCAACAGCCACTCTGGAGAAGTGTACGGTGAGTCCTGAAACGTCTAAAAAGCAAAGCTTAGAGAGCATAGGGCACTTCCACTCATGGGGGTATAAATTGGGAAAATGAAAAATCAGCAAGACACAAGCACCCCAAAGTTTAGGGCTGCTCTGTTGACAAGGACCTCCACTTCATTCCACCTTCAATATCCCAGGAAAGAGAAAAATGGATAAAGAAGTTGTGGTCCTTATGTACAATGGAATATCACTCAGCCATGAAATCAATGTCCTAAGGCTAGTAGCAGCATGATGAGTGGATTTAGGTAAGACGATTCTAAGTGAAATAAGTCACACAGAAAAGGACACTTCTCATAAGGTATCACTGATAGAGGGAACGTAAAAACCGTTACACTTGAACTGAATTACAAAACAGAACAGAGTCACACATGCAGAAAACACACTATGGCTGCTTAACGGGAAAGGTGAGGTGGGGTGATACATAAAACAAGGGTTTCAAATTAGCTCAGATACCGTTCCATAAAACCAATATGTAATAGACAAGACCTACTCCTTGCTCAGAGAACTGGACTCAACACGCCCTATTCACCGCACAAGAATATATCTGACTAGTAATAATCTTAAAACCTATGTATTGATATCTCTCTGTTAGTGTGTCAAGTGGGTGTAAAGCGGCATAAACACAGCAGTGAAAAGCAGCTAAACCCCATTATAAAAATAAATTACTTTGAAAAACCCGTGAAACAAAGACAGTGAAAGAGAGCGAAATTCTTACACAATGCGTTCAGGGGCTGTGATGCAACCTGGATTGACCATATCTAGACCCACAGCTGGATGAGACCTAAGGGTGGACACTGTTGCGGCTGAGAGGTTTGGTGAGGTTGGGTGAGCAAACGCAGACCCTTTAAAGTAATACTGCGTGGTACCCATCGCATGGGTCCCAAATCTCCAGGTTCAAGGGCATCTTCCTACATCGAAAACATGCATGAGATACCCAGAAGATGGTACACCGTGTGATGGGGAAAGGTTTCTAAAACGCACCTCATTTCTCATCTGCTTGTGCCCGGGTTCGCCATTCCAGCCACTTTACTAGCAATCTCCCTCCTTGGAGCATCAGCACCTTTAACCTCCTGTTCCGTACAGGTTGCAATTTGTACTGAGGATGAACGGGAAGACGTGGAACCAATGAAAGACTAGCTCTTGGTGTTGGGACAGGCACAGGTCACTCTATTTTCCCATCAGGAAGAAGAATTAACCACAGGCTCAGCCTGCCCCCTGGAACCAGAACAGGGCCTGAAGCCATCCTGCGCTTTTGCGGCCAGCTCCCTAAAAAGCGAGTTGTAAAATGGAGGTTCAGGGCACTGCAATTCACAAACCTGAAGAGTTATAAATGATAACTCTCATCCACAAATATATTGAGGGAAGGCAAAGAAGAGGATTTGAAATCAAGGCAGAATTGCAGGAAACAGATTTCAGGAGGTAGATTCGAATCGCCTTTAAAGCACATGAAAAGCGGCAAAACGTTGACAATGATGCCCTTGGCCAAAAAGGGCGTATGCGTTTTTTCCTGAATATATTCAGGAAAAAACGCATACGCCCTTTTTGGCCAACCAAGCAACCTGGAAAGGCAAATCAGCGCTACAAAGAAGTCTCGCTTCCCATCGGTCAAAAGGGCCATGCTGAAAAAAGTGTCAAAACCAGAAATGCAGGACAGGCCATGGAGAAATGGGAGCCTTGCTACACTGATGGGCGGGATGTAAATTGTCAACAGCCACTCTGGAGAAGTGTACGGTGAGTCCTGAAACGTCTAAAAAGCAAAGCTTAGAGAGCATAGGGCACTTCCACTCATGGGGGTATAAATTGGGAAAATGAAAAATCAGCAAGACACAAGCACCCCAAAGTTTAGGGCTGCTCTGTTGACAAGGACCTCCACTTCATTCCACCTTCAATATCCCAGGAAAGAGAAAAATGGATAAAGAAGTTGTGGTCCTTATGTACAATGGAATATCACTCAGCCATGAAATCAATGTCCTAAGGCTAGTAGCAGCATGATGAGTGGATTTAGGTAAGACGATTCTAAGTGAAATAAGTCACACAGAAAAGGACACTTCTCATAAGGTATCACTGATAGAGGGAACGTAAAAACCGTTACACTTGAACTGAATTACAAAACAGAACAGAGTCACACATGCAGAAAACACACTATGGCTGCTTAACGGGAAAGGTGAGGTGGGGTGATACATAAAACAAGGGTTTCAAATTAGCTCAGATACCGTTCCATAAAACCAATATGTAATAGACAAGACCTACTCCTTGCTCAGAGAACTGGACTCAACACGCCCTATTCACCGCACAAGAATATATCTGACTAGTAATAATCTTAAAACCTATGTATTGATATCTCTCTGTTAGTGTGTCAAGTGGGTGTAAAGCGGCATAAACACAGCAGTGAAAAGCAGCTAAACCCCATTATAAAAATAAATTACTTTGAAAAACCCGTGAAACAAAGACAGTGAAAGAGAGCGAAATTCTTACACAATGCGTTCAGGGGCTGTGATGCAACCTGGATTGACCATATCTAGACCCACAGCTGGATGAGACCTAAGGGTGGACACTGTTGCGGCTGAGAGGTTTGGTGAGGTTGGGTGAGCAAACGCAGACCCTTTAAAGTAATACTGCGTGGTACCCATCGCATGAGTCCCAAATCTCCAGGTTCAAGGGCATCTTCCTACATCGAAAACATGCATGAGATACCCAGAAGATGGTACACCGTGTGATGGGGAAAGGTTTCTAAAACGCACCTCATTTCTCATCTGCTTGTGCCCGGGTTCGCCATTCCAGCCACTTTACTAGCAATCTCCCTCCTTGGAGCATCAGCACCTTTAACCTCCTGTTCCGTACAGGTTGCAATTTGTACTGAGGATGAACGGGAAGACGTGGAACCAATGAAAGACTAGCTCTTGGTGTTGGGACAGGCACAGGTCACTCTATTTTCCCATCAGGAAGAAGAATTAACCACAGGCTCAGCCTGCCCCCTGGAACCAGAACAGGGCCTGAAGCCATCCTGCGCTTTTGCGGCCAGCTCCCTAAAAAGCGAGTTGTAAAATGGAGGTTCAGGGCACTGCAATTCACAAACCTGAAGAGTTATAAATGATAACTCTCATCCACAAATATATTGAGGGAAGGCAAAGAAGAGGATTTGAAATCAAGGCAGAATTGCAGGAAACAGATTTCAGGAGGTAGATTCGAATCGCCTTTAAAGCACATGAAAAGCGGCAAAACGTTGACAATGATGCCCTTGGCCAAAAAGGGCGTATGCGTTTTTTCCTGAATATATTCAGGAAAAAACGCATACGCCCTTTTTGGCCAACCAAGCAACCTGGAAAGGCAAATCAGCGCTACAAAGAAGTCTCGCTTCCCATCGGTTAAAAGGGCCATGCTGAAAAAAGTGTCAAAACCAGAAATGCAGGACAGGCCATGGAGAAATGGGAGCCTTGCTACACTGATGGGCGGGATGTCAATTGTCAACAGCCACTCTGGAGAAGTGTACGGTGAGTCCTGAAACGTCTAAAAAGCAAAGCTTAGAGAGCATAGGGCACTTCCACTCATGGGGGTATAAATTGGGTAAAGGAAAAATCAGCAAGACACAAGCACCCCAAAGTTTAGGGCTGCTCTGTTGACAAGGACCTCCACTTCATTCCACCTTCAATATCCCAGGAAAGAGAAAAATGGATAAAGAAGTTGTGGTCCTTATGTACAATGGAATATCACTCAGCCATGAAATCAATGTCATAAGGCTAGTAGCAGCATGATGAGTGGATTTAGGTACGACGATTCTAAGTGAAATAAGTCACACAGAAAAGGACACTTCTCATAAGGTATCACTGATAGAGGGAATGTAAAAACCGTTACACTTGAACTGAATTACAAAACAGAACAGAGTCACACATGCAGAAAACACACTATGGCTGCTTAACGGGAAAGGTGAGGTGGGGTGATACATAAAACAAGGGTTTCAAATTAGCTCAGATACCGTTCCATAAAACCAATATGTAATAGACAAGACCTACTCCTTGCTCAGAGAACTGGACTCAACACGCCCTATTCACCGCACAAGAATATATCTGACTAGTAATAATCTTAAAACCTATGTATTGATATCTCTCTGTTAGTGTGTCAAGTGGGTAAAAAGCGGCATAAACACAGCAGTGAAAAGCAGCTAAACCCCATTATAAAAATAAATTACTTTGAAAAACCCATGAAACAAAGACAGTGAAAGAGAGAGAAATTCTTACACAATGCGTTCAGGGGCTGTGATGCAACCTGGATTGACCATATCTAGACCCACAGCTGGATGAGACCTAAGGGTGGACACTGTTGCGGCTGAGAGGTTTGGTGAGGTTGGGTGAGCAAACGCAGACCCTTTAAAGTAATACTGCGTGGTACCCATCGCATGGGTCCCAAATCTCCAGGTTCAAGGGCATCTTCCTACATCGAAAACATGCATGAGATACCCAGAAGATGGTACACTGTGTGATGGGGAAAGGTTTCTAAAACGCACCTCATTTCTCATCTGCTTGTGCCCGGGTTCGCCATTCCAGCCACTTTACTAGCAATCTCCCTCCTTGGAGCATCAGCACCTTTAACCTCCTGTTCCGTACAGGTTGCAATTTGTACTGAGGATGAACGGGAAGACGTGGAACCAATGAAAGACTAGCTCTTGGTGTTGGGACAGGCACAGGTCACTCTATTTTCCCATCAGGAAGAAGAATTAACCACAGGCTCAGCCTGCCCCCCGGAACCAGAACAGGGCCTGAAGCCATCCTGCGCTTTTGCGGCCAGCTCCCTAAAAAGCGAGTTGTAAAATGGAGGTTCAGGGCACTGCAATTCACAAACCTGAAGAGTTATAAATGATAACTCTCATCCACAAATATATTGAGGGAAGGCAAAGAAGAGGATTTGAAATCAAGGCAGAATTGCAGGAAACAGATTTCAGGAGGTAGATTCGAATCGCCTTTAAAGCACATGAAAAGCGGCAAAACGTTGACAATGATGCCCTTGGCCAAAAAGGGCGTATGCGTTTTTTCCTGAATATATTCAGGAAAAAACGCATACGCCCTTTTTGGCCAACCAAGCAACCTGGAAAGGCAAATCAGCGCTACAAAGAAGTCTCGCTTCCCATCGGTCAAAAGGGCCATGCTGAAAAAAGTGTCAAAACCAGAAATGCAGGACAGGCCATGGAGAAATGGGAGCCTTGCTACACTGATGGGCGGGATGTAAATTGTCAACAGCCACTCTGGAGAAGTGTACGGTGAGTCCTGAAACGTCTAAAAAGCAAAGCTTAGAGAGCATAGGGCACTTCCACTCATGGGGGTATAAATTGGGAAAATGAAAAATCAGCAAGACACAAGCACCCCAAAGTTTAGGGCTGCTCTGTTGACAAGGACCTCCACTTCATTCCACCTTCAATATCCCAGGAAAGAGAAAAATGGATAAAGAAGTTGTGGTCCTTATGTACAATGGAATATCACTCAGCCATGAAATCAATGTCCTAAGGCTAGTAGCAGCATGATGAGTGGATTTAGGTACGACGACTCTAAGTGAAATAAGTCACACAGAAAAGGACACTTCTCATAAGGTATCACTGATAGAGGGAACGTAAAAACCGTTACACTTGAACTGAATTACAAAACAGAACAGAGTCACACATGCAGAAAACACACTATGGCTGCTTAACGGGAAAGGTGAGGTGGGGTGATACATAAAACAAGGGTTTCAAATTAGCTCAGATACCGTTCCATAAACCCAATATGTAATAGACAAGACCTACTCCTTGCTCAGAGAACTGGACTCAACACGCCCTATTCACCGCACAAGAATATATCTGACTAGTAATAATCTTAAAACCTATGTATTGATATCTCTCTGTTAGTGTGTCAAGTGGGTGTAAAGCGGCATAAACACAGCAGTGAAAAGCAGCTAAACCCCATTATAAAAATAAATTACTTTGAAAAACCCGTGAAACAAAGACAGTGAAAGAGAGCGAAATTCTTACACAATGCGTTCAGGGGCTGTGATGCAACCTGGATTGACCATATCTAGACCCACAGCTGGATGAGACCTAAGGGTGGACACTGTTGCGGCTGAGAGGTTTGGTGAGGTTGGGTGAGCAAACGCAGACCCTTTAAAGTAATACTGCGTGGTACCCATCGCATGGGTCCCAAATCTCCAGGTTCAAGGGCATCTTCCTACATCGAAAACATGCATGAGATACCCAGAAGATGGTACACCGTGTGATGGGGAAAGGTTTCTAAAACGCAACTCATTTCTCATTTGCTTGTGCCCGGGTTCGCCATTCCAGCCACTTTACTAGCAATCTCCCTCCTTGGAGCATCAGCACCTTTAACCTCCTGTTCCGTACAGGTTGCAATTTGTCCTGAGGATGAACGGGAAGACGTGGAACCAATGAAAGACTCGCTCTTGGTGTTGGGACAGGCACAGGTCACTCTATTTTCCCATCAGGAAGAAGAATTAACCACAGGCTCAGCCTGCCCCCCGGAACCAGAACAGGGGCTGAAGCCATCCTGCGCTTTTGCGGCCACCTCCCTAAAAAGCGAGTTGTAAAATGGAGGTTCAGGGCACTGCAATTCACAAACCTGCAGAGTTATAAATGATAACTCTCATCCACAAATATATTGAGGGAAGGCAAAGAAGAGGATTTGAAATCAAGGCAGAATTGCAGGAAACAGATTTCAGGAGGTAGATTCGAATCGCCTTTAAAGCACATGAAAAGCGGCAAAACGTTGACAATGATGCCCTTGGCCAAAAAGGGCGTATGCGTTTTTTCCTGAATATATTCAGGAAAAAACGCATACGCCCTTTTTGGCCAACCAAGCAACCTGGAAAGGCAAATCAGCGCTACAAAGATGTCTCGCTTCCCATCGGTCAAAAGGGCCATGCTGAAAAAAGTCTCAAAACCAGAAATGCAGGACAGGCCATGGAGAAATGGGAGCCTTGCTACACTGATGGGCGGGATGTAAATTGTCAACAGCCACTCTGGAGAAGTGTACGGTGAGTCCTGAAACGTCTAAAAAGCAAAGCTTAGAGAGCATAGGGCACTTCCACTCATGGGGGTATAAATTGGGAAAATGAAAAATCAGCAAGACACAAGCACCCCAAAGTTTAGGGCTGCTCTGTTGACAAGGACCTCCACTTCATTCCACCTTCAACATCCCAGGAAAGAGAAAAATGGATAAAGAAGTTGTGGTCCTTATGTACAATGGAATATCACTCAGCCATGAAATCAATGTCATAAGGCAAGTAGCAGCATGATGAGTGGATTTAGGTACGACGATTCTAAGTGAAATAAGTCACACAGAAAAGGACACTTCTCATAAAGTATCACTGATAGAGGGAATGTAAAAACCGTTACACTTGAACTGAATTACAAAACAGAACAGAGTCACACATGCAGAAAACACACTATGGCTGCTTAACGGGAAAGGTGAGGTGGGGTGATACATAAAACAAGGGTTTCAAATTAGCTCAGATACCGTTCCATAAACCCAATATGTAATAGACAAGACCTACTCCTTGCTCAGAGAACTGGACTCAACACGCCCTATTCACCGCACAAGAATATATCTGACTAGTAATAATCTTAAAACCTATGTATTGATATCTCTCTGTTAGTGTGTCAAGTGGGTGTAAAGCGGCATAAACACAGCAGTGAAAACCAGCTAAACCCCATTATAAAAATAAATTACTTTTACAAACCCATGAAACAAAGACAGTGAAAGAGAGAGAAATTCTTACACAATGCGTTCAGGGGCTGTGATGCAACCTGGATTGACCATATCTAGATCCACAGCTGGATGAGACATAAGGGTGGACACTCTTGGGGCTGAGAGGTTTGGTGAGGTTGGGTGAGCAAACGCAGACCCTTTAAAGTAATACTGCGTGGTACCCATCGCATGGGTCCCAAATCTCCTGGTTCAAGGGCATCTTCCTACATCGAAAACATGCATGAGAAAACAAAAAGATGGTACACCATGTGATGGGGAAAGGTTTCTAAAACGCACCTCATTTCTCTTCTCCTTGTGCCCGGGGTCGCCATTCCAGTCGCTTTCCTAGCAATCTCCCTACTTGGATCATCAGCACCTTTAACCTCCTGTTCCGTACAGGTTGCAATTTGTCCTGAGGATGAACGGGTAGACGGGGAACCAGTGAGAGACTAGCTCTTGGTGTTGGGACAGGCACAGGTCACTCTATTTTCCCATCAGGAAGAAGAATTAACCACAGGCTCATCCTCCCCCCCCGGAACCAGAACAGGGCCTGAAGCCATCTTGCACTTTTGCGGCCAGCTCCCAAAAAAGCGAGTTGTAAAATGGAGCTTCAGGGCACTGCAATTCACAAAACTGCAGAGTTATAAATGATAACTCTCGTCCACAAATATATTGAGGGAAGGCAAAGAAGAGGATTTGAAATCAAGGCAGAATTGCAGGAAACAGATTTCAGGAGGTAGATTCGAATCGCCTTTAAAGCACATGAAAAGCGGCAAAACGTTGACAATGATGCCCTTGGCCAAAAAGGGCGTATGCGTTTTTTCCTGAATATATTCAGGAAAAAACGCATACGCCCTTTTTGGCCAACCAAGCAACCTGGAAAGGCAAATCAGCGCTACAAAGAAGACTTGCTACCCTTCGGTCAAAAGGGCCATGCTGAAAAACGTGTCAAAACCAGAAATGCAGGACAGGCCATGGAGAAATGGGAGCCTTGGTACACTGATAGGCGGGATGTAAATTGCCAACAGCCACTCTGGAGAAGTGTACGGTGTGTCCTGAAACATCTAAAAAACACAGCTTAGAGAGCATAGGGCACTTCCACTCATGGGGGTATAAATTGGGAAAATGAAAAATCAGCAAGACACAAGCACCCCAAAGTTTAGGGCTGCTCTGTTGACAAGGACCTCCACTTCATTCCACCTTCAATATCCCAGGAAAGAGAAAAATGGATAAAGAAGTTGTGGTCCTTATGTACAATGGAATATCACTCAGCCATGAAATCAATGTCATAAGGCTAGTAGCAGCATGATGAGTGGATTTAGGTACGACGATTCTAAGTGAAATAAGTCACACAGAAAAGGACACTTCTCATAAGGTATCACTTATAGAGGGCATGTAAAAAGCGTTACACTTGAACTGAATTACAAAACAGAACAGAGTCACACATGCAGAAAACACACTATGGCTGCTTAACGGGAAAGGTGAGGTGGGGTGATACATAAAACAAGGGTTTCAAATTAGCTCAGATACCGTTCCATAAACCCAATATGTAATAGACAAGACCTACTCCTTGCTCAGAGAACTGGACTCAACACGCCCTATTCACCGCACAAGAATATATCTGACTAGTAATAATCTTAAAACCTATGTATTGATATCTCTCTGTTAGTGTGTCAAGTGGGTGTAAAGCGGCATAAACACAGCAGTGAAAAGCAGCTAAACCCCATTATAAAAATAAATTACTTCGAAAAACCCATGAAACCAAGACAGTGAAAGAGAGAGAAATTCTTACACAATGCGTTCATGGGCTGTGATGCAACCTGGATTGATCATATCTAGACCCACAGCTGGATGAGACATAAGGGTGGACACTCTTGGGGCTGAGAGGTTTGGTGAGGTTGGGTGAGCAAACGCAGACCCTTTAAAGTAATACTGCGTGGTACCCATCGCATGGGTCCCAAATCTCCAGGTTCAAGGGCATTTTCCTACATCGAAAACATGCATGAGAAAACAAAAAGATGGTACACCATGTGATGGGGAAAGGTTTCTAAAACGCACCTCATTTCTCTTCTCCTTGTGCCCGGTGTCGCCATTCCAGCCGCTTTCCTAGCAATCTCCCTACTTGGAGCATCAGCACCTTTAACCTCCTGTTCCGTACAGGTTGCAATTTTTCCTGAGGATGAATGGGAAGACGGGGAACCAGTGAGAGACTAGCTCTTGGTGTTGGGACAGGCACAGGTCACTCTATTTTCCCATCAGGAAGAAGAATTAACCACAGGCTCATCCTCCCCCACGGAACCAGAACTGGGCCTGAAGCCATCCTGCGCTTTTGCGGCCAGCTCCCAAAAATGCGAGTTGTAAAATGGAGATTCAGGGCACTGCAATTCACAAAACTGCAGAGTTATAAATGATAACTCTCGTCCACAAATATATTGAGGGAAGGCAAAGAAGAGGATTTGAAATCAAGGCAGAATTCCAGGAAACAGATTTCAGGATGTAGATTCGAATCGCCTTTAAAGCACATGAAAAGCGGCAAAACGTTGACAATGATGCCCTTGGCCAAAAAGGGCGTATGCGTTTTTTCCTGAATAGATTCAGGAAAAAACGCATACGCCCTTTTTGGCCAACCAAGCAACCTGGAAAGGCAAATCAGGGCTACAAAGAAGACTCGCTACCCATCGGTCAAAAGGGCCATGCTGAAAAAAGTCTCAAAACCAGAAATGCAGGACAGGCCATGGAGAAATGGGAGCCTTGCTACACTGATGGGCGGGATGTAAATTGCCAACAGCCACTCTGGAGAAGTGTACGGTGTGTCCTGAAACATCTGAAAAACACAGCTTAGAGAGCATAGGGCACTTCCACTCATGGGGGTATAAATTGGGAAAATGAAAAATCAGCAAGACACAAGCACCCCAAAGTTGAGGGCTGCTCTGTTGACAAGGACCTCCACTTTATTCCACCTTCAATATCCCAGGAAAGAGAAAAATGGATAAAGAAGTTGTGGTCCTTATGTACAATGGAATATCACTCAGCCATGAAATCAATGTCATAAGGCTAGTAGCAGCATGATGAGTGGATTTAGGTACGACGATTCTAAGTGAAATAAGTCACACAGCAAAGGACACTTCTCATAAGGTATCACTTATAGAGGGAATGTCAAAACCGTTACACTTGAACTGAATTACAAAACAGAACAGAGTCACACATGCAGAAAACACACTATGGCTGCTTAACGGGAAAGGTGAGGTGGGGTGATACATAAAACAAGGGTTTCAAATTAGCTCAGATACCGTTCCATAAACCCAATATGTAATAGACAAGACCTACTCCTTGCTCAGAGAACTGGATTCAACACGCCGTATTCACTGCACAAGAATATATCTGACTAGTAATAATCTTAAAACCTATGTATTGATATCTCACTGTTAGTGTGTCAAGCGGGTGTAAAGCGGCATAAACACAGCAGTGAAAAGCAGCTAAACCCCATTATAAAAATAAATTACTTTGAAAAACCCATTAAACAAAGACAGTGAAAGAGAGAGAAATTCTTACACAATGCGTTCAGGGGCTGTGATGCAACCTGGATTGACCATATCTAGACCCACAGCTGGAGGAGACATAAGGGTGGACACTCTTGGGTCTGAGAGGTTTGGTTAGGTTGGGTGAGCAAACGCAGACCCATTAAAGTAATACAGCGTGGTACCCATCGCATGGGTCCCTAATCTCCAGGTTCAAGGGAATATTCCTACATCGAAAACATGCATGAGAAAACAAAAACAGGGTACACCATGTGATGGGGAAAGGTTTCTAAAACGCACCTCATTTCTCTTCTCCTTGTGCCCGGGTTCGCCATTCCAGCCGCTTTACTAACAATCTCCCTACTTGGAGCATCAGCACCTTTAACCTCCTGTTCCGTACAGGTTGCAATTTCTCCTGAGGATGAACGGGTACACGGGGAACCAGTGAGAGACTAGCTCTTGGTGTTGGGACAGGCACAGGTCACTCTATTTTTCCATCAGGAAGAAGAATTAACCACAGGCTCATCCTAACCCCAGGGAACAAGAACAGGGCCTGAAGGCATCTTGCACTTTTGCGGCCAGCTCTCAAAAAAGCGAGTTGTAAAATGGAGCTTCAGGGCACTGCAATTCACAAACCTGCAGAGTTATAAATGATAACTCTCGTCCACAAATATATTGAGGGAAGGCAAAGAAGAGGATTTGAAATCAAGGCAGAATTGCAGGAAACAGATTTCAGGAGGTAGATTCGAATCGCCTTTAAAGCAGATGAAAAGCGGCAAAACGTTGACAATGATGCCCTTGGCCAAAAAGGGCGTATGCGTTTTTTCCTGAATATATTCAGGAAAAAACGCATACGCCCTTTTTGGCCAACCAAGCAACCTGGAAAGGCAAATCAGCGCTACAAAGAAGACTCGCTACCCTTCGGTCAAAAGGGCCATGCTGAAAAACGTGTCAAAACCAGAAATGCAGGAAAGGCCATGGAGAAATGGGAGCCTTGCTACACTGATGGGCGGGATGTAAATTGCCGACAGCCACTCTGGAGAAGTGTACGGTGTGTCCTGAAACATCTAAAAAACACAGCTTAGAGAGCATAGGGCACTTCCACTCATGGGGGTATAAATTGGGAAAATGAAAAATCAGCAAGACACAAGCACCCCAAAGTTTAGGGCTGCTCTGTTGACAAGGACCTCCACTTCATTCCACCTTCAATATCCCAGGAAAGAGAAAAATGGATAAAGAAGTTGTGGTCCTTATGTACAATGGAATATCACTCAGCCATGAAATCAATGCCATAAGGCTAGTAGCAGCATGATGAGTGGATTTAGGTACGACGATTCTAAGTGAAGTAAGTCACACAGAAAAGGACACTTCTCATAAGGTATCACTGATAGAGGGAATGTAAAAACCGTTACACTTGAACTGAATTACAAAACAGAACAGAGTCACACATGCAGAAAACACACTATGGCTGCTTAACGGGAAAGGTGAGGTGGGGTGATACCTAAAACAAGGGTTTCAAATTAGCTCAGATACCGTTCCATAAACCCAAAATGTAATAGACAAGACCTACTCCTTGCTCAGAGAACTGGACTCAACACGCCCTATTCACCGCACAAGAATATATCTGACTAGTAATAATCTTAAAACCTATGTATTGATATCTCTCTGTTAGTGTGTCAAGTGGGTGTAAAGCGGCATAAACACAGCAGTGAAAAGCAGCTAAACCCCATTATAAAAATAAATTACTTTGAAAAACCCATGAAACAAAGACAGTGAAAGAGAGAGAAATTCTTACACAATGCGTTCAGGGGCTGTGATGCAACCTGGATTGACCATATCTAGACCCACAGCTGGATGAGACATAAGGGTGGACACTCTTGGGGCTGATAGGTTTGGTGAGGTTGGGTGAGCAAACGCAGACCCTTTAAAGTAATAATGCGTGGTACCCATCCCATGGGACCCAAATCTCCAGGTTCAAGGGCATCTTCCTACATCGAAAACATGCATGAGAATCCCAGAAGATGGTACACCGTGTGATGGGGAAAGATTTCTAAAACGCACCTCATTTCTCATCTCCTTGTGCACGGGTTCGCCATTCCAGCCGCTTCACTAGCAATCTCCCTACTTGGAGCATCAGCACATTTAACCTCCTGTTCCGTACAGGTTGCAATTTGTCCTGAGGATGAACGGGAAGACGGGGAACCAGTGAGAGACTAGCTCTTGGTGTTGGGACAGGCACAGGTCACTCTATTTTCCCATCAGGAAGACGAATTAACCACAGGCTCATCCTCCCCCCCCGGAACCAGAACAGGGCCTGAAGCCATCTTGCACTTTTGCGGCCAGCTCCCAAAAAAGCGAGTTGTAAAATGGAGCTTCAGGGCACTGCAATTCACAAAACTGCAGAGTTATAAATGATAACTCTCGTCCACAAATATATTGAGGGAAGGCAAAGAAGAGGATTTGAAATCAAGGCAGAATTGCAGGAAACTGATTTCAGGAGGTAGATTCGAATCGCCTTTAAAGCACATGAAAAGCGGCAAAACGTTGACAATGATGCCCTTGGCCAAAAAGGGCGTATGCGTTTTTTCCTGAATATATTCAGGAAAAAACGCATACGCCCTTTTTGGCCAACCAAGCAACCTGGAAAGGCAAATCAGCGCTACAAAGAAGACTTGCTACCCTTCGGTCAAAAGGGCCATGCTGAAAAACGTGTCAAAACCAGAAATGCAGGACAGGCCATGGAGAAATGGGAGCCTTGGTACACTGATAGGCGGGATGTAAATTGCCAACAACCACTCTGGAGAAGTGTACGGTGTGTCCTGAAACATCTAAAAAACACAGCTTAGAGAGCATAGGGCACTTCCACTCATGGGGGTATAAATTGGGAAAATGAAAAATCAGCAAGACACAAGCACCCCAAAGTTTAGGGCTGCTCTGTTGACAAGGACCTCCACTTCATTCCACCTTCAATATCCCAGGAAAGAGAAAAATGGATAAAGAAGTTGTGGTCCTTATGTACAATGGAATATCACTCAGCCATGAAATCAATGTCATAAGGCTAGTAGCAGCATGATGAGTGGATTTAGGTACGACGATTCTAAGTGAAATAAGTCACACAGAAAAGGACACTTCTCATAAGGTATCACTTATAGAGGGCATGTAAAAAGCGTTACACTTGAACTGAATTACAAAACAGAACAGAGTCACACATGCAGAAAACATACTACGGCTGCTTAACGGGAAAGGTGAAGTGGGGTGATACATAAAACAAGGGTTTCAAATTAGCTCAGATACCGTTCCATAAACCCAATATGTAATAGACAAGACCTACTCCTTGCTCAGAGAACTGGACTCAACACGCCCTATTCACCGCACAAGAATATATCTGACTAGTAATAATCTTAAAACCTATGTATTGATATCTCTCTGTTAGTGTGTCAAGTGGGTGTAAAGCGGCATAAACACAGCAGTGAAAATCAGCTAAACCCCATTATAAAAATGAATTACTTCGAAAAACCCATGAAACCAATACAGTGAAAGAGAGAGAAATTCTTACACAATGCGTTCAGGGGCTGTGATGCAACCTGGATTGACCATATCTAGACCCACAGCTGGATGAGACATAAGGGTGGACACTCTTGGGGCTGAGAGGTTTGGTGAGGTTGGGTGAGCAAACGCAGACCCTTTAAAGTAATACTGCGTGGTACCCATCGCATGGGTCCCAAATCTCCTGGTTCAAGGGCATTTTCCTACATCGAAAACATGTATGAGAAAACAAAAAGATGGTACACCATGTGATGGGGAAAGGTTTCTAAAACGCACCTCATTTCTCTTCTCCTTGTGCCCGGGGTCGCCATTCCAGCCGCTTTCCTAGCAATCTCCCTACTTGGAGCATCAGCACCTTTAACCTCCTGTTCCGTACAGGTTGCAATTTTTCCTGAGGATGAACGGGAAGACGGGGAACCAGTGAGAGACTAGCTCTTGTTGTTGGGACAGGCACAGATCACTCTATTTTCCCATCAGGAAGAAGAATTAACCACAGGCTCATCATCCCCCCTGGAACAAGAACAGGGCCTGAAGCCATCCAGTGCTTTTGCGGCCAGCTCCCAAAAAAGCTAGTTGTAAACTGGAGCTTCAGGGCACTGCAATTCACAAACCTGCAGAGTTATAAATGATAACTCTCTTCCACAAATATATTGAGGGAAGGCAAAGAAGAGGATTTGAAATCAAGGCAGAATTGCAGGAAACAGATTTCAGGAGGTAGATTCGAATCGCCTTTAAAGCACATGAAAAGCGGCAAAACGTTGACAATGATGCCCTTGGCCAAAAAGGGCGTATGCGTTTTTTCCTGAATATATTCAGGAAAAAACGCATACGCCCTTTTTGGCCAACCAAGCAACCTGGAAAGGCAAATCAGCGCTACAAAGAAGACTCGCTACCCATCGGTCAAAAGGGCCATGCTGAAAAAAGTCTCAAAACCAGAAATGCAGGACAGGCCATGGAGAAATGGGAGCCTTGCTACACTGATGGGCGGGATGTAAATTGCCAACAGCCACTCTGGAGAAGTGTACGGTGTGTCCTGAAACATCTAAAAAACACAGCTTAGAGAGCATAGGGCACTTCCACTCATGGGGGTATAAATTGGGAAAATGAAAAATCAGCAAGACACAAGCACCCCAAAGTTTAGGGCTGCTCTGTTGACAAGGACCTCCACTTCATTCCACCTTCAATATCCCAGGAAAGAGAAAAATGGATAAAGAAGTTGTGGTCCTTATGTACAATGGAATATCACTCAGCCATGAAATCAATGTCATAAGGCTAGTAGCAGCATGATGAGTGGATTTAGGTACGACGATTCTAAGTGAAATAAGTCACACAGAAAAGGACACTTCTCATAAGGTATCACTTATAGAGGGAATGTCAAAACCGTTACACTTGAACTGAATTACAAAACAGAACAGAGTCACACATGCAGAAAACACACTATGGCTACTTAACGGGAAAGGTGAGGTGGGGTGATACATAAAACAAGGGTTTCAAATTAGCTCAGATACCGTTCCATAAACCCAATATGTAATAGACAAGACCTACTCCTTGCTCAGAGAACTGGACTCAACACGCCCTATTCACCGCACAAGAATATATCTGACTAGTAATAATCTTAAAACCTATGTATTGATATCTCTCTGTTAGTGTGTCAAGTGGGTGTAAAGCGGCATAAACACAGCAGTGAAAAGCAGCTAAACCCCATTATAAAAATAAATTACTTCGAAAAACCCATGAAACAAAGACAGTGAAAGAGAGAGAAATTCTTACACAATGCGTTCAGGGGCTGTGATGCAACCTGGATTGACCATATCTAGATCCACAGCTGGATGAGACATAAGGGTGGACACTCTTGGGGCTGAGAGGTTTGGTGAGGTTGGGTGAGCAAACGCAGACCCTTTAAAGTAATACTGCGTGGTACCCATCGCATGGGTCCCAAATCTCCTGGTTCAAGGGCATCTTCCTACATCGAAAACATGCATGAGAAAACAAAAAGATGGTACACCATGTGATGGGGAAAGGTTTCTAAAACGCACCTCATTTCTCTTCTCCTTGTGCCCGGGGTCGCCATTCCAGCCGCTTTCCTAGCAATCTCCCTACTTGGAGCATCAGCACCTTTAACCTCCTGTTCCGTACAGGTAGCAATTTTTCCTGAGGATGAACGGGTAGACGGGGAACCAGTGAGAGACTAGCTCTTGGTGTTGGGACAGGCACAGGTCACTCTATTTTCCCATCAGGAAGAAGAATTAACCAAAGGCTCATCCTCCCCCCCCGGAACCAGAACAGGGCCTGAAGCCATCTTGCACTTTTGCGGCCAGCTCCCAAAAAAGCGAGTTGTAAAATGGAGCTTCAGGGCACTGCAATTCACAAAACTGCAGAGTTATAAATGATAACTCTCGTCCACAAATATATTGAGGGAAGGCAAAGAAGAGGATTTGAAATCAAGGCAGAATTGCAGGAAACAGATTTCAGGAGGTAGATTCGAATCGCCTTTAAAGCACATGAAAAGCGGCAAAACGTTGACAATGATGCCCTTGGCCAAAAAGGGCGTATGCGTTTTTTCCTGAATATATTCAGGAAAAAACGCATACGCCCTTTTTGGCCAACCAAGCAACCTGGAAAGGCAAATCAGCGCTACAAAGAAGACTCGCTACCCATCGGTCAAAAGGGCCATGCTGAAAAAAGTCTCAAAACCAGAAATGCAGGACAGGCCATGGAGAAATGGGAGCCTTGCTACACTGATGGGCGGGATGTAAATTGCCAACAGCCACTCTGGAGAAGTGTACGGTGTGTCCTGAAACATCTAAAAAACACAGCTTAGAGAGCATAGGGCACTTCCACTCATGGGGGTATAAATTGGGAAAATGAAAAATCAGCAAGACACAAGCACCCCAAAGTTTAGGGCTGCTCTGTTGACAAGGACCTCCACTTCATTCCACCTTCAATATCCCAGGAAAGAGAAAAATGGATAAAGAAGTTGTGGTCCTTATGTACAATGGAATATCACTCAGCCATGAAATCAATGTCATAAGGCTAGTAGCAGCATGATGAGTGGATTTAGGTACGACGATTCTAAGTGAAATAAGTCACACAGAAAAGGACACTTCTCATAAGGTATCACTTATAGAGGGAATGTCAAAACCGTTACACTTGAACTGAATTACAAAACAGAACAGAGTCACACATGCAGAAAACACACTATGGCTACTTAACGGGAAAGGTGAGGTGGGGTGATACATAAAACAAGGGTTTCAAATTAGCTCAGATACCGTTCCATAAACCCAATATGTAATAGACAAGACCTACTCCTTGCTCAGAGAACTGGACTCAACACGCCCTATTCACCGCACAAGAATATATCTGACTAGTAATAATCTTAAAACCTATGTATTGATATCTCTCTGTTAGTGTGTCAAGTGGGTGTAAAGCGGCATAAACACAGCAGTGAAAAGCAGCTAAACCCCATTATAAAAATAAATTACTTCGAAAAACCCATGAAACAAAGACAGTGAAAGAGAGAGAAATTCTTACACAATGCGTTCAGGGGCTGTGATGCAACCTGGATTGACCATATCTAGACCCACAGCTGGATGAGACATAAGGGTGGACACTCTTGGGGCTGAGAGGTTTGGTGAGGTTGGGTGAGCAAACGCAGACCCTTTAAAGTAATACTGCGTGGTACCCATCGCATGGGTCCCAAATCTCCAGGTTCAAGGGCATCTTCCTACATCGAAAACATGCATGAGAAAACAAAAAGATGGTACACCATGTGATGGGGAAAGGTTTCTAAAACGCACCTCATTTCTCTTCTCCTTGTGCCCGGGGTCGCCATTCCAGCCGCTTTCCTAGCAATCTCCCTACTTGGAGCATCAGCACCTTTAACCTCCTGTTCCGTACAGGTTGCAATTTTTCCTGAGGATGAACGGGTAGACGGGGAACCAGTGAGAGACTAGCTCTTGGTGTTGGGACAGGCACAGGTCACTCTATTTTCCCATCAGGAAGAAGAATTAACCACAGGCTCATCCTCCCCCCCCGGAACCAGAACAGGGCCTGAAGCCATCTTGCACTTTTGCGGCCAGCTCCCAAAAAAGCGAGTTGTAAAATGGAGCTTCAGGGCACTGCAATTCACAAAACTGCAGAGTTATAAATGATAACTCTCGTCCACAAATATATTGAGGGAAGGCAAAGAAGAGGATTTGAAATCAAGGCAGAATTGCAGGAAACAGATTTCAGGAGGTAGATTCGAATCGCCTTTAAAGCACATGAAAAGCGGCAAAACGTTGACAATGATGCCCTTGGCCAAAAAGGGCGTATGCGTTTTTTCCTGAATATATTCAGGAAAAAACGCATACGCCCTTTTTGGCCAACCAAGCAACCTGGAAAGGCAAATCAGCGCTACAAAGAAGACTTGCTACCCTTCGGTCAAAAGGGCCATGCTGAAAAACGTGTCAAAACCAGAAATGCAGGACAGGCCATGGAGAAATGGGAGCATTGGTACACTGATAGGCGGGATGTAAATTGCCAACAGCCACTCTGGAGAAGTGTACGGTGTGTCCTGAAACATCTAAAAAACACAGCTTAGAGAGCATAGGGCACTTCCACTCATGGGGGTATAAATTGGGAAAATGAAATATCAGCAAGACACAAGCACCCCAAAGTTTAGGGCTGCTCTGTTGACAAGGACCTCCACTTCATTCCACCTTCAATATCCCAGGAAAGAGAAAAATGGATAAAGAAGTTGTGGTCCTTATGTACAATGGAATATCACTCAGCCATGAAATCAATGTCATAAGGCTAGTAGCAGCATGATGAGTGGATTTAGGTACGACGATTCTAAGTGAAATAAGTCACACAGAAAAGGACACTTCTCATAAGGTATCACTTATAGAGGGCATGTAAAAAGCGTTACACTTGAACTGAATTACAAAACAGAACAGAGTCACACATGCAGAAAACACACTATGGCTGCTTAACGGGAAAGGTGAGGTGGGGTGATACATAAAACAAGGGTTTCAAATTAGCTCAGATACCGTTCCATAAACCCAATATGTAATAGACAAGACCTACTCCTTGCTCAGAGAACTGGACTCAACACGCCCTATTCACCGCACAAGAATATATCTGACTAGTAATAATCTTAAAACCTATGTATTGATATCTCTCTGTTAGTGTGTCAAGTGGGTGTAAAGCGGCATAAACACAGCAGTGAAAAGCAGCTAAACCCCATTATAAAAATAAATTACTTCGAAAAACCCATGAAACCAAGACAGTGAAAGAGAGAGAAATTCTTACACAATGCGTTCAGGGGCTGTGATGCAACCTGGATTGACCATATCTAGACCCACAGCTGGATGAGACATAAGGGTGGACACTCTTGGGGCTGAGAGGTTTGGTGAGGTTGGGTGAGCAAACGCAGACCCGTTAAAGTAATACTGCGTGGTACCCATCGCATGGGTCCCAAATCTCCAGGTTCAAGGGCATCTTCCTACATCGAAAACATGCATGAGAAAACAAAAAGATGGTACACCATGTGATGGGGAAAGGTTTCTAAAACGCACCTCATTTCTCTTCTCCTTGTGCCCGGGGTCGCCATTCCAGCCGCTTTCCTAGCAATCTCCCTACTTGGAGCATCAGCACCTTTAACCTCCTGTTCCGTACAGGTTGCAATTTTTCCTGAGGATGAATGGGAAGACGGGGAACCAGTGAGAGACTAGCTCTTGTTGTTGGGACAGGCACAGATCACTCTATTTTCCCATCAGGAAGAAGAATTAACCACAGGCTCATCATCCCCCCCGGAACAAGAACAGGGCCTTAAGCCATCCAGTGCTTTTGCGGCCAGCTCCCAAAAAAGCGAGTTGTAAACTGGAGCTTCAGGGCACTGCAATTCACAAACCTGCAGAGTTATAAATGATAACTCTCGTCCACAAATATATTGAGGGAAGGCAAAGAAGAGGATTTGAAATCAAGGCAGAATTGCAGGAAACAGATTTCAGGAGGTAGATTCGAATTGCCTTTAAAGCACATGAAAAGCGGCAAAACGTTGACAATGATGCCCTTGGCCAAAAAGGGCGTATGCGTTTTTTCCTGAATATATTCAGGAAAAAACGCATACGCCCTTTTTGGCCAACCAAGCAACCTGGAAAGGCAAATCAGCGCTACAAAGAAGACTTGCTACCCTTCGGTCAAAAGGGCCATGCTGAAAAACGTGTCAAAACCAGAAATGCAGGACAGGCCATGGAGAAATGGGAGCCTTGGTACACTGATAGGCGGGATGTAAATTGCCAACAGCCACTCTGGAGAAGTGTACGGTGTGTCCTGAAACATCTAAAAAACACAGCTTAGAGAGCATAGGGCACTTCCACTCATGGGGGTATAAATTGGGAAAATGAAAAATCAGCAAGACACAAGCACCCCAAAGTTTAGGGCTGCTCTGTTGACAAGGACCTCCACTTCATTCCACCTTCAATATCCCAGGAAAGAGAAAAATGGATAAAGAAGTTGTGGTCCTTATGTACAATGGAATATCACTCAGCCATGAAATCAATGTCATAAGGCTAGTAGCAGCATGATGAGTGGATTTAGGTACGACGATTCTAAGTGAAATAAGTCACACAGAAAAGGACACTTCTCATAAGGTATCACTTATAGAGGGCATGTAAAAAGCGTTACACTTGAACTGAATTACAAAACAGAACAGAGTCACTCATGCAGAAAACACACTATGGCTGCTTAACGGGAAAGGTGAGGTGGGGTGATACATAAAACAAGGGTTTCAAATTAGCTCAGATACCGTTCCATAAACCCAATATGTAATAGACAAGACCTACTCCTTGCTCAGAGAACTGGACTCAACACGCCCTATTCACCGCACAAGAATATATCTGACTAGTAATAATCTTAAAACCTATGTATTGATATCTCTCTGTTAGTGTGTCAAGTGGGTGTAAAGCGGCATAAACACAGCAGTGAAAAGCAGCTAAACCCCATTATAAAAATAAATTACTTCGAAAAACCCATGAAACCAAGACAGTGAAAGAGAGAGAAATTCTTACACAATGCGTTCAGGGGCTGTGATGCAACCTGGATTGACCATATCTAGACCCACAGCTGGATGAGACATAAGGGTGGACACTCTTGGGGCTGAGAGGTTTGGTGAGGTTGGGTGAGCAAACGCAGACCCGTTAAAGTAATACTGCGTGGTACCCATCGCATGGGTCCCAAATCTCCAGGTTCAAGGGCATCTTCCTACATCGAAAACATGCATGAGAAAACAAAAAGATGGTACACCATGTGATGGGGAAAGGTTTCTAAAACGCACCTCATTTCTCTTCTCCTTGTGCCCGGGGTCGCCATTCCAGCCGCTTTCCTAGCAATCTCCCTACTTGGAGCATCAGCACCTTTAACCTCCTGTTCCGTACAGGTTGCAATTTTTCCTGAGGATGAATGGGAAGACGGGGAACCAGTGAGAGACTAGCTCTTGTTGTTGGGACAGGCACAGATCACTCTATTTTCCCATCAGGAAGAAGAATTAACCACAGGCTCATCATCCCCCCCGGAACAAGAACAGGGCCTTAAGCCATCCAGTGCTTTTGCGGCCAGCTCCCAAAAAAGCGAGTTGTAAACTGGAGCTTCAGGGCACTGCAATTCACAAACCTGCAGAGTTATAAATGATAACTCTCGTCCACAAATATATTGAGGGAAGGCAAAGAAGAGGATTTGAAATCAAGGCAGAATTGCAGGAAACAGATTTCAGGAGGTAGATTCGAATCGCCTTTAAAGCACATGAAAAGCGGCAAAACGTTGACAATGATGCCCTTGGCCAAAAAGGGCGTATGCGTTTTTTCCTGAATATATTCAGGAAAAAACGCATACGCCCTTTTTGGCCAACCAAGCAACCTGGAAAGGCAAATCAGCGCTACAAAGAAGACTTGCTACCCTTCGGTCAAAAGGGCCATGCTGAAAAACGTGTCAAAACCAGAAATGCAGGACAGGCCATGGAGAAATGGGAGCCTTGGTACACTGATAGGCGGGATGTAAATTGCCAACAGCCACTCTGGAGAAGTGTACGGTGTGTCCTGAAACATCTAAAAAACACAGCTTAGAGAGCATAGGGCACTTCCACTCATGGGGGTATAAATTGGGAAAATGAAAAATCAGCAAGACACAAGCACCCCAAAGTTTAGGGCTGCTCTGTTGACAAGGACCTCCACTTCATTCCACCTTCAATATCCCAGGAAAGAGAAAAATGGATAAAGAAGTTGTGGTCCTTATGTACAATGGAATATCACTCAGCCATGAAATCAATGTCATAAGGCTAGTAGCAGCATGATGAGTGGATTTAGGTACGACGATTCTAAGTGAAATAAGTCACACAGAAAAGGACACTTCTCATAAGGTATCACTTATAGAGGGCATGTAAAAAGCGTTACACTTGAACTGAATTACAAAACAGAACAGAGTCACTCATGCAGAAAACACACTATGGCTGCTTAACGGGAAAGGTGAGGTGGGGTGATACATAAAACAAGGGTTTCAAATTAGCTCAGATACCGTTCCATAAACCCAATATGTAATAGACAAGACCTACTCCTTGCTCAGAGAACTGGACTCAACACGCCCTATTCACCGCACAAGAATATATCTGACTAGTAATAATCTTAAAACCTATGTATTGATATCTCTCTGTTAGTGTGTCAAGTGGGTGTAAAGCGGCATAAACACAGCAGTGAAAAGCAGCTAAACCCCATTATAAAAATAAATTACTTCGAAAAACCCATGAAACCAAGACAGTGAAAGAGAGAGAAATTCTTACACAATGCGTTCAGGGGCTGTGATGCAACCTGGATTGACCATATCTAGACCCACAGCTGGATGAGACATAAGGGTGGACACTCTTGGGGCTGAGAGGTTTGGTGAGGTTGGGTGAGCAAACGCAGACCCGTTAAAGTAATACTGCGTGGTACCCATCGCATGGGTCCCAAATCTCCAGGTTCAAGGGCATCTTCCTACATCGAAAACATGCATGAGAAAACAAAAAGATGGTACACCATGTGATGGGGAAAGGTTTCTAAAACGCACCTCATTTCTCTTCTCCTTGTGCCCGGGGTCGCCATTCCAGCCGCTTTCCTAGCAATCTCCCTACTTGGAGCATCAGCACCTTTAACCTCCTGTTCCGTACAGGTTGCAATTTTTCCTGAGGATGAATGGGAAGACGGGGAACCAGTGAGAGACTAGCTCTTGTTGTTGGGACAGGCACAGATCACTCTATTTTCCCATCAGGAAGAAGAATTAACCACAGGCTCATCATCCCCCCCGGAACAAGAACAGGGCCTTAAGCCATCCAGTGCTTTTGCGGCCAGCTCCCAAAAAAGCGAGTTGTAAACTGGAGCTTCAGGGCACTGCAATTCACAAACCTGCAGAGTTATAAATGATAACTCTCGTCCACAAATATATTGAGGGAAGGCAACGAAGAGGATTTGAAATCAAGGCAGAATTGCAGGAAACAGATTTCAGGAGGTAGATTCGAATCGCCTTTAAAGCACATGAAAAGCGGCAAAACGTTGACAATGATGCCCTTGGCCAACAAGGGCGTATGCGTTTTTTCCTGAATATATTCAGGAAAAAACGCATACGCCCTTTTTGGCCAACCAAGCAACCTGGAAAGGCAAATCAGCGCTACAAAGATGTCTCGCTTCCCATCGGTCAAAAGGGCCATGCTGAAAAAAGTGTCAAAACCAGAAATGCAGGACAGGCCATGGAGAAATGGGAGCCTTGCTAAACTGATGGGCGGGATGTAAATTGTCAACAGCCACTCTGGAGAAGCGTACGGTGAGTCCTGAAACGTCTAAAAAGCAAAGCTTAGAGAGCATAGGGCACTTCCACTCATGGGGGTATAAATTGGGAAAATTAAAAATCAGCAAGACACAAGCACCCCAAAGTTTAGGGCTGCTCTGTTGACAAGGACCTCCACTTCATTCCACCTTCAATATCCCAGGAAAGAGAAAAATGGATAAAGAAGTTGTGGTCCTTATGTACAATGGAATATCACTCAGCCATGAAATCAATGTCATAAGGCTAGTAGCAGCATGATGAGTGGATTTAGGTACGACGATTCTAAGTGAAATAAGTCACACAGAAAAGGACACTTCTCATAAGGTATCACTGATAGAGGGAATGTAAAAACCGTTACACTTGAACTGAATTACAAAACAGAACAGAGTCACACATGCAGAAAACACACTATGGCTGCTTAACGGGAAAGGTGAGGTGGGGTGATACATAAAACAAGGGTTTCAAATTAGCTCAGATACCGTTCCATAAACCCAATATGTAATAGACAAGACCTACTCCTTGCTCACAGAACTGGACTCAACACGCCCTATTCACCGCACAAGAATATATCTGACTGGTAATAATCTTAAAACCTATGTATAGATATCTCTCTGTTAGTGTGTCAAGTGGGTGTAAAGCGGCATAAACACAGAAGTGAAAAGCAGCTAAACCCCATTATAAAAATAAATTACTTTGAATAACCCATGAAACAAAGACAGTGAAAGAGAGCGAAATTCTTACACAATTCGTTCAGGGGCTGTGATGCAACCTGGATTGACCATATCTAGACCCACAGCTGGATGAGACATAAGGGTGGACAGTCTTGGGGCTGAGAGGTTTGGTGAGGTTGGGTGAGCAAACGCAGACCCTTTACAGTAATACTGCATGGTACCCATCGCATGGGTCACAAATCTCCAGGTTCAAGGGCATCTTCCTACATCGAAAACATGCATGAGAAACCCAGAAGATGGTACACCGTGTGATGTGGAAAAGTTTCTAAAACGCACCTCATTTCTCATCTCCTTGTGGCCGGGTTCGCTATTCCAGCCGCTTTACTAGCAATCTCCCTACTTGGAGCATCAGCACCTTTAACCTCCTGTTCCGTACAGGTTGCAATTTGTCCTGAGGATGAACTGGAAGACGTGGAACCAATGAGAGACTAGCTCTTGGTGTTGGGACAGGCACAGGTCACTCTATTTTCCCATCAGGAAGAAGAATTAACCACAGGCTCAGCCTGCCCCCGGAACCAGAACAGGGCCTGAAGGCATCCTGCGCTTTTGCAGCCAGCTCCCTAAAAAGCGAGTTGTAAAATGGAGGTTCAGGGCACTGCAATTCACAAACCTGCAGAGGTATAAATGATAACTCTCGTCCACAAATATATTGAGGGAAGGCAAAGAAGAGGATTTGAAATCAAGGCAGAATTGCAGGAAACAGATTTCAGGAGGTAGATTCGAATCGCCTTTAAAGCACATGAAAAGCGGCAAAACGTTGACAATGATGCCTTTGGCCAAAAAGGGCGTATGCGTTTTTTCCTGAATATATTCAGGAAAAAACGCATACGCCCTTTTTGGCCAACCAAGCAACCTGGAAAGGCAAATCAGCGTTACAAAGATGTCTCGCTTCCCATCGGTCAAAAGGGCCATGCTGAAAAAAGTCTCAAAACCAAAAATGCAGGACAGGCCATGGAGAAATGGGAGCCTTGCTACACTGATGGGCGGGATGTAAATTGTCAACAGCCACTCTGGAGAAGTGTACGGTGAGTCCTGAAACGTCTAAAAAGCAAAGCTTAGAGAGCATAGGGCACTTCCACTCATGGGGGTATAAATTGGGAAAATTAAAAATCAGCAAGACACAAGCACCCCAAAGTTTAGGGCTGCTCTGTTGACAAGGACCTCCACTTCATTCCACCTTCAATATCCCAGGAAAGAGAAAAATGGATAAAGAAGTTGTGGTCCTTATGTACAATGGAATATCACTCAGCCATGAAATCAATGTCATAAGGCTAGTAGCAGCATGATGAGTGGATTTAGGTACGACGATTCTAAGTGAAATAAGTCACACAGAAAAGGACACTTCTCATAAGGTATCACTTATAGAGGGAATGTAAAAACCGTTACACTTGAACTGTATTACAAAACAGAACAGAGTCACACATGCAGAAAACACACTATGGCTGCTTAACGGGAAAGGTGAGGTGGGGTGATACATAAAACAAGGGTTTCAAATTAGCTCAGATACCGTTCCATAAACCCAATATGTAATAGACAAGACCTACTCCTTGCTCAGAGAACTGGACTCAACACGCCCTATTCACCGCACAAGAATATATCTGACTAGTAATAATCTTAAAACCTATGTATTGATATCTCTCTGTTAGTGTGTCAAGTGGGTGTAAAGCGGCATAAACACAGCAGTGAAAAGCAGCTAAACCCCATTATAAAAATAAATTACTTTGAAAAACCCATGAAACAAAGACAGTGAAAGAGAGCGAAATTCTTACACAATGCGTTCAGGGGCTGTGATGCAACCTGGATTGACCATATCTAGACCCACAGCTGGATGAGACATAAGGGTGGACACTGTTGCGGCTGAGAGGTATGGTGAGGTTGGGTGAGCAAACGCAGCCCCTTTAAAGTAATACTGTGTGGTACTCATCGCATGGGTCCCAAATCTCCAGGTTCAAGGGCATCTTCCTACATCGAAAACATGCATGAGAAACCCAGAAGATGGTACACCGTGTGATGTGGAAAGGTTTCTAAAACGCACCTCATTTCTCATCTCCTTGTGCCCGGGTTCGCTATTCCAGCCGCTTTAATAGCAATCTCCCTACTTGGAGCATCATCACCTTTAACCTCCTGTTCCGTACAGGTTGCAATTTGTCCTGAGGATGAACGGGAAGACGTGGAACCAATGAGAGACTAGCTCTTGGTGTTGGCACAGGCACAGGTCACTCTATTTTCCCATCAGGAAGAAGAATTAACCACAGGTTCATCCTCCCCCCCTGGAACCAGAACACGGCCTGAGGCCATCTTGCACTTTTGCGCCCAGCTCCCAAAAAAGCGAGTTGTAAAATGGAGCTTCAGGGCACTCTAATTCACAAACCTGCAGAGTTATAAATGATAACTCTCGTCCACAAATATATTGAGGGAAGGCAAAGAAGAGGATTTGAAATCAAGGCAGAATTGCAGGAAACAGATTTCAGGAGGTAGATTTGAATTGCCTTAAAGCACATCAAAAGCTGCAAAACGTTGACAATGATGCCCTTGGCCAAAAAGGGCGTATGCGTATTTTCCTGAATATATTCAGGAAAAAACGCATACGCCCTTTTTGGCCAACCAAGCAACCTGGAAAGGCAAATCAGCGCTACAAAGAAGACTCGCTACCCTTCGGTCAAAAGGGCCATGCTGAAAAACGTGTCAAAACCAGAAATGCAGGACAGGCCATGGAGAAATGGGAGCCTTGCTACACTGATGGGCGGGATGTAAATTGCCAACAGCCACTCTGGAGAAGTGTACGGTGTGTCCTGAAACATCTAAAAAACACAGCTTAGAGAGCATAGGGCACTTCCACTCATGGGGGTATAAATTGGGAAAATGAAAAATCAGCAAGACACAAGCACCCCAAAGTTTAGGGCTGCTCTGTTGACAAGGACCTCCACTTCATTCCACCTTCAATATCCCAGGAAAGAGAAAAATGGATAAAGAAGTTGTGGTCCTTATGTACAATGGAATATCACTCAGCCATGAAATCAATGTCATAAGGCTAGTAGCAGCATGATGAGTGGATTTAGGTACGACGATTCTAAGTGAAATAAGTCACACAGAAAAGGACACTTCTCATAAGGTATCACTTATAGAGGGAATGTCAAAACCGTTACACTTGAACTGAATTACAAAACAGAACAGAGTCACACATGCAGAAAACACACTATGGCTGCTTAACGGGAAAGGTGAGGTGGGGTGATACATAAAACAAGGGTTTCAAATTAGCTCAGATACCGTTCCATAAACCCAATATGTAATAGACAAGACCTACTCCTTGCTCAGAGAACTGGACTCAACACGCCCTATTCACCGCACAAGAATATATCTGACTAGTAATAATCTTAAAACCTATGTATTGATATCTCTCTGTTAGTGTGTCAAGTGGGTGTAAAGCGGCATAAACACAGCAGTGAAAAGCAGCTAAACCCCATTATAAAAATAAATTACTTCGAAAAACCCATGAAACCAAGACAGTGAAAGAGAGAGAAATTCTTACACAATGCGTTCAGGGGCTGTGATGCAACCTGGATTGACCATATCTAGACACACAGCTGGATGAGACATAAGGGTGGACACTCTTGAGGCTGAGAGGTTTGGTGAGGTTGGGTGAGCAAACGCAGACCCTTTAAAGTAATACTGCGTGGTACCCATCGCATGGGTCCCAAATCTCCAGGTTCAAGGGCATCTTCCTACATCGAAAACATGCATGAGAAAACAAAAAGATGGTACACCATGTGATGGGGAAAGGTTTCTAAAACGCACCTCATTTCTCTTCTCCTTGTGCCCGGGTTCGCCATTCCAGCCGCTTCACTAGCAATCTCCCTACTTGGAGCATCAGCACCTTTAACCTCCTGTTCCGTACAGGTTGCAATTTGTCCTGAGGATGAACGGGTACACGGAGAACCAGTGAGAGACTAGCTCTTGGTGTTGGGACAGGCACAGGTCACTCTATTTTCCCATCAGGAAGAAGAATTAACCACAGGCTCATCCTCCCCCCTGGAACCAGAACAGGGCCTGAAGCCATCCTGCGCTTTTGCGGCCAGCTCCCAAAAATGCGAGTTGTAAAATGGAGATTCAGGGCACTGCAATTCACAAACCTGCAGAGTTATAAATGATAACTCTCGTCCACAAATATATTGAGGGAAGGCAAAGAAGAGGATTTGAAATCAAGGCAGAATTGCAGGAAACAGATTTCAGGAGGTAGATTCGAATCGCCTTTAAAGCACATGAAAAGCGGCAAATCGTTGACAATGATGCCCTTGGCCAAAAAGGGCGTATGCGTTTTTTCCTGAATATATTCAGGAAAAAACGCATACGCCCTTTTTGGCCAACCAAGCAACCTGGAAAGGCAAATCAGCGCTACAAAGAAGACTCGCTACCCATCGGTCAAAAGGGCCATGCTGAAAAAAGTCTCAAAACCAGCAATGCAGGACAGGCCATGGAGAAATGGGAGCCTTGCTACACTGATGGGCGGGATGTAAATTGCCAACAGCCACTCTGGAGAAGTGTACGGTGTGTCCTGAAACATCTAAAAAACACAGCTTAGAGAGCATAGGGCACTTCCACTCATGGGGGTATAAATTGGGAAAATGAAAAATCAGCAAGACACAAGCACCCCAAAGTTTAGGGCTGCTCTGTTGACAAGGACCTCCACTTCATTCCACCTTCAATATCCCAGGAAAGAGAAAAATGGATAAAGAAGTTGTGGTCCTTATGTACAATGGAATATCACTCAGCCATGAAATCAATGTCATAAGGCTAGTAGCAGCATGATGAGTGGATTTAGGTACGACGATTCTAAGTGAAATAAGTCACACAGAAAAGGACACTTCTCATAAGGTATCACTTATAGAGGGAATGTCAAAAGCGTTACACTTGAAGTGAAATACAAAACAGAACAGAGTCACACATGCAGAAAACACACTATGGCTGCTTAACGGGAAAGGTGAGGTGGGGTGATACATAAAACAAGGGTTTCAAATTAGCTCAGATACCGTTCCATAAACCCAATATGTAATAGACAAGACCTACTCCTTGCTCAGAGAACTGGACTCAACACACCCTATTCACCGCACAAGAATATATCTGACTAGTAATAATCTTAAAACCTATATATTGATATCTCGCTGTTAGTGTGTCAAGTGGGTGTAAAGCGGCATAAACACAGCAGTGAAAAGCAGCTAAACCCCATTATAAAAATAAATTACTTTGAAACACCCATGAAACAAAGACAGTGAAAGAGAGAGAAATTCTTACACAATGCGTTCAGGGGCTGTGATGCAACCTGGATTGACCATATCTAGACCCACAGCTGGATGAGACATAAGGGTGGACACTCTTGGGGCTGATAGGTTTGGTGAGGTTGGTGAGCAAACGCAGACCCTTTAAAGTAATAATGCGTGGTACCCATCCCATGGGACCCAAATCTCCAGGTTCAAGGGCATCTTCCTACATCGAAAACATGCATGAGAATCCCAGAAGATGGTACACCGTGTGATGGGGAAAGATTTCTAAAACGCACCTCATTTCTCATCTCCTTGTGCCTGGGTTCGCCATTCCAGCCGCTTCACTAGCAATCTCCCTACTTGGAGCATCAGCACATTTAACCTCCTGTTCCGTACAGGTTGCAATTTGTCCTGAGGATGAACGGGAAGACGGGGAACCAGTGAGAGACTAGCTCTTGGTGTTGGGACAGGCACAGGTCACTCTATTTTCCCATCAGGAAGAAGAATTAACCACAGGCTCATCCTCCCCCCCCCGAACCAGAACAGGGCCTGAAGCAATCTTGCACTTTTGCGGCCAGCTCCCAAAAATGCGAGTTGTAAAATGGAGCTTCAGGGCACTGCAATTCACAAAACTGCAGAGTTATAAATGATAACTCTCGTCCACAAATATATTGAGGGAAGGCAAAGAAGAGGATTTGAAATCAAGGCAGAATCGCAGGAAACAGATTTCAGGAGGTAGATTCGAATCGCCTTTAAAGCACATGAAAAGTGGCAAAACGTTGACAATGATGCCCTTGGCCAAAAAGGGCGTATGCGTTTTTTCCTGAATATATTCAGGAAAAACCGCATACGCCCTTTTTGGCCAACCAAGCAACCTGGAAAGGCAAATCAGCGCTACAAAGAAGACTCGCTACCCATCGGTCAAAAGGGCCATTCTGAAAAAAGTCTCAAAACCAGAAATGCAGGACAGGCCATGGAGAAATGGGAGCCTTGCTACACTGATGGGCGGGATGTAAATTGCCAACAGCCACTCTGGAGAAGTGTACGGTGTGTCCTGAAACATCTAAAAAACACAGCTTAGAGAGCATAGGGCACTTCCACTCATGGGGGTATAAATTGGGAAAATGAAAAATCAGCAAGACACAAGCACCCCAAAGTTTAGGGCTGCTCTGTTGACAAGGACCTCCACTTCATTCCACCTTCAATATCCCAGGAAAGAGAAAAATGGATAAAGAAGTTGTGGTCCTTATGTACAATGGAATATCACTCAGCCATGAAATCAATGTCATAAGGCTAGTAGCAGCATGATGAGTGGATTTAGGTACGACGATTCTAAGTGAAATAAGTCACACAGAAAAGGACACTTCTCATAAGGTATCACTTATAGAGGGAATGAAAAAACCGTTACACTTGAACTGAATTACAAAACAGAACAGAGTCACACATGCAGAAAACACACTATGGCTGCTTAACGGGAAAGGTGAGGTGGGGTGATACATAAAACAAGGGTTTCAAATTAGCTCAGATACCGTTCCATAAACCCAATATGTAATAGACAAGACCTACTCCTTGCTCAGAGAACTGGACTCAACACGCCCTATTCACCGCACAAGAATATATCTGACTAGTAATAATCTTAAAACCTATGTATTGATATCTCTCTGTTAGTGTGTCAAGTGGGTGTAAAGCGGCATAAACACAGCAGTGAAAACCAGCTAAACCCCATTATAAAAATAAATTACTTTTACAAACCCATGAAACCAAGACAGAGAAAGAGAGAGAAATTCTTACACAATGCGTTCACGGGCTGTGATGCAACCTGGATTGACCATATCTAGATCCACAGCTGGATGAGACATAAGGGTGGACACTCTTGGGGCTGAGAGGTTTGGTGAGGTTGGGTGAGCAAACACAGACCCTTTAAAGTAATACTGCGTGGTACCCATCGCATGGGTCCCAAATCTCCTGGTTCAAGGGCATCTTCCTACATCGAAAACATGCATGAGAAAACAAAAAGATGGTACACCATGTGATGGGGAAAGGTTTCTAAAACGCACCTCATTTCTCTTCTCCTTGTGCCCGGGGTCGCCATTCCAGCCGCTTTCCTAGCAATCTCCCTACTTGGAGCATCAGCACCTTTAACCTCCTGTTCCGTACAGGTTGCAATTTTTCCTGAGGATGAACGGGTAGACGGGGAACCAGTGAGAGACTAGCTCTTGGTGTTGGGACAGGCACAGGTCACTCTATTTTCCCATCAGGAAGAAGAATTAACCACAGGCTCATCCTCCCCCCCCGGAACCAGAACAGGGCCTTAAGCCATCCAGTGCTTTTGCGGCCAGCTCCCAAAAAAGCGAGTTGTAAACTGGAGCTTCAGGGCACTGCAATTCACAAACCTGCAGAGTTATAAATGATAACTCTCGTCCACAAATATATTGAGGGAAGGCAAAGAAGAGGATTTGAAATCAAGGCAGAATTGCAGGAAACAGATTTCAGGAGGTAGATTCGAATCGCCTTTAAAGCACATGAAAAGCGGCAAAACGTTGACAATGATGCCCTTGGCCAAAAAGGGCGTATGCGTTTTTTCCTGAATATATTCAGGAAAAAACGCATACGCCCTTTTTGGCCAACCAAGCAACCTGGAAAGGCAAATCAGCGCTACAAAGAAGACTTGCTACCCTTCGGTCAAAAGGGCCATGCTGAAAAACGTGTCAAAACCAGAAATGCAGGACAGGCCATGGAGAAATGGGAGCCTTGGTACACTGATAGGCGGGATGTAAATTGCCAACAGCCACTCTGGAGAAGTGTACGGTGTGTCCTGAAACATCTAAAAAACACAGCTTAGAGAGCATAGGGCACTTCCACTCATGGGGGTATAAATTGGGAAAATGAAAAATCAGCAAGACACAAGCACCCCAAAGTTTAGGGCTGCTCTGTTGACAAGGACCTCCACTTCATTCCACCTTCAATATCCCAGGAAAGAGAAAAATGGATAAAGAAGTTGTGGTCCTTATGTACAATGGAATATCACTCAGCCATGAAATCAATGTCATAAGGCTAGTAGCAGCATGATGAGTGGATTTAGGTACGACGATTCTAAGTGAAATAAGTCACACAGAAAAGGACACTTCTCATAAGGTATCACTTATAGAGGGCATGTAAAAAGCGTTACACTTGAACTGAATTACAAAACAGAACAGAGTCACACATGCACAAAACATACTATGGCTGCTTAACGGGAAAGGTGAGGTGGGGTGATACATAAAACAAGGGTTTCAAATTAGCTCAGATACCGTTCCATAAACCCAATATGTAATAGACAAGACCTACTCCTTGCTCAGAGAACTGGACTCAACATGCCCTATTCACCGCACAAGAATATATCTGACTAGTAATAATCTTAAAACCTATGTATTGATATCTCTCTGTTAGTGTGTCAAGTGGGTGTAAAGCGGCATAAACACAGCAGTGAAAAGCAGCTAAACCCCATTATAAAAATAAATTACTTCGAAAAACCCATGAAACCAAGACAGTGAAAGAGAGAGAAATTCTTACACAATGCGTTCAGGGGCTGTGATGCAACCTGGATTGACCATATCTAGACCCACAGCTGGATGAGACATAAGGGTGGACACTCTTGGGGCTGAGAGGTTTGGTGAGGTTGGGTGAGCAAACGCAGACCCTTTAAAGTAATACTGCGTGGTACCCATCGCATGGGTCCCAAATCTCCTGGTTCAAGGGCATCTTCCTACATCGAAAACATGCATGAGAAAACAAAAAGATGGTACACCATGTGATGGAGAAAGGTTTCTAAAACGCACCTCATTTCTCTTCTCCTTGTGCCCGGGGTCGCCATTCCAGCCGCTTTCCTAGCAATCTCCCTACTTGGAGCATCAGCACCTTTAACCTCCTGTTCCGTACAGGTAGCAATTTTTCCTGAGGATGAACGGGTAGACGGGGAACCAGTGAGAGACTAGCTCTTGGTGTTGGGACAGGCACAGGTCACTCTATTTTCCCATCAGGAAGAAGAATTAACCACAGGCTCATCCTCCCCCCCCGGAACCAGAACAGGGCCTGAAGCCATCTTGCACTTTTGCGGCCAGCTCCCAAAAAAGCGAGTTGTAAAATGGAGCTTCAGGGCACTGCAATTCAGAAAACTGCAGAGTTATAAATGATAACTCTCGTCCACAAATATATTGAGGGAAGGCAAAGAAGAGGATTTGAAATCAAGGCAGAATTGCAGGAAACAGATTTCAGGAGGTAGATTCGAATCGCCTTTAAAGCACATGAAAAGCGGCAAAACGTTGACAATGATGCCCTTGGCCAAAAAGGGCGTATGCGTTTTTTCCTGAATATATTCAGGAAAAAACGCATACGCCCTTTTTGGCCAACCAAGCAACCTGGAAAGGCAAATCAGCGCTACAAAGAAGACTCGCTACCCATCGGTCAAAAGGGCCATGCTGAAAAACGTCTCAAAACCAGAAATGCAGGACAGGCCATGGAGAAATGGGAGCCTTGCTACACTGATGGGCGGGATGTAAATTGCCAACAGCCACTCTGGAGAAGTGTACGGTGTGTCCTGAAACATCTAAAAAACACAGCTTAGAGAGCATAGGGCACTTCCACTCATGGGGGTATAAATTGGGAAAATGAAAAATCAGCAAGACACAAGCACCCCAAAGTTTAGGGCTGCTCTGTTGACAAGGACCTCCACTTCATTCCACCTTCAATATCCCAGGAAAGAGAAAAATGGATAAAGAAGTTGTGGTCCTTATGTACAATGGAATATCACTCAGCCATGAAATCAATGTCATAAGGCTAGTAGCAGCATGATGAGTGGATTTAGGTACGACGATTCTAAGTGAAATAAGTCACACAGAAAAGGACACTTCTCATAAGGTATCACTTATAGAGGGAATGTCAAAACCGTTACACTTGAACTGAATTACAAAACAGAACAGAGTCACACATGCAGAAAACACACTATGGCTGCTTAACGGGAAAGGTGAGTTGGGGTGATACATAAAACAAGGGTTTCAAATTAGCTCAGATACCGTTCCATAAACCCAATATGTAATAGACAAGATCTACTCCTTGCTCAGAGAACTAGACTCAACAAACCCTATTCAACGCACAAGAATATATCTGACTAGTAATAATCTTAAAACCTATGTATTGATATCTCTCTGTTAGTGTGTCAAGTGGGTGTAAAGCGGCATAAACACAGCAGTGAAAAGCAGCTAAACCCCATTATAAAAATAAATTACTTTTACAAACCCATGAAACCAAGACAGTGAAAGAGAGAGAAATTCTTACACAATGCGTTCAGGGGCTGTGATGCAACCTGGATTGACCATATCTAGACCCACAGCTGGATGAGACATAAGGGTGGACACTCTTGGGGCTGAGAGCTTTGGTGAGGTTGGGTGAGCAAACGCAGACCCTTTAAAGTAATACTGCGTGGTACCCATCCCATGGGACCCAAATCTCCAGGTTCAAGGGCATCTTCCTACATCGAAAACATGCATGAGAATCCCAGAAGATGGTACACCGTGTGATGGGGAAAGATTTCTAAAACGCACCTCATTTCTCATCTCCTTGTGCCCGGGTTCGCCATTCCAGCCGCTTCGCTAGCAATCTCCCTACTTGGAACATCAGCACATTTAACCTCCTGTTCCGTACAGGTTGCAATTTGTCCTGAGGATGAACGGGAAGACGGGGAACCAGTGAGAGACTAGCTCTTGGTGTTGGGACAGGCACAGGTCACTCTATTTTCCCATCAGGAAGAAGAATTAACCACAGGTTCATCCTCCCCCCCTGGAACCAGAACACGGCCTGAGGCCATCTTGCACTTTTGCGCCCAGCTCCCAAAAAAGCGAGTTGTAAAATGGAGCTTCAGGGCACTCTAATTCACAAACCTGCAGAGTTATAAATGATAACTCTCGTCCACAAATATATTGAGGGAAGGCAAAGAAGAGGATTTGAAATCAAGGCAGAATTGCAGGAAACAGATTTCAGGAGGTAGATTTGAATTGCCTTAAAGCACATCAAAAGCTGCAAAACGTTGACAATGATGCCCTTGGCCAAAAAGGGCGTATGCGTATTTTCCTGAATATATTCAGGAAAAAACGCATACGCCCTTTTTGGCCAACCAAGCAACCTGGAAAGGCAAATCAGCGCTACAAAGAAGACTCGCTACCCTTCGGTCAAAAGGGCCATGCTGAAAAACGTGTCAAAACCAGAAATGCAGGACAGGCCATGGAGAAATGGGAGCCTTGCTACACTGATGGGCGGGATGTAAATTGCCAACAGCCACTCTGGAGAAGTGTACGGTGTGTCCTGAAACATCTAAAAAACACAGCTTAGAGAGCATAGGGCACTTCCACTCATGGGGGTATAAATTGGGAAAATGAAAAATCAGCAAGACACAAGCACCCCAAAGTTTAGGGCTGCTCTGTTGACAAGGACCTCCACTTCATTCCACCTTCAATATCCCAGGAAAGAGAAAAATGGATAAAGAAGTTGTGGTCCTTATGTACAATGGAATATCACTCAGCCATGAAATCAATGTCATAAGGCTAGTAGCAGCATGATGAGTGGATTTAGGTACGACGATTCTAAGTGAAATAAGTCACACAGAAAAGGACACTTCTCATAAGGTATCACTTATAGAGGGAATGTCAAAACCGTTACACTTGAACTGAATTACAAAACAGAACAGAGTCACACATGCAGAAAACACACTATGGCTGCTTAACGGGAAAGGTGAGGTGGGGTGATACATAAAACAAGGGTTTCAAATTAGCTCAGATACCGTTCCATAAACCCAATATGTAATAGACAAGACCTACTCCTTGCTCAGAGAACTGGACTCAACACGCCCTATTCACCGCACAAGAATATATCTGACTAGTAATAATCTTAAAACCTATGTATTGATATCTCTCTGTTAGTGTGTCAAGTGGGTGTAAAGCGGCATAAACACAGCAGTGAAAAGCAGCTAAACCCCATTATAAAAATAAATTACTTCGAAAAACCCATGAAACCAAGACAGTGAAAGAGAGAGAAATTCTTACACAATGCGTTCAGGGGCTGTGATGCAACCTGGATTGACCATATCTAGACACACAGCTGGATGAGACATAAGGGTGGACACTCTTGAGGCTGAGAGGTTTGGTGAGGTTGGGTGAGCAAACGCAGACCCTTTAAAGTAATACTGCGTGGTACCCATCGCATGGGTCCCAAATCTCCAGGTTCAAGGGCATCTTCCTACATCGAAAACATGCATGAGAAAACAAAAAGATGGTACACCATGTGATGGGGAAAGGTTTCTAAAACGCACCTCATTTCTCTTCTCCTTGTGCCCGGGTTCGCCATTCCAGCCGCTTCACTAGCAATCTCCCTACTTGGAGCATCAGCACCTTTAACCTCCTGTTCCGTACAGGTTGCAATTTGTCCTGAGGATGAACGGGTACACGGAGAACCAGTGAGAGACTAGCTCTTGGTGTTGGGACAGGCACAGGTCACTCTATTTTCCCATCAGGAAGAAGAATTAACCACAGGCTCATCCTCCCCCCTGGAACCAGAACAGGGCCTGAAGCCATCCTGCGCTTTTGCGGCCAGCTCCCAAAAATGCGAGTTGTAAAATGGAGATTCAGGGCACTGCAATTCACAAACCTGCAGAGTTATAAATGATAACTCTCGTCCACAAATATATTGAGGGAAGGCAAAGAAGAGGATTTGAAATCAAGGCAGAATTGCAGGAAACAGATTTCAGGAGGTAGATTCGAATCGCCTTTAAAGCACATGAAAAGCGGCAAATCGTTGACAATGATGCCCTTGGCCAAAAAGGGCGTATGCGTTTTTTCCTGAATATATTCAGGAAAAAACGCATACGCCCTTTTTGGCCAACCAAGCAACCTGGAAAGGCAAATCAGCGCTACAAAGAAGACTCGCTACCCATCGGTCAAAAGGGCCATGCTGAAAAAAGTCTCAAAACCAGCAATGCAGGACAGGCCATGGAGAAATGGGAGCCTTGCTACACTGATGGGCGGGATGTAAATTGCCAACAGCCACTCTGGAGAAGTGTACGGTGTGTCCTGAAACATCTAAAAAACACAGCTTAGAGAGCATAGGGCACTTCCACTCATGGGGGTATAAATTGGGAAAATGAAAAATCAGCAAGACACAAGCACCCCAAAGTTTAGGGCTGCTCTGTTGACAAGGACCTCCACTTCATTCCACCTTCAATATCCCAGGAAAGAGAAAAATGGATAAAGAAGTTGTGGTCCTTATGTACAATGGAATATCACTCAGCCATGAAATCAATGTCATAAGGCTAGTAGCAGCATGATGAGTGGATTTAGGTACGACGACTCTAAGTGAAATAAGTCACACAGAAAAGGACACTTCTCATAAGGTATCACTTATAGAGGGAATGTCAAAAGCGTTACACTTGAAGTGAAATACAAAACAGAACAGAGTCACACATGCAGAAAACACACTATGGCTGCTTAACGGGAAAGGTGAGGTGGGGTGATACATAAAACAAGGGTTTCAAATTAGCTCAGATACCGTTCCATAAACCCAATATGTAATAGACAAGACCTACTCCTTGCTCAGAGAACTGGACTCAACACACCCTATTCACCGCACAAGAATATATCTGACTAGTAATAATCTTAAAACCTATATATTGATATCTCGCTGTTAGTGTGTCAAGTGGGTGTAAAGCGGCATAAACACAGCAGTGAAAAGCAGCTAAACCCCATTATAAAAATAAATTACTTTGAAACACCCATGAAACAAAGACAGTGAAAGAGAGAGAAATTCTTACACAATGCGTTCAGGGGCTGTGATGCAACCTGGATTGACCATATCTAGACCCACAGCTGGATGAGACATAAGGGTGGACACTCTTGGGGCTGATAGGTTTGGTGAGGTTGGTGAGCAAACGCAGACCCTTTAAAGTAATAATGCGTGGTACCCATCCCATGGGACCCAAATCTCCAGGTTCAAGGGCATCTTCCTACATCGAAAACATGCATGAGAATCCCAGAAGATGGTACACCGTGTGATGGGGAAAGATTTCTAAAACGCACCTCATTTCTCATCTCCTTGTGCCTGGGTTCGCCATTCCAGCCGCTTCACTAGCAATCTCCCTACTTGGAGCATCAGCACATTTAACCTCCTGTTCCGTACAGGTTGCAATTTGTCCTGAGGATGAACGGGAAGACGGGGAACCAGTGAGAGACTAGCTCTTGGTGTTGGGACAGGCACAGGTCACTCTATTTTCCCATCAGGAAGAAGAATTAACCACAGGCTCATCCTCCCCCCCCCGAACCAGAACAGGGCCTGAAGCAATCTTGCACTTTTGCGGCCAGCTCCCAAAAAAGCGAGTTGTAAAATGGAGCTTCAGGGCACTGCAATTCACAAAACTGCAGAGTTATAAATGATAACTCTCGTCCACAAATATATTGAGGGAAGGCAAAGAAGAGGATTTGAAATCAAGGCAGAATCGCAGGAAACAGATTTCAGGAGGTAGATTCGAATCGCCTTTAAAGCACATGAAAAGTGGCAAAACGTTGACAATGATGCCCTTGGCCAAAAAGGGCGTATGCGTTTTTTCCTGAATATATTCAGGAAAAAACGCATACGCCCTTTTTGGCCAACCAAGCAACCTGGAAAGGCAAATCAGCGCTACAAAGAACACTCGCTACCCTTCGGTCAAAAGGGCCATGCTGAAAAAAGTCTCAAAACCAGCAATGCAGGACAGGCCATGGAGAAATGGGAGCCTTGCTACACTGATAGGCGGGATGTAAATTGCCAACAGCCACTCTGGAGAAGTGTACGGTGTGTCCTGAAACATCTAAAAAACACAGCTTAGAGAGCATAGGGCACTTCCACTCATGGGGGTATAAATTGGGAAAATGAAAAATCAGCAAGACACAAGCACCCCAAAGTTTAGGGCTGCTCTGTTGACAAGGACCTCCACTGCATTCCACCTTCAATATCCCAGGAAAGAGAAAAATGGATAAAGAAGTTGTGGTCCTTATGTACAATGGAATATCACTCAGCCATGAAATCAATGTCATAAGGCTAGTAGCAGCATGATGAGTGGATTTAGGTACGACGATTCTAAGTGAAATAAGTCACACAGAAAAGGACACTTCTCATAAGGTATCACTTATAGAGGGCATGTAAAAAGCGTTACACTTGAACTGAATTACAAAACAGAACAGAGTCACACATGCAGAAAACACACTATGGCTGCTTAACGGGAAAGGTGAGGTGGGGTGATACATAAAACAAGGGTTTCAAATTAGCTCAGATACCGTTCCATAAACCCAATATGTAATAGAGAAGACCTACTCCTTGCTCAGAGAACTGGACTCAACACGCCCTATTCACCGCACAAGAATATATCTGACTAGTAATAATCTTAAAACTTATGTATTGATATCTCTCTGTTAGTGTGTCAAGTGGGTGTAAAGCAGCATAAACACAGCAGTGAAAAGCAGCTAAACCCCATTATAAAAATAAATTACTTTGAAACACCCATGAAACAAAGACAGTGAAAGAGAGAGAAATTCTTACACAATGCGTTCAGGGGCTGTGATGCAACCTGGATTGACCATATCTAGACCCACAGCTGGATGAGACATAAGGGTGGACACTCTTGGGGCTGATAGGTTTGGTGAGGTTGGGTGAGCAAACGCAGACCCTTTAAAGTAATAATGCGTGGTACCCATCCCATGGGACCCAAATCTCCAGGTTCAAGGGCATCTTCCTACATCGAAAACATGCATGAGAATCCCAGAAGATGGTACACCGTGTGATGGGGAAAGATTTCTAAAACGCACCTCATTTCTCATCTCCTTGTGCACGGGTTCGCCATTCCAGCCGCTTCACTAGCAATCTCCCTACTTGGAGCATCAGCACATTTAACCTCCTGTTCCGTACAGGTTGCAATTTGTCCTGAGGATGAACGGGAAGACGGGGAACCAGTGAGAGACTAGCTCTTGGTGTTGGGACAGGCACAGGTCACTCTATTTTCCCATCAGGAAGACGAATTAACCACAGGCTCATCCTCCCCCCCCGGAACCAGAACAGGGCCTGAAGCCATCTTGCACTTTTGCGGCCAGCTCCCAAAAAAGCGAGTTGTAAAATGGAGCTTCAGGGCACTGCAATTCACAAAACTGCAGAGTTATAAATGATAACTCTCGTCCACAAATATATTGAGGGAAGGCAAAGAAGAGGATTTGAAATCAAGGCAGAATTGCAGGAAACTGATTTCAGGAGGTAGATTCGAATCGCCTTTAAAGCACATGAAAAGCGGCAAAACGTTGACAACGATGCCCTTGGCCAAAAAGGGCGTATGCGTTTTTTCCTGAATATATTCAGGAAAAAACGCATACGCCCTTTTTGGCCAACCAAGCAACCTGGAAAGGCAAATCAGCGCTACAAAGAAGACTTGCTACCCTTCGGTCAAAAGGGCCATGCTGAAAAACGTGTCAAAACCAGAAATGCAGGACAGGCCATGGAGAAATGGGAGCCTTGGTACACTGATAGGCGGGATGTAAATTGCCAACAACCACTCTGGAGAAGTGTACGGTGTGTCCTGAAACATCTAAAAAACACAGCTTAGAGAGCATAGGGCACTTCCACTCATGGGGGTATAAATTGGGAAAATGAAAAATCAGCAAGACACAAGCACCCCAAAGTTTAGGGCTGCTCTGTTGACAAGGACCTCCACTTCATTCCACCTTCAATATCCCAGGAAAGAGAAAAATGGATAAAGAAGTTGTGGTCCTTATGTACAATGGAATATCACTCAGCCATGAAATCAATGTCATAAGGCTAGTAGCAGCATGATGAGTGGATTTAGGTACGACGATTCTAAGTGAAATAAGTCACACAGAAAAGGACACTTCTCATAAGGTATCACTTATAGAGGGAATGTCAAAAGCGTTACACTTGAAGTGAAATACAAAACAGAACAGAGTCACACATGCAGAAAACACACTATGGCTGCTTAACGGGAAAGGTGAGGTGGGGTGATACATAAAACAAGGGTTTCAAATTAGCTCAGATACCGTTCCATAAACCCAATATGTAATAGACAAGACCTACTCCTTGCTCAGAGAACTGGACTCAACACACCCTATTCACCGCACAAGAATATATCTGACTAGTAATAATCTTAAAACCTATATATTGATATCTCGCTGTTAGTGTGTCAAGTGGGTGTAAAGCGGCATAAACACAGCAGTGAAAAGCAGCTAAACCCCATTATAAAAATAAATTACTTTGAAACACCCATGAAACAAAGACAGTGAAAGAGAGAGAAATTCTTACACAATGCGTTCAGGGGCTGTGATGCAACCTGGATTGACCATATCTAGACCCACAGCTGGATGAGACATAAGGGTGGACACTCTTGGGGCTGATAGGTTTGGTGAGGTTGGTGAGCAAACGCAGACCCTTTAAAGTAATAATGCGTGGTACCCATCCCATGGGACCCAAATCTCCAGGTTCAAGGGCATCTTCCTACATCGAAAACATGCATGAGAATCCCAGAAGATGGTACACCGTGTGATGGGGAAAGATTTCTAAAACGCACCTCATTTCTCATCTCCTTGTGCCTGGGTTCGCCATTCCAGCCGCTTCACTAGCAATCTCCCTACTTGGAGCATCAGCACATTTAACCTCCTGTTCCGTACAGGTTGCAATTTGTCCTGAGGATGAACGGGAAGACGGGGAACCAGTGAGAGACTAGCTCTTGGTGTTGGGACAGGCACAGGTCACTCTATTTTCCCATCAGGAAGAAGAATTAACCACAGGCTCATCCTCCCCCCCCCGAACCAGAACAGGGCCTGAAGCAATCTTGCACTTTTGCGGCCAGCTCCCAAAAAAGCGAGTTGTAAAATGGAGCTTCAGGGCACTGCAATTCACAAAACTGCAGAGTTATAAATGATAACTCTCGTCCACAAATATATTGAGGGAAGGCAAAGAAGAGGATTTGAAATCAAGGCAGAATCGCAGGAAACAGATTTCAGGAGGTAGATTCGAATCGCCTTTAAAGCACATGAAAAGTGGCAAAACGTTGACAATGATGCCCTTGGCCAAAAAGGGCGTATGCGTTTTTTCCTGAATATATTCAGGAAAAAACGCATACGCCCTTTTTGGCCAACCAAGCAACCTGGAAAGGCAAATCAGCGCTACAAAGAACACTCGCTACCCTTCGGTCAAAAGGGCCATGCTGAAAAAAGTCTCAAAACCAGCAATGCAGGACAGGCCATGGAGAAATGGGAGCCTTGCTACACTGATAGGCGGGATGTAAATTGCCAACAGCCACTCTGGAGAAGTGTACGGTGTGTCCTGAAACATCTAAAAAACACAGCTTAGAGAGCATAGGGCACTTCCACTCATGGGGGTATAAATTGGGAAAATGAAAAATCAGCAAGACACAAGCACCCCAAAGTTTAGGGCTGCTCTGTTGACAAGGACCTCCACTGCATTCCACCTTCAATATCCCAGGAAAGAGAAAAATGGATAAAGAAGTTGTGGTCCTTATGTACAATGGAATATCACTCAGCCATGAAATCAATGTCATAAGGCTAGTAGCAGCATGATGAGTGGATTTAGGTACGACGATTCTAAGTGAAATAAGTCACACAGAAAAGGACACTTCTCATAAGGTATCACTTATAGAGGGCATGTAAAAAGCGTTACACTTGAACTGAATTACAAAACAGAACAGAGTCACACATGCAGAAAACACACTATGGCTGCTTAACGGGAAAGGTGAGGTGGGGTGATACATAAAACAAGGGTTTCAAATTAGCTCAGATACCGTTCCATAAACCCAATATGTAATAGAGAAGACCTACTCCTTGCTCAGAGAACTGGACTCAACACGCCCTATTCACCGCACAAGAATATATCTGACTAGTAATAATCTTAAAACTTATGTATTGATATCTCTCTGTTAGTGTGTCAAGTGGGTGTAAAGCAGCATAAACACAGCAGTGAAAAGCAGCTAAACCCCATTATAAAAATAAATTACTTTGAAACACCCATGAAACAAAGACAGTGAAAGAGAGAGAAATTCTTACACAATGCGTTCAGGGGCTGTGATGCAACCTGGATTGACCATATCTAGACCCACAGCTGGATGAGACATAAGGGTGGACACTCTTGGGGCTGATAGGTTTGGTGAGGTTGGGTGAGCAAACGCAGACCCTTTAAAGTAATAATGCGTGGTACCCATCCCATGGGACCCAAATCTCCAGGTTCAAGGGCATCTTCCTACATCGAAAACATGCATGAGAATCCCAGAAGATGGTACACCGTGTGATGGGGAAAGATTTCTAAAACGCACCTCATTTCTCATCTCCTTGTGCACGGGTTCGCCATTCCAGCCGCTTCACTAGCAATCTCCCTACTTGGAGCATCAGCACATTTAACCTCCTGTTCCGTACAGGTTGCAATTTGTCCTGAGGATGAACGGGAAGACGGGGAACCAGTGAGAGACTAGCTCTTGGTGTTGGGACAGGCACAGGTCACTCTATTTTCCCATCAGGAAGACGAATTAACCACAGGCTCATCCTCCCCCCCCGGAACCAGAACAGGGCCTGAAGCCATCTTGCACTTTTGCGGCCAGCTCCCAAAAAAGCGAGTTGTAAAATGGAGCTTCAGGGCACTGCAATTCACAAAACTGCAGAGTTATAAATGATAACTCTCGTCCACAAATATATTGAGGGAAGGCAAAGAAGAGGATTTGAAATCAAGGCAGAATTGCAGGAAACTGATTTCAGGAGGTAGATTCGAATCGCCTTTAAAGCACATGAAAAGCGGCAAAACGTTGACAATGATGCCCTTGGCCAAAAAGGGCGTATGCGTTTTTTCCTGAATATATTCAGGAAAAAACGCATACGCCCTTTTTGGCCAACCAAGCAACCTGGAAAGGCAAATCAGCGCTACAAAGAAGACTTGCTACCCTTCGGTCAAAAGGGCCATGCTGAAAAACGTGTCAAAACCAGAAATGCAGGACAGGCCATGGAGAAATGGGAGCCTTGGTACACTGATAGGCGGGATGTAAATTGCCAACAACCACTCTGGAGAAGTGTACGGTGTGTCCTGAAACATCTAAAAAACACAGCTTAGAGAGCATAGGGCACTTCCACTCATGGGGGTATAAATTGGGAAAATGAAAAATCAGCAAGACACAAGCACCCCAAAGTTTAGGGCTGCTCTGTTGACAAGGACCTCCACTTCATTCCACCTTCAATATCCCAGGAAAGAGAAAAATGGATAAAGAAGTTGTGGTCCTTATGTACAATGGAATATCACTCAGCCATGAAATCAATGTCATAAGGCTAGTAGCAGCATGATGAGTGGATTTAGGTACGACGATTCTAAGTGAAATAAGTCACACAGAAAAGGACACTTCTCATAAGGTATCACTTATAGAGGGAATGTCAAAAGCGTTACACTTGAAGTGAAATACAAAACAGAACAGAGTCACACATGCAGAAAACACACTATGGCTGCTTAACGGGAAAGGTGAGGTGGGGTGATACATAAAACAAGGGTTTCAAATTAGCTCAGATACCGTTCCATAAACCCAATATGTAATAGACAAGACCTACTCCTTGCTCAGAGAACTGGACTCAACACACCCTATTCACCGCACAAGAATATATCTGACTAGTAATAATCTTAAAACCTATATATTGATATCTCGCTGTTAGTGTGTCAAGTGGGTGTAAAGCGGCATAAACACAGCAGTGAAAAGCAGCTAAACCCCATTATAAAAATAAATTACTTTGAAACACCCATGAAACAAAGACAGTGAAAGAGAGAGAAATTCTTACACAATGCGTTCAGGGGCTGTGATGCAACCTGGATTGACCATATCTAGACCCACAGCTGGATGAGACATAAGGGTGGACACTCTTGGGGCTGATAGGTTTGGTGAGGTTGGTGAGCAAACGCAGACCCTTTAAAGTAATAATGCGTGGTACCCATCCCATGGGACCCAAATCTCCAGGTTCAAGGGCATCTTCCTACATCGAAAACATGCATGAGAATCCCAGAAGATGGTACACCGTGTGATGGGGAAAGATTTCTAAAACGCACCTCATTTCTCATCTCCTTGTGCCTGGGTTCGCCATTCCAGCCGCTTCACTAGCAATCTCCCTACTTGGAGCATCAGCACATTTAACCTCCTGTTCCGTACAGGTTGCAATTTGTCCTGAGGATGAACGGGAAGACGGGGAACCAGTGAGAGACTAGCTCTTGGTGTTGGGACAGGCACAGGTCACTCTATTTTCCCATCAGGAAGAAGAATTAACCACAGGCTCATCCTCCCCCCCCCGAACCAGAACAGGGCCTGAAGCAATCTTGCACTTTTGCGGCCAGCTCCCAAAAAAGCGAGTTGTAAAATGGAGCTTCAGGGCACTGCAATTCACAAAACTGCAGAGTTATAAATGATAACTCTCGTCCACAAATATATTGAGGGAAGGCAAAGAAGAGGATTTGAAATCAAGGCAGAATCGCAGGAAACAGATTTCAGGAGGTAGATTCGAATCGCCTTTAAAGCACATGAAAAGTGGCAAAACGTTGACAATGATGCCCTTGGCCAAAAAGGGCGTATGCGTTTTTTCCTGAATATATTCAGGAAAAAACGCATACGCCCTTTTTGGCCAACCAAGCAACCTGGAAAGGCAAATCAGCGCTACAAAGAACACTCGCTACCCTTCGGTCAAAAGGGCCATGCTGAAAAAAGTCTCAAAACCAGCAATGCAGGACAGGCCATGGAGAAATGGGAGCCTTGCTACACTGATAGGCGGGATGTAAATTGCCAACAGCCACTCTGGAGAAGTGTACGGTGTGTCCTGAAACATCTAAAAAACACAGCTTAGAGAGCATAGGGCACTTCCACTCATGGGGGTATAAATTGGGAAAATGAAAAATCAGCAAGACACAAGCACCCCAAAGTTTAGGGCTGCTCTGTTGACAAGGACCTCCACTGCATTCCACCTTCAATATCCCAGGAAAGAGAAAAATGGATAAAGAAGTTGTGGTCCTTATGTACAATGGAATATCACTCAGCCATGAAATCAATGTCATAAGGCTAGTAGCAGCATGATGAGTGGATTTAGGTACGACGATTCTAAGTGAAATAAGTCACACAGAAAAGGACACTTCTCATAAGGTATCACTTATAGAGGGCATGTAAAAAGCGTTACACTTGAACTGAATTACAAAACAGAACAGAGTCACACATGCAGAAAACACACTATGGCTGCTTAACGGGAAAGGTGAGGTGGGGTGATACATAAAACAAGGGTTTCAAATTAGCTCAGATACCGTTCCATAAACCCAATATGTAATAGAGAAGACCTACTCCTTGCTCAGAGAACTGGACTCAACACGCCCTATTCACCGCACAAGAATATATCTGACTAGTAATAATCTTAAAACTTATGTATTGATATCTCTCTGTTAGTGTGTCAAGTGGGTGTAAAGCAGCATAAACACAGCAGTGAAAAGCAGCTAAACCCCATTATAAAAATAAATTACTTTGAAACACCCATGAAACAAAGACAGTGAAAGAGAGAGAAATTCTTACACAATGCGTTCAGGGGCTGTGATGCAACCTGGATTGACCATATCTAGACCCACAGCTGGATGAGACATAAGGGTGGACACTCTTGGGGCTGATAGGTTTGGTGAGGTTGGGTGAGCAAACGCAGACCCTTTAAAGTAATAATGCGTGGTACCCATCCCATGGGACCCAAATCTCCAGGTTCAAGGGCATCTTCCTACATCGAAAACATGCATGAGAATCCCAGAAGATGGTACACCGTGTGATGGGGAAAGATTTCTAAAACGCACCTCATTTCTCATCTCCTTGTGCACGGGTTCGCCATTCCAGCCGCTTCACTAGCAATCTCCCTACTTGGAGCATCAGCACATTTAACCTCCTGTTCCGTACAGGTTGCAATTTGTCCTGAGGATGAACGGGAAGACGGGGAACCAGTGAGAGACTAGCTCTTGGTGTTGGGACAGGCACAGGTCACTCTATTTTCCCATCAGGAAGACGAATTAACCACAGGCTCATCCTCCCACCCCGGAACCAGAACAGGGCCTGAAGCCATCTTGCACTTTTGCGGCCAGCTCCCAAAAAAGCGAGTTGTAAAATGGAGCTTCAGGGCACTGCAATTCACAAAACTGCAGAGTTATAAATGATAACTCTCGTCCACAAATATATTGAGGGAAGGCAAAGAAGAGGATTTGAAATCAAGGCAGAATTGCAGGAAACTGATTTCAGGAGGTAGATTCGAATCGCCTTTAAAGCACATGAAAAGCGGCAAAACGTTGACAATGATGCCCTTGGCCAAAAAGGGCGTATGCGTTTTTTCCTGAATATATTCAGGAAAAAACGCATACGCCCTTTTTGGCCAACCAAGCAACCTGGAAAGGCAAATCAGCGCTACAAAGAAGACTTGCTACCCTTCGGTCAAAAGGGCCATGCTGAAAAACGTGTCAAAACCAGAAATGCAGGACAGGCCATGGAGAAATGGGAGCCTTGGTACACTGATAGGCGGGATGTAAATTGCCAACAACCACTCTGGAGAAGTGTACGGTGTGTCCTGAAACATCTAAAAAACACAGCTTAGAGAGCATAGGGCACTTCCACTCATGGGGGTATAAATTGGGAAAATGAAAAATCAGCAAGACACAAGCACCCCAAAGTTTAGGGCTGCTCTGTTGACAAGGACCTCCACTTCATTCCACCTTCAATATCCCAGGAAAGAGAAAAATGGATAAAGAAGTTGTGGTCCTTATGTACAATGGAATATCACTCAGCCATGAAATCAATGTCATAAGGCTAGTAGCAGCATGATGAGTGGATTTAGGTACGACGATTCTAAGTGAAATAAGTCACACAGAAAAGGACACTTCTCATAAGGTATCACTTATAGAGGGCATGTAAAAAGCGTTACACTTGAACTGAATTACAAAACAGAACAGAGTCACACATGCAGAAAACATACTACGGCTGCTTAACGGGAAAGGTGAAGTGGGGTGATACATAAAACAAGGGTTTCAAATTAGCTCAGATACCGTTCCATAAACCCAATATGTAATAGACAAGACCTACTCCTTGCTCAGAGAACTGGACTCAACACGCCCTATTCACCGCACAAGAATATATCTGACTAGTAATAATCTTAAAACCTATGTATTGATATCTCTCTGTTAGTGTGTCAAGTGGGTGTAAAGCGGCATAAACACAGCAGTGAAAATCAGCTAAACCCCATTATAAAAATGAATTACTTCGAAAAACCCATGAAACCAATACAGTGAAAGAGAGAGAAATTCTTACACAATGCGTTCAGGGGCTGTGATGCAACCTGGATTGACCATATCTAGACCCACAGCTGGATGAGACATAAGGGTGGACACTCTTGGGGCTGAGAGGTTTGGTGAGGTTGGGTGAGCAAACGCAGACCCTTTAAAGTAATACTGCGTGGTACCCATCGCATGGGTCCCAAATCTCCTGGTTCAAGGGCATTTTCCTACATCGAAAACATGTATGAGAAAACAAAAAGATGGTACACCATGTGATGGGGAAAGGTTTCTAAAACGCACCTCATTTCTCTTCTCCTTGTGCCCGGGGTCGCCATTCCAGCCGCTTTCCTAGCAATCTCCCTACTTGGAGCATCAGCACCTTTAACCTCCTGTTCCGTACAGGTTGCAATTTTTCCTGAGGATGAACGGGAAGACGGGGAACCAGTGAGAGACTAGCTCTTGTTGTTGGGACAGGCACAGATCACTCTATTTTCCCATCAGGAAGAAGAATTAACCACAGGCTCATCATCCCCCCCGGAACAAGAACAGGGCCTGAAGCCATCCAGTGCTTTTGCGGCCAGCTCCCAAAAAAGCGAGTTGTAAACTGGAGCTTCAGGGCACTGCAATTCACAAACCTGCAGAGTTATAAATGATAACTCTCTTCCACAAATATATTGAGGGAAGGCAAAGAAGAGGATTTGAAATCAAGGCAGAATTGCAGGAAACAGATTTCAGGAGGTAGATTCGAATCGCCTTTAAAGCACATGAAAAGCGGCAAAACGTTGACAATGATGCCCTTGGCCAAAAAGGGCGTATGCGTTTTTTCCTGAATATATTCAGGAAAAAACGCATACGCCCTTTTTGGCCAACCAAGCAACCTGGAAAGGAAAATCAGCGCTACAAAGAAGACTCGCTACCCATCGGTCAAAAGGGCCATGCTGAAAAAAGTCTCAAAACCAGAAATGCAGGACAGGCCATGGAGAAATGGGAGCCTTGCTACACTGATGGGCGGGATGTAAATTGCCAACAGCCACTCTGGAGAAGTGTACGGTGTGTCCTGAAACATCTAAAAAACACAGCTTAGAGAGCATAGGGCACTTCCACTCATGGGGGTATAAATTGGGAAAATGAAAAATCAGCAAGACACAAGCACCCCAAAGTTTAGGGCTGCTCTGTTGACAAGGACCTCCACTTCATTCCACCTTCAATATCCCAGGAAAGAGAAAAATGGATAAAGAAGTTGTGGTCCTTATGTACAATGGAATATCACTCAGCCATGAAATCAATGTCATAAGGCTAGTAGCAGCATGATGAGTGGATTTAGGTACGACGATTCTAAGTGAAATAAGTCACACAGAAAAGGACACTTCTCATAAGGTATCACTTATAGAGGGAATGTCAAAACCGTTACACTTGAACTGAATTACAAAACAGAACAGAGTCACACATGCAGAAAACACACTATGGCTACTTAACGGGAAAGGTGAGGTGGGGTGATACATAAAACAAGGGTTTCAAATTAGCTCAGATACCGTTCCATAAACCCAATATGTAATAGACAAGACCTACTCCTTGCTCAGAGAACTGGACTCAACACGCCCTATTCACCGCACAAGAATATATCTGACTAGTAATAATCTTAAAACCTATGTATTGATATCTCTCTGTTAGTGTGTCAAGTGGGTGTAAAGCGGCATAAACACAGCAGTGAAAAGCAGCTAAACCCCATTATAAAAATAAATTACTTCGAAAAACCCATGAAACAAAGACAGTGAAAGAGAGAGAAATTCTTACACAATGCGTTCAGGGGCTGTGATGCAACCTGGATTGACCATATCTAGACCCACAGCTGGATGAGACATAAGGGTGGACACTCTTGGGGCTGAGAGGTTTGGTGAGGTTGGGTGAGCAAACGCAGACCCTTTAAAGTAATACTGCGTGGTACCCATCGCATGGGTCCCAAATCTCCTGGTTCAAGGGCATCTTCCTACATCGAAAACATGCATGAGAAAACAAAAAGATGGTACACCATGTGATGGGGAAAGGTTTCTAAAACGCACCTCATTTCTCTTCTCCTTGTGCCCGGGGTCGCCATTCCAGCCGCTTTCCTAGCAATCTCCCTACTTGGAGCATCAGCACCTTTAACCTCCTGTTCCGTACAGGTAGCAATTTTTCCTGAGGATGAACGGGTAGACGGGGAACCAGTGAGAGACTAGCTCTTGGTGTTGGGACAGGCACAGGTCACTCTATTTTCCCATCAGGAAGAAGAATTAACCAAAGGCTCATCCTCCCCCCCCGGAACCAGAACAGGGCCTGAAGCCATCTTGCACTTTTGCGGCCAGCTCCCAAAAAAGCGAGTTGTAAAATGGAGCTTCAGGGCACTGCAATTCACAAAACTGCAGAGTTATAAATGATAACTCTCGTCCACAAATATATTGAGGGAAGGCAAAGAAGAGGATTTGAAATCAAGGCAGAATTGCAGGAAACAGATTTCAGGAGGTAGATTCGAATCGCCTTTAAAGCACATGAAAAGCGGCAAAACGTTGACAATGATGCCCTTGGCCAAAAAGGGCGTATGCGTTTTTTCCTGAATATATTCAGGAAAAAACGCATACGCCCTTTTTGGCCAACCAAGCAACCTGGAAAGGCAAATCAGCGCTACAAAGAAGACTCGCTACCCATCGGTCAAAAGGGCCATGCTGAAAAAAGTCTCAAAACCAGAAATGCAGGACAGGCCATGGAGAAATGGGAGCCTTGCTACACTGATGGGCGGGATGTAAATTGCCAACAGCCACTCTGGAGAAGTGTACGGTGTGTCCTGAAACATCTAAAAAACACAGCTTAGAGAGCATAGGGCACTTCCACTCATGGGGGTATAAATTGGGAAAATGAAAAATCAGCAAGACACAAGCACCCCAAAGTTTAGGGCTGCTCTGTTGACAAGGACCTCCACTTCATTCCACCTTCAATATCCCAGGAAAGAGAAAAATGGATAAAGAAGTTGTGGTCCTTATGTACAATGGAATATCACTCAGCCATGAAATCAATGTCATAAGGCTAGTAGCAGCATGATGAGTGGATTTAGGTATGACGATTCTAAGTGAAATAAGTCACACAGAAAAGGACACTTCTCATAAGGTATCACTTATAGAGGGAATGTCAAAACCGTTACACTTGAACTGAATTACAAAACAGAACAGAGTCACACATGCAGAAAACACACTATGGCTGCTTAACGGGAAAGGTGAGGTGGGGTGATACATAAAACAAGGGTTTCAAATTAGCTCAGATACCGTTCCATAAACCCAATATGTAATAGACAAGACCTACTCCTTGCTCAGAGAACTGGACTCAACACGCCCTATTCACCGCACAAGAATATATCTGACTAGTAATAATCTTAAAACCTATGTATTGATATCTCTCTGTTAGTGTGTCAAGTGGGTGTAAAGCGGCATAAACACAGCAGTGAAAAGCAGCTAAACCCCATTATAAAAATAAATTACTTTTACAAACCCATGAAACAAAGACAGTGAAAGAGAGAGAAATTCTTACACAATGCGTTCAGGGGCTGTGATGCAACCTGGATTGACCATATCTAGATCCACAGCTGGATGAGACATAAGGGTGGACACTCTTGGGGCTGAGAGGTTTGGTGAGGTTGGGTGAGCAAACGCAGACCCTTTAAAGTAATACTGCGTGGTACCCATCGCATGGGTCCCAAATCTCCTGGTTCAAGGGCATCTTCCTACATCGAAAACATGCATGAGAAAACAAAAAGATGGTACACCATGTGATGGGGAAAGGTTTCTAAAACGCACCTCATTTCTCTTCTCCTTGTGCCCGGGGTCGCCATTCCAGCCGCTTTCCTAGCAATCTCCCTACTTGGAGCATCAGCACCTTTAACCTCCTGTTCCGTACAGGTTGCAATTTTTCCTGAGGATGAACGGGTAGACGGGGAACCAGTGAGAGACTAGCTCTTGGTGTTGGGACAGGCACAGGTCACTCTATTTTCCCATCAGGAAGAAGAATTAACCACAGGCTCATCCTCCCCCCCCGGAACCAGAACAGGGCCTGAAGCCATCTTGCACTTTTGCGGCCAGCTCCCAAAAAAGCGAGTTGTAAAATGGAGCTTCAGGGCACTGCAATTCACAAAACTGCAGAGTTATAAATGATAACTCTCGTCCACAAATATATTGAGGGAAGGCAAAGAAGAGGATTTGAAATCAAGGCAGAATTGCAGGAAACAGATTTCAGGAGGTAGATTCGAATCGCCTTTAAAGCACATGAAAAGCGGCAAAACGTTGACAATGATGCCCTTGGCCAAAAAGGGCGTATGCGTTTTTTCCTGAATATATTCAGGAAAAAACGCATACGCCCTTTTTGGCCAACCAAGCAACCTGGAAAGGCAAATCAGCGCTACAAAGAAGACTTGCTACCCTTCGGTCAAAAGGGCCATGCTGAAAAACGTGTCAAAACCAGAAATGCAGGACAGGCCATGGAGAAATGGGAGCATTGGTACACTGATAGGCGGGATGTAAATTGCCAACAGCCACTCTGGAGAAGTGTACGGTGTGTCCTGAAACATCTAAAAAACACAGCTTAGAGAGCATAGGGCACTTCCACTCATGGGGGTATAAATTGGGAAAATGAAAAATCAGCAAGACACAAGCACCCCAAAGTTTAGGGCTGCTCTGTTGACAAGGACCTCCACTTCATTCCACCTTCAATATCCCAGGAAAGAGAAAAATGGATAAAGAAGTTGTGGTCCTTATGTACAATGGAATATCACTCAGCCATGAAATCAATGGCATAAGGCTAGTAGCAGCATGATGAGTGGATTTAGGTACGACGATTCTAAGTGAAATAAGTCACACAGAAAAGGACACTTCTCATAAGGTATCACTTATAGAGGGCATGTAAAAAGCGTTACACTTGAACTGAATTACAAAACAGAACAGAGTCACACATGCAGAAAACACACTATGGCTGCTTAACGGGAAAGGTGAGGTGGGGTGATACATAAAACAAGGGTTTCAAATTATCTCAGATACCGTTCCATAAACCCAATATGTAATAGACAAGACCTACTCCTTGCTCAGAGAACTGGACTCAACACGCCCTATTCACCGCACAAGAATATATCTGACTAGTAATAATCTTAAAACCTATGTATTGATATCTCTCTGTTAGTGTGTCAAGTGGGTGTAAAGCGGCATAAACACAGCAGTGAAAAGCAGCTAAACCCCATTATAAAAATAAATTACTTCGAAAAACCCATGAAACCAAGACAGTGAAAGAGAGAGAAATTCTTACACAATGCGTTCAGGGGCTGTGATGCAACCTGGATTGACCATATCTAGACCCACAGCTGGATGAGACATAAGGGTGGACACTCTTGGGGCTGAGAGGTTTGGTGAGGTTGGGTGAGCAAACGCAGACCCGTTAAAGTAATACTGCGTGGTACCCATCGCATGGGTCCCAAATCTCCAGGTTCAAGGGCATCTTCCTACATCGAAAACATGCATGAGAAAACAAAAAGATGGTACACCATGTGATGGGGAAAGGTTTCTAAAACGCACCTCATTTCTCTTCTCCTTGTGCCCGGGGTCGCCATTCCAGCCGCTTTCCTAGCAATCTCCCTACTTGGAGCATCAGCACCTTTAACCTCCTGTTCCGTACAGGTTGCAATTTTTCCTGAGGATGAAAGGGAAGACGGGGAACCAGTGAGAGACTAGCTCTTGTTGTTGGGACAGGCACAGATCACTCTATTTTCCCATCAGGAAGAAGAATTAACCACAGGCTCATCATCCCCCCCGGAACAAGAACAGGGCCTTAAGCCATCCAGTGCTTTTGCGGCCAGCTCCCAAAAAAGCGAGTTGTAAACTGGAGCTTCAGGGCACTGCAATTCACAAACCTGCAGAGTTATAAATGATAACTCTCGTCCACAAATATATTGAGGGAAGGCAAAGAAGAGGATTTGAAATCAAGGCAGAATTGCAGGAAACAGATTTCAGGAGGTAGATTCGAATCGCCTTTAAAGCACATGAAAAGCGGCAAAACGTTGACAATGATGCCCTTGGCCAAAAAGGGCGTATGCGTTTTTTCCTGAATATATTCAGGAAAAAACGCATACGCCCTTTTTGGCCAACCAAGCAACCTGGAAAGGCAAATCAGCGCTACAAAGAAGACTTGCTACCCTTCGGTCAAAAGGGCCATGCTGAAAAACGTGTCAAAACCAGAAATGCAGGACAGGCCATGGAGAAATGGGAGCCTTGGTACACTGATAGGCGGGATGTAAATTGCCAACAGCCACTCTGGAGAAGTGTACGGTGTGTCCTGAAACATCTAAAAAACACAGCTTAGAGAGCATAGGGCACTTCCACTCATGGGGGTATAAATTGGGAAAATGAAAAATCAGCAAGACACAAGCACCCCAAAGTTTAGGGCTGCTCTGTTGACAAGGACCTCCACTTCATTCCACCTTCAATATCCCAGGAAAGAGAAAAATGGATAAAGAAGTTGTGGTCCTTATGTACAATGGAATATCACTCAGCCATGAAATCAATGTCATAAGGCTAGTAGCAGCATGATGAGTGGATTTAGGTACGACGATTCTAAGTGAAATAAGTCACACAGAAAAGGACACTTCTCATAAGGTATCACTTATAGAGGGCATGTAAAAAGCGTTACACTTGAACTGAATTACAAAACAGAACAGAGTCACTCATGCAGAAAACACACTATGGCTGCTTAACGGGAAAGGTGAGGTGGGGTGATACATAAAACAAGGGTTTCAAATTAGCTCAGATACCGTTCCATAAACCCAATATGTAATAGACAAGACCTACTCCTTGCTCAGAGAACTGGACTCAACACGCCCTATTCACCGCACAAGAATATATCTGACTAGTAATAATCTTAAAACCTATGTATTGATATCTCTCTGTTAGTGTGTCAAGTGGGTGTAAAGCGGCATAAACACAGCAGTGAAAAGCAGCTAAACCCCATTATAAAAATAAATTACTTCGAAAAACCCATGAAACCAAGACAGTGAAAGAGAGAGAAATTCTTACACAATGCGTTCAGGGGCTGTGATGCAACCTGGATTGACCATATCTAGACCCACAGCTGGATGAGACATAAGGGTGGACACTCTTGGGGCTGAGAGGTTTGGTGAGGTTGGGTGAGCAAACGCAGACCCTTTAAAGTAATACTGCGTGGTACCCATCGCATGGGTCCCAAATCTCCAGGTTCAAGGGCATCTTCCTACATCGAAAACATGCATGAGAAAACAAAAAGATGGTACACCATGTGATGGGGAAAGGTTTCTAAAACGCACCTCATTTCTCTTCTCCTTGTGCCCGGGGTCGCCATTCCAGCCGCTTTCCTAGCAATCTCCCTACTTGGAGCATCAGCACCTTTAACCTCCTGTTCCGTACAGGTTGCAATTTTTCCTGAGGATGAATGGGAAGACGGGGAACCAGTGAGAGACTAGCTCTTGTTGTTGGGACAGGCACAGATCACTCTATTTTCCCATCAGGAAGAAGAATTAACCACAGGCTCATCATCCCCCCCGGAACAAGAACAGGGCCTTAAGCCATCCAGTGCTTTTGCGGCCAGCTCCCAAAAAAGCGAGTTGTAAACTGGAGCTTCAGGGCACTGCAATTCACAAACCTGCAGAGTTATAAATGATAACTCTCGTCCACAAATATATTGAGGGAAGGCAAAGAAGAGGATTTGAAATCAAGGCAGAATTGCAGGAAACAGATTTCAGGAGGTAGATTCGAATCGCCTTTAAAGCACATGAAAAGCGTCAAAACGTTGACAATGATGCCCTTGGCCAAAAAGGGCGTATGCGTTTTTTCCTGAATATATTCAGGAAAAACCGCATACGCCCTTTTTGGCCAACCAAGCAACCTGGAAAGGCAAATCAGCGCTACAAAGAAGACTCGCTACCCATCGGTCAAAAGGGCCATTCTGAAAAAAGTCTCAAAACCAGAAATGCAGGACAGGCCATGGAGAAATGGGAGCCTTGCTACACTGATGGGCGGGATGTAAATTGCCAACAGCCACTCTGGAGAAGTGTACGGTGTGTCCTGAAACATCTAAAAAACACAGCTTAGAGAGCATAGGGCACTTCCACTCATGGGGGTATAAATTGGGAAAATGAAAAATCAGCAAGACACAAGCACCCCAAAGTTTAGGGCTGCTCTGTTGACAAGGACCTCCACTTCATTCCACCTTCAATATCCCAGGAAAGAGAAAAATGGATAAAGAAGTTGTGGTCCTTATGTACAATGGAATATCACTCAGCCATGAAATCAATGTCATAAGGCTAGTAGCAGCATGATGAGTGGATTTAGGTACGACGATTCTAAGTGAAATAAGTCACACAGAAAAGGACACTTCTCATAAGGTATCACTTATAGAGGGAATGAAAAAACCGTTACACTTGAACTGAATTACAAAACAGAACAGAGTCACACATGCAGAAAACACACTATGGCTGCTTAACGGGAAAGGTGAGGTGGGGTGATACATAAAACAAGGGTTTCAAATTAGCTCAGATACCGTTCCATAAACCCAATATGTAATAGACAAGACCTACTCCTTGCTCAGAGAACTGGACTCAACACGCCCTATTCACCGCACAAGAATATATCTGACTAGTAATAATCTGAAAACCTATGTATTGATATCTCTCTGTTAGTGTGTCAAGTGGGTGTAAAGCGGCATAAACACAGCAGTGAAAATCAGCTAAACCCCATTATAAAAATGAATTACTTCGAAAAACCCATGAAACCAATACAGTGAAAGAGAGAGAAATTCTTACACAATGCGTTCAGGGGCTGTGATGCAACCTGGATTGACCATATCTAGACCCACAGCTGGATGAGACATAAGGGTGGACACTCTTGGGGCTGAGAGGTTTGGTGAGGTTGGGTGAGCAAACGCAGACCCTTTAAAGTAATACTGCGTGGTACCCATCGCATGGGTCCCAAATCTCCTGGTTCAAGGGCATTTTCCTACATCGAAAACATGTATGAGAAAACAAAAAGATGGTACACCATGTGATGGGGAAAGGTTTCTAAAACGCACCTCATTTCTCTTCTCCTTGTGCCCGGGGTCGCCATTCCAGCCGCTTTCCTAGCAATCTCCCTACTTGGAGCATCAGCACCTTTAACCTCCTGTTCCGTACAGGTTGCAATTTTTCCTGAGGATGAACGGGAAGACGGGGAACCAGTGAGAGACTAGCTCTTGTTGTTGGGACAGGCACAGATCACTCTATTTTCCCATCAGGAAGAAGAATTAACCACAGGCTCATCATCCCCCCCGGAACAAGAACAGGGCCTGAAGCCATCCAGTGCTTTTGCGGCCAGCTCCCAAAAAAGCGAGTTGTAAACTGGAGCTTCAGGGCACTGCAATTCACAAACCTGCAGAGTTATAAATGATAACTCTCGTCCACAAATATATTGAGGGAAGGCAAAGAAGAGGATTTGAAATCAAGGCAGAATTGCAGGAAACAGATTTCAGGAGGTAGATTCGAATCGCCTTTAAAGCACATGAAAAGCGGCAAAACGTTGACAATGATGCCCTTGGCCAAAAAGGGCGTATGCGTTTTTTCCTGAATATATTCAGGAAAAAACGCATACGCCCTTTTTGGCCAACCAAGCAACCTGGAAAGGCAAATCAGCGCTACAAAGAAGACTCGCTACCCATCGGTCAAAAGGGCCATGCTGAAAAAAGTCTCAAAACCAGAAATGCAGGACAGGCCATGGAGAAATGGGAGCCTTGCTACACTGATGGGCGGGATGTAAATTGCCAACAGCCACTCTGGAGAAGTGTACGGTGTGTCCTGAAACATCTAAAAAACACAGCTTAGAGAGCATAGGGCACTTCCACTCATGGGGGTATAAATTGGGAAAATGAAAAATCAGCAAGACACAAGCACCCCAAAGTTTAGGGCTGCTCTGTTGACAAGGACCTCCACTTCATTCCACCTTCAATATCCCAGGAAAGAGAAAAATGGATAAAGAAGTTGTGGTCCTTATGTACAATGGAATATCACTCAGCCATGAAATCAATGTCATAAGGCTAGTAGCAGCATGATGAGTGGATTTAGGTACGACGATTCTAAGTGAAATAAGTCACACAGAAAAGGACACTTCTCATAAGGTATCACTTATAGAGGGAATGTCAAAACCGTTACACTTGAACTGAATTACAAAACAGAACAGAGTCACACATGCAGAAAACACACTATGGCTACTTAACGGGAAAGGTGAGGTGGGGTGATACATAAAACAAGGGTTTCAAATTAGCTCAGATACCGTTCCATAAACCCAATATGTAATAGACAAGACCTACTCCTTGCTCAGAGAACTGGACTCAACACGCCCTATTCACCGCACAAGAATATATCTGACTAGTAATAATCTTAAAACCTATGTATTGATATCTCTCTGTTAGTGTGTCAAGTGGGTGTAAAGCGGCATAAACACAGCAGTGAAAAGCAGCTAAACCCCATTATAAAAATAAATTACTTCGAAAAACCCATGAAACAAAGACAGTGAAAGAGAGAGAAATTCTTACACAATGCGTTCAGGGGCTGTGATGCAACCTGGATTGACCATATCTAGACCCACAGCTGGATGAGACATAAGGGTGGACACTCTTGGGGCTGAGAGGTTTGGTGAGGTTGGGTGAGCAAACGCAGACCCTTTAAAGTAATACTGCGTGGTACCCATCGCATGGGTCCCAAATCTCCTGGTTCAAGGGCATCTTCCTACATCGAAAACATGCATGAGAAAACAAAAAGATGGTACACCATGTGATGGGGAAAGGTTTCTAAAACGCACCTCATTTCTCTTCTCCTTGTGCCCGGGGTCGCCATTCCAGCCGCTTTCCTAGCAATCTCCCTACTTGGAGCATCAGCACCTTTAACCTCCTGTTCCGTACAGGTAGCAATTTTTCCTGAGGATGAACGGGTAGACGGGGAACCAGTGAGAGACTAGCTCTTGGTGTTGGGACAGGCACAGGTCACTCTATTTTCCCATCAGGAAGAAGAATTAACCAAAGGCTCATCCTCCCCCCCCGGAACCAGAACAGGGCCTGAAGCCATCTTGCACTTTTGCGGCCAGCTCCCAAAAAAGCGAGTTGTAAAATGGAGCTTCAGGGCACTGCAATTCACAAAACTGCAGAGTTATAAATGATAACTCTCGTCCACAAATATATTGAGGGAAGGCAAAGAAGAGGATTTGAAATCAAGGCAGAATTGCAGGAAACAGATTTCAGGAGGTAGATTCGAATCGCCTTTAAAGCACATGAAAAGCGGCAAAACGTTGACAATGATGCCCTTGGCCAAAAAGGGCGTATGCGTTTTTTCCTGAATATATTCAGGAAAAAACGCATACGCCCTTTTTGGCCAACCAAGCAACCTGGAAAGGCAAATCAGCGCTACAAAGAAGACTCGCTACCCATCGGTCAAAAGGGCCATGCTGAAAAAAGTCTCAAAACCAGAAATGCAGGACAGGCCATGGAGAAATGGGAGCCTTGCTACACTGATGGGCGGGATGTAAATTGCCAACAGCCACTCTGGAGAAGTGTACGGTGTGTCCTGAAACATCTAAAAAACACAGCTTAGAGAGCATAGGGCACTTCCACTCATGGGGGTATAAATTGGGAAAATGAAAAATCAGCAAGACACAAGCACCCCAAAGTTTAGGGCTGCTCTGTTGACAAGGACCTCCACTTCATTCCACCTTCAATATCCCAGGAAAGAGAAAAATGGATAAAGAAGTTGTGGTCCTTATGTACAATGGAATATCACTCAGCCATGAAATCAATGTCATAAGGCTAGTAGCAGCATGATGAGTGGATTTAGGTATGACGATTCTAAGTGAAATAAGTCACACAGAAAAGGACACTTCTCATAAGGTATCACTTATAGAGGGAATGTCAAAACCGTTACACTTGAACTGAATTACAAAACAGAACAGAGTCACACATGCAGAAAACACACTATGGCTGCTTAACGGGAAAGGTGAGGTGGGGTGATACATAAAACAAGGGTTTCAAATTAGCTCAGATACCGTTCCATAAACCCAATATGTAATAGACAAGACCTACTCCTTGCTCAGAGAACTGGACTCAACACGCCCTATTCACCGCACAAGAATATATCTGACTAGTAATAATCTTAAAACCTATGTATTGATATCTCTCTGTTAGTGTGTCAAGTGGGTGTAAAGCGGCATAAACACAGCAGTGAAAAGCAGCTAAACCCCATTATAAAAATAAATTACTTTTACAAACCCATGAAACAAAGACAGTGAAAGAGAGAGAAATTCTTACACAATGCGTTCAGGGGCTGTGATGCAACCTGGATTGACCATATCTAGATCCACAGCTGGATGAGACATAAGGGTGGACACTCTTGGGGCTGAGAGGTTTGGTGAGGTTGGGTGAGCAAACGCAGACCCTTTAAAGTAATACTGCGTGGTACCCATCGCATGGGTCCCAAATCTCCTGGTTCAAGGGCATCTTCCTACATCGAAAACATGCATGAGAAAACAAAAAGATGGTACACCATGTGATGGGGAAAGGTTTCTAAAACGCACCTCATTTCTCTTCTCCTTGTGCCCGGGGTCGCCATTCCAGCCGCTTTCCTAGCAATCTCCCTACTTGGAGCATCAGCACCTTTAACCTCCTGTTCCGTACAGGTTGCAATTTTTCCTGAGGATGAACGGGTAGACGGGGAACCAGTGAGAGACTAGCTCTTGGTGTTGGGACAGGCACAGGTCACTCTATTTTCCCATCAGGAAGAAGAATTAACCACAGGCTCATCCTCCCCCCCCGGAACCAGAACAGGGCCTGAAGCCATCTTGCACTTTTGCGGCCAGCTCCCAAAAAAGCGAGTTGTAAAATGGAGCTTCAGGGCACTGCAATTCACAAAACTGCAGAGTTATAAATGATAACTCTCGTCCACAAATATATTGAGGGAAGGCAAAGAAGAGAATTTGAAATCAAGGCAGAATTGCAGGAAACAGATTTCAGGAGGTAGATTCGAATCGCCTTTAAAGCACATGAAAAGCGGCAAAACGTTGACAATGATGCCCTTGGCCAAAAAGGGCGTATGCGTTTTTTCCTGAATATATTCAGGAAAAAACGCATACGCCCTTTTTGGCCAACCAAGCAACCTGGAAAGGCAAATCAGCGCTACAAAGAAGACTTGCTACCCTTCGGTCAAAAGGGCCATGCTGAAAAACGTGTCAAAACCAGAAATGCAGGACAGGCCATGGAGAAATGGGAGCATTGGTACACTGATAGGCGGGATGTAAATTGCCAACAGCCACTCTGGAGAAGTGTACGGTGTGTCCTGAAACATCTAAAAAACACAGCTTAGAGAGCATAGGGCACTTCCACTCATGGGGGTATAAATTGGGAAAATGAAAAATCAGCAAGACACAAGCACCCCAAAGTTTAGGGCTGCTCTGTTGACAAGGACCTCCACTTCATTCCACCTTCAATATCCCAGGAAAGAGAAAAATGGATAAAGAAGTTGTGGTCCTTATGTACAATGGAATATCACTCAGCCATGAAATCAATGGCATAAGGCTAGTAGCAGCATGATGAGTGGATTTAGGTACGACGATTCTAAGTGAAATAAGTCACACAGAAAAGGACACTTCTCATAAGGTATCACTTATAGAGGGCATGTAAAAAGCGTTACACTTGAACTGAATTACAAAACAGAACAGAGTCACACATGCAGAAAACACACTATGGCTGCTTAACGGGAAAGGTGAGGTGGGGTGATACATAAAACAAGGGTTTCAAATTATCTCAGATACCGTTCCATAAACCCAATATGTAATAGACAAGACCTACTCCTTGCTCAGAGAACTGGACTCAACACGCCCTATTCACCGCACAAGAATATATCTGACTAGTAATAATCTTAAAACCTATGTATTGATATCTCTCTGTTAGTGTGTCAAGTGGGTGTAAAGCGGCATAAACACAGCAGTGAAAAGCAGCTAAACCCCATTATAAAAATAAATTACTTCGAAAAACCCATGAAACCAAGACAGTGAAAGAGAGAGAAATTCTTACACAATGCGTTCAGGGGCTGTGATGCAACCTGGATTGACCATATCTAGACCCACAGCTGGATGAGACATAAGGGTGGACACTCTTGGGGCTGAGAGGTTTGGTGAGGTTGGGTGAGCAAACGCAGACCCGTTAAAGTAATACTGCGTGGTACCCATCGCATGGGTCCCAAATCTCCAGGTTCAAGGGCATCTTCCTACATCGAAAACATGCATGAGAAAACAAAAAGATGGTACACCATGTGATGGGGAAAGGTTTCTAAAACGCACCTCATTTCTCTTCTCCTTGTGCCCGGGGTCGCCATTCCAGCCGCTTTCCTAGCAATCTCCCTACTTGGAGCATCAGCACCTTTAACCTCCTGTTCCGTACAGGTTGCAATTTTTCCTGAGGATGAAAGGGAAGACGGGGAACCAGTGAGAGACTAGCTCTTGTTGTTGGGACAGGCACAGATCACTCTATTTTCCCATCAGGAAGAAGAATTAACCACAGGCTCATCATCCCCCCCGGAACAAGAACAGGGCCTTAAGCCATCCAGTGCTTTTGCGGCCAGCTCCCAAAAAAGCGAGTTGTAAACTGGAGCTTCAGGGCACTGCAATTCACAAACCTGCAGAGTTATAAATGATAACTCTCGTCCACAAATATATTGAGGGAAGGCAAAGAAGAGGATTTGAAATCAAGGCAGAATTGCAGGAAACAGATTTCAGGAGGTAGATTCGAATCGCCTTTAAAGCACATGAAAAGCGGCAAAACGTTGACAATGATGCCCTTGGCCAAAAAGGGCGTATGCGTTTTTTCCTGAATATATTCAGGAAAAAACGCATACGCCCTTTTTGGCCAACCAAGCAACCTGGAAAGGCAAATCAGCGCTACAAAGAAGACTTGCTACCCTTCGGTCAAAAGGGCCATGCTGAAAAACGTGTCAAAACCAGAAATGCAGGACAGGCCATGGAGAAATGGGAGCCTTGGTACACTGATAGGCGGGATGTAAATTGCCAACAGCCACTCTGGAGAAGTGTACGGTGTGTCCTAAAACATCTAAAAAACACAGCTTAGAGAGCATAGGGCACTTCCACTCATGGGGGTATAAATTGGGAAAATGAAAAATCAGCAAGACACAAGCACCCCAAAGTTTAGGGCTGCTCTGTTGACAAGGACCTCCACTTCATTCCACCTTCAATATCCCAGGAAAGAGAAAAATGGATAAAGAAGTTGTGGTCCTTATGTACAATGGAATATCACTCAGCCATGAAATCAATGTCATAAGGCTAGTAGCAGCATGATGAGTGGATTTAGGTACGACGATTCTAAGTGAAATAAGTCACACAGAAAAGGACACTTCTCATAAGGTATCACTTATAGAGGGCATGTAAAAAGCGTTACACTTGAACTGAATTACAAAACAGAACAGAGTCACTCATGCAGAAAACACACTATGGCTGCTTAACGGGAAAGGTGAGGTGGGGTGATACATAAAACAAGGGTTTCAAATTAGCTCAGATACCGTTCCATAAACCCAATATGTAATAGACAAGACCTACTCCTTGCTCAGAGAACTGGACTCAACACGCCCTATTCACCGCACAAGAATATATCTGACTAGTAATAATCTTAAAACCTATGTATTGATATCTCTCTGTTAGTGTGTCAAGTGGGTGTAAAGCGGCATAAACACAGCAGTGAAAAGCAGCTAAACCCCATTATAAAAATAAATTACTTCGAAAAACCCATGAAACCAAGACAGTGAAAGAGAGAGAAATTCTTACACAATGCGTTCAGGGGCTGTGATGCAACCTGGATTGACCATATCTAGACCCACAGCTGGATGAGACATAAGGGTGGACACTCTTGGGGCTGAGAGGTTTGGTGAGGTTGGGTGAGCAAACGCAGACCCTTTAAAGTAATACTGCGTGGTACCCATCGCATGGGTCCCAAATCTCCAGGTTCAAGGGCATCTTCCTACATCGAAAACATGCATGAGAAAACAAAAAGATGGTACACCATGTGATGGGGAAAGGTTTCTAAAACGCACCTCATTTCTCTTCTCCTTGTGCCCGGGGTCGCCATTCCAGCCGCTTTCCTAGCAATCTCCCTACTTGGAGCATCAGCACCTTTAACCTCCTGTTCCGTACAGGTTGCAATTTTTCCTGAGGATGAATGGGAAGACGGGGAACCAGTGAGAGACTAGCTCTTGTTGTTGGGACAGGCACAGATCACTCTATTTTCCCATCAGGAAGAAGAATTAACCACAGGCTCATCATCCCCCCCGGAACAAGAACAGGGCCTTAAGCCATCCAGTGCTTTTGCGGCCAGCTCCCAAAAAAGCGAGTTGTAAACTGGAGCTTCAGGGCACTGCAATTCACAAACCTGCAGAGTTATAAATGATAACTCTCGTCCACAAATATATTGAGGGAAGGCAAAGAAGAGGATTTGAAATCAAGGCAGAATTGCAGGAAACAGATTTCAGGAGGTAGATTCGAATCGCCTTTAAAGCACATGAAAAGCGTCAAAACGTTGACAATGATGCCCTTGGCCAAAAAGGGCGTATGCGTTTTTTCCTGAATATATTCAGGAAAAACCGCATACGCCCTTTTTGGCCAACCAAGCAACCTGGAAAGGCAAATCAGCGCTACAAAGAAGACTCGCTACCCATCGGTCAAAAGGGCCATTCTGAAAAAAGTCTCAAAACCAGAAATGCAGGACAGGCCATGGAGAAATGGGAGCCTTGCTACACTGATGGGCGGGATGTAAATTGCCAACAGCCACTCTGGAGAAGTGTACGGTGTGTCCTGAAACATCTAAAAAACACAGCTTAGAGAGCATAGGGCACTTCCACTCATGGGGGTATAAATTGGGAAAATGAAAAATCAGCAAGACACAAGCACCCCAAAGTTTAGGGCTGCTCTGTTGACAAGGACCTCCACTTCATTCCACCTTCAATATCCCAGGAAAGAGAAAAATGGATAAAGAAGTTGTGGTCCTTATGTACAATGGAATATCACTCAGCCATGAAATCAATGTCATAAGGCTAGTAGCAGCATGATGAGTGGATTTAGGTACGACGATTCTAAGTGAAATAAGTCACACAGAAAAGGACACTTCTCATAAGGTATCACTTATAGAGGGAATGAAAAAACCGTTACACTTGAACTGAATTACAAAACAGAACAGAGTCACACATGCAGAAAACACACTATGGCTGCTTAACGGGAAAGGTGAGGTGGGGTGATACATAAAACAAGGGTTTCAAATTAGCTCAGATACCGTTCCATAAACCCAATATGTAATAGACAAGACCTACTCCTTGCTCAGAGAACTGGACTCAACACGCCCTATTCACCGCACAAGAATATATCTGACTAGTAATAATCTGAAAACCTATGTATTGATATCTCTCTGTTAGTGTGTCAAGTGGGTGTAAAGCGGCATAAACACAGCAGTGAAAATCAGCTAAACCCCATTATAAAAATGAATTACTTCGAAAAACCCATGAAACCAATACAGTGAAAGAGAGAGAAATTCTTACACAATGCGTTCAGGGGCTGTGATGCAACCTGGATTGACCATATCTAGACCCACAGCTGGATGAGACATAAGGGTGGACACTCTTGGGGCTGAGAGGTTTGGTGAGGTTGGGTGAGCAAACGCAGACCCTTTAAAGTAATACTGCGTGGTACCCATCGCATGGGTCCCAAATCTCCTGGTTCAAGGGCATTTTCCTACATCGAAAACATGTATGAGAAAACAAAAAGATGGTACACCATGTGATGGGGAAAGGTTTCTAAAACGCACCTCATTTCTCTTCTCCTTGTGCCCGGGGTCGCCATTCCAGCCGCTTTCCTAGCAATCTCCCTACTTGGAGCATCAGCACCTTTAACCTCCTGTTCCGTACAGGTTGCAATTTTTCCTGAGGATGAACGGGAAGACGGGGAACCAGTGAGAGACTAGCTCTTGTTGTTGGGACAGGCACAGATCACTCTATTTTCCCATCAGGAAGAAGAATTAACCACAGGCTCATCATCCCCCCCGGAACAAGAACAGGGCCTGAAGCCATCCAGTGCTTTTGCGGCCAGCTCCCAAAAAAGCGAGTTGTAAACTGGAGCTTCAGGGCACTGCAATTCACAAACCTGCAGAGTTATAAATGATAACTCTCGTCCACAAATATATTGAGGGAAGGCAAAGAAGAGGATTTGAAATCAAGGCAGAATTGCAGGAAACAGATTTCAGGAGGTAGATTCGAATCGCCTTTAAAGCACATGAAAAGCGGCAAAACGTTGACAATGATGCCCTTGGCCAAAAAGGGCGTATGCGTTTTTTCCTGAATATATTCAGGAAAAAACGCATACGCCCTTTTTGGCCAACCAAGCAACCTGGAAAGGCAAATCAGCGCTACAAAGAAGACTCGCTACCCATCGGTCAAAAGGGCCATGCTGAAAAAAGTCTCAAAACCAGAAATGCAGGACAGGCCATGGAGAAATGGGAGCCTTGCTACACTGATGGGCGGGATGTAAATTGCCAACAGCCACTCTGGAGAAGTGTACGGTGTGTCCTGAAACATCTAAAAAACACAGCTTAGAGAGCATAGGGCACTTCCACTCATGGGGGTATAAATTGGGAAAATGAAAAATCAGCAAGACACAAGCACCCCAAAGTTTAGGGCTGCTCTGTTGACAAGGACCTCCACTTCATTCCACCTTCAATATCCCAGGAAAGAGAAAAATGGATAAAGAAGTTGTGGTCCTTATGTACAATGGAATATCACTCAGCCAGGAAATCAATGTCATAAGGCTAGTAGCAGCATGATGAGTGGATTTAGGTACGACGATTCTAAGTGAAATAAGTCACACAGAAAAGGACACTTCTCATAAGGTATCACTTATAGAGGGAATGTCAAAACCGTTACACTTGAACTGAATTACAAAACAGAACAGAGTCACACATGCAGAAAACACACTATGGCTACTTAACGGGAAAGGTGAGGTGGGGTGATACATAAAACAAGGGTTTCAAATTAGCTCAGATACCGTTCCATAAACCCAATATGTAATAGACAAGACCTACTCCTTGCTCAGAGAACTGGACTCAACACGCCCTATTCACCGCACAAGAATATATCTGACTAGTAATAATCTTAAAACCTATGTATTGATATCTCTCTGTTAGTGTGTCAAGTGGGTGTAAAGCGGCATAAACACAGCAGTGAAAAGCAGCTAAACCCCATTATAAAAATAAATTACTTCGAAAAACCCATGAAACAAAGACAGTGAAAGAGAGAGAAATTCTTACACAATGCGTTCAGGGGCTGTGATGCAACCTGGATTGACCATATCTAGACCCACAGCTGGATGAGACATAAGGGTGGACACTCTTGGGGCTGAGAGGTTTGGTGAGGTTGGGTGAGCAAACGCAGACCCTTTAAAGTAATACTGCGTGGTACCCATCGCATGGGTCCCAAATCTCCTGGTTCAAGGGCATCTTCCTACATCGAAAACATGCATGAGAAAACAAAAAGATGGTACACCATGTGATGGGGAAAGGTTTCTAAAACGCACCTCATTTCTCTTCTCCTTGTGCCCGGGGTCGCCATTCCAGCCGCTTTCCTAGCAATCTCCCTACTTGGAGCATCAGCACCTTTAACCTCCTGTTCCGTACAGGTAGCAATTTTTCCTGAGGATGAACGGGTAGACGGGGAACCAGTGAGAGACTAGCTCTTGGTGTTGGGACAGGCACAGGTCACTCTATTTTCCCATCAGGAAGAAGAATTAACCAAAGGCTCATCCTCCCCCCCCGGAACCAGAACAGGGCCTGAAGCCATCTTGCACTTTTGCGGCCAGCTCCCAAAAAAGCGAGTTGTAAAATGGAGCTTCAGGGCACTGCAATTCACAAAACTGCAGAGTTATAAATGATAACTCTCGTCCACAAATATATTGAGGGAAGGCAAAGAAGAGGATTTGAAATCAAGGCAGAATTGCAGGAAACAGATTTCAGGAGGTAGATTCGAATCGCCTTTAAAGCACATGAAAAGCGGCAAAACGTTGACAATGATGCCCTTGGCCAAAAAGGGCGTATGCGTTTTTTCCTGAATATATTCAGGAAAAAACGCATACGCCCTTTTTGGCCAACCAAGCAACCTGGAAAGGCAAATCAGCGCTACAAAGAAGACTCGCTACCCATCGGTCAAAAGGGCCATGCTGAAAAAAGTCTCAAAACCAGAAATGCAGGACAGGCCATGGAGAAATGGGAGCCTTGCTACACTGATGGGCGGGATGTAAATTGCCAACAGCCACTCTGGAGAAGTGTACGGTGTGTCCTGAAACATCTAAAAAACACAGCTTAGAGAGCATAGGGCACTTCCACTCATGGGGGTATAAATTGGGAAAATGAAAAATCAGCAAGACACAAGCACCCCAAAGTTTAGGGCTGCTCTGTTGACAAGGACCTCCACTTCATTCCACCTTCAATATCCCAGGAAAGAGAAAAATGGATAAAGAAGTTGTGGTCCTTATGTACAATGGAATATCACTCAGCCATGAAATCAATGTCATAAGGCTAGTAGCAGCATGATGAGTGGATTTAGGTATGACGATTCTAAGTGAAATAAGTCACACAGAAAAGGACACTTCTCATAAGGTATCACTTATAGAGGGAATGTCAAAACCGTTACACTTGAACTGAATTACAAAACAGAACAGAGTCACACATGCAGAAAACACACTATGGCTGCTTAACGGGAAAGGTGAGGTGGGGTGATACATAAAACAAGGGTTTCAAATTAGCTCAGATACCGTTCCATAAACCCAATATGTAATAGACAAGACCTACTCCTTGCTCAGAGAACTGGACTCAACACGCCCTATTCACCGCACAAGAATATATCTGACTAGTAATAATCTTAAAACCTATGTATTGATATCTCTCTGTTAGTGTGTCAAGTGGGTGTAAAGCGGCATAAACACAGCAGTGAAAAGCAGCTAAACCCCATTATAAAAATAAATTACTTCGAAAAACCCATGAAACCAAGACAGTGAAAGAGAGAGAAATTCTTACACAATGCGTTCAGGGGCTGTGATGCAACCTGGATTGACCATATCTAGACCCACAGCTGGATGAGACATAAGGGTGGACACTCTTGGGGCTGAGAGGTTTGGTGAGGTTGGGTGAGCAAACGCAGACCCATTAAAGTAATACTGCGTGGTACCCATCGCATGGGTCCCAAATCTCCAGGTTCAAGGGCATCTTCCTACATCGAAAACATGCATGAGAAAACAAAAAGATGGTACACCATGTGATGGGGAAAGGTTTCTAAAACGCACCTCATTTCTCTTCTCCTTGTGCCCGGGGTCGCCATTCCAGCCGCTTTCCTAGCAATCTCCCTACTTGGAGCATCAGCACCTTTAACCTCCTGTTCCGTACAGGTTGCAATTTTTCCTGAGGATGAAAGGGAAGACGGGGAACCAGTGAGAGACTAGCTCTTGTTGTTGGGACAGGCACAGATCACTCTATTTTCCCATCAGGAAGAAGAATTAACCACAGGCTCATCATCCCCCCCGGAACAAGAACAGGGCCTTAAGCCATCCAGTGCTTTTGCGGCCAGCTCCCAAAAAAGCGAGTTGTAAACTGGAGCTTCAGGGCACTGCAATTCACAAACCTGCAGAGTTATAAATGATAACTCTCGTCCACAAATATATTGAGGGAAGGCAAAGAAGAGGATTTGAAATCAAGGCAGAATTGCAGGAAACAGATTTCAGGAGGTAGATTCGAATCGCCTTTAAAGCACATGAAAAGCGGCAAAACGTTGACAATGATGCCCTTGGCCAAAAAGGGCGTATGCGTTTTTTCCTGAATATATTCAGGAAAAAACGCATACGCCCTTTTTGGCCAACCAAGCAACCTGGAAAGGCAAATCAGCGCTACAAAGAAGACTTGCTACCCTTCGGTCAAAAGGGCCATGCTGAAAAACGTGTCAAAACCAGAAATGCAGGACAGGCCATGGAGAAATGGGAGCCTTGGTACACTGATAGGCGGGATGTAAATTGCCAACAGCCACTCTGGAGAAGTGTACGGTGTGTCCTGAAACATCTAAAAAACACAGCTTAGAGAGCATAGGGCACTTCCACTCATGGGGGTATAAATTGGGAAAATGAAAAATCAGCAAGACACAAGCACCCCAAAGTTGAGGGCTGCTCTGTTGACAAGGACCTCCACTTCATTCCACCTTCAATATCCCAGGAAAGAGAAAAATGGATAAAGAAGTTGTGGTCCTTATGTACAATGGAATATCACTCAGCCATGAAATCAATGTCATAAGGCTAGTAGCAGCATGATGAGTGGATTTAGGTACGACGATTCTAAGTGAAATAAGTCACACAGAAAAGGACACTTCTCATAAGGTATCACTTATAGAGGGCATGTAAAAAGCGTTACACTTGAACTGAATTACAAAACAGAACAGAGTCACTCATGCAGAAAACACACTATGGCTGCTTAACGGGAAAGGTGAGGTGGGGTGATACATAAAACAAGGGTTTCAAATTAGCTCAGATACCGTTCCATAAACCCAATATGTAATAGACAAGACCTACTCCTTGCTCAGAGAACTGGACTCAACACGCCCTATTCACCGCACAAGAATATATCTGACTAGTAATAATCTTAAAACCTATGTATTGATATCTCTCTGTTAGTGTGTCAAGTGGGTGTAAAGCGGCATAAACACAGCAGTGAAAAGCAGCTAAACCCCATTATAAAAATAAATTACTTCGAAAAACCCATGAAACCAAGACAGTGAAAGAGAGAGAAATTCTTACACAATGCGTTCAGGGGCTGTGATGCAACCTGGATTGACCATATCTAGACCCACAGCTGGATGAGACATAAGGGTGGACACTCTTGGGGCTGAGAGGTTTGGTGAGGTTGGGTGAGCAAACGCAGACCCTTTAAAGTAATACTGCGTGGTACCCATCGCATGGGTCCCAAATCTCCAGGTTCAAGGGCATCTTCCTACATCGAAAACATGCATGAGAAAACAAAAAGATGGTACACCATGTGATGGGGAAAGGTTTCTAAAACGCACCTCATTTCTCTTCTCCTTGTGCCCGGGGTCGCCATTCCAGCCGCTTTCCTAGCAATCTCCCTACTTGGAGCATCAGCACCTTTAACCTCCTGTTCCGTACAGGTTGCAATTTTTCCTGAGGATGAATGGGAAGACGGGGAACCAGTGAGAGACTAGCTCTTGTTGTTGGGACAGGCACAGATCACTCTATTTTCCCATCAGGAAGAAGAATTAACCACAGGCTCATCATCCCCCCCGGAACAAGAACAGGGCCTTAAGCCATCCAGTGCTTTTGCGGCCAGCTCCCAAAAAAGCGAGTTGTAAACTGGAGCTTCAGGGCACTGCAATTCACAAACCTGCAGAGTTATAAATGATAACTCTCGTCCACAAATATATTGAGGGAAGGCAAAGAAGAGGATTTGAAATCAAGGCAGAATTGCAGGAAACAGATTTCAGGAGGTAGATTCGAATCGCCTTTAAAGCACATGAAAAGCGTCAAAACGTTGACAATGATGCCCTTGGCCAAAAAGGGCGTATGCGTTTTTTCCTGAATATATTCAGGAAAAACCGCATACGCCCTTTTTGGCCAACCAAGCAACCTGGAAAGGCAAATCAGCGCTACAAAGAAGACTCGCTACCCATCGGTCAAAAGGGCCATTCTGAAAAAAGTCTCAAAACCAGAAATGCAGGACAGGCCATGGAGAAATGGGAGCCTTGCTACACTGATGGGCGGGATGTAAATTGCCAACAGCCACTCTGGAGAAGTGTACGGTGTGTCCTGAAACATCTAAAAAACACAGCTTAGAGAGCATAGGGCACTTCCACTCATGGGGGTATAAATTGGGAAAATGAAAAATCAGCAAGACACAAGCACCCCAAAGTTTAGGGCTGCTCTGTTGACAAGGACCTCCACTTCATTCCACCTTCAATATCCCAGGAAAGAGAAAAATGGATAAAGAAGTTGTGGTCCTTATGTACAATGGAATATCACTCAGCCATGAAATCAATGTCATAAGGCTAGTAGCAGCATGATGAGTGGATTTAGGTACGACGATTCTAAGTGAAATAAGTCACACAGAAAAGGACACTTCTCATAAGGTATCACTTATAGAGGGAATGAAAAAACCGTTACACTTGAACTGAATTACAAAACAGAACAGAGTCACACATGCAGAAAACACACTATGGCTGCTTAACGGGAAAGGTGAGGTGGGGTGATACATAAAACAAGGGTTTCAAATTAGCTCAGATACCGTTCCATAAACCCAATATGTAATAGACAAGACCTACTCCTTGCTCAGAGAACTGGACTCAACACGCCCTATTCACCGCACAAGAATATATCTGACTAGTAATAATCTTAAAACCTATGTATTGATATCTCTCTGTTAGTGTGTCAAGTGGGTGTAAAGCGGCATAAACACAGCAGTGAAAACCAGCTAAACCCCATTATAAAAATAAATTACTTTTACAAACCCATGAAACCAAGACAGAGAAAGAGAGAGAAATTCTTACACAATGCGTTCAGGGGCTGTGATGCAACCTGGATTGACCATATCTAGACCCACAGCTGGATGAGACATAAGGGTGGACACTCTTGGGGCTGAGAGGTTTGGTGAGGTTGGGTGAGCAAACGCAGACCCTTTAAAGTAATACTGCGTGGTACCCATCGCATGGGTCCCAAATCTCCTGGTTCAAGGGCATCTTCCTACATCGAAAACATGCATGAGAAAACAAAAAGATGGTACACCATGTGATGGAGAAAGGTTTCTAAAACGCACCTCATTTCTCTTCTCCTTGTGCCCGGGGTCGCCATTCCAGCCGCTTTCCTAGCAATCTCCCTACTTGGAGCATCAGCACCTTTAACCTCCTGTTCCGTACAGGTAGCAATTTTTCCTGAGGATGAACGGGTAGACGGGGAACCAGTGAGAGACTAGCTCTTGGTGTTGGGACAGGCACAGGTCACTCTATTTTCCCATCAGGAAGAAGAATTAACCACAGGCTCATCCTCCCCCCCCGGAACCAGAACAGGGCCTGAAGCCATCTTGCACTTTTGCGGCCAGCTCCCAAAAAAGCGAGTTGTAAACTGGAGCTTCAGGGCACTGCAATTCACAAACCTGCAGAGTTATAAATGATAACTCTCGTCCACAAATATATTGAGGGAAGGCAAAGAAGAGGATTTGAAATCAAGGCAGAATTGCAGGAAACAGATTTCAGGAGGTAGATTCGAATCGCCTTTAAAGCACATGAAAAGCGGCAAAACGTTGACAATGATGCCCTTGGCCAAAAAGGGCGTATGCGTTTTTTCCTGAATATATTCAGGAAAAAACGCATACGCCCTTTTTGGCCAACCAAGCAACCTGGAAAGGCAAATCAGCGCTACAAAGAAGACTCGCTACCCATCGGTCAAAAGGGCCATGCTGAAAAACGTGTCAAAACCAGAAATGCAGGACAGGCCATGGAGAAATGGGAGCCTTGCTACACTGATGGGCGGGATGTAAATTGCCAACAGCCACTCTGGAGAAGTGTACGGTGTGTCCTGAAACATCTAAAAAACACAGCTTAGAGAGCATAGGGCACTTCCACTCATGGGGGTATAAATTGGGAAAATGAAAAATCAGCAAGACACAAGCACCCCAAAGTTTAGGGCTGCTCTGTTGACAAGGACCTCCACTTCATTCCACCTTCAATATCCCAGGAAAGAGAAAAATGGATAAAGAAGTTGTGGTCCTTATGTACAATGGAATATCACTCAGCCATGAAATCAATGTCATAAGGCTAGTAGCAGCATGATGAGTGGATTTAGGTACGACGATTCTAAGTGAAATAAGTCACACAGAAAAGGACACTTCTCATAAGGTATCACTTATAGAGGGCATGTCAAAAGCGTTACACTTGAACTGAATTACAAAACAGAACAGAGTCACACATGCAGAAAACACACTATGGCTGCTTAACGGGAAAGGTGAGGTGGGGTGATACATAAAACAAGGGTTTCAAATTAGCTCAGATACCGTTCCATAAACCCAATATGTAATAGACAAGACCTACTCCTTGCTCAGAGAACTGGACTCAACACGCCCTATTCACCGCACAAGAATATATCTGACTAGTAATAATCTTAAAACCTATGTATTGATATCTCTCTGTTAGTGTGTCAAGTGGGTGTAAAGCGGCATAAACACAGCAGTGAAAAGCAGCTAAACCCCATTATAAAAATAAATTACTTCGAAAAACCCATGAAACCAAGACAGTGAAAGAGAGAGAAATTCTTACACAATGCGTTCAGGGGCTGTGATGCAACCTGGATTGACCATATCTAGACCCACAGCTGGATGAGACATAAGGGTGGACACTCTTGGGGCTGAGAGGTTTGGTGAGGTTGGGTGAGCAAACGCAGACCCTTTAAAGTAATACTGCGTGGTACCCATCGCATGGGTCCCAAATCTCCTGGTTCAAGGGCATCTTCCTACATCGAAAACATGCATGAGAAAACAAAAAGATGGTACACCATGTGATGGAGAAAGGTTTCTAAAACGCACCTCATTTCTCTTCTCCTTGTGCCCGGGGTCGCCATTCCAGCCGCTTTCCTAGCAATCTCCCTACTTGGAGCATCAGCACCTTTAACCTCCTGTTCCGTACAGGTAGCAATTTTTCCTGAGGATGAACGGGTAGACGGGGAACCAGTGAGAGACTAGCTCTTGGTGTTGGGACAGGCACAGGTCACTCTATTTTCCCATCAGGAAGAAGAATTAACCACAGGCTCATCCTCCCCCCCCGGAACCAGAACAGGGCCTGAAGCCATCTTGCACTTTTGCGGCCAGCTCCCAAAAAAGCGAGTTGTAAAATGGAGCTTCAGGGCACTGCAATTCACAAAACTGCAGAGTTATAAATGATAACTCTCGTCCACAAATATATTGAGGGAAGGCAAAGAAGAGGATTTGAAATCAAGGCAGAATTGCAGGAAACAGATTTCAGGAGGTAGATTCGAATCGCCTTTAAAGCACATGAAAAGCGGCAAAACGTTGACAATGATGCCCTTGGCCAAAAAGGGCGTATGCGTTTTTTCCTGAATATATTCAGGAAAAAACGCATACGCCCTTTTTGGCCAACCAAGCAACCTGGAAAGGCAAATCAGCGCTACAAAGAAGACTCGCTACCCATCGGTCAAAAGGGCCATGCTGAAAAACGTCTCAAAACCAGAAATGCAGGACAGGCCATGGAGAAATGGGAGCCTTGCTACACTGATGGGCGGGATGTAAATTGCCAACAGCCACTCTGGAGAAGTGTACGGTGTGTCCTGAAACATCTAAAAAACACAGCTTAGAGAGCATAGGGCACTTCCACTCATGGGGGTATAAATTGGGAAAATGAAAAATCAGCAAGACACAAGCACCCCAAAGTTTAGGGCTGCTCTGTTGACAAGGACCTCCACTTCATTCCACCTTCAATATCCCAGGAAAGAGAAAAATGGATAAACAAGTTGTGGTCCTTATGTACAATGGAATATCACTCAGCCATGAAATCAATGTCATAAGGCTAGTAGCAGCATGATGAGTGGATTTAGGTATGACGATTCTAAGTGAAATAAGTCACACAGAAAAGGACACTTCTCATAAGGTATCACTTATAGAGGGAATGTCAAAACCGTTACACTTGAACTGAATTACAAAACAGAACAGAGTCACACATGCAGAAAACACACTATGGCTGCTTAACGGGAAAGGTGAGGTGGGGTGATACATAAAACAAGGGTTTCAAATTAGCTCAGATACCGTTCCATAAACCCAATATGTAATAGACAAGACCTACTCCTTGCTCAGAGAACTGGACTCAACACGCCCTATTCACCGCACAAGAATATATCTGACTAGTAATAATCTTAAAACCTATGTATTGATATCTCTCTGTTAGTGTGTCAAGTGGGTGTAAAGCGGCATAAACACAGCAGTGAAAAGCAGCTAAACCCCATTATAAAAATAAATTACTTCGAAAAACCCATGAAACCAAGACAGTGAAAGAGAGAGAAATTCTTACACAATGCGTTCAGGGGCTGTGATGCAACCTGGATTGACCATATCTAGACCCACAGCTGGATGAGACATAAGGGTGGACACTCTTGGGGCTGAGAGGTTTGGTGAGGTTGGGTGAGCAAACGCAGACCCTTTAAAGTAATACTGCGTGGTACCCATCGCATGGGTCCCAAATCTCCTGGTTCAAGGGCATCTTCCTACATCGAAAACATGCATGAGAAAACAAAAAGATGGTACACCATGTGATGGGGAAAGGTTTCTAAAACGCACCTCATTTCTCTTCTCCTTGTGCCCGGGGTCGCCATTCCAGCCGCTTTCCTAGCAATCTCCCTACTTGGAGCATCAGCACCTTTAACCTCCTGTTCCGTACAGGTTGCAATTTTTCCTGAGGATGAACGGGTACACGGGGAACCAGTGAGAGACTAGCTCTTGTTGTTGGGACAGGCACAGATCACTCTATTTTCCCATCAGGAAGAAGAATTAACCACAGGCTCATCATCCCCCCCGGAACAAGAACAGGGCCTGAAGCCATCCAGTGCTTTTGCGGCCAGCTCCCAAAAAAGCGAGTTGTAAACTGGAGCTTCAGGGCACTGCAATTCACAAACCTGCAGAGTTATAAATGATAACTCTCGTCCACAAATATATTGAGGGAAGGCAAAGAAGAGGATTTGAAATCAAGGCAGAATTGCAGGAAACAGATTTCAGGAGGTAGATTCGAATCGCCTTTAAAGCACATGAAAAGCGGCAAAACGTTGACAATGATGCCCTTGGCCAAAAAGGGCGTATGCGTTTTTTCCTGAATATATTCAGGAAAAAACGCATACGCCCTTTTTGGCCAACCAAGCAACCTGGAAAGGCAAATCAGCGCTACAAAGAAGACTTGCTACCCTTCGGTCAAAAGGGCCATGCTGAAAAACGTGTCAAAACCAGAAATGCAGGACAGGCCATGGAGAAATGGGAGCCTTGGTACACTGATAGGCGGGATGTAAATTGCCAACAGCCACTCTGGAGAAGTGTACGGTGTGTCCTGAAACATCTAAAAAACACAGCTTAGAGAGCATAGGGCACTTCCACTCATGGGGGTATAAATTGGGAAAATGAAAAATCAGCAAGACACAAGCACCCCAAAGTTGAGGGCTGCTCTGTTGACAAGGACCTCCACTTCATTCCACCTTCAATATCCCAGGAAAGAGAAAAATGGATAAAGAAGTTGTGGTCCTTATGTACAATGGAATATCACTCAGCCATGAAATCAATGTCATAAGGCTAGTAGCAGCATGATGAGTGGATTTAGGTACGACGATTCTAAGTGAAATAAGTCACACAGAAAAGGACACTTCTCATAAGGTATCACTTATAGAGGGCATGTAAAAAGCGTTACACTTGAACTGAATTACAAAACAGAACAGAGTCACACATGCAGAAAACACACTATGGCTGCTTAACGGGAAAGGTGAGGTGGGGTGATACATAAAACAAGGGTTTCAAATTAGCTCAGATACCGTTCCATAAACCCAATATGTAATAGACAAGACCTACTCCTTGCTCAGAGAACTGGACTCAACACGCCCTATTCACCGCACAAGAATATATCTGACTAGTAATAATCTTAAAACCTATGTATTGATATCTCTCTGTTAGTGTGTCAAGTGGGTGTAAAGCGGCATAAACACAGCAGTGAAAAGCAGCTAAACCCCATTATAAAAATAAATTACTTTTACAAACCCATGAAACCAAGACAGTGAAAGAGAGAGAAATTCTTACACAATGCGTTCAGGGGCTGTGATGCAACCTGGATTGACCATATCTAGACCCACAGCTGGATGAGACATAAGGGTGGACACTCTTGGGGCTGAGAGGTTTGGTGAGGTTGGGTGAGCAAACGCAGACCCTTTAAAGTAATACTGCGTGGTACCCATCGCATGGGTCCCAAATCTCCAGGTTCAAGGGCATCTTCCTACATCGAAAACATGCATGAGAAAACAAAAAGATGGTACACCATGTGATGGGGAAAGGTTTCTAAAACGCACCTCATTTCTCTTCTCCTTGTGCCCGGGGTCGCCATTCCAGCCGCTTTCCTAGCAATCTCCCTACTTGGAGCATCAGCACCTTTAACCTCCTGTTCCGTACAGGTTGCAATTTTTCCTGAGGATGAACGGGAAGACGGGGAACCAGTGAGAGACTAGCTCTTGTTGTTGGGACAGGCACAGATCACTCTATTTTCCCATCAGCAAGAAGAATTAACCACAGGCTCATCATCCCCCCCGAAACAAGAACAGGGCCTGAAGCCATCCAGTGCTTTTGCGGCTAGCTCCCAAAAAAGCGAGTTGTAAAATGGAGCTTCAGGGCACTGCAATTCACAAACCTGCAGAGTTATAAATGATAACTCTCGTCCACAAATATATTGAGGGAAGGCAAAGAAGAGGATTTGAAATCAAGGCAGAATTGCAGGAAACAGATTTCAGGAGGTAGATTCGAATCGCCTTTAAAGCACATGAAAAGCGGCAAAACGTTGACAATGATGCCCTTGGCCAAAAAGGGCGTATGCGTTTTTTCCTGAATATATTCAGGAAAAAACGCATACGCCCTTTTTGGCCAACCAAGCAACCTGGAAAGGCAAATCAGCGCTACAAAGAAGACTAGCTACCCATCGGTCAAAAGGGCCATGCTGAAAAAAGTCTCAAAACCAGAAATGCAGGACAGGCCATGGAGAAATGGGAGCCTTGGTACACTGATAGGCGGGATGTAAATTGCCAACAGCCACTCTGGAGAAGTGTACGGTGTGTCCTGAAACATCTAAAAAACACAGCTTAGAGAGCATAGGGCACTTCCACTCATGGGGGTATAAATTGGGAAAATGAAAAATCAGCAAGACACAAGCACCCCAAAGTTTAGGGCTGCTCTGTTGACAAGGACCTCCACTTCATTCCACCTTCAATATCCCAGGAAAGAGAAAAATGGATAAAGAAGTTGTGGTCCTTATGTACAATGGAATATCACTCAGCCATGAAATCAATGTCATAAGGCTAGTAGCAGCATGATGAGTGGATTTAGGTACGACGATTCTAAGTGAAATAAGTCACACAGAAAAGGACACTTCTCATAAGGTATCACTTATAGAGGGCATGTAAAAAGCGTTACACTTGAACTGAATTACAAAACAGAACAGAGTCACACATGCAGAAAACATACTATGGCTGCTTAACGGGAAAGGTGAGGTGGGGTGATACATAAAACAAGGGTTTCAAATTAGCTCAGATACCGTTCCATAAACCCAATATGTAATAGACAAGACCTACTCCTTGCTCAGAGAACTGGACTCAACACGCCCTATTCACCGCACAAGAATATATCTGACTAGTAATAATCTTAAAACCTATGTATTGATATCTCTCTGTTAGTGTGTCAAGTGGGTGTAAAGCGGCATAAACACAGCAGTGAAAAGCAGCTAAACCCCATTATAAAAATAAATTACTTCGAAAAACCCATGAAACAAAGACAGTGAAAGAGAGAGAAATTCTTACACAATGCGTTCAGGGGCTGTGATGCAACCTGGATTGACCATATCTAGACCCACAGCTGGATGAGACATAAGGGTGGACACTCTTGGGGCTGAGAGATTTGGTGAGGTTGGGTGAGCAAACGCAGACCCTTTAAAGTAATACTGCGTGGTACCCATCGCATGGGTCCCAAATCTCCAGGTTCAAGGGCATTTTCCTACATCGAAAACATGCATGAGAAAACAAAAAGATGGTACACCATGTGATGGGGAAAGGTTTCTAAAACGCACCTCATTTCTCTTCTCCTTGTGCCCGGGGTCGCCATTCCAGCCGCTTTCCTAGCCATCTCCCTACTTGGAGCATCAGCACCTTTAACCTCCTGTTCCGTACAGGTTGCAATTTTTCCTGAGGATGAACGGGTACACGGGGAACCAGTGAGAGACTAGCTCTTGTTGTTGGGACAGGCACAGATCACTCTATTTTCCCATCAGGAAGAAGAATTAACCACAGGCTCATCATCCCCCCCGGAACAAGAACAGGGCCTGAAGCCATCCAGTGCTTTTGCGGCCAGCTCCCAAAAAAGCGAGTTGTAAACTGGAGCTTCAGGGCACTGCAATTCACAAACCTGCAGAGTTATAAATGATAACTCTCTTCCACAAATATATTGAGGGAAGGCAAAGAAGAGGATTTGAAATCAAGGCAGAATTGCAGGAAACAGATTTCAGGAGGTAGATTCGAATCGCCTTTAAAGCACATGAAAAGCGGCAAAACGTTGACAATGATGCCCTTGGCCAAAAAGGGCGTATGCGTTTTTTCCTGAATATATTCAGGAAAAAACGCATACGCCCTTTTTGGCCAACCAAGCAACCTGGAAAGGCAAATCAGCGCTACAAAGAAGACTCGCTACCCATCGGTCAAAAGGGCCATGCTGAAAAAAGTCTCAAAACCAGAAATGCAGGACAGGCCATGGAGAAATGGGAGCCTTGCTACACTGATGGGCGGGATGTAAATTGCCAACAGCCACTCTGGAGAAGTGTACGGTGTGTCCTGAAACATCTAAAAAACACAGCTTAGAGAGCATAGGGCACTTCCACTCATGGGGGTATAAATTGGGAAAATGAAAAATCAGCAAGACACAAGCACCCCAAAGTTTAGGGCTGCTCTGTTGACAAGGACCTCCACTTCATTCCACCTTCAATATCCCAGGAAAGAGAAAAATGGATAAAGAAGTTGTGGTCCTTATGTACAATGGAATATCACTCAGCCATGAAATCAATGTCATAAGGCTAGTAGCAGCATGATGAGTGGATTTAGGTACGACGATTCTAAGTGAAATAAGTCACACAGAAAAGGACACTTCTCATAAGGTATCACTTATAGAGGGAATGTCAAAACCGTTACACTTGAACTGAATTACAAAACAGAACAGAGTCACACATGCAGAAAACACACTATGGCTACTTAACGGGAAAGGTGAGGTGGGGTGATACATAAAACAAGGGTTTCAAATTAGCTCAGATACCGTTCCATAAACCCAATATGTAATAGACAAGACCTACTCCTTGCTCAGAGAACTGGACTCAACACGCCCTATTCACCGCACAAGAATATATCTGACTAGTAATAATCTTAAAACCTATGTATTGATATCTCTCTGTTAGTGTGTCAAGTGGGTGTAAAGCGGCATAAACACAGCAGTGAAAAGCAGCTAAACCCCATTATAAAAATAAATTACTTCGAAAAACCCATGAAACAAAGACAGTGAAAGAGAGAGAAATTCTTACACAATGCGTTCAGGGGCTGTGATGCAACCTGGATTGACCATATCTAGACCCACAGCTGGATGAGACATAAGGGTGGACACTCTTGGGGCTGAGAGGTTTGGTGAGGTTGGGTGAGCAAACGCAGACCCTTTAAAGTAATACTGCGTGGTACCCATCGCATGGGTCCCAAATCTCCTGGTTCAAGGGCATCTTCCTACATCGAAAACATGCATGAGAAAACAAAAAGATGGTACACCATGTGATGGGGAAAGGTTTCTAAAACGCACCTCATTTCTCTTCTCCTTGTGCCCGGGGTCGCCATTCCAGCCGCTTTCCTAGCAATCTCCCTACTTGGAGCATCAGCACCTTTAACCTCCTGTTCCGTACAGGTAGCAATTTTTCCTGAGGATGAACGGGTAGACGGGGAACCAGTGAGAGACTAGCTCTTGGTGTTGGGACAGGCACAGGTCACTCTATTTTCCCATCAGGAAGAAGAATTAACCAAAGGCTCATCCTCCCCCCCCGGAACCAGAACAGGGCCTGAAGCCATCTTGCACTTTTGCGGCCAGCTCCCAAAAAAGCGAGTTGTAAAATGGAGCTTCAGGGCACTGCAATTCACAAAACTGCAGAGTTATAAATGATAACTCTCGTCCACAAATATATTGAGGGAAGGCAAAGAAGAGGATTTGAAATCAAGGCAGAATTGCAGGAAACAGATTTCAGGAGGTAGATTCGAATCGCCTTTAAAGCACATGAAAAGCGGCAAAACGTTGACAATGATGCCCTTGGCCAAAAAGGGCGTATGCGTTTTTTCCTGAATATATTCAGGAAAAAACGCATACGCCCTTTTTGGCCAACCAAGCAACCTGGAAAGGCAAATCAGCGCTACAAAGAAGACTCGCTACCCATCGGTCAAAAGGGCCATGCTGAAAAAAGTCTCAAAACCAGAAATGCAGGACAGGCCATGGAGAAATGGGAGCCTTGCTACACTGATGGGCGGGATGTAAATTGCCAACAGCCACTCTGGAGAAGTGTACGGTGTGTCCTGAAACATCTAAAAAACACAGCTTAGAGAGCATAGGGCACTTCCACTCATGGGGGTATAAATTGGGAAAATGAAAAATCAGCAAGACACAAGCACCCCAAAGTTTAGGGCTGCTCTGTTGACAAGGACCTCCACTTCATTCCACCTTCAATATCCCAGGAAAGAGAAAAATGGATAAAGAAGTTGTGGTCCTTATGTACAATGGAATATCACTCAGCCATGAAATCAATGTCATAAGGCTAGTAGCAGCATGATGAGTGGATTTAGGTATGACGATTCTAAGTGAAATAAGTCACACAGAAAAGGACACTTCTCATAAGGTATCACTTATAGAGGGAATGTCAAAACCGTTACACTTGAACTGAATTACAAAACAGAACAGAGTCACACATGCAGAAAACACACTATGGCTGCTTAACGGGAAAGGTGAGGTGGGGTGATACATAAAACAAGGGTTTCAAATTAGCTCAGATACCGTTCCATAAACCCAATATGTAATAGACAAGACCTACTCCTTGCTCAGAGAACTGGACTCAACACGCCCTATTCACCGCACAAGAATATATCTGACTAGTAATAATCTTAAAACCTATGTATTGATATCTCTCTGTTAGTGTGTCAAGTGGGTGTAAAGCGGCATAAACACAGCAGTGAAAAGCAGCTAAACCCCATTATAAAAATAAATTACTTCGAAAAACCCATGAAACCAAGACAGTGAAAGAGAGAGAAATTCTTACACAATGCGTTCAGGGGCTGTGATGCAACCTGGATTGACCATATCTAGACCCACAGCTGGATGAGACATAAGGGTGGACACTCTTGGGGCTGAGAGGTTTGGTGAGGTTGGGTGAGCAAACGCAGACCCTTTAAAGTAATACTGCGTGGTACCCATCGCATGGGTCCCAAATCTCCAGGTTCAAGGGCATCTTCCTACATCGAAAACATGCATGAGAAAACAAAAAGATGGTACACCATGTGATGGGGAAAGGTTTCTAAAACGCACCTCATTTCTCTTCTCCTTGTGCCCGGGGTCGCCATTCCAGCCGCTTTCCTAGCAATCTCCCTACTTGGAGCATCAGCACCTTTAACCTCCTGTTCCGTACAGGTTGCAATTTTTCCTGAGGATGAATGGGAAGACGGGGAACCAGTGAGAGACTAGCTCTTGTTGTTGGGACAGGCACAGATCACTCTATTTTCCCATCAGGAAGAAGAATTAACCACAGGCTCATCATCCCCCCCGGAACAAGAACAGGGCCTTAAGCCATCCAGTGCTTTTGCGGCCAGCTCCCAAAAAAGCGAGTTGTAAACTGGAGCTTCAGGGCACTGCAATTCACAAACCTGCAGAGTTATAAATGATAACTCTCGTCCACAAATATATTGAGGGAAGGCAAAGAAGAGGATTTGAAATCAAGGCAGAATTGCAGGAAACAGATTTCAGGAGGTAGATTCGAATCGCCTTTAAAGCACATGAAAAGCGTCAAAACGTTGACAATGATGCCCTTGGCCAAAAAGGGCGTATGCGTTTTTTCCTGAATATATTCAGGAAAAACCGCATACGCCCTTTTTGGCCAACCAAGCAACCTGGAAAGGCAAATCAGCGCTACAAAGAAGACTCGCTACCCATCGGTCAAAAGGGCCATTCTGAAAAAAGTCTCAAAACCAGAAATGCAGGACAGGCCATGGAGAAATGGGAGCCTTGCTACACTGATGGGCGGGATGTAAATTGCCAACAGCCACTCTGGAGAAGTGTACGGTGTGTCCTGAAACATCTAAAAAACACAGCTTAGAGAGCATAGGGCACTTCCACTCATGGGGGTATAAATTGGGAAAATGAAAAATCAGCAAGACACAAGCACCCCAAAGTTTAGGGCTGCTCTGTTGACAAGGACCTCCACTTCATTCCACCTTCAATATCCCAGGAAAGAGAAAAATGGATAAAGAAGTTGTGGTCCTTATGTACAATGGAATATCACTCAGCCATGAAATCAATGTCATAAGGCTAGTAGCAGCATGATGAGTGGATTTAGGTACGACGATTCTAAGTGAAATAAGTCACACAGAAAAGGACACTTCTCATAAGGTATCACTTATAGAGGGAATGAAAAAACCGTTACACTTGAACTGAATTACAAAACAGAACAGAGTCACACATGCAGAAAACACACTATGGCTGCTTAACGGGAAAGGTGAGGTGGGGTGATACATAAAACAAGGGTTTCAAATTAGCTCAGATACCGTTCCATAAACCCAATATGTAATAGACAAGACCTACTCCTTGCTCAGAGAACTGGACTCAACACGCCCTATTCACCGCAGAAGAATATATCTGACTAGTAATAATCTTAAAACCTATGTATTGATATCTCTCTGTTAGTGTGTCAAGTGGGTGTAAAGCGGCATAAACACAGCAGTGAAAACCAGCTAAACCCCATTATAAAAATAAATTACTTTTACAAACCCATGAAACCAAGACAGAGAAAGAGAGAGAAATTCTTACACAATGCGTTCAGGGGCTGTGATGCAACCTGGATTGACCATATCTAGACCCACAGCTGGATGAGACATAAGGGTGGACACTCTTGGGGCTGAGAGGTTTGGTGAGGTTGGGTGAGCAAACGCAGACCCTTTAAAGTAATACTGCGTGGTACCCATCGCATGGGTCCCAAATCTCCTGGTTCAAGGGCATCTTCCTACATCGAAAACATGCATGAGAAAACAAAAAGATGGTACACCATGTGATGGAGAAAGGTTTCTAAAACGCACCTCATTTCTCTTCTCCTTGTGCCCGGGGTCGCCATTCCAGCCGCTTTCCTAGCAATCTCCCTACTTGGAGCATCAGCACCTTTAACCTCCTGTTCCGTACAGGTAGCAATTTTTCCTGAGGATGAACGGGTAGACGGGGAACCAGTGAGAGACTAGCTCTTGGTGTTGGGACAGGCACAGGTCACTCTATTTTCCCATCAGGAAGAAGAATTAACCACAGGCTCATCCTCCCCCCCCGGAACCAGAACAGGGCCTGAAGCCATCTTGCACTTTTGCGGCCAGCTCCCAAAAAAGCGAGTTGTAAACTGGAGCTTCAGGGCACTGCAATTCACAAACCTGCAGAGTTATAAATGATAACTCTCGTCCACAAATATATTGAGGGAAGGCAAAGAAGAGGATTTGAAATCAAGGCAGAATTGCAGGAAACAGATTTCAGGAGGTAGATTCGAATCGCCTTTAAAGCACATGAAAAGCGGCAAAACGTTGACAATGATGCCCTTGGCCAAAAAGGGCGTATGCGTTTTTTCCTGAATATATTCAGGAAAAAACGCATACGCCCTTTTTGGCCAACCAAGCAACCTGGAAAGGCAAATCAGCGCTACAAAGAAGACTCGCTACCCATCGGTCAAAAGGGCCATGCTGAAAAACGTGTCAAAACCAGAAAAGCAGGAGAGGCCATGGAGAAATGGGAGCCTTGCTACACTGATGGGCGGGATGTAAATTGCCAACAGCCACTCTGGAGAAGTGTACGGTGTGTCCTGAAACATCTAAAAAACACAGCTTAGAGAGCATAGGGCACTTCCACTCATGGGGGTATAAATTGGGAAAATGAAAAATCAGCAAGACACAAGCACCCCAAAGTTTAGGGCTGCTCTGTTGACAAGGACCTCCACTTCATTCCACCTTCAATATCCCAGGAAAGAGAAAAATGGATAAAGAAGTTGTGGTCCTTATGTACAATGGAATATCACTCAGCCATGAAATCAATGTCATAAGGCTAGTAGCAGCATGATGAGTGGATTTAGGTACGACGATTCTAAGTGAAATAAGTCACACAGAAAAGGACACTTCTCATAAGGTATCACTTATAGAGGGCATGTCAAAAGCGTTACACTTGAACTGAATTACAAAACAGAACAGAGTCACACATGCAGAAAACACACTATGGCTGCTTAACGGGAAAGGTGAGGTGGGGTGATACATAAAACAAGGGTTTCAAATTAGCTCAGATACCGTTCCATAAACCCAATATGTAATAGACAAGACCTACTCCTTGCTCAGAGAACTGGACTCAACACGCCCTATTCACCGCACAAGAATATATCTGACTAGTAATAATCTTAAAACCTATGTATTGATATCTCTCTGTTAGTGTGTCAAGTGGGTGTAAAGCGGCATAAACACAGCAGTGAAAAGCAGCTAAACCCCATTATAAAAATAAATTACTTCGAAAAACCCATGAAACCAAGACAGTGAAAGAGAGAGAAATTCTTACACAATGCGTTCAGGGGCTGTGATGCAACCTGGATTGACCATATCTAGACCCACAGCTGGATGAGACATAAGGGTGGACACTCTTGGGGCTGAGAGGTTTGGTGAGGTTGGGTGAGCAAACGCAGACCCTTTAAAGTAATACTGCGTGGTACCCATCGCATGGGTCCCAAATCTCCTGGTTCAAGGGCATCTTCCTACATCGAAAACATGCATGAGAAAACAAAAAGATGGTACACCATGTGATGGAGAAAGGTTTCTAAAACGCACCTCATTTCTCTTCTCCTTGTGCCCGGGGTCGCCATTCCAGCCGCTTTCCTAGCAATCTCCCTACTTGGAGCATCAGCACCTTTAACCTCCTGTTCCGTACAGGTAGCAATTTTTCCTGAGGATGAACGGGTAGACGGGGAACCAGTGAGAGACTAGCTCTTGGTGTTGGGACAGGCACAGGTCACTCTATTTTCCCATCAGGAAGAAGAATTAACCACAGGCTCATCCTCCCCCCCCGGAACCAGAACAGGGCCTGAAGCCATCTTGCACTTTTGCGGCCAGCTCCCAAAAAAGCGAGTTGTAAAATGGAGCTTCAGGGCACTGCAATTCACAAAACTGCAGAGTTATAAATGATAACTCTCGTCCACAAATATATTGAGGGAAGGCAAAGAAGAGGATTTGAAATCAAGGCAGAATTGCAGGAAACAGATTTCAGGAGGTAGATTCGAATCGCCTTTAAAGCACATGAAAAGCGGCAAAACGTTGACAATGATGCCCTTGGCCAAAAAGGGCGTATGCGTTTTTTCCTGAATATATTCAGGAAAAAACGCATACGCCCTTTTTGGCCAACCAAGCAACCTGGAAAGGCAAATCAGCGCTACAAAGAAGACTCGCTACCCATCGGTCAAAAGGGCCATGCTGAAAAACGTCTCAAAACCAGAAATGCAGGACAGGCCATGGAGAAATGGGAGCCTTGCTACACTGATGGGCGGGATGTAAATTGCCAACAGCCACTCTGGAGAAGTGTACGGTGTGTCCTGAAACATCTAAAAAACACAGCTTAGAGAGCATAGGGCACTTCCACTCATGGGGGTATAAATTGGGAAAATGAAAAATCAGCAAGACACAAGCACCCCAAAGTTTAGGGCTGCTCTGTTGACAAGGACCTCCACTTCATTCCACCTTCAATATCCCAGGAAAGAGAAAAATGGATAAACAAGTTGTGGTCCTTATGTACAATGGAATATCACTCAGCCATGAAATCAATGTCATAAGGCTAGTAGCAGCATGATGAGTGGATTTAGGTATGACGATTCTAAGTGAAATAAGTCACACAGAAAAGGACACTTCTCATAAGGTATCACTTATAGAGGGCATGTAAAAAGCGTTACACTTGAACTGAATTACAAAACAGAACAGAGTCACACATGCAGAAAACACACTATGGCTGCTTAACGGGAAAGGTGAGGTGGGGTGATACATAAAACAAGGGTTTCAAATTAGCTCAGATACCGTTCCATAAACCCAATATGTAATAGACAAGACCTACTCCTTGCTCAGAGAACTGGACTCAACACGCCCTATTCACCGCACAAGAATATATCTGACTAGTAATAATCTTAAAACCTATGTATTGATATCTCTCTGTTAGTGTGTCAAGTGGGTGTAAAGCGGCATAAACACAGCAGTGAAAAGCAGCTAAACCCCATTATAAAAATAAATTACTTCGAAAAACCCATGAAACCAAGACAGTGAAAGAGAGAGAAATTCTTACACAATGCGTTCAGGGGCTGTGATGCAACCTGGATTGACCATATCTAGACCCACAGCTGGATGAGACATAAGGGTGGACACTCTTGGGGCTGAGAGGTTTGGTGAGGTTGGGTGAGCAAACGCAGACCCTTTAACGTAATACTGCGTGGTACCCATCGCATGGGTCCCAAATCTCCTGGTTCAAGGGCATCTTCCTACATCGAAAACATGCATGAGAAAACAAAAAGATGGTACACCATGTGATGGGGAAAGGTTTCTAAAACGCACCTCATTTCTCTTCTCCTTGTGCCCGGGGTCGCCATTCCAGCCGCTTTCCTAGCAATCTCCCTACTTGGAGCATCAGCACCTTTAACCTCCTGTTCCGTACAGGTTGCAATTTTTCCTGAGGATGAACGGGTACACGGGGAACCAGTGAGAGACTAGCTCTTGTTGTTGGGACAGGCACAGATCACTCTATTTTCCCATCAGGAAGAAGAATTAACCACAGGCTCATCATCCCCCCCGGAACAAGAACAGGGCCTGAAGCCATCCAGTGCTTTTGCGGCCAGCTCCCAAAAAAGCGAGTTGTAAACTGGAGCTTCAGGGCACTGCAATTCACAAACCTGCAGAGTTATAAATGATAACTCTCGTCCACAAATATATTGAGGGAAGGCAAAGAAGAGGATTTGAAATCAAGGCAGAATTGCAGGAAACAGATTTCAGGAGGTAGATTCGAATCGCCTTTAAAGCACATGAAAAGCGGCAAAACGTTGACAATGATGCCCTTGGCCAAAAAGGGCGTATGCGTTTTTTCCTGAATATATTCAGGAAAAAACGCATACGCCCTTTTTGGCCAACCAAGCAACCTGGAAAGGCAAATCAGCGCTACAAAGAAGACTTGCTACCCTTCGGTCAAAAGGGCCATGCTGAAAAACGTGTCAAAACCAGAAATGCAGGACAGGCCATGGAGAAATGGGAGCCTTGGTACACTGATAGGCGGGATGTAAATTGCCAACAGCCACTCTGGAGAAGTGTACGGTGTGTCCTGAAACATCTAAAAAACACAGCTTAGAGAGCATAGGGCACTTCCACTCATGGGGGTATAAATTGGGAAAATGAAAAATCAGCAAGACACAAGCACCCCAAAGTTTAGGGCTGCTCTGTTGACAAGGACCTCCACTTCATTCCACCTTCAATATCCCAGGAAAGAGAAAAATGGATAAAGAAGTTGTGGTCCTTATGTACAATGGAATATCACTCAGCCATGAAATCAATGTCATAAGGCTAGTAGCAGCATGATGAGTGGATTTAGGTACGACGATTCTAAGTGAAATAAGTCACACAGAAAAGGACACTTCTCATAAGGTATCACTTATAGAGGGCATGTAAAAAGCGTTACACTTGAACTGAATTACAAAACAGAACAGAGTCACACATGCAGAAAACACACTATGGCTGCTTAACGGGAAAGGTGAGGTGGGGTGATACATAAAACAAGGGTTTCAAATTAGCTCAGATACCGTTCCATAAACCCAATATGTAATAGACAAGACCTACTCCTTGCTCAGAGAACTGGACTCAACACGCCCTATTCACCGCACAAGAATATATCTGACTAGTAATAATCTTAAAACCTATGTATTGATATCTCTCTGTTAGTGTGTCAAGTGGGTGTAAAGCGGCATAAACACAGCAGTGAAAAGCAGCTAAACCCCATTATAAAAATAAATTACTTTTACAAACCCATGAAACCAAGACAGTGAAAGAGAGAGAAATTCTTACACAATGCGTTCAGGGGCTGTGATGCAACCTGGATTGACCATATCTAGACCCACAGCTGGATGAGACATAAGGGTGGACACTCTTGGGGCTGAGAGGTTTGGTGAGGTTGGGTGAGCAAACGCAGACCCTTTAAAGTAATACTGCGTGGTACCCATCGCATGGGTCCCAAATCTCCAGGTTCAAGGGCATCTTCCTACATCGAAAACATGCATGAGAAAACAAAAAGATGGTACACCATGTGATGGGGAAAGGTTTCTAAAACGCACCTCATTTCTCTTCTCCTTGTGCCCGGGGTCGCCATTCCAGCCGCTTTCCTAGCAATCTCCCTACTTGGAGCATCAGCACCTTTAACCTCCTGTTCCGTACAGGTTGCAATTTTTCCTGAGGATGAACGGGAAGACGGGGAACCAGTGAGAGACTAGCTCTTGATGTTGGGACAGGCACAGATCACTCTATTTTCCCATCAGCAAGAAGAATTAACCACAGGCTCATCATCCCCCCCGAAACAAGAACAGGGCCTGAAGCCATCCAGTGCTTTTGCGGCTAGCTCCCAAAAAAGCGAGTTGTAAAATGGAGCTTCAGGGCACTGCAATTCACAAAACTGCAGAGTTATAAATGATAACTCTCGTCCACAAATATATTGAGGGAAGGCAAAGAAGAGGATTTGAAATCAAGGCAGAATTGCAGGAAACAGATTTCAGGAGGTAGATTCGAATCGCCTTTAAAGCACATGAAAAGCGGCAAAACGTTGACAATGATGCCCTTGGCCAAAAAGGGCGTATGCGTTTTTTCCTGAATATATTCAGGAAAAAACGCATACGCCCTTTTTGGCCAACCAAGCAACCTGGAAAGGCAAATCAGCGCTACAAAGAAGACTAGCTACCCATCGGTCAAAAGGGCCATGCTGAAAAAAGTCTCAAAACCAGAAATGCAGGACAGGCCATGGAGAAATGGGAGCCTTGGTACACTGATAGGCGGGATGTAAATTGCCAACAGCCACTCTGGAGAAGTGTACGGTGTGTCCTGAAACATCTAAAAAACACAGCTTAGAGAGCATAGGGCACTTCCACTCATGGGGGTATAAATTGGGAAAATGAAAAATCAGCAAGACACAAGCACCCCAAAGTTTAGGGCTGCTCTGTTGACAAGGACCTCCACTTCATTCCACCTTCAATATCCCAGGAAAGAGAAAAATGGATAAAGAAGTTGTGGTCCTTATGTACAATGGAATATCACTCAGCCATGAAATCAATGTCATAAGGCTAGTAGCAGCATGATGAGTGGATTTAGGTACGACGATTCTAAGTGAAATAAGTCACACAGAAAAGGACACTTCTCATAAGGTATCACTTATAGAGGGCATGTAAAAAGCGTTACACTTGAACTGAATTACAAAACAGAACAGAGTCACACATGCAGAAAACATACTATGGCTGCTTAACGGGAAAGGTGAGGTGGGGTGATACATAAAACAAGGGTTTCAAATTAGCTCAGATACCGTTCCATAAACCCAATATGTAATAGACAAGACCTACTCCTTGCTCAGAGAACTGGACTCAACACGCCCTATTCACCGCACAAGAATATATCTGACTAGTAATAATCTTAAAACCTATGTATTGATATCTCTCTGTTAGTGTGTCAAGTGGGTGTAAAGCGGCATAAACACAGCAGTGAAAAGCAGCTAAACCCCATTATAAAAATAAATTACTTCGAAAAACCCATGAAACAAAGACAGTGAAAGAGAGAGAAATTCTTACACAATGCGTTCAGGGGCTGTGATGCAACCTGGATTGACCATATCTAGACCCACAGCTGGATGAGACATAAGGGTGGACACTCTTGGGGCTGAGAGATTTGGTGAGGTTGGGTGAGCAAACGCAGACCCTTTAAAGTAATACTGCGTGGTACCCATCGCATGGGTCCCAAATCTCCAGGTTCAAGGGCATTTTCCTACATCGAAAACATGCATGAGAAAACAAAAAGATGGTACACCATGTGATGGGGAAAGGTTTCTAAAACGCACCTCATTTCTCTTCTCCTTGTGCCCGGGGTCGCCATTCCAGCCGCTTTCCTAGCCATCTCCCTACTTGGAGCATCAGCACCTTTAACCTCCTGTTCCGTACAGGTTGCAATTTTTCCTGAGGATGAACGGGTACACGGGGAACCAGTGAGAGACTAGCTCTTGTTGTTGGGACAGGCACAGATCACTCTATTTTCCCATCAGGAAGAAGAATTAACCACAGGCTCATCATCCCCCCCGGAACAAGAACAGGGCCTGAAGCCATCCAGTGCTTTTGCGGCCAGCTCCCAAAAAAGCGAGTTGTAAACTGGAGCTTCAGGGCACTGCAATTCACAAACCTGCAGAGTTATAAATGATAACTCTCGTCCACAAATATATTGAGGGAAGGCAAAGAAGAGGATTTGAAATCAAGGCAGAATTGCAGGAAACAGATTTCAGGAGGTAGATTCGAATCGCCTTTAAAGCACATGAAAAGCGGCAAAACGTTGACAATGATGCCCTTGGCCAAAAAGGGCGTATGCGTTTTTTCCTGAATATATTCAGGAAAAAACGCATACGCCCTTTTTGGCCAACCAAGCAACCTGGAAAGGCAAATCAGCACTACAAAGAAGACTTGCTACCCTTCGGTCAAAAGGGCCATGCTGAAAAACGTGTCAAAACCAGAAATGCAGGACAGGCCATGGAGAAATGGGAGCCTTGGTACACTGATAGGCGGGATGTAAATTGCCAACAGCCACTCTGGATAAGTGTACGGTGTGTCCTGAAACATCTAAAAAACACAGCTTAGAGAGCATAGGGCACTTCCACTCATGGGGGTATAAATTGGGAAAATGAAAAATCAGCAAGACACAAGCACCCCAAAGTTTAGGGCTGCTCTGTTGACAAGGACCTCCACTTCATTCCACCTTCAATATCCCAGGAAAGAGAAAAATGGATAAAGAAGTTGTGGTCCTTATGTACAATGGAATATCACTCAGCCATGAAATCAATGTCATAAGGCTAGTAGCAGCATGATGAGTGGATTTAGGTACGACGATTCTAAGTGAAATAAGTCACACAGAAAAGGACACTTCTCATAAGGTATCACTTATAGAGGGCATGTAAAAAGCGTTACACTTGAACTGAATTACAAAACAGAACAGAGTCACACATGCAGAAAACACACTATGGCTGCTTAACGGGAAAGGTGAGGTGGGGTGATACATAAAACAAGGGTTTCAAATTAGCTCAGATACCGTTCCATAAACCCAATATGTAATAGACAAGACCTACTCCTTGCTCAGAGAACTGGACTCAACACGCCCTATTCACCGCACAAGAATATATCTGACTAGTAATAATCTTAAAACCTATGTATTGATATCTCTCTGTTAGTGTGTCAAGTGGGTGTAAAGCGGCATAAACACAGCAGTGAAAAGCAGCTAAACCCCATTATAAAAATAAATTACTTTTACAAACCCATGAAACCAAGACAGTGAAAGAGAGAGAAATTCTTACACAATGCGTTCAGGGGCTGTGATGCAACCTGGATTGACCATATCTAGACCCACAGCTGGATGAGACATAAGGGTGGACACTCTTGGGGCTGAGAGGTTTGGTGAGGTTGGGTGAGCAAACGCAGACCCTTTAAAGTAATACTGCGTGGTACCCATCCCATGGGTCCCAAATCTCCAGGTTCAAGGGCATCTTCCTACATCGAAAACATGCATGAGAAAACAAAAAGATGGTACACCATGTGATGGGGAAAGGTTTCTAAAACGCACCTCATTTCTCTTCTCCTTGTGCCCGGGGTCGCCATTCCAGCCGCTTTCCTAGCAATCTCCCTACTTGGAGCATCAGCACCTTTAACCTCCTGTTCCGTACAGGTTGCAATTTTTCCTGAGGATGAACGGGAAGACGGGGAACCAGTGAGAGACTAGCTCTTGTTGTTGGGACAGGCACAGATCACTCTATTTTCCCATCAGCAAGAAGAATTAACCACAGGCTCATCATCACCCCCGGAACAAGAACAGGGCCTGAAGCCATCCAGTGCTTTTGCGGCTAGCTCCCAAAAAAGCGAGTTGTAAAATGGAGCTTCAGGGCACTGCAATTCACAAACCTGCAGAGTTATAAATGATAACTCTCGTCCACAAATATATTGAGGGAAGGCAAAGAAGAGGATTTGAAATCAAGGCAGAATTGCAGGAAACAGATTTCAGGAGGTAGATTCGAATCGCCTTTAAAGCACATGAAAAGCGGCAAAACGTTGACAATGATGCCCTTGGCCAAAAAGGGCGTATGCGTTTTTTCCTGAATATATTCAGGAAAAAACGCATACGCCCTTTTTGGCCAACCAAGCAACCTGGAAAGGCAAATCAGCGCTACAAAGAAGACTAGCTACCCATCGGTCAAAAGGGCCATGCTGAAAAACGTGTCAAAACCAGAAATGCAGGACAGGCCATGGAGAAATGGGAGCCTTGGTACACTGATAGGCGGGATGTAAATTGCCAACAGCCACTCTGGAGAAGTGTACGGTGTGTCCTGAAACATCTAAAAAACACAGCTTAGAGAGCATAGGGCACTTCCACTCATGGGGGTATAAATTGGGAAAATGAAAAATCAGCAAGACACAAGCACCCCAAAGTTTAGGGCTGCTCTGTTGACAAGGACCTCCACTTCATTCCACCTTCAATATCCCAGGAAAGAGAAAAATGGATAAAGAAGTTGTGGTCCTTATGTACAATGGAATATCACTCAGCCATGAAATCAATGGCATAAGGCTAGTAGCAGCATGATGAGTGGATTTAGGTACGACGATTCTAAGTGAAATAAGTCACACAGAAAAGGACACTTCTCATAAGGTATCACTTATAGAGGGCATGTAAAAAGCGTTACACTTGAACTGAATTACAAAACAGAACAGAGTCACACATGCAGAAAACACACTATGGCTGCTTAACGGGAAAGGTGAGGTGGGGTGATACATAAAACAAGGGTTTCAAATTAGCTCAGATACCGTTCCATAAACCCAATATGTAATAGACAAGACCTACTCCTTGCTCAGAGAACTGGACTCAACACGCCCTATTCACCGCACAAGAATATATCTGACTAGTAATAATCTTAAAACCTATGTATTGATATCTCTCTGTTAGTGTGTCAAGTGGGTGTAAAGCGGCATAAACACAGCAGTGAAAAGCAGCTAAACCCCATTATAAAAATAAATTACTTCGAAAAACCCATGAAACCAAGACAGTGAAAGAGAGAGAAATTCTTACACAATGCGTTCAGGGGCTGTGATGCAACCTGGATTGACCATATCTAGACCCACAGCTGGATGAGACATAAGGGTGGACACTCTTGGGGCTGAGAGGTTTGGTGAGGTTGGGTGAGCAAACGCAGACCCTTTAAAGTAATACTGCGTGGTACCCATCGCATGGGTCCCAAATCTCCAGGTTCAAGGGCATTTTCCTACATCGAAAACATGCATGAGAAAACAAAAAGATGGTACACCATGTGATGGGGAAAGGTTTCTAAAACGCACCTCATTTCTCTTCTCCTTGTGCCCGGGGTCGCCATTCCAGCCGCTTTCCTAGCCATCTCCCTACTTGGAGCATCAGCACCTTTAACCTCCTGTTCCGTACAGGTTGCAATTTTTCCTGAGGATGAACGGGTACACGGGGAACCAGTGAGAGACTAGCTCTTGTTGTTGGGACAGGCACAGATCACTCTATTTTCCCATCAGGAAGAAGAATTAACCACAGGCTCATCATCCCCCCCGGAACAAGAACAGGGCCTGAAGCCATCCAGTGCTTTTGCGGCCAGCTCCCAAAAAAGCGAGTTGTAAACTGGAGCTTCAGGGCACTGCAATTCACAAACCTGCAGAGTTATAAATGATAACTCTCGTCCACAAATATATTGAGGGAAGGCAAAGAAGAGGATTTGAAATCAAGGCAGAATTGCAGGAAACAGATTTCAGGAGGTAGATTCGAATCGCCTTTAAAGCACATGAAAAGCGGCAAAACGTTGACAATGATGCCCTTGGCCAAAAAGGGCGTATGCGTTTTTTCCTGAATATATTCAGGAAAAAACGCATACGCCCTTTTTGGCCAACCAAGCAACCTGGAAAGGCAAATCAGCACTACAAAGAAGACTTGCTACCCTTCGGTCAAAAGGGCCATGCTGAAAAACGTGTCAAAACCAGAAATGCAGGACAGGCCATGGAGAAATGGGAGCCTTGGTACACTGATAGGCGGGATGTAAATTGCCAACAGCCACTCTGGAGAAGTGTACGGTGTGTCCTGAAACATCTAAAAAACACAGCTTAGAGAGCATAGGGCACTTCCACTCATGGGGGTATAAATTGGGAAAATGAAAAATCAGCAAGACACAAGCACCCCAAAGTTTAGGGCTGCTCTGTTGACAAGGACCTCCACTTCATTCCACCTTCAATATCCCAGGAAAGAGAAAAATGGATAAAGAAGTTGTGGTCCTTATGTACAATGGAATATCACTCAGCCATGAAATCAATGGCATAAGGCTAGTAGCAGCATGATGAGTGGATTTAGGTACGACGATTCTAAGTGAAATAAGTCACACAGAAAAGGACACTTCTCATAAGGTATCACTTATAGAGGGCATGTAAAAAGCGTTACACTTGAACTGAATTACAAAACAGAACAGAGTCACACATGCAGAAAACACACTATGGCTGCTTAACGGGAAAGGTGAGGTGGGGTGATACATAAAACAAGGGTTTCAAATTAGCTCAGATACCGTTCCATAAACCCAATATGTAATAGACAAGACCTACTCCTTGCTCAGAGAACTGGACTCAACACGCCCTATTCACCGCACAAGAATATATCTGACTAGTAATAATCTTAAAACCTATGTATTGATATCTCTCTGTTAGTGTGTCAAGTGGGTGTAAAGCGGCATAAACACAGCAGTGAAAAGCAGCTAAACCCCATTATAAAAATAAATTACTTTTACAAACCCATGAAACCAAGACAGTGAAAGAGAGAGAAATTCTTACACAATGCGTTCAGGGGCTGTGATGCAACCTGGATTGACCATATCTAGACCCACAGCTGGATGAGACATAAGGGTGGACACTCTTGGGGCTGAGAGGTTTGGTGAGGTTGGGTGAGCAAACGCAGACCCTTTAAAGTAATACTGCGTGGTACCCATCCCATGGGTCCCAAATCTCCAGGTTCAAGGGCATCTTCCTACATCGAAAACATGCATGAGAAAACAAAAAGATGGTACACCATGTGATGGGGAAAGGTTTCTAAAACGCACCTCATTTCTCTTCTCCTTGTGCCCGGGGTCGCCATTCCAGCCGCTTTCCTAGCAATCTCCCTACTTGGAGCATCAGCACCTTTAACCTCCTGTTCCGTACAGGTTGCAATTTTTCCTGAGGATGAACGGGAAGACGGGGAACCAGTGAGAGACTAGCTCTTGTTGTTGGGACAGGCACAGATCACTCTATTTTCCCATCAGCAAGAAGAATTAACCACAGGCTCATCATCACCCCCGGAACAAGAACAGGGCCTGAAGCCATCCAGTGCTTTTGCGGCTAGCTCCCAAAAAAGCGAGTTGTAAAATGGAGCTTCAGGGCACTGCAATTCACAAACCTGCAGAGTTATAAATGATAACTCTCGTCCACAAATATATTGAGGGAAGGCAAAGAAGAGGATTTGAAATCAAGGCAGAATTGCAGGAAACAGATTTCAGGAGGTAGATTCGAATCGCCTTTAAAGCACATGAAAAGCGGCAAAACGTTGACAATGATGCCCTTGGCCAAAAAGGGCGTATGCGTTTTTTCCTGAATATATTCAGGAAAAAACGCATACGCCCTTTTTGGCCAACCAAGCAACCTGGAAAGGCAAATCAGCGCTACAAAGAAGACTAGCTACCCATCGGTCAAAAGGGCCATGCTGAAAAAAGTCTCAAAACCAGAAATGCAGGACAGGCCATGGAGAAATGGGAGCCTTGGTACACTGATAGGCGGGATGTAAATTGCCAACAGCCACTCTGGAGAAGTGTACGGTGTGTCCTGAAACATCTAAAAAACACAGCTTAGAGAGCATAGGGCACTTCCACTCATGGGGGTATAAATTGGGAAAATGAAAAATCAGCAAGACACAAGCACCCCAAAGTTTAGGGCTGCTCTGTTGACAAGGACCTCCACTTCATTCCACCTTCAATATCCCAGGAAAGAGAAAAATGGATAAAGAAGTTGTGGTCCTTATGTACAATGGAATATCACTCAGCCAGGAAATCAATGTCATAAGGCTAGTAGCAGCATGATGAGTGGATTTAGGTACGACGATTCTAAGTGAAATAAGTCACACAGAAAAGGACACTTCTCATAAGGTATCACTTATAGAGGGCATGTAAAAAGCGTTACACTTGAACTGAATTACAAAACAGAACAGAGTCACACATGCAGAAAACATACAATGGCTGCTTAACGGGAAAGGTGAGGTGGGGTGATACATAAAACAAGGGTTTCAAATTAGCTCAGATACCGTTCCATAAACCCAATATGTAATAGACAAGACCTACTCCTTGCTCAGAGAACTGGACTCAACACGCCCTATTCACCGCACAAGAATATATCTGACTAGTAATAATCTTAAAACCTATGTATTGATATCTCTCTGTTAGTGTGTCAAGTGGGTGTAAAGCGGCATAAACACAGCAGTGAAAAGCAGCTAAACCCCATTATAAAAATAAATTACTTTGAAAAACCCATGAAACCAAGACAGTGAAAGAGAGAGAAATTCTTACACAATGCGTTCAGGGGCTGTGATGCAACCTGGATTGACCATATCTAGACCCACAGCTGGATGAGACATAAGGGTGGACACTCTTGGGGCTGAGAGGTTTGGTGAGGTTGGGTGAGCAAACGCAGACCCTTTAAAGTAATACTGCGTGGTACCCATCGCATGTGTCCCAAATCTCCAGGTTCAAGGGCATTTTCCTACATCGAAAACATGCATGAGAAAACAAAAAGATGGTACACCATGTGATGGGGAAAGGTTTCTAAAACGCACCTCATTTCTCTTCTCCTTGTGCCCGGGGTCGCCATTCCAGCCGCTTTCCTAGCCATCTCCCTACTTGGAGCATCAGCACCTTTAACCTCCTGTTCCGTACAGGTTGCAATTTTTCCTGAGGATGAACGGGTACACGGGGAACCAGTGAGAGACTAGCTCTTGTTGTTGGGACAGGCACAGATCACTCTATTTTCCCATCAGGAAGAAGAATTAACCACAGGCTCATCATCCCCCCCGGAACAAGAACAGGGCCTGAAGCCATCCAGTGCTTTTGCGGCCAGCTCCCAAAAAAGCGAGTTGTAAACTGGAGCTTCAGGGCACTGCAATTCACAAACCTGCAGAGTTATAAATGATAACTCTCGTCCACAAATATATTGAGGGAAGGCAAAGAAGAGGATTTGAAATCAAGGCAGAATTGCAGGAAACAGATTTCAGGAGGTAGATTCGAATCGCCTTTAAAGCACATGAAAAGCGGCAAAACGTTGACAATGATGCCCTTGGCCAAAAAGGGCGTATGCGTTTTTTCCTGAATATATTCAGGAAAAAACGCATACGCCCTTTTTGGCCAACCAAGCAACCTGGAAAGGCAAATCAGCACTACAAAGAAGACTTGCTACCCTTCGGTCAAAAGGGCCATGCTGAAAAACGTGTCAAAACCAGAAATGCAGGACAGGCCATGGAGAAATGGGAGCCTTGGTACACTGATAGGCGGGATGTAAATTGCCAACAGCCACTCTGGAGAAGTGTACGGTGTGTCCTGAAACATCTAAAAAACACAGCTTAGAGAGCATAGGGCACTTCCACTCATGGGGGTATAAATTGGGAAAATGAAAAATCAGCAAGACACAAGCACCCCAAAGTTTAGGGCTGCTCTGTTGACAAGGACCTCCACTTCATTCCACCTTCAATATCCCAGGAAAGAGAAAAATGGATAAAGAAGTTGTGGTCCTTATGTACAATGGAATATCACTCAGCCATGAAATCAATGGCATAAGGCTAGTAGCAGCATGATGAGTGGATTTAGGTACGACGATTCTAAGTGAAATAAGTCACACAGAAAAGGACACTTCTCATAAGGTATCACTTATAGAGGGCATGTAAAAAGCGTTACACTTGAACTGAATTACAAAACAGAACAGAGTCACACATGCAGAAAACACACTATGGCTGCTTAACGGGAAAGGTGAGGTGGGGTGATACATAAAACAAGGGTTTCAAATTAGCTCAGATACCGTTCCATAAACCCAATATGTAATAGACAAGACCTACTCCTTGCTCAGAGAACTGGACTCAACACGCCCTATTCACCGCACAAGAATATATCTGACTAGTAATAATCTTAAAACCTATGTATTGATATCTCTCTGTTAGTGTGTCAAGTGGGTGTAAAGCGGCATAAACACAGCAGTGAAAAGCAGCTAAACCCCATTATAAAAATAAATTACTTCGAAAAACCCATGAAACCAAGACAGTGAAAGAGAGAGAAATTCTTACACAATGCGTTCAGGGGCTGTGATGCAACCTGGATTGACCATATCTAGACCCACAGCTGGATGAGACATAAGGGTGGACACTCTTGGGGCTGAGAGGTTTGGTGAGGTTGGGTGAGCAAACGCAGACCCTTTAAAGTAATACTGCGTGGTACCCATCGCATGGGTCCCAAATCTCCAGGTTCAAGGGCATTTTCCTACATCGAAAACATGCATGAGAAAACAAAAAGATGGTACACCATGTGATGGGGAAAGGTTTCTAAAACGCACCTCATTTCTCTTCTCCTTGTGCCCGGGGTCGCCATTCCAGCCGCTTTCCTAGCCATCTCCCTACTTGGAGCATCAGCACCTTTAACCTCCTGTTCCGTACAGGTTGCAATTTTTCCTGAGGATGAACGGGTACACGGGGAACCAGTGAGAGACTAGCTCTTGTTGTTGGGACAGGCACAGATCACTCTATTTTCCCATCAGGAAGAAGAATTAACCACAGGCTCATCATCCCCCCCGGAACAAGAACAGGGCCTGAAGCCATCCAGTGCTTTTGCGGCCAGCTCCCAAAAAAGCGAGTTGTAAACTGGAGCTTCAGGGCACTGCAATTCACAAACCTGCAGAGTTATAAATGATAACTCTCGTCCACAAATATATTGAGGGAAGGCAAAGAAGAGGATTTGAAATCAAGGCAGAATTGCAGGAAACAGATTTCAGGAGGTAGATTCGAATCGCCTTTAAAGCACATGAAAAGCGGCAAAACGTTGACAATGATGCCCTTGGCCAAAAAGGGCGTATGCGTTTTTTCCTGAATATATTCAGGAAAAAACGCATACGCCCTTTTTGGCCAACCAAGCAACCTGGAAAGGCAAATCAGCACTACAAAGAAGACTTGCTACCCTTCGGTCAAAAGGGCCATGCTGAAAAACGTGTCAAAACCAGAAATGCAGGACAGGCCATGGAGAAATGGGAGCCTTGGTACACTGATAGGCGGGATGTAAATTGCCAACAGCCACTCTGGAGAAGTGTACGGTGTGTCCTGAAACATCTAAAAAACACAGCTTAGAGAGCATAGGGCACTTCCACTCATGGGGGTATAAATTGGGAAAATGAAAAATCAGCAAGACACAAGCACCCCAAAGTTTAGGGCTGCTCTGTTGACAAGGACCTCCACTTCATTCCACCTTCAATATCCCAGGAAAGAGAAAAATGGATAAAGAAGTTGTGGTCCTTATGTACAATGGAATATCACTCAGCCATGAAATCAATGGCATAAGGCTAGTAGCAGCATGATGAGTGGATTTAGGTACGACGATTCTAAGTGAAATAAGTCACACAGAAAAGGACACTTCTCATAAGGTATCACTTATAGAGGGCATGTAAAAAGCGTTACACTTGAACTGAATTACAAAACAGAACAGAGTCACACATGCAGAAAACACACTATGGCTGCTTAACGGGAAAGGTGAGGTGGGGTGATACATAAAACAAGGGTTTCAAATTAGCTCAGATACCGTTCCATAAACCCAATATGTAATAGACAAGACCTACTCCTTGCTCAGAGAACTGGACTCAACACGCCCTATTCACCGCACAAGAATATATCTGACTAGTAATAATCTTAAAACCTATGTATTTATATCTCTCTGTTAGTGTGTCAAGTGGGTGTAAAGCGGCATAAACACAGCAGTGAAAAGCAGCTAAACCCCATTATAAAAATAAATTACTTTTACAAACCCATGAAACCAAGACAGTGAAAGAGAGAGAAATTCTTACACAATGCGTTCAGGGGCTGTGATGCAACCTGGATTGACCATATCTAGACCCACAGCTGGATGAGACATAAGGGTGGACACTCTTGGGGCTGAGAGGTTTGGTGAGGTTGGGTGAGCAAACGCAGACCCTTTAAAGTAATACTGCGTGGTACCCATCCCATGGGTCCCAAATCTCCAGGTTCAAGGGCATCTTCCTACATCGAAAACATGCATGAGAAAACAAAAAGATGGTACACCATGTGATGGGGAAAGGTTTCTAAAACGCACCTCATTTCTCTTCTCCTTGTGCCCGGGGTCGCCATTCCAGCCGCTTTCCTAGCAATCTCCCTACTTGGAGCATCAGCACCTTTAACCTCCTGTTCCGTACAGGTTGCAATTTTTCCTGAGGATGAACGGGAAGACGGGGAACCAGTGAGAGACTAGCTCTTGTTGTTGGGACAGGCACAGATCACTCTATTTTCCCATCAGCAAGAAGAATTAACCACAGGCTCATCATCCCCCCCGGAACAAGAACAGGGCCTGAAGCCATCCAGTGCTTTTGCGGCTAGCTCCCAAAAAAGCGAGTTGTAAAATGGAGCTTCAGGGCACTGCAATTCACAAACCTGCAGAGTTATAAATGATAACTCTCGTCCACAAATATATTGAGGGAAGGCAAAGAAGAGGATTTGAAATCAAGGCAGAATTGCAGGAAACAGATTTCAGGAGGTAGATTCGAATCGCCTTTAAAGCACATGAAAAGCGGCAAAACGTTGACAATGATGCCCTTGGCCAAAAAGGGCGTATGCGTTTGTTCCTGAATATATTCAGGAAAAAACGCATACGCCCTTTTTGGCCAACCAAGCAACCTGGAAAGGCAAATCAGCGCTACAAAGAAGACTCGCTACCCATCGGTCAAAAGGGCCATGCTGAAAAAAGTCTCAAAACCAGAAATGCAGGACAGGCCATGGAGAAATGGGAGCCTTGCTACACTGATGGGCGGGATGTAAATTGCCAACAGCCACTCTGGAGAAGTGTACGGTGTGTCCTGAAACATCTAAAAAACACAGCTTAGAGAGCATAGGGCACTTCCACTCATGGGGGTATAAATTGGGAAAATGAAAAATCAGCAAGACACAAGCACCCCAAAGTTTAGGGCTGCTCTGTTGACAAGGACCTCCACTTCATTCCACCTTCAATATCCCAGGAAAGAGAAAAATGGATAAAGAAGTTGTGGTCCTTATGTACAATGGAATATCACTCAGCCAGGAAATCAATGTCATAAGGCTAGTAGCAGCATGATGAGTGGATTTAGGTACGACGATTCTAAGTGAAATAAGTCACACAGAAAAGGACACTTCTCATAAGGTATCACTTATAGAGGGAATGTCAAAACCGTTACACTTGAACTGAATTACAAAACAGAACAGAGTCACACATGCAGAAAACACACTATGGCTGCTTAACGGGAAAGGTGAGGTGGGGTGATACATAAAACAAGGGTTTCAAATTAGCTCAGATACCGTTCCATAAACCCAATATGTAATAGACAAGACCTACTCCTTGCTCAGAGAACTGGACTCAACACGCCCTATTCACCGCACAAGAATATATCTGACTAGTAATAATCTTAAAACCTATGTATTTATATCTCTCTGTTAGTGTGTCAAGTGGGTGTAAAGCGGCATAAACACAGCAGTGAAAAGCAGCTAAACCCCATTATAAAAATAAATTACTTTTACAAACCCATGAAACCAAGACAGTGAAAGAGAGAGAAATTCTTACACAATGCGTTCAGGGGCTGTGATGCAACCTGGATTGACCATATCTAGACCCACAGCTGGATGAGACATAAGGGTGGACACTCTTGGGGCTGAGAGGTTTGGTGAGGTTGGGTGAGCAAACGCAGACCCTTTAAAGTAATACTGCGTGGTACCCATCCCATGGGTCCCAAATCTCCAGGTTCAAGGGCATCTTCCTACATCGAAAACATGCATGAGAAAACAAAAAGATGGTACACCATGTGATGGGGAAAGGTTTCTAAAACGCACCTCATTTCTCTTCTCCTTGTGCCCGGGGTCGCCATTCCAGCCGCTTTCCTAGCAATCTCCCTACTTGGAGCATCAGCACCTTTAACCTCCTGTTCCGTACAGGTTGCAATTTTTCCTGAGGATGAACGGGAAGACGGGGAACCAGTGAGAGACTAGCTCTTGTTGTTGGGACAGGCACAGATCACTCTATTTTCCCATCAGCAAGAAGAATTAACCACAGGCTCATCATCCCCCCCGGAACAAGAACAGGGCCTGAAGCCATCCAGTGCTTTTGCGGCTAGCTCCCAAAAAAGCGAGTTGTAAAATGGAGCTTCAGGGCACTGCAATTCACAAACCTGCAGAGTTATAAATGATAACTCTCGTCCACAAATATATTGAGGGAAGGCAAAGAAGAGGATTTGAAATCAAGGCAGAATTGCAGGAAACAGATTTCAGGAGGTAGATTCGAATCGCCTTTAAAGCACATGAAAAGCGGCAAAACGTTGACAATGATGCCCTTGGCCAAAAAGGGCGTATGCGTTTGTTCCTGAATATATTCAGGAAAAAACGCATACGCCCTTTTTGGCCAACCAAGCAACCTGGAAAGGCAAATCAGCGCTACAAAGAAGACTCGCTACCCATCGGTCAAAAGGGCCATGCTGAAAAAAGTCTCAAAACCAGAAATGCAGGACAGGCCATGGAGAAATGGGAGCCTTGCTACACTGATGGGCGGGATGTAAATTGCCAACAGCCACTCTGGAGAAGTGTACGGTGTGTCCTGAAACATCTAAAAAACACAGCTTAGAGAGCATAGGGCACTTCCACTCATGGGGGTATAAATTGGGAAAATGAAAAATCAGCAAGACACAAGCACCCCAAAGTTTAGGGCTGCTCTGTTGACAAGGACCTCCACTTCATTCCACCTTCAATATCCCAGGAAAGAGAAAAATGGATAAAGAAGTTGTGGTCCTTATGTACAATGGAATATCACTCAGCCAGGAAATCAATGTCATAAGGCTAGTAGCAGCATGATGAGTGGATTTAGGTACGACGATTCTAAGTGAAATAAGTCACACAGAAAAGGACACTTCTCATAAGGTATCACTTATAGAGGGAATGTCAAAACCGTTACACTTGAACTGAATTACAAAACAGAACAGAGTCACACATGCAGAAAACACACTATGGCTGCTTAACGGGAAAGGTGAGGTGGGGTGATACATAAAACAAGGGTTTCAAATTAGCTCAGATACCGTTCCATAAACCCAATATGTAATAGACAAGACCTACTCCTTGCTCAGAGAACTGGACTCAACACGCCCTATTCACCGCACAAGAATATATCTGACTAGTAATAATCTTAAAACCTATGTATTGATATCTCTCTGTTAGTGTGTCAAGTGGGTGTAAAGCGGCATAAACACAGCAGTGAAAAGCAGCTAAACCCCATTATAAAAATAAATTACTTTTACAAACCCATGAAACAAAGACAGTGAAAGAGAGAGAAATTCTTACACAATGCGTTCAGGGGCTGTGATGCAACCTGGATTGACCATATCTAGATCCACAGCTGGATGAGACATAAGGGTGGACACTCTTGGGGCTGAGAGGTTTGGTGAGGTTGGGTGAGCAAACGCAGACCCTTTAAAGTAATACTGCGTGGTACCCATCGCATGGGTCCCAAATCTCCTGGTTCAAGGGCATCTTCCTACATCGAAAACATGCATGAGAAAACAAAAAGATGGTACACCATGTGATGGGGAAAGGTTTCTAAAACGCACCTCATTTCTCTTCTCCTTGTGCCCTGTGTCGCCATTCCAGCCGCTTTCCTAGCAATCTCCCTACTTGGAGCATCAGCACCTTTAACCTCCTGTTCCGTACAGGTTGCAATTTTTCCTGAGGATGAACGGGAAGACGGGGAACCATTGAGAGACTAGCTCTTGTTGTTGGGAAAGGCACAGATCACTCTATTTTCCCATCAGGAAGAAGAATTAACCACAGGCTCATCATCCCCCCCGGAACAAGAACAGGGCCTGAAGCCATCCAGTGCTTTTGCGGCCAGCTCCCAAAAAAGCGAGTTGTAAAATGAAGCTTCAGGGCACTGCAATTCACAAACCTGCAGAGTTATAAATGATAACTCTCGTCCACAAATATATTGAGGGAAGGCAAAGAAGAGGATTTGAAATCAAGGCAGAATTGCAGGAAACAGATTTCAGGAGGTAGATTCGAATCGCCTTTAAAGCACATGAAAAGCGGCAAAACGTTGACAATGATGCCCTTGGCCAAAAAGGGCGTATGCGTTTGTTCCTGAATATATTCAGGAAAAAACGCATACGCCCTTTTTGGCCAACCAAGCAACCTGGAAAGGCAAATCAGCGCTACAAAGAAGACTCGCTACCCATCGGTTAAAAGGGCCATGCTGAAAAAAGTCTCAAAACCAGAAATGCAGGACAGGCCATGGAGAAATGGGAGCCTTGCTACACTGATGGGCGGGATGTAAATTGCCAACAGCCACTCTGGAGAAGTGTACGGTGTGTCCTGAAACATCTAAAAAACACAGCTTAGAGAGCATAGGGCACTTCCACTCATGGGGGTATAAATTGGGAAAATGAAAAATCAGCAAGACACAAGCACCCCAAAGTTTAGGGCTGCTCTGTTGACAAGGACCTCCACTTCATTCCACCTTCAATATCCCAGGAAAGAGAAAAATGGATAAAGAAGTTGTGGTCCTTATGTACAATGGAATATCACTCAGCCAGGAAATCAATGTCATAAGGCTAGTAGCAGCATGATGAGTGGATTTAGGTACGACGATTCTAAGTGAAATAAGTCACACAGAAAAGGACACTTCTCATAAGGTATCACTTATAGAGGGAATGTCAAAACCGTTACACTTGAACTGAATTACAAAACAGAACAGAGTCACACATGCAGAAAACACACTATGGCTGCTTAACGGGAAAGGTGAGGTGGGGTGATACATAAAACAAGGGTTTCAAATTAGCTCAGATACCGTTCCATAAACCCAATATGTAATAGACAAGACCTACTCCTTGCTCAGAGAACTGGACTCAACACGCCCTATTCACCGCACAAGAATATATCTGACTAGTAATAATCTTAAAACCTATGTATTGATATCTCTCTGTTAGTGTGTCAAGTGGGTGTAAAGCGGCATAAACACAGCAGTGAAAAGCAGCTAAACCCCATTATAAAAATAAATTACTTTTACAAACCCATGAAACAAAGACAGTGAAAGAGAGAGAAATTCTTACACAATGCGTTCAGGGGCTGTGATGCAACCTGGATTGACCATATCTAGATCCACAGCTGGATGAGACATAAGGGTGGACACTCTTGGGGCTGAGAGGTTTGGTGAGGTTGGGTGAGCAAACGCAGACCCTTTAAAGTAATACTGCGTGGTACCCATCGCATGGGTCCCAAATCTCCAGGTTCAAGGGCATCTTCCTACATCAAAAACATGCATGAGAAACCCAGAAGATGGTACACCGTGTGATGGGGAAAGGTTTCTAAAACGCACCTCATTTCTCATCTCCTTGTGCCCGGGTTCGCCATTCCAGCCGCTTTACTAGCAAGCTCCCTACTTGGAGCATCAGCACATTTAACCTCCTGTTCCGTACAGGTTGCAATTTGTCCTGAGGATGAACGGGAAGACGGGGAACCAACGAGAGACTAGCTCTTGGTGTTGGGACAGGCACAGGTCACTCTATTTTCCCATGAGGAAGAAGAATTAACCACAGGCTCATCCTGCCCCCCGGAACCAGAACAGGGCCTGAAGCCAACCTGCGCTTTTGCGGCCAACTCCCAAAAAAGCGAGTTGAAAAATGGATCTCAGGGGCACTGCAATTCACAAACCTGCAGAGTTATCAATGATAACTCTCGTCCACAAATATATTGAGGGAAGGCAACGAAGAGGATTTGAAAGCAAGGCAGAATTGCAGAAACAGACTTAAGGAGGTAGATTCGAATCGCCTTTAAAGCAAATGAAAAGCGGCAAAACGTTGACAATGATACCCTTGGCCAAAAAGGGCGTATGCGTTTTTTCCTGAATATATTCAGGAAAAAACGCATACGCCCTTTTTGGCCAACCAAGCAACCTGGAAAGGCAAATCAGCGCTACAAAGAAGTCTCGCTTCCCATCGGTCAAAAGGGCCATGCTGAAAAAAGTGTCAAAACCAGAAATGCAGGACAGGCCATGGAGAAATGGGAGGCTTGCTACACTGATGGGCGGGATGTAAATTGCCAACAGCCACTCTGGAGAAGTGTACGGTGTGTCCTGAAACATCTAAAAAACACAGCTTAGAGAGCATAGGGCATTTCCACTCATGGGCGTATAAATTGGGAAAACTAAAAATCAGCAAGACACAGGCACACCAAAGTTTAGGGCTGCTCTGTTGACAAGAACCTCCTCTTCATTACACCTTAAATATCCCAGGAAATAGGAAAATGGATAACGATGTTGTGGTCCTTATGTACAAGGGAATATCACTCAGCCATGAAATCAATGTCATAAGGCTATTAGCAGCATGATGAGTGGATTTAGGTTCGACGATTCTAAGTGAAATAAGTCACACAGAAAAAGACACTTATCATAAGATATCACTTGTAGAGGGAATGTAAAAACCGTTACACTTGAACTGAATTACAAAACAGAACAGAGTCACACATGCAGAAAACACACTATGGCTGCTTAACGGGAAAGGTGAGGTGGGGTGATGCATAAAACAAGGGTTTCATATTAGCTCAAATACCGATCCATAAACCCAATATGTAATAGACAAGACCTACTCCTTGCTCAGTGAAGTGGATGCAACACCCCCTATTCAACGAACAAGAATATATCTGACTAGTAAAAATCTTAAAACCTCTGTATTGATTTCTCTCTGTAAGTGAATCAAGTGGGTGTAAAGGGGCATAAACACAGCAGTGAAAATCAGGTAAACCCCATTATAAAAATAAATTACTTTAAAATCCCAAAAAACAAAGACAGTGATAGAGGGAGAAATTTTTACATAATTCGTTCCGGGGCTGTGATGCAACCTGGTGTGACCATATCTAGACCCACAGCTGGATGAGAAATAAAGCTGGACACTCTTGGGGCTGAAGGTCTCTTTCCCTATTTACCAGATTGGGAACGTAGAAAGGCTGCCACCCTCTGGCCGTTACCTGCAAAAGCAGCTTTAAAACCTGTGCTAATGGTCACTTCATATGAACAAGTACTTCAGGGCTGTAAATGAAACGTGCCCTCAAAATGTCTTGAGGGAGGTAATGGCCAAAAATTTTCAAAATGTGACACTTACTTTAAGAAAACACTTTGAAGAACTAAGCTGTAATCACAGTTTGATAAATAAAAAGGGCATGCTTTAAAGCTCAATTTCAACAGATTATGGGACACATGCAAATTCAACCACAGATAGGTATCAGCTCGCACCTGTTAGAATAACCATCAGCAAGAAAACTACAAACAATAAATATTGAAGGTGTTTTGGAGAAATGCATACCCTCAATTTTAAGTGGGACGTAACCTGGAAAGAGCCACTAATGAGAACTGAATGGTGGTGCCTTTAAAACATACACACTGAGCTACCATATGATACAGCAAGCCCACTCCTTGGCCTATAACATAAGAAGATATAACTGGAAAGACACAGGCAAGCAAATGTGCATTGCAGCAGTATTACAATAGCCAAGACATGGAGGCAACCAGAAAGTCCATCAAGAGGTGCGTGGCCAAAGAAGAACTGGTACACGTACAGATGGAATATTAGCCAGGGAAAAAAATGAAACAATGCCATTTGCAGCACCATGTATGATTCTTGAGGTAATCAGGCAAATTGTACTAAGTCAGAAAGCAAAAGACACATATCCTATAATATCACTTATAGGTCTTAGCTAAAAATTGATACCAATGAAGATATTTCCACAGAGAAATGCAATCACAGATTCATTAAACAAACTTATGGTTCACCAAATGGAAAGGTGTGAGGATTGGATACATTAGGATATTGGGGTTAAGATAGATATAGAAACACATGTGAAATATGTAATCACCAAAGACCTACGTAATACCAAGACAAGACTACTCAACATCGTGTCATAACCTACATGGGAAAATGATCCAAAGAAGAATAGATATATGTATATGTTTAAAAGAACCACATCTTTCACACCTAGAAGAAACAAAACATTTTAATTAAATTTGCTCTGACAAAAAATAAAAATTAAATTAAAAAAAGAACAAGAAGTAATGAGACATAAACTTAAGGGGCTATTTGCTGGCACATTGCATTCTAATTTACAACCAGAACATGACTTCCATTAAGGCTCTGTCATCACTAATAAAGCAGCTTTATAAGCAATGTTGAAGGTAGCTTAAAAGAAGTCTCACTAATTATTGATAGTAACAAGGAAACAAAGAAAAGTAAAAATCTCACTGCAAAAAGTATACATAGGGTAAGGATAGTAGATCAAACACTTATTAAACTTCTGTAAAGAATAAAAGACAACAGTAGTATGTTTTTTTTAAAAAGAGAGGGCCCAAATAAATCTGAAATGAAAGAGATGATGTTACAACGGACACCACAGAAATACAAAGTATCCTAAGATACACACAGGGTAACTCAGGGCTCAGACTGGACAGAGCCCACTCTCCAGTCCCCTGTACATGACTTACAGGAGCCTCAGGAACTGAGGAGGGGGTCCCTGAGGAGAGGCTCAAGATAGAATATGGTAGACATTAACATGACTGCATTCATCTTAAACATGCCTGAACTACATTCACACGAGATGATTTTGTCCTGTATGTACATCGGCACCTCTAGTTGGAACTGCAGATCTTTGGCTTCAACACCTCTACTGACAACATTAGCGTCACCTGCTGTGGACCGTCTCCTATAGGATTTCTAGAATCACAAAACATCGAAGCTTCACAGGACCCAGAGTCTGTGCAACTCCACACAGAGTCTCAGAGTCTCAACTCCACTCAGATACTCCACTCTTGGAGGGCACACACAAAGTAGTGTGCACATCAGGACCCAGGGGAAGGAGCAGTGACCCTGTAGGAGAATGACCAGAACTACCTGCTACTTTTAGAGGGTCTCCTGCAGAGGCAGGTGGTGGCTGTGGCTGTGGCTCACCGTGAGGACAACGACACTGGCAGCAGAAGTTCTGGGAAATACTCCTTGGTGTGAGCCCTCCCAGAGTCCGCCATTAGCCCCACCAAGAGCAAGGTAGGCTCCAGGGCTGGGTCGCCTCAGGCCAAACAACCAACAGGGAGGGAACCCAGCCCCATGCATCAGCAGACAAGCGGATTAAACTTTTTATTAAAGTTTTATTTAATCCGTAGACAAGCGGATTAAAGCTCTGCCCACCAAAGCAACACCCAGCTCTACCCACCACCAGTCCCTCCCATCAGGAAGCTTGCACAAGCCTCTAAGATAGACTCATCCACCGGAGAGCAGACAGCAGAAGCAAGAAGAACTACAATTCTGCAGCCTGTGGAAGGAAAACCACATTCACAGAAAGATAGACAAAATGAAAAGGCAGAGGACTTTATACCAGATCAAGGAACAAGATAAAACCCCAGAAAAAAAAAAAACAAAATGAGGTGGAGATAGGGAACCTTCCAGAAAAAAAATTCAGAATAATGATAGTGAAGTTGAGCCAAGACCTTGGAAAAAGAAAGGAGGCAAAGATCGAGAAGATGCAAGAAATGTTTAACAAAGACCTAGAAGAATTAAGGAACAAACACCTAGAAGAATTAAAGAACAAACAAACAGAGGTGAACAATGGAATAACTGAAATGAAAAATACACTAGAAGGAATCAGTAGCAGAATAACTGTGGCAGAAGAACGGATAAGTGACCTGGAAGACAGAAAGGTGGAAATCACTGCCATGGAACAGAATAAAGAAAAAGAATGAAAATAAACGAAGACACCCCAAGAGTCCTCTGGGACAACATTAAACGCAACAACATTCGCATTATAGGGGTCCCAGAAGGAGAAGAGAGAGAGAAAGGACCCGAGAATATATTTAAAGAGATAATGGTCAAAAACTTCCCTAGCATGGGAAAAGAAATAGCCACCCAAGTCCAGAAGCACAGAGTGTCCCAGGCAGGATAAACCAAAGGAGAAAAATGACAAGACACATAGTAATCAAATTGACAAAAATTAACGACAAAGAAAAATGATTGAAAGCAGCAAGGGAAAAATGACAAATAACATACAAGGGAACTCCCATAAGGATAACAACTGATTTCTCAGCAGAAAATCTACAAGCCAGAAGGAAGTGGCATGATAAATTTAAAGTGATGAAAGGGAAGAACCTACAACCAAGAGTACTCCACCCTGCAAAGAGCTCATTCAGATTTGATGGAGAAATCAAAAGCCTTACAGACAAGCAAAAGCTAAGAGAATTCAGCACCATGAAACCAGCTCTACACCAAATGCTAAAGGAACTTCTCTAAGTGGGAAACACAAGAGAAGAAAAGGACCCACCAAGACAAACCCATAACAATTAAGAAAATAGTAGTAGGAACATACATATCGATAATTACCTTAAACGTGAATGCACTACATGTTCCAACCAAAAGACACAGGCTCGCTGAATGGATACAAAAACAAGACCCATATATATGCTGTCTACAAGAGATCCATTTCAGACCTAGGGACACATACAGACTCAAAGTGAGGCGATGGAAAAATATATTCTATGCAAATGAAAATCAAAAGAAAGCTGGAGTAGCAATACTCATATCAGATAAAATAGACTTTAAAATAAAGAATGTTACAAGAGACAAGGAAAGGCACTGCATAATGGTCAGGGGATCAATCCAAGAAGAAGATATAACAATTATAAATATATATGTACCCAAAATAGGAGCAGCTCAATGTATAAGGCAACTGCTAACAGCTATAAAAGAGGAAATCGACAGTAACACAATAATAGCGGGGGACTTTAACAGCTCACTTACACCAGTGGAGATCAGCCAGACAGAAAATTAATAAGGAAACACAAGCTTTAAATGACACAATAGACCAGATAGAGTTAATTGATATTTATAGGACATTCCATCCAAAAACAGCAGATTACACGTTCTTCTCAACTGCACACGGAACATTCTCCAGGATAGATCACATCTTGGGTCACAGATAAAGCCTCAGTAAATTTAAGAAAACTGAAATCATATCAAGCAGCTGTTCCGACCACAATGCTATGAGATTAGAAATCAATTACACGGAAAAAACCGTAAAAAACACAAACACATGGAGGCTAAACAATACGTTACTAAATAACCAAGAGATCACTGAAGAAATCAAAGAGGAAATCAAAAACTACCTAGAGACAAATGACAACAAAAACACGATGATCCAAAACCTATGGGATGCAGCAAAAGGAGTTCTAAGAGGGAAGTTTATAGCAATACAAGCCTACCTCAAGAAACAAGAAAAATCTCAAATAAACAATCTAACCTTACACCTAGAGGAACTAGAGAAAGAAGAACAAAACCCAAAGTTAGTAGAAGGAAAGAAATCATAAAGATCAGAGCAGAAATAAATGAAATAGAAACAAAGAAAACGAAAGCAAAGATCAATAAAACTAAAAGCTGGTTCTTTGAGAAGATAAGCAAAAATGATCAACCTTTAGCCGGACTCCAGAAAAAGAGGGAGAGGACGCAAATCAACAAAATTAGAAGTGAAAAAGCAGAAGTTATAACAGACACCACAGGAATACAAAGCATCCTAAGAGACTACTACAAGCAACTCTAGGCCAATAAAATGGACAATCTGGAAGAAATGGACAAATTCTTAGAAAGGGATAACCTTCTAAGACTGAACCAGGAAGAAATAGAAAATATGAACAAACCTATCACAAGCAATGAAATTGAAACTGTGATTAAAAATCTTCCAACAAACAAAAGTCCAGAACCAGATGGCATCACAGGTGAATTCTATCAAACATTTAGAGCAGAGCTAACACCCAACCTTCTCAAATTCTTCAAAACAATTGCAGCGGAAGGAACACTCCCAAACTCATTCTATGAGACCACCATCACCCTGATACCAAAATCAGACAGAGATACTACAAGGAAAGAAAATTATAGACCAATATCACTGATGAATATAGATGTAAAAATCCTCAACAAAATACTAGCAAACAGAATCGAACAACACATGAAAAGGATCATACACCATGATCAAGTGGGGTTTATCCCAGGGATGCGAGGATTCTTCAATATACACAAATCAATGTGATACACCATATTAACAAATTGTAGAATAAAAGCATATGATCATCTCAATAGATGAAGGAAAAGATTTTGAGAAAATTCAACACTCATTTACGATAAAAACTCTGCAGAGTGTGGGCATAGAGGGAAACTACCTCAACATAATAAAGGCCATATATGACAAACCCACAGCAAACAACATTCTCAATGGTGAAAAACTGAAAGCGTTTCCTCTAAGATCAGGAACAAGACGAGGATGTCCACTCTCACCACTGCTATTCAACATAGTTTTGGAAGTCCTAGCCATGGCAATCAGAGAAGAAAAAGAAATAAAAGGAATACAAAAAGGAAAAGAAGAAGTAAAATTGTCACTGTTTGCAGATGACATGATATCATAGATAGAGAATCCTAAAGATGCCACCAGAAAACCACTGGAGCTAATCAATGAATTTGGTAAAGTTGCAGGATACAAAATTAATGCACAGAAATTGCTTGCATTCCTATACACTAACAATGAAAGATCAGAAAGAGAAATTAAGGAAACAATCCCATTACCACTGCAACAAAAAGAATAAAATACCTAGGAATAAACCTACCTAAGGAAGTAAAAGACCTGTACTCAGAAAACTATAAGACACTGATGAAAGAAATCAAAGATGATATAAACAGATGGAGACATATACCATGTTCTCGGATTAGAAGAATCAATATTGTGAAAATGACTATACTACCCAAAGCAATCTACAGATTCAATGCAATCCCGATCAAAATACCTTTGGCATTTTCTACAGAACAAGAAAAAAAAAAATCTTAAAATTTGTAGGGAGACACAAAAGACCCTGGATAGCCAAAGCAGTCTTGAGGGGGGAAAAAAAAGAGCTGGAGGAATCAGACTTCCAGACTTCAGACTATATTGCAAAGCTACAGTAATCAAGATAATATGGTACTGACACAAGAACAGAAATATAGGTCAATAGAGCAGGATAGAAAGCACAGAGATAAACCCACGTACCTATGGTTCACTAATCTATGACAAAGGAGGCAAGGGTATACAATGGAGAAAAGACAGTGTCTTCAGCAAGTGGTGCTGGGAAAACTGGACAGTTACATGTAAAAGAATGAAATTAGTACACATCCTAACACCATACACAAAAATAAACTCAAAATGGATTAGAGACCTAAATATAAGACCAGCCACTATAAAACTCTTAGAGGAAAACATAAGCAGAACAGTCTATGACATAAATCACAGCAAGATCCTTTTTGACCCACCTCCTAGAGAAATGGAAATAAAAACAAAAATAAAAAAATGGGACCGAATGAAACATAAATTCTTTTGCACAGCAAAGGAAAACATAAGCAAGATGAAAAGACAACCATCAGAATGGGAGAAAATATTTTCAAATGAAGCAAATGGCAAAGGATTAATCTCCAAAAAGCAGCTCATGTAGCTCAATATCACAAAACCAAACAATCCAATCCAAAAATGGGCAGAAGACCTAAATAGACATTTCTCCAAAGAAGATATACAGGTTGCCAACAAACACATGAAAGGATGCTGAACATCACTAATCATTAGAGAAATGCAAATCAAAACTACAGTGAGGTATCACCTCACACCAGTCAGAATGGCCATCATCAAAAAATCTACCAACAATAAATGCTGGAGAGGCATTTATTGGAGCAAAGGGAACCCTCTTGCACTGTTGGTGGGAATGTAAATTGATATAGCCACTAGGGAGAACGGTATGGGGGTTCCTTAAAAACTAAAAATAGAACTACCATACAACCCAGCAAACCCACTCCTGGACATTTACCCTGAGAAAACCATAATTCAAAAAGAGTCATGTACCACAATGTTCACTGTAGCTCTATTTACAATAGCCAGGACATGGAAGCAACCTAAGTGTCCATCAACAGATAAATGGATAAGGAAGATGTGGCACAAATATACAATGGAACATTATTCAGCCATAAAAAGAAACGAAATTGAGTTACTTTTAGTGTGGTGGATGGATCTAGAGTCTGTCCTACAGAGTGAAGTAAGTCAGAAAGAGAAAAACAAATACCGTATGCTAACACATATATATGGAATCTTAAAAAAAAAAGTTTATGAAGAACCTAGGGGCAGGAAAGGATTAAGGACACAGACGTAGAGAAAGGACTTGAGGACATGGGGAGAGGGAAGGGTAAGCTGGGACAAAGTGAGAGAGTGGTATGGACATATATACACTACCAAATGTAAAATTGATAGCTACTGGGAAGCAGCCACATAGCACAGGGAGATCAGCGCTGTGCTTTGTGACCACCTAAAAGGGTGGGATAAGGGAGTGAGAGGGAGTTGCAAGAGGGAGGGGATATGGTGTTATATGTATACGCACAGCTGATTCACTTTTTTATACAGCAGAAACTAACACACAATTGTAAAGCAATTATACTCCAATAAAGATGTAAAAGAAAAAAAAAAGCCCAGAGATAAACCTACACACCTATGGCCCACTAATCTATGACAAAGGAGGCAAGGGTATACAAAGGAGAAAAGACAGTCTCTTCAATAAGTGGTGCTGGGAAAAATGGACAGCTACATGTAAAAGAATGAAATTAGAACACTCCCTAACACCATACACAAAAAATAAACTCAAAATGGATTAGAGACCGAAATGTAAGACCGGACACTATAAAACTCTTAGAGGAAAACATAGGAAGAATACTCTTTGACATAAATCACAGCAAGATCTTTTTTGATCCACCTCCTAGAGTAATGGAATAAAAAAAAAATAAACATATGGGAGCAAATGAAACCTAAAAGCTTTTGCAAAGCAAAGGAAACTACAAACAAGACGAAAAGACAACCCTCACAATGGGAGAAAATATTTGCAAACGAATCAATGGACAAAGGATTAATCTCCAATGTATATAAACAGCTCATGCAGCTCAACAGTAAAAAAACAAACAACCCAATCCAAAAATGGGCAGATGACGTAAATAGACATTTGTCCCAAGAAGACATACAGATGACCAAGAAGCACATGAAAAGCTGCTCAACATCACTAATTATTAGAGAAATATAAACCAAAACTACAATGAGGTATCGCCTCACACGAGTTAGAATGGGCATCATCAGAAAATCTACAAGCAACAAATGCTGGAGAGGGTGTGGAGAAAAGGGAACCCTCTTACACTATTTGTGGGAATGTAAATTGATACAGTCACGATGGAGAACAGTATGGAGGTTCCTTAAGAAACTAAAAATAGAATTACCATATGACCCAGCAATCCCACTACTGGCCATATACCCAGAGAAAACCATAATTCAAAAAGACATATTCACCACAATATTCATTGCAGCACTATTTACAATAGCCAGGTCATGGAAGCAACCTAAATGCCCATAGACAGACGAACAGAAAAGATGTGCTACATATATAAAATGGAATATTACTCAGCCATAAAAAGGAATGAAATTGGGTCATTTGTAGAGACGTGGATAGATCTAGAGACTGTCATACAGAGTGAAGTAAGTCAGAAAGAGAAAAACAAATATCGTATATTAACGCATACATGTGGAACCTAGAAAAATGGTAAAGATGAACCGGTTTGCAAGGCAGAAATAGAGACACAGATGTAGAGAACAAATGTATGGACACCAAGGGGGGAAAGTGGCAGGGTGGTGGTGGTGGGATGAATTGCGAGCCTGGGATTGACATATATACACTTATATGTATAAAATAGGTTACCAATAAGAGCCTGCTGTATAAAAAAATGAATAAAATAAATTCAAAAATTAAAAAATAAGTAATACTTAAAAAAATAAAACAGAAAAAAAGTTCTGTCCTTCCCATAGACGTATTTATATGAATGAATTATTTCCATGCTTATATCCATAAATACAAAAAGAGGAATAAAACTTACCTTGAACCAAAAAAGAAAAAAAAAAAAAAAACAGAACCCACTGGTCATACAGAGGAAAACCCTATCAGGGCACTTGCTCCAGGGGTAAACAATTCTGAAGTTGGTCACAGGTGGGGAATCATCTCCCATGCAGCCAGCAGCCCCCACACGAGGAGCGTCCTCATTGCAAAGCTGGGGGACCGTGAGGAGGCGTCTCTGAGTAAACGTGAGCTGAGCCCCAGGCCAGCTGCTGCTGAACTTTTCCCACCCTTCCCAGGTAAAACACCTGAATGTGTGCAAAGACTTTAAAAACTAGAGGAAGGGGCTTGGAGTCACACCAGCGACAGCACGCAGGCCGACTTGGTGCCTGCAGGCCAGCCAGGATGGTCCTGGCCCCGGGCGCTCGTCTGGAAGCTTTCCATTTCCCTGCCTGAGGTACCCCTCCTGTCCCGGCCCCCACTGCTTTTTTCCTTCCTCACCTCTGCCCGGGGAGAAATTCCAGCAGCAAGTATGGGTGACACATCCTCTTCTTTAGCAGGTGGCAGCCCGGCAACTCCTGCAGAAAGTCCAGCAGAGCCCCAGTCACACTGGGCCACTCATAGAGCCGTGGGCCCTACTCCCTCCCACCAGCCCAACCCCGAGACTGCTGACGGGGCAGAGAATATGGCGTCAGGCACAGCTGCAGAGGCTTTTGCTGCCTGGAGGGGTGTTTATATTGACCTCAACCCAGGCACACCTGGGAAGGGCTGGCCGGCCGGGTCAGGCTGCCCAGGTCAGCCAATCCTCGCCCCTCAGGGGCTCAGAGTTGCAGAAAATGGGCCTTGCTGCACCGGCCAGATCCAAGGAACAGGTGTAGGGTCCCGAGAGTCAGGATAGATAAGGGGCGGCAGCCCTGGCTTGTTTTCGAATCATTTTATCTGGTCCATGAGTGGGAGACAACTTCAAGAAGACCCTCTGCTAATGAGAGGAACCCAGGAGTCAGGGAGAGGAGGGGTGGTGGGTGGAGACAGAGGCCTGGTGCCCCGGCTGCAGTGGAAGCCCCTGGAAGACCAGGCAGAGGGAGGCCACACAGAGTGAAGCCTAGGGTCACAGACCTGTTGGAGCTGCTGTTTGTTAGTTCAAGCTCTGCTCTGAGGTGCTCTGTGTCAGCTCTGAGTGACAGGGGTGCTGGGGGTGCTCTGCAATGAGGGCTATGTGCACGGTTCCTGTGTGCCCAGCCCTGCCGGGGTACCTGTCCACGGGAGCTCCATATCCAGGGAGGGGCCTGACCACAAGAGCCCCGTGGGCTGCTGGGGACCTGGTAGAGGACGCCAGGACAGTCAGTGAAGCCACAGAGGATATACATCTAGTAGTTCCTAATTCCTACACCCTGCTGGTCATTCTACCATCCACCAGGACATGGCATTCTGTATTAGACTTCAATGATGCCTTCTTCTGTATTCCATTAGTCCCAGAGTCACAAGAAATTTTGCCTGTGAGTGGCAGGACTCAACCTACAACAAAAACAATACTGCTGGGCCGTCCTGCCCCAGGGGTTCAAAAATTCCCACACCATCTTTGGGGAAACGTTAGCTAAAGACCTAAAAGATCTACCTCTGGAGAAGGGAACCCTCCTTCAATATGCAGATGACATTCTGATCACCAGCCCGACTAAGGAGGCCTCTGAACTACCTAGCCAATAAAAGATAGGAGGTGTCCAAGGAAAAGGCTCAAATATCACAAACTAAGGTGGCCTTCCTGGGCTTCATTCGCACAGAAGGTCGGAGAAGCCCACCCCAGGAAAGGGAAGAAGCCATTTGCAGCCTCACCTTTCCTGAAACTAGAAGACAGCTTAGGGGTTCCTGGGGAGACCGGGGTTTGCTGCATCTGGATCCCTAACTACAGTCTAATAGCTGGGCCTCTATATGAAACACTGAAAGGAAAAGATGATGATCCTTTTGAATAGAATCCAGAAGCGGCCTTTCAAGAATGGAAAGAGCAGTCAATTCAGACCCTGGCCCTGGACCTCCCTAAGTTAGCTAAACCCTTTGACCTTTACATTCCTGGTCCAAGGCGAATCGCCCTTGGAGTATTAGTGCAAAAACTGGGACCACTTGAAATGGAACAATGCAAGAATGCCCTCCAGGCATTGGCCAGCCACCCCATCCGACCAGGATACTGGGGGTATCTAAAAACCTGGAAATCAGCAGCCCGCAAGGCCAGCTCCCTCCTAAGGGAAAAGGACGCCACTTGGTGATCCTAACCACCCACCATGCCCTGAAGTTGCAGGGATTGCTCCGTGGGCACAATGACCTCGAGTGAGGAGGCCCTCCAACACCAACCTCCAGAGAGACAACCTGGGGCAATGGGCCCCCATGACGACTCGTGTGACCATCACTTGACCTGGAGCTTCTCTCAGAAAACAACAAGAGTGTGCCCCAAAAGAGCAGACTATTGCTTACAGGACTTACTGCACCCAGAGCGGAGCTAATAAACTTGGCAGGGGAACCGTAAATAACGCTGCCACCATAGAAAAGCCTACAGACACCGCAGTGACGGCGGCCAATGAGACCGGCTGTACTCCTGGCTACTTCAAAAGGCCGTTGACTGAGTGGCCGTCATGGTCCTGGATCACCACCGGCCCTGGACTGTCTGGGAGTTGAGCAAGCAGGGCTCTGACACCTGGTGCTGTTTGTACGTTAATTCAGTGGCCTAACTGAAGAAAGCACAGACTACTGGTCAGAGCATCTAGGCTGGCAGAAACCATCAGCCTAAGGGGGCCGAACCAATGTGGAGCAGGGTAAAACCGCCCACCCCCCCAGCGTCTCTGCACATCTCTTTCCTGGACCCTTAAAGGTCATTAGAATCTATAAAACTTCCAATGCTGGTGCTCAGGCAGACGAGCAGTGAGGGAGGAGGCCTGCGGACAATCAACCTCACCTGGAGGCTGCTGGGGAGAAGTCCTGCCCCTCCCCCCGGGTATGAGGACACCCAACTCAGCATGAAGCATTTACAGAAGACGTGTCTGCACCCTCAGCGCCCCAAGAATGAGGAATGGGACAAAAGGCAGAGGAGGGCTTTGTCACTGGCAAAGCCCATTAAAAATTCCTGGGAGATAAAAATAGAATCTGGGCAATAAAATAAAGTCTAACCATTTTTTCCTTTGTGCTTTGTCTAATTTCACTTGCTCCTAGGTTTCCACATGCAGAGGTCCCACACCCGACACTTCAGACCCGATTTCCTCGTGCAAAATGGCTGGGCCGACACCTCAGCTCGTGGGGCCCCGTGCAGACTCTGCAACATAGGAGCCTGAGCTCCAGCCAACCTGGCCCTCGAGAGCTCCGCCCCCTCCCTCCCGCTGATGCTGACAGGATCCCTACACAGCAGCCCGGCCCACAACCCGCAGGGGAGCACACACTCTCACCTCTCCATTCTCTGATCAAAATATAAAGTTTTCCTTTGCTTCTGAACCAAAGTCAGTCTCGATCTGCTGGCTCCAATGACACTGGGCAGGGAGACCCTTGTTGGGGCCCACTCTGCAGGATCAGTAACAGAATTTGAGAACATTGTAACTTCAATGAACAGATGTGTGAGCCAAACTGTAATTAACATAGAGCAGTGTATAAGGCTCGTGTAAAAGAAGATGTTTCTAACACTTCCATTTGATATTTCCATCACTTTATTATAAGCAAGTTCAGTGGAGGGGTTTGTCTTATTTGTCAGGTCAAGAGTAGAGAAATGCAGTGATTTCTTTCCAAGGATGTACATCTAATAATCTTGGTTGAAGTTTCAACCTTGTTTGGAATGATTTTCCATTGAAAATGATACCTCTCTTTCAGCTCCTAGATTTCTGAGAAGTATAAAATCTTATATTTTTTATTACCAAAGGGGAAAGGTGGGAGGAGGGATAAATTAACAGTTTCAGATTAACATATACACACTGCTATGTATAAAATATATCATCAACAAGGAACTACTGTATAGCACAGGGAACTATACTCAATATTTTGTAATGACCCCTGAGGGGAAATAACCTGAAAAACAATAGATATCTATATCGACATCATCTATCAACTACAGATAAAATGGAAACTAAAGGAGGCCGATGGTGAGCGTTTCTGAACCTAAAGACTTCAATCATCTAAAGTTCGGACTCTGCCTACGGCCCAAGTCCCTTAATGAACACACATGTACCAGTAGCTTAAAAATTCCCCAGATTGGAGTTCGGGGAGACACTGATTTGGAAAAATCCCTTGTGTTCTCCTTACATACACGGGACCTTTCCTACAGCTAAAACATGCCTGTGACACCCAGAAGATGGAACACGGTTGGATCAGGAAGATTTTGGAAAAGGCACCAAAACGCCTAATTTCCTGGTTGTTGGGTTCACCCCTCCAGCCTTTTTCCTTAAAATCTCCCCACTTGAGGATGTCAGCACCTTCAACATCCAGTTGCACAGAAATCGGAATTTGTCCAAAGGAAGAAGGGGAAGGAGGAGAAACAAGGAGAGCCAAGCCCTAGATGTTCGGAGAGGCACATGTCACTCTACTTTCCAGTCAGGAAGAAGAATTAAGCAAAGGCTTAGCCTGCCACCGGGAACCAGAGTAGGGCCAGAAGCAAACGAGCAGTTCTGCGGAAAGCTCCCAAAAAAGCGAGTTGAAAAATGGAGCTCAGGGGCACTGCAATTCACAAATCTGCAGAGTTATAAATGATAACTCTCGTCCACAAATATATTGAGGGAAGGCAACGAAGAGGATTTGAAATCAAGGCAGAATTGCAGGAAACAGATTTCAGGAGTTAGATTCGAATCACCCCTAAAGCACATGAAAAGCGGCAAAACGTCGACAATGATGCACTTGGCCAAAAAGAGCATATGCGTTTTTTTCTGAATGAATTCAGGAAAAAACCCATAGGCCCTTTGTGGCCAACCAAGCAAGCCGGAAATGCAATTCAGCTCTACAAAGAAGTCTGACTTCCCATCGGTCAAAATGGCCTTCCTACAAAAGTGTAAAAACAAGAAAAGCAGGAGAGGCCAGGTAGTAAAGGGAGCCTTGTTACACTGATGGGTGGGGTGTAAATTGCCAATGATGACTCTGGAGAAGGGTATGGTGTTTCCTAAAACATCTAAAAAACACAGCTAGAGAGAAAGGGGCACATCGACTCATGGGCGTATAAATAGGGAAAACTAAAAATCAGCAAGACACAGGCACCCAAAACTTTAGGGCTGCTCTGTTGACAAGAACCTCCACTTAATTCCACCTTAAATATCCAAGGAAAGAGAAAAATGGATAAAGAAGTTGTGGTCCTTATGTACAATGGAATATCACTCAGCAATGAAATCAATGTCATAAGGGTAGTAGGAGCATGATGAGTGGATTTAAGTACAACGATTCTAAGTGAAATAAGTCACACAGAAAAAGACACTTCTCATAAGGTATCACTTATAGAGGGAATGTAAAAACCGTTACACTTGAACTGAATTACAAAACAGAACAAAGTCACACATGCAGAAAACACACTATGGCTGCTTAACGGGAAAGGTGAGGTGGGGTGATACATAAAACAAGGGTTTCAAACTAGCTCAGATACCGTTCCATAAACCCAATATGTAATAGACAAGAACTACTCCTTGCTCAGAGAACTGGACTCAACACGCCCTATTCACCGCACAAGAATATATCTGACTAGTAATAATCTTAAAACCTATGTATTGATATCACTCTGTTCGTGTGTCAAGTCGCTGTAAAGCGGCATAAACACAGCAGTGAAAAGCAGATAAACCGCATTATAAAAATAAATTACTTTTAAAAACCCATGAAACAAAGACAGTGAAAGAGAGAGAAATTCTTACACAATTCGTTCAGGGGCTGTGATGCAAACTGGATTGACCATATCTAGACCCACAGTTGGATGAGACATAAGGGTGGACACTCTTGGGGCTGAGAGATTTGGTGAGGTTGGGTGAGCAAATGCAGACCCTTTAAAGTAATACTGCGTGGTACCCATCGCATGGGTCCCAAATCTCCAGGTTCAAGGGCATCTTCCTACATCGAAATCATGCATGAGAAACCCAGAAGATGGTACACTGTGTGATGGAGAGAGGTTTCTAAAACGCACCTCATTTCTCATCTCCTTGTGCTCGGGTTTGCGATTCCAGCCACTTTACTAGGAATCTCCCTACTTGGAGCATCAGCACCTTTAACCTCCTGTTCCGTACAGGTTGCAATTTGTCCTGAGGATGAACGGGTAGACGGGGAACCAGTGAGAGACTAGCTCTTGGTGTTGGGACAGGCACAGGTCACTCTATTTTCCCATCAGGAAGAAGAATTAACCACAGGCTCATCCTCCCCCCCGGAACCAGAACAGGGCCTGAAGCCATCCTGCGCTTTTGCGGCCAGCTCCCAAAAAAGCGAGTTGTAAAATGGAGCTTCAGGGCACTGCAATTCACAAACCTGCAGAGTTATAAATGATAACTCTCGTCCACAAATATATTGAGGGAAGGCAAAGAAGAGGATTTGAAATCAAGGCAGAATTGCAGGAAACAGATTTCAGGAGGTAGATTCGAATCGCCTTTAAAGCACAGGAAAAGCGGAAAAACGTTGACAATGATGCCCTTGGCCAAAAAGGGCGTATGCGTTTTTTCCTGAATATATTCAGGAAAAAACGCATACGCCCTTTTTGGCCAACCAAGCAACCTGGAAAGGCAAATCAGCGCTACAAAGAAGACTCGCTACCTATCGGTCAAAAGGGCCATGCTGAAAAAAGTCTCAAAACCAAAAATGCAGGACAGGCCATGGAGAAATGGGAGCCTTGCTACACTGATGGGCGGGATGTAAATTGCCAACAGCCACTCTGGAGAAGTTTACGGCGTGTCCTGAAACATCTAAAAAACACAGCTTAGAGAGCATAGGGCACTTCCACTCATGGGGATATAAATTGGGAAAATGAAAAATCAGCAAGACACAAGCACCCCAAAGTTTAGGGCTGCTCTGTTGACAAGGACCTCCACTTCATTCCACCTTCAATATCCCAGGAAAGAGAAAAATGGATAAAGAAGTTGTGGTCCTTATGTACAATGGAATATCACTCAGCCATGAAATCAATGTCATAAGGCTAGTAGCAGCATGATGAGTGGATTTAGGTACGACGATTCTAAGTGAAATAAGTCACACAGAAAAGGACACTTCTCATAAGGTATCACTTATAGAGGGAATGTAAAAAGTGTTACACTTGAACTGAATTACAAAACAGAACAGAGTCACACATGCAGAAATCACACTATGGCTGCTTAACGGGAAAGGTGAGGTGGCGTGATACATAAAACAAGGGTTTCAAATTAGCTCAGATACCGTTCCATAAACCCAATATGTAATAGACAAGACCTACTCCTTGCTCAGAGAACTGGACTCAACACGCCCTATTCACCGCACCAGAATATATCTGACTAGTAATAATCTTAAAACCTATGTATTGATATCTCTCTGTTAGTGTGTCAAGTGGGTGTAAAGCGGCATAAACACAGCAGTGAAAAGCAGCTAAACCCCATTATAAATATAAATTACTTCGAAAAACCCATGAAACAAAGACAGTGAAAGAGAGAGAAATTCTTACACAATGCGTTCAGGGGCTGTGATGCAACCTGGATTGACCATATCTAGACCCACAGCTGGATGAGACATAAGGGTGGACACTCTTGGGGCTGAGAGGTTTGGTGAGGTTGGGTGAGCAAACGCAGACCCTTTAAAGTAATACTGCGTGGTACCCATCGCATGGGTCCCAAATCTCCAGGTTCAAGGGCATCTTCCTACATCGAAAACATGCATGAGAAAACAAAAAGATGGTACACCATGTGATGGGGAAAGGTTTCTAAAACGCACCTCATTTCTCTTCTCCTTGTGCCCGGGTTCGCCATTCCAGCCGCTTTACTAACAATCTCCCTACTTGGAGCATCAGCACCTTTAACCTCCTGTTCCGTACAGGTTGCAATTTGTCCTGAGGATGAACGGGTAGACGGGGAACCAGTGAGAGACTAGCTCTTGGTGTTGGGACAGGCACAGGTCACTCTATTTTCCCATCAGGAAGAAGAATTAACCACAGGCTCATCCCCCCCCCGGAACCAGAACAGGGCCTGAAGCCATCCTGCGCTTTTGCGGCCAGCTCCCAAAAAAGCGAGTTGTAAAATGGTGCTTCAGGGCGCTGCAATTCACAAAACTGCAGAGTTATAAATGATAACTCTCGTCCACAAATATATTGAGGGAAGGCAAAGAAGAGGATTTGAAATCAAGGCAGAATTGCAGGAAACAGATTTCAGGAGGTAGATTCGAATCGCCTTTAAAGCACATGAAAAGCGGCAAAACGTTGACAATGATGCCCTTGGCCAAAAAGGGCGTATGCGGTTTTTCCTGAATATATTGAGGAAAAAACGCATACGCCCTTTTTGGCCAACCAAGCAACCTGGAAAGGCAAATCAGCGCTACAAAGAAGACTCGCTACCCATCGGTCAAAAGGGCCATGCTGAAAAAAGTCTCAAATCCAGCAATGCAGGACAGGCCATGGAGAAATGGGAGCCTTGCTACACTGATGGGCGGGATGTAAATTGCCAACAGCCACTCTGGAGAAGTGTACGGTGTGTCCTGAAACATCTAAAAAACACAGTTTAGAGAGCATAGGGCACTTCCACTCATGGGGATATAAATTGGGAAAATGAAAAATCAGCAAGACACAAGCACCTCAAAGTTTAGGGCTGCTCTGTTGACAAGGATCTCCACTTCATTCCACCTTCAATATCCCAGGAAAGAGAAAAATGGATAAAGAAGTTGTGGTCCTTATGTACAATGGAATATCACTCAGCCATGAAATCAATGTCATAAGGCTAGTAGCAGCATGATGAGTGGATTTAGGTACGACGATTCTAAGTGAAATAAGTCACACAGAAAAGGACACTTCTCATAAGGTATCACTTATAGAGGGAATGTCAAAACCGTTACACTTGAACTGAATTACAAAACAGAACAGAGTCACACATGCAGAAAACATACTATGGCTGCTTAACGGGAAAGGTGAGGTGGGGTGATACATAAAACAAGGGTTTCAAATTAGCTCAGATACCGTTCCATAAGCCCAATATGTAATAGACAAGACCTACTCCTTGCTCAGAGAACTGGACTCAACACGCCCTATTCACCGCACAAGAATATATCTGACTAGTAATAATCTTAAAACCTATGTATTGATATCTCTCTGTTAGTGTGTCACGTGGGTGTAAAGCGGCATAAACACAGCAGTGAAAAGCAGCTAAACCCCATTATCAAAATAAATTACTTTGAAAAACCCATGAAACAAAGACAGTGAAAGAGAGAGACATTCTTACACAATGCGTTCAGGGGCTGTGATGCAACCTGGATTGACCATATCTAGACCCACAGCTGGATGAGACATAAGGGTGGACACTCTTGGGGATGAGAGGTTTGGTGAGGTTGGGTGAGCAAACGCAGACCCTTTAAAGTAATACTGCGTGGTACCCATCGCATGGGTCCCAAATCTCCAGGTTCAAGGGCATCTTCCTACATCGAAAACATGCATGAGAAAACAAAAAGATGGTACACCATGTGATGGGGAAAGGTTTCTAAAACGCACCTCATTTCTCTTCTCCTTGTGCCCGGGTTCGCCATTCCAGCGGCTTTACTAACAATCTCCCTACTTGGAGCATCAGCACCTTTAACATCCTGTTCCGTACAGGTTGCAATTTGTCCTGAGGATGAACGGGTAGAGCGGGAACCAGTGAGAGACTAGCTCTTGGTGTTGGGACAGGCACAGGTCACTCTATTTTCCCATCAGGAAGAAGAATTAACCACAGGCTCATCCTCCCCCCTGGAACCAGAACGGGGCCTGAAGCCATCCTGCGCTTTTGCGGCCAGCTCCCAAAAAAGCGAGTTGTAAAATGGAGCTTCAGGGCACTGCAATTCACAAACCTGCAGAGTTATAAATGATAACTCTCGTCCACAAATATATTGAGGGAAGGCAAAGAAGAGGATTTGAAATCAAGGCAGAATTGCAGGAAACAGATTTCAGGAGGTAGATTCGAATCGCCTTTAAAGCACATGAAAAGCGGCAAAACGTTGACAATGATGCCCTTGGCCAAAAAGGGCGTATGCGTTTTTTCCTGAATATATTCAGGAAAAAACGCATACGCCCTTTTTGGCCAACCAAGCAACCTGGAAAGGCAAACCAGCGCTACAAAGAAGACTCGCTACCCATCGGTCAAAAGGGCCATGCTGAAAAACGTGTCAAAACCAGAAAAGCAGGAGAGGCCATGGAGAAATGGGAGCCTTGCTACACTGATGGGCGGGATGTAAATTGCCAACAGCCACTCTGGAGAAGTGTACGGTGTGTCCTGAAACATCTAAAAAACACAGCTTAGAGAGCATAGGGCACTTCCACTCATGGGGGTATAAATTGGGAAAATGAAAAATCAGCAAGACACAAGCACCCCAAAGTTTAGGGCTGCTCTGTTGACAAGGACCTCCACTGCATTCCACCTTCAATATCCCAGGAAAGAGAAAAATGGATAAAGAAGTTGTGGTCCTTATGTACAATGGAATATCACTCAGCCATGAAATCAATGTCATAAGGCTAGTAGCAGCATGATGAGTGGATTTAGGTACGACGATTCTAAGTGAAATAAGTCACACAGAAAAGGACACTTCTCATAAGGTATCACTTATAGAGGGCATGTAAAAAGCGTTACACTTGAACTGAATTACAAAACAGAACAGAGTCACACATGCAGAAAACACACTATGGCTGCTTAACGGGAAAGGTGAGGTGGGGTGATACATAAAACAAGGGTTTCAAATTAGCTCAGATACCGTTCCATAAACCCAATATGTAATAGAGAAGACCTACTCCTTGCTCAGAGAACTGGACTCAACACGCCCTATTCACCGCACAAGAATATATCTGACTAGTAATAATCTTAAAACTTATGTATTGATATCTCTCTGTTAGTGTGTCAAGTGGGTGTAAAGCAGCATAAACACAGCAGTGAAAAGCAGCTAAACCCCATTATAAAAATAAATTACTTTGAAACACCCATGAAACAAAGACAGTGAAAGAGAGAGAAATTCTTACACAATGCGTTCAGGGGCTGTGATGCAACCTGGATTGACCATATCTAGACCCACAGCTGGATGAGACATAAGGGTGGACACTCTTGGGGCTGAGAGGTTTGGTGAGGTTGGGTGAGCAAACGCAGACCCTTTAAAGTAATACTGCGTGGTACCCATCGCATGGGTCCCCAATCTCCAGGTTCAAGGGCATCTTCCTACATCGAAAACATGCATGAGAAAACAAAAAGATGGTACACCATGTGATGGGGAAAGGTTTCTAAAACGCACCTCATTTCTCATCTCCTTGTGCCCGGGTTCGCCATTCCAGCCGCTTTACTAACAATCTCCCTACTTGGAGCATCAGCACCTTTAACCTCCTGTTCCGTACAGGTTGCAATTTGTCCTGAGGATGAACGGGTAGACCGGGAACCAGTGAGAGACTAGCTCTTGGTGTTGGGACAGGCACAGGTCACTCTATTTTCCCATCAGGAAGAAGAATTAACCACAGGCTCATCCTCCCCCCCGGAACCAGAACGGGGCCTGAAGCCATCCTGCACATTTGCGGCCAGCTCCCAAAAAAGCGAGTTGTAAAATGGAGCTTCAGGGCACTGCAATTCACAAACCTGCAGAGTTATAAATGATAACTCTCGTCCACAAATATATTGAGGGAAGGCAAAGAAGAGGATTTGAAATCAAGGCAGAATTGCAGGAAACAGATTTCAGGAGGTAGATTCGAATCGCCTTTAAAGCACATGAAAAGCGGAAAAACGTTGACAATGATGCCCTTGGCCAAAAAGGGCGTATGCGTTTTTTCCTGAATATATTCAGGAAAAAACGCATACGCCCTTTTTGGCCAACCAAGCAACCTGGAAAGGCAAACCAGCGCTACAAAGAAGACTCGCTACCCATCGGTCAAAAGGGCCATGCTGAAAAAAGTCTCAAATCCAGCAATGCAGGACAGGCCATGGAGAAATGGGAGCCTTGCTACACTGATGGGCGGGATGTAATTTGCCAACAGCCACTCTGGAGAAGTGTACGGTGTGTCCTGAAACATCTAAAAAACACAGCTTAGAGAGCATAGGGCACTTCCACTCATGGGGGTATAAATTGGGAAAATGAAAAATCAGCAAGACACAAGCACCCCAAAGTTTAGGGCTGCTCTGTTGACAAGGACCTCCACTTCATTCCACCTTCAATATCCCAGGAAAGAGAAAAATGGATAAAGAAGTTGTGGTCCTTATGTACAATGGAATATCACTCAGCCATGAAATCAATGGCATAAGGCTAATAGCAGCATGATGAGTGGATTTAGGTACGACGATTCTAAGTGAAATAAGTCACACAGAAAAGGACACTTCTCATAAGGTATCACTTATGGAGGGAATGTAAAAAGCGTTACACTTGAACTGAATTACAAAACAGAACAGAGTCACACACGCAGAAAACACACTATGGCTGCTTAACGGGAAAGGTGAGGTGGCGTGATACATAAAACAAGTGTTTCAAATTTGCTCAGATACCGTTCCATAAACCCAATATGTAATAGACAAGACCTACTCTTTGCTCAGAGAACTGGACTCAACACACACTATTCACCGCACAAGAATATATCTGACTAGTAATAATCTTAAAACCTATGTATTGATATCTCTCTGTTAGTGTGTCACGTGGGTGTAAAGCGGCATAAACACAGCAGTGAAAAGCAGCTAAACCCCATTATCAAAATAAATTACTTTTACAAACCCATGAAACCAAGACAGTGAAAGAGAGAGAAATTCTTACACAATGCGTTCAGGGGCTGTGATGCAACCTGGATTGACCATATCTAGACCCACAGCTGGATGAGACATAAAAGTGGACACTCTTGGGGCTGAGAGGTTTGGTGAGGTTGGGTGAGCAAACGCAGACCCTTTAAAGTAATACTGCGTGGTACCCATCGCATGGGTCCCAAATCTCCATGTTGAAGGGCATCTTCCTACATCGAAAACATGCATGAGAAAACAAAAAGAGGGTACACCATGTGATGGGGAAAGGTTTCTAAAACGCACCTCATTTCTCTTCTCCTTGTGCCCGGGTTCGCCATTCCAGCCGCTTTACTAACAATCTCCCTACTTGGAGCATCAGCACCTTTAACCTCCTGTTCCGTACAGGTTGCAATTTGTCCTGAGGATGAACGGGTAGACGGGGAACCAGTGAGAGACTAGCTCTTGGTGTTGGGACAGGCACAGGTCACTCTATTTTCCCATCAGGAAGAAGAATTAACCACAGGCTCATCCTCCCCCCCGCAACCAGAACAGGGCCTGAAGCCATCCTGCGCTTTTCCGGCCAGCTCCCAAAAAAGCGAGTTGTAAAATGGAGCTTCAGGGCACTGCAATTCACAAACCTGCAGAGTTATAAATGAAAACTCTCGTCCACAAATATATTGAGGGAAGGCAAAGAAGAGGATTTGAAATCAAGGCAGAATTGCAGGAAACAGATTTCAGGAGGTAGATTCGAATCGCCTTTAAAGCACATGAAAAGCAGCAAAACGTTGACAATGATGCCCTTGGCCAAAAAGGGCGTATGCGTTTTTTCCTGAATATATTCAGAAAAAAACGCATACGCCCTTTTTGGCCAACCAAGCAACCTGGAAAGGCAAATCAGCGCTACAAAGAAGACTCGCTACCCATCGGTCAAAAGGGCCATGCTGAAAAACGTGTCAAAACCAGAAATGCAGGACAGGCCATGGAGAAATGGGAGCCTTGCTACACTGATGGGCGGGATGTAAATTGCCAACAGCCACTCTGGAGAAGTGTATGGTGTGTCCTGAAACATCTAAAAAACACAGCTTAGAGAGCATAGGGCACTTCCACTCATGGGGGTATAAATTGGGAAAATGAAAAATCAGCAAGACACAAGCACCCCAAAGTTTAGGGCTGCTCTGTTGACAAGGACCTCCACTTCATTCCACCTTCAATATCCCAGGAAAGAGAAAAATGGATAAAGAAGTTGTGGTCCTTATGTACAATGGAATATCACTCAGCCATGAAATCAATGTCATAAGGCTAGTAGCAGCATGATGAGTGGATTTAGGTACGACGATTCTAAGTGAAATAAGTCACACAGAAAAGGACACTTCTCATAAGGTATCACTTATGGAGGGAATGTAAAAAGCGTTACACTTGAACTGAATTACAAAACAGAACAGAATCATACATGCAGAAATCACACTATGGCTGCTTAACGGGAAAGGTGAGGTGGGGTGATACATAAAACAAGGGTTTCAAATTAGCTCAGATACCGTTCCATAAACCCAATATGTAATAGACAAGACCTACTCCTTGCTCAGAGAACTGGACTCAACACGCCCTATTCACCGCACAAGAATATATCTGACTAGTAATAATCTTAAAACCTATGTATTGATATCTCTCTGTTAGTGTGTCAAGTGGGTGTAAAGCGGCATAAACACAGCAGTGAAAAGCAGCTAAACACCATTATCAAAATAAATTACTTTGAAAAACCCATGAAACAAAGACAGTGAAAGAGAGAGAAATTCTTACACAATGCGTTCAGGGGCTGTGATGCAACCTGGATTGACCATATCTAGACCCACAGCTGGATGAGACATAAGGGTGGACACTCTTGGGGCTGAGAGGTTTGGTGAGGTTGGGTGAGCAAACGCAGACCCTTTAAAGTAATACTGCGTGGTACCCATCGCATGGGTCCCAAATCTCCAGGTTCAAGGGCATCTTCCTACATCGAAAACATGCATGAGAAAACAAAAAGATGGTACACCATGTGATGGGGAAAGGTTTCTAAAACGCACCTCATTTCTCTTCTCCTTGTGCCCGGGGTCGCCATTCCAGCCGCTTTACTAACAATCTCCCTACTTGGAGCATCAGCACCTTTAACCTCCTGTTCCGTACAGGTTGCAATTTGTCCTGAGGATGAACGGGTAGACGGGGAACCAGTGAGAGACTAGCTCTTGGTGTTGGGACAGGCACAGGTCACTCTATTTTCCCATCAGGAAGAAGAATTAACCACAGGCTCATCCCCCCCCGGAACCAGAACAGGGCCTGAAGCCATCCTGCGCTTTTGCGGCCAGCTCCCAAAAAAGCGAGTTGTAAAATGGAGCTTCAGGGCACTGCAATTCACAAACCTGCAGAGTTATAAATGATAACTCTCGTCCACAAATATATTGAGGGAAGGCAAAGAAGAGGATTTGAAATCAAGGCAGAATTGCAGGAAACAGATTTCAGGAGGTAGATTCGAATCGCCTTTAAAGCACATGAAAAGCGGCAAAACGTTGACAATGATGCCCTTGGCCAAAAAGGGCGTATGCGTTTTTTCCTGAATATATTCAGGAAAAAACGCATACGCCCTTTTAGGCCAACCAAGCAACCTGGAAAGGCAAATCAGCGCTACAAAGAAGACTCGCTACCCATCGGTCAAAAGGGCCATGCTGAAAAAAGTCTCAAAACCAGAAATGCAGGACAGGCCATGGAGAAATGGGAGCCTTGCTACACTGATGGGCGGGATGTAAATTGCCAACAGCCACTCTGGAGAAGTGTACGGTGTGTCCTGAAACATCTAAAAAACACAGCTTAGAGAGCATAGGGCACTTCCACTCATGGGGATATAAATTGGGAAAATGAAAAATCAGCAAGACACAAGCACCTCAAAGTTTAGGGCTGCTCTGTTGACAAGGATCTCCACTTCATTCCACCTTCAATATCCCAGGAAAGAGAAAAATGGATAAAGAAGTTGTGGTCCTTATGTACAATGGAATATCACTCAGCCATGAAATCAATGTCATAAGGCTAGTAGCAGCATGATGAGTGGATTTAGGTACGACGATTCTAAGTGAAATAAGTCACACAGAAAAGGACACTTCTCATAAGGTATCACTTATAGAGGGAATGTAAAAAGCGTTACACTTGAACTGAATTACAAAACAGAACAGAGTCACACATGCAGAAAACACACTATGGCTGCTTAACGGGAAAGGTGAGGTGGGGTGATACATAAAACAAGGGTTTCAAATTAGCTCAGATACCGTTCCATAAGCCCAATATGTAATAGACAAGACCTACTCCTTGCTCAGAGAACTGGACTCAACACGCCCTATTCACGGCACAAGAATATATCTGACAAATAATAATCGTAAAACCTATGTATTGATATCTCTCTGTTAGTGTGTCACGTGGGTGTAAAGCGGCATAAACACAGCAGTGAAAAGCAGCTAAACCCCATTATCAAAATAAATTACTTTGAAAAACCCATGAAACAAAGACAGTGAAAGAGAGAGAAATTCTTACACAATGCGTTCAGGGGCTGTGATGCAACCTGGATTGACCATATCTAGACCCACAGCTGGATGAGACATAAAGGTGGACACTCTTGGGGCTGAGAGGTTTGGTGAGGTTGGGTGAGCAAACGCAGACTCTTTAAAGTAATACTGCGTGGTACCCATCGCATGGGTCCCAAATCTCCAGGTTCAAGGGCATCTTCCTACATCGAAAAAATGCATGAGAAAACAAAAAGATGGTACACCATGTGATGGGGAAAGGTTTCTAAAACGCACCTCATTTCTCTTCTCCTTGTGCCCGGGTTCGCCATTCCAGCCGCTTTACTAACAATCTCCCTACTTGGAGCATCAGCACCTTTAACCTCCTGTTCCGTACAGGTTGCAATTTGTCCTGAGGATGAACGGGTAGACGGGGAACCAGTGAGAGACTAGCTCTTGGTGTTGGGACAGGCACAGGTCACTCTATTTTCCCATCAGGAAGAAGAATTAACCACAGGCTCATCCTCCCCCCCGCAACCAGAACAGGGCCTGAAGCCATCCTGCGCTTTTCCGGCCAGCTCCCAAAAAAGCGAGTTGTAAAATGGAGCTTCAGGGCACTGCAATTCACAAACCTGCAGAGTTATAAATGAAAACTCTCGTCCACAAATATATTGAGGGAAGGCAAAGAAGAGGATTTGAAATCAAGGCAGAATTGCAGGAAACAGATTTCAGGAGGTAGATTCGAATCGCCTTTAAAGCACATGAAAAGCAGCAAAACGTTGACAATGATGCCCTTGGCCAAAAAGGGCGTATGCGTTTTTTCCTGAATATATTCAGGAAAAAACGCATACGCCCTTTTTGGCCAACCAAGCAACCTGGAAAGGCAAATCAGCGCTACAAAGAAGACTCGCTACTCATCGGTCAAAAGGGCCATGCTGAAAAACGTGTCAAAACCAGAAATGCAGGACAGGCCATGGAGAAATGGGAGCCTTGCTACACTGATGGGCGGGATGTAAATTGCCAACAGCCACTCTGGAGAAGTGTATGGTGTGTCCTGAAACATCTAAAAAACACAGCTTAGAGAGCATAGGGCACTTCCACTCATGGGGGTATAAATTGGGAAAATGAAAAATCAGCAAGACACAAGCACCCCAAAGTTTAGGGCTGCTCTGTTGACAAGGACCTCCACTTCATTCCACCTTCAATATCCCAGGAAAGAGAAAAATGGATAAAGAAGTTGTGGTCCTTATGTACAATGGAATATCACTCAGCCATGAAATCAATGTCATAAGGCTAGTAGCAGCATGATGAGTGGATTTAGGTACGACGATTCTAAGTGAAATAAGTCACACAGAAAAGGACACTTCTCATAAGGTATCACTTATAGAGGGAATGTAAAAAGCGTTACACTTGAACTGAATTACAAAACAGAACAGAGTCACACATGCAGAAATCACACTATGGCTTCTTAATGGGAAAGGTGAGGTGGGGTGATACATAAAACAAGGGTTTCAAATTAGCTCAGATACCGTTCCATAAACCCAATATGTAATAGACAAGACCTACTCCTTGCTCAGAGAACTGGACTCAACACGCCCTATTCACCGCACAAGAATATATCTGACTAGTAATAATCTTAAAACCTATGTATTGATATCTCTCTGTTAGTGTGTCAAGTGGGTGTAAAGCGGCATAAACACAGCAGTGAAAAGCAGCTAAACACCATTATCAAAATAAATTACTTTTACAAACCCATGAAACAAAGACAGTGAAAGAGAGAGAAATTCTTACACAATGCGTTCAGGGGCTGTGATGCAACCTGGATTGACCATATCTAGACCCACAGCTGGATGAGACATAAGGGTGGACACTCTTGGGGCTGAGAGGTTTGGTGAGGTTGGGTGAGCAAACGCAGACCCTTTAAAGTAATACTGCGTGGTACCCATCGCATGGGTCCCAAATCTCCAGGTTCAAGGGCATCTTCCTACATCGAAAACATGCATGAGAAAACAAAAAGATGGTACACCATGTGATGGGGAAAGGTTTCTAAAACGCACCTCATTTCTCTTCTCCTTGTGCCCGGGGTCGCCATTCCAGCCGCTTTACTAACAATCTCCCTACTTGGAGCATCAGCACCTTTAACCTCCTGTTCCGTACAGGTTGCAATTTGTCCTGAGGATGAACGGGTAGACGGGGAACCAGTGAGAGACTAGCTCTTGGTGTTGGGACAGGCACAGGTCACTCTATTTTCCCATCAGGAAGAAGAATTAACCACAGGCTCATCCCCCCCCCGGAACCAGAACAGGGCCTGAAGCCATCCTGCGCTTTTGCGGCCAGCTCCCAAAAAAGCGAGTTGTAAAATGGAGCTTCAGGGCACTGCAATTCACAAACCTGCAGAGTTATAAATGATAACTCTCGTCCACAAATATATTGAGGGAAGGCAAAGAAGAGGATTTGAAATCAAGGCAGAATTGCAGGAAACAGATTTCAGGAGGTAGATTCGAATCGCCTTTAAAGCACATGAAAAGCGGCAAAACGTTGACAATGATGCCCTTGGCCAAAAAGGGCGTATGCGTTTTTTCCTGAATAGATTCAGGAAAAAACGCATACGCCCTTTTAGGCCAACCAAGCAACCTGGAAAGGCAAATCAGCGCTACAAAGAATACTCGCTACCCATCGGTCAAAAGGGCCATGCTGAAAAAAGTCTCAAAACCAGAAATGCAGGACAGGCCATGGAGAAATGGGAGCCTTGCTACACTGATGGGCGGGATGTAAATTGCCAACAGCCACTCTGGAGAAGTGTACGGTGTGTCCTGAAACATCTAAAAAACACAGCTTAGAGAGCATAGGGCACTTCCACTCATGGGGATATAAATTGGGAAAATGAAAAATCAGCAAGACACAAGCACCTCAAAGTTTAGGGCTGCTCTGTTGACAAGGATCTCCACTTCATTCCACCTTCAATATCCCAGGAAAGAGAAAAATGGATAAAGAAGTTGTGGTCCTTATGTACAATGGAATATCACTCAGCCATGAAATCAATGTCATAAGGCTAGTAGCAGCATGATGAGTGGATTTAGGTACGACGATTCTAAGTGAAATAAGTCACACAGAAAAGGACACTTCTCATAAGGTATCACTTATAGAGGGAATGTAAAAAGCGTTACACTTGAACTGAATTACAAAACAGAACTGAGTCACACATGCAGAAAACACACTATGGCTGCTTAACGGGAAAGGTGAGGTGGGGTGATACATAAAACAAGGGTTTCAAATTAGCTCAGATACCGTTCCATAAGCCCAATATGTAATAGACAAGACCTACTCCTTGCTCAGAGAACTGGACTCAACACGCCCTATTCACCGCACAAGAATATATCTGACTAGTAATAATCTTAAAACCTATGTATTGATATCTCTCTGTTAGTGTGTCAAGTGGGTGTAAAGCGGCATAAACACAGCAGTGAAAAGCAGCTAAACCCCATTATCAAAATAAATTACTTTTACAAACCCATGAAACAAAGACAGTGAAAGAGAGAGAAATTCTTACACAATGCGTTCAGGGGCTGTGATGCAACCTGGATTGACCATATCTAGACCCACAGCTGGATGAGACATAAGGGTGGACACTCTTGGGGCTGAGAGGTTTGGTGAGGTTGGGTGAGCAAACGCAGACCCTTTAAAGTAATACTGCGTGGTACCCATCGCATGGGTCCCAAATCTCCATGTTCACGGGCATCTTCCTACATCTAAAACATGCATGAGAAAACAAAAAGATGGTACACCATGTGATGGGGAAAGGTTTCTAAAACGCACCTCATTTCTCTTCTCCTTGTGCCCGGGTTCGCCATTCCAGCCGCTTTACTAACAATCTCCCTACTTGGAGCATCAGCACCTTTAACCTCCTGTTCCGTACAGGTTGCAATTTGTCCTGAGGATGAAAGGGTAGACGGGGAACCAGTGAGAGACTAGCTCTTGGTGTTGGGACAGGCACAGGTCACTCTATTTTCCCATCAGGAAGAAGAATTAACCACAGGCTCATCCCCCCCCCGGAACCAGAACAGGGCCTGAAGCCATACTGCGCTTTTGCGTCCAGCTCCCAAAAAAGCGAGTTGTAAAATGGAGCTTCAGGGCACTGCAATTCACAAACCTGCAGAGTTATAAATGATAACTCTCGTCCACAAATATATTGAGGGAAGGCAAAGAAGAGGATTTGAAATCAAGGCAGAATTGCAGGAAACAGATTTCAGGAGGTAGATTCGAATCGCCTTTAAAGCACATGAAAAGTGGCAAAACGTTGACAATGATGCCCTTGGCCAAAAAGGGCGTATGCGTTTTTTCCTGAATATATTCAGGAAAAAACGCATACGCCCTTTTAGGCCAACCAAGCAACCTGGAAAGGCAAATCAGCGCTACAAAGAAGACTCGCTACCCATCGGTCAAAAGGGCCATGCTGAAAAAGTCTCAAAACCAGATATGCAGGACAGGCCATGGAGAAATGGGAGCCTTGCTACACTGATGGGCGGGATGTAAATTGCCAACAGCCACTCTGGAGAAGTGTACGGTGTGTCCTGAAACATCTAAAAAACACAGCTTAGAGAGCATAGGGCACTTCCACTCATGGGGATATAAATTGGGAAAATGAAAAATCAGCAAGACACAAGCACCCCAAAGTTTAGGGCTGCTCTGTTGACAAGGACCTCCACTTCATTCCACCTTCAATATCCCAGGAAAGAGAAAAATGGATAAAGAAGTTGTGGTCCTTATGTACAATGGAATATCACTCAGCCATGAAATCAATGTCATAAGGCTAGTAGCAGCATGATGAGTGGATTTAGGTACGACGATTCTAAGTGAAATAAGTCACACAGAAAAGGACACTTCTCATAAGGTGTCACTGATAGAGGGAATGTAAAAACCATTACACTTGAACTGAATTACAAAACAGAACAGAGTCACACATGCAGAAAACACACTATGGCTGCTTAACGGGAAAGGTGAGGTGGGGTGATACATAAAACAAGGGTATCAAATTAGCTCAGATACCGTTCCATAAACCCAATATGTAATAGACAAGACCTACTCCTTGCTCAGAGAACTGGACTCAACACGCCCTATTCACCGCACAAGAATATATCTGACTAATAGTAATCGTAAAACCTATATATTGATATCTCTCTGTTAGTGTGTCAAGTGGGTGTAAAGCGGCATAAACACAGCAGTGAAAAGCAGCTAAACCCCATTATAAAAATAAATTACTTTGAAACAACCATGAAACAAAGACAGTGAAAGAGAGAGAAATTCTTACACAATGCGTTCAGGGGCTGTGATGCAACCTGGATTGACCATATCTAGACGCACAGCTGGATGAGACATAAGGGTGGACACTCTTGGGGCTGAGAGGTTTGGTGAGGTTGGGTGAGCAAACGCAGACCCTTTAAAGTAATACTGCGTGGTACCCATCGCATGGGTCCCAAATCTACAGGTTCAAGGGCATCTTCCTACATCAAAAACATGCATGAGAAACCCAGAAGATGGTACACCGTGTGATGGGGAAAGGTTTCTAAAACGCACCTCATTTCTCATCTCCTTGTGCCCGGGTTCGTCATTCCAGCCGCTTTACTAGCAAGCTCCCTACTTGGAGCATCAGCACCTTTAACCTCCTGTTCCGTACAGGTTGCAATTTGTCCTGAGGATAAACGGGAAGACGTGGAACCAACGAGAGACTAGCTCTTGGTGTTGGGACAGGCACAGGTCACTCTATTTTCCCATCAGAAAGAAGAATTAACCACAGGCTCAGCCTGACCCCCGGAACCAGAACAGGGCCTGAAGCCATTCTGCGATTTTGTGGCCAGCTCCCATAAAAACGAGTTGTAAAATGGAGGTTCAGGGCACTGCAATTCACAAACCTGCAGAGTTATAAATGATAACTCTCGTCCACAAATATATTGAGGGAAGGCAAAGAAGAGGATTTGAAATCAAGGCAGAATTGCAGGAAACAGATTTCAGGAGGTAGATACGAATCGCCTTTAAAGCACATGAAAAGCGGCAAAACGTTGACAATGATGCCCTTGGCCAAAAAGGGCGTATGCGTTTTTTCCTGAATAGATTCAGGAAAAAACGCATACGCCCTTTTTGGCCAACCAAGCAACCTGGAAAGGCAAATCAGCGCTATAAAGAAGTCTCGCTTCCCATCGGTCAAAAGGGCCATGCTGAAAACAGTGTCAAAACCAGATATGCAGGACAGGCCATGGAGAAACGGGAGCCTTGCTACACTGATGGGCGGGATGTAAATTGCCAAGAGCCACTCTGGAGAAGTGTCCGGTGAGTCCTGAAACATCTGAAAAACACAGCTTAGAGAGCATAGGGCACTTCCACTCATGGGGGTATAAATTGGGAAAATTAAAAATCAGCAAGACACAAGCACCCCAAAGTTTAGGGCTGCTCTGTTGACCAGGACCTCCACTTCATTCCACCTTAAATATCCCAGGAAAGAGAAAAATGGATAAAGAAGTTGTGGTCCTTATGTACAATGGAATATCACTCAACCATGAAATCAATGTCGTAAGGTTAGTAGCAGCATGATGAGTGGATTTAGGTACGACGATTCTAAGTGAAATAAGTCACACAGAAAAGGACACTTCTCATAAGGTATCACTGATAGAGGGAATGTAAAAACCGGTACACTTGAATTGAATTACAAAACAGAACAGAGTCACACATGCAGAAAACACACTATGGCTGCTTAACGGGAAAGGTGAGGTGGGGTGATACATAAAACAAGGGTATCAAATTAGCTCAGATACCATTCCATAAACCCAATATGTTATAGACAAGACCTACTCCTTGCTCAGAGAACTGGACTCAACACGCCCTATTCACGGCACAAGAATATATCTGACTAATAATAATCGTAAAACCTATATATTGATATCTCTCTGTTAGTGTGTCAAGTGGGTGTAAAGCGGCATAAACACAGCAGTGAAAAGCAGCTAAACCCCATTATAAAAATAAATTACTTTGAAACACCCATGAAACAAAGACAGTGAAAGAGAGAGAAATTCTTACACAATGCGTTCAGGGGCTGTGATGCAACCTGGATTGACCATATCTAGACGCACAGCTGGATGAGACATAAGGGTGGACACTCTTGGGGCTGAGAGGTTTGGTGAGGTTGGGTGAGCAAACGCAGACCCTTTAAAGTAATCTGCGTGGTACCCATCGCATGGGTTCCAAATCTCCAGGTTCAAGGGCATCTTCCTACATCAAAAACATGCATGAGAAACCCAGAAGATGGTACACCGTGTGATGGGGAAAGGTTTCTAAAACGCACCTCATTTCTCATCTCCTTGTGCCCGGGTTCGCCATTCCAGCCGCTTTACTAGCAAGCTCCCTACTTGGAGCATCAGCACCTTTAACCTCCTGTTCCGTACAGGTTGCAATTTGTCCTGAGGATAAACGGGAAGACGTGGAACCAACGAGAGACTAGCTCTTGGTGTTGGGACAGGCACAGGTCACTCTATTTTCCCATCAGAAAGAAGAATTAACCACAGGCTCAGCCTGCCTCCCGGAACCAGAACAGGGCCTGAAGCCATTCTGCGATTTTGCGGCCAGCTCCCATAAAAACGAGTTGTAAAATGGAGGTTCAGGGCACTGCAATTCACAAACCTGCAGAGTTATAAATGATAACTCTCGTCCACAAATATATTGAGGGAAGGCAAAGAAGAGGATTTGAAATCAAGGCAGAATTGCAGGAAACAGATTTCAGGAGGTAGATACGAATCGCCTTTAAAGCACATGAAAAGCGGCAAAACGTTGACAATGATGCCCTTGGCCAAAAAGGGCGTATGCGTTTTTTCCTGAATATATTCAGGAAAAAACGCATACGCCCTTTTTGGCCAACCAAGCAACCTGGAAAGGCAAATCAGCGCTACAGAGAAGTCTCGCTTCCCATCGGTCAAAAGGGCCATGCTGAAAAAAGTGTCAAAACCAGAAATGCAGGACAGGCCATGGAGAAATGGGAGCTTTGCTACACTGATGGGCGGGATGTAAATTGCCAAGAGCCACTCTGGAGAAGTGTCCGGTGAGTCCTGAAACATCTGAAAAACACAGCTTAGAGAGCATAGGGCACTTCCACTCATGGGGGTATAAATTGGGAAAATTAAAAATCAGCAAGACACAAGCACCCCAAAGTTTAGGGCTGCTCTGTTGACCAGGACCTCCACTTCATTTCACCTTAAATATCCCAGGAAAGAGAAAAATGGATAAAGAAGTTGTGGTCCTTATGTACAATGGAATATCACTGAGCCAGGAAATCAATGTCGTAAGGTTAGTAGCAGCATGATGAGTGGATTTAGGTACGACGATTCTAAGTGAAATAAGTCACACAGAAAAGGACACTTCTCATAAGGTATCACTGATAGAGGGAATGTAAAAACCGTTACACTTGAACTGAATTACAAAACAAAACAGAGTCACACATGCAGAAAACACACTATGGCTGCTTAACGGGAAAGGTGAGGTGGGGTGATACATAAAACAAGGGTATCAAATTAGCTCAGATACCGTTCCATAAACCCAATATGTAATAGACAAGACCTACTCCTTGCTCAGAGAACTGGACTCAACACGCCCTATTCACCGCACAAGAATATATCTGACTAATAATAATCGTAAAACCTATGTATTGATATCTCTCTGTTAGTGTGTCAAGTGGGTGTAAAGCCGCATAAACACAGCATTGAAAAGCAGCTAAACCCCATTATAAAAATAAATTACTTTGAAACACCCATGAAACAAAGACAGTGAAAGAGAGAGAAATTCTTACACAATGCATTCAGGGGCTGTGATGCAACCTGGATTGACCATATCTAGACGCACAGCTGGATGAGACATAAGGGTGGACACTCTTGGGGCTGAGAGGTTTGGTGAGGTTGGGTGAGCAAACGCAGACCCTTTAAAGTAATACTGCGTGGTACCCATCGCATGGGTCCCAAATCTACAGGTTCAAGGGCATCTTCCTACATCAAAAACATGCATGAGAAACCCAGAAGATGGTACACCGTGTGATGGGGAAAGGTTTCTAAAACGCACCTCATTTCTCATCTCCTTGTGCCCGGGTTCGCCATTCCAGCCGCTTTACTAGCAAGCTCCCTACTTGGAGCATCAGCACCTTTAACCTCCTGTTCCGTACAGGTTGCAATTTGTCCTGAGGATAAACGGGAAGACGTGGAACCAACGAGAGACTAGCTCTTGGTGTTGGGACAGGCACAGGTCACTCTATTTTCCCATCAGAAAGAAGAATTAACCACAGGCTCAGCCTGACCCCCGGAACCAGAACAGGGCCTGAAGCCATTCTGCGATTTTGTGGCCAGCTCCCATAAAAACGAGTTGTAAAATGGAGGTTCAGGGCACTGCAATTCACAAACCTGCAGAGTTATAAATGATAACTCTCGTCCACAAATATATTGAGGGAAGGCAAAGAAGAGGATTTGAAATCAAGGCAGAATTGCAGGAAACAGATTTCAGGAGGTAGATACGAATCGCCTTTAAAGCACATGAAAAGCGGCAAAACGTTGACAATGATGCCCTTGGCCAAAAAGGGCGTATGCGTTTTTTCCTGAATAGATTCAGGAAAAAACGCATACGCCCTTTTTGGCCAACCAAGCAACCTGGAAAGGCAAATCAGCGCTATAAAGAAGTCTCGCTTCCCATCGGTCAAAAGGGCCATGCTGAAAACAGTGTCAAAACCAGATATGCAGGACAGGCCATGGAGAAACGGGAGCCTTGCTACACTGATGGGCGGGATGTAAATTGCCAAGAGCCACTCTGGAGAAGTGTCCGGTGAGTCCTGAAACATCTGAAAAACACAGCTTAGAGAGCATAGGGCACTTCCACTCATGGGGGTATAAATTGGGAAAATTAAAAATCAGCAAGACACAAGCACCCCAAAGTTTAGGGCTGCTCTGTTGACCAGGACCTCCACTTCATTCCACCTTAAATATCCCAGGAAAGAGAAAAATGGATAAAGAAGTTGTGGTCCTTATGTACAATGGAATATCACTCAACCATGAAATCAATGTCGTAAGGTTAGTAGCAGCATGATTAGTGGATTTAGGTACGACGATTCTAAGTGAAATAAGTCACACAGAAAAGGACACTTCTCATAAGGTATCACTGATAGAGGGAATGTAAAAACCGTTACACTTGAACTGAATTACAAAACAGAACAGAGTCACACATGCAGAAAACACACTATGGCTGCTTAACGGGAAAGGTGAGGTGGGGTGATACATAAAACAAGGGTATCAAATTAGCTCAGATACCATTCCATAAACCCAATATGTTATAGACAAGACCTACTCCTTGCTCAGAGAACTGGACTCAACACGCCCTATTCACGGCACAAGAATATATCTGACTAATAATAATCGTAAAACCTATGTATTGATATCTCTCTGTTAGTGTGTCAAGTGGGTGTAAAGCGGCATAAACACAGCAGTGAAAAGCAGCTAAACCCCATTATAAAAATAAATTACTTTGAAACACCCATGAAACAAAGACAGTGAAAGAGAGAGAAATTCTTACACAATGCGTTCAGGGGCTGTGATGCAACCTGGATTGACCATATCTAGACGCACAGCTGGATGAGACATAAGGGTGGACACTCTTGGGGCTGAGAGGTTTGGTGAGGTTGGGTGAGCAAACGCAGACCCTTTAAAGTAATACTGCGTGGTACCCATCGCATGGGTTCCAAATCTCCAGGTTCAAGGGCATCTTCCTACATCAAAAACATGCATGAGAAACCCAGAAGATGGTACACCGTGTGATGGGGAAAGGTTTCTAAAACGCACCTCATTTCTCATCTCCTTGTGCCCGGGTTCGCCATTCCAGCCGCTTTACTAGCAAGCTCCCTACTTGGAGCATCAGCACCTTTAACCTCCTGTTCCGTACAGGTTGCAATTTGTCCTGAGGATAAACGGGAAGACGTGGAACCAACGAGAGACTAGCTCTTGGTGTTGGGACAGGCACAGGTCACTCTATTTTCCCATCAGAAAGAAGAATTAACCACAGGCTCAGCCTGACCCCCGGAACCAGAACAGGGCCTGAAGCCATTCTGCGATTTTGTGGCCAGCTCCCATAAAAACGAGTTGTAAAATGGAGGTTCAGGGCACTGCAATTCACAAACCTGCAGAGTTATAAATGATAACTCTCGTCCACAAATATATTGAGGGAAGGCAAAGAAGAGGATTTGAAATCAAGGCAGAATTGCAGGAAACAGATTTCAGGAGGTAGATACGAATCGCCTTTAAAGCACATGAAAAGCGGCAAAACGTTGACAATGATGCCCTTGGCCAAAAAGGGCGTATGCGTTTTTTCCTGAATAGATTCAGGAAAAAACGCATACGCCCTTTTTGGCCAACCAAGCAACCTGGAAAGGCAAATCAGCGCTACAGAGAAGTCTCGCTTCCCATCGGTCAAAAGGGCCATGCTGAAAAAAGTGTCAAAACCAGAAATGCAGGACAGGCCATGGAGAAATGGGAGCCTTGCTACACTGATGGGCGGGATGTAAATTGCCAAGAGCCACTCTGGAGAAGTGTCCGGTGAGTCCTGAAACATCTGAAAAACACAGCTTAGAGAGCATAGGGCACTTCCACTCATGGGGGTATAAATTGGGAAAATTAAAAATCAGCAAGACACAAGCACCCCAAAGTTTAGGGCTGCTCTGTTGACCAGGACCTCCACTTCATTCCACCTTAAATATCCCAGGAAAGAGAAAAATGGATAAAGAAGGTGTGGTCCTTATGTACAATGGAATATCACTCAACCATGAAATCAATGTCGTAAGGTTAGTAGCAGCATGATGAGTGGATTTAGGTACGACGATTCTAAGTGAAATAAGTCACACAGAAAAGGACACTTCTCATAAGGTATCACTGATAGAGGGAATGTAAAAACCGTTACACTTGAACTGAATTACAAAACAGAACAGAGTCACACATGCAGAAAACACACTATGGCTGCTTAACGGGAAAGGTGAGGTGGGGTGATACATAAAACAAGGGTATCAAATTAGCTCAGATACCGTTCCATAAACCCAATATGTAATAGACAAGACCTACTCCTTGCTCAGAGAACTGGACTCAACACGCCCTATTCACGGCACAAGAATATATCTGACTAATAATAATCGTAAAACCTATGTATTGATATCTCTCTGTTAGTGTGTCAAGTGGGTGTAAAGCCGCATAAACACAGCATTGAAAAGCAGCTAAACCCCATTATAAAAATAAATTACTTTGAAACACCCATGAAACAAAGACAGTGAAAGAGAGAGAAATTCTTACACAATGCATTCAGGGGCTGTGATGCAACCTGGATTGACCATATCTAGACGCACAGCTGGATGAGACATAAGGGTGGACACTCTTGGGGCTGAGAGCTTTGGTGAGGTTGGGTGAGCAAACGCAGACCCTTTAAAGTAATACTGCGTGGTACCCATCGCATGGGTCCCAAATCTCCATGTTCAAGGGCATCTTCCTACATCAAAAACATGCATGAGAAACCCAGAAGATGGTACACCGTGTGATGGGGAAAGGTTTCTAAAACGCACCTCATTTCTCATCTCCTTGTGCCCGGGTTCGCCATTCCAGCCGCTTTACTAGCAAGCTCCCTACTTGGAGCATCAGCACCTTTAACCTCCTGTTCCGTACAGGTTGCAATTTGTCCTGAGGATAAACGGGAAGACGTGGAACCAACGAGAGACTAGCTCTTGGTGTTGGGACAGGCACAGGTCACTCTATTTTCCCATCAGAAAGAAGAATTAACCACAGGCTCAGCCTGACCCCCGGAACCAGAACAGGGCCTGAAGCCATTCTGCGATTTTGTGGCCAGCTCCCATAAAAACGAGTTGTAAAATGGAGGTTCAGGGCACTGCAATTCACAAACCTGCAGAGTTATAAATGATAACTCTCGTCCACAAATATATTGAGGGAAGGCAAAGAAGAGGATTTGAAATCAAGGCAGAATTGCAGGAAACAGATTTCAGGAGGTAGATACGAATCGCCTTTAAAGCACATGAAAAGCGGAAAAACGTTGACAATGATGCCCTTGGCCAAAAAGGGCGTATGCGTTTTTTCCTGAATAGATTCAGGAAAAAACGCATACGCCCTTTTTGGCCAACCAAGCAACCTGGAAAGGCAAATCAGCGCTACAGAGAAGTCTCGCTTCCCATCGGTCAAAAGGGCCATGCTGAAAAAAGTGTCAAAACCAGAAATGCAGGACAGGCCATGGAGAAACGGGAGCCTTGCTACACTGATGGGCGGGATGTAAATTGCCAAGAGCCACTCTGGAGAAGTGTCCGGTGAGTCCTGAAACATCTGAAAAACACAGCTTAGAGAGCATAGGGCACTTCCACTCATGGGGGTATAAATTGGGAAAATTAAAAATCAGCAAGACACAAGCACCCCAAAGTTTAGGGCTGCTCTGTTGACCAGGACCTCCACTTCATTCCACCTTAAATATCCCAGGAAAGAGAAAAATGGATAAAGAAGGTGTGGTCCTTATGTACAATGGAATATCACTCAACCATGAAATCAATGTCGTAAGGTTAGTAGCAGCATGATGAGTGGATTTAGGTACGACGATTCTAAGTGAAATAAGTCACACAGAAAAGGACACTTCTCATAAGGTATCACTGATAGAGGGAATGTAAAAACCGTTACACTTGAACTGAATTACAAAACAGAACAGAGTCACACATGCAGAAAACACACTATGGCTGCTTAACGGGAAAGGTGAGGTGGGGTGATACATAAAACAAGGGTATCAAATTAGCTCAGATACCATTCCATAAACCCAATATGTTATAGACAAGACCTACTCCTTGCTCAGAGAACTGGACTCAACACGCCCTATTCACGGCACAAGAATATATCTGACTAATAATAATCGTAAAACCTATGTATTGATATCTCTCTGTTAGTGTGTCAAGTGGGTGTAAAGCGGCATAAACACAGCAGTGAAAAGCAGCTAAACCCCATTATAAAAATAAATTACTTTGAAACACCCATGAAACAAAGACAGTGAAAGAGAGAGAAATTCTTACACAATGCGTTCAGGGGCTGTGATGCAACCTGGATTGACCATATCTAGACGCACAGCTGGATGAGACATAAGGGTGGACACTCTTGGGGCTGAGAGGTTTGGTGAGGTTGGGTGAGCAAACGCAGACCCTTTAAAGTAATACTGCGTGGTACCCATCGCATGGGTCCCAAATCTCCAGGTTCAAAGGCATCTTCCTACATCAAAAACATGCATGAGAAACCCAGAAGATGGTACACCGTGTGATGGGGAAAGGTTTCTAAAACGCACCTCATTTCTCATCTCCTTGTGCCCGGGTTCGCCATTCCAGCCACTTTAATAGCAAGCTCCCTACTTGGAGCATCAGCACCTTTAACCTCCTGTTCCGTACAGGTTGTAATTTGTCCTGAGGATAAACGGGAAGACGTGGAACCAACGAGAGACTAGCTCTTGGTGTTGGGACAGGCACAGGTCACTCTATTTTCCCATCAGAAAGAAGAATTAACCACAGGCTCAGCCTGCCCCCCGGAACCAGAACAGGGCCTGAAGCCATTCTGCGATTTTGCGGCCAGCTCCCATAAAAACGAGTTGTAAAATGGAGGTTCAGGGCACTGCAATTCACAAACCTGCAGAGTTATAAATGATAACTCTCGTCCACAAATATATTGAGGGAAGGCAAAGAAGAGGATTTGAAATCAAGGCAGAATTGCAGGAAACAGATTTCAGGAGGTAGATACGAATCGCCTTTAAAGCACATGAAAAGCGGCAAAACGTTGACAATGATGCCCTTGGCCAAAAAGGGCGTATGCGTTTTTTCCTGAATATATTCAGGAAAAAACGCATACGCCCTTTTTGGCCAACCAAGCAACCTGGAAAGGCAAATCAGCGCTACAGAGAAGTCTTGCTTCCCATTGGTCAAAAGGGCCATGCTGAAAAAAGTGTCAAAACCAGAAATGCAGGACAGGCCATGCAGAAATGGGAGCCTTGCTACACTGATGGGCGGGATGTAAATTGCCAAGAGCCACTCTGGAGAAGTGTCCGGTGAGTCCTGAAACATCTGAAAAACACAGCTTAGAGAGCATAGGGCACTTCCACTCATGGGGGTATAAATTGGGAAAATTAAAAATCAGCAAGACACAAGCACCCCAAAGTTTAGGGCTGCTCTGTTGACCAGGACCTCCACTTCATTCCACCTTAAATATCCCAGGAAAGAGAAAAATGGATAAAGAAGTTGTGGTCCTTATGTACAATGGAATATCACTCAGCCATGAAATCAATGTCGTAAGGTTAGTAGCAGCATGATGAGTGGATTTAGGTACGACGATTCTAAGTGAAATAAGTCAAACAGAAGAGGACACTTCTCATAAGGTATCACTGATAGAGGGAATGTAAAAACCGTTACACTTGAACTGAATTACAAAACAGAACAGAGTCACACATGCAGAAAACACACTATGGCTGCTTAACGGGAAAGGTGAGGTGGGGTGATACATAAAACAAGGGTTTCAAATTAGCTCAGATACCGTTCCATAAGCCCAATATGTAATAGACAAGACCTACTCCTTGCTCAGAGAACTGGACTCAACACGCCCTATTCACCGCACAAGAATATATCTGACTAGTAATAATCTTAAAACCTATGTATTGATATCTCTCTGTTAGTGTGTCAAGTGGGTGTAAAGCGGCATAAACACAGCAGTGAAAAGCAGCTAAACCCCATTATCAAAATAAATTACTTTTACAAACCCATGAAACAAAGACAGTGAAAGAGAGAGAAATTCTTACACAATGCGTTCAGGGGCTGTGATGCAACCTGGATTGACCATATCTAGACCCACAGCTGGATGAGACATAAGGGTGGACACTCTTGGGGCTGAGAGGTTTGGTGAGGTTGGGTGAGCAAACGCAGACCCTTTAAAGTAATACTGCGTGGTACCCATCGCATGGGTCCCAAATCTCCATGTTCACGGGCATCTTCCTACATCTAAAACATGCATGAGAAAACAAAAAGATGGTACACCATGTGATGGGGAAAGGTTTCTAAAACGCACCTCATTTCTCTTCTCCTTGTGCCCGGGTTCGCCATTCCAGCCGCTTTACTAACAATCTCCCTACTTGGAGCATCAGCACCTTTAACCTCCTGTTCCGTACAGGTTGCAATTTGTCCTGAGGATGAAAGGGTAGACGGGGAACCAGTGAGAGACTAGCTCTTGGTGTTGGGACAGGCACAGGTCACTCTATTTTCCCATCAGGAAGAAGAATTAACCACAGGCTCATCCCCCCCCCCGGAACCAGAACAGGGCCTGAAGCCATACTGCGCTTTTGCGTCCAGCTCCCAAAAAAGCGAGTTGTAAAACGGAGCTTCAGGGCACTGCAATTCACAAACCTGCAGAGTTATAAATGATAACTCTCGTCCACAAATATATTGAGGGAAGGCAAAGAAGAGGATTTGAAATCAAGGCAGAATTGCAGGAAACAGATTTCAGGAGGTAGATTCGAATCGCCTTTAAAGCACATGAAAAGCGGCAAAACGTTGACAATGATGCCCTTGGCCAAAAAGGGCGTATGCGTTTTTTCCTGAATATATTCAGGAAAAAACGCATACGCCCTTTTAGGCCAACCAAGCAACCTGGAAAGGCAAATCAGCGCTACAAAGAAGACTCGCTACCCATCGGTCAAAAGGGCCATGCTGAAAAAGTCTCAAAACCAGATATGCAGGACAGGCCATGGAGAAATGGGAGCCTTGCTACACTGATGGGCGGGATGTAAATTGCCAACAGCCACTCTGGAGAAGTGTACGGTGTGTCCTGAAACATCTAAAAAACACAGCTTAGAGAGCATAGGGCACTTCCACTCATGGGGATATAAATTGGGAAAATGAAAAATCAGCAAGACACAAGCACCCCAAAGTTTAGGGCTGCTCTGTTGACAAGGACCTCCACTTCATTCCACCTTCAATATCCCAGGAAAGAGAAAAATGGATAAAGAAGTTGTGGTCCTTATGTACAATGGAATATCACTCAGCCATGAAATCAATGTCATAAGGCTAGTAGCAGCATGATGAGTGGATTTAGGTACGACGATTCTAAGTGAAATAAGTCACACAGAAAAGGACACTTCTCATAAGGTGTCACTGATAGAGGGAATGTAAAAACCATTACACTTGAACTGAATTACAAAACAGAACAGAGTCACACATGCAGAAAACACACTATGGCTGCTTAACGGGAAAGGTGAGGTGGGGTGATACATAAAACAAGGGTATCAAATTAGCTCAGATACCGTTCCATAAACCCAATATGTAATAGACAAGACCTACTCCTTGCTCAGAGAACTGGACTCAACACGCCCTATTCACCGCACAAGAATATATCTGACTAATAGTAATCGTAAAACCTATATATTGATATCTCTCTGTTAGTGTGTCAAGTGGGTGTAAAGCGGCATAAACACAGCAGTGAAAAGCAGCTAAACCCCATTATAAAAATAAATTACTTTGAAACAACCATGAAACAAAGACAGTGAAAGAGAGAGAAATTCTTACACAATGCGTTCAGGGGCTGTGATGCAACCTGGATTGACCATATCTAGACGCACAGCTGGATGAGACATAAGGGTGGACACTCTTGGGGCTGAGAGGTTTGGTGAGGTTGGGTGAGCAAACGCAGACCCTTTAAAGTAATACTGCGTGGTACCCATCGCATGGGTCCCAAATCTACAGGTTCAAGGGCATCTTCCTACATCAAAAACATGCATGAGAAACCCAGAAGATGGTACACCGTGTGATGGGGAAAGGTTTCTAAAACGCACCTCATTTCTCATCTCCTTGTGCCCGGGTTCGTCATTCCAGCCGCTTTACTAGCAAGCTCCCTACTTGGAGCATCAGCACCTTTAACCTCCTGTTCCGTACAGGTTGCAATTTGTCCTGAGGATAACGGGAAGACGTGGAACCAACGAGAGACTAGCTCTTGGTGTTGGGACAGGCACAGGTCACTCTATTTTCCCATCAGAAAGAAGAATTAACCACAGGCTCAGCCTGACCCCCGGAACCAGAACAGGGCCTGAAGCCATTCTGCGATTTTGTGGCCAGCTCCCATAAAAACGAGTTGTAAAATGGAGGTTCAGGGCACTGCAATTCACAAACCTGCAGAGTTATAAATGATAACTCTCGTCCACAAATATATTGAGGGAAGGCAAAGAAGAGGATTTGAAATCAAGGCAGAATTGCAGGAAACAGATTTCAGGAGGTAGATACGAATCGCCTTTAAAGCACATGAAAAGCGGCAAAACGTTGACAATGATGCCCTTGGCCAAAAAGGGCGTATGCGTTTTTTCCTGAATAGATTCAGGAAAAAACGCATACGCCCTTTTTGGCCAACCAAGCAACCTGGAAAGGCAAATCAGCGCTATAAAGAAGTCTCGCTTCCCATCGGTCAAAAGGGCCATGCTGAAAACAGTGTCAAAACCAGATATGCAGGACAGGCCATGGAGAAACGGGAGCCTTGCTACACTGATGGGCGGGATGTAAATTGCCAAGAGCCACTCTGGAGAAGTGTCCGGTGAGTCCTGAAACATCTGAAAAACACAGCTTAGAGAGCATAGGGCACTTCCACTCATGGGGGTATAAATTGGGAAAATTAAAAATCAGCAAGACACAAGCACCCCAAAGTTTAGGGCTGCTCTGTTGACCAGGACCTCCACTTCATTCCACCTTAAATATCCCAGGAAAGAGAAAAATGGATAAAGAAGTTGTGGTCCTTATGTACAATGGAATATCACTCAACCATGAAATCAATGTCGTAAGGTTAGTAGCAGCATGATGAGTGGATTTAGGTACGACGATTCTAAGTGAAATAAGTCACACAGAAAAGGACACTTCTCATAAGGTATCACTGATAGAGGGAATGTAAAAACCGTTACACTTGAATTGAATTACAAAACAGAACAGAGTCACACATGCAGAAAACACACTATGGCTGCTTAACGGGAAAGGTGAGGTGGGGTGATACATAAAACAAGGGTATCAAATTAGCTCAGATACCATTCCATAAACCCAATATGTTATAGACAAGACCTACTCCTTGCTCAGAGAACTGGACTCAACACGCCCTATTCACGGCACAAGAATATATCTGACTAATAATAATCGTAAAACCTATATATTGATATCTCTCTGTTAGTGTGTCAAGTGGGTGTAAAGCGGCATAAACACAGCAGTGAAAAGCAGCTAAACCCCATTATAAAAATAAATTACTTTGAAACACCCATGAAACAAAGACAGTGAAAGAGAGAGAAATTCTTACACAATGCGTTCAGGGGCTGTGATGCAACCTGGATTGACCATATCTAGACGCACAGCTGGATGAGACATAAGGGTGGACACTCTTGGGGCTGAGAGGTTTGGTGAGGTTGGGTGAGCAAACGCAGACCCTTTAAAGTAATCTGCGTGGTACCCATCGCATGGGTTCCAAATCTCCAGGTTCAAGGGCATCTTCCTACATCAAAAACATGCATGAGAAACCCAGAAGATGGTACACCGTGTGATGGGGAAAGGTTTCTAAAACGCACCTCATTTCTCATCTCCTTGTGCCCGGGTTCGCCATTCCAGCCGCTTTACTAGCAAGCTCCCTACTTGGAGCATCAGCACCTTTAACCTCCTGTTCCGTACAGGTTGCAATTTGTCCTGAGGATAAACGGGAAGACGTGGAACCAACGAGAGACTAGCTCTTGGTGTTGGGACAGGCACAGGTCACTCTATTTTCCCATCAGAAAGAAGAATTAACCACAGGCTCAGCCTGCCTCCCGGAACCAGAACAGGGCCTGAAGCCATTCTGCGATTTTGCGGCCAGCTCCCATAAAAACGAGTTGTAAAATGGAGGTTCAGGGCACTGCAATTCACAAACCTGCAGAGTTATAAATGATAACTCTCGTCCACAAATATATTGAGGGAAGGCAAAGAAGAGGATTTGAAATCAAGGCAGAATTGCAGGAAACAGATTTCAGGAGGTAGATACGAATCGCCTTTAAAGCACATGAAAAGCGGCAAAACGTTGACAATGATGCCCTTGGCCAAAAAGGGCGTATGCGTTTTTTCCTGAATATATTCAGGAAAAAACGCATACGCCCTTTTTGGCCAACCAAGCAACCTGGAAAGGCAAATCAGCGCTACAGAGAAGTCTCGCTTCCCATCGGTCAAAAGGGCCATGCTGAAAAAAGTGTCAAAACCAGAAATGCAGGACAGGCCATGGAGAAATGGGAGCTTTGCTACACTGATGGGCGGGATGTAAATTGCCAAGAGCCACTCTGGAGAAGTGTCCGGTGAGTCCTGAAACATCTGAAAAACACAGCTTAGAGAGCATAGGGCACTTCCACTCATGGGGGTATAAATTGGGAAAATTAAAAATCAGCAAGACACAAGCACCCCAAAGTTTAGGGCTGCTCTGTTGACCAGGACCTCCACTTCATTTCACCTTAAATATCCCAGGAAAGAGAAAAATGGATAAAGAAGTTGTGGTCCTTATGTACAATGGAATATCACTGAGCCAGGAAATCAATGTCGTAAGGTTAGTAGCAGCATGATGAGTGGATTTAGGTACGACGATTCTAAGTGAAATAAGTCACACAGAAAAGGACACTTCTCATAAGGTATCACTGATAGAGGGAATGTAAAAACCGTTACACTTGAACTGAATTACAAAACAAAACAGAGTCACACATGCAGAAAACACACTATGGCTGCTTAACGGGAAAGGTGAGGTGGGGTGATACATAAAAAAAGGGTATCAAATTAGCTCAGATACCGTTCCATAAACCCAATATGTAATAGACAAGACCTACTCCTTGCTCAGAGAACTGGACTCAACACGCCCTATTCACCGCACAAGAATATATCTGACTAATAATAATCGTAAAACCTATGTATTGATATCTCTCTGTTAGTGTGTCAAGTGGGTGTAAAGCCGCATAAACACAGCATTGAAAAGCAGCTAAACCCCATTATAAAAATAAATTACTTTGAAACACCCATGAAACAAAGACAGTGAAAGAGAGAGAAATTCTTACACAATGCATTCAGGGGCTGTGATGCAACCTGGATTGACCATATCTAGACGCACAGCTGGATGAGACATAAGGGTGGACACTCTTGGGGCTGAGAGGTTTGGTGAGGTTGGGTGAGCAAACGCAGACCCTTTAAAGTAATACTGCGTGGTACCCATCGCATGGGTCCCAAATCTACAGGTTCAAGGGCATCTTCCTACATCAAAAACATGCATGAGAAACCCAGAAGATGGTACACCGTGTGATGGGGAAAGGTTTCTAAAACGCACCTCATTTCTCATCTCCTTGTGCCCGGGTTCGCCATTCCAGCCGCTTTACTAGCAAGCTCCCTACTTGGAGCATCAGCACCTTTAACCTCCTGTTCCGTACAGGTTGCAATTTGTCCTGAGGATAAACGGGAAGACGTGGAACCAACGAGAGACTAGCTCTTGGTGTTGGGACAGGCACAGGTCACTCTATTTTCCCATCAGAAAGAAGAATTAACCACAGGCTCAGCCTGACCCCCGGAACCAGAACAGGGCCTGAAGCCATTCTGCGATTTTGTGGCCAGCTCCCATAAAAACGAGTTGTAAAATGGAGGTTCAGGGCACTGCAATTCACAAACCTGCAGAGTTATAAATGATAACTCTCGTCCACAAATATATTGAGGGAAGGCAAAGAAGAGGATTTGAAATCAAGGCAGAATTGCAGGAAACAGATTTCAGGAGGTAGATACGAATCGCCTTTAAAGCACATGAAAAGCGGCAAAACGTTGACAATGATGCCCTTGGCCAAAAAGGGCGTATGCGTTTTTTCCTGAATAGATTCAGGAAAAAACGCATACGCCCTTTTTGGCCAACCAAGCAACCTGGAAAGGCAAATCAGCGCTATAAAGAAGTCTCGCTTCCCATCGGTCAAAAGGGCCATGCTGAAAACAGTGTCAAAACCAGATATGCAGGACAGGCCATGGAGAAACGGGAGCCTTGCTACACTGATGGGCGGGATGTAAATTGCCAAGAGCCACTCTGGAGAAGTGTCCGGTGAGTCCTGAAACATCTGAAAAACACAGCTTAGAGAGCATAGGGCACTTCCACTCATGGGGGTATAAATTGGGAAAATTAAAAATCAGCAAGACACAAGCACCCCAAAGTTTAGGGCTGCTCTGTTGACCAGGACCTCCACTTCATTCCACCTTAAATATCCCAGGAAAGAGAAAAATGGATAAAGAAGTTGTGGTCCTTATGTACAATGGAATATCACTCAACCATGAAATCAATGTCGTAAGGTTAGTAGCAGCATGATGAGTGGATTTAGGTACGACGATTCTAAGTGAAATAAGTCACACAGAAAAGGACACTTCTCATAAGGTATCACTGATAGAGGGAATGTAAAAACCGTTACACTTGAACTGAATTACAAAACAGAACAGAGTCACACATGCAGAAAACACACTATGGCTGCTTAACGGGAAAGGTGAGGTGGGGTGATACATAAAACAAGGGTATCAAATTAGCTCAGATACCATTCCATAAACCCAATATGTTATAGACAAGACCTACTCCTTGCTCAGAGAACTGGACTCAACACGCCCTATTCACGGCACAAGAATATATCTGACTAATAATAATCGTAAAACCTATGTATTGATATCTCTCTGTTAGTGTGTCAAGTGGGTGTAAAGCGGCATAAACACAGCAGTGAAAAGCAGCTAAACCCCATTATAAAAATAAATTACTTTGAAACACCCATGAAACAAAGACAGTGAAAGAGAGAGAAATTCTTACACAATGCGTTCAGGGGCTGTGATGCAACCTGGATTGACCATATCTAGACGCACAGCTGGATGAGACATAAGGGTGGACACTCTTGGGGCTGAGAGGTTTGGTGAGGTTGGGTGAGCAAACGCAGACCCTTTAAAGTAATACTGCGTGGTACCCATCGCATGGGTTCCAAATCTCCAGGTTCAAGGGCATCTTCCTACATCAAAAACATGCATGAGAAACCCAGAAGATGGTACACCGTGTGATGGGGAAAGGTTTCTAAAACGCACCTCATTTCTCATCTCCTTGTGCCCGGGTTCGCCATTCCAGCCGCTTTACTAGCAAGCTCCCTACTTGGAGCATCAGCACCTTTAACCTCCTGTTCCGTACAGGTTGCAATTTGTCCTGAGGATAAACGGGAAGACGTGGAACCAACGAGAGACTAGCTCTTGGTGTTGGGACAGGCACAGGTCACTCTATTTTCCCATCAGAAAGAAGAATTAACCACAGGCTCAGCCTGCCTCCCGGAACCAGAACAGGGCCTGAAGCCATTCTGCGATTTTGCGGCCAGCTCCCATAAAAACGAGTTGTAAAATGGAGGTTCAGGGCACTGCAATTCACAAACCTGCAGAGTTATAAATGATAACTCTCGTCCACAAATATATTGAGGGAAGGCAAAGAAGAGGATTTGAAATCAAGGCAGAATTGCAGGAAACAGATTTCAGGAGGTAGATACGAATCGCCTTTAAAGCACATGAAAAGCGGCAAAACGTTGACAATGATGCCCTTGGCCAAAAAGGGCGTATGCGTTTTTTCCTGAATATATTCAGGAAAAAACGCATACGCCCTTTTTGGCCAACCAAGCAACCTGGAAAGGCAAATCAGCGCTACAGAGAAGTCTCGCTTCCCATCGGTCAAAAGGGCCATGCTGAAAAAAGTGTCAAAACCAGAAATGCAGGACAGGCCATGGAGAAATGGGAGCTTTGCTACACTGATGGGCGGGATGTAAATTGCCAAGAGCCACTCTGGAGAAGTGTCCGGTGAGTCCTGAAACATCTGAAAAACACAGCTTAGAGAGCATAGGGCACTTCCACTCATGGGGGTATAAATTGGGAAAATTAAAAATCAGCAAGACACAAGCACCCCAAAGTTTAGGGCTGCTCTGTTGACCAGGACCTCCACTTCATTTCACCTTAAATATCCCAGGAAAGAGAAAAATGGATAAAGAAGTTGTGGTCCTTATGTACAATGGAATATCACTGAGCCAGGAAATCAATGTCGTAAGGTTAGTAGCAGCATGATGAGTGGATTTAGGTACGACGATTCTAAGTGAAATAAGTCACACAGAAAAGGACACTTCTCATAAGGTATCACTGATAGAGGGAATGTAAAAACCGTTACACTTGAACTGAATTACAAAACAGAACAGAGTCACACATGCAGAAAACACACTATGGCTGCTTAACGGGAAAGGTGAGGTGGGGTGATACATAAAACAAGGGTATCAAATTAGCTCAGATACCGTTCCATAAACCCAATATGTAATAGACAAGACCTACTCCTTGCTCAGAGAACTGGACTCAACACGCCCTATTCACCGCACAAGAATATATCTGACTAATAATAATCGTAAAACCTATGTATTGATATCTCTCTGTTAGTGTGTCAAGTGGGTGTAAAGCCGCATAAACACAGCATTGAAAAGCAGCTAAACCCCATTATAAAAATAAATTACTTTGAAACACCCATGAAACAAAGACAGTGAAAGAGAGAGAAATTCTTACACAATGCATTCAGGGGCTGTGATGCAACCTGGATTGACCATATCTAGACGCACAGCTGGATGAGACATAAGGGTGGACACTCTTGGGGCTGAGAGCTTTGGTGAGGTTGGGTGAGCAAACGCAGACCCTTTAAAGTAATACTGCGTGGTACCCATCGCATGGGTCCCAAATCTCCATGTTCAAGGGCATCTTCCTACATCAAAAACATGCATGAGAAACCCAGAAGATGGTACACCGTGTGATGGGGAAAGGTTTCTAAAACGCACCTCATTTCTCATCTCCTTGTGCCCGGGTTCGCCATTCCAGCCGCTTTACTAGCAAGCTCCCTACTTGGAGCATCAGCACCTTTAACCTCCTGTTCCGTACAGGTTGCAATTTGTCCTGAGGATAAACGGGAAGACGTGGAACCAACGAGAGACTAGCTCTTGGTGTTGGGACAGGCACAGGTCACTCTATTTTCCCATCAGAAAGAAGAATTAACCACAGGCTCAGCCTGACCCCCGGAACCAGAACAGGGCCTGAAGCCATTCTGCGATTTTGTGGCCAGCTCCCATAAAAACGAGTTGTAAAATGGAGGTTCAGGGCACTGCAATTCACAAACCTGCAGAGTTATAAATGATAACTCTCGTCCACAAATATATTGAGGGAAGGCAAAGAAGAGGATTTGAAATCAAGGCAGAATTGCAGGAAACAGATTTCAGGAGGTAGATACGAATCGCCTTTAAAGCACATGAAAAGCGGCAAAACGTTGACAATGATGCCCTTGGCCAAAAAGGGCGTATGCGTTTTTTCCTGAATAGATTCAGGAAAAAACGCATACGCCCTTTTTGGCCAACCAAGCAACCTGGAAAGGCAAATCAGCGCTACAGAGAAGTCTCGCTTCCCATCGGTCAAAAGGGCCATGCTGAAAAAAGTGTCAAAACCAGAAATGCAGGACAGGCCATGGAGAAATGGGAGCCTTGCTACACTGATGGGCGGGATGTAAATTGCCAAGAGCCACTCTGGAGAAGTGTCCGGTGAGTCCTGAAACATCTGAAAAACACAGCTTAGAGAGCATAGGGCACTTCCACTCATGGGGGTATAAATTGGGAAAATTAAAAATCAGCAAGACACAAGCACCCCAAAGTTTAGGGCTGCTCTGTTGACCAGGACCTCCACTTCATTCCACCTTAAATATCCCAGGAAAGAGAAAAATGGATAAAGAAGGTGTGGTCCTTATGTACAATGGAATATCACTCAACCATGAAATCAATGTCGTAAGGTTAGTAGCAGCATGATGAGTGGATTTAGGTACGACGATTCTAAGTGAAATAAGTCACACAGAAAAGGACACTTCTCATAAGGTATCACTGATAGAGGGAATGTAAAAACCGTTACACTTGAACTGAATTACAAAACAGAACAGAGTCACACATGCAGAAAACACACTATGGCTGCTTAACGGGAAAGGTGAGGTGGGGTGATACATAAAACAAGGGTATCAAATTAGCTCAGATACCATTCCATAAACCCAATATGTTATAGACAAGACCTACTCCTTGCTCAGAGAACTGGACTCAACACGCCCTATTCACGGCACAAGAATATATCTGACTAATAATAATCATAAAACCTATGTATTGATATCTCTCTGTTAGTGTGTCAAGTGGGTGTAAAGCGGCATAAACACAGCAGTGAAAAGCAGCTAAACCCCATTATAAAAATAAATTACTTTGAAACACCCATGAAACAAAGACAGTGAAAGAGAGAGAAATTCTTACACAATGCGTTCAGGGGCTGTGATGCAACCTGGATTGACCATATCTAGACGCACAGCTGGATGAGACATAAGGGTGGACACTCTTGGGGCTGAGAGGTTTGGTGAGGTTGGGTGAGCAAACGCAGACCCTTTAAAGTAATACTGCGTGGTACCCATCGCATGGGTTCCAAATCTCCAGGTTCAAGGGCATCTTCCTACATCAAAAACATGCATGAGAAACCCAGAAGATGGTACACCGTGTGATGGGGAAAGGTTTCTAAAACGCACCTCATTTCTCATCTCCTTGTGCCCGGGTTCGCCATTCCAGCCGCTTTACTAGCAAGCTCCCTACTTGGAGCATCAGCACCTTTAACCTCCTGTTCCGTACAGGTTGCAATTTGTCCTGAGGATAAACGGGAAGACGTGGAACCAACGAGAGACTAGCTCTTGGTGTTGGGACAGGCACAGGTCACTCTATTTTCCCATCAGAAAGAAGAATTAACCACAGGCTCAGCCTGCCTCCCGGAACCAGAACAGGGCCTGAAGCCATTCTGCGATTTTGCGGCCAGCTCCCATAAAAACGAGTTGTAAAATGGAGGTTCAGGGCACTGCAATTCACAAACCTGCAGAGTTATAAATGATAACTCTCGTCCACAAATATATTGAGGGAAGGCAAAGAAGAGGATTTGAAATCAAGGCAGAATTGCAGGAAACAGATTTCAGGAGGTAGATACGAATCGCCTTTAAAGCACATGAAAAGCGGCAAAACGTTGACAATGATGCCCTTGGCCAAAAAGGGCGTATGCGTTTTTTCCTGAATATATTCAGGAAAAAACGCATACGCCCTTTTTGGCCAACCAAGCAACCTGGAAAGGCAAATCAGCGCTACAGAGAAGTCTCGCTTCCCATCGGTCAAAAGGGCCATGCTGAAAAAAGTGTCAAAACCAGAAATGCAGGACAGGCCATGGAGAAATGGGAGCTTTGCTACACTGATGGGCGGGATGTAAATTGCCAAGAGCCACTCTGGAGAAGTGTCCCGTGAGTCCTGAAACATCTGAAAAACACAGCTTAGAGAGCATAGGGCACTTCCACTCATGGGGGTATAAATTGGGAAAATTAAAAATCAGCAAGACACAAGCACCCCAAAGTTTAGGGCTGCTCTGTTGACCAGGACCTCCACTTCATTTCACCTTAAATATCCCAGGAAAGAGAAAAATGGATAAAGAAGTTGTGGTCCTTATGTACAATGGAATATCACTGAGCCAGGAAATCAATGTCGTAAGGTTAGTAGCAGCATGATGAGTGGATTTAGGTACGACGATTCTAAGTGAAATAAGTCACACAGAAAAGGACACTTCTCATAAGGTATCACTGATAGAGGGAATGTAAAAACCGTTACACTTGAACTGAATTACAAAACAGAACAGAGTCACACATGCAGAAAACACACTATGGCTGCTTAACGGGAAAGGTGAGGTGGGGTGATACATAAAACAAGGGTATCAAATTAGCTCAGATACCGTTCCATAAACCCAATATGTAATAGACAAGACCTACTCCTTGCTCAGAGAACTGGACTCAACACGCCCTATTCACCGCACAAGAATATATCTGACTAATAATAATCGTAAAACCTATGTATTGATATCTCTCTGTTAGTGTGTCAAGTGGGTGTAAAGCCGCATAAACACAGCATTGAAAAGCAGCTAAACCCCATTATAAAAATAAATTACTTTGAAACACCCATGAAACAAAGACAGTGAAAGAGAGAGAAATTCTTACACAATGCATTCAGGGGCTGTGATGCAACCTGGATTGACCATATCTAGACGCACAGCTGGATGAGACATAAGGGTGGACACTCTTGGGGCTGAGAGGTTTGGTGAGGTTGGGTGAGCAAACGCAGACCCTTTAAAGTAATACTGCGTGGTACCCATCGCATGGGTCCCAAATCTCCATGTTCAAGGGCATCTTCCTACATCAAAAACATGCATGAGAAACCCAGAAGATGGTACACCGTGTGATGGGGAAAGGTTTCTAAAACGCACCTCATTTCTCATCTCCTTGTGCCCGGGTTCGCCATTCCAGCCGCTTTACTAGCAAGCTCCCTACTTGGAGCATCAGCACCTTTAACCTCCTGTTCCGTACAGGTTGCAATTTGTCCTGAGGATAAACGGGAAGACGTGGAACCAACGAGAGACTAGCTCTTGGTGTTGGGACAGGCACAGGTCACTCTATTTTCCCATCAGAAAGAAGAATTAACCACAGGCTCAGCCTGACCCCCGGAACCAGAACAGGGCCTGAAGCCATTCTGCGATTTTGTGGCCAGCTCCCATAAAAACGAGTTGTAAAATGGAGGTTCAGGGCACTGCAATTCACAAACCTGCAGAGTTATAAATGATAACTCTCGTCCACAAATATATTGAGGGAAGGCAAAGAAGAGGATTTGAAATCAAGGCAGAATTGCAGGAAACAGATTTCAGGAGGTAGATACGAATCGCCTTTAAAGCACATGAAAAGCGGCAAAACGTTGACAATGATGCCCTTGGCCAAAAAGGGCGTATGCGTTTTTTCCTGAATAGATTCAGGAAAAAACGCATACGCCCTTTTTGGCCAACCAAGCAACCTGGAAAGGCAAATCAGCGCTACAGAGAAGTCTCGCTTCCCATCGGTCAAAAGGGCCATGCTGAAAAAAGTGTGAAAACCAGAAATGCAGGACAGGCCATGGAGAAACGGGAGCCTTGCTACACTGATGGGCGGGATGTAAATTGCCAAGAGCCACTCTGGAGAAGTGTCCGGTGAGTCCTGAAACATCTGAAAAACACAGCTTAGAGAGCATAGGGCACTTCCACTCATGGGGGTATAAATTGGGAAAATTAAAAATCAGCAAGACACAAGCACCCCAAAGTTTAGGGCTGCTCTGTTGACCAGGACCTCCACTTCATTCCACCTTAAATATCCCAGGAAAGAGAAAAATGGATAAAGAAGGTGTGGTCCTTATGTACAATGGAATATCACTCAACCATGAAATCAATGTCGTAAGGTTAGTAGCAGCATGATGAGTGGATTTAGGTACGACGATTCTAAGTGAAATAAGTCACACAGAAAAGGACACTTCTCATAAGGTATCACTGATAGAGGGAATGTAAAAACCGTTACACTTGAACTGAATTACAAAACAGAACAGAGTCACACATGCAGAAAACACACTATGGCTGCTTAACGGGAAAGGTGAGGTGGGGTGATACATAAAACAAGGGTATCAAATTAGCTCAGATACCATTCCATAAACCCAATATGTTATAGACAAGACCTACTCCTTGCTCAGAGAACTGGACTCAACACGCCCTATTCACGGCACAAGAATATATCTGACTAATAATAATCGTAAAACCTATGTATTGATATCTCTCTGTTAGTGTGTCAAGTGGGTGTAAAGCGGCATAAACACAGCAGTGAAAAGCAGCTAAACCCCATTATAAAAATAAATTACTTTGAAACACCCATGAAACAAAGACAGTGAAAGAGAGAGAAATTCTTACACAATGCGTTCAGGGGCTGTGATGCAACCTGGATTGACCATATCTAGACGCACAGCTGGATGAGACATAAGGGTGGACACTCTTGGGGCTGAGAGGTTTGGTGAGGTTGGGTGAGCAAACGCAGACCCTTTAAAGTAATACTGCGTGGTACCCATCGCATGGGTTCCAAATCTCCAGGTTCAAGGGCATCTTCCTACATCAAAAACATGCATGAGAAACCCAGAAGATGGTACACCGTGTGATGGGGAAAGGTTTCTAAAACGCACCTCATTTCTCATCTCCTTGTGCCCGGGTTCGCCATTCCAGCCGCTTTACTAGCAAGCTCCCTACTTGGAGCATCAGCACCTTTAACCTCCTGTTCCGTACAGGTTGCAATTTGTCCTGAGGATAAACGGGAAGACGTGGAACCAACGAGAGACTAGCTCTTGGTGTTGGGACAGGCACAGGTCACTCTATTTTCCCATCAGAAAGAAGAATTAACCACAGGCTCAGCCTGCCTCCCGGAACCAGAACAGGGCCTGAAGCCATTCTGCGATTTTGCGGCCAGCTCCCATAAAAACGAGTTGTAAAATGGAGGTTCAGGGCACTGCAATTCACAAACCTGCAGAGTTATAAATGATAACTCTCGTCCACAAATATATTGAGGGAAGGCAAAGAAGAGGATTTGAAATCAAGGCAGAATTGCAGGAAACAGATTTCAGGAGGTAGATACGAATCGCCTTTAAAGCACATGAAAAGCGGCAAAACGTTGACAATGATGCCCTTGGCCAAAAAGGGCGTATGCGTTTTTTCCTGAATATATTCAGGAAAAAACGCATACGCCCTTTTTGGCCAACCAAGCAACCTGGAAAGGCAAATCAGCGCTACAGAGAAGTCTCGCTTCCCATCGGTCAAAAGGGCCATGCTGAAAAAAGTGTCAAAACCAGAAATGCAGGACAGGCCATGGAGAAATGGGAGCTTTGCTACACTGATGGGCGGGATGTAAATTGCCAAGAGCCACTCTGGAGAAGTGTCCGGTGAGTCCTGAAACATCTGAAAAACACAGCTTAGAGAGCATAGGGCACTTCCACTCATGGGGGTATAAATTGGGAAAATTAAAAATCAGCAAGACACAAGCACCCCAAAGTTTAGGGCTGCTCTGTTGACCAGGACCTCCACTTCATTTCACCTTAAATATCCCAGGAAAGAGAAAAATGGATAAAGAAGTTGTGGTCCTTATGTACAATGGAATATCACTGAGCCAGGAAATCAATGTCGTAAGGTTAGTAGCAGCATGATGAGTGGATTTAGGTACGACGATTCTAAGTGAAATAAGTCACACAGAAAAGGACACTTCTCATAAGGTATCACTGATAGAGGGAATGTAAAAACCGTTACACTTGAACTGAATTACAAAACAGAACAGAGTCACACATGCAGAAAACACACTATGGCTGCTTAACGGGAAAGGTGAGGTGGGGTGATACATAAAACAAGGGTATCAAATTAGCTCAGATACCGTTCCATAAACCCAATATGTAATAGACAAGACCTACTCCTTGCTCAGAGAACTGGACTCAACACGCCCTATTCACCGCACAAGAATATATCTGACTAATAATAATCGTAAAACCTATGTATTGATATCTCTCTGTTAGTGTGTCAAGTGGGTGTAAAGCCGCATAAACACAGCATTGAAAAGCAGCTAAACCCCATTATAAAAATAAATTACTTTGAAACACCCATGAAACAAAGACAGTGAAAGAGAGAGAAATTCTTACACAATGCATTCAGGGGCTGTGATGCAACCTGGATTGACCATATCTAGACGCACAGCTGGATGAGACATAAGGGTGGACACTCTTGGGGCTGAGAGGTTTGGTGAGGTTGGGTGAGCAAACGCAGACCCTTTAAAGTAATACTGCGTGGTACCCATCGCATGGGTCCCAAATCTACAGGTTCAAGGGCATCTTCCTACATCAAAAACATGCATGAGAAACCCAGAAGATGGTACACCGTGTGATGGGGAAAGGTTTCTAAAACGCACCTCATTTCTCATCTCCTTGTGCCCGGGTTCGCCATTCCAGCCGCTTTACTAGCAAGCTCCCTACTTGGAGCATCAGCACCTTTAACCTCCTGTTCCGTACAGGTTGCAATTTGTCCTGAGGATAAACGGGAAGACGTGGAACCAACGAGAGACTAGCTCTTGGTGTTGGGACAGGCACAGGTCACTCTATTTTCCCATCAGAAAGAAGAATTAACCACAGGCTCAGCCTGACCCCCGGAACCAGAACAGGGCCTGAAGCCATTCTGCGATTTTGTGGCCAGCTCCCATAAAAACGAGTTGTAAAATGGAGGTTCAGGGCACTGCAATTCACAAACCTGCAGAGTTATAAATGATAACTCTCGTCCACAAATATATTGAGGGAAGGCAAAGAAGAGGATTTGAAATCAAGGCAGAATTGCAGGAAACAGATTTCAGGAGGTAGATACGAATCGCCTTTAAAGCACATGAAAAGCGGCAAAACGTTGACAATGATGCCCTTGGCCAAAAAGGGCGTATGCGTTTTTTCCTGAATAGATTCAGGAAAAAACGCATACGCCCTTTTTGGCCAACCAAGCAACCTGGAAAGGCAAATCAGCGCTACAGAGAAGTCTCGCTTCCCATCGGTCAAAAGGGCCATGCTGAAAAAAGTGTCAAAACCAGAAATGCAGGACAGGCCATGGAGAAACGGGAGCCTTGCTACACTGATGGGCGGGATGTAAATTGCCAAGAGCCACTCTGGAGAAGTGTCCGGTGAGTCCTGAAACATCTGAAAAACACAGCTTAGAGAGCATAGGGCACTTCCACTCATGGGGGTATAAATTGGGAAAATTAAAAATCAGCAAGACACAAGCACCCCAAAGTTTAGGGCTGCTCTGTTGACCAGGACCTCCACTTCATTCCACCTTAAATATCCCAGGAAAGAGAAAAATGGATAAAGAAGGTGTGGTCCTTATGTACAATGGAATATCACTCAACCATGAAATCAATGTCGTAAGGTTAGTAGCAGCATGATGAGTGGATTTAGGTACGACGATTCTAAGTGAAATAAGTCACACAGAAAAGGACACTTCTCATAAGGTATCACTGATAGAGGGAATGTAAAAACCGTTACACTTGAACTGAATTACAAAACAGAACAGAGTCACACATGCAGAAAACACACTATGGCTGCTTAACGGGAAAGGTGAGGTGGGGTGATACATAAAACAAGGGTATCAAATTAGCTCAGATACCATTCCATAAACCCAATATGTTATAGACAAGACCTACTCCTTGCTCAGAGAACTGGACTCAATACGCCCTATTCACGGCACAAGAATATATCTGACTAATAATAATCGTAAAACCTATGTATTGATATCTCTCTGTTAGTGTGTCAAGTGGGTGTAAAGCGGCATAAACACAGCAGTGAAAAGCAGCTAAACCCCATTATAAAAATAAATTACTTTGAAACACCCATGAAACAAAGACAGTGAAAGAGAGAGAAATTCTTACACAATGCGTTCAGGGGCTGTGATGCAACCTGGATTGACCATATCTAGACGCACAGCTGGATGAGACATAAGGGTGGACACTCTTGGGGCTGAGAGGTTTGGTGAGGTTGGGTGAGCAAACGCAGACCCTTTAAAGTAATACTGCGTGGTACCCATCGCATGGGTCCCAAATCTCCAGGTTCAAAGGCATCTTCCTACATCAAAAACATGCATGAGAAACCCAGAAGATGGTACACCGTGTGATGGGGAAAGGTTTCTAAAACGCACCTCATTTCTCATCTCCTTGTGCCCGGGTTCGCCATTCCAGCCACTTTAATAGCAAGCTCCCTACTTGGAGCATCAGCACCTTTAACCTCCTGTTCCGTACAGGTTGTAATTTGTCCTGAGGATAAACGGGAAGACGTGGAACCAACGAGAGACTAGCTCTTGGTGTTGGGACAGGCACAGGTCACTCTATTTTCCCATCAGAAAGAAGAATTAACCACAGGCTCAGCCTGCCCCCCGGAACCAGAACAGGGCCTGAAGCCATTCTGCGATTTTGCGGCCAGCTCCCATAAAAACGAGTTGTAAAATGGAGGTTCAGGGCACTGCAATTCACAAACCTGCAGAGTTATAAATGATAACTCTCGTCCACAAATATATTGAGGGGAGGCAAAGAAGAGGATTTGAAATCAAGGCAGAATTGCAGGAAACAGATTTCAGGAGGTAGATACGAATCGCCTTTAATGCACATGAAAAGCGGCAAAACGTTGACAATGATGCCCTTGGCCAAAAAGGGCGTATGCGTTTTTTCCTGAATATATTCAGGAAAAAACGCATACGCCCTTTTTGGCCAACCAAGCAACCTGGAAAGGCAAATCAGCGCTACAAAGAAGTCTCGCTTCCCATCGGTCAAAAGGGCCATGCTGAAAAACGTGTCAAAACCAGAAATGCAGGACAGGCCATGGAGAAATGGGAGCCTTGCTACACTGATGGGCGGGATGTAAATTGCCAAGAGCCACTCTGGGGAAGTGTCCGGTGAGTCCTGAAACATCTGAAAAACACAGCTTAGAGAGCATAGGGCACTTCCACTCATGGGGGTATAAATTGGGAAAATTAAAAATCAGCAAGACACAAGCACCCCAAAGTTTAGGGCTGCTCTGTTGACCAGGACCTCCACTTCATTCCACCTTAAATATCCCAGGAAAGAGAAAAATGGATAAAGAAGCTGTGGTCCTTATGTACAATGGAATATCACTCAGCCATGAAATCAATGTCGTAAGGTTAGTAGCAGCATGATGAGTGGATTTAGGTACGACGATTCTAAGTGAAATAAGTCACACAGAAAAGGACACTTCTCATAAGGTATCACTGATAGAGGGAATGTAAAAACCATTACACTTGAACTGAATTACAAAACAGAACAGAGTCACACATGCAGAAAACACACTATGGCTGCTTAACGGGAAAGGTGAGGTGGGGTGATACATAAAACAAGGGTATCAAATTAGCTCAGATACCGTTCCATAAACCCAATATGCAATAGACAAGACCTACTCCTTGCTCAGAGAACTGGACTCAACACGCCCTATTCACCGCACAAGAATATATCTGACTAATAATAATCGTAAAACCTATGTATTGATATCTCTCTGTTAGTGTGTAAAGGGGGTGTAAAGTGGCATAAACACAGCAGTGAAAAGCAGCTAAACCCCATTATAAAAATAAATTACTTTGAAACACCCATGAAACAAAGACAGTGAAAGAGAGAGAAATTCTTACACAATGCGTTCAGGGGCTGTGATGCAACCTGGAATGACCATATCTAGACCCACAGCTGGATGAGACATAAGGGTGGACACTCTTGGGGATGAGAGGTTTGGTGAGGTTGGGTGAGCAAACGCAGACCCTTTAAAGTAATACTGCGTGGTACCCATCGCATGGGTCCCAAATCTCCAGGTTCAAGGGCATCTTCCTTCATCAAAAACATGCATGAGAAACCCAGAAGATGGTACATCGTGTGATGGGGAAATGTTTCTAAAACGCACCTCATTTCTCATCTCCTTGTGCCCGGGTTCGCCATTCCAGCCGCTTTACTAGCAAGCTCCCTACTTGGAGCATCAGCACCTTTAACCTCCTGTTCCGTACAGGTTGCAATTTGTCCTGAGGATAAACGGGAAGACGTGGAACCAACGTGAGACTAGCTCTTGGTGTTGGGACAGGCACAGGTCACTCTATTTTCCCATCAGAAAGAAGAATTAACCACAGGCTCAGCCTGCCCCCCGGAACCAGAACAGGGCCTGAAGCCATTCTGCGATTTTGCGGCCAGCTCCCATAAAAACGAGTTGTAAAATGGAGGTTCAGGGCACTGCAATTCACAAACCTGCAGAGTTATAAATGATAACTCTCGTCCACAAATATATTGAGGGAAGGCAAAGAAGAGGATTTGAAATCAAGGCAGAATTGCAGGAAACAGATTTCAGGAGGTAGATACGAATCGCCTTTAAAGCACATGAAAAGCGGCAAAACGTTGACAATGATGCCCTTGGCCAAAAAGGGCGTATGCGTTTTTTCCTGAATATATTCAGGAAAAAACGCATACGCCCTTTTGGGCCAACGAAGCAACCTGGAAAGGCAAATCAGCGCTACAAAGAAGTCTCGCTTCCCATCGGTCAAAAGGGCCATGCTGAAAAAAGTGTCAAAACCAGAAATGCAGGACAGGCCATGCAGAAATGGGAGCCTTGCTACACTGATGGGCGGGATGTAAATTGCCAAGAGCCACTCTGGAGAAGTGTCCGGTGAGTCCTGAAACATCTGAAAAACACAGCTTAGAGAGCATAGGGCACTTCCACTCATGGGGGTATAAATTGGGAAAATTAAAAATCAGCAAGACACAAGCACCCCAAAGTTTAGGGCTGCTCTGTTGACCAGGACCTCCACTTCATTCCACCTTAAATATCCCAGGAAAGAGAAAAATGGATAAAGAAGTTGTGGTCCTTATGTACAATGGAATATCACTCAGCCAGGAAATCAATGTCGTAAGGTTAGTAGCAGCATGATGAGTGGATTTAGGTACGACGATTCTAAGTGAAATAAGTCACACAGAAAAGGACACTTCTCATAAGGTATCACTGATAGAGGGAATGTAAAAACCGTTACACTTGAACTGAATTACAAAACAGAACAGAGTCACACATGCAGAAAACACACTATGGCTGCTTAACGGGAAAGGTGAGGTGGGGTGATACATAGAACAAGGGTATCAAGTTAGCTCAGATACCATTCCATAAACCCAATATGTAATAGACAAGACCTACTCCTTGCTCAGAGAACTGGACTCAACACGCCCTATTCACCGCACAAGAATATATCTGACTAATAATAATCGTGAAACCTATGTATTGATATCTCTCTGTTAGTGTGTCAAGTGGGTGTAAAGCGGCATAAACACAGCAGTGAAAAGCAGCTAAACCCCATTATAAAAATAAATTACTTTGAAACACCCATGAAACAAAGACAGTGAAAGAGAGAGAAATTCTTACACAATGCGTTCAGGGGCTGTGATGAAACCTGGATTGACCATATCTAGACGCACAGCTGGATGAGACATAAGGGTGGACACTCTTGGGGCTGAGAGGTTTGGTGAGGTTGGGTGAGCAAACGCAGACCCTTTAAAGTAATACTGCGTGGTACCCATCGCATGGGTCCCAAATCTCCAGGTTCAAGGGCATCTTCCTACATCAAAAACATGCATGAGAAACCCAGAAGATGGTACACCGTGTGATGGGGAAAGGTTTCTAAAACGCACCTCATTTCTCATCTCCTTGTGCCCGGGTTCGCCATTCCAGCCGCTTTACTAGCAAGCTCCCTACTTGGAGCATCAGCACCTTTAACCTACTGTTCCGTACAGGTTGCAATTTGTCCTGAGGATAAACGGGAAGACGTGGAACCAACGAGAGACTAGCTCTTGGTGTTGGGACAGGCACAGGTCACTCTATTTTCCCATCAGAAAGAAGAATTAACCACAGGCTCAGCCTGCCCCCCGGAACCAGAACAGGGCCTGAAGCCATTCTGCGATTTTGCGGCCAGCTCCCATAAAAACGAGTTGTAAAATGGAGGTTCAGGGCACTGCAATTCACAAACCTGCAGAGTTATAAATGATAACTCTCGTCCACAAATATATTGAGGGAAGGCAAAGAAGAGGATTTGAAATCAAGGCAGAATTGCAGGAAACAGATTTCAGGAGGTAGATACGAATCGCCTTTAAAGCACATGAAAAGCGGCAAAACGTTGACAATGATGCCCTTGGCCAAAAAGGGCGTATGCGTTTTTTCCTGAATATATTCAGGAAAAAACGCATACGCCCTTTTTGGCCAACCAAGCAACCTGGAAAGGCAAATCAGCGCTACAAAGAAGTCTCGCTTCCCATCGGTCAAAAGGGCCATGCTGAAAAAAGTGTCAAAACCAGAAATGCAGGACAGGCCATGGAGAAATGGGAGCCTTGCTACACTGATGGGCGGGATGTAAATTGCCAAGAGCCACTCTGGGGAAGTGTCCGGTGAGTCCTGAAACATCTGAAAAACACAGCTTAGAGAGCATAGGGCACTTCCACTCATGGGGGTATAAATTGGGAAAATTAAAAATCAGCAAGACACAAGCACCCCAAAGTTTAGGGCTGCTCTGTTGACCAGGACCTCCACTTCATTCCACCTTAAATATCCCAGGAAAGAGAAAAATGGATAAAGAAGCTGTGGTCCTTATGTACAATGGAATATCACTCAGCCATGAAATCAATGTCTTAAGGTTAGTAGCAGCATGATGAGTGGATTTAGGTACGACGATTCTAAGTGAAATAAGTCACACAGAAAAGGACACTTCTCATAAGGTATCACTGATAGAGGGAATGTAAAAACCATTACACTTGAACTGAATTACAAAACAGAACAGAGTCACACATGCAGAGAACACACTATGGCTGCTTAACGGGAAAGGTGAGGTGGGGTGATACATAAAACAAGGGTATCAAATTAGCTCAGATACCGTTCCATAAACCCAATATGTAATAGACAAGACCTACTCCTTGCTCAGAGAACTGGACTCAACACGCCCTATTCACCGCACAAGAATATATCTGACTAATAATAATCGTAAAACCTATGTATTGATATCTCTCTGTTAGTGTGTCAAGTGGGTGTAAAGCGGCATAAACACAGCAGTGAAAAGCAGCTAAACCCCATTATAAAAATAAATTACTTTGAAACACCCATGAAACAAAGACAGTGAAAGAGAGAGAAATTCTTACACAATGCGTTCAGGGGCTGTGATGCAACCTGGATTGACCATATCTAGACCCACAGCTGGATGAGACATAAGGGTGGACACTCTTAGGGATGAGAGGTTTGGTGAGGTTGGGTGAGCAAACGCAGACCCTTTAAAGGAATACTGCGTGGTACCCATCGCATGGGTCCCAAATCTCCAGGTTCAAGGGCATCTTCCTACATCAAAAACATGCATGAGAAACCCAGAAGATGGTACATCGTGTGATGGGGAAATGTTTCTAAAACGCACCTCATTTCTCATCTCCTTGTGCCCGGGTTCGCCATTCCAGCCGCTTTACTAGCAAGCTCCCTACTTGGAGCATCAGCACCTTTAACCTCCTGTTCCGTACAGGTTGCAATTTGTCCTGAGGATAAACGGGAAGACGTGGAACCAACGTGAGACTAGCTCTTGGTGTTGGGACAGGCACAGGTCACTCTATTTTCCCATCAGAAAGAAGAATTAACCACAGGCTCAGCCTGACCCCCGGAACCAGAACAGGGCCTGAAGCCATTCTGCGATTTTGCGGCCAGCTCCCATAAAAACGAGTTGTAAAATGGAGGTTCAGGGCACTGCAATTCACAAACCTGCAGAGTTATAAATGATAACTCTCGTCCACAAATATATTGAGGGAAGGCAAAGAAGAGGATTTGAAATCAAGGCAGAATTGCAGGAAACAGATTTCAGGAGGTAGATACGAATCGCCTTTAAAGCACATGAAAAGCGGCAAAACGTTGACAATGATGCCCTTGGCCAAAAAGGGCGTATGTGTTTTTTCCTGAATATATTCAGGAAAAAACGCATACGCCCTTTTTGGCCAACCAAGCAACCTGGAAAGGCAAATCAGCGCTACAAAGAAGTCTCGCTTCCCATCGGTCAAAAGGGCCATGCTGAAAAAAGTGTCAAAACCAGAAATGCAGGACAGGCCATGGAGAAATGGGAGCCTTGCTACACTGATGGGCGGGATGTAAATTGCCAAGAGCCACTCTGGAGAAGTGTCCGGTGAGTCCTGAAACATCTGAAAAACACAGCTTAGAGAGCATAGGGCACTTCCACTCATGGGGGTATAAATTGGGAAAATTAAAAATCAGCAAGACACAAGCACCCCAAAGTTTAGGGCTGCTCTGTTGACCAGGACCTCCACTTCATTCCACCTTAAATATCCCAGGAAAGAGAAAAATGGATAAAGAAGTTGTGGTCCTTATGTACAATGGAATATCACTCAGCCAGGAAATCAATGTCGTAAGGTTAGTAGCAGCATGATGAGTGGATTTAGGTACGACGATTCTAAGTGAAATAAGTCACACAGAAAAGGACACTTCTCATAAGGTATCACTGATATAGGGAATGTAAAAACCGTTACGCTTGAACTGAATTACAAAACAGAACAGAGTCACACATGCAGAAAACACACTATGGCTGCTTAACGGGAAAGGTGAGGTGGGGTGATACATAGAACAAGGGTATCAAATTAGCTCAGATACCATTCCATAAACCCAATATGTAATAGACAAGACCTACTCCTTGCTCAGAGAACTGGACTCAACACGCCCTATTCACGGCACAAGAATATATCTGACTAATAATAATCGTAAAACCTATGTATTGATATCTCTCTGTTAGTGTGTCAAGTGGGTGTAAAGCGGCATAAACACAGCAGTGAAAAGCAGCTAAACCCCATTATAAAAATAAATTACTTTGAAACACCCATGAAACAAAGACAGTGAAAGAGAGAGAAATTCTTACACAATGCGTTCAGGGGCTGTAATGCAACCTGGATTGACCATATCTAGACGCACAGCTGGATGAGACATAAGGGTGGACACTCTTGGGGCTGAGAGGTTTGGTGAGGTTGGGTGAGCAAACGCAGACCCTTTAAAGTAATACTGCGTGGTACCCATCGCATGGGTTCCAAATCTCCAGGTTCAAGGGCATCTTCCTACATCAAAAACATGCATGAGAAACCCAGAAGATGGTACACCGTGTGATGGGGAAAGGTTTCTAAAACGCACCTCATTTCTCATCTCCTTGTGCCCGGGTTCGCCATTCCAGCCGCTTTACTAGCAAGCTCCCTACTTGGAGCATCAGCACCTTTAACCTCCTGTTCCGTACAGGTTGCAATTTGTCCTGAGGATAAACGGGAAGACGTGGAACCAACGAGAGACTAGCTCTTGGTGTTGGGACAGGCACAGGTCACTCTATTTTCCCATCAGAAAGAAGAATTAACCACAGGCTCAGCCTGCCCCCCGGAACCAGAACAGGGCCTGAAGCCATTCTGCGATTTTGCGGCCAGCTCCCATAAAAACGAGTTGTAAAATGGAGGTTCAGGGCACTGCAATTCACAAACCTGCAGAGTTATAAATGATAACTCTCGTCCACAAATATATTGAGGGAAGGCAAAGAAGAGGATTTGAAATCAAGGCAGAATTGCAGGAAACAGATTTCAGGAGGTAGATACGAATCGCCTTTAAAGCACATGAAAAGCGGCAAAACGTTGACAATGATGCCCTTGGCCAAAAAGGGCGTATGCGTTTTTTCCTGAATATATTCAGGAAAAAACGCATACGCCCTTTTTGGCCAACCAAGCAACCTGGAAAGGCAAATCAGCTCTACAGAGAAGTCTCGCTTCCCATCGGTCAAAAGGGCCATGCTGAAAAAAGTGTCAAAACCAGAAATGCAGGACAGGCCATGGAGAAATGGGAGCTTTGCTACACTGATGGGCGGGATGTAAATTGCCAAGAGCCACTCTGGAGAAGTGTCCGGTGAGTCCTTAAACATCTGAAAAACACAGCTTAGAGAGCATAGGGCACTTCCACTCATGGGGGTATAAATTGGGAAAATTAAAAATCAGCAAGACACAAGCACCCCAAAGTTTAGGGCTGCTCTGTTGACCAGGACCTCCACTTCATTCCACCTTAAATATCCCAGGAAAGAGAAAAATGGATAAAGAAGTTGTGGTCCTTATGTACAATGGAATATCACTGAGCCAGGAAATCAATGTCGTAAGGTTAGTAGCAGCATGATGAGTGGATTTAGGTACGACGATTCTAAGTGAAATAAGTCACACAGAAAAGGACACTTCTCATAAGTTATCACTGATAGAGGGAATGTAAAAACCGTTACACTTGAACTGAATTACAAAACAGAACAGAGTCACACATGCAGAAAACACACTATGGCTGCTTAACGGGAAAGGTGAGGTGGGGTGATACATAAAACAAGGGTATCAAATTAGCTCAGATACCGTTCCATAAACCCAATATGTAATAGACAAGACCTACTCCTTGCTCAGAGAACTGGACTCAACACGCCCTATTCACCGCACAAGAATATATCTGACTAATAATAATCGTAAAACCTATGTATTGATATCTCTCTGTTAGTGTGTCAAGTGGGTGTAAAGCCGCATAAACACAGCATTGAAAAGCAGCTAAACCCCATTATAAAAATAAATTACTTTGAAACACCCATGAAACAAAGACAGTGAAAGAGAGAGAAATTCTTACACAATGCATTCAGGGGCTGTGATGCAACCTGGATTGACCATATCTAGACGCACAGCTGGATGAGACATAAGGGTGGACACTCTTGGGGCTGAGAGGTTTGGTGAGGTTGGGTGAGCAAACGCAGACCCTTTAAAGTAATACTGCGTGGTACCCATCGCATGGGTCCCAAATCTCCATGTTCAAGGGCATCTTCCTACATCAAAAACATGCATGAGAAACCCAGAAGATGGTACACCGTGTGATGGGGAAAGGTTTCTAAAACGCACCTCATTTCTCATCTCCTTGTGCCCGGGTTCGCCATTCCAGCCGCTTTACTAGCAAGCTCCCTACTTGGAGCATCAGCACCTTTAACCTCCTGTTCCGTACAGGTTGCAATTTGTCCTGAGGATAAACGGGAAGACGTGGAACCAACGAGAGACTAGCTCTTGGTGTTGGGACAGGCACAGGTCACTCTATTTTCCCATCAGAAAGAAGAATTAACCACAGGCTCAGCCTGCCCCCCGGAACCAGAACAGGGCCTGAAGCCATTCTGCGATTTTGTGGCCAGCTCCCATAAAAACGAGTTGTAAAATGGAGGTTCAGGGCACTGCAATTCACAAACCTGCAGAGTTATAAATGATAACTCTCGTCCACAAATATATTGAGGGAAGGCAAAGAAGAGGATTTGAAATCAAGGCAGAATTGCAGGAAACAGATTTCAGGAGGTAGATACGAATCGCCTTTAAAGCACATGAAAAGCGGCAAAACGTTGACAATGATGCCCTTGGCCAAAAAGGGCGTATGCGTTTTTTCCTGAATATATTCAGGAAAAAACGCATACGCCCTTTTTGGCCAACCAAGCAACCTGGAAAGGCAAATCAGCGCTACAGAGAAGTCTCGCTTCCCATCGGTCAAAAGGGCCATGCTGAAAAAAGTGTCAAAACCAGAAATGCAGGACAGGCCATGGAGAAACGGGAGCCTTGCTACACTGATGGGCGGGATGTAAATTGCCAAGAGCCACTCTGGAGAAGTGTCCGGTGAGTCCTGAAACATCTGAAAAACACAGCTTAGAGAGCATAGGGCACTTCCACTCATGGGGGTATAAATTGGGAAAATTAAAAATCAGCAAGACACAAGCACCCCAAAGTTTAGGGCTGCTCTGTTGACCAGGACCTCCACTTCATTCCACCTTAAATATCCCAGGAAAGAGAAAAATGGATAAAGAAGTTGTGGTCCTTATGTACAATGGAATATCACTCAACCATGAAATCAATGTCGTAAGGTTAGTAGCAGCATGATGAGTGGATTTAGGTACGACGATTCTAAGTGAAATAAGTCACACAGAAAAGGACACTTCTCATAAGGTATCACTGATAGAGGGAATGTAAAAACCATTACACTTGAACTGAATTACAAAACAGAACAGAGTCACACATGCAGAGAACACACTATGGCTGCTTAACGGGAAAGGTGAGGTGGGGTGATACATAAAACAAGGGTATCAAATTAGCTCAGATACCGTTCCATAAACCCAATATGTAATAGACAAGACCTACTCCTTGCTCAGAGAACTGGACTCAACACGCCCTATTCACCGCACAAGAATATATCTGACTAATAATAATCGTAAAACCTATGTATTGATATCTCTCTGTTAGTGTGTCAAGTGGGTGTAAAGCGGCATAAACACAGCAGTGAAAAGCAGCTAAACCCCATTATAAAAATAAATTACTTTGAAACACCCATGAAACAAAGACAGTGAAAGAGAGAGAAATTCTTACACAATGCGTTCAGGGGCTGTGATGCAACCTGGATTGACCATATCTAGACCCACAGCTGGATGAGACATAAGGGTGGACACTCTTAGGGATGAGAGGTTTGGTGAGGTTGGGTGAGCAAACGCAGACCCTTTAAAGGAATACTGCGTGGTACCCATCGCATGGGTCCCAAATCTCCAGGTTCAAGGGCATCTTCCTACATCAAAAACATGCATGAGAAACCCAGAAGATGGTACATCGTGTGATGGGGAAATGTTTCTAAAACGCACCTCATTTCTCATCTCCTTGTGCCCGGGTTCGCCATTCCAGCCGCTTTACTAGCAAGCTCCCTACTTGGAGCATCAGCACCTTTAACCTCCTGTTCCGTACAGGTTGCAATTTGTCCTGAGGATAAACGGGAAGACGTGGAACCAACGTGAGACTAGCTCTTGGTGTTGGGACAGGCACAGGTCACTCTATTTTCCCATCAGAAAGAAGAATTAACCACAGGCTCAGCCTGACCCCCGGAACCAGAACAGGGCCTGAAGCCATTCTGCGATTTTGCGGCCAGCTCCCATAAAAACGAGTTGTAAAATGGAGGTTCAGGGCACTGCAATTCACAAACCTGCAGAGTTATAAATGATAACTCTCGTCCACAAATATATTGAGGGAAGGCAAAGAAGAGGATTTGAAATCAAGGCAGAATTGCAGGAAACAGATTTCAGGAGGTAGATACGAATCGCCTTTAAAGCACATGAAAAGCGGCAAAACGTTGACAATGATGCCCTTGGCCAAAAAGGGCGTATGTGTTTTTTCCTGAATATATTCAGGAAAAAACGCATACGCCCTTTTTGGCCAACCAAGCAACCTGGAAAGGCAAATCAGCGCTACAAAGAAGTCTCGCTTCCCATCGGTCAAAAGGGCCATGCTGAAAAAAGTGTCAAAACCAGAAATGCAGGACAGGCCATGGAGAAATGGGAGCCTTGCTACACTGATGGGCGGGATGTAAATTGCCAAGAGCCACTCTGGAGAAGTGTCCGGTGAGTCCTGAAACATCTGAAAAACACAGCTTAGAGAGCATAGGGCACTTCCACTCATGGGGGTATAAATTGGGAAAATTAAAAATCAGCAAGACACAAGCACCCCAAAGTTTAGGGCTGCTCTGTTGACCAGGACCTCCACTTCATTCCACCTTAAATATCCCAGGAAAGAGAAAAATGGATAAAGAAGTTGTGGTCCTTATGTACAATGGAATATCACTCAGCCAGGAAATCAATGTCGTAAGGTTAGTAGCAGCATGATGAGTGGATTTAGGTACGACGATTCTAAGTGAAATAAGTCACACAGAAAAGGACACTTCTCATAAGGTATCACTGATATAGGGAATGTAAAAACCGTTACGCTTGAACTGAATTACAAAACAGAACAGAGTCACACATGCAGAAAACACACTATGGCTGCTTAACGGGAAAGGTGAGGTGGGGTGATACATAGAACAAGGGTATCAAATTAGCTCAGATACCATTCCATAAACCCAATATGTAATAGACAAGACCTACTCCTTGCTCAGAGAACTGGACTCAACACGCCCTATTCACGGCACAAGAATATATCTGACTAATAATAATCGTAAAACCTATGTATTGATATCTCTCTGTTAGTGTGTCAAGTGGGTGTAAAGCGGCATAAACACAGCAGTGAAAAGCAGCTAAACCCCATTATAAAAATAAATTACTTTGAAACACCCATGAAACAAAGACAGTGAAAGAGAGAGAAATTCTTACACAATGCGTTCAGGGGCTGTAATGCAACCTGGATTGACCATATCTAGACGCACAGCTGGATGAGACATAAGGGTGGACACTCTTGGGGCTGAGAGGTTTGGTGAGGTTGGGTGAGCAAACGCAGACCCTTTAAAGTAATACTGCGTGGTACCCATCGCATGGGTTCCAAATCTCCAGGTTCAAGGGCATCTTCCTACATCAAAAACATGCATGAGAAACCCAGAAGATGGTACACCGTGTGATGGGGAAAGGTTTCTAAAACGCACCTCATTTCTCATCTCCTTGTGCCCGGGTTCGCCATTCCAGCCGCTTTACTAGCAAGCTCCCTACTTGGAGCATCAGCACCTTTAACCTCCTGTTCCGTACAGGTTGCAATTTGTCCTGAGGATAAACGGGAAGACGTGGAACCAACGAGAGACTAGCTCTTGGTGTTGGGACAGGCACAGGTCACTCTATTTTCCCATCAGAAAGAAGAATTAACCACAGGCTCAGCCTGCCCCCCGGAACCAGAACAGGGCCTGAAGCCATTCTGCGATTTTGCGGCCAGCTCCCATAAAAACGAGTTGTAAAATGGAGGTTCAGGGCACTGCAATTCACAAACCTGCAGAGTTATAAATGATAACTCTCGTCCACAAATATATTGAGGGAAGGCAAAGAAGAGGATTTGAAATCAAGGCAGAATTGCAGGAAACAGATTTCAGGAGGTAGATACGAATCGCCTTTAAAGCACATGAAAAGCGGCAAAACGTTGACAATGATGCCCTTGGCCAAAAAGGGCGTATGCGTTTTTTCCTGAATATATTCAGGAAAAAACGCATACGCCCTTTTTGGCCAACCAAGCAACCTGGAAAGGCAAATCAGCTCTACAGAGAAGTCTCGCTTCCCATCGGTCAAAAGGGCCATGCTGAAAAAAGTGTCAAAACCAGAAATGCAGGACAGGCCATGGAGAAATGGGAGCTTTGCTACACTGATGGGCGGGATGTAAATTGCCAAGAGCCACTCTGGAGAAGTGTCCGGTGAGTCCTTAAACATCTGAAAAACACAGCTTAGAGAGCATAGGGCACTTCCACTCATGGGGGTATAAATTGGGAAAATTAAAAATCAGCAAGACACAAGCACCCCAAAGTTTAGGGCTGCTCTGTTGACCAGGACCTCCACTTCATTTCACCTTAAATATCCCAGGAAAGAGAAAAATGGATAAAGAAGTTGTGGTCCTTATGTACAATGGAATATCACTGAGCCAGGAAATCAATGTCGTAAGGTTAGTAGCAGCATGATGAGTGGATTTAGGTACGACGATTCTAAGTGAAATAAGTCACACAGAAAAGGACACTTCTCATAAGTTATCACTGATAGAGGGAATGTAAAAACCGTTACACTTGAACTGAATTACAAAACAGAACAGAGTCACACATGCAGAAAACACACTATGGCTGCTTAACGGGAAAGGTGAGGTGGGGTGATACATAAAACAAGGGTATCAAATTAGCTCAGATACCGTTCCATAAACCCAATATGTAATAGACAAGACCTACTCCTTGCTCAGAGAACTGGACTCAACACGCCCTATTCACCGCACAAGAATATATCTGACTAATAATAATCGTAAAACCTATGTATTGATATCTCTCTGTTAGTGTGTCAAGTGGGTGTAAAGCCGCATAAACACAGCATTGAAAAGCAGCTAAACCCCATTATAAAAATAAATTACTTTGAAACACCCATGAAACAAAGACAGTGAAAGAGAGAGAAATTCTTACACAATGCATTCAGGGGCTGTGATGCAACCTGGATTGACCATATCTAGACGCACAGCTGGATGAGACATAAGGGTGGACACTCTTGGGGCTGAGAGGTTTGGTGAGGTTGGGTGAGCAAACGCAGACCCTTTAAAGTAATACTGCGTGGTACCCATCGCATGGGTCCCAAATCTCCATGTTCAAGGGCATCTTCCTACATCAAAAACATGCATGAGAAACCCAGAAGATGGTACACCGTGTGATGGGGAAAGGTTTCTAAAACGCACCTCATTTCTCATCTCCTTGTGCCCGGGTTCGCCATTCCAGCCGCTTTACTAGCAAGCTCCCTACTTGGAGCATCAGCACCTTTAACCTCCTGTTCCGTACAGGTTGCAATTTGTCCTGAGGATAAACGGGAAGACGTGGAACCAACGAGAGACTAGCTCTTGGTGTTGGGACAGGCACAGGTCATTCTATTTTCCCATCAGAAAGAAGAATTAACCACAGGCTCAGCCTGCCCCCCGGAACCAGAACAGGGCCTGAAGCCATTCTGCGATTTTGTGGCCAGCTCCCATAAAAACGAGTTGTAAAATGGAGGTTCAGGGCACTGCAATTCACAAACCTGCAGAGTTATAAATGATAACTCTCGTCCACAAATATATTGAGGGAAGGCAAAGAAGAGGATTTGAAATCAAGGCAGAATTGCAGGAAACAGATTTCAGGAGGTAGATACGAATCGCCTTTAAAGCACATGAAAAGCGGCAAAACGTTGACAATGATGCCCTTGGCCAAAAAGGGCGTATGCGTTTTTTCCTGAATATATTCAGGAAAAAACGCATACGCCCTTTTTGGCCAACCAAGCAACCTGGAAAGGCAAATCAGCGCTACAGAGAAGTCTCGCTTCCCATCGGTCAAAAGGGCCATGCTGAAAAAAGTGTCAAAACCAGAAATGCAGGACAGGCCATGGAGAAACGGGAGCCTTGCTACACTGATGGGCGGGATGTAAATTGCCAAGAGCCACTCTGGAGAAGTGTCCGGTGAGTCCTGAAACATCTGAAAAACACAGCTTAGAGAGCATAGGGCACTTCCACTCATGGGGGTATAAATTGGGAAAATTAAAAATCAGCAAGACACAAGCACCCCAAAGTTTCGGGCTGCTCTGTTGACCAGGACCTCCACTTCATTCCACCTTAAATATCCCAGGAAAGAGAAAAATGGATAAAGAAGTTGTGGTCCTTATGTACAATGGAATATCACTCAACCATGAAATCAATGTCGTAAGGTTAGTAGCAGCATGATGAGTGGATTTAGGTACGACGATTCTAAGTGAAATAAGTCACACAGAAAAGGACACTTCTCATAAGGTATCACTGATAGAGGGAATGTAAAAACCGTTACACTTGAACTGAATTACAAAACAGAACAGAGTCACACATGCAGAAAACACACTATGGCTGCTTAACGGGAAAGGTGAGGTGGGGTGATACATAAAACAAGGGTATCAAATTAGTTCAGATACCATTCCATAAACCCAATATGTTATAGACAAGAGCTACTCCTTGCTCAGAGAACTGGACTCAACACGCCCTATTCACGGCACAAGAATATATCTGACTAATAATAATCGTAAAACCTATGTATTGATATCTCTCTGTTAGTGTGTCAAGTGGGTGTAAAGCGGCATAAACACAGCAGTGAAAAGCAGCTAAACCCCATTATAAAAATAAATTACTTTGAAACACCCATGAAACAAAGACAGTGAAAGAGAGAGAAATTCTTACACAATGCGTTCAGGGGCTGTGATGAAACCTGGATTGACCATATCTAGACGCACAGCTGGATGAGACATAAGGGTGGACACTCTTGGGGCTGAGAGGTTTGGTGAGGTTGGGTGAGCAAACGCAGACCCTTTAAGGTAATACTGCGTGGTACCCATCGCATGGGTCCCAAATCTCCAGGTTCAAGGGCATCTTCCTACATCAAAAACATGCATGAGAAACCCAGAAGATGGTACACCGTGTGATGGGGAAAGGTTTCTAAAACGCACCTCATTTCTCATCTCCTTGTGCCCGGGTTCGCCATTCCAGCCGCTTTACTAGCAAGCTCCCTACTTGGAGCATCAGCACCTTTAACCTCCTGTTCCGTACAGGTTGTAATTTGTCCTGAGGATAAACGGGAAGACGTGGAACCAACGAGAGACTAGCTCTTGGTGTTGGGACAGGCACAGGTCACTCTATTTTCCCATCAGAAAGAAGAATTAACCACAGGCTCAGCCTGACCCCCGGAACCAGAACAGGGCCTGAAGCCATTCTGCGATTTTGCGGCCAGCTCCCATAAAAACGAGTTGTAAAATGGAGGTTCAGGGCACTGCAATTCACAAACCTGCAGAGTTATAAATGATAACTCTCGTCCACAAATATATTGAGGGAAGGCAAAGAAGAGGATTTGAAATCAAGGCAGAATTGCAGGAAACAGATTTCAGGAGGTAGATACGAATCGCCTTTAAAGCACATGAAAAGCGGCAAAACGTTGACAATGATGCCCTTGGCCAAAAAGGGCGTATGCGTTTTTTCCTGAATATATTCAGGAAAAAACGCATACGCCCTTTTTGGCCAACCAAGCAACCTGGAAAGGCAAATCAGCGCTACAGAGAAGTCTCGCTTCCCATCGGTCAAAAGGGCCATGCTGAAAAAAGTGTCAAAACCAGAAATGCAGGACAGGCCATGGAGAAATGGGAGCCTTGCTACACTGATGGGCGGGATGTAAATTGCCAAGAGCCACTCTGGGGAAGTGTCCGGTGAGTCCTGAAACATCTGAAAAACACAGCTTAGAGAGCATAGGGCACTTCCACTCATGGGGGTATAAATTGGGAAAATTAAAAATCAGCAAGACACAAGCACCCCAAAGTTTAGGGCTGCTCTGTTGACCAGGACCTCCACTTCATTCCACCTTAAATATCCCAGGAAAGAGAAAAATGGATAAAGAAGCTGTGGTCCTTATGTACAATGGAATATCACTCAGCCATGAAATCAATGTCTTAAGGTTAGTAGCAGCATGATGAGTGGATTTAGGTACGACGATTCTAAGTGAAATAAGTCACACAGAAAAGGACACTTCTCATAAGGTATCACTGATAGAGGGAATGTAAAAACCATTACACTTGAACTGAATTACAAAACAGAACAGAGTCACACATGCAGAGAACACACTATGGCTGCTTAACGGGAAAGGTGAGGTGGGGTGATACATAAAACAAGGGTATCAAATTAGCTCAGATACCGTTCCATAAACCCAATATGTAATAGACAAGACCTACTCCTTGCTCAGAGAACTGGACTCAACACGCCCTATTCACCGCACAAGAATATATCTGACTAATAATAATCGTAAAACCTATGTATTGATATCTCTCTGTTAGTGTGTCAAGTGGGTGTAAAGCGGCATAAACACAGCAGTGAAAAGCAGCTAAACCCCATTATAAAAATAAATTACTTTGAAACACCCATGAAACAAAGACAGTGAAAGAGAGAGAAATTCTTACACAATGCGTTCAGGGGCTGTGATGCAACCTGGATTGACCATATCTAGACCCACAGCTGGATGAGACATAAGGGTGGACACTCTTAGGGATGAGAGGTTTGGTGAGGTTGGGTGAGCAAACGCAGACCCTTTAAAGGAATACTGCGTGGTACCCATCGCATGGGTCCCAAATCTCCAGGTTCAAGGGCATCTTCCTACATCAAAAACATGCATGAGAAACCCAGAAGATGGTACATCGTGTGATGGGGAAATGTTTCTAAAACGCACCTCATTTCTCATCTCCTTGTGCCCGGGATCGCCATTCCAGCCGCTTTACTAGCAAGCTCCCTACTTGGAGCATCAGCACCTTTAACCTCCTGTTCCGTACAGGTTGCAATTTGTCCTGAGGATAAACGGGAAGACGTGGAACCAACGTGAGACTAGCTCTTGGTGTTGGGACAGGCACAGGTCACTCTATTTTCCCATCAGAAAGAAGAATTAACCACAGGCTCAGCCTGACCCCCGGAACCAGAACAGGGCCTGAAGCCATTCTGCGATTTTGCTGCCAGCTCCCATAAAAACGAGTTGTAAAATGGAGGTTCAGGGCACTGCAATTCACAAACCTGCAGAGTTATAAATGATAACTCTCGTCCACAAATATATTGAGGGAAGGCAAAGAAGAGGATTTGAAATCAAGGCAGAATTGCAGGAAACAGATTTCAGGAGGTAGATACGAATCGCCTTTAAAGCACATGAAAAGCGGCAAAACGTTGACAATGATGCCCTTGGCCAAAAAGGGCGTATGCGTTTTTTCCTGAATATATTCAGGAAAAAACGCATACGCCCTTTTTGGCCAACCAAGCAACCTGGAAAGGCAAATCAGCACTACAGAGAAGTCTCGCTTCCCATCGGTCAAAAGGGCCATGCTGAAAAAAGTGTCAAAACCAGAAATGCAGGACAGGCCATGGAGAAACGGGAGCCTTGCTACACTGATGGGCGGGATGTAAATTGCCAAGAGCCACTCTGGAGAAGTGTCCGGTGAGTCCTGAAACATCTGAAAAACACAGCTTAGAGAGCATAGGGCACTTCCACTCATGGGGGTATAAATTGGGAAAATTAAAAATCAGCAAGACACAAGCACCCCAAAGTTTAGGGCTGCTCTGTTGACCAGGACCTCCACTTCATTCCACCTTAAATATCCCAGGAAAGAGAAAAATGGATAAAGAAGTTGTGGTCCTTATGTACAATGGAATATCACTGAGCCAGGAAATCAATGTCGTAAGGTTAGTAGCAGCATGATGAGTGGATTTAGGTACGACGATTCTAAGTGAAATAAGTCACACAGAAAAGGACACTTCTCATAAGTTATCACTGATAGAGGGAATGTAAAAACCGTTACACTTGAACTGAATTACAAAACAGAACAGAGTCACACATGCAGAAAACACACTATGGCTGCTTAACGGGAAAGGTGAGGTGGGGTGATACATAAAACAAGGGTATCAAATTAGCTCAGATACCGTTCCATAAACCCAATATGTAATAGACAAGACCTACTCCTTGCTCAGAGAACTGGACTCAACACGCCCTATTCACCGCACAAGAATATATCTGACTAATAATAATCGTAAAACCTATGTATTGATATCTCTCTGTTAGTGTGTCAAGTGGGTGTAAAGCCGCATAAACACAGCATTGAAAAGCAGCTAAACCCCATTATAAAAATAAATTACTTTGAAACACCCATGAAACAAAGACAGTGAAAGAGAGAGAAATTCTTACACAATGCATTCAGGGGCTGTGATGCAACCTGGATTGACCATATCTAGACGCACAGCTGGATGAGACATAAGGGTGGACACTCTTGGGGCTGAGAGGTTTGGTGAGGTTGGGTGAGCAAACGCAGACCCTTTAAAGTAATACTGCGTGGTACCCATCGCATGGGTCCCAAATCTCCAGGTTCAAGGGCATCTTCCTACATCAAAAACATGCATGAGAAACCCAGAAGATGGTACACCGTGTGATGGGGAAAGGTTTCTAAAACGCACCTCATTTCTCATCTCCTTGTGCCCGGGTTCGCCATTCCAGCCGCTTTACTAGCAAGCTCCCTACTTGGAGCATCAGCACCTTTAACCTCCTGTTCCGTACAGGTTGCAATTTGTCCTGAGGATAAACGGGAAGACGTGGAACCAACGAGAGACTAGCTCTTGGTGTTGGGACAGGCACAGGTCACTCTATTTTCCCATCAGAAAGAAGAATTAACCACAGGCTCAGCCTGCCCCCCGGAACCAGAACAGGGCCTGAAGCCATTCTGCGATTTTGTGGCCAGCTCCCATAAAAACGAGTTGTAAAATGGAGGTTCAGGGCACTGCAATTCACAAACCTGCAGAGTTATAAATGATAACTCTCGTCCACAAATATATTGAGGGAAGGCAAAGAAGAGGATTTGAAATCAAGGCAGAATTGCAGGAAACAGATTTCAGGAGGTAGATACGAATCGCCTTTAAAGCACATGAAAAGCGGCAAAACGTTGACAATGATGCCCTTGGCCAAAAAGGGCGTATGCGTTTTTTCCTGAATATATTCAGGAAAAAACGCATACGCCCTTTTTGGCCAACCAAGCAACCTGGAAAGGCAAATCAGCGCTACAGAGAAGTCTCGCTTCCCATCGGTCAAAAGGGCCATGCTGAAAAAAGTGTCAAAACCAGAAATGCAGGACAGGCCATGGAGAAACGGGAGCCTTGCTACACTGATGGGCGGGATGTAAATTGCCAAGAGCCACTCTGGAGAAGTGTCCGGTGAGTCCTGAAACATCTGAAAAACACAGCTTAGAGAGCATAGGGCACTTCCACTCATGGGGGTATAAATTGGGAAAATTAAAAATCAGCAAGACACAAGCACCCCAAAGTTTAGGGCTGCTCTGTTGACCAGGACCTCCACTTCATTCCACCTTAAATATCCCAGGAAAGAGAAAAATGGATAAAGAAGTTGTGGTCCTTATGTACAATGGAATATCACTCAACCATGAAATCAATGTCGTAAGGTTAGTAGCAGCATGATGAGTGGATTTAGGTACGACGATTCTAAGTGAAATAAGTCACACAGAAAAGGACACTTCTCATAAGGTATCACTGATAGAGGGAATGTAAAAACCGTTACACTTGAACTGAATTACAAAACAGAACAGAGTCACACATGCAGAAAACACACTATGGCTGCTTAACGGGAAAGGTGAGGTGGGGTGATACATAAAACAAGGGTATCAAATTAGTTCAGATACCATTCCATAAACCCAATATGTTATAGACAAGAGCTACTCCTTGCTCAGAGAACTGGACTCAACACGCCCTATTCACGGCACAAGAATATATCTGACTAATAATAATCGTAAAACCTATGTATTGATATCTCTCTGTTAGTGTGTCAAGTGGGTGTAAAGCGGCATAAACACAGCAGTGAAAAGCAGCTAAACCCCATTATAAAAATAAATTACTTTGAAACACCCATGAAACAAAGACAGCGAAAGAGAGAGAAATTCTTACACAATGCGTTCAGGGGCTGTGATGAAACCTGGATTGACCATATCTAGACGCACAGCTGGATGAGACATAAGGGTGGACACTCTTGGGGCTGAGAGGTTTGGTGAGGTTGGGTGAGCAAACGCAGACCCTTTAAAGTAATACTGCGTGGTACCCATCGCATGGGTCCCAAATCTCCAGGTTCAAGGGCATCTTCCTACATCAAAAACATGCATGAGAAACCCAGAAGATGGTACACCGTGTGATGGGGAAAGGTTTCTAAAACGCACCTCATTTCTCATCTCCTTGTGCCCGGGTTCGCCATTCCAGCCGCTTTACTAGCAAGCTCCCTACTTGGAGCATCAGCACCTTTAACCTCCTGTTCCGTACAGGTTGTAATTTGTCCTGAGGATAAACGGGAAGACGTGGAACCAACGAGAGACTAGCTCTTGGTGTTGGGACAGGCACAGGTCACTCTATTTTCCCATCAGAAAGAAGAATTAACCACAGGCTCAGCCTGCCCCCCGGAACCAGAACAGGGCCTGAAGCCATTCTGCGATTTTGTGGCCAGCTCCCATAAAAACGAGTTGTAAAATGGAGGTTCAGGGCACTGCAATTCACAAACCTGCAGAGTTATAAATGATAACTCTCGTCCACAAATATATTGAGGGAAGGCAAAGAAGAGGATTTGAAATCAAGGCAGAATTGCAGGAAACAGATTTCAGGAGGTAGATACGAATCGCCTTTAAAGCACATGAAAAGCGGCAAAACGTTGACAATGATGCCCTTGGCCAAAAAGGGCGTATGCGTTTTTTCCTGAATATATTCAGGAAAAAACGCATACGCCCTTTTTGGCCAACCAAGCAACCTGGAAAGGCAAATCAGCGCTACAGAGAAGTCTCGCTTCCCATCGGTCAAAAGGGCCATGCTGAAAAAAGTGTCAAAACCAGAAATGCAGGACAGGCCATGGAGAAACGGGAGCCTTGCTACACTGATGGGCGGGATGTAAATTGCCAAGAGCCACTCTGGAGAAGTGTCCGGTGAGTCCTGAAACATCTGAAAAACACAGCCTAGAGAGCATAGGGCACTTCCACTCATGGGGGTATAAATTGGGAAAATTAAAAATCAGCAAGACACAAGCACCCCAAAGTTTAGGGCTGCTCTGTTGACCAGGACCTCCACTTCATTTCACCTTAAATATCCCAGGAAAGAGAAAAATGGATAAAGAAGTTGTGGTCCTTATGTACAATGGAATATCACTGAGCCAGGAAATCAATGTCGTAAGGTTAGTAGCAGCATGATGAGTGGATTTAGGTACGACGATTCTAAGTGAAATAAGTCACACAGAAAAGGACACTTCTCATAAGTTATCACTGATAGAGGGAATGTAAAAACCGTTACACTTGAACTGAATTACAAAACAGAACAGAGTCACACATGCAGAAAACACACTATGGCTGCTTAACGGGAAAGGTGAGGTGGGGTGATACATAAAACAAGGGTATCAAATTAGCTCAGATACCGTTCCATAAACCCAATATGTAATAGACAAGACCTACTCCTTGCTCAGAGAACTGGACTCAACACGCCCTATTCACCGCACAAGAATATATCTGACTAATAATAATCGTAAAACCTATGTATTGATATCTCTCTGTTAGTGTGTCAAGTGGGTGTAAAGCGGCATAAACACAGCAGTGAAAAGCAGCTAAACCCCATTATAAAAATAAATTACTTTGAAACACCCATGAAACAAAGACAGCGAAAGAGAGAGAAATTCTTACACAATGCGTTCAGGGGCTGTGATGAAACCTGGATTGACCATATCTAGACGCACAGCTGGATGAGACATAAGGGTGGACACTCTTGGGGCTGAGAGGTTTGGTGAGGTTGGGTGAGCAAACGCAGACCCTTTAAAGTAATACTGCGTGGTACCCATCGCATGGGTCCCAAATCTCCAGGTTCAAGGGCATCTTCCTACATCAAAAACATGCATGAGAAACCCAGAAGATGGTACACCGTGTGATGGGGAAAGGTTTCTAAAACGCACCTCATTTCTCATCTCCTTGTGCCCGGGTTCGCCATTCCAGCCGCTTTACTAGCAAGCTCCCTACTTGGAGCATCAGCACCTTTAACCTCCTGTTCCGTACAGGTTGTAATTTGTCCTGAGGATAAACGGGAAGACGTGGAACCAACGAGAGACTAGCTCTTGGTGTTGGGACAGGCACAGGTCACTCTATTTTCCCATCAGAAAGAAGAATTAACCACAGGCTCAGCCTGCCCCCCGGAACCAGAACAGGGCCTGAAGCCATTCTGCGATTTTGTGGCCAGCTCCCATAAAAACGAGTTGTAAAATGGAGGTTCAGGGCACTGCAATTCACAAACCTGCAGAGTTATAAATGATAACTCTCGTCCACAAATATATTGAGGGAAGGCAAAGAAGAGGATTTGAAATCAAGGCAGAATTGCAGGAAACAGATTTCAGGAGGTAGATACGAATCGCCTTTAAAGCACATGAAAAGCGGCAAAACGTTGACAATGATGCCCTTGGCCAAAAAGGGCGTATGCGTTTTTTCCTGAATATATTCAGGAAAAAACGCATACGCCCTTTTTGGCCAACCAAGCAACCTGGAAAGGCAAATCAGCGCTACAGAGAAGTCTCGCTTCCCATCGGTCAAAAGGGCCATGCTGAAAAAAGTGTCAAAACCAGAAATGCAGGACAGGCCATGGAGAAACGGGAGCCTTGCTACACTGATGGGCGGGATGTAAATTGCCAAGAGCCACTCTGGAGAAGTGTCCGGTGAGTCCTGAAACATCTGAAAAACACAGCCTAGAGAGCATAGGGCACTTCCACTCATGGGGGTATAAATTGGGAAAATTAAAAATCAGCAAGACACAAGCACCCCAAAGTTTAGGGCTGCTCTGTTGACCAGGACCTCCACTTCATTTCACCTTAAATATCCCAGGAAAGAGAAAAATGGATAAAGAAGTTGTGGTCCTTATGTACAATGGAATATCACTGAGCCAGGAAATCAATGTCGTAAGGTTAGTAGCAGCATGATGAGTGGATTTAGGTACGACGATTCTAAGTGAAATAAGTCACACAGAAAAGGACACTTCTCATAAGTTATCACTGATAGAGGGAATGTAAAAACCGTTACACTTGAACTGAATTACAAAACAGAACAGAGTCACACATGCAGAAAACACACTATGGCTGCTTAACGGGAAAGGTGAGGTGGGGTGATACATAAAACAAGGGTATCAAATTAGCTCAGATACCGTTCCATAAACCCAATATGTAATAGACAAGACCTACTCCTTGCTCAGAGAACTGGACTCAACACGCCCTATTCACCGCACAAGAATATATCTGACTAATAATAATCGTAAAACCTATGTATTGATATCTCTCTGTTAGTGTGTCAAGTGGGTGTAAAGCCGCATAAACACAGCATTGAAAAGCAGCTAAACCCCATTATAAAAATAAATTACTTTGAAACACCCATGAAACAAAGACAGTGAAAGAGAGAGAAATTCTTACACAATGCATTCAGGGGCTGTGATGCAACCTGGATTGACCATATCTAGACGCACAGCTGGATGAGACATAAGGGTGGACACTCTTGGGGCTGAGAGGTTTGGTGAGGTTGGGTGAGCAAACGCAGACCCTTTAAAGTAATACTGCGTGGTACCCATCGCATGGGTCCCAAATCTCCATGTTCAAGGGCATCTTCCTACATCAAAAACATGCATGAGAAACCCAGAAGATGGTACACCGTGTGATGGGGAAAGGTTTCTAAAACGCACCTCATTTCTCATCTCCTTGTGCCCGGGTTCGCCATTCCAGCCGCTTTACTAGCAAGCTCCCTACTTGGAGCATCAGCACCTTTAACCTCCTGTTCCGTACAGGTTGCAATTTGTCCTGAGGATAAACGGGAAGACGTGGAACCAACGAGAGACTAGCTCTTGGTGTTGGGACAGGCACAGGTCACTCTATTTTCCCATCAGAAAGAAGAATTAACCACAGGCTCAGCCTGCCCCCCGGAACCAGAACAGGGCCTGAAGCCATTCTGCGATTTTGTGGCCAGCTCCCATAAAAACGAATTGTAAAATGGAGGTTCAGGGCACTGCAATTCACAAACCTGCAGAGTTATAAATGATAACTCTCGTCCACAAATATATTGAGGGAAGGCAAAGAAGAGGATTTGAAATCAAGGCAGAATTGCAGGAAACAGATTTCAGGAGGTAGATACGAATCGCCTTTAAAGCACATGAAAAGCGGCAAAACGTTGACAATGATGCCCTTGGCCAAAAAGGGCGTATGCGTTTTTTCCTGAATATATTCAGGAAAAAACGCATACGCCCTTTTTGGCCAACCAAGCAACCTGGAAAGGCAAATCAGCGCTACAGAGAAGTCTCGCTTCCCATCGGTCAAAAGGGCCATGCTGAAAAAAGTGTCAAAACCAGAAATGCAGGACAGGCCATGGAGAAACGGGAGCCTTGCTACACTGATGGGCGGGATGTAAATTGCCAAGAGCCACTCTGGAGAAGTGTCCGGTGAGTCCTGAAACATCTGAAAAACACAGCTTAGAGAGCATAGGGCACTTCCACTCATGGGGGTATAAATTGGGAAAATTAAAAATCAGCAAGACACAAGCACCCCAAAGTTTAGGGCTGCTCTGTTGACCAGGACCTCCACTTCATTCCACCTTAAATATCCCAGGAAAGAGAAAAATGGATAAAGAAGTTGTGGTCCTTATGTACAATGGAATATCACTCAGCCATGAAATCAATGTCGTAAGGTTAGTAGCAGCATGATGAGTGGATTTAGGTACGACGATTCTAAGTGAAATAAGTCACACAGAAAAGGACACTTCTCATAAGGTATCACTGATAGAGGGAATGTAAAAACCGTTACACTTGAACTGAATTACAAAACAGAACAGAGTCACACATGCAGAAAACACACTATGGCTGCTTAACGGGAAAGGTGAGGTGGGGTGATACATAAAACAAGGGTATCAAATTAGTTCAGATACCATTCCATAAACCCAATATGTTATAGACAAGAGCTACTCCTTGCTCAGAGAACTGGACTCAACACGCCCTATTCACGGCACAAGAATATATCTGACTAATAATAATCGTAAAACCTATGTATTGATATCTCTCTGTTAGTGTGTCAAGTGGGTGTAAAGCGGCATAAACACAGCAGTGAAAAGCAGCTAAACCCCATTATAAAAATAAATTACTTTGAAACACCCATGAAACAAAGACAGTGAAAGAGAGAGAAATTCTTACACAATGCGTTCAGGGGCTGTGATGAAACCTGGATTGACCATATCTAGACGCACAGCTGGATGAGACATAAGGGTGGACACTCTTGGGGCTGAGAGGTTTGGTGAGGTTGGGTGAGCAAACGCAGACCCTTTAAAGTAATACTGCGTGGTACCCATCGCATGGGTCCCAAATCTCCAGGTTCAAGGGCATCTTCCTACATCAAAAACATGCATGAGAAACCCAGAAGATGGTACACCGTGTGATGGGGAAAGGTTTCTAAAACGCACCTCATTTCTCATCTCCTTGTGCCCGGGTTCGCCATTCCAGCCGCTTTACTAGCAAGCTCCCTACTTGGAGCATCAGCACCTTTAACCTCCTGTTCCGTACAGGTTGTAATTTGTCCTGAGGATAAACGGGAAGACGTGGAACCAACGAGAGACTAGCTCTTGGTGTTGGGACAGGCACAGGTCACTCTATTTTCCCATCAGAAAGAAGAATTAACCACAGGCTCAGCCTGCCCCCCGGAACCAGAACAGGGCCTGAAGCCATTCTGCGATTTTGTGGCCAGCTCCCATAAAAACGAGTTGTAAAATGGAGGTTCAGGGCACTGCAATTCACAAACCTGCAGAGTTATAAATGATAACTCTCGTCCACAAATATATTGAGGGAAGGCAAAGAAGAGGATTTGAAATCAAGGCAGAATTGCAGGAAACAGATTTCAGGAGGTAGATACGAATCGCCTTTAAAGCACATGAAAAGCGGCAAAACGTTGACAATGATGCCCTTGGCCAAAAAGGGCGTATGCGTTTTTTCCTGAATATATTCAGGAAAAAACGCATACGCCCTTTTTGGCCAACCAAGCAACCTGGAAAGGCAAATCAGCGCTACAGAGAAGTCTCGCTTCCCATCGGTCAAAAGGGCCATGCTGAAAAAAGTGTCAAAACCAGAAATGCAGGACAGGCCATGGAGAAACGGGAGCCTTGCTACACTGATGGGCGGGATGTAAATTGCCAAGAGCCACTCTGGAGAAGTGTCCGGTGAGTCCTGAAACATCTGAAAAACACAGCCTAGAGAGCATAGGGCACTTCCACTCATGGGGGTATAAATTGGGAAAATTAAAAATCAGCAAGACACAAGCACCCCAAAGTTTAGGGCTGCTCTGTTGACCAGGACCTCCACTTCATTCCACCTTAAATATCCCAGGAAAGAGAAAAATGGATAAAGAAGTTGTGGTCCTTATGTACAATGGAATATCACTCAACCATGAAATCAATGTCGTAAGGTTAGTAGCAGCATGATGAGTGGATTTAGGTACGACGATTCTAAGTGAAATAAGTCACACAGAAAAGGACACTTCTCATAAGGTATCACTGATAGAGGGAATGTAAAAACCGTTACACTTGAACTGAATTACAAAACAGAACAGAGTCACACATGCAGAAAACACACTATGGCTGCTTAACGGGAAAGGTGAGGTGGGGTGATACATAAAACAAGGGTATCAAATTAGTTCAGATACCATTCCATAAACCCAATATGTTATAGACAAGAGCTACTCCTTGCTCAGAGAACTGGACTCAACACGCCCTATTCACGGGACAAGAATATATCTGACTAATAATAATCGTAAAACCTATGTATTGATATCTCTCTGTTAGTGTGTCAAGTGGGTGTAAAGCGGCATAAACACAGCAGTGAAAAGCAGCTAAACCCCATTATAAAAATAAATTACTTTGAAACACCCATGAAACAAAGACAGTGAAAGAGAGAGAAATTCTTACACAATGCGTTCAGGGGCTGTGATGAAACCTGGATTGACCATATCTAGACGCACAGCTGGATGAGACATAAGGGTGGACACTCTTGGGGCTGAGAGGTTTGGTGAGGTTGGGTGAGCAAACGCAGACCCTTTAAAGTAATACTGCGTGGTACCCATCGCATGGGTCCCAAATCTCCAGGTTCAAGGGCATCTTCCTACATCAAAAACATGCATGAGAAACCCAGAAGATGGTACACCGTGTGATGGGGAAAGGTTTCTAAAACGCACCTCATTTCTCATCTCCTTGTGCCCGGGTTCGCCATTCCAGCCGCTTTACTAGCAAGCTCCCTACTTGGAGCATCAGCACCTTTAACCTCCTGTTCCGTACAGGTTGTAATTTGTCCTGAGGATAAACGGGAAGACGTGGAACCAACGAGAGACTAGCTCTTGGTGTTGGGACAGGCACAGGTCACTCTATTTTCCCATCAGAAAGAAGAATTAACCACAGGCTCAGCCTGCCCCCCGGAACCAGAACAGGGCCTGAAGCCATTCTGCGATTTTGCAGCCAGCTCCCATAAAAACGAGTTGTAAAATGGAGGTTCAGGGCACTGCAATTCACAAACATGCAGAGTTATAAATGATAACTCTCGTCCACAAATATATTGAGGGAAGGCAAAGAAGAGGATTTGAAATCAAGGCAGAATTGCAGGAAACAGATTTCAGGAGGTAGATACGAATCGCCTTTAAAGCACATGAAAAGCGGCAAAACGTTGACAATGATGCCCTTGGCCAAAAAGGGCGTATGCGTTTTTTCCTGAATATATTCAGGAAAAAACGCATACGCCCTTTTTGGCCAACCAAGCAACCTGGAAAGGCAAATCAGCGCTACAGAGAAGTCTCGCTTCCCATCGGTCAAAAGGGCCATGCTGAAAAAAGTGTCAAAACCAGAAATGCAGGACAGGCCATGCAGAAATGGGAGCCTTGCTACACTGATGGGCGGGATGTAAATTGCCAAGAGCCACTCTGGAGAAGTGTCCGGTGAGTTCTGAAACATCTGAAAAACACAGCCTAGAGAGCATAGGGCACTTCCACTCATGGGGGTATAAATTGGGAAAATGAAAAATCAGCAAGACACAAGCACCCCAAAGTTTAGGGCTGCTCTGTTGACCAGGACCTCCACTTCATTCCACCTTAAATATCCCAGGAAAGAGAAAAATGGATAAAGAAGTTGTGGTCCTTATGTACAATGGAATATCACTCAGCCAGGAAATCAATGTCGTAAGGTTAGTAGCAGCATGATGAGTGGATTTAGGTACGACGATTCTAAGTGAAATAAGTCACACAGAAAAGGACACTTCTCATAAGGTATCACTGAGAGAGGGAATGTAAAAACCGTTACACTTGAACTGAATTACAAAACAGAACAGAGTCACACATGCAGAAAACACACTATGGCTGCTTAACGGGAAAGGTGAGGTGGGGTGATACATAAAACAAGGGTATCAAATTAGCTCAGATACCGTTCCATAAACCCAATATGTAATAGACAAGACCTACTCCTTGCTCAGAGAACTGGACTCAACACGCCCTATTCACCGCACAAGAATATATCTGACTAATAATAATCGTAAAACCTATATATTGATATCTCTCTGTTAGTGTGTCAAGTGGGTGTAAAGCGGCATAAACACAGCAGTGAAAACCAGCTAAACCCCATTATAAAAATAAATTACTTCGAAAAACCCATGAAACAAAGACAGTGAAAGAGAGAGAAATTCTTACACAATGCGTTCAGGGGCTGTGATGCAACCTGGATTGACCATATCTAGACCCACAGCTGGAGGAGACATAAGGGTGGACACTCTTGGGGCTGAGAGGTTTGGTGAGGTTGGGTGAGCAAACGCAGACCCTTTAAAGTAATACTGCGTGGTACCCATCGCATGGGTCCCAAATCTCCAGGTTCAAGGGCATCTTCCTACATCGAAAACATGCATGAGAAAACAAAAGGATGGTACACCATGTGATGGGGAAAGGTTTCTAAAACGCACCTCATTTCTTTTCTCCTTGTGCCCGGGTTCACCATTCCAGCCGCTTTACTAACAATCTCCCTACTTGGAGCATCAGCACCTTTAACCTCCTGTTCCGTACTGGTTGCAATTTGTCCTGAGGATGAACGGGTACACGGGGAACCAGTGAGAGACTAGCTCTTGGTGTTGGGACAGGCACAGGTCACTCTATTTTCCCATCAGGAAGAAGAATTAACCACAGGCTCATCCTCCCCCCACGGAACCAGAACAGGGCCTGAAGGCATCTTGCACTTTTGCGGCCAGCTCTCAAAAAAGCGAGTTGTAAAATGGAGCTTCAGGGCACTGCAATTCACAAACCTGCAGAGTTATAAATGATAACTCTCGTCCACAAATATATTGAGGGAAGGCAAAGAAGAGGATTTGAAATCAAGGCAGAATTGCAGGAAACAGATTTCAGGAGGTAGATACGAATCGCCTTTAAAGCACATGAAAAGCGGCAAAACGTTGACAATGATGCCCTTGGCCAAAAAGGGCGTATGCGTTTTTTCCTGAATAGATTCAGGAAAAAACGCATACGCCCTTTTTGGCCAACCAAGCAACCTGGAAAGGCAAATCAGTGCTACAAAGAAGTCTTGCTTCCCATCGGTCAAAAGGGCCATGCTGAAAAAAGTGTCAAAACCAGAAATGCAGGACAGGCCATGGAGAAATGGGAGCCTTGCTACACTGATGGGCGGGATGTAAATTGCCAAGAGCCACTCTGGAGAAGTGTCCGGTGAGTCCTGAAACATCTGAAAAACACAGCTTAGAGAGCATAGGGCACTTCCACTCATGGGGGTATAAATTGGGAAAATTAAAAATCAGCAAGACACAAGCACCCCAAAGTTTAGGGCTGCTCTGTTGACCAGGACCTCCACTTCATTCCACCTTAAATATCCCAGGAAAGAGAAAAATGGATAAAGAAGTTGTGGTCCTTATGTACAATGGAATATCACTCAACCATGAAATCAATGTCGTAAGGTTAGTAGCAGCATGATGAGTGGATTTAGGTACGACGATTCTAAGTGAAATAAGTCACACAGAAAAGGACACTTCTCATAAGGTATCACTGATAGAGGGAATGTAAAAACCGTTACACTTGAACTGAATTACAAAACAGAACAGAGTCACACATGCAGAAAACACACTATGGCTGCTTAACGGGAAAGGTGAGGTGGGGTGATACATAAAACAAGGGTATCAAATTAGTTCAGATACCATTCCATAAACCCAATATGTTATAGACAAGAGCTACTCCTTGCTCAGAGAACTGGACTCAACACGCCCTATTCACGGCACAAGAATATATCTGACTAATAATAATCGTAAAACCTATGTATTGATATCTCTCTGTTAGTGTGTCAAGTGGGTGTAAAGCGGCATAAACACAGCAGTGAAAAGCAGCTAAACCCCATTATAAAAATAAATTACTTTGAAACACCCATGAAACAAAGACAGTGAAAGAGAGAGAAATTCTTACACAATGCGTTCAGGGGCTGTGATGAAACCTGGATTGACCATATCTAGACGCACAGCTGGATGAGACATAAGGGTGGACACTCTTGGGGCTGAGAGGTTTGGTGAGGTTGGGTGAGCAAACGCAGACCCTTTAAAGTAATACTGCGTGGTACCCATCGCATGGGTCCCAAATCTCCAGGTTCAAGGGCATCTTCCTACATCAAAAACATGCATGAGAAACCCAGAAGATGGTACACCGTGTGATGGGGAAAGGTTTCTAAAACGCACCTCATTTCTCATCTCCTTGTGCCCGGGTTCGCCATTCCAGCCGCTTTACTAGCAAGCTCCCTACTTGGAGCATCAGCACCTTTAACCTCCTGTTCCGTACAGGTTGTAATTTGTCCTGAGGATAAACGGGAAGACGTGGAACCAACGAGAGACTAGCTCTTGGTGTTGGGACAGGCACAGGTCACTCTATTTTCCCATCAGAAAGAAGAATTAACCACAGGCTCAGCCTGCCCTCCGGAACCAGAACAGGGCCTGAAGCCATTCTGCGATTTTGTGGCCAGCTCCCATAAAAACGAGTTGTAAAATGGAGGTTCAGGGCACTGCAATTCACAAACCTGCAGAGTTATAAATGATAACTCTCGTCCACAAATATATTGAGGGAAGGCAAAGAAGAGGATTTGAAATCAAGGCAGAATTGCAGGAAACAGATTTCAGGAGGTAGATACGAATCGCCTTTAAAGCACATGAAAAGCGGCAAAACGTTGACAATGATGCCCTTGGCCAAAAAGGGCGTATGCGTTTTTTCCTGAATATATTCAGGAAAAAACGCATACGCCCTTTTTGGCCAACCAAGCAACCTGGAAAGGCAAATCAGCGCTACAGAGAAGTCTCGCTTCCCATCGGTCAAAAGGGCCATGCTGAAAAAAGTGTCAAAACCAGAAATGCAGGACAGGCCATGCAGAAATGGGAGCCTTACTACACTGATGGGCGGGATGTAAATTGCCAAGAGCCGCTCTGGAGAAGTGTCCGGTGAGTTCTGAAACATCTGAAAAACACAGCCTAGAGAGCATAGGGCACTTCCACTCATGGGGGTATAAATTGGGAAAATGAAAAATCAGCAAGACACAAGCACCCCAAAGTTTAGGGCTGCTCTGTTGACCAGGACCTCCACTTCATTCCACCTTAAATATCCCAGGAAAGAGAAAAATGGATAAAGAAGTTGTGGTCCTTATGTACAATGGAATATCACTCAGCCAGGAAATCAATGTCGTAAGGTTAGTAGCAGCATGATGAGTGGATTTAGGTACGACGATTCTAAGTGAAATAAGTCACACAGAAAAGGACACTTCTCATAAGGTATCACTGAGAGAGGGAATGTAAAAACCGTTACACTTGAACTGAATTACAAAACAGAACAGAGTCACACATGCAGAAAACACACTATGGCTGCTTAACGGGAAAGGTGAGGTGGGGTGATACATAAAACAAGGGTATCAAATTAGCTCAGATACCGTTCCATAAACCCAATATGTAATAGACAAGACCTACTCCTTGCTCAGAGAACTGGACTCAACACGCCCTATTCACCGCACAAGAATATATCTGACTAATAATAATCGTAAAACCTATATATTGATATCTCTCTGTTAGTGTGTCAAGTGGGTGTAAAGCGGCATAAACACAGCAGTGAAAACCAGCTAAACCCCATTATAAAAATAAATTACTTTGAAACAACCATGAAACAAAGACAGTGAAAGAGAGAGAAATTCTTACACAATGCGTTCAGGGGCTGTGATGCAACCTGGATTGACCATATCTAGACGCACATCTGGATGAGACATAAGGGTGGACACTCTTGGGGCTGAGAGGTTTGGTGAGGTTGGGTGAGCAAACGCAGACCCTTTAAAGTAATACTGCGTGGTACCCATCGCATGGGTCCCAAATCTCCAGGTTCAAGGGCATCTTCCTACATCAAAAACATGCATGAGAAACCCAGAAGATGGTACACCGTGTGATGGGGAAAGGTTTCTAAAACGCACCTCATTTCTCATCTCCTTGTGCCCGGGTTCGCCATTCCAGCCGCTTTACTAGCAAGCTCCCTACTTGGAGCATCAGCACCTTTAACCTCCTGTTCCGTACAGGTTGCAATTTGTCCTGAGGATAAACGGGAAGACGTGGAACCAACGAGAGACTAGCTCTTGGTGTTGGGACAGGCACAGGTCACTCTATTTTCCCATCAGAAAGAAGAATTAACCACAGGCTCAGCCTGACCCCCGGAACCAGAATAGGGCCTGAAGCCATTCTGCGATTTTGCGGCCAGCTCCCATAAAAACGAGTTGTAAAATGGAGGTTCAGGGCACTGCAATTCACAAACCTGCAGAGTTATAAATGATAACTCTCGTCCACAAATATATTGAGGGAAGGCAAAGAAGAGGATTTGAAATCAAGGCAGAATTGCAGGAAACAGATTTCAGGAGGTAGATACGAATCGCCTTTAAAGCACATGAAAAGCGGCAAAACGTTGACAATGATGCCCTTGGCCAAAAAGGGCGTATGCGTTTTTTCCTGAATATATTCAGGAAAAAACGCATACGCCCTTTTTGGCCAACCAAGCAACCTGGAAAGGCAAATCAGTGCTACAAAGAAGTCTTGCTTCCCATCGGTCAAAAGGGCCATGCTGAAAAAAGTGTCAAAACCAGAAATGCAGGACAGGCCATGGAGAAATGGGAGCCTTGCTACACTGATGGGCGGGATGTAAATTGCCAAGAGCCACTCTGGAGAAGTGTCCGGTGAGTCCTGAAACATCTGAAAAACACAGCTTAGAGAGCATAGGGCACTTCCACTCATGGGGGTATAAATTGGGAAAATTAAAAATCAGCAAGACACAAGCACCCCAAAGTTTAGGGCTGCTCTGTTGACCAGGACCTCCACTTCATTCCACCTTAAATATCCCAGGAAAGAGAAAAATGGATAAAGAAGTTGTGGTCCTTATGTACAATGGAATATCACTCAGCCAGGAAATCAATGTCGTAAGGTTAGTAGCAGCATGATGAGTGGATTTAGGTACGACGATTCTAAGTGAAATAAGTCACACAGAAAAGGACACTTCTCATAAGGTATCACTGATAGAGGGAATGTAAAAACTGTTACACTTGAACTGAATTACAAAACAGAACAGAGTCACACATGCAGAAAACACACTATGGCTGCTTAACGGGAAAGGTGAGGTGGGGTGATACATAAAACAAGGGTATCAAATTAGCTCAGATACCGTTCCATAAACCCAATATGTAATAGACAAGACCTACTCCTTGCTCAGAGAACTGGACTCAACACGCCCTATTCACCGCACAAGAATATATCTGACTAATAATAATCGTAAAACCTATGTATTGATATCTCTCTGTTAGTGTGTCAAGTGGGTGTAAAGCGGCATAAACACAGCAGTGAAAACCAGCTAAACCCCATTATAAAAATAAATTTCTTTGAAACAACCATGAAACAAAGACAGTGAAAGAGAGAGAAATTCTTACACAATGCGTTCAGGGGCTGTGATGCAACCTGGATTGACCATATCTAGACGCACAGCTGGATGAGACATAAGGGTGGACACTCTTGGGGATGAGAGGTTTGGTGAGGTTGGGTGAGCAAACGCAGACCCTTTAAAGTAATACTGCGTGGTACCCATCGCATGGGTCCCAAATCTCCAGGTTCAAGGGCATCTTCCTACATCAAAAACATGCATGAGAAACCCAGAAGATGGTACACCGTGTGATGGGGAAAGGTTTCTAAAACGCACCTCATTTCTCATCTCCTTGTGCCCGGGTTCGCCATTCCAGCCGCTTTACTAGCAAGCTCCCTACTTGGAGCATCAGCACCTTTAACCTCCTGTTCCGTACAGGTTGCAATTTGTCCTGAGGATAAACGGGAAGACGTGGAACCAACGAGAGACTAGCTCTTGGTGTTGGGACAGGCACAGGTCACTCTATTTTCCCATCAGAAAGAAGAATTAACCACAGGCTCAGCCTGCCCCCCGGAACCAGAACAGGGCCTGAAGCCATTCTGCGATTTTGCGGCCAGCTCCCATAAAAACGAGTTGTAAAATGGAGGTTCAGGGCACTGCAATTCACAAACCTGCAGAGTTATAAATGATAACTCTCGTCCACAAATATATTGAGGGAAGGCAAAGAAGAGGATTTGAAATCAAGGCAGAATTGCAGGAAACAGATTTCAGGAGGTAGATACGAATCGCGTTTAAAGCACATGAAAAGCGGCAAAACGTTGACAATGATGCCCTTGGCCAAAAAGGGCGTATGCGTTTTTTCCTGAATATATTCAGGAAAAAACGCATACGCCCTTTTTGGCCAACCAAGCAACCTGGAAAGGCAAATCAGCGCTACAAAGAAGTCTCGCTTCCCATCGGTCAAAAGGGCCATGCTGAAAAACGTGTCAAAACCAGAAATGCAGGACAGGCCATGGAGAAATGGGAGCCTTGCTACACTGATGGGCGGGATGTAAATTGCCAAGAGCCACTCTGGGGAAGTTTCCGGTGAGTCCTGAAACATCTGAAAAACACAGCTTAGAGAGCATAGGGCACTTCCACTCATGGGGGTATAAATTGGGAAAATTAAAAATCAGCAAGACACAAGCACCCCAAAGTTTAGGGCTGCTCTGTTGACCAGGACCTCCACTTCATTCCACCTTAAATATCCCAGGAAAGAGAAAAATGGATAAAGAAGCTGTGGTCCTTATGTACAATGGAATATCACTCAGCCATGAAATCAATGTCGTAAGGTTAGTAGCAGCATGATGAGTGGATTTAGGTACGACGATTCTAAGTGAAATAAGTCACACAGAAAAGGACACTTCTCATAAGGTATCACTGATAGAGGGAATGTAAAAACCATTACACTTGAACTGAATTACAAAACAGAACAGAGTCACACATGCAGAAAACACACTATGGCTGCTTAACGGGAAAGGTGAGGTGGGGTGATACATAAAACAAGGGTATTAAATTAGCTCAGATACCGTTCCATAAACCCAATATGTAATAGACAAGACCTACTCCTTGCTCAGAGAACTGGACTCAACACGCCCTATTCACCGCACAAGAATATATCTGACTAATAATAATCGTAAAACCTATGTATTGATATCTCTCTGTTAGTGTGTCAAGTGGGTGTAAAGCGGCATAAACACAGCAGTGAAAACCAGCTAAACCCCATTATAAAAATAAATTACTTCGAAAAACCCATGAAACAAAGACAGTGAAAGAGAGAGAAATTCTTACACAATGCGTTCAGGGGCTGTGATGCAACCTGGATTGACCATATCTAGACCCACAGCTGGAGGAGACATAAGGGTGGACACTCTTGGGGCTGAGAGGTTTGGTGAGGTTGGGTGAGCAAACGCAGACCCTTTAAAGTAATACTGCGTGGTACCCATCGCATGGGTCCCAAATCTCCAGGTTCAAGGGCATCTTCCTACATCGAAAACATGCATGAGAAAACAAAAGGATGGTACACCATGTGATGGGGAAAGGTTTCTAAAACGCACCTCATTTCTTTTCTCCTTGTGCCCGGGTTCACCATTCCAGCCGCTTTACTAACAATCTCCCTACTTGGAGCATCAGCACCTTTAACCTCCTGTTCCGTACTGGTTGCAATTTGTCCTGAGGATGAACGGGTACACGGGGAACCAGTGAGAGACTAGCTCTTGGTGTTGGGACAGGCACAGGTCACTCTATTTTCCCATCAGGAAGAAGAATTAACCACAGGCTCATCCTCCCCCCACGGAACCAGAACAGGGCCTGAAGGCATCTTGCACTTTTGCGGCCAGCTCTCAAAAAAGCGAGTTGTAAAATGGAGCTTCAGGGCACTGCAATTCACAAACCTGCAGAGTTATAAATGATAACTCTCGTCCACAAATATATTGAGGGAAGGCAAAGAAGAGGATTTGAAATCAAGGCAGAATTGCAGGAAACAGATTTCAGGAGGTAGATACGAATCGCCTTTAAAGCACATGAAAAGCGGCAAAACGTTGACAATGATGCCCTTGGCCAAAAAGGGCGTATGCGTTTTTTCCTGAATAGATTCAGGAAAAAACGCATACGCCCTTTTTGGCCAACCAAGCAACCTGGAAAGGCAAATCAGTGCTACAAAGAAGTCTTGCTTCCCATCGGTCAAAAGGGCCATGCTGAAAAAAGTGTCAAAACCAGAAATGCAGGACAGGCCATGGAGAAATGGGAGCCTTGCTACACTGATGGGCGGGATGTAAATTGCCAAGAGCCACTCTGGAGAAGTGTCCGGTGAGTCCTGAAACATCTGAAAAACACAGCTTAGAGAGCATAGGGCACTTCCACTCATGGGGGTATAAATTGGGAAAATTAAAAATCAGCAAGACACAAGCACCCCAAAGTTTAGGGCTGCTCTGTTGACCAGGACCTCCACTTCATTCCACCTTAAATATCCCAGGAAAGAGAAAAATGGATAAAGAAGTTGTGGTCCTTATGTACAATGGAATATCACTCAGCCAGGAAATCAATGTCGTAAGGTTAGTAGCAGCATGATGAGTGGATTTAGGTACGACGATTCTAAGTGAAATAAGTCACACAGAAAAGGACACTTCTCATAAGGTATCACTGATAGAGGGAATGTAAAAACTGTTACACTTGAACTGAATTACAAAACAGAACAGAGTCACACATGCAGAAAACACACTATGGCTGCTTAACGGGAAAGGTGAGGTGGGGTGATACATAAAACAAGGGTATCAAATTAGCTCAGATACCGTTCCATAAACCCAATATGTAATAGACAAGACCTACTCCTTGCTCAGAGAACTGGACTCAACACGCCCTATTCACCGCACAAGAATATATCTGACTAATAATAATCGTAAAACCTATGTATTGATATCTCTCTGTTAGTGTGTCAAGTGGGTGTAAAGCGGCATAAACACAGCAGTGAAAACCAGCTAAACCCCATTATAAAAATAAATTACTTCGAAAAACCCATGAAACAAAGACAGTGAAAGAGAGAGAAATTCTTACACAATGCGTTCAGGGGCTGTGATGCAACCTGGATTGACCATATCTAGACGCACAGCTGGATGAGACATAAGGGTGGACACTCTTGGGGATGAGAGGTTTGGTGAGGTTGGGTGAGCAAACGCAGACCCTTTAAAGTAATACTGCGTGGTACCCATCGCATGGGTCCCAAATCTCCAGGTTCAAGGGCATCTTCCTACATCAAAAACATGCATGAGAAACCCAGAAGATGGTACACCGTGTGATGGGGAAAGGTTTCTAAAACGCACCTCATTTCTCATCTCCTTGTGCCCGGGTTCGCCATTCCAGCCGCTTTACTAGCAAGCTCCCTACTTGGAGCATCAGCACCTTTAACCTCCTGTTCCGTACAGGTTGCAATTTGTCCTGAGGATAAACGGGAAGACGTGGAACCAACGAGAGACTAGCTCTTGGTGTTGGGACAGGCACAGGTCACTCTATTTTCCCATCAGAAAGAAGAATTAACCACAGGCTCAGCCTGCCCCCCGGAACCAGAACAGGGCCTGAAGCCATTCTGCGATTTTGCGGCCAGCTCCCATAAAAACGAGTTGTAAAATGGAGGTTCAGGGCACTGCAATTCACAAACCTGCAGAGTTATAAATGATAACTCTCGTCCACAAATATATTGAGGGAAGGCAAAGAAGAGGATTTGAAATCAAGGCAGAATTGCAGGAAACAGATTTCAGGAGGTAGATACGAATCGCGTTTAAAGCACATGAAAAGCGGCAAAACGTTGACAATGATGCCCTTGGCCAAAAAGGGCGTATGCGTTTTTTCCTGAATATATTCAGGAAAAAACGCATACGCCCTTTTTGGCCAACCAAGCAACCTGGAAAGGCAAATCAGCGCTACAAAGAAGTCTCGCTTCCCATCGGTCAAAAGGGCCATGCTGAAAAAAGTGTCAAAACCAGAAATGCAGGACAGGCCATGGAGAAACGGGAGCCTTGCTACACTGATGGGCGGGATGTAAATTGCCAAGAGCCACTCTGGAGAAGTGTCCGGTGAGTCCTGAAACATCTGAAAAACACAGCTTAGAGAGCATAGGGCACTTCCACTCATGGGGGTATAAATTGGGAAAATTAAAAATCAGCAAGACACAAGCACCCCAAAGTTTAGGGCTGCTCTGTTGACCAGGACCTCCACTTCATTCCACCTTAAATATCCCAGGAAAGAGAAAAATGGATAAAGAAGTTGTGGTCCTTATGTACAATGGAATATCACTCAACCATGAAATCAATGTCGTAAGGTTAGTAGCAGCATGATGAGTGGATTTAGGTACGACGATTCTAAGTGAAATAAGTCACACAGAAAAGGACACTTCTCATAAGGTATCACTGATAGAGGGAATGTAAAAACCGTTACACTTGAACTGAATTACAAAACAGAACAGAGTCACACATGCAGAAAACACACTATGGCTGCTTAACGGGAAAGGTGAGGTGGGGTGATACATAAAACAAGGGTATCAAATTAGTTCAGATACCATTCCATAAACCCAATATGTTATAGACAAGAGCTACTCCTTGCTCAGAGAACTGGACTCAACACGCCCTATTCACGGCACAAGAATATATCTGACTAATAATAATCGTAAAACCTATGTATTGATATCTCTCTGTTAGTGTGTCAAGTGGGTGTAAAGCGGCATAAACACAGCAGTGAAAAGCAGCTAAACCCCATTATAAAAATAAATTACTTTGAAACACCCATGAAACAAAGACAGTGAAAGAGAGAGAAATTCTTACACAATGCGTTCAGGGGCTGTGATGAAACCTGGATTGACCATATCTAGACGCACAGCTGGATGAGACATAAGGGTGGACACTCTTGGGGCTGAGAGGTTTGGTGAGGTTGGGTGAGCAAACGCAGACCCTTTAAAGTAATACTGCGTGGTACCCATCGCATGGGTCCCAAATCTCCAGGTTCAAGGGCATCTTCCTACATCAAAAACATGCATGAGAAACCCAGAAGATGGTACACCGTGTGATGGGGAAAGGTTTCTAAAACGCACCTCATTTCTCATCTCCTTGTGCCCGGGTTCGCCATTCCAGCCGCTTTACTAGCAAGCTCCCTACTTGGAGCATCAGCACCTTTAACCTCCTGTTCCGTACAGGTTGCAATTTGTCCTGAGGATAAACGGGAAGACGTGGAACCAACGAGAGACTAGCTCTTGGTGTTGGGACAGGCACAGGTCACTCTATTTTCCCATCAGAAAGAAGAATTAACCACAGGCTCAGCCTGACCCCCGGAACCAGAATAGGGCCTGAAGCCATTCTGCGATTTTGCGGCCAGCTCCCATAAAAACGAGTTGTAAAATGGAGGTTCAGGGCACTGCAATTCACAAACCTGCAGAGTTATAAATGATAACTCTCGTCCACAAATATATTGAGGGAAGGCAAAGAAGAGGATTTGAAATCAAGGCAGAATTGCAGGAAACAGATTTCAGGAGGTAGATACGAATCGCCTTTAAAGCACATGAAAAGCGGCAAAACGTTGACAATGATGCCCTTGGCCAAAAAGGGCGTATGCGTTTTTTCCTGAATATATTCAGGAAAAAACGCATACGCCCTTTTTGGCCAACCAAGCAACCTGGAAAGGCAAATCAGTGCTACAAAGAAGTCTTGCTTCCCATCGGTCAAAAGGGCCATGCTGAAAAAAGTGTCAAAACCAGAAATGCAGGACAGGCCATGGAGAAATGGGAGCCTTGCTACACTGATGGGCGGGATGTAAATTGCCAAGAGCCACTCTGGAGAAGTGTCCGGTGAGTCCTGAAACATCTGAAAAACACAGCTTAGAGAGCATAGGGCACTTCCACTCATGGGGGTATAAATTGGGAAAATTAAAAATCAGCAAGACACAAGCACCCCAAAGTTTAGGGCTGCTCTGTTGACCAGGACCTCCACTTCATTCCACCTTAAATATCCCAGGAAAGAGAAAAATGGATAAAGAAGTTGTGGTCCTTATGTACAATGGAATATCACTCAGCCAGGAAATCAATGTCGTAAGGTTAGTAGCAGCATGATGAGTGGATTTAGGTACGACGATTCTAAGTGAAATAAGTCACACAGAAAAGGACACTTCTCATAAGGTATCACTGATAGAGGGAATGTAAAAACTGTTACACTTGAACTGAATTACAAAACAGAACAGAGTCACACATGCAGAAAACACACTATGGCTGCTTAACGGGAAAGGTGAGGTGGGGTGATACATAAAACAAGGGTATCAAATTAGCTCAGATACCGTTCCATAAACCCAATATGTAATAGACAAGACCTACTCCTTGCTCAGAGAACTGGACTCAACACGCCCTATTCACCGCACAAGAATATATCTGACTAATAATAATCGTAAAACCTATGTATTGATATCTCTCTGTTAGTGTGTCAAGTGGGTGTAAAGCGGCATAAACACAGCAGTGAAAACCAGCTAAACCCCATTATAAAAATAAATTTCTTTGAAACAACCATGAAACAAAGACAGTGAAAGAGAGAGAAATTCTTACACAATGCGTTCAGGGGCTGTGATGCAACCTGGATTGACCATATCTAGACGCACAGCTGGATGAGACATAAGGGTGGACACTCTTGGGGATGAGAGGTTTGGTGAGGTTGGGTGAGCAAACGCAGACCCTTTAAAGTAATACTGCGTGGTACCCATCGCATGGGTCCCAAATCTCCAGGTTCAAGGGCATCTTCCTACATCAAAAACATGCATGAGAAACCCAGAAGATGGTACACCGTGTGATGGGGAAAGGTTTCTAAAACGCACCTCATTTCTCATCTCCTTGTGCCCGGGTTCGCCATTCCAGCCGCTTTACTAGCAAGCTCCCTACTTGGAGCATCAGCACCTTTAACCTCCTGTTCCGTACAGGTTGCAATTTGTCCTGAGGATAAACGGGAAGACGTGGAACCAACGAGAGACTAGCTCTTGGTGTTGGGACAGGCACAGGTCACTCTATTTTCCCATCAGAAAGAAGAATTAACCACAGGCTCAGCCTGCCCCCCGGAACCAGAACAGGGCCTGAAGCCATTCTGCGATTTTGCGGCCAGCTCCCATAAAAACGAGTTGTAAAATGGAGGTTCAGGGCACTGCAATTCACAAACCTGCAGAGTTATAAATGATAACTCTCGTCCACAAATATATTGAGGGAAGGCAAAGAAGAGGATTTGAAATCAAGGCAGAATTGCAGGAAACAGATTTCAGGAGGTAGATACGAATCGCGTTTAAAGCACATGAAAAGCGGCAAAACGTTGACAATGATGCCCTTGGCCAAAAAGGGCGTATGCGTTTTTTCCTGAATATATTCAGGAAAAAACGCATACGCCCTTTTTGGCCAACCAAGCAACCTGGAAAGGCAAATCAGCGCTACAAAGAAGTCTCGCTTCCCATCGGTCAAAAGGGCCATGCTGAAAAACGTGTCAAAACCAGAAATGCAGGACAGGCCATGGAGAAATGGGAGCCTTGCTACACTGATGGGCGGGATGTAAATTGCCAAGAGCCACTCTGGGGAAGTTTCCGGTGAGTCCTGAAACATCTGAAAAACACAGCTTAGAGAGCATAGGGCACTTCCACTCATGGGGGTATAAATTGGGAAAATTAAAAATCAGCAAGACACAAGCACCCCAAAGTTTAGGGCTGCTCTGTTGACCAGGACCTCCACTTCATTCCACCTTAAATATCCCAGGAAAGAGAAAAATGGATAAAGAAGCTGTGGTCCTTATGTACAATGGAATATCACTCAGCCATGAAATCAATGTCGTAAGGTTAGTAGCAGCATGATGAGTGGATTTAGGTACGACGATTCTAAGTGAAATAAGTCACACAGAAAAGGACACTTCTCATAAGGTATCACTGATAGAGGGAATGTAAAAACCATTACACTTGAACTGAATTACAAAACAGAACAGAGTCACACATGCAGAAAACACACTATGGCTGCTTAACGGGAAAGGTGAGGTGGGGTGATACATAAAACAAGGGTATTAAATTAGCTCAGATACCGTTCCATAAACCCAATATGTAATAGACAAGACCTACTCCTTGCTCAGAGAACTGGACTCAACACGCCCTATTCACCGCACAAGAATATATCTGACTAATAATAATCGTAAAACCTATGTATTGATATCTCTCTGTTAGTGTGTCAAGTGGGTGTAAAGTGGCATAAACACAGCAGTGAAAAGCAGCTAAACCCCATTATAAAAATAAATTACTTTGAAACACCCATGAAACAAAGACAGTGAAAGAGAGAGAAATTCTTACAGAATGCGTTCAGGGGCTGTGATGCAACCTGGAATGACCATATCTAGACCCACAGCTGGATGAGACATAAGGGTGGACACTCTTGGGGATGAGAGGTTTGGTGAGGTTGGGTGAGCAAACGCAGACCCTTTAAAGGAATACTGCGTGGTACCCATCGCATGGGTCCCAAATCTCCAGGTTCAAGGGCATCTTCCTACATCAAAAACATGCATGAGAAACCCAGAAGATGGTACATCGTGTGATGGGGAAATGTTTCTAAAACGCACCTCATTTCTCATCTCCTTGTGCCCGGGTTCGCCATTCCAGCCGCTTTACTAGCAAGCTCCCTACTTGGAGCATCAGCACCTTTAACCTCCTGTTCCGTATAGGTTGCAATTTGTCCTGAGGATAAACGGGAAGACGTGGAACCAACGTGAGACTAGCTCTTGGTGTTGGGACAGGCACAGGTCACTCTATTTTCCCATCAGAAAGAAGAATTAACCACAGGCTCAGCCTGCCCCCCGGAACCAGAACAGGGCCTGAAGCCATTCTGCGATTTTGTGGCCAGCTCCCATAAAAACGAGTTGTAAAATGGAGGTTCAGGGCACTGCAATTCACAAACCTGCAGAGTTATAAATGATAACTCTCGTCCACAAATATATTGAGGGAAGGCAAAGAAGAGGATTTGAAATCAAGGCAGAATTGCAGGAAACAGATTTCAGGAGGTAGATACGAATCGCCTTTAAAGCACATGAAAAGCGGCAAAACGTTGACAATGATGCCCTTGGCCAAAAAGGGCGTATGCGTTTTTTCCTGAATATATTCAGGAAAAAACGCATACGCCCTTTTTGGCCAACCAAGCAACCTGGAAAGGCAAATCAGCGCTACAAAGAAGTCTTGCTTCCCATCGGTCAAAAGGGCCATGCTGAAAAAAGTGTCAAAACCAGAAATGCAGGACAGGCCATGGAGAAATGGGAGCCTTGCTACACTGATGGGCGGGATGTAAATTGCCAAGAGCCACTCTGGAGAAGTGTCCGGTGAGTCCTGAAACATCTGAAAAACACAGCTTAGAGAGCATAGGGCACTTCCACTCATGGGGGTATAAATTGGGAAAATTAAAAATCAGCAAGACACAAGCACCCCAAAGTTTAGGGCTGCTCTGTTGACCAGGACCTCCACTTCATTCCACCTTAAATATCCCAGGAAAGAGAAAAATGGATAAAGAAGTTGTGGTCCTTATGTACAATGGAATATCACTCAGCCAGGAAATCAATGTCGTAAGGTTAGTAGCAGCATGATGAGTGGATTTAGGTACGACGATTCTAAGTGAAATAAGTCACACAGAAAAGGACACTTCTCATAAGGTATCACTTATAGAGGGAATGTCAAAACCGTTACACTTGAACTGAATTACAAAACAGAACAGAGTCACACTTGCAGAAAACACACTATGGCTGCTTAACGGGAAAGGTGAGGTGGGGTGATACATAAAACAAGGGTTTCAAATTAGCTCAGATACCGTTCCATAAACCCAATATGTAATAGACAAGACCTACTCCTTGCTCAGAGAACTGGACTCAACACGCCCTATTCACCGCACAAGAATATATCTGACTAGTAATAATCTTAAAACCTATGTATTGATATCTCTCTGTTAGTGTGTCAAGTGGGTGTAAAGCGGCATAAACACAGCAGTGAAAAGCAGCTAAACCGCATTATAAAAATAAATTACTTCGAAAAACCCATGAAACAAAGACAGTGAAAGAGAGAGAAATTCTTACACAATGCGTTCAGGGGCTGTGATGCAACCTGGATTGACCATATCTAGACCCACAGCTGGAGGAGACATAAGGGTGGACACTCTTGGGGCTGAGAGGTTTGGTGAGGTTGGGTGAGCAAACGCCGACCCTTTAAAGTAATACTGCGTGGTACCCATCGCATGGGTCCCAAATCTCCAGGTTCAAGGGCATCTTCCTACATCGAAAACATGCATGAGAAAACAAAAGGATGGTACACCATGTGATGGGGAAAGGTTTCTAAAACGCACCTCATTTCTTTTCTCCTTGTGCCCGGGTTCACCATTCCAGCCGCTTTACTAACAATCTCCCTACTTGGAGCATCAGCACCTTTAACCTCCTGTTCCGTACAGGTTGCAATTTGTCCTGAGGATGAACGGGTACACGGGGAACCAGTGAGAGACTAGCTCTTGGTGTTGGGACAGGCACAGGTCACTCTATTTTCCCATCAGGAAGAAGAATTAACCACAGGCTCATCCTCCCCCCACGGAACCAGAACAGGGCCTGAAGGCATCTTGCACTTTTGCGGCCAGCTCTCAAAAAAGCGAGTTGTAAAATGGAGCTTCAGGGCACTGCAATTCACAAACCTGCAGAGTTATAAATGATAACTCTCGTCCACAAATATATTGAGGGAAGGCAAAGAAGAGGATTTGAAATCAAGGCAGAATTGCAGGAAACAGATTTCAGGAGGTAGATACGAATCGCCTTTAAAGCACATGAAAAGCGGCAAAACGTTGACAATGATGCCCTTGGCCAAAAAGGGCGTATGCGTTTTTTCCTGAATATATTCAGGAAAAAACGCATACGCCCTTTTTGGCCAACCAAGCAACCTGGAAAGGCAAATCAGTGCTACAAAGAAGTCTTGCTTCCCATCGGTCAAAAGGGCCATGCTGAAAAAAGTGTCAAAACCAGAAATGCAGGACAGGCCATGGAGAAATGGGAGCCTTGCTACACTGATGGGCGGGATGTAAATTGCCAAGAGCCACTCTGGAGAAGTGTCCGGTGAGTCCTGAAACATCTGAAAAACACAGCTTAGAGAGCATAGGGCACTTCCACTCATGGGGGTATAAATTGGGAAAATTAAAAATCAGCAAGACACAAGCACCCCAAAGTTTAGGGCTGCTCTGTTGACCAGGACCTCCACTTCATTCCACCTTAAATATCCCAGGAAAGAGAAAAATGGATAAAGAAGTTGTGGTCCTTATGTACAATGGAATATCACTCAGCCAGGAAATCAATGTCGTAAGGTTAGTAGCAGCATGATGAGTGGATTTAGGTACGACGATTCTAAGTGAAATAAGTCACACAGAAAAGGACACTTCTCATAAGGTATCACTGATAGAGGGAATGTAAAAACTGTTACACTTGAACTGAATTACAAAACAGAACAGAGTCACACATGCAGAAAACACACTATGGCTGCTTAACGGGAAAGGTGAGGTGGGGTGATACATAAAACAAGGGTATCAAATTAGCTCAGATACCGTTCCATAAACCCAATATGTAATAGACAAGACCTACTCCTTGCTCAGAGAACTGGACTCAACACGCCCTATTCACCGCACAAGAATATATCTGACTAATAATAATCGTAAAACCTATGTATTGATATCTCTCTGTTAGTGTGTCAAGTGGGTGTAAAGCGGCATAAACACAGCAGTGAAAACCAGCTAAACCCCATTATAAAAATAAATTTCTTTGAAACAACCATGAAACAAAGACAGTGAAAGAGAGAGAAATTCTTACACAATGCGTTCAGGGGCTGTGATGCAACCTGGATTGACCATATCTAGACGCACAGCTGGATGAGACATAAGGGTGGACACTCTTGGGGATGAGAGGTTTGGTGAGGTTGGGTGAGCAAACGCAGACCCTTTAAAGTAATACTGCGTGGTACCCATCGCATGGGTCCCAAATCTCCAGGTTCAAGGGCATCTTCCTACATCAAAAACATGCATGAGAAACCCAGAAGATGGTACACCGTGTGATGGGGAAAGGTTTCTAAAACGCACCTCATTTCTCATCTCCTTGTGCCCGGGTTCGCCATTCCAGCCGCTTTACTAGCAAGCTCCCTACTTGGAGCATCAGCACCTTTAACCTCCTGTTCCGTACAGGTTGCAATTTGTCCTGAGGATAAACGGGAAGACGTGGAACCAACGAGAGACTAGCTCTTGGTGTTGGGACAGGCACAGGTCACTCTATTTTCCCATCAGAAAGAAGAATTAACCACAGGCTCAGCCTGCTCCCCGGAACCAGAACAGGGCCTGAAGCCATTCTGCGATTTTGCGGCCAGCTCCCATAAAAACGAGTTGTAAAATGGAGGTTCAGGGCACTGCAATTCACAAACCTGCAGAGTTATAAATGATAACTCTCGTCCACAAATATATTGAGGGAAGGCAAAGAAGAGGATTTGAAATCAAGGCAGAATTGCAGGAAACAGATTTCAGGAGGTAGATACGAATCGCCTTTAAAGCACATGAAAAGCGGCAAAACGTTGACAATGATGCCCTTGGCCAAAAAGGGCGTATGCGTTTTTTCCTGAATATATTCAGGAAAAAACGCATACGCCCTTTTTGGCCAACCAAGCAACCTGGAAAGGCAAATCAGCGCTACAAAGAAGTCTCGCTTCCCATCGGTCAAAAGGGCCATGCTGAAAAACGTGTCAAAACCAGAAATGCAGGACAGGCCATGGAGAAATGGGAGCCTTGCTACACTGATGGGCGGGATGTAAATTGCCAAGAGCCACTCTGGGGAAGTGTCCGGTGTGTCCTGAAACATCTGAAAAACACAGCTTAGAGAGCATAGGGCACTTCCACTCATGGGGGTATAAATTGGGAAAATTAAAAATCAGCAAGACACAAGCACCCCAAAGTTTAGGGCTGCTCTGTTGACCAGGACCTCCACTTCATTCCACCTTAAATATCCCAGGAAAGAGAAAAATGGATAAAGAAGCTGTGGTCCTTATGTACAATGGAATATCACTCAGCCATGAAATCAATGTCGTAAGGTTAGTAGCAGCATGATGAGTGGATTTAGGTACGACGATTCTAAGTGAAATAAGTCACACAGAAAAGGACACTTCTCATAAGGTATCACTGATAGAGGGAATGTAAAAACCATTACACTTGAACTGAATTACAAAACAGAACAGAGTCACACATGCAGAAAACACACTATGGCTGCTTAACGGGAAAGGTGAGGTGGGGTGATACATAAAACAAGGGTATTAAATTAGCTCAGATACCGTTCCATAAACCCAATATGTAATAGACAAGACCTACTCCTTGCTCAGAGAACTGGACTCAACACGCCCTATTCACCGCACAAGAATATATCTGACTAATAATAATCGTAAAACCTATGTATTGATATCTCTCTGTTAGTGTGTCAAGTGGGTGTAAAGTGGCATAAACACAGCAGTGAAAAGCAGCTAAACCCCATTATAAAAATAAATTACTTTGAAACACCCATGAAACAAAGACAGTGAAAGAGAGAAATTCTTACAGAATGCGTTCAGGGGCTGTGATGCAACCTGGAATGACCATATCTAGACCCACAGCTGGATGAGACATAAGGGTGGACACTCTTGGGGATGAGAGGTTTGGTGAGGTTGGGTGAGCAAACGCAGACCCTTTAAAGTAATACTGCGTGGTACCCATCGCATGGGTCCCAAATCTCCAGGTTCAAGGGCATCTTCCTACATCAAAAACATGCATGAGAAACCCAGAAGATGGTACATCGTGTGATGGGGAAATGTTTCTAAAACGCACCTCATTTCTCATCTCCTTGTGCCCGGGTTCGCCATTCCAGCCGCTTTACTAGCAAGCTCCCTACTTGGAGCATCAGCACCTTTAACCTCCTGTTCTGTACAGGTTGCAATTTGTCCTGAGGATAAACGGGAAGACGTGGAACCAACGTGAGACTAGCTCTTGGTGTTGGGACAGGCACAGGTCACTCTATTTTCCCATCAGAAAGAAGAATTAACCACAGGCTCAGCCTGCCCCCCGGAACCAGAACAGGGCCTGAAGCCATTCTGCGATTTTGCGGCCAGCTCCCATAAAAACGAGTTGTAAAATGGAGGTTCAGGGCACTGCAATTCACAAACCTGCAGAGTTATAAATGATAACTCTCGTCCACAAATATATTGAGGGAAGGCAAAGAAGAGGATTTGAAATCAAGGCAGAATTGCAGGAAACAGATTTCAGGAGGTAGATACGAATCGCCTTTAAAGCACATGAAAAGCGGCAAAACGTTGACAATGATGCCCTTGGCCAAAAAGGGCGTATGCGTTTTTTCCTGAATATATTCAGGAAAAAACGCATACGCCCTTTTTGGCCAACCAAGCAACCTGGAAAGGCAAATCAGCGCTACAAAGAAGTCTTGCTTCCCATCGGTCAAAAGGGCCATGCTGAAAAAAGTGTCAAAACCAGAAATGCAGGACAGGCCATGGAGAAATGGGAGCCTTGCTACACTGACGGGCGGGATGTAAATTGCCAAGAGCCACTCTGGAGAAGTGTCCGGTGAGTCCTGAAACATCTGAAAAACACAGCTTAGAGAGCATAGGGCACTTCCACTCATGGGGGTATAAATTGGGAAAATTAAAAATCAGCAAGACACAAGCACCCCAAAGTTTAGGGCTGCTCTGTTGACCAGGACCTCCACTTCATTCCACCTTAAATATCCCAGGAAAGAGAAAAATGGATAAAGAAGTTGTGGTCCTTATGTACAATGGAATATCACTCAGCCAGGAAATCAATGTCGTAAGGTTAGTAGCAGCATGATGAGTGGATTTAGGTACGACGATTCTAAGTGAAATAAGTCACACAGAAAAGGACACTTCTCATAAGGTATCACTTATAGAGGGAATGTCAAAACCGTTACACTTGAACTGAATTACAAAACAGAACAGAGTCACACTTGCAGAAAACACACTATGGCTGCTTAACGGGAAAGGTGAGGTGGGGTGATACATAAAACAAGGGTTTCAAATTAGCTCAGATACCGTTCCATAAACCCAATATGTAATAGACAAGACCTACTCCTTGCTCAGAGAACTGGACTCAACACGCCCTATTCACCGCACAAGAATATATCTGACTAGTAATAATCTTAAAACCTATGTATTGATATCTCTCTGTTAGTGTGTCAAGTGGGTGTAAAGCGGCATAAACACAGCAGTGAAAAGCAGCTAAACCGCATTATAAAAATAAATTACTTCGAAAAACCCATGAAACAAAGACAGTGAAAGAGAGAGAAATTCTTACACAATGCGTTCAGGGGCTGTGATGCAACCTGGATTGACCATATCTAGACCCACAGCTGGAGGAGACATAAGGGTGGACACTCTTGGGGCTGAGAGGTTTGGTGAGGTTGGGTGAGCAAACGCCGACCCTTTAAAGTAATACTGCGTGGTACCCATCGCATGGGTCCCAAATCTCCAGGTTCAAGGGCATCTTCCTACATCGAAAACATGCATGAGAAAACAAAAGGATGGTACACCATGTGATGGGGAAAGGTTTCTAAAACGCACCTCATTTCTTTTCTCCTTGTGCCCGGGTTCACCATTCCAGCCGCTTTACTAACAATCTCCCTACTTGGAGCATCAGCACCTTTAACCTCCTGTTCCGTACAGGTTGCAATTTGTCCTGAGGATGAACGGGTACACGGGGAACCAGTGAGAGACTAGCTCTTGGTGTTGGGACAGGCACAGGTCACTCTATTTTCCCATCAGGAAGAAGAATTAACCACAGGCTCATCCTCCCCCCACGGAACCAGAACAGGGCCTGAAGGCATCTTGCACTTTTGCGGCCAGCTCTCAAAAAAGCGAGTTGTAAAATGGAGCTTCAGGGCACTGCAATTCACAAACCTGCAGAGTTATAAATGATAACTCTCGTCCACAAATATATTGAGGGAAGGCAAAGAAGAGGATTTGAAATCAAGGCAGAATTGCAGGAAACAGATTTCAGGAGGTAGATACGAATCGCCTTTAAAGCACATGAAAAGCGGCAAAACGTTGACAATGATGCCCTTGGCCAAAAAGGGCGTATGCGTTTTTTCCTGAATATATTCAGGAAAAAACGCATACGCCCTTTTTGGCCAACCAAGCAACCTGGAAAGGCAAATCAGTGCTACAAAGAAGTCTTGCTTCCCATCGGTCAAAAGGGCCATGCTGAAAAAAGTGTCAAAACCAGAAATGCAGGACAGGCCATGGAGAAATGGGAGCCTTGCTACACTGATGGGCGGGATGTAAATTGCCAAGAGCCACTCTGGAGAAGTGTCCGGTGAGTCCTGAAACATCTGAAAAACACAGCTTAGAGAGCATAGGGCACTTCCACTCATGGGGGTATAAATTGGGAAAATTAAAAATCAGCAAGACACAAGCACCCCAAAGTTTAGGGCTGCTCTGTTGACCAGGACCTCCACTTCATTCCACCTTAAATATCCCAGGAAAGAGAAAAATGGATAAAGAAGTTGTGGTCCTTATGTACAATGGAATATCACTCAGCCAGGAAATCAATGTCGTAAGGTTAGTAGCAGCATGATGAGTGGATTTAGGTACGACGATTCTAAGTGAAATAAGTCACACAGAAAAGGACACTTCTCATAAGGTATCACTGATAGAGGGAATGTAAAAACTGTTACACTTGAACTGAATTACAAAACAGAACAGAGTCACACATGCAGAAAACACACTATGGCTGCTTAACGGGAAAGGTGAGGTGGGGTGATACATAAAACAAGGGTATCAAATTAGCTCAGATACCGTTCCATAAACCCAATATGTAATAGACAAGACCTACTCCTTGCTCAGAGAACTGGACTCAACACGCCCTATTCACCGCACAAGAATATATCTGACTAATAATAATCGTAAAACCTATGTATTGATATCTCTCTGTTAGTGTGTCAAGTGGGTGTAAAGCGGCATAAACACAGCAGTGAAAACCAGCTAAACCCCATTATAAAAATAAATTTCTTTGAAACAACCATGAAACAAAGACAGTGAAAGAGAGAGAAATTCTTACACAATGCGTTCAGGGGCTGTGATGCAACCTGGATTGACCATATCTAGACGCACAGCTGGATGAGACATAAGGGTGGACACTCTTGGGGATGAGAGGTTTGGTGAGGTTGGGTGAGCAAACGCAGACCCTTTAAAGTAATACTGCGTGGTACCCATCGCATGGGTCCCAAATCTCCAGGTTCAAGGGCATCTTCCTACATCAAAAACATGCATGAGAAACCCAGAAGATGGTACACCGTGTGATGGGGAAAGGTTTCTAAAACGCACCTCATTTCTCATCTCCTTGTGCCCGGGTTCGCCATTCCAGCCGCTTTACTAGCAAGCTCCCTACTTGGAGCATCAGCACCTTTAACCTCCTGTTCCGTACAGGTTGCAATTTGTCCTGAGGATAAACGGGAAGACGTGGAACCAACGAGAGACTAGCTCTTGGTGTTGGGACAGGCACAGGTCACTCTATTTTCCCATCAGAAAGAAGAATTAACCACAGGCTCAGCCTGCTCCCCGGAACCAGAACAGGGCCTGAAGCCATTCTGCGATTTTGCGGCCAGCTCCCATAAAAACGAGTTGTAAAATGGAGGTTCAGGGCACTGCAATTCACAAACCTGCAGAGTTATAAATGATAACTCTCGTCCACAAATATATTGAGGGAAGGCAAAGAAGAGGATTTGAAATCAAGGCAGAATTGCAGGAAACAGATTTCAGGAGGTAGATACGAATCGCCTTTAAAGCACATGAAAAGCGGCAAAACGTTGACAATGATGCCCTTGGCCAAAAAGGGCGTATGCGTTTTTTCCTGAATATATTCAGGAAAAAACGCATACGCCCTTTTTGGCCAACCAAGCAACCTGGAAAGGCAAATCAGCGCTACAAAGAAGTCTCGCTTCCCATCGGTCAAAAGGGCCATGCTGAAAAACGTGTCAAAACCAGAAATGCAGGACAGGCCATGGAGAAATGGGAGCCTTGCTACACTGATGGGCGGGATGTAAATTGCCAAGAGCCACTCTGGGGAAGTGTCCGGTGTGTCCTGAAACATCTGAAAAACACAGCTTAGAGAGCATAGGGCACTTCCACTCATGGGGGTATAAATTGGGAAAATTAAAAATCAGCAAGACACAAGCACCCCAAAGTTTAGGGCTGCTCTGTTGACCAGGACCTCCACTTCATTCCACCTTAAATATCCCAGGAAAGAGAAAAATGGATAAAGAAGCTGTGGTCCTTATGTACAATGGAATATCACTCAGCCATGAAATCAATGTCGTAAGGTTAGTAGCAGCATGATGAGTGGATTTAGGTACGACGATTCTAAGTGAAATAAGTCACACAGAAAAGGACACTTCTCATAAGGTATCACTGATAGAGGGAATGTAAAAACCATTACACTTGAACTGAATTACAAAACAGAACAGAGTCACACATGCAGAAAACACACTATGGCTGCTTAACGGGAAAGGTGAGGTGGGGTGATACATAAAACAAGGGTATTAAATTAGCTCAGATACCGTTCCATAAACCCAATATGTAATAGACAAGACCTACTCCTTGCTCAGAGAACTGGACTCAACACGCCCTATTCACCGCACAAGAATATATCTGACTAATAATAATCGTAAAACCTATGTATTGATATCTCTCTGTTAGTGTGTCAAGTGGGTGTAAAGTGGCATAAACACAGCAGTGAAAAGCAGCTAAACCCCATTATAAAAATAAATTACTTTGAAACACCCATGAAACAAAGACAGTGAAAGAGAGAAATTCTTACAGAATGCGTTCAGGGGCTGTGATGCAACCTGGAATGACCATATCTAGACCCACAGCTGGATGAGACATAAGGGTGGACACTCTTGGGGATGAGAGGTTTGGTGAGGTTGGGTGAGCAAATGCAGACCCTTTAAAGTAATACTGCGTGGTACCCATCGCATGGGTCCCAAATCTCCAGGTTCAAGGGCATCTTCCTACATCAAAAACATGCATGAGAAACCCAGAAGATGGTACATCGTGTGATGGGGAAATGTTTCTAAAACGCACCTCATTTCTCATCTCCTTGTGCCCGGGTTCGCCATTCCAGCCGCTTTACTAGCAAGCTCCCTACTTGGAGCATCAGCACCTTTAACCTCCTGTTCTGTACAGGTTGCAATTTGTCCTGAGGATAAACGGGAAGACGTGGAACCAACGTGAGACTAGCTCTTGGTGTTGGGACAGGCACAGGTCACTCTATTTTCCCATCAGAAAGAAGAATTAACCACAGGCTCAGCCTGCCCCCCGGAACCAGAACAGGGCCTGAAGCCATTCTGCGATTTTGCGGCCAGCTCCCATAAAAACGAGTTGTAAAATGGAGGTTCAGGGCACTGCAATTCACAAACCTGCAGAGTTATAAATGATAACTCTCGTCCACAAATATATTGAGGGAAGGCAAAGAAGAGGATTTGAAATCAAGGCAGAATTGCAGGAAACAGATTTCAGGAGGTAGATACGAATCGCCTTTAAAGCACATGAAAAGCGGCAAAACGTTGACAATGATGCCCTTGGCCAAAAAGGGCGTATGCGTTTTTTCCTGAATATATTCAGGAAAAAACGCATACGCCCTTTTTGGCCAACCAAGCAACCTGGAAAGGCAAATCAGCGCTACAAAGAAGTCTTGCTTCCCATCGGTCAAAAGGGCCATGCTGAAAAAAGTGTCAAAACCAGAAATGCAGGACAGGCCATGGAGAAATGGGAGCCTTGCTACACTGACGGGCGGGATGTAAATTGCCAAGAGCCACTCTGGAGAAGTGTCCGGTGAGTCCTGAAACATCTGAAAAACACAGCTTAGAGAGCATAGGGCACTTCCACTCATGGGGGTATAAATTGGGAAAATTAAAAATCAGCAAGACACAAGCACCCCAAAGTTTAGGGCTGCTCTGTTGACCAGGACCTCCACTTCATTCCACCTTAAATATCCCAGGAAAGAGAAAAATGGATAAAGAAGTTGTGGTCCTTATGTACAATGGAATATCACTCAGCCAGGAAATCAATGTCGTAAGGTTAGTAGCAGCATGATGAGTGGATTTAGGTACGACGATTCTAAGTGAAATAAGTCACACAGAAAAGGACACTTCTCATAAGGTATCACTTATAGAGGGAATGTCAAAACCGTTACACTTGAACTGAATTACAAAACAGAACAGAGTCACACTTGCAGAAAACACACTATGGCTGCTTAACGGGAAAGGTGAGGTGGCGTGATACATAAAACAAGGGTTTCAAATTAGCTCAGATACCGTTCCATAAACCCAATATGTAATAGACAAGACCTACTCCTTGCTCAGAGAACTGGACTCAACACGCCCTATTCACCGCACAAGAATATATCTGACTAGTAATAATCTTAAAACCTATGTATTGATATCTCTCTGTTAGTGTGTCAAGTGGGTGTAAAGCGGCATAAACACAGCAGTGAAAAGCAGCTAAACCGCATTATAAAAATAAATTACTTCGAAAAACCCATGAAACAAAGACAGTGAAAGAGAGAGAAATTCTTACACAATGCGTTCAGGGGCTGTGATGCAACCTGGATTGACCATATCTAGACCCACAGCTGGAGGAGACATAAGGGTGGACACTCTTGGGGCTGAGAGGTTTGGTGAGGTTGGGTGAGCAAACGCCGACCCTTTAAAGTAATACTGCGTGGTACCCATCGCATGGGTCCCAAATCTCCAGGTTCAAGGGCATCTTCCTACATCGAAAACATGCATGAGAAAACAAAAGGATGGTACACCATGTGATGGGGAAAGGTTTCTAAAACGCACCTCATTTCTTTTCTCCTTGTGCCCGGGTTCACCATTCCAGCCGCTTTACTAACAATCTCCCTACTTGGAGCATCAGCACCTTTAACCTCCTGTTCCGTACAGGTTGCAATTTGTCCTGAGGATGAACGGGTACACGGGGAACCAGTGAGAGACTAGCTCTTGGTGTTGGGACAGGCACAGGTCACTCTATTTTCCCATCAGGAAGAAGAATTAACAACAGGCTCAGCCTCCCCCCACGGAACCAGAACAGGGCCTGAAGGCATCTTGCACTTTTGCGGCCAGCTCTCAAAAAAGCGAGTTGTAAAATGGAGCTTCAGGGCACTGCAATTCACAAACCTGCAGAGTTATAAATGATAACTCTCGTCCACAAATATATTGAGGGAAGGCAAAGAAGAGGATTTGAAATCAAGGCAGAATTGCAGGAAACAGATTTCAGGAGGTAGATTCGAATCGCCTTTAAAGCACATGAAAAGCGGGCAAAACGTTGACAATGATGCTCTTGGCCAAAAAGGGCGTATGCGTTTTTTCCTGAATATATTCAAGAAAAAACGCATACGCCCTTTTTGGCCAACCAAGCAACCTGGAAAGGCAAATCAGCGCTACAAAGAAGACTCGCTACCCTTCGGTCAAAAGGGCCATGCTGAAAAACGTGTCAAAACCAGAAATGCAGGACAGGCCATGGAGAAATGGGAGCCTTGCTACACTGATGGGCGGGATGTAAATTGCCAACAGCCACTCTGGAGAAGTGTACGGTGTGTCCTGAAACATCTAAAAAACACAGCTTAGAGAGCATAGGGCACTTCCACTCATGGGGGTATAAATTGGGAAAATGAAAAATCAGCAAGACACAAGCACCCCAAAGTTTAGGGCTGCTCTGTTGACAAGGACCTCCACTTCATTCCACCTTCAATATCCCAGGAAAGAGAAAAATGGATAAAGAAGTTGTGGTCCTTATGTACAATGGAATATCATTCAGCCATGAAATCAATGTCATAAGGCTAGTAGCAGCATGATGAGTGGATTTAGGTACGACGATTCTAAGTGAAATAAGTCACACAGAAAAGGACACTTCTCATAAGGTATCACTTATAGAGGGAATGTCAAAACCGTTACACTTGAACTGAATTACAAAACAGAACAGAGTCACACATGCAGAAAACACACTATGGCTGCTTAACGGGAAAGGTGAGGTGGGGTGATACATAAAACAAGGGTTTCAAATTAGCTCAGATACCGTTCCATAAACCCAATATGTAATAGACAAGACCTACTCCTTGCTCAGAGAACTGGACTCAACACGCCCTATTCACCGCACAAGAATATATCTGACTAGTAATAATCTTAAAACCTATGTATTGATATCTCTCTGTTAGTGTGTCAAGTGGGTGTAAAGCGGCATAAACACAGCAGTGAAAAGCAGCTAAACCGCATTATAAAAATAAATTACTTCGAAAAACCCATGAAACAAAGACAGTGAAAGAGAGAGAAATTCTTACACAATGCGTTCAGGGGCTGTGATGCAACCTGGATTGACCATATCTAGACCCACAGCTGGAGGAGACATAAGGGTGGACACTCTTGGGGCTGAGAGGTTTGGTGAGGTTGGGTGAGCAAACGCCGACCCTTTAAAGTAATACTGCGTGGTACCCATCGCATGGGTCCCAAATCTCCAGGTTCAAGGGCATCTTCCTACATCGAAAACATGCATGAGAAAACAAAAGGATGGTACACCATGTGATGGGGAAAGGTTTCTTAAACGCACCTCATTTCTCTTCTCCTTGTGCCCGGGTTCGCCATTCCAGCCGCTTTACTAACAATCTCCCTACTTGGAGCATCAGCACCTTTAACCTCCTGTTCCGTACAGGTTGCAATTTGTCCTGAGGATGAACGGGTACACGGGGAACCAGTGAGAGACTAGCTCTTGGTGTTGGGACAGGCACAGGTCACTCTATTTTCCCATCAGGAAGAAGAATTAACCACAGGCTCATCCTCCCCCTCGGAACCAGAACAGGGCCTGAAGCCATCCTGCGCTTTTGCGGCCAGCTCCCAAAAATGCAAGTTGTAAAATGGAGATTCAGGGCACTGCAATTCACAAACCTGCAGAGTTATAAATGATAACTCTCGTCCACAAATATATTGAGGGAAGGCAAAGAAGAGGATTTGAAATCAAGGCAGAATTGCAGGAAACAGATTTCAGGAGGTAGATTCGAATCGCCTTTAAAGCACATGAAAAGCGGCAAATCGTTGACAATGATGCCCTTGGCCAAAAAGGGCGTATGCGTTTTTTCCTGAATATATTCAGGAAAAACCGCATACGCCCTTTTTGGCCAACCAAGCAACCTGGAAAGGCAAATCAGCGCTACAAAGAAGACTCGCTACCCATCGGTCAAAAGGACCATGCTGAAAAAAGTCTCAAAACCAGCAATGCAGGACAGGCCATGGAGAAATGGGAGCCTTGCTACACTGATGGGCGGGATGTAAATTGCCAACAGCCACTCTGGAGAAGTGTACGGTGTGTCCTGAAATATCTAAAAAACACAGCTTAGAGAGCATAGGGCACTTCCACTCATGGGGGTATAAATTGGGAAAATGAAAAATCAGCAAGACACAAGCACCCCAAAGTTTAGGGCTGCTCTGTTGACAAGGACCTCCACTTCATTCCACCTTCAATATCCCAGGAAAGAGAAAAATGGATAAAGAAGTTGTGGTCCTTATGTACAATGGAATATCACTCAGCCATGAAATCAATGTCATAAGGCTAGTAGCAGCATGATGAGTGGATTTAGGTACGACGATTCTAAGTGAAATAAGTCACACAGAAAAGGACACTTCTCATAAGGTATCACTTATAGAGGGAATGTCAAAACCGTTACACTTGAACTGAATTACAAAACAGAACAGAGTCACACATGCAGAAAACACACTATGGCTGCTTAACGGGAAAGGTGAGGTGGGGTGATACATAAAACAAGGGTTTCAAATTAGCTCAGATACCGTTCCATAAACCCAATATGTAATAGACAAGACCTACTCCTTGCTCAGAGAACTGGACTCAACACGCCCTATTCACCGCACAAGAATATATCTGACTAGTAATAATCTTAAAACCTATGTATTGATATCTCTCTGTTAGTGTGTCAAGTGGGTGTAAAGCGGCATAAACACAGCAGTGAAAAGCAGCTAAACCGCATTATAAAAATAAATTACTTCGAAAAACCCATGAAACAAAGACAGTGAAAGAGAGAGAAATTCTTACACAATGCGTTCAGGGGCTGTGATGCAACCTGGATTGACCATATCTAGACCCACAGCTGGAGGAGACATAAGGGTGGACACTCTTGGGGCTGAGAGGTTTGGTGAGGTTGGGTGAGCAAACGCCGACCCTTTAAAGTAATACTGCGTGGTACCCATCGCATGGGTCCCAAATCTCCAGGTTCAAGGGCATCTTCCTACATCGAAAACATGCATGAGAAAACAAAAGGATGGTACACCATGTGATGGGGAAAGGTTTCTAAAACGCACCTCATTTCTCTTCTCCTTGTGCCCGGGTTCGCCATTCCAGCCGCTTTACTAACAATCTCCCTACTTGGAGCATCAGCACCTTTAACCTCCTGTTCCGTACAGGTTGCAATTTGTCCTGAGGATGAACGGGTAGAGCGGGAACCAGTGAGAGACTAGCTCTTGGTGTTGGGACAGGCACAGGTCACTCTATTTTCCCATCAGGAAGAAGAATTAACCACAGGCTCATCCTCCCCCCTGGAACCAGAACGGGGCCTGAAGCCATCCTGCGCTTTTGCGGCCAGCTCCCAAAAAAGCGAGTTGTAAAATGGAGCTTCAGGGCACTGCAATTCACAAACCTGCAGAGTTATAAATGATAACTCTCGTCCACAAATATATTGAGGGAAGGCAAAGAAGAGGATTTGAAATCAAGGCAGAATTGCAGGAAACAGATTTCAGGAGGTAGATTCGAATCGCCTTTAAAGCACATGAAAAGCGGAAAAACGTTGACAATGATGCCCTTGGCCAAAAAGGGCGTATGCGTTTTTTCCTGAATATATTCAGGAAAAAACGCATACGCCCTTTTTGGCCAACCAAGCAACCTGGAAAGGCAAACCAGCGCTACAAAGAAGACTCGCTACCCATCGGTCAAAAGGGCCATGCTGAAAAACGTGTCAAAACCAGAAAAGCAGGACAGGCCATGGAGAAATGGGAGCCTTGCTACACTGATGGGCGGGATGTAAATTGCCAACAGCCACTCTGGAGAAGTGTACGGTGTGTCCTGAAACATCTAAAAAACACAGCTTAGAGAGCATAGGGCACTTCCACTCATGGGGGTATAAATTGGGAAAATGAAAAATCAGCAAGACACAAGCACCCCAAAGTTTAGGGCTGCTCTGTTGACAAGGACCTCCATTTCATTCCACCTTCAATATCCCAGGAAAGAGAAAAATGGATAAAGAAGTTGTGGTCCTTATGTACAATGGAATATCACTCAGCCATGAAATCAATGGCATAAGGCTAGTAGCAGCATGATGAGTGGATTTAGGTACGACGATTCTAAGTGAAATAAGTCACACAGAAAAGGACACTTCTCATAAGGTATCACTTATGGAGGGAATGTAAAAAGCGTTACACGTGAACTGAATTACAAAACAGAACAGAGTCACACATGCAGAAAACACACTATGGCTGCTTAACGGGAAAGGTGAGGTGGGGTGATACATAAAACAAAGGTATCAAATTAGCTCAGATACCGTTCCATAAACCCAATATGTAATAGACAAGACCTACTCCTTGCTCAGAGAACTGGACTCAACACGCCCTATTCACCGCACAAGAATATATCTGACTAATAATAATCGTAAAACCTATGTATTGATATCTCTCTGTTAGTGTGTCAAGTGGGTGTAAAGCGGCATAAACACAGCAGTGAAAAGCAGCTAAACCCCATTATAAAAATAAATTACTTTGAAACACCCATGAAACAAAGACAGTGAAAGAGAGAGAAATTTTTACACAATGCGTTCAGGGGCTGTGATGCAACCTGGATTGACCATATCTAGACGCACAGCTGGATGAGACATAAGGGTGGACACTCTTGGGGCTGAGAGGTTTGGTGAGGTTGGGTGAGCAAACGCAGACCCTTTAAAGGAATACTGCGTGGTACCCATCGCATGGGTCCCAAATCTCCAGGTTCAAGGGCATCTTCCTACATCAAAAACATGCATGAGAAACCCAGAAGATGGTACACCGTGTGATGGGGAAAGGTTTCTAAAACGCACCTCGTTTCTCATCTCCTTGTCCCCGGGTTCGTCATTCCAGCTGCTTTACTAGCAAGCTCCCTACTTGGAGCATCAGCACCTTTAACCTCCTGTTCCATACAGGTTGCAATTTGTCCTGAGGATAAACGTGAAGACGTGGAACCAACGAGAGACTAGCTCTTGGTGTTGGGACAGGCACAGGTCACTCTATTTTCCCATCAGAAAGAAGAATTAACCACAGGCTCAGCCTGCCTCCCGGAACCAGAACAGGGCCTGAAGCCATTCTGCGATTTTGCGGCCAGCTCCCATAAAAACGAGTTGTAAAATGGAGGTTCAGGGCACTGAAATTCACAAACCTGCAGAGTTATAAATGATAACTCTCGTCCACAAATATATTGAGGGAAGGCAAAGAAGAGGATTTGAAATCAAGGCAGAATTGCACGAAACAGATTTCAGGAGGTAGATACGAATCGCCTTTAAAGCACATGAAAAGCGGCAAAACGTTGACAATTATGCCCTTGGCCAAAAAGTGCGTATGCGTTTTTTCCTGAATATATTCAGGAAAAAACGCATACGCCCTTTTTGGCCAAGCAAGCAACCTGGAAAGGCAAATCAGCGCTACAAAGAAGTCTCGCTTCCCATCGGTCAAAAGGGCCATGCTGAAAAAAGTGTCAAAACCAGAAATGCAGGACAGGCCATGGAGAAATGGGAGCCTTGCTACACTGATGGGCGGGATGTAAATTGCCAAGAGCCACTCTGGAGAAGTGTCCGGTGAGTCCTGAAACATCTGAAAAACACAGCTTAGAGAGCATAGGGCACTTCCACTCATGGGGGTATAAATTGGGAAAATTAAAAATCAGCAAGACACAAGCACCCCAAAGTTTAGGGCTGCTCTGTTGACCAGGACCTCCACTTCATTCCACCTTCAATATCCCAGGAAAGAGAAAAATGGATAAAGAAGTTGTGGTCCTTATGTACAATGGAATATCACTCAGCCATGAAATCAATATCGTAAGGTTAGTAGCAGCATGATGAGTGGATTTAGGTACGACGATTCTAAGTGAAATAAGTCACACAGAAAAGGACACTTCTCATAAGGTATCACTGATAGAGGGAATGTAAAAACCGTTACACTTGAACTGAATTACAAAACAGCACAGAGTCACACATGCAGAAAACACACTATGGCTGCTTAACGGGAAAGGTGAGGTGGGGTGATACATAAAACAAGGGTATCAAATTAGCTCAGATACCGTTCCATAAACCCAATATGTAATAGACAAGACCTACTCCTTGCTCAGAGAACTGGACTCAACACGCCCTATTCACCGCACAAGAATATATCTGACTAATAATAATCGTAAAACCTATGTATTGATATCTCTCTGTTAGTGTGTCAAGTGGCTGTAAAGCGGCATAAACACAGCAGTGAAAAGCAGCTAAACCCCATTATAAAAATAAATTACTTTGAAACACCCATGAAACAAAGACAGTGAAAGAGAGAGAAATTCTTACACAATGCGTTCAGGGGCTGTGATGCAACCTGGAGTGACCATATCTAGACGCACAGCTGGATGAGACATAAGGGTGGACACTCTTGGGGCTGAGAGGTTTGGTGACGTTGGGTGAGCAAATGCAGACCCTTTAAAGTAATACTGCGTGGTACCCATCACATGGGTCCCAAATCTCCAGGTTCAAGGGCATCTTCCTACATCAAAAACATGCATGAGAAACCCAGAAGTTGGTACACCGTGTGATGGGGAAAGGTTTCTAAAACACACCTCATTTCTCATCTCCTTGTGCCCGGGTTCGCCATTCCAGCCGCTTTACTAGCAAGCTCCCTACTTGGAGCATCAGGACCTTTAACCTCCTGTTCCGTACAGGTTGGAATTTGTCCTGAGGATAAACGGGAAGACGTGGAACCAACGAGAGACTAGCTCTTGGTGTTGGGACAGGCACAGGTCACTCTATTTTCCCATCAGAAAGAAGAATTAACCACAGGCTCAGCCTGCCCCCCGGAACCAGAAGAGGGCCTGAAGCCATTCTGCGATTTTGCGGCCAGCTCCCATAAAAACGAGTTGTAGAATGGAGGTTCAGGGCACTGCAATTCACAAACCTGCAGAGTTATAAATGATAACTCTCGTCCACAAATATATTGAGGGAAGGCAAAGAAGAGGATTTGAAATCAAGGCAGAACTGCAGGAAACAGATTTCAGGAGGTAGATACGAATCGCCTTTAAAGCACATGAAAAGCAGCAAAACGTTGACAATGATGCCCTTGGCCAAAAAGGGCGTATGCGTTTTTTCCTGAATATATTCAGGAAAAAACGCATACGCCCTTTTTGGCCAATCAAGCAACCTGGAAATGCAAATCAGCGCTACAAAGAAGTCTCGCTTCCCATCGGTCAAAAGGGCCATGCTGAAAAAAGTGTCAAAAGCAGAAATGCAGGACAGGCCATGGAGAAATGGGAGCCTTGCTACACTGATGGGCGGGATGTAAATTGCCAAGAGCCACTCTGGAGAAGTGTCCGGTGAGTCCTGAAACATCTGAAAAACACAGCTTAGAGAGCATAGGGCACTTCCACTCATGGGGGTATAAATTGGGAAAATTAAAAATCAGCAAGACACAAGCACCCCAAAGTTTAGGGCTGCTCTGTTGACCAGGACCTCCACTTCATTCCACCTTCAATATCCCAGGAAAGAGAAAAATGGATAAAGAAGTTGTGGTCCTTATGTACAATGGAATATCACTCAGCCATGAAATCAATGTCGTATGGTTAGTAGCAGCATGATGAGTGGATTTAGGTACGACGATGCTAAGTGAAATAAGTCACACAGAAAAGGACACTTCTCATAAGGAATCACTGATAGAGGGAATGTAAAAACCGTTACACTTGAACTGAATTACAAAACAGCACAGAGTCACACATGCAGAAAACACACTATGGCTGCTTAATGGGAAAGGTGAGGTGGGGTGATACATAAAACAAGGGTATCAAATTAGCTCAGATACCGTTCCATAAACCCAATATGTAATAGACAAGACCTACTCCTTGCTCAGAGAACTGGACTCAACACGCCCTATTCACCGCACAAGAATATATCTGACTAATAATAATCGTAAAACCTATGTATTGATATCTCTCTGTTAGAGTGTCAGGTGGGAGTAAAGCGGCATAAACACAGCAGTGAAAAGCAGCTAAACCCCATTATAAAAATAAATTACTTTGAAACACCCATGAAACAAAGACAGTGAAAGAGAGAGAAATTCTTACACAATGCGTTCAGGGGCTGTGATGCAACCTGGATTGACCATATCTAGACGCACAGCTGGATGAGACATAAGGGTGGACACTCTTGGGGCTGAGAGGTTTGGTGAGGTTGGGTGAGCAAACGCAGACCCTTTAAAGGAATACTGCGTGGTACCCATCGCATGGGTCCCAAATCTCCAGGTTCAAGGGCATCTTCCTACATCAAAAACATGCATGAGAAACCCAGAAGATGGTACACCGTGTGATGGGGAAAGGTTTCTAAAACGCACCTCGTTTCTCATCTCCTTGTGCCCGGGTTCGCCATTCCAGCTGCTTTACTAGCAAGCTCCCTACTTGGAGCATCAGCACCTTTAACCTCCTGTTCCATACAGGTTGCAATTTCTCCTGAGCATAAACGGGAAGACGTGGAACCAACGAGAGACTAGCTCTTGGTGTTGGGACAGGCACAGGTCACTCTATTTTCCCATCAGAAAGAAGAATTAACCACAGGCTCAGCCTGCCCCCCGGAACCAGAAGAGGGCCTGAAGCCATTCTGCGATTTTGCGGCCAGCTCCCATAAAAACGAGTTGTAAAATGGAGGTTCAGGGCACTGAAATTCACAAACCTGCAGAGTTATAAATGATAACTCTCGTCCACAAATATATTGAGGGAAGGCAAAGAAGAGGATTTGAAATCAAGGCAGAATTGCACGAAACAGATTTCAGGAGGTAGATACGAATCGCCTTTAAAGCACATGAAAAGCGGCAAAACGTTGACAATGATGCCCTTGGCCAAAAAGGGCGTATGCGTTTTTTCCTGAATATATTCAGGAAAAAACGCATACGCCCTTTTTGGCCAAGCAAGCAACCTGGAAAGGCAAATCAGCGCTACAAAGAAGTCTTGCTTCCCATCGGTCAAAAGGGCCATGCTGAAAAAAGTGTCAAAACCAGAAATGCAGGACAGGCCATGGAGAAATGGGAGCCTTGCTACACTGATGGGCGGGATGTAAATTGCCAAGAGCCACTCTGGAGAAGTGTCCGGTGAGTCCTGAAACATCTGAAAAACACAGCCTAGAGAGCATAGGGCACTTCCACTCATGGGGGTATAAATTGGGAAAATGAAAAATCAGCAAGACACAAGCACCCCAAAGTTTAGGGCTGCTCTGTTGACCAGGACCTCCACTTCATTCCACCTTAAATATCCCAGGAAAGAGAAAAATGGATAAAGAAGTTGTGGTCCTTATGTACAATGGAATATCACTCAGCCATGAAATCAATGTCGTAAGGTTAGTAGCAGCATGATGAGTGGATTTAGGTACGACGATTCTAAGTGAAATAAGTCACACAGAAAAGGACACTTCTCATAAGGTATCACTGATAGAGGGAATGTAAAAACCGTTACACTTGAACTGAATTACAAAACAGCACAGAGTCACACATGCAGAAAACACACTATGGCTGCTTAACGGGAAAGGTGAGGTGGGGTGATACATAAAACAAGGGTATCAAATTAGCTCAGATACCGTTCCATAAACCCAATATGTAATAGACAAGACCTACTCCTTGCTCAGAGAACTGGACTCAACACGCCCTATTCACCGCACAAGAATATATCTGACTAATAATAATCGTAAAACCTATGTATTGATATCTCTCTGTTAGTGTGTCAAGTGGGTGTAAAGCGGCATAAACACAGCAGTGAAAAGCAGCTAAACCCCATTATAAAAATAAATTACTTTGAAACACCCATGAAACAAAGACAGTGAAAGAGAGAGAAATTCTTACACAATGCGTTCAGGGGCTGTGATGCAACCTGGAGTGACCATATCTAGACGCACAGCTGGATGAGACATAAGGGTGGACACTCTTGGGGCTGAGAGGTTTGGTGAGGTTGGGTGAGCAAACGCAGACCCTTTAAAGTAATACTGCGTGGTACCCATCGCATGGTTCCCAAATCTCCAGGTTCAAGGGCATCTTCCTACATCAAAAACATGCATGAGAAACCCAGAAGATGGTACACCGTGTGATGGGGAAAGGTTTCTAAAACACACCTCATTTCTCATCTCCTTGTGCCCGGGTTCGCCATTCCAGCCGCTTTACTAGCAAGCTCCCTACTTGGAGCATCAGGACCTTTAACCTCCTGTTCCGTACAGGTTGGAATTTGTCCTGAGGATAAACGGGAAGACGTGGAACCAACGAGAGACTAGCTCTTGGTGTTGGGACAGGCACAGGTCACTCTATTTTCCCATCAGAAAGAAGAATTAACCACAGGCTCAGCCTGCCTCCCGGAACCAGAACAGGGCCTGAAGCCATTCTGCGATTTTGCGGCCAGGTCCCATAAAAACGAGTTGTAGAATGGAGGTTCAGGGCACTGCAATTCACAAACCTGCAGAGTTATAAATGATAACTCTCGTCCACAAATATATTGAGGGAAGGCAAAGAAGAGGATTTGAAATCAAGGCAGAACTGCAGGAAACAGATTTCAGGAGGTAGATACGAATCGCCTTTAAAGCACATGAAAAGCAGCAAAACGTTGACAATGATGCCCTTGGCCAAAAAGGGCGTATGCGTTTTTTCCTGAATATATTCAGGAAAAAACGCATACGCCCTTTTTGGCCAACCAAGCAACCTGGAAAGGCAAATCAGCGCTACAAAGAAGTCTCGCTTCCCATCGGTCAAAAGGGCCATGCTGAAAAAAGTGTCAAAACCAGAAATGCAGGACAGGCCATGGAGAAATGGGAGCCTTGCTACACTGATGTGCGGGATGTAAATTGCCAAGAGCCACTCTGGAGAAGTGTCCGGTGAGTCCTGAAACATCTGAAAAACACAGCTTAGAGAGCATAGGGCACTTCCACTCATGGGGGTATAAATTGGGAAAATTAAAAATCAGCAAGACACAAGCACCCCAAAGTTTAGGGCTGCTCTGTTGACCAGGACCTCCACTTCATTCCACCTTAAATATCCCAGGAAAGAGAAAAATGGATAAAGAAGTTGTGGTCCTTATGTACAATGGAATATCACTCAGCCATGAAATCAATGTCGTAAGGTTAGTAGCAGCATGATGAGTGGATTTAGGTACGACGATTCTAAGTGAAATAAGTCACACAGAAAAGGACACTTCTCATAAGGTATCACTGATAGAGGGAATGTAAAAACCGTTACACTTGAACTGAATTACAAAACAGAACAGAGTCACACATGCAGAAAACACACTATGGCTGCTTAACGGGAAAGGTGAGGTGGGGTGATACATAAAACAAGGGTATCAAATTAGCTCAGATACCGTTCCATAAACCCAATATGTAATAGACAAGACCTACTCCTTGCTCAGAGAACTGGACTCAACACGCCCTATTCACCGCACAAGAATATATCTGACTAATAATAATCGTAAAACCTATGTATTGATATCTCTCTGTTAGTGTGTCAAGTGGGTGTAAAGCGGCATAAACACAGCAGTGAAAAGCAGCTAAACCCCATTATAAAAATAAATTACTTTGAAACACCCATGAAACAAAGACAGTGAAAGAGAGAGAAATTTTTACACAATGCGTTCAGGGGCTGTGATGCAACCTGGATTGACCATATCTAGACGCACAGCTGGATGAGACATAAGGGTGGACACTCTTGGGGCTGAGAGGTTTGGTGAGGTTGGGTGAGCAAACGCAGACCCTTTAAAGGAATACTGCGTGGTACCCATCGCATGGGTCCCAAATCTCCAGGTTCAAGGGCATCTTCCTACATCGAAAACATGCATGAGAAACCCAGAAGATGGTACACCGTGTGATGGAGAAAGGTTTCTAAAACGCACCTCGTTTCTCATCTCCTTGTCCCCGGGTTCGCCATTCCAGCTGCTTTACTAGCAAGCTCCCTACTTGGAGCATCAGCACCTTTAACCTCCTGTTCCATACAGGTTGCAGTTTCTCCTGAGGATAAACGGGAAGACGTGGAACCAACGAGATACTAGCTCTTGGTGTTGGGACAGGCACAGGTCACTCTATTTTCCCATCAGAAAGAAGAATTAACCACAGGCTCACCCTGCCCCCCGGAACCAGAACAGTGCCTGAAGCCATTCTGCGATTTTGCGGCCAGCTCCCATAAAAACGAGTTGTAAAATGGAGGTTCAGGGCACTGCAATTCACAAACCTGCAGAGTTATTAATGATAACTCTCGTCCACAAATATATTGAGGGAAGGCAAAGAAGAGGATTTGAAATCAAGGCAGAATTGCAGGAAACAGATTTCAGGAGGTAGATACGAATCGCCTTTAAAGCACATGAAAAGCGGCAAAACGTTGACAATGATGCCCTTGGCCAAAAAGGGCGTATGCGTTTTTTCCTGAATATATTCAGGAAAAAACGCATACGCCCTTTATGGCCAACCAAGCAACCTGGAAAGGCAAATCAGCGCTACAAAGAAGTCTCGCTTCCCATCGGTCAAAAGGGCCATGCTGAAAAAAGTGTCAAAACCAGAAATGCAGGACAGGCCATGGAGAAATGGGAGCCTTGCTACACTGATGGGCGGGATGTAAATTGCCAAGAGCCACTCTGGAGAAGTGTCCGGTGAGTCCTGAAACATCTGAAAAACACAGCTTAGAGAGCATAGGGCACTTCCACTCATGGGGGTATAAATTGGGAAAATTAAAAATCAGCAAGACACAAGCACCCCAAAGTTTAGGGCTGCTCTGTTGACCAGGACCTCCACTTCATTCCACCTTAAATATCCCAGGAAAGAGAAAAATGGATAAAGAAGTTGTGGTCCTTATGTACAATGGAATATCACTCAGCCATGAAATCAATGTCGTAAGGTTAGTAGCAGCATGATGAGTGGATTTAGGTACGACGATTCTAAGTGAAATAAGTCACACAGAAAAGGACACTTCTCATAAGGTATCACTGATAGAGGGAATGTAAAAACCGTTACACTTGAACTGAATTACAAAACAGAACAGAGTCACACATGCAGAAAACACACTATGGCTGCTTAACGGGAAAGGTGAGGTGGGGTGATACATAAAACAAGGGTATCAAATTAGCTCAGATACCGTTCCATAAACCCAATATGTAATAGACAAGACCTATTCCTTGCTCAGAGAACTGGACTCAACACGCCCTATTCACCGCACAAGAATATATCTGACTAATAATAATCGTAAAACCTATGTATTGATATCTCTCTGTTAGTGTGTCAAGTGGGTGTAAAGCGGCATAAACACAGCAGTGAAAAGCAGCTAAACCCCATTATAAAAATAAATTACTTTGAAACACCCATGAAACAAAGACAGTGAAAGAGAGAAAAATTCTTACACAATGCGTTCAGGGGCTGTGATGCAACATGGATTGACCATATCTAGACCCACAGCTGGGTGAGACATAAGGGTGGACACTCTTGGGGCTGAGAGGTTTGGTGAGGTTGGATGAGCCCACGCACACCCTTTAAAGTAATACTGCGTGACACCCATCCCATGGGTCCCAAATCTCCAGGTTCAAGGGCATCTTCCTCCATCCAAAACATGCATGAGAAACCCAGAAGATGGTACACCATGTGATCGGGAAAGGTTTCTAAAATGCACCTCATTTATCATCTCCTTGTGCTCGGGTTCGCCATTCCAGCCACTTTCCTAGCAATCTCCCTACTTGGAGCATCAGCACCTTTAACCTCCTGTTCCGTACAGGTTGCAATTTGTACTGAGGATGAACGGGAAGAGGGGGTACCAATGAGAGACTAGATCTAGGTGTTGGGACAAGCACAGGTCACTCTATTTTCCCTTCAGAAAGAAGAATTAACCTCAGGCTCAGCCTGCCCCCCGGAAGTAGAACAGGGCCTGAAGCAATCCTGCGCTTTTGCGGCCAACTCCCAAAAAAGCGAGTTGAAAAATGGATCTCAGGGGCACTGCAATTCACAAACCTGCAGAGTTATCAATGATAACTCTCGTCCACAAATATATTGAGGGAAGGCAACGAAGAGGATTTGAAAGCAAGGCAGAATTGCAGAAACAGACTTAAGGAGGTAGATTCGAATCGCCTTTAAAGCAAATGAAAAGCGGCAAAACGTTGACAATGATATCCTTGGCCAAAAAGGGCGTATGCGTTTTTTCCTGAATATATTCAGGAAAAAACGCATACGCCCTTTTTGGCCAACCAAGCAACCTGGAAAGGCAAATCAGCGCTACAAAGAAGTCTCGCTTCCCATCGGTCAAAAGGGCCATGCTGAAAAAAGTGTCAAAACCAGAAATGCAGGAACAGGCCATGGAGAAATGGGAGCCTTGCTACACTGATGGGCGGGATGTAAATTGCCAACAGCCACTCTGGAGAAGTGTACAGTGTGTCCTGAAACATCTAAAAAACACAGCTTAGAGAGCATAGGGCATTTCCACTCATGGGCGTATAAATTGGGAAAACTAAAAATCAGCAAGACACAGGCACACCAAAGTTTAGGGCTGCTCTGTTGACAAGAACCTCCTCTTCATTACACCTTAAATATCCCAGGAAATAGGAAAATGGATAACGATGTTGTGGTCCTTATGTACAAGGGAATATCACTCAGCCATGAAATCAATGTCATAAGGCTATTAGCAGCATGATGAGTGGATTTATGTTCGACGATTCTAAGTGAAATAAGTCACACAGAAAAAGACACTTATCATAAGATATCACTTGTAGAGGGAATGTAAAAACCGTTACACTTGAACTGAATTACAAAACAGAACAGAGTCACACATGCAGAAAACACACTATGGCTGCTTAACGGGAAAGGTGAGGTGGGGTGATGCATAAAACAAGGGTTTCATATTAGCTCAAATACCGATCCATAAACCCAATATGTAATAGACAAGACCTACTCCTTGCTCAGTGAAGTGGATGCAACACCCCCTATTCAACGAACAAGAATATATCTGACTAGTAAAAATCTTAAAACCTATGTATTGATTTCTCTCTGTAAGTGAATCAAGTGGGTGTAAAGGGGCATAAACACAGCAGTGAAAATCAGGTAAACCCCATTATAAAAATAAATTACTTTAAAATCCCAAAAAACAAAGACAGTGATAGAGGGAGAAATTTTTACATAATTCGTTCCGGGGCTGTGATGCAACCTGGTGTGACCATATCTAGACCCACAGCTGGATGAGAAATAAAGCTGGACACTCTTGGGGCTGAAGGTCTCTTTCCCTATTTACCAGATTGGGAACGTAGAAAGGCTGCCACCCTCTGGCCGTTACCTGCAAAAGCAGCTTTAAAATCTGTGCTAATGGTCACTTCATATGAACAAGTACTTCAGGGCTGTAAATGAAACGTGCCCTCAAAATGTCTTGAGGGAGGTAATGGCCAAAAATTTTCAAAATGTGACACTTACTTTAAGAAAACACTTTGAAGAACTAAGCTGTAATCACAGTTTGATAAATAAAAAGGGCATGCTTTAAAGCTCAATTTCAACAGATTATGGGACACATGCAAATTCAACCACAGATAGGTATCAGCTCGCACCTGTTAGAATAACCATCAGCAAGAAAACTACAAACAATAAATATTGAAGGTGTTTTGGAGAAATGCATACCCTCAATTTTAAGTGGGACGTAACCTGGAAAGAGCCACTAATGAGAACTGAATGGTGGTGCCTTTAAAACATACACACTGAGCTACCATATGATACAGCAAGCCCACTCCTTGGCCTATAACATAAGAAGATATAACTGGAAAGACACAGGCAAGCAAATGTGCATTGCAGCAGTATTACAATAGCCAAGACATGGAGGCAACCAGAAAGTCCATCAAGAGGTGCGTGGCCAAAGAAGAACTGGTACACGTACAGATGGAATATTAGCCAGGGAAAAAAATGAAACAATGCCATTTGCAGCACCATGTATGATTCTTGAGGTAATCAGGCAAATTGTACTAAGTCAGAAAGCAAAAGACACATATCCTATAATATCACTTATAGGTCTTAGCTAAAAATTGATACCAATGAAGATATTTCCACAGAGAAATGCAATCACAGATTCATTAAACAAACTTATGGTTCACCAAATGGAAAGGTGTGAGGATTGGATACATTAGGATATTGGGGTTAAGATAGATATAGAAACACATGTGAAATATGTAATCACCAAAGACCTACGTAATACCAAGACAAGACTACTCAACATCGTGTCATAACCTACATGGGAAAATGATCCAAAGAAGAATAGATATATGTATATGTTTAAAAGAACCACATCTTTCACACCTAGAAGAAACAAAACATTTTAATTAAATTTGCTCTGACAAAAAATAAAAATTAAATTAAAAAAAGAACAAGAAGTAATGAGACATAAACTTAAGGGGCTATTTGCTGGCACATTGCATTCTAATTTACAACCAGAACATGACTTCCATTAAGGCTCTGTCATCACTAATAAAGCAGCTTTATAAGCAATGTTGAAGGTAGCTTAAAAGAAGTCTCACTAATTATTGATAGTAACAAGGAAACAAAGAAAAGTAAAAATCTCACTGCAAAAAGTATACATAGGGTAAGGATAGTAGATCAAACACTTATTAAACTTCTGTAAAGAATAAAAGACAACAGTAGTATGTTTTTTTTAAAAAGAGAGGGCCCAAATAAATCTGAAATGAAAGAGATGATGTTACAACGGACACCACAGAAATACAAAGTATCCTAAGATACACACAGGGTAACTCAGGGCTCAGACTGGACAGAGCCCACTCTCCAGTCCCCTGTACATGACTTACAGGAGCCTCAGGAACTGAGGAGGGGGTCCCTGAGGAGAGGCTCAAGATAGAATATGGTAGACATTAACATGACTGCATTCATCTTAAACATGCCTGAACTACATTCACACGAGATGATTTTGTCCTGTATGTACATCGGCACCTCTAGTTGGAACTGCAGATCTTTGGCTTCAACACCTCTACTGACAACATTAGCGTCACCTGCTGTGGACCGTCTCCTATAGGATTTCTAGAATCACAAAACATCGAAGCTTCACAGGACCCAGAGTCTGTGCAACTCCACACAGAGTCTCAGAGTCTCAACTCCACTCAGATACTCCACTCTTGGAGGGCACACACAAAGTAGTGTGCACATCAGGACCCAGGGGAAGGAGCAGTGACCCTGTAGGAGAATGACCAGAACTACCTGCTACTTTTAGAGGGTCTCCTGCAGAGGCAGGTGGTGGCTGTGGCTGTGGCTCACCGTGAGGACAACGACACTGGCAGCAGAAGTTCTGGGAAATACTCCTTGGTGTGAGCCCTCCCAGAGTCCGCCATTAGCCCCACCAAGAGCAAGGTAGGCTCCAGGGCTGGGTCGCCTCAGGCCAAACAACCAACAGGGAGGGAACCCAGCCCCATGCATCAGCAGACAAGCGGATTAAACTTTTTATTAAAGTTTTATTTAATCCGTAGACAAGCGGATTAAAGCTCTGCCCACCAAAGCAACACCCAGCTCTACCCACCACCAGTCCCTCCCATCAGGAAGCTTGCACAAGCCTCTAAGATAGACTCATCCACCGGAGAGCAGACAGCAGAAGCAAGAAGAACTACAATTCTGCAGCCTGTGGAAGGAAAACCACATTCACAGAAAGATAGACAAAATGAAAAGGCAGAGGACTTTATACCAGATCAAGGAACAAGATAAAACCCCAGAAAAAAAAAAAAAAAAATGAGGTGGAGATAGGGAACCTTCCAGAAAAAAAATTCAGAATAATGATAGTGAAGTTGAGCCAAGACCTTGGAAAAAGAAAGGAGGCAAAGATCGAGAAGATGCAAGAAATGTTTAACAAAGACCTAGAAGAATTAAGGAACAAACACCTAGAAGAATTAAAGAACAAACAAACAGAGGTGAACAATGGAATAACTGAAATGAAAAATACACTAGAAGGAATCAGTAGCAGAATAACTGTGGCAGAAGAACGGATAAGTGACCTGGAAGACAGAAAGGTGGAAATCACTGCCATGGAACAGAATAAAGAAAAAGAATGAAAATAAACGAAGACACCCCAAGAGTCCTCTGGGACAACATTAAACGCAACAACATTCGCATTATAGGGGTCCCAGAAGGAGAAGAGAGAGAGAAAGGACCCGAGAATATATTTAAAGAGATAATGGTCAAAAACTTCCCTAGCATGGGAAAAGAAATAGCCACCCAAGTCCAGAAGCACAGAGTGTCCCAGGCAGGATAAACCAAAGGAGAAAAATGACAAGACACATAGTAATCAAATTGACAAAAATTAACGACAAAGAAAAATGATTGAAAGCAGCAAGGGAAAAATGACAAATAACATACAAGGGAACTCCCATAAGGATAACAACTGATTTCTCAGCAGAAAATCTACAAGCCAGAAGGAAGTGGCATGATAAATTTAAAGTGATGAAAGGGAAGAACCTACAACCAAGAGTACTCCACCCTGCAAAGAGCTCATTCAGATTTGATGGAGAAATCAAAAGCCTTACAGACAAGCAAAAGCTAAGAGAATTCAGCACCATGAAACCAGCTCTACACCAAATGCTAAAGGAACTTCTCTAAGTGGGAAACACAAGAGAAGAAAAGGACCCACCAAGACAAACCCATAACAATTAAGAAAATAGTAGTAGGAACATACATATCGATAATTACCTTAAACGTGAATGCACTACATGTTCCAACCAAAAGACACAGGCTCGCTGAATGGATACAAAAACAAGACCCATATATATGCTGTCTACAAGAGATCCATTTCAGACCTAGGGACACATACAGACTCAAAGTGAGGCGATGGAAAAATATATTCTATGCAAATGAAAATCAAAAGAAAGCTGGAGTAGCAATACTCATATCAGATAAAATAGACTTTAAAATAAAGAATGTTACAAGAGACAAGGAAAGGCACTGCATAATGGTCAGGGGATCAATCCAAGAAGAAGATATAACAATTATAAATATATATGTACCCAAAATAGGAGCAGCTCAATGTATAAGGCAACTGCTAACAGCTATAAAAGAGGAAATCGACAGTAACACAATAATAGCGGGGGACTTTAACAGCTCACTTACACCAGTGGAGATCAGCCAGACAGAAAATTAATAAGGAAACACAAGCTTTAAATGACACAATAGACCAGATAGAGTTAATTGATATTTATAGGACATTCCATCCAAAAACAGCAGATTACACGTTCTTCTCAACTGCACACGGAACATTCTCCAGGATAGATCACATCTTGGGTCACAGATAAAGCCTCAGTAAATTTAAGAAAACTGAAATCATATCAAGCAGCTGTTCCGACCACAATGCTATGAGATTAGAAATCAATTACACGGAAAAAACCGTAAAAAACACAAACACATGGAGGCTAAACAATACGTTACTAAATAACCAAGAGATCACTGAAGAAATCAAAGAGGAAATCAAAAACTACCTAGAGACAAATGACAACAAAAACACGATGATCCAAAACCTATGGGATGCAGCAAAAGGAGTTCTAAGAGGGAAGTTTATAGCAATACAAGCCTACCTCAAGAAACAAGAAAAATCTCAAATAAACAATCTAACCTTACACCTAGAGGAACTAGAGAAAGAAGAACAAAACCCAAAGTTAGTAGAAGGAAAGAAATCATAAAGATCAGAGCAGAAATAAATGAAATAGAAACAAAGAAAACGAAAGCAAAGATCAATAAAACTAAAAGCTGGTTCTTTGAGAAGATAAGCAAAAATGATCAACCTTTAGCCGGACTCCAGAAAAAGAGGGAGAGGACGCAAATCAACAAAATTAGAAGTGAAAAAGCAGAAGTTATAACAGACACCACAGGAATACAAAGCATCCTAAGAGACTACTACAAGCAACTCTAGGCCAATAAAATGGACAATCTGGAAGAAATGGACAAATTCTTAGAAAGGGATAACCTTCTAAGACTGAACCAGGAAGAAATAGAAAATATGAACAAACCTATCACAAGCAATGAAATTGAAACTGTGATTAAAAATCTTCCAACAAACAAAAGTCCAGAACCAGATGGCATCACAGGTGAATTCTATCAAACATTTAGAGCAGAGCTAACACCCAACCTTCTCAAATTCTTCAAAACAATTGCAGCGGAAGGAACACTCCCAAACTCATTCTATGAGACCACCATCACCCTGATACCAAAATCAGACAGAGATACTACAAGGAAAGAAAATTATAGACCAATATCACTGATGAATATAGATGTAAAAATCCTCAACAAAATACTAGCAAACAGAATCGAACAACACATGAAAAGGATCATACACCATGATCAAGTGGGGTTTATCCCAGGGATGCGAGGATTCTTCAATATACACAAATCAATGTGATACACCATATTAACAAATTGTAGAATAAAAGCATATGATCATCTCAATAGATGAAGGAAAAGATTTTGAGAAAATTCAACACTCATTTACGATAAAAACTCTGCAGAGTGTGGGCATAGAGGGAAACTACCTCAACATAATAAAGGCCATATATGACAAACCCACAGCAAACAACATTCTCAATGGTGAAAAACTGAAAGCGTTTCCTCTAAGATCAGGAACAAGACGAGGATGTCCACTCTCACCACTGCTATTCAACATAGTTTTGGAAGTCCTAGCCATGGCAATCAGAGAAGAAAAAGAAATAAAAGGAATACAAAAAGGAAAAGAAGAAGTAAAATTGTCACTGTTTGCAGATGACATGATATCATAGATAGAGAATCCTAAAGATGCCACCAGAAAACCACTGGAGCTAATCAATGAATTTGGTAAAGTTGCAGGATACAAAATTAATGCACAGAAATTGCTTGCATTCCTATACACTAACAATGAAAGATCAGAAAGAGAAATTAAGGAAACAATCCCATTACCACTGCAACAAAAAGAATAAAATACCTAGGAATAAACCTACCTAAGGAAGTAAAAGACCTGTACTCAGAAAACTATAAGACACTGATGAAAGAAATCAAAGATGATATAAACAGATGGAGACATATACCATGTTCTCGGATTAGAAGAATCAATATTGTGAAAATGACTATACTACCCAAAGCAATCTACAGATTCAATGCAATCCCGATCAAAATACCTTTGGCATTTTCTACAGAACAAGAAAAAAAAAAATCTTAAAATTTGTAGGGAGACACAAAAGACCCTGGATAGCCAAAGCAGTCTTGAGGGGGGAAAAAAAAGAGCTGGAGGAATCAGACTTCCAGACTTCAGACTATATTGCAAAGCTACAGTAATCAAGATAATATGGTACTGACACAAGAACAGAAATATAGGTCAATAGAGCAGGATAGAAAGCACAGAGATAAACCCACGTACCTATGGTTCACTAATCTATGACAAAGGAGGCAAGGGTATACAATGGAGAAAAGACAGTGTCTTCAGCAAGTGGTGCTGGGAAAACTGGACAGTTACATGTAAAAGAATGAAATTAGTACACATCCTAACACCATACACAAAAATAAACTCAAAATGGATTAGAGACCTAAATATAAGACCAGCCACTATAAAACTCTTAGAGGAAAACATAAGCAGAACAGTCTATGACATAAATCACAGCAAGATCCTTTTTGACCCACCTCCTAGAGAAATGGAAATAAAAACAAAAATAAAAAAATGGGACCGAATGAAACATAAATTCTTTTGCACAGCAAAGGAAAACATAAGCAAGATGAAAAGACAACCATCAGAATGGGAGAAAATATTTTCAAATGAAGCAAATGGCAAAGGATTAATCTCCAAAAAGCAGCTCATGTAGCTCAATATCACAAAACCAAACAATCCAATCCAAAAATGGGCAGAAGACCTAAATAGACATTTCTCCAAAGAAGATATACAGGTTGCCAACAAACACATGAAAGGATGCTGAACATCACTAATCATTAGAGAAATGCAAATCAAAACTACAGTGAGGTATCACCTCACACCAGTCAGAATGGCCATCATCAAAAAATCTACCAACAATAAATGCTGGAGAGGCATTTATTGGAGCAAAGGGAACCCTCTTGCACTGTTGGTGGGAATGTAAATTGATATAGCCACTAGGGAGAACGGTATGGGGGTTCCTTAAAAACTAAAAATAGAACTACCATACAACCCAGCAAACCCACTCCTGGACATTTACCCTGAGAAAACCATAATTCAAAAAGAGTCATGTACCACAATGTTCACTGTAGCTCTATTTACAATAGCCAGGACATGGAAGCAACCTAAGTGTCCATCAACAGATAAATGGATAAGGAAGATGTGGCACAAATATACAATGGAACATTATTCAGCCATAAAAAGAAACGAAATTGAGTTACTTTTAGTGTGGTGGATGGATCTAGAGTCTGTCCTACAGAGTGAAGTAAGTCAGAAAGAGAAAAACAAATACCGTATGCTAACACATATATATGGAATCTTAAAAAAAAAAGTTTATGAAGAACCTAGGGGCAGGAAAGGATTAAGGACACAGACGTAGAGAAAGGACTTGAGGACATGGGGAGAGGGAAGGGTAAGCTGGGACAAAGTGAGAGAGTGGTATGGACATATATACACTACCAAATGTAAAATTGATAGCTACTGGGAAGCAGCCACATAGCACAGGGAGATCAGCGCTGTGCTTTGTGACCACCTAAAAGGGTGGGATAAGGGAGTGAGAGGGAGTTGCAAGAGGGAGGGGATATGGTGTTATATGTATACGCACAGCTGATTCACTTTTTTATACAGCAGAAACTAACACACAATTGTAAAGCAATTATACTCCAATAAAGATGTAAAAGAAAAAAAAAAGCCCAGAGATAAACCTACACACCTATGGCCCACTAATCTATGACAAAGGAGGCAAGGGTATACAAAGGAGAAAAGACAGTCTCTTCAATAAGTGGTGCTGGGAAAAATGGACAGCTACATGTAAAAGAATGAAATTAGAACACTCCCTAACACCATACACAAAAAATAAACTCAAAATGGATTAGAGACCGAAATGTAAGACCGGACACTATAAAACTCTTAGAGGAAAACATAGGAAGAATACTCTTTGACATAAATCACAGCAAGATCTTTTTTGATCCACCTCCTAGAGTAATGGAATAAAAAAAAAATAAACATATGGGAGCAAATGAAACCTAAAAGCTTTTGCAAAGCAAAGGAAACTACAAACAAGACGAAAAGACAACCCTCACAATGGGAGAAAATATTTGCAAACGAATCAATGGACAAAGGATTAATCTCCAATGTATATAAACAGCTCATGCAGCTCAACAGTAAAAAAACAAACAACCCAATCCAAAAATGGGCAGATGACGTAAATAGACATTTGTCCCAAGAAGACATACAGATGACCAAGAAGCACATGAAAAGCTGCTCAACATCACTAATTATTAGAGAAATATAAACCAAAACTACAATGAGGTATCGCCTCACACGAGTTAGAATGGGCATCATCAGAAAATCTACAAGCAACAAATGCTGGAGAGGGTGTGGAGAAAAGGGAACCCTCTTACACTATTTGTGGGAATGTAAATTGATACAGTCACGATGGAGAACAGTATGGAGGTTCCTTAAGAAACTAAAAATAGAATTACCATATGACCCAGCAATCCCACTACTGGCCATATACCCAGAGAAAACCATAATTCAAAAAGACATATTCACCACAATATTCATTGCAGCACTATTTACAATAGCCAGGTCATGGAAGCAACCTAAATGCCCATAGACAGACGAACAGAAAAGATGTGCTACATATATAAAATGGAATATTACTCAGCCATAAAAAGGAATGAAATTGGGTCATTTGTAGAGACGTGGATAGATCTAGAGACTGTCATACAGAGTGAAGTAAGTCAGAAAGAGAAAAACAAATATCGTATATTAACGCATACATGTGGAACCTAGAAAAATGGTAAAGATGAACCGGTTTGCAAGGCAGAAATAGAGACACAGATGTAGAGAACAAATGTATGGACACCAAGGGGGGAAAGTGGCAGGGTGGTGGTGGTGGGATGAATTGCGAGCCTGGGATTGACATATATACACTTATATGTATAAAATAGGTTACCAATAAGAGCCTGCTGTATAAAAAAATGAATAAAATAAATTCAAAAATTAAAAAATAAGTAATACTTAAAAAAATAAAACAGAAAAAAAGTTCTGTCCTTCCCATAGACGTATTTATATGAATGAATTATTTCCATGCTTATATCCATAAATACAAAAAGAGGAATAAAACTTACCTTGAACCAAAAAAGAAAAAAAAAAAAAAAACAGAACCCACTGGTCATACAGAGGAAAACCCTATCAGGGCACTTGCTCCAGGGGTAAACAATTCTGAAGTTGGTCACAGGTGGGGAATCATCTCCCATGCAGCCAGCAGCCCCCACACGAGGAGCGTCCTCATTGCAAAGCTGGGGGACCGTGAGGAGGCGTCTCTGAGTAAACGTGAGCTGAGCCCCAGGCCAGCTGCTGCTGAACTTTTCCCATCCTTCCCAGGTAAAACACCTGAATGTGTGCAAAGACTTTAAAAACTAGAGGAAGGGGCTTGGAGTCACACCAGCGACAGCACGCAGGCCGACTTGGTGCCTGCAGGCCAGCCAGGATGGTCCTGGCCCCGGGCGCTCGTCTGGAAGCTTTCCATTTCCCTGCCTGAGGTACCCCTCCTGTCCCGGCCCCCACTGCTTTTTTCCTTCCTCACCTCTGCCCGGGGAGAAATTCCAGCAGCAAGTATGGGTGACACATCCTCTTCTTTAGCAGGTGGCAGCCCGGCAACTCCTGCAGAAAGTCCAGCAGAGCCCCAGTCACACTGGGCCACTCATAGAGCCGTGGGCCCTACTCCCTCCCACCAGCCCAACCCCGAGACTGCTGACGGGGCAGAGAATATGGCGTCAGGCACAGCTGCAGAGGCTTTTGCTGCCTGGAGGGGTGTTTATATTGACCTCAACCCAGGCACACCTGGGAAGGGCTGGCCGGCCGGGTCAGGCTGCCCAGGTCAGCCAATCCTCGCCCCTCAGGGGCTCAGAGTTGCAGAAAATGGGCCTTGCTGCACCGGCCAGATCCAAGGAACAGGTGTAGGGTCCCGAGAGTCAGGATAGATAAGGGGCGGCAGCCCTGGCTTGTTTTCGAATCATTTTATCTGGTCCATGAGTGGGAGACAACTTCAAGAAGACCCTCTGCTAATGAGAGGAACCCAGGAGTCAGGGAGAGGAGGGGTGGTGGGTGGAGACAGAGGCCTGGTGCCCCGGCTGCAGTGGAAGCCCCTGGAAGACCAGGCAGAGGGAGGCCACACAGAGTGAAGCCTAGGGTCACAGACCTGTTGGAGCTGCTGTTTGTTAGTTCAAGCTCTGCTCTGAGGTGCTCTGTGTCAGCTCTGAGTGACAGGGGTGCTGGGGGTGCTCTGCAATGAGGGCTATGTGCACGGTTCCTGTGTGCCCAGCCCTGCCGGGGTACCTGTCCACGGGAGCTCCATATCCAGGGAGGGGCCTGCCCACGAGAGCCCCGTGGGCTGCTGCGTACCTGCCCAGGTGAGCTCCATATCCTGGGAGGGGCCTGACCACAAGAGCCCCGTGGGCTGCTGGGGACCTGGTAGAGGACGCCAGGACAGTCAGTGAAGCCACAGAGGATATACATCTAGTAGTTCCTAATTCCTACACCCTGCTGGTCATTCTACCATCCACCAGGACATGGCATTCTGTATTAGACTTCAATGATGCCTTCTTCTGTATTCCATTAGTCCCAGAGTCACAAGAAATTTTGCCTGTGAGTGGCAGGACTCAACCTACAACAAAAACAATACTGCTGGGCCGTCCTGCCCCAGGGGTTCAAAAATTCCCACACCATCTTTGGGGAAACGTTAGCTAAAGACCTAAAAGATCTACCTCTGGAGAAGGGAACCCTCCTTCAATATGCAGATGACATTCTGATCACCAGCCCGACTAAGGAGGCCTCTGAACTACCTAGCCAATAAAAGATAGGAGGTGTCCAAGGAAAAGGCTCAAATATCACAAACTAAGGTGGCCTTCCTGGGCTTCATTCGCACAGAAGGTCGGAGAAGCCCACCCCAGGAAAGGGAAGAAGCCATTTGCAGCCTCACCTTTCCTGAAACTAGAAGACAGCTTAGGGGTTCCTGGGGAGACCGGGGTTTGCTGCATCTGGATCCCTAACTACAGTCTAATAGCTGGGCCTCTATATGAAACACTGAAAGGAAAAGATGATGATCCTTTTGAATAGAATCCAGAAGCGGCCTTTCAAGAATGGAAAGAGCAGTCAATTCAGACCCTGGCCCTGGACCTCCCTAAGTTAGCTAAACCCTTTGACCTTTACATTCCTGGTCCAAGGCGAATCGCCCTTGGAGTATTAGTGCAAAAACTGGGACCACTTGAAATGGAACAATGCAAGAATGCCCTCCAGGCATTGGCCAGCCACCCCATCCGACCAGGATACTGGGGGTATCTAAAAACCTGGAAATCAGCAGCCCGCAAGGCCAGCTCCCTCCTAAGGGAAAAGGACGCCACTTGGTGATCCTAACCACCCACCATGCCCTGAAGTTGCAGGGATTGCTCCGTGGGCACAATGACCTCGAGTGAGGAGGCCCTCCAACACCAACCTCCAGAGAGACAACCTGGGGCAATGGGCCCCCATGACGACTCGTGTGACCATCACTTGACCTGGAGCTTCTCTCAGAAAACAACAAGAGTGTGCCCCAAAAGAGCAGACTATTGCTTACAGGACTTACTGCACCCAGAGCGGAGCTAATAAACTTGGCAGGGGAACCGTAAATAACGCTGCCACCATAGAAAAGCCTACAGACACCGCAGTGACGGCGGCCAATGAGACCGGCTGTACTCCTGGCTACTTCAAAAGGCCGTTGACTGAGTGGCCGTCATGGTCCTGGATCACCACCGGCCCTGGACTGTCTGGGAGTTGAGCAAGCAGGGCTCTGACACCTGGTGCTGTTTGTACGTTAATTCAGTGGCCTAACTGAAGAAAGCACAGACTACTGGTCAGAGCATCTAGGCTGGCAGAAACCATCAGCCTAAGGGGGCCGAACCAATGTGGAGCAGGGTAAAACCGCCCACCCCCCCAGCGTCTCTGCACATCTCTTTCCTGGACCCTTAAAGGTCATTAGAATCTATAAAACTTCCAATGCTGGTGCTCAGGCAGACGAGCAGTGAGGGAGGAGGCCTGCGGACAATCAACCTCACCTGGAGGCTGCTGGGGAGAAGTCCTGCCCCTCCCCCCGGGTATGAGGACACCCAACTCAGCATGAAGCATTTACAGAAGACGTGTCTGCACCCTCAGCGCCCCAAGAATGAGGAATGGGACAAAAGGCAGAGGAGGGCTTTGTCACTGGCAAAGCCCATTAAAAATTCCTGGGAGATAAAAATAGAATCTGGGCAATAAAATAAAGTCTAACCATTTTTTCCTTTGTGCTTTGTCTAATTTCACTTGCTCCTAGGTTTCCACATGCAGAGGTCCCACACCCGACACTTCAGACCCGATTTCCTCGTGCAAAATGGCTGGGCCGACACCTCAGCTCGTGGGGCCCCGTGCAGACTCTGCAACATAGGAGCCTGAGCTCCAGCCAACCTGGCCCTCGAGAGCTCCGCCCCCTCCCTCCCGCTGATGCTGACAGGATCCCTACACAGCAGCCCGGCCCACAACCCGCAGGGGAGCACACACTCTCACCTCTCCATTCTCTGATCAAAATATAAAGTTTTCCTTTGCTTCTGAACCAAAGTCAGTCTCGATCTGCTGGCTCCAATGACACTGGGCAGGGAGACCCTTGTTGGGGCCCACTCTGCAGGATCAGTAACAGAATTTGAGAACATTGTAACTTCAATGAACAGATGTGTGAGCCAAACTGTAATTAACATAGAGCAGTGTATAAGGCTCGTGTAAAAGAAGATGTTTCTAACACTTCCATTTGATATTTCCATCACTTTATTATAAGCAAGTTCAGTGGAGGGGTTTGTCTTATTTGTCAGGTCAAGAGTAGAGAAATGCAGTGATTTCTTTCCAAGGATGTACATCTAATAATCTTGGTTGAAGTTTCAACCTTGTTTGGAATGATTTTCCATTGAAAATGATACCTCTCTTTCAGCTCCTAGATTTCTGAGAAGTATAAAATCTTATATTTTTTATTACCAAAGGGGAAAGGTGGGAGGAGGGATAAATTAACAGTTTCAGATTAACATATACACACTGCTATGTATAAAATATATCATCAACAAGGAACTACTGTATAGCACAGGGAACTATACTCAATATTTTGTAATGACCCCTGAGGGGAAATAACCTGAAAAACAATAGATATCTATATCGACATCATCTATCAACTACAGATAAAATGGAAACTAAAGGAGGCCGATGGTGAGCGTTTCTGAACCTAAAGACTTCAATCATCTAAAGTTCGGACTCTGCCTACGGCCCAAGTCCCTTAATGAACACACATGTACCAGTAGCTTAAAAATTCCCCAGATTGGAGTTCGGGGAGACACTGATTTGGAAAAATCCCTTGTGTTCTCCTTACATACACGGGACCTTTCCTACAGCTAAAACATGCCTGTGACACCCAGAAGATGGAACACGGTTGGATCAGGAAGATTTTGGAAAAGGCACCAAAACGCCTAATTTCCTGGTTGTTGGGTTCACCCCTCCAGCCTTTTTCCTTAAAATCTCCCCACTTGAGGATGTCAGCACCTTCAACATCCAGTTGCACAGAAATCGGAATTTGTCCAAAGGAAGAAGGGGAAGGAGGAGAAACAAGGAGAGCCAAGCCCTAGATGTTCGGAGAGGCACATGTCACTCTACTTTCCAGTCAGGAAGAAGAATTAAGCAAAGGCTTAGCCTGCCACCGGGAACCAGAGTAGGGCCAGAAGCAAACGAGCAGTTCTGCGGAAAGCTCCCAAAAAAGCGAGTTGAAAAATGGAGCTCAGGGGCACTGCAATTCACAAATCTGCAGAGTTATAAATGATAACTCTCGTCCACAAATATATTGAGGGAAGGCAACGAAGAGGATTTGAAATCAAGGCAGAATTGCAGGAAACAGATTTCAGGAGTTAGATTCGAATCACCCCTAAAGCACATGAAAAGCGGCAAAACGTCGACAATGATGCACTTGGCCAAAAAGAGCATATGCGTTTTTTTCTGAATGAATTCAGGAAAAAACCCATAGGCCCTTTGTGGCCAACCAAGCAAGCCGGAAATGCAATTCAGCTCTACAAAGAAGTCTGACTTCCCATCGGTCAAAATGGCCTTCCTACAAAAGTGTAAAAACAAGAAAAGCAGGAGAGGCCAGGTAGTAAAGGGAGCCTTGTTACACTGATGGGTGGGGTGTAAATTGCCAATGATGACTCTGGAGAAGGGTATGGTGTTTCCTAAAACATCTAAAAAACACAGCTAGAGAGAAAGGGGCACATCGACTCATGGGCGTATAAATAGGGAAAACTAAAAATCAGCAAGACACAGGCACCCAAAACTTTAGGGCTGCTCTGTTGACAAGAACCTCCACTTAATTCCACCTTAAATATCCAAGGAAAGAGAAAAATGGATAAAGAAGTTGTGGTCCTTATGTACAATGGAATATCACTCAGCAATGAAATCAATGTCATAAGGGTAGTAGGAGCATGATGAGTGGATTTAAGTACAACGATTCTAAGTGAAATAAGTCACACAGAAAAAGACACTTCTCATAAGGTATCACTTATAGAGGGAATGTAAAAACCGTTACACTTGAACTGAATTACAAAACAGAACAAAGTCACACATGCAGAAAACACACTATGGCTGCTTAACGGGAAAGGTGAGGTGGGGTGATACATAAAACAAGGGTTTCAAACTAGCTCAGATACCGTTCCATAAACCCAATATGTAATAGACAAGAACTACTCCTTGCTCAGAGAACTGGACTCAACACGCCCTATTCACCGCACAAGAATATATCTGACTAGTAATAATCTTAAAACCTATGTATTGATATCACTCTGTTCGTGTGTCAAGTCGCTGTAAAGCGGCATAAACACAGCAGTGAAAAGCAGATAAACCGCATTATAAAAATAAATTACTTTTAAAAACCCATGAAACAAAGACAGTGAAAGAGAGAGAAATTCTTACACAATTCGTTCAGGGGCTGTGATGCAAACTGGATTGACCATATCTAGACCCACAGTTGGATGAGACATAAGGGTGGACACTCTTGGGGCTGAGAGATTTGGTGAGGTTGGGTGAGCAAATGCAGACCCTTTAAAGTAATACTGCGTGGTACCCATCGCATGGGTCCCAAATCTCCAGGTTCAAGGGCATCTTCCTACATCGAAATCATGCATGAGAAACCCAGAAGATGGTACACTGTGTGATGGAGAGAGGTTTCTAAAACGCACCTCATTTCTCATCTCCTTGTGCTCGGGTTTGCGATTCCAGCCACTTTACTAGGAATCTCCCTACTTGGAGCATCAGCACCTTTAACCTCCTGTTCCGTACAGGTTGCAATTTGTCCTGAGGATGAACGGGTAGACGGGGAACCAGTGAGAGACTAGCTCTTGGTGTTGGGACAGGCACAGGTCACTCTATTTTCCCATCAGGAAGAAGAATTAACCACAGGCTCATCCTCCCCCCCGGAACCAGAACAGGGCCTGAAGCCATCCTGCGCTTTTGCGGCCAGCTCCCAAAAAAGCGAGTTGTAAAATGGAGCTTCAGGGCACTGCAATTCACAAACCTGCAGAGTTATAAATGATAACTCTCGTCCACAAATATATTGAGGGAAGGCAAAGAAGAGGATTTGAAATCAAGGCAGAATTGCAGGAAACAGATTTCAGGAGGTAGATTCGAATCGCCTTTAAAGCACAGGAAAAGCGGAAAAACGTTGACAATGATGCCCTTGGCCAAAAAGGGCGTATGCGTTTTTTCCTGAATATATTCAGGAAAAAACGCATACGCCCTTTTTGGCCAACCAAGCAACCTGGAAAGGCAAATCAGCGCTACAAAGAAGACTCGCTACCTATCGGTCAAAAGGGCCATGCTGAAAAAAGTCTCAAAACCAAAAATGCAGGACAGGCCATGGAGAAATGGGAGCCTTGCTACACTGATGGGCGGGATGTAAATTGCCAACAGCCACTCTGGAGAAGTTTACGGCGTGTCCTGAAACATCTAAAAAACACAACTTAGAGAGCATAGGGCACTTCCACTCATGGGGATATAAATTGGGAAAATGAAAAATCAGCAAGACAGAAGCACCTCAAAGTTTAGGGCTGCTCTGTTGACAAGGACCTCCACTTCATTCCACCTTCAATATCCCAGGAAAGAGAAAAATGGATAAAGAAGTTGTGGTCCTTATGTACAATGGAATATCACTCAGCCATGAAATCAATGTCATAAGGCTAGTAGCAGCATGATGAGTGGATTTAGGTACGACGATTCTAAGTGAAATAAGTCACACAGAAAAGGACACTTCTCATAAGGTATCACTTATAGAGGGAATGTAAAAAGTGTTACACTTGAACTGAATTACAAAACAGAACAGAGTCACACATGCAGAAATCACACTATGGCTGCTTAACGGGAAAGGTGAGGTGGCGTGATACATAAAACAAGGGTTTCAAATTAGCTCAGATACCGTTCCATAAACCCAATATGTAATAGACAAGACCTACTCCTTGCTCAGAGAACTGGACTCAACACGCCCTATTCACCGCACCAGAATATATCTGACTAGTAATAATCTTAAAACCTATGTATTGATATCTCTCTGTTAGTGTGTCAAGTGGGTGTAAAGCGGCATAAACACAGCAGTGAAAAGCAGCTAAACCCCATTATAAATATAAATTACTTCGAAAAACCCATGAAACAAAGACAGTGAAAGAGAGAGAAATTCTTACACAATGCGTTCAGGGGCTGTGATGCAACCTGGATTGACCATATCTAGACCCACAGCTGGATGAGACATAAGGGTGGACACTCTTGGGGCTGAGAGGTTTGGTGAGGTTGGGTGAGCAAACGCAGACCCTTTAAAGTAATACTGCGTGGTACCCATCGCATGGGTCCCAAATCTCCAGGTTCAAGGGCATCTTCCTACATCGAAAACATGCATGAGAAAACAAAAAGATGGTACACCATGTGATGGGGAAAGGTTTCTAAAACGCACCTCATTTCTCTTCTCCTTGTGCCCGGGTTCGCCATTCCAGCCGCTTTACTAACAATCTCCCTACTTGGAGCATCAGCACCTTTAACCTCCTGTTCCGTACAGGTTGCAATTTGTCCTGAGGATGAACGGGTAGACGGGGAACCAGTGAGAGACTAGCTCTTGGTGTTGGGACAGGCACAGGTCACTCTATTTTCCCATCAGGAAGAAGAATTAACCACAGGCTCATCCCCCCCCCGGAACCAGAACAGGGCCTGAAGCCATCCTGCGCTTTTGCGGCCAGCTCCCAAAAAAGCGAGTTGTAAAATGGTGCTTCAGGGCGCTGCAATTCACAAAACTGCAGAGTTATAAATGATAACTCTCGTCCACAAATATATTGAGGGAAGGCAAAGAAGAGGATTTGAAATCAAGGCAGAATTGCAGGAAACAGATTTCAGGAGGTAGATTCGAATCGCCTTTAAAGCACATGAAAAGCGGCAAAACGTTGACAATGATGCCCTTGGCCAAAAAGGGCGTATGCGTTTTTTCCTGAATATATTGAGGAAAAAACGCATACGCCCTTTTTGGCCAACCAAGCAACCTGGAAAGGCAAATCAGCGCTACAAAGAAGACTCGCTACCCATCGGTCAAAAGGGCCATGCTGAAAAAAGTCTCAAATCCAGCAATGCAGGACAGGCCATGGAGAAATGGGAGCCTTGCTACACTGATGGGCGGGATGTAAATTGCCAACAGCCACTCTGGAGAAGTGTACGGTGTGTCCTGAAACATCTAAAAAACACAGTTTAGAGAGCATAGGGCACTTCCACTCATGGGGATATAAATTGGGAAAATGAAAAATCAGCAAGACACAAGCACCTCAAAGTTTAGGGCTGCTCTGTTGACAAGGATCTCCACTTCATTCCACCTTCAATATCCCAGGAAAGAGAAAAATGGATAAAGAAGTTGTGGTCCTTATGTACAATGGAATATCACTCAGCCATGAAATCAATGTCATAAGGCTAGTAGCAGCATGATGAGTGGATTTAGGTACGACGATTCTAAGTGAAATAAGTCACACAGAAAAGGACACTTCTCATAAGGTATCACTTATAGAGGGAATGTCAAAACCGTTACACTTGAACTGAATTACAAAACAGAACAGAGTCACACATGCAGAAAACATACTATGGCTGCTTAACGGGAAAGGTGAGGTGGGGTGATACATAAAACAAGGGTTTCAAATTAGCTCAGATACCGTTCCATAAGCCCAATATGTAATAGACAAGACCTACTCCTTGCTCAGAGAACTGGACTCAACACGCCCTATTCACCGCACAAGAATATATCTGACTAGTAATAATCTTAAAACCTATGTATTGATATCTCTCTGTTAGTGTGTCACGTGGGTGTAAAGCGGCATAAACACAGCAGTGAAAAGCAGCTAAACCCCATTATCAAAATAAATTACTTTGAAAAACCCATGAAACAAAGACAGTGAAAGAGAGAGACATTCTTACACAATGCGTTCAGGGGCTGTGATGCAACCTGGATTGACCATATCTAGACCCACAGCTGGATGAGACATAAGGGTGGACACTCTTGGGGATGAGAGGTTTGGTGAGGTTGGGTGAGCAAACGCAGACCCTTTAAAGTAATACTGCGTGGTACCCATCGCATGGGTCCCAAATCTCCAGGTTCAAGGGCATCTTCCTACATCGAAAACATGCATGAGAAAACAAAAAGATGGTACACCATGTGATGGGGAAAGGTTTCTAAAACGCACCTCATTTCTCTTCTCCTTGTGCCCGGGTTCGCCATTCCAGCGGCTTTACTAACAATCTCCCTACTTGGAGCATCAGCACCTTTAACATCCTGTTCCGTACAGGTTGCAATTTGTCCTGAGGATGAACGGGTAGAGCGGGAACCAGTGAGAGACTAGCTCTTGGTGTTGGGACAGGCACAGGTCACTCTATTTTCCCATCAGGAAGAAGAATTAACCACAGGCTCATCCTCCCCCCTGGAACCAGAACGGGGCCTGAAGCCATCCTGCGCTTTTGCGGCCAGCTCCCAAAAAAGCGAGTTGTAAAATGGAGCTTCAGGGCACTGCAATTCACAAACCTGCAGAGTTATAAATGATAACTCTCGTCCACAAATATATTGAGGGAAGGCAAAGAAGAGGATTTGAAATCAAGGCAGAATTGCAGGAAACAGATTTCAGGAGGTAGATTCGAATCGCCTTTAAAGCACATGAAAAGCGGCAAAACGTTGACAATGATGCCCTTGGCCAAAAAGGGCGTATGCGTTTTTTCCTGAATATATTCAGGAAAAAACGCATACGCCCTTTTTGGCCAACCAAGCAACCTGGAAAGGCAAACCAGCGCTACAAAGAAGACTCGCTACCCATCGGTCAAAAGGGCCATGCTGAAAAACGTGTCAAAACCAGAAAAGCAGGAGAGGCCATGGAGAAATGGGAGCCTTGCTACACTGATGGGCGGGATGTAAATTGCCAACAGCCACTCTGGAGAAGTGTACGGTGTGTCCTGAAACATCTAAAAAACACAGCTTAGAGAGCATAGGGCACTTCCACTCATGGGGGTATAAATTGGGAAAATGAAAAATCAGCAAGACACAAGCACCCCAAAGTTTAGGGCTGCTCTGTTGACAAGGACCTCCACTGCATTCCACCTTCAATATCCCAGGAAAGAGAAAAATGGATAAAGAAGTTGTGGTCCTTATGTACAATGGAATATCACTCAGCCATGAAATCAATGTCATAAGGCTAGTAGCAGCATGATGAGTGGATTTAGGTACGACGATTCTAAGTGAAATAAGTCACACAGAAAAGGACACTTCTCATAAGGTATCACTTATAGAGGGCATGTAAAAAGCGTTACACTTGAACTGAATTACAAAACAGAACAGAGTCACACATGCAGAAAACACACTATGGCTGCTTAACGGGAAAGGTGAGGTGGGGTGATACATAAAACAAGGGTTTCAAATTAGCTCAGATACCGTTCCATAAACCCAATATGTAATAGAGAAGACCTACTCCTTGCTCAGAGAACTGGACTCAACACGCCCTATTCACCGCACAAGAATATATCTGACTAGTAATAATCTTAAAACTTATGTATTGATATCTCTCTGTTAGTGTGTCAAGTGGGTGTAAAGCAGCATAAACACAGCAGTGAAAAGCAGCTAAACCCCATTATAAAAATAAATTACTTTGAAACACCCATGAAACAAAGACAGTGAAAGAGAGAGAAATTCTTACACAATGCGTTCAGGGGCTGTGATGCAACCTGGATTGACCATATCTAGACCCACAGCTGGATGAGACATAAGGGTGGACACTCTTGGGGCTGAGAGGTTTGGTGAGGTTGGGTGAGCAAACGCAGACCCTTTAAAGTAATACTGCGTGGTACCCATCGCATGGGTCCCCAATCTCCAGGTTCAAGGGCATCTTCCTACATCGAAAACATGCATGAGAAAACAAAAAGATGGTACACCATGTGATGGGGAAAGGTTTCTAAAACGCACCTCATTTCTCATCTCCTTGTGCCCGGGTTCGCCATTCCAGCCGCTTTACTAACAATCTCCCTACTTGGAGCATCAGCACCTTTAACCTCCTGTTCCGTACAGGTTGCAATTTGTCCTGAGGATGAACGGGTAGACCGGGAACCAGTGAGAGACTAGCTCTTGGTGTTGGGACAGGCACAGGTCACTCTATTTTCCCATCAGGAAGAAGAATTAACCACAGGCTCATCCTCCCCCCCGGAACCAGAACGGGGCCTGAAGCCATCCTGCACATTTGCGGCCAGCTCCCAAAAAAGCGAGTTGTAAAATGGAGCTTCAGGGCACTGCAATTCACAAACCTGCAGAGTTATAAATGATAACTCTCGTCCACAAATATATTGAGGGAAGGCAAAGAAGAGGATTTGAAATCAAGGCAGAATTGCAGGAAACAGATTTCAGGAGGTAGATTCGAATCGCCTTTAAAGCACATGAAAAGCGGAAAAACGTTGACAATGATGCCCTTGGCCAAAAAGGGCGTATGCGTTTTTTCCTGAATATATTCAGGAAAAAACGCATACGCCCTTTTTGGCCAACCAAGCAACCTGGAAAGGCAAACCAGCGCTACAAAGAAGACTCGCTACCCATCGGTCAAAAGGGCCATGCTGAAAAAAGTCTCAAATCCAGCAATGCAGGACAGGCCATGGAGAAATGGGAGCCTTGCTACACTGATGGGCGGGATGTAATTTGCCAACAGCCACTCTGGAGAAGTGTACGGTGTGTCCTGAAACATCTAAAAAACACAGCTTAGAGAGCATAGGGCACTTCCACTCATGGGGGTATAAATTGGGAAAATGAAAAATCAGCAAGACACAAGCACCCCAAAGTTTAGGGCTGCTCTGTTGACAAGGACCTCCACTTCATTCCACCTTCAATATCCCAGGAAAGAGAAAAATGGATAAAGAAGTTGTGGTCCTTATGTACAATGGAATATCACTCAGCCATGAAATCAATGGCATAAGGCTAATAGCAGCATGATGAGTGGATTTAGGTACGACGATTCTAAGTGAAATAAGTCACACAGAAAAGGACACTTCTCATAAGGTATCACTTATGGAGGGAATGTAAAAAGCGTTACACTTGAACTGAATTACAAAACAGAACAGAGTCACACACGCAGAAAACACACTATGGCTGCTTAACGGGAAAGGTGAGGTGGCGTGATACATAAAACAAGTGTTTCAAATTTGCTCAGATACCGTTCCATAAACCCAATATGTAATAGACAAGACCTACTCTTTGCTCAGAGAACTGGACTCAACACACACTATTCACCGCACAAGAATATATCTGACTAGTAATAATCTTAAAACCTATGTATTGATATCTCTCTGTTAGTGTGTCACGTGGGTGTAAAGCGGCATAAACACAGCAGTGAAAAGCAGCTAAACCCCATTATCAAAATAAATTACTTTGAAAAACCCATGAAACAAAGACAGTGAAAGAGAGAGAAATTCTTACACAATGCGTTCAGGGGCTGTGATGCAACCTGGATTGACCATATCTAGACCCACAGCTGGATGAGACATAAAAGTGGACACTCTTGGGGCTGAGAGGTTTGGTGAGGTTGGGTGAGCAAACGCAGACCCTTTAAAGTAATACTGCGTGGTACCCATCGCATGGGTCCCAAATCTCCATGTTGAAGGGCATCTTCCTACATCGAAAACATGCATGAGAAAACAAAAAGAGGGTACACCATGTGATGGGGAAAGGTTTCTAAAACGCACCTCATTTCTCTTCTCCTTGTGCCCGGGTTCGCCATTCCAGCCGCTTTACTAACAATCTCCCTACTTGGAGCATCAGCACCTTTAACCTCCTGTTCCGTACAGGTTGCAATTTGTCCTGAGGATGAACGGGTAGACGGGGAACCAGTGAGAGACTAGCTCTTGGTGTTGGGACAGGCACAGGTCACTCTATTTTCCCATCAGGAAGAAGAATTAACCACAGGCTCATCCTCCCCCCCGCAACCAGAACAGGGCCTGAAGCCATCCTGCGCTTTTCCGGCCAGCTCCCAAAAAAGCGAGTTGTAAAATGGAGCTTCAGGGCACTGCAATTCACAAACCTGCAGAGTTATAAATGAAAACTCTCGTCCACAAATATATTGAGGGAAGGCAAAGAAGAGGATTTGAAATCAAGGCAGAATTGCAGGAAACAGATTTCAGGAGGTAGATTCGAATCGCCTTTAAAGCACATGAAAAGCAGCAAAACGTTGACAATGATGCCCTTGGCCAAAAAGGGCGTATGCGTTTTTTCCTGAATATATTCAGAAAAAAACGCATACGCCCTTTTTGGCCAACCAAGCAACCTGGAAAGGCAAATCAGCACTACAAAGAAGACTCGCTACCCATCGGTCAAAAGGGCCATGCTGAAAAACGTGTCAAAACCAGAAATGCAGGACAGGCCATGGAGAAATGGGAGCCTTGCTACACTGATGGGCGGGATGTAAATTGCCAACAGCCACTCTGGAGAAGTGTATGGTGTGTCCTGAAACATCTAAAAAACACAGCTTAGAGAGCATAGGGCACTTCCACTCATGGGGGTATAAATTGGGAAAATGAAAAATCAGCAAGACACAAGCACCCCAAAGTTTAGGGCTGCTCTGTTGACAAGGACCTCCACTTCATTCCACCTTCAATATCCCAGGAAAGAGAAAAATGGATAAAGAAGTTGTGGTCCTTATGTACAATGGAATATCACTCAGCCATGAAATCAATGTCATAAGGCTAGTAGCAGCATGATGAGTGGATTTAGGTACGACGATTCTAAGTGAAATAAGTCACACAGAAAAGGACACTTCTCATAAGGTATCACTTATAGAGGGAATGTAAAAAGCGTTACACTTGAACTGAATTACAAAACAGAACAGAGTCACACATGCAGAAAACACACTATGGCTGCTTAACGGGAAAGGTGAGGTGGGGTGATACATAAAACAAGGGTTTCAAATTAGCTCAGATACCGTTCCATAAGCCCAATATGTAATAGACAAGACCTACTCCTTGCTCAGAGAACTGGACTCAACACGCCCTATTCACGGCACAAGAATATATCTGACAAATAATAATCGTAAAACCTATGTATTGATATCTCTCTGTTAGTGTGTCACGTGGGTGTAAAGCGGCATAAACACAGCAGTGAAAAGCAGCTAAACCCCATTATCAAAATAAATTACTTTGAAAAACCCATGAAACAAAGACAGTGAAAGAGAGAGAAATTCTTACACAATGCGTTCAGGGGCTGTGATGCAACCTGGATTGACCATATCTAGACCCACAGCTGGATGAGACATAAAGGTGGACACTCTTGGGGCTGAGAGGTTTGGTGAGGTTGGGTGAGCAAACGCAGACTCTTTAAAGTAATACTGCGTGGTACCCATCGCATGGGTCCCAAATCTCCAGGTTCAAGGGCATCTTCCTACATCGAAAAAATGCATGAGAAAACAAAAAGATGGTACACCATGTGATGGGGAAAGGTTTCTAAAACGCACCTCATTTCTCTTCTCCTTGTGCCCGGGTTCGCCATTCCAGCCGCTTTACTAACAATCTCCCTACTTGGAGCATCAGCACCTTTAACCTCCTGTTCCGTACAGGTTGCAATTTGTCCTGAGGATGAACGGGTAGACGGGGAACCAGTGAGAGACTAGCTCTTGGTGTTGGGACAGGCACAGGTCACTCTATTTTCCCATCAGGAAGAAGAATTAACCACAGGCTCATCCTCCCCCCCGCAACCAGAACAGGGCCTGAAGCCATCCTGCGCTTTTCCGGCCAGCTCCCAAAAAAGCGAGTTGTAAAATGGAGCTTCAGGGCACTGCAATTCACAAACCTGCAGAGTTATAAATGAAAACTCTCGTCCACAAATATATTGAGGGAAGGCAAAGAAGAGGATTTGAAATCAAGGCAGAATTGCAGGAAACAGATTTCAGGAGGTAGATTCGAATCGCCTTTAAAGCACATGAAAAGCAGCAAAACGTTGACAATGATGCCCTTGGCCAAAAAGGGCGTATGCGTTTTTTCCTGAATATATTCAGGAAAAAACGCATACGCCCTTTTTGGCCAACCAAGCAACCTGGAAAGGCAAATCAGCGCTACAAAGAAGACTCGCTACTCATCGGTCAAAAGGGCCATGCTGAAAAACGTGTCAAAACCAGAAATGCAGGACAGGCCATGGAGAAATGGGAGCCTTGCTACACTGATGGGCGGGATGTAAATTGCCAACAGCCACTCTGGAGAAGTGTATGGTGTGTCCTGAAACATCTAAAAAACACAGCTTAGAGAGCATAGGGCACTTCCACTCATGGGGGTATAAATTGGGAAAATGAAAAATCAGCAAGACACAAGCACCCCAAAGTTTAGGGCTGCTCTGTTGACAAGGACCTCCACTTCATTCCACCTTCAATATCCCAGGAAAGAGAAAAATGGATAAAGAAGTTGTGGTCCTTATGTACAATGGAATATCACTCAGCCATGAAATCAATGTCATAAGGCTAGTAGCAGCATGATGAGTGGATTTAGGTACGACGATTCTAAGTGAAATAAGTCACACAGAAAAGGACACTTCTCATAAGGTATCACTTATAGAGGGAATGTAAAAAGCGTTACACTTGAACTGAATTACAAAACAGAACAGAGTCACACATGCAGAAATCACACTATGGCTGCTTAATGGGAAAGGTGAGGTGGGGTGATACATAAAACAAGGGTTTCAAATTAGCTCAGATACCGTTCCATAAACCCAATATGTAATAGACAAGACCTACTCCTTGCTCAGAGAACTGGACTCAACACGCCCTATTCACCGCACAAGAATATATCTGACTAGTAATAATCTTAAAACCTATGTATTGATATCTCTCTGTTAGTGTGTCAAGTGGGTGTAAAGCGGCATAAACACAGCAGTGAAAAGCAGCTAAACACCATTATCAAAATAAATTACTTTTACAAACCCATGAAACAAAGACAGTGAAAGAGAGAGAAATTCTTACACAATGCGTTCAGGGGCTGTGATGCAACCTGGATTGACCATATCTAGACCCACAGCTGGATGAGACATAAGGGTGGACACTCTTGGGGCTGAGAGGTTTGGTGAGGTTGGGTGAGCAAACGCAGACCCTTTAAAGTAATACTGCGTGGTACCCATCGCATGGGTCCCAAATCTCCAGGTTCAAGGGCATCTTCCTACATCGAAAACATGCATGAGAAAACAAAAAGATGGTACACCATGTGATGGGGAAAGGTTTCTAAAACGCACCTCATTTCTCTTCTCCTTGTGCCCGGGGTCGCCATTCCAGCCGCTTTACTAACAATCTCCCTACTTGGAGCATCAGCACCTTTAACCTCCTGTTCCGTACAGGTTGCAATTTGTCCTGAGGATGAACGGGTAGACGGGGAACCAGTGAGAGACTAGCTCTTGGTGTTGGGACAGGCACAGGTCACTCTATTTTCCCATCAGGAAGAAGAATTAACCACAGGCTCATCCCCCCCCCCGGAACCAGAACAGGGCCTGAAGCCATCCTGCGCTTTTGCGGCCAGCTCCCAAAAAAGCGAGTTGTAAAATGGAGCTTCAGGGCACTGCAATTCACAAACCTGCAGAGTTATAAATGATAACTCTCGTCCACAAATATATTGAGGGAAGGCAAAGAAGAGGATTTGAAATCAAGGCAGAATTGCAGGAAACAGATTTCAGGAGGTAGATTCGAATCGCCTTTAAAGCACATGAAAAGCGGCAAAACGTTGACAATGATGCCCTTGGCCAAAAAGGGCGTATGCGTTTTTTCCTGAATATATTCAGGAAAAAACGCATACGCCCTTTTAGGCCAACCAAGCAACCTGGAAAGGCAAATCAGCGCTACAAAGAATACTCGCTACCCATCGGTCAAAAGGGCCATGCTGAAAAAAGTCTCAAAACCAGAAATGCAGGACAGGCCATGGAGAAATGGGAGCCTTGCTACACTGATGGGCGGGATGTAAATTGCCAACAGCCACTCTGGAGAAGTGTACGGTGTGTCCTGAAACATCTAAAAAACACAGCTTAGAGAGCATAGGGCACTTCCACTCATGGGGATATAAATTGGGAAAATGAAAAATCAGCAAGACACAAGCACCTCAAAGTTTAGGGCTGCTCTGTTGACAAGGATCTCCACTTCATTCCACCTTCAATATCCCAGGAAAGAGAAAAATGGATAAAGAAGTTGTGGTCCTTATGTACAATGGAATATCACTCAGCCATGAAATCAATGTCATAAGGCTAGTAGCAGCATGATGAGTGGATTTAGGTACGACGATTCTAAGTGAAATAAGTCACACAGAAAAGGACACTTCTCATAAGGTATCACTTATAGAGGGAATGTAAAAAGCGTTACACTTGAACTGAATTACAAAACAGAACTGAGTCACACATGCAGAAAACACACTATGGCTGCTTAACGGGAAAGGTGAGGTGGGGTGATACATAAAACAAGGGTTTCAAATTAGCTCAGATACCGTTCCATAAGCCCAATATGTAATAGACAAGACCTACTCCTTGCTCAGAGAACTGGACTCAACACGCCCTATTCACCGCACAAGAATATATCTGACTAGTAATAATCTTAAAACCTATGTATTGATATCTCTCTGTTAGTGTGTCAAGTGGGTGTAAAGCGGCATAAACACAGCAGTGAAAAGCAGCTAAACCCCATTATCAAAATAAATTACTTTTACAAACCCATGAAACAAAGACAGTGAAAGAGAGAGAAATTCTTACACAATGCGTTCAGGGGCTGTGATGCAACCTGGATTGACCATATCTAGACCCACAGCTGGATGAGACATAAGGGTGGACACTCTTGGGGCTGAGAGGTTTGGTGAGGTTGGGTGAGCAAACGCAGACCCTTTAAAGTAATACTGCGTGGTACCCATCGCATGGGTCCCAAATCTCCATGTTCACGGGCATCTTCCTACATCTAAAACATGCATGAGAAAACAAAAAGATGGTACACCATGTGATGGGGAAAGGTTTCTAAAACGCACCTCATTTCTCTTCTCCTTGTGCCCGGGTTCGCCATTCCAGCCGCTTTACTAACAATCTCCCTACTTGGAGCATCAGCACCTTTAACCTCCTGTTCCGTACAGGTTGCAATTTGTCCTGAGGATGAAAGGGTAGACGGGGAACCAGTGAGAGACTAGCTCTTGGTGTTGGGACAGGCACAGGTCACTCTATTTTCCCATCAGGAAGAAGAATTAACCACAGGCTCATCCCCCCCCCGGAACCAGAACAGGGCCTGAAGCCATACTGCGCTTTTGCGTCCAGCTCCCAAAAAAGCGAGTTGTAAAATGGAGCTTCAGGGCACTGCAATTCACAAACCTGCAGAGTTATAAATGATAACTCTCGTCCACAAATATATTGAGGGAAGGCAAAGAAGAGGATTTGAAATCAAGGCAGAATTGCAGGAAACAGATTTCAGGAGGTAGATACGAATCGCCTTTAAAGCACATGAAAAGCGGCAAAACGTTGACAATGATGCCCTTGGCCAAAAAGGGCGTATGCGTTTTTTCCTGAATAGATTCAGGAAAAAACGCATACGCCCTTTTAGGCCAACCAAGCAACCTGGAAAGGCAAATCAGCGCTACAAAGAAGACTCGCTACCCATCGGTCAAAAGGGCCATGCTGAAAAAGTCTCAAAACCAGATATGCAGGACAGGCCATGGAGAAATGGGAGCCTTGCTACACTGATGGGCGGGATGTAAATTGCCAACAGCCACTCTGGAGAAGTGTACGGTGTGTCCTGAAACATCTAAAAAACACAGCTTAGAGAGCATAGGGCACTTCCACTCATGGGGATATAAATTGGGAAAATGAAAAATCAGCAAGACACAAGCACCCCAAAGTTTAGGGCTGCTCTGTTGACAAGGACCTCCACTTCATTCCACCTTCAATATCCCAGGAAAGAGAAAAATGGATAAAGAAGTTGTGGTCCTTATGTACAATGGAATATCACTCAGCCATGAAATCAATGTCATAAGGCTAGTAGCAGCATGATGAGTGGATTTAGGTACGACGATTCTAAGTGAAATAAGTCACACAGAAAAGGACACTTCTCATAAGGTGTCACTGATAGAGGGAATGTAAAAACCATTACACTTGAACTGAATTACAAAACAGAACAGAGTCACACATGCAGAAAACACACTATGGCTGCTTAACGGGAAAGGTGAGGTGGGGTGATACATAAAACAAGGGTATCAAATTAGCTCAGATACCGTTCCATAAACCCAATATGTAATAGACAAGACCTACTCCTTGCTCAGAGAACTGGACTCAACACGCCCTATTCACCGCACAAGAATATATCTGACTAATAGTAATCGTAAAACCTATATATTGATATCTCTCTGTTAGTGTGTCAAGTGGGTGTAAAGCGGCATAAACACAGCAGTGAAAAGCAGCTAAACCCCATTATAAAAATAAATTACTTTGAAACAACCATGAAACAAAGACAGTGAAAGAGAGAGAAATTCTTACACAATGCGTTCAGGGGCTGTGATGCAACCTGGATTGACCATATCTAGACGCACAGCTGGATGAGACATAAGGGTGGACACTCTTGGGGCTGAGAGGTTTGGTGAGGTTGGGTGAGCAAACGCAGACCCTTTAAAGTAATACTGCGTGGTACCCATCGCATGGGTCCCAAATCTACAGGTTCAAGGGCATCTTCCTACATCAAAAACATGCATGAGAAACCCAGAAGATGGTACACCGTGTGATGGGGAAAGGTTTCTAAAACGCACCTCATTTCTCATCTCCTTGTGCCCGGGTTCGTCATTCCAGCCGCTTTACTAGCAAGCTCCCTAGTTGGAGCATCAGCACCTTTAACCTCCTGTTCCGTACAGGTTGCAATTTGTCCTGAGGATAAACGGGAAGACGTGGAACCAACGAGAGACTAGCTCTTGGTGTTGGGACAGGCACAGGTCACTCTATTTTCCCGTCAGAAAGAAGAATTAACCACAGGCTCAGCCTGACCCCCGGAACCAGAACAGGGCCTGAAGCCATTCTGCGATTTTGTGGCCAGCTCCCATAAAAACGAGTTGTAAAATGGAGGTTCAGGGCACTGCAATTCACAAACCTGCAGAGTTATAAATGATAACTCTCGTCCACAAATATATTGAGGGAAGGCAAAGAAGAGGATTTGAAATCAAGGCAGAATTGCAGGAAACAGATTTCAGGAGGTAGATACGAATCGCCTTTAAAGCACATGAAAAGCGGCAAAACGTTGACAATGATGCCCTTGGCCAAAAAGGGCGTATGCGTTTTTTCCTGAATAGATTCAGGAAAAAACGCATACGCCCTTTTTGGCCAACCAAGCAACCTGGAAAGGCAAATCAGCGCTATAAAGAAGTCTCGCTTCCCATCGGTCAAAAGGGCCATGCTGAAAACAGTGTCAAAACCAGATATGCAGGACAGGCCATGGAGAAACGGGAGCCTTGCTACACTGATGGGCGGGATGTAAATTGCCAAGAGCCACTCTGGAGAAGTGTCCGGTGAGTCCTGAAACATCTGAAAAACACAGCTTAGAGAGCATAGGGCACTTCCACTCATGGGGGTATAAATTGGGAAAATTAAAAATCAGCAAGACACAAGCACCCCAAAGTTTAGGGCTGCTCTGTTGACCAGGACCTCCACTTCATTCCACCTTAAATATCCCAGGAAAGAGAAAAATGGATAAAGAAGTTGTGGTCCTTATGTACAATGGAATATCACTCAACCATGAAATCAATGTCGTAAGGTTAGTAGCAGCATGATGAGTGGATTTAGGTACGACGATTCTAAGTGAAATAAGTCACACAGAAAAGGACACTTCTCATAAGGTATCACTGATAGAGGGAATGTAAAAACCGTTACACTTGAATTGAATTACAAAACAGAACAGAGTCACACATGCAGAAAACACACTATGGCTGCTTAACGGGAAAGGTGAGGTGGGGTGATACATAAAACAAGGGTATCAAATTAGCTCAGATACCATTCCATAAACCCAATATGTTATAGACAAGACCTACTCCTTGCTCAGAGAACTGGACTCAACACGCCCTATTCACGGCACAAGAATATATCTGACTAATAATAATCGTAAAACCTATATATTGATATCTCTCTGTTAGTGTGTCAAGTGGGTGTAAAGCGGCATAAACACAGCAGTGAAAAGCAGCTAAACCCCATTATAAAAATAAATTACTTTGAAACACCCATGAAACAAAGACAGTGAAAGAGAGAGAAATTCTTACACAATGCGTTCAGGGGCTGTGATGCAACCTGGATTGACCATATCTAGACGCACAGCTGGATGAGACATAAGGGTGGACACTCTTGGGGCTGAGAGGTTTGGTGAGGTTGGGTGAGCAAACGCAGACCCTTTAAAGTAATCTGCGTGGTACCCATCGCATGGGTTCCAAATCTCCAGGTTCAAGGGCATCTTCCTACATCAAAAACATGCATGAGAAACCCAGAAGATGGTACACCGTGTGATGGGGAAAGGTTTCTAAAACGCACCTCATTTCTCATCTCCTTGTGCCCGGGTTCGCCATTCCAGCCGCTTTACTAGCAAGCTCCCTACTTGGAGCATCAGCACCTTTAACCTCCTGTTCCGTACAGGTTGCAATTTGTCCTGAGGATAAACGGGAAGACGTGGAACCAACGAGAGACTAGCTCTTGGTGTTGGGACAGGCACAGGTCACTCTATTTTCCCATCAGAAAGAAGAATTAACCACAGGCTCAGCCTGCCTCCCGGAACCAGAACAGGGCCTGAAGCCATTCTGCGATTTTGCGGCCAGCTCCCATAAAAACGAGTTGTAAAATGGAGGTTCAGGGCACTGCAATTCACAAACCTGCAGAGTTATAAATGATAACTCTCGTCCACAAATATATTGAGGGAAGGCAAAGAAGAGGATTTGAAATCAAGGCAGAATTGCAGGAAACAGATTTCAGGAGGTAGATACGAATCGCCTTTAAAGCACATGAAAAGCGGCAAAACGTTGACAATGATGCCCTTGGCCAAAAAGGGCGTATGCGTTTTTTCCTGAATATATTCAGGAAAAAACGCATACGCCCTTTTTGGCCAACCAAGCAACCTGGAAAGGCAAATCAGCGCTACAGAGAAGTCTCGCTTCCCATCGGTCAAAAGGGCCATGCTGAAAAAAGTGTCAAAACCAGAAATGCAGGACAGGCCATGGAGAAATGGGAGCTTTGCTACACTGATGGGCGGGATGTAAATTGCCAAGAGCCACTCTGGAGAAGTGTCCGGTGAGTCCTGAAACATCTGAAAAACACAGCTTAGAGAGCATAGGGCACTTCCACTCATGGGGGTATAAATTGGGAAAATTAAAAATCAGCAAGACACAAGCACCCCAAAGTTTAGGGCTGCTCTGTTGACCAGGACCTCCACTTCATTTCACCTTAAATATCCCAGGAAAGAGAAAAATGGATAAAGAAGTTGTGGTCCTTATGTACAATGGAATATCACTGAGCCAGGAAATCAATGTCGTAAGGTTAGTAGCAGCATGATGAGTGGATTTAGGTACGACGATTCTAAGTGAAATAAGTCACACAGAAAAGGACACTTCTCATAAGGTATCACTGATAGAGGGAATGTAAAAACCGTTACACTTGAACTGAATTACAAAACAAAACAGAGTCACACATGCAGAAAACACACTATGGCTGCTTAACGGGAAAGGTGAGGTGGGGTGATACATAAAACAAGGGTATCAAATTAGCTCAGATACCGTTCCATAAACCCAATATGTAATAGACAAGACCTACTCCTTGCTCAGAGAACTGGACTCAACACGCCCTATTCACCGCACAAGAATATATCTGACTAATAATAATCGTAAAACCTATGTATTGATATCTCTCTGTTAGTGTGTCAAGTGGGTGTAAAGCCGCATAAACACAGCATTGAAAAGCAGCTAAACCCCATTATAAAAATAAATTACTTTGAAACACCCATGAAACAAAGACAGTGAAAGAGAGAGAAATTCTTACACAATGCATTCAGGGGCTGTGATGCAACCTGGATTGACCATATCTAGACGCACAGCTGGATGAGACATAAGGGTGGACACTCTTGGGGCTGAGAGGTTTGGTGAGGTTGGGTGAGCAAACGCAGACCCTTTAAAGTAATACTGCGTGGTACCCATCGCATGGGTCCCAAATCTACAGGTTCAAGGGCATCTTCCTACATCAAAAACATGCATGAGAAACCCAGAAGATGGTACACCGTGTGATGGGGAAAGGTTTCTAAAACGCACCTCATTTCTCATCTCCTTGTGCCCGGGTTCGCCATTCCAGCCGCTTTACTAGCAAGCTCCCTACTTGGAGCATCAGCACCTTTAACCTCCTGTTCCGTACAGGTTGCAATTTGTCCTGAGGATAAACGGGAAGACGTGGAACCAACGAGAGACTAGCTCTTGGTGTTGGGACAGGCACAGGTCACTCTATTTTCCCATCAGAAAGAAGAATTAACCACAGGCTCAGCCTGACCCCCGGAACCAGAACAGGGCCTGAAGCCATTCTGCGATTTTGTGGCCAGCTCCCATAAAAACGAGTTGTAAAATGGAGGTTCAGGGCACTGCAATTCACAAACCTGCAGAGTTATAAATGATAACTCTCGTCCACAAATATATTGAGGGAAGGCAAAGAAGAGGATTTGAAATCAAGGCAGAATTGCAGGAAACAGATTTCAGGAGGTAGATACGAATCGCCTTTAAAGCACATGAAAAGCGGCAAAACGTTGACAATGATGCCCTTGGCCAAAAAGGGCGTATGCGTTTTTTCCTGAATAGATTCAGGAAAAAACGCATACGCCCTTTTTGGCCAACCAAGCAACCTGGAAAGGCAAATCAGCGCTATAAAGAAGTCTCGCTTCCCATCGGTCAAAAGGGCCATGCTGAAAACAGTGTCAAAACCAGATATGCAGGACAGGCCATGGAGAAACGGGAGCCTTGCTACACTGATGGGCGGGATGTAAATTGCCAAGAGCCACTCTGGAGAAGTGTCCGGTGAGTCCTGAAACATCTGAAAAACACAGCTTAGAGAGCATAGGGCACTTCCACTCATGGGGGTATAAATTGGGAAAATTAAAAATCAGCAAGACACAAGCACCCCAAAGTTTAGGGCTGCTCTGTTGACCAGGACCTCCACTTCATTCCACCTTAAATATCCCAGGAAAGAGAAAAATGGATAAAGAAGTTGTGGTCCTTATGTACAATGGAATATCACTCAACCATGAAATCAATGTCGTAAGGTTAGTAGCAGCATGATTAGTGGATTTAGGTACGACGATTCTAAGTGAAATAAGTCACACAGAAAAGGACACTTCTCATAAGGTATCACTGATAGAGGGAATGTAAAAACCGTTACACTTGAACTGAATTACAAAACAGAACAGAGTCACACATGCAGAAAACACACTATGGCTGCTTAACGGGAAAGGTGAGGTGGGGTGATACATAAAACAAGGGTATCAAATTAGCTCAGATACCATTCCATAAACCCAATATGTTATAGACAAGACCTACTCCTTGCTCAGAGAACTGGACTCAACACGCCCTATTCACGGCACAAGAATATATCTGACTAATAATAATCGTAAAACCTATGTATTGATATCTCTCTGTTAGTGTGTCAAGTGGGTGTAAAGCGGCATAAACACAGCAGTGAAAAGCAGCTAAACCCCATTATAAAAATAAATTACTTTGAAACACCCATGAAACAAAGACAGTGAAAGAGAGAGAAATTCTTACACAATGCGTTCAGGGGCTGTGATGCAACCTGGATTGACCATATCTAGACGCACAGCTGGATGAGACATAAGGGTGGACACTCTTGGGGCTGAGAGGTTTGGTGAGGTTGGGTGAGCAAACGCAGACCCTTTAAAGTAATACTGCGTGGTACCCATCGCATGGGTTCCAAATCTCCAGGTTCAAGGGCATCTTCCTACATCAAAAACATGCATGAGAAACCCAGAAGATGGTACACCGTGTGATGGGGAAAGGTTTCTAAAACGCACCTCATTTCTCATCTCCTTGTGCCCGGGTTCGCCATTCCAGCCGCTTTACTAGCAAGCTCCCTACTTGGAGCATCAGCACCTTTAACCTCCTGTTCCGTACAGGTTGCAATTTGTCCTGAGGATAAACGGGAAGACGTGGAACCAACGAGAGACTAGCTCTTGGTGTTGGGACAGGCACAGGTCACTCTATTTTCCCATCAGAAAGAAGAATTAACCACAGGCTCAGCCTGCCTCCCGGAACCAGAACAGGGCCTGAAGCCATTCTGCGATTATGCGGCCAGCTCCCATAAAAACGAGTTGTAAAATGGAGGTTCAGGGCACTGCAATTCACAAACCTGCAGAGTTATAAATGATAACTCTCGTCCACAAATATATTGAGGGAAGGCAAAGAAGAGGATTTGAAATCAAGGCAGAATTGCAGGAAACAGATTTCAGGAGGTAGATACGAATCGCCTTTAAAGCACATGAAAAGCGGCAAAACGTTGACAATGATGCCCTTGGCCAAAAAGGGCGTATGCGTTTTTTCCTGAATATATTCAGGAAAAAACGCATACGCCCTTTTTGGCCAACCAAGCAACCTGGAAAGGCAAATCAGCGCTACAGAGAAGTCTCGCTTCCCATCGGTCAAAAGGGCCATGCTGAAAAAAGTGTGAAAACCAGAAATGCAGGACAGGCCATGGAGAAACGGGAGCTTTGCTACACTGATGGGCGGGATGTAAATTGCCAAGAGCCACTCTGGAGAAGTGTCCGGTGAGTCCTGAAACATCTGAAAAACACAGCTTAGAGAGCATAGGGCACTTCCACTCATGGGGGTATAAATTGGGAAAATTAAAAATCAGCAAGACACAAGCACCCCAAAGTTTAGGGCTGCTCTGTTGACCAGGACCTCCACTTCATTTCACCTTAAATATCCCAGGAAAGAGAAAAATGGATAAAGAAGTTGTGGTCCTTATGTACAATGGAATATCACTGAGCCAGGAAATCAATGTCGTAAGGTTAGTAGCAGCATGATGAGTGGATTTAGGTACGACGATTCTAAGTGAAATAAGTCACACAGAAAAGGACACTTCTCATAAGGTATCACTGATAGAGGGAATGTAAAAACCGTTACACTTGAACTGAATTACAAAACAGAACAGAGTCACACATGCAGAAAACACACTATGGCTGCTTAACGGGAAAGGTGAGGTGGGGTGATACATAAAACAAGGGTATCAAATTAGCTCAGATACCGTTCCATAAACCCAATATGTAATAGACAAGACCTACTCCTTGCTCAGAGAACTGGACTCAACACGCCCTATTCACCGCACAAGAATATATCTGACTAATAATAATCGTAAAACCTATGTATTGATATCTCTCTGTTAGTGTGTCAAGTGGGTGTAAAGCCGCATAAACACAGCATTGAAAAGCAGCTAAACCCCATTATAAAAATAAATTACTTTGAAACACCCATGAAACAAAGACAGTGAAAGAGAGAGAAATTCTTACACAATGCATTCAGGGGCTGTGATGCAACCTGGATTGACCATATCTAGACGCACAGCTGGATGAGACATAAGGGTGGACACTCTTGGGGCTGAGAGCTTTGGTGAGGTTGGGTGAGCAAACGCAGACCCTTTAAAGTAATACTGCGTGGTACCCATCGCATGGGTCCCAAATCTCCATGTTCAAGGGCATCTTCCTACATCAAAAACATGCATGAGAAACCCAGAAGATGGTACACCGTGTGATGGGGAAAGGTTTCTAAAACGCACCTCATTTCTCATCTCCTTGTGCCCGGGTTCGCCATTCCAGCCGCTTTACTAGCAAGCTCCCTACTTGGAGCATCAGCACCTTTAACCTCCTGTTCCGTACAGGTTGCAATTTGTCCTGAGGATAAACGGGAAGACGTGGAACCAACGAGAGACTAGCTCTTGGTGTTGGGACAGGCACAGGTCACTCTATTTTCCCATCAGAAAGAAGAATTAACCACAGGCTCAGCCTGACCCCCGGAACCAGAACAGGGCCTGAAGCCATTCTGCGATTTTGTGGCCAGCTCCCATAAAAACGAGTTGTAAAATGGAGGTTCAGGGCACTGCAATTCACAAACCTGCAGAGTTATAAATGATAACTCTCGTCCACAAATATATTGAGGGAAGGCAAAGAAGAGGATTTGAAATCAAGGCAGAATTGCAGGAAACAGATTTCAGGAGGTAGATACGAATCGCCTTTAAAGCACATGAAAAGCGGCAAAACGTTGACAATGATGCCCTTGGCCAAAAAGGGCGTATGCGTTTTTTCCTGAATAGATTCAGGAAAAAACGCATACGCCCTTTTTGGCCAACCAAGCAACCTGGAAAGGCAAATCAGCGCTACAGAGAAGTCTCGCTTCCCATCGGTCAAAAGGGCCATGCTGAAAAAAGTGTCAAAACCAGAAATGCAGGACAGGCCATGGAGAAATGGGAGCCTTGCTACACTGATGGGCGGGATGTAAATTGCCAAGAGCCACTCTGGAGAAGTGTCCGGTGAGTCCTGAAACATCTGAAAAACACAGCTTAGAGAGCATAGGGCACTTCCACTCATGGGGGTATAAATTGGGAAAATTAAAAATCAGCAAGACACAAGCACCCCAAAGTTTAGGGCTGCTCTGTTGACCAGGACCTCCACTTCATTCCACCTTAAATATCCCAGGAAAGAGAAAAATGGATAAAGAAGGTGTGGTCCTTATGTACAATGGAATATCACTCAACCATGAAATCAATGTCGTAAGGTTAGTAGCAGCATGATGAGTGGATTTAGGTACGACGATTCTAAGTGAAATAAGTCACACAGAAAAGGACACTTCTCATAAGGTATCACTGATAGAGGGAATGTAAAAACCGTTACACTTGAACTGAATTACAAAACAGAACAGAGTCACACATGCAGAAAACACACTATGGCTGCTTAACGGGAAAGGTGAGGTGGGGTGATACATAAAACAAGGGTATCAAATTAGCTCAGATACCATTCCATAAACCCAATATGTTATAGACAAGACCTACTCCTTGCTCAGAGAACTGGACTCAACACGCCCTATTCACGGCACAAGAATATATCTGACTAATAATAATCGTAAAACCTATGTATTGATATCTCTCTGTTAGTGTGTCAAGTGGGTGTAAAGCGGCATAAACACAGCAGTGAAAAGCAGCTAAACCCCATTATAAAAATAAATTACTTTGAAACACCCATGAAACAAAGACAGTGAAAGAGAGAGAAATTCTTACACAATGCGTTCAGGGGCTGTGATGCAACCTGGATTGACCATATCTAGACGCACAGCTGGATGAGACATAAGGGTGGACACTCTTGGGGCTGAGAGGTTTGGTGAGGTTGGGTGAGCAAACGCAGACCCTTTAAAGTAATACTGCGTGGTACCCATCGCATGGGTTCCAAATCTCCAGGTTCAAGGGCATCTTCCTACATCAAAAACATGCATGAGAAACCCAGAAGATGGTACACCGTGTGATGGGGAAAGGTTTCTAAAACGCACCTCATTTCTCATCTCCTTGTGCCCGGGTTCGCCATTCCAGCCGCTTTACTAGCAAGCTCCCTACTTGGAGCATCAGCACCTTTAACCTCCTGTTCCGTACAGGTTGCAATTTGTCCTGAGGATAAACGGGAAGACGTGGAACCAACGAGAGACTAGCTCTTGGTGTTGGGACAGGCACAGGTCACTCTATTTTCCCATCAGAAAGAAGAATTAACCACAGGCTCAGCCTGCCTCCCGGAACCAGAACAGGGCCTGAAGCCATTCTGCGATTTTGCGGCCAGCTCCCATAAAAACGAGTTGTAAAATGGAGGTTCAGGGCACTGCAATTCACAAACCTGCAGAGTTATAAATGATAACTCTCGTCCACAAATATATTGAGGGAAGGCAAAGAAGAGGATTTGAAATCAAGGCAGAATTGCAGGAAACAGATTTCAGGAGGTAGATACGAATCGCCTTTAAAGCACATGAAAAGCGGCAAAACGTTGACAATGATGCCCTTGGCCAAAAAGGGCGTATGCGTTTTTTCCTGAATATATTCAGGAAAAAACGCATACGCCCTTTTTGGCCAACCAAGCAACCTGGAAAGGCAAATCAGCGCTACAGAGAAGTCTCGCTTCCCATCGGTCAAAAGGGCCATGCTGAAAAAAGTGTCAAAACCAGAAATGCAGGACAGGCCATGGAGAAATGGGAGCTTTGCTACACTGATGGGCGGGATGTAAATTGCCAAGAGCCACTCTGGAGAAGTGTCCGGTGAGTCCTGAAACATCTGAAAAACACAGCTTAGAGAGCATAGGGCACTTCCACTCATGGGGGTATAAATTGGGAAAATTAAAAATCAGCAAGACACAAGCACCCCAAAGTTTAGGGCTGCTCTGTTGACCAGGACCTCCACTTCATTTCACCTTAAATATCCCAGGAAAGAGAAAAATGGATAAAGAAGTTGTGGTCCTTATGTACAATGGAATATCACTGAGCCAGGAAATCAATGTCGTAAGGTTAGTAGCAGCATGATGAGTGGATTTAGGTACGACGATTCTAAGTGAAATAAGTCACACAGAAAAGGACACTTCTCATAAGGTATCACTGATAGAGGGAATGTAAAAACCGTTACACTTGAACTGAATTACAAAACAGAACAGAGTCACACATGCAGAAAACACACTATGGCTGCTTAACGGGAAAGGTGAGGTGGGGTGATACATAAAACAAGGGTATCAAATTAGCTCAGATACCGTTCCATAAACCCAATATGTAATAGACAAGACCTACTCCTTGCTCAGAGAACTGGACTCAACACGCCCTATTCACGGCACAAGAATATATCTGACTAATAATAATCGTAAAACCTATGTATTGATATCTCTCTGTTAGTGTGTCAAGTGGGTGTAAAGCGGCATAAACACAGCAGTGAAAAGCAGCTAAACCCCATTATAAAAATAAATTACTTTGAAACACCCATGAAACAAAGACAGTGAAAGAGAGAGAAATTCTTACACAATGCGTTCAGGGGCTGTGATGCAACCTGGATTGACCATATCTAGACGCACAGCTGGATGAGACATAAGGGTGGACACTCTTGGGGCTGAGAGGTTTGGTGAGGTTGGGTGAGCAAACGCAGACCCTTTAAAGTAATACTGCGTGGTACCCATCGCATGGGTTCCAAATCTCCAGGTTCAAGGGCATCTTCCTACATCAAAAACATGCATGAGAAACCCAGAAGATGGTACACCGTGTGATGGGGAAAGGTTTCTAAAACGCACCTCATTTCTCATCTCCTTGTGCCCGGGTTCGCCATTCCAGCCGCTTTACTAGCAAGCTCCCTACTTGGAGCATCAGCACCTTTAACCTCCTGTTCCGTACAGGTTGCAATTTGTCCTGAGGATAAACGGGAAGACGTGGAACCAACGAGAGACTAGCTCTTGGTGTTGGGACAGGCACAGGTCACTCTATTTTCCCATCAGAAAGAAGAATTAACCACAGGCTCAGCCTGCCTCCCGGAACCAGAACAGGGCCTGAAGCCATTCTGCGATTATGCGGCCAGCTCCCATAAAAACGAGTTGTAAAATGGAGGTTCAGGGCACTGCAATTCACAAACCTGCAGAGTTATAAATGATAACTCTCGTCCACAAATATATTGAGGGAAGGCAAAGAAGAGGATTTGAAATCAAGGCAGAATTGCAGGAAACAGATTTCAGGAGGTAGATACGAATCGCCTTTAAAGCACATGAAAAGCGGCAAAACGTTGACAATGATGCCCTTGGCCAAAAAGGGCGTATGCGTTTTTTCCTGAATATATTCAGGAAAAAACGCATACGCCCTTTTTGGCCAACCAAGCAACCTGGAAAGGCAAATCAGCGCTACAGAGAAGTCTCGCTTCCCATCGGTCAAAAGGGCCATGCTGAAAAAAGTGTGAAAACCAGAAATGCAGGACAGGCCATGGAGAAACGGGAGCTTTGCTACACTGATGGGCGGGATGTAAATTGCCAAGAGCCACTCTGGAGAAGTGTCCGGTGAGTCCTGAAACATCTGAAAAACACAGCTTAGAGAGCATAGGGCACTTCCACTCATGGGGGTATAAATTGGGAAAATTAAAAATCAGCAAGACACAAGCACCCCAAAGTTTAGGGCTGCTCTGTTGACCAGGACCTCCACTTCATTTCACCTTAAATATCCCAGGAAAGAGAAAAATGGATAAAGAAGTTGTGGTCCTTATGTACAATGGAATATCACTGAGCCAGGAAATCAATGTCGTAAGGTTAGTAGCAGCATGATGAGTGGATTTAGGTACGACGATTCTAAGTGAAATAAGTCACACAGAAAAGGACACTTCTCATAAGGTATCACTGATAGAGGGAATGTAAAAACCGTTACACTTGAACTGAATTACAAAACAGAACAGAGTCACACATGCAGAAAACACACTATGGCTGCTTAACGGGAAAGGTGAGGTGGGGTGATACATAAAACAAGGGTATCAAATTAGCTCAGATACCGTTCCATAAACCCAATATGTAATAGACAAGACCTACTCCTTGCTCAGAGAACTGGACTCAACACGCCCTATTCACCGCACAAGAATATATCTGACTAATAATAATCGTAAAACCTATGTATTGATATCTCTCTGTTAGTGTGTCAAGTGGGTGTAAAGCCGCATAAACACAGCATTGAAAAGCAGCTAAACCCCATTATAAAAATAAATTACTTTGAAACACCCATGAAACAAAGACAGTGAAAGAGAGAGAAATTCTTACACAATGCATTCAGGGGCTGTGATGCAACCTGGATTGACCATATCTAGACGCACAGCTGGATGAGACATAAGGGTGGACACTCTTGGGGCTGAGAGCTTTGGTGAGGTTGGGTGAGCAAACGCAGACCCTTTAAAGTAATACTGCGTGGTACCCATCGCATGGGTCCCAAATCTCCATGTTCAAGGGCATCTTCCTACATCAAAAACATGCATGAGAAACCCAGAAGATGGTACACCGTGTGATGGGGAAAGGTTTCTAAAACGCACCTCATTTCTCATCTCCTTGTGCCCGGGTTCGCCATTCCAGCCGCTTTACTAGCAAGCTCCCTACTTGGAGCATCAGCACCTTTAACCTCCTGTTCCGTACAGGTTGCAATTTGTCCTGAGGATAAACGGGAAGACGTGGAACCAACGAGAGACTAGCTCTTGGTGTTGGGACAGGCACAGGTCACTCTATTTTCCCATCAGAAAGAAGAATTAACCACAGGCTCAGCCTGACCCCCGGAACCAGAACAGGGCCTGAAGCCATTCTGCGATTTTGTGGCCAGCTCCCATAAAAACGAGTTGTAAAATGGAGGTTCAGGGCACTGCAATTCACAAACCTGCAGAGTTATAAATGATAACTCTCGTCCACAAATATATTGAGGGAAGGCAAAGAAGAGGATTTGAAATCAAGGCAGAATTGCAGGAAACAGATTTCAGGAGGTAGATACGAATCGCCTTTAAAGCACATGAAAAGCGGCAAAACGTTGACAATGATGCCCTTGGCCAAAAAGGGCGTATGCGTTTTTTCCTGAATAGATTCAGGAAAAAACGCATACGCCCTTTTTGGCCAACCAAGCAACCTGGAAAGGCAAATCAGCGCTACAGAGAAGTCTCGCTTCCCATCGGTCAAAAGGGCCATGCTGAAAAAAGTGTCAAAACCAGAAATGCAGGACAGGCCATGGAGAAATGGGAGCCTTGCTACACTGATGGGCGGGATGTAAATTGCCAAGAGCCACTCTGGAGAAGTGTCCGGTGAGTCCTGAAACATCTGAAAAACACAGCTTAGAGAGCATAGGGCACTTCCACTCATGGGGGTATAAATTGGGAAAATTAAAAATCAGCAAGACACAAGCACCCCAAAGTTTAGGGCTGCTCTGTTGACCAGGACCTCCACTTCATTCCACCTTAAATATCCCAGGAAAGAGAAAAATGGATAAAGAAGGTGTGGTCCTTATGTACAATGGAATATCACTCAACCATGAAATCAATGTCGTAAGGTTAGTAGCAGCATGATGAGTGGATTTAGGTACGACGATTCTAAGTGAAATAAGTCACACAGAAAAGGACACTTCTCATAAGGTATCACTGATAGAGGGAATGTAAAAACCGTTACACTTGAACTGAATTACAAAACAGAACAGAGTCACACATGCAGAAAACACACTATGGCTGCTTAACGGGAAAGGTGAGGTGGGGTGATACATAAAACAAGGGTATCAAATTAGCTCAGATACCATTCCATAAACCCAATATGTTATAGACAAGACCTACTCCTTGCTCAGAGAACTGGACTCAACACGCCCTATTCACGGCACAAGAATATATCTGACTAATAATAATCGTAAAACCTATGTATTGATATCTCTCTGTTAGTGTGTCAAGTGGGTGTAAAGCGGCATAAACACAGCAGTGAAAAGCAGCTAAACCCCATTATAAAAATAAATTACTTTGAAACACCCATGAAACAAAGACAGTGAAAGAGAGAGAAATTCTTACACAATGCGTTCAGGGGCTGTGATGCAACCTGGATTGACCATATCTAGACGCACAGCTGGATGAGACATAAGGGTGGACACTCTTGGGGCTGAGAGGTTTGGTGAGGTTGGGTGAGCAAACGCAGACCCTTTAAAGTAATACTGCGTGGTACCCATCGCATGGGTTCCAAATCTCCAGGTTCAAGGGCATCTTCCTACATCAAAAACATGCATGAGAAACCCAGAAGATGGTACACCGTGTGATGGGGAAAGGTTTCTAAAACGCACCTCATTTCTCATCTCCTTGTGCCCGGGTTCGCCATTCCAGCCGCTTTACTAGCAAGCTCCCTACTTGGAGCATCAGCACCTTTAACCTCCTGTTCCGTACAGGTTGCAATTTGTCCTGAGGATAAACGGGAAGACGTGGAACCAACGAGAGACTAGCTCTTGGTGTTGGGACAGGCACAGGTCACTCTATTTTCCCATCAGAAAGAAGAATTAACCACAGGCTCAGCCTGCCTCCCGGAACCAGAACAGGGCCTGAAGCCATTCTGCGATTTTGCGGCCAGCTCCCATAAAAACGAGTTGTAAAATGGAGGTTCAGGGCACTGCAATTCACAAACCTGCAGAGTTATAAATGATAACTCTCGTCCACAAATATATTGAGGGAAGGCAAAGAAGAGGATTTGAAATCAAGGCAGAATTGCAGGAAACAGATTTCAGGAGGTAGATACGAATCGCCTTTAAAGCACATGAAAAGCGGCAAAACGTTGACAATGATGCCCTTGGCCAAAAAGGGCGTATGCGTTTTTTCCTGAATATATTCAGGAAAAAACGCATACGCCCTTTTTGGCCAACCAAGCAACCTGGAAAGGCAAATCAGCGCTACAGAGAAGTCTCGCTTCCCATCGGTCAAAAGGGCCATGCTGAAAAAAGTGTCAAAACCAGAAATGCAGGACAGGCCATGGAGAAATGGGAGCTTTGCTACACTGATGGGCGGGATGTAAATTGCCAAGAGCCACTCTGGAGAAGTGTCCGGTGAGTCCTGAAACATCTGAAAAACACAGCTTAGAGAGCATAGGGCACTTCCACTCATGGGGGTATAAATTGGGAAAATTAAAAATCAGCAAGACACAAGCACCCCAAAGTTTAGGGCTGCTCTGTTGACCAGGACCTCCACTTCATTTCACCTTAAATATCCCAGGAAAGAGAAAAATGGATAAAGAAGTTGTGGTCCTTATGTACAATGGAATATCACTGAGCCAGGAAATCAATGTCGTAAGGTTAGTAGCAGCATGATGAGTGGATTTAGGTACGACGATTCTAAGTGAAATAAGTCACACAGAAAAGGACACTTCTCATAAGGTATCACTGATAGAGGGAATGTAAAAACCGTTACACTTGAACTGAATTACAAAACAGAACAGAGTCACACATGCAGAAAACACACTATGGCTGCTTAACGGGAAAGGTGAGGTGGGGTGATACATAAAACAAGGGTATCAAATTAGCTCAGATACCGTTCCATAAACCCAATATGTAATAGACAAGACCTACTCCTTGCTCAGAGAACTGGACTCAACACGCCCTATTCACCGCACAAGAATATATCTGACTAATAATAATCGTAAAACCTATGTATTGATATCTCTCTGTTAGTGTGTCAAGTGGGTGTAAAGCCGCATAAACACAGCATTGAAAAGCAGCTAAACCCCATTATAAAAATAAATTACTTTGAAACACCCATGAAACAAAGACAGTGAAAGAGAGAGAAATTCTTACACAATGCATTCAGGGGCTGTGATGCAACCTGGATTGACCATATCTAGACGCACAGCTGGATGAGACATAAGGGTGGACACTCTTGGGGCTGAGAGCTTTGGTGAGGTTGGGTGAGCAAACGCAGACCCTTTAAAGTAATACTGCGTGGTACCCATCGCATGGGTCCCAAATCTCCATGTTCAAGGGCATCTTCCTACATCAAAAACATGCATGAGAAACCCAGAAGATGGTACACCGTGTGATGGGGAAAGGTTTCTAAAACGCACCTCATTTCTCATCTCCTTGTGCCCGGGTTCGCCATTCCAGCCGCTTTACTAGCAAGCTCCCTACTTGGAGCATCAGCACCTTTAACCTCCTGTTCCGTACAGGTTGCAATTTGTCCTGAGGATAAACGGGAAGACGTGGAACCAACGAGAGACTAGCTCTTGGTGTTGGGACAGGCACAGGTCACTCTATTTTCCCATCAGAAAGAAGAATTAACCACAGGCTCAGCCTGACCCCCGGAACCAGAACAGGGCCTGAAGCCATTCTGCGATTTTGTGGCCAGCTCCCATAAAAACGAGTTGTAAAATGGAGGTTCAGGGCACTGCAATTCACAAACCTGCAGAGTTATAAATGATAACTCTCGTCCACAAATATATTGAGGGAAGGCAAAGAAGAGGATTTGAAATCAAGGCAGAATTGCAGGAAACAGATTTCAGGAGGTAGATACGAATCGCCTTTAAAGCACATGAAAAGCGGCAAAACGTTGACAATGATGCCCTTGGCCAAAAAGGGCGTATGCGTTTTTTCCTGAATAGATTCAGGAAAAAACGCATACGCCCTTTTTGGCCAACCAAGCAACCTGGAAAGGCAAATCAGCGCTACAGAGAAGTCTCGCTTCCCATCGGTCAAAAGGGCCATGCTGAAAAAAGTGTCAAAACCAGAAATGCAGGACAGGCCATGGAGAAACGGGAGCCTTGCTACACTGATGGGCGGGATGTAAATTGCCAAGAGCCACTCTGGAGAAGTGTCCGGTGAGTCCTGAAACATCTGAAAAACACAGCTTAGAGAGCATAGGGCACTTCCACTCATGGGGGTATAAATTGGGAAAATTAAAAATCAGCAAGACACAAGCACCCCAAAGTTTAGGGCTGCTCTGTTGACCAGGACCTCCACTTCATTCCACCTTAAATATCCCAGGAAAGAGAAAAATGGATAAAGAAGGTGTGGTCCTTATGTACAATGGAATATCACTCAACCATGAAATCAATGTCGTAAGGTTAGTAGCAGCATGATGAGTGGATTTAGGTACGACGATTCTAAGTGAAATAAGTCACACAGAAAAGGACACTTCTCATAAGGTATCACTGATAGAGGGAATGTAAAAACCGTTACACTTGAACTGAATTACAAAACAGAACAGAGTCACACATGCAGAAAACACACTATGGCTGCTTAACGGGAAAGGTGAGGTGGGGTGATACATAAAACAAGGGTATCAAATTAGCTCAGATACCATTCCATAAACCCAATATGTTATAGACAAGACCTACTCCTTGCTCAGAGAACTGGACTCAACACGCCCTATTCACGGCACAAGAATATATCTGACTAATAATAATCGTAAAACCTATGTATTGATATCTCTCTGTTAGTGTGTCAAGTGGGTGTAAAGCGGCATAAACACAGCAGTGAAAAGCAGCTAAACCCCATTATAAAAATAAATTACTTTGAAACACCCATGAAACAAAGACAGTGAAAGAGAGAGAAATTCTTACACAATGCGTTCAGGGGCTGTGATGCAACCTGGATTGACCATATCTAGACGCACAGCTGGATGAGACATAAGGGTGGACACTCTTGGGGCTGAGAGGTTTGGTGAGGTTGGGTGAGCAAACGCAGACCCTTTAAAGTAATACTGCGTGGTACCCATCGCATGGGTCCCAAATCTCCAGGTTCAAAGGCATCTTCCTACATCAAAAACATGCATGAGAAACCCAGAAGATGGTACACCGTGTGATGGGGAAAGGTTTCTAAAACGCACCTCATTTCTCATCTCCTTGTGCCCGGGTTCGCCATTCCAGCCACTTTAATAGCAAGCTCCCTACTTGGAGCATCAGCACCTTTAACCTCCTGTTCCGTACAGGTTGTAATTTGTCCTGAGGATAAACGGGAAGACGTGGAACCAACGAGAGACTAGCTCTTGGTGTTGGGACAGGCACAGGTCACTCTATTTTCCCATCAGAAAGAAGAATTAACCACAGGCTCAGCCTGCCCCCCGGAACCAGAACAGGGCCTGAAGCCATTCTGCGATTTTGCGGCCAGCTCCCATAAAAACGAGTTGTAAAATGGAGGTTCAGGGCACTGCAATTCACAAACCTGCAGAGTTATAAATGATAACTCTCGTCCACAAATATATTGAGGGAAGGCAAAGAAGAGGATTTGAAATCAAGGCAGAATTGCAGGAAACAGATTTCAGGAGGTAGATACGAATCGCCTTTAAAGCACATGAAAAGCGGCAAAACGTTGACAATGATGCCCTTGGCCAAAAAGGGCGTATGCGTTTTTTCCTGAATATATTCAGGAAAAAACGCATACGCCCTTTTTGGCCAACCAAGCAACCTGGAAAGGCAAATCAGCGCTACAGAGAAGTCTTGCTTCCCATTGGTCAAAAGGGCCATGCTGAAAAAAGTGTCAAAACCAGAAATGCAGGACAGGCCATGCAGAAATGGGAGCCTTGCTACACTGATGGGCGGGATGTAAATTGCCAAGAGCCACTCTGGAGAAGTGTCCGGTGAGTCCTGAAACATCTGAAAAACACAGCTTAGAGAGCATAGGGCACTTCCACTCATGGGGGTATAAATTGGGAAAATTAAAAATCAGCAAGACACAAGCACCCCAAAGTTTAGGGCTGCTCTGTTGACCAGGACCTCCACTTCATTCCACCTTAAATATCCCAGGAAAGAGAAAAATGGATAAAGAAGTTGTGGTCCTTATGTACAATGGAATATCACTCAGCCATGAAATCAATGTCGTAAGGTTAGTAGCAGCATGATGAGTGGATTTAGGTACGACGATTCTAAGTGAAATAAGTCAAACAGAAGAGGACACTTCTCATAAGGTATCACTGATAGAGGGAATGTAAAAACCGTTACACTTGAACTGAATTACAAAACAGAACAGAGTCACACATGCAGAAAACACACTATGGCTGCTTAACGGGAAAGGTGAGGTGGGGTGATACATAAAACAAGGGTTTCAAATTAGCTCAGATACCGTTCCATAAGCCCAATATGTAATAGACAAGACCTACTCCTTGCTCAGAGAACTGGACTCAACACGCCCTATTCACCGCACAAGAATATATCTGACTAGTAATAATCTTAAAACCTATGTATTGATATCTCTCTGTTAGTGTGTCAAGTGGGTGTAAAGCGGCATAAACACAGCAGTGAAAAGCAGCTAAACCCCATTATCAAAATAAATTACTTTTACAAACCCATGAAACAAAGACAGTGAAAGAGAGAGAAATTCTTACACAATGCGTTCAGGGGCTGTGATGCAACCTGGATTGACCATATCTAGACCCACAGCTGGATGAGACATAAGGGTGGACACTCTTGGGGCTGAGAGGTTTGGTGAGGTTGGGTGAGCAAACGCAGACCCTTTAAAGTAATACTGCGTGGTACCCATCGCATGGGTCCCAAATCTCCATGTTCACGGGCATCTTCCTACATCTAAAACATGCATGAGAAAACAAAAAGATGGTACACCATGTGATGGGGAAAGGTTTCTAAAACGCACCTCATTTCTCTTCTCCTTGTGCCCGGGTTCGCCATTCCAGCCGCTTTACTAACAATCTCCCTACTTGGAGCATCAGCACCTTTAACCTCCTGTTCCGTACAGGTTGCAATTTGTCCTGAGGATGAAAGGGTAGACGGGGAACCAGTGAGAGACTAGCTCTTGGTGTTGGGACAGGCACAGGTCACTCTATTTTCCCATCAGGAAGAAGAATTAACCACAGGCTCATCCCCCCCCCGGAACCAGAACAGGGCCTGAAGCCATACTGCGCTTTTGCGTCCAGCTCCCAAAAAAGCGAGTTGTAAAACGGAGCTTCAGGGCACTGCAATTCACAAACCTGCAGAGTTATAAATGATAACTCTCGTCCACAAATATATTGAGGGAAGGCAAAGAAGAGGATTTGAAATCAAGGCAGAATTGCAGGAAACAGATTTCAGGAGGTAGATTCGAATCGCCTTTAAAGCACAGGAAAAGCGGAAAAACGTTGACAATGATGCCCTTGGCCAAAAAGGGCGTATGCGTTTTTTCCTGAATATATTCAGGAAAAAACGCATACGCCCTTTTTGGCCAACCAAGCAACCTGGAAAGGCAAATCAGCGCTACAAAGAAGTCTTGCTTCCCATCGGTCAAAAGGGCCATGCTGAAAAAAGTGTCAAAACCAGAAATGCAGGACAGGCCATGGAGAAATGGGAGCCTTGCTACACTGATGGGCGGGATGTAAATTGCCAAGAGCCACTCTGGAGAAGTGTCCGGTGAGTCCTGAAACATCTGAAAAACACAGCTTAGAGAGCATAGGGCACTTCCACTCATGGGGGTATAAATTGGGAAAATTAAAAATCAGCAAGACACAAGCACCCCAAAGTTTAGGGCTGCTCTGTTGACCAGGACCTCCACTTCATTCCACCTTCAATATCCCAGGAAAGAGAAAAATGGATAAAGAAGTTGTGGTCCTTATGTACAATGGAATATCACTCAGCTATGAAATCAATATCGTAAGGTTAGTAGCAGCATGATGAGTGGATTTAGGTACGACGATTCTAAGTGAAATAAGTCACACAGAAAAGGACACTTCTCATAAGGTATCACTGATAGAGGGAATGTAAAAACCGTTACACTTGAACTGAATTACAAAACAGCACAGAGTCACACATGCAGAAAACACACTATGGCTGCTTAACGGGAAAGGTGAGGTGGGGTGATACATAAAACAAGGGTATCAAATTAGCTCAGATACCGTTCCATAAACCCAATATGTAATAGACAAGACCTACTCCTTGCTCAGAGAACTGGACTCAACACGCCCTATTCACCGCACAAGAATATATCTGACTAATAATAATCGTAAAACCTATGTATTGATATCTCTCTGTTAGTGTGTCAAGTGGCTGTAAAGCGGCATAAACACAGCAGTGAAAAGCAGCTAAACCCCATTATAAAAATAAATTACTTTGAAACACCCATGAAACAAAGACAGTGAAAGAGAGAGAAATTCTTACACAATGCGTTCAGGGGCTGTGATGCAACCTGGAGTGACCATATCTAGACGCACAGCTGGATGAGACATAAGGGTGGACACTCTTGGGGCTGAGAGGTTTGGTGAGGTTGGGTGAGCAAATGCAGACCCTTTAAAGTAATACTGCGTGGTACCCATCACATGGGTCCCAAATCTCCAGGTTCAAGGGCATCTTCCTACATCAAAAACATGCATGAGAAACCCAGAAGTTGGTACACCGTGTGATGGGGAAAGGTTTCTAAAACACACCTCATTTCTCATCTCCTTGTGCCCGGGTTCGCCATTCCAGCCGCTTTACTAGCAAGCTCCCTACTTGGAGCATCAGGACCTTTAACCTCCTGTTCCGTACAGGTTGGAATTTGTCCTGAGGATAAACGGGAAGACGTGGAACCAACGAGAGACTAGCTCTTGGTGTTGGGACAGGCACAGGTCACTCTATTTTCCCATCAGAAAGAAGAATTAACCACAGGCTCAGCCTGCCCCCCGGAACCAGAAGAGGGCCTGAAGCCATTCTGCGATTTTGCGGCCAGCTCCCATAAAAACGAGTTGTAGAATGGAGGTTCAGGGCACTGCAATTCACAAACCTGCAGAGTTATAAATGATAACTCTCGTCCACAAATATATTGAGGGAAGGCAAAGAAGAGGATTTGAAATCAAGGCAGAACTGCAGGAAACAGATTTCAGGAGGTAGATACGAATCGCCTTTAAAGCACATGAAAAGCAGCAAAACGTTGACAATGATGCCCTTGGCCAAAAAGGGCGTATGCGTTTTTTCCTGAATATATTCAGGAAAAAACGCATACGCCCTTTTTGGCCAATCAAGCAACCTGGAAATGCAAATCAGCGCTACAAAGAAGTCTCGCTTCCCATCGGTCAAAAGGGCCATGCTGAAAAAAGTGTCAAAAGCAGAAATGCAGGACAGGCCATGGAGAAATGGGAGCCTTGCTACACTGATGGGCGGGATGTAAATTGCCAAGAGCCACTCTGGAGAAGTGTCCGGTGAGTCCTGAAACATCTGAAAAACACAGCTTAGAGAGCATAGGGCACTTCCACTCATGGGGGTATAAATTGGGAAAATTAAAAATCAGCAAGACACAAGCACCCCAAAGTTTAGGGCTGCTCTGTTGACCAGGACCTCCACTTCATTCCACCTTCAATATCCCAGGAAAGAGAAAAATGGATAAAGAAGTTGTGGTCCTTATGTACAATGGAATATCACTCAGCCAGGAAATCAATGTCGTAAGGTTAGTAGCAGCATGATGAGTGGATTTAGGTACGACGATTCTAAGTGAAATAAGTCACACAGAAAAGGACACTTCTCATAAGGTATCACTGATAGAGGGAATGTAAAAACCGTTACACTTGAACTGAATTACAAAACAGAACAGAGTCACACATGCAGAAAACACACTATGGCTGCTTAACGGGAAAGGTGAGGTGGGGTGATACATAAAACAAGGGTATCAAATTAGCTCAGATACCGTTCCATAAACCCAATATGTAATAGACAAGACCTACTCCTTGCTCAGAGAACTGGACTCAACACGCCCTATTCACCGCACAAGAATATATCTGACTAATAATAATCGTAAAACCTATGTATTGATATCTCTCTGTTAGTGTGTCAAGTGGGTGTAAAGCGGCATAAACACAGCAGTGAAAAGCAGCTAAACCCCATTATAAAAATAAATTACTTTGAAACACCCATGAAACAAAGACAGTGAAAGAGAGAGAAATTCTTACACAATGCGTTCAGGGGCTGTGATGCAACCTGGATTGACCATATCTAGACGCACAGCTGGATGAGACATAAGGGTGGACACTCTTGGGGCTGAGAGGTTTGGTGAGGTTGGGTGAGCAAACGCAGACCCTTTAAAGGAATACTGCATGGTACCCATCGCATGGGTCCCAAATCTCCAGGTTCAAGGGCATCTTCCTACATCAAAAACATGCATGAGAAACCCAGAAGATGGTACACCGTGTGATGGGGAAAGGTTTCTAAAACGCACCTCATTTCTCATCTCCTTGTGCCCGGGTTCGCCATTCCAGCCGCTTTACTAGCAAGCTCCCTACTTGGAGCATCAGCACCTTTAACCTCCTGTTCCGTACAGGTTGCAATTTGTCCTGAGGATAAACGGGAAGACGTGGAACCAACGAGAGACTAGCTCTTGGTGTTGGGACAGGCACAGGTCACTCTATTTTCCCATCAGAAAGAAGAATTAACCACAGGCTCAGCCTGCCCCCCGGAACCAGAACAGGGCCTGAAGCCATTCTGCGATTTTGCGGCCAGCTCCCATAAAAACGAGTTGTAAAATGGAGGTTCAGGGCACTGCAATTCACAAACCTGCAGAGTTATAAATGATAACTGTCGTCCACAAATATATTGAGGGAAGGCAAAGAAGAGGATTTGAAATCAAGGCAGAATTGCAGGAAACAGATTTCAGGAGGTAGATACGAATCGCCTTTAAAGCACATGAAAAGCGGCAAAACGTTGACAATGATGCCCTTGGCCAAAAAGGGCGTATGCGTTTTTTCCTGAATATATTCAGGAAAAAACGCATACGCCCTTTTTGGCCAACCAAGCAACCTGGAAAGGCCAATCAGCGCTACAAAGAAGTCTCGCTTCCCATCGGTCAAAAGGGCCATGCTGAAAAAAGTGTCAAAACCAGAAATGCAGGACAGGCCATGGAGAAATGGGAGCCTTGCTACACTGATGGGCGGGATGTAAATTGCCAAGAGCCACTCTGGAGAAGTGTCCGGTGAGTCCTGAAACATCTGAAAAACACAGCTTAGAGAGCATAGGGCACTTCCACTCATGGGGGTATAAATTGGGAAAATTAAAAATCAGCAAGACACAAGCACCCCAAAGTTTAGGGCTGCTCTGTTGACCAGGACCTCCACTTCATTCCACCTTAAATATCCCAGGAAAGAGAAAAATGGATAAAGAAGTTGTGGTCCTTATGTACAATGGAATATCACTCAGCCAGGAAATCAATGTCGTAAGGTTAGTAGCAGCATGATGAGTGGATTTAGGTACGACGATTCTAAGTGAAATAAATCACACAGAAAAGGACACTTCTCATAAGGTATCACTGATAGAGGGAATGTAAAAACCGTTACACTTGAACTGAATTACAAAACAGAACAGAGTCACACATGCAGAAAACACACTATGGCTGCTTAACGGGAAAGGTGAGGTGGGGTGATACATAAAACAAGGGTATCAAATTAGCTCAGATACCGTTCCATAAACCCAATATGTAATAGACAAGACCTACTCCTTGCTCAGAGAACTGGACTCAACACGCCCTATTCACCGCACAAGAATATATCTGACTAATAATAATAGTAAAACCTATGTATTGATATCTCTCTGTTAGTGTGTCAAGTGGGTGTAAAGCGGCATAAACACAGCAGTGAAAAGCAGCTAAACCCCATTATAAAAATAAATTACTTTGAAACACCCATGAAACAAAGACAGTGAAAGAGAGAGAAATTCTTACACAATGCGTTCAGGGGCTGTGATGCAACCTGGATTGACCATATCTAGACACACAGCTGGATGAGACATAAGGGTGGACACTCTTGGGGCTGAGAGGTTTGGTGAGGTTGGGTGAGCAAACGCAGACCCTTTAAAGGAATACTGCGTGGTACCCATCGCATGGGTCCCAAATCTCCAGGTTCAAGGGCATCTTCCTACATCAAAAACATGCATGAGAAACCCAGAAGATGGTACACCGTGTGATGGGGAAAGGTTTCTAAAACGAACCTCATTTCTCATCTCCTTGTGTCCGGGTTTGCCATTCCAGTCGCTTTACTAGCAAGCTCCCTACTTGGAGCATCAACCCCTTTAACCTCCTGTTCTGTACAGGTTGCAATTTGTCCTGAGGATAAACGGGAAGACGTGGAACCAACGAGAGACTAGCTCTTGGTGTTGGGACAGGCACAGGTCACTCTATTTTCCCATCAGAAAGAAGAATTAACCACAGGCTCAGCCTGCGCCCCGGAACCAGAACAGGGCCTGAAGCCATTCTGCGATTTTGCGGCCAGCTCCCATAAAAACGAGTTGTAAAATGGAGGTTCAGGGCACTGCAATTCACAAACCTGCAGAGTTATAAATGATAACTGTCGTCCACAAATATATTGAGGGAAGGCAAAGAAGAGGATTTGAAATCAAGGCAGAATTGCAGGAAACAGATTTCAGGAGGTAGATTCGAATCGCCTTTAAAGCACATGAAAAGCGGCAAAACGTTGACAATGATGCCCTTGGCCAAAAAGGGCGTATGCGTTTTTTCCTGAATATATTCAGGAAAAAACGCATACGCCCTTTTTGGCCAACCAAGCAACCTGGAAAGGCAAATCAGCGCTATAAAGAAGTCTCGCTTCCCATCGGTCAAAAGGGCCATGCTGAAAAAAGTGTCAAAACCAGAAATGCAGGACAGGCCATGGAGAAATGGGAGCCTTGCTACACTGATGGGCGGGATGTAAATTGCCAAGAGCCACTCTGGAGAAGTGTCCGGTGAGTCCTGAAACATCTGAAAAACACAGCTTAGAGAGCATAGGGCACTTCCACTCATGGGGGTATAAATTGGGAAAATTAAAAATCAGCAAGACACAAGCACCCCAAAGTTTAGGGCTGCTCTGTTGACCAGGACCTCCACTTCATTCCACCTTAAATATCCCAGGAAAGAGAAAAATGGATAAAGAAGTTGTGGTCCTTATGTACAATGGAATATCACTCAGCCATGAAATCAATGTCGTAAGGTTAGTAGCAGCATGATGAGTGGATTTAGGTACGACGATTCTAAGTGAAATAAGTCACACAGAAAAGGACACTTCTCATAAGGTATCACTGATAGAGGGAATGTAAAAACCGTTACACTTGAACTGAATTACAATACAGAACAGAGTCACACATGCAGAAAACACACTATGGCTGCTTAACGGGAAAGGTGAGGTGGGGTGATACATAAAACAAGGGTATCAAATTAGCTCAGATACCGTTCCATAAACCCAATATGTAATAGACAAGACCTACTCCTTGCTCAGAGAACTGGACTCAACACGCCCTATTCACCGCACAAGAATATATCTGACTAATAATAATCATAAAACCTATGTATTGATATCTCTCTGTTAGTGTGTCAAGTGGGTGTAAAGCGGCATAAACACAGCAGTGAAAAGCAGCTAAACCCCATTATAAAAATAAATTACTTTGAAACACCCATGAAACAAAGACAGTGAAAGAGAGAGAAATTCTTACACAATGCGTTCAGGGGCTGTGATGCAACCTGGATTGACCATATCTAGACGCACAGCTGGATGAGACATAAGGGTGGACACTCTTGGGGCTGAGAGGTTTGGTGAGGTTGGGTGAGCAAACGCAGACCCTTTAAAGGAATACTGCGTGGTACCCATCGCATGGGTCCCAAATCTCCAGGTTCAAGGGCATCTTCCTACATCAAAAACATGCATGAGAAACCCAGAAGATGGTACACCGTGTGATGGGGAAAGGTTTCTAAAACGCACCTCGTTTCTCATCTCCTTGTGCCCGGGTTCGCCATTCCAGCTGCTTTACTAGCAAGCTCCCTACTTGGAGCATCAGCACCTTTAACCTCCTGTTCCATACAGGTTGCAATTTCTCCTGAGCATAAACGGGAAGACGTGGAACCAACGAGAGACTAGCTCTTGGTGTTGGGACAGGCACAGGTCACTCTATTTTCCCATCAGAAAGAAGAATTAACCACAGGCTCAGCCTGCCCCCCGGAACCAGAAGAGGGCCTGAAGCCATTCTGCGATTTTGCGGCCAGCTCCCATAAAAACGAGTTGTAAAATGGAGGTTCAGGGCACTGAAATTCACAAACCTGCAGAGTTATAAATGATAACTCTCGTCCACAAATATATTGAGGGAAGGCAAAGAAGAGGATTTGAAATCAAGGCAGAATTGCACGAAACAGATTTCAGGAGGTAGATACGAATCGCCTTTAAAGCACATGAAAAGCGGCAAAACGTTGACAATGATGCCCTTGGCCAAAAAGGGCGTATGCGTTTTTTCCTGAATATATTCAGGAAAAAACGCATACGCCCTTTTTGGCCAAGCAAGCAACCTGGAAAGGCAAATCAGCGCTACAAAGAAGTCTTGCTTCCCATCGGTCAAAAGGGCCATGCTGAAAAAAGTGTCAAAACCAGAAATGCAGGACAGGCCATGGAGAAATGGGAGCCTTGCTACACTGATGGGCGGGATGTAAATTGCCAAGAGCCACTCTGGAGAAGTGTCCGGTGAGTCCTGAAACATCTGAAAAACACAGCTTAGAGAGCATAGGGCACTTCCACTCATGGGGGTATAAATTGGGAAAATTAAAAATCAGCAAGACACAAGCACCCCAAAGTTTAGGGCTGCTCTGTTGACCAGGACCTCCACTTCATTCCACCTTAAATATCCCAGGAAAGAGAAAAATGGATAAAGAAGTTGTGGTCCTTATGTACAATGGAATATCACTCAGCCATGAAATCAATGTCGTAAGGTTAGTAGCAGCATGATGAGTGGATTTAGGTACGACGATTCTAAGTGAAATAAGTCACACAGAAAAGGACACTTCTCATAAGGTATCACTGATAGAGGGAATGTAAAAACCGTTACACTTGAACTGAATTACAAAACAGCACAGAGTCACACATGCAGAAAACACACTATGGCTGCTTAACGGGAAAGGTGAGGTGGGGTGATACATAAAACAAGGGTATCAAATTAGCTCAGATACCGTTCCATAAACCCAATATGTAATAGACAAGACCTACTCCTTGCTCAGAGAACTGGACTCAACACGCCCTATTCACCGCACAAGAATATATCTGACTAATAATAATCGTAAAACCTATGTATTGATATCTCTCTGTTAGTGTGTCAAGTGGGTGTAAAGCGGCATAAACACAGCAGTGAAAAGCAGCTAAACCCCATTATAAAAATAAATTACTTTGAAACACCCATGAAACAAAGACAGTGAAAGAGAGAGAAATTCTTACACAATGCGTTCAGGGGCTGTGATGCAACCTGGAGTGACCATATCTAGACGCACAGCTGGATGAGACATAAGGGTGGACACTCTTGGGGCTGAGAGGTTTGGTGAGGTTGGGTGAGCAAACGCAGACCCTTTAAAGTAATACTGCGTGGTACCCATCGCATGGTTCCCAAATCTCCAGGTTCAAGGGCATCTTCCTACATCAAAAACATGCATGAGAAACCCAGAAGATGGTACACCGTGTGATGGGGAAAGGTTTCTAAAACACACCTCATTTCTCATCTCCTTGTGCCCGGGTTCGCCATTCCAGCCGCTTTACTAGCAAGCTCCCTACTTGGAGCATCAGGACCTTTAACCTCCTGTTCCGTACAGGTTGGAATTTGTCCTGAGGATAAACGGGAAGACGTGGAACCAACGAGAGACTAGCTCTTGGTGTTGGGACAGGCACAGGTCACTCTATTTTCCCATCAGAAAGAAGAATTAACCACAGGCTCAGCCTGCCTCCCGGAACCAGAACAGGGCCTGAAGCCATTCTGCGATTTTGCGGCCAGCTCCCATAAAAACGAGTTGTAGAATGGAGGTTCAGGGCACTGCAATTCACAAACCTGCAGAGTTATAAATGATAACTCTCGTCCACAAATATATTGAGGGAAGGCAAAGAAGAGGATTTGAAATCAAGGCAGAACTGCAGGAAACAGATTTCAGGAGGTAGATACGAATCGCCTTTAAAGCACATGAAAAGCAGCAAAACGTTGACAATGATGCCCTTGGCCAAAAAGGGCGTATGCGTTTTTTCCTGAATATATTCAGGAAAAAACGCATACGCCCTTTTTGGCCAACCAAGCAACCTGGAAATGCAAATCAGCGCTACAAAGAAGTCTCGCTTCCCATCGGTCAAAAGGGCCATGCTGAAAAAAGTGTCAAAACCAGAAATGCAGGACAGGCCATGGAGAAATGGGAGCCTTGCTACACTGATGGGCGGGATGTAAATTGCCAAGAGCCACTCTGGAGAAGTGTGCGGTGAGTCCTGAAACATCTGAAAAACACAGCTTAGAGAGCATAGGGCACTTCCACTCATGGGGGTATAAATTGGGAAAATTAAAAATCAGCAAGACACAAGAACCCCAAAGTTTAGGGCTGCTCTGTTGACCAGGACCTCCACTTCATTCCACCTTAAATATCCCAGGAAAGAGAAAAATGGATAAAGAAGTTGTGGTCCTTATGTACAATGGAATATCACTCAGCCATGAAATCAATGTCATAAGGTTAGTAGCAGCATGATGAGTGGATTTAGGTATGACGATTCTAAGTGAAATAAGTCACACAGAAAAGGACACTTCTCATAAGGTATCACTGATAGAGGGAATGTAAAAACCGTTACACTTGAACTGAATTACAAAACAGAACAGAGTCACACATGCAGAAAACACACTATGGCTGCTTAACGGGAAAGTTGAGGTGGGGTGATACATAAAACAAGGGTATCAAATTAGCTCAGATACCGTTCCATAAACCCAATATGTAATAGACAAGACCTACTCCTTGCTCAGAGAACTGGACTCAACACGCCCTATTCACCGCACAAGAATATATCTGACTAATAATAATCGTAAAACCTATGTATTGATATCTCTCTGTTAGTGTGTCAAGTGGGTGTAAAGCGGCATAAACACAGCAGTGAAAAGCAGCTAAACCCCATTATAAAAATAAATTACTTTGAAACACCCATGAAACAAAGACAGTGAAAGAGAGAGAAATTCTTACACAATGCGTTCAGGGGCTGTGATGCAACCTGGATTGACCATATCTAGACGCACAGCTGGATGAGACATAAGGGTGGACACTCTTGGGGCTGAGAGGTTTGGTGAGGTTGGGTGAGCAAACGCAGACCCTTTAAAGGAATACTGCGTGGTACCCATCGCATGGGTCCCAAATCTCCAGGTTCAAGGGCATCTTCCTACATCAAAAACATGCATGAGAAACCCAGAAGATGGTACACCGTGTGATGGAGAAAGGTTTCTAAAACGCACCTCGTTTCTCATCTCCTTGTCCCCGGGTTCGCCATTCCAGCTGCTTTACTAGCAAGCTCCCTACTTGGAGCATCAGCACCTTTAACCTCCTGTTCCATACAGGTTGCAATTTGTCCTGAGGATAAACGTGAAGACGTGGAACCAACGAGAGACTAGCTCTTGGTGTTGGGACAGGCACAGGTCACTCTATTTTCCCATCAGAAAGAAGAATTAACCTCAGGCTCAGCCTGCCCCCCGGAACCAGAACAGGGCCTGAAGCCATTCTGCGATTTTGCGGCCAGCTCCCATAAAAACGAGTTGTAAAATGGAGGTTCAGGGCACTGAAATTCACAAACCTGCAGAGTTATAAATGATAACTCTCGTCCACAAATATATTGAGGGAAGGCAAAGAAGAGGATTTGAAATCAAGGCAGAATTGCACGAAACAGATTTCAGGAGGTAGATACGAATCGCCTTTAAAGCACATGAAAAGCGGCAAAACGTTGACAATGATGCCCTTGGCCAAAAAGGGCGTATGCGTTTTTTCCTGAATATATTCAGGAAAAAACGCATACGCCCTTTTTGGCCAAGCAAGCAACCTGGAAAGGCAAATCAGCGCTACAAAGAAGTCTCGCTTCCCATCGGTCAAAAGGGCCATGCTGAAAAAAGTGTCAAAACCAGAAATGCAGGACAGGCCATGGAGAAATGGGAGCCTTGCTACACTGATGGGCGGGATGTAAATTGCCAAGAGCCACTCTGGAGAAGTGTCCGGTGAGTCCTGAAACATCTGAAAAACACAGCTTAGAGAGCATAGGGCACTTCCACTCATGGGGGTATAAATTGGGAAAATTAAAAATCAGCAAGACACAAGCACCCCAAAGTTTAGGGCTGCTCTGTTGACCAGGACCTCCACTTCATTCCACCTTCAATATCCCAGGAAAGAGAAAAATGGATAAAGAAGTTGTGGTCCTTATGTACAATGGAATATCACTCAGCCATGAAATCAATGTCGTAAGGTTAGTAGCAGCATGATGAGTGGATTTAGGTACGACGATTCTAAGTGAAATAAGTCACACAGAAAAGGACACTTCTCATAAGGTATCACTGATAGAGGGAATGTAAAAACCGTTACACTTGAACTGAATTACAAAACAGAACAGAGTCACACATGCAGAAAACACACTATGGCTGCTTAACGGGAAAGGTGAGGTGGGGTGATACATAAAACAAGGGTATCAAATTAGCTCAGATACCGTTCCATAAACCCAATATGTAATAGACAAGACCTACTCCTTGCTCAGAGAACTGGACTCAACACGCCCTATTCACCGCACAAGAATATATCTGACTAATAATAATCGTAAAACCTATGTATTGATATCTCTCTGTTAGTGTGTCAAGTGGCTGTAAAGCGGCATAAACACAGCAGTGAAAAGCAGCTAAACCCCATTATAAAAATAAATTACTTTGAAACACCCATGAAACAAAGACAGTGAAAGAGAGAGAAATTCTTACACAATGCGTTCAGGGGCTGTGATGCAACCTGGATTGACCATATCTAGACGCACAGCTGGATGAGACATAAGGGTGGACACTCTTGGGGCTGAGAGGTTTGGTGAGGTTGGGTGAGCAAAAGCAGACCCTTTAAAGTAATACTGCGTGGTACCCATCGCATGGGTCCCAAATCTCCAGGTTCCAGGGCATCTTCCTACATCGAAAACATGCATGAGAAACCCAGAAGATGGTACACCGTGTGATGGAGAAAGGTTTCTAAAACGCACCTCATTTCTCATCTCCTTGTGCCCGGGTTCGCCATTCCAGCTGCTTTACTAGCAAGCTCCCTACTTGGAGCATCAGCACCTTTAACCTCCTGTTCGATACAGGTTGCAATTTCTCCTGAGGATAAACGGGAAGACGTGGAACCAACGAGATACTAGCTCTTGGTGTTGGGACAGGCACAGGTCACTCTATTTTCCCATCAGAAAGAAGAATTAACCACAGGCTCACCCTGCCCCCCGGAACCAGAACAGTGCCTGAAGCCATTCTGCGATTTTGCGGCCAGCTCCCATAAAAACGAGTTGTAAAATGGAGGTTCAGGGCACTGCAATTCACAAACCTGCAGAGTTATTAATGATAACTCTCGTCCACAAATATATTGAGGGAAGGCAAAGAAGAGGATTTGAAATCAAGGCAGAATTGCAGGAAACAGATTTCAGGAGGTAGATACGAATCGCCTTTAAAGCACATGAAAAGCGGCAAAACGTTGACAATGATGCCCTTGGCCAAAAAGGGCGTATGCGTTTTTTCCTGAATATATTCAGGAAAAAACGCATACGCCCTTTTTGGCCAACCAAGCAACCTGGAAAGGCAAATCAGCGCTACAAAGAAGTCTCGCTTCCCATCGGTCAAAAGGGCCATGCTGAAAAAAGTGTCAAAACCAGAAATGCAGGACAGGCCATGGAGAAATGGGAGCCTTGCTACACTGATGGGCGGGATGTAAATTGCCAAGAGCCACTCTGGAGAAGTGTCCGGTGAGTCCTGAAACATCTGAAAAACACAGCTTAGAGAGCATAGGGCACTTCCACTCATGGGGGTATAAATTGGGAAAATTAAAAATCAGCAAGACACAAGCACCCCAAAGTTTAGGGCTGCTCTGTTGACCAGGACCTCCACTTCATTCCACCTTAAATATCCCAGGAAAGAGAAAAATGGATAAAGAAGTTGTGGTCCTTATGTACAATGGAATATCACTCAGCCATGAAATCAATGTCGTAAGGTTAGTAGCAGCATGATGAGTGGATTTAGGTACGACGATTCTAAGTGAAATAAGTCACACAGAAAATGACACTTCTCATAAGGTATCACTGATAGAGGGAATGTAAAAACCGTTACACTTGAACTGAATTACAAAACAGAACAGAGTCACACATGCAGAAAACACACTATGGCTGCTTAACGGGAAAGGTGAGGTGGGGTGATACATAAAACAAGGGTATCAAATTAGCTCAGATACCGTTCCATAAACCCAATATGTAATAGACAAGACCTATTCCTTGCTCAGAGAACTGGACTCAACACGCCCTATTCACCGCACAAGAATATATCTGACTAATAATAATCGTAAAACCTATGTATTGATATCTCTCTGTTAGTGTGTCAAGTGGGTGTAAAGCGGCATAAACACAGCAGTGAAAAGCAGCTAAACCCCATTATAAAAATAAATTACTTTGAAACACCCATGAAACAAAGACAGTGAAAGAGAGAAAAATTCTTACACAATGCGTTCAGGGGCTGTGATGCAACCTGGATTGACCATATCTAGACCCACAGCTGGGTGAGACATAAGGGTGGACACTCTTGGGGCTGAGAGGTTTGGTGAGGTTGGATGAGCCCACGCACACCCTTTAAAGGAATACTGCGTGACACCCATCCCATGGGTCCCAAATCTCCAGGTTCAAGGGCATCTTCCTCCATCCAAAACATGCATGAGAAACCCAGAAGATGGTACACCATGTGATCGGGAAAGGTTTCTAAAATGCACCTCATTTATCATCTCCTTGTGCTCGGGTTCGCCATTCCAGCCACTTTCCTAGCAATCTCCCTACTTGGAGCATCAGCACCTTTAACCTCCTGTTCCGTACAGGTTGCAATTTGTACTGAGGATGAACGGGAAGAGGGGGTACCAATGAGAGACTAGATCTAGGTGTTGGGACAAGCACAGGTCACTCTATTTTCCCTTCAGAAAGAAGAATTAACCTCAGGCTCAGCCTGCCCCCCGGAAGTAGAACAGGGCCTGAAGCAATCCTGCGCTTTTGCGGCCAACTCCCAAAAAAGCGAGTTGAAAAATGGATCTCAGGGGCACTGCAATTCACAAACCTGCAGAGTTATCAATGATAACTCTCGTCCACAAATATATTGAGGGAAGGCAACGAAGAGGATTTGAAAGCAAGGCAGAATTGCAGAAACAGACTTAAGGAGGTAGATTCGAATCGCCTTTAAAGCAAATGAAAAGCGGCAAAACGTTGACAATGATATCCTTGGCCAAAAAGGGCGTATGCGTTTTTTCCTGAATATATTCAGGAAAAAACGCATACGCCCTTTTTGGCCAACCAAGCAACCTGGAAAGGCAAATCAGCGCTACAAAGAAGTCTCGCTTCCCATCGGTCAAAAGGGCCATGCTGAAAAAAGTGTCAAAACCAGAAATGCAGGAACAGGCCATGGAGAAATGGGAGCCTTGCTACACTGATGGGCGGGATGTAAATTGCCAACAGCCACTCTGGAGAAGTGTACAGTGTGTCCTGAAACATCTAAAAAACACAGCTTAGAGAGCATAGGGCATTTCCACTCATGGGCGTATAAATTGGGAAAACTAAAAATCAGCAAGACACAGGCACACCAAAGTTTAGGGCTGCTCTGTTGACAAGAACCTCCTCTTCATTACACCTTAAATATCCCAGGAAATAGGAAAATGGATAACGATGTTGTGGTCCTTATGTACAAGGGAATATCACTCAGCCATGAAATCAATGTCATAAGGCTATTAGCAGCATGATGAGTGGATTTATGTTCGACGATTCTAAGTGAAATAAGTCACACAGAAAAAGACACTTATCATAAGATATCACTTGTAGAGGGAATGTAAAAACCGTTACACTTGAACTGAATTACAAAACAGAACAGAGTCACACATGCAGAAAACACACTATGGCTGCTTAACGGGAAAGGTGAGGTGGGGTGATGCATAAAACAAGGGTTTCATATTAGCTCAAATACCGATCCATAAACCCAATATGTAATAGACAAGACCTACTCCTTGCTCAGTGAAGTGGATGCAACACCCCCTATTCAACGAACAAGAATATATCTGACTAGTAAAAATCTTAAAACCTATGTATTGATTTCTCTCTGTAAGTGAATCAAGTGGGTGTAAAGGGGCATAAACACAGCAGTGAAAATCAGGTAAACCCCATTATAAAAATAAATTACTTTAAAATCCCAAAAAACAAAGACAGTGATAGAGGGAGAAATTTTTACATAATTCGTTCCGGGGCTGTGATGCAACCTGGTGTGACCATATCTAGACCCACAGCTGGATGAGAAATAAAGCTGGACACTCTTGGGGCTGAAGGTCTCTTTCCCTATTTACCAGATTGGGAACGTAGAAAGGCTGCCACCCTCTGGCCGTTACCTGCAAAAGCAGCTTTAAAACCTGTGCTAATGGTCACTTCATATGAACAAGTACTTCAGGGCTGTAAATGAAACGTGCCCTCAAAATGTCTTGAGGGAGGTAATGGCCAAAAATTTTCAAAATGTGACACTTACTTTAAGAAAACACTTTGAAGAACTAAGCTGTAATCACAGTTTGATAAATAAAAAGGGCATGCTTTAAAGCTCAATTTCAACAGATTATGGGACACATGCAAATTCAACCACAGATAGGTATCAGCTCGCACCTGTTAGAATAACCATCAGCAAGAAAACTACAAACAATAAATATTGAAGGTGTTTTGGAGAAATGCATACCCTCAATTTTAAGTGGGACGTAACCTGGAAAGAGCCACTAATGAGAACTGAATGGTGGTGCCTTTAAAACATACACACTGAGCTACCATATGATACAGCAAGCCCACTCCTTGGCCTATAACATAAGAAGATATAACTGGAAAGACACAGGCAAGCAAATGTGCATTGCAGCAGTATTACAATAGCCAAGACATGGAGGCAACCAGAAAGTCCATCAAGAGGTGCGTGGCCAAAGAAGAACTGGTACACGTACAGATGGAATATTAGCCAGGGAAAAAAATGAAACAATGCCATTTGCAGCACCATGTATGATTCTTGAGGTAATCAGGCAAATTGTACTAAGTCAGAAAGCAAAAGACACATATCCTATAATATCACTTATAGGTCTTAGCTAAAAATTGATACCAATGAAGATATTTCCACAGAGAAATGCAATCACAGATTCATTAAACAAACTTATGGTTCACCAAATGGAAAGGTGTGAGGATTGGATACATTAGGATATTGGGGTTAAGATAGATATAGAAACACATGTGAAATATGTAATCACCAAAGATCTACGTAATACCAAGACAAGACTACTCAATATTGTGTCATAACCTACATGGGAAAATGATCCAAAGAAGAATAGATATATGTATATGTTTAAAAGAACCACATCTTTCACACCTAGAAGAAACAAAACATTTTAATTAAATTTGCTCTGACAAAAAATAAAAATTAAATTAAAAAAAGAACAAGAAGTAATGAGACATAAACTTAAGGGGCTATTTGCTGGCACATTGCATTCTAATTTACAACCAGAACATGACTTCCATTAAGGCTCTGTCATCACTAATAAAGCAGCTTTATAAGCAATGTTGAAGGTAGCTTAAAAGAAGTCTCACTAATTATTGATAGTAACAAGGAAACAAAGAAAAGTAAAAATCTCACTGCAAAAAGTATACATAGGGTAAGGATAGTAGATCAAACACTTATTAAACTTCTGTAAAGAATAAAAGACAACAGTAGTATGTTTTTTTAAAAAGAGAGGGCCCAAATAAATCTGAAATGAAAGAGATGATGTTACAACGGACACCACAGAAATACAAAGTATCCTAAGATACACACAGGGTAACTCAGGGCTCAGACTGGACGGAGCCCACTCTCCAGTCCCCTGTACATGACTTACAGGAGCCTCAGGAACTGAGGAGGGGGTCCCTGAGGAGAGGCTCAAGATAGAATATGGTAGACATTAACATGACTGCATTCATCTTAAACATGCCTGAACTACATTCACACGAGATGATTTTGTCCTGTATGTACATCGGCACCTCTAGTTGGAACTGCAGATCTTTGGCTTCAACACCTCTACTGACAACATTAGCGTCACCTGCTGTGGACCGTCTCCTATAGGATTTCTAGAATCACAAAACATCGAAGCTTCACAGGACCCAGAGTCTGTGCAACTCCACACACAGTCTCAGAGTCTCAACTCCACTCAGATACTCCACTCTTGGAGGGCACACACAAAGTAGTGTGCACATCAGGACCCAGGGGAAGGAGCAGTGACCCTGTAGGAGAATGACCAGAACTACCTGCTACTTTTAGAGGGTCTCCTGCAGAGGCAGGTGGTGGCTGTGGCTGTGGCTCACCGTGAGGACAACGACACTGGCAGCAGAAGTTCTGGGAAATACTCCTTGGTGTGAGCCCTCCCAGAGTCCGCCATTAGCCCCACCAAGAGCAAGGTAGGCTCCAGGGCTGGGTCGCCTCAGGCCAAACAACCAACAGGGAGGGAACCCAGCCCCATGCATCAGCAGACAAGCGGATTAAACTTTTTATTAAAGTTTTATTTAATCCGTAGACAAGCGGATTAAAGCTCTGCCCACCAAAGCAACACCCAGCTCTACCCACCACCAGTCCTTCCCATCAGGAAGCTTGCACAAGCCTCTAAGATAGACTCATCCACCGGAGAGCAGACAGCAGAAGCAAGAAGAACTACAATTCTGCAGCCTGTGGAAGGAAAACCACATTCACAGAAAGATAGACAAAATGAAAAGGCAGAGGACTTTATACCAGATCAAGGAACAAGATAAAACCCCAGAAAAAAAACGAAATGAGGTGGAGATAGGGAACCTTCCAGAAAAAAAATTCAGAATAATGATAGTGAAGTTGAGCCAAGACCTTGGAAAAAGAAAGGAGGCAAAGATCGAGAAGATGCAAGAAATGTTTAACAAAGACCTAGAAGAATTAAGGAACAAACACCTAGAAGAATTAAAGAACAAACAAACAGAGGTGAACAATGGAATAACTGAAATGAAAAATACACTAGAAGGAATCAGTAGCAGAATAACTGTGGCAGAAGAACGGATAAGTGACCTGGAAGACAGAAAGGTGGAAATCACTGCCATGGAACAGAATAAAGAAAAAGAATGAAAATAAACGAAGACACCCCAAGAGTCCTCTGGGACAACATTAAACGCAACAACATTCGCATTATAGGGGTCCCAGAAGGAGAAGAGAGAGAGAAAGGACCCGAGAATATATTTAAAGAGATAATGGTCAAAAACTTCCCTAGCATGGGAAAAGAAATAGCCACCCAAGTCCAGAAGCACAGAGTGTCCCAGGCAGGATAAACCAAAGGAGAAAAATGACAAGACACATAGTAATCAAATTGACAAAAATTAACGACAAAGAAAAATGATTGAAAGCAGCAAGGGAAAAATGACAAATAACATACAAGGGAACTCCCATAAGGATAACAACTGATTTCTCAGCAGAAAATCTACAAGCCAGAAGGAAGTGGCATGATAAATTTAAAGTGATGAAAGGGAAGAACCTACAACCAAGAGTACTCCACCCTGCAAAGAGCTCATTCAGATTTGATGGAGAAATCAAAAGCCTTACAGACAAGCAAAAGCTAAGAGAATTCAGCACCATGAAACCAGCTCTACACCAAATGCTAAAGGAACTTCTCTAAGTGGGAAACACAAGAGAAGAAAAGGACCCACCAAGACAAACCCATAACAATTAAGAAAATAGTAGTAGGAACATACATATCGATAATTACCTTAAACGTGAATGCACTACATGTTCCAACCAAAAGACACAGGCTCGCTGAATGGATACAAAAACAAGACCCATATATATGCTGTCTACAAGAGATCCATTTCAGACCTAGGGACACATACAGACTCAAAGTGAGGCGATGGAAAAATATATTCTATGCAAATGAAAATCAAAAGAAAGCTGGAGTAGCAATACTCATATCAGATAAAATAGACTTTAAAATAAAGAATGTTACAAGAGACAAGGAAAGGCACTGCATAATGGTCAGGGGATCAATCCAAGAAGAAGATATAACAATTATAAATATATATGTACCCAAAATAGGAGCAGCTCAATGTATAAGGCAACTGCTAACAGCTATAAAAGAGGAAATCGACAGTAACACAATAACAGCGGGGGACTTTAACAGCTCACTTACACCAGTGGAGATCAGCCAGACAGAAAATTAATAAGGAAACACAAGCTTTAAATGACACAATAGACCAGATAGAGTTAATTGATATTTATAGGACATTCCATCCAAAAACAGCAGATTACACGTTCTTCTCAACTGCACACGGAACACTCTCCAGGATAGATCACATCTTGGGTCACAGATAAAGCCTCAGTAAATTTAAGAAAACTGAAATCATATCAAGCAGCTGTTCCGACCACAATGCTATGAGATTAGAAATCAATTACATGGAAAAAACCGTAAAAAACACAAACACATGGAGGCTAAACAATACGTTACTAAATAACCAAGAGATCACTGAAGAAATCAAAGAGGAAATCAAAAACTACCTAGAGACAAATGACAACAAAAACACGATGATCCAAAACCTATGGGATGCAGCAAAAGGAGTTCTAAGAGGGAAGTTTATAGCAATACAAGCCTACCTCAAGAAACAAGAAAAATCTCAAATAAACAATCTAACCTTACACCTAGAGGAACTAGAGAAAGAAGAACAAAACCCAAAGTTAGTAGAAGGAAAGAAATCATAAAGATCAGAGCAGAAATAAATGAAATAGAAACAAAGAAAACGAAAGCAAAGATCAATAAAACTAAAAGCTGGTTCTTTGAGAAGATAAGCAAAAATGATCAACCTTTAGCCAGACTCCAGAAAAAGAGGGAGAGGACGCAAATCAACAAAATTAGAAGTGAAAAAGCAGAAGTTATAACAGACACCACAGGAATACAAAGCATCCTAAGAGACTACTACAAGCAACTCTAGGCCAATAAAATGGACAATCTGGAAGAAATGGACAAATTCTTAGAAAGGGATAACCTTCTAAGACTGAACCAGGAAGAAATAGAAAATATGAACAAACCTATCACAAGCAATGAAATTGAAACTGTGATTAAAAATCTTCCAACAAACAAAAGTCCAGAACCAGATGGCATCACAGGTGAATTCTATCAAACATTTAGAGCAGAGCTAACACCCAACCTTCTCAAATTCTTCAAAACAATTGCAGCGGAAGGAACACTCCCAAACTCATTCTATGAGACCACCATCACCCTGATACCAAAATCAGACAGAGATACTACAAGGAAAGAAAATTATAGACCAATATCACTGATGAATATAGATGTAAAAATCCTCAACAAAATACTAGCAAACAGAATCGAACAACACATGAAAAGGATCATACACCATGATCAAGTGGGGTTTATCCCAGGGATGCGAGGATTCTTCAATATACACAAATCAATGTGATACACCATATTAACAAATTGTAGAATAAAAGCATATGATCATCTCAATAGATGAAGGAAAAGATTTTGAGAAAATTCAACACTCATTTACGATAAAAACTCTGCAGAGTGTGGGCATAGAGGGAAACTACCTCAACATAATAAAGGCCATATATGACAAACCCACAGCAAACAACATTCTCAATGGTGAAAAACTGAAAGCGTTTCCTCTAAGATCAGGAACAAGACGAGGATGTCCACTCTCACCACTGCTATTCAACATAGTTTTGGAAGTCCTAGCCATGGCAATCAGAGAAGAAAAAGAAATAAAAGGAATACAAAAAGGAAAAGAAGAAGTAAAATTGTCACTGTTTGCAGATGACATGATATCATAGATAGAGAATCCTAAAGATGCCACCAGAAAACCACTGGAGCTAATCAATGAATTTGGTAAAGTTGCAGGATACAAAATTAATGCACAGAAATTGCTTGCATTCCTATACACTAACAATGAAAGATCAGAAAGAGAAATTAAGGAAACAATCCCATTACCACTGCAACAAAAAGAATAAAATACCTAGGAATAAACCTACCTAAGGAAGTAAAAGACCTGTACTCAGAAAACTATAAGACACTGATGAAAGAAATCAAAGATGATATAAACAGATGGAGACATATACCATGTTCTCGGATTAGAAGAATCAATATTGTGAAAATGACTATACTACCCAAAGCAATCTACAGATTCAATGCAATCCCGATCAAAATACCTTTGGCATTTTCTACAGAACAAGAAAAAAAAAATCTTAAAATTTGTAGGGAGACACAAAAGACCCTGGATAGCCAAAGCAGTCTTGAGGGGGGAAAAAAAAGAGCTGGAGGAATCAGACTTCCAGACTTCAGACTATATTGCAAAGCTACAGTAATCAAGATAATATGGTACTGACACAAGAACAGAAATATAGGTCAATAGAGCAGGATAGAAAGCACAGAGATAAACCCACGTACCTATGGTTCACTAATCTATGACAAAGGAGGCAAGGGTATACAATGGAGAAAAGACAGTGTCTTCAGCAAGTGGTGCTGGGAAAACTGGACAGTTACATGTAAAAGAATGAAATTAGTACACACCCTAACACCATACACAAAAATAAACTCAAAATGGATTAGAGACCTAAATATAAGACCAGCCACTATAAAACTCTTAGAGGAAAACATAAGCAGAACAGTCTATGACATAAATCACAGCAAGATCCTTTTTGACCCACCTCCTAGAGAAATGGAAATAAAAACAAAAATAAAAAAAATGGGACCGAATGAAACATAAATTCTTTTGCACAGCAAAGGAAAACATAAGCAAGATGAAAAGACAACCATCAGAATGGGAGAAAATATTTTCAAATGAAGCAAATGGCAAAGGATTAATCTCCAAAAAGCAGCTCATGTAGCTCAATATCACAAAACCAAACAATCCAATCCAAAAATGGGCAGAAGACCTAAATAGACATTTCTCCAAAGAAGATATACAGGTTGCCAACAAACACATGAAAGGATGCTGAACATCACTAATCATTAGAGAAATGCAAATCAAAACTACAGTGAGGTATCACCTCACACCAGTCAGAATGGCCATCATCAAAAAATCTACCAACAATAAATGCTGGAGAGGCATTTATTGGAGCAAAGGGAACCCTCTTGCACTGTTGGTGGGAATGTAAATTGATATAGCCACTAGGGAGAACGGTATGGGGGTTCCTTAAAAACTAAAAATAGAACTACCATACAACCCAGCAAACCCACTCCTGGACATTTACCCTGAGAAAACCATAATTCAAAAAGAGTCATGTACCACAATGTTCACTGTAGCTCTATTTACAATAGCCAGGACATGGAAGCAACCTAAGTGTCCATCAACAGATAAATGGATAAGGAAGATGTGGCACAAATATACAATGGAACATTATTCAGCCATAAAAAGAAACGAAATTGAGTTACTTTTAGTGTGGTGGATGGATCTAGAGTCTGTCCTACAGAGTGAAGTAAGTCAGAAAGAGAAAAACAAATACCGTATGCTAACACATATATATGGAATCTTAAAAAAAAAAGTTTATGAAGAACCTAGGGGCAGGAAAGGATTAAGGACACAGACGTAGAGAAAGGACTTGAGGACATGGGGAGAGGGAAGGGTAAGCTGGGACAAAGTGAGAGAGTGGTATGGACATATATACACTACCAAATGTAAAATTGATAGCTACTGGGAAGCAGCCACATAGCACAGGGAGATCAGCGCTGTGCTTTGTGACCACCTAAAAGGGTGGGATAAGGGAGTGAGAGGGAGTTGCAAGAGGGAGGGGATATGGTGTTATATGTATACGCACAGCTGATTCACTTTTTTATACAGCAGAAACTAACACACAATTGTAAAGCAATTATACTCCAATAAAGATGTAAAAGAAAAAAAAAAGCCCAGAGATAAACCTACACACCTATGGCCCACTAATCTATGACAAAGGAGGCAAGGGTATACAAAGGAGAAAAGACAGTCTCTTCAATAAGTGGTGCTGGGAAAAATGGACAGCTACATGTAAAAGAATGAAATTAGAACACTCCCTAACACCATACACAAAAAATAAACTCAAAATGGATTAGAGACCGAAATGTAAGACCGGACACTATAAAACTCTTAGAGGAAAACATAGGAAGAATACTCTTTGACATAAATCACAGCAAGATCTTTTTTGATCCACCTCCTAGAGTAATGGAATAAAAAAAAAAATAAACATATGGGAGCAAATGAAACCTAAAAGCTTTTGCAAAGCAAAGGAAACTACAAACAAGACGAAAAGACAACCCTCACAATGGGAGAAAATATTTGCAAACGAATCAATGGACAAAGGATTAATCTCCAATGTATATAAACAGCTCATGCAGCTCAACAGTAAAAAAACAAACAACCCAATCCAAAAATGGGCAGATGACGTAAATAGACATTTGTCCCAAGAAGACATACAGATGACCAAGAAGCACATGAAAAGTTGCTCAACATCACTAATTATTAGAGAAATATAAACCAAAACTACAATGAGGTATCGCCTCACACGAGTTAGAATGGGCATCATCAGAAAATCTACAAGCAACAAATGCTGGAGAGGGTGTGGAGAAAAGGGAACCCTCTTACACTATTTGTGGGAATGTAAATTGATACAGTCACGATGGAGAACAGTATGGAGGTTCCTTAAGAAACTAAAAATAGAATTACCATATGACCCAGCAATCCCACTACTGGCCATATACCCAGAGAAAACCATAATTCAAAAAGACATATTCACCACAATATTCATTGCAGCACTATTTACAATAGCCAGGTCATGGAAGCAACCTAAATGCCCATAGACAGACGAACAGAAAAGATGTGCTACATATATAAAATGGAATATTACTCAGCCATAAAAAGGAATGAAATTGGGTCATTTGTAGAGACGTGGATAGATCTAGAGACTGTCATACAGAGTGAAGTAAGTCAGAAAGAGAAAAACAAATATCGTATATTAACGCATACATGTGGAACCTAGAAAAATGGTAAAGATGAACCGGTTTGCAAGGCAGAAATAGAGACACAGATGTAGAGAACAAATGTATGGACACCAAGGGGGGAAAGTGGCAGGGTGGTGGTGGTGGGATGAATTGCGAGCCTGGGATTGACATATATACACTTATATGTATAAAATAGGTTACCAATAAGAGCCTGCTGTATAAAAAAATGAATAAAATAAATTCAAAAATTAAAAAATAAGTAATACTTAAAAAAATAAAACAGAAAAAAAGTTCTGTCCTTCCCATAGACGTATTTATATGAATGAATTATTTCCATGCTTATATCCATAAATACAAAAAGAGGAATAAAACTTACCTTGAACCAAAAAAGAAAAAAAAAAAAAAAACAGAACCCACTGGTCATACAGAGGAAAACCCTATCAGGGCACTTGCTCCAGGGGTAAACAATTCTGAAGTTGGTCACAGGTGCGGAATAATCTCCCATGCAGCCAGCAGCCCCCACACGAGGAGCGTCCTCATTGCAAAGCTGGGGGACCGTGAGGAGGCGTCTCTGAGTAAACGTGAGCTGAGCCCCAGGCCAGCTGCTGCTGAACTTTTCCCACCCTTCCCAGGTAAAACACCTGAATGTGTGCAAAGACTTTAAAAACTAGAGGAAGGGGCTTGGAGTCACACCAGCGACAGCACGCAGGCCGACTTGGTGCCTGCAGGCCAGCCAGGATGGTCCTGGCCCCGGGCGCTCGTCTGGAAGCTTTCCATTTCCCTGCCTGAGGTACCCCTCCTGTCCCGGCCCCCACTGCTTTTTTCCTTCCTCACCTCTGCCCGGGGAGAAATTCCAGCAGCAAGTATGGGTGACACATCCTCTTCTTTAGCAGGTGGCAGCCCGGCAACTCCTGCAGAAAGTCCAGCAGAGCCCCAGTCACACTGGGCCACTCATAGAGCCGTGGGCCCTACTCCCTCCCACCAGCCCAACCCCGAGACTGCTGACGGGGCAGAGAATATGGCGTCAGGCACAGCTGCAGAGGCTTTTGCTGCCTGGAGGGGTGTTTATATTGACCTCAACCCAGGCACACCTGGGAAGGGCTGGCCGGCCGGGTCAGGCTGCCCAGGTCAGCCAATCCTCGCCCCTCAGGGGCTCAGAGTTGCAGAAAATGGGCCTTGCTGCACCGGCCAGATCCAAGGAACAGGTGTAGGGTCCCGAGAGTCAGGATAGATAAGGGGCGGCAGCCCTGGCTTGTTTTCGAATCATTTTATCTGGTCCATGAGTGGGAGACAACTTCAAGAAGACCCTCTGCTAATGAGAGGAACCCAGGAGTCAGGGAGAGGAGGGGTGGTGGGTGGAGACAGAGGCCTGGTGCCCCGGCTGCAGTGGAAGCCCCTGGAAGACCAGGCAGAGGGAGGCCGCACAGAGTGAAGCCTAGGGTCACAGACCTGTTGGAGCTGCTGTTTGTTAGTTCAAGCTCTGCTCTGAGGTGCTCTGTGTCAGCTCTGAGTGACAGGGGTGCTGGGGGTGCTCTGCAATGAGGGCTATGTGCACGGTTCCTGTGTGCCCAGCCCTGCCGGGGTACCTGTCCATGGGAGCTCCATATCCAGGGAGGGGCCTGCCCACGAGAGCCCCGTGGGCTGCTGCGTACCTGCCCAGGTGAGCTCCATATCCTGGGAAGGGCCTGACCACAAGAGCCCCGTGGGCTGCTGGGGACCTGCTAGAGGACGCCAGGACAGTCAGTGAAGCCACAGAGGATATACATCTAGTAGTTCCTAATTCCTACACCCTGCTGGTCATTCTACCATCCACCAGGACATGGCATTCTGTATTAGACTTCAATGATGCCTTCTTCTGTATTCCATTAGTCCCAGAGTCACAAGAAATTTTGCCTGTGAGTGGCAGGACTCAACCTACAACAAAAACAATACTGCTGGGCCGTCCTGCCCCAGGGGTTCAAAAATTCCCACACCATCTTTGGGGAAACGTTAGCTAAAGACCTAAAAGATCTACCTCTGGAGAAGGGAACCCTCCTTCAATATGCAGATGACATTCTGATCACCAGCCCGACTAAGGAGGCCTCTGAACTACCTAGCCAATAAAAGATAGGAGGTGTCCAAGGAAAAGGCTCAAATATCACAAACTAAGGTGGCCTTCCTGGGCTTCATTCGCACAGAAGGTCGGAGAAGCCCACCCCAGGAAAGGGAAGAAGCCATTTGCAGCCTCACCTTTCCTGAAACTAGAAGACAGCTTAGGGGTTCCTGGGGAGACCGGGGTTTGCTGCATCTGGATCCCTAACTACAGTCTAATAGCTGGGCCTCTATATGAAACACTGAAAGGAAAAGATGATGATCCTTTTGAATAGAATCCAGAAGCGGCCTTTCAAGAATGGAAAGAGCAGTCAATTCAGACCCTGGCCCTGGACCTCCCTAAGTTAGCTAAACCCTTTGACCTTTACATTCCTGGTCCAAGGCGAATCGCCCTTGGAGTATTAGTGCAAAAACTGGGACCACTTGAAATGGAACAATGCAAGAATGCCCTCCAGGCATTGGCCAGCCACCCCATCCGACCAGGATACTGGGGGTATCTAAAAACCTGGAAATCAGCAGCCCGCAAGGCCAGCTCCCTCCTAAGGGAAAAGGACGCCACTTGGTGATCCTAACCACCCACCATGCCCTGAAGTTGCAGGGATTGCTCCGTGGGCACAATGACCTCGAGTGAGGAGGCCCTCCAACACCAACCTCCAGAGAGACAACCTGGGGCAATGGGCCCCCATGACGACTCGTGTGACCATCACTTGACCTGGAGCTTCTCTCAGAAAACAACAAGAGTGTGCCCCAAAAGAGCAGACTATTGCTTACAGGACTTACTGCACCCAGAGCGGAGCTAATAAACTTGGCAGGGGAACCGTAAATAACGCTGCCACCATAGAAAAGCCTACAGACACCGCAGTGACGGCGGCCAATGAGACCGGCTGTACTCCTGGCTACTTCAAAAGGCCGTTGACTGAGTGGCCGTCATGGTCCTGGATCACCACCGGCCCTGGACTGTCTGGGAGTTGAGCAAGCAGGGCTCTGACACCTGGTGCTGTTTGTACGTTAATTCAGTGGCCTAACTAAAGAAAGCACAGACTACTGGTCAGAGCATCTAGGCTGGCAGAAACCATCAGCCTAAGGGGGCCGAACCAATGTGGAGCAGGGTAAAACCGCCCACCCCCCCAGCGTCTCTGCACATCTCTTTCCTGGACCCTTAAAGGTCATTAGAATCTATAAAACTTCCAATGCTGGTGCTCAGGCAGACGAGCAGTGAGGGAGGAGGCCTGCGGACAATCAACCTCACCTGGAGGCTGCTGGGGAGAAGTCCTGCCCCTCCCCCCGGGTATGAGGACACCCAACTCAGCATGAAACATTTACAGAAGACGTGTCTGCACCCTCAGCGCCCCAAGAATGAGGAATGGGACAAAAGGCAGAGGAGGGCTTTGTCACTGGCAAAGCCCATTAAAAATTCCTGGGAGATAAAAATAGAATCTGGGCAATAAAATAAAGTCTAACCATTTTTTCCTTTGTGCTTTGTCTAATTTCACTTGCTCCTAGGTTTCCACATGCAGAGGTCCCACACCCGACACTTCAGACCCGATTTCCTCGTGCAAAATGGCTGGGCCGACACCTCAGCTCGTGGGGCCCCGTGCAGACTCTGCGACATAGAGCCTGAGCTCCAGCCAACCTGGCCCTCGAGAGCTCCGCCCCCTCCCTCCCGCTGATGCTGACAGGATCCCTACACAGCAGCCCGGCCCACAACCCGCAGGGGAGCACACACTCTCACCTCTCCATTCTCTGATCAAAATATAAAGTTTTCCTTTGCTTCTGAACCAAAGTCAGTCTCGATCTGTTGGCTCCAATGACACTGGGCAGGGAGACCCTTGTTGGGGCCCACTCTGCAGGATCAGTAACAGAATTTGAGAACATTGTAACTTCAATGAACAGATGTGTGAGCCAAACTGTAATTAACATAGAGCAGTGTATAAGGCTCGTGTAAAATAAGATGTTTCTAACACTTCCATTTGATATTTCCATCACTTTATTATAAGCAAGTTCAGTGGAGGGGTTTGTCTTATTTGTCAGGTCAACAGTAGAGAAATGCAGTGATTTCTTTCCAAGGATGTACATCTAATAATCTTGGTTGAAGTTTCAACCTTGTTTGGAATGATTTTCCATTGAAAATGATACCTCTCTTTCAGCTCCTAGATTTCTGAGAAGTATAAAATCTTATATTTTTTATTACCAAAGGGGAAAGGTGGGAGGAGGGATAAATTAACAGTTCCAGACTAACATATACACACTGCTATGTATAAAATATATCATCAACAAGGAACTACTGTATAGCACAGGGAACTATACTCAATATTTTGTAATGACCCCTGAGGGGAAATAATCTGAAAAACAATAGATATCTATATCGACATCATCTATCAACTACAGATAAAATGGAAACTAAAGGAGGCCGATGGTGAGCGTTTCTGAACCTGAAGACTTCAATCATCTAAAGTTCGGACTCTGCCCACGGCCCAAGTCCCTTAATGAACACACATGTACCAGTAGCTTAAAAATTCCCCAGATTGGAGTTCGGGGAGACACTGATTTGGAAAAATCCCTTGTGTTCTCCTTACATACACGGGACCTTTCCTACAGCTAAAACATGCCTGTGACACCCAGAAGATGGAACACGGTTGGATCAGGAAGATTTTGGAAAAGGCACCAAAACTCCTAATTTCCTGGTTGTTGGGTTCACCTCTCCAGCCTTTTTCCTTAAAATCTCCCCACTTGAGGATGTCAGCACCTTCAACATCCAGTTGCACAGAAATTGGAATTTGTCCAAAGGAAGAAGGGGAAGGAGGAGAAACAAGGAGAGCCAAGCCCTAGATGTTCGGAGAGGCACATGTCACTCTACTTTCCAGTCAGGAAGAAGAATTAAGAAAAGGCTTAGCCTGCCACCGGGAACCAGAGTAGGGCCAGAAGCAAATGAGAGTTTCTGCGGAAAGCTCCCAAAAAAGCGAGTTGAAAAATGGAGCTCAGGGGCACTGCAATTCACAAATCTGCAGAGTTATAAATGATAACTCTCGTCCACAAATATATTGAGGGAAGGCAACGAAGAGGATTTGAAATCAAGGCAGAATTGCAGGAAACAGATTTCAGGAGTTAGATTCGAATCACCCCTAAAGCACATGAAAAGCGGCAAAACGTCGACAATGATGCACTTGGCCAAAAAGAGCATATGCGTTTTTTTCTGAATGAATTCAGGAAAAAACCCATAGGCCCTTTGTGGCCAACCAAGCAAGCCGGAAATGCAATTCAGCACTACAAAGAAGTCTGACTTCCCATCGGTCAAAATGGCCTTGCTAAAAAAGTGTAAAAACAAGAAATGCAGGAGAGGCCAGGGAGGAAAGGGAGCCTTGTTACACTGATGGGTGGGGTATAAATTGCCAATGATGACTCTGGAGAAGGGTATGGTGTTTCCTAAAACATCTAAAAAACACAGCTAGAGAGAAAGGGGCACATCAACTCATGGGCGTATAAATTGGGAAAACTAAAAATCAGCAAGACACAGGCACCCCAAACATTAGGGCTGCTCTGTAGACAAAAACCTCCACTTAATTCCACCTTAAATATCCAAGGAAAGAGAAAAATGGATAAAGAAGTTGTGGTCCATATGTACAATTGTATATCACTCAGGCGTGAGATAAATATTATAAGGCTGGTAGCAGCATGATGAGTGGATTTAGGTAGGACTATTCTAAGTGAAATAAGTCACACAGAAAAAGACACTTATCATAAGATATCACTAACAGAGGGAATGTAAAAACTGCTACACTTGAACGGAATTACAAAACAGAACAGATTCACACATTAAGAAAACACACTATGGTTGCTTAACGGGAAAGGTGAGGTGGGGTGATGCATAAAACAAGGATTTCAAATTAGCTCAGATAACGTTCCATAAATCCAATATGTAATAGACAAGACCTACTCATTGCTCAGTGAACTGGACTCAACACCCCCTATTCACCGATTAAGAACATATATGACTAGTAAGAATCGTAAAACCTGTGTATTGATATCTCTCTGGAAGTGAGTCAAGTGGGTGTAAAGCGGCATAAACACAGCCGTGAAAAGCAGCTAAACCCCATTATAAAAATAAATTACTTTTAAAAACCCGTGAAACAAAGAGTGTGAAAGAGAGAAATTCTTACAAAATTCGTTCAGGGGCTGTGATGCCACCTGGATTGACCATATCTAGACCCACATCTGGATGAGACATAAGGGTGGACACTCTCGGGGCTGAGAGGCTTGGTGAGGTTGGGGGAGCAAACGCAGAGCCTTTAAAGTAATACTGCCTGTTACCAATCCCATGGGTTCCAAATCTCCAGGTTCAAGGGCATCTTCCTACATCGAAAACATGCATGAGAAACCCAGAAGGTGGTACACTGTGTGATCGGGAAAGGTTTCTAAAACGCACCTCATTTCTTCTCTCCTTGTGCTCGGGTTCGCCATTCCAGCTGCTTTAGTAGCAATCGCCCTCCATGGAGAATCAGCACCTTTAACCTCCTGTTCCATACAGCTTGCAATTTGTCCTGAGGATGAACGGAAAGACGGGGAGCCAATGAGAGATTAGCTCTTGGTGTTGGGACAGGCACAGGTCACTCTATTTTCCCATCAGGAAGAAGAATTAACCACAGGCTCAGCCTGCCGCCCAGAACAAGAATAGTGCCTGAGGCCATCCTGCGCTTTTGCGGACAGCTCCCAAAAAAGCGAGTTGAAAAATGGAGCTCAGGGGCATTGCAATTCACAAACCAGCAGAGTTATAAATGATAACTCTCGTCCAAAAATATATTGAGGGAAGGCAACGAAGAGGATTTGAAATCAAGGCAGAATTGCAAGAAACAGATTTCAGGAGGTAGATACGAATCGCCTTTAAAGCACATGAAAAGTGGCAAAACGTCGAAAATGATGCCCTTGACCAAAAAGGGTGTATGCGTTTTTTCCTGAATATATTCAGTAAAAAACGCATACGCCCTTTTTGGCCAACCTAGCAACCTGGAAAGGCAAATCAGTGCTACAAAGAAGTCTCGCTTCCCATTAGTCAAAAGGGCCATGCTGAAAAAAGTGTCAAAACCAGAAATGCAGGACAGGCCATGGAGAAATGGGAGCCTTGCTACACTGATGGGCGGGATGTAAATTGCCAAGAGCCACTCTGGAGAAGTGTCCGGTGAGTCCTGAAACATCTGAAAAACACAGCTTAGAGAGCATAGGGCACTTCCACTCATGGGGGTATAAATTGGGAAAATGAAAAATCAGCAAGACACAAGCACCCCAAAGTTTAGGGCTGCTCTGTTGACAAGGACCTCCACTTCATTCCACCTTCAATATCCCAGGAAAGAGAAAAATGGATAAAGAAGTTGTGGTCCTTATGTACAATGGAATATCACTCAGCCATGAAATCAATGTCATAAGGCTAGTAGAAGCATGATGAGTGGATTTAGGTACGACGATTCTAAGTGAAATAAGTCACACAGAAAAGGACACTTCAAATAAGGTATCACTTATAGAGGGAATGTAAAAACCGTTACACTTGAACTGAATTACAAAACAGAACAGAGTCACACATGCAGAAAACACACTATGGCTGCTTAACGGGAAAGGTGAGGTGGAGTGATACATAAAACAAGGGTTTCAAATTAGCTCAGATACCATTCCATAAACCCAATATGTAATAGACAAGACCTACTCCTTGCCCAGAGAACTGGACTCAACACACCCTATTCACCGCACAAGAATATATCTGACTAGTAATAATCTTAAAACCTATGTATTGATATCTCTCTGTTAGTGTGTCAAGTGGGTGTAAAGCGGCATAAACACAGCAGTGAAAAGCAGCTAAACCCCATTATCAAAATAAATTACTCTGAAAAACCCATGAAACAAAGACAGTGAAAGAGAGAGAAATTCTTACACAATGCGTTCAGGGGCTGTGATGCAACCTGGATTGACCATATCTAGACCCACAGCTGGATGAGACATAAGGGTGGACACTCTTGGGGCTGAGAGGTTTGGTGAGGTTGGGTGAGCAAACGCAGACCCTTTAAAGTAATACTGCGTGGTACCCATCGCATGGGTCCCAAATCTCCAGGTTCAAGGGCATCTTCCTACATCGAAAACATGCATGAGAAACCCAGAAGATGGTACACTGTGTGATGGGGAAAGGTTTCTAAACGCACCTCATTTCTCATCTCCTTGTGCCCGGGTTCGCCATTCCAGCCGCTTTACTAGCAATCTCCCAACTTGGAGCATCAGCACCTTTAACCTCCTGTTCCATACAGGTTGCAATTTGTCCTGAGGATAAACGGGAAGACGTGGAACCAACGAGAGACTAGCTCTTGGTGTTGGGACAGGCACAGGTCACTCTATTTTCCCATCAGGAAGAAGAATTAACCACAGGCTCAGCCTGCCCCCCGGAACCAGAATATTGCCTGAAGCCATTCTGCGATTTTGCGGCCAGCTCCCAAAAAAGCGAGTTGTAAAATGGAGGTTCAGGGCACTGCAATTCACAAACCTGCAGAGTTATAAATGATAACTCTCGTCCACAAATGTATTGAGGGAAGGCAAAGAAGAGGATTTGAAATCAAGGCAGAATTGCAGGAAACAGATTTCAGGAGGTAGATTCGAATCGCCTTTAAAGCACATGAAAAGCGGCAAAACGTTGACAATGATGCCCTTGGCCAAAAAGGGCGTATGCGTTTTTTCCTGAATATATTCAGGAAAAAACGCATACGCCCTTTTTGGCCAACCAAGCAACCTGGAAAGGCAAATCAGCGCTACAAAGAAGTCTAGCTTCCGATCGGTCAAAAGGTCCATGCTGAAAAAAGTGTCAAAACCAGAAATGCAAGACAGGCCATGGAGAAATGGGAGCCTTGCTACACTGATGGGCGGGATGTAAATTGCCAAGAGCCACTCCGGAGAAGTGTCCGGTGAGTCCTGAAACATCTGAAAAACACAGCTTAGAGAGCATAGGGCACTTCCACTCATGGGGGTATAAATTGGGAAAATTAAAAATCAGCAAGACACAAGCACCCCAAAGTTGAGGGCTGCTCTGTTGACCAGGACCTCCACTTCATTCCACCTTAAATATCCCAGGAAAGAGAAAAATGGATAAAGAAGTTGTGGTCCTTATGTACAATGGAAAATCACTCAGCCATGAAATCAATGTCGTAAGGTTAGTAGCAGCATGATGAGTGGATTTAGGTACGACGATTCTAAGTGAAATAAGTCACACAGAAAAGGACACTTCTCATAAGGTATCACTGATAGAGGGAATGTAAAAACCGTTACACTTGAACTGAATTACAAAACAGAACAGAGTCACACATGCAGAAAACACACTATGGCTGCTTAACGGGAAAGGTGAGGTGGGGTGATACATAAAACAAGGGTTTCAAATTAGCTCAGATACCGTTCCATAAACCCAATATGTAATAGACAAGACCTACTCCTTGCTCAGAGAACTGGACTCAAAACGCCCTATTCACCACACAAGATTATATCTGACTAGTAATAATCGTAAAACCTATGTATTGATATCTCTCTGTTAGTGTGTCAAGTGGGTGTAAAGCGGCATAAACACAGCAGTGAAAAGCAGCTAAATCCCATTATGAAAATAAATTACTTTGAAAAACCCATGAAACAAAGACAGTGAAAGAGAGAGAAATTCTTACACAATGCGTTCAGGGGCTGTGATGCAACCTGGATTGACCATATCCAAACCCACAGCTGGATGAGACATAAGGGTGGACACTCTTGGGGCTGAGAGGTTTGGTGAGGTTGGGTGAGCAAACGCAGACCCTTTAAAGTAATACTGCGTAGTACCCATCGCATGGGTCCCGAATTTCCAGGTTCAAGGGCATCTTCCTACATCGAAAACATGCATGAGAAACCCAGAAGATGGTACACCGTGTGATGGGGAAAGGTTTCTAAAACGCACCTCATTTCTCATCTCCGTGTGCCCGGGTTCGCCATTCCAGCCGCTTTACTAGCAAGCTCCCTACTTGGAGCATCAGCACCTTTAACCTCCTGTTCCGTACAGGTTGCAATTTGTTCTGAGGATGAACGGGAAGACGTGGAACCAACGAGAGACTAGCTCTTGGTGTTGGGACAGGCACAGGTCACTCTATTTTCCCATGAGGAAGAAGAATTAACCACAGGCTCATCCTGCCCCCCGGAACCAGAACAGGGCCTGAAGCCATCCTGCGCTTTTGCGGCCAGCTCCCAAAAAAGTGAGTTGTAAAATGGAGGTTCAGAGCACTGCAATTCACAAACCTGCAGAGTTATAAATGATAACTCTCGTCCACAAATATATTGAGGGAAGGCAAAGAAGAGGATTTGAAGTCAAGGCAGAATTGCAGGAAACAGATTTCAGGAGGTATATTCGAATCGCCTTTAAAGTACATGAAAAGCGGCAAAACGTTGACAATGATGCCCTTGGCCAAAAAGGGCGTATGCGTTTTTTCCTGAATATATTCAGGAAAAAACGCATACGCCCTTTTTGGCCAACCAAGCAACCTGGAAAGGCAAATCAGCGCTACAAAGAAGTCTAGCTTCTGATCGGTCAAAAGGTCCATGCTGAAAAAAGTGTCAAAACCAGAAATGCAAGACAGGCCATGGAGAAATGGGAGCCTTGCTACACTGATGGGCGGGATGTAAATTGCCAACAGCCACTCTGGAGAAGTGTACGGTGTGTCCTGAAACATCTGAAAAACACAGCTTAGAGAGCATAGGGCACTTCCACTCATGGGGGTATACATTGGGAATATTAAAAATCAGCAAGACACAAGCACCCCAAAGTTTAGGGCTGCTCTGTTGACCAGGACCTCCACTTCATTCCAACTTCAATATCCCAGGAAAGAGAAAAATGGATAAAGAAGTTGTGGTCCTTATGTACAATGGAATATCACTCAGCCATGAAATCAATGTCGTAAGGTTAGTAGCAGCATGATGAGTGGATTTAGGTACGACGATTCTAAGTGAAATAAGTCACACAGAAAAGGACACTTCTCATAAGGTATCACTGATAGAGGGAATGTAAAAACCGTTACACTTGAACTGAATTACAAAACAGAACAGAGTCACACATGCAGAAAACACACTATGGCTGCTTAACGGGAAAGGTGAGGTGGGGTGATACATAAAACAAGGGTTTCAAATTAGCTCAGATACCGTTCCATAAACCCAAAATGTAATAGACAAGACCTACTCCTTGCTCAGAGAACTGGACTCAACACGCCCTATTCACCACACAAGAATATATCTGACTAGTAATAATCGTAAAACCTATGTATTGATATCTCTCTGTTAGTGTGTCAAGTGGGTGTAAAGCGGCATAAACACAGCAGTGAAAAGCAGCTAAATCTCATTATGAAAATAAATTACTTTGAAAAACCCATGAAACAAAGACAGTGAAAGAGAGAGAAATTCTTACACAATGCGTTCAGGGGCTGTGATGCAACCTGGAGTGACCATATCTAGACGCACAGCTGGATGAGACATAAGGGTGGACACTCTTGGGGCTGAGAGGTTTGGTGAGGTTGGGTGAGCAAACGCAGACCCTTTAAAGTAATACTGCGTGGTACCCATCGCATGGTTCCCAAATCTCCAGGTTCAAGGGCATCTTCCTACATCAAAAACATGCATGAGAAACCCAGAAGATGGTACACCGTGTGATGGGGAAAGGTTTCTAAAACACACCTCATTTCTCATCTCCTTGTGCCCGGGTTCGCCATTCCAGCCGCTTTACTAGCAAGCTCCCTACTTGGAGCATCAGGACCTTTAACCTCCTGTTCCGTACAGGTTGGAATTTGTCCTGAGGATAAACGGGAAGACGTGGAACCAACGAGAGACTAGCTCTTGGTGTTGGGACAGGCACAGGTCACTCTATTTTCCCATCAGAAAGAAGAATTAACCACAGGCTCAGCCTGCCTCCCGGAACCAGAACAGGGCCTGAAGCCATTCTGCGATTTTGCGGCCAGGTCCCATAAAAACGAGTTGTAGAATGGAGGTTCAGGGCACTGCAATTCACAAACCTGCAGAGTTATAAATGATAACTCTCGTCCACAAATATATTGAGGGAAGGCAAAGAAGAGGATTTGAAATCAAGGCAGAACTGCAGGAAACAGATTTCAGGAGGTAGATACGAATCGCCTTTAAAGCACATGAAAAGCAGCAAAACGTTGACAATGATGCCCTTGGCCAAAAAGGGCGTATGCGTTTTTTCCTGAATATATTCAGGAAAAAACGCATACGCCCTTTTTGGCCAACCAAGCAACCTGGAAAGGCAAATCAGCGCTACAAAGAAGTCTCGCTTCCCATCGGTCAAAAGGGCCATGCTGAAAAAAGTGTCAAAACCAGAAATGCAGGACAGGCCATGGAGAAATGGGAGCCTTGCTACACTGATGTGCGGGATGTAAATTGCCAAGAGCCACTCTGGAGAAGTGTCCGGTGAGTCCTGAAACATCTGAAAAACACAGCTTAGAGAGCATAGGGCACTTCCACTCATGGGGGTATAAATTGGGAAAATTAAAAATCAGCAAGACACAAGCACCCCAAAGTTTAGGGCTGCTCTGTTGACCAGGACCTCCACTTCATTCCACCTTAAATATCCCAGGAAAGAGAAAAATGGATAAAGAAGTTGTGGTCCTTATGTACAATGGAATATCACTCAGCCATGAAATCAATGTCGTAAGGTTAGTAGCAGCATGATGAGTGGATTTAGGTACGACGATTCTAAGTGAAATAAGTCACACAGAAAAGGACACTTCTCATAAGGTATCACTGATAGAGGGAATGTAAAAACCGTTACACTTGAACTGAATTACAAAACAGAACAGAGTCACACATGCAGAAAACACACTATGGCTGCTTAACGGGAAAGGTGAGGTGGGGTGATACATAAAACAAGGGTATCAAATTAGCTCAGATACCGTTCCATAAACCCAATATGTAATAGACAAGACCTACTCCTTGCTCAGAGAACTGGACTCAACACGCCCTATTCACCGCACAAGAATATATCTGACTAATAATAATCGTAAAACCTATGTATTGATATCTCTCTGTTAGTGTGTCAAGTGGGTGTAAAGCGGCATAAACACAGCAGTGAAAAGCAGCTAAACCCCATTATAAAAATAAATTACTTTGAAACACCCATGAAACAAAGACAGTGAAAGAGAGAGAAATTTTTACACAATGCGTTCAGGGGCTGTGATGCAACCTGGATTGACCATATCTAGACGCACAGCTGGATGAGACATAAGGGTGGACACTCTTGGGGCTGAGAGGTTTGGTGAGGTTGGGTGAGCAAACGCAGACCCTTTAAAGGAATACTGCGTGGTACCCATCGCATGGGTCCCAAATCTCCAGGTTCAAGGGCATCTTCCTACATCAAAAACATGCATGAGAAACCCAGAAGATGGTACACCGTGTGATGGAGAAAGGTTTCTAAAACGCACCTCGTTTCTCATCTCCTTGTCCCCGGGTTCGCCATTCCAGCTGCTTTACTAGCAAGCTCCCTACTTGGAGCATCAGCACCTTTAACCTCCTGTTCCATACAGGTTGCAATTTGTCCTGAGGATAAACGTGAAGACGTGGAACCAACGAGAGACTAGCTCTTGGTGTTGGGACAGGCACAGGTCACTCTATTTTCCCATCAGAAAGAAGAATTAACCTCAGGCTCAGCCTGCCCCCCGGAACCAGAACAGGGCCTGAAGCCATTCTGCGATTTTGCGGCCAGCTCCCATAAAAACGAGTTGTAAAATGGAGGTTCAGGGCACTGAAATTCACAAACCTGCAGAGTTATAAATGATAACTCTCGTCCACAAATATATTGAGGGAAGGCAAAGAAGAGGATTTGAAATCAAGGCAGAATTGCACGAAACAGATTTCAGGAGGTAGATACGAATCGCCTTTAAAGCACATGAAAAGCGGCAAAACGTTGACAATGATGCCCTTGGCCAAAAAGGGCGTATGCGTTTTTTCCTGAATATATTCAGGAAAAAACGCATACGCCCTTTTTGGCCAAGCAAGCAACCTGGAAAGGCAAATCAGCGCTACAAAGAAGTCTCGCTTCCCATCGGTCAAAAGGGCCATGCTGAAAAAAGTGTCAAAACCAGAAATGCAGGACAGGCCATGGAGAAATGGGAGCCTTGCTACACTGATGGGCGGGATGTAAATTGCCAAGAGCCACTCTGGAGAAGTGTCCGGTGAGTCCTGAAACATCTGAAAAACACAGCTTAGAGAGCATAGGGCACTTCCACTCATGGGGGTATAAATTGGGAAAATTAAAAATCAGCAAGACACAAGCACCCCAAAGTTTAGGGCTGCTCTGTTGACCAGGACCTCCACTTCATTCCACCTTCAATATCCCAGGAAAGAGAAAAATGGATAAAGAAGTTGTGGTCCTTATGTACAATGGAATATCACTCAGCCATGAAATCAATGTCGTAAGGTTAGTAGCAGCATGATGAGTGGATTTAGGTACGACGATTCTAAGTGAAATAAGTCACACAGAAAAGGACACTTCTCATAAGGTATCACTGATAGAGGGAATGTAAAAACCGTTACACTTGAACTGAATTACAAAACAGAACAGAGTCACACATGCAGAAAACACACTATGGCTGCTTAACGGGAAAGGTGAGGTGGGGTGATACATAAAACAAGGGTATCAAATTAGCTCAGATACCGTTCCATAAACCCAATATGTAATAGACAAGACCTACTCCTTGCTCAGAGAACTGGACTCAACACGCCCTATTCACCGCACAAGAATATATCTGACTAATAATAATCATAAAACCTATGTATTGATATCTCTCTGTTAGTGTGTCAAGTGGCTGTAAAGCGGCATAAACACAGCAGTGAAAAGCAGCTAAACCCCATTATAAAAATAAATTACTTTGAAACACCCATGAAACAAAGACAGTGAAAGAGAGAGAAATTCTTACACAATGCGTTCAGGGGCTGTGATGCAACCTGGATTGACCATATCTAGACGCACAGCTGGATGAGACATAAGGGTGGACACTCTTGGGGCTGAGAGGTTTGGTGAGGTTGGGTGAGCAAAAGCAGACCCTTTAAAGTAATACTGCGTGGTACCCATCGCATGGGTCCCAAATCTCCAGGTTCCAGGGCATCTTCCTACATCGAAAACATGCATGAGAAACCCAGAAGATGGTACACCGTGTGATGGAGAAAGGTTTCTAAAACGCACCTCATTTCTCATCTCCTTGTGCCCGGGTTCGCCATTCCAGCTGCTTTACTAGCAAGCTCCCTACTTGGAGCATCAGCACCTTTAACCTCCTGTTCCATACAGGTTGCAGTTTCTCCTGAGGATAAACGGGAAGACGTGGAACCAACGAGATACTAGCTCTTGGTGTTGGGACAGGCACAGGTCACTCTATTTTCCCATCAGAAAGAAGAATTAACCACAGGCTCACCCTGCCCCCCGGAACCAGAACAGTGCCTGAAGCCATTCTGCGATTTTGCGGCCAGCTCCCATAAAAACGAGTTGTAAAATGGAGGTTCAGGGCACTGCAATTCACAAACCTGCAGAGTTATTAATGATAACTCTCGTCCACAAATATATTGAGGGAAGGCAAAGAAGAGGATTTGAAATCAAGGCAGAATTGCAGGAAACAGATTTCAGGAGGTAGATACGAATCGCCTTTAAAGCACATGAAAAGCGGCAAAACGTTGACAATGATGCCCTTGGCCAAAAAGGGCGTATGCGTTTTTTCCTGAATATATTCAGGAAAAAACGCATACGCCCTTTATGGCCAACCAAGCAACCTGGAAAGGCAAATCAGCGCTACAAAGAAGTCTCGCTTCCCATCGGTCAAAAGGGCCATGCTGAAAAAAGTGTCAAAACCAGAAATGCAGGACAGGCCATGGAGAAATGGGAGCCTTGCTACACTGATGGGCGGGATGTAAATTGCCAAGAGCCACTCTGGAGAAGTGTCCGGTGAGTCCTGAAACATCTGAAAAACACAGCTTAGAGAGCATAGGGCACTTCCACTCATGGGGGTATAAATTGGGAAAATTAAAAATCAGCAAGACACAAGCACCCCAAAGTTTAGGGCTGCTCTGTTGACCAGGACCTCCACTTCATTCCACCTTAAATATCCCAGGAAAGAGAAAAATGGATAAAGAAGTTGTGGTCCTTATGTACAATGGAATATCACTCAGCCATGAAATCAATGTCGTAAGGTTAGTAGCAGCATGATGAGTGGATTTAGGTACGACGATTCTAAGTGAAATAAGTCACACAGAAAAGGACACTTCTCATAAGGTATCACTGATAGAGGGAATGTAAAAACCGTTACACTTGAACTGAATTACAAAACAGAACAGAGTCACACATGCAGAAAACACACTATGGCTGCTTAACGGGAAAGGTGAGGTGGGGTGATACATAAAACAAGGGTATCAAATTAGCTCAGATACCGTTCCATAAACCCAATATGTAATAGACAAGACCTATTCCTTGCTCAGAGAACTGGACTCAACACGCCCTATTCACCGCACAAGAATATATCTGACTAATAATAATCGTAAAACCTATGTATTGATATCTCTCTGTTAGTGTGTCAAGTGGGTGTAAAGCGGCATAAACACAGCAGTGAAAAGCAGCTAAACCCCATTATAAAAATAAATTACTTTGAAACACCCATGAAACAAAGACAGTGAAAGAGAGAAAAATTCTTACACAATGCGTTCAGGGGCTGTGATGCAACATGGATTGACCATATCTAGACCCACAGCTGGGTGAGACATAAGGGTGGACACTCTTGGGGCTGAGAGGTTTGGTGAGGTTGGATGAGCCCACGCACACCCTTTAAAGTAATACTGCGTGACACCCATCCCATGGGTCCCAAATCTCCAGGTTCAAGGGCATCTTCCTCCATCCAAAACATGCATGAGAAACCCAGAAGATGGTACACCATGTGATCGGGAAAGGTTTCTAAAATGCACCTCATTTATCATCTCCTTGTGCTCGGGTTCGCCATTCCAGCCACTTTCCTAGCAATCTCCCTACTTGGAGCATCAGCACCTTTAACCTCCTGTTCCGTACAGGTTGCAATTTGTACTGAGGATGAACGGGAAGAGGGGGTACCAATGAGAGACTAGATCTAGGTGTTGGGACAAGCACAGGTCACTCTATTTTCCCTTCAGAAAGAAGAATTAACCTCAGGCTCAGCCTGCCCCCCGGAAGTAGAACAGGGCCTGAAGCAATCCTGCGCTTTTGCGGCCAACTCCCAAAAAAGCGAGTTGAAAAATGGATCTCAGGGGCACTGCAATTCACAAACCTGCAGAGTTATCAATGATAACTCTCGTCCACAAATATATTGAGGGAAGGCAACGAAGAGGATTTGAAAGCAAGGCAGAATTGCAGAAACAGACTTAAGGAGGTAGATTCGAATCGCCTTTAAAGCAAATGAAAAGCGGCAAAACGTTGACAATGATATCCTTGGCCAAAAAGGGCGTATGCGTTTTTTCCTGAATATATTCAGGAAAAAACGCATACGCCCTTTTTGGCCAACCAAGCAACCTGGAAAGGCAAATCAGCGCTACAAAGAAGTCTCGCTTCCCATCGGTCAAAAGGGCCATGCTGAAAAAAGTGTCAAAACCAGAAATGCAGGAACAGGCCATGGAGAAATGGGAGCCTTGCTACACTGATGGGCGGGATGTAAATTGCCAACAGCCACTCTGGAGAAGTGTACAGTGTGTCCTGAAACATCTAAAAAACACAGCTTAGAGAGCATAGGGCATTTCCACTCATGGGCGTATAAATTGGGAAAACTAAAAATCAGCAAGACACAGGCACACCAAAGTTTAGGGCTGCTCTGTTGACAAGAACCTCCTCTTCATTACACCTTAAATATCCCAGGAAATAGGAAAATGGATAACGATGTTGTGGTCCTTATGTACAAGGGAATATCACTCAGCCATGAAATCAATGTCATAAGGCTATTAGCAGCATGATGAGTGGATTTATGTTCGACGATTCTAAGTGAAATAAGTCACACAGAAAAAGACACTTATCATAAGATATCACTTGTAGAGGGAATGTAAAAACCGTTACACTTGAACTGAATTACAAAACAGAACAGAGTCACACATGCAGAAAACACACTATGGCTGCTTAACGGGAAAGGTGAGGTGGGGTGATGCATAAAACAAGGGTTTCATATTAGCTCAAATACCGATCCATAAACCCAATATGTAATAGACAAGACCTACTCCTTGCTCAGTGAAGTGGATGCAACACCCCCTATTCAACGAACAAGAATATATCTGACTAGTAAAAATCTTAAAACCTATGTATTGATTTCTCTCTGTAAGTGAATCAAGTGGGTGTAAAGGGGCATAAACACAGCAGTGAAAATCAGGTAAACCCCATTATAAAAATAAATTACTTTAAAATCCCAAAAAACAAAGACAGTGATAGAGGGAGAAATTTTTACATAATTCGTTCCGGGGCTGTGATGCAACCTGGTGTGACCATATCTAGACCCACAGCTGGATGAGAAATAAAGCTGGACACTCTTGGGGCTGAAGGTCTCTTTCCCTATTTACCAGATTGGGAACGTAGAAAGGCTGCCACCCTCTGGCCGTTACCTGCAAAAGCAGCTTTAAAATCTGTGCTAATGGTCACTTCATATGAACAAGTACTTCAGGGCTGTAAATGAAACGTGCCCTCAAAATGTCTTGAGGGAGGTAATGGCCAAAAATTTTCAAAATGTGACACTTACTTTAAGAAAACACTTTGAAGAACTAAGCTGTAATCACAGTTTGATAAATAAAAAGGGCATGCTTTAAAGCTCAATTTCAACAGATTATGGGACACATGCAAATTCAACCACAGATAGGTATCAGCTCGCACCTGTTAGAATAACCATCAGCAAGAAAACTACAAACAATAAATATTGAAGGTGTTTTGGAGAAATGCATACCCTCAATTTTAAGTGGGACGTAACCTGGAAAGAGCCACTAATGAGAACTGAATGGTGGTGCCTTTAAAACATACACACTGAGCTACCATATGATACAGCAAGCCCACTCCTTGGCCTATAACATAAGAAGATATAACTGGAAAGACACAGGCAAGCAAATGTGCATTGCAGCAGTATTACAATAGCCAAGACATGGAGGCAACCAGAAAGTCCATCAAGAGGTGCGTGGCCAAAGAAGAACTGGTACACGTACAGATGGAATATTAGCCAGGGAAAAAAATGAAACAATGCCATTTGCAGCACCATGTATGATTCTTGAGGTAATCAGGCAAATTGTACTAAGTCAGAAAGCAAAAGACACATATCCTATAATATCACTTATAGGTCTTAGCTAAAAATTGATACCAATGAAGATATTTCCACAGAGAAATGCAATCACAGATTCATTAAACAAACTTATGGTTCACCAAATGGAAAGGTGTGAGGATTGGATACATTAGGATATTGGGGTTAAGATAGATATAGAAACACATGTGAAATATGTAATCACCAAAGACCTACGTAATACCAAGACAAGACTACTCAACATCGTGTCATAACCTACATGGGAAAATGATCCAAAGAAGAATAGATATATGTATATGTTTAAAAGAACCACATCTTTCACACCTAGAAGAAACAAAACATTTTAATTAAATTTGCTCTGACAAAAAATAAAAATTAAATTAAAAAAAGAACAAGAAGTAATGAGACATAAACTTAAGGGGCTATTTGCTGGCACATTGCATTCCAATTTACAACCAGAACATGACTTCCATTAAGGCTCTGTCATCACTAATAAAGCAGCTTTATAAGCAATGTTGAAGGTAGCTTAAAAGAAGTCTCACTAATTATTGATAGTAACAAGGAAACAAAGAAAAGTAAAAATCTCACTGCAAAAAGTATACATAGGGTAAGGATAGTAGATCAAACACTTATTAAACTTCTGTAAAGAATAAAAGACAACAGTAGTATGTTTTTTTAAAAAGAGAGGGCCCAAATAAATCTGAAATGAAAGAGATGATGTTACAACGGACACCACAGAAATACAAAGTATCCTAAGATACACACAGGGTAACTCAGGGCTCAGACTGGACAGAGCCCACTCTCCAGTCCCCTGTACATGACTTACAGGAGCCTCAGGAACTGAGGAGGGGGTCCCTGAGGAGAGGCTCAAGATAGAATATGGTAGACATTAACATGACTGCATTCATCTTAAACATGCCTGAACTACATTCACACGAGATGATTTTGTCCTGTATGTACATCGGCACCTCTAGTTGGAACTGCAGATCTTTGGCTTCAACACCTCTACTGACAACATTAGCGTCACCTGCTGTGGACCGTCTCCTATAGGATTTCTAGAATCACAAAACATCGAAGCTTCACAGGACCCAGAGTCTGTGCAACTCCACACACAGTCTCAGAGTCTCAACTCCACTCAGATACTCCACTCTTGGAGGGCACACACAAAGTAGTGTGCACATCAGGACCCAGGGGAAGGAGCAGTGACCCTGTAGGAGAATGACCAGAACTACCTGCTACTTTTAGAGGGTCTCCTGCAGAGGCAGGTGGTGGCTGTGGCTGTGGCTCACCGTGAGGACAACGACACTGGCAGCAGAAGTTCTGGGAAATACTCCTTGGTGTGAGCCCTCCCAGAGTCCGCCATTAGCCCCACCAAGAGCAAGGTAGGCTCCAGGGCTGGGTCGCCTCAGGCCAAACAACCAACAGGGAGGGAACCCAGCCCCATGCATCAGCAGACAAGCGGATTAAACTTTTTATTAAAGTTTTATTTAATCCGTAGACAAGCGGATTAAAGCTCTGCCCACCAAAGCAACACCCAGCTCTACCCACCACCAGTCCTTCCCATCAGGAAGCTTGCACAAGCCTCTAAGATAGACTCATCCACCGGAGAGCAGACAGCAGAAGCAAGGAGAACTACAATTCTGCAGCCTGTGGAAGGAAAACCACATTCACAGAAAGATAGACAAAATGAAAAGGCAGAGGACTTTATACCAGATCAAGGAACAAGATAAAACCCCAGGAAAAAAAACAAAATGAGGTGGAGATAGGGAACCTTCCAGAAAAAAATTCAGAATAATGATAGTGAAGTTGAGCCAAGACCTTGGAAAAAGAAAGGAGGCAAAGATCGAGAAGATGCAAGAAATGTTTAACAAAGACCTAGAAGAATTAAGGAACAAACACCTAGAAGAATTAAAGAACAAACAAACAGAGGTGAACAATGGAATAACTGAAATGAAAAATACACTAGAAGGAATCAGTAGCAGAATAACTGTGGCAGAAGAACGGATAAGTGACCTGGAAGACAGAAAGGTGGAAATCACTGCCATGGAACAGAATAAAGAAAAAGAATGAAAATAAACGAAGACACCCCAAGAGTCCTCTGGGACAACATTAAACGCAACAACATTCGCATTATAGGGGTCCCAGAAGGAGAAGAGAGAGAGAAAGGACCCGAGAATATATTTAAAGAGATAATGGTCAAAAACTTCCCTAGCATGGGAAAAGAAATAGCCACCCAAGTCCAGAAGCACAGAGTGTCCCAGGCAGGATAAACCAAAGGAGAAAAATGACAAGACACATAGTAATCAAATTGACAAAAATTAACGACAAAGAAAAATGATTGAAAGCAGCAAGGGAAAAATGACAAATAACATACAAGGGAACTCCCATAAGGATAACAACTGATTTCTCAGCAGAAAATCTACAAGCCAGAAGGAAGTGGCATGATAAATTTAAAGTGATGAAAGGGAAGAACCTACAACCAAGAGTACTCCACCCTGCAAAGAGCTCATTCAGATTTGATGGAGAAATCAAAAGCCTTACAGACAAGCAAAAGCTAAGAGAATTCAGCACCATGAAACCAGCTCTACACCAAATGCTAAAGGAACTTCTCTAAGTGGGAAACACAAGAGAAGAAAAGGACCCACCAAGACAAACCCATAACAATTAAGAAAATAGTAGTAGGAACATACATATCGATAATTACCTTAAACGTGAATGCACTACATGTTCCAACCAAAAGACACAGGCTCGCTGAATGGATACAAAAACAAGACCCATATATATGCTGTCTACAAGAGATCCATTTCAGACCTAGGGACACATACAGACTCAAAGTGAGGCGATGGAAAAATATATTCTATGCAAATGAAAATCAAAAGAAAGCTGGAGTAGCAATACTCATATCAGATAAAATAGACTTTAAAATAAAGAATGTTACAAGAGACAAGGAAAGGCACTGCATAATGGTCAGGGGATCAATCCAAGAAGAAGATATAACAATTATAAATATATATGTACCCAAAATAGGAGCAGCTCAATGTATAAGGCAACTGCTAACAGCTATAAAAGAGGAAATCGACAGTAACACAATAACAGCGGGGGACTTTAACAGCTCACTTACACCAGTGGAGATCAGCCAGACAGAAAATTAATAAGGAAACACAAGCTTTAAATGACACAATAGACCAGATAGAGTTAATTGATATTTATAGGACATTCCATCCAAAAACAGCAGATTACACGTTCTTCTCAACTGCACACGGAACACTCTCCAGGATAGATCACATCTTGGGTCACAGATAAAGCCTCAGTAAATTTAAGAAAACTGAAATCATATCAAGCAGCTGTTCCGACCACAATGCTATGAGATTAGAAATCAATTACATGGAAAAAACCGTAAAAAACACAAACACATGGAGGCTAAACAATACGTTACTAAATAACCAAGAGATCACTGAAGAAATCAAAGAGGAAATCAAAAACTACCTAGAGACAAATGACAACAAAAACACGATGATCCAAAACCTATGGGATGCAGCAAAAGGAGTTCTAAGAGGGAAGTTTATAGCAATACAAGCCTACCTCAAGAAACAAGAAAAATCTCAAATAAACAATCTAACCTTACACCTAGAGGAACTAGAGAAAGAAGAACAAAACCCAAAGTTAGTAGAAGGAAAGAAATCATAAAGATCAGAGCAGAAATAAATGAAATAGAAACAAAGAAAACGAAAGCAAAGATCAATAAAACTAAAAGCTGGTTCTTTGAGAAGATAAGCAAAAATGATCAACCTTTAGCTGGACTCCAGAAAAAGAGGGAGAGGACGCAAATCAACAAAATTAGAAGTGAAAAAGCAGAAGTTATAACAGACACCACAGGAATACAAAGCATCCTAAGAGACTACTACAAGCAACTCTAGGCCAATAAAATGGACAATCTGGAAGAAATGGACAAATTCTTAGAAAGGGATAACCTTCTAAGACTGAACCAGGAAGAAATAGAAAATATGAACAAACCTATCACAAGCAATGAAATTGAAACTGTGATTAAAAATCTTCCAACAAACAAAAGTCCAGAACCAGATGGCATCACAGGTGAATTCTATCAAACATTTAGAGCAGAGCTAACACCCAACCTTCTCAAATTCTTCAAAACAATTGCAGCGGAAGGAACACTCCCAAACTCATTCTATGAGACCACCATCACCCTGATACCAAAATCAGACAGAGATACTACAAGGAAAGAAAATTATAGACCAATATCACTGATGAATATAGATGTAAAAATCCTCAACAAAATACTAGCAAACAGAATCGAACAACACATGAAAAGGATCATACACCATGATCAAGTGGGGTTTATCCCAGGGATGCGAGGATTCTTCAATATACACAAATCAATGTGATACACCATATTAACAAATTGTAGAATAAAAGCATATGATCATCTCAATAGATGAAGGAAAAGATTTTGAGAAAATTCAACACTCATTTACGATAAAAACTCTGCAGAGTGTGGGCATAGAGGGAAACTACCTCAACATAATAAAGGCCATATATGACAAACCCACAGCAAACAACATTCTCAATGGTGAAAAACTGAAAGCGTTTCCTCTAAGATCAGGAACAAGACGAGGATGTCCACTCTCACCACTGCTATTCAACATAGTTTTGGAAGTCCTAGCCATGGCAATCAGAGAAGAAAAAGAAATAAAAGGAATACAAAAAGGAAAAGAAGAAGTAAAATTGTCACTGTTTGCAGATGACATGATATCATAGATAGAGAATCCTAAAGATGCCACCAGAAAACCACTGGAGCTAATCAATGAATTTGGTAAAGTTGCAGGATACAAAATTAATGCACAGAAATTGCTTGCATTCCTATACACTAACAATGAAAGATCAGAAAGAGAAATTAAGGAAACAATCCCATTACCACTGCAACAAAAAGAATAAAATACCTAGGAATAAACCTACCTAAGGAAGTAAAAGACCTGTACTCAGAAAACTATAAGACACTGATGAAAGAAATCAAAGATGATATAAACAGATGGAGACATATACCATGTTCTCGGATTAGAAGAATCAATATTGTGAAAATGACTATACTACCCAAAGCAATCTACAGATTCAATGCAATCCCGATCAAAATACCTTTGGCATTTTCTACAGAACAAGAAAAAAAAAATCTTAAAATTTGTAGGGAGACACAAAAGACCCTGGATAGCCAAAGCAGTCTTGAGGGGGGAAAAAAAAGAGCTGGAGGAATCAGACTTCCAGACTTCAGACTATATTGCAAAGCTACAGTAATCAAGATAATATGGTACTGACACAAGAACAGAAATATAGGTCAATAGAGCAGGATAGAAAGCACAGAGATAAACCCACGTACCTATGGTTCACTAATCTATGACAAAGGAGGCAAGGGTATACAATGGAGAAAAGACAGTGTCTTCAGCAAGTGGTGCTGGGAAAACTGGACAGTTACATGTAAAAGAATGAAATTAGTACACACCCTAACACCATACACAAAAATAAACTCAAAATGGATTAGAGACCTAAATATAAGACCAGCCACTATAAAACTCTTAGAGGAAAACATAAGCAGAACAGTCTATGACATAAATCACAGCAAGATCCTTTTTGACCCACCTCCTAGAGAAATGGAAATAAAAACAACAATAAAAAAATGGGACCGAATGAAACATAAATTCTTTTGCACAGCAAAGGAAAACATAAGCAAGATGAAAAGACAACCATCAGAATGGGAGAAAATATTTTCAAATGAAGCAAATGGCAAAGGATTAATCTCCAAAAAGCAGCTCATGTAGCTCAATATCACAAAACCAAACAATCCAATCCAAAAATGGGCAGAAGACCTAAATAGACATTTCTCCAAAGAAGATATACAGGTTGCCAACAAACACATGAAAGGATGCTGAACATCACTAATCATTCGAGAAATGCAAATCAAAACTACAGTGAGGTATCACCTCACACCAGTCAGAATGGCCATCATCAAAAAATCTACCAACAATAAATGCTGGAGAGGCATTTATTGGAGCAAAGGGAACCCTCTTGCACTGTTGGTGGGAATGTAAATTGATATATCCACTAGGGAGAACAGTATGGGGGTTCCTTAAAAACTAAAAATAGAACTACCATACAACCCAGCAAACCCACTCCTGGACATTTACCCTGAGAAAACCATAATTCAAAAAGAGTCATGTACCACAATGTTCACTGTAGCTCTATTTACAATAGCCAGGACATGGAAGCAACCTAAGTGTCCATCAACAGATAAATGGATAAGGAAGATGTGGCACAAATATACAATGGAACATTATTCAGCCATAAAAAGAAACGAAATTGAGTTACTTTTAGTGTGGTGGATGGATCTAGAGTCTGTCCTACAGAGTGAAGTAAGTCAGAAAGAGAAAAACAAATACCGTATGCTAACACATATATATGGAATCTTAAAAAAAAAAGTTTATGAAGAACCTAGGGGCAGGAAAGGATTAAGGACACAGACGTAGAGAAAGGACTTGAGGACATGGGGAGAGGGAAGGGTAAGCTGGGACAAAGTGAGAGAGTGGTATGGACATATATACACTACCAAATGTAAAATTGATAGCTACTGGGAAGCAGCCACATAGCACAGGGAGATCAGCGCTGTGCTTTGTGACCACCTAAAAGGGTGGGATAAGGGAGTGAGAGGGAGTTGCAAGAGGGAGGGGATATGGTGTTATATGTATACGCACAGCTGATTCACTTTTTTATACAGCAGAAACTAACACACAATTGTAAAGCAATTATACTCCAATAAAGATGTAAAAGAAAAAAAAAAGCCCAGAGATAAACCTACACACCTATGGCCCACTAATCTATGACAAAGGAGGCAAGGGTATACAAAGGAGAAAAGACAGTCTCTTCAATAAGTGGTGCTGGGAAAAATGGACAGCTACATGTAAAAGAATGAAATTAGAACACTCCCTAACACCATACACAAAAAATAAACTCAAAATGGATTAGAGACCGAAATGTAAGACCGGACACTATAAAACTCTTAGAGGAAAACATAGGAAGAATACTCTTTGACATAAATCACAGCAAGATCTTTTTTGATCCACCTCCTAGAGTAATGGAATAAAAAAAAAATAAACATATGGGAGCAAATGAAACCTAAAAGCTTTTGCAAAGCAAAGGAAACTACAAACAAGACGAAAAGACAACCCTCACAATGGGAGAAAATATTTGCAAACGAATCAATGGACAAAGGATTAATCTCCAATGTATATAAACAGCTCATGCAGCTCAACAGTAAAAAAACAAACAACCCACTCCAAAAATGGGCAGATGACGTAAATAGACATTTGTCCCAAGAAGACATACAGATGACCAAGAAGCACATGAAAAGCTGCTCAACATCACTAATTATTAGAGAAATATAAACCAAAACTACAATGAGGTATCGCCTCACACGAGTTAGAATGGGCATCATCAGAAAATCTACAAGCAACAAATGCTGGAGAGGGTGTGGAGAAAAGGGAACCCTCTTACACTATTTGTGGGAATGTAAATTGATACAGTCACGATGGAGAACAGTATGGAGGTTCCTTAAGAAACTAAAAATAGAATTACCATATGACCCAGCAATCCCACTACTGGCCATATACCCAGAGAAAACCATAATTCAAAAAGACATATTCACCACAATATTCATTGCAGCACTATTTACAATAGCCAGGTCATGGAAGCAACCTAAATGCCCATAGACAGACGAACAGAAAAGATGTGCTACATATATAAAATGGAATATTACTCAGCCATAAAAAGGAATGAAATTGGGTCATTTGTAGAGACGTGGATAGATCTAGAGACTGTCATACAGAGTGAAGTAAGTCAGAAAGAGAAAAACAAATATCGTATATTAACGCATACATGTGGAACCTAGAAAAATGGTAAAGATGAACCGGTTTGCAAGGCAGAAATAGAGACACAGATGTAGAGAACAAATGTATGGACACCAAGGGGGGAAAGTGGCAGGGTGGTGGTGGTGGGATGAATTGCGAGCCTGGGATTGACATATATACACTTATATGTATAAAATAGGTTACCAATAAGAGCCTGCTGTATAAAAAAATGAATAAAATAAATTCAAAAATTAAAAAATAAGTAATACTTAAAAAAATAAAACAGAAAAAAAGTTCTGTCCTTCCCATAGACGTATTTATATGAATGAATTATTTCCATGCTTATATCCATAAATACAAAAAGAGGAATAAAACTTACCTTGAACCAAAAAAGAAAAAAAAAAAAAACAGAACCCACTGGTCATACAGAGGAAAACCCTATCAGGGCACTTGCTCCAGGGGTAAACAATTCTGAAGTTGGTCACAGGTGCGGAATCATCTCCCATGCAGCCAGCAGCCCCCACACGAGGAGCGTCCTCATTGCAAAGCTGGGGGACCGTGAGGAGGCGTCTCTGAGTAAACGTGAGCTGAGCCCCAGGCCAGCTGCTGCTGAACTTTTCCCACCCTTCCCAGGTAAAACACCTGAATGTGTGCAAAGACTTTAAAAACTAGAGGAAGGGGCTTGGAGTCACACCAGCGACAGCACGCAGGCCGACTTGGTGCCTGCAGGCCAGCCAGGATGGTCCTGGCCCCGGGCGCTCGTCTGGAAGCTTTCCATTTCCCTGCCTGAGGTACCCCTCCTGTCCCGGCCCCCACTGCTTTTTTCCTTCCTCACCTCTGCCCGGGGAGAAATTCCAGCAGCAAGTATGGGTGACACATCCTCTTCTTTAGCAGGTGGCAGCCCGGCAACTCCTGCAGAAAGTCCAGCAGAGCCCCAGTCACACTGGGCCACTCATAGAGCCGTGGGCCCTACTCCCTCCCACCAGCCCAACCCCGAGACTGCTGACGGGGCAGAGAATATGGCGTCAGGCACAGCTGCAGAGGCTTTTGCTGCCTGGAGGGGTGTTTATATTGACCTCAACCCAGGCACACCTGGGAAGGGCTGGCCGGCCGGGTCAGGCTGCCCAGGTCAGCCAATCCTCGCCCCTCAGGGGCTCAGAGTTGCAGAAAATGGGCCTTGCTGCACCGGCCAGATCCAAGGAACAGGTGTAGGGTCCCGAGAGTCAGGATAGATAAGGGGCGGCAGCCCTGGCTTGTTTTCGAATCATTTTATCTGGTCCATGAGTGGGAGACAACTTCAAGAAGACCCTCTGCTAATGAGAGGAACCCAGGAGTCAGGGAGAGGAGGGGTGGTGGGTGGAGACAGAGGCCTGGTGCCCCGGCTGCAGTGGAAGCCCCTGGAAGACCAGGCAGAGGGAGGCCGCACAGAGTGAAGCCTAGGGTCACAGACCTGTTGGAGCTGCTGTTTGTTAGTTCAAGCTCTGCTCTGAGGTGCTCTGTGTCAGCTCTGAGTGACAGGGGTGCTGGGGGTGCTCTGCAATGAGGGCTATGTGCACGGTTCCTGTGTGCCCAGCCCTGCCGGGGTACCTGTCCACGGGAGCTCCATATCCAGGGAGGGGCCTGCCCACGAGAGCCCCATGGGCTGCTGCGTACCTGCCCAGGTGAGCTCCATATCCTGGGAGGGGCCTGACCACAAGAGCCCCGTGGGCTGCTGGGGACCTGCTAGAGGACGCCAGGACAGTCAGTGAAGCCACAGAGGATATACATCTAGTAGTTCCTAATTCCTACACCCTGCTGGTCATTCTACCATCCACCAGGACATGGCATTCTGTATTAGACTTCAATGATGCCTTCTTCTGTATTCCATTAGTCCCAGAGTCACAAGAAATTTTGGCTGTGAGTGGCAGGACTCAACCTACAACAAAAACAATACTGCTGGGCCGTCCTGCCCCAGGGGTTCAAAAATTCCCACACCATCTTTGGGGAAACGTTAGCTAAAGACCTAAAAGATCTACCTCTGGAGAAGGGAACCCTCCTTCAATATGCAGATGACATTCTGATCACCAGCCCGACTAAGGAGGCCTCTGAACTACCTAGCCAATAAAAGATAGAAGGTGTCCAAGGAAAAGGCTCAAATATCACAAACTAAGGTGGCCTTCCTGGGCTTCATTCGCACAGAAGGTCGGAGAAGCCCACCCCAGGAAAGGGAAGAAGCCATTTGCAGCCTCACCTTTCCTGAAACTAGAAGACAGCTTAGGGGTTCCTGGGGAGACCGGGGTTTGCTGCATCTGGATCCCTAACTACAGTCTAATAGCTGGGCCTCTATATGAAACACTGAAAGGAAAAGATGATGATCCTTTTGAATAGAATCCAGAAGCGGCCTTTCAAGAATGGAAAGAGCAGTCAATTCAGACCCTGGCCCTGGACCTCCCTAAGTTAGCTAAACCCTTTGACCTTTACATTCCTGGTCCAAGGCGAATCGCCCTTGGAGTATTAGTGCAAAAACTGGGACCACTTGAAATGGAACAATGCAAGAATGCCCTCCAGGCATTGGCCAGCCACCCCATCCGACCAGGATACTGGGGGTATCTAAAAACCTGGAAATCAGCAGCCCGCAAGGCCAGCTCCCTCCTAAGGGAAAAGGACGCCACTTGGTGATCCTAACCACCCACCATGCCCTGAAGTTGCAGGGATTGCTCCGTGGGCACAATGACCTCGAGTGAGGAGGCCCTCCAACACCAACCTCCAGAGAGACAACCTGGGGCAATGGGCCCCCATGACGACTCGTGTGACCATCACTTGACCTGGAGCTTCTCTCAGAAAACAACAAGAGTGTGCCCCAAAAGAGCAGACTATTGCTTACAGGACTTACTGCACCCAGAGCGGAGCTAATAAACTTGGCAGGGGAACCGTAAATAACGCTGCCACCATAGAAAAGCCTACAGACACCGCAGTGACGGCGGCCAATGAGACCGGCTGTACTCCTGGCTACTTCAAAAGGCCGTTGACTGAGTGGCCGTCATGGTCCTGGATCACCACCGGCCCTGGACTGTCTGGGAGTTGAGCAAGCAGGGCTCTGACACCTGGTGCTGTTTGTACGTTAATTCAGTGGCCTAACTGAAGAAAGCACAGACTACTGGTCAGAGCATCTAGGCTGGCAGAAACCATCAGCCTAAGGGGGCCGAACCAATGTGGAGCAGGGTAAAACCGCCCACCCCCCCAGCGTCTCTGCACATCTCTTTCCTGGACCCTTAAAGGTCATTAGAATCTATAAAACTTCCAATGCTGGTGCTCAGGCAGACGAGCAGTGAGGGAGGAGGCCTGCGGACAATCAACCTCACCTGGAGGCTGCTGGGGAGAAGTCCTGCCCCTCCCCCCGGGTATGAGGACACCCAACTCAGCATGAAGCATTTACAGAAGACGTGTCTGCACCCTCAGCGCCCCAAGAATGAGGAATGGGACAAAAGGCAGAGGAGGGCTTTGTCACTGGCAAAGCCCATTAAAAATTCCTGGGAGATAAAAATAGAATCTGGGCAATAAAATAAAGTCTAACCATTTTTTCCTTTGTGCTTTGTCTAATTTCACTTGCTCCTAGGTTTCCACATGCAGAGGTCCCACACCCGACACTTCAGACCCGATTTCCTCGTGCAAAATGGCTGGGCCGACACCTCAGCTCGTGGGGCCCCGTGCAGACTCTGCGACATAGGAGCCTGAGCTCCAGCCAACCTGGCCCTCGAGAGCTCCGCCCCCTCCCTCCCGCTGATGCTGACAGGATCCCTACACAGCAGCCCGGCCCACAACCCGCAGGGGAGCACACACTCTCACTTCTCCATTCTCTGATCAAAATATAAAGTTTTCCTTTGCTTCTGAACCAAAGTCAGTCTCGATCTGCTGGCTCCAATGACACTGGGCAGGGAGACCCTTGTTGGGGCCCACTCTGCAGGATCAGTAACAGAATTTGAGAACATTGTAACTTCAATGAACAGATGTGTGAGCCAAACTGTAATTAACATAGAGCAGTGTATAAGGCTCGTGTAAAATAAGATGTTTCTAACACTTCCATTTGATATTTCCATCACTTTATTATAAGCAAGTTCAGTGGAGGGGTTTGTCTTATTTGTCAGGTCAAGAGTAGAGAAATGCAGTGATTTCTTTCCAAGGATGTACATCTAATAATCTTGGTTGAAGTTTCAACCTTGTTTGGAATGATTTTCCATTGAAAATGATACCTCTCTTTCAGCTCCTAGATTTCTGAGAAGTATAAAATCTTATATTTTTTATTACCAAAGGGGAAAGGTGGGAGGAGGGATAAATTAACAGTTTCAGATTAACATATACACACTGCTATGTATAAAATATATCATCAACAAGGAACTACTGTATAGCACAGGGAACTATACTCAATATTTTGTAATGACCCCTGATGGGAAATAACCTGAAAAACAATAGATATCTATATCGACATCATCTATCAACTACAGATAAAATGGAAACTAAAGGAGGCCGATGGTGAGCGTTTCTGAACCTAAAGACTTCAATCATCTAAAGTTCGGACTCTGCCTACGGCCCAAGTCCCTTAATGAACACACATGTACCAGTAGCTTAAAAATTCCCCAGATTGGAGTTCGGGGAGACACTGATTTGGAAAAATCCCTTGTGTTCTCCTTACATACACGGGACCTTTCCTACAGCTAAAACATGCCTGTGACACCCAGAAGATGGAACACGGTTGGATCAGGAAGATTTTGGAAAAGGCACCAAAACGCCTAATTTCCTGGTTGTTGGGTTCACCCCTCCAGCCTTTTTCCTTAAAATCTCCCCACTTGAGGATGTCAGCACCTTCAACATCCAGTTGCACAGAAATCGGAATTTGTCCAAAGGAAGAAGGGGAAGGAGGAGAAACAAGGAGAGCCAAGCCCTAGATGTTCGGAGAGGCACATGTCACTCTACTTTCCAGTCAGGAAGAAGAATTAAGCAAAGGCTTAGCCTGCCACCGGGAACCAGACTAGGGCCAGAAGCAAACGAGCAGTTCTGCGGAAAGCTCCCAAAAAAGCGAGTTGAAAAATGGAGCTCAGGGGCACGGCAATTCACAAATATGCAGAGTTATAAATGATAACTCTCGTCCACAAATATATTGAGGGAAGGCAACGAAGAGGATTTGAAATCAAGGCAGAATTGCAGGAAACAGATTTCAGGAGTTAGATTCGAATCACCCCTAAAGCACATGAAAAACATCAAAACGTCGACAATGATGCACTTGGCCAAAAAGAGCATATGCGTTTTTTTCTGAATGAATTCAGGAAAAAACTCATAGGCCCTTTGTGGCCAACCAAGCAAGCCGGAAATGCAATTCAGCTCTACAAAGAAGTCTGACTTCCCATCGGTCAAAATGGCCTTCCTACAAAAGTGTAAAAACAAGAAAAGCAAGAGAGGCCAGGTAGTAAAGGGAGCCTTGTTACACTGATGGGTGGGGTGTAAATTGCCAATGATGACTCTGGAGAAGGGTATGGTGTTTCCTAAAACATCTAAAAAACACAGCTAGAGAGAAAGGGGCACATCGACTCATGGGCGTATAAATAGGGAAAACTAAAAATCAGCAAGACACAGGCACCCAAAACTTTAGGGCTGCTCTGTTGACAAGAACCTCCACTTACTTCCACCTTAAATATCCAAGGAAAGAGAAAAATGGATAAAGAAGTTGTGGTCCTTATGTACAATGGAATATCACTCAGCAATGAAATCAATGTCATAAGGGTAGTAGCAGCATGATGAGTGGATTTAAGTACAACGATTCTAAGTGAAATAAGTCACACAGAAAAAGACACTTCTCATAAGGTATCACTTATAGAGGGAATGTAAAAACAGTTACACTTGAACTGAATTACAAAACAGAACAAAGTCACACATGCAGAAAACACACTATGGCTGCTTAACGGGAAAGGTGAGGTGGGGTGATACATAAAACAAGGGTTTCAAACTAGCTCAGATACCGTTCCATAAACCCAATATGTAATAGACAAGACCTACTCCTTGCTCAGAGAACTGGACTCAACACGCCCTATTCACCGCACAAGAATATATCTGACTAGTAATAATCTTAAAACCTATGTATTGATATCACTCTGTTAGTGTGTCAAGTCGCTGTAAAGCGGCATAAACACAGCAGTGAAAAGCAGCTAAACCGCATTATAAAAATAAATTACTTTTAAAAACCCATGAAACAAAGACAGTGAAAGAGAGAGAAATTCTTACACAATTCGTTCAGGGGCTGTGATGCAAACTGGATTGACCATATCTAGACCCACAGTTGGATGAGACATAAGGGTGGACACTCTTGGGGCTGAGAGATTTGGTGAGGTTGGGTGAGCAAATGCAGACCCTTTAAAGTAATACTGCGTGGTACCCATCGCATGGGTCCCAAATCTCCAGGTTCAAGGGCATCTTCCTACATCGAAATCATGCATGAGAAACCCAGAAGATGGTACACTGTGTGATGGAGAGAGGTTTCTAAAACGCACCTCATTTCTCATCTCCTTGTGCTCGGGTTTGCGATTCCAGCCACTTTACTAGGAATCTCCCTACTTGGAGCATCAGCACCTTTAAACTCCTCTGCCGTACAGGATGCAATTTGTCCGGAGGATGAACGGTAAGACGGGGAACCAATGAGAGACTAGCTCTTGGTGTCGGGACAGGCACAGGTCACTCTATTTTCCCATCAGGAAGAAGAATTAACCACAGGCTCAGCCTGCCCCGCGGAACTAGAACAGGGCCTGAAGCCATCCTGCGCTTTTGCGGCCAGCTCCCTAAAAAGCGAGTTGTACAATGGAGCTTCAGGGCACTGCAATTCACAAACCTGCAGAGTTATAAATGATAACTCTCGTCCACAAATATATTGAGGGAAGGCAAAGAAGAGGATTTGAAATCAAGGCAGAATTGCAGGAAACAAATTTCAGGTGGTAGATTCGATTCGCTTTAAAGCACACGAAAAGCGGCAAAACGTTGACAATGATGCCCTTGGCCAAAAAGGGCGTATGCGTTTTTTCCTGAATATATTCAGGAAAAAACGCATACGCCCTTTTTGGCCAACCAAGCAACCTGGAAAGGCAAATCAGTGTTACAAAGAAGTCTCGCTTCCCATCGGTCAAAAGGGCCATGCTGAAAAAAGTGTCAAAACCAGAAATGCAGGACAGGCCATGGAGAAATGGGAGCCTTGCTACACTGATGGGCGGGATGTAAATTGCCAACAGCCACTCTGGAGAAGTGTACGGTGTGTCCTGAAACATCTAAAAAACACAGCTTAGAGAGCATAGGGCACTTCCACTCATGGGGATATAAATTGGCAAAATGAAAAATCAGCAAGACAAAAGCACCCCAAAGTTTAGGGCTGCTCTCTTGACAAGGACCTCCACTTCATTCCACCTTCAATATCCCAGGAAAGAGAAAAATGGATAAAGAAGTTGTGGTCCTTATGTACAATGGAATATCACTCAGCCATGAAATCAATGTCATAAGGCAAGTAGCAGCATGATGAGTGGATTTAGGTACGACGATTCTAAGTGAAATAAGTCACACAGAAAAGGACACTTCTCATAAGGTATCACTGATAGAGGGAATGTAAAAACCGTTACACTTGAACTGAATTACCAAACAGAACAGAGTCACACATGCAGAAAACACACTATGGCTGCTTAACGGGAAAGGTGAGGTGGGGTGATACATAAAACAAGGGTATCAAATTAGCTCAGATACCGTTCCATAAACCCAATATGTAATAGACAAGACCTATTCCTTGCTCAGAGAACTGGACTCAACACGCCCTATTCACCACACAAGAATATATCTGACTAATAATAATCGTAAAACCTATGTATTGATATCTCTCTGTTAGTGTGTCAAGTGGGTGTAAAGCGGCATAAACCCAGCAGTGAAAAGCAGCTAAACCCCATTATAAAAATAAACTACTTTTAAAAACCCATGAAACAAAGACAGTGAAAGAGAGAGAAATTCTTACACAATGCGTTCAGGGGCTGTGATGCAACCTGGATTGACCATATCTAGACCCACAGCTGGATGAGACATAAGGGTGGACACTCTTGGGGATGAGAGGTTTGGTGAGGTTGGGTGAGCAAACGCAGACCCTTTAAAGTAATACTGCGTGGTACCCATCGCATGGGTCCCAAATCTCCAGGTTCAAGGGTATCTTCCTACATCGAAAACATGCATGAGAAACCCAGAAGATGGTACACCGTGTGATGGGGAAAGGTTTCTAAAACGCACCTCATTTCTCATCTCCTTGTGCCCGGGTTCGCCATTCCAGCTGCTTTACTAGCAATCTCCCTACTTGGAGCATCAGCACTTTAACCTCCTGTTCCGTACAGGTTGAAATTAGTCCTGAGGATGAACGGGTAGACGGGGAACCAATGAGAGACTAGCTCTTGGTGTTGGGACAGGCACAGGTCACTCAATTGTCCCATCAGGAAGAAGAATTTACCACAGGCTCAGCCTGCCCCCCGGAACCAGAACAGGGCCTGAAGCCATCCTGTGCTTTTGCGGCCAGCTCCCAAAAAAGTGAGTTGTAAAATGGAGCTACGGGGCACTGCAATTCACAAACCTGGAGAGTTATAAATCATAACTCACGTTCACAAATATATTGAGGGAAGGCAAAGAAGAGGATTTGAAATTAAGGCAAAATTGCAGGAAACAAATTTCAGGAGGTAGATTCGATTCGCTTTAAAGCACATGAAAAGCGGCAAAACGTTGACAATGATGCCCTTGGCCAAAAAGGGCGTATGCGTTTTTTCCTGAATATATTCAGGAAAAAACGCATACGCCCTTTTTGGCCAACCAAGCAACCTGGAAAGGCAAATCAGCGCTACAGAGAAGTCTCGCTTCCCATCGGTCAAAAGGGCCATGCTGAAAAAAGTGTCAAAACCAGAAATGCAGGACAGGCCATGGAGAAATGGGAGCCTTGCTACACTGATGGGAGGGATGTAAATTGCCAACAGCCACTCTGGAGAAGTGTATGGTGTGTCCTGAAACATCTAAAAAACACAGCTTAGAGAGCATAGGGCACTTCCACTCATGGGGGTATAAATTGGGAAAATGAAAAATCAGCAAGACACAAGCACCCCAAAGTTTAGGGCTGCTCTCTTGACAAGGACCTCCACTTCATTCCACCTTCAATATCCCAGGAAAGAGAAAAATGGATAAAGAAGTTGTGGTCCTTATGTACAATGGAATATCATTCAGCCATGAAATCAATGTCATAAGGCTAGTAGCAGCATGATGAGTGGATTTAGGTACGACGATTCTAAGTGAAATAAGTCACACAGAAAAGGACACTTCTCATAAGGTATCACTGATAGAGGGAATGTAAAAACCGTTACACTTGAACTGAATTACAAAACAGAACAGAGTCACACATGCAGAAAACACACTATGGCTGCTTTACCGGGAATGTGAGGTGGGTTGATACATAAAACAAGGGTTTCAAATTAGCTCAGATACCGTTCCATAAACCCAATATGTAATAGACAAGAGCTACTCCTTGCTCAGAGAACTGGACTCAACACGCCCTATTCACTGCACAAGAATATATCTGACTAGTAATAATCTTAAAACCTATGTATTGATATCTCTCTGTTAGTGTGTCAAGTGGGTGTAAAGCGGCATAAACACAGCAGTGAAAAGCAGCTAAACCCCATTATAAAAATAAATTACTTTGAAACACCCATGAAACAAAGACAGTGAAAGAGAGAGAAATTCTTACACAATGCGTTCAGGGGCTGTGATGCAACCTGGATTGACCATATCTAGACCCACAGATGGATGAGACGTAAGGGTGGACACTCTTGGGGCTGAGAGGTTTGGTGAGGTTGGGTGAGCAAACGCAGACCCTTTAAAGTACTACTGCGTGGTACCCATCCCATGGGTCCCAAATCTCCAGGTTCAAGGGCATCTTCCTACATCGAAAACATGCATGAGAAACCCAGAAGATGGTACACCGTGTGATGGGGAAAGGTTTCTAAAACGCACCTCATTTCTCATCTCCTTGTGCCCAGGTTCGCCATTCCAGCCGCTTTACTAGCAATCTCCCTACTTGGAGCATCAGCACCTTTAACCTCCTGTTCTGTACAGGTTGCAATTTGTCCTGAGGATGAACGGGAAGACGGGGAACCAGTGAGAGCCTGGCTCTTGGTGTTGGGACAGGCACAGGTCACTCTATTTTCCCATCAGGAAGAAGAATTAACCACAGGCTCAGCCTGCCCCCCGGAACCAGAACAGGGCCTGAAGCCATCCTGCGCTTTTGCGGCCAGCTCCCAAAAACTCGAGTTGTAAAATGGAGGTTCAGGGAACTGCAATTCACAAACCTGCAGAGTTATAAATGATAACTCTCGTCCACAAATATATTGAGGGAAGGCAAAGAAGAGGATTTGAAATCAAGGCAGAATTGCAGGAAACAGATTTCAGGAGGTAGATTCGAATCGCCTTTAAAGCACATGAAAAGCAGCAAAACGTTGACAATGATGCCCTTGGCCAAAAGGGGCGTATGCGTTTTTTCCTGAATATATTCAGGAAAAAACGCATACGCCCTTTTTGGCCAACCAAGCAACCTGGAAAGGCAAATCAGCGCTACAAAGAAGTCTCGCTTCCCATCGGTCAAAAGGGCCATGCTGAAAAAAGTGTCAAAACCAGAAATGCAGGACAGGCCATGGAGAAATGGGAGCCTTGCTACACTGATGGGCGGGATGTAAATTGCCAACAGCCACTCTGGAGAAGTGTACGGTGTGTCCTGAAACATTTAAAAAACACAGCTTAGAGAGCATAGGGCACTTCCACTCATGGGGATATAAATTGGGAAAATGAAAAATCAGCAAGACACAAGCACCCCAAACTTTAGGGCTGCTCTCTTGACAAGGACCTCCACTTCATTCCACCTTAAATATCCCAGGAAAGAGAAAAATGGATAAAGAAGTTGTGGTCCTTATGTACAATGGAATATCACTCAGCCATGAAATCAATGTCGTAAGGCTAGTAGCAGCATGATGAGTGGATTTAGGTACGACGATTCTAAGTGAAATAAGTCACACAGAAAAGGACACTTCTCATAAGGTATCACTGATAGAGGGAATGTAAAAACCGTTACACTTGAACTGAATTACAAAACAGAACAGCGTCACTCATGCAGAAAACACACTATGGCTGCTTAAAGGGAAAGGTGAGGTGGGGTGATACATAAAACAAGGGTATCAAATTAGCTCAGATACCGTTCCATAAACCCAATATGTAATAGACAAGACCTACTCCTTGCTCAGAGAACTGGACTCAACACGCCCTATTCACCACACAAGAATCTATCTGACTAGTAATAATCTTAAAACCTATGTATTGATATCTCTCTGTTAGTGTGTCAAGTGGGTGTAAAGCGGCATAAAAATAGCTGTGAAAAGCAGCTAAACCCCACTATAAAAATAAATTACTTTGAAACACCCATGAAACAAAGACAGTGAAAGAGAGAGAAATTCTTACACAATGCGTTCAGGGGCTGTGATGCAAGCTGCATTGACCATATCTAGACGCACAGCTGGATGAGACCTAAGGGTGGACCCTCTTGGGGCTGAGAGGTTTTGTGAGGCTGGGTGAGTAAACACAGAACCTTTAAAGTAATACTGCGTGGTACCCATCGCATGGGTCCCAAATCTCCAGGTTCAAGGGCATCTTCCTACATCGAAAACATGCATGAGAAAACAAAAAGATGGTACACCATGTGATGGGGAAAGGTTTCTAAAATGCACCTCATTTCTCTTCTCCTTGTGCCCGGGTTCGCCATTCCAGCCGCTTTACTAACAATCTCCCTACTTGGAGCATCAGCACCTTTAACCTCCTGTTCCGTACAGGTTGCAATTTGTCCTGAGGATGAACGGGTACACGGGGAACCAGTGAGAGACTAGCTCTTGGTGTTGGGACAGGCACAGGTCACTCTATTTTCCCATCAGGAAGAAGAATTAACCACAGGCTCATCCCCCCCCCGGAACCAGAACAGGGCCTGAAGCCATCCTGCGCTTTTGCGGCCAGCTCCCAAAAAAGCGAGTTGTAAAATGGTGCTTCAGGGCACTGCAATTCACAAACCTGCAGAGTTATAAATGATAACTCTCGTCCACAAATATATTGAGGGAAGGCAAAGAAGAGGATTTGAAATCAAGGCAGAATTGCAGGAAACAGATTTCAGGAGGTAGATTCGAATCGCCTTTAAAGCACATGAAAAGCGGCAAAACGTTGACAATGATGCCCTTGGCCAAAAAGGGCGTATGCGTTTTTTCCTGAATATATTCAGGAAAAAACGCATACGCCCTTTTTGGCCAACCAAGCAACCTGGAAAGGCAAATCAGCGCTACAAAGAAGACTCGCTACCCATCGGTCAAAAGGGCCATGCTGAAAAAAGTCTCAAAACCAGAAATGCAGGACAGGCCATGGAGAAATGGGAGCCTTGCTACACTGATGGGCGGGATGTAAATTGCCAACAGCCACTCTGGAGAAGTGTACGGTGTGTCCTGAAACATCTAAAAAACACAGCTTAGAGAGCATAGGGCACTTCCACTCATGGGGATATAAATTGGGAAAATGAAAAATCAGCAAGACACAAGCACCTCAAAGTTTAGGGCTGCTCTGTTGACAAGGATCTCCACTTCTTTCCACCTTCAATATCCCAGGAAAGAGAAAAATGGATAAAGAAGTTGTGGTCCTTATGTACAATGGAATATCACTCAGCCATGAAATCAATGTCATAAGGCTAGTAGCAGCATGATGAGTGGATTTAGGTACGACGATTCTAAGTGAAATAAGTCACACAGAAAAGGACACTTCTCATAAGGTATCACTTATAGAGGGAATGTAAAAAGCGTTACACTTGAACTGAATTACAAAACAGAACAGAGTCACACATGCAGAAATCACACTATGGCTGCTTAACGGGAAAGGTGAGGTGGGGTGATACATAAAACAAGGGTTTCAAATTAGCTCAGATACCGTTCCATAAACCCAATATGTAATAGACAAGACCTACTCCTTGCTCAGAGAACTGGACTCAACACGCCCTATTCACCGCACAAGAATATATCTGAGTAGTAATAATCTTAAAACCTATGTATTGATATCTCTCTGTTAGTGTGTCAAGTGGGTGTAAAGCGGCATAAACACAGCAGTGAAAAGCAGCTAAACCCCATTATAAAAATAAATTACTTTGAAAAACCCATGAAACAAAGACAGTGAAAGAGAGAGAAATTCTTACACAATGCGTTCAGGGGCTGTGATGCAACCTGGATTGACCATATCTAGACCCACAGCTGGATGAGACATAAGGGTGGACACTCTTGGGGATGAGAGGTTTGGTGAGGTTGGGTGAGCAAACGCAGACCCTTTAAAGTAATACTGCGTGGTACCCATCGCATGGGTCCCAAATCTCCAGGTTCAAGGGCATCTTCCTACATCGAAAACATGCATGAGAAAACAAAAAGATGGTACACGATGTGATGGGGAAAGGTTTCTAAAACGCACCTCATTTCTCTTCTCCTTGTCCCCGGGTTCGCCATTCCAGCCGCTTTACTATCAATCTCCCTACTTGGAGCATCAGCACCTTTAACCTCCTGTTCCGTACAGGTTGCAATTTGTCCTGAGGATGAACGGGTACACGGGGAACCAGTGAGAGACTAGCTCTTGGTGTTGGGACAGGCACAGGCCACTCTATTTTCCCATCAGGAAGAAGAATTAACCACAGGCTCATCCTCCCCCCCGGAACCAGAACAGGGCCTGAAGCCATCCTGCGCTTTTGCGGCCAGCTCCCAAAAAAGCGAGTTGTAAAATGGAGCTTCAGGGCACTGCAATTCACAAACCTGCAGAGTTATAAATGATAACTCTCGTCCACAAATATATTGAGGGAAGGCAAAGAAGAGGATTTGAAATCAAGGCAGAATTGCAGGAAACAGATTTCAGGAGGTAGATTCGAATCGCCTTTAAAGCACATGAAAAGCGGCAAAACGTTGACAATGATGCCCTTGGCCAAAAAGGGCGTATGCGTTTTTTCCTGAATATATTCAGGAAAAAACGCATAAGCCCTTTTTGGCCAACCAAGCAACCTGGAAAGGCAAATCAGCGCTACAAAGAAGACTCGCTACCCGTCGGTCAAAAGGGCCATGCTGAAAAACGTGTCAAAACCAGAAATGCAGGACAGGCCATGGAAAAATGGGAGCCTTGCTACACTGATGGGAGGGATGTAAATTGCCAACAGCCACTCTGGAGAAGTGTACGGTGTGTCCTGAAACATCTAAAAAACACAGCTTAGAGAGCATAGGGCACTTCCACTCATGGGGGTATAAATTGGGAAAATGAAAAATCAGCAAGACACAAGCACCCCAAAGTTTAGGGCTGCTCTGTTGACAAGGACCTCCACTTCATTCCACCTTCAATATCCCAGGAAAGAGAAAAATGGATAAAGAAGTTGTGGTCCTTATGTACAATGGAATATCACTCAGCCATGAAATCAATGTCATAAGGCTAGTAGCAGCATGATGAGTGGATTTAGGTACGACGATTCTAAGTGAAATAAGTCACACAGAAAAGGACACTTCTCATAAGGTATCACTTATGGAGGGAATGTAAAAAGCGTTACACTTGAACTGAATTACAAAACAGAACAGAGTCACACATGCAGAAAACACACTATGGCCGCTTAACGGGAAAGGTGAGGTGGCGTGATACATAAAACAAGGGTTTCAAATTAGCTCAGATACCGTTCCATAAACCCAATATGTAATAGACAAGTCCTACTCCTTGCTCAGAGAACTGGACTCAACACGCCCTATTCACCGCACAAGAATATATCTGACTAGTAATAATCTTAAAACCTATGTATTGATATCTCTCTGTTAGTGTGTCAAGTGGGTGTAAAGCGGCATAAACACAGCAGTGAAAAGCAGCTAAACCCCATTATCAAAATAAATTACTTTGAAAAACCCATGAAACAAAGACAGTGAAAGAGAGAGAAATTCTTACACAATGCGTTCAGGGGCTGTGATGCAACCTGGATTGACCATATCTAGACCCACAGCTGGATGAGACATAAGGGTGGACACTCTTGGGGCTGAGAGGTTTGGTGAGGTTGGGTGAGCAAACGCAGACCCTTTAAAGTAATACTGCATGGTACCCATCGCATGGGTCCCAAATCTCCAGGTTCAAGGGCATCTTCCTACATCGAAAACATGCATGAGAAAACAAAAAGATGGTACACCATGTGATGGGGAAAGGTTTCTAAAACGCACCTCATTTCTCTTCTCCTTGTGCCCGGGTTCGCCATTCCAGCCGCTTTACTAACAATCTCCCTACTTGGAGCATCAGCACCTTTAACCTCCTGTTCCGTACAGGTTGCAATTTGTCCTGAGGATGAACGGGTACACGGGGAACCAGTGAGAGACTAGCTCTTGGTGTTGGGACAGGCACAGGCCACTCTATTTTCTCATCAGGGAGAAGAATTAACCACAGGCTCATCCTCCCCCCCGGAACCAGAACAGGGCCTGAAGCCATCCTGCGCTTTTGCGGCCAGCTCCCAAAAAAGCGAGTTGTAAAATGGAGCTTCAGGGCACTGCAATTCACAAACCTGCAGAGTTATAAATGATAACTCTCGTCCACAAATATATTGAGGGAAGGCAAAGAAGAGGATTTGAAATCAAGGCAGAATTGCAGGAAACAGATTTCAGGAGGTAGATTCGAATCGCCTTTAAAGCACATGAAAAGCGGCAAAACGTTGACAATGATGCCCTTGGCCAAAAAGGGCGTATGCGTTTTTTCCTGAATATATTCAGGAAAAAACGCATACGCCCTTTTTGGCCAACCAAGCAACCTGGAAAGGCAAATCAGCGCTACAAAGAAGACTCGCTACCCATCGGTCAAAAGGGCCATGCTGAAAAAAGTCTCAAAACCAGAAATGCAGGACAGGCCATGGAGAAATGGGAGCCTTGCTACACTGATGGGCGGGATGTAAATTGCCAACAGCCACTCTGGAGAAGTGTATGGTGTGTCCTGAAACATCTAAAAAACACAGCTTAGAGAGCATAGGGCACTTCCACTCATGGGGGTATAAATTGGGAAAATGAAAAATCAGCAAGACACAAGCACCCCAAAGTTTAGGGCTGCTCTGTTGACAAGGACCTCCACTTCATTCCACCTTCAATATCCCAGGAAAGAGAAAAATGGATAAAGAAGTTGTGGTCCTTATGTACAATGGAATATCACTCAGCCATGAAATCAATGTCATAAGGCTAGTAGCAGCATGATGAGTGGATGTAGGTACGACGATTCTAAGTGAAATAAGTCACACAGAAAAGGACACTTCTCATAAGGTATCACTTATGGAGGGAATGTAAAAAGCGTTACACTTGAACTGAATTACAAAACAGAACAGAGTCACACATGCAGAAAACACACTATGGCTGCTTAACGGGAAAGGTGAGGTGGGGTGATACATAAAACAAGGGTTTCAAATTAGCTCAGATACCGTTCCATAAACCCAATATGTAATAGACAAGACCTACTCCTTGCTCAGAGAACTGGACTCAACACGCCCTATTCACCGCACAAGAATATATCTGACTAGTAATAATCTTAAAACCTATGTATTGATATCTCTCTGTTAGTGTGTCAAGTGGGTGTAAAGCGGCATAAACACAGCAGTGAAAAGCAGCTAAACCCCATTATAAAAATAAATTACTTTGAAAAACCCATGAAACAAAGACAGTGAAAGAGAGAGAAATTCTTACACAATGCGTTCAGGGGCTGTGATGCAACCTGGATTGACCATATCTAGACCCACAGCTGGATGAGACATAAGGGTGGACACTCTTGGGGATGAGAGGTTTGGTGAGGTTGGGTGAGCAAACGCAGACCCTTTAAAGTAATACTGCGTGGTACCCATCGCATGGGTCCCAAATCTCCAGGTTCAAGGGCATCTTCCTACATCGAAAACATGCATGAGAAAACAAAAAGATGGTAAACCATGTGATGGGGAAAGGTTTCTAAAACGCACCTCATTTCTCTTCTCCTTGTCCCCGGGTTCGCCATTCCAGCCACTTTACTATCAATCTCCCTACTTGGAGCATCAGCACCTTTAACCTCCTGTTCCGTACAGGTTGCAATTTGTACTGAGGATGAACGGGTAGACCGGGAACCAGTAAGAGACTAGCTCTTGGTGTTGGGACAGGCACAGGTCACTCTATTTTCCCATCAGGAAGAAGAATTAACCACAGGCTCATCCTCCCCCCACGGAACCAGAACAGGGCCTGAAGGCATCTTGCACTTTTGCGGCCAGCTCTCAAAAAAGCGAGTTGTAAAGTGGAGCTTCAGGGCACTGCAATTCACAAACCTGCAGAGTTATAAATGATAACTCTCGTCCACAAATATATTGAGGGAAGGCAAAGAAGAGGATTTGAAATCAAGGCAGAATTGCAGGAAACAGATTTCAGGAGGTAGATTCGAATCGCCTTTAAAGCACATGAAAAGCGGCAAAACGTTGACAATGATGCCCTTGGCCAAAAAGGGCGTATGCGTTTTTCCATGAATATATTCAGGAAAAAACGCATACGCCCTTTTTGGCCAACCAAGCAACCTGGAAAGGCAAATCAGCGCTACAAAGAAGACTCGCTACCCATCGGTCAAAAGGGCCATGCTGAAAAACGTGTCAAAACGAGAAATGCAGGACAGGCCATGGAGAAATGGGAGCCTTGCTACACTGATGGGCGGGATGTAAATTGCCAACAGCCACTCTGGAGAAGTGTACGGTGTGTCCTGAAACATCTAAAAAACACAGCTTAGAGAGCATAGGGCACTTCCACTCATGGGGGTATAAATTGGGAAAATGAAAAATCAGCAAGACACAAGCACCCCAAAGTTTAGGGCTGCTCTGTTGACAAGGACCTCCACTTCATTCCACCTTCAATATCCCAGGAAAGAGAAAAATGGATAAAGAAGTTGTGGTCCTTATGTACAATGGAATATCACTCAGCAATGAAATCAATGTCCTAAGGCTAGTAGCAGCATGATGAGTGGATTTAGGTACGACGATTCTAAGTGAAATAAGTCACACAGAAAAGGACACTTCTCATAAGGTATCACTTATGGAGGGAATGTAAAAAGCGTTACACTTGAACTGAATTACAAAACAGAACAGAGTCACACATGCAGAAATCACACTATGGCTGCTTAACGGGAAAGGTGAGGTGGGGTGATACATAAATCAAGGGTTTCAAATTAGCTCAGATACCATTCCATAAACCCAATATGTAATAGACAAGACCTACTCCTTGCTCAGAGAACTGGACTCAACACGCCCTATTCACCGCACAAGAATATATCTGACTAGTAATAATCTTAAAACCTATGTATTGATATCTCTCTGTTAGTGTGTCAAGTGGGTGTAAAGCGGCATAAACACAGCAGTGAAAAGCAGCTAAACCCCATTATCAAAATAAATTACTTTGAAAAACCCATGAAACAAAGACAGTGAAAGAGAGAGAAATTCTTACACAATGCGTTCAGGGGCTGTGATGCAACCTGGATTGACCATATCTAGACCCACAGCTGGATGAGACATAAGGGTGGGCACTCTTGGGGCTGAGAGGTTTGCTGAGGTTGGGTGAGCAAACGCAGACCCTTTAAAGTAATACTGCGTGGTACCCATCGCATGGGTCCCAAATCTCCAGGTTCAAGGGCATCTTCCTACATCGAAAACATGCATGAGAAAACAAAAAGATGGTACACCATGTGATGGGGAAAGGTTTCTAAAACGCACCTCATTTCTCTTCTCCTTGTGCCCGGGTTCGCCATTCCAGCGGCTTTACTAACAATCTCCCTACTTGGAGAATCAGCACCTTTAACCTCCTGTTCCGTACAGGTTGCAATTTGTCCTGAGGATGAACGGGTAGAGCGGGAACCAGTGAGAGACTAGATCTTGGTGTTGGGACAGGCACAGGTCACTCTATTTTCCCATCAGGAAGAAGAATTAACCACAGGCTCATCCTCCCCCCTGGAACCAGAACGGGGCCTGAAGCCATCCTGCGCTTTTGCGGCCAGCTCCCAAAAAAGCGAGTTGTAAAATGGAGCTTCAGGGCACTGCAATTCACAACCCTGCAGAGTTATAAATGATAACTCTCGTCCACAAATATATTGAGGGAAGGCAAAGAAGAGGATTTGAAATCAAGGCAGAATTGCAGGAAACAGATTTCAGGAGGTAGATTCGAATCGCCTTTAAAGCACATGAAAAGCCGAAAAACGTTGACAATGATGCCCTTGGCCAAAAAGGGCGTATGCGTTTTTTCCTGAATATATTCAGGAAAAAACGCATACGCCCTTTTTGGCCAACCAAGCAACCTGGAAAGGCAAACCAGCGCTACAAAGAAGACTCGCTACCCATCGGTCAAAAGGGCCATGCTGAAAAAAGTCTCAAAACCAGAAATGCAGGACAGGCCATGGAGAAATGGGAGCCTTGCTACACTGATGGGCGGGATGTAAATTGCCAACAGCCACTCTGGAGAAGTGTACGGTGTGTCCTGAAACATCTAAAAAACACAGCTTAGAGAGCATAGGGCACTTCCACTCATGGGGGTATAAATTGGGAAAATGAAAAATCAGCAAGACACAAGCACCCCAAAGTTTAGGGCTGCTCTGTTGACAAGGACCTCCACTTCATTCCACCTTCAATATCCCAGGAAAGAGAAAAATGGATAAAGAAGTTGTGGTCATTATGTACAATGGAATATCACTCAGCCATGAAATCAATGTCATAAGGCTAGTAGCAGCATGATGAGTGGATTTAGGTACGACGATTCTAAGTGAAATAAGTCACACAGAAAAGGACACTTCTCATAAGGTATCACTTATAGAGGGAATGTAAAAAGCGTTACACTTGAACTGAATTACAAAACAGAACAGAGTCACACATGCAGAAAACACACTATGGCTGCTTAACGGGAAAGGTGAGGTGGCGTGATACATAAAACAAGTGTTTCAAATTTGCTCAGATACCGTTCCATAAACCCAATATGTAATAGACAAGACCTACTCTTTGCTCAGAGAACTGGACTCAACACACACTATTCACCGCACAAGAATATATCTGACTAGTAATAATCTTAAAACATATGTATTGATATCTCTCTGTTAGTGTGTCAAGTGGGTGTAAAGCGGCATAAACACAGCAGTGAAAAGCAGCTAAACCCCATTATAAAAATAAATTACTTTGAAAAACCCATGAAACAAAGACAGTGAAAGAGAGAGAAATTCTTACACAATGCGTTCAGGGGCTGTGATGCAACCTGGATTGACCATATCTAGACCCACAGCTGGATGAGACATAAGGGTGGACACTCTTGGGGATGAGAGGTTTGGTGAGGTTGGGTGAGCAAACGCAGACCCTTTAAAGTAATACTGCGTGGTACCCATCGCATGGGTCCCAAATCTCCAGGTTCAAGGGCATCTTCCTACATCGAAAACATGCATGAGAAAACAAAAAGATGGTACACCATGTGATGGGGAAAGGTTTCTAAAACGCACCTCATTTCTCTTCTCCTTGTGCCCGGGTTCGCCATTCCAGCCGCTTTATTATCAATCTCCCTACTTGGAGCATCAGCACCTTTAACCTCCTGTTCCGTACAGGTTGCAATTTGTCCTGAGGATGAACGGGTAGACCGGGAACCAGTAAGAGACTAGCTCTTGGTGTTGGGACAGGCACAGGTCACTCTATTTTCCCATCAGGAAGAAGAATTAACCACAGGCTCATCCTCCCCCCCGGAACCAGAACAGGGCCTGAAGCCATCCTGCGCTTTTGCGGCCAGCTCCCAAAAAAGCGAGTTGTAAAATGGAGCTTCAGGGCACTGCAATTCACAAACCTGCAGAGTTATAAATGATAACTCTCGTCCACAAATATATTGAGGGAAGGCAAAGAAGAGGATTTGAAATCAAGGCAGAATTGCAGGAAACAGATTTCAGGAGGTAGATTCGAATCGCCTTTAAAGCACATGAAAAGCGGCAAAACGTTGACAATGATGCCCTTGGCCAAAAAGGGCGTATGCGTTTTTTCCTGAATATATTCAGGAAAAAACGCATACGCCCTTTTTGGCCAACCAAGCAACCTGGAAAGGCAAATCAGCGCTACAAAGAAGTCTCGCTTCCCATCGGTCAAAAGGGCCATGCTGAAAAAAGTGTCAAAAGCAGAAATGCAGGACAGGCCATGGAGAAATGGGAGCCTTGCTACACTAATGGGCGGGATGTAAATTGCCAACAGCCACTCTGGAGAAGTGTACGGTGTGTCCTGAAACATCTAAAAAACACAGCTTAGAGAGCATAGGGCACTTCCACTCATGGGGGTATAAATTGGGAAAATGAAAAATCAGCAAGACACAAGCACCCCAAAGTTTAGGGCTGCTCTGTTGACAAGGACCTCCACTTCATTCCACCTTCAATATCCCAGGAAAGAGAAAAATGGATAAAGAAGTTGTGGTCATTATGTACAATGGAATATCACTCAGCCATGAAATCAATGTCATAAGGCTAGTAGCAGCATGATGAGTGGATTTAGGTACGACGATTCTAAGTGAAATAAGTCACACAGAAAAAGACACTTCTCATAAGGTATCACTTATGGAGGGAATGTAAAAAGCGTTACACTTGAACTGAATTACAAAACAGAACAGAGTCACACATGCAGAAAACACACTATGGCTGCTTAACGGGAAAGGTGAGGTGGCGTTATACATAAAACAAGTGTTTCAAATTTGCTCAGATACCGTTCCATAAACCCAATATGTAATAGACAAGACCTACTCTTTGCTCAGAGAACTGGACTCAACACACACTATTCACCGCACAAGAATATATCTGACTAGTAATAATCTTAAAACCTATGTATTGATATCTCTCTGTTAGTGTGTCAAGTGGGTGTAAAGCGGCATAAACACAGCAGTGAAAAGCAGCTAAACCCCATTATCAAAATAAATTACTTTGAAAAACCCATGAAACAAAGACAGTGAAAGAGAGAGAAATTCTTACACAATGCGTTCAGGGGCTGTGATGCAACCTGGATTGACCATATCTAGACCCACAGCTGGATGAGATATAAGGGTGGACACTCTTGGGGATGAGAGGTTTGGTGAGGTTGGGTGAGCAAACGCAGACCCTTTAAAGTAATACTGCGTGGTACCCATCGCATGGGTCCCAAATCTCCAGGTTCAAGGGCATCTTCCTACATCGAAAACATGCATGAGAAAACAAAAAGATGGTACACCATGTGATGGGGAAAGGTTTCTAAAACGCACCTCATTTCTCTTCTCCTTGTGCCCGGGTTCGCCATTCCAGCCGCTTTACTATCAATCTCCCTACTTGGAGCATCAGCACCTTTAACCTCCTGTTCCGTACAGGTTACAATTTGTCCTGAGGATGAACGGGTAGACCGGGAACCAGTAAGAGACTAGCTCTTGGTGTTGGGACAGGCACAGGTCACTCTATTTTCCCATCAGGAAGAAGAATTAACCACAGGCTCATATTCCCCCCCGGAACCAGAACAGGGCCTGAAGCCATCCTGCGCTTTTGCGGCCAGCTCCCAAAAAAGCGAGTTGTAAAATGGAGCTTCAGGGCACTGCAATTCACAAACCTGCAGAGTTATAAATGATAACTCTCGTCCACAAATATATTGAGGGAAGGCAAAGAAGAGGATTTGAAATCAAGGCAGAATTGCAGGAAACAGATTTCAGGAGGTAGATTCGAATCGCCTTTAAAGCACATGAAAAGCCGAAAAACGTTGACAATGATGCCCTTGGCCAAAAAGGGCATATGCGTTTTTTCCTGAATATATTCAGGAAAAAACGCATACGCCCTTTTTGGCCAACCAAGCAACCTGGAAAGGCAAATCAGCGCTACAAAGAAGTCTCGCTTCCCATCGGTCAAAAGGGCCATGCTGAAAAAAGTGTCAAAAGCAGAAATGCAGGACAGGCCATGGAGAAATGGGAGCCTTGCTACACTGATGGGCGGGATGTAAATTGCCAACAGCCACTCTGGAGAAGTGTACTGTGTGTCCTGAAACATCTAAAAAACACAGCTTAGAGAGCATAGGGCACTTCCACTCATGGGGGTATAAATTGGGAAAATGAAAAATCAGCAAGACACAAGCACCCCAAAGTTTAGGGCTGCTCTGTTGACAAGGACCTCCACTTCATTCCACCTTCAATATCCCAGGAAAGAGAAAAATGGATAAAGAAGTTGTGGTCCTTATGTACAATGGAATATCACTCAGCCATGAAATCAATGGCATAAGGCTAGTAGCAGCATGATGAGTGGATTTAGGTACGACGATTCTAAGTGAAATAAGTCACACAGAAAAGGACACTTCTCATAAGGTATCACTTATAGAGGGAATGTAAAAAGCGTTACACTTGAACTGAATTACAAAACAGAACAGAGTCACACATGCAGAAATCACACTATGGCTGCTTAACGGGAAAGGTGAGGTGGGGTGATACATAAATCAAGGGTTTCAAATTAGCTCAGATACCATTCCATAAACCCAATATGTAATAGACAAGACCTACTCCTTGCTCAGAGAACTGGACTCAACACGCCCTATTCACCGCACAAGAATATATCTGACTAGTAATAATCTTAAAACCTATGTATTGATATCTCTCTGTTAGTGTGTCAAGTGGGTGTAAAGCGGCATAAACACAGCAGTGAAAAGCAGCTAAACCCCATTATCAAAATAAATTACTTTGAAAAACCCATGAAACAAAGACAGTGAAAGAGAGAGAAATTCTTACACAATGCGTTCAGGGGCTGTGATGCAACCTGGATTGACCATATCTAGACCCACAGCTGGATGAGACATAAGGGTGGACACTCTTGGGGCTGAGAGGTTTGGTGAGGTTGGGTGAGCAAACGCAGACCCTTTAAAGTAATACTGCGTGGTACCCATCGCATGGGTCCCAAATCTCCAGGTTCAAGGGCATCTTCCTACATCGAAAACATGCCTGAGAAAACAAAAAGATCGTACACCATGTGATGGGGAAAGGTTTCTAAAACGCACCTCATTTCTCTTCTCCTTGTGCCCGGGTTCGCCATTCCAGCCGCTTTACTAACAATCTCCCTACTTGGAGCATCAGCACCTTTAACCTCCTGTTCCGTACAGGTTGCAATTTGTCCTGAGGATGAACGGGTAGAGCGGGAACCAGTGAGAGACTAGCTCTTGGTGTTGGGACAGGCACAGGTCACTCTATTTTCCCATCAGGAAGAAGAATTAACCACAGGCTCATCCTCCCCCCTGGAACCAGAACGGGGCCTGAAGCCATCCTGCGCTTTTGCGGCCAGCTCCCAAAAAAGCGAGTTGTAAAATGGAGCTTCAGGGCACTGCAATTCACAAACCTGCAGAGTCATAAATGATAACTCTCGTCCACAAATATATTGAGGGAAGGCAAAGAAGAGGATTTGAAATCAAGGCAGAATTGCAGGAAACAGATTTCAGGAGGTAGATTCGAATCGCCTTTAAAGCACATGAAAAGCGGAAAAACGTTGACAATGATGCCCTTGGCCAAAAAGGGCGTATGCGTTTTTTCCTGAATATATTCAGGAAAAAACGCATACGCCCTTTTTGGCCAACCAAGCAACCTGGAAAGGCAAACCAGCGCTACAAAGAAGACTCGCTACCCATCGGTCAAAAGGGCCATGCTGAAAAACGTGTCAAAACCAGAAAAGCAGGACAGGCCATAGAGAAATGGGAGCCTTGCTACACTGATGGGCGGGATGTAAATTGCCAACAGCCACTCTGGAGAAGTGTACGGTGTGTCCTGAAACATCTAAAAAACACAGCTTAGAGAGCATAGGGCACTTCCACTCATGGGGGTATAAATTGGGAAAATGAAAAATCAGCAAGACACAAGCACCCCAAAGTTTAGGGCTGCTCTGTTGACAAGGACCTCCACTTCATTCCACCTTCAATATCCCAGGAAAGAGAAAAATGGATAAAGAAGTTGTGGTCCTTATGTACAATGGAATATCACTCAGCCATGAAATCAATGGCATAAGGCTAGTAGCAGCATGATGAGTGGATTTAGGTACGACGATTCTAAGTGAAATAAGTCACACAGAAAAGGACACTTCTCATAAGGTATCACTTATGGAGGGAATGTAAAAAGCGTTACACTTGAACTGAATTACAAAACAGAACAGAGTCACACATGCAGAAAACACACTATGGCTGCTTAACGGGAAAGGTGAGGTGGCGTGATACATAAAACAAGTGTTACAAATTTGCTCAGATACCGTTCCATAAACCCAATATGTAATAGACAAGACCTACTCCTTGCTCAGAGAACTGGACTCAACACACCCTATTCACCGCACAAGAATATATCTGACTAGTAATAATCTTAAAACCTATGTATTGATATCTCTCTGTTAGTGTGTCAAGTGGGTGTAAAGCGGCATAAACACAGCAGTGAAAAGCAGCTAAACCCCATTATAAAAATAAATTAATTTGAAAAACCCATGAAACAAAGACAGTGAAAGAGAGAGAAATTCTTACACAATGCGTTCAGGGGCTGTGATGCAACCTGGATTGACCATATCTAGACCCACAGCTGGATGAGACATAAGGGTGGACACTCTTGGGGATGAGAGGTTTGGTGAGGTTGGGTGAGCAAACGCAGACCCTTTAAAGTAATACTGCGTGGTACCCATCGCATGGGTCCCAAATCTCCAGGTTCAAGGGCATCTTCCTACATCGAAAACATGCATGAGAAAACAAAAAGGTGGTACACCATGTGATGGGGAAAGGTTTCTAAAACGCACCTCATTTCTCTTCTCCTTGTCCCCGGGTTCGCCATTCCAGCCGCTTTACTATCAATCTCCCTACTTGGAGCATCAGCACCTTTAACCTCCTGTTCCGTACAGGTTGCAATTTGTCCTGAGGATGAAAGGGTAGACCGGGAACCAGTAAGAGACTAGCTCTTGGTGTTGGGACAGGCACAGGTCACTCTATTTTCCCATCAGGAAGAAGAATTAACCACAGGCTCATCCTCCCCCCCGGAACCAGAACAGGGCCTGAAGCCATCCTGCGCTTTTGCGGCCAGCTCCCAAAAAAGCGAGTTGTAAAATGGAGCTTCAGGGCACTGCAATTCACAAACCTGCAGAGTTATAAATGATAACTCTCGTCCACAAATATATTGAGGGAAGGCAAAGAAGAGGATTTGAAATCAAGGCAGAATTGCAGGAAACAGATTTCAGGAGGTAGATTCGAATCGCCTTTAAAGCACATGAAAAGCGGAAAAACGTTGACAATGATGCCCTTGGCCAAAAAGGGCGTATGCGTTTTTTCCTGAATATATTCAGGAAAAAACGCATACGCCCTTTTTGGCCAACCAAGCAACCTGGAAAGGCAAACCAGCGCTACAAAGAAGACTCGCTACCCATCGGTCAAAAGGGCCATGCTGAAAAACGTGTCAAAACCAGAAAAGCAGGAGAGGCCATGGAGAAATGGGAGCCTTGGTACACTGATGGGCGGGATGTAAATTGCCAACAGCCACTCTGGAGAAGTGTACGGTGTGTCCTGAAACATCTAAAAAACACAGCTTAGAGAGCATAGGGCACTTCCACTCATGGGGGTATAAATTGGGAAAATGAAAAATCAGCAAGACACAAGCACCCCAAAGTTTAGGGCTGCTCTGTTGACAAGGACCTCCACTTCATTCCACCTTCAATATCCCAGGAAAGAGAAAAATGGATAAAGAAGTTGTGGTCCTTATGTACAATGGAATATCACTCAGCCATGAAATCAATGTCATAAGGCTAGTAGCAGCATGATGAGTGGATTTAGGTACGACGATTCTAAGTGAAATAAGTCACACAGAAAAGGACACTTCTCATAAGGTATCACTTATGGAGGGAATGTAAAAAGCGTTACACTTGAACTGAATTACAAAACAGAACAGAGTCACACATGCAGAAAACACACTATGGCTGCTTAACGGGAAAGGTGAGGTAGCGTGATACATAAAACAAGTGTTTCAAATTTGCTCAGATACCGTTCCATAAACCCAATATGTAATAGACAAGACCTACTCTTTGCTCAGAGAACTGGACTCAACACACACTATTCACCGCACAAGAATATATCTGACTAGTAATAATCTTAAAACCTATGTATTGATATCTCTCTGTTAGTGTGTCAAGTGGGTGTAAAGCGGCATAAACACAGCAGTGAAAAGCAGCTAAACCCCATTATAAAAATAAATTACTTTGAAAAACCCATGAAACAAAGACAGTGAAAGAGAGAGAAATTCTTACACAATGCGTTCAGGGGCTGTGATGCAACCTGGATTGACCATATCTAGACCCACAGCTGGATGAGACATAAGGGTGGACAGTCTTGGGGCTGAGAGGTTTGGTGAGGTTGGGTGAGCAAACGCAGACCCTTTAAAGTAATACTGCGTGGTACCCATCGCATGGGTCCCAAATCTCCAGGTTCAAGGGCATCTTCCTACATCGAAAACATGCATGAGAAAACAAAAAGATGGTACACCATGTGATGGGGAAAGGTTTCTAAAACGCACCTCATTTCTCTTCTCCTTGTGCCCGGGTACGCCATTCCAGCCGCTTTACTAACAATCTCCCTACTTGGAGCATCAGCACCTTTAAACTCCTGTTCCGTACAGGTTGCAATTTGTCCTGAGGATGAACGGGTAGACCGGGAACCAGTGAGAGACTAGCTCTTGGTGTTGGGACAGGCACAGGTCACTCTATTTTCCCATCAGGAAGAAGAATTAACCACAGGCACAGCCTGAATCCGGAACCAGAACAGGGCCTGAAGCCATCCTGCGCTTTTGCGGCCAGCTCCCAAAAAAGCGAGTTGTAAAATGGAGCTTCAGGGCACTGCAATTCACAAACCTGCAGAGTTATAAATGATAACTCTCGTCCACAAATATATTGAGGGAAGGCAAAGAAGAGGATTTGAAATCAAGGCAGAATTGCAGGAAACAGATTTCAGGAGGTAGATTCGAATCGCCTTTAAAGCACATGAAAAGCCGAAAAACGTTGACAATGATGCCCTTGGCCAAAAAGGGCATATGCGTTTTTTCCTGAATATATTCAGGAAAAAACGCATACGCCCTTTTTGGCCAACCAAGCAACCTGGAAAGGCAAATCAGCGCTACAAAGAAGTCTCGCTTCCCATCGGTCAAAAGGGCCATGCTGAAAAAAGTGTCAAAAGCAGAAATGCAGGACAGGCCATGGAGAAATGGGAGCCTTGCTACACTGATGGGCGGGATGTAAATTGCCAACAGCCACTCTGGAGAAGTGTACTGTGTGTCCTGAAACATCTAAAAAACACAGCTTAGAGAGCATAGGGCACTTCCACTCATGGGGGTATAAATTGGGAAAATGAAAAATCAGCAAGACACAAGCACCCCAAAGTTTAGGGCTGCTCTGTTGACAAGGACCTCCACTTCATTCCACCTTCAATATCCCAGGAAAGAGAAAAATGGATAAAGAAGTTGTGGTCCTTATGTACAATGGAATATCACTCAGCCATGAAATCAATGGCATAAGGCTAGTAGCAGCATGATGAGTGGATTTAGGTACGACGATTCTAAGTGAAATAAGTCACACAGAAAAGGACACTTCTCATAAGGTATCACTTATAGAGGGAATGTAAAAAGCGTTACACTTGAACTGAATTACAAAACAGAACAGAGTCACACATGCAGAAATCACACTATGGCTGCTTAACGGGAAAGGTGAGGTGGGGTGATACATAAATCAAGGGTTTCAAATTAGCTCAGATACCATTCCATAAACCCAATATGTAATAGACAAGACCTACTCCTTGCTCAGAGAACTGGACTCAACACGCCCTATTCACCGCACAAGAATATATCTGACTAGTAATAATCTTAAAACCTATGTATTGATATCTCTCTGTTAGTGTGTCAAGTGGGTGTAAAGCGGCATAAACACAGCAGTGAAAAGCAGCTAAACCCCATTATCAAAATAAATTACTTTGAAAAACCCATGAAACAAAGACAGTGAAAGAGAGAGAAATTCTTACACAATGCGTTCAGGGGCTGTGATGCAACCTGGATTGACCATATCTAGACCCACAGCTGGATGAGACATAAGGGTGGACACTCTTGGGGCTGAGAGGTTTGGTGAGGTTGGGTGAGCAAACGCAGACCCTTTAAAGTAATACTGCGTGGTACCCATCGCATGGGTCCCAAATCTCCAGGTTCAAGGGCATCTTCCTACATCGAAAACATGCCTGAGAAAACAAAAAGATCGTACACCATGTGATGGGGAAAGGTTTCTAAAACGCACCTCATTTCTCTTCTCCTTGTGCCCGGGTTCGCCATTCCAGCCGCTTTACTAACAATCTCCCTACTTGGAGCATCAGCACCTTTAACCTCCTGTTCCGTACAGGTTGCAATTTGTCCTGAGGATGAACGGGTAGAGCGGGAACCAGTGAGAGACTAGCTCTTGGTGTTGGGACAGGCACAGGTCACTCTATTTTCCCATCAGGAAGAAGAATTAACCACAGGCTCATCCTCCCCCCTGGAACCAGAACGGGGCCTGAAGCCATCCTGCGCTTTTGCGGCCAGCTCCCAAAAAAGCGAGTTGTAAAATGGAGCTTCAGGGCACTGCAATTCACAAACCTGCAGAGTCATAAATGATAACTCTCGTCCACAAATATATTGAGGGAAGGCAAAGAAGAGGATTTGAAATCAAGGCAGAATTGCAGGAAACAGATTTCAGGAGGTAGATTCGAATCGCCTTTAAAGCACATGAAAAGCGGAAAAACGTTGACAATGATGCCCTTGGCCAAAAAGGGCGTATGCGTTTTTTCCTGAATATATTCAGGAAAAAACGCATACGCCCTTTTTGGCCAACCAAGCAACCTGGAAAGGCAAACCAGCGCTACAAAGAAGACTCGCTACCCATCGGTCAAAAGGGCCATGCTGAAAAACGTGTCAAAACCAGAAAAGCAGGACAGGCCATAGAGAAATGGGAGCCTTGCTACACTGATGGGCGGGATGTAAATTGCCAACAGCCACTCTGGAGAAGTGTACGGTGTGTCCTGAAACATCTAAAAAACACAGCTTAGAGAGCATAGGGCACTTCCACTCATGGGGGTATAAATTGGGAAAATGAAAAATCAGCAAGACACAAGCACCCCAAAGTTTAGGGCTGCTCTGTTGACAAGGACCTCCACTTCATTCCACCTTCAATATCCCAGGAAAGAGAAAAATGGATAAAGAAGTTGTGGTCCTTATGTACAATGGAATATCACTCAGCCATGAAATCAATGGCATAAGGCTAGTAGCAGCATGATGAGTGGATTTAGGTACGACGATTCTAAGTGAAATAAGTCACACAGAAAAGGACACTTCTCATAAGGTATCACTTATGGAGGGAATGTAAAAAGCGTTACACTTGAACTGAATTACAAAACAGAACAGAGTCACACATGCAGAAAACACACTATGGCTGCTTAACGGGAAAGGTGAGGTGGCGTGATACATAAAACAAGTGTTACAAATTTGCTCAGATACCGTTCCATAAACCCAATATGTAATAGACAAGACCTACTCCTTGCTCAGAGAACTGGACTCAACACACCCTATTCACCGCACCAGAATATATCTGACTAGTAATAATCTTAAAACCTATGTATTGATATCTCTCTGTTAGTGTGTCAAGTGGGTGTAAAGCGGCATAAACACAGCAGTGAAAAGCAGCTAAACCCCATTATAAAAATAAATTAATTTGAAAAACCCATGAAACAAAGACAGTGAAAGAGAGAGAAATTCTTACACAATGCGTTCAGGGGCTGTGATGCAACCTGGATTGACCATATCTAGACCCACAGCTGGATGAGACATAAGGGTGGACACTCTTGGGGATGAGAGGTTTGGTGAGGTTGGGTGAGCAAACGCAGACCCTTTAAAGTAATACTGCGTGGTACCCATCGCATGGGTCCCAAATCTCCAGGTTCAAGGGCATCTTCCTACATCGAAAACATGCATGAGAAAACAAAAAGGTGGTACACCATGTGATGGGGAAAGGTTTCTAAAACGCACCTCATTTCTCTTCTCCTTGTCCCCGGGTTCGCCATTCCAGCCGCTTTACTATCAATCTCCCTACTTGGAGCATCAGCACCTTTAACCTCCTGTTCCGTACAGGTTGCAATTTGTCCTGAGGATGAAAGGGTAGACCGGGAACCAGTAAGAGACTAGCTCTTGGTGTTGGGACAGGCACAGGTCACTCTATTTTCCCATCAGGAAGAAGAATTAACCACAGGCTCATCCTCCCCCCCGGAACCAGAACAGGGCCTGAAGCCATCCTGCGCTTTTGCGGCCAGCTCCCAAAAAAGCGAGTTGTAAAATGGAGCTTCAGGGCACTGCAATTCACAAACCTGCAGAGTTATAAATGATAACTCTCGTCCACAAATATATTGAGGGAAGGCAAAGAAGAGGATTTGAAATCAAGGCAGAATTGCAGGAAACAGATTTCAGGAGGTAGATTCGAATCGCCTTTAAAGCACATGAAAAGCGGAAAAACGTTGACAATGATGCCCTTGGCCAAAAAGGGCGTATGCGTTTTTTCCTGAATATATTCAGGAAAAAACGCATACGCCCTTTTTGGCCAACCAAGCAACCTGGAAAGGCAAACCAGCGCTACAAAGAAGACTCGCTACCCATCGGTCAAAAGGGCCATGCTGAAAAACGTGTCAAAACCAGAAAAGCAGGAGAGGCCATGGAGAAATGGGAGCCTTGGTACACTGATGGGCGGGATGTAAATTGCCAACAGCCACTCTGGAGAAGTGTACGGTGTGTCCTGAAACATCTAAAAAACACAGCTTAGAGAGCATAGGGCACTTCCACTCATGGGGGTATAAATTGGGAAAATGAAAAATCAGCAAGACACAAGCACCCCAAAGTTTAGGGCTGCTCTGTTGACAAGGACCTCCACTTCATTCCACCTTCAATATCCCAGGAAAGAGAAAAATGGATAAAGAAGTTGTGGTCCTTATGTACAATGGAATATCACTCAGCCATGAAATCAATGTCATAAGGCTAGTAGCAGCATGATGAGTGGATTTAGGTACGACGATTCTAAGTGAAATAAGTCACACAGAAAAGGACACTTCTCATAAGGTATCACTTATGGAGGGAATGTAAAAAGCGTTACACTTGAACTGAATTACAAAACAGAACAGAGTCACACATGCAGAAAACACACTATGGCTGCTTAACGGGAAAGGTGAGGTAGCGTGATACATAAAACAAGTGTTTCAAATTTGCTCAGATACCGTTCCATAAACCCAATATGTAATAGACAAGACCTACTCTTTGCTCAGAGAACTGGACTCAACACACACTATTCACCGCACAAGAATATATCTGACTAGTAATAATCTTAAAACCTATGTATTGATATCTCTCTGTTAGTGTGTCAAGTGGGTGTAAAGCGGCATAAACACAGCAGTGAAAAGCAGCTAAACCCCATTATAAAAATAAATTACTTTGAAAAACCCATGAAACAAAGACAGTGAAAGAGAGAGAAATTCTTACACAATGCGTTCAGGGGCTGTGATGCAACCTGGATTGACCATATCTAGACCCACAGCTGGATGAGACATAAGAGTGGACACTCTTGGGGCTGAGAGGTTTGGTGAGGTTGGGTGAGCAAACGCAGACCCTTTAAAGTAATACTGCGTGGTACCCATCGCATGGGTCCCAAATCTCCAGGTTCAAGGGCATCTTCCTACATCGAAAACATGCATGAGAAAACAAAAAGATGGTACACCATGTGATGGGGAAAGGTTTCTAAAACGCACCTCATTTCTCTTCTCCTTGTGCCCGGGTTCGCCATTCCAGCCGCTTTACTATCAATCTCCCTACTTGGAGCATCAGCACCTTTAACCTCCTGTTCCGTACAGGTTGCAATTTGTCCTGAGGATGAACGGGTAGACCGGGAACCAGTAAGAGACTAGCTCTTGGTGTTGGGACAGGCACAGGTCACTCTATTTTCCCATCAGGAAGAAGAATAAACCACAGGCTCATCCTCCCCCCCGGAACCAGAACAGGGCCTGAAGCCATCCTGCGCTTTTGCGGCCAGCTCCCAAAAAAGCGAGTTGTAAAATGGAGCTTCAGGGCACTGCAATTCACAAACCTGCAGAGTTATAAATGATAACTCTCGTCCACAAATATATTGAGGGAAGGCAAAGAAGAGGATTTGAAATCAAGGCAGAATTGCAGGAAACAGATTTCAGGAGGTAGATTCGAATCGCCTTTAAAGCACATGAAAAGCGGCAAAACGTTGACAATGATGCCCTTGGCCAAAAAGGGCGTATGCGTTTTTTCCTGAATATATTCAGGAAAAAACGCATACGCCCTTTTTGGCCAACCAAGCAACCTGGAAAGGCAAATCAGCGCTACAAAGAAGTCTCGCTTCCCATCGGTCAAAAGGGCCATGCTGAAAAAAGTGTCAAAAGCAGAAATGCAGGACAGGGCATGGAGAAATGGGAGCCTTGCTACACTGATGGGCGGGATGTAAATTGCCAACAGCCACTCTGGAGAAGTGTACTGTGTGTCCTGAAACATCTAAAAAACACAGCTTAGAGAGCATAGGGCACTTCCACTCATGGGGGTATAAATTGGGAAAATGAAAAATCAGCAAGACACAAGCACCCCAAAGTTTAGGGCTGCTCTGGTGACAAGGACCTCCACTTCATTCCACCTTCAATATCCCAGGAAAGAGAAAAATGGATAAAGAAGTTGTGGTCCTTATGTACAATGGAATATCACTCAGCCATGAAATCAATGGCATAAGGCTAGTAGCAGCATGATGAGTGGATTTAGGTACGACGATTCTAAGTGAAATAAGTCACACAGAAAAGGACACTTCTCATAAGGTATCACTTATAGAGGGAATGTAAAAAGCGTTACACTTGAACTGAATTACAAAACAGAACAGAGTCACACATGCAGAAATCACACTATGGCTGCTTAACGGGAAAGGTGAGGTGGGGTGATACATAAATCAAGGGTTTCAAATTAGCTCAGATACCATTCCATAAACCCAATATGTAATAGACAAGACCTACTCCTTGCTCAGAGAACTGGACTCAACACGCCCTATTCACCGCACAAGAATATATCTGACTAGTAATAATCTTAAAACCTATGTATTGATATCTCTCTGTTAGTGTGTCAAGTGGGTGTAAAGCGGCATAAACACAGCAGTGAAAAGCAGCTAAACCCCATTATCAAAATAAATTACTTTGAAAAACCCATGAAACAAAGACAGTGAAAGAGAGAGAAATTCTTACACAATGCGTTCAGGGGCTGTGATGCAACCTGGATTGACCATATCTAGACCCACAGCTGGATGAGACATAAGGGTGGACACTCTTGGGGCTGAGAGGTTTGGTGAGGTTGGGTGAGCAAACGCAGACCCTTTAAAGTAATACTGCGTGGTACCCATCGCATGGGTCCCAAATCTCCAGGTTCAAGGGCATCTTCCTACATCGAAAACATGCCTGAGAAAACAAAAAGATCGTACACCATGTGATGGGGAAAGGTTTCTAAAACGCACCTCATTTCTCTTCTCCTTGTGCCCGGGTTCGCCATTCCAGCCACTTTACCAACAATCTCCCTACTTGGAGCATCAGCACCTTTAACCTCCTGTTCCGTACAGGTTGCAATTTGTCCTGAGGATGAACGGGTAGAGCGGGAACCAGTGAGAGACTAGCTCTTGGTGTTGGGACAGGCACAGGTCACTCTATTTTCCCATCAGGAAGAAGAATTAACCACAGGCTCATCCTCCCCCCTGGAACCAGAACGGGGCCTGAAGCCATCCTGCGCTTTTGCGGCCAGCTCCCAAAAAAGCGAGTTGTAAAATGGAGCTTCAGGGCACTGCAATTCACAAACCTGCAGAGTTATAAATGATAACTCTCGTCCACAAATATATTGAGGGAAGGCAAAGAAGAGGATTTGAAATCAAGGCAGAATTGCAGGAAACAGATTTCAGGAGGTAGATTCGAATCGCCTTTAAAGCACATGAAAAGCGGAAAAACGTTGACAATGATGCCCTTGGCCAAAAAGGGCGTATGCGTTTTTTCCTGAATATATTCAGGAAAAAACGCATACGCCCTTTTTGGCCAACCAAGCAACCTGGAAAGGCAAACCAGCGCTACAAAGAAGACTCGCTACCCATCGGTCAAAAGGGCCATGCTGAAAAACGTGTCAAAACCAGAAAAGCAGGACAGGCCATGGAGAAATGGGAGCCTTGCTACACTGATGGGCGGGATGTAAATTGCCAACAGCCACTCTGGAGAAGTGTACGGTGTGTCCTGAAACATCTAAAAAACACAGCTTAGAGAGCATAGGGCACTTCCACTCATGGGGGTATAAATTGGGAAAATGAAAAATCAGCAAGACACAAGCACCCCAAAGTTTAGGGCTGCTCTGTTGACAAGGACCTCCATTTCATTCCACCTTCAATATCCCAGGAAAGAGAAAAATGGATAAAGAAGTTGTGGTCCTTATGTACAATGGAATATCACTCAGCCATGAAATCAATGGCATAAGGCTAGTAGCAGCATGATGAGTGGATTTAGGTACGACGATTCTAAGTGAAATAAGTCACACAGAAAAGGACACTTCTCATAAGGTATCACTTATGGAGGGAATGTAAAAAGCGTTACACTTGAACTGAATTACAAAACAGAACAGAGTCACACATGCAGAAAACACACTATGGCTGCTTAACGGGAAAGGTGAGGTGGCGTGATACATAAAACAAGTGTTACAAATTTGCTCAGATACCGTTCCATAAACCCAATATGTAATAGACAAGACCTACTCCTTGCTCAGAGAACTGGACTCAACACACCCTATTCACCGCACAAGAATATATCTGACTAGTAATAATCTTAAAACCTATGTATTGATATCTCTCTGTTAGTGTGTCAAGTGGGTGTAAAGTGGCATAAACACAGCAGTGAAAAGCAGCTAAACCCCATTATCAAAATAAATTAATTTGAAAAACCCATGAAACAAAGACAGTGAAAGAGAGAGAAATTCTTACACAATGCGTTCAGGGGCTGTGATGCAACCTGGATTGACCATATCTAGACCCACAGCTGGATCAGACATAAGGGTGGACACTCTTGGGGATGAGAGGTTTGGTGAGGTTGGGTGAGCAAACGCAGACCCTTTAAAGTAATACTGCGTGGTACCCATCGCATGGGTCCCAAATCTCCAGGTTCAAGGGCATCTTCCTACATCGAAAACATGCATGAGAAAACAAAAAGGTGGTACACCATGTGATGGGGAAAGGTTTCTAAAACGCACCTCATTTCTCTTCTCCTTGTCCCCGGGTTCGCCATTCCAGCCGCTTTACTATCAATCTCCCTACTTGGAGCATCAGCACCTTTAACCTCCTGTTCCGTACAGGTTGCAATTTGTCCTGAGGATGAAAGGGTAGACCGGGAACCAGTAAGAGACTAGCTCTTGGTGTTGGGACAGGCACAGGTCACTCTATTTTCCCATCAGGAAGAAGAATTAACCACAGGCTCATCCTCCCCCCCGGAACCAGAACAGGGCCTGAAGCCATCCTGCGCTTTTGCGGCCAGCTCCCAAAAAAGCGAGTTGTAAAATGGAGCTTCAGGGCACTGCAATTCACAAACCTGCAGAGTTATAAATGATAACTCTCGTCCACAAATATATTGAGGGAAGGCAAAGAAGAGGATTTGAAATCAAGGCAGAATTGCAGGAAACAGATTTCAGGAGGTAGATTCGAATCGCCTTTAAAGCACATGAAAAGCGGCAAAACGTTGACAATGATGCCCTTGGCCAAAAAGGGCGTATGCGTTTTTTCCTGAATATATTCAGGAAAAAACGCATACGCCCTTTTTGGCCAACCAAGCAACCTGGAAAGGCAAATCAGCGCTACAAAGAAGACTCGCTACCCATCGGTCAAAAGGGCCATGCTGAAAAACGTGTCAAAACCAGAAATGCAGGACAGGCCATGGAGAAATGGGAGCCTTGCTACACTGATGGGCGGGATGTAAATTGCCAACAGCCACTCTGGAGAAGTGTACGGTGTGTCCTGAAACATCTAAAAAACACAGCTTAGAGAGCATAGGGCACTTCCACTCATGGGGGTATAAATTGGGAAAATGAAAAATCAGCAAGACACAAGCACCCCAAAGTTTAGGGCTGCTCTGTTGACAAGGACCTCCACTTCATTCCACCTTCAATATCCCAGGAAAGAGAAAAATGGATAAAGAAGTTGTGGTCCTCATGTACAATGGAATATCACTCAGCAATGAAATCAATGTCATAAGGCTAGTAGCAGCATGATGAGTGGATTTAGGTACGACGACTCTAAGTGAAATAAGTCACACAGAAAAGGACACTTCTCATAAGGTATCACTTATAGAGGGAATGTAAAAAGCGTTACACTTGAACTGAATTACAAAACAGAACAGAGTCACACATGCAGAAATCACACTATGGCTGCTTAACGGGAAAGGTGAGGTGGGGTGATACATAAATCAAGGGTTTCAAATTAGCTCAGATACCATTCCATAAACCCAATATGTAATAGACAAGACCTACTCCTTGCTCAGAGAACTGGACTCAACACGCCCTATTCAACGCACAAGAATATATCTGACTAGTAATAATCTTAAAACCTATGTATTGATATCTCTCTGTTAGTGTGTCACGTGGGTGTAAAGCGGCATAAACACAGCAGTGAAAAGCAGCTAAACCCCATTATCAAAATAAATTACTTTGAAAAACCCATGAAACAAAGACAGTGAAAGAGAGAGAAATTCTTACACAATGCGTTCAGGGGCTGTGATGCAACCTGGATTGACCATATCTAGACCCACAGCTGGATGAGACATAAGGGTGGACACTCTTGGGGCTGAGAGGTTTGGTGAGGTTGGGTGAGCAAACGCAGACCCTTTAAAGTAATACTGCGTGGTACCCATCGCATGGGTCCCAAATCTCCAGGTTCAAGGGCATCTTCCTACATCGAAAACATGCATGAGAAAACAAAAAGATGGTACACCATGTGATGGGGAAAGGTTTCTAAAACGCACCTCATTTCTCTTCTCCTTGTGCCACGGTACGCCATTCCAGCCGCTTTACTAACAATCTCCCTACTTGGAGCATCAGCACCTTTAACCTCCTGTTCCGTACAGGTTGCAATTTGTCCTGAGGATGAACGGGTAGACCGGGAACCAGTGAGAGACTAGCTCTTGGTGTTGGGACAGGCACAGGTCACTCTATTTTCCCATCAGGAAGAAGATTTAACCACAGGCACAGCCTGAACCCGGAACCAGAACAGGGCCTGAAGCCATCCTGCGCTTTTGCGGCCAGCTCCCAAAAAAGCGAGTTGTAAAATGGAGCTTCAGGGCACTGCAATTCACAAACCTGCAGAGTTATAAATGATAACTCTCGTCCACAAATATATTGAGGGAAGGCAAAGAAGAGGATTTGAAATCAAGGCAGAATTGCAGGAAACAGATTTCAGGAGGTAGATTCGAATCGCCTTTAAAGCACATGAAAAGCGGAAAAACGTTGACAATGATGCCCTTGGCCAAAAAGGGCGTATGCGTTTTTTCCTGAATATATTCAGGAAAAAACGCATACGCCCTTTTTGGCCAACCAAGCAACCTGGAAAGGCAAACCAGCGCTACAAAGAAGACTCGCTACCCATCGGTCAAAAGGGCCATGCTGAAAAACGTGTCAAAACCAGAAAAGCAGGAGAGGCCATGGAGAAATGGGAGCCTTGCTACACTGATGGGCGGGATGTAAATTGCCAACAGCCACTCTGGAGAAGTGTACGGTGTGTCCTGAAACATCTAAAAAACACAGCTTAGAGAGCATAGGGCACTTCCACTCATGGGGGTATAAATTGGGAAAATGAAAAATCAGCAAGACACAAGCACCCCAAAGTTTAGGGCTGCTCTGTTGACAAGGACCTCCACTTCATTCCACCTTCAATATCCCAGGAAAGAGAAAAATGGATAAAGAAGTTGTGGTCCTTATGTACAATGGAATATCACTCAGCCATGAAATCAATGGCATAAGGCTAGTAGCAGCATGATGAGTGGATTTAGGTACGACGATTCTAAGTGAAATAAGTCACACAGAAAAGGACACTTCTCATAAGGTATCACTTATGGAGGGAATGTAAAAAGCGTTACACTTGAACTGAATTACAAAACAGAACAGAGTCACACATGCAGAAAACACACTATGGCTGCTTAACGGGAAAGGTGAGGTGGCGTGATACATAAAACAAGTGTTTCAAATTAGCTCAGATACCGTTCCATAAACCCAATATGTAATAGACAAGACCTACTCTTTGCTCAGAGAACTGGACTCAACACACACTATTCACCGCACAAGAATATATCTGACTAGTAATAATCTTAAAACCTATGTATTGATATCTCTCTGTTAGTGTGTCACGTGTGTGTAAAGCGGCATAAACACAGCAGTGAAAAGCAGCTAAACCCCATTATCAAAATAAATTACTTTGAAAAACCCATGAAACAAAGACAGTGAAAGAGAGAGAAATTCTTACACAATGCGTTCAGGGGCTGTGATGCAACCTGGATTGACCATATCTAGACCCACAGCTGGATGAGACATAAGGGTGGACACTCTTGGGGCTGAGAGGTTTGGTGAGGTTGGGTGAGCAAACGCAGACCCTTTAAAGTAATACTGCGTGGTACCCATCGCATGGGTCCCAAATCTCCAGGTTCAAGGGCATCTTCCTACATCGAAAACATGCATGAGAAAACAAAAAGATGGTACACCATGTGATGGGGAAAGGTTTCTAAAACGCACCTCATTTCTCTTCTCCTTGTGCCCGGGTTCGCCATTCCAGCCGCTTTACTAACAATCTCCCTACTTGGAGCATCAGCACCTTTAACCTCCTGTTCCGTAAAGGTTGCAATTTGTCCTGAGGATGAACGGGTAGACCGGGAACCAGTGAGAGACTAGCTCTTGGTGTTGGGACAGGCACAGGTCACTCTATTTTCCCATCAGGAAGAAGAATTAACCACAGGCTCATCCTCCCCCCCGGAACCAGAACGGGGCCTGAAGCCATCCTGCGCTTTTGCGGCCAGCTCCCAAAAAAGCGAGTTGTAAAATGGAGCTTCAGGGCACTGCAATTCACAAACCTGCAGAGTTATAAATGATAACTCTCGTCCACAAATATATTGAGGGAAGGCAAAGAAGAGGATTTGAAATCAAGGCAGAATTGCAGGAAACAGATTTCAGGAGGTAGATTCGAATCGCCTTTAAAGCACATGAAAAGCGGAAAAACGTTGACAATGATGCCCTTGGCCAAAAAGGGCGTATGCGTTTTTTCCTGAATATATTCAGGAAAAAACGCATACGCCCTTTTTGGCCAACCAAGCAACCTGGAAAGGCAAACCAGCGCTATAAAGAAGACTCGCTACCCATCGGTCAAAAGGGCCATGCTGAAAAACGTGTCAAAACCAGAAAAGCAGGAGAGGCCATGGAGAAATGGGAGCCTTGCTACACTGATGGGCGGGATGTAAATTGCCAACAGCCATTCTGGAGAAGTGTACGGTGTGTCCTGAAACATCTAAAAAACACAGCTTAGAGAGCATAGGGCACTTCCACTCATGGGGGTATAAATTGGGAAAATGAAAAATCAGCAAGACACAAGCACCCCAAAGTTTAGGGCTGCTCTGTTGATAAGGACCTCCACTTCATTCCACCTTCAATATCCCAGGAAAGAGAAAAATGGATAAAGAAGTTGTGGTCCTTATGTACAATGGAATATCACTCAGCCATGAAATCAATGGCATAAGGCTAGTAGCAGCATGATGAGTGGATTTAGGTACGACGATTCTAAGTGAAATAAGTCACACAGAAAAGGACACTTCTCATAAGGTATCACTTATGGAGGGAATGTAAAAAGCGTTACACTTGAACTGAATTACAAAACAGAACAGAGTCACACATGCAGAAAACACACTATGGCTGCTTAACGGGAAAGGTGAGGTGGCGTGATACATAAAACAAGTGTTTCAAATTTGCTCAGATACCGTTCCATAAACCCAATATGTAATAGACAAGACCTACTCTTTGCTCAGAGAACTGGACTCAACACACACTATTCACCGCACAAGAATATATCTGACTAGTAATAATCTTAAAACCTATGTATTGATATCTCTCTGTTAGTGTGTCAAGTGGGTGTAAAGTGGCATAAACACAGCAGTGAAAAGCAGCTAAACCCCATTATCAAAATAAATTACTTTGAAAAACCCATGAAACAAAGACAGTGAAAGAGAGAGAAATTCTTACACAATGCGTTCAGGGGCTGTGATGCAACCTGGATTGACCATATCTGGACCCACAGCTGGATGAGACATAAAGGTGGACACTCTTGGGGCTGAGAGGTTTGGTGAGGTTGGGTGAGCAAACGCAGACCCTTTAAAGTAATACTGCGTGGTACCCATCGCATGGGTCCCAAATCTCCAGGTTCAAGGGCATCTTCCTACATCGAAAACATGCATGAGAAAACAAAAAGATGGTACACCATGTGATGGGGAAAGGTTTCTAAAACGCACCTCATTTCTCTTCTCCTTGTGCCCGGGTTCGCCATTCCAGCCGCTTTACTAACAATCTCCCTACTTGGAGCATCAGCACCTTTAACCTCCTGTTCCGTAAAGGTTGCAATTTGTCCTGAGGATGAACGGGTAGACGGTGAACCAGTGAGAGACTAGCTCTTGGTGTTGGGACAGGCACAGGTCACTCTATTTTCCCATCAGGAAGAAGAATTAACCACAGGCTCATCCTCCCCCCCGGAACCAGAACAGGGCCTGAAGCCATCCTGCGCTTTTCCGGCCAGCTCCCAAAAAAGCGAGTTGTAAAATGGAGCTTCAGGGCACTGCAATTCACAAACCTGCAGAGTTATAAATGATAACTCTCGTCCACAAATATATTGAGGGAAGGCAAAGAAGAGGATTTGAAATCAAGGCAGAATTGCAGGAAACAGATTTCAGGAGGTAGATTCGAATCGCCTTTAAAGCACATGAAAAGCGGAAAAACGTTGACAATGATGCCCTTGGCCAAAAAGGGCGTATGCGTTTTTTCCTGAATATATTCAGGAAAAAACGCATACGCCCTTTTTGGCCAACCAAGCAACCTGGAAAGGCAAATCAGCGCTACAAAGAAGACTCGCTACCCATCGGTCAAAAGGGCCATGCTGAAAAACGTGTCAAAACCAGAAATGCAGGACAGGCCATGGAGAAATGGGAGCCTTGCTACACTGATGGGCGGGATGTAAATTGCCAACAGCCACTCTGGAGAAGTGTATGGTGTGTCCTGAAACATCTAAAAAACACAGCTTAGAGAGCATAGGGCACTTCCACTCATGGGGGTATAAATTGGGAAAATGAAAAATCAGCAAGACACAAGCACCCCAAAGTTTAGGGCTGCTCTGTTGACAAGGACCTCCACTTCATTCCACCTTCAATATCCCAGGAAAGAGAAAAATGGATAAAGAAGTTGTGGTCCTTATGTACAATGGAATATCACTCAGCCATGAAATCAATGTCATAAGGCTAGTAGCAGCATGATGAGTGGATTTAGGTACGACGATTCTAAGTGAAATAAGTCACACAGAAAAGGACACTTCTCATAAGGTATCACTTATGGAGGGAATGTAAAAAGCGTTACACTTGAACTGAATTACAAAACAGAACAGAGTCACACATGCAGAAAACACACTATGGCTGCTTAACGGGAAAGGTGAGGTGGCGTGATACATAAAACAAGTGTTTCAAATTAGCTCAGATACCGTTCCATAAACCCAATATGTAATACACAAGACCATCTCTTTGCTCAGAGAACTGCACTCAACACACCCTATTCACCGCTCAAGAATATATCTGACTAGTAATAATCTTAAAACCTATGTATTGATATCTCTCTGTTAGTGTGTCAAGTGGGTGTAAAGCGGCATAAACACAGCAGTGAAAAGCAGCTAAACCCCATTATCAAAATAAATTACTTTGAAAAACCCATGAAACAAAGACAGTGAAAGAGAGAGAAATTCTTACACAATGCGTTCAGGGGCTGTGATGCAACCTGGATTGACCATATCTAGACCCACAGCTGGATGAGACATAAGGGTGGACACTCTTGGGGCTGAGAGGTTTGGTGAGGTTGGGTGAGCAAACGCAGACCCTTTAAAGTAATACTGCGTGGTACCCATCGCATGGGTCCCAAATCTCCAGGTTCAAGGGCATCTTCCTACATCGAAAACATGCATGAGAAAACAGAAAGATGGTACACCATGTGATGGGGAAAGGTTTCTAAAACGCACCTCATTTCTCTTCTCCTTGTGCCCGGGTTCGCCATTCCAGCCGCTTTACTAACAATCTCAATACTTGGAGCATCAGCACCTTTAACCTCCTGTTTCGTACAGGTTGCAATTTGTCCTGAGGATGAACGGGTAGACGGGGAACCAGTGAGAGACTAGCTCTTGGTGTTGGGACAGGCACAGGTCACTCTATTTTCCCATCAGGAAGAAGAATTAACCACAGGCTCATCATCCCCCCCGGAACCAGAACAGGGCCTGAAGCCATCCTGCGCTTTTGCAGCCAGCTCCCAAAAAAGCGAGTTGTAAAATGGAGCTTCAGGGCACTGCAATTCACAAACCTGCAGAGTTATAAATGATAACTCTCGTCCACAAATATATTGAGGGAAGGCAAAGAAGAGGATTTGAAATCAAGGCAGAATTGCAGGAAACAGATTTCAGGAGGTAGATTCGAATCGCCTTTAAAGCACATGAAAAGCGGCAAAACGTTGACAATGATGCCCTTGGCCAAAAAGGGCGTATGCGTTTTTTCCTGAATATATTCAGGAAAAAACGCATACGCCCTTTTTGGCCAACCAAGCAACCTGGAAAGGCAAATCAGCGCTACAAAGAAGACTCGCTACCCATCGGTCAAAAGGGCCATGCTGAAAAAAGTCTCAAAACCAAAAATGCAGGACAGGCCATGGAGAAATGGGAGCCTTGCTACACTGATGGGCGGGATGTAAATTGCCAACAGCCACTCTGGAGAAGTGTACGGTGTGTCCTGAAACATCTAAAAAACACAGCTTAGAGAGCATAGGGCACTTCCACTCATGGGGGTATAAATTGGGAAAATGAAAAATCAGCAAGAAACAAACACCCCAAAGTTTAGGGCTGCTCTGTTGACAAGGACCTCCACTTCATTCCACCTTCAATATCCCAGGAAAGAGAAAAATGGATAAAGAAGTTGTGGTCCTTATGTACAATGGAATATCACTCAGCCATGAAATCGATGGCATAAGGCTAGTAGCAGCATGATGAGTGGATTTAGGTACGACGATTCTAAGTGAAATAAGTCACACAGAAAAGGACACTTCTCATAAGGTATCACTTATGGAGGGAATGTAAAAAGCGTTACACTTGAACTGAATTACAAAACAGAACAGAGTCACACATGCAGAAAACACACTATGGCTGCTTAACGGGAAAGGTGAGGTGGCGTGATACAGAAAACAAGTGTTTCAAATTAGCTCAGATACCGTTCCATAAACCCAATATGTAATAGACAAGACCTACTCCTTGCTCAGAGAACTGGACTCAACACACACTATTCACCGCACAAAAATATATCTGACTAGTAATAATCTTAAAACCTATGTATTGATATCTCTCTGTTAGTGTGTCACGTGGGTGTAAAGCGGCATAAACACAGCAGTGAAAAGCAGCTAAACCCCATTATCAAAATAAATTACTTTGAAAAACCCATGAAACAAAGACAGTGAAAGAGAGAGAAATTCTTACACAATGCGTTCAGGGGCTGTGATGCAACCTGGATTGACCATATCTAGACCCACAGCTGGATGAGACATAAAGGTGGACACTCTTGGGGCTGAGAGGTTTGGTGAGGTTGGGTGAGCAAACGCAGACCCTTTAAAGTAATACTGCGTGGTACCCATCGCTTGGGTCCCAAATCTCCAGGTTCAAGGGCATCTTCCTACATCGAAAACATGCATGAGAAAACAAAAAGATGGTACACCATGTGATGGGGAAAGGTTTCTAAAACGCACCTCATTTCTCTTCTCCTTGTGCCCGGGTTCGCCATTCCAGCCGCTTTACTAACAATCTCCCTACTTGGAGCATCAGCACCTTTAACCTCCTGTTCCGTACAGGTTGCAATTTGTCCTGAGGATGAACGGGTAGACGGGGAACCAGTGAGAGACTAGCTCTTGGTGTTGGGACAGGCACAGGTCACTCTATATTCCCATCAGGAAGAAGAATTAACCACAGGCTCATCATCCCCCCCCGGAACCAGAACAGGGCCTGAAGCCATCCTGCGCTTTTCCGGCCAGCTCCCAAAAAAGCGAGTTGTAAAATTGGGCTTCAGGGCACTGCAATTCACAAACCTGCAGAGTTATAAATGATAACTCTCGTCCACAAATATATTGAGGGAAGGCAAAGAAGAGGATTTGAAATCAAGGCAGAATTGCAGGAAACAGATTTCAGGAGGTAGATTCGAATCGCCTTTAAAGCACATGAAAAGCGGCAAAACGTTGACAATGATGCCCTTGGCCAAAAAGGGCGTATGCGTTTTTTCCTGAATATATTCAGGAAAAAACGCATACGCCCTTTTTGGCCAACCAAGCAACCTGGAAAGGCAAATCAGCGCTACAAAGAAGACTCGCTACCCATCGGTCAAAAGGGCCATGCTGAAAAAAGTCTCAAAACCAGAAATGCAGGACAGGCCATGGAGAAATGGGAGCCTTGCTACACTGATGGGCGGGATGTAAATTGCCAACAGCCACTCTGGAGAAGTGTATGGTGTGTCCTGAAACATCTAAAAAACACAGCTTAGAGAGCATAGGGCACTTCCACTCATGGGGGTATAAATTGGGAAAATGAAAAATCAGCAAGACACAAGCACCCCAAAGTTTAGGGCTGCTCTGTTGACAAGGACCTCCACTTCATTCCACCTTCAATATCCCAGGAAAGAGAAAAATGGATAAAGAAGTTGTGGTCCTTATGTACAATGGAATATCACTCAGCCATGAAATCAATGTCATAAGGCTAATAGCAGCATGATGAGTGGATTTAGGTACGACGATTCTAAGTGAAATAAGTCACACAGAAAAGGACACTTCTCATAAGGTATCACTTATGGAGGGAATGTAAAAAGCGTTACACTTGAACTGAATTACAAAACAGAACAGAGTCACACATGCAGAAAACACACTATGGCTGCTTAACGGGAAAGGTGAGGTGGCGTGATACATAAAACAAGGGTTTCAAATTAGCTCAGATACCGTTCCATAAACCCAATATGTAATAGACAAGACCTACTCCTTGCTCAGAGAACTGGACTCAACACGCCCTATTCACCGCACAAGAATATATCTGACTAGTAATAATCTTAAAACCTATGTATTGATATCTCTCTGTTAGTGTGTCAAGTGGGTGTAAAGTGGCATAAACACAGCAGTGAAAAGCAGCTTAACCCCATTATAAAAATAAATTACTTCGAAAAAACCATGAAACAAAGACAGTGAAAGAGAGAGAAATTCTTACACAATGCGTTCAGGGGCTGTGATGCAACCTGGATTGACCATATCTAGACCCACAGCTGGATGAGACATAAGGGTGGACAGTCTTGAGGCTGAGAGGTTTGGTGAGGTTGGGTGAGCAAACGCAGACCCTTTAAAGTAATACTGCGTGGTACCCATCGCATGGGTCCCAAATCTCCAGGTTCAAGGGCATCTTCCTACATCGAAAACATGCATGAGAAAACAAAAAGATGGTACACCATGTGATGGGGAAAGGTTTCTAAAACGCACCTCATTTCTCTTCTCCTTGTGCCCGGGTTCGCCATTCCAGCCGCTTTACTAACAATCTCCCTACTTGGAGCATCAGCACCTTTAACCTCCTGTTCCGTACAGGTTGCAATTTGTCCTGAGGATGAACGGGTAGACCGGGAACCAGTGAGAGACTAGCTCTTGGTGTTGGGACAGGCACAGGTCACTCTATTTTCCCATCAGGAAGAAGAATTAACCACAGGCTCATCATCCCCCCCCGGAACCAGAATAGGGCCTGAAGCCATCCTGCGCTTTTCCGGCCAGCTCCCAAAAAAGCGAGTTGTAAAATTGAGCTTCAGGGCACTGCAATTCACAAACCTGCAGAGTTATAAATGATAACTCTCGTCCACAAATATATTGAGGGAAGGCAAAGAAGAGGATTTGAAATCAAGGCAGAATTGCAGGAAACAGATTTCAGGAGGTAGATTCGAATCGCCTTTAAAGCACATGAAAAGCAGCAAAACGTTGACAATGATGCCCTTGGCCAAAAAGGGCGTATGCGTTTTTTCCTGAATATATTCAGGAAAAAACGCATACGCCCTTTTTGGCCAACCAAGCAACCTGGAAAGGCAAATCAGCGCTACAAAGAAGACTCGCTACCCATCGGTCAAAAGGGCCATGCTGAAAAAAGTCTCAAAACCAGAAATGCAGGACAGGCCATGGAGAAATGGGAGCCTTGCTACACTGATGGGCGGGATGTAAATTGCCAACAGCCACTCTGGAGAAGTGTATGGTGTGTCCTGAAACATCTAAAAAACACAGCTTAGAGAGCATAGGGCACTTCCACTCATGGGGGTATAAATTGGGAAAATGAAAAATCAGCAAGACACAAGCACCCCAAAGTTTAGGGCTGCTCTGTTGACAAGGACCTCCACTTCATTCCACCTTCAATATCCCAGGAAAGAGAAAAATGGATAAAGAAGTTGTGGTCCTTATGTACAATGGAATATCACTCAGCCATGAAATCAATGGCATAAGGCTAGTAGCAGCATGATGAGTGGATTTAGGTACGACGATTCTAAGTGAAATAAGTCACACAGAAAAGGACACTTCTCATAAGGTATCACTTATGGAGGGAATGTAAAAAGCGTTACACTTGAACTGAATTACAAAACAGAACAGAGTCACACATGCAGAAAACACACTATGGCTGCTTAACGGGAAAGGTGAGGTGGCGTGATACATAAAACAAGTGTTTCAAATTTGCTCAGATACCGTTCCATAAACCCAATATGTAATAGACAAGACCTACTCTTTGCTCAGAGAACTGGACTCAACACACACTATTCACCGCACAAGAATATATCTGACTAGTAATAATCTTAAAACCTATGTATTGATATCTCTCTGTTAGTGTGTCAAGTGGGTGTAAAGTGGCATAAACACAGCAGTGAAAAGCAGCTAAACCCCATTATCAAAATAAATTACTTTGAAAAACCCATGAAACAAAGACAGTGAAAGAGAGAGAAATTCTTACACAATGCGTTCAGGGGCTGTGATGCAACCTGGATTGACCATATCTGGACCCACAGCTGGATGAGACATAAAGGTGGACACTCTTGGGGCTGAGAGGTTTGGTGAGGTTGGGTGAGCAAACGCAGACCCTTTAAAGTAATACTGCGTGGTACCCATCGCATGGGTCCCAAATCTCCAGGTTCAAGGGCATCTTCCTACATCGAAAACATGCATGAGAAAACAAAAAGATGGTACACCATGTGATGGGGAAAGGTTTCTAAAACGCACCTCATTTCTCTTCTCCTTGTGCCCGGGTTCGCCATTCCAGCCGCTTTACTAACAATCTCCCTACTTGGAGCATCAGCACCTTTAACCTCCTGTTCCGTAAAGGTTGCAATTTGTCCTGAGGATGAACGGGTAGACGGTGAACCAGTGAGAGACTAGCTCTTGGTGTTGGGACAGGCACAGGTCACTCTATTTTCCCATCAGGAAGAAGAATTAACCACAGGCTCATCCTCCCCCCCGGAACCAGAACAGGGCCTGAAGCCATCCTGCGCTTTTCCGGCCAGCTCCCAAAAAAGCGAGTTGTAAAATGGAGCTTCAGGGCACTGCAATTCACAAACCTGCAGAGTTATAAATGATAACTCTCGTCCACAAATATATTGAGGGAAGGCAAAGAAGAGGATTTGAAATCAAGGCAGAATTGCAGGAAACAGATTTCAGGAGGTAGATTCGAATCGCCTTTAAAGCACATGAAAAGCGGAAAAACGTTGACAATGATGCCCTTGGCCAAAAAGGGCGTATGCGTTTTTTCCTGAATATATTCAGGAAAAAACGCATACGCCCTTTTTGGCCAACCAAGCAACCTGGAAAGGCAAATCAGCGCTACAAAGAAGACTCGCTACCCATCGGTCAAAAGGGCCATGCTGAAAAACGTGTCAAAACCAGAAATGCAGGACAGGCCATGGAGAAATGGGAGCCTTGCTACACTGATGGGCGGGATGTAAATTGCCAACAGCCACTCTGGAGAAGTGTATGGTGTGTCCTGAAACATCTAAAAAACACAGCTTAGAGAGCATAGGGCACTTCCACTCATGGGGGTATAAATTGGGAAAATGAAAAATCAGCAAGACACAAGCACCCCAAAGTTTAGGGCTGCTCTGTTGACAAGGACCTCCACTTCATTCCACCTTCAATATCCCAGGAAAGAGAAAAATGGATAAAGAAGTTGTGGTCCTTATGTACAATGGAATATCACTCAGCCATGAAATCAATGTCATAAGGCTAGTAGCAGCATGATGAGTGGATTTAGGTACGACGATTCTAAGTGAAATAAGTCACACAGAAAAGGACACTTCTCATAAGGTATCACTTATGGAGGGAATGTAAAAAGCGTTACACTTGAAATGAATTACAAAACAGAACAGAGTCACACATGCAGAAAACACACTATGGCTGCTTAACGGGAAAGGTGAGGTGGCGTGATACAGAAAACAAGTGTTTCAAATTAGCTCAGATACCGTTCCATAAACCCAATATGTAATAGACAAGACCTACTCCTTGCTCAGAGAACTGGACTCAACACACACTATTCACCGCACAAAAATATATCTGACTAGTAATAATCTTAAAACCTATGTATTGATATCTCTCTGTTAGTGTGTCACGTGGGTGTAAAGCGGCATAAACACAGCAGTGAAAAGCAGCTAAACCCCATTATCAAAATAAATTACTTTGAAAAACCCATGAAACAAAGACAGTGAAAGAGAGAGAAATTCTTACACAATGCGTTCAGGGGCTGTGATGCAACCTGGATTGACCATATCTGGACCCACAGCTGGATGAGACATAAAGGTGGAACCCTCTTGGGGCTGAGAGGTTTGGTGAGGTTGGGTGAGCAAACGCAGACCCTTTAAAGTAATACTGCGTGGTACCCATCGCTTGGGTCCCAAATCTCCAGGTTCAAGGGCATCTTCCTACATCGAAAACATGCATGAGAAAACAAAAAGATGGTACACCATGTGATGGGGAAAGGTTTCTAAAACGCACCTCATTTCTCTTCTCCTTGTGCCCGGGTTCGCCATTCCAGCCGCTTTACTAACAATCTCCCTACTTGGAGCATCAGCACCTTTAACCTCCTGTTCCGTACAGGTTGCAATTTGTCCTGAGGATGAACGGGTAGACGGGGAACCAGTGAGAGACTAGCTCTTGGTGTTGGGACAGGCACAGGTCACTCTATATTCCCATCAGGAAGAAGAATTAACCACAGGCTCATCATCCCCCCCCGGAACCAGAACAGGGCCTGAAGCCATCCTGCGCTTTTCCGGCCAGCTCCCAAAAAAGCGAGTTGTAAAATTGAGCTTCAGGGCACTGCAATTCACAAACCTGCAGAGTTATAAATGATAACTCTCGTCCACAAATATATTGAGGGAAGGCAAAGAAGAGGATGTGAAATCAAGGCAGAATTGCAGGAAACAGATTTCAGGAGGTAGATTCGAATCGCCTTTAAAGCACATGAAAAGCGGCAAAACGTTGACAATGATGCCCTTGGCCAAAAAGGGCGTATGCGTTTTTTCCTGAATATATTCAGGAAAAAACGCATACGCCCTTTTTGGCCAACCAAGCAACCTGGAAAGGCAAATCAGCGCTACAAAGAAGACTCGCTACCCATCGGTCAAAAGGGCCATGCTGAAAAAAGTCTCAAAACCAGAAATGTAGGACAGGCCATGGAGAAATGGGAGCCTTGCTACACTGATGGGCGGGATGTAAATTGCCAACAGCCACTCTGGAGAAGTGTATGGTGTGTCCTGAAACATCTAAAAAACACAGCTTAGAGAGCATAGGGCACTTCCACTCATGGGGGTATAAATTGGGAAAATGAAAAATCAGCAAGACACAAGCACCCCAAAGTTTAGGGCTGCTCTGTTGACAAGGACCTCCACTTCATTCCACCTTCAATATCCCAGGAAAGAGAAAAATGGATAAAGAAGTTGTGGTCCTTATGTACAATGGAATATCACTCAGCCATGAAATCAATGTCATAAGGCTAATAGCAGCATGATGAGTGGATTTAGGTACGACGATTCTAAGTGAAATAAGTCACACAGAAAAGGACACTTCTCATAAGGTATCACTTATGGAGGGAATGTAAAAAGCGTTACACTTGAACTGAATTACAAAACAGAACAGAGTCACACATGCAGAAAACACACTATGGCTGCTTAACGGGAAAGGTGAGGTGGCGTGATACATAAAACAAGGGTTTCAAATTAGCTCAGATACCGTTCCATAAACCCAATATGTAATAGGCAAGACCTACTCCTTGCTCAGAGAACTGGACTCAACACGCCCTATTCACCGCACAAGAATATATCTGACTAGTAATAATCTTAAAACCTATGTATTGATATCTCTCTGTTAGTGTGTCAAGTGGGTGTAAAGTGGCATAAACACAGCAGTGAAAAGCAGCTTAACCCCATTATAAAAATAAATTACTTCGAAAAAACCATGAAACAAAGACAGTGAAAGAGAGAGAAATTCTTACACAATGCGTTCAGGGGCTGTGATGCAACCTGGATTGACCATATCTAGACCCACAGCTGGATGAGACATAAGGGTGGACAGTCTTGAGGCTGAGAGGTTTGGTGAGGTTGGGTGAGCAAACGCAGACCCTTTAAAGTAATACTGCGTGGTACCCATCGCATGGGTCCCAAATCTCCAGGTTCAAGGGCATCTTCCTACATCGAAAACATGCATGAGAAAACAAAAAGATGGTACACCATGTGATGGGGAAAGGTTTCTAAAACGCACCTCATTTCTCTTCTCCTTGTGCCCGGGTTCGCCATTCCAGCCGCTTTACTAACAATCTCCCTACTTGGAGCATCAGCACCTTTAACCTCCTGTTCCGTACAGGTTGCAATTTGTCCTGAGGATGAACGGGTAGACCGGGAACCAGTGAGAGACTAGCTCTTGGTGTTGGGACAGGCACAGGTCACTCTATTTTCCCATCAGGAAGAAGAATTAACCACAGGCTCATCATCCCCCCCCGGAACCAGAATAGGGCCTGAAGCCATCCTGCGCTTTTCCGGCCAGCTCCCAAAAAAGCGAGTTGTAAAATTGAGCTTCAGGGCACTGCAATTCACAAACCTGCAGAGTTATAAATGATAACTCTCGTCCACAAATATATTGAGGGAAGGCAAAGAAGAGGATTTGAAATCAAGGCAGAATTGCAGGAAACAGATTTCAGGAGGTAGATTCGAATCGCCTTTAAAGCACATGAAAAGCAGCAAAACGTTGACAATGATGCCCTTGGCCAAAAAGGGCGTATGCGTTTTTTCCTGAATATATTCAGGAAAAAACGCATACGCCCTTTTTGGCCAACCAAGCAACCTGGAAAGGCAAATCAGCGCTACAAAGAAGACTCGCTACCCATCGGTCAAAAGGGCCATGCTGAAAAAAGTCTCAAAACCAGAAATGCAGGACAGGCCATGGAGAAATGGGAGCCTTGCTACACTGATGGGCGGGATGTAAATTGCCAACAGCCACTCTGGAGAAGTGTATGGTGTGTCCTGAAACATCTAAAAAACACAGCTTAGAGAGCATAGGGCACTTCCACTCATGGGGGTATAAATTGGGAAAATGAAAAATCAGCAAGACACAAGCACCCCAAAGTTTAGGGCTGCTCTGTTGACAAGGACCTCCACTTCATTCCACCTTCAATATCCCAGGAAAGAGAAAAATGGATAAAGAAGTTGTGGTCCTTATGTACAATGGAATATCACTCAGCCATGAAATCAATGTCATAAGGCTAATAGCAGCATGATGAGTGGATTTAGGTACGACGATTCTAAGTGAAATAAGTCACACAGAAAAGGACACTTCTCATAAGGTATCACTTATGGAGGGAATGTAAAAAGCGTTACACTTGAACTGAATTACAAAACAGAACAGAGTCACACATGCAGAAAACACACTATGGCTGCTTAACGGGAAAGGTGAGGTGGCGTGATACATAAAACAAGGGTTTCAAATTAGCTCAGATACCGTTCCATAAACCCAATATGTAATAGACAAGACCTACTCCTTGCTCAGAGAACTGGACTCAACACGCCCTATTCACCGCACAAGAATATATCTGACTAGTAATAATCTTAAAACCTATGTATTGATATCTCTCTGTTAGTGTGTCAAGTGGGTGTAAAGTGGCATAAACACAGCAGTGAAAAGCAGCTTAACCCCATTATAAAAATAAATTACTTCGAAAAAACCATGAAACAAAGACAGTGAAAGAGAGAGAAATTCTTACACAATGCGTTCAGGGGCTGTGATGCAACCTGGATTGACCATATCTAGACCCACAGCTGGATGAGACATAAGGGTGGACAGTCTTGGGGCTGAGAGGTTTGGTGAGGTTGGGTGAGCAAACGCAGACCCTTTAAAGTAATACTGCGTGGTACACATCGCATGGGTCCCAAATCTCCAGGTTCAAGGGCATCTTCCTACATCGAAAACATGCATGAGAAAACAAAAAGATGGTACACCATGTGATGGGGAAAGGTTTCTAAAACGCACCTCATTTCTCTTCTCCTTGTGCCCGGGTTCGCCATTCCAGCCGCTTTATTAACAATCTCCCTACTTGGAGCATCAGCACCTTTAACCTCCTGTTCCGTACAGGTTGCAATTTGTCCTGAGGATGAACGGGTAGACCGGGAACCAGTGAGAGACTAGCTCTTGGTGTTGGGACAGGCACAGGTCACTCTATTTTCCCATCAGGAAGAAAAATTAACCACAGGCTCATCCTCCCCCCGGAACCAGAACAGGGCCAGAAGCCATCCTGCGCTTTTGCGGGCATCTCCCAAAAAAGCGAGTTGTAAAATGGAGATTCAGGGCACTGCAATTCACAAACCTGCAGAGTTATAAATGATAACTCTCCTCCACAAATATATTGAGGGAAGGCAAAGAAGAGGATTTGAAATCAAGGCAGAATTGCAGGAAACAGATTTCAGGAGGTAGATTCGAATCGCCTTTAAAGCACATGAAAAGCGGCAAAACGTTGACAATGATGCCCTTCGCTAAAAAGGGCGTATGCGTTTTTTCCTGAATATATTCAGGAAAAAACGCATACGCCCTTTTTGGCCAACCAAGCAACCTGGAAAGGCAAATCAGCGCTACAAAGAAGACTCGCTACCCATCGGTCAAAAGGGCCATGCTGAAAAAAGTCTCAAAACCAGAAATGCAGGACAGGCCATGGAGAAATGGGAGCCTTGCTACACTGATGGGCGGGATGTAAATTGCCAACAGCCACTCTGGAGAAGTGTACGGTGTGTCCTGAAACATCTAAAAAACACAGCTTAGAGAGCATAGGGCACTTCCACTCATGGGGGTATAAATTGGGAAAATGAAAAATCAGCAAGACACAAGCACCCCAAAGTTTAGGGCTGCTCTGTTGACAAGGACCTCCACTTCATTCCACCTTCAATATCCCAGGAAAGAGAAAAATGGATAAAGAAGTTGTGGTCCTTATGTACAATGGAATATCACTCAGCCATGAAATCAATGTCATAAGGCTAGTAGCAGCATGATGAGTGGATTTAGGTACGACGATTCTAAGTGAAATAAGTCACACAGAAAAAGACACTTCTCATAAGGTATCACTTATAGAGGGAATGTCAAAACCGTTACACTTGAACTGAATTACAAAACAGAACAGAGTCACACATGCAGAAAACACACTATGGCTGCTTAACGGGAAAGGTGAGGTGGGGTGATACATAAAACAAGGGTTTCAAATTAGCTCAGAAACCGTCCCATAAACCCAATATGTAATAGACAAGACCTACTCCTTGCTCAGAGAACTGGACTCAACATGCCCTATTCACCGCACAAGAATATATCTGACTAGTAATAATCTTAAAACCTATGTATTGATATCTCTCTGTTAGTGTGTCAAGTGGGTGTAAAGCGGCATAAACACAGCAGTGAAAAGCAGCTAAACCCCATTATCAAAATAAATTACTTCGAAAAACCCATGAAACAAAGACAGTGAAAGAGAGAGAAATTCTTACACAATGCGTTCAGGGGCTGTGATGCAACGTGGATTGACCATATCTAGACCCACAGCTGGATGAGACATAAGGGTGGACACTCTTGGAGCTGAGAGGTTTGGTGAGGTTGGGTGAGCAAACGCAGACCCTTTAAAGTAATACTGCGTGGTACCCATCGCATGGGTCCCAAATCTCCAGGTTCAAGGGCATCTTCCTACATCGAAAACATGCATGAGAAAACAAAAAGATGGTACACCATGTGATGGGGAAAGGTTTCTAAAACGCACCTCATTTCTCTTCTCCTTGTGCCACGGTACGCCATTCCAGCCGCTTTACTAACAATCTCCCTACTTGGAGCATCAGCACCTTTAACCTCCTGTTCCGTACAGGTTGCAATTTGTCCTGAGGATGAACGGGTAGACCGGGAACCAGTGAGAGACTAGCTCTTGGTGTTGGGACAGGCACAGGTCACTCTATTTTCCCATCAGGAAGAAGATTTAACCACAGGCACAGTCTGAACCCGGAACCAGAACAGGGCCTGAAGCCATCCTGCGCTTTTGCGGCCAGCTCCCAAAAAAGCGAGTTGTAAAATGGAGCTTCAGGGCACTGCAATTCACAAACCTGCAGAGTTATAAATGATAACTCTCGTCCACAAATATATTGAGGGAAGGCAAAGAAGAGGATTTGAAATCAAGGCAGAATTGCAGGAAACAGATTTCAGGAGGTAGATTCGAATCGCCTTTAAAGCACATGAAAAGCGGCAAAACGTTGACAATGATGCCCTTGGCTAAAAAGGGCGTATGCGTTTTTTCCTGAATATACTCAGGAAAAAACGCATACGCCCTTTTTGGCCAACCAAGCAACCTGGAAAGGCAAATCAGCGCTACAAAGAAGACTCGCTACCCATAGGTCAAAAGGGCCATGCTGAAAAAAGTCTCAAAACCAGAAATGCGGGACAGGCCATGGAGAAATGGGAGCCTTGCTACACTGATGGGCGGGATGTAAATTGCCAACAGCCACTCTGGAGAAGTGTACGGTGTGTCCTGAAACATCTAAAAAACACAGCTTAGAGAGCATAGGGCATTTCCACTCATGGGGGTATAAATAGGGAAAATGAAAAATCAGCAAGACACAAGCACCCCAAAGTTTAGGGCTGCTCTGTTGACAAGGACCTCCACTTCATTCCACCTTCAATATCCCAGGAAAGAGAAAAATGGATAAAGAAGTTGTGGTCCTTATGTACAATGGAATATCACTCAGCCATGAAATCGATGTCATAAGGCTAGTAGCAGCATGATGAGTGGATTTAGGTACGACGATTCTAAGTGAAATAAGTCACACAGAAAAAGACACTTCTCATAAGGTATCACTTATGGAGGGAATGTAAAAACTGTTACACTTGAACTGAATTACAAAACAGAACAGAGTCACACATGCAGAAAACACACTATGGCTGCTTAACGGGAAAGGTGAGGTGGGGTGATACATAAAACAAGGGTTTCAAATTAGCTCAGATACCGTTCCATAAACCCAATATGTAATAGACAAGACCTAATCCTTGCTCAGAGAACTGGACTCAACACGCCCTATTCGCGCAGAAGAATATATCTGACTAGTAATAATCTTAAAACCTATGTATTGATATCTCTCTGTTAGTGTGTCAAGTGGGTGTAAAGCGGCATAAACACAGCAGTGAAAAGCAGCTAAACCCCATTATAAAAATAAATTACTTTGAAAAACCCATGACACAAAGACAGTGAAAGAGAAAGAAATTCTTACACAATGCATTCAGGGGCTGTGATGCAACCTGGATTGACCATATCTAGACCCACAGCTGGATGAGACATAAGGGTGGACAGTCTTGGGGCTGAGAGGTTTGGTGAGGTTGGGTGAGCAAACGCAGACCCTTTAAAGTAATACTGCGTGGTACCCATCGCATGGGTCCCAAATCTCCAGGTTCAAGGGCATCTTCCTACATCGAAAACATGCATGAGAAAACAAAAAGATGGTACACCATGTGATGGGGAAAGGTTTCTAAAACGCACCTCATTTCTCTTCTCCTTGTGCCAGGGTACGCCATTCCAGCCGCTTTACTAACAATCTCCCTACTTGGAGCATCAGCACCTTTAACCTCCTGTTCCGTACAGGTTGCAATTTGTCCTGAGGATGAACGGGTAGACCGGGAACCAGTGAGAGACTAGCTCTTGGTGTTGGGACAGGCACAGGTCACTCTATTTTCCCATCAGGAAGAAGAATTAACCACAGGCTCAGCCTGAATCCGGAACCAGAACACGGCCTGAAGCCATCCAGTGCTTTTGCGGCCAGCTCCCAAAAAAGCGAGTTGTAAAATGGAGCTTCAGGGCACTGCAATTCACAAACCTGCAGAGTTATAGATGATAACTCTCGTCCACAAATATATTGAGGGAAGGCAAAGAAGAGGATTTGAAATCTATGCAGAATTGCAGGAAACAGATTTCAGGAGGTAGATTCGAATCGCCTTTAAAGCACATGAAAAGCGGCAAAACGTTGACAATGATGCCCTTGGCTAAAAAGGGCGTATGCGTTTTTTCCTGCATATATTCAGGAAAAAACGCATACGCCCTTTTTGGCCAACCAAGCAACCTGGAAAGGCAAATCAGCGCTACAAAGAAGACTCGCTACCCATCAGTCAAAAGGGCCATGCTGAAAAATGTCTCAAAACCAGAAATGCGGGACAGGCCATGGAGAAATGGGAGCCTTGCTACACTGATGGGCGGGATGTAAATTGCCAACAGCCACTCTGGAGAAGTGTACGGTGTGTCTTGAAACATCTAAAAAACACAGCTTAGAGAGCATAGGGCATTTCCACTCATGGGGGTATAAATTGGGAAAATGAAAAATCAGCAAGACACAAGCACCCCAAAGTTTAGGGCTGCTCTGTTGATAAGGACCTCCACTTCATTCCACCTTCAATATCCCAGGAAAGAGAAAAATGGATAAAGAAGTTGTGGTCCTTATGTACAATGGAATATCACTCAGCCATGAAATCAATGTCATAAGGCTAGTAGCAGCATGATGAGTGGATTTAGGTACGACGATTCTAAGTGAAATAAGTCACACAGAAAAGGACACTTCTCATAAGGTATCACTTATAGAGGGAATGTAAAAACTGTTACACTTGAACTGAATTACAAAACAGAACAGAGTCACACATGCAGAAAACACACTATGGCTGCTTAAGGGGAAAGGTGAGGTGGGGTGATACATAAAACGAGGGTTTCAAATTAGCTCAGATACCGTTCCATAAACCCAATATGTAATAGACAAGACCTACTCCTTGCTCAGAGAACTGGACTCAACACGCCCTATTCACCGCACAAGAATATATCTGACTAGTAATAATCTTAAAACCTATGTACTGATATCTCTCTGTTAGTGTGTCAAGTGGGTGTAAAGCGGCATAAACACAGCAGTGAAAAGCAGCTAAACCCTATTATAAAAATAAGTTACTTTGAAAAACCCATGAAACAAAGACAGTGAAAGAGAGAGAAATTCTTACACAATGCGTTCAGGGGCTGTGATGCAACCTGGATTGACCATATCTAGACCCACAGCTGGATGAGACATAAGGGTGGACAGTCTTGGGGCTGAGAGGTTTGGTGAGGTTGGGTGAGCAAACGCAGACCCTTTAAAGTAATACTGCGTGGTACCCATCGCATGGGTCCCAAATCTCCAGGTTCAAGGGCATCTTCCTACATCGAAAACATGCATGAGAAAACAGAAAGATGGTACACCATGTGATGGGGAAAGGTTTCTAAAACGCACCTCATTTCTCTTCTCCTTGTGCCCGGTTTTGCCATTCCAGCCGCTTTACTAGCAATCTCCCTATTTGGAGCATCAGCACCTTTAACCTCCTGTTCCGTACAGGTTGCAATTTGTCCTGAGGATGAACGGGTAGACCGGGAACCAGTGAGAGACTAGCTCTTGGTGTTGGGACAGGCACAGGTCACTCTATTTTCCCATCAGGAAGATGAATTAACCACAGGCACAGCCTGAATCCGGAACCAGAACAGGGCCTGAAGCCATCCTGCGCTTTTGCGGCCAGCTCCCAAAAAAGCGAGTTGTAAAATGGAGCTTCAGGGCACTGCAATTCACAAACCTGCAGAGTTATAAATGACAACTCTCGTCCACAAATATATTGAGGGAAGGCAAAGAAGAGGATTTGAAATCTATGCAGAATTGCAGGAAACAGATTTCAGGAGGTAGATTCGAATCGCCTTTAAAGCACATGAAAAGCGGCAAAACGTTGACAATGATGCCCTTGGCTAAAAAGGGCGTATGCGTTTTTTCCTGAATATATTCAGGAAAAAACGCATACGCCCTTTTTGGCCAACCAAGCAACCTGGAAAGGCAAATCAGCGCTACAAAGAAGACTCGCTACCCATCAGTCAAAAGGGCCATGCTGAAAAATGTCTCAAAACCAGAAATGCGGGACAGGCCATGGAGAAATGGGAGCCTTGCTACACTGATGGGCGGGATGTAAATTGCCAACAGCCACTCTGGAGAAGTGTACGGTGTGTCTTGAAACATCTAAAAAACACAGCTTAGAGACCATAGGGCATTTCCAATCATGGGGGTATAAATTGGGAAAATGAAAAATCAGCAAGACACAAGCACCCCAAAGTTTAGGGCTGCTCTGTTGACAAGGACCTCCACTTCATTCCACCTTCAATATCCCAGGAAAGAGAAAAATGGATAAAGAAGTTGTGGTCCTTATGTACAATGGAATATCACTCAGCCATGAAATCGATGTCATAAGGCTAGTAGCAGCATGATGAGTGGATTTAGGTACGACGATTCTAAGTGAAATAAGTCACACAGAAAAGGACACTTCTCATAAGGTATCACTTATAGAGGGAATGTAAGAACTGTTACACTTGAACTGAATTACAAAACAGAACAGAGTCACACATGCAGAAAACACACTATGGCTGCTTAACGGGAAAGGTGAGGTGGGGTGATACATAAAACAAGGGTTTCAAATTAGCTCAGATACCGTTCCATAAACCCAATATGTAATAGACAAGACCTACTCCTTGCTCAGAGAACTGGACTCAACACGCCCTATTCACCGCACAAGAATATATCTGACTAGTAATAATCTTAAAACCTATGTATTGATATCTCTCTGTTAGTGTGTCAAGTGGGTGTAAAGCAGCATAAACACAGCCGTGAAAAGCAGCTGAACCCCATTATAAAAATAAATTACTTCGAAAAACCCATGATACAAAGACAGTGAAAGAGAGAGAAATTCTTACACAATGCGTTCAGGGGCTGTGATGCAACCTGGATTGACCATATCTAGACCCACAGCTGGATGAGACATAAGGGTGGACAGTCTTGGGGCTGAGAGGTTTGGTGAGGTTGGGTGAGCAAACGCAGACCCTTTAAAGTAATACTGCGTGGTACCCATCGCATGGGTCCCAAATCTCCAGGTTCAAGGGCATCTTCCTACATCGAAAACATGCATGAGAAAACAAAAAGATGGTACACCATGTGATGGGGAAAGGTTTCTAAAACGCACCTCATTTCTCTTCTCCTTGTGCCCGGGTACGCCATTCCAGCCGCTTTACTAACAATCTCCCTACTTGGAGCATCAGCACCTTTAACCTCCTGTTCCGTACAGGTTGCAATTTGTCCTGAGGATGAACGGGTAGACCGGGAACCAGTGAGAGACTAGCTCTTGGTGTTGGGACAGGCACAGGTCACTCTATTTTCCCATCAGGAAGAAGAATTAACCACAGGCACAGCCTGAATCCGGAACCAGAACAGGGCCTGAAGCCATCCTGCGCTTTTGCGGCCAGCTCCCAAAAAAGCGAGTTGTAAAATGGAGCTTCAGGGCACTGCAATTCACAAACCTGCAGAGTTATAAATGATAACTCTCGTCCACAAATATATTGAGGGAAGGCAAAGAAGAGGATTTGAAATCAAGGCAGAATTGCAGGAAACAGATTTCAGGAGGTAGATTCGAATCGCCTTTAAAGCACATGAAAAGCGGCAAAACGTTGACAATGATGCCCTTGGCCAAAAAGGGCGTATGCGTTTTTTCCTGAATATATTCAGGAAAAAACGCATACGCCCTTTTTGGCCAACCAAGCAACCTGGAAAGGCAAACCAGCGCTACAAAGAAGACTCGCTACCCGTCGGTCAAAAGGGCCATGCTGAAAAACGTGTCAAAACCAGAAATGCAGGACAGGCCATGGAGAAATGGGAGCCTTGCTACACTGATGGGCGGGATGTAAATTGCCAACAGCCACTCTGGAGAAGTGTACGGTGTGTCTTGAAACATCTAAAAAACACAGCTTAGAGAGCATAGGGCATTTCCACTCATGGGGGTATAAATTGGGAAAATGAAAAATCAGCAAGACACAAGCACCCCAAAGTTTAGGGCTGCTCTGTTGACAAGGACCTCCACTTCATTCCACCTTCAATATCCCAGGAAAGAGAAAAATGGATAAAGAAGTTGTGGTCCTTATGTACAATGGAATATCACTCAGCCATGAAATCGATGTCATAAGGCTAGTAGCAGCATGATGAGTGGATTTAGGTACGACGATTCTAAGTGAAATAAGTCACACAGAAAAGGACACTTCTCATAAGGTATCACTTATAGAGGGAATGTAAAAACTGTTACACTTGAACTGAATTACAAAACAGAACAGAGTCACACATGCAGAAAACACACTATGGCTGCTTAACGGGAAAGGTGAGGTGGGGTGATACATAAAACAAGGGTTTCAAATTAGCTCAGATACCGTTCCATAAACCCAATATGTAATAGACAAGACCTAATCCTTGCTCAGAGAACTGGACTCAACACGCCCTATTCACCGCACAAGAATATATCTGACTAGTAATAATCTTAAAACCTATGTATTGATATCTCTCTGTTAGTGTGTCAAGTGGGTGTAAAGCGGCATAAACACAGCAGTGAAAAGAAGCTAAACCCCATTATAAAAATAAATTACTTCGAAAAACCCATGAAACAAAGACAGTGAAAGAGAGAGAAATTCTTACACAATGCGTTCAGGGGCTGTGATGCAACCTGGATTGACCATATCTAGACCCACAGCTGGATGAGACATAAGGGTGGACAGTCTTGGGGCTGAGAGGTTTGGTGAGGTTGGGTGAGCAAACGCAGACCCTTTAAAGTAATACTGCGTGGTACCCATCGCATGGGTCCCAAATCTCCAGGTTCAAGGGCATCTTCCTACATCGAAAACATGCATGAGAAAACAAAAAGATGGTACACCATGTGATGGGGAAAGGTTTCTAAAACGCACCTCATTTCTCTTCTCCTTGTGCCAGGGTACGCCATTCCAGCCGCTTTACTAACAATCTCCCTACTTGGAGCATCAGCACCTTTAACCTCCTGTTCCGTACAGGTTGCAATTTGTCCTGAGGATGAACGGGTAGACCGGGAACCAGTGAGAGACTAGCTCTTGGTGTTGGGACAGGCACAGGTCACTCTATTTTCCCATCAGGAAGAAGAATTAACCACAGGCTCAGCCTGAATCCGGAACCAGAACACGGCCTGAAGCCATCCAGTGCTTTTGCGGCCAGCTCCCAAAAAAGCGAGTTGTAAAATGGAGCTTCAGGGCACTGCAATTCACAAACCTGCAGAGTTATAAATGATAACTCTCGTCCACAAATATATTGAGGGAAGGCAAAGAAGAGGATTTGAAATCTATGCAGAATTGCAGGAAACAGATTTCAGGAGGTAGATTCGAATCGCCTTTAAAGCACATGAAAAGCGGCAAAACGTTGACAATGATGCCCTTGGCTAAAAAGGGCGTATGCGTTTTTTCCTGCATATATTCAGGAAAAAACGCATACGCCCTTTTTGGCCAACCAAGCAACCTGGAAAGGCAAATCAGCGCTACAAAGAAGACTCGCTACCCATCAGTCAAAAGGGCCATGCTGAAAAATGTCTCAAAACCAGAAATGCGGGACAGGCCATGGAGAAATGGGAGCCTTGCTACACTGATGGGCGGGATGTAAATTGCCAACAGCCACTCTGGAGAAGTGTACGGTGTGTCTTGAAACATCTAAAAAACACAGCTTAGAGAGCATAGGGCATTTCCACTCATGGGGGTATAAATTGGGAAAATGAAAAATCAGCAAGACACAAGCACCCCAAAGTTTAGGGCTGCTCTGTTGATAAGGACCTCCACTTCATTCCACCTTCAATATCCCAGGAAAGAGAAAAATGGATAAAGAAGTTGTGGTCCTTATGTACAATGGAATATCACTCAGCCATGAAATCAATGTCATAAGGCTAGTAGCAGCATGATGAGTGGATTTAGGTACGACGATTCTAAGTGAAATAAGTCAAACAGAAAAGGACACTTCTCATAAGGTATCACTTATAGAGGGAATGTAAAAACTGTTACACTTGAACTGAATTACAAAACAGAACAGAGTCACACATGCAGAAAACACACTATGGCTGCTTAACGGGAAAGGTGAGGTGGGGTGATACATAAAACGAGGGTTTCAAATTAGCTCAGATACCATTCCATAAACCCAATATGTAATAGACAAGACCTACTCCTTGCTCAGAGAACTGGACTCAACACGCCCTATTCACCGCACAAGAATATATCTGACTAGTAATAATCTTAAAACCTATGTACTGATATCTCTCTGTTAGTGTGTCAAGTGGGTGTAAAGCGGCATAAACACAGCAGTGAAAAGCAGCTAAACCCTATTATAAAAATAAGTTACTTTGAAAAACCCATGAAACAAAGACAGTGAAAGAGAGAGAAATTCTTACACAATGCGTTCAGGGGCTGTGATGCAACCTGGATTGACCATATCTAGACCCACAGCTGGATGAGACATAAGGGTGGACAGTCTTGGGGCTGAGAGGTTTGGTGAGGTTGGGTGAGCAAACGCAGACCCTTTAAAGTAATACTGCGTGGTACCCATCGCATGGGTCCCAAATCTCCAGGTTCAAGGGCATCTTCCTACATCGAAAACATGCATGAGAAAACAGAAAGATGGTACACCATGTGATGGGGAAAGGTTTCTAAAACGCACCTCATTTCTCTTCTCCTTGTGCCCGGTTTTGCCATTCCAGCCGCTTTACTAGCAATCTCCCTATTTGGAGCATCAGCACCTTTAACCTCCTGTTCCGTACAGGTTGCAATTTGTCCTGAGGATGAACGGGTAGACCGGGAACCAGTGAGAGACTAGCTCTTGGTGTTGGGACAGGCACAGGTCACTCTATTTTCCCATCAGGAAGATGAATTAACCACAGGCTCATCCTCCCCCCCGGAACCAGAACAGGGCCTGAAGCCATCCAGTGCTTTTGCGGCCAGCTCCCAAAAAAGCGAGTTGTAAAATGGAGCTTCAGGGCACTGCAATTCACAAACCTGCAGAGTTATAAATGACAACTCTCGTCCACAAATATATTGAGGGAAGGCAAAGAAGAGGATTTGAAATCTATGCAGAATTGCAGGAAACAGATTTCAGGAGGTAGATTCGAATCGCCTTTAAAGCACATGAAAAGCGGCAAAACGTTGACAATGATGCCCTTGGCTAAAAAGGGCGTATGCGTTTTTTCCTGAATATATTCAGGAAAAAACGCATACGCCCTTTTTGGCCAACCAAGCAACCTGGAAAGGCAAATCAGCGCTACAAAGAAGACTCGCTACCCATCAGTCAAAAGGGCCATGCTGAAAAATGTCTCAAAACCAGAAATGCGGGACAGGCCATGGAGAAATGGGAGCCTTGCTACACTGATGGGCGGGATGTAAATTGCCAACAGCCACTCTGGAGAAGTGTACGGTGTGTCTTGAAACATCTAAAAAACACAGCTTAGAGACCATAGGGCATTTCCAATCATGGGGGTATAAATTGGGAAAATGAAAAATCAGCAAGACACAAGCACCCCAAAGTTTAGGGCTGCTCTGTTGACAAGGACCTCCACTTCATTCCACCTTCAATATCCCAGGAAAGAGAAAAATGGATAAAGAAGTTGTGGTCCTTATGTACAATGGAATATCACTCAGCCATGAAATCGATGTCATAAGGCTAGTAGCAGCATGATGAGTGGATTTAGGTACGACGATTCTAAGTGAAATAAGTCACACAGAAAAGGACACTTCTCATAAGGTATCACTTATAGAGGGAATGTAAGAACTGTTACACTTGAACTGAATTACAAAACAGAACAGAGTCACACATGCAGAAAACACACTATGGCTGCTTAACGGGAAAGGTGAGGTGGGGTGATACATAAAACAAGGGTTTCAAATTAGCTCAGATACCGTTCCATAAACCCAATATGTAATAGACAAGACCTACTCCTTGCTCAGAGAACTGGACTCAACACGCCCTATTCACCGCACAAGAATATATCTGACTAGTAATAATCTTAAAACCTATGTATTGATATCTCTCTGTTAGTGTGTCAAGTGGGTGTAAAGCAGCATAAACACAGCAGTGAAAAGCAGCTGAACCCCATTATAAAAATAAATTACTTCGAAAAACCCATGATACAAAGACAGTGAAAGAGAGAGAAATTCTTACACAATGCGCTCAGGGGCTGTGATGCAACCTGGATTGACCATATCTAGACCCACAGCTGGATGAGACATAAGGGTGGACAGTCTTGGGGCTGAGAGGTTTGGTGAGGTTGGGTGAGCAAACGCAGACCCTTTAAAGTAATACTGCGTGGTACCCATCGCATGGGTCCCAAATCTCCAGGTTCAAGGGCATCTTCCTACATCGAAAACATGCATGAGAAAACAAAAAGATGGTACACCATGTGATGGGGAAAGGTTTCTAAAACGCACCTCATTTCTCTTCTCCTTGTGCCCGGGTACGCCATTCCAGCCGCTTTACTAACAATCTCCCTACTTGGAGCATCAGCACCTTTAAACTCCTGTTCCGTACAGGTTGCAATTTGTCCTGAGGATGAACGGGTAGACCGGGAACCAGTGAGAGACTAGCTCTTGGTGTTGGGACAGGCACAGGTCACTCTATTTTCCCATCAGGAAGAAGAATTAACCACAGGCACAGCCTGAATCCGGAACCAGAACAGGGCCTGAAGCCATCCTGCGCTTTTGCGGCCAGCTCCCAAAAAAGCGAGTTGTAAAATGGAGCTTCAGGGCACTGCAATTCACAAACCTGCAGAGTTATAAATGATAACTCTCGTCCACAAATATATTGAGGGAAGGCAAAGAAGAGGATTTGAAATCAAGGCAGAATTGCAGGAAACAGATTTCAGGAGGTAGATTCGAATCGCCTTTAAAGCACATGAAAAGCGGCAAAACGTTGACAATGATGCCCTTGGCCAAAAAGGGCGTATGCGTTTTTTCCTGAATATATTCAGGAAAAAACGCATACGCCCTTTTTGGCCAACCAAGCAACCTGGAAAGGCAAATCAGCGCTACAAAGAAGACTCGCTACCCGTCGGTCAAAAGGGCCATGCTGAAAAACGTGTCAAAACCAGAAATGCAGGACAGGCCATGGAGAAATGGGAGCCTTGCTACACTGATGGGCGGGATGTAAATTGCCAACAGCCACTCTGGAGAAGTGTACGGTGTGTCTTGAAACATCTAAAAAACACAGCTTAGAGAGCATAGGGCATTTCCACTCATGGGGGTATAAATTGGGAAAATGAAAAATCAGCAAGACACAAGCACCCCAAAGTTTAGGGCTGCTCTGTTGACAAGGACCTCCACTTCATTCCACCTTCAATATCCCAGGAAAGAGAAAAATGGATAAAGAAGTTGTGGTCCTTATGTACAATGGAATATCACTCAGCCATGAAATCGATGTCATAAGGCTAGTAGCAGCATGATGAGTGGATTTAGGTACGACGATTCTAAGTGAAATAAGTCACACAGAAAAGGACACTTCTCATAAGGTATCACTTATAGAGGGAATGTAAAAACTGTTACACTTGAACTGAATTACAAAACAGAACAGAGTCACCCATGCAGAAAACACACTATGGCTGCTTAACGGGAAAGGTGAGGTGGGGTGATACATAAAACAAGGGTTTCAAATTAGCTCAGATACCGTTCCATAAACCCAATATGTAATAGACAAGACCTAATCCTTGCTCAGAGAACTGGACTCAACACGCCCTATTCACCGCAGAAGAATATATCTGACTAGTAATAATCTTAAAACCTATGTATTGATATCTCTCTGTTAGTGTGTCAAGTGGGTGTAAAGCGGCATAAACACAGCAGTGAAAAGCAGCTAAACCCGATTATAAAAATAAATTACTTTGAAAAACCCATGACACAAAGACAGTGAAAGAGAGAGAAATTCTTACACAATGCATTCAGGGGCTGTGATGCAACCTGGATTGACCATATCTAGACCCACAGCTGGATGAGACATAAGGGTGGACAGTCTTGGGGCTGAGAGGTTTGGTGAGGTTGGGTGAGCAAACGCAGACCCTTTAAAGTAATACTGCGTGGTACCCATCGCATGGGTCCCAAATCTCCAGGTTCAAGGGCATCTTCCTACATCGAAAACATGCATGAGAAAACAGAAAGATGGTACACCATGTGATGGGGAAAGGTTTCTAAAACGCACCTCATTTCTCTTCTCCTTGTGCCCGGTTTTGCCATTCCAGCCGCTTTACTAGCAATCTCCCTATTTGGAGCATCAGCACCTTTAACCTCCTGTTCCGTACAGGTTGCAATTTGTCCTGAGGATGAACGGGTAGACCGGGAACCAGTGAGAGACTAGCTCTTGGTGTTGGGACAGGCACAGGTCACTCTATTTTCCCATCAGGAAGATGAATTAACCACAGGCTCATCCTCCCCCCCGGAACCAGAACAGGGCCTGAAGCCATCCAGTGCTTTTGCGGCCAGCTCCCAAAAATGCGAGTTGTAAAATGGAGCTTCAGGGCACTGCAATTCACAAACCTGCAGAGTTATAAATGACAACTCTCGTCCACAAATATATTGAGGGAAGGCAAAGAAGAGGATTTGAAATCTATGCAGAATTGCAGGAAACAGATTTCAGGAGGTAGATTCGAATCGCCTTTAAAGCACATGAAAAGCGGCAAAACGTTGACAATGATGCCCTTGGCTAAAAAGGGCGTATGCGTTTTTTCCTGCATATATTCAGGAAAAAACGCATACGCCCTTTTTGGCCAACCAAGCAACCTGGAAAGGCAAATCAGCGCTACAAAGAAGACTCGCTACCCATCAGTCAAAAGGGCCATGCTGAAAAATGTCTCAAAACCAGAAATGCGGGACAGGCCATGGAGAAATGGGAGCCTTGCTACACTGATGGGCGGGATGTAAATTGCCAACAGCCACTCTGGAGAAGTGTACGGTGTGTCTTGAAACATCTAAAAAACACAGCTTAGAGACCATAGGGCATTTCCAATCATGGGGGTATAAATTGGGAAAATGAAAAATCAGCAAGACACAAGCACCCCAAAGTTTAGGGCTGCTCTGTTGACAAGGACCTCCACTTCATTCCACCTTCAATATCCCAGGAAAGAGAAAAATGGATAAAGAAGTTGTGGTCCTTATGTACAATGGAATATCACTCAGCCATGAAATCGATGTCATAAGGCTAGTAGCAGCATGATGAGTGGATTTAGGTACGACGATTCTAAGTGAAATAAGTCACACAGAAAAGGACACTTCTCATAAGGTATCACTTATAGAGGGAATGTAAGAACTGTTACACTTGAACTGAATTACAAAACAGAACAGAGTCACACATGCAGAAAACACACTATGGCTGCTTAACGGGAAAGGTGAGGTGGGGTGATACATAAAACAAGGGTTTCAAATTAGCTCAGATACCGTTCCATAAACCCAATATGTAATAGACAAGACCTACTCCTTGCTCAGAGAACTGGACTCAACACGCCCTATTCACCGCACAAGAATATATCTGACTAGTCATAATCTTAAAACCTATGTATTGATATCTCTCTGTTAGTGTGTCAAGTGGGTGTAAAGCGGCATAAACACAGCAGTGAAAAGCAGCTGAACCCCATTATAAAAATAAATTACTTCGAAAAACCCATGATACAAAGACAGTGAAAGAGAGAGAAATTCTTACACAATGCGTTCAGGGGCTGTGATGCAACCTGGATTGACCATATCTAGACCCACAGCTGGATGAGACATAAGGGTGGACAGTCTTGGGGCTGAGAGGTTTGGTGAGGTTGGGTGAGCAAACGCAGACCCTTTAAAGTAATACTGCGTGGTACCCATCGCATGGTTCCCAAATCTCCAGGTTCAAGGGCATCTTCCTACATCGAAAACATGCATGAGAAAACAAAAAGATGGTACACCATGTGATGGGGAAAGGTTTCTAAAACGCACCTCATTTCTCTTCTCCTTGTGCCCGGGTACGCCATTCCAGCCGCTTTACTAACAATCTCCCTACTTGGAGCATCAGCACCTTTAACCTCCTGTTCCGTACAGGTTGCAATTTGTCCTGAGGATGAACGGGTAGACCGGGAACCAGTGAGAGACTAGCTCTTGGTGTTGGGACAGGCACAGGTCACTCTATTTTCCCATCAGGAAGAAGAATTAACCACAGGCACAGCCTGAATCCGGAACCAGAACAGGGCCTGAAGCCATCCTGCGCTTTTGCGGCCAGCTCCCAAAAAAGCGAGTTGTAAAATGGAGCTTCAGGGCACTGCAATTCACAAACCTGCAGAGTTATAAATGACAACTCTCGTCCACAAATATATTGAGGGAAGGCAAAGAAGAGGATTTGAAATCTATGCAGAATTGCAGGAAACAGATTTCAGGAGGTAGATTCGAATCGCCTTTAAAGCACATGAAAAGCGGCAAAACGTTGACAATGATGCCCTTGGCCAAAAAGGGCGTATGCGTTTTTTCCTGAATATATTCAGGAAAAAACGCATACGCCCTTTTTGGCCAACCAAGCAACCTGGAAAGGCAAATCAGCGCTACAAAGAAGACTCGCTACCCGTCGGTCAAAAGGGCCATGCTGAAAAACGTGTCAAAACCAGAAATGCAGGACAGGCCATGGAGAAATGGGAGCCTTGCTACACTGATGGGCGGGATGTAAATTGCCAACAGCCACTCTGGAGAAGTGTACGGTGTGTCTTGAAACATCTAAAAAACACAGCTTAGAGAGCATAGGGCATTTCCACTCATGGGGGTATAAATTGGGAAAATGAAAAATCAGCAAGACTCAAGCACCCCAAAGTTTAGGGCTGCTCTGTTGACAAGGACCTCCACTTCATTCCACCTTCAATATCCCAGGAAAGAGAAAAATGGATAAAGAAGTTGTGGTCCTTATGTACAATGGAATATCACTCAGCCATGAAATCGATGTCATAAGGCTAGTAGCAGCATGATGAGTGGATTTAGGTACGACGATTCTAAGTGAAATAAGTCACACAGAAAAGGACACTTCTCATAAGGTATCACTTATAGAGGGAATGTAAAAACTGTTACACTTGAACTGAATTACAAAACAGAACAGAGTCACACATGCAGAAAACACACTATGGCTGCTTAACGGGAAAGGTGAGGTGGGGTGATACATAAAACAAGGGTTTCAAATTAGCTCAGATACCGTTCCATAAATCCAATATGTAATAGACAAGACCTAATCCTTGCTCAGAGAACTGGACTCAACACGCCCTATTCACCGCACAAGAATATATCTGACTAGTAATAATCTTAAAACCTATGTATTGATATCTCTCTGTTAGTGTGTTAAGTGGGTGTAAAGCGGCATAAACACAGCAGTGAAAAGCAGCTAAACCCCATTATAAAAATAAATTACTTCGAAAAACCCATGAAACAAAGACAGTGAAAGAGAGAGAAATTCTTACACAATGCGTTCAGGGGCTGTGATGCAACCTGGATTGACCATATCTAGACCCACAGCTGGATGAGACATAAGGGTGGACACTCTTGGGGCTGAGAGGTTTGGTGAGGTTGGGTGAGCAAACGCAGACCCTTTAAAGTAATACTGCGTGGTACCCATCGCATGGGTCCCAAATCTCCAGGTTCAAGGGCATCTTCCTACATCGAAAACATGCATGAGAAAACAGAAAGATGGTACACCATGTGATGGGGAAAGGTTTCTAAAACGCACCTCATTTCTCTTCTCCTTGTGCCCGGTTTTGCCATTCCAGCTGCTTTACTAGCAATCTCCCTATTTGGAGCATCAGCACCTTTAACCTCCTGTTCCGTACAGGTTGCAATTTGTCCTGAGGATGAACGGGTAGACCGGGAACCAGTGAGAGACTAGCTCTTGGTGTTGGGACAGGCACAGGTCACTCTATTTTCCCATCAGGAAGATGAATTAACCACAGGCTCATCCTCCCCCCCGGAACCAGAACAGGGCCTGAAGCCATCCAGTGCTTTTGCGGCCAGCTCCCAAAAAAGCGAGTTGTAAAATGGAGCTTCAGGGCACTGCAATTCACAAACCTGCAGAGTTATAAATGATAACTCTCGTCCACAAATATATTGAGGGAAGGCAAAGAAGAGGATTTGAAATCTATGCAGAATTGCAGGAAACAGATTTCAGGAGGTAGATTCGAATCGCCTTTAAAGCACACGAAAAGCGGCAAAACGTTGACAATGATGCCCTTGGCCAAAAAGGGCGTATGCGTTTTTTCCTGAATATATTCAGGAAAAAACGCATACGCCCTTTTTGGCCAACCAAGCAACCTGGAAAGGCAAATCAGCGCTACAAAGAAGACTCGCTACCCGTCGGTCAAAAGGGCCATGCTGAAAAACGTGTCAAAACCAGAAATGCAGGACAGGCCATGGAGAAATGGGAGCCTTGCTACACTGATGGGCGGGATGTAAATTGCCAACAGCCACTCTGGAGAAGTGTACGGTGTGTCTTGAAACATCTAAAAAACACAGCTTAGAGAGCATAGGGCATTTCCACTCATGGGGGTATAAATTGGGAAAATGAAAAATCAGCAAGACTCAAGCACCCCAAAGTTTAGGGCTGCTCTGTTGACAAGGACCTCCACTTCATTCCACCTTCAATATCCCAGGAAAGAGAAAAATGGATAAAGAAGTTGTGGTCCTTATGTACAATGGAATATCACTCAGCCATGAAATCGATGTCATAAGGCTAGTAGCAGCATGATGAGTGGATTTAGGTACGACGATTCTAAGTGAAATAAGTCACACAGAAAAGGACACTTCTCATAAGGTATCACTTATAGAGGGAATGTAAAAACTGTTACACTTGAACTGAATTACAAAACAGAACAGAGTCACACATGCAGAAAACACACTATGGCTGCTTAACGGGAAAGGTGAGGTGGGGTGATACATAAAACAAGGGTTTCAAATTAGCTCAGATACCGTTCCATAAATCCAATATGTAATAGACAAGACCTAATCCTTGCTCAGAGAACTGGACTCAACACGCCCTATTCACCGCACAAGAATATATCTGACTAGTAATAATCTTAAAACCTATGTATTGATATCTCTCTGTTAGTGTGTTAAGTGGGTGTAAAGCGGCATAAACACAGCAGTGAAAAGCAGCTAAACCCCATTATAAAAATAAATTACTTCGAAAAACCCATGAAACAAAGACAGTGAAAGAGAGAGAAATTCTTACACAATGCGTTCAGGGGCTGTGATGCAACCTGGATTGACCATATCTAGACCCACAGCTGGATGAGACATAAGGGTGGACACTCTTGGGGCTGAGAGGTTTGGTGAGGTTGGGTGAGCAAACGCAGACCCTTTAAAGTAATACTGCGTGGTACCCATCGCATGGGTCCCAAATCTCCAGGTTCAAGGGCATCTTCCTACATCGAAAACATGCATGAGAAAACAGAAAGATGGTACACCATGTGATGGGGAAAGGTTTCTAAAACGCACCTCATTTCTCTTCTCCTTGTGCCCGGTTTTGCCATTCCAGCTGCTTTACTAGCAATCTCCCTATTTGGAGCATCAGCACCTTTAACCTCCTGTTCCGTACAGGTTGCAATTTGTCCTGAGGATGAACGGGTAGACCGGGAACCAGTGAGAGACTAGCTCTTGGTGTTGGGACAGGCACAGGTCACTCTATTTTCCCATCAGGAAGATGAATTAACCACAGGCTCATCCTCCCCCCCGGAACCAGAACAGGGCCTGAAGCCATCCAGTGCTTTTGCGGCCAGCTCCCAAAAAAGCGAGTTGTAAAATGGAGCTTCAGGGCACTGCAATTCACAAACCTGCAGAGTTATAAATGATAACTCTCGTCCACAAATATATTGAGGGAAGGCAAAGAAGAGGATTTGAAATCTATGCAGAATTGCAGGAAACAGATTTCAGGAGGTAGATTCGAATCGCCTTTAAAGCACACGAAAAGCGGCAAAACGTTGACAATGATGCCCTTGGCTAAAAAGGGCGTATGCGTTTTTTCCTGAATATATTCAGGAAAAACCGCATACGCCCTTTTTGGCCAACCAAGCAACCTGGAAAGGCAAATCAGCGCTACAAAGAAGACTCGCTACCCATCAGTCAAAAGGGCCATGCTGAAAAATGTCTCAAAACCAGAAATGCGGGACAGGCCATGGAGAAATGGGAGCCTTGCTACACTGATGGGCGGGATGTAAATTGCCAACAGCCACTCTGGAGAAGTGTACGGTGTGTCTTGAAACATCTAAAAAACACAGCTTAGAGAGCATAGGGCATTTCCACTCATGGGGGTATAAATTGGGAAAATGAAAAATCAGCAAGACACAAGCACCCCAAAGTTTAGGGCTGCTCTGTTGACAAGGACCTCCACTTCATTCCACCTTCAATATCCCAGGAAAGAGAAAAATGGATAAAGAAGTTCTGGTCCTTATGTACAATGGAATATCACTCAGCCATGAAATCAATGTCATAAGGCTAGTAGCAGCATGATGAGTGGATTTAGGTACGACGATTCTAAGTGAAATAAGTCACACAGAAAAGGACACTTCTCATAAGGTATCACTTATAGAGGGAATGTAAAAACTGTTACACTTGAACTGAATTACAAAACAGAACAGAGTCACACATGCAGAAAACACACTATGGCTGCTTAACGGGAAAGGTGAGGTGGGGTGATACATAAAACGAGGGTTTCAAATTAGCTCAGATACCGTTCCATAAACCCAATATGTAATAGACAAGACCTACTCCTTGCTCAGAGAACTGGACTCAACACGCCCTATTCACCGCACAAGAATATATCTGACTAGTAATAATCTTAAAACCTATGTATTGATATCTCTCTGTTAGTGTGTCAAGTGGGTGTAAAGCGGCATAAACACAGCAGTGAAAAGCAGCTAAACCCTATTATAAAAATAAGTTACTTTGAAAAACCCATGAAACAAAGACAGTGAAAGAGAGAGAAATTCTTACACAATGCGTTCAGGGGCTGTGATGCAACCTGGATTGACCATATCTAGACCCACAGCTGGATGAGACATAAGGGTGGACAGTCTTGGGGCTGAGAGGTTTGGTGAGGTTGGGTGAGCAAACGCAGACCCTTTAAAGTAATACTGCGTGGTACCCATCTCATGGGTCCCAAATCTCCAGGTTCAAGGGCATCTTCCTACATCGAAAACATGCATGAGAAAACAGAAAGATGGTACACCATGTGATGGGGAAAGGTTTCTAAAACGCACCTCATTTCTCTTCTCCTTGTGCCCGGTTTTGCCATTCCAGCCGCTTTACTAGCAATCTCCCTATTTGGAGCATCAGCACCTTTAACCTCCTGTTCCGTACAGGTTGCAATTTGTCCTGAGGATGAACGGGTAGACCGGGAACCAGTGAGAGACTAGCTCTTGGTGTTGGGACAGGCACAGGTCACTCTATTTTCCCATCAGGAAGATGAATTAACCACAGGCTCATCCTCCCCCCCGGAACCAGAACAGGGCCTGAAGCCATCCAGTGCTTTTGCGGCCAGCTCCCAAAAAAGCGAGTTGTAAAATGGAGCTTCAGGGCACTGCAATTCACAAACCTGCAGAGTTATAAATGACAACTCTCGTCCACAAATATATTGAGGGAAGGCAAAGAAGAGGATTTGAAATCTATGCAGAATTGCAGGAAACAGATTTCAGGAGGTAGATTCGAATCGCCTTTAAAGCACATGAAAAGCGGCAAAACGTTGACAATGATGCCCTTGGCTAAAAAGGGCGTATGCGTTTTTTCCTGAATATATTCAGGAAAAAACGCATACGCCCTTTTTGGCCAACCAAGCAACCTGGAAAGGCAAATCAGCGCTACAAAGAAGACTCGCTACCCATCAGTCAAAAGGGCCATGCTGAAAAATGTCTCAAAACCAGAAATGCGGGACAGGCCATGGAGAAATGGGAGCCTTGCTACACTGATGGGCGGGATGTAAATTGCCAACAGCCACTCTGGAGAAGTGTACGGTGTGTCTTGAAACATCTAAAAAACACAGCTTAGAGACCATAGGGCATTTCCAATCATGGGGGTATAAATTGGGAAAATGAAAAATCAGCAAGACACAAGCACCCCAAAGTTTAGGGCTGCTCTGTTGACAAGGACCTCCACTTCATTCCACCTTCAATATCCCAGGAAAGAGAAAAATGGATAAAGAAGTTGTGGTCCTTATGTACAATGGAATATCACTCAGCCATGAAATCGATGTCATAAGGCTAGTAGCAGCATGATGAGTGGATTTAGGTACGACGATTCTAAGTGAAATAAGTCACACAGAAAAGGACACTTCTCATAAGGTATCACTTATAGAGGGAATGTAAGAACTGTTACACTTGAACTGAATTACAAAACAGAACAGAGTCACACATGCAGAAAACACACTATGGCTGCTTAACGGGAAAGGTGAGGTGGGGTGATACATAAAACAAGGGTTTCAAATTAGCTCAGATACCGTTCCATAAACCCAATATGTAATAGACAAGACCTACTCCTTGATCAGAGAACTGGACTCAACACGCCCTATTCACCGCACAAGAATATATCTGACTAGTCATAATCTTAAAACCTATGTATTGATATCTCTCTGTTAGTGTGTCAAGTGGGTGTAAAGCGGCATAAACACAGCAGTGAAAAGCAGCTGAACCCCATTATAAAAATAAATTACTTCGAAAAACCCATGATACAAAGACAGTGAAAGAGAGAGAAATTCTTACACAATGCGTTCAGGGGCTGTGATGCAACCTGGATTGACCATATCTAGACCCACAGCTGGATGAGACATAAGGGTGGACAGTCTTGGGGCTGAGAGGTTTGGTGAGGTTGGGTGAGCAAACGCAGACCCTTTAAAGTAATACTGCGTGGTACCCATCGCATGGGTCCCAAATCTCCAGGTTCAAGGGCATCTTCCTACATCGAAAACATGCATGAGAAAACAAAAAGATGGTACACCATGTGATGGGGAAAGGTTTCTAAAACGCACCTCATTTCTCTTCTCCTTGTGCCCGGGTACGCCATTCCAGCCGCTTTACTAACAATCTCCCTACTTGGAGCATCAGCACCTTTAACCTCCTGTTCTGTACAGGTTGCAATTTCTCCTGAGGATGAACGGGTAGACCGGGAAACAGTGAGAGACTAGCTCTTGGTGTTGGGACAGGCACAGGTCACTCTATTTTCCCATCAGGAAGAAGAATTAACCACAGGCTCAGCCTGAATCCGGAACCAGAACACGGCCTGAAGCCATCCAGTGCTTTTGCGGCCAGCTCCCAAAAAAGCGAGTTGTAAAATGGAGCTTCAGGGCACTGCAATTCACAAACCTGCAGAGTTATAAATGATAACTCTCGTCCACAAATATATTGAGGGAAGGCAAAGAAGAGGATTTGAAATCTATGCAGAATTGCAGGAAACAGATTTCAGGAGGTAGATTCGAATCGCCTTTAAAGCACATGAAAAGCGGCAAAACGTTGACAATGATGCCCTTGGCTAAAAAGGGCGTATGCGTTTTTTCCTGCATATATTCAGGAAAAAACGCATACGCCCTTTTTGGCCAACCAAGCAACCTGGAAAGGCAAATCAGCGCTACAAAGAAGACTCGCTACCCATCAGTCAAAAGGGCCATGCTGAAAAATGTCTCAAAACCAGAAATGCGGGACAGGCCATGGAGAAATGGGAGCCTTGCTACACTGATGGGCGGGATGTAAATTGCCAACAGCCACTCTGGAGAAGTGTACGGTGTGTCTTGAAACATCTAAAAAACACAGCTTAGAGAGCATAGGGCATTTCCACTCATGGGGGTATAAATTGGGAAAATGAAAAATCAGCAAGACACAAGCACCCCAAAGTTTAGGGCTGCTCTGTTGATAAGGACCTCCACTTCATTCCACCTTAAATATCCCAGGAAAGAGAAAAATGGATAAAGAAGTTGTGGTCCTTATGTACAATGGAATATCACTCAGCCATGAAATCAATGTCATAAGGCTAGTAGCAGCATGATGAGTGGATTTAGGTACGACGATTCTAAGTGAAATAAGTCACACAGAAAAGGACACTTCTCATAAGGTATCACTTATAGAGGGAATGTAAAAACTGTTACACTTGAACTGAATTACAAAACAGAACAGAGTCACACATGCAGAAAACACACTATGGCTGCTTAACGGGAAAGGTGAGGTGGGGTGATACATAAAACGAGGGTTTCAAATTAGCTCAGATACCGTTCCATAAACCCAATATGTAATAGACAAGACCTACTCCTTGCTCAGAGAACTGGACACAACACGCCCTATTCACCGCACAAGAATATATCTGACTAGTAATAATCTTAAAACCTATGTACTGATATCTCTCTGTTAGTGTGTGAAGTGGGTGTAAAGCGGCATAAACACAGCAGTGAAAAGCAGCTAAACCCTATTATAAAAATAAGTTACTTTGAAAAACCCATGAAACAAAGACAGTGAAAGAGAGAGAAATTCTTACACAATGCGTTCAGGGGCTGTGATGCAACCTGGATTGACCATATCTAGACCCACAGCTGGATGAGACATAAGGGTGGACAGTCTTGGGGCTGAGAGGTTTGGTGAGGTTGGGTGAGCAAACGCAGACCCTTTAAAGTAATACTGCGTGGTACCCATCGCATGGGTCCCAAATCTCCAGGTTCAAGGGCATCTTCCTACATCGAAAACATGCATGAGAAAACAGAAAGATGGTACACCATGTGATGGGGAAAGGTTTCTAAAACGCACCTCATTTCTCTTCTCCTTGTGCCCGGTTTTGCCATTCCAGCCGCTTTACTAGCAATCTCCCTATTTGGAGCATCAGCACCTTTAACCTCCTGTTCCGTACAGGTTGCAATTTGTCCTGAGGATGAACGGGTAGACCGGGAACCAGTGAGAGACTAGCTCTTGGTGTTGGGACAGGCACAGGTCACTCTATTTTCCCATCAGGAAGATGAATTAACCACAGGCTCATCCTCCCCCCCGGAACCAGAACAGGGCCTGAAGCCATCCAGTGCTTTTGCGGCCAGCTCCCAAAAAAGCGAGTTGTAAAATGGAGCTTCAGGGCACTGCAATTCACAAACCTGCAGAGTTATAAATGACAACTCTCGTCCACAAATATATTGAGGGAAGGCAAAGAAGAGGATTTGAAATCTATGCAGAATTGCAGGAAACAGATTTCAGGAGGTAGATTCGAATCGCCTTTAAAGCACATGAAAAGCGGCAAAACGTTGACAATGATGCCCTTGGCTAAAAAGGGCGTATGCGTTTTTTCCTGAATATATTCAGGAAAAAACGCATACGCCCTTTTTGGCCAACCAAGCAACCTGGAAAGGCAAATCAGCGCTACAAAGAAGACTCGCTACCCATCAGTCAAAAGGGCCATGCTGAAAAATGTCTCAAAACCAGAAATGCGGGACAGGCCATGGAGAAATGGGAGCCTTGCTACACTGATGGGCGGGATGTAAATTGCCAACAGCCACTCTGGAGAAGTGTACGGTGTGTCTTGAAACATCTAAAAAACACAGCTTAGAGACCATAGGGCATTTCCAATCATGGGGGTATAAATTGGGAAAATGAAAAATCAGCAAGACACAAGCACCCCAAAGTTTAGGGCTGCTCTGTTGACAAGGACCTCCACTTCATTCCACCTTCAATATCCCAGGAAAGAGAAAAATGGATAAAGAAGTTGTGGTCCTTATGTACAATGGAATATCACTCAGCCATGAAATCGATGTCATAAGGCTAGTAGCAGCATGATGAGTGGATTTAGGTACGACGATTCTAAGTGAAATAAGTCACACAGAAAAGGACACTTCTCATAAGGTATCACTTATAGAGGGAATGTAAGAACTGTTACACTTGAACTGAATTACAAAACAGAACAGAGTCACACATGCAGAAAACACACTATGGCTGCTTAACGGGAAAGGTGAGGTGGGGTGATACATAAAACAAGGGTTTCAAATTAGCTCAGATACCGTTCCATAAACCCAATATGTAATAGACAAGACCTACTCCTTGCTCAGAGAACTGGACTCAACACGCCCTATTCACCGCACAAGAATATATCTGACTAGTAATAATCTTAAAACCTATGTATTGATATCTCTCTGTTAGTGTGTCAAGTGGGTGTAAAGCAGCATAAACACAGCAGTGAAAAGCAGCTGAACCCCATTATAAAAATAAATTACTTCGAAAAACCCATGATACAAAGACAGTGAAAGAGAGAGAAATTCTTACACAATGCGTTCAGGGGCTGTGATGCAACCTGGATTGACCATATCTAGACCCACAGCTGGATGAGACATAAGGGTGGACAGTCTTGGGGCTGAGAGGTTTGGTGAGGTTGGGTGAGCAAACGCAGACCCTTTAAAGTAATACTGCGTGGTACCCATCGCATGGGTCCCAAATCTCCAGGTTCAAGGGCATCTTCCTACATCGAAAACATGCATGAGAAAACAAAAAGATGGTACACCATGTGATGGGGAAAGGTTTCTAAAACGCACCTCATTTCTCTTCTCCTTGTGCCCGGGTACGCCATTCCAGCCGCTTTACTAACAATCTCCCTACTTGGAGCATCAGCACCTTTAAACTCCTGTTCCGTACAGGTTGCAATTTGTCCTGAGGATGAACGGGTAGACCGGGAACCAGTGAGAGACTAGCTCTTGGTGTTGGGACAGGCACAGGTCACTCTATTTTCCCATCAGGAAGAAGAATTAACCACAGGCACAGCCTGAATCCGGAACCAGAACAGGGCCTGAAGCCATCCTGCGCTTTTGCGGCCAGCTCCCAAAAAAGCGAGTTGTAAAATGGAGCTTCAGGGCACTGCAATTCACAAACCTGCAGAGTTATAAATGATAACTCTCGTCCACAAATATATTGAGGGAAGGCAAAGAAGAGGATTTGAAATCAAGGCAGAATTGCAGGAAACAGATTTCAGGAGGTAGATTCGAATCGCCTTTAAAGCACATGAAAAGCGGCAAAACGTTGACAATGATGCCCTTGGCCAAAAAGGGCGTATGCGTTTTTTCCTGAATATATTCAGGAAAAAACGCATACGCCCTTTTTGGCCAACCAAGCAACCTGGAAAGGCAAATCAGCGCTACAAAGAAGACTCGCTACCCGTCGGTCAAAAGGGCCATGCTGAAAAACGTGTCAAAACCAGAAATGCAGGACAGGCCATGGAGAAATGGGAGCCTTGCTACACTGATGGGCGGGATGTAAATTGCCAACAGCCACTCTGGAGAAGTGTACGGTGTGTCTTGAAACATCTAAAAAACACAGCTTAGAGAGCATAGGGCATTTCCACTCATGGGGGTATAAATTGGGAAAATGAAAAATCAGCAAGACACAAGCACCCCAAAGTTTAGGGCTGCTCTGTTGACAAGGACCTCCACTTCATTCCACCTTCAATATCCCAGGAAAGAGAAAAATGGATAAAGAAGTTGTGGTCCTTATGTACAATGGAATATCACTCAGCCATGAAATCGATGTCATAAGGCTAGTAGCAGCATGATGAGTGGATTTAGGTACGACGATTCTAAGTGAAATAAGTCACACAGAAAAGGACACTTCTCATAAGGTATCACTTATAGAGGGAATGTAAGAACTGTTACACTTGAACTGAATTACAAAACAGAACAGAGTCACACATGCAGAAAACACACTATGGCTGCTTAACGGGAAAGGTGAGGTGGGGTGATACATAAAACAAGGGTTTCAAATTAGCTCAGATACCGTTCCATAAACCCAATATGTAATAGACAAGACCTAATCCTTGCTCAGAGAACTGGACTCAACACGCCCTATTCACCGCAGAAGAATATATCTGACTAGTAATAATCTTAAAACCTATGTATTGATATCTCTCTGTTAGTGTGTCAAGTGGGTGTAAAGCGGCATAAACACAGCAGTGAAAAGCAGCTAAACCCCATTATAAAAATAAATTACTTTGAAAAACCCATGACACAAAGACAGTGAAAGAGAGAGAAATTCTTACACAATGCGTTCAGGGGCTGTGATGCAACCTGGATTGACCATATCTAGACCCACAGCTGGATGAGACATAAGGGTGGACAGTCTTGGGGCTGAGAGGTTTGGTGAGGTTGGGTGAGCAAACGCAGACCCTTTAAAGTAATACTGCGTGGTACCCATCGCATGGGTCCCAAATCTCCAGGTTCAAGGGCATCTTCCTACATCGAAAACATGCATGAGAAAACAGAAAGATGGTACACCATGTGATGGGGAAAGGTTTCTAAAACGCACCTCATTTCTCTTCTCCTTGTGCCCGGTTTTGCCATTCCAGCCGCTTTACTAGCAATCTCCCTATTTGGAGCATCAGCACCTTTAACCTCCTGTTCCGTACAGGTTGCAATTTGTCCTGAGGATGAACGGGTAGACCGGGAACCAGTGAGAGACTAGCTCTTGGTGTTGGGACAGGCACAGGTCACTCTATTTTCCCATCAGGAAGATGAATTAACCACAGGCTCATCCTCCCCCCCGGAACCAGAACAGGGCCTGAAGCCATCCAGTGCTTTTGCGGCCAGCTCCCAAAAAAGCGAGTTGTAAAATGGAGCTTCAGGGCACTGCAATTCACAAACCTGCAGAGTTATAAATGATAACTCTCGTCCACAAATATATTGAGGGAAGGCAAAGAAGAGGATTTGAAATCTATGCAGAATTGCAGGAAACAGATTTCAGGAGGTAGATTCGAATCGCCTTTAAAGCACACGAAAAGCGGCAAAACGTTGACAATGATGCCCTTGGCTAAAAAGGGCGTATGCGTTTTTTCCTGAATATATTCAGGAAAAACCGCATACGCCCTTTTTGGCCAACCAAGCAACCTGGAAAGGCAAATCAGCGCTACAAAGAAGACTCGCTACCGATCAGTCAAAAGGGCCATGCTGAAAAATGTCTCAAAACCAGAAATGCGGGACAGGCCATGGAGAAATGGGAGCCTTGCTACACTGATGGGCGGGATGTAAATTGCCAACAGCCACTCTGGAGAAGTGTACGGTGTGTCTTGAAACATCTAAAAAACACAGCTTAGAGAGCATAGGGCATTTCCACTCATGGGGGTATAAATTGGGAAAATGAAAAATCAGCAAGACACAAGCACCCCAAAGTTTAGGCCTGCTCTGTTGACAAGGACCTCCACTTCATTCCACCTTCAATATCCCAGGAAAGAGAAAAATGGATAAAGAAGTTCTGGTCCTTATGTACAATGGAATATCACTCAGCCATGAAATCAATGTCATAAGGCTAGTAGCAGCATGATGAGTGGATTTAGGTACGACGATTCTAAGTGAAATAAGTCACACAGAAAAGGACACTTCTCATAAGGTATCACTTATAGAGGGAATGTAAAAACTGTTACACTTGAACTGAATTACAAAACAGAACAGAGTCACACATGCAGAAAACACACTATGGCTGCTTAACGGGAAAGGTGAGGTGGGGTGATACATAAAACGAGGGTTTCAAATTAGCTCAGATACCGTTCCATAAACCCAATATGTAATAGACAAGACCTACTCCTTGCTCAGAGAACTGGACTCAACACGCCCTATTCACCGCACAAGAATATATCTGACTAGTAATAATCTTAAAACCTATGTATTGATATCTCTCTGTTAGTGTGTCAAGTGGGTGTAAAGTGGCATAAACACAGCAGTGAAAAGCAGCTAAACCCTATTATAAAAATAAGTTACTTTGAAAAACCCATGAAACAAAGACAGTGAAAGAGAGAGAAATTCTTACACAATGCGTTCAGGGGCTGTGATGCAACCTGGATTGACCATATCTAGACCCACAGCTGGATGAGACATAAGGGTGGACAGTCTTGGGGCTGAGAGGTTTGGTGAGGTTGGGTGAGCAAACGCAGACCCTTTAAAGTAATACTGCGTGGTACCCATCGCATGGGTCCCAAATCTCCAGGTTCAAGGGCATCTTCCTACATCGAAAACATGCATGAGAAAACAGAAAGATGGTACACCATGTGATGGGGAAAGGTTTCTAAAACGCACCTCATTTCTCTTCTCCTTGTGCCCGGTTTTGCCATTCCAGCCGCTTTACTAGCAATCTCCCTATTTGGAGCATCAGCACCTTTAACCTCCTGTTCCGTACAGGTTGCAATTTGTCCTGAGGATGAACGGGTAGACCGGGAACCAGTGAGAGACTAGCTCTTGGTGTTGGGACAGGCACAGGTCACTCTATTTTCCCATCAGGAAGATGAATTAACCACAGGCTCATCCTCCCCCCCGGAACCAGAACAGGGCCTGAAGCCATCCAGTGCTTTTGCGGCCAGCTCCCAAAAAAGCGAGTTGTAAAATGGAGCTTCAGGGCACTGCAATTCACAAACCTGCAGAGTTATAAATGACAACTCTCGTCCACAAATATATTGAGGGAAGGCAAAGAAGAGGATTTGAAATCTATGCAGAATTGCAGGAAACAGATTTCAGGAGGTAGATTCGAATCGCCTTTAAAGCACATGAAAAGCGGCAAAACGTTGACAATGATGCCCTTGGCTAAAAAGGGCGTATGCGTTTTTTCCTGAATATATTCAGGAAAAAACGCATACGCCCTTTTTGGCCAACCAAGCAACCTGGAAAGGCAAATCAGCGCTACAAAGAAGACTCGCTACCCATCAGTCAAAAGGGCCATGCTGAAAAATGTCTCAAAACCAGAAATGCGGGACAGGCCATGGAGAAATGGGAGCCTTGCTACACTGATGGGCGGGATGTAAATTGCCAACAGCCACTCTGGAGAAGTGTACGGTGTGTCTTGAAACATCTAAAAAACACAGCTTAGAGACCATAGGGCATTTCCAATCATGGGGGTATAAATTGGGAAAATGAAAAATCAGCAAGACACAAGCACCCCAAAGTTTAGGGCTGCTCTGTTGACAAGGACCTCCACTTCATTCCACCTTCAATATCCCAGGAAAGAGAAAAATGGATAAAGAAGTTGTGGTCCTTATGTACAATGGAATATCACTCAGCCATGAAATCGATGTCATAAGGCTAGTAGCAGCATGATGAGTGGATTTAGGTACGACGATTCTAAGTGAAATAAGTCACACAGAAAAGGACACTTCTCATAAGGTATCACTTATAGAGGGAATGTAAGAACTGTTACACTTGAACTGAATTACAAAACAGAACAGAGTCACACATGCAGAAAACACACTATGGCTGCTTAACGGGAAAGGTGAGGTGGGGTGATACATAAAACAAGGGTTTCAAATTAGCTCAGATACCGTTCCATAAACCCAATATGTAATAGACAAGACCTACTCCTTGCTCAGAGAACTGGACTCAACACGCCCTATTCACCGCACAAGAATATATCTGACTAGTAATAATCTTAAAACCTATGTATTGATATCTCTCTGTTAGTGTGTCAAGTGGGTGTAAAGCAGCATAAACACAGCAGTGAAAAGCAGCTGAACCCCATTATAAAAATAAATTACTTCGAAAAACCCATGATACAAAGACAGTGAAAGAGAGAGAAATTCTTACACAATGCGTTCAGGGGCTGTGATGCAACCTGGATTGACCATATCTAGACCCACAGCTGGATGAGACATAAGGGTGGACAGTCTTGGGGCTGAGAGGTTTGGTGAGGTTGGGTGAGCAAACGCAGACCCTTTAAAGTAATACTGCGTGGTACCCATCGCATGGGTCCCAAATCTCCAGGTTCAAGGGCATCTTCCTACATCGAAAACATGCATGAGAAAACAAAAAGATGGTACACCATGTGATGGGGAAAGGTTTCTAAAACGCACCTCATTTCTCTTCTCCTTGTGCCCGGGTACGCCATTCCAGCCGCTTTACTAACAATCTCCCTACTTGGAGCATCAGCACCTTTAAACTCCTGTTCCGTACAGGTTGCAATTTGTCCTGAGGATGAACGGGTAGACCGGGAACCAGTGAGAGACTAGCTCTTGGTGTTGGGACAGGCACAGGTCACTCTATTTTCCCATCAGGAAGAAGAATTAACCACAGGCACAGCCTGAATCCGGAACCAGAACAGGGCCTGAAGCCATCCTGCGCTTTTGCGGCCAGCTCCCAAAAAAGCGAGTTGTAAAATGGAGCTTCAGGGCACTGCAATTCACAAACCTGCAGAGTTATAAATGATAACTCTCGTCCACAAATATATTGAGGGAAGGCAAAGAAGAGGATTTGAAATCAAGGCAGAATTGCAGGAAACAGATTTCAGGAGGTAGATTCGAATCGCCTTTAAAGCACATGAAAAGCGGCAAAACGTTGACAATGATGCCCTTGGCCAAAAAGGGCGTATGCGTTTTTTCCTGAATATATTCAGGAAAAAACGCATACGCCCTTTTTGGCCAACCAAGCAACCTGGAAAGGCAAATCAGCGCTACAAAGAAGACTCGCTACCCGTCGGTCAAAAGGGCCATGCTGAAAAACGTGTCAAAACCAGAAATGCAGGACAGGCCATGGAGAAATGGGAGCCTTGCTACACTGATGGGCGGGATGTAAATTGCCAACAGCCACTCTGGAGAAGTGTACGGTGTGTCTTGAAACATCTAAAAAACACAGCTTAGAGAGCATAGGGCATTTCCACTCATGGGGGTATAAATTGGGAAAATGAAAAATCAGCAAGACACAAGCACCCCAAAGTTTAGGGCTGCTCTGTTGACAAGGACCTCCACTTCATTCCACCTTCAATATCCCAGGAAAGAGAAAAATGGATAAAGAAGTTGTGGTCCTTATGTACAATGGAATATCACTCAGCCATGAAATCGATGTCATAAGGCTAGTAGCAGCATGATGAGTGGATTTAGGTACGACGATTCTAAGTGAAATAAGTCACACAGAAAAGGACACTTCTCATAAGGTATCACTTATAGAGGGAATGTAAGAACTGTTACACTTGAACTGAATTACAAAACAGAACAGAGTCACACATGCAGAAAACACACTATGGCTGCTTAACGGGAAAGGTGAGGTGGGGTGATACATAAAACAAGGGTTTCAAATTAGCTCAGATACCGTTCCATAAACCCAATATGTAATAGACAAGACCTAATCCTTGCTCAGAGAACTGGACTCAACACGCCCTATTCACCGCAGAATAATATATCTGACTAGTAATAATCTTAAAACCTATGTATTGATATCTCTCTGTTAGTGTGTCAAGTGGGTGTAAAGCGGCATAAACACAGCAGTGAAAAGCAGCTAAACCCCATTATAAAAATAAATTACTTTGAAAAACCCATGACACAAAGACAGTGAAAGAGAGAGAAATTCTTACACAATGCGTTCAGGGGCTGTGATGCAACCTGGATTGACCATATCTAGACCCACAGCTGGATGAGACATAAGGGTGGACAGTCTTGGGGCTGAGAGGTTTGGTGAGGTTGGGTGAGCAAACGCAGACCCTTTAAAGTAATACTGCGTGGTACCCATCGCATGGGTCCCAAATCTCCAGGTTCAAGGGCATCTTCCTACATCGAAAACATGCATGAGAAAACAGAAAGATGGTACACCATGTGATGGGGAAAGGTTTCTAAAACGCACCTCATTTCTCTTCTCCTTGTGCCCGGTTTTGCCATTCCAGCCGCTTTACTAGCAATCTCCCTATTTGGAGCATCAGCACCTTTAACCTCCTGTTCCGTACAGGTTGCAATTTGTCCTGAGGATGAACGGGTAGACCGGGAACCAGTGAGAGACTAGCTCTTGGTGTTGGGACAGGCACAGGTCACTCTATTTTCCCATCAGGAAGATGAATTAACCACAGGCTCATCCTCCCCCCCGGAACCAGAACAGGGCCTGAAGCCATCCAGTGCTTTTGCGGCCAGCTCCCAAAAAAGCGAGTTGTAAAATGGAGCTTCAGGGCACTGCAATTCACAAACCTGCAGAGTTATAAATGATAACTCTCGTCCACAAATATATTGAGGGAAGGCAAAGAAGAGGATTTGAAATCTATGCAGAATTGCAGGAAACAGATTTCAGGAGGTAGATTCGAATCGCCTTTAAAGCACACGAAAAGCGGCAAAACGTTGACAATGATGCCCTTGGCTAAAAAGGGCGTATGCGTTTTTTCCTGAATATATTCAGGAAAAACCGCATACGCCCTTTTTGGCCAACCAAGCAACCTGGAAAGGCAAATCAGCGCTACAAAGAAGACTCGCTACCGATCAGTCAAAAGGGCCATGCTGAAAAATGTCTCAAAACCAGAAATGCGGGACAGGCCATGGAGAAATGGGAGCCTTGCTACACTGATGGGCGGGATGTAAATTGCCAACAGCCACTCTGGAGAAGTGTACGGTGTGTCTTGAAACATCTAAAAAACACAGCTTAGAGAGCATAGGGCATTTCCACTCATGGGGGTATAAATTGGGAAAATGAAAAATCAGCAAGACACAAGCACCCCAAAGTTTAGGCCTGCTCTGTTGACAAGGACCTCCACTTCATTCCACCTTCAATATCCCAGGAAAGAGAAAAATGGATAAAGAAGTTCTGGTCCTTATGTACAATGGAATATCACTCAGCCATGAAATCAATGTCATAAGGCTAGTAGCAGCATGATGAGTGGATTTAGGTACGACGATTCTAAGTGAAATAAGTCACACAGAAAAGGACACTTCTCATAAGGTATCACTTATAGAGGGAATGTAAAAACTGTTACACTTGAACTGAATTACAAAACAGAACAGAGTCACACATGCAGAAAACACACTATGGCTGCTTAACGGGAAAGGTGAGGTGGGGTGATACATAAAACGAGGGTTTCAAATTAGCTCAGATACCGTTCCATAAACCCAATATGTAATAGACAAGACCTACTCCTTGCTCAGAGAACTGGACTCAACACGCCCTATTCACCGCACAAGAATATATCTGACTAGTAATAATCTTAAAACCTATGTATTGATATCTCTCTGTTAGTGTGTCAAGTGGGTGTAAAGTGGCATAAACACAGCAGTGAAAAGCAGCTAAACCCTATTATAAAAATAAGTTACTTTGAAAAACCCATGAAACAAAGACAGTGAAAGAGAGAGAAATTCTTACACAATGCGTTCAGGGGCTGTGATGCAACCTGGATTGACCATATCTAGACCCACAGCTGGATGAGACATAAGGGTGGACAGTCTTGGGGCTGAGAGGTTTGGTGAGGTTGGGTGAGCAAACGCAGACCCTTTAAAGTAATACTGCGTGGTACCCATCGCATGGGTCCCAAATCTCCAGGTTCAAGGGCATCTTCCTACATCGAAAACATGCATGAGAAAACAGAAAGATGGTACACCATGTGATGGGGAAAGGTTTCTAAAACGCACCTCATTTCTCTTCTCCTTGTGCCCGGTTTTGCCATTCCAGCCGCTTTACTAGCAATCTCCCTATTTGGAGCATCAGCACCTTTAACCTCCTGTTCCGTACAGGTTGCAATTTGTCCTGAGGATGAACGGGTAGACCGGGAACCAGTGAGAGACTAGCTCTTGGTGTTGGGACAGGCACAGGTCACTCTATTTTCCCATCAGGAAGATGAATTAACCACAGGCTCATCCTCCCCCCCGGAACCAGAACAGGGCCTGAAGCCATCCAGTGCTTTTGCGGCCAGCTCCCAAAAAAGCGAGTTGTAAAATGGAGCTTCAGGGCACTGCAATTCACAAACCTGCAGAGTTATAAATGACAACTCTCGTCCACAAATATATTGAGGGAAGGCAAAGAAGAGGATTTGAAATCTATGCAGAATTGCAGGAAACAGATTTCAGGAGGTAGATTCGAATCGCCTTTAAAGCACATGAAAAGCGGCAAAACGTTGACAATGATGCCCTTGGCTAAAAAGGGCGTATGCGTTTTTTCCTGAATATATTCAGGAAAAAACGCATACGCCCTTTTTGGCCAACCAAGCAACCTGGAAAGGCAAATCAGCGCTACAAAGAAGACTCGCTACCCATCAGTCAAAAGGGCCATGCTGAAAAATGTCTCAAAACCAGAAATGCGGGACAGGCCATGGAGAAATGGGAGCCTTGCTACACTGATGGGCGGGATGTAAATTGCCAACAGCCACTCTGGAGAAGTGTACGGTGTGTCTTGAAACATCTAAAAAACACAGCTTAGAGACCATAGGGCATTTCCAATCATGGGGGTATAAATTGGGAAAATGAAAAATCAGCAAGACACAAGCACCCCAAAGTTTAGGGCTGCTCTGTTGACAAGGACCTCCACTTCATTCCACCTTCAATATCCCAGGAAAGAGAAAAATGGATAAAGAAGTTGTGGTCCTTATGTACAATGGAATATCACTCAGCCATGAAATCGATGTCATAAGGCTAGTAGCAGCATGATGAGTGGATTTAGGTACGACGATTCTAAGTGAAATAAGTCACACAGAAAAGGACACTTCTCATAAGGTATCACTTATAGAGGGAATGTAAGAACTGTTACACTTGAACTGAATTACAAAACAGAACAGAGTCACACATGCAGAAAACACACTATGGCTGCTTAACGGGAAAGGTGAGGTGGGGTGATACATAAAACAAGGGTTTCAAATTAGCTCAGATACCGTTCCATAAACCCAATATGTAATAGACAAGACCTACTCCTTGCTCAGAGAACTGGACTCAACACGCCCTATTCACCGCACAAGAATATATCTGACTAGTAATAATCTTAAAACCTATGTATTGATATCTCTCTGTTAGTGTGTCAAGTGGGTGTAAAGCAGCATAAACACAGCAGTGAAAAGCAGCTGAACCCCATTATAAAAATAAATTACTTCGAAAAACCCATGATACAAAGACAGTGAAAGAGAGAGAAATTCTTACACAATGCGTTCAGGGGCTGTGATGCAACCTGGATTGACCATATCTAGACCCACAGCTGGATGAGACATAAGGGTGGACAGTCTTGGGGCTGAGAGGTTTGGTGAGGTTGGGTGAGCAAACGCAGACCCTTTAAAGTAATACTGCGTGGTACCCATCGCATGGGTCCCAAATCTCCAGGTTCAAGGGCATCTTCCTACATCGAAAACATGCATGAGAAAACAAAAAGATGGTACACCATGTGATGGGGAAAGGTTTCTAAAACGCACCTCATTTCTCTTCTCCTTGTGCCCGGGTACGCCATTCCAGCCGCTTTACTAACAATCTCCCTACTTGGAGCATCAGCACCTTTAAACTCCTGTTCCGTACAGGTTGCAATTTGTCCTGAGGATGAACGGGTAGACCGGGAACCAGTGAGAGACTAGCTCTTGGTGTTGGGACAGGCACAGGTCACTCTATTTTCCCATCAGGAAGAAGAATTAACCACAGGCACAGCCTGAATCCGGAACCAGAACAGGGCCTGAAGCCATCCTGCGCTTTTGCGGCCAGCTCCCAAAAAAGCGAGTTGTAAAATGGAGCTTCAGGGCACTGCAATTCACAAACCTGCAGAGTTATAAATGATAACTCTCGTCCACAAATATATTGAGGGAAGGCAAAGAAGAGGATTTGAAATCAAGGCAGAATTGCAGGAAACAGATTTCAGGAGGTAGATTCGAATCGCCTTTAAAGCACATGAAAAGCGGCAAAACGTTGACAATGATGCCCTTGGCCAAAAAGGGCGTATGCGTTTTTTCCTGAATATATTCAGGAAAAAACGCATACGCCCTTTTTGGCCAACCAAGCAACCTGGAAAGGCAAATCAGCGCTACAAAGAAGACTCGCTACCCGTCGGTCAAAAGGGCCATGCTGAAAAACGTGTCAAAACCAGAAATGCAGGACAGGCCATGGAGAAATGGGAGCCTTGCTACACTGATGGGCGGGATGTAAATTGCCAACAGCCACTCTGGAGAAGTGTACGGTGTGTCTTGAAACATCTAAAAAACACAGCTTAGAGAGCATAGGGCATTTCCACTCATGGGGGTATAAATTGGGAAAATGAAAAATCAGCAAGACACAAGCACCCCAAAGTTTAGGGCTGCTCTGTTGACAAGGACCTCCACTTCATTCCACCTTCAATATCCCAGGAAAGAGAAAAATGGATAAAGAAGTTGTGGTCCTTATGTACAATGGAATATCACTCAGCCATGAAATCGATGTCATAAGGCTAGTAGCAGCATGATGAGTGGATTTAGGTACGACGATTCTAAGTGAAATAAGTCACACAGAAAAGGACACTTCTCATAAGGTATCACTTATAGAGGGAATGTAAGAACTGTTACACTTGAACTGAATTACAAAACAGAACAGAGTCACACATGCAGAAAACACACTATGGCTGCTTAACGGGAAAGGTGAGGTGGGGTGATACATAAAACAAGGGTTTCAAATTAGCTCAGATACCGTTCCATAAACCCAATATGTAATAGACAAGACCTAATCCTTGCTCAGAGAACTGGACTCAACACGCCCTATTCACCGCAGAAGAATATATCTGACTAGTAATAATCTTAAAACCTATGTATTGATATCTCTCTGTTAGTGTGTCAAGTGGGTGTAAAGCGGCATAAACACAGCAGTGAAAAGCAGCTAAACCCCATTATAAAAATAAATTACTTTGAAAAACCCATGACACAAAGACAGTGAAAGAGAGAGAAATTCTTACACAATGCATTCAGGGGCTGTGATGCAACCTGGATTGACCATATCTAGACCCACAGCTGGATGAGACATAAGGGTGGACAGTCTTGGGGCTGAGAGGTTTGGTGAGGTTGGGTGAGCAAACGCAGACCCTTTAAAGTAATACTGCGTGGTACCCATCGCATGGGTCCCAAATCTCCAGGTTCAAGGGCATCTTCCTACATCGAAAACATGCATGAGAAAACAGAAAGATGGTACACCATGTGATGGGGAAAGGTTTCTAAAACGCACCTCATTTCTCTTCTCCTTGTGCCCGGTTTTGCCATTCCAGCCGCTTTACTAGCAATCTCCCTATTTGGAGCATCAGCACCTTTAACCTCCTGTTCCGTACAGGTTGCAATTTGTCCTGAGGATGAACGGGTAGACCGGGAACCAGTGAGAGACTAGCTCTTGGTGTTGGGACAGGCACAGGTCACTCTATTTTCCCATCAGGAAGATGAATTAACCACAGGCTCATCCTCCCCCCCGGAACCAGAACAGGGCCTGAAGCCATCCAGTGCTTTTGCGGCCAGCTCCCAAAAAAGCGAGTTGTAAAATGGAGCTTCAGGGCACTGCAATTCACAAACCTGCAGAGTTATAAATGATAACTCTCGTCCACAAATATATTGAGGGAAGGCAAAGAAGAGGATTTGAAATCTATGCAGAATTGCAGGAAACAGATTTCAGGAGGTAGATTCGAATCGCCTTTAAAGCACACGAAAAGCGGCAAAACGTTGACAATGATGCCCTTGGCTAAAAAGGGCGTATGCGTTTTTTCCTGAATATATTCAGGAAAAACCGCATACGCCCTTTTTGGCCAACCAAGCAACCTGGAAAGGCAAATCAGCGCTACAAAGAAGACTCGCTACCGATCAGTCAAAAGGGCCATGCTGAAAAATGTCTCAAAACCAGAAATGCGGGACAGGCCATGGAGAAATGGGAGCCTTGCTACACTGATGGGCGGGATGTAAATTGCCAACAGCCACTCTGGAGAAGTGTACGGTGTGTCTTGAAACATCTAAAAAACACAGCTTAGAGAGCATAGGGCATTTCCACTCATGGGGGTATAAATTGGGAAAATGAAAAATCAGCAAGACACAAGCACCCCAAAGTTTAGGCCTGCTCTGTTGACAAGGACCTCCACTTCATTCCACCTTCAATATCCCAGGAAAGAGAAAAATGGATAAAGAAGTTCTGGTCCTTATGTACAATGGAATATCACTCAGCCATGAAATCAATGTCATAAGGCTAGTAGCAGCATGATGAGTGGATTTAGGTACGACGATTCTAAGTGAAATAAGTCACACAGAAAAGGACACTTCTCATAAGGTATCACTTATAGAGGGAATGTAAAAACTGTTACACTTGAACTGAATTACAAAACAGAACAGAGTCACACATGCAGAAAACACACTATGGCTGCTTAACGGGAAAGGTGAGGTGGGGTGATACATAAAACGAGGGTTTCAAATTAGCTCAGATACCGTTCCATAAACCCAATATGTAATAGACAAGACCTACTCCTTGCTCAGAGAACTGGACTCAACACGCCCTATTCACCGCACAAGAATATATCTGACTAGTAATAATCTTAAAACCTATGTATTGATATCTCTCTGTTAGTGTGTCAAGTGGGTGTAAAGTGGCATAAACACAGCAGTGAAAAGCAGCTAAACCCTATTATAAAAATAAGTTACTTTGAAAAACCCATGAAACAAAGACAGTGAAAGAGAGAGAAATTCTTACACAATGCGTTCAGGGGCTGTGATGCAACCTGGATTGACCATATCTAGACCCACAGCTGGATGAGACATAAGGGTGGACAGTCTTGGGGCTGAGAGGTTTGGTGAGGTTGGGTGAGCAAACGCAGACCCTTTAAAGTAATACTGCGTGGTACCCATCGCATGGGTCCCAAATCTCCAGGTTCAAGGGCATCTTCCTACATCGAAAACATGCATGAGAAAACAGAAAGATGGTACACCATGTGATGGGGAAAGGTTTCTAAAACGCACCTCATTTCTCTTCTCCTTGTGCCCGGTTTTGCCATTCCAGCCGCTTTACTAGCAATCTCCCTATTTGGAGCATCAGCACCTTTAACCTCCTGTTCCGTACAGGTTGCAATTTGTCCTGAGGATGAACGGGTAGACCGGGAACCAGTGAGAGACTAGCTCTTGGTGTTGGGACAGGCACAGGTCACTCTATTTTCCCATCAGGAAGATGAATTAACCACAGGCTCATCCTCCCCCCCGGAACCAGAACAGGGCCTGAAGCCATCCAGTGCTTTTGCGGCCAGCTCCCAAAAATGCGAGTTGTAAAATGGAGCTTCAGGGCACTGCAATTCACAAACCTGCAGAGTTATAAATGACAACTCTCGTCCACAAATATATTGAGGGAAGGCAAAGAAGAGGATTTGAAATCTATGCAGAATTGCAGGAAACAGATTTCAGGAGGTAGATTCGAATCGCCTTTAAAGCACATGAAAAGCGGCAAAACGTTGACAATGATGCCCTTGGCTAAAAAGGGCGTATGCGTTTTTTCCTGAATATATTCAGGAAAAAACGCATACGCCCTTTTTGGCCAACCAAGCAACCTGGAAAGGCAAATCAGCGCTACAAAGAAGACTCGCTACCCATCAGTCAAAAGGGCCATGCTGAAAAATGTCTCAAAACCAGAAATGCGGGACAGGCCATGGAGAAATGGGAGCCTTGCTACACTGATGCGCGGGATGTAAATTGCCAACAGCCACTCTGGAGAAGTGTACGGTGTGTCTTGAAACATCTAAAAAACACAGCTTAGAGACCATAGGGCATTTTCAATCATGGGGGTATAAATTGGGAAAATGAAAAATCAGCAAGACACAAGCACCCCAAAGTTTAGGTCTGCTCTGTTGACAAGGACCTCCACTTCATTCCACCTTCAATATCCCAGGAAAGAGAAAAATGGATAAAGAAGTTGTGGTCCTTATGTACAATGGAATATCACTCAGCCATGAAATCGATGTCATAAGGCTAGTAGCAGCATGATGAGTGGATTTAGGTACGACGATTCTAAGTGAAATAAGTCACACAGAAAAGGACACTTCTCATAAGGTATCACTTATAGAGGGAATGTAAGAACTGTTACACTTGAACTGAATTACAAAACAGAACAGAGTCACACATGCAGAAAACACACTATGGCTGCTTAACGGGAAAGGTGAGGTGGGGTGATACATAAAACAAGGGTTTCAAATTAGCTCAGATACCGTTCCATAAACCCAATATGTAATAGACAAGACCTACTCCTTGCTCAGAGAACTGGACTCAACACGCCCTATTCACCGCACAAGAATATATCTGACTAGTCATAATCTTAAAACCTATGTATTGATATCTCTCTGTTAGTGTGTCAAGTGGGTGTAAAGCGGCATAAACACAGCAGTGAAAAGCAGCTGAACCCCATTATAAAAATAAATTACTTCGAAAAACCCATGATACAAAGACAGTGAAAGAGAGAGAAATTCTTACACAATGCGTTCAGGGGCTGTGATGCAACCTGGATTGACCATATCTAGACCCACAGCTGGATGAGACATAAGGGTGGACAGTCTTGGGGCTGAGAGGTTTGGTGAGGTTGGGTGAGCAAACGCAGACCCTTTAAAGTAATACTGCGTGGTACCCATCGCATGGGTCCCAAATCTCCAGGTTCAAGGGCATCTTCCTACATCGAAAACATGCATGAGAAAACAGAAAGATGGTACACCATGTGATGGGGAAAGGTTTCTAAAACGCACCTCATTTCTCTTCTCCTTGTGCCCGGGTACGCCATTCCAGCCGCTTTACTAACAATCTCCCTACTTGGAGCATCAGCACCTTTAACCTCCTGTTCCGTACAGGTTGCAATTTGTCCTGAGGATGAACGGGTAGACCGGGAACCAGTGAGAGACTAGCTCTTGGTGTTGGGACAGGCACAGGTCACTCTATTTTCCCATCAGGAAGAAGAATTAACCACAGGCACAGCCTGAATCCGGAACCAGAACAGGGCCTGAAGCCATCCTGCGCTTTTGCGGCCAGCTCCCAAAAAAGCGAGTTGTAAAATGGAGCTTCAGGGCACTGCAATTCACAAACCTGCAGAGTTATAAATGATAACTCTCGTCCACAAATATATTGAGGGAAGGCAAAGAAGAGGATTTGAAATCAAGGCAGAATTGCAGGAAACAGATTTCAGGAGGTAGATTCGAATCGCCTTTAAAGCACATGAAAAGCGGCAAAACGTTGACAATGATGCCCTTGGCCAAAAAGGGCGTATGCGTTTTTTCCTGAATATATTCAGGAAAAAACGCATACGCCCTTTTTGGCCAACCAAGCAACCTGGAAAGGCAAATCAGCGCTACAAAGAAGACTCGCTACCCGTCGGTCAAAAGGGCCATGCTGAAAAACGTGTCAAAACCAGAAATGCAGGACAGGCCATGGAGAAATGGGAGCCTTGCTACACTGATGGGCGGGATGTAAATTGCCAACAGCCACTCTGGAGAAGTGTACGGTGTGTCTTGAAACATCTAAAAAACACAGCTTAGAGAGCATAGGGCATTTCCACTCATGGGGGTATAAATTGGGAAAATGAAAAATCAGCAAGACACAAGCACCCCAAAGTTTAGGGCTGCTCTGTTGACAAGGACCTCCACTTCATTCCACCTTCAATATCCCAGGAAAGAGAAAAATGGATAAAGAAGTTGTGGTCCTTATGTACAATGGAATATCACTCAGCCATGAAATCGATGTCATAAGGCTAGTAGCAGCATGATGAGTGGATTTAGGTACGACGATTCTAAGTGAAATAAGTCACACAGAAAAGGACACTTCTCATAAGGTATCACTTATAGAGGGAATGTAAAAACTGTTACACTTGAACTGAATTACAAAACAGAACAGAGTCACACATGCAGAAAACACACTATGGCTGCTTAACGGGAAAGGTGAGGTGGGGTGATACATAAAACAAGGGTTTCAAATTAGCTCAGATACCGTTCCATAAACCCAATATGTAATAGACAAGACCTAATCCTTGCTCAGAGAACTGGACTCAACACGCCCTATTCACCGCAGAAGAATATATCTGACTAGTAATAATCTTAAAACCTATGTATTGATATCTCTCTGTTAGTGTGTCAAGTGGGTGTAAAGCGGCATAAACACAGCAGTGAAAAGCAGCTAAACCCCATTATAAAAATAAATTACTTTGAAAAACCCATGACACAAAGACAGTGAAAGGGAGAGAAATTCTTACACAATGCATTCAGGGGCTGTGATGCAACCTGGATTGACCATATCTAGACCCACAGCTGGATGAGACATAAGGGTGGACAGTCTTGGGGCTGAGAGGTTTGGTGAGGTTGGGTGAGCAAACGCAGACCCTTTAAAGTAATACTGCGTGGTACCCATCGCATGGGTCCCAAATCTCCAGGTTCAAGGGCATCTTCCTACATCGAAAACATGCATGAGAAAACAAAAAGATGGTACACCATGTGATGGGGAAAGGTTTCTAAAACGCACCTCATTTCTCTTCTCCTTGTGCCAGGGTACGCCATTCCAGCCGCTTTACTAACAATCTCCCTACTTGGAGCATCAGCACCTTTAACCTCCTGTTCCGTACAGGTTGCAATTTGTCCTGAGGATGAACGGGTAGACCGGGAACCAGTGAGAGACTAGCTCTTGGTGTTGGGACAGGCACAGGTCACTCTATTTTCCCATCAGGAAGAAGAATTAACCACAGGCTCAGCCTGAATCCGGAACCAGAACACGGCCTGAAGCCATCCAGTGCTTTTGCGGCCAGCTCCCAAAAAAGCGAGTTGTAAAATGGAGCTTCAGGGCACTGCAATTCACAAACCTGCAGAGTTATAAATGATAACTCTCGTCCACAAATATATTGAGGGAAGGCAAAGAAGAGGATTTGAAATCTATGCAGAATTGCAGGAAACAGATTTCAGGAGGTAGATTCGAATCGCCTTTAAAGCACATGAAAAGCGGCAAAACGTTGACAATGATGCCCTTGGCTAAAAAGGGCGTATGCGTTTTTTCCTGCATATATTCAGGAAAAAACGCATACGCCCTTTTTGGCCAACCAAGCAACCTGGAAAGGCAAATCAGCGCTACAAAGAAGACTCGCTACCCATCAGTCAAAAGGGCCATGCTGAAAAATGTCTCAAAACCAGAAATGCGGGACAGGCCATGGAGAAATGGGAGCCTTGCTACACTGATGGGCGGGATGTAAATTGCCAACAGCCACTCTGGAGAAGTGTACGGTGTGTCTTGAAACATCTAAAAAACACAGCTTAGAGAGCATAGGGCATTTCCACTCATGGGGGTATAAATTGGGAAAATGAAAAATCAGCAAGACACAAGCACCCCAAAGTTTAGGGCTGCTCTGTTGATAAGGACCTCCACTTCATTCCACCTTAAATATCCCAGGAAAGAGAAAAATGGATAAAGAAGTTGTGGTCCTTATGTACAATGGAATATCACTCAGCCATGAAATCAATGTCATAAGGCTAGTAGCAGCATGATGAGTGGATTTAGGTACGACGATTCTAAGTGAAATAAGTCACACAGAAAAGGACACTTCTCATAAGGTATCACTTATAGAGGGAATGTAAAAACTGTTACACTTGAACTGAATTACAAAACAGAACAGAGTCACACATGCAGAAAACACACTATGGCTGCTTAAGGGGAAAGGTGAGGTGGGGTGATACATAAAACGAGGGTTTCAAATTAGCTCAGATACCGTTCCATAAACCCAATATGTAATAGACAAGACCTACTCCTTGCTCAGAGAACTGGACTCAACACTCCCTATTCACCGCACAAGAATATATCTGACTAGTAATAATCTTAAAACCTATGTACTGATATCTCTCTGTTAGTGTGTCAAGTGGGTGTAAAGCGGCATAAACACAGCAGTGAAAAGCAGCTAAACCCTATTATAAAAATAAGTTACTTTGAAAAACCCATGAAACAAAGACAGTGAAAGAGAGAGAAATTCTTACACAATGCGTTCAGGGGCTGTGATGCAACCTGGATTGACCATATCTAGACCCACAGCTGGATGAGACATAAGGGTGGACAGTCTTGGGGCTGAGAGGTTTGGTGAGGTTGGGTGAGCAAACGCAGACCCTTTAAAGTAATACTGCGTGGTACCCATCGCATGGGTCCCAAATCTCCAGGTTCAAGGGCATCTTCCTACATCGAAAACATGCATGAGAAAACAGAAAGATGGTACACCATGTGATGGGGAAAGGTTTCTAAAACGCACCTCATTTCTCTTCTCCTTGTGCCCGGTTTTGCCATTCCAGCCGCTTTACTAGCAATCTCCCTATTTGGAGCATCAGCACCTTTAACCTCCTGTTCCGTACAGGTTGCAATTTGTCCTGAGGATGAACGGGTAGACCGGGAACCAGTGAGAGACTAGCTCTTGGTGTTGGGACAGGCACAGGTCACTCTATTTTCCCATCAGGAAGATGAATTAACCACAGGCTCATCCTCCCCCCCGGAACCAGAACAGGGCCTGAAGCCATCCAGTGCTTTTGCGGCCAGCTCCCAAAAAAGCGAGTTGTAAAATGGAGCTTCAGGGCACTGCAATTCACAAACCTGCAGAGTTATAAATGACAACTCTCGTCCACAAATATATTGAGGGAAGGCAAAGAAGAGGATTTGAAATCAAGGCAGAATTGCAGGAAACAGATTTCAGGAGGTAGATTCGAATCGCCTTTAAAGCACATGAAAAGCGGCAAAACGTTGACAATGATGCCCTTGGCTAAAAAGGGCGTATGCGTTTTTTCCTGAATATATTCAGGAAAAAACGCATACGCCCTTTTTGGCCAACCAAGCAACCTGGAAAGGCAAATCAGCGCTACAAAGAAGACTCGCTACCCATCAGTCAAAAGGGCCATGCTGAAAAATGTCTCAAAACCAGAAATGCGGGACAGGCCATGGAGAAATGGGAGCCTTGCTACACTGATGGGCGGGATGTAAATTGCCAACAGCCACTCTGGAGAAGTGTACGGTGTGTCTTGAAACATCTAAAAAACACAGCTTAGAGACCATAGGGCATTTCCAATCATGGGGGTATAAATTGGGAAAATGAAAAATCAGCAAGACACAAGCACCCCAAAGTTTAGGGCTGCTCTGTTGACAAGGACCTCCACTTCATTCCACCTTCAATATCCCAGGAAAGAGAAAAATGGATAAAGAAGTTGTGGTCCTTATGTACAATGGAATATCACTCAGCCATGAAATCGATGTCATAAGGCTAGTAGCAGCATGATGAGTGGATTTAGGTACGACGATTCTAAGTGAAATAAGTCACACAGAAAAGGACACTTCTCATAAGGTATCACTTATAGAGGGAATGTAAGAACTGTTACACTTGAACTGAATTACAAAACAGAACAGAGTCACACATGCAGAAAACACACTATGGCTGCTTAACGGGAAAGGTGAGGTGGGGTGATACATAAAACAAGGGTTTCAAATTAGCTCAGATACCGTTCCATAAACCCAATATGTAATAGACAAGACCTACTCCTTGCTCAGAGAACTGGACTCAACACGCCCTATTCACCGCACAAGAATATATCTGACTAGTAATAATCTTAAAACCTATGTATTGATATCTCTCTGTTAGTGTGTCAAGTGGGTGTAAAGCAGCATAAACACAGCAGTGAAAAGCAGCTGAACCCCATTATAAAAATAAATTACTTCGAAAAACCCATGATACAAAGACAGTGAAAGAGAGAGAAATTCTTACACAATGCGTTCAGGGGCTGTGATGCAACCTGGATTGACCATATCTAGACCCACAGCTGGATGAGACATAAGGGTGGACAGTCTTGGGGCTGAGAGGTTTGGTGAGGTTGGGTGAGCAAACGCAGACCCTTTAAAGTAATACTGCGTGGTACCCATCGCATGGGTCCCAAATCTCCAGGTTCAAGGGCATCTTCCTACATCGAAAACATGCATGAGAAAACAAAAAGATGGTACACCATGTGATGGGGAAAGGTTTCTAAAACGCACCTCATTTCTCTTCTCCTTGTGCCCGGGTACGCCATTCCAGCCGCTTTACTAACAATCTCCCTACTTGGAGCATCAGCACCTTTAAACTCCTGTTCCGTACAGGTTGCAATTTGTCCTGAGGATGAACGGGTAGACCGGGAACCAGTGAGAGACTAGCTCTTGGTGTTGGGACAGGCACAGGTCACTCTATTTTCCCATCAGGAAGAAGAATTAACCACAGGCACAGCCTGAATCCGGAACCAGAACAGGGCCTGAAGCCATCCTGCGCTTTTGCGGCCAGCTCCCAAAAAAGCGAGTTGTAAAATGGAGCTTCAGGGCACTGCAATTCACAAACCTGCAGAGTTATAAATGATAACTCTCGTCCACAAATATATTGAGGGAAGGCAAAGAAGAGGATTTGAAATCAAGGCAGAATTGCAGGAAACAGATTTCAGGAGGTAGATTCGAATCGCCTTTAAAGCACATGAAAAGCGGCAAAACGTTGACAATGATGCCCTTGGCCAAAAAGGGCGTATGCGTTTTTTCCTGAATATATTCAGGAAAAAACGCATACGCCCTTTTTGGCCAACCAAGCAACCTGGAAAGGCAAATCAGCGCTACAAAGAAGACTCGCTACCCGTCGGTCAAAAGGGCCATGCTGAAAAACGTGTCAAAACCAGAAATGCAGGACAGGCCATGGAGAAATGGGAGCCTTGCTACACTGATGGGCGGGATGTAAATTGCCAACAGCCACTCTGGAGAAGTGTACGGTGTGTCTTGAAACATCTAAAAAACACAGCTTAGAGAGCATAGGGCATTTCCACTCATGGGGGTATAAATTGGGAAAATGAAAAATCAGCAAGACACAAGCACCCCAAAGTTTAGGGCTGCTCTGTTGACAAGGACCTCCACTTCATTCCACCTTCAATATCCCAGGAAAGAGAAAAATGGATAAAGAAGTTGTGGTCCTTATGTACAATGGAATATCACTCAGCCATGAAATCGATGTCATAAGGCTAGTAGCAGCATGATGAGTGGATTTAGGTACGACGATTCTAAGTGAAATAAGTCACACAGAAAAGGACACTTCTCATAAGGTATCACTTATAGAGGGAATGTAAAAACTGTTACACTTGAACTGAATTACAAAACAGAACAGAGTCACACATGCAGAAAACACACTATGGCTGCTTAACGGGAAAGGTGAGGTGGGGTGATACATAAAACAAGGGTTTCAAATTAGCTCAGATACCGTTCCATAAACCCAATATGTAATAGACAAGACCTAATCCTTGCTCAGAGAACTGGACTCAACACGCCCTATTCACCGCAGAAGAATATATCTGACTAGTAATAATCTTAAAACCTATGTATTGATATCTCTCTGTTAGTGTGTCAAGTGGGTGTAAAGCGGCATAAACACAGCAGTGAAAAGCAGCTAAACCCCATTATAAAAATAAATTACTTTTACAAACCCATGAAACAAAGACAATGAAAGAGAGAGAAATTCTTACACAATGCGTTCAGGGGCTGTGATGCAACCTGGATTGACCATATCTAGACCCACAGCTGGATGAGACATAAGGGTGGACAGTCTTGGGGCTGAGAGGTTTGGTGAGGTTGGGTGAGCAAACGCAGACCCTTTAAAGTAATACTGCGTGGTACCCATCGCATGGGTCCCAAATCTCCAGGTTCAAGGGCATCTTCCTACATCGAAAACATGCATGAGAAAACAAAAAGATGGTACACCATGTGATGGGGAAAGGTTTCTAAAACGCACCTCATTTCTCTTCTCCTTGTGCCAGGGTACGCCATTCCAGCCGCTTTACTAACAATCTCCCTACTTGGAGCATCAGCACCTTTAACCTCCTGTTCCGTACAGGTTGCAATTTGTCCTGAGGATGAACGGGTAGACCGGGAACCAGTGAGAGACTAGCTCTTGGTGTTGGGACAGGCACAGGTCACTCTATTTTCCCATCAGGAAGAAGAATTAACCACAGGCTCAGCCTGAATCCGGAACCAGAACACGGCCTGAAGCCATCCAGTGCTTTTGCGGCCAGCTCCCAAAAAAGCGAGTTGTAAAATGGAGCTTCAGGGCACTGCAATTCACAAACCTGCAGAGTTATAAATGATAACTCTCGTCCACAAATATATTGAGGGAAGGCAAAGAAGAGGATTTGAAATCTATGCAGAATTGCAGGAAACAGATTTCAGGAGGTAGATTCGAATCGCCTTTAAAGCACATGAAAAGCGGCAAAACGTTGACAATGATGCCCTTGGCTAAAAAGGGCGTATGCGTTTTTTCCTGCATATATTCAGGAAAAAACGCATACGCCCTTTTTGGCCAACCAAGCAACCTGGAAAGGCAAATCAGCGCTACAAAGAAGACTCGCTACCCATCAGTCAAAAGGGCCATGCTGAAAAATGTCTCAAAACCAGAAATGCGGGACAGGCCATGGAGAAATGGGAGCCTTGCTACACTGATGGGCGGGATGTAAATTGCCAACAGCCACTCTGGAGAAGTGTACGGTGTGTCTTGAAACATCTAAAAAACACAGCTTAGAGAGCATAGGGCATTTCCACTCATGGGGGTATAAATTGGGAAAATGAAAAATCAGCAAGACACAAGCACCCCAAAGTTTAGGCCTGCTCTGTTGACAAGGACCTCCACTTCATTCCACCTTCAATATCCCAGGAAAGAGAAAAATGGATAAAGAAGTTCTGGTCCTTATGTACAATGGAATATCACTCAGCCATGAAATCAATGTCATAAGGCTAGTAGCAGCATGATGAGTGGATTTAGGTACGACGATTCTAAGTGAAATAAGTCACACAGAAAAGGACACTTCTCATAAGGTATCACTTATAGAGGGAATGTAAAAACTGTTACACTTGAACTGAATTACAAAACAGAACAGAGTCACACATGCAGAAAACACACTATGGCTGCTTAACGGGAAAGGTGAGGTGGGGTGATACATAAAACGAGGGTTTCAAATTAGCTCAGATACCGTTCCATAAACCCAATATGTAATAGACAAGACCTAATCCTTGCTCAGAGAACTGGACTCAACACGCCCTATTCACCGCACAAGAATATATCTGACTAGTAATAATCTTAAAACCTATGTATTGATATCTCTCTGTTAGTGTGTTAAGTGGGTGTAAAGCGGCATAAACACAGCAGTGAAAAGCAGCTAAACCCCATTATAAAAATAAATTACTTCGAAAAACCCATGAAACAAAGACAGTGAAAGAGAGAGAAATTCTTACACAATGCGTTCAGGGGCTGTGATGCAACCTGGATTGACCATATCTAGACCCACAGCTGGATGAGACATAAGGGTGGACACTCTTGGGGCTGAGAGGTTTGGTGAGGTTGGGTGAGCAAACGCAGACCCTTTAAAGTAATACTGCGTGGTACCCATCGCATGGGTCCCAAATCTCCAGGTTCAAGGGCATCTTCCTACATCGAAAACATGCAAGAGAAAACAGAAAGATGGTACACCATGTGATGGGGAAAGGTTTCTAAAACGCACCTCATTTCTCTTCTCCTTGTGCCCGGTTTTGCCATTCCAGCCGCTTTACTAGCAATCTCCCTATTTGGAGCATCAGCACCTTTAACCTCCTGTTCCGTACAGGTTGCAATTTGTCCTGAGGATGAACGGGTAGACCGGGAACCAGTGAGAGACTAGCTCTTGGTGTTGGGACAGGCACAGGTCACTCTATTTTCCCATCAGGAAGATGAATTAACCACAGGCTCATCCTCCCCCCCGGAACCAGAACAGGGCCTGAAGCCATCCAGTGCTTTTGCGGCCAGCTCCCAAAAAAGCGAGTTGTAAAATGGAGCTTCAGGGCACTGCAATTCACAAACCTGCAGAGTTATAAATGATAACTCTCGTCCACAAATATATTGAGGGAAGGCAAAGAAGAGGATTTGAAATCTATGCAGAATTGCAGGAAACAGATTTCAGGAGGTAGATTCGAATCGCCTTTAAAGCACACGAAAAGCGGCAAAACGTTGACAATGATGCCCTTGGCTAAAAAGGGCGTATGCGTTTTTTCCTGAATATATTCAGGAAAAACCGCATACGCCCTTTTTGGCCAACCAAGCAACCTGGAAAGGCAAATCAGCGCTACAAAGAAGACTCGCTACCCATCAGTCAAAAGGGCCATGCTGAAAAATGTCTCAAAACCAGAAATGCGGGACAGGCCATGGAGAAATGGGAGCCTTGCTACACTGATGGGCGGGATGTAAATTGCCAACAGCCACTCTGGAGAAGTGTACGGTGTGTCTTGAAACATCTAAAAAACACAGCTTAGAGACCATAGGGCATTTCCACTCATGGGGGTATAAATTGGGAAAATGAAAAATCAGCAAGACACAAGCACCCCAAAGTTTAGGGCTGCTCTGTTGACAAGGACCTCCACTTCATTCCACCTTCAATATCCCAGGAAAGAGAAAAATGGATAAAGAAGTTGTGGTCCTTATGTACAATGGAATATCACTCAGCCATGAAATCGATGTCATAAGGCTAGTAGCAGCATGATGAGTGGATTTAGGTACGACGATTCTAAGTGAAATAAGTCACACAGAAAAGGACACTTCTCATAAGGTATCACTTATAGAGGGAATGTAAAAACTGTTACACTTGAACTGAATTACAAAACAGAACAGAGTCACACATGCAGAAAACACACTATGGCTGCTTAACGGGAAAGGTGAGGTGGGGTGATACATAAAACAAGGGTTTCAAATTAGCTCAGATACCGTTCCATAAACCCAATATGTAATAGACAAGACCTAATCCTTGCTCAGAGAACTGGACTCAACACGCCCTATTCACCGCAGAAGAATATATCTGACTAGTAATAATCTTAAAACCTATGTATTGATATCTCTCTGTTAGTGTGTCAAGTGGGTGTAAAGCGGCATAAACACAGCAGTGAAAAGCAGCTAAACCCCATTATAAAAATAAATTACTTTGAAAAACCCATGACACAAAGACAGTGAAAGGGAGAGAAATTCTTACACAATGCATTCAGGGGCTGTGATGCAACCTGGATTGACCATATCTAGACCCACAGCTGGATGAGACATAAGGGTGGACAGTCTTGGGGCTGAGAGGTTTGGTGAGGTTGGGTGAGCAAACGCAGACCCTTTAAAGTAATACTGCGTGGTACCCATCGCATGGGTCCCAAATCTCCAGGTTCAAGGGCATCTTCCTACATCGAAAACATGCATGAGAAAACAAAAAGATGGTACACCATGTGATGGGGAAAGGTTTCTAAAACGCACCTCATTTCTCTTCTCCTTGTGCCAGGGTACGCCATTCCAGCCGCTTTACTAACAATCTCCCTACTTGGAGCATCAGCACCTTTAACCTCCTGTTCCGTACAGGTTGCAATTTGTCCTGAGGATGAACGGGTAGACCGGGAACCAGTGAGAGACTAGCTCTTGGTGTTGGGACAGGCACAGGTCACTCTATTTTCCCATCAGGAAGAAGAATTAACCACAGGCTCAGCCTGAATCCGGAACCAGAACACGGCCTGAAGCCATCCAGTGCTTTTGCGGCCAGCTCCCAAAAAAGCGAGTTGTAAAATGGAGCTTCAGGGCACTGCAATTCACAAACCTGCAGAGTTATAAATGATAACTCTCGTCCACAAATATATTGAGGGAAGGCAAAGAAGAGGATTTGAAATCTATGCAGAATTGCAGGAAACAGATTTCAGGAGGTAGATTCGAATCGCCTTTAAAGCACATGAAAAGCGGCAAAACGTTGACAATGATGCCCTTGGCTAAAAAGGGCGTATGCGTTTTTTCCTGCATATATTCAGGAAAAAACGCATACGCCCTTTTTGGCCAACCAAGCAACCTGGAAAGGCAAATCAGCGCTACAAAGAAGACTCGCTACCCATCAGTCAAAAGGGCCATGCTGAAAAATGTCTCAAAACCAGAAATGCGGGACAGGCCATGGAGAAATGGGAGCCTTGCTACACTGATGGGCGGGATGTAAATTGCCAACAGCCACTCTGGAGAAGTGTACGGTGTGTCTTGAAACATCTAAAAAACACAGCTTAGAGAGCATAGGGCATTTCCACTCATGGGGGTATAAATTGGGAAAATGAAAAATCAGCAAGACACAAGCACCCCAAAGTTTAGGGCTGCTCTGTTGATAAGGACCTCCACTTCATTCCACCTTAAATATCCCAGGAAAGAGAAAAATGGATAAAGAAGTTGTGGTCCTTATGTACAATGGAATATCACTCAGCCATGAAATCAATGTCATAAGGCTAGTAGCAGCATGATGAGTGGATTTAGGTACGACGATTCTAAGTGAAATAAGTCACACAGAAAAGGACACTTCTCATAAGGTATCACTTATAGAGGGAATGTAAAAACTGTTACACTTGAACTGAATTACAAAACAGAACAGAGTCACACATGCAGAAAACACACTATGGCTGCTTAAGGGGAAAGGTGAGGTGGGGTGATACATAAAACGAGGGTTTCAAATTAGCTCAGATACCGTTCCATAAACCCAATATGTAATAGACAAGACCTACTCCTTGCTCAGAGAACTGGACTCAACACTCCCTATTCACCGCACAAGAATATATCTGACTAGTAATAATCTTAAAACCTATGTACTGATATCTCTCTGTTAGTGTGTCAAGTGGGTGTAAAGCGGCATAAACACAGCAGTGAAAAGCAGCTAAACCCTATTATAAAAATAAGTTACTTTGAAAAACCCATGAAACAAAGACAGTGAAAGAGAGAGAAATTCTTACACAATGCGTTCAGGGGCTGTGATGCAACCTGGATTGACCATATCTAGACCCACAGCTGGATGAGACATAAGGGTGGACACTCTTGGGGCTGAGAGGTTTGGTGAGGTTGGGTGAGCAAACGCAGACCCTTTAAAGTAATACTGCGTGGTACCCATCGCATGGGTCCCAAATCTCCAGGTTCAAGGGCATCTTCCTACATCGAAAACATGCATGAGAAAACAGAAAGATGGTACACCATGTGATGGGGAAAGGTTTCTAAAACGCACCTCATTTCTCTTCTCCTTGTGCCCGGTTTTGCCATTCCAGCCGCTTTACTAGCAATCTCCCTATTTGGAGCATCAGCACCTTTAACCTCCTGTTCCGTACAGGTTGCAATTTGTCCTGAGGATGAACGGGTAGACCGGGAACCAGTGAGAGACTAGCTCTTGGTGTTGGGACAGGCACAGGTCACTCTATTTTCCCATCAGGAAGATGAATTAACCACAGGCTCATCCTCCCCCCCGGAACCAGAACAGGGCCTGAAGCCATCCAGTGCTTTTGCGGCCAGCTCCCAAAAAAGCGAGTTGTAAAATGGAGCTTCAGGGCACTGCAATTCACAAACCTGCAGAGTTATAAATGACAACTCTCGTCCACAAATATATTGAGGGAAGGCAAAGAAGAGGATTTGAAATCAAGGCAGAATTGCAGGAAACAGATTTCAGGAGGTAGATTCGAATCGCCTTTAAAGCACATGAAAAGCGGCAAAACGTTGACAATGATGCCCTTGGCTAAAAAGGGCGTATGCGTTTTTTCCTGAATATATTCAGGAAAAAACGCATACGCCCTTTTTGGCCAACCAAGCAACCTGGAAAGGCAAATCAGCGCTACAAAGAAGACTCGCTACCCATCAGTCAAAAGGGCCATGCTGAAAAATGTCTCAAAACCAGAAATGCGGGACAGGCCATGGAGAAATGGGAGCCTTGCTACACTGATGGGCGGGATGTAAATTGCCAACAGCCACTCTGGAGAAGTGTACGGTGTGTCTTGAAACATCTAAAAAACACAGCTTAGAGACCATAGGGCATTTCCAATCATGGGGGTATAAATTGGGAAAATGAAAAATCAGCAAGACACAAGCACCCCAAAGTTTAGGGCTGCTCTGTTGACAAGGACCTCCACTTCATTCCACCTTCAATATCCCAGGAAAGAGAAAAATGGATAAAGAAGTTGTGGTCCTTATGTACAATGGAATATCACTCAGCCATGAAATCGATGTCATAAGGCTAGTAGCAGCATGATGAGTGGATTTAGGTACGACGATTCTAAGTGAAATAAGTCACACAGAAAAGGACACTTCTCATAAGGTATCACTTATAGAGGGAATGTAAGAACTGTTACACTTGAACTGAATTACAAAACAGAACAGAGTCACACATGCAGAAAACACACTATGGCTGCTTAACGGGAAAGGTGAGGTGGGGTGATACATAAAACAAGGGTTTCAAATTAGCTCAGATACCGTTCCATAAACCCAATATGTAATAGACAAGACCTACTCCTTGCTCAGAGAACTGGACTCAACACGCCCTATTCACCGCACAAGAATATATCTGACTAGTAATAATCTTAAAACCTATGTATTGATATCTCTCTGTTAGTGTGTCAAGTGGGTGTAAAGCAGCATAAACACAGCAGTGAAAAGCAGCTGAACCCCATTATAAAAATAAATTACTTCGAAAAACCCATGATACAAAGACAGTGAAAGAGAGAGAAATTCTTACACAATGCGTTCAGGGGCTGTGATGCAACCTGGATTGACCATATCTAGACCCACAGCTGGATGAGACATAAGGGTGGACAGTCTTGGGGCTGAGAGGTTTGGTGAGGTTGGGTGAGCAAACACAGACCCTTTAAAGTAATACTGCGTGGTACCCATCGCATGGGTCCCAAATCTCCAGGTTCAAGGGCATCTTCCTACATCGAAAACATGCATGAGAAAACAAAAAGATGGTACACCATGTGATGGGGAAAGGTTTCTAAAACGCACCTCATTTCTCTTCTCCTTGTGCCCGGGTACGCCATTCCAGCCGCTTTACTAACAATCTCCCTACTTGGAGCATCAGCACCTTTAAACTCCTGTTCCGTACAGGTTGCAATTTGTCCTGAGGATGAACGGGTAGACCGGGAACCAGTGAGAGACTAGCTCTTGGTGTTGGGACAGGCACAGGTCACTCTATTTTCCCATCAGGAAGAAGAATTAACCACAGGCACAGCCTGAATCCGGAACCAGAACAGGGCCTGAAGCCATCCTGCGCTTTTGCGGCCAGCTCCCAAAAAAGCGAGTTGTAAAATGGAGCTTCAGGGCACTGCAATTCACAAACCTGCAGAGTTATAAATGATAACTCTCGTCCACAAATATATTGAGGGAAGGCAAAGAAGAGGATTTGAAATCAAGGCAGAATTGCAGGAAACAGATTTCAGGAGGTAGATTCGAATCGCCTTTAAAGCACATGAAAAGCGGCAAAACGTTGACAATGATGCCCTTGGCCAAAAAGGGCGTATGCGTTTTTTCCTGAATATATTCAGGAAAAAACGCATACGCCCTTTTTGGCCAACCAAGCAACCTGGAAAGGCAAATCAGCGCTACAAAGAAGACTCGCTACCCGTCGGTCAAAAGGGCCATGCTGAAAAACGTGTCAAAACCAGAAATGCAGGACAGGCCATGGAGAAATGGGAGCCTTGCTACACTGATGGGCGGGATGTAAATTGCCAACAGCCACTCTGGAGAAGTGTACGGTGTGTCTTGAAACATCTAAAAAACACAGCTTAGAGAGCATAGGGCATTTCCACTCATGGGGGTATAAATTGGGAAAATGAAAAATCAGCAAGACACAAGCACCCCAAAGTTTAGGGCTGCTCTGTTGACAAGGACCTCCACTTCATTCCACCTTCAATATCCCAGGAAAGAGAAAAATGGATAAAGAAGTTGTGGTCCTTATGTACAATGGAATATCACTCAGCCATGAAATCGATGTCATAAGGCTAGTAGCAGCATGATGAGTGGATTTAGGTACGACGATTCTAAGTGAAATAAGTCACACAGAAAAGGACACTTCTCATAAGGTATCACTTATAGAGGGAATTTAAGAACTGTTACACTTGAACTGAATTACAAAACAGAACAGAGTCACACATGCAGAAAACACACTATGGCTGCTTAACGGGAAAGGTGAGGTGGGGTGATACATAAAACAAGGGTTTCAAATTAGCTCAGATACCGTTCCATAAACCCAATATGTAATAGACAAGACCTAATCCTTGCTCAGAGAACTGGACTCAACACGCCCTATTCACCGCAGAAGAATATATCTGACTAGTAATAATCTTAAAACCTATGTATTGATATCTCTCTGTTAGTGTGTCAAGTGGGTGTAAAGCGGCATAAACACAGCAGTGAAAAGCAGCTAAACCCCATTATAAAAATAAATTACTTTTACAAACCCATGAAACAAAGACAATGAAAGAGAGAGAAATTCTTACACAATGCGTTCAGGGGCTGTGATGCAACCTGGATTGACCATATCTAGACCCACAGCTGGATGAGACATAAGGGTGGACAGTCTTGGGGCTGAGAGGTTTGGTGAGGTTGGGTGAGCAAACGCAGACCCTTTAAAGTAATACTGCGTGGTACCCATCGCATGGGTCCCAAATCTCCAGGTTCAAGGGCATCTTCCTACATCGAAAACATGCATGAGAAAACAAAAAGATGGTACACCATGTGATGGGGAAAGGTTTCTAAAACGCACCTCATTTCTCTTCTCCTTGTGCCAGGGTACGCCATTCCAGCCGCTTTACTAACAATCTCCCTACTTGGAGCATCAGCACCTTTAACCTCCTGTTCCGTACAGGTTGCAATTTGTCCTGAGGATGAACGGGTAGACCGGGAACCAGTGAGAGACTAGCTCTTGGTGTTGGGACAGGCACAGGTCACTCTATTTTCCCATCAGGAAGAAGAATTAACCACAGGCTCAGCCTGAATCCGGAACCAGAACACGGCCTGAAGCCATCCAGTGCTTTTGCGGCCAGCTCCCAAAAAAGCGAGTTGTAAAATGGAGCTTCAGGGCACTGCAATTCACAAACCTGCAGAGTTATAAATGATAACTCTCGTCCACAAATATATTGAGGGAAGGCAAAGAAGAGGATTTGAAATCTATGCAGAATTGCAGGAAACAGATTTCAGGAGGTAGATTCGAATCGCCTTTAAAGCACATGAAAAGCGGCAAAACGTTGACAATGATGCCCTTGGCTAAAAAGGGCGTATGCGTTTTTTCCTGCATATATTCAGGAAAAAACGCATACGCCCTTTTTGGCCAACCAAGCAACCTGGAAAGGCAAATCAGCGCTACAAAGAAGACTCGCTACCCATCAGTCAAAAGGGCCATGCTGAAAAATGTCTCAAAACCAGAAATGCGGGACAGGCCATGGAGAAATGGGAGCCTTGCTACACTGATGGGCGGGATGTAAATTGCCAACAGCCACTCTGGAGAAGTGTACGGTGTGTCTTGAAACATCTAAAAAACACAGCTTAGAGAGCATAGGGCATTTCCACTCATGGGGGTATAAATTGGGAAAATGAAAAATCAGCAAGACACAAGCACCCCAAAGTTTAGGCCTGCTCTGTTGACAAGGACCTCCACTTCATTCCACCTTCAATATCCCAGGAAAGAGAAAAATGGATAAAGAAGTTCTGGTCCTTATGTACAATGGAATATCACTCAGCCATGAAATCAATGTCATAAGGCTAGTAGCAGCATGATGAGTGGATTTAGGTACGACGATTCTAAGTGAAATAAGTCACACAGAAAAGGACACTTCTCATAAGGTATCACTTATAGAGGGAATGTAAAAACTGTTACACTTGAACTGAATTACAAAACAGAACAGAGTCACACATGCAGAAAACACACTATGGCTGCTTAACGGGAAAGGTGAGGTGGGGTGATACATAAAACGAGGGTTTCAAATTAGCTCAGATACCGTTCCATAAACCCAATATGTAATAGACAAGACCTCATCCTTGCTCAGAGAACTGGACTCAACACGCCCTATTCACCGCACAAGAATATATCTGACTAGTAATAATCTTAAAACCTATGTATTGATATCTCTCTGTTAGTGTGTTAAGTGGGTGTAAAGCGGCATAAACACAGCAGTGAAAAGCAGCTAAACCCCATTATAAAAATAAATTACTTCGAAAAACCCATGAAACAAAGACAGTGAAAGAGAGAGAAATTCTTACACAATGCGTTCAGGGGCTGTGATGCAACCTGGATTGACCATATCTAGACCCACAGCTGGATGAGACATAAGGGTGGACACTCTTGGGGCTGAGAGGTTTGGTGAGGTTGGGTGAGCAAACGCAGACCCTTTAAAGTAATACTGCGTGGTACCCATCGCATGGGTCCCAAATCTCCAGGTTCAAGGGCATCTTCCTACATCGAAAACATGCATGAGAAAACAGAAAGATGGTACACCATGTGATGGGGAAAGGTTTCTAAAACGCACCTCATTTCTCTTCTCCTTGTGCCCGGTTTTGCCATTCCAGCCGCTTTACTAGCAATCTCCCTATTTGGAGCATCAGCACCTTTAACCTCCTGTTCCGTACAGGTTGCAATTTGTCCTGAGGATGAACGGGTAGACCGGGAACCAGTGAGAGACTAGCTCTTGGTGTTGGGACAGGCACAGGTCACTCTATTTTCCCATCAGGAAGATGAATTAACCACAGGCTCATCCTCCCCCCCGGAACCAGAACAGGGCCTGAAGCCATCCAGTGCTTTTGCGGCCAGCTCCCAAAAAAGCGAGTTGTAAAATGGAGCTTCAGGGCACTGCAATTCACAAACCTGCAGAGTTATAAATGATAACTCTCGTCCACAAATATATTGAGGGAAGGCAAAGAAGAGGATTTGAAATCTATGCAGAATTGCAGGAAACAGATTTCAGGAGGTAGATTCGAATCGCCTTTAAAGCACACGAAAAGCGGCAAAACGTTGACAATGATGCCCTTGGCTAAAAAGGGCGTATGCGTTTTTTCCTGAATATATTCAGGAAAAACCGCATACGCCCTTTTTGGCCAACCAAGCAACCTGGAAAGGCAAATCAGCGCTACAAAGAAGACTCGCTACCCATCAGTCAAAAGGGCCATGCTGAAAAATGTCTCAAAACCAGAAATGCGGGACAGGCCATGGAGAAATGGGAGCCTTGCTACACTGATGGGCGGGATGTAAATTGCCAACAGCCACTCTGGAGAAGTGTACGGTGTGTCTTGAAACATCTAAAAAACACAGCTTAGAGACCATAGGGCATTTCCACTCATGGGGGTATAAATTGGGAAAATGAAAAATCAGCAAGACACAAGCACCCCAAAGTTTAGGGCTGCTCTGTTGACAAGGACCTCCACTTCATTCCACCTTCAATATCCCAGGAAAGAGAAAAATGGATAAAGAAGTTGTGGTCCTTATGTACAATGGAATATCACTCAGCCATGAAATCGATGTCATAAGGCTAGTAGCAGCATGATGAGTGGATTTAGGTACGACGATTCTAAGTGAAATAAGTCACACAGAAAAGGACACTTCTCATAAGGTATCACTTATAGAGGGAATGTAAAAACTGTTACACTTGAACTGAATTACAAAACAGAACAGAGTCACACATGCAGAAAACACACTATGGCTGCTTAACGGGAAAGGTGAGGTGGGGTGATACATAAAACGAGGGTTTCAAATTAGCTCAGATACCGTTCGATAAACCCAATATGTAATAGACAAGACCTACTCCTTGCTCAGAGAACTGGACTCAACACGCCCTATTCACCGCACAATAATATATCTGACTAGTAATAATCTTAAAACCTATGTATTGATATCTCTCTGTTAGTGTGTCAAGTGGGTGTAAAGCGGCATAAACACAGCAGTGAAAAGCAGCTAAACCCTATTATAAAAATAAGTTACTTTGAAAAACCCATGAAACAAAGACAGTGAAAGAGAGAGAAATTCTTACACAATGCGTTCAGGGGCTGTGATGCAACCTGGATTGACCATATCTAGACCCACAGCTGGATGAGACATAAGGGTGGACAGTCTTGGGGCTGAGAGGTTTGGTGAGGTTGGGTGAGCAAACGCAGACCCTTTAAAGTAATACTGCGTGGTACCCATCGCATGGGTCCCAAATCTCCAGGTTCAAGGGCATCTTCCTACATCGAAAACATGCATGAGAAAACAGAAAGATGGTACACCATGTGATGGGGAAAGGTTTCTAAAACGCACCTCATTTCTCTTCTCCTTGTGCCCGGTTTTGCCATTCCAGCCGCTTTACTAGCAATCTCCCTATTTGGAGCATCAGCACCTTTAACCTCCTGTTCCGTACAGGTTGCAATTTGTCCTGAGGATGAACGGGTAGACCGGGAACCAGTGAGAGACTAGCTCTTGGTGTTGGGACAGGCACAGGTCACTCTATTTTCCCATCAGGAAGATGAATTAACCACAGGCTCATCCTCCCCCCCGGAACCAGAACAGGGCCTGAAGCCATCCAGTGCTTTTGCGGCCAGCTCCCAAAAAAGCGAGTTGTAAAATGGAGCTTCAGGGCACTGCAATTCACAAACCTGCAGAGTTATAAATGACAACTCTCGTCCACAAATATATTGAGGGAAGGCAAAGAAGAGGATTTGAAATCTATGCAGAATTGCAGGAAACAGATTTCAGGAGGTAGATTCGAATCGCCTTTAAAGCACATGAAAAGCGGCAAAACGTTGACAATGATGCCCTTGGCTAAAAAGGGCGTATGCGTTTTTTCCTGAATATATTCAGGAAAAAACGCATACGCCCTTTTTGGCCAACCAAGCAACCTGGAAAGGCAAATCAGCGCTACAAAGAAGACTCGCTACCCATCAGTCAAAAGGGCCATGCTGAAAAATGTCTCAAAACCAGAAATGCGGGACAGGCCATGGAGAAATGGGAGCCTTGCTACACTGATGGGCGGGATGTAAATTGCCAACAGCCACTCTGGAGAAGTGTACGGTGTGTCTTGAAACATCTAAAAAACACAGCTTAGAGACCATAGGGCATTTCCAATCATGGGGGTATAAATTGGGAAAATGAAAAATCAGCAAGACACAAGCACCCCAAAGTTTAGGGCTGCTCTGTTGACAAGGACCTCCACTTCATTCCACCTTCAATATCCCAGGAAAGAGAAAAATGGATAAAGAAGTTGTGGTCCTTATGTACAATGGAATATCACTCAGCCATGAAATCGATGTCATAAGGCTAGTAGCAGCATGATGAGTGGATTTAGGTACGACGATTCTAAGTGAAATAAGTCACACAGAAAAGGACACTTCTCATAAGGTATCACTTATAGAGGGAATGTAAGAACTGTTACACTTGAACTGAATTACAAAACAGAACAGAGTCACACATGCAGAAAACACGCTATGGCTGCTTAACGGGAAAGGTGAGGTGGGGTGATACATAAAACAAGGGTTTCAAATTAGCTCAGATACCGTTCCATAAACCCAATATGTAATAGACAAGACCTACTCCTTGCTCAGAGAACTGGACTCAACACGCCCTATTCACCGCACAAGAATATATCTGACTAGTAATAATCTTAAAACCTATGTATTGATATCTCTCTGTTAGTGTGTCAAGTGGGTGTAAAGCGGCATAAACACAGCAGTGAAAAGCAGCTGAACCCCATTATAAAAATAAATTACTTCGAAAAACCCATGATACAAAGACAGTGAAAGAGAGAGAAATTCTTACACAATGCGTTCAGGGGCTGTGATGCAACCTGGATTGACCATATCTAGACCCACAGCTGGATGAGACATAAGGGTGGACAGTCTTGGGGCTGAGAGGTTTGGTGAGGTTGGGTGAGCAAACGCAGACCCTTTAAAGTAATACTGCGTGGTACCCATCGCATGGGTCCCAAATCTCCAGGTTCAAGGGCATCTTCCTACATCGAAAACATGCATGAGAAAACAAAAAGATGGTACACCATGTGATGGGGAAAGGTTTCTAAAACGCACCTCATTTCTCTTCTCCTTGTGCCCGGGTACGCCATTCCAGCCGCTTTACTAACAATCTCCCTACTTGGAGCATCAGCACCTTTAAACTCCTGTTCCGTACAGGTTGCAATTTGTCCTGAGGATGAACGGGTAGACCGGGAACCAGTGAGAGACTAGCTCTTGGTGTTGGGACAGGCACAGGTCACTCTATTTTCCCATCAGGAAGAAGAATTAACCACAGGCACAGCCTGAATCCGGAACCAGAACAGGGCCTGAAGCCATCCTGCGCTTTTGCGGCCAGCTCCCAAAAAAGCGAGTTGTAAAATGGAGCTTCAGGGCACTGCAATTCACAAACCTGCAGAGTTATAAATGATAACTCTCGTCCACAAATATATTGAGGGAAGGCAAAGAAGAGGATTTGAAATCAAGGCAGAATTGCAGGAAACAGATTTCAGGAGGTAGATTCGAATCGCCTTTAAAGCACATGAAAAGCGGCAAAACGTTGACAATGATGCCCTTGGCCAAAAAGGGCGTATGCGTTTTTTCCTGAATATATTCAGGAAAAAACGCATACGCCCTTTTTGGCCAACCAAGCAACCTGGAAAGGCAAATCAGCGCTACAAAGAAGACTCGCTACCCGTCGGTCAAAAGGGCCATGCTGAAAAACGTGTCAAAACCAGAAATGCAGGACAGGCCATGGAGAAATGGGAGCCTTGCTACACTGATGGGCGGGATGTAAATTGCCAACAGCCACTCTGGAGAAGTGTACGGTGTGTCTTGAAACATCTAAAAAACACAGCTTAGAGAGCATAGGGCATTTCCACTCATGGGGGTATAAATTGGGAAAATGAAAAATCAGCAAGACACAAGCACCCCAAAGTTTAGGGCTGCTCTGTTGACAAGGACCTCCACTTCATTCCACCTTCAATATCCCAGGAAAGAGAAAAATGGATAAAGAAGTTGTGGTCCTTATGTACAATGGAATATCACTCAGCCATGAAATCGATGTCATAAGGCTAGTAGCAGCATGATGAGTGGATTTAGGTACGACGATTCTAAGTGAAATAAGTCACACAGAAAAGGACACTTCTCATAAGGTATCACTTATAGAGGGAATGTAAAAACTGTTACACTTGAACTGAATTACAAAACAGAACAGAGTCACACATGCAGAAAACACACTATGGCTGCTTAACGGGAAAGGTGAGGTGGGGTGATACATAAAACAAGGGTTTCAAATTAGCTCAGATACCGTTCCATAAACCCAATATGTAATAGACAAGACCTAATCCTTGCTCAGAGAACTGGACTCAACACGCCCTATTCACCGCAGAAGAATATATCTGACTAGTAATAATCTTAAAACCTATGTATTGATATCTCTCTGTTAGTGTGTCAAGTGGGTGTAAAGCGGCATAAACACAGCAGTGAAAAGCAGCTAAACCCCATTATAAAAATAAATTACTTTTACAAACCCATGAAACAAAGACAATGAAAGAGAGAGAAATTCTTACACAATGCGTTCAGGGGCTGTGATGCAACCTGGATTGACCATATCTAGACCCACAGCTGGATGAGACATAAGGGTGGACAGTCTTGGGGCTGAGAGGTTTGGTGAGGTTGGGTGAGCAAACGCAGACCCTTTAAAGTAATACTGCGTGGTACCCATCGCATGGGTCCCAAATCTCCAGGTTCAAGGGCATCTTCCTACATCGAAAACATGCATGAGAAAACAAAAAGATGGTACACCATGTGATGGGGAAAGGTTTCTAAAACGCACCTCATTTCTCTTCTCCTTGTGCCAGGGTACGCCATTCCAGCCGCTTTACTAACAATCTCCCTACTTGGAGCATCAGCACCTTTAACCTCCTGTTCCGTACAGGTTGCAATTTGTCCTGAGGATGAACGGGTAGACCGGGAACCAGTGAGAGACTAGCTCTTCGTGTTGGGACAGGCACAGGTCACTCTATTTTCCCATCAGGAAGAAGAATTAACCACAGGCTCAGCCTGAATCCGGAACCAGAACACGGCCTGAAGCCATCCAGTGCTTTTGCGGCCAGCTCCCAAAAAAGCGAGTTGTAAAATGGAGCTTCAGGGCACTGCAATTCACAAACCTGCAGAGTTATAAATGATAACTCTCGTCCACAAATATATTGAGGGAAGGCAAAGAAGAGGATTTGAAATCTATGCAGAATTGCAGGAAACAGATTTCAGGAGGTAGATTCGAATCGCCTTTAAAGCACATGAAAAGCGGCAAAACGTTGACAATGATGCCCTTGGCTAAAAAGGGCGTATGCGTTTTTTCCTGCATATATTCAGGAAAAAACGCATACGCCCTTTTTGGCCAACCAAGCAACCTGGAAAGGCAAATCAGCGCTACAAAGAAGACTCGCTACCCATCAGTCAAAAGGGCCATGCTGAAAAATGTCTCAAAACCAGAAATGCGGGACAGGCCATGGAGAAATGGGAGCCTTGCTACACTGATGGGCGGGATGTAAATTGCCAACAGCCACTCTGGAGAAGTGTACGGTGTGTCTTGAAACATCTAAAAAACACAGCTTAGAGAGCATAGGGCATTTCCACTCATGGGGGTATAAATTGGGAAAATGAAAAATCAGCAAGACACAAGCACCCCAAAGTTTAGGCCTGCTCTGTTGACAAGGACCTCCACTTCATTCCACCTTCAATATCCCAGGAAAGAGAAAAATGGATAAAGAAGTTCTGGTCCTTATGTACAATGGAATATCACTCAGCCATGAAATCAATGTCATAAGGCTAGTAGCAGCATGATGAGTGGATTTAGGTACGACGATTCTAAGTGAAATAAGTCACACAGAAAAGGACACTTCTCATAAGGTATCACTTATAGAGGGAATGTAAAAACTGTTACACTTGAACTGAATTACAAAACAGAACAGAGTCACACATGCAGAAAACACACTATGGCTGCTTAACGGGAAAGGTGAGGTGGGGTGATACATAAAACGAGGGTTTCAAATTAGCTCAGATACCGTTCCATAAACCCAATATGTAATAGACAAGACCTAATCCTTGCTCAGAGAACTGGACTCAACACGCCCTATTCACCGCACAAGAATATATCTGACTAGTAATAATCTTAAAACCTATGTATTGATATCTCTCTGTTAGTGTGTTAAGTGGGTGTAAAGCGGCATAAACACAGCAGTGAAAAGCAGCTAAACCCCATTATAAAAATAAATTACTTCGAAAAACCCATGAAACAAAGACAGTGAAAGAGAGAGAAATTCTTACACAATGCGTTCAGGGGCTGTGATGCAACCTGGATTGACCATATCTAGACCCACAGCTGGATGAGACATAAGGGTGGACACTCTTGGGGCTGAGAGGTTTGGTGAGGTTGGGTGAGCAAACGCAGACCCTTTAAAGTAATACTGCGTGGTACCCATCGCATGGGTCCCAAATCTCCAGGTTCAAGGGCATCTTCCTACATCGAAAACATGCATGAGAAAACAGAAAGATGGTACACCATGTGATGGGGAAAGGTTTCTAAAACGCACCTCATTTCTCTTCTCCTTGTGCCCGGTTTTGCCATTCCAGCCGCTTTACTAGCAATCTCCCTATTTGGAGCATCAGCACCTTTAACCTCCTGTTCCGTACAGGTTGCAATTTGTCCTGAGGATGAACGGGTAGACCGGGAACCAGTGAGAGACTAGCTCTTGGTGTTGGGACAGGCACAGGTCACTCTATTTTCCCATCAGGAAGATGAATTAACCACAGGCTCATCCTCCCCCCCGGAACCAGAACAGGGCCTGAAGCCATCCAGTGCTTTTGCGGCCAGCTCCCAAAAAAGCGAGTTGTAAAATGGAGCTTCAGGGCACTGCAATTCACAAACCTGCAGAGTTATAAATGATAACTCTCGTCCACAAATATATTGAGGGAAGGCAAAGAAGAGGATTTGAAATCTATGCAGAATTGCAGGAAACAGATTTCAGGAGGTAGATTCGAATCGCCTTTAAAGCACACGAAAAGCGGCAAAACGTTGACAATGATGCCCTTGGCTAAAAAGGGCGTATGCGTTTTTTCCTGAATATATTCAGGAAAAACCGCATACGCCCTTTTTGGCCAACCAAGCAACCTGGAAAGGCAAATCAGCGCTACAAAGAAGACTCGCTACCCATCAGTCAAAAGGGCCATGCTGAAAAATGTCTCAAAACCAGAAATGCGGGACAGGCCATGGAGAAATGGGAGCCTTGCTACACTGATGGGCGGGATGTAAATTGCCAACAGCCACTCTGGAGAAGTGTACGGTGTGTCTTGAAACATCTAAAAAACACAGCTTAGAGACCATAGGGCATTTCCACTCATGGGGGTATAAATTGGGAAAATGAAAAATCAGCAAGACACAAGCACCCCAAAGTTTAGGGCTGCTCTGTTGACAAGGACCTCCACTTCATTCCACCTTCAATATCCCAGGAAAGAGAAAAATGGATAAAGAAGTTGTGGTCCTTATGTACAATGGAATATCACTCAGCCATGAAATCGATGTCATAAGGCTAGTAGCAGCATGATGAGTGGATTTAGGTACGACGATTCTAAGTGAAATAAGTCACACAGAAAAGGACACTTCTCATAAGGTATCACTTATAGAGGGAATGTAAAAACTGTTACACTTGAACTGAATTACAAAACAGAACAGAGTCACACATGCAGAAAACACACTATGGCTGCTTAACGGGAAAGGTGAGGTGGGGTGATACATAAAACAAGGGTTTCAAATTAGCTCAGATACCGTTCCATAAACCCAATATGTAATAGACAAGACCTAATCCTTGCTCAGAGAACTGGACTCAACACGCCCTATTCACCGCAGAAGAATATATCTGACTAGTAATAATCTTAAAACCTATGTATTGATATCTCTCTGTTAGTGTGTCAAGTGGGTGTAAAGCGGCATAAACACAGCAGTGAAAAGCAGCTAAACCCCATTATAAAAATAAATTACTTTGAAAAACCCATGACACAAAGACAGTGAAAGGGAGAGAAATTCTTACACAATGCATTCAGGGGCTGTGATGCAACCTGGATTGACCATATCTAGACCCACAGCTGGATGAGACATAAGGGTGGACAGTCTTGGGGCTGAGAGGTTTGGTGAGGTTGGGTGAGCAAACGCAGACCCTTTAAAGTAATACTGCGTGGTACCCATCGCATGGGTCCCAAATCTCCAGGTTCAAGGGCATCTTCCTACATCGAAAACATGCATGAGAAAACAAAAAGATGGTACACCATGTGATGGGGAAAGGTTTCTAAAACGCACCTCATTTCTCTTCTCCTTGTGCCAGGGTACGCCATTCCAGCCGCTTTACTAACAATCTCCCTACTTGGAGCATCAGCACCTTTAACCTCCTGTTCCGTACAGGTTGCAATTTGTCCTGAGGATGAACGGGTAGACCGGGAACCAGTGAGAGACTAGCTCTTGGTGTTGGGACAGGCACAGGTCACTCTATTTTCCCATCAGGAAGAAGAATTAACCACAGGCTCAGCCTGAATCCGGAACCAGAACACGGCCTGAAGCCATCCAGTGCTTTTGCGGCCAGCTCCCAAAAAAGCGAGTTGTAAAATGGAGCTTCAGGGCACTGCAATTCACAAACCTGCAGAGTTATAAATGATAACTCTCGTCCACAAATATATTGAGGGAAGGCAAAGAAGAGGATTTGAAATCTATGCAGAATTGCAGGAAACAGATTTCAGGAGGTAGATTCGAATCGCCTTTAAAGCACATGAAAAGCGGCAAAACGTTGACAATGATGCCCTTGGCTAAAAAGGGCGTATGCGTTTTTTCCTGCATATATTCAGGAAAAAACGCATACGCCCTTTTTGGCCAACCAAGCAACCTGGAAAGGCAAATCAGCGCTACAAAGAAGACTCGCTACCCATCAGTCAAAAGGGCCATGCTGAAAAATGTCTCAAAACCAGAAATGCGGGACAGGCCATGGAGAAATGGGAGCCTTGCTACACTGATGGGCGGGATGTAAATTGCCAACAGCCACTCTGGAGAAGTGTACGGTGTGTCTTGAAACATCTAAAAAACACAGCTTAGAGAGCATAGGGCATTTCCACTCATGGGGGTATAAATTGGGAAAATGAAAAATCAGCAAGACACAAGCACCCCAAAGTTTAGGGCTGCTCTGTTGATAAGGACCTCCACTTCATTCCACCTTCAATATCCCAGGAAAGAGAAAAATGGATAAAGAAGTTGTGGTCCTTATGTACAATGGAATATCACTCAGCCATGAAATCAATGTCATAAGGCTAGTAGCAGCATGATGAGTGGATTTAGGTACGACGATTCTAAGTGAAATAAGTCACACAGAAAAGGACACTTCTCATAAGGTATCACTTATAGAGGGAATGTAAAAACTGTTACACTTGAACTGAATTACAAAACAGAACAGAGTCACACATGCAGAAAACACACTATGGCTGCTTAAGGGGAAAGGTGAGGTGGGGTGATACATAAAACGAGGGTTTCAAATTAGCTCAGATACCGTTCCATAAACCCAATATGTAATAGACAAGACCTACTCCTTGCTCAGAGAACTGGACTCAACACTCCCTATTCACCGCACAAGAATATATCTGACTAGTAATAATCTTAAAACCTATGTACTGATATCTCTCTGTTAGTGTGTCAAGTGGGTGTAAAGCGGCATAAACACAGCAGTGAAAAGCAGCTAAACCCTATTATAAAAATAAGTTACTTTGAAAAACCCATGAAACAAAGACAGTGAAAGAGAGAGAAATTCTTACACAATGCGTTCAGGGGCTGTGATGCAACCTGGATTGACCATATCTAGACCCACAGCTGGATGAGACATAAGGGTGGACAGTCTTGGGGCTGAGAGGTTTGGTGAGGTTGGGTGAGCAAACGCAGACCCTTTAAAGTAATACTGCGTGGTACCCATCGCATGGGTCCCAAATCTCCAGGTTCAAGGGCATCTTCCTACATCGAAAACATGCATGAGAAAACAGAAAGATGGTACACCATGTGATGGGGAAAGGTTTCTAAAACGCACCTCATTTCTCTTCTCCTTGTGCCCGGTTTTGCCATTCCAGCCGCTTTACTAGCAATCTCCCTATTTGGAGCATCAGCACCTTTAACCTCCTGTTCCGTACAGGTTGCAATTTGTCCTGAGGATGAACGGGTAGACCGGGAACCAGTGAGAGACTAGCTCTTGGTGTTGGGACAGGCACAGGTCACTCTATTTTCCCATCAGGAAGAAGAATTAACCACAGGCTCATCCTCCCCCCCGGAACCAGAACAGGGCCTGAAGCCATCCAGTGCTTTTGCGGCCAGCTCCCAAAAAAGCGAGTTGTAAAATGGAGCTTCAGGGCACTGCAATTCACAAACCTGCAGAGTTATAAATGACAACTCTCGTCCACAAATATATTGAGGGAAGGCAAAGAAGAGGATTTGAAATCAAGGCAGAATTGCAGGAAACAGATTTCAGGAGGTAGATTCGAATCGCCTTTAAAGCACATGAAAAGCGGCAAAACGTTGACAATGATGCCCTTGGCTAAAAAGGGCGTATGCGTTTTTTCCTGAATATATTCAGGAAAAAACGCATACGCCCTTTTTGGCCAACCAAGCAACCTGGAAAGGCAAATCAGCGCTACAAAGAAGACTCGCTACCCGTCGGTCAAAAGGGCCATGCTGAAAAACGTGTCAAAACCAGAAATGCAGGACAGGCCATGGAGAAATGGGAGCCTTGCTACACTGATGGGCGGGATGTAAATTGCCAACAGCCACTCTGGAGAAGTGTACGGTGTGTCTTGAAACATCTAAAAAACACAGCTTAGAGAGCATAGGGCATTTCCACTCATGGGGGTATAAATTGGGAAAATGAAAAATCAGCAAGACACAAGCACCCCAAAGTTTAGGGCTGCTCTGTTGACAAGGACCTCCACTTCATTCCACCTTCAATATCCCAGGAAAGAGAAAAATGGATAAAGAAGTTGTGGTCCTTATGTACAATGGAATATCACTCAGCCATGAAATCGATGTCATAAGGCTAGTAGCAGCATGATGAGTGGATTTAGGTACGACGATTCTAAGTGAAATAAGTCACACAGAAAAGGACACTTCTCATAAGGTATCACTTATAGAGGGAATGTAAGAACTGTTACACTTGAACTGAATTACAAAACAGAACAGAGTCACACATGCAGAAAACACACTATGGCTGCTTAACGGGAAAGGTGAGGTGGGGTGATACATAAAACAAGGGTTTCAAATTAGCTCAGATACCGTTCCATAAACCCAATATGTAATAGACAAGACCTAATCCTTGCTCAGAGAACTGGACTCAACACGCCCTATTCACCGCAGAAGAATATATCTGACTAGTAATAATCTTAAAACCTATGTATTGATATCTCTCTGTTAGTGTGTCAAGTGGGTGTAAAGCGGCATAAACACAGCAGTGAAAAGCAGCTAAACCCCATTATAAAAATAAATTACTTTTACAAACCCATGAAACAAAGACAATGAAAGAGAGAGAAATTCTTACACAATGCGTTCAGGGGCTGTGATGCAACCTGGATTGACCATATCTAGACCCACAGCTGGATGAGACATAAGGGTGGACAGTCTTGGGGCTGAGAGGTTTGGTGAGGTTGGGTGAGCAAACGCAGACCCTTTAAAGTAATACTGCGTGGTACCCATCGCATGGGTCCCAAATCTCCAGGTTCAAGGGCATCTTCCTACATCGAAAACATGCATGAGAAAACAAAAAGATGGTACACCATGTGATGGGGAAAGGTTTCTAAAACGCACCTCATTTCTCTTCTCCTTGTGCCAGGGTACGCCATTCCAGCCGCTTTACTAACAATCTCCCTACTTGGAGCATCAGCACCTTTAACCTCCTGTTCCGTACAGGTTGCAATTTGTCCTGAGGATGAACGGGTAGACCGGGAACCAGTGAGAGACTAGCTCTTGGTGTTGGGACAGGCACAGGTCACTCTATTTTCCCATCAGGAAGAAGAATTAACCACAGGCTCAGCCTGAATCCGGAACCAGAACACGGCCTGAAGCCATCCAGTGCTTTTGCGGCCAGCTCCCAAAAAAGCGAGTTGTAAAATGGAGCTTCAGGGCACTGCAATTCACAAACCTGCAGAGTTATAAATGATAACTCTCGTCCACAAATATATTGAGGGAAGGCAAAGAAGAGGATTTGAAATCTATGCAGAATTGCAGGAAACAGATTTCAGGAGGTAGATTCGAATCGCCTTTAAAGCACATGAAAAGCGGCAAAACGTTGACAATGATGCCCTTGGCTAAAAAGGGCGTATGCGTTTTTTCCTGCATATATTCAGGAAAAAACGCATACGCCCTTTTTGGCCAACCAAGCAACCTGGAAAGGCAAATCAGCGCTACAAAGAAGACTCGCTACCCATCAGTCAAAAGGGCCATGCTGAAAAATGTCTCAAAACCAGAAATGCGGGACAGGCCATGGAGAAATGGGAGCCTTGCTACACTGATGGGCGGGATGTAAATTGCCAACAGCCACTCTGGAGAAGTGTACGGTGTGTCTTGAAACATCTAAAAAACACAGCTTAGAGAGCATAGGGCATTTCCACTCATGGGGGTATAAATTGGGAAAATGAAAAATCAGCAAGACACAAGCACCCCAAAGTTTAGGCCTGCTCTGTTGACAAGGACCTCCACTTCATTCCACCTTCAATATCCCAGGAAAGAGAAAAATGGATAAAGAAGTTCTGGTCCTTATGTACAATGGAATATCACTCAGCCATGAAATCAATGTCATAAGGCTAGTAGCAGCATGATGAGTGGATTTAGGTACGACGATTCTAAGTGAAATAAGTCACACAGAAAAGGACACTTCTCATAAGGTATCACTTATAGAGGGAATGTAAAAACTGTTACACTTGAACTGAATTACAAAACAGAACAGAGTCACACATGCAGAAAACACACTATGGCTGCTTAACGGGAAAGGTGAGGTGGGGTGATACATAAAACGAGGGTTTCAAATTAGCTCAGATACCGTTCCATAAACCCAATATGTAATAGACAAGACCTAATCCTTGCTCAGAGAACTGGACTCAACACGCCCTATTCACCGCACAAGAATATATCTGACTAGTAATAATCTTAAAACCTATGTATTGATATCTCTCTGTTAGTGTGTTAAGTGGGTGTAAAGCGGCATAAACACAGCAGTGAAAAGCAGCTAAACCCCATTATAAAAATAAATTACTTCGAAAAACCCATGAAACAAAGACAGTGAAAGAGAGAGAAATTCTTACACAATGCGTTCAGGGGCTGTGATGCAACCTGGATTGACCATATCTAGACCCACAGCTGGATGAGACATAAGGGTGGACACTCTTGGGGCTGAGAGGTTTGGTGAGGTTGGGTGAGCAAACGCAGACCCTTTAAAGTAATACTGCGTGGTACCCATCGCATGGGTCCCAAATCTCCAGGTTCAAGGGCATCTTCCTACATCGAAAACATGCATGAGAAAACAGAAAGATGGTACACCATGTGATGGGGAAAGGTTTCTAAAACGCACCTCATTTCTCTTCTCCTTGTGCCCGGTTTTGCCATTCCAGCCGCTTTACTAGCAATCTCCCTATTTGGAGCATCAGCACCTTTAACCTCCTGTTCCGTACAGGTTGCAATTTGTCCTGAGGATGAACGGGTAGACCGGGAACCAGTGAGAGACTAGCTCTTGGTGTTGGGACAGGCACAGGTCACTCTATTTTCCCATCAGGAAGATGAATTAACCACAGGCTCATCCTCCCCCCCGGAACCAGAACAGGGCCTGAAGCCATCCAGTGCTTTTGCGGCCAGCTCCCAAAAAAGCGAGTTGTAAAATGGAGCTTCAGGGCACTGCAATTCACAAACCTGCAGAGTTATAAATGATAACTCTCGTCCACAAATATATTGAGGGAAGGCAAAGAAGAGGATTTGAAATCTATGCAGAATTGCAGGAAACAGATTTCAGGAGGTAGATTCGAATCGCCTTTAAAGCACACGAAAAGCGGCAAAACGTTGACAATGATGCCCTTGGCTAAAAAGGGCGTATGCGTTTTTTCCTGAATATATTCAGGAAAAACCGCATACGCCCTTTTTGGCCAACCAAGCAACCTGGAAAGGCAAATCAGCGCTACAAAGAAGACTCGCTACCCATCAGTCAAAAGGGCCATGCTGAAAAATGTCTCAAAACCAGAAATGCGGGACAGGCCATGGAGAAATGGGAGCCTTGCTACACTGATGGGCGGGATGTAAATTGCCAACAGCCACTCTGGAGAAGTGTACGGTGTGTCTTGAAACATCTAAAAAACACAGCTTAGAGACCATAGGGCATTTCCACTCATGGGGGTATAAATTGGGAAAATGAAAAATCAGCAAGACACAAGCACCCCAAAGTTTAGGGCTGCTCTGTTGACAAGGACCTCCACTTCATTCCACCTTCAATATCCCAGGAAAGAGAAAAATGGATAAAGAAGTTGTGGTCCTTATGTACAATGGAATATCACTCAGCCATGAAATCGATGTCATAAGGCTAGTAGCAGCATGATGAGTGGATTTAGGTACGACGATTCTAAGTGAAATAAGTCACACAGAAAAGGACACTTCTCATAAGGTATCACTTATAGAGGGAATGTAAAAACTGTTACACTTGAACTGAATTACAAAACAGAACAGAGTCACACATGCAGAAAACACACTATGGCTGCTTAACGGGAAAGGTGAGGTGGGGTGATACATAAAACGAGGGTTTCAAATTAGCTCAGATACCGTTCGATAAACCCAATATGTAATAGACAAGACCTACTCCTTGCTCAGAGAACTGGACTCAACACGCCCTATTCACCGCACAATAATATATCTGACTAGTAATAATCTTAAAACCTATGTATTGATATCTCTCTGTTAGTGTGTCAAGTGGGTGTAAAGCGGCATAAACACAGCAGTGAAAAGCAGCTAAACCCTATTATAAAAATAAGTTACTTTGAAAAACCCATGAAACAAAGACAGTGAAAGAGAGAGAAATTCTTACACAATGCGTTCAGGGGCTGTGATGCAACCTGGATTGACCATATCTAGACCCACAGCTGGATGAGACATAAGGGTGGACAGTCTTGGGGCTGAGAGGTTTGGTGAGGTTGGGTGAGCAAACGCAGACCCTTTAAAGTAATACTGCGTGGTACCCATCGCATGGGTCCCAAATCTCCAGGTTCAAGGGCATCTTCCTACATCGAAAAGATGCATGAGAAAACAGAAAGATGGTACACCATGTGATGGGGAAAGGTTTCTAAAACGCACCTCATTTCTCTTCTCCTTGTGCCCGGTTTTGCCATTCCAGCCGCTTTACTAGCAATCTCCCTATTTGGAGCATCAGCACCTTTAACCTCCTGTTCCGTACAGGTTGCAATTTGTCCTGAGGATGAACGGGTAGACCGGGAACCAGTGAGAGACTAGCTCTTGGTGTTGGGACAGGCACAGGTCACTCTATTTTCCCATCAGGAAGATGAATTAACCACAGGCTCATCCTCCCCCCCGGAACCAGAACAGGGCCTGAAGCCATCCAGTGCTTTTGCGGCCAGCTCCCAAAAAAGCGAGTTGTAAAATGGAGCTTCAGGGCACTGCAATTCACAAACCTGCAGAGTTATAAATGACAACTCTCGTCCACAAATATATTGAGGGAAGGCAAAGAAGAGGATTTGAAATCTATGCAGAATTGCAGGAAACAGATTTCAGGAGGTAGATTCGAATCGCCTTTAAAGCACATGAAAAGCGGCAAAACGTTGACAATGATGCCCTTGGCTAAAAAGGGCGTATGCGTTTTTTCCTGAATATATTCAGGAAAAAACGCATACGCCCTTTTTGGCCAACCAAGCAACCTGGAAAGGCAAATCAGCGCTACAAAGAAGACTCGCTACCCATCAGTCAAAAGGGCCATGCTGAAAAATGTCTCAAAACCAGAAATGCGGGACAGGCCATGGAGAAATGGGAGCCTTGCTACACTGATGGGCGGGATGTAAATTGCCAACAGCCACTCTGGAGAAGTGTACGGTGTGTCTTGAAACATCTAAAAAACACAGCTTAGAGACCATAGGGCATTTCCAATCATGGGGGTATAAATTGGGAAAATGAAAAATCAGCAAGACACAAGCACCCCAAAGTTTAGGGCTGCTCTGTTGACAAGGACCTCCACTTCATTCCACCTTCAATATCCCAGGAAAGAGAAAAATGGATAAAGAAGTTGTGGTCCTTATGTACAATGGAATATCACTCAGCCATGAAATCGATGTCATAAGGCTAGTAGCAGCATGATGAGTGGATTTAGGTACGACGATTCTAAGTGAAATAAGTCACACAGAAAAGGACACTTCTCATAAGGTATCACTTATAGAGGGAATGTAAGAACTGTTACACTTGAACTGAATTACAAAACAGAACAGAGTCACACATGCAGAAAACACACTATGGCTGCTTAACGGGAAAGGTGAGGTGGGGTGATACATAAAACAAGGGTTTCAAATTAGCTCAGATACCGTTCCATAAACCCAATATGTAATAGACAAGACCTACTCCTTGCTCAGAGAACTGGACTCAACACGCCCTATTCACCGCACAAGAATATATCTGACTAGTAATAATCTTAAAACCTATGTATTGATATCTCTCTGTTAGTGTGTCAAGTGGGTGTAAAGCGGCATAAACACAGCAGTGAAAAGCAGCTGAACCCCATTATAAAAATAAATTACTTCGAAAAACCCATGATACAAAGACAGTGAAAGAGAGAGAAATTCTTACACAATGCGTTCAGGGGCTGTGATGCAACCTGGATTGACCATATCTAGACCCACAGCTGGATGAGACATAAGGGTGGACAGTCTTGGGGCTGAGAGGTTTGGTGAGGTTGGGTGAGCAAACGCAGACCCTTTAAAGTAATACTGCGTGGTACCCATCGCATGGGTCCCAAATCTCCAGGTTCAAGGGCATCTTCCTACATCGAAAACATGCATGAGAAAACAAAAAGATGGTACACCATGTGATGGGGAAAGGTTTCTAAAACGCACCTCATTTCTCTTCTCCTTGTGCCCGGGTACGCCATTCCAGCCGCTTTACTAACAATCTCCCTACTTGGAGCATCAGCACCTTTAAACTCCTGTTCCGTACAGGTTGCAATTTGTCCTGAGGATGAACGGGTAGACCGGGAACCAGTGAGAGACTAGCTCTTGGTGTTGGGACAGGCACAGGTCACTCTATTTTCCCATCAGGAAGAAGAATTAACCACAGGCACAGCCTGAATCCGGAACCAGAACAGGGCCTGAAGCCATCCTGCGCTTTTGCGGCCAGCTCCCAAAAAAGCGAGTTGTAAAATGGAGCTTCAGGGCACTGCAATTCACAAACCTGCAGAGTTATAAATGATAACTCTCGTCCACAAATATATTGAGGGAAGGCAAAGAAGAGGATTTGAAATCAAGGCAGAATTGCAGGAAACAGATTTCAGGAGGTAGATTCGAATCGCCTTTAAAGCACATGAAAAGCGGCAAAACGTTGACAATGATGCCCTTGGCCAAAAAGGGCGTATGCGTTTTTTCCTGAATATATTCAGGAAAAAACGCATACGCCCTTTTTGGCCAACCAAGCAACCTGGAAAGGCAAATCAGCGCTACAAAGAAGACTCGCTACCCGTCGGTCAAAAGGGCCATGCTGAAAAACGTGTCAAAACCAGAAATGCAGGACAGGCCATGGAGAAATGGGAGCCTTGCTACACTGATGGGCGGGATGTAAATTGCCAACAGCCACTCTGGAGAAGTGTACGGTGTGTCTTGAAACATCTAAAAAACACAGCTTAGAGAGCATAGGGCATTTCCACTCATGGGGGTATAAATTGGGAAAATGAAAAATCAGCAAGACACAAGCACCCCAAAGTTTAGGGCTGCTCTGTTGACAAGGACCTCCACTTCATTCCACCTTCAATATCCCAGGAAAGAGAAAAATGGATAAAGAAGTTGTGGTCCTTATGTACAATGGAATATCACTCAGCCATGAAATCGATGTCATAAGGCTAGTAGCAGCATGATGAGTGGATTTAGGTACGACGATTCTAAGTGAAATAAGTCACACAGAAAAGGACACTTCTCATAAGGTATCACTTATAGAGGGAATGTAAAAACTGTTACACTTGAACTGAATTACAAAACAGAACAGAGTCACACATGCAGAAAACACACTATGGCTGCTTAACGGGAAAGGTGAGGTGGGGTGATACATAAAACAAGGGTTTCAAATTAGCTCAGATACCGTTCCATAAACCCAATATGTAATAGACAAGACCTAATCCTTGCTCAGAGAACTGGACTCAACACGCCCTATTCACCGCAGAAGAATATATCTGACTAGTAATAATCTTAAAACCTATGTATTGATATCTCTCTGTTAGTGTGTCAAGTGGGTGTAAAGCGGCATAAACACAGCAGTGAAAAGCAGCTAAACCCCATTATAAAAATAAATTACTTTTACAAACCCATGAAACAAAGACAATGAAAGAGAGAGAAATTCTTACACAATGCGTTCAGGGGCTGTGATGCAACCTGGATTGACCATATCTAGACCCACAGCTGGATGAGACATAAGGGTGGACAGTCTTGGGGCTGAGAGGTTTGGTGAGGTTGGGTGAGCAAACGCAGACCCTTTAAAGTAATACTGCGTGGTACCCATCGCATGGGTCCCAAATCTCCAGGTTCAAGGGCATCTTCCTACATCGAAAACATGCATGAGAAAACAAAAAGATGGTACACCATGTGATGGGGAAAGGTTTCTAAAACGCACCTCATTTCTCTTCTCCTTGTGCCAGGGTACGCCATTCCAGCCGCTTTACTAACAATCTCCCTACTTGGAGCATCAGCACCTTTAACCTCCTGTTCCGTACAGGTTGCAATTTGTCCTGAGGATGAACGGGTAGACCGGGAACCAGTGAGAGACTAGCTCTTGGTGTTGGGACAGGCACAGGTCACTCTATTTTCCCATCAGGAAGAAGAATTAACCACAGGCTCAGCCTGAATCCGGAACCAGAACACGGCCTGAAGCCATCCAGTGCTTTTGCGGCCAGCTCCCAAAAAAGCGAGTTGTAAAATGGAGCTTCAGGGCACTGCAATTCACAAACCTGCAGAGTTATAAATGATAACTCTCGTCCACAAATATATTGAGGGAAGGCAAAGAAGAGGATTTGAAATCTATGCAGAATTGCAGGAAACAGATTTCAGGAGGTAGATTCGAATCGCCTTTAAAGCACATGAAAAGCGGCAAAACGTTGACAATGATGCCCTTGGCTAAAAAGGGCGTATGCGTTTTTTCCTGCATATATTCAGGAAAAAACGCATACGCCCTTTTTGGCCAACCAAGCAACCTGGAAAGGCAAATCAGCGCTACAAAGAAGACTCGCTACCCATCAGTCAAAAGGGCCATGCTGAAAAATGTCTCAAAACCAGAAATGCGGGACAGGCCATGGAGAAATGGGAGCCTTGCTACACTGATGGGCGGGATGTAAATTGCCAACAGCCACTCTGGAGAAGTGTACGGTGTGTCTTGAAACATCTAAAAAACACAGCTTAGAGAGCATAGGGCATTTCCACTCATGGGGGTATAAATTGGGAAAATGAAAAATCAGCAAGACACAAGCACCCCAAAGTTTAGGCCTGCTCTGTTGACAAGGACCTCCACTTCATTCCACCTTCAATATCCCAGGAAAGAGAAAAATGGATAAAGAAGTTCTGGTCCTTATGTACAATGGAATATCACTCAGCCATGAAATCAATGTCATAAGGCTAGTAGCAGCATGATGAGTGGATTTAGGTACGACGATTCTAAGTGAAATAAGTCACACAGAAAAGGACACTTCTCATAAGGTATCACTTATAGAGGGAATGTAAAAACTGTTACACTTGAACTGAATTACAAAACAGAACAGAGTCACACATGCAGAAAACACACTATGGCTGCTTAACGGGAAAGGTGAGGTGGGGTGATACATAAAACGAGGGTTTCAAATTAGCTCAGATACCGTTCCATAAACCCAATATGTAATAGACAAGACCTAATCCTTGCTCAGAGAACTGGACTCAACACGCCCTATTCACCGCACAAGAATATATCTGACTAGTAATAATCTTAAAACCTATGTATTGATATCTCTCTGTTAGTGTGTTAAGTGGGTGTAAAGCGGCATAAACACAGCAGTGAAAAGCAGCTAAACCCCATTATAAAAATAAATTACTTCGAAAAACCCATGAAACAAAGACAGTGAAAGAGAGAGAAATTCTTACACAATGCGTTCAGGGGCTGTGATGCAACCTGGATTGACCATATCTAGACCCACAGCTGGATGAGACATAAGGGTGGACACTCTTGGGGCTGAGAGGTTTGGTGAGGTTGGGTGAGCAAACGCAGACCCTTTAAAGTAATACTGCGTGGTACCCATCGCATGGGTCCCAAATCTCCAGGTTCAAGGGCATCTTCCTACATCGAAAACATGCATGAGAAAACAGAAAGATGGTACACCATGTGATGGGGAAAGGTTTCTAAAACGCACCTCATTTCTCTTCTCCTTGTGCCCGGTTTTGCCATTCCAGCCGCTTTACTAGCAATCTCTCTATTTGGAGCATCAGCACCTTTAACCTCCTGTTCCGTACAGGTTGCAATTTGTCCTGAGGATGAACGGGTAGACCGGGAACCAGTGAGAGACTAGCTCTTGGTGTTGGGACAGGCACAGGTCACTCTATTTTCCCATCAGGAAGATGAATTAACCACAGGCTCATCCTCCCCCCCGGAACCAGAACAGGGCCTGAAGCCATCCAGTGCTTTTGCGGCCAGCTCCCAAAAAAGCGAGTTGTAAAATGGAGCTTCAGGGCACTGCAATTCACAAACCTGCAGAGTTATAAATGATAACTCTCGTCCACAAATATATTGAGGGAAGGCAAAGAAGAGGATTTGAAATCTATGCAGAATTGCAGGAAACAGATTTCAGGAGGTAGATTCGAATCGCCTTTAAAGCACACGAAAAGCGGCAAAACGTTGACAATGATGCCCTTGGCTAAAAAGGGCGTATGCGTTTTTTCCTGAATATATTCAGGAAAAACCGCATACGCCCTTTTTGGCCAACCAAGCAACCTGGAAAGGCAAATCAGCGCTACAAAGAAGACTCGCTACCCATCAGTCAAAAGGGCCATGCTGAAAAATGTCTCAAAACCAGAAATGCGGGACAGGCCATGGAGAAATGGGAGCCTTGCTACACTGATGGGCGGGATGTAAATTGCCAACAGCCACTCTGGAGAAGTGTACGGTGTGTCTTGAAACATCTAAAAAACACAGCTTAGAGACCATAGGGCATTTCCACTCATGGGGGTATAAATTGGGAAAATGAAAAATCAGCAAGACACAAGCACCCCAAAGTTTAGGGCTGCTCTGTTGACAAGGACCTCCACTTCATTCCACCTTCAATATCCCAGGAAAGAGAAAAATGGATAAAGAAGTTGTGGTCCTTATGTACAATGGAATATCACTCAGCCATGAAATCGATGTCATAAGGCTAGTAGCAGCATGATGAGTGGATTTAGGTACGACGATTCTAAGTGAAATAAGTCACACAGAAAAGGACACTTCTCATAAGGTATCACTTATAGAGGGAATGTAAAAACTGTTACACTTGAACTGAATTACAAAACAGAACAGAGTCACACATGCAGAAAACACACTATGGCTGCTTAACGGGAAAGGTGAGGTGGGGTGATACATAAAACGAGGGTTTCAAATTAGCTCAGATACCGTTCGATAAACCCAATATGTAATAGACAAGACCTACTCCTTGCTCAGAGAACTGGACTCAACACGCCCTATTCACCGCACAATAATATATCTGACTAGTAATAATCTTAAAACCTATGTATTGATATCTCTCTGTTAGTGTGTCAAGTGGGTGTAAAGCGGCATAAACACAGCAGTGAAAAGCAGCTAAACCCTATTATAAAAATAAGTTACTTTGAAAAACCCATGAAACAAAGACAGTGAAAGAGAGAGAAATTCTTACACAATGCGTTCAGGGGCTGTGATGCAACCTGGATTGACCATATCTAGACCCACAGCTGGATGAGACATAAGGGTGGACAGTCTTGGGGCTGAGAGGTTTGGTGAGGTTGGGTGAGCAAACGCAGACCCTTTAAAGTAATACTGCGTGGTACCCATCGCATGGGTCCCAAATCTCCAGGTTCAAGGGCATCTTCCTACATCGAAAACATGCATGAGAAAACAGAAAGATGGTACACCATGTGATGGGGAAAGGTTTCTAAAACGCACCTCATTTCTCTTCTCCTTGTGCCCGGTTTTGCCATTCCAGCCGCTTTACTAGCAATCTCCCTATTTGGAGCATCATCACCTTTAACCTCCTGTTCCGTACAGGTTGCAATTTGTCCTGAGGATGAACGGGTAGACCGGGAACCAGTGAGAGACTAGCTCTTGGTGTTGGGACAGGCACAGGTCACTCTATTTTCCCATCAGGAAGATGAATTAACCACAGGCTCATCCTCCCCCCCGGAACCAGAACAGGGCCTGAAGCCATCCAGTGCTTTTGCGGCCAGCTCCCAAAAAAGCGAGTTGTAAAATGGAGCTTCAGGGCACTGCAATTCACAAACCTGCAGAGTTATAAATGACAACTCTCGTCCACAAATATATTGAGGGAAGGCAAAGAAGAGGATTTGAAATCTATGCAGAATTGCAGGAAACAGATTTCAGGAGGTAGATTCGAATCGCCTTTAAAGCACATGAAAAGCGGCAAAACGTTGACAATGATGCCCTTGGCTAAAAAGGGCGTATGCGTTTTTTCCTGAATATATTCAGGAAAAAACGCATACGCCCTTTTTGGCCAACCAAGCAACCTGGAAAGGCAAATCAGCGCTACAAAGAAGACTCGCTACCCATCAGTCAAAAGGGCCATGCTGAAAAATGTCTCAAAACCAGAAATGCGGGACAGGCCATGGAGAAATGGGAGCCTTGCTACACTGATGGGCGGGATGTAAATTGCCAACAGCCACTCTGGAGAAGTGTACGGTGTGTCTTGAAACATCTAAAAAACACAGCTTAGAGACCATAGGGCATTTCCAATCATGGGGGTATAAATTGGGAAAATGAAAAATCAGCAAGACACAAGCACCCCAAAGTTTAGGGCTGCTCTGTTGACAAGGACCTCCACTTCATTCCACCTTCAATATCCCAGGAAAGAGAAAAATGGATAAAGAAGTTGTGGTCCTTATGTACAATGGAATATCACTCAGCCATGAAATCGATGTCATAAGGCTAGTAGCAGCATGATGAGTGGATTTAGGTACGACGATTCTAAGTGAAATAAGTCACACAGAAAAGGACACTTCTCATAAGGTATCACTTATAGAGGGAATGTAAGAACTGTTACACTTGAACTGAATTACAAAACAGAACAGAGTCACACATGCAGAAAACACACTATGGCTGCTTAACGGGAAAGGTGAGGTGGGGTGATACATAAAACAAGGGTTTCAAATTAGCTCAGATACCGTTCCATAAACCCAATATGTAATAGACAAGACCTACTCCTTGCTCAGAGAACTGGACTCAACACGCCCTATTCACCGCACAAGAATATATCTGACTAGTAATAATCTTAAAACCTATGTATTGATATCTCTCTGTTAGTGTGTCAAGTGGGTGTAAAGCGGCATAAACACAGCAGTGAAAAGCAGCTGAACCCCATTATAAAAATAAATTACTTCGAAAAACCCATGATACAAAGACAGTGAAAGAGAGAGAAATTCTTACACAATGCGTTCAGGGGCTGTGATGCAACCTGGATTGACCATATCTAGACCCACAGCTGGATGAGACATAAGGGTGGACAGTCTTGGGGCTGAGAGGTTTGGTGAGGTTGGGTGAGCAAACGCAGACCCTTTAAAGTAATACTGCGTGGTACCCATCGCATGGGTCCCAAATCTCCAGGTTCAAGGGCATCTTCCTACATCGAAAACATGCATGAGAAAACAAAAAGATGGTACACCATGTGATGGGGAAAGGTTTCTAAAACGCACCTCATTTCTCTTCTCCTTGTGCCCGGGTACGCCATTCCAGCCGCTTTACTAACAATCTCCCTACTTGGAGCATCAGCACCTTTAAACTCCTGTTCCGTACAGGTTGCAATTTGTCCTGAGGATGAACGGGTAGACCGGGAACCAGTGAGAGACTAGCTCTTGGTGTTGGGACAGGCACAGGTCACTCTATTTTCCCATCAGGAAGAAGAATTAACCACAGGCACAGCCTGAATCCGGAACCAGAACAGGGCCTGAAGCCATCCTGCGCTTTTGCGGCCAGCTCCCAAAAAAGCGAGTTGTAAAATGGAGCTTCAGGGCACTGCAATTCACAAACCTGCAGAGTTATAAATGATAACTCTCGTCCACAAATATATTGAGGGAAGGCAAAGAAGAGGATTTGAAATCAAGGCAGAATTGCAGGAAACAGATTTCAGGAGGTAGATTCGAATCGCCTTTAAAGCACATGAAAAGCGGCAAAACGTTGACAATGATGCCCTTGGCCAAAAAGGGCGTATGCGTTTTTTCCTGAATATATTCAGGAAAAAACGCATACGCCCTTTTTGGCCAACCAAGCAACCTGGAAAGGCAAATCAGCGCTACAAAGAAGACTCGCTACCCGTCGGTCAAAAGGGCCATGCTGAAAAACGTGTCAAAACCAGAAATGCAGGACAGGCCATGGAGAAATGGGAGCCTTGCTACACTGATGGGCGGGATGTAAATTGCCAACAGCCACTCTGGAGAAGTGTACGGTGTGTCTTGAAACATCTAAAAAACACAGCTTAGAGAGCATAGGGCATTTCCACTCATGGGGGTATAAATTGGGAAAATGAAAAATCAGCAAGACACAAGCACCCCAAAGTTTAGGGCTGCTCTGTTGACAAGGACCTCCACTTCATTCCACCTTCAATATCCCAGGAAAGAGAAAAATGGATAAAGAAGTTGTGGTCCTTATGTACAATGGAATATCACTCAGCCATGAAATCGATGTCATAAGGCTAGTAGCAGCATGATGAGTGGATTTAGGTACGACGATTCTAAGTGAAATAAGTCACACAGAAAAGGACACTTCTCATAAGGTATCACTTATAGAGGGAATGTAAAAACTGTTACACTTGAACTGAATTACAAAACAGAACAGAGTCACACATGCAGAAAACACACTATGGCTGCTTAACGGGAAAGGTGAGGTGGGGTGATACATAAAACAAGGGTTTCAAATTAGCTCAGATACCGTTCCATAAACCCAATATGTAATAGACAAGACCTAATCCTTGCTCAGAGAACTGGACTCAACACGCCCTATTCACCGCAGAAGAATATATCTGACTAGTAATAATCTTAAAACCTATGTATTGATATCTCTCTGTTAGTGTGTCAAGTGGGTGTAAAGCGGCATAAACACAGCAGTGAAAAGCAGCTAAACCCCATTATAAAAATAAATTACTTTTACAAACCCATGAAACAAAGACAATGAAAGAGAGAGAAATTCTTACACAATGCGTTCAGGGGCTGTGATGCAACCTGGATTGACCATATCTAGACCCACAGCTGGATGAGACATAAGGGTGGACAGTCTTGGGGCTGAGAGGTTTGGTGAGGTTGGGTGAGCAAACGCAGACCCTTTAAAGTAATACTGCGTGGTACCCATCGCATGGGTCCCAAATCTCCAGGTTCAAGGGCATCTTCCTACATCGAAAACATGCATGAGAAAACAAAAAGATGGTACACCATGTGATGGGGAAAGGTTTCTAAAACGCACCTCATTTCTCTTCTCCTTGTGCCAGGGTACGCCATTCCAGCCGCTTTACTAACAATCTCCCTACTTGGAGCATCAGCACCTTTAACCTCCTGTTCCGTACAGGTTGCAATTTGTCCTGAGGATGAACGGGTAGACCGGGAACCAGTGAGAGACTAGCTCTTGGTGTTGGGACAGGCACAGGTCACTCTATTTTCCCATCAGGAAGAAGAATTAACCACAGGCTCAGCCTGAATCCGGAACCAGAACACGGCCTGAAGCCATCCAGTGCTTTTGCGGCCAGCTCCCAAAAAAGCGAGTTGTAAAATGGAGCTTCAGGGCACTGCAATTCACAAACCTGCAGAGTTATAAATGATAACTCTCGTCCACAAATATATTGAGGGAAGGCAAAGAAGAGGATTTGAAATCTATGCAGAATTGCAGGAAACAGATTTCAGGAGGTAGATTCGAATCGCCTTTAAAGCACATGAAAAGCGGCAAAACGTTGACAATGATGCCCTTGGCTAAAAAGGGCGTATGCGTTTTTTCCTGCATATATTCAGGAAAAAACGCATACGCCCTTTTTGGCCAACCAAGCAACCTGGAAAGGCAAATCAGCGCTACAAAGAAGACTCGCTACCCATCAGTCAAAAGGGCCATGCTGAAAAATGTCTCAAAACCAGAAATGCGGGACAGGCCATGGAGAAATGGGAGCCTTGCTACACTGATGGGCGGGATGTAAATTGCCAACAGCCACTCTGGAGAAGTGTACGGTGTGTCTTGAAACATCTAAAAAACACAGCTTAGAGAGCATAGGGCATTTCCACTCATGGGGGTATAAATTGGGAAAATGAAAAATCAGCAAGACACAAGCACCCCAAAGTTTAGGCCTGCTCTGTTGACAAGGACCTCCACTTCATTCCACCTTCAATATCCCAGGAAAGAGAAAAATGGATAAAGAAGTTCTGGTCCTTATGTACAATGGAATATCACTCAGCCATGAAATCAATGTCATAAGGCTAGTAGCAGCATGATGAGTGGATTTAGGTACGACGATTCTAAGTGAAATAAGTCACACAGAAAAGGACACTTCTCATAAGGTATCACTTATAGAGGGAATGTAAAAACTGTTACACTTGAACTGAATTACAAAACAGAACAGAGTCACACATGCAGAAAACACACTATGGCTGCTTAACGGGAAAGGTGAGGTGGGGTGATACATAAAACGAGGGTTTCAAATTAGCTCAGATACCGTTCCATAAACCCAATATGTAATAGACAAGACCTAATCCTTGCTCAGAGAACTGGACTCAACACGCCCTATTCACCGCACAAGAATATATCTGACTAGTAATAATCTTAAAACCTATGTATTGATATCTCTCTGTTAGTGTGTTAAGTGGGTGTAAAGCGGCATAAACACAGCAGTGAAAAGCAGCTAAACCCCATTATAAAAATAAATTACTTCGAAAAACCCATGAAACAAAGACAGTGAAAGAGAGAGAAATTCTTACACAATGCGTTCAGGGGCTGTGATGCAACCTGGATTGACCATATCTAGACCCACAGCTGGATGAGACATAAGGGTGGACACTCTTGGGGCTGAGAGGTTTGGTGAGGTTGGGTGAGCAAACGCAGACCCTTTAAAGTAATACTGCGTGGTACCCATCGCATGGGTCCCAAATCTCCAGGTTCAAGGGCATCTTCCTACATCGAAAACATGCATGAGAAAACAGAAAGATGGTACACCATGTGATGGGGAAAGGTTTCTAAAACGCACCTCATTTCTCTTCTCCTTGTGCCCGGTTTTGCCATTCCAGCCGCTTTACTAGCAATCTCCCTATTTGGAGCATCAGCACCTTTAACCTCCTGTTCCGTACAGGTTGCAATTTGTCCTGAGGATGAACGGGTAGACCGGGAACCAGTGAGAGACTAGCTCTTGGTGTTGGGACAGGCACAGGTCACTCTATTTTCCCATCAGGAAGATGAATTAACCACAGGCTCATCCTCCCCCCCGGAACCAGAACAGGGCCTGAAGCCATCCAGTGCTTTTGCGGCCAGCTCCCAAAAAAGCGAGTTGTAAAATGGAGCTTCAGGGCACTGCAATTCACAAACCTGCAGAGTTATAAATGATAACTCTCGTCCACAAATATATTGAGGGAAGGCAAAGAAGAGGATTTGAAATCTATGCAGAATTGCAGGAAACAGATTTCAGGAGGTAGATTCGAATCGCCTTTAAAGCACACGAAAAGCGGCAAAACGTTGACAATGATGCCCTTGGCTAAAAAGGGCGTATGCGTTTTTTCCTGAATATATTCAGGAAAAACCGCATACGCCCTTTTTGGCCAACCAAGCAACCTGGAAAGGCAAATCAGCGCTACAAAGAAGACTCGCTACCCATCAGTCAAAAGGGCCATGCTGAAAAATGTCTCAAAACCAGAAATGCGGGACAGGCCATGGAGAAATGGGAGCCTTGCTACACTGATGGGCGGGATGTAAATTGCCAACAGCCACTCTGGAGAAGTGTACGGTGTGTCTTGAAACATCTAAAAAACACAGCTTAGAGACCATAGGGCATTTCCACTCATGGGGGTATAAATTGGGAAAATGAAAAATCAGCAAGACACAAGCACCCCAAAGTTTAGGGCTGCTCTGTTGACAAGGACCTCCACTTCATTCCACCTTCAATATCCCAGGAAAGAGAAAAATGGATAAAGAAGTTGTGGTCCTTATGTACAATGGAATATCACTCAGCCATGAAATCGATGTCATAAGGCTAGTAGCAGCATGATGAGTGGATTTAGGTACGACGATTCTAAGTGAAATAAGTCACACAGAAAAGGACACTTCTCATAAGGTATCACTTATAGAGGGAATGTAAAAACTGTTACACTTGAACTGAATTACAAAACAGAACAGAGTCACACATGCAGAAAACACACTATGGCTGCTTAACGGGAAAGGTGAGGTGGGGTGATACATAAAACGAGGGTTTCAAATTAGCTCAGATACCGTTCGATAAACCCAATATGTAATAGACAAGACCTACTCCTTGCTCAGAGAACTGGACTCAACACGCCCTATTCACCGCACAATAATATATCTGACTAGTAATAATCTTAAAACCTATGTATTGATATCTCTCTGTTAGTGTGTCAAGTGGGTGTAAAGCGGCATAAACACAGCAGTGAAAAGCAGCTAAACCCTATTATAAAAATAAGTTACTTTGAAAAACCCATGAAACAAAGACAGTGAAAGAGAGAGAAATTCTTACACAATGCGTTCAGGGGCTGTGATGCAACCTGGATTGACCATATCTAGACCCACAGCTGGATGAGACATAAGGGTGGACAGTCTTGGGGCTGAGAGGTTTGGTGAGGTTGGGTGAGCAAACGCAGACCCTTTAAAGTAATACTGCGTGGTACCCATCGCATGGGTCCCAAATCTCCAGGTTCAAGGGCATCTTCCTACATCGAAAACATGCATGAGAAAACAGAAAGATGGTACACCATGTGATGGGGAAAGGTTTCTAAAACGCACCTCATTTCTCTTCTCCTTGTGCCCGGTTTTGCCATTCCAGCCGCTTTACTAGCAATCTCCCTATTTGGAGCATCAGCACCTTTAACCTCCTGTTCCGTACAGGTTGCAATTTGTCCTGAGGATGAACGGGTAGACCGGGAACCAGTGAGAGACTAGCTCTTGGTGTTGGGACAGGCACAGGTCACTCTATTTTCCCATCAGGAAGATGAATTAACCACAGGCTCATCCTCCCCCCCGGAACCAGAACAGGGCCTGAAGCCATCCAGTGCTTTTGCGGCCAGCTCCCAAAAAAGCGAGTTGTAAAATGGAGCTTCAGGGCACTGCAATTCACAAACCTGCAGAGTTATAAATGACAACTCTCGTCCACAAATATATTGAGGGAAGGCAAAGAAGAGGATTTGAAATCTATGCAGAATTGCAGGAAACAGATTTCAGGAGGTAGATTCGAATCGCCTTTAAAGCACATGAAAAGCGGCAAAACGTTGACAATGATGCCCTTGGCTAAAAAGGGCGTATGCGTTTTTTCCTGAATATATTCAGGAAAAAACGCATACGCCCTTTTTGGCCAACCAAGCAACCTGGAAAGGCAAATCAGCGCTACAAAGAAGACTCGCTACCCATCAGTCAAAAGGGCCATGCTGAAAAATGTCTCAAAACCAGAAATGCGGGACAGGCCATGGAGAAATGGGAGCCTTGCTACACTGATGGGCGGGATGTAAATTGCCAACAGCCACTCTGGAGAAGTGTACGGTGTGTCTTGAAACATCTAAAAAACACAGCTTAGAGACCATAGGGCATTTCCAATCATGGGGGTATAAATTGGGAAAATGAAAAATCAGCAAGACACAAGCACCCCAAAGTTTAGGGCTGCTCTGTTGACAAGGACCTCCACTTCATTCCACCTTCAATATCCCAGGAAAGAGAAAAATGGATAAAGAAGTTGTGGTCCTTATGTACAATGGAATATCACTCAGCCATGAAATCGATGTCATAAGGCTAGTAGCAGCATGATGAGTGGATTTAGGTACGACGATTCTAAGTGAAATAAGTCACACAGAAAAGGACACTTCTCATAAGGTATCACTTATAGAGGGAATGTAAGAACTGTTACACTTGAACTGAATTACAAAACAGAACAGAGTCACACATGCAGAAAACACACTATGGCTGCTTAACGGGAAAGGTGAGGTGGGGTGATACATAAAACAAGGGTTTCAAATTAGCTCAGATACCGTTCCATAAACCCAATATGTAATAGACAAGACCTACTCCTTGCTCAGAGAACTGGACTCAACACGCCCTATTCACCGCACAAGAATATATCTGACTAGTAATAATCTTAAAACCTATGTATTGATATCTCTCTGTTAGTGTGTCAAGTGGGTGTAAAGCGGCATAAACACAGCAGTGAAAAGCAGCTGAACCCCATTATAAAAATAAATTACTTCGAAAAACCCATGATACAAAGACAGTGAAAGAGAGAGAAATTCTTACACAATGCGTTCAGGGGCTGTGATGCAACCTGGATTGACCATATCTAGACCCACAGCTGGATGAGACATAAGGGTGGACAGTCTTGGGGCTGAGAGGTTTGGTGAGGTTGGGTGAGCAAACGCAGACCCTTTAAAGTAATACTGCGTGGTACCCATCGCATGGGTCCCAAATCTCCAGGTTCAAGGGCATCTTCCTACATCGAAAACATGCATGAGAAAACAAAAAGATGGTACACCATGTGATGGGGAAAGGTTTCTAAAACGCACCTCATTTCTCTTCTCCTTGTGCCCGGGTACGCCATTCCAGCCGCTTTACTAACAATCTCCCTACTTGGAGCATCAGCACCTTTAACCTCCTGTTCCGTACAGGTTGCAATTTGTCCTGAGGATGAACGGGTAGACCGGGAACCAGTGAGAGACTAGCTCTTGGTGTTGGGACAGGCACAGGTCACTCTATTTTCCCATCAGGAAGAAGAATTAACCACAGGCACAGCCTGAATCCGGAACCAGAACAGGGCCTGAAGCCATCCTGCGCTTTTGCGGCCAGCTCCCAAAAAAGCGAGTTGTAAAATGGAGCTTCAGGGCACTGCAATTCACAAACCTGCAGAGTTATAAATGATAACTCTCGTCCACAAATATATTGAGGGAAGGCAAAGAAGAGGATTTGAAATCAAGGCAGAATTGCAGGAAACAGATTTCAGGAGGTAGATTCGAATCGCCTTTAAAGCACATGAAAAGCGGCAAAACGTTGACAATGATGCCCTTGGCCAAAAAGGGCGTATGCGTTTTTTCCTGAATATATTCAGGAAAAAACGCATACGCCCTTTTTGGCCAACCAAGCAACCTGGAAAGGCAAATCAGCGCTACAAAGAAGACTCGCTACCCGTCGGTCAAAAGGGCCATGCTGAAAAACGTGTCAAAACCAGAAATGCAGGACAGGCCATGGAGAAATGGGAGCCTTGCTACACTGATGGGTGGGATGTAAATTGCCAAGAGCCACTCTGGAGAAGTGTACGGTGTGTCTTGAAACATCTAAAAAACACAGCTTAGAGAGCATAGGGCATTCCCACTCATGGGGGTATAAATTGGGAAAATGAAAAATCAGCAAGACACAAGCACCCCAAAGTTTAGGGCTGCTCTGTTGACAAGGACCTCCACTTCATTCCACCTTCAATATCGCAGGAAAGAGAAAAATGGATAAAGAAGTTGTGGTCCTTATATACAATGGAATATCACTCAGCCATGAAATCGATGTCATAAGGCTAGTAGCAGCATGATGAGTGGATTTAGGTACGAAGATTCTAAGTGAAATAAGTCACACAGAAAAGGACACTTCTCATAAGGTATCACTTATAGAGGGAATGTAAAAACTGTTACACTTGAACTGAATTACAAAACAGAACAGAGTCACACATGCAGAAAACACACTATGGCTGCTTAACGGGAAAGGTGAGGTGGGGTGATACATAAAACAAGGGTTTCAAATTAGCTCAGATACCGTTCCATAAATCCAATATGTAATAGACAAGACCTAATCCTTGCTCAGAGAACTGGACTCAACACGCCCTATTCACCGCACAAGAATATATCTGACTAGTAATAATCTTAAAACCTATGTATTGATATCTCTCTGTTAGTGTGTTAAGTGGGTGTAAAGCGGCATAAACACAGCAGTGAAAAGCAGCTAAACACCATTATCAAAATAAATTACTTTGAAAAACCCATGAAACAAAGACAGTGAAAGAGAGAGAAATTCTTACACAATGCGTTCAGGGGCTGTGATGCAAACTGGATTGACCATATCTAGACCCACAGCTGGATGAGACATAAGGGTGGACACTCTTGGGGCTGAGAGGTTTGGTGAGGTTGGGTGAGCAAACGCAGACCCTTTAAAGTAATACTGCGTGGTACCCATCGCATGGGTCCCAAATCTCCAGGTTCAAGGGCATCTTCCTACATCGAAAACATGCATGAGAAAACAAAAAGATGGTACACCATGTGATGGGGAAAGGTTTCTAAAACGCACCTCATTTCTCTTCTCCTTGTGCCCGGGTTCGCCATTCCAGCCGCTCTACTAACAATCTCCCTACTTGGAGCATCAGCACCTTTAACCTCCTGTTCCGTACAGGGTGCAATTTGTCCTGAGGATGAACGGGTAGACCGGGAACCAGTGAGAGACTAGCTCTTGGTGTTGGGACAGGCACAGGTCACTCTATTTTCCCATCAGGAAGAAGAATTAACCACAGGCTCAGCCTGAACCCGGAACCAGAACAGGGCCTGAAGCCATCCTGCGCTTTTGCGGCCAGCTCCCAAAAAAGCGAGTTGTAAAATGGAGCTTCAGGGCACTGCAATTCACAAACCTGCAGAGTTATAAATGATAACTCTCGTCCACAAATATATTGAGGGAAGGCACAGAAGAGGATTTGAAATCAAGGCAGAATTACAGGAAACAGATTTCAGGAGGTAGATTCGAATCGCCTTTAAAGCACATGAAAAGCGGCAAAACGTTGACAATGATGCCCTTGGCCAAAAAGGGCGTATGCGTTTTTTCCTGAATATATTCAGGATAAAACGCATACGCCCTTTTTGGCCAACCAAGCAACCTGGAAAGGCAAATCAGCGCTACAAAGAAGACTCGCTACCCATCGGTCAAAAGGGCCATGCTGAAAAAAGTCTCAAAACCAGAAATGCGGGACAGGCCATGGAGAAATGGGAGCCTTGCTACACTGATGGGCGGGATGTAAATTGCCAACAGCCACTCTGGAGAAGTGTACGGTGTGTCCTGAAACATCTAAAAAACACAGCTTAGAGAGCATAGGGCACTTCCACTCATGGGGGTATAAATTGGGAAAATGAAAAATCAGCAAGACACAAGCACCCCAAAGTTTAGGGCTGCTCTGTTGACAAGGACCTCCACTTCATTCCACCTTCAATATCCCAGGAAAGAGAAAAATGGATAAAGAAGTTGTGGTCCTTATGTACAATGGAATATCCCTCAGCCATGAAATCAATGTCATAAGGCTAGTAGCAGCATGATGAGAGGATTTAGATACGACGATTGTAAGTGAAATAATGCACACAGAAAAGGACACTTCTCATAAGGTATCACTTATAGAGGGAATGTAAAAAGCGTTACACTTGAACTGAATTACAAAACAGAACAGAGTCACACATGCAGAAAACACACTATGGCTGCTTAACGGGAAAGGTGAGGTGGGGTGATACATAAAACAAGGGTTTCAAATTAGCTCAGATACCGTTCCATAAACCCAATATGTAATAGACAAGACCTAATCCTTGCTCAGAGAACTGGACTCAACACGCCCTATTCACCGCAGAAGAATATATCTGACTAGTAATAATCTTAAAACCTATGTATTGATATCTCTCTGTTAGTGTGTCAAGTGGGTGTAAAGCGGCATAAACACAGCAGTGAAAAGCAGCTAAACCCCATTATAAAAATAAATTACTTTGAAAAACCCATGACACAAAGACAGTGAAAGAGAGAGAAATTCTTACACAATGCATTCAGGGGCTGTGATGCAACCTGGATTGACCATATCTAGACCCACAGCTGGATGAGACATAAGGGTGGACAGTCTTGGGGCTGAGAGGTTTGGTGAGGTTGGGTGAGCAAACGCAGACCCTTTAAAGTAATACTGCGTGGTACCCATCGCATGGGTCCCAAATCTCCAGGTTCAAGGGCATCTTCCTACATCGAAAACATGCATGAGAAAACAAAAAGATGGTACACCATGTGATGGGGAAAGGTTTCTAAAACGCACCTCATTTCTCTTCTCCTTGTGCCAGGGTACGCCATTCCAGCCGCTTTACTAACAATCTCCCTACTTGGAGCATCAGCACTTTTAACCTCCTGTTCCGTACAGGTTGCAATTTGTCCTGAGGATGAACGGGTAGACCGGGAACCAGTGAGAGACTAGCTCTTGGTGTTGGGACAGGCACAGGTCACTCTATTTTCCCATCAGGAAGAAGAATTAACCACAGGCTCAGCCTGAATCCGGAACCAGAACACGGCCTGAAGCCATCCAGTGCTTTTGCGGCCAGCTCCCAAAAAAGCGAGTTGTAAAATGGAGCTTCAGGGCACTGCAATTCACAAACCTGCAGAGTTATAAATGATAACTCTCGTCCACAAATATATTGAGGGAAGGCAAAGAAGAGGATTTGAAATCTATGCAGAATTGCAGGAAACAGATTTCAGGAGGTAGATTCGAATCGCCTTTAAAGCACATGAAAAGCGGCAAAACGTTGACAATGATGCCCTTGGCTAAAAAGGGCGTATGCGTTTTTTCCTGCATATATTCAGGAAAAAACGCATACGCCCTTTTTGGCCAACCAAGCAACCTGGAAAGGCAAATCAGCGCTACAAAGAAGACTCGCTACCCATCAGTCAAAAGGGCCATGCTGAAAAATGTCTCAAAACCAGAAATGCGGGACAGGCCATGGAGAAATGGGAGCCTTGCTACACTGATGGGCGGGATGTAAATTGCCAACAGCCACTCTTGAGAAGTGTACGGTGTGTCTTGAAACATCTAAAAAACACAGCTTAGAGAGCATAGGGCATTTCCACTCATGGGGGTATAAATTGGGAAAATGAAAAATCAGCAAGACACAAGCACCCCAAAGTTTAGGCCTGCTCTGTTGACAAGGACCTCCACTTCATTCCACCTTCAATATCCCAGGAAAGAGAAAAATGGATAAAGAAGTTCTGGTCCTTATGTACAATGGAATATCACTCAGCCATGAAATCAATGTCATAAGGCTAGTAGCAGCATGATGAGTGGATTTAGGTACGACGATTCTAAGTGAAATAAGTCACACAGAAAAGGACACTTCTCATAAGGTATCACTTATAGAGGGAATGTAAAAACTGTTACACTTGAACTGAATTACAAAACAGAACAGAGTCACACATGCAGAAAACACACTATGGCTGCTTAACGGGAAAGGTGAGGTGGGGTGATACATAAAACGAGGGTTTCAAATTAGCTCAGATACCGTTCCATAAACCCAATATGTAATAGACAAGACCTAATCCTTGCTCAGAGAACTGGACTCAACACGCCCTATTCACCGCACAAGAATATATCTGACTAGTAATAATCTTAAAACCTATGTATTGATATCTCTCTGTTAGTGTGTTAAGTGGGTGTAAAGCGGCATAAACACAGCAGTGAAAAGCAGCTAAACCCCATTATAAAAATAAATTACTTCGAAAAACCCATGAAACAAAGACAGTGAAAGAGAGAGAAATTCTTACACAATGCGTTCAGGGGCTGTGATGCAACCTGGATTGACCATATCTAGACCCACAGCTGGATGAGACATAAGGGTGGACACTCTTGGGGCTGAGAGGTTTGGTGAGGTTGGGTGAGCAAACGCAGACCCTTTAAAGTAATACTGCGTGGTACCCATCGCATGGGTCCCAAATCTCCAGGTTCAAGGGCATCTTCCTACATCGAAAACATGCATGAGAAAACAGAAAGATGGTACACCATGTGATGGGGAAAGGTTTCTAAAACGCACCTCATTTCTCTTCTCCTTGTGCCCGGTTTTGCCATTCCAGCCGCTTTACTAGCAATCTCCCTATTTGGAGCATCAGCACCTTTAACCTCCTGTTCCGTACAGGTTGCAATTTGTCCTGAGGATGAACGGGTAGACCGGGAACCAGTGAGAGACTAGCTCTTGGTGTTGGGACAGGCACAGGTCACTCTATTTTCCCATCAGGAAGATGAATTAACCACAGGCTCATCCTCCCCCCCGGAACCAGAACAGGGCCTGAAGCCATCCAGTGCTTTTGCGGCCAGCTCCCAAAAAAGCGAGTTGTAAAATGGAGCTTCAGGGCACTGCAATTCACAAACCTGCAGAGTTATAAATGATAACTCTCGTCCACAAATATATTGAGGGAAGGCAAAGAAGAGGATTTGAAATCTATGCAGAATTGCAGGAAACAGATTTCAGGAGGTAGATTCGAATCGCCTTTAAAGCACACGAAAAGCGGCAAAACGTTGACAATGATGCCCTTGGCTAAAAAGGGCGTATGCGTTTTTTCCTGAATATATTCAGGAAAAACCGCATACGCCCTTTTTGGCCAACCAAGCAACCTGGAAAGGCAAATCAGCGCTACAAAGAAGACTCGCTACCCATCAGTCAAAAGGGCCATGCTGAAAAATGTCTCAAAACCAGAAATGCGGGACAGGCCATGGAGAAATGGGAGCCTTGCTACACTGATGGGCGGGATGTAAATTGCCAACAGCCACTCTGGAGAAGTGTACGGTGTGTCTTGAAACATCTAAAAAACACAGCTTAGAGACCATAGGGCATTTCCACTCATGGGGGTATAAATTGGGAAAATGAAAAATCAGCAAGACACAAGCACCCCAAAGTTTAGGGCTGCTCTGTTGACAAGGACCTCCACTTCATTCCACCTTCAATATCCCAGGAAAGAGAAAAATGGATAAAGAAGTTGTGGTCCTTATGTACAATGGAATATCACTCAGCCATGAAATCGATGTCATAAGGCTAGTAGCAGCATGATGAGTGGATTTAGGTACGACGATTCTAAGTGAAATAAGTCATACAGAAAAGGACACTTCTCATAAGGTATCACTTATAGAGGGAATGTAAAAACTGTTACACTTGAACTGAATTACAAAACAGAACAGAGTCACACATGCAGAAAACACACTATGGCTGCTTAACGGGAAAGGTGAGGTGGGGTGATACATAAAACGAGGGTTTCAAATTAGCTCAGATACCGTTCGATAAACCCAATATGTAATAGACAAGACCTACTCCTTGCTCAGAGAACTGGACTCAACACGCCCTATTCACCGCACAAGAATATATCTGACTAGTAATAATCTTAAAACCTATGTATTGATATCTCTCTGTTAGTGTGTCAAGTGGGTGTAAAGCGGCATAAACACAGCAGTGAAAAGCAGCTAAACCCTATTATAAAAATAAGTTACTTTGAAAAACCCATGAAACAAAGACAGTGAAAGAGAGAGAAATTCTTACACAATGCGTTCAGGGGCTGTGATGCAACCTGGATTGACCATATCTAGACCCACAGCTGGATGAGACATAAGGGTGGACAGTCTTGGGGCTGAGAGGTTTGGTGAGGTTGGGTGAGCAAACGCAGACCCTTTAAAGTAATACTGCGTGGTACCCATCGCATGGGTCGCAAATCTCCAGGTTCAAGGGCATCTTCCTACATCGAAAACATGCATGAGAAAACAGAAAGATGGTACACCATGTGATGGGGAAAGGTTTCTAAAACGCACCTCATTTCTCTTCTCCTTGTGCCCGGTTTTGCCATTCCAGCCGCTTTACTAGCAATCTCCCTATTTGGAGCATCAGCACCTTTAACCTCCTGTTCCGTACAGGTTGCAATTTGTCCTGAGGATGAACGGGTAGACCGGGAACCAGTGAGAGACTAGCTCTTGGTGTTGGGACAGGCACAGGTCACTCTATTTTCCCATCAGGAAGATGAATTAACCACAGGCTCATCCTCCCCCCCGGAACCAGAACAGGGCCTGAAGCCATCCAGTGCTTTTGCGGCCAGCTCCCAAAAAAGCGAGTTGTAAAATGGAGCTTCAGGGCACTGCAATTCACAAACCTGCAGAGTTGTAAATGATAACTCTCGTCCACAAATATATTGAGGGAAGGCAAAGAAGAGGATTTGAAATCAAGGCAGAATTGCAGGAAACAGATTTCAGGAGGTAGATTCGAATCGCCTTTAAAGCACATGAAAAGCGGCAAAACGTTGACAATGATGCCCTTGGCCAAAAAGGGCGTATGCGTTTTTTCCTGAATATATTCAGGAAAAAACGCATACGCCCTTTTTGGCCAACCAAGCAACCTGGAAAGGCAAATCAGCGCTACAAAGAAGACTCGCTACCCGTCGGTCAAAAGGGCCATGCTGAAAAACGTGTCAAAACCAGAAATGCAGGACAGGCCATGGAGAAATGGGAGCCTTGCTACACTGATGGGTGGGATGTAAATTGCCAAGAGCCACTCTGGAGAAGTGTACGGTGTGTCTTGAAACATCTAAAAAACACAGCTTAGAGAGCATAGGGCATTTCCACTCATGGGGGTATAAATTGGGAAAATGAAAAATCAGCAAGACACAAGCACCCCAAAGTTTAGGGCTGCTCTGTTGACAAGGACCTCCACTTCATTCCACCTTCAATATCCCAGGAAAGAGAAAAATGGATAAAGAAGTTGTGGTCCTTATGTACAATGGAATATCACTCAGCCATGAAATCGATGTCATAAGGCTAGTAGCAGCATGATGAGTGGATTTAGGTACGAAGATTCTAAGTGAAATAAGTCACACAGAAAAGGACACTTCTCATAAGGTATCACTTATAGAGGGAATGTAAAAACTGTTACACTTGAACAAAATTACAAAACAGAACAGAGTCACACATGCAGAAAACACACTATGGCTGCTTAACGGGAAAGGTGAGGTGGGGTGATACATAAAACAAGGGTTTCAAATTAGCTCAGATACCGTTCCATAAATCCAATATGTAATAGACAAGACCTAATCCTTGCTCAGAGAACTGGACTCAACACGCCCTATTCACCGCACAAGAATATATCTGACTAGTAATAATCTTAAAACCTATGTATTGATATCTCTCTGTTAGTGTGTTAAGTGGGTGTAAAGCGGCATAAACACAGCAGTGAAAAGCAGCTAAACCCCATTATCAAAATAAATTACTTTGAAAAACCCATGAAACAAAGACAGTGAAAGAGAGAGAAATTCTTACACAATGCGTTCAGGGGCTGTGATGCAAACTGGATTGACCATATCTAGACCCACAGCTGGATGAGACATAAGGGTGGACACTCTTGGGGCTGAGAGGTTTGGTGAGGTTGGGTGAGCAAACGCAGACCCTTTAAAGTAATACTGCGTGGTACCCATCGCATGGGTCCCAAATCTCCAGGTTCAAGGGCATCTTCCTACATCGAAAACATGCATGAGAAAACAAAAAGATGGTACACCATGTGATGGGGAAAGGTTTCTAAAACGCACCTCATTTCTCTTCTCCTTGTGCCCGGGTTCGCCATTCCAGCCGCTCTACTAACAATCTCCCTACTTGGAGCATCAGCACCTTTAACCTCCTGTTCCGTACAGGGTGCAATTTGTCCTGAGGATGAACGGGTAGACCGGGAACCAGTGAGAGACTAGCTCTTGGTGTTGGGACAGGCACAGGTCACTCTATTTTCCCATCAGGAAGAAGAATTAACCACAGGCTCAGCCTGAACCCGGAACCAGAACAGGGCCTGAAGCCATCCTGCGCTTTTGCGGCCAGCTCCCAAAAAAGCGAGTTGTAAAATGGAGCTTCAGGGCACTGCAATTCACAAACCTGCAGAGTTATAAATGATAACTCTCGTCCACAAATATATTGAGGGAAGGCACAGAAGAGGATTTGAAATCAAGGCAGAATTACAGGAAACAGATTTCAGGAGGTAGATTCGAATCGCCTTTAAAGCACATGAAAAGCGGCAAAACGTTGACAATGATGCCCTTGGCCAAAAAGGGCGTATGCGTTTTTTCCTGAATATATTCAGGATAAAACGCATACGCCCTTTTTGGCCAACCAAGCAACCTGGAAAGGCAAATCAGCGCTACAAAGAAGACTCGCTACCCATCGGTCAAAAGGGCCATGCTGAAAAAAGTCTCAAAACCAGAAATGCGGGACAGGCCATGGAGAAATGGGAGCCTTGCTACACTGATGGGCGGGATGTAAATTGCCAACAGCCACTCTGGAGAAGTGTACGGTGTGTCCTGAAACATCTAAAAAACACAGCTTAGAGAGCATAGGGCACTTCCACTCATGGGGGTATAAATTGGGAAAATGAAAAATCAGCAAGACACAAGCACCCCAAAGTTTAGGGCTGCTCTGTTGACAAGGACCTCCACTTCATTCCACCTTCAATATCCCAGGAAAGAGAAAAATGGATAAAGAAGTCGTGGTCCTTATGTACAATGGAATATCACTCAGCCATGAAATCAATGTCATAAGGCTAGTAGCAGCATGATGAGTGGATTTAGGTACGACGATTCTAAGTGAAATAAGTCACACAGAAAGGAAACTTCTCATAAGGTATCACTTATAGAGGGAATGTAAAAAGCGTTACACTTGAACTGAATTACAAAACAGAACAGAGTCACACATGCAGAAATCACACTATGGCTGCTTAACGGGAAAGGTGAGGTGGGGTGATACATAAAACAAGGGTTTCAAATTAGCTCAGATACCGTTCCATAAACCCAATATGTAATAGACAAAACCTACTCCTTGCTCAGAGAACTGGACTCAACACGCCCTATTCACCGCACAAGAATATATCTGACTAGTAATAATCTTAAAACCTATGTATTGATATCTCTCTGTTAGTGTGTCAAGTGGGTGTAAAGCGGCATAAACACAGCAGTGAAAAGCAGCTAAACCCCATTATAAAAATAAATTACTTTGAAAAACCCATGAAACAAAGACAGTGAAAGAGAGAGAAATTCTTACACAATGCGTTCAGGGGCTGTGATGCAACCTGGATTGACCATATCTAGACCCACAGCTGGATGAGACATAAGGGTGGACACTCTTGGGGCTGAGAGGTTTGGTGAGGTTGGGTGAGCAAACGCAGACCCTTTAAAGTAATACTGCGTGGTACCCATCGCATGGGTCCCAAATCTCCAGGTTCAAGGGCATCTTCCTACATCGAAAACATTCATGAGAAAACAAAAAGATGGTACACCATGTGATGGGGAAAGGTTTCTAAAACGCACCTCATTTCTCTTCTCCTTGTGCGGGGGTTTGCCATTCCAGCCGCTTTATTAACAATCTCTCTACTTGGAGCATCAGCACCTTTAACCTCCTGTTCCGTACAGGTTGCAATTTGTCCTGAGGATGAACGGGTAGACCGGGAACCAGTGAGAGAGTAGCTCTTGGTGTTGGGACAGGCACAGGTCACTCTATTTTCCCATCAGGAAGAAGAATTAACCACAGGCTCATCCTCTCCCCCGGAACCAGAACAGGGCCTGAAGCCATCCTGCGCTTTTGCGGCCAGCTCCCAAAAAAGCGAGTTGTAAAATGGAGCTTCAGGGCACTGCAATTCACAAACCTGCAGAGTTATAAATGATAACTCTCGTCCACAAATATATTGAGGGAAGGCAAAGAAGAGGATTTGAAATCAAGGCAGAATTGCAGGAAACAGATTTCAGGAGGTAGATTCGAATCGCCTTTAAAGCACATGAAAAGCGGCAAAATGTTGACAATGATGCCCTTGGCCAAAAAGGGCGTATGCGTTTTTTCCTGAATATATTCAGGAAAAAACGCATACGCCCTTTTTGGCCAACCAAGCAACCTGGAAAGGCAAATCAGCGCTACAAAGAAGGCTCGCTACCCATCGGTCAAAAGGGCCATGCTGAAAAAAGTCTCAAAACCAGAAATGCGGGACAGGCCATGGAGAAATGGGAGCCTTGCTACACTGATGGGCGGCATGTAAATTGCCAACAGCCACTCTGGAGAAGTGTACGGTGTGTCTTGAAACATCTAAAAAACACAGCTTAGAGAGCATAGGGCATTTCCACTCATGGGGGTATAAATTGGGAAAATGAAAAATCAGCAAGACACAAGCACCCCAAAGTTTAGGGCTGCTCTGTTGACAAGGACCTCCACTTCATTCCACCTTCAATATCCCAGGAAAGAGAAAAATGGATAAAGAAGTTCTGGTCCTTATGTACAATGGAATATCACTCAGCCATGAAATCGATGTCATAAGGCTAGTAGCAGCATGATGAATGCATTTAGGTACGACGATTCTAAGTGAAATAAGTCACACAGAAAAGGACACTTCTCATAAGGTATCACTTATAGAGGGAATGTAAAAACCGTTACACTTGAACTGAACTACAAAACAGAACAGAATCACACATGCAGAAAACACACTATGGCTGCTTATCGGGAAAGGTGAGGTGGGGTGATACATAAAACAAGGGTTTCAAATTAGCTCAGATACCGTTCCATAAACCCAATATGTAATAGACAAGACCTACTCCTTGCTCAGAGAACTGGACTCAACACGCCCTATTCACCGCACAAGAATATATCTGACTAGTAATAATCTTAAAACCTATGTATTAATATCTCTCTGTTAGTGTGTCAAGTGGGTGTAAAGCGGCATAAACACAGCAGTGAAAAGCAGCTAAACCCCATTATCAAAATAAATTACTTTGAAAAACCCATGAAACAAAGACAGTGAAAGAGAGAGAAATTCTTACACAATGTGTTCAGGGGCTGTGATGCAACCTGGATTGACCATATCTAGACCCACAGCTGGATGAGACATAAGGGTGGACACTCTTGGGGCTGAGAGGTTTGGTGAGGTTGGGTGAGCAAACGCAGACCCTTTAAAGTAATACTGCGTGGTACCCATCGCATGGGTCCCAAATCTCCAGGTTCAAGGGCATCTTCCTACACCGAAAACATGCATGAGAAAACAAAAAGATGGTACACCATGTGATGGGGAAAGGTTTCTAAAACGCACCTCATTTCTCTTCTCCTTGTGCCCGGGTTCGCCATTCCAGCCGCTCTACTAACAATCTCCCTACTTGGAGCATCAGCACCTTTAACCTCCTGTTCCGTACAGGGTGCAATTTGTCCTGAGGATGAACGGGTAGACCGGGAACCTGTGAGAGACTAGCTCTTGGTGTTGGGACAGGCACAGGTCACTCTATTTTCCCATCAGGAAGAAGAATTAACCACAGGCTCAGCCTGAACCCGGAACCAGAACAGGGCCTGAAGCCATCCTGCGCTTTTGCGGCCAGCTCCCAAAAAAGCGAGTTGTAAAATGGAGCTTCAGGGCACTGCAATTCACAAACCTGCAGAGTTATAAATGATAACTCTCGTCCACAAATATATTGAGGGAAGGCACAGAAGAGGATTTGAAATCAAGGCAGAATTACAGGAAACAGATTTCAGGAGGTAGATTCGAATCGCCTTTAAAGCACATGAAAAGCGGCAAAACGTTGACAATGATGCCCTTGGCCAAAAAGGGCGTATGCGTTTTTTCCTGAATATATTCAGGATAAAACGCATACGCCCTTTTTGGCCAACCAAGCAACCTGGAAAGGCAAATCAGCGCTACAAAGAAGACTCGCTACCCATCGGTCAAAAGGGCCATGCTGAAAAAAGTCTCAAAACCAGAAATGCGGGACAGGCCATGGAGAAATGGGAGCCTTGCTACACTGATGGGCGGGATGTAAATTGCCAACAGCCACTCTGGAGAAGTGTACGGTGTGTCCTGAAACATCGAAAAAACACAGCTTAGAGAGCATAGGGCACTTCCACTCATGGGGGTATAAATTGGGAAAATGAAAAATCAGCAAGACACAAGCACCCCAAAGTTTAGGGCTGCTCTGTTGACAAGGACCTCCACTTCATTCCACCTTCAATATCCCAGGAAAGAGAAAAATGGATAAAGAAGTTGTGGTCCTTATGTACAATGGAATATCACTCAGCCATGAAATCAATGTCATAAGGCTAGTAGCAGCATGATGAGTGGATTTAGGTACGACGATTCTAAGTGAAATAAGTCACACAGAAAAGGACACTTCTCATAAGGTATCACTTATAGAGGGAATGTAAAAAGCGTTACACTTGAACTGAATTACAAAACAGAACAGAGTCACACATGCAGAAATCACACTATGGCTGCTTAATGGGAAAGGTGAGGTGGGGTGATACATAAAACAAGGGTTTCAAATTAGCTCAGATACCGTTCCATAAACCCAATATGTAATAGACAAAACCTACTCCTTGCTCAGAGAACTGGACTCAACATGCCCTATTCACCGCACAAGAATATATCTGACTAGTAATAATCTTAAAACCTATGTATTGATATCTCTCTGTTAGTGTGTCAAGTGGGTGTAAAGCGGCATAAACACAGCAGTGAAAAGCAGCTAAACCCCATTATAAAAATAAATTACTTCGAAAAACCCATGAAACAAAGACAGTGAAAGAGAGAGAAATTCTTACACAATGCGTTCAGGGGCTGTGATGCAACCTGGATTGACCATATCTAGACCCACAGCTGGATGAGACATAAGGGTGGACACTCTTGGGGCTGAGAGGTTTGGTGTGGTTGGGTGAGAAAACGCACACCCTTTAAAGTAATACTGCGTGGTACCCATCGCATGGGTCCCAAATCTCCAGGTTCAAGGGCATCTTCCTACATCGAAAACATGCATGAGAAAACAAAAAGATGGTACACCATGTGATGGGGAAAGGTTTCTAAAACGCACCTCATTTCTCTTTTCCTTGTGACAGGGTACGCCATTCCAGCCGCTTTACTAACAATCTCCCTACTTGGAGCATCAGCACCTTTAACCTCCTGTTCCGTACAGGTTGCAATTTGTCCTGAGGATGAACGGGTAGACCGGGAACCAGTGAGAGACTAGCTCTTGGTGTTGGGACAGGCACAGGTCACTCTATTTTCCCATCAGGAAGAAGAATTAACCACAGGCTCAGCCTGAATCCGGAACCAGAACACGGCCTGAAGCCATCCAGTGCTTTTGCGGCCAGCTCCCAAAAAAGCGAGTTGTAAAATGGAGCTTCAGGGCACTGCAATTCACAAACCTGCAGAGTTATAAATGATAACTCTCGTCCACAAATATATTGAGGGAAGGCAAAGAAGAGGATTTGAAATCTATGCAGAATTGCAGGAAACAGATTTCAGGAGGTAGATTCGAATCGCCTTTAAAGCACATGAAAAGCGGCAAAACGTTGACAATGATGCCCTTGGCTAAAAAGGGCGTATGCGTTTTTTCCTGCATATATTCAGGAAAAAACGCATACGCCCTTTTTGGCCAACCAAGCAACCTGGAAAGGCAAATCAGCGCTACAAAGAAGACTCGCTACCCATCAGTCAAAAGGGCCATGCTGAAAAATGTCTCAAAACCAGAAATGCGGGACAGGCCATGGAGAAATGGGAGCCTTGCTACACTGATGGGCGGGATGTAAATTGCCAACAGCCACTCTTGAGAAGTGTACGGTGTGTCTTGAAACATCTAAAAAACACAGCTTAGAGAGCATAGGGCATTTCCACTCATGGGGGTATAAATTGGGAAAATGAAAAATCAGCAAGACACAAGCACCCCAAAGTTTAGGCCTGCTCTGTTGACAAGGACCTCCACTTCATTCCACCTTCAATATCCCAGGAAAGAGAAAAATGGATAAAGAAGTTCTGGTCCTTATGTACAATGGAATATCACTCAGCCATGAAATCAATGTCATAAGGCTAGTAGCAGCATGATGAGTGGATTTAGGTACGACGATTCTAAGTGAAATAAGTCACACAGAAAAGGACACTTCTCATAAGGTATCACTTATAGAGGGAATGTAAAAACTGTTACACTTGAACTGAATTACAAAACAGAACAGAGTCACACATGCAGAAAACACACTATGGCTGCTTAACGGGAAAGGTGAGGTGGGGTGATACATAAAACGAGGGTTTCAAATTAGCTCAGATACCGTTCCATAAACCCAATATGTAATAGACAAGACCTAATCCTTGCTCAGAGAACTGGACTCAACACGCCCTATTCACCGCACAAGAATATATCTGACTAGTAATAATCTTAAAACCTATGTATTGATATCTCTCTGTTAGTGTGTTAAGTGGGTGTAAAGCGGCATAAACACAGCAGTGAAAAGCAGCTAAACCCCATTATAAAAATAAATTACTTCGAAAAACCCATGAAACAAAGACAGTGAAAGAGAGAGAAATTCTTACACAATGCGTTCAGGGGCTGTGATGCAACCTGGATTGACCATATCTAGACCCACAGCTGGATGAGACATAAGGGTGGACACTCTTGGGGCTGAGAGGTTTGGTGAGGTTGGGTGAGCAAACGCAGACCCTTTAAAGTAATACTGCGTGGTACCCATCGCATGGGTCCCAAATCTCCAGGTTCAAGGGCATCTTCCTACATCGAAAACATGCATGAGAAAACAGAAAGATGGTACACCATGTGATGGGGAAAGGTTTCTAAAACGCACCTCATTTCTCTTCTCCTTGTGCCCGGTTTTGCCATTCCAGCCGCTTTACTAGCAATCTCCCTATTTGGAGCATCAGCACCTTTAACCTCCTGTTCCGTACAGGTTGCAATTTGTCCTGAGGATGAACGGGTAGACCGGGAACCAGTGAGAGACTAGCTCTTGGTGTTGGGACAGGCACAGGTCACTCTATTTTCCCATCAGGAAGATGAATTAACCACAGGCTCATCCTCCCCCCCGGAACCAGAACAGGGCCTGAAGCCATCCAGTGCTTTTGCGGCCAGCTCCCAAAAAAGCGAGTTGTAAAATGGAGCTTCAGGGCACTGCAATTCACAAACCTGCAGAGTTATAAATGATAACTCTCGTCCACAAATATATTGAGGGAAGGCAAAGAAGAGGATTTGAAATCAAGGCAGAATTGCAGGAAACAGATTTCAGGAGGTAGATTCGAATCGCCTTTAAAGCACATGAAAAGCGGCAAAATGTTGACAATGATGCCCTTGGCCAAAAAGGGCGTATGCGTTTTTTCCTGAATATATTCAGGAAAAAACGCATACGCCCTTTTTGGCCAACCAAGCAACCTGGAAAGGCAAATCAGCGCTACAAAGAAGGCTCGCTACCCATCGGTCAAAAGGGCCATGCTGAAAAAAGTCTCAAAACCAGAAATGCGGGACAGGCCATGGAGAAATGGGAGCCTTGCTACACTGATGGGCGGCATGTAAATTGCCAACAGCCACTCTGGAGAAGTGTACGGTGTGTCTTGAAACATCTAAAAAACACAGCTTAGAGAGCATAGGGCATTTCCACTCATGGGGGTATAAATTGGGAAAATGAAAAATCAGCAAGACACAAGCACCCCAAAGTTTAGGGCTGCTCTGTTGACAAGGACCTCCACTTCATTCCACCTTCAATATCCCAGGAAAGAGAAAAATGGATAAAGAAGTTCTGGTCCTTATGTACAATGGAATATCACTCAGCCATGAAATCGATGTCATAAGGCTAGTAGCAGCATGATGAATGCATTTAGGTACGACGATTCTAAGTGAAATAAGTCACACAGAAAAGGACACTTCTCATAAGGTATCACTTATAGAGGGAATGTAAAAACCGTTACACTTGAACTGAATTACAAAACAGAACAGAATCACACATGCAGAAAACACACTATGGCTGCTTATCGGGAAAGGTGAGGTGGGGTGATACATAAAACAAGGGTTTCAAATTAGCTCAGATACCGTTCCATAAACCCAATATGTAATAGACAAGACCTACTCCTTGCTCAGAGAACTGGACTCAACACGCCCTATTCACCGCACAAGAATATATCTGACTAGTAATAATCTTAAAACCTATGTATTAATATCTCTCTGTTAGTGTGTCAAGTGGGTGTAAAGCGGCATAAACACAGCAGTGAAAAGCAGCTAAACCCCATTATCAAAATAAATTACTTTGAAAAACCCATGAAACAAAGACAGTGAAAGAGAGAGAAATTCTTACACAATGTGTTCAGGGGCTGTGATGCAACCTGGATTGACCATATCTAGACCCACAGCTGGATGAGACATAAGGGTGGACACTCTTGGGGCTGAGAGGTTTGGTGAGGTTGGGTGAGCAAACGCAGACCCTTTAAAGTAATACTGCGTGGTACCCATCGCATGGGTCCCAAATCTCCAGGTTCAAGGGCATCTTCCTACACCGAAAACATGCATGAGAAAACAAAAAGATGGTACACCATGTGATGGGGAAAGGTTTCTAAAACGCACCTCATTTCTCTTCTCCTTGTGCCCGGGTTCGCCATTCCAGCCGCTCTACTAACAATCTCCCTACTTGGAGCATCAGCACCTTTAACCTCCTGTTCCGTACAGGGTGCAATTTGTCCTGAGGATGAACGGGTAGACCGGGAACCTGTGAGAGACTAGCTCTTGGTGTTGGGACAGGCACAGGTCACTCTATTTTCCCATCAGGAAGAAGAATTAACCACAGGCTCAGCCTGAACCCGGAACCAGAACAGGGCCTGAAGCCATCCTGCGCTTTTGCGGCCAGCTCCCAAAAAAGCGAGTTGTAAAATGGAGCTTCAGGGCACTGCAATTCACAAACCTGCAGAGTTATAAATGATAACTCTCGTCCACAAATATATTGAGGGAAGGCACAGAAGAGGATTTGAAATCAAGGCAGAATTACAGGAAACAGATTTCAGGAGGTAGATTCGAATCGCCTTTAAAGCACATGAAAAGCGGCAAAACGTTGACAATGATGCCCTTGGCCAAAAAGGGCGTATGCGTTTTTTCCTGAATATATTCAGGATAAAACGCATACGCCCTTTTTGGCCAACCAAGCAACCTGGAAAGGCAAATCAGCGCTACAAAGAAGACTCGCTACCCATCGGTCAAAAGGGCCATGCTGAAAAAAGTCTCAAAACCAGAAATGCGGGACAGGCCATGGAGAAATGGGAGCCTTGCTACACTGATGGGCGGGATGTAAATTGCCAACAGCCACTCTGGAGAAGTGTACGGTGTGTCCTGAAACATCGAAAAAACACAGCTTAGAGAGCATAGGGCACTTCCACTCATGGGGGTATAAATTGGGAAAATGAAAAATCAGCAAGACACAAGCACCCCAAAGTTTAGGGCTGCTCTGTTGACAAGGACCTCCACTTCATTCCACCTTCTATATCCCAGGAAAGGGAAAAATGGATAAAGAAGTTGTGGTCCTTATGTACAATGGAATATCACTCAGCCATGAAATCAATGTCATAAGGCTAGTAGCAGCATGATGAGTGGATTTAGGTACGACGATTCTAAGTGAAATAAGTCACACAGAAAAGGACACTTCTCATAAGGTCTCACTTATAGAGGGAATGTAAAAACCGTTACACTTGAACTGAATTACAAAACAGAACAGAGTCACACATGCAGAAAACACACTATGGCTGCTTAACGGGAAAGGTGAGGTGGGGTGATACATAAAACGAGGGTTTCAAATTAGCTCAGATACCGTTCGATAAACCCAATATGTAATAGACAAGACCTACTCCTTGCTCAGAGAACTGGACTCAACACGCCCTATTCACCGCACAAGAATATATCTGACTAGTAATAATCTTAAAACCTATGTATTGATATCTCTCTGTTAGTGTGTCAAGTGGGTGTAAAGCGGCATAAACACAGCAGTGAAAAGCAGCTAAACCCCATTATCAAAATAAATTACTTTGAAAAACCCATGAAACAAAGACAGTGAAAGAGAGAGAAATTCTTACACAATGTGTTCAGGGGCTGTGATGCAACCTGGATTGACCATATCTAGACCCACAGCTGGATGAGACATAAGGGTGGACACTCTTGGGGCTGAGAGGTTTGGTGAGGTTGGGTGAGCAAACGCAGACCCTTTAAAGTAATACTGCGTGGTACCCATCGCATGGGTCCCAAATCTCCAGGTTCAAGGGCATCTTCCTACACCGAAAACATGCATGAGAAAACAAAAAGATGGTACACCATGTGATGGGGAAAGGTTTCTAAAACGCACCTCATTTCTCTTCTCCTTGTGCCCGGGTTCGCCATTCCAGCCGCTCTACTAACAATCTCCCTACTTGGAGCATCAGCACCTTTAACCTCCTGTTCCGTACAGGGTGCAATTTGTCCTGAGGATGAACGGGTAGACCGGGAACCTGTGAGAGACTAGCTCTTGGTGTTGGGACAGGCACAGGTCACTCTATTTTCCCATCAGGAAGAAGAATTAACCACAGGCTCAGCCTGAACCCGGAACCAGAACAGGGCCTGAAGCCATCCTGCGCTTTTGCGGCCAGCTCCCAAAAAAGCGAGTTGTAAAATGGAGCTTCAGGGCACTGCAATTCACAAACCTGCAGAGTTATAAATGATAACTCTCGTCCACAAATATATTGAGGGAAGGCACAGAAGAGGATTTGAAATCAAGGCAGAATTACAGGAAACAGATTTCAGGAGGTAGATTCGAATCGCCTTTAAAGCACATGAAAAGCGGCAAAACGTTGACAATGATGCCCTTGGCCAAAAAGGGCGTATGCGTTTTTTCCTGAATATATTCAGGATAAAACGCATACGCCCTTTTTGGCCAACCAAGCAACCTGGAAAGGCAAATCAGCGCTACAAAGAAGACTCGCTACCCATCGGTCAAAAGGGCCATGCTGAAAAAAGTCTCAAAACCAGAAATGCGGGACAGGCCATGGAGAAATGGGAGCCTTGCTACACTGATGGGCGGGATGTAAATTGCCAACAGCCACTCTGGAGAAGTGTACGGTGTGTCCTGAAACATCGAAAAAACACAGCTTAGAGAGCATAGGGCACTTCCACTCATGGGGGTATAAATTGGGAAAATGAAAAATCAGCAAGACACAAGCACCCCAAAGTTTAGGGCTGCTCTGTTGACAAGGACCTCCACTTCATTCCACCTTCAATATCCCAGGAAAGAGAAAAATGGATAAAGAAGTTGTGGTCCTTATGTACAATGGAATATCACTCAGCCATGAAATCAATGTCATAAGGCTAGTAGCAGCATGATGAGTGGATTTAGGTACGACGATTCTAAGTGAAATAAGTCACACAGAAAAGGACACTTCTCATAAGGTATCACTTATAGAGGGAATGTAAAAAGCGTTACACTTGAACTGAATTACAAAACAGAACAGAGTCACACATGCAGAAATCACACTATGGCTGCTTAATGGGAAAGGTGAGGTGGGGTGATACATAAAACAAGGGTTTCAAATTAGCTCAGATACCGTTCCATAAACCCAATATGTAATAGACAAAACCTACTCCTTGCTCAGAGAACTGGACTCAACATGCCCTATTCACCGCACAAGAATATATCTGACTAGTAATAATCTTAAAACCTATGTATTGATATCTCTCTGTTAGTGTGTCAAGTGGGTGTAAAGCGGCATAAACACAGCAGTGAAAAGCAGCTAAACCCCATTATAAAAATAAATTACTTCGAAAAACCCATGAAACAAAGACAGTGAAAGAGAGAGAAATTCTTACACAATGCGTTCAGGGGCTGTGATGCAACCTGGATTGACCATATCTAGACCCACAGCTGGATGAGACATAAGGGTGGACACTCTTGGGGCTGAGAGGTTTGGTGTGGTTGGGTGAGAAAACGCACACCCTTTAAAGTAATACTGCGTGGTACCCATCGCATGGGTCCCAAATCTCCAGGTTCAAGGGCATCTTCCTACATCGAAAACATGCATGAGAAAACAAAAAGATGGTACACCATGTGATGGGGAAAGGTTTCTAAAACGCACCTCATTTCTCTTTTCCTTGTGACAGGGTACGCCATTCCAGCCGCTTTACTAACAATCTCCCTACTTGGAGCATCAGCACCTTTAACCTCCTGTTCCGTACAGGTTGCAATTTGTCCTGAGGATGAACGGGTAGACCGGGAACCAGTGAGAGACTAGCTCTTGGTGTTGGGACAGGCACAGGTCACTCTATTTTCCCATCAGGAAGAAGAATTAACCACAGGCTCAGCCTGAATCCGGAACCAGAACACGGCCTGAAGCCATCCAGTGCTTTTGCGGCCAGCTCCCAAAAAAGCGAGTTGTAAAATGGAGCTTCAGGGCACTGCAATTCACAAACCTGCAGAGTTATAAATGATAACTCTCGTCCACAAATATATTGAGGGAAGGCAAAGAAGAGGATTTGAAATCTATGCAGAATTGCAGGAAACAGATTTCAGGAGGTAGATTCGAATCGCCTTTAAAGCACATGAAAAGCGGCAAAACGTTGACAATGATGCCCTTGGCTAAAAAGGGCGTATGCGTTTTTTCCTGCATATATTCAGGAAAAAACGCATACGCCCTTTTTGGCCAACCAAGCAACCTGGAAAGGCAAATCAGCGCTACAAAGAAGACTCGCTACCCATCAGTCAAAAGGGCCATGCTGAAAAATGTCTCAAAACCAGAAATGCGGGACAGGCCATGGAGAAATGGGAGCCTTGCTACACTGATGGGCGGGATGTAAATTGCCAACAGCCACTCTTGAGAAGTGTACGGTGTGTCTTGAAACATCTAAAAAACACAGCTTAGAGAGCATAGGGCATTTCCACTCATGGGGGTATAAATTGGGAAAATGAAAAATCAGCAAGACACAAGCACCCCAAAGTTTAGGCCTGCTCTGTTGACAAGGACCTCCACTTCATTCCACCTTCAATATCCCAGGAAAGAGAAAAATGGATAAAGAAGTTCTGGTCCTTATGTACAATGGAATATCACTCAGCCATGAAATCAATGTCATAAGGCTAGTAGCAGCATGATGAGTGGATTTAGGTACGACGATTCTAAGTGAAATAAGTCACACAGAAAAGGACACTTCTCATAAGGTATCACTTATAGAGGGAATGTAAAAACTGTTACACTTGAACTGAATTACAAAACAGAACAGAGTCACACATGCAGAAAACACACTATGGCTGCTTAACGGGAAAGGTGAGGTGGGGTGATACATAAAACGAGGGTTTCAAATTAGCTCAGATACCGTTCCATAAACCCAATATGTAATAGACAAGACCTAATCCTTGCTCAGAGAACTGGACTCAACACGCCCTATTCACCGCACAAGAATATATCTGACTAGTAATAATCTTAAAACCTATGTATTGATATCTCTCTGTTAGTGTGTTAAGTGGGTGTAAAGCGGCATAAACACAGCAGTGAAAAGCAGCTAAACCCCATTATAAAAATAAATTACTTCGAAAAACCCATGAAACAAAGACAGTGAAAGAGAGAGAAATTCTTACACAATGCGTTCAGGGGCTGTGATGCAACCTGGATTGACCATATCTAGACCCACAGCTGGATGAGACATAAGGGTGGACACTCTTGGGGCTGAGAGGTTTGGTGAGGTTGGGTGAGCAAACGCAGACCCTTTAAAGTAATACTGCGTGGTACCCATCGCATGGGTCCCAAATCTCCAGGTTCAAGGGCATCTTCCTACATCGAAAACATGCATGAGAAAACAGAAAGATGGTACACCATGTGATGGGGAAAGGTTTCTAAAACGCACCTCATTTCTCTTCTCCTTGTGCCCGGTTTTGCCATTCCAGCCGCTTTACTAGCAATCTCCCTATTTGGAGCATCAGCACCTTTAACCTCCTGTTCCGTACAGGTTGCAATTTGTCCTGAGGATGAACGGGTAGACCGGGAACCAGTGAGAGACTAGCTCTTGGTGTTGGGACAGGCACAGGTCACTCTATTTTCCCATCAGGAAGATGAATTAACCACAGGCTCATCCTCCCCCCCGGAACCAGAACAGGGCCTGAAGCCATCCAGTGCTTTTGCGGCCAGCTCCCAAAAAAGCGAGTTGTAAAATGGAGCTTCAGGGCACTGCAATTCACAAACCTGCAGAGTTATAAATGATAACTCTCGTCCACAAATATATTGAGGGAAGGCAAAGAAGAGGATTTGAAATCAAGGCAGAATTGCAGGAAACAGATTTCAGGAGGTAGATTCGAATCGCCTTTAAAGCACATGAAAAGCGGCAAAATGTTGACAATGATGCCCTTGGCCAAAAAGGGCGTATGCGTTTTTTCCTGAATATATTCAGGAAAAAACGCATACGCCCTTTTTGGCCAACCAAGCAACCTGGAAAGGCAAATCAGCGCTACAAAGAAGGCTCGCTACCCATCGGTCAAAAGGGCCATGCTGAAAAAAGTCTCAAAACCAGAAATGCGGGACAGGCCATGGAGAAATGGGAGCCTTGCTACACTGATGGGCGGCATGTAAATTGCCAACAGCCACTCTGGAGAAGTGTACGGTGTGTCTTGAAACATCTAAAAAACACAGCTTAGAGAGCATAGGGCATTTCCACTCATGGGGGTATAAATTGGGAAAATGAAAAATCAGCAAGACACAAGCACCCCAAAGTTTAGGGCTGCTCTGTTGACAAGGACCTCCACTTCATTCCACCTTCAATATCCCAGGAAAGAGAAAAATGGATAAAGAAGTTCTGGTCCTTATGTACAATGGAATATCACTCAGCCATGAAATCGATGTCATAAGGCTAGTAGCAGCATGATGAATGCATTTAGGTACGACGATTCTAAGTGAAATAAGTCACACAGAAAAGGACACTTCTCATAAGGTATCACTTATAGAGGGAATGTAAAAACCGTTACACTTGAACTGAATTACAAAACAGAACAGAATCACACATGCAGAAAACACACTATGGCTGCTTATCGGGAAAGGTGAGGTGGGGTGATACATAAAACAAGGGTTTCAAATTAGCTCAGATACCGTTCCATAAACCCAATATGTAATAGACAAGACCTACTCCTTGCTCAGAGAACTGGACTCAACACGCCCTATTCACCGCACAAGAATATATCTGACTAGTAATAATCTTAAAACCTATGTATTAATATCTCTCTGTTAGTGTGTCAAGTGGGTGTAAAGCGGCATAAACACAGCAGTGAAAAGCAGCTAAACCCCATTATCAAAATAAATTACTTTGAAAAACCCATGAAACAAAGACAGTGAAAGAGAGAGAAATTCTTACACAATGTGTTCAGGGGCTGTGATGCAACCTGGATTGACCATATCTAGACCCACAGCTGGATGAGACATAAGGGTGGACACTCTTGGGGCTGAGAGGTTTGGTGAGGTTGGGTGAGCAAACGCAGACCCTTTAAAGTAATACTGCGTGGTACCCATCGCATGGGTCCCAAATCTCCAGGTTCAAGGGCATCTTCCTACACCGAAAACATGCATGAGAAAACAAAAAGATGGTACACCATGTGATGGGGAAAGGTTTCTAAAACGCACCTCATTTCTCTTCTCCTTGTGCCCGGGTTCGCCATTCCAGCCGCTCTACTAACAATCTCCCTACTTGGAGCATCAGCACCTTTAACCTCCTGTTCCGTACAGGGTGCAATTTGTCCTGAGGATGAACGGGTAGACCGGGAACCTGTGAGAGACTAGCTCTTGGTGTTGGGACAGGCACAGGTCACTCTATTTTCCCATCAGGAAGAAGAATTAACCACAGGCTCAGCCTGAACCCGGAACCAGAACAGGGCCTGAAGCCATCCTGCGCTTTTGCGGCCAGCTCCCAAAAAAGCGAGTTGTAAAATGGAGCTTCAGGGCACTGCAATTCACAAACCTGCAGAGTTATAAATGATAACTCTCGTCCACAAATATATTGAGGGAAGGCACAGAAGAGGATTTGAAATCAAGGCAGAATTACAGGAAACAGATTTCAGGAGGTAGATTCGAATCGCCTTTAAAGCACATGAAAAGCGGCAAAACGTTGACAATGATGCCCTTGGCCAAAAAGGGCGTATGCGTTTTTTCCTGAATATATTCAGGATAAAACGCATACGCCCTTTTTGGCCAACCAAGCAACCTGGAAAGGCAAATCAGCGCTACAAAGAAGACTCGCTACCCATCGGTCAAAAGGGCCATGCTGAAAAAAGTCTCAAAACCAGAAATGCGGGACAGGCCATGGAGAAATGGGAGCCTTGCTACACTGATGGGCGGGATGTAAATTGCCAACAGCCACTCTGGAGAAGTGTACGGTGTGTCCTGAAACATCGAAAAAACACAGCTTAGAGAGCATAGGGCACTTCCACTCATGGGGGTATAAATTGGGAAAATGAAAAATCAGCAAGACACAAGCACCCCAAAGTTTAGGGCTGCTCTGTTGACAAGGACCTCCACTTCATTCCACCTTCAATATCCCAGGAAAGAGAAAAATGGATAAAGAAGTTGTGGTCCTTATGTACAATGGAATATCACTCAGCCATGAAATCAATGTCATAAGGCTAGTAGCAGCATGATGAGTGGATTTAGGTACGACGATTCTAAGTGAAATAAGTCACACAGAAAAGGACACTTCTCATAAGGTATCACTTATAGAGGGAATGTAAAAAGCGTTACACTTGAACTGAATTACAAAACAGAACAGAGTCACACATGCAGAAATCACACTATGGCTGCTTAATGGGAAAGGTGAGGTGGGGTGATACATAAAACAAGGGTTTCAAATTAGCTCAGATACCGTTCCATAAACCCAATATGTAATAGACAAAACCTACTCCTTGCTCAGAGAACTGGACTCAACATGCCCTATTCACCGCACAAGAATATATCTGACTAGTAATAATCTTAAAACCTATGTATTGATATCTCTCTGTTAGTGTGTCAAGTGGGTGTAAAGCGGCATAAACACAGCAGTGAAAAGCAGCTAAACCCCATTATAAAAATAAATTACTTCGAAAAACCCATGAAACAAAGACAGTGAAAGAGAGAGAAATTCTTACACAATGCGTTCAGGGGCTGTGATGCAACCTGGATTGACCATATCTAGACCCACAGCTGGATGAGACATAAGGGTGGACACTCTTGGGGCTGAGAGGTTTGGTGTGGTTGGGTGAGAAAACGCACACCCTTTAAAGTAATACTGCGTGGTACCCATCGCATGGGTCCCAAATCTCCAGGTTCAAGGGCATCTTCCTACATCGAAAACATGCATGAGAAAACAAAAAGATGGTACACCATGTGATGGGGAAAGGTTTCTAAAACGCACCTCATTTCTCTTTTCCTTGTGACAGGGTACGCCATTCCAGCCGCTTTACTAACAATCTCCCTACTTGGAGCATCAGCACCTTTAACCTCCTGTTCCGTACAGGTTGCAATTTGTCCTGAGGATGAACGGGTAGACCGGGAACCAGTGAGAGACTAGCTCTTGGTGTTGGGACAGGCACAGGTCACTCTATTTTCCCATCAGGAAGAAGAATTAACCACAGGCTCAGCCTGAATCCGGAACCAGAACACGGCCTGAAGCCATCCAGTGCTTTTGCGGCCAGCTCCCAAAAAAGCGAGTTGTAAAATGGAGCTTCAGGGCACTGCAATTCACAAACCTGCAGAGTTATAAATGATAACTCTCGTCCACAAATATATTGAGGGAAGGCAAAGAAGAGGATTTGAAATCTATGCAGAATTGCAGGAAACAGATTTCAGGAGGTAGATTCGAATCGCCTTTAAAGCACATGAAAAGCGGCAAAACGTTGACAATGATGCCCTTGGCTAAAAAGGGCGTATGCGTTTTTTCCTGCATATATTCAGGAAAAAACGCATACGCCCTTTTTGGCCAACCAAGCAACCTGGAAAGGCAAATCAGCGCTACAAAGAAGACTCGCTACCCATCAGTCAAAAGGGCCATGCTGAAAAATGTCTCAAAACCAGAAATGCGGGACAGGCCATGGAGAAATGGGAGCCTTGCTACACTGATGGGCGGGATGTAAATTGCCAACAGCCACTCTTGAGAAGTGTACGGTGTGTCTTGAAACATCTAAAAAACACAGCTTAGAGAGCATAGGGCATTTCCACTCATGGGGGTATAAATTGGGAAAATGAAAAATCAGCAAGACACAAGCACCCCAAAGTTTAGGCCTGCTCTGTTGACAAGGACCTCCACTTCATTCCACCTTCAATATCCCAGGAAAGAGAAAAATGGATAAAGAAGTTCTGGTCCTTATGTACAATGGAATATCACTCAGCCATGAAATCAATGTCATAAGGCTAGTAGCAGCATGATGAGTGGATTTAGGTACGACGATTCTAAGTGAAATAAGTCACACAGAAAAGGACACTTCTCATAAGGTATCACTTATAGAGGGAATGTAAAAACTGTTACACTTGAACTGAATTACAAAACAGAACAGAGTCACACATGCAGAAAACACACTATGGCTGCTTAACGGGAAAGGTGAGGTGGGGTGATACATAAAACGAGGGTTTCAAATTAGCTCAGATACCGTTCCATAAACCCAATATGTAATAGACAAGACCTAATCCTTGCTCAGAGAACTGGACTCAACACGCCCTATTCACCGCACAAGAATATATCTGACTAGTAATAATCTTAAAACCTATGTATTGATATCTCTCTGTTAGTGTGTTAAGTGGGTGTAAAGCGGCATAAACACAGCAGTGAAAAGCAGCTAAACCCCATTATAAAAATAAATTACTTCGAAAAACCCATGAAACAAAGACAGTGAAAGAGAGAGAAATTCTTACACAATGCGTTCAGGGGCTGTGATGCAACCGGGATTGACCATATCTAGACCCACAGCTGGATGAGACATAAGGGTGGACACTCTTGGGGCTGAGAGGTTTGGTGAGGTTGGGTGAGCAAACGCAGACCCTTTAAAGTAATACTGCGTGGTACCCATCGCATGGGTCCCAAATCTCCAGGTTCAAGGGCATCTTCCTACATCGAAAACATGCATGAGAAAACAGAAAGATGGTACACCATGTGATGGGGAAAGGTTTCTAAAACGCACCTCATTTCTCTTCTCCTTGTGCCCGGTTTTGCCATTCCAGCCGCTTTACTAGCAATCTCCCTATTTGGAGCATCAGCACCTTTAACCTCCTGTTCCGTACAGGTTGCAATTTGTCCTGAGGATGAACGGGTAGACCGGGAACCAGTGAGAGACTAGCTCTTGGTGTTGGGACAGGCACAGGTCACTCTATTTTCCCATCAGGAAGATGAATTAACCACAGGCTCATCCTCCCCCCCGGAACCAGAACAGGGCCTGAAGCCATCCAGTGCTTTTGCGGCCAGCTCCCAAAAAAGCGAGTTGTAAAATGGAGCTTCAGGGCACTGCAATTCACAAACCTGCAGAGTTATAAATGATAACTCTCGTCCACAAATATATTGAGGGAAGGCAAAGAAGAGGATTTGAAATCTATGCAGAATTGCAGGAAACAGATTTCAGGAGGTAGATTCGAATCGCCTTTAAAGCACACGAAAAGCGGCAAAACGTTGACAATGATGCCCTTGGCTAAAAAGGGCGTATGCGTTTTTTCCTGAATATATTCAGGAAAAACCGCATACGCCCTTTTTGGCCAACCAAGCAACCTGGAAAGGCAAATCAGCGCTACAAAGAAGACTCGCTACCCATCAGTCAAAAGGGCCATGCTGAAAAATGTCTCAAAACCAGAAATGCGGGACAGGCCATGGAGAAATGGGAGCCTTGCTACACTGATGGGCGGGATGTAAATTGCCAACAGCCACTCTGGAGAAGTGTACGGTGTGTCTTGAAACATCTAAAAAACACAGCTTAGAGACCATAGGGCATTTCCACTCATGGGGGTATAAATTGGGAAAATGAAAAATCAGCAAGACACAAGCACCCCAAAGTTTAGGGCTGCTCTGTTGACAAGGACCTCCACTTCATTCCACCTTCAATATCCCAGGAAAGAGAAAAATGGATAAAGAAGTTGTGGTCCTTATGTACAATGGAATATCACTCAGCCATGAAATCGATGTCATAAGGCTAGTAGCAGCATGATGAGTGGATTTAGGTACGACGATTCTAAGTGAAATAAGTCATACAGAAAAGGACACTTCTCATAAGGTATCACTTATAGAGGGAATGTAAAAACTGTTACACTTGAACTGAATTACAAAACAGAACAGAGTCACACATGCAGAAAACACACTATGGCTGCTTAACGGGAAAGGTGAGGTGGGGTGATACATAAAACGAGGGTTTCAAATTAGCTCAGATACCGTTCGATAAACCCAATATGTAATAGACAAGACCTACTCCTTGCTCAGAGAACTGGACTCAACACGCCCTATTCACCGCACAAGAATATATCTGACTAGTAATAATCTTAAAACCTATGTATTGATATCTCTCTGTTAGTGTGTCAAGTGGGTGTAAAGCGGCATAAACACAGCAGTGAAAAGCAGCTAAACCCTATTATAAAAATAAGTTACTTTGAAAAACCCATGAAACAAAGACAGTGAAAGAGAGAGAAATTCTTACACAATGCGTTCAGGGGCTGTGATGCAACCTGGATTGACCATATCTAGACCCACAGCTGGATGAGACATAAGGGTGGACAGTCTTGGGGCTGAGAGGTTTGGTGAGGTTGGGTGAGCAAACGCAGACCCTTTAAAGTAATACTGCGTGGTACCCATCGCATGGGTCCCAAATCTCCAGGTTCAAGGGCATCTTCCTACATCGAAAACATGCATGAGAAAACAGAAAGATGGTACACCATGTGATGGGGAAAGGTTTCTAAAACGCACCTCATTTCTCTTCTCCTTGTGCCCGGTTTTGCCATTCCAGCCGCTTTACTAGCAATCTCCCTATTTGGAGCATCAGCACCTTTAACCTCCTGTTCCGTACAGGTTGCAATTTGTCCTGAGGATGAACGGGTAGACCGGGAACCAGTGAGAGACTAGCTCTTGGTGTTGGGACAGGCACAGGTCACTCTATTTTCCCATCAGGAAGATGAATTAACCACAGGCTCATCCTCCCCCCCGGAACCAGAACAGGGCCTGAAGCCATCCAGTGCTTTTGCGGCCAGCTCCCAAAAAAGCGAGTTGTAAAATGGAGCTTCAGGGCACTGCAATTCACAAACCTGCAGAGTTATAAATGATAACTCTCGTCCACAAATATATTGAGGGAAGGCAAAGAAGAGGATTTGAAATCTATGCAGAATTGCAGGAAACAGATTTCAGGAGGTAGATTCGAATCGCCTTTAAAGCACACGAAAAGCGGCAAAACGTTGACAATGATGCCCTTGGCTAAAAAGGGCGTATGCGTTTTTTCCTGAATATATTCAGGAAAAACCGCATACGCCCTTTTTGGCCAACCAAGCAACCTGGAAAGGCAAATCAGCGCTACAAAGAAGACTCGCTACCCATCAGTCAAAAGGGCCATGCTGAAAAATGTCTCAAAACCAGAAATGCGGGACAGGCCATGGAGAAATGGGAGCCTTGCTACACTGATGGGCGGGATGTAAATTGCCAACAGCCACTCTGGAGAAGTGTACGGTGTGTCTTGAAACATCTAAAAAACACAGCTTAGAGACCATAGGGCATTTCCACTCATGGGGGTATAAATTGGGAAAATGAAAAATCAGCAAGACACAAGCACCCCAAAGTTTAGGGCTGCTCTGTTGACAAGGACCTCCACTTCATTCCACCTTCAATATCCCAGGAAAGAGAAAAATGGATAAAGAAGTTGTGGTCCTTATGTACAATGGAATATCACTCAGCCATGAAATCGATGTCATAAGGCTAGTAGCAGCATGATGAGTGGATTTAGGTACGACGATTCTAAGTGAAATAAGTCATACAGAAAAGGACACTTCTCATAAGGTATCACTTATAGAGGGAATGTAAAAACTGTTACACTTGAACTGAATTACAAAACAGAACAGAGTCACACATGCAGAAAACACACTATGGCTGCTTAACGGGAAAGGTGAGGTGGGGTGATACATAAAACGAGGGTTTCAAATTAGCTCAGATACCGTTCGATAAACCCAATATGTAATAGACAAGACCTACTCCTTGCTCAGAGAACTGGACTCAACACGCCCTATTCACCGCACAAGAATATATCTGACTAGTAATAATCTTAAAACCTATGTATTGATATCTCTCTGTTAGTGTGTCAAGTGGGTGTAAAGCGGCATAAACACAGCAGTGAAAAGCAGCTAAACCCTATTATAAAAATAAGTTACTTTGAAAAACCCATGAAACAAAGACAGTGAAAGAGAGAGAAATTCTTACACAATGCGTTCAGGGGCTGTGATGCAACCTGGATTGACCATATCTAGACCCACAGCTGGATGAGACATAAGGGTGGACAGTCTTGGGGCTGAGAGGTTTGGTGAGGTTGGGTGAGCAAACGCAGACCCTTTAAAGTAATACTGCGTGGTACCCATCGCATGGGTCCCAAATCTCCAGGTTCAAGGGCATCTTCCTACATCGAAAACATGCATGAGAAAACAGAAAGATGGTACACCATGTGATGGGGAAAGGTTTCTAAAACGCACCTCATTTCTCTTCTCCTTGTGCCCGGTTTTGCCATTCCAGCCGCTTTACTAGCAATCTCCCTATTTGGAGCATCAGCACCTTTAACCTCCTGTTCCGTACAGGTTGCAATTTGTCCTGAGGATGAACGGGTAGACCGGGAACCAGTGAGAGACTAGCTCTTGGTGTTGGGACAGGCACAGGTCACTCTATTTTCCCATCAGGAAGATGAATTAACCACAGGCTCATCCTCCCCCCCGGAACCAGAACAGGGCCTGAAGCCATCCAGTGCTTTTGCGGCCAGCTCCCAAAAAAGCGAGTTGTAAAATGGAGCTTCAGGGCACTGCAATTCACAAACCTGCAGAGTTATAAATGACAACTCTCGTCCACAAATATATTGAGGGAAGGCAAAGAAGAGGATTTGAAATCTATGCAGAATTGCAGGAAACAGATTTCAGGAGGTAGATTCGAATCGCCTTTAAAGCACATGAAAAGCGGCAAAACGTTGACAATGATGCCCTTGGCTAAAAAGGGCGTATGCGTTTTTTCCTGAATATATTCAGGAAAAAACGCATACGCCCTTTTTGGCCAACCAAGCAACCTGGAAAGGCAAATCAGCGCTACAAAGAAGACTCGCTACCCATCAGTCAAAAGGGCCATGCTGAAAAATGTCTCAAAACCAGAAATGCGGGACAGGCCATGGAGAAATGGGAGCCTTGCTACACTGATGGGCGGGATGTAAATTGCCAACAGCCACTCTGGAGAAGTGTACGGTGTGTCTTGAAACATCTAAAAAACACAGCTTAGAGACCATAGGGCATTTCCACTCATGGGGGTATAAATTGGGAAAATGAAAAATCAGCAAGACACAAGCACCCCAAAGTTTAGGGCTGCTCTGTTGACAAGGACCTCCACTTCATTCCACCTTCAATATCCCAGGAAAGAGAAAAATGGATAAAGAAGTTGTGGTCCTTATGTACAATGGAATATCACTCAGCCATGAAATCGATGTCATAAGGCTAGTAGCAGCATGATGAGTGGATTTAGGTACGACGATTCTAAGTGAAATAAGTCACACAGAAAAGGACACTTCTCATAAGGTATCACTTATAGAGGGAATGTAAGAACTGTTACACTTGAACTGAATTACAAAACAGAACAGAGTCACACATGCAGAAAACACACTATGGCTGCTTAACGGGAAAGGTGAGGTGGGGTGATACATAAAACAAGGGTTTCAAATTAGCTCAGATACCGTTCCATAAACCCAATATGTAATAGACAAGACCTACTCCTTGCTCAGAGAACTGGACTCAACACGCCCTATTCACCGCACAAGAATATATCTGACTAGTAATAATCTTAAAACCTATGTATTGATATCTCTCTGTTAGTGTGTCAAGTGGGTGTAAAGCGGCATAAACACAGCAGTGAAAAGCAGCTGAACCCCATTATAAAAATAAATTACTTCGAAAAACCCATGATACAAAGACAGTGAAAGAGAGAGAAATTCTTACACAATGCGTTCAGGGGCTGTGATGCAACCTGGATTGACCATATCTAGACCCACAGCTGGATGAGACATAAGGGTGGACAGTCTTGGGGCTGAGAGGTTTGGTGAGGTTGGGTGAGCAAACGCAGACCCTTTAAAGTAATACTGCGTGGTACCCATCGCATGGGTCCCAAATCTCCAGGTTCAAGGGCATCTTCCTACATCGAAAACATGCATGAGAAAACAAAAAGATGGTACACCATGTGATGGGGAAAGGTTTCTAAAACGCACCTCATTTCTCTTCTCCTTGTGCCCGGGTACGCCATTCCAGCCGCTTTACTAACAATCTCCCTACTTGGAGCATCAGCACCTTTAACCTCCTGTTCCGTACAGGTTGCAATTTGTCCTTAGGATGAACGGGTAGACCGGGAACCAGTGAGAGACTAGCTCTTGGTGTTGGGACAGGCACAGGTCACTCTATTTTCCCATCAGGAAGAAGAATTAACCACAGGCACAGCCTGAATCCGGAACCAGAACAGGGCCTGAAGCCATCCTGCGCTTTTGCGGCCAGCTCCCAAAAAAGCGAGTTGTAAAATGGAGCTTCAGGGCACTGCAATTCACAAACCTGCAGAGTTATAAATGATAACTCTCGTCCACAAATATATTGAGGGAAGGCAAAGAAGAGGATTTGAAATCAAGGCAGAATTGCAGGAAACAGATTTCAGGAGGTAGATTCGAATCGCCTTTAAAGCACATGAAAAGCGGCAAAACGTTGACAATGATGCCCTTGGCCAAAAAGGGCGTATGCGTTTTTTCCTGAATATATTCAGGAAAAAACGCATACGCCCTTTTTGGCCAACCAAGCAACCTGGAAAGGCAAATCAGCGCTACAAAGAAGACTCGCTACCCGTCGGTCAAAAGGGCCATGCTGAAAAACGTGTCAAAACCAGAAATGCAGGACAGGCCATGGAGAAATGGGAGCCTTGCTACACTGATGGGTGGGATGTAAATTGCCAAGAGCCACTCTGGAGAAGTGTACGGTGTGTCTTGAAACATCTAAAAAACACAGCTTAGAGAGCATAGGGCATTTCCACTCATGGGGGTATAAATTGGGAAAATGAAAAATCAGCAAGACACAAGCACCCCAAAGTTTAGGGCTGCTCTGTTGACAAGGACCTCCACTTCATTCCACCTTCAATATCCCAGGAAAGAGAAAAATGGATAAAGAAGTTGTGGTCCTTATGTACAATGGAATATCACTCAGCCATGAAATCGATGTCATAAGGCTAGTAGCAGCATGATGAGTGGATTTAGGTACGAAGATTCTAAGTGAAATAAGTCACACAGAAAAGGACACTTCTCATAAGGTATCACTTATAGAGGGAATGTAAAAACTGTTACACTTGAACTGAATTACAAAACAGAACAGAGTCACACATGCAGAAAACACACTATGGCTGCTTAACGGGAAAGGTGAGGTGGGGTGATACATAAAACGAGGGTTTCAAATTAGCTCAGATACCGTTCCATAAACCCAATATGTAATAGACAAGACCTACTCCTTGCTCAGAGAACTGGACTCAACATGCCCTATTCACCGCACAAGAATATATCTGACTAGTAATAATCTTAAAACCTATGTATTGATATCTCTCTGTTAGTGTGTCAAGTGGGTGTAAAGCGGCATAAACACAGCAGTGAAAAGCAGCTAAACCCCATTATCAAAATAAATTACTTCGAAAAACCCATGAAACAAAGACAGTGAAAGAGAGAGAAATTCTTACACAATGCGTTCAGGGGCTGTGATGCAACCTGGATTGACCATATCTAGACCCACAGCTGGATGAGACATAAGGGTGGACACTCTTGGGGCTGAGAGGTTTGGTGAGGTTGGGTGAGAAAACGCACACCCTTTAAAGTAATACTGCGTGGTACCCATCGCATGGGTCCCAAATCTCCAGGTTCAAGGGCATCTTCCTACATCGAAAACATGCATGAGAAAACAAAAAAATGGTACACCATGTGATGGGGAAAGGTTTCTAAAACGCACCTCATTTCTCTTTTCCTTGTGACAGGGTACGCCATTCCAGCCGCTTTACTAACAATCTCCCTACTTGGAGCATCAGCACCTTTAACCTCCTGTTCCGTACAGGTTGCAATTTGTCCGGAGGATGAACGGGAAGACGGGGAACCAGTGAGAGACTAGCTCTTGGTGTTGGGACAGGCACAGGTCACTCTATTTTCCAATCAGGAAGAAGAATTAACCACAGGCTCATCCTCCCCCCTGGAACCAGAACAGGGCCTGAAGCCATCCTGCGCTTTTGCGGCCAGCTCCCAAAAAAGCGAGTTGTAAAATGGAGCTTCAGGGCACTGCAATTCACAAACCTGCAGAGTTATAAATGATAACTCTCGTCCACAAATATATTGAGGGAAGGCAAAGAAGAGGATTTGAAATCAAGGCAGAATTGCAGGAAACAGATTTCAGGAGGTAGATTCGAATCGCCTTTAAAGCACATGAAAAGCGGCAAAACGTTGACAATGATGCCCTTGGCCAAAAAGGGCGTATGCGTTTTTTCCTGAATATATTCAGGAAAAAACGCATACGCCCTTTTTGGCCAACCAAGCAACCTGGGAAGGCAAATCAGGGCTACAAAGAAGACTCGCTACCCATCAGTCAAAAGGGCCATGATGAAAAAAGTCTCAAAACCAGAAATGCAGGACAGGCCATGGAGAAATGGGAGCCTTGCTACACTGATGGGCGGGATGTAAATTGCCAACAGCCACTCTGGAGAAGTGTACGGTGTGTCCTGAAACATCTAAAAAACACAGATTAGAGAGCATAGGGCACTTCCACTCATGGGGGTATAAATTGGGAAAATGAAAAATCAGCAAGACACAAGCACCCCAAAGTTTAGGGCTACTCTGTTGACAAGTACCTCCACTTCATTCCACCTTCAATATCCCAGGAAAGGGAAAAATGGATAAAGAAGTTGTGGTCCTTATGTACAATGGAATATCACTCAGCCATGAAATCAATGTCATAAGGCTAGTAGCAGCATGATGAGTGGATTTAGGTACGACGATTCTAAGTGAAATAAGTCACACAGAAAAGAACACTTCTCATAAGGTATCACTTATAGAGGGAATGTCAAAACCGTTACACTTGAACTGAATTACAAAACAGAACAGAGTCACACATGCAGAAAACACACTATGGCTGCTTAACGGGAAAGGTGAGGTGGGGTGATACATAAAACAAGGGTTTCAAATTAGCTCAGATACCGTTCCATAAACCCAATATGTAATAGACAAGACCTACTCCTTGCTCAGAGAACTGGACTCAACACGCCCTATTCACCGCACAAGAATATATCTGACTAGTAATAATCTTAAAACCTATGTATTGATATCTCTCTGTTAGTGTGTCAAGTGGGTGTAAAGCGGCATAAACACAGCAGTGAAAAGCAGCTAAACCCCATTATAAAAATAAATTACTTCGCAAAACCCATGAAACAAAGACAGTGAAAGAGAGAGAAATTCTTACACAATGCGTTCAGGGGCTGTGATGCAACCTGGATTGACCATGTCTAGACCCACAGCTGGATGAGACATAAGGGTGGACACTCTTGGGGCTGAGAGGTTTGGTGAGGTTGGGTGAGCAAACGCAGACCCTTTAAAGTAATACTGCGTGGTACCCATCGCATGGGTCCCGAATCTCCAGGCTCAAGGGCATATTCCTACATCGAAAACATGCATGAGAAAACAAAGTGATGGTACACCATGTGATGGGGAAAGGTTTCTAAAACGCACCTCATTTCTCTTCTCCTTGTGCCCGGGTTCGCCATTCCAGCCACTTTACTAACAATCTCCCTACTTGGAGCATCAGCACCTTTAATCTCCTGTTCCGTACAGGTTGCAATTTGTCCGGAGGATGAACGGGAAGACGGGGAACCAGTGAGAGACTTGCTCTTGGTGTTGGGACAGGCACAGGGCACTCTATTTTCCCATCAGGAAGAAGAATTAAACACAGGCTCATCATCCCCCCCGGAACAAGAACAGGGCCTGAAGCCATCCAGTGCTTTTGCGGCCAGCTCCCAAAAAAGCGAGTTGTAAAATGGAGCTTCAGGGCACTGCAATTCACAAACCTGCAGAGTTATAAATGATAACTCTCGTCCACAAATATATTGAGGGTAGGCAAAGAAGAGGATTTGAAATCAAGGCAGAATTGCAGGAAACAGATTACAGGAGGTAGATTCGAATCGCCTTTAAAGCACATGAAAAGCGGCAAAACGTTGACAATGACGCCCTTGGCCAAAAAGGGCGTATGCGTTTTTTCCTGAATATATTCAGGAAAAAACGCAAACGCCCTATTTGGCCAACCAAGCAACCTGGAAATGCAAATCAGGGCTACAAAGAAGACTCGCTACCCATCGGTCAAAAGGGCCATGCTGAAAAATGTCTCAAAACCAGAAATGCAGGACAGGCCATGGAGAAATGGGAGCCTTGCTACACTGATGGGCGGGAGGTAAATTGCCAACAGCCACTCTGGAGAAGTGTACGGTGTGTCCTGCAACATCTAAAAAACACAGCTTAGAGAGCATAGGGCACTTCCACTCATGGGGGTATAAATTGGGAAAATGAAAAATCAGCAAGACACAAGCACCCCAAAGTTTAGGGCTGCTCTGTTGACAAGGACCTCCACTTCATTCCACCTTCAATATCCCAGGAAAGAGAAAAATGGATAAAGAAGTTGTGGTCCTTATGTACAATGGAATATCACTCAGCCATGAAATCGATGTCATAAGGCTGGTAGCAGCATGATGAATGCATTTAGGTACGACGATTCTAAGTGAAATAATCACACAGAAAAGGACACTTCTCATAAGGTATCACTTATAGAGGGAATGTAAAAACTGTTACACTTGAACTGAATTACAAAACAGAACAGAATCACACATGCAGAAAACACACTATGGCTGCTTATCGGGAAAGGTGAGGTGGGGTGATACATAAAACAAGGGTTTCAAATTAGCTCAGATACCGTTCCATAAACCCAATATGTAATAGACAAGACCAACTCCTTGCTCAGAGAACTGGACTCAACACGCCCTATTCACCGCAGAAGAATATATCTGACTAGTAATAATCTTAAAACCTATGTATTGATATCTCTCTGTTAGTGTGTCAAGTGGGTGTAAAGCGGCATAAACACAGCAGTGAAAAGCAGCTAAACCCCATTATAAAAATAAATTACTTTGAAAAACCCATGAAACCAAGACAGTGAAAGAGAGAGAAATTCTTACACAATGCGTTCAGGGGCTGTGATGCAACCTGGATTGACCATATCTAGACCCACAGCTGGATGAGACATAAGGGTGGACACTCTTGGGGCTGAGAGGTTTGGTGAGGTTGGGTGAGCAAACGCAGACCCTTTAAAGTAATACTGCGTGGTACCCACCGCATGGGTCCCAAATCTCCAGGTTCAAGGGCATCTTCCTACATTGAAAACATGCATGAGAAAACAAAAAGATGGTACACCATGTGATGGGGAAAGGTTTCTAAAACGCACCTCATTTCTCTTCTCCTTGTGCCCGGGTTCGCCATTCCAGCCGCTCTACTAACAATCTCCCTACTTGGAGCATCAGCACCTTTAACCTCCTGTTCCGTACAGGTTGCAATTTGTCCTGAGAATGAACGGGTAGACCGGGAACCAGTGAGAGACTAGCTCTTGGTGTTGGGACAGGCACAGGTCACTCTATTTTCCCATCAGGAAGAAGAATTAACCACAGGCTCAGCCTGAACGCGGAGCCAGAACAGGGCCTGAAGCCATCCTGCGCTTTTGCGGCCAGCTCCCAAAAAAGCGAGTTGTAAAATGGAGCTTCAGGGCACTGCAATTCACAAACCTGCAGAGTTATAAATGATAACTCTCGTCCACAAATATATTGAGGGAAGGCAAAGAAGAGGATTTGAAATCAAGGCAGAATTACAGGAAACAGATTTCAGGAGGTAGATTCGAATCGCCTTTAAAGCACATGAAAAGCGGCAAAACGTTGACAATGATGCCCTTGGCCAAAAAGGGCGTATGCGTTTTTTCCTGAATATATTCAGGAAAAAACGCATACGCCCTTTTTGGCCAACCAAGCAACCTGGAAAGGCAAATCAGCGCTACAAAGAAGACTCGCTACCCATCGGTCAAAAGGGCCATGCTGAAAAAAGTCTCAAAACCAGAAATGCGGGACAGGCCATGGAGAAATGGGAGCCTTGCTACACTGATGGGCGGGATGTAAATTGCCAACAGCCACTCTGGAGAAGTGTACGGTGTGTCCTGAAACATCTAAAAAACACAGCTTAGAGAGCATAGGGCACTTCCACTCATGGGGGTATAAATTGGGAAAATGAAAAATCAGCAAGACACAAGCACCCCAAAGTTTAGGGCTGCTCTGTTGACAAGGACCTCCACTTCATTCCACCTTCAATATCCTAGGAAAGAGAAAAATGGATAAAGAAGTTGTGGTCCTTATGTACAATGGAATATCACTCAGCCATGAAATCGATGTCATAAGGCTAGTAGCAGCATGATGAGTGGATTTAGGTACGACGATTCTAAGTGAAATAAGTCACACAGAAAAGGACACTTCTCATAAGGTATCACTTATAGAGGGAATGTAAGAACTGTTACACTTGAACTGAATTACAAAACAGAACAGAGTCACACATGCAGAAAACACACTATGGCTGCTTAACGGGAAAGGTGAGGTGGGGTGATACATAAAACAAGGGTTTCAAATTAGCTCAGATACCGTTCCATAAACCCAATATGTAATAGACAAGACCTACTCCATGCTCAGAGAACTGGACTCAACACGCCCTATTCACCGCACAAGAATATATTTGACTAGTAATAATCTTAAAACCTATGTATTGATATCTCTCTGTTAGTGTGTCAAGTGGGTGTAAAGCGGCATAAACACAGCAGTGAAAAGCAGCTAAACCCCATTATAAAAATAAATTACTTTGAAAAACCCATGAAACAAAGACAGTGAAAGAGAGAGAAATTCTTACACAATGCGTTCAGGGGCTGTGATGCAACCTGGATTGACCATATCTAGACCCACAGCTGGATGAGACATAAGGGTGGACACTCTTGGGGCTGAGAGGTTTGGTGAGGTTGGGTGAGAAAACGCACACCCTTTAAAGTAATACTGCGTGGTACCCATCGCATGGGTCCCAAATCTCCAGGTTCAAGGGCATCTTCCTACATCGAAAACATGCATAAGAAAACAAAAAGATGGTACACCATGTGATGGGGAAAGGTTTCTAAAACGCACCTCATTTCTCTTCTCCTTGTGCCCGGGGTCGCCATTCCAGCCACTTTCCTAGCAATCTCCCTACTTGGAGCATCAGCACCTTTAACCTCCTGTTCCGTACAGGTTGCAATTTGTCCTGAGGATGAACGGGAAGACGGGGAACCAGTGAGAGACTAGCTCTTGTTGTTGGGACAGGCACAGGTCACTCTATTTTCCCATCAGGAAGAAGAATTAACCACAGGCTCATCCTCCCCCCTGGAACCAGAACAGGGCCTGAAGCCATCCTGCGCCTTTGCGGCCAGCTCCCAAAAACGCGAGTTGTAAAATGGAGCTTCAGGGCACTGCAATTCACAAACCTGCAGAGTTATAAATGATAACTCTCGTCCACAAATATATTGAGGGAAGGCAAAGAAGAGGATTTCAAATCAAGGCAGAATTGCAGGAAACAGATTTCAGGAGGTAGATTCGAATCGCCTTTAAAGCACCTGAAAAGCGGCAAAACGTTGACAATGATGCCCTTGGCCAAAAAGGGCGTATGCGTTTTTTCCTGAATATATTCAGGAAAAAACGCATACGCCCTTTTTGGCCAACCAAGCAACCTGGAAAGGCAAATCAGCGCTACAAAGAAGACAAGCTACCCATCGGTCAAAAGGGCCATGCTGAAAAAAGTCTCAAAACCAGAAATGCAGGACAGGCCATGGAGAAATGGGAGCCTTGCTACACTGATGGGCGGGATGTAAATTGCCAACAGCCACTCTGGAGAAGTGTACGGTGTGTCCTGAAACATCTAAAAAACACAGCTTAGAGAGCATAGGGCACTTCCACTCATGGGGGTATAAATTGGGAAAATGAAAAATCAGCAAGACACAAGCACCCCAAAGTTTAGGGCTGCTCTGTTGACAAGGACCTCCACTTCATTCCACCTTCAATATCCCAGGAAAGAGAAAAATGGATAAAGAAGTTGTGGTCCTTATGTACAATGGAATATCACTCAGCCATGAAATCAATGTCATAAGGCTAGTAGCAGCATGATGAGTGGATTTAGGTACGACGATTCTAAGTGAAATAAATCACACAGAAAAGGACACTTCTCATAAGGTATCACTTATAGAGGGAATGAAAAAACCGTTACACTTGAACTGAATTACAAAACAGAACAGAGTCACACATGCAGAAAACACACTATGGCTGCTTAACGGGAAAGGTGAGGTGGGGTGATACATAAAACAAGGGTTTCAAATTAGCTCAGATACCGTTCCATAAACCCAATATGTAATAGACAAGACCTACTCCTTGCTCAGAGAACTGGACTCAACACGCCCTATTCACCGCACAAGAATATATTTGACTAGTAATAATCTTAAAACCTATGTATTGATATCTCTCTGTTAGTGTGTCAAGTGGGTGTAAAGCGGCATAAACACAGCAGTGAAAAGCAGCTAAACCCCATTATAAAAATAAATTACTTTGAAAAACCCATGAAACAAAGACAGTGAAAGAGAGAGAAATTCTTACACAATGCGTTCAGGGGCTGTGATGCAACCTGGATTGACCATATCTAGACCCACAGCTGGATGAGACATAAGGGTGGACACTCTTGGGGCTGAGAGGTTTGGTGAGGTTGGGTGAGAAAACGCAGACCCTTTAAAGTAATACTGCGTGGTACCCATCGCATGGGTCCCAAATCTCCAGGTTCAAGGGCATCTTCCTACATCGAAAACATGCATAAGAAAACAAAAAGATGGTACACCATGTGATGGGGAAAGGTTTCTAAAACGCACCTCATTTCTCATCTCCTTGTGCCCGGGTTCGCCATTCCAGCCGCTCTACTAACAATCTCCCTACTTGGAGCATCAGCACCTTTAATCTCCTGTTCCGTACAGGTTGCAATTTGTCCTGAGGATGAACGGGTACACGGGGAACCAGTGAGAGACTAGCTCTTGGTGTTGGGACAGGCACAGGTCACTCTAATTTCCCATCAGGAAGAAGAATTAACCACAGGCTCATCCTCCCCCCCGGAACCAGAACAGGGCCTGAAGCCATCCTGCGCCTTTGCAGCCAGCTCCCAAAAGAGCGAGTTGTAAAATGGAGCTTCAGGGCACTGCAATTCACAAACCTGCAGAGTTATAAATGATAACTCTCGTCCACAAATATATTGAGGGAAGGCAAAGAAGAGGATTTGAAATCAAGGCAGAATTGCAGGAAAGAGATTTCAGGAGGTAGATTCGAATCGCCTTTAAAGCACCTGAAAAGCGGCAAAACGTTGACAATGATGCCCTTGGCCAAAAAGGGCGTATGCGTTTTTTCCTGAATATATTCAGGAAAAAACGCATACGCCCTTTTTGGCCAACCAAGCAACCTGGAAAGGCAAATCAGCGCTACAAAGAAGACACGCTACCCATCGGTCAAAAGGGCCATGCTGAAAAAAGTCTCAAAACCAGAAATGCAGGACAGGCCATGGAGAAATGGGAGCCTTGCTACACTGATGGGCGGGATGTAAATTGCCAACAGCCACTCTGGAGAAGTGTACGGTGTGTCCTGAAACATCTAAAAAACACAGCTTAGAGAGCATAGGGCACTTCCACTCATGGGGGTATAAATTGGGAAAATGAAAAATCAGCAAGACACAAGCACCCCAAAGTTTAGGGCTGCTCTGTTGACAAGGACCTCCACTTCATTCCACCTTCAATATCCCAGGAAAGAGAAAAATGGATAAAGAAGTTGTGGTCCTTATGTACAATGGAATATCACTCAGCCATGAAATCAATGTCCTAAGGCTAGTAGCAGCATGATGAGTGGATTTAGGTACGACGATTCTAAGTGAAATAAGTCACACAGAAAAGGACACTTCTCATAAGGTCTCACTGATTGAGGGAATGTAAAAAGCGTTACACTTGAACTGAATTACAAAACAGAACAGAGTCACACATGCAGAAAACACACTATGGCTGCTTAACGGGAAAGGTGAGGTGGGGTGATACATAAAACAAGGGTTTCAAATTAGCTCAGATACCGTTCCATAAACCCAATATGTAATAGACAAGACCTACTCCTTGCTCAGAGAACTGGACTCAACACGCCCTATTCACCGCACAAGAATATATCTGACTAGTAATAATCTTAAAACCTATGTATTGATATCTCTGTGTTAGTGTGTCAAGTGGGTGTAAAGCGGCATAAACACAGCAGTGAAAAGCAGCTAAACCCCATTATCAAAATAAATTACTTCGAAAAACCCATGAAACAAAGGCAGTGAAAGAGAGAGAAATTCTTACACAATGCGTTCAGGGGCTGTGATGCAACCTGGATTGACCATATCTAGATCCACAGCTGGATGAGACATTAGGGTGGACACTCTTGGGGCTGAGAGGTTTGGTGAGGTTGGGTGAGCAAACGCAGACCCTTTAAAGTAATACTGCGTGGTACCCATTGCATGGGTCCCAAATCTCCAGGTTCAAGGGCATCTTCCTACATCGAAAACATGCATGAGAAAACAAAAAGATGGTACACCATGTGATGGGGAAAGGTTTCTAAAACGCACCTCATTTCTCTTCTCCTTGTGCCCGGGTTCGCCATTCCAGCCGCTTTACTAACAATCTCCCTACATGGAGCATCAGCACCTTTAACCTCCTGTTCCGTACAGGTTGCAATTTGTCCTGAGGATGAACGGGTACACGGGGAACCAGTGAGAGACTAGCTCTTGGTGTTGGGACAGGCACAGGTCACTCTATTTTCCCATCAGGAAGAAGAATTAACCACAGGCTCATCCTCCCCCCCGGAACCAGAACAGGGCCTGAAGCCATCCTGCGCCTTTGCGGCCAGCTCCCAATAAAGCGAGTTGTAAAATGGAGCTTCAGGGCACTGCAATTCACAAACCTGCAGAGTTATAAATGATAACTCTCGTCCACAAATATATTGAGGGAAGGCAAAGAAGAGGATTTGAAATCAAGGCAGAATTGCAGGAAAGAGATTTCAGGAGGTAGATTCGAATCGCCTTTAAAGCACCTGAAAAGCGGCAAAACGTTGACAATGATGCCCTTGGCCAAAAAGGGCATATGCGTTTTTTCCTGAATATATTCAGGAAAAAACGCATACGCCCTTTTTGGCCAACCAAGCAACCTGGAAAGGCAAATCAGCGCTACAAAGAAGACAAGCTACCCATCGGTCAAAAGGGCCATGCTGAAAAAAGTCTCAAAACCAGAAATGCAGGACAGGCCATGGAGAAATGGGAGCCTTGCTACACTGATGGGCGGGATGTAAATTGCCAACAGCCACTCTGGAGAAGTGTACGGTGTGTCCTGAAACATCTAAAAAACACAGCTTAGAGAGCATAGGGCACTTCCACTCATGGGGGTATAAATTGGGAAAATGAAAAATCAGCAAGACACAAGCACCCCAAAGTTTAGGGCTGCTCTGTTGACAAGGACCTCCACTTCATTCCACCTTCAATATCCCAGGAAAGAGAAAAATGGATAAAGAAGTTGTGGTCCTTATGTACAATGGAATATCACTCAGCCATGAAATCAATGTCATAAGGCTAGTAGCAGCATGATGAGTGGATTTAGGTACAACGATTCTAAGTGAAATAAGTCACACAGAAAAGGACACTTCTCATAAGGTATCACTTATAGAGGGAATGAAAAAACCGTTACACTTGAACTAATTACAAAACAGAACAGAGTCACACATGCAGAAAACACACTATGGCTGCTTAACGGGAAAGGTTAGGTGGGGTGATACATAAAACAAGGGTTTCAAATTAGCTCAGATACCGTTCCATAAACCCAATATGTAATAGACAAGACCTACTCCTTGCTCAGAGAACTGGACTCAACACGCCCTATTCACCGCACAAGAATATATCTGACTAGTAATAATCTTAAAACCTATGTATTGATATCTCTCTGTTAGTGTGTCAAGTGGGTGTAAAGCGGCATAAATACAGCAGTGAAAAGCAGCTAAACCCCATTATAAAAATAAATTACTTCGAAAAACCCATGAAACAAAGGCAGTGAAAGAGAGAGAAATTCTTACACAATGCGTTCAGGGGCTGTGATGCAACCTGGATAGACCATATCTAGATCCACAGCTGGATGAGACATTAGGGTGGACACTCTTGGGGCTGAGAGGTTTGGTGAGGTTGGGTGAGCAAACGCAGACCCTTTAAAGTAATACTGCGTGGTACCCATCGCATGGGTCGCAAATCTCCAGATTCAAGGGCATCTTCCTACATCGAAAACATGCATGAGAAAACAAAAAGATGGTACACCATGTGATGGGGAAAGGTTTCTAAAACGCACCTCATTTCTCTTCTCCTTGTGCCCGGGTTCGCCATTCCAGCCGCTTTACTAACAATCTCCCTACTTGGAGCATCAGCACCTTTAATCTCCTGTTCCGTACAGGTTGCAATTTGTCCTGAGGATGAACGGGTACACGGGGAACCAGTGAGAGACTAGCTCTTGGTGTTGGGACAGGAACAGGTCACTCTAATTTCCCATCAGGAAGAAGAATTAACCACAGGCTCATCCTCCCCCCCGGAACCAGAACAGGGCCTGAAGCCATCCTGCGCTTTTGCGGCCAGCTCCCAAAATAGCGAGTTGTAAAATGGAGCTTCAGGGCACTGCAATTCACAAACCTGCAGAGTTATAAATGATAACTCTTGTCCACAAATATATTGAGGGAAGGCAAAGAAGAGGATTTGAAATCAAGGCAGAATTGCAGGAAACAGATTTCAGGAGGTAGATTCGAATCGCCTTTAAAGCACCTGAAAAGCGGCAAAACGTTGACAATGATGCCCTTGGCCAAAAAGGGCGTATGCGTTTTTTCCTGAATATATTCAGGAAAAAACGCATACGCCCTTTTTGGCCAACCAAGCAACCTGGAAAGGCAAATCAGCGCTACAAAGAAGACTCGCTACCCATCGGTCAAAAGGGCCATGCTGAAAAAAGTCTCAAAACCAGAAATGCAGGACAGGCCATGGAGAAATGGGAGCCTTGCTACACTGATGGGCGGGATGTTAATTGCCAACAGCCACTCTGGAGAAGTGTACGGTGTGTCCTGAAACATCTAAAAAACACAGCTTAGAGAGCATAGGGCACTTCCACTCATGGGGGTATAAATTGGGAAAATGAAAAATCAGCAAGACACAAGCACCCCAAAGTTTAGGGCTGCTCTGTTGACAAGGACCTCCACTTCATTCCACCTTCTATATCCCAGGAAAGGGAAAAATGGATAAAGAAGTTGTGGTCCTTATGTACAATGGAATATCACTCAGCCATGAAATCAATGTCATAAGGCTAGTAGCAGCATGATGAGTGGATTTAGGTACGACGATTCTAAGTGAAATAAGTCACACAGAAAAGGACACTTCTCATAAGGTCTCACTTATAGAGGGAATGTAAAAACCGTTACACTTGAACTGAATTACAAAACAGAACAGAGTCACACATGCAGAAAACACACTATGGCTGCTTAACGGGAAAGGTGAGGTGGGGTGATACATAAAACGAGGGTTTCAAATTAGCTCAGATACCGTTCGATAAACCCAATATGTAATAGACAAGACCTACTCCTTGCTCAGAGAACTGGACTCAACACGCCCTATTCACCGCACAAGAATATATCTGACTAGTAATAATCTTAAAACCTATGTATTGATATCTCTCTGTTAGTGTGTCAAGTGGGTGTAAAGCGGCATAAACACAGCAGTGAAAAGCAGCTAAACCCCATTATCAAAATAAATTACTTTGAAAAACCCATGAAACAAAGACAGTGAAAGAGAGAGAAATTCTTACACAATGTGTTCAGGGGCTGTGATGCAACCTGGATTGACCATATCTAGACCCACAGCTGGATGAGACATAAGGGTGGACACTCTTGGGGCTGAGAGGTTTGGTGAGGTTGGGTGAGCAAACGCAGACCCTTTAAAGTAATACTGCGTGGTACCCATCGCATGGGTCCCAAATCTCCAGGTTCAAGGGCATCTTCCTACACCGAAAACATGCATGAGAAAACAAAAAGATGGTACACCATGTGATGGGGAAAGGTTTCTAAAACGCACCTCATTTCTCTTCTCCTTGTGCCCGGGTTCGCCATTCCAGCCGCTCTACTAACAATCTCCCTACTTGGAGCATCAGCACCTTTAACCTCCTGTTCCGTACAGGGTGCAATTTGTCCTGAGGATGAACGGGTAGACCGGGAACCTGTGAGAGACTAGCTCTTGGTGTTGGGACAGGCACAGGTCACTCTATTTTCCCATCAGGAAGAAGAATTAACCACAGGCTCAGCCTGAACCCGGAACCAGAACAGGGCCTGAAGCCATCCTGCGCTTTTGCGGCCAGCTCCCAAAAAAGCGAGTTGTAAAATGGAGCTTCAGGGCACTGCAATTCACAAACCTGCAGAGTTATAAATGATAACTCTCGTCCACAAATATATTGAGGGAAGGCACAGAAGAGGATTTGAAATCAAGGCAGAATTACAGGAAACAGATTTCAGGAGGTAGATTCGAATCGCCTTTAAAGCACATGAAAAGCGGCAAAACGTTGACAATGATGCCCTTGGCCAAAAAGGGCGTATGCGTTTTTTCCTGAATATATTCAGGATAAAACGCATACGCCCTTTTTGGCCAACCAAGCAACCTGGAAAGGCAAATCAGCGCTACAAAGAAGACTCGCTACCCATCGGTCAAAAGGGCCATGCTGAAAAAAGTCTCAAAACCAGAAATGCGGGACAGGCCATGGAGAAATGGGAGCCTTGCTACACTGATGGGCGGGATGTAAATTGCCAACAGCCACTCTGGAGAAGTGTACGGTGTGTCCTGAAACATCTAAAAAACACAGCTTAGAGAGCATAGGGCACTTCCACTCATGGGGGTATAAATTGGGAAAATGAAAAATCAGCAAGACACAAGCACCCCAAAGTTTAGGGCTGCTCTGTTGACAAGGACCTCCACTTCATTCCACCTTCAATATCCCAGGAAAGAGAAAAATGGATAAAGAAGTTGTGGTCCTTATGTACAATGGAATATCACTCAGCCATGAAATCAATGTCATAAGGCTAGTAGCAGCATGATGAGTGGATTTAGGTACGACGATTCTAAGTGAAATAAGTCACACAGAAAAGGACACTTCTCATAAGGTATCACTTATAGAGGGAATGTAAAAAGCGTTACACTTGAACTGAATTACAAAACAGAACAGAGTCACACATGCAGAAATCACACTATGGCTGCTTAATGGGAAAGGTGAGGTGGGGTGATACATAAAACAAGGGTTTCAAATTAGCTCAGATACCGTTCCATAAACCCAATATGTAATAGACAAAACCTACTCCTTGCTCAGAGAACTGGACTCAACATGCCCTATTCACCGCACAAGAATATATCTGACTAGTAATAATCTTAAAACCTATGTATTGATATCTCTCTGTTAGTGTGTCAAGTGGGTGTAAAGCGGCATAAACACAGCAGTGAAAAGCAGCTAAACCCCATTATAAAAATAAATTACTTCGAAAAACCCATGAAACAAAGACAGTGAAAGAGAGAGAAATTCTTACACAATGCGTTCAGGGGCTGTGATGCAACCTGGATTGACCATATCTAGACCCACAGCTGGATGAGACATAAGGGTGGACACTCTTGGGGCTGAGAGGTTTGGTGTGGTTGGGTGAGAAAACGCACACCCTTTAAAGTAATACTGCGTGGTACCCATCGCATGGGTCCCAAATCTCCAGGTTCAAGGGCATCTTCCTACATCGAAAACATGCATGAGAAAACAAAAAGATGGTACACCATGTGATGGGGAAAGGTTTCTAAAACGCACCTCATTTCTCTTTTCCTTGTGACAGGGTACGCCATTCCAGCCGCTTTACTAACAATCTCCCTACTTGGAGCATCAGCACCTTTAACCTCCTGTTCCGTACAGGTTGCAATTTGTCCTGAGGATGAACGGGTAGACCGGGAACCAGTGAGAGACTAGCTCTTGGTGTTGGGACAGGCACAGGTCACTCTATTTTCCCATCAGGAAGAAGAATTAACCACAGGCTCAGCCTGAATCCGGAACCAGAACACGGCCTGAAGCCATCCAGTGCTTTTGCGGCCAGCTCCCAAAAAAGCGAGTTGTAAAATGGAGCTTCAGGGCACTGCAATTCACAAACCTGCAGAGTTATAAATGATAACTCTCGTCCACAAATATATTGAGGGAAGGCAAAGAAGAGGATTTGAAATCTATGCAGAATTGCAGGAAACAGATTTCAGGAGGTAGATTCGAATCGCCTTTAAAGCACATGAAAAGCGGCAAAACGTTGACAATGATGCCCTTGGCTAAAAAGGGCGTATGCGTTTTTTCCTGCATATATTCAGGAAAAAACGCATACGCCCTTTTTGGCCAACCAAGCAACCTGGAAAGGCAAATCAGCGCTACAAAGAAGACTCGCTACCCATCAGTCAAAAGGGCCATGCTGAAAAATGTCTCAAAACCAGAAATGCGGGACAGGCCATGGAGAAATGGGAGCCTTGCTACACTGATGGGCGGGATGTAAATTGCCAACAGCCACTCTTGAGAAGTGTACGGTGTGTCTTGAAACATCTAAAAAACACAGCTTAGAGAGCATAGGGCATTTCCACTCATGGGGGTATAAATTGGGAAAATGAAAAATCAGCAAGACACAAGCACCCCAAAGTTTAGGCCTGCTCTGTTGACAAGGACCTCCACTTCATTCCACCTTCAATATCCCAGGAAAGAGAAAAATGGATAAAGAAGTTCTGGTCCTTATGTACAATGGAATATCACTCAGCCATGAAATCAATGTCATAAGGCTAGTAGCAGCATGATGAGTGGATTTAGGTACGACGATTCTAAGTGAAATAAGTCACACAGAAAAGGACACTTCTCATAAGGTATCACTTATAGAGGGAATGTAAAAACTGTTACACTTGAACTGAATTACAAAACAGAACAGAGTCACACATGCAGAAAACACACTATGGCTGCTTAACGGGAAAGGTGAGGTGGGGTGATACATAAAACGAGGGTTTCAAATTAGCTCAGATACCGTTCCATAAACCCAATATGTAATAGACAAGACCTAATCCTTGCTCAGAGAACTGGACTCAACACGCCCTATTCACCGCACAAGAATATATCTGACTAGTAATAATCTTAAAACCTATGTATTGATATCTCTCTGTTAGTGTGTTAAGTGGGTGTAAAGCGGCATAAACACAGCAGTGAAAAGCAGCTAAACCCCATTATAAAAATAAATTACTTCGAAAAACCCATGAAACAAAGACAGTGAAAGAGAGAGAAATTCTTACACAATGCGTTCAGGGGCTGTGATGCAACCTGGATTGACCATATCTAGACCCACAGCTGGATGAGACATAAGGGTGGACACTCTTGGGGCTGAGAGGTTTGGTGAGGTTGGGTGAGCAAACGCAGACCCTTTAAAGTAATACTGCGTGGTACCCATCGCATGGGTCCCAAATCTCCAGGTTCAAGGGCATCTTCCTACATCGAAAACATGCATGAGAAAACAGAAAGATGGTACACCATGTGATGGGGAAAGGTTTCTAAAACGCACCTCATTTCTCTTCTCCTTGTGCCCGGTTTTGCCATTCCAGCCGCTTTACTAGCAATCTCCCTATTTGGAGCATCAGCACCTTTAACCTCCTGTTCCGTACAGGTTGCAATTTGTCCTGAGGATGAACGGGTAGACCGGGAACCAGTGAGAGACTAGCTCTTGGTGTTGGGACAGGCACAGGTCACTCTATTTTCCCATCAGGAAGATGAATTAACCACAGGCTCATCCTCCCCCCCGGAACCAGAACAGGGCCTGAAGCCATCCAGTGCTTTTGCGGCCAGCTCCCAAAAAAGCGAGTTGTAAAATGGAGCTTCAGGGCACTGCAATTCACAAACCTGCAGAGTTATAAATGATAACTCTCGTCCACAAATATATTGAGGGAAGGCAAAGAAGAGGATTTGAAATCAAGGCAGAATTGCAGGAAACAGATTTCAGGAGGTAGATTCGAATCGCCTTTAAAGCACATGAAAAGCGGCAAAATGTTGACAATGATGCCCTTGGCCAAAAAGGGCGTATGCGTTTTTTCCTGAATATATTCAGGAAAAAACGCATACGCCCTTTTTGGCCAACCAAGCAACCTGGAAAGGCAAATCAGCGCTACAAAGAAGGCTCGCTACCCATCGGTCAAAAGGGCCATGCTGAAAAAAGTCTCAAAACCAGAAATGCGGGACAGGCCATGGAGAAATGGGAGCCTTGCTACACTGATGGGCGGCATGTAAATTGCCAACAGCCACTCTGGAGAAGTGTACGGTGTGTCTTGAAACATCTAAAAAACACAGCTTAGAGAGCATAGGGCATTTCCACTCATGGGGGTATAAATTGGGAAAATGAAAAATCAGCAAGACACAAGCACCCCAAAGTTTAGGGCTGCTCTGTTGACAAGGACCTCCACTTCATTCCACCTTCAATATCCCAGGAAAGAGAAAAATGGATAAAGAAGTTCTGGTCCTTATGTACAATGGAATATCACTCAGCCATGAAATCGATGTCATAAGGCTAGTAGCAGCATGATGAATGCATTTAGGTACGACGATTCTAAGTGAAATAAGTCACACAGAAAAGGACACTTCTCATAAGGTATCACTTATAGAGGGAATGTAAAAACCGTTACACTTGAACTGAATTACAAAACAGAACAGAATCACACATGCAGAAAACACACTATGGCTGCTTATCGGGAAAGGTGAGGTGGGGTGATACATAAAACAAGGGTTTCAAATTAGCTCAGATACCGTTCCATAAACCCAATATGTAATAGACAAGACCTACTCCTTGCTCAGAGAACTGGACTCAACACGCCCTATTCACCGCACAAGAATATATCTGACTAGTAATAATCTTAAAACCTATGTATTAATATCTCTCTGTTAGTGTGTCAAGTGGGTGTAAAGCGGCATAAACACAGCAGTGAAAAGCAGCTAAACCCCATTATCAAAATAAATTACTTTGAAAAACCCATGAAACAAAGACAGTGAAAGAGAGAGAAATTCTTACACAATGTGTTCAGGGGCTGTGATGCAACCTGGATTGACCATATCTAGACCCACAGCTGGATGAGACATAAGGGTGGACACTCTTGGGGCTGAGAGGTTTGGTGAGGTTGGGTGAGCAAACGCAGACCCTTTAAAGTAATACTGCGTGGTACCCATCGCATGGGTCCCAAATCTCCAGGTTCAAGGGCATCTTCCTACACCGAAAACATGCATGAGAAAACAAAAAGATGGTACACCATGTGATGGGGAAAGGTTTCTAAAACGCACCTCATTTCTCTTCTCCTTGTGCCCGGGTTCGCCATTCCAGCCGCTCTACTAACAATCTCCCTACTTGGAGCATCAGCACCTTTAACCTCCTGTTCCGTACAGGGTGCAATTTGTCCTGAGGATGAACGGGTAGACCGGGAACCTGTGAGAGACTAGCTCTTGGTGTTGGGACAGGCACAGGTCACTCTATTTTCCCATCAGGAAGAAGAATTAACCACAGGCTCAGCCTGAACCCGGAACCAGAACAGGGCCTGAAGCCATCCTGCGCTTTTGCGGCCAGCTCCCAAAAAAGCGAGTTGTAAAATGGAGCTTCAGGGCACTGCAATTCACAAACCTGCAGAGTTATAAATGATAACTCTCGTCCACAAATATATTGAGGGAAGGCACAGAAGAGGATTTGAAATCAAGGCAGAATTACAGGAAACAGATTTCAGGAGGTAGATTCGAATCGCCTTTAAAGCACATGAAAAGCGGCAAAACGTTGACAATGATGCCCTTGGCCAAAAAGGGCGTATGCGTTTTTTCCTGAATATATTCAGGATAAAACGCATACGCCCTTTTTGGCCAACCAAGCAACCTGGAAAGGCAAATCAGCGCTACAAAGAAGACTCGCTACCCATCGGTCAAAAGGGCCATGCTGAAAAAAGTCTCAAAACCAGAAATGCGGGACAGGCCATGGAGAAATGGGAGCCTTGCTACACTGATGGGCGGGATGTAAATTGCCAACAGCCACTCTGGAGAAGTGTACGGTGTGTCCTGAAACATCGAAAAAACACAGCTTAGAGAGCATAGGGCACTTCCACTCATGGGGGTATAAATTGGGAAAATGAAAAATCAGCAAGACACAAGCACCCCAAAGTTTAGGGCTGCTCTGTTGACAAGGACCTCCACTTCATTCCACCTTCAATATCCCAGGAAAGAGAAAAATGGATAAAGAAGTTGTGGTCCTTATGTACAATGGAATATCACTCAGCCATGAAATCAATGTCATAAGGCTAGTAGCAGCATGATGAGTGGATTTAGGTACGACGATTCTAAGTGAAATAAGTCACACAGAAAAGGACACTTCTCATAAGGTATCACTTATAGAGGGAATGTAAAAAGCGTTACACTTGAACTGAATTACAAAACAGAACAGAGTCACACATGCAGAAATCACACTATGGCTGCTTAATGGGAAAGGTGAGGTGGGGTGATACATAAAACAAGGGTTTCAAATTAGCTCAGATACCGTTCCATAAACCCAATATGTAATAGACAAAACCTACTCCTTGCTCAGAGAACTGGACTCAACATGCCCTATTCACCGCACAAGAATATATCTGACTAGTAATAATCTTAAAACCTATGTATTGATATCTCTCTGTTAGTGTGTCAAGTGGGTGTAAAGCGGCATAAACACAGCAGTGAAAAGCAGCTAAACCCCATTATAAAAATAAATTACTTCGAAAAACCCATGAAACAAAGACAGTGAAAGAGAGAGAAATTCTTACACAATGCGTTCAGGGGCTGTGATGCAACCTGGATTGACCATATCTAGACCCACAGCTGGATGAGACATAAGGGTGGACACTCTTGGGGCTGAGAGGTTTGGTGTGGTTGGGTGAGAAAACGCACACCCTTTAAAGTAATACTGCGTGGTACCCATCGCATGGGTCCCAAATCTCCAGGTTCAAGGGCATCTTCCTACATCGAAAACATGCATGAGAAAACAAAAAGATGGTACACCATGTGATGGGGAAAGGTTTCTAAAACGCACCTCATTTCTCTTTTCCTTGTGACAGGGTACGCCATTCCAGCCGCTTTACTAACAATCTCCCTACTTGGAGCATCAGCACCTTTAACCTCCTGTTCCGTACAGGTTGCAATTTGTCCTGAGGATGAACGGGTAGACCGGGAACCAGTGAGAGACTAGCTCTTGGTGTTGGGACAGGCACAGGTCACTCTATTTTCCCATCAGGAAGAAGAATTAACCACAGGCTCAGCCTGAATCCGGAACCAGAACACGGCCTGAAGCCATCCAGTGCTTTTGCGGCCAGCTCACAAAAAAGCGAGTTGTAAAATGGAGCTTCAGGGCACTGCAATTCACAAACCTGCAGAGTTATAAATGATAACTCTCGTCCACAAATATATTGAGGGAAGGCAAAGAAGAGGATTTGAAATCTATGCAGAATTGCAGGAAACAGATTTCAGGAGGTAGATTCGAATCGCCTTTAAAGCACATGAAAAGCGGCAAAACGTTGACAATGATGCCCTTGGCTAAAAAGGGCGTATGCGTTTTTTCCTGCATATATTCAGGAAAAAACGCATACGCCCTTTTTGGCCAACCAAGCAACCTGGAAAGGCAAATCAGCGCTACAAAGAAGACTCGCTACCCATCAGTCAAAAGGGCCATGCTGAAAAATGTCTCAAAACCAGAAATGCGGGACAGGCCATGGAGAAATGGGAGCCTTGCTACACTGATGGGCGGGATGTAAATTGCCAACAGCCACTCTTGAGAAGTGTACGGTGTGTCTTGAAACATCTAAAAAACACAGCTTAGAGAGCATAGGGCATTTCCACTCATGGGGGTATAAATTGGGAAAATGAAAAATCAGCAAGACACAAGCACCCCAAAGTTTAGGCCTGCTCTGTTGACAAGGACCTCCACTTCATTCCACCTTCAATATCCCAGGAAAGAGAAAAATGGATAAAGAAGTTCTGGTCCTTATGTACAATGGAATATCACTCAGCCATGAAATCAATGTCATAAGGCTAGTAGCAGCATGATGAGTGGATTTAGGTACGACGATTCTAAGTGAAATAAGTCACACAGAAAAGGACACTTCTCATAAGGTATCACTTATAGAGGGAATGTAAAAACTGTTACACTTGAACTGAATTACAAAACAGAACAGAGTCACACATGCAGAAAACACACTATGGCTGCTTAACGGGAAAGGTGAGGTGGGGTGATACATAAAACGAGGGTTTCAAATTAGCTCAGATACCGTTCCATAAACCCAATATGTAATAGACAAGACCTAATCCTTGCTCAGAGAACTGGACTCAACACGCCCTATTCACCGCACAAGAATATATCTGACTAGTAATAATCTTAAAACCTATGTATTGATATCTCTCTGTTAGTGTGTTAAGTGGGTGTAAAGCGGCATAAACACAGCAGTGAAAAGCAGCTAAACCCCATTATAAAAATAAATTACTTCGAAAAACCCATGAAACAAAGACAGTGAAAGAGAGAGAAATTCTTACACAATGCGTTCAGGGGCTGTGATGCAACCTGGATTGACCATATCTAGACCCACAGCTGGATGAGACATAAGGGTGGACACTCTTGGGGCTGAGAGGTTTGGTGAGGTTGGGTGAGCAAACGCAGACCCTTTAAAGTAATACTGCGTGGTACCCATCGCATGGGTCCCAAATCTCCAGGTTCAAGGGCATCTTCCTACATCGAAAACATGCATGAGAAAACAGAAAGATGGTACACCATGTGATGGGGAAAGGTTTCTAAAACGCACCTCATTTCTCTTCTCCTTGTGCCCGGTTTTGCCATTCCAGCCGCTTTACTAGCAATCTCCCTATTTGGAGCATCAGCACCTTTAACCTCCTGTTCCGTACAGGTTGCAATTTGTCCTGAGGATGAACGGGTAGACCGGGAACCAGTGAGAGACTAGCTCTTGGTGTTGGGACAGGCACAGGTCACTCTATTTTCCCATCAGGAAGATGAATTAACCACAGGCTCATCCTCCCCCCCGGAACCAGAACAGGGCCTGAAGCCATCCAGTGCTTTTGCGGCCAGCTCCCAAAAAAGCGAGTTGTAAAATGGAGCTTCAGGGCACTGCAATTCACAAACCTGCAGAGTTATAAATGATAACTCTCGTCCACAAATATATTGAGGGAAGGCAAAGAAGAGGATTTGAAATCTATGCAGAATTGCAGGAAACAGATTTCAGGAGGTAGATTCGAATCGCCTTTAAAGCACACGAAAAGCGGCAAAACGTTGACAATGATGCCCTTGGCTAAAAAGGGCGTATGCGTTTTTTCCTGAATATATTCAGGAAAAACCGCATACGCCCTTTTTGGCCAACCAAGCAACCTGGAAAGGCAAATCAGCGCTACAAAGAAGACTCGCTACCCATCAGTCAAAAGGGCCATGCTGAAAAATGTCTCAAAACCAGAAATGCGGGACAGGCCATGGAGAAATGGGAGCCTTGCTACACTGATGGGCGGGATGTAAATTGCCAACAGCCACTCTGGAGAAGTGTACGGTGTGTCTTGAAACATCTAAAAAACACAGCTTAGAGACCATAGGGCATTTCCACTCATGGGGGTATAAATTGGGAAAATGAAAAATCAGCAAGACACAAGCACCCCAAAGTTTAGGGCTGCTCTGTTGACAAGGACCTCCACTTCATTCCACCTTCAATATCCCAGGAAAGAGAAAAATGGATAAAGAAGTTGTGGTCCTTATGTACAATGGAATATCACTCAGCCATGAAATCGATGTCATAAGGCTAGTAGCAGCATGATGAGTGGATTTAGGTACGACGATTCTAAGTGAAATAAGTCATACAGAAAAGGACACTTCTCATAAGGTATCACTTATAGAGGGAATGTAAAAACTGTTACACTTGAACTGAATTACAAAACAGAACAGAGTCACACATGCAGAAAACACACTATGGCTGCTTAACGGGAAAGGTGAGGTGGGGTGATACATAAAACGAGGGTTTCAAATTAGCTCAGATACCGTTCGATAAACCCAATATGTAATAGACAAGACCTACTCCTTGCTCAGAGAACTGGACTCAACACGCCCTATTCACCGCACAAGAATATATCTGACTAGTAATAATCTTAAAACCTATGTATTGATATCTCTCTGTTAGTGTGTCAAGTGGGTGTAAAGCGGCATAAACACAGCAGTGAAAAGCAGCTAAACCCTATTATAAAAATAAGTTACTTTGAAAAACCCATGAAACAAAGACAGTGAAAGAGAGAGAAATTCTTACACAATGCGTTCAGGGGCTGTGATGCAACCTGGATTGACCATATCTAGACCCACAGCTGGATGAGACATAAGGGTGGACAGTCTTGGGGCTGAGAGGTTTGGTGAGGTTGGGTGAGCAAACGCAGACCCTTTAAAGTAATACTGCGTGGTACCCATCGCATGGGTCGCAAATCTCCAGGTTCAAGGGCATCTTCCTACATCGAAAACATGCATGAGAAAACAGAAAGATGGTACACCATGTGATGGGGAAAGGTTTCTAAAACGCACCTCATTTCTCTTCTCCTTGTGCCCGGTTTTGCCATTCCAGCCGCTTTACTAGCAATCTCCCTATTTGGAGCATCAGCACCTTTAACCTCCTGTTCCGTACAGGTTGCAATTTGTCCTGAGGATGAACGGGTAGACCGGGAACCAGTGAGAGACTAGCTCTTGGTGTTGGGACAGGCACAGGTCACTCTATTTTCCCATCAGGAAGATGAATTAACCACAGGCTCATCCTCCCCCCCGGAACCAGAACAGGGCCTGAAGCCATCCAGTGCTTTTGCGGCCAGCTCCCAAAAAAGCGAGTTGTAAAATGGAGCTTCAGGGCACTGCAATTCACAAACCTGCAGAGTTATAAATGATAACTCTCGTCCACAAATATATTGAGGGAAGGCAAAGAAGAGGATTTGAAATCTATGCAGAATTGCAGGAAACAGATTTCAGGAGGTAGATTCGAATCGCCTTTAAAGCACACGAAAAGCGGCAAAACGTTGACAATGATGCCCTTGGCTAAAAAGGGCGTATGCGTTTTTTCCTGAATATATTCAGGAAAAACCGCATACGCCCTTTTTGGCCAACCAAGCAACCTGGAAAGGCAAATCAGCGCTACAAAGAAGACTCGCTACCCATCAGTCAAAAGGGCCATGCTGAAAAATGTCTCAAAACCAGAAATGCGGGACAGGCCATGGAGAAATGGGAGCCTTGCTACACTGATGGGCGGGATGTAAATTGCCAACAGCCACTCTGGAGAAGTGTACGGTGTGTCTTGAAACATCTAAAAAACACAGCTTAGAGACCATAGGGCATTTCCACTCATGGGGGTATAAATTGGGAAAATGAAAAATCAGCAAGACACAAGCACCCCAAAGTTTAGGGCTGCTCTGTTGACAAGGACCTCCACTTCATTCCACCTTCAATATCCCAGGAAAGAGAAAAATGGATAAAGAAGTTGTGGTCCTTATGTACAATGGAATATCACTCAGCCATGAAATCGATGTCATAAGGCTAGTAGCAGCATGATGAGTGGATTTAGGTACGACGATTCTAAGTGAAATAAGTCATACAGAAAAGGACACTTCTCATAAGGTATCACTTATAGAGGGAATGTAAAAACTGTTACACTTGAACTGAATTACAAAACAGAACAGAGTCACACATGCAGAAAACACACTATGGCTGCTTAACGGGAAAGGTGAGGTGGGGTGATACATAAAACGAGGGTTTCAAATTACCTCAGATACCGTTCGATAAACCCAATATGTAATAGACAAGACCTACTCCTTGCTCAGAGAACTGGACTCAACACGCCCTATTCACCGCACAAGAATATATCTGACTAGTAATAATCTTAAAACCTATGTATTGATATCTCTCTGTTAGTGTGTCAAGTGGGTGTAAAGCGGCATAAACACAGCAGTGAAAAGCAGCTAAACCCTATTATAAAAATAAGTTACTTTGAAAAACCCATGAAACAAAGACAGTGAAAGAGAGAGAAATTCTTACACAATGCGTTCAGGGGCTGTGATGCAACCTGGATTGACCATATCTAGACCCACAGCTGGATGAGACATAAGGGTGGACAGTCTTGGGGCTGAGAGGTTTGGTGAGGTTGGGTGAGCAAATGCAGACCCTTTAAAGTAATACTGCGTGGTACCCATCGCATGGGTCCCAAATCTCCAGGTTCAAGGGCATCTTCCTACATCGAAAACATGCATGAGAAAACAGAAAGATGGTACACCATGTGATGGGGAAAGGTTTCTAAAACGCACCTCATTTCTCTTCTCCTTGTGCCCGGTTTTGCCATTCCAGCCGCTTTACTAGCAATCTCCCTATTTGGAGCATCAGCACCTTTAACCTCCTGTTCCGTACAGGTTGCAATTTGTCCTGAGGATGAACGGGTAGACCGGGAACCAGTGAGAGACTAGCTCTTGGTGTTGGGACAGGCACAGGTCACTCTATTTTCCCATCAGGAAGATGAATTAACCACAGGCTCATCCTCCCCCCCGGAACCAGAACAGGGCCTGAAGCCATCCAGTGCTTTTGCGGCCAGCTCCCAAAAAAGCGAGTTGTAAAATGGAGCTTCAGGGCACTGCAATTCACAAACCTGCAGAGTTATAAATGACAACTCTCGTCCACAAATATATTGAGGGAAGGCAAAGAAGAGGATTTGAAATCTATGCAGAATTGCAGGAAACAGATTTCAGGAGGTAGATTCGAATCGCCTTTAAAGCACATGAAAAGCGGCAAAACGTTGACAATGATGCCCTTGGCTAAAAAGGGCGTATGCGTTTTTTCCTGAATATATTCAGGAAAAAACGCATACGCCCTTTTTGGCCAACCAAGCAACCTGGAAAGGCAAATCAGCGCTACAAAGAAGACTCGCTACCCATCAGTCAAAAGGGCCATGCTGAAAAATGTCTCAAAACCAGAAATGCGGGACAGGCCATGGAGAAATGGGAGCCTTGCTACACTGATGGGCGGGATGTAAATTGCCAACAGCCACTCTGGAGAAGTGTACGGTGTGTCTTGAAACATCTAAAAAACACAGCTTAGAGACCATAGGGCATTTCCACTCATGGGGGTATAAATTGGGAAAATGAAAAATCAGCAAGACACAAGCACCCCAAAGTTTAGGGCTGCTCTGTTGACAAGGACCTCCACTTCATTCCACCTTCAATATCCCAGGAAAGAGAAAAATGGATAAAGAAGTTGTGGTCCTTATGTACAATGGAATATCACTCAGCCATGAAATCGATGTCATAAGGCTAGTAGCAGCATGATGAGTGGATTTAGGTACGACGATTCTAAGTGAAATAAGTCACACAGAAAAGGACACTTCTCATAAGGTATCACTTATAGAGGGAATGTAAGAACTGTTACACTTGAACTGAATTACAAAACAGAACAGAGTCACACATGCAGAAAACACACTATGGCTGCTTAACGGGAAAGGTGAGGTGGGGTGATACATAAAACAAGGGTTTCAAATTAGCTCAGATACCGTTCCATAAACCCAATATGTAATAGACAAGACCTACTCCTTGCTCAGAGAACTGGACTCAACACGCCCTATTCACCGCACAAGAATATATCTGACTAGTAATAATCTTAAAACCTATGTATTGATATCTCTCTGTTAGTGTGTCAAGTGGGTGTAAAGCGGCATAAACACAGCAGTGAAAAGCAGCTGAACCCCATTATAAAAATAAATTACTTCGAAAAACCCATGATACAAAGACAGTGAAAGAGAGAGAAATTCTTACACAATGCGTTCAGGGGCTGTGATGCAACCTGGATTGACCATATCTAGACCCACAGCTGGATGAGACATAAGGGTGGACAGTCTTGGGGCTGAGAGGTTTGGTGAGGTTGGGTGAGCAAACGCAGACCCTTTAAAGTAATACTGCGTGGTACCCATCGCATGGGTCCCAAATCTCCAGGTTCAAGGGCATCTTCCTACATCGAAAACATGCATGAGAAAACAAAAAGATGGTACACCATGTGATGGGGAAAGGTTTCTAAAACGCACCTCATTTCTCTTCTCCTTGTGCCCGGGTACGCCATTCCAGCCGCTTTACTAACAATCTCCCTACTTGGAGCATCAGCACCTTTAACCTCCTGTTCCGTACAGGTTGCAATTTGTCCTTAGGATGAACGGGTAGACCGGGAACCAGTGAGAGACTAGCTCTTGGTGTTGGGACAGGCACAGGTCACTCTATTTTCCCATCAGGAAGAAGAATTAACCACAGGCACAGCCTGAATCCGGAACCAGAACAGGGCCTGAAGCCATCCTGCGCTTTTGCGGCCAGCTCCCAAAAAAGCGAGTTGTAAAATGGAGCTTCAGGGCACTGCAATTCACAAACCTGCAGAGTTATAAATGATAACTCTCGTCCACAAATATATTGAGGGAAGGCAAAGAAGAGGATTTGAAATCAAGGCAGAATTGCAGGAAACAGATTTCAGGAGGTAGATTCGAATCGCCTTTAAAGCACATGAAAAGCGGCAAAACGTTGACAATGATGCCCTTGGCCAAAAAGGGCGTATGCGTTTTTTCCTGAATATATTCAGGAAAAAACGCATACGCCCTTTTTGGCCAACCAAGCAACCTGGAAAGGCAAATCAGCGCTACAAAGAAGACTCGCTACCCGTCGGTCAAAAGGGCCATGCTGAAAAACGTGTCAAAACCAGAAATGCAGGACAGGCCATGGAGAAATGGGAGCCTTGCTACACTGATGGGTGGGATGTAAATTGCCAAGAGCCACTCTGGAGAAGTGTACGGTGTGTCTTGAAACATCTAAAAAACACAGCTTAGAGAGCATAGGGCATTTCCACTCATGGGGGTATAAATTGGGAAAATGAAAAATCAGCAAGACACAAGCACCCCAAAGTTTAGGGCTGCTCTGTTGACAAGGACCTCCACTTCATTCCACCTTCAATATCCCAGGAAAGAGAAAAATGGATAAAGAAGTTGTGGTCCTTATGTACAATGGAATATCACTCAGCCATGAAATCGATGTCATAAGGCTAGTAGCAGCATGATGAGTGGATTTAGGTACGAAGATTCTAAGTGAAATAAGTCACACAGAAAAGGACACTTCTCATAAGGTATCACTTATAGAGGGAATGTAAAAACTGTTACACTTGAACTGAATTACAAAACAGAACAGAGTCACACATGCAGAAAACACACTATGGCTGCTTAACGGGAAAGGTGAGGTGGGGTGATACATAAAACGAGGGTTTCAAATTAGCTCAGATACCGTTCCATAAACCCAATATGTAATAGACAAGACCTACTCCTTGCTCAGAGAACTGGACTCAACATGCCCTATTCACCGCACAAGAATATATCTGACTAGTAATAATCTTAAAACCTATGTATTGATATCTCTCTGTTAGTGTGTCAAGTGGGTGTAAAGCGGCATAAACACAGCAGTGAAAAGCAGCTAAACCCCATTATCAAAATAAATTACTTCGAAAAACCCATGAAACAAAGACAGTGAAAGAGAGAGAAATTCTTACACAATGCGTTCAGGGGCTGTGATGCAACCTGGATTGACCATATCTAGACCCACAGCTGGATGAGACATAAGGGTGGACACTCTTGGGGCTGAGAGGTTTGGTGAGGTTGGGTGAGAAAACGCACACCCTTTAAAGTAATACTGCGTGGTACCCATCGCATGGGTCCCAAATCTCCAGGTTCAAGGGCATCTTCCTACATCGAAAACATGCATGAGAAAACAAAAAGATGGTACACCATGTGATGGGGAAAGGTTTCTAAAACGCACCTCATTTCTCTTTTCCTTGTGACAGGGTACGCCATTCCAGCCGCTTTACTAACAATCTCCCTACTTGGAGCATCAGCACCTTTAACCTCCTGTTCCGTACAGGTTGCAATTTGTCCGGAGGATGAACGGGAAGACGGGGAACCAGTGAGAGACTAGCTCTTGGTGTTGGGACAGGCACAGGTCACTCTATTTTCCAATCAGGAAGAAGAATTAACCACAGGCTCATCCTCCCCCCTGGAACCAGAACAGGGCCTGAAGCCATCCTGCGCTTTTGCGGCCAGCTCCCAAAAAAGCGAGTTGTAAAATGGAGCTTCAGGGCACTGCAATTCACAAACCTGCAGAGTTATAAATGATAACTCTCGTCCACAAATATATTGAGGGAAGGCAAAGAAGAGGATTTGAAATCAAGGCAGAATTGCAGGAAACAGATTTCAGGAGGTAGATTCGAATCGCCTTTAAAGCACATGAAAAGCGGCAAAACGTTGACAATGATGCCCTTGGCCAAAAAGGGCGTATGCGTTTTTTCCTGAATATATTCAGGAAAAAACGCATACGCCCTTTTTGGCCAACCAAGCAACCTGGGAAGGCAAATCAGGGCTACAAAGAAGACTCGCTACCCATCAGTCAAAAGGGCCATGATGAAAAAAGTCTCAAAACCAGAAATGCAGGACAGGCCATGGAGAAATGGGAGCCTTGCTACACTGATGGGCGGGATGTAAATTGCCAACAGCCACTCTGGAGAAGTGTACGGTGTGTCCTGAAACATCTAAAAAACACAGATTAGAGAGCATAGGGCACTTCCACTCATGGGGGTATAAATTGGGAAAATGAAAAATCAGCAAGACACAAGCACCCCAAAGTTTAGGGCTACTCTGTTGACAAGTACCTCCACTTCATTCCACCTTCAATATCCCAGGAAAGGGAAAAATGGATAAAGAAGTTGTGGTCCTTATGTACAATGGAATATCACTCAGCCATGAAATCAATGTCATAAGGCTAGTAGCAGCATGATGAGTGGATTTAGGTACGACGATTCTAAGTGAAATAAGTCACACAGAAAAGAACACTTCTCATAAGGTATCACTTATAGAGGGAATGTCAAAACCGTTACACTTGAACTGAATTACAAAACAGAACAGAGTCACACATGCAGAAAACACACTATGGCTGCTTAACGGGAAAGGTGAGGTGGGGTGATACATAAAACAAGGGTTTCAAATTAGCTCAGATACCGTTCCATAAACCCAATATGTAATAGACAAGACCTACTCCTTGCTCAGAGAACTGGACTCAACACGCCCTATTCACCGCACAAGAATATATCTGACTAGTAATAATCTTAAAACCTATGTATTGATATCTCTCTGTTAGTGTGTCAAGTGGGTGTAAAGCGGCATAAACACAGCAGTGAAAAGCAGCTAAACCCCATTATAAAAATAAATTACTTCGCAAAACCCATGAAACAAAGACAGTGAAAGAGAGAGAAATTCTTACACAATGCGTTCAGGGGCTGTGATGCAACCTGGATTGACCATGTCTAGACCCACAGCTGGATGAGACATAAGGGTGGACACTCTTGGGGCTGAGAGGTTTGGTGAGGTTGGGTGAGCAAACGCAGACCCTTTAAAGTAATACTGCGTGGTACCCATCGCATGGGTCCCGAATCTCCAGGCTCAAGGGCATATTCCTACATCGAAAACATGCATGAGAAAACAAAGTGATGGTACACCATGTGATGGGGAAAGGTTTCTAAAACGCACCTCATTTCTCTTCTCCTTGTGCCCGGGTTCGCCATTCCAGCCACTTTACTAACAATCTCCCTACTTGGAGCATCAGCACCTTTAATCTCCTGTTCCGTACAGGTTGCAATTTGTCCGGAGGATGAACGGGAAGACGGGGAACCAGTGAGAGACTTGCTCTTGGTGTTGGGACAGGCACAGGGCACTCTATTTTCCCATCAGGAAGAAGAATTAAACACAGGCTCATCATCCCCCCCGGAACAAGAACAGGGCCTGAAGCCATCCAGTGCTTTTGCGGCCAGCTCCCAAAAAAGCGAGTTGTAAAATGGAGCTTCAGGGCACTGCAATTCACAAACCTGCAGAGTTATAAATGATAACTCTCGTCCACAAATATATTGAGGGTAGGCAAAGAAGAGGATTTGAAATCAAGGCAGAATTGCAGGAAACAGATTACAGGAGGTAGATTCGAATCGCCTTTAAAGCACATGAAAAGCGGCAAAACGTTGACAATGACGCCCTTGGCCAAAAAGGGCGTATGCGTTTTTTCCTGAATATATTCAGGAAAAAACGCAAACGCCCTATTTGGCCAACCAAGCAACCTGGAAATGCAAATCAGGGCTACAAAGAAGACTCGCTACCCATCGGTCAAAAGGGCCATGCTGAAAAATGTCTCAAAACCAGAAATGCAGGACAGGCCATGGAGAAATGGGAGCCTTGCTACACTGATGGGCGGGAGGTAAATTGCCAACAGCCACTCTGGAGAAGTGTACGGTGTGTCCTGCAACATCTAAAAAACACAGCTTAGAGAGCATAGGGCACTTCCACTCATGGGGGTATAAATTGGGAAAATGAAAAATCAGCAAGACACAAGCACCCCAAAGTTTAGGGCTGCTCTGTTGACAAGGACCTCCACTTCATTCCACCTTCAATATCCCAGGAAAGAGAAAAATGGATAAAGAAGTTGTGGTCCTTATGTACAATGGAATATCACTCAGCCATGAAATCGATGTCATAAGGCTGGTAGCAGCATGATGAATGCATTTAGGTACGACGAATCTAAGTGAAATAATCACACAGAAAAGGACACTTCTCATAAGGTATCACTTATAGAGGGAATGTAAAAACTGTTACACTTGAACTGAATTACAAAACAGAACAGAATCACACATGCAGAAAACACACTATGGCTGCTTATCGGGAAAGGTGAGGTGGGGTGATACATAAAACAAGGGTTTCAAATTAGCTCAGATACCGTTCCATAAACCCAATATGTAATAGACAAGACCAACTCCTTGCTCAGAGAACTGGACTCAACACGCCCTATTCACCGCACAAGAATATATCTGACTAGTAATAATCTTAAAACCTATGTATTGATATCTCTCTGTTAGTGTGTCAAGTGGGTGTAAAGCGGCATAAACACAGCAGTGAAAAGCAGCTAAACCCCATTATAAAAATAAATTACTTTGAAAAACCCATGAAACCAAGACAGTGAAAGAGAGAGAAATTCTTACACAATGCGTTCAGGGGCTGTGATGCAACCTGGATTGACCATATCTAGACCCACAGCTGGATGAGACATAAGGGTGGACACTCTTGGGGCTGAGAGGTTTGGTGAGGTTGGGTGAGCAAACGCAGACCCTTTAAAGTAATACTGCGTGGTACCCACCGCATGGGTCCCAAATCTCCAGGTTCAAGGGCATCTTCCTACATTGAAAACATGCATGAGAAAACAAAAAGATGGTACACCATGTGATGGGGAAAGGTTTCTAAAACGCACCTCATTTCTCTTCTCCTTGTGCCCGGGTTCGCCATTCCAGCCGCTCTACTAACAATCTCCCTACTTGGAGCATCAGCACCTTTAACCTCCTGTTCCGTACAGGTTGCAATTTGTCCTGAGAATGAACGGGTAGACCGGGAACCAGTGAGAGACTAGCTCTTGGTGTTGGGACAGGCACAGGTCACTCTATTTTCCCATCAGGAAGAAGAATTAACCACAGGCTCAGCCTGAACGCGGAGCCAGAACAGGGCCTGAAGCCATCCTGCGCTTTTGCGGCCAGCTCCCAAAAAAGCGAGTTGTAAAATGGAGCTTCAGGGCACTGCAATTCACAAACCTGCAGAGTTATAAATGATAACTCTCGTCCACAAATATATTGAGGGAAGGCAAAGAAGAGGATTTGAAATCAAGGCAGAATTACAGGAAACAGATTTCAGGAGGTAGATTCGAATCGCCTTTAAAGCACATGAAAAGCGGCAAAACGTTGACAATGATGCCCTTGGCCAAAAAGGGCGTATGCGTTTTTTCCTGAATATATTCAGGAAAAAACGCATACGCCCTTTTTGGCCAACCAAGCAACCTGGAAAGGCAAATCAGCGCTACAAAGAAGACTCGCTACCCATCGGTCAAAAGGGCCATGCTGAAAAAAGTCTCAAAACCAGAAATGCGGGACAGGCCATGGAGAAATGGGAGCCTTGCTACACTGATGGGCGGGATGTAAATTGCCAACAGCCACTCTGGAGAAGTGTACGGTGTGTCCTGAAACATCTAAAAAACACAGCTTAGAGAGCATAGGGCACTTCCACTCATGGGGGTATAAATTGGGAAAATGAAAAATCAGCAAGACACAAGCACCCCAAAGTTTAGGGCTGCTCTGTTGACAAGGACCTCCACTTCATTCCACCTTCAATATCCTAGGAAAGAGAAAAATGGATAAAGAAGTTGTGGTCCTTATGTACAATGGAATATCACTCAGCCATGAAATCGATGTCATAAGGCTAGTAGCAGCATGATGAGTGGATTTAGGTACGACGATTCTAAGTGAAATAAGTCACACAGAAAAGGACACTTCTCATAAGGTATCACTTATAGAGGGAATGTAAGAACTGTTACACTTGAACTGAATTACAAAACAGAACAGAGTCACACATGCAGAAAACACACTATGGCTGCTTAACGGGAAAGGTGAGGTGGGGTGATACATAAAACAAGGGTTTCAAATTAGCTCAGATACCGTTCCATAAACCCAATATGTAATAGACAAGACCTACTCCATGCTCAGAGAACTGGACTCAACACGCCCTATTCACCGCACAAGAATATATTTGACTAGTAATAATCTTAAAACCTATGTATTGATATCTCTCTGTTAGTGTGTCAAGTGGGTGTAAAGCGGCATAAACACAGCAGTGAAAAGCAGCTAAACCCCATTATAAAAATAAATTACTTTGAAAAACCCATGAAACAAAGACAGTGAAAGAGAGAGAAATTCTTACACAATGCGTTCAGGGGCTGTGATGCAACCTGGATTGACCATATCTAGACCCACAGCTGGATGAGACATAAGGGTGGACACTCTTGGGGCTGAGAGGTTTGGTGAGGTTGGGTGAGAAAACACACACCCTTTAAAGTAATACTGCGTGGTACCCATCGCATGGGTCCCAAATCTCCAGGTTCAAGGGCATCTTCCTACATCGAAAACATGCATAAGAAAACAAAAAGATGGTACACCATGTGATGGGGAAAGGTTTCTAAAACGCACCTCATTTCTCTTCTCCTTGTGCCCGGGGTCGCCATTCCAGCCACTTTCCTAGCAATCTCCCTACTTGGAGCATCAGCACCTTTAACCTCCTGTTCCGTACAGGTTGCAATTTGTCCTGAGGATGAACGGGAAGACGGGGAACCAGTGAGAGACTAGCTCTTGTTGTTGGGACAGGCACAGGTCACTCTATTTTCCCATCAGGAAGAAGAATTAACCACAGGCTCATCCTCCCCCCTGGAACCAGAACAGGGCCTGAAGCCATCCTGCGCCTTTGCGGCCAGCTCCCAAAAACGCGAGTTGTAAAATGGAGCTTCAGGGCACTGCAATTCACAAACCTGCAGAGTTATAAATGATAACTCTCGTCCACAAATATATTGAGGGAAGGCAAAGAAGAGGATTTGAAATCAAGGCAGAATTGCAGGAAAGAGATTTCAGGAGGTAGATTCGAATCGCCTTTAAAGCACCTGAAAAGCGGCAAAACGTTGACAATGATGCCCTTGGCCAAAAAGGGCGTATGCGTTTTTTCCTGAATATATTCAGGAAAAAACGCATACGCCCTTTTTGGCCAACCAAGCAACCTGGAAAGGCAAATCAGCGCTACAAAGAAGACACGCTACCCATCGGTCAAAAGGGCCATGCTGAAAAAAGTCTCAAAACCAGAAATGCAGGACAGGCCATGGAGAAATGGGAGCCTTGCTACACTGATGGGCGGGATGTAAATTGCCAACAGCCACTCTGGAGAAGTGTACGGTGTGTCCTGAAACATCTAAAAAACACAGCTTAGAGAGCATAGGGCACTTCCACTCATGGGGGTATAAATTGGGAAAATGAAAAATCAGCAAGACACAAGCACCCCAAAGTTTAGGGCTGCTCTGTTGACAAGGACCTCCACTTCATTCCACCTTCAATATCCCAGGAAAGAGAAAAATGGATAAAGAAGTTGTGGTCCTTATGTACAATGGAATATCACTCAGCCATGAAATCAATGTCCTAAGGCTAGTAGCAGCATGATGAGTGGATTTAGGTACGACGATTCTAAGTGAAATAAGTCACACAGAAAAGGACACTTCTCATAAGGTCTCACTGATTGAGGGAATGTAAAAAGCGTTACACTTGAACTGAATTACAAAACAGAACAGAGTCACACATGCAGAAAACACACTATGGCTGCTTAACGGGAAAGGTGAGGTGGGGTGATACATAAAACAAGGGTTTCAAATTAGCTCAGATACCGTTCCATAAACCCAATATGTAATAGACAAGACCTACTCCTTGCTCAGAGAACTGGACTCAACACGCCCTATTCACCGCACAAGAATATATCTGACTAGTAATAATCTTAAAACCTATGTATTGATATCTCTGTGTTAGTGTGTCAAGTGGGTGTAAAGCGGCATAAACACAGCAGTGAAAAGCAGCTAAACCCCATTATCAAAATAAATTACTTCGAAAAACCCATGAAACAAAGGCAGTGAAAGAGAGAGAAATTCTTACACAATGCGTTCAGGGGCTGTGATGCAACCTGGATTGACCATATCTAGATCCACAGCTGGATGAGACATTAGGGTGGACACTCTTGGGGCTGAGAGGTTTGGTGAGGTTGGGTGAGCAAACGCAGACCCTTTAAAGTAATACTGCGTGGTACCCATTGCATGGGTCCCAAATCTCCAGGTTCAAGGGCATCTTCCTACATCGAAAACATGCATGAGAAAACAAAAAGATGGTACACCATGTGATGGGGAAAGGTTTCTAAAACGCACCTCATTTCTCTTCTCCTTGTGCCCGGGTTCGCCATTCCAGCCGCTTTACTAACAATCTCCCTACATGGAGCATCAGCACCTTTAACCTCCTGTTCCGTACAGGTTGCAATTTGTCCTGAGGATGAACGGGTACACGGGGAACCAGTGAGAGACTAGCTCTTGGTGTTGGGACAGGCACAGGTCACTCTATTTTCCCATCAGGAAGAAGAATTAACCACAGGCTCATCCTCCCCCCCGGAACCAGAACAGGGCCTGAAGCCATCCTGCGCCTTTGCGGCCAGCTCCCAATAAAGCGAGTTGTAAAATGGAGCTTCAGGGCACTGCAATTCACAAACCTGCAGAGTTATAAATGATAACTCTCGTCCACAAATATATTGAGGGAAGGCAAAGAAGAGGATTTGAAATCAAGGCAGAATTGCAGGAAAGAGATTTCAGGAGGTAGATTCGAATCGCCTTTAAAGCACCTGAAAAGCGGCAAAACGTTGACAATGATGCCCTTGGCCAAAAAGGGCATATGCGTTTTTTCCTGAATATATTCAGGAAAAAACGCATACGCCCTTTTTGGCCAACCAAGCAACCTGGAAAGGCAAATCAGCGCTACAAAGAAGACAAGCTACCCATCGGTCAAAAGGGCCATGCTGAAAAAAGTCTCAAAACCAGAAATGCAGGACAGGCCATGGAGAAATGGGAGCCTTGCTACACTGATGGGCGGGATGTAAATTGCCAACAGCCACTCTGGAGAAGTGTACGGTGTGTCCTGAAACATCTAAAAAACACAGCTTAGAGAGCATAGGGCACTTCCACTCATGGGGGTATAAATTGGGAAAATGAAAAATCAGCAAGACACAAGCACCCCAAAGTTTAGGGCTGCTCTGTTGACAAGGACCTCCACTTCATTCCACCTTCAATATCCCAGGAAAGAGAAAAATGGATAAAGAAGTTGTGGTCCTTATGTACAATGGAATATCACTCAGCCATGAAATCAATGTCATAAGGCTAGTAGCAGCATGATGAGTGGATTTAGGTACAACGATTCTAAGTGAAATAAGTCACACAGAAAAGGACACTTCTCATAAGGTATCACTTATAGAGGGAATGAAAAAACCGTTACACTTGAACTAATTACAAAACAGAACAGAGTCACACATGCAGAAAACACACTATGGCTGCTTAACGGGAAAGGTTAGGTGGGGTGATACATAAAACAAGGGTTTCAAATTAGCTCAGATACCGTTCCATAAACCCAATATGTAATAGACAAGACCTACTCCTTGCTCAGAGAACTGGACTCAACACGCCCTATTCACCGCACAAGAATATATCTGACTAGTAATAATCTTAAAACCTATGTATTGATATCTCTCTGTTAGTGTGTCAAGTGGGTGTAAAGCGGCATAAATACAGCAGTGAAAAGCAGCTAAACCCCATTATAAAAATAAATTACTTCGAAAAACCCATGAAACAAAGGCAGTGAAAGAGAGAGAAATTCTTACACAATGCGTTCAGGGGCTGTGATGCAACCTGGATAGACCATATCTAGATCCACAGCTGGATGAGACATTAGGGTGGACACTCTTGGGGCTGAGAGGTTTGGTGAGGTTGGGTGAGCAAACGCAGACCCTTTAAAGTAATACTGCGTGGTACCCATCGCATGGGTCGCAAATCTCCAGATTCAAGGGCATCTTCCTACATCGAAAACATGCATGAGAAAACAAAAAGATGGTACACCATGTGATGGGGAAAGGTTTCTAAAACGCACCTCATTTCTCTTCTCCTTGTGCCCGGGTTCGCCATTCCAGCCGCTTTACTAACAATCTCCCTACTTGGAGCATCAGCACCTTTAATCTCCTGTTCCGTACAGGTTGCAATTTGTCCTGAGGATGAACGGGTACACGGGGAACCAGTGAGAGACTAGCTCTTGGTGTTGGGACAGGAACAGGTCACTCTAATTTCCCATCAGGAAGAAGAATTAACCACAGGCTCATCCTCCCCCCCGGAACCAGAACAGGGCCTGAAGCCATCCTGCGCTTTTGCGGCCAGCTCCCAAAATAGCGAGTTGTAAAATGGAGCTTCAGGGCACTGCAATTCACAAACCTGCAGAGTTATAAATGATAACTCTTGTCCACAAATATATTGAGGGAAGGCAAAGAAGAGGATTTGAAATCAAGGCAGAATTGCAGGAAACAGATTTCAGGAGGTAGATTCGAATCGCCTTTAAAGCACCTGAAAAGCGGCAAAACGTTGACAATGATGCCCTTGGCCAAAAAGGGCGTATGCGTTTTTTCCTGAATATATTCAGGAAAAAACGCATACGCCCTTTTTGGCCAACCAAGCAACCTGGAAAGGCAAATCAGCGCTACAAAGAAGACTCGCTACCCATCGGTCAAAAGGGCCATGCTGAAAAAAGTCTCAAAACCAGAAATGCAGGACAGGCCATGGAGAAATGGGAGCCTTGCTACACTGATGGGCGGGATGTTAATTGCCAACAGCCACTCTGGAGAAGTGTACGGTGTGTCCTGAAACATCTAAAAAACACAGCTTAGAGAGCATAGGGCACTTCCACTCATGGGGGTATAAATTGGGAAAATGAAAAATCAGCAAGACACAAGCACCCCAAAGTTTAGGGCTGCTCTGTTGACAAGGACCTCCACTTCATTCCACCTTCTATATCCCAGGAAAGGGAAAAATGGATAAAGAAGTTGTGGTCCTTATGTACAATGGAATATCACTCAGCCATGAAATCAATGTCATAAGGCTAGTAGCAGCATGATGAGTGGATTTAGGTACGACGATTCTAAGTGAAATAAGTCACACAGAAAAGGACACTTCTCATAAGGTCTCACTTATAGAGGGAATGTAAAAACCGTTACACTTGAACTGAATTACAAAACAGAACAGAGTCACACATGCAGAAAACACACTATGGCTGCTTAACGGGAAAGGTGAGGTGGGGTGATACATAAAACAAGGGTTTCAAATTAGCTCAGATACCGTTCCATAAACCCAATATGTAATAGACAAGACCTACTCCTTGCTCAGAGAACTGGACTCAACACACCCTATTCACCGCACAAGAATATATCTGACTAGTAATAATCTTGAAACCTATGTATTGATATCTCTCTGTTAGTGTGTCAAGTGGGTGTAAAGCGGCATAAACACAGCAGTGAAAAGCAGCTAAACCCCATTATAAAAATAAATTACTTTTACAAACCCATGAAACAAAGACAATGAAAGAGAGAGAAATTCTTACACAATGCGTTCAGGGGCTGTGATGCAACCTGGATTGACCATATCTAGACCCACAGCTGGATGAGACATAAGGGTGGACACTCTTGGGGCTGAGAGGTTTGGTGAGGTTGGGTGAGCAAACGCAGACCCTTTAAAGTAATACTGCGTGGTACCCATCGCATGGGTCGCAAATCTCCAGGTTCAAGGGCATCTTCCTACATCGAAAACATGCATGAGAAAACAAAAAGATGGTACACCATGTGATGGGGAAAGGTTTCTAAAACGCACCTCATTTCTCTTCTCCTTGTGCCCGGGTTCGCCATTCCAGCCGCTTTACTAACAATCTCCCTACTTGGAGCATCAGCACCTTTAATCTCCTGTTCCGTACAGGTTGCAATTTGTCCTGAGGATGAACGGGTACACGGGGAACCAGTGAGAGACTAGCTCTTGGTGTTGGGACAGGCACAGGTCACTCTAATTTCCCATCAGGAAGAAGAATTAACCACAGGCTCATCCTCCCCCCCGGAACCAGAACAGGGCCTGAAGCCATCCTGCGCCTTTGCAGCCAGCTCCCAAAAAAGCGAGTTGTAAAATGGAGCTTCAGGGCACTGCAATTCACAAACCTGCAGAGTTATAAATGATAACTCTCGTCCACAAATATATTGAGGGAAGGCAAAGAAGAGGATTTGAAATCAAGGCAGAATTGCAGGAAAGAGATTTCAGGAGGTAGATTCGAATCGCCTTTAAAGCACCTGAAAAGCGGCAAAACGTTGACAATGATGCCCTTGGCCAAAAAGGGCGTATGCGTTTTTTCCTGAATATATTCAGGAAAAAACGCATACGCCCTTTTTGGCCAACCAAGCAACCTGGAAAGGCAAATCAGCGCTACAAAGAAGACAAGCTACCCATCGGTCAAAAGGGCCATGCTGAAAAAAGTCTCAAAACCAGAAATGCAGGACAGGCCATGGAGAAATGGGAGCCTTGCTACACTGATGGGCGGGATGTAAATTGCCAACAGCCACTCTGGAGAAGTGTACGGTGTGTCCTGAAACATCTAAAAAACACAGCTTAGAGAGCATAGGGCACTTCCACTCATGGGGGTATAAATTGGGAAAATGAAAAATCAGCAAGACACAAGCACCCCAAAGTTTAGGGCTGCTCTGTTGACAAGGACCTCCACTTCATTCCACCTTCAATATCCCAGGAAAGAGAAAAATGGATAAAGAAGTTGTGGTCCTTATGTACAATGGAATATCACTCAGCCATGAAATCAATGTCCTAAGGCTAGTAGCAGCATGATGAGTGGATTTAGGTACGACGATTCTAAGTGAAATAAGTCACACAGAAAAGGACACTTCTCATAAGGTATCACTTATAGAGGGAATGAAAAAACCGTTACACTTGAACTGAATTACAAAACAGAACAGAGTCACACATGCAGAAAACACACTATGGCTGCTTAACGGGAAAGGTGAGGTGGGGTGATACATAAAACAAGGGTTTCAAATTAGCTCAGATACCGTTCCATAAACCCAATATGTAATAGACAAGACCTACTCCTTGCTCAGAGAACTGGACTCAACACGCCCTATTCACCGCACAAGAATATATCTGACTAGTAATAATCTTAAAACCTATGTATTGATATCTCTGTGTTAGTGTGTCAAGTGGGTGTAAAGCGGCATAAATACAGCAGTGAAAAGCAGCTAAACCCCATTATAAAAATAAATTACTTCGAAAAACCCATGAAACAAAGGCAGTGAAAGAGAGAGAAATTCTTACACAATGCGTTCAGGGGCTGTGATGCAACCTGGATAGACCATATCTAGATCCACAGCTGGATGAGACATTAGGGTGGACACTCTTGGGGCTGAGAGGTTTGGTGAGGTTGGGTGAGCAAACGCAGACCCTTTAAAGTAATACTGCGTGGTACCCATCGCATGGGTCGCAAATCTCCAGGTTCAAGGGCATCTTCCTACATCGAAAACATGCATGAGAAAACAAAAAGATGGTACACCATGTGATGGGGAAAGGTTTCTAAAACGCACCTCATTTCTCTTCTCCTTGTGCCCGGGTTCGCCATTCCAGCCGCTTTACTAACAATCTCCCTACTTGGAGCATCAGCACCTTTAATCTCCTGTTCCGTACAGGTTGCAATTTGTCCTGAGGATGAACGGGTACACGGGGAACCAGTGAGAGACTAGCTCTTGGTGTTGGGACAGGCACAGGTCACTCTAATTTCCCATCAGGAAGAAGAATTAACCACAGGCTCATCCTCCCCCCCGGAACCAGAACAGGGCCTGAAGCCATCCTGCGCTTTTGCGGCCAGCTCCCAAAAAAGCGAGTTGTAAAATGGAGCTTCAGGGCACTGCAATTCACAAACCTGCAGAGTTATAAATGATAACTCTTGTCCACAAATATATTGAGGGAAGGCAAAGAAGAGGATTTGAAATCAAGGCAGAATTGCAGGAAACAGATTTCAGGAGGTAGATTCGAATCGCCTTTAAAGCACATGAAAAGCGGCAAAACGTTGACAATGATGCCCTTGGCCAAAAAGGGCGTATGCGTTTTTTCCTGAATATATTCAGGAAAAAACGCATACGCCCTTTTTGGCCAACCAAGCAACCTGGAAAGGCAAATCAGCGCTACAAAGAAGACTCGCTACCCATCGGTCAAAAGGGCCATGCTGAAAAAAGTCTCAAAACCAGAAATGCAGGACAGGCCATGGAGAAATGGGAGCCTTGCTACACTGATGGGCGGGATGTAAATTGCCAACAGCCACTCTGGAGAAGTGTACGGTGTGTCCTGAAACATCTAAAAAACACAGCTTAGAGAGCATAGGGCACTTCCACTCATGGGGGTATAAATTGGGAAAATGAAAAATCAGCAAGACACAAGCACCCCAAAGTTTAGGGCTGCTCTGTTGACAAGGACCTCCACTTCATTCCACCTTCTATATCCCAGGAAAGGGAAAAATGGATAAAGAAGTTGTGGTCCTTATGTACAATGGAATATCACTCAGCCATGAAATCAATGTCATAAGGCTAGTAGCAGCATGATGAGTGGATTTAGGTACGACGATTCTAAGTGAAATAAGTCACACAGAAAAGGACACTTCTCATAAGGTATCACTTATAGAGGGAATGTAAAAACCGTTACACTTGAACTGAATTACAAAACAGAACAGAGTCACACATGCAGAAAACACACTATGGCTGCTTAACGGGAAAGGTGAGGTGGGGTGATACATAAAACAAGGGTTTCAAATTAGCTCAGATACCGTTCCATAAACCCAATATGTAATAGACAAGACCTACTCCTTGCTCAGAGAACTGGACTCAACACACCCTATTCACCGCACAAGAATATATCTGACTAGTAATAATCTTGAAACCTATGTATTGATATCTCTCTGTTAGTGTGTCAAGTGGGTGTAAAGCGGCATAAACACAGCAGTGAAAAGCAGCTAAACCCCATTATAAAAATAAATTACTTTTACAAACCCATGAAACAAAGACAATGAAAGAGAGAGAAATTCTTACACAATGCGTTCAGGGGCTGTGATGCAACCTGGATTGACCATATCTAGACCCACAGCTGGATGAGACATAAGGGTGGACACTCTTGGGGCTGAGAGGTTTGGTGAGGTTGGGTGAGCAAACGCAGACCCTTTAAAGTAATACTGCGTGGTACCCATCGCATGGGTCCCAAATCTCCAGGTTCAAGGGCATCTTCCTACATTGAAAACATGCATGAGAAAACAAAAAGATGGTACACCATGTGATGGGGAAAGGTTTCTAAAACGCACCTCATTTCTCTTCTCCTTGTGCCCGGGTTCGCCATTCCAGCCGCTTTCCTAACAATCTCCCTACTTGGAGCACCAGCACTTTTAACCTCCTGTTCCGTATAGGTTGCAATTTGTCCTGAGGATGAACGGGTACACGGGGAACCAGTGAGAGACTAGCTCTTGGTGTTGGGACAGGCACAGGTCACTCTATTTTCCCATCAGGAAGAAGAATTAACCACAGGCTCATCCTCCCCCCCGGAACCAGAACAGGGCCTGAAGCCATCCTGCGCCTTTGCGGCCAGCTCCCAAAAAAGCGAGTTGTAAAATGGAGCTTCAGGGCACTGCAATTCACAAACCTGCAGAGTTATAAATGATAACTCTCGTCCACAAATATATTGAGGGAAGGCAAAGAAGAGGATTTGAAATCAAGGCAGAATTGCAGGAAAGAGATTTCAGGAGGTAGATTCGAATCGCCTTTAAAGCACCTGAAAAGCGGCAAAACGTTGACAATGATGCCCTTGGCCAAAAAGGGCGTATGCGTTTTTTCCTGAATATATTCAGGAAAAAACGCATACGCCCTTTTTGGCCAACCAAGCAACCTGGAAAGGCAAATCAGCGCTACAAAGAAGACACGCTACCCATCGGTCAAAAGGGCCATGCTGAAAAAAGTCTCAAAACCAGAAATGCAGGACAGGCCATGGAGAAATGGGAGCCTTGCTACACTGATGGGCGGGATGTAAATTGCCAACAGCCACTCTGGAGAAGTGTACGGTGTGTCCTGAAACATCTAAAAAACACAGCTTAGAGAGCATAGGGCACTTCCACTCATGGGGGTATAAATTGGGAAAATGAAAAATCAGCAAGACACAAGCACCCCAAAGTTTAGGGCTGCTCTGTTGACAAGGACCTCCACTTCATTCCACCTTCAATATCCCAGGAAAGAGAAAAATGGATAAAGAAGTTGTGGTCCTTATGTACAATGGAATATCACTCAGCCATGAAATCAATGTCCTAAGGCTAGTAGCAGCATGATGAGTGGATTTAGGTACGACGATTCTAAGTGAAATAAGTCACACAGAAAAGGACACTTCTCATAAGGTCTCACTGATTGAGGGAATGTAAAAAGCGTTACACTTGAACTGAATTACAAAACAGAACAGAGTCACACATGCAGAAAACACACTATGGCTGCTTAACGGGAAAGGTGAGGTGGGGTGATACATAAAACAAGGGTTTCAAATTAGCTCAGATACCGTTCCATAAACCCAATATGTAATAGACAAGACCTACTCCTTGCTCAGAGAACTGGACTCAACACGCCCTATTCACCGCACAAGAATATATCTGACTAGTAATAATCTTAAAACCTATGTATTGATATCTCTGTGTTAGTGTGTCAAGTGGGTGTAAAGCGGCATAAACACAGCAGTGAAAAGCAGCTAAACCCCATTATCAAAATAAATTACTTCGAAAAACCCATGAAACAAAGGCAGTGAAAGAGAGAGAAATTCTTACACAATGCGTTCAGGGGCTGTGATGCAACCTGGATTGACCATATCTAGATCCACAGCTGGATGAGACATTAGGGTGGACACTCTTGGGGCTGAGAGGTTTGGTGAGGTTGGGTGAGCAAACGCAGACCCTTTAAAGTAATACTGCGTGGTACCCATTGCATGGGTCCCAAATCTCCAGGTTCAAGGGCATCTTCCTACATCGAAAACATGCATGAGAAAACAAAAAGATGGTACACCATGTGATGGGGAAAGGTTTCTAAAACGCACCTCATTTCTCTTCTCCTTGTGCCCGGGTTCGCCATTCCAGCCGCTTTACTAACAATCTCCCTACATGGAGCATCAGCACCTTTAACCTCCTGTTCCGTACAGGTTGCAATTTGTCCTGAGGATGAACGGGTACACGGGGAACCAGTGAGAGACTAGCTCTTGGTGTTGGGACAGGCACAGGTCACTCTATTTTCCCATCAGGAAGAAGAATTAACCACAGGCTCATCCTCCCCCCCGGAACCAGAACAGGGCCTGAAGCCATCCTGCGCCTTTGCGGCCAGCTCCCAATAAAGCGAGTTGTAAAATGGAGCTTCAGGGCACTGCAATTCACAAACCTGCAGAGTTATAAATGATAACTCTCGTCCACAAATATATTGAGGGAAGGCAAAGAAGAGGATTTGAAATCAAGGCAGAATTGCAGGAAAGAGATTTCAGGAGGTAGATTCGAATCGCCTTTAAAGCACCTGAAAAGCGGCAAAACGTTGACAATGATGCCCTTGGCCAAAAAGGGCATATGCGTTTTTTCCTGAATATATTCAGGAAAAAACGCATACGCCCTTTTTGGCCAACCAAGCAACCTGGAAAGGCAAATCAGCGCTACAAAGAAGACAAGCTACCCATCGGTCAAAAGGGCCATGCTGAAAAAAGTCTCAAAACCAGAAATGCAGGACAGGCCATGGAGAAATGGGAGCCTTGCTACACTGATGGGCGGGATGTAAATTGCCAACAGCCACTCTGGAGAAGTGTACGGTGTGTCCTGAAACATCTAAAAAACACAGCTTAGAGAGCATAGGGCACTTCCACTCATGGGGGTATAAATTGGGAAAATGAAAAATCAGCAAGACACAAGCACCCCAAAGTTTAGGGCTGCTCTGTTGACAAGGACCTCCACTTCATTCCACCTTCAATATCCCAGGAAAGAGAAAAATGGATAAAGAAGTTGTGGTCCTTATGTACAATGGAATATCACTCAGCCATGAAATCAATGTCATAAGGCTAGTAGCAGCATGATGAGTGGATTTAGGTACAACGATTCTAAGTGAAATAAGTCACACAGAAAAGGACACTTCTCATAAGGTATCACTTATAGAGGGAATGAAAAAACCGTTACACTTGAACTAATTACAAAACAGAACAGAGTCACACATGCAGAAAACACACTATGGCTGCTTAACGGGAAAGGTTAGGTGGGGTGATACATAAAACAAGGGTTTCAAATTAGCTCAGATACCGTTCCATAAACCCAATATGTAATAGACAAGACCTACTCCTTGCTCAGAGAACTGGACTCAACACGCCCTATTCACCGCACAAGAATATATCTGACTAGTAATAATCTTAAAACCTATGTATTGATATCTCTCTGTTATTGTGTCAAGTGGGTGTAAAGCGGCATAAATACAGCAGTGAAAAGCAGCTAAACCCCATTATAAAAATAAATTACTTCGAAAAACCCATGAAACACAGGCAGTGAAAGAGAGAGAAATTCTTACACAATGCGTTCAGGGGCTGTGATGCAACCTGGATAGACCATATCTAGATCCACAGCTGGATGAGACATTAGGGTGGACACTCTTGGGGCTGAGAGGTTTGGTGAGGTTGGGTGAGCAAACGCAGACCCTTTAAAGTAATACTGCGTGGTACCCATCGCATGGGTCGCAAATCTCCAGATTCAAGGGCATCTTCCTACATCGAAAACATGCATGAGAAAACAAAAAGATGGTACACCATGTGATGGGGAAAGGTTTCTAAAACGCACCTCATTTCTCTTCTTCTTGTGCCCGGGTTCGCCATTCCAGCCGCTTTACTAACAATCTCCCTACTTGGAGCATCAGCACCTTTAATCTCCTGTTCCGTACAGGTTGCAATTTGTCCTGAGGATGAACGGGTACACGGGGAACCAGTGAGAGACTAGCTCTTGGTGTTGGGACAGGAACAGGTCACTCTAATTTCCCATCAGGAAGAAGAATTAACCACAGGCTCATCCTCCCCCCCGGAACCAGAACAGGGCCTGAAGCCATCCTGCGCTTTTGCGGCCAGCTCCCAAAATAGCGAGTTGTAAAATGGAGCTTCAGGGCACTGCAATTCACAAACCTGCAGAGTTATAAATGATAACTCTTGTCCACAAATATATTGAGGGAAGGCAAAGAAGAGGATTTGAAATCAAGGCAGAATTGCAGGAAACAGATTTCAGGAGGTAGATTCGAATCGCCTTTAAAGCACCTGAAAAGCGGCAAAACGTTGACAATGATGCCCTTGGCCAAAAAGGGCGTATGCGTTTTTTCCTGAATATATTCAGGAAAAAACGCATACGCCCTTTTTGGCCAACCAAGCAACCTGGAAAGGCAAATCAGCGCTACAAAGAAGACTCGCTACCCATCGGTCAAAAGGGCCATGCTGAAAAAAGTCTCAAAACCAGAAATGCAGGACAGGCCATGGAGAAATGGGAGCCTTGCTACACTGATGGGCGGGATGTTAATTGCCAACAGCCACTCTGGAGAAGTGTACGGTGTGTCCTGAAACATCTAAAAAACACAGCTTAGAGAGCATAGGGCACTTCCACTCATGGGGGTATAAATTGGGAAAATGAAAAATCAGCAAGACACAAGCACCCCAAAGTTTAGGGCTGCTCTGTTGACAAGGACCTCCACTTCATTCCACCTTCTATATCCCAGGAAAGGGAAAAATGGATAAAGAAGTTGTGGTCCTTATGTACAATGGAATATCACTCAGCCATGAAATCAATGTCATAAGGCTAGTAGCAGCATGATGAGTGGATTTAGGTACGACGATTCTAAGTGAAATAAGTCACACAGAAAAGGACACTTCTCATAAGGTCTCACTTATAGAGGGAATGTAAAAACCGTTACACTTGAACTGAATTACAAAACAGAACAGAGTCACACATGCAGAAAACACACTATGGCTGCTTAACGGGAAAGGTGAGGTGGGGTGATACATAAAACAAGGGTTTCAAATTAGCTCAGATACCGTTCCATAAACCCAATATGTAATAGACAAGACCTACTCCTTGCTCAGAGAACTGGACTCAACACACCCTATTCACCGCACAAGAATATATCTGACTAGTAATAATCTTGAAACCTATGTATTGATATCTCTCTGTTAGTGTGTCAAGTGGGTGTAAAGCGGCATAAACACAGCAGTGAAAAGCAGCTAAACCCCATTATAAAAATAAATTACTTTTACAAACCCATGAAACAAAGACAATGAAAGAGAGAGAAATTCTTACACAATGCGTTCAGGGGCTGTGATGCAACCTGGATTGACCATATCTAGACCCACAGCTGGATGAGACATAAGGGTGGACACTCTTGGGGCTGAGAGGTTTGGTGAGGTTGGGTGAGCAAACGCAGACCCTTTAAAGTAATACTGCGTGGTACCCATCGCATGGGTCGCAAATCTCCAGGTTCAAGGGCATCTTCCTACATCGAAAACATGCATGAGAAAACAAAAAGATGGTACACCATGTGATGGGGAAAGGTTTCTAAAACGCACCTCATTTCTCTTCTCCTTGTGCCCGGGTTCGCCATTCCAGCCGCTTTACTAACAATCTCCCTACTTGGAGCATCAGCACCTTTAATCTCCTGTTCCGTACAGGTTGCAATTTGTCCTGAGGATGAACGGGTACACGGGGAACCAGTGAGAGACTAGCTCTTGGTGTTGGGACAGGCACAGGTCACTCTAATTTCCCATCAGGAAGAAGAATTAACCACAGGCTCATCCTCCCCCCCGGAACCAGAACAGGGCCTGAAGCCATCCTGCGCCTTTGCAGCCAGCTCCCAAAAAAGCGAGTTGTAAAATGGAGCTTCAGGGCACTGCAATTCACAAACCTGCAGAGTTATAAATGATAACTCTCGTCCACAAATATATTGAGGGAAGGCAAAGAAGAGGATTTGAAATCAAGGCAGAATTGCAGGAAAGAGATTTCAGGAGGTAGATTCGAATCGCCTTTAAAGCACCTGAAAAGCGGCAAAACGTTGACAATGATGCCCTTGGCCAAAAAGGGCGTATGCGTTTTTTCCTGAATATATTCAGGAAAAAACGCATACGCCCTTTTTGGCCAACCAAGCAACCTGGAAAGGCAAATCAGCGCTACAAAGAAGACAAGCTACCCATCGGTCAAAAGGGCCATGCTGAAAAAAGTCTCAAAACCAGAAATGCAGGACAGGCCATGGAGAAATGGGAGCCTTGCTACACTGATGGGCGGGATGTAAATTGCCAACAGCCACTCTGGAGAAGTGTACGGTGTGTCCTGAAACATCTAAAAAACACAGCTTAGAGAGCATAGGGCACTTCCACTCATGGGGGTATAAATTGGGAAAATGAAAAATCAGCAAGACACAAGCACCCCAAAGTTTAGGGCTGCTCTGTTGACAAGGACCTCCACTTCATTCCACCTTCAATATCCCAGGAAAGAGAAAAATGGATAAAGAAGTTGTGGTCCTTATGTACAATGGAATATCACTCAGCCATGAAATCAATGTCCTAAGGCTAGTAGCAGCATGATGAGTGGATTTAGGTACGACGATTCTAAGTGAAATAAGTCACACAGAAAAGGACACTTCTCATAAGGTATCACTTATAGAGGGAATGAAAAAACCGTTACACTTGAACTGAATTACAAAACAGAACAGAGTCACACATGCAGAAAACACACTATGGCTGCTTAACGGGAAAGGTGAGGTGGGGTGATACATAAAACAAGGGTTTCAAATTAGCTCAGATACCGTTCCATAAACCCAATATGTAATAGACAAGACCTACTCCTTGCTCAGAGAACTGGACTCAACACGCCCTATTCACCGCACAAGAATATATCTGACTAGTAATAATCTTAAAACCTATGTATTGATATCTCTGTGTTAGTGTGTCAAGTGGGTGTAAAGCGGCATAAATACAGCAGTGAAAAGCAGCTAAACCCCATTATAAAAATAAATTACTTCGAAAAACCCATGAAACAAAGGCAGTGAAAGAGAGAGAAATTCTTACACAATGCGTTCAGGGGCTGTGATGCAACCTGGATAGACCATATCTAGATCCACAGCTGGATGAGACATTAGGGTGGACACTCTTGGGGCTGAGAGGTTTGGTGAGGTTGGGTGAGCAAACGCAGACCCTTTAAAGTAATACTGCGTGGTACCCATCGCATGGGTCGCAAATCTCCAGGTTCAAGGGCATCTTCCTACATCGAAAACATGCATGAGAAAACAAAAAGATGGTACACCATGTGATGGGGAAAGGTTTCTAAAACGCACCTCATTTCTCTTCTCCTTGTGCCCGGGTTCGCCATTCCAGCCGCTTTACTAACAATCTCCCTACTTGGAGCATCAGCACCTTTAATCTCCTGTTCCGTACAGGTTGCAATTTGTCCTGAGGATGAACGGGTACACGGGGAACCAGTGAGAGACTAGCTCTTGGTGTTGGGACAGGCACAGGTCACTCTAATTTCCCATCAGGAAGAAGAATTAACCACAGGCTCATCCTCCCCCCCGGAACCAGAACAGGGCCTGAAGCCATCCTGCGCTTTTGCGGCCAGCTCCCAAAAAAGCGAGTTGTAAAATGGAGCTTCAGGGCACTGCAATTCACAAACCTGCAGAGTTATAAATGATAACTCTTGTCCACAAATATATTGAGGGAAGGCAAAGAAGAGGATTTGAAATCAAGGCAGAATTGCAGGAAACAGATTTCAGGAGGTAGATTCGAATCGCCTTTAAAGCACCTGAAAAGCGGCAAAACGTTGACAATGATGCCCTTGGCCAAAAAGGGCGTATGCGTTTTTTCCTGAATATATTCAGGAAAAAACGCATACGCCCTTTTTGGCCAACCAAGCAACCTGGAAAGGCAAATCAGCGCTACAAAGAAGACTCGCTACCCATCGGTCAAAAGGGCCATGCTGAAAAAAGTCTCAAAACCAGAAATGCAGGACAGGCCATGGAGAAATGGGAGCCTTGCTACACTGATGGGCGGGATGTTAATTGCCAACAGCCACTCTGGAGAAGTGTACGGTGTGTCCTGAAACATCTAAAAAACACAGCTTAGAGAGCATAGGGCACTTCCACTCATGGGGGTATAAATTGGGAAAATGAAAAATCAGCAAGACACAAGCACCCCAAAGTTTAGGGCTGCTCTGTTGACAAGGACCTCCACTTCATTCCACCTTCTATATCCCAGGAAAGGGAAAAATGGATAAAGAAGTTGTGGTCCTTATGTACAATGGAATATCACTCAGCCATGAAATCAATGTCATAAGGCTAGTAGCAGCATGATGAGTGGATTTAGGTACGACGATTCTAAGTGAAATAAGTCACACAGAAAAGGACACTTCTCATAAGGTCTCACTTATAGAGGGAATGTAAAAACCGTTACACTTGAACTGAATTACAAAACAGAACAGAGTCACACATGCAGAAAACACACTATGGCTGCTTAACGGGAAAGGTGAGGTGGGGTGATACATAAAACAAGGGTTTCAAATTAGCTCAGATACCGTTCCATAAACCCAATATGTAATAGACAAGACCTACTCCTTGCTCAGAGAACTGGACTCAACACACCCTATTCACCGCACAAGAATATATCTGACTAGTAATAATCTTGAAACCTATGTATTGATATCTCTCTGTTAGTGTGTCAAGTGGGTGTAAAGCGGCATAAACACAGCAGTGAAAAGCAGCTAAACCCCATTATAAAAATAAATTACTTTTACAAACCCATGAAACAAAGACAATGAAAGAGAGAGAAATTCTTACACAATGCGTTCAGGGGCTGTGATGCAACCTGGATTGACCATATCTAGACCCACAGCTGGATGAGACATAAGGGTGGACACTCTTGGGGCTGAGAGGTTTGGTGAGGTTGGGTGAGCAAACGCAGACCCTTTAAAGTAATACTGCGTGGTACCCATCGCATGGGTCGCAAATCTCCAGGTTCAAGGGCATCTTCCTACATCGAAAACATGCATGAGAAAACAAAAAGATGGTACACCATGTGATGGGGAAAGGTTTCTAAAACGCACCTCATTTCTCTTCTCCTTGTGCCCGGGTTCGCCATTCCAGCCGCTTTACTAACAATCTCCCTACTTGGAGCATCAGCACCTTTAATCTCCTGTTCCGTACAGGTTGCAATTTGTCCTGAGGATGAACGGGTACACGGGGAACCAGTGAGAGACTAGCTCTTGGTGTTGGGACAGGCACAGGTCACTCTAATTTCCCATCAGGAAGAAGAATTAACCACAGGCTCATCCTCCCCCCCGGAACCAGAACAGGGCCTGAAGCCATCCTGCGCCTTTGCAGCCAGCTCCCAAAAAAGCGAGTTGTAAAATGGAGCTTCAGGGCACTGCAATTCACAAACCTGCAGAGTTATAAATGATAACTCTCGTCCACAAATATATTGAGGGAAGGCAAAGAAGAGGATTTGAAATCAAGGCAGAATTGCAGGAAAGAGATTTCAGGAGGTAGATTCGAATCGCCTTTAAAGCACCTGAAAAGCGGCAAAACGTTGACAATGATGCCCTTGGCCAAAAAGGGCGTATGCGTTTTTTCCTGAATATATTCAGGAAAAAACGCATACGCCCTTTTTGGCCAACCAAGCAACCTGGAAAGGCAAATCAGCGCTACAAAGAAGACAAGCTACCCATCGGTCAAAAGGGCCATGCTGAAAAAAGTCTCAAAACCAGAAATGCAGGACAGGCCATGGAGAAATGGGAGCCTTGCTACACTGATGGGCGGGATGTAAATTGCCAACAGCCACTCTGGAGAAGTGTACGGTGTGTCCTGAAACATCTAAAAAACACAGCTTAGAGAGCATAGGGCACTTCCACTCATGGGGGTATAAATTGGGAAAATGAAAAATCAGCAAGACACAAGCACCCCAAAGTTTAGGGCTGCTCTGTTGACAAGGACCTCCACTTCATTCCACCTTCAATATCCCAGGAAAGAGAAAAATGGATAAAGAAGTTGTGGTCCTTATGTACAATGGAATATCACTCAGCCATGAAATCAATGTCCTAAGGCTAGTAGCAGCATGATGAGTGGATTTAGGTACGACGATTCTAAGTGAAATAAGTCACACAGAAAAGGACACTTCTCATAAGGTATCACTTATAGAGGGAATGAAAAAACCGTTACACTTGAACTGAATTACAAAACAGAACAGAGTCACACATGCAGAAAACACACTATGGCTGCTTAACGGGAAAGGTGAGGTGGGGTGATACATAAAACAAGGGTTTCAAATTAGCTCAGATACCGTTCCATAAACCCAATATGTAATAGACAAGACCTACTCCTTGCTCAGAGAACTGGACTCAACACGCCCTATTCACCGCACAAGAATATATCTGACTAGTAATAATCTTAAAACCTATGTATTGATATCTCTGTGTTAGTGTGTCAAGTGGGTGTAAAGCGGCATAAATACAGCAGTGAAAAGCAGCTAAACCCCATTATAAAAATAAATTACTTCGAAAAACCCATGAAACAAAGGCAGTGAAAGAGAGAGAAATTCTTACACAATGCGTTCAGGGGCTGTGATGCAACCTGGATAGACCATATCTAGATCCACAGCTGGATGAGACATTAGGGTGGACACTCTTGGGGCTGAGAGGTTTGGTGAGGTTGGGTGAGCAAACGCAGACCCTTTAAAGTAATACTGCGTGGTACCCATCGCATGGGTCGCAAATCTCCAGGTTCAAGGGCATCTTCCTACATCGAAAACATGCATGAGAAAACAAAAAGATGGTACACCATGTGATGGGGAAAGGTTTCTAAAACGCACCTCATTTCTCTTCTCCTTGTGCCCGGGTTCGCCATTCCAGCCGCTTTACTAACAATCTCCCTACTTGGAGCATCAGCACCTTTAATCTCCTGTTCCGTACAGGTTGCAATTTGTCCTGAGGATGAACGGGTACACGGGGAACCAGTGAGAGACTAGCTCTTGGTGTTGGGACAGGCACAGGTCACTCTAATTTCCCATCAGGAAGAAGAATTAACCACAGGCTCATCCTCCCCCCCGGAACCAGAACAGGGCCTGAAGCCATCCTGCGCTTTTGCGGCCAGCTCCCAAAAAAGCGAGTTGTAAAATGGAGCTTCAGGGCACTGCAATTCACAAACCTGCAGAGTTATAAATGATAACTCTTGTCCACAAATATATTGAGGGAAGGCAAAGAAGAGGATTTGAAATCAAGGCAGAATTGCAGGAAACAGATTTCAGGAGGTAGATTCGAATCGCCTTTAAAGCACATGAAAAGCGGCAAAACGTTGACAATGATGCCCTTGGCCAAAAAGGGCGTATGCGTTTTTTCCTGAATATATTCAGGAAAAAACGCATACGCCCTTTTTGGCCAACCAAGCAACCTGGAAAGGCAAATCAGCGCTACAAAGAAGACTCGCTACCCATCGGTCAAAAGGGCCATGCTGAAAAAAGTCTCAAAACCAGAAATGCAGGACAGGCCATGGAGAAATGGGAGCCTTGCTACACTGATGGGCGGGATGTAAATTGCCAACAGCCACTCTGGAGAAGTGTACGGTGTGTCCTGAAACATCTAAAAAACACAGCTTAGAGAGCATAGGGCACTTCCACTCATGGGGGTATAAATTGGGAAAATGAAAAATCAGCAAGACACAAGCACCCCAAAGTTTAGGGCTGCTCTGTTGACAAGGACCTCCACTTCATTCCACCTTCAATATCCCAGGAAAGAGAAAAATGGATAAAGAAGTTGTGGTCCTTATGTACAATGGAATATCACTCAGCCATGAAATCAATGTCCTAAGGCTAGTAGCAGCATGATGAGTGGATTTAGGTACGACGATTCTAAGTGAAATAAGTCACACAGAAAAGGACACTTCTCATAAGGTATCACTTATAGAGGGAATGAAAAAACCGTTACACTTGAACTAATTACAAAACAGAACAGAGTCACACATGCAGAAAACACACTATGGCTGCTTAACGGGAAAGGTGAGGTGGGGTGATACATAAAACAAGGGTTTCAAATTAGCTCAGATACCGTTCCATAAACCCAATATGTAATAGACAAGACCTACTCCTTGCTCAGAGAACTGGACTCAACACGCCCTATTCACCGCACAAGAATATATCTGACTAGTAATAATCTTAAAACCTATGTATTGATATCTCTCTGTTAGTGTGTCAAGTGGGTGTAAAGCGGCATAAATACAGCAGTGAAAAGCAGCTAAACCCCATTATAAAAATAAATTACTTCGAAAAACCCATGAAACAAAGGCAGTGAAAGAGAGAGAAATTCTTACACAATGCGTTCAGGGGCTGTGATGCAACCTGGATAGACCATATCTAGATCCACAGCTGGATGAGACATTAGGGTGGACACTCTTGGGGCTGAGAGGTTTGGTGAGGTTGGGTGAGCAAACGCAGACCCTTTAAAGTAATACTGCGTGGTACCCATCGCATGGGTCGCAAATCTCCAGGTTCAAGGGCATCTTCCTACATCGAAAACATGCATGAGAAAACAAAAAGATGGTACACCATGTGATGGGGAAAGGTTTCTAAAACGCACCTCATTTCTCTTCTCCTTGTGCCCGGGTTCGCCATTCCAGCCGCTTTACTAACAATCTCCCTACTTGGAGCATCAGCACCTTTAATCTCCTGTTCCGTACAGGTTGCAATTTGTCCTGAGGATGAACGGGTACACGGGGAACCAGTGAGAGACTAGCTCTTGGTGTTGGGACAGGCACAGGTCACTCTAATTTCCCATCAGGAAGAAGAATTAACCACAGGCTCATCCTCCCCCCCGGAACCAGAACAGGGCCTGAAGCCATCCTGCGCTTTTGCGGCCAGCTCCCAAAAAAGCGAGTTGTAAAATGGAGCTTCAGGGCACTGCAATTCACAAACCTGCAGAGTTATAAATGATAACTCTTGTCCACAAATATATTGAGGGAAGGCAAAGAAGAGGATTTGAAATCAAGGCAGAATTGCAGGAAACAGATTTCAGGAGGTAGATTCGAATCGCCTTTAAAGCACATGAAAAGCGGCAAAACGTTGACAATGATGCCCTTGGCCAAAAAGGGCGTATGCGTTTTTTCCTGAATATATTCAGGAAAAAACGCATACGCCCTTTTTGGCCAACCAAGCAACCTGGAAAGGCAAATCAGCGCTACAAAGAAGACTCGCTACCCATCGGTCAAAAGGGCCATGCTGAAAAAAGTCTCAAAACCAGAAATGCAGGACAGGCCATGGAGAAATGGGAGCCTTGCTACACTGATGGGCGGGATGTAAATTGCCAACAGCCACTCTGGAGAAGTGTACGGTGTGTCCTGAAACATCTAAAAAACACAGCTTAGAGAGCATAGGGCACTTCCACTCATGGGGGTATAAATTGGGAAAATGAAAAATCAGCAAGACACAAGCACCCCAAAGTTTAGGGCTGCTCTGTTGACAAGGACCTCCACTTCATTCCACCTTCTATATCCCAGGAAAGGGAAAAATGGATAAAGAAGTTGTGGTCCTTATGTACAATGGAATATCACTCAGCCATGAAATCAATGTCATAAGGCTAGTAGCAGCATGATGAGTGGATTTAGGTACGACGATTCTAAGTGAAATAAGTCACACAGAAAAGGACACTTCTCATAAGGTATCACTTATAGAGGGAATGTAAAAACCGTTACACTTGAACTGAATTACAAAACAGAACAGAGTCACACATGCAGAAAACACACTATGGCTGCTTAACGGGAAAGGTGAGGTGGGGTGATACATAAAACAAGGGTTTCAAATTAGCTCAGATACCGTTCCATAAACCCAATATGTAATAGACAAGACCTACTCCTTGCTCAGAGAACTGGACTCAACACACCCTATTCACCGCACAAGAATATATCTGACTAGTAATAATCTTGAAACCTATGTATTGATATCTCTCTGTTAGTGTGTCAAGTGGGTGTAAAGCGGCATAAACACAGCAGTGAAAAGCAGCTAAACCCCATTATAAAAATAAATTACTTTTACAAACCCATGAAACAAAGACAATGAAAGAGAGAGAAATTCTTACACAATGCGTTCAGGGGCTGTGATGCAACCTGGATTGACCATATCTAGACCCACAGCTGGATGAGACATAAGGGTGGACACTCTTGGGGCTGAGAGGTTTGGTGAGGTTGGGTGAGCAAACGCAGACCCTTTAAAGTAATACTGCGTGGTACCCATCGCATGGGTCCCAAATCTCCAGGTTCAAGGGCATCTTCCTACATTGAAAACATGCATGAGAAAACAAAAAGATGGTACACCATGTGATGGGGAAAGGTTTCTAAAACGCACCTCATTTCTCTTCTCCTTGTGCCCGGGTTCGCCATTCCAGCCGCTTTACTAACAATCTCCCTACTTGGAGCACCAGCACTTTTAACCTCCTGTTCCGTATAGGTTGCAATTTGTCCTGAGGATGAACGGGTACACGGGGAACCAGTGAGAGACTACTTCTTGGTGTTGGGACAGGCACAGGTCACTCTATTTTCGCATCAGGAAGAAGAATTAACCACAGGCTCATCCTCCCCCCCGGAACCAGAACAGGGCCTGAAGCCATCCTGCGCCTTTGCAGCCAGCTCCCAAAAAAGCGAGTTGTAAAATGGAGCTTCAGGGCACTGCAATTCACAAACCTGCAGAGTTATAAATGATAACTCTCGTCCACAAATATATTGAGGGAAGGCAAAGAAGAGGATTTGAAATCAAGGCAGAATTGCAGGAAAGAGATTTCAGGAGGTAGATTCGAATCGCCTTTAAAGCACCTGAAAAGCGGCAAAACGTTGACAATGATGCCCTTGGCCAAAAAGGGCATATGCGTTTTTTCCTGAATATATTCAGGAAAAAACGCATACGCCCTTTTTGGCCAACCAAGCAACCTGGAAAGGCAAATCAGCGCTACAAAGAAGACAAGCTACCCATCGGTCAAAAGGGCCATGCTGAAAAAAGTCTCAAAACCAGAAATGCAGGACAGGCCATGGAGAAATGGGAGCCTTGCTACACTGATGGGCGGGATGTAAATTGCCAACAGCCACTCTGGAGAAGTGTACGGTGTGTCCTGAAACATCTAAAAAACACAGCTTAGAGAGCATAGGGCACTTCCACTCATGGGGGTATAAATTGGGAAAATGAAAAATCAGCAAGACACAAGCACCCCAAAGTTTAGGGCTGCTCTGTTGACAAGGACCTCCACTTCATTCCACCTTCAATATCCCAGGAAAGAGAAAAATGGATAAAGAAGTTGTGGTCCTTATGTACAATGGAATATCACTCAGCCATGAAATCAATGTCATAAGGCTAGTAGCAGCATGATGAGTGGATTTAGGTACAACGATTCTAAGTGAAATAAGTCACACAGAAAAGGACACTTCTCATAAGGTATCACTTATAGAGGGAATGAAAAAACCGTTACACTTGAACTAATTACAAAACAGAACAGAGTCACACATGCAGAAAACACACTATGGCTGCTTAACGGGAAAGGTTAGGTGGGGTGATACATAAAACAAGGGTTTCAAATTAGCTCAGATACCGTTCCATAAACCCAATATGTAATAGACAAGACCTACTCCTTGCTCAGAGAACTGGACTCAACACGCCCTATTCACCGCACAAGAATATATCTGACTAGTAATAATCTTAAAACCTATGTATTGATATCTCTCTGTTATTGTGTCAAGTGGGTGTAAAGCGGCATAAATACAGCAGTGAAAAGCAGCTAAACCCCATTATAAAAATAAATTACTTCGAAAAACCCATGAAACACAGGCAGTGAAAGAGAGAGAAATTCTTACACAATGCGTTCAGGGGCTGTGATGCAACCTGGATAGACCATATCTAGATCCACAGCTGGATGAGACATTAGGGTGGACACTCTTGGGGCTGAGAGGTTTGGTGAGGTTGGGTGAGCAAACGCAGACCCTTTAAAGTAATACTGCGTGGTACCCATCGCATGGGTCGCAAATCTCCAGATTCAAGGGCATCTTCCTACATCGAAAACATGCATGAGAAAACAAAAAGATGGTACACCATGTGATGGGGAAAGGTTTCTAAAACGCACCTCATTTCTCTTCTTCTTGTGCCCGGGTTCGCCATTCCAGCCGCTTTACTAACAATCTCCCTACTTGGAGCATCAGCACCTTTAATCTCCTGTTCCGTACAGGTTGCAATTTGTCCTGAGGATGAACGGGTACACGGGGAACCAGTGAGAGACTAGCTCTTGGTGTTGGGACAGGAACAGGTCACTCTAATTTCCCATCAGGAAGAAGAATTAACCACAGGCTCATCCTCCCCCCCGGAACCAGAACAGGGCCTGAAGCCATCCTGCGCTTTTGCGGCCAGCTCCCAAAATAGCGAGTTGTAAAATGGAGCTTCAGGGCACTGCAATTCACAAACCTGCAGAGTTATAAATGATAACTCTTGTCCACAAATATATTGAGGGAAGGCAAAGAAGAGGATTTGAAATCAAGGCAGAATTGCAGGAAACAGATTTCAGGAGGTAGATTCGAATCGCCTTTAAAGCACCTGAAAAGCGGCAAAACGTTGACAATGATGCCCTTGGCCAAAAAGGGCGTATGCGTTTTTTCCTGAATATATTCAGGAAAAAACGCATACGCCCTTTTTGGCCAACCAAGCAACCTGGAAAGGCAAATCAGCGCTACAAAGAAGACTCGCTACCCATCGGTCAAAAGGGCCATGCTGAAAAAAGTCTCAAAACCAGAAATGCAGGACAGGCCATGGAGAAATGGGAGCCTTGCTACACTGATGGGCGGGATGTTAATTGCCAACAGCCACTCTGGAGAAGTGTACGGTGTGTCCTGAAACATCTAAAAAACACAGCTTAGAGAGCATAGGGCACTTCCACTCATGGGGGTATAAATTGGGAAAATGAAAAATCAGCAAGACACAAGCACCCCAAAGTTTAGGGCTGCTCTGTTGACAAGGACCTCCACTTCATTCCACCTTCTATATCCCAGGAAAGGGAAAAATGGATAAAGAAGTTGTGGTCCTTATGTACAATGGAATATCACTCAGCCATGAAATCAATGTCATAAGGCTAGTAGCAGCATGATGAGTGGATTTAGGTACGACGATTCTAAGTGAAATAAGTCACACAGAAAAGGACACTTCTCATAAGGTCTCACTTATAGAGGGAATGTAAAAACCGTTACACTTGAACTGAATTACAAAACAGAACAGAGTCACACATGCAGAAAACACACTATGGCTGCTTAACGGGAAAGGTGAGGTGGGGTGATACATAAAACAAGGGTTTCAAATTAGCTCAGATACCGTTCCATAAACCCAATATGTAATAGACAAGACCTACTCCTTGCTCAGAGAACTGGACTCAACACACCCTATTCACCGCACAAGAATATATCTGACTAGTAATAATCTTGAAACCTATGTATTGATATCTCTCTGTTAGTGTGTCAAGTGGGTGTAAAGCGGCATAAACACAGCAGTGAAAAGCAGCTAAACCCCATTATAAAAATAAATTACTTTTACAAACCCATGAAACAAAGACAATGAAAGAGAGAGAAATTCTTACACAATGCGTTCAGGGGCTGTGATGCAACCTGGATTGACCATATCTAGACCCACAGCTGGATGAGACATAAGGGTGGACACTCTTGGGGCTGAGAGGTTTGGTGAGGTTGGGTGAGCAAACGCAGACCCTTTAAAGTAATACTGCGTGGTACCCATCGCATGGGTCGCAAATCTCCAGGTTCAAGGGCATCTTCCTACATCGAAAACATGCATGAGAAAACAAAAAGATGGTACACCATGTGATGGGGAAAGGTTTCTAAAACGCACCTCATTTCTCTTCTCCTTGTGCCCGGGTTCGCCATTCCAGCCGCTTTACTAACAATCTCCCTACTTGGAGCATCAGCACCTTTAATCTCCTGTTCCGTACAGGTTGCAATTTGTCCTGAGGATGAACGGGTACACGGGGAACCAGTGAGAGACTAGCTCTTGGTGTTGGGACAGGCACAGGTCACTCTAATTTCCCATCAGGAAGAAGAATTAACCACAGGCTCATCCTCCCCCCCGGAACCAGAACAGGGCCTGAAGCCATCCTGCGCCTTTGCAGCCAGCTCCCAAAAAAGCGAGTTGTAAAATGGAGCTTCAGGGCACTGCAATTCACAAACCTGCAGAGTTATAAATGATAACTCTCGTCCACAAATATATTGAGGGAAGGCAAAGAAGAGGATTTGAAATCAAGGCAGAATTGCAGGAAAGAGATTTCAGGAGGTAGATTCGAATCGCCTTTAAAGCACCTGAAAAGCGGCAAAACGTTGACAATGATGCCCTTGGCCAAAAAGGGCGTATGCGTTTTTTCCTGAATATATTCAGGAAAAAACGCATACGCCCTTTTTGGCCAACCAAGCAACCTGGAAAGGCAAATCAGCGCTACAAAGAAGACAAGCTACCCATCGGTCAAAAGGGCCATGCTGAAAAAAGTCTCAAAACCAGAAATGCAGGACAGGCCATGGAGAAATGGGAGCCTTGCTACACTGATGGGCGGGATGTAAATTGCCAACAGCCACTCTGGAGAAGTGTACGGTGTGTCCTGAAACATCTAAAAAACACAGCTTAGAGAGCATAGGGCACTTCCACTCATGGGGGTATAAATTGGGAAAATGAAAAATCAGCAAGACACAAGCACCCCAAAGTTTAGGGCTGCTCTGTTGACAAGGACCTCCACTTCATTCCACCTTCAATATCCCAGGAAAGAGAAAAATGGATAAAGAAGTTGTGGTCCTTATGTACAATGGAATATCACTCAGCCATGAAATCAATGTCCTAAGGCTAGTAGCAGCATGATGAGTGGATTTAGGTACGACGATTCTAAGTGAAATAAGTCACACAGAAAAGGACACTTCTCATAAGGTATCACTTATAGAGGGAATGAAAAAACCGTTACACTTGAACTGAATTACAAAACAGAACAGAGTCACACATGCAGAAAACACACTATGGCTGCTTAACGGGAAAGGTGAGGTGGGGTGATACATAAAACAAGGGTTTCAAATTAGCTCAGATACCGTTCCATAAACCCAATATGTAATAGACAAGACCTACTCCTTGCTCAGAGAACTGGACTCAACACGCCCTATTCACCGCACAAGAATATATCTGACTAGTAATAATCTTAAAACCTATGTATTGATATCTCTGTGTTAGTGTGTCAAGTGGGTGTAAAGCGGCATAAATACAGCAGTGAAAAGCAGCTAAACCCCATTATAAAAATAAATTACTTCGAAAAACCCATGAAACAAAGGCAGTGAAAGAGAGAGAAATTCTTACACAATGCGTTCAGGGGCTGTGATGCAACCTGGATAGACCATATCTAGATCCACAGCTGGATGAGACATTAGGGTGGACACTCTTGGGGCTGAGAGGTTTGGTGAGGTTGGGTGAGCAAACGCAGACCCTTTAAAGTAATACTGCGTGGTACCCATCGCATGGGTCGCAAATCTCCAGGTTCAAGGGCATCTTCCTACATCGAAAACATGCATGAGAAAACAAAAAGATGGTACACCATGTGATGGGGAAAGGTTTCTAAAACGCACCTCATTTCTCTTCTCCTTGTGCCCGGGTTCGCCATTCCAGCCGCTTTACTAACAATCTCCCTACTTGGAGCATCAGCACCTTTAATCTCCTGTTCCGTACAGGTTGCAATTTGTCCTGAGGATGAACGGGTACACGGGGAACCAGTGAGAGACTAGCTCTTGGTGTTGGGACAGGCACAGGTCACTCTAATTTCCCATCAGGAAGAAGAATTAACCACAGGCTCATCCTCCCCCCCGGAACCAGAACAGGGCCTGAAGCCATCCTGCGCTTTTGCGGCCAGCTCCCAAAAAAGCGAGTTGTAAAATGGAGCTTCAGGGCACTGCAATTCACAAACCTGCAGAGTTATAAATGATAACTCTTGTCCACAAATATATTGAGGGAAGGCAAAGAAGAGGATTTGAAATCAAGGCAGAATTGCAGGAAACAGATTTCAGGAGGTAGATTCGAATCGCCTTTAAAGCACATGAAAAGCGGCAAAACGTTGACAATGATGCCCTTGGCCAAAAAGGGCGTATGCGTTTTTTCCTGAATATATTCAGGAAAAAACGCATACGCCCTTTTTGGCCAACCAAGCAACCTGGAAAGGCAAATCAGCGCTACAAAGAAGACTCGCTACCCATCGGTCAAAAGGGCCATGCTGAAAAAAGTCTCAAAACCAGAAATGCAGGACAGGCCATGGAGAAATGGGAGCCTTGCTACACTGATGGGCGGGATGTAAATTGCCAACAGCCACTCTGGAGAAGTGTACGGTGTGTCCTGAAACATCTAAAAAACACAGCTTAGAGAGCATAGGGCACTTCCACTCATGGGGGTATAAATTGGGAAAATGAAAAATCAGCAAGACACAAGCACCCCAAAGTTTAGGGCTGCTCTGTTGACAAGGACCTCCACTTCATTCCACCTTCAATATCCCAGGAAAGAGAAAAATGGATAAAGAAGTTGTGGTCCTTATGTACAATGGAATATCACTCAGCCATGAAATCAATGTCCTAAGGCTAGTAGCAGCATGATGAGTGGATTTAGGTACGACGATTCTAAGTGAAATAAGTCACACAGAAAAGGACACTTCTCATAAGGTATCACTTATAGAGGGAATGAAAAAACCGTTACACTTGAACTAATTACAAAACAGAACAGAGTCACACATGCAGAAAACACACTATGGCTGCTTAACGGGAAAGGTGAGGTGGGGTGATACATAAAACAAGGGTTTCAAATTAGCTCAGATACCGTTCCATAAACCCAATATGTAATAGACAAGACCTACTCCTTGCTCAGAGAACTGGACTCAACACGCCCTATTCACCGCACAAGAATATATCTGACTAGTAATAATCTTAAAACCTATGTATTGATATCTCTCTGTTAGTGTGTCAAGTGGGTGTAAAGCGGCATAAATACAGCAGTGAAAAGCAGCTAAACCCCATTATAAAAATAAATTACTTCGAAAAACCCATGAAACAAAGGCAGTGAAAGAGAGAGAAATTCTTACACAATGCGTTCAGGGGCTGTGATGCAACCTGGATAGACCATATCTAGATCCACAGCTGGATGAGACATTAGGGTGGACACTCTTGGGGCTGAGAGGTTTGGTGAGGTTGGGTGAGCAAACGCAGACCCTTTAAAGTAATACTGCGTGGTACCCATCGCATGGGTCGCAAATCTCCAGGTTCAAGGGCATCTTCCTACATCGAAAACATGCATGAGAAAACAAAAAGATGGTACACCATGTGATGGGGAAAGGTTTCTAAAACGCACCTCATTTCTCTTCTCCTTGTGCCCGGGTTCGCCATTCCAGCCGCTTTACTAACAATCTCCCTACTTGGAGCATCAGCACCTTTAATCTCCTGTTCCGTACAGGTTGCAATTTGTCCTGAGGATGAACGGGTACACGGGGAACCAGTGAGAGACTAGCTCTTGGTGTTGGGACAGGCACAGGTCACTCTAATTTCCCATCAGGAAGAAGAATTAACCACAGGCTCATCCTCCCCCCCGGAACCAGAACAGGGCCTGAAGCCATCCTGCGCTTTTGCGGCCAGCTCCCAAAAAAGCGAGTTGTAAAATGGAGCTTCAGGGCACTGCAATTCACAAACCTGCAGAGTTATAAATGATAACTCTTGTCCACAAATATATTGAGGGAAGGCAAAGAAGAGGATTTGAAATCAAGGCAGAATTGCAGGAAACAGATTTCAGGAGGTAGATTCGAATCGCCTTTAAAGCACATGAAAAGCGGCAAAACGTTGACAATGATGCCCTTGGCCAAAAAGGGCGTATGCGTTTTTTCCTGAATATATTCAGGAAAAAACGCATACGCCCTTTTTGGCCAACCAAGCAACCTGGAAAGGCAAATCAGCGCTACAAAGAAGACTCGCTACCCATCGGTCAAAAGGGCCATGCTGAAAAAAGTCTCAAAACCAGAAATGCAGGACAGGCCATGGAGAAATGGGAGCCTTGCTACACTGATGGGCGGGATGTAAATTGCCAACAGCCACTCTGGAGAAGTGTACGGTGTGTCCTGAAACATCTAAAAAACACAGCTTAGAGAGCATAGGGCACTTCCACTCATGGGGGTATAAATTGGGAAAATGAAAAATCAGCAAGACACAAGCACCCCAAAGTTTAGGGCTGCTCTGTTGACAAGGACCTCCACTTCATTCCACCTTCTATATCCCAGGAAAGGGAAAAATGGATAAAGAAGTTGTGGTCCTTATGTACAATGGAATATCACTCAGCCATGAAATCAATGTCATAAGGCTAGTAGCAGCATGATGAGTGGATTTAGGTACGACGATTCTAAGTGAAATAAGTCACACAGAAAAGGACACTTCTCATAAGGTATCACTTATAGAGGGAATGTAAAAACCGTTACACTTGAACTGAATTACAAAACAGAACAGAGTCACACATGCAGAAAACACACTATGGCTGCTTAACGGGAAAGGTGAGGTGGGGTGATACATAAAACAAGGGTTTCAAATTAGCTCAGATACCGTTCCATAAACCCAATATGTAATAGACAAGACCTACTCCTTGCTCAGAGAACTGGACTCAACACACCCTATTCACCGCACAAGAATATATCTGACTAGTAATAATCTTGAAACCTATGTATTGATATCTCTCTGTTAGTGTGTCAAGTGGGTGTAAAGCGGCATAAACACAGCAGTGAAAAGCAGCTAAACCCCATTATAAAAATAAATTACTTTTACAAACCCATGAAACAAAGACAATGAAAGAGAGAGAAATTCTTACACAATGCGTTCAGGGGCTGTGATGCAACCTGGATTGACCATATCTAGACCCACAGCTGGATGAGACATAAGGGTGGACACTCTTGGGGCTGAGAGGTTTGGTGAGGTTGGGTGAGCAAACGCAGACCCTTTAAAGTAATACTGCGTGGTACCCATCGCATGGGTCCCAAATCTCCAGGTTCAAGGGCATCTTCCTACATTGAAAACATGCATGAGAAAACAAAAAGATGGTACACCATGTGATGGGGAAAGGTTTCTAAAACGCACCTCATTTCTCTTCTCCTTGTGCCCGGGTTCGCCATTCCAGCCGCTTTACTAACAATCTCCCTACTTGGAGCACCAGCACTTTTAACCTCCTGTTCCGTATAGGTTGCAATTTGTCCTGAGGATGAACGGGTACACGGGGAACCAGTGAGAGACTACTTCTTGGTGTTGGGACAGGCACAGGTCACTCTATTTTCGCATCAGGAAGAAGAATTAACCACAGGCTCATCCTCCCCCCCGGAACCAGAACAGGGCCTGAAGCCATCCTGCGCCTTTGCAGCCAGCTCCCAAAAAAGCGAGTTGTAAAATGGAGCTTCAGGGCACTGCAATTCACAAACCTGCAGAGTTATAAATGATAACTCTCGTCCACAAATATATTGAGGGAAGGCAAAGAAGAGGATTTGAAATCAAGGCAGAATTGCAGGAAAGAGATTTCAGGAGGTAGATTCGAATCGCCTTTAAAGCACCTGAAAAACGGCAAAACGTTGACAATGATGCCCTTGGCCAAAAAGGGCGTATGCGTTTTTTCCTGAATATATTCAGGAAAAAACGCATACGCCCTTTTTGGCCAACCAAGCAACCTGGAAAGGCAAATCAGCGCTACAAAGAAGACACGCTACCCATCGGTCAAAAGGGCCATGCTGAAAAAAGTCTCAAAACCAGAAATGCAGGACAGGCCATGGAGAAATGGGAGCCTTGCTACACTGATGGGCGGGATGTAAATTGCCAACAGCCACTCTGGAGAAGTGTACGGTGTGTCCTGAAACATCTAAAAAACACAGCTTAGAGAGCATAGGGCACTTCCACTCATGGGGGTATAAATTGGGAAAATGAAAAATCAGCAAGACACAAGCACCCCAAAGTTTAGGGCTGCTCTGTTGACAAGGACCTCCACTTCATTCCACCTTCAATATCCCAGGAAAGAGAAAAATGGATAAAGAAGTTGTGGTCCTTATGTACAATGGAATATCACTCAGCCATGAAATCAATGGCATAAGGCTAGTAGCAGCATGATGAGTGGATTTAGGTACGACGATTCTAAGTGAAATAAGTCACACAGAAAAGGACACTTCTCATAAGGTATCACTTATAGAGGGAATGAAAAAACCGTTACACTTGAACTGAATTACAAAACAGAACAGAGTCACACATGCAGAAAACACACTATGGCTGCTTAACGGGAAAGGTGAGGTGGGGTGATACATAAAACAAGGGTTTCAAATTAGCTCAGATACCGTTCCATAAACCCAATATGTAATAGACAAGACCTACTCCTTGCTCAGAGAACTGGACTCAACACGCCCTATTCACCGCACAAGAATATATCTGACTAGTAATAATCTTAAAACCTATGTATTGATATCTCTGTGTTAGTGTGTCAAGTGGGTGTAAAGCGGCATAAATACAGCAGTGAAAAGCAGCTAAACCCCATTATAAAAATAAATTACTTCGAAAAACCCATGAAACAAAGACAGTGAAAGAGAGAGAAATTCTTACACAATGCGTTCAGGGGCTGTGATGCAACCTGGATTGACCATATCTAGATCCACAGCTGGATGAGACATTAGGGTGGACACTCTTGGGGCTGAGAGGTTTGGTGAGGTTGGGTGAGCAAACGCAGACCCTTTAAAGTAATACTGCGTGGTACCCATCGCATGGGTCGCAAATCTCCAGGTTCAAGGGCATCTTCCTACATCGAAAACATGCATGAGAAAACAAAAAGATGGTACACCATGTGATGGGGAAAGGTTTCTAAAACGCACCTCATTTCTCTTCTCCTTGTGCCCGGGTTCGCCATTCCAGCCGCTTTACTAACAATCTCCCTACTTGGAGCATCAGCACCTTTAATCTCCTGTTCCGTACAGGTTGCAATTTGTCCTGAGGATGAACGGGTACACGGGGAACCAGTGAGAGACTAGCTCTTGGTGTTGGGACAGGCACAGGTCACTCTAATTTCCCATCAGGAAGAAGAATTAACCACAGGCTCATCCTCACCCCGGAACCAGAACAGGGCCTGAAGCCATCCTGCGCTTTTGCGGCCAGCTCCCAAAAAAGCGAGTTGTAAAATGGAGCTTCAGGGCACTGCAATTCACAAACCTGCAGAGTTATAAATGATAACTCTCGTCCACAAATATATTGAGGGAAGGCAAAGAAGAGGATTTGAAATCAAGGCAGAATTGCAGGAAACAGATTTCAGGAGGTAGATTCGAATCGCCTTTAAAGCACATGAAAAGCGGCAAAACGTTGACAATGATGCCCTTGGCCAAAAAGGGCGTATGCGTTTTTTCCTGAATATATTCAGGAAAAAACGCATACGCCCTTTTTGGCCAACCAAGCAACCTGGAAAGGCAAATCAGCGCTACAAAGAAGACACGCTACCCATCGGTCAAAAGGGCCATGCTGAAAAAAGTCTCAAAACCAGAAATGCAGGACAGGCCATGGAGAAATGGGAGCCTTGCTACACTGATGGGCGGGATGTAAATTGCCAACAGCCACTCTGGAGAAGTGTACGGTGTGTCCTGAAACATCTAAAAAACACAGCTTAGAGAGCATAGGGCACTTCCACTCATGGGGGTATAAATTGGGAAAATGAAAAATCAGCAAGACACAAGCACCCCAAAGTTTAGGGCTGCTCTGTTGACAAGGACCTCCACTTCATTCCACCTTCTATATCCCAGGAAAGGGAAAAATGGATAAAGAAGTTGTGGTCCTTATGTACAATGGAATATCACTCAGCCATGAAATCAATGTCATAAGGCTAGTAGCAGCATGATGAGTGGATTTAGGTACGACGATTCTAAGTGAAATAAGTCACACAGAAAAGGACACTTCTCATAAGGTATCACTTATAGAGGGAATGTAAAAACCGTTACACTTGAACTGAATTACAAAACAGAACAGAGTCACACATGCAGAAAACACACTATGGCTGCTTAACGGGAAAGGTGAGGTGGGGTGATACATAAAACAAGGGTTTCAAATTAGCTCAGATACCGTTCCATAAACCCAATATGTAATAGACAAGACCTACTCCTTGCTCAGAGAACTGGACTCAACACACCCTATTCACCGCACAAGAATATATCTGACTAGTAATAATCTTGAAACCTATGTATTGATATCTCTCTGTTAGTGTGTCAAGTGGGTGTAAAGCGGCATAAACACAGCAGTGAAAAGCAGCTAAACCCCATTATAAAAATAAATTACTTTTACAAACCCATGAAACAAAGACAATGAAAGAGAGAGAAATTCTTACACAATGCGTTCAGGGGCTGTGATGCAACCTGGATTGACCATATCTAGACCCACAGCTGGATGAGACATAAGGGTGGACACTCTTGGGGCTGAGAGGTTTGGTGAGGTTGGGTGAGCAAACGCAGACCCTTTAAAGTAATACTGCGTGGTACCCATCGCATGGGTCCCAAATCTCCAGGTTCAAGGGCATCTTCCTACATTGAAAACATGCATGAGAAAACAAAAAGATGGTACACCATGTGATGGGGAAAGGTTTCTAAAACGCACCTCATTTCTCTTCTCCTTGTGCCCGGGTTCGCCATTCCAGCCGCTTTACTAACAATCTCCCTACTTGGAGCACCAGCACTTTTAACCTCCTGTTCCGTATAGGTTGCAATTTGTCCTGAGGATGAACGGGTACACGGGGAACCAGTGAGAGACTAGCTCTTGGTGTTGGGACAGGCACAGGTCACTCTATTTTCGCATCAGGAAGAAGAATTAACCACAGGCTCATCCTCCCCCCCGGAACCAGAACAGGGCCTGAAGCCATCCTGCGCCTTTTCAGCCAGCTCCCAAAAAAGCGAGTTGTAAAATGGAGCTTCAGGGCACTGCAATTCACAAACCTGCAGAGTTATAAATGATAACTCTCGTCCACAAATATATTGAGGGAAGGCAAAGAAGAGGATTTGAAATCAAGGCAGAATTGCAGGAAAGAGATTTCAGGAGGTAGATTCGAATCGCCTTTAAAGCACCTGAAAAACGGCAAAACGTTGACAATGATGCCCTTGGCCAAAAAGGGCGTATGCGTTTTTTCCTGAATATATTCAGGAAAAAACGCATACGCCCTTTTTGGCCAACCAAGCAACCTGGAAAGGCAAATCAACGCTACAAAGAAGACACGCAACCCATCGGTCAAAAGGGCCATGCTGAAAAAAGTCTCAAAACCAGAAATGCAGGACAGGCCATGGAGAAATGGGAGCCTTGCTACACTGATGGGCGGGATGTAAATTGCCAACAGCCACTCTGGAGAAGTGTACGGTGTGTCCTGAAACATCTAAAAAACACAGCTTAGAGAGCATAGGGCACTTCCACTCATGGGGGTATAAATTGGGAAAATGAAAAATCAGCAAGACACAAGCACCCCAAAGTTTAGGGCTGCTCTGTTGACAAGGACCTCCACTTCATTCCACCTTCAATATCCCAGGAAAGAGAAAAATGGATAAAGAAGTTGTGGTCCTTATGTACAATGGAATATCACTCAGCCATGAAATCAATGTCCTAAGGCTAGTAGCAGCATGATGAGTGGATTTAGGTACGACGATTCTAAGTGAAATAAGTCACACAGAAAAGGACACTTCTCATAAGGTATCACTTATAGAGGGAATGAAAAAACCGTTACACTTGAACTGAATTACAAAACAGAACAGAGTCACACATGCAGAAAACACACTATGGCTGCTTAACGGGAAAGGTGAGGTGGGGTGATACATAAAACAAGGGTTTCAAATTAGCTCAGATACCGTTCTATAAACCCAATATGTAATAGACAAGACCTACTCCTTGCTCAGAGAACTGGACTCAACACGCCCTATTCACCGCACAAGAATATATCTGACTAGTAATAATCTTAAAACCTATGTATTGATATCTCTCTGTTAGTGTGTCAAGTGGGTGTAAAGCGGCATAAATACAGCAGTGAAAAGCAGCTAAACCCCATTATAAAAATAAATTACTTCGAAAAACCCATGAAACAAAGACAGTGAAAGAGAGAGAAATTCTTACACAATGCGTTCAGGGGCTGTGATGCAACCTGGATTGACCATATCTAGATTCACAGCTGGATGAGACATTAGGGTGGACACTCTTGGGGCTGAGAGGTTTGGTGAGGTTGGGTGAGCAAACGCAGACCCTTTAAAGTAATACTGCGTGGTACCCATCGCATGGGTCGCAAATCTCCAGGTTCAAGGGCATCTTCCTACATCGAAAACATGCATGAGAAAACAAAAAGATGGTACACCATGTGATGGGGAAAGGTTTCTAAAACGCACCTCATTTCTCTTCTCCTTGTGCCCGGGTTCGCCATTACAGCCGCTTTACTAACAATCTCCCTACTTGGAGCATCAGCACCTTTAACCTCCTGTTCCGTACAGGTTGCAATTTGTCCTGAGGATGAACGGGTACACGGGGAACCAGTGAGAGACTAGCTCTTGGTGTTGGGACAGGCACAGGTCACTCTAATTTCCCATCAGGAAGAAGAATTAACCACAGGCTCATCCTCCCCCCCGGAACCAGAACAGGGCCTGAAGCCATCCTGCGCTTTTGCGGCCAGCTCCCAAAAAAGCGAGTTGTAAAATGGAGCTTCAGGGCACTGCAATTCACAAACCTGCAGAGTTATAAATGATAACTCTTGTCCACAAATATATTGAGGGAAGGCAAAGAAGAGGATTTGAAATCAAGGCAGAATTGCAGGAAACAGATTTCAGGAGGTAGATTCGAATCGCCTTTAAAGCACATGAAAAGCGGCAAAACGTTGACAATGATGCCCTTGGCCAAAAAGGGCGTATGCGTTTTTTCCTGAATATATTCAGGAAAAAACGCATACGCCCTTTTTGGCCAACCAAGCAACCTGGAAAGGCAAATCAGCGCTACAAAGAAGACTCGCTACCCATCGGTCAAAAGGGCCATGCTGAAAAAAGTCTCAAAACCAGAAATGCAGGACAGGCCATGGAGAAATGGGAGCCTTGCTACACTGATGGGCGGGATGTAAATTGCCAACAGCCACTCTGGAGAAGTGTACGGTGTGTCCTGAAACATCTAAAAAACACAGCTTAGAGAGCATAGGGCACTTCCACTCATGGGGGTATAAATTGGGAAAATGAAAAATCAGCAAGACACAAGCACCCCAAAGTTTAGGGCTGCTCTGTTGACAAGGACCTCCACTTCATTCCACCTTCTATATCCCAGGAAAGGGAAAAATGGATAAAGAAGTTGTGGTCCTTATGTACAATGGAATATCACTCAGCCATGAAATCAATGTCATAAGGCTAGTAGCAGCATGATGAGTGGATTTAGGTACGACGATTCTAAGTGAAATAAGTCACACAGAAAAGGACACTTCTCATAAGGTATCACTTATAGAGGGAATGTAAAAACCGTTACACTTGAACTGAATTACAAAACAGAACAGAGTCACACATGCAGAAAACACACTATGGCTGCTTAACGGGAAAGGTGAGGTGGGGTGATACATAAAACAAGGGTTTCAAATTAGCTCAGATACCGTTCCATAAACCCAATATGTAATAGACAAGACCTACTCCTTGCTCAGAGAACTGGACTCAACACACCCTATTCACCGCACAAGAATATATCTGACTAGTAATAATCTTGAAACCTATGTATTGATATCTCTCTGTTAGTGTGTCAAGTGGGTGTAAAGCGGCATAAACACAGCAGTGAAAAGCAGCTAAACCCCATTATAAAAATAAATTACTTTTACAAACCCATGAAACAAAGACAATGAAAGAGAGAGAAATTCTTACACAATGCGTTCAGGGGCTGTGATGCAACCTGGATTGACCATATCTAGACCCACAGCTGGATGAGACATAAGGGTGGACACTCTTGGGGCTGAGAGGTTTGGTGAGGTTGGGTGAGCAAACGCAGACCCTTTAAAGTAATACTGCGTGGTACCCATCGCATGGGTCCCAAATCTCCAGGTTCAAGGGCATCTTCCTACATTGAAAACATGCATGAGAAAACAAAAAGATGGTACACCATGTGATGGGGAAAGGTTTCTAAAACGCACCTCATTTCTCTTCTCCTTGTGCCCGGGTTCGCCATTCCAGCCGCTTTACTAACAATCTCCCTACTTGGAGCACCAGCACTTTTAACCTCCTGTTCCGTATAGGTTGCAATTTGTCCTGAGGATGAACGGGTACACGGGGAACCAGTGAGAGACTAGCTCTTGGTGTTGGGACAGGCACAGGTCACTCTATTTTCGCATCAGGAAGAAGAATTAACCACAGGCTCATCCTCCCCCCCGGAACCAGAACAGGGCCTGAAGCCATCCTGCGCCTTTGCGGCCAGCTCCCAAAAAAGCGAGTTGTAAAATGGAGCTTCAGGGCACTGCAATTCACAAACCTGCAGAGTTATAAATGATAACTCTCGTCCACAAATATATTGAGGGAAGGCAAAGAAGAGGATTTGAAATCAAGGCAGAATTGCAGGAAAGAGATTTCAGGAGGTAGATTCGAATCGCCTTTAAAGCACCTGAAAAACGGCAAAACGTTGACAATGATGCCCTTGGCCAAAAAGGGCGTATGCGTTTTTTCCTGAATATATTCAGGAAAAAACGCATACGCCCTTTTTGGCCAACCAAGCAACCTGGAAAGGCAAATCAGCGCTACAAAGAAGACACGCTACCCATCGGTCAAAAGGGCCATGCTGAAAAAAGTCTCAAAACCAGAAATGCAGGACAGGCCATGGAGAAATGGGAGCCTTGCTACACTGATGGGCGGGATGTAAATTGCCAACAGCCACTCTGGAGAAGTGTACGGTGTGTCCTGAAACATCTAAAAAACACAGCTTAGAGAGCATAGGGCACTTCCACTCATGGGGGTATAAATTGGGAAAATGAAAAATCAGCAAGACACAAGCACCCCAAAGTTTAGGGCTGCTCTGTTGACAAGGACCTCCACTTCATTCCACCTTCAATATCCCAGGAAAGAGAAAAATGGATAAAGAAGTTGTGGTCCTTATGTACAATGGAATATCACTCAGCCATGAAATCAATGGCATAAGGCTAGTAGCAGCATGATGAGTGGATTTAGGTACGACGATTCTAAGTGAAATAAGTCACACAGAAAAGGACACTTCTCATAAGGTATCACTTATAGAGGGAATGAAAAAACCGTTACACTTGAACTGAATTACAAAACAGAACAGAGTCACACATGCAGAAAACACACTATGGCTGCTTAACGGGAAAGGTGAGGTGGGGTGATACATAAAACAAGGGTTTCAAATTAGCTCAGATACCGTTCCATAAACCCAATATGTAATAGACAAGACCTACTCCTTGCTCAGAGAACTGGACTCAACACGCCCTATTCACCGCACAAGAATATATCTGACTAGTAATAATCTTAAAACCTATGTATTGATATCTCTGTGTTAGTGTGTCAAGTGGGTGTAAAGCGGCATAAATACAGCAGTGAAAAGCAGCTAAACCCCATTATAAAAATAAATTACTTCGAAAAACCCATGAAACAAAGACAGTGAAAGAGAGAGAAATTCTTACACAATGCGTTCAGGGGCTGTGATGCAACCTGGATTGACCATATCTAGATCCACAGCTGGATGAGACATTAGGGTGGACACTCTTGGGGCTGAGAGGTTTGGTGAGGTTGGGTGAGCAAACGCAGACCCTTTAAAGTAATACTGCGTGGTACCCATCGCATGGGTCGCAAATCTCCAGGTTCAAGGGCATCTTCCTACATCGAAAACATGCATGAGAAAACAAAAAGATGGTACACCATGTGATGGGGAAAGGTTTCTAAAACGCACCTCATTTCTCTTCTCCTTGTGCCCGGGTTCGCCATTCCAGCCGCTTTACTAACAATCTCCCTACTTGGAGCATCAGCACCTTTAATCTCCTGTTCCGTACAGGTTGCAATTTGTCCTGAGGATGAACGGGTACACGGGGAACCAGTGAGAGACTAGCTCTTGGTGTTGGGACAGGCACAGGTCACTCTAATTTCCCATCAGGAAGAAGAATTAACCACAGGCTCATCCTCACCCCGGAACCAGAACAGGGCCTGAAGCCATCCTGCGCTTTTGCGGCCAGCTCCCAAAAAAGCGAGTTGTAAAATGGAGCTTCAGGGCACTGCAATTCACAAACCTGCAGAGTTATAAATGATAACTCTCGTCCACAAATATATTGAGGGAAGGCAAAGAAGAGGATTTGAAATCAAGGCAGAATTGCAGGAAACAGATTTCAGGAGGTAGATTCGAATCGCCTTTAAAGCACATGAAAAGCGGCAAAACGTTGACAATGATGCCCTTGGCCAAAAAGGGCGTATGCGTTTTTTCCTGAATATATTCAGGAAAAAACGCATACGCCCTTTTTGGCCAACCAAGCAACCTGGAAAGGCAAATCAGCGCTACAAAGAAGACACGCTACCCATCGGTCAAAAGGGCCATGCTGAAAAAAGTCTCAAAACCAGAAATGCAGGACAGGCCATGGAGAAATGGGAGCCTTGCTACACTGATGGGCGGGATGTAAATTGCCAACAGCCACTCTGGAGAAGTGTACGGTGTGTCCTGAAACATCTAAAAAACACAGCTTAGAGAGCATAGGGCACTTCCACTCATGGGGGTATAAATTGGGAAAATGAAAAATCAGCAAGACACAAGCACCCCAAAGTTTAGGGCTGCTCTGTTGACAAGGACCTCCACTTCATTCCACCTTCTATATCCCAGGAAAGGGAAAAATGGATAAAGAAGTTGTGGTCCTTATGTACAATGGAATATCACTCAGCCATGAAATCAATGTCATAAGGCTAGTAGCAGCATGATGAGTGGATTTAGGTACGACGATTCTAAGTGAAATAAGTCACACAGAAAAGGACACTTCTCATAAGGTATCACTTATAGAGGGAATGTAAAAACCGTTACACTTGAACTGAATTACAAAACAGAACAGAGTCACACATGCAGAAAACACACTATGGCTGCTTAACGGGAAAGGTGAGGTGGGGTGATACATAAAACAAGGGTTTCAAATTAGCTCAGATACCGTTCCATAAACCCAATATGTAATAGACAAGACCTACTCCTTGCTCAGAGAACTGGACTCAACACACCCTATTCACCGCACAAGAATATATCTGACTAGTAATAATCTTGAAACCTATGTATTGATATCTCTCTGTTAGTGTGTCAAGTGGGTGTAAAGCGGCATAAACACAGCAGTGAAAAGCAGCTAAACCCCATTATAAAAATAAATTACTTTTACAAACCCATGAAACAAAGACAATGAAAGAGAGAGAAATTCTTACACAATGCGTTCAGGGGCTGTGATGCAACCTGGATTGACCATATCTAGACCCACAGCTGGATGAGACATAAGGGTGGACACTCTTGGGGCTGAGAGGTTTGGTGAGGTTGGGTGAGCAAACGCAGACCCTTTAAAGTAATACTGCGTGGTACCCATCGCATGGGTCCCAAATCTCCAGGTTCAAGGGCATCTTCCTACATTGAAAACATGCATGAGAAAACAAAAAGATGGTACACCATGTGATGGGGAAAGGTTTCTAAAACGCACCTCATTTCTCTTCTCCTTGTGCCCGGGTTCGCCATTCCAGCCGCTTTACTAACAATCTCCCTACTTGGAGCACCAGCACTTTTAACCTCCTGTTCCGTATAGGTTGCAATTTGTCCTGAGGATGAACGGGTACACGGGGAACCAGTGAGAGACTAGCTCTTGGTGTTGGGACAGGCACAGGTCACTCTATTTTCGCATCAGGAAGAAGAATTAACCACAGGCTCATCCTCCCCCCCGGAACCAGAACAGGGCCTGAAGCCATCCTGCGCCTTTTCAGCCAGCTCCCAAAAAAGCGAGTTGTAAAATGGAGCTTCAGGGCACTGCAATTCACAAACCTGCAGAGTTATAAATGATAACTCTCGTCCACAAATATATTGAGGGAAGGCAAAGAAGAGGATTTGAAATCAAGGCAGAATTGCAGGAAAGAGATTTCAGGAGGTAGATTCGAATCGCCTTTAAAGCACCTGAAAAACGGCAAAACGTTGACAATGATGCCCTTGGCCAAAAAGGGCGTATGCGTTTTTTCCTGAATATATTCAGGAAAAAACGCATACGCCCTTTTTGGCCAACCAAGCAACCTGGAAAGGCAAATCAACGCTACAAAGAAGACACGCAACCCATCGGTCAAAAGGGCCATGCTGAAAAAAGTCTCAAAACCAGAAATGCAGGACAGGCCATGGAGAAATGGGAGCCTTGCTACACTGATGGGCGGGATGTAAATTGCCAATAGCCACTCTGGAGAAGTGTACGGTGTGTCCTGAAACATCTAAAAAACACAGCTTAGAGAGCATAGGGCACTTCCACTCATGGGGGTATAAATTGGGAAAATGAAAAATCAGCAAGACACAAGCACCCCAAAGTTTAGGGCTGCTCTGTTGACAAGGACCTCCACTTCATTCCACCTTCAATATCCCAGGAAAGAGAAAAATGGATAAAGAAGTTGTGGTCCTTATGTACAATGGAATATCACTCAGCCATGAAATCAATGTCCTAAGGCTAGTAGCAGCATGATGAGTGGATTTAGGTACGACGATTCTAAGTGAAATAAGTCACACAGAAAAGGACACTTCTCATAAGGTATCACTTATAGAGGGAATGAAAAAACCGTTACACTTGAACTGAATTACAAAACAGAACAGAGTCACACATGCAGAAAACACACTATGGCTGCTTAACGGGAAAGGTGAGGTGGGGTGATACATAAAACAAGGGTTTCAAATTAGCTCAGATACCGTTCCATAAACCCAATATGTAATAGACAAGACCTACTCCTTGCTCAGAGAACTGGACTCAACACGCCCTATTCACCGCACAAGAATATATCTGACTAGTAATAATCTTAAAACCTATGTATTGATATCTCTCTGTTAGTGTGTCAAGTGGGTGTAAAGCGGCATAAATACAGCAGTGAAAAGCAGCTAAACCCCATTATAAAAATAAATTACTTCGAAAAACCCATGAAACAAAGACAGTGAAAGAGAGAGAAATTCTTACACAATGCGTTCAGGGGCTGTGATGCAACCTGGATTGACCATATCTAGATTCACAGCTGGATGAGACATTAGGGTGGACACTCTTGGGGCTGAGAGGTTTGGTGAGGTTGGGTGAGCAAACGCAGACCCTTTAAAGTAATACTGCGTGGTACCCATCGCATGGGTCGCAAATCTCCAGGTTCAAGGGCATCTTCCTACATCGAAAACATGCATGAGAAAACAAAAAGATGGTACACCATGTGATGGGGAAAGGTTTCTAAAACGCACCTCATTTCTCTTCTCCTTGTGCCCGGGTTCGCCATTACAGCCGCTTTACTAACAATCTCCCTACTTGGAGCATCAGCACCTTTAACCTCCTGTTCCGTACAGGTTGCAATTTGTCCTGAGGATGAACGGGTACACGGGGAACCAGTGAGAGACTAGCTCTTGGTGTTGGGACAGGCACAGGTCACTCTAATTTCCCATCAGGAAGAAGAATTAACCACAGGCTCATCCTCCCCCCCGGAACCAGAACAGGGCCTGAAGCCATCCTGCGCTTTTGCGGCCAGCTCCCAAAAAAGCGAGTTGTAAAATGGAGCTTCAGGGCACTGCAATTCACAAACCTGCAGAGTTATAAATGATAACTCTTGTCCACAAATATATTGAGGGAAGGCAAAGAAGAGGATTTGAAATCAAGGCAGAATTGCAGGAAACAGATTTCAGGAGGTAGATTCGAATCGCCTTTAAAGCACATGAAAAGCGGCAAAACGTTGACAATGATGCCCTTGGCCAAAAAGGGCGTATGCGTTTTTTCCTGAATATATTCAGGAAAAAACGCATACGCCCTTTTTGGCCAACCAAGCAACCTGGAAAGGCAAATCAGCGCTACAAAGAAGACTCGCTACCCATCGGTCAAAAGGGCCATGCTGAAAAAAGTCTCAAAACCAGAAATGCAGGACAGGCCATGGAGAAATGGGAGCCTTGCTACACTGATGGGCGGGATGTAAATTGCCAACAGCCACTCTGGAGAAGTGTACGGTGTGTCCTGAAACATCTAAAAAACACAGCTTAGAGAGCATAGGGCACTTCCACTCATGGGGGTATAAATTGGGAAAATGAAAAATCAGCAAGACACAAGCACCCCAAAGTTTAGGGCTGCTCTGTTGACAAGGACCTCCACTTCATTCCACCTTCTATATCCCAGGAAAGGGAAAAATGGATAAAGAAGTTGTGGTCCTTATGTACAATGGAATATCACTCAGCCATGAAATCAATGTCCTAAGGCTAGTAGCAGCATGATGAGTGGATTTAGGTACGACGATTCTAAGTGAAATAAGTCACACAGAAAAGGACACTTCTCATAAGGTATCACTTATAGAGGGAATGTAAAAACCGTTACACTTGAACTGAATTACAAAACAGAACAGAGTCACACATGCAGAAAACACACTATGGCTGCTTAACGGGAAAGGTGAGGTGGGGTGATACATAAAACAAGGGTTTCAAATTAGCTCAGATACCGTTCCATAAACCCAATATGTAATAGACAAGACCTACTCCTTGCTCAGAGAACTGGACTCAACACACCCTATTCACCGCACAAGAATATATCTGACTAGTAATAATCTTGAAACCTATGTATTGATATCTCTCTGTTAGTGTGTCAAGTGGGTGTAAAGCGGCATAAACACAGCAGTGAAAAGCAGCTAAACCCCATTATAAAAATAAATTACTTTTACAAACCCATGAAACAAAGACAATGAAAGAGAGAGAAATTCTTACACAATGCGTTCAGGGGCTGTGATGCAACCTGGATTGACCATATCTAGACCCACAGCTGGATGAGACATAAGGGTGGACACTCTTGGGGCTGAGAGGTTTGGTGAGGTTGGGTGAGCAAACGCAGACCCTTTAAAGTAATACTGCGTGGTACCCATCGCATGGGTCCCAAATCTCCAGGTTCAAGGGCATCTTCCTACATTGAAAACATGCATGAGAAAACAAAAAGATGGTACACCATGTGATGGGGAAAGGTTTCTAAAACGCACCTCATTTCTCTTCTCCTTGTGCCCGGGTTCGCCATTCCAGCCGCTTTACTAACAATCTCCCTACTTGGAGCACCAGCACTTTTAACCTCCTGTTCCGTATAGGTTGCAATTTGTCCTGAGGATGAACGGGTACACGGGGAACCAGTGAGAGACTAGCTCTTGGTGTTGGGACAGGCACAGGTCACTCTATTTTCGCATCAGGAAGAAGAATTAACCACAGGCTCATCCTCCCCCCCGGAACCAGAACAGGGCCTGAAGCCATCCTGCGCCTTTGCGGCCAGCTCCCAAAAAAGCGAGTTGTAAAATGGAGCTTCAGGGCACTGCAATTCACAAACCTGCAGAGTTATAAATGATAACTCTCGTCCACAAATATATTGAGGGAAGGCAAAGAAGAGGATTTGAAATCAAGGCAGAATTGCAGGAAAGAGATTTCAGGAGGTAGATTCGAATCGCCTTTAAAGCACCTGAAAAGCGGCAAAACGTTGACAATGATGCCCTTGGCCAAAAAGGGCGTATGCGTTTTTTCCTGAATATATTCAGGAAAAAACGCATACGCCCTTTTTGGCCAACCAAGCAACCTGGAAAGGCAAATCAGCGCTACAAAGAAGACTCGCTACCCATCGGTCAAAAGGGCCATGCTGAAAAAAGTCTCAAAACCAGAAATGCAGGACAGGCCATGGAGAAATGGGAGCCTTGCTACACTGATGGGCGGGATGTAAATTGCCAACAGCCACTCTGGAGAAGTGTACGGTGTGTCCTGAAACATCTAAAAAACACAGCTTAGAGAGCATAGGGCACTTCCACTCATGGGGGTATAAATTGGGAAAATGAAAAATCAGCAAGACACAAGCACCCCAAAGTTTAGGGCTGCTCTGTTGACAAGGACCTCCACTTCATTCCACCTTCAATATCCCAGGAAAGAGAAAAATGGATAAAGAAGTTGTGGTCCTTATGTACAATGGAATATCACTCAGCCATGAAATCAATGTCCTAAGGCTAGTAGCAGCATGATGAGTGGATTTAGGTACGACGATTCTAAGTGAAATAAGTCACACAGAAAAGGACACTTCTCATAAGGTATCACTTATAGAGGGAATGAAAAAACCGTTACACTTGAACTGAATTACAAAACAGAACAGTGTCACACATGCAGAAAACACACTATGGCTGCTTAACGGGAAAGGTGAGGTGGGGTGATACATAAAACAAGGGTTTCAAATTAGCTCAGATACCGTTCCATAAACCCAATATGTAATAGACAAGACCTACTCCTTGCTCAGAGAACTGGACTCAACACGCCCTATTCACCGCACAAGAATATATCTGACTAGTAATAATCTTAAAACCTATGTATTGATATCTCTCTGTTAGTGTGTCAAGTGGGTGTAAAGCGGCATAAATACAGCAGTGAAAAGCAGCTAAACCCCATTATAAAAATAAGTTACTTCGAAAAACCCATGAAACAAAGACAGTGAAAGAGAGAGAAATTCTTACACAATGCGTTCAGGGGCTGTGATGCAACCTGGATTGACCATATCTAGATTCACAGCTGGATGAGACATTAGGGTGGACACTCCTGGGGCTGAGAGGTTTGGTGAGGTTGGGTGAGCAAACGCAGACCCTTTAAAGTAATACTGCGTGGTACCCATCGCATGGGTCGCAAATCTCCAGGTTCAAGGGCATCTTCCTACATCGAAAACATGCATGAGAAAACAAAAAGATGTTACACCATGTGATGGGGAAAGGTTTCTAAAACGCACCTCATTTCTCTTCTCCTTGTGCCCGGGGTCGCCATTCCAGCCGCTTTACTAACAATCTCCCTACTTGGAGCATCAGCACCTTTAACCTCCTGTTCCGTACAGGTTGCAATTTGTCCTGAGGATGAACGGGTACACGGGGAACCAGTGAGAGACTAGCTCTTGGTGTTGGGACAGGCACAGGTCACTCTATTTTCCCATCAGGAAGAAGAATTAACCACAGGCTCATCCTCCCCCCCGGAACCAGAACAGGGCCTGAAGCCATCCTGCGCTTTTGCGGCCAGCTCCCAAAAAAGCGAGTTGTAAAATGGAGCTTCAGGGCACTGCAATTCACAAACCTGCAGAGTTATAAATGATAACTCTCCTCCACAAATATATTGAGGGAAGGCAAAGAAGAGGATTTGAAATCAAGGCAGAATTGCAGGAAACAGATTTCAGGAGGTAGATTCGAATCGCCTTTAAAGCACATGAAAAGCGGCAAAACGTTGACAATGATGCCCTTGGCTAAAAAGGGCGTATGCGTTTTTACCTGAATATATTCAGGAAAAAACGCATACGCCCTTTTTGGCCAACCAAGCAACCTGGAAAGGCAACTCAGCGCTACAAAGAAGACTCGCTACCCATCGGTCAAAAGGGCCATGCTGAAAAAAGTCTCAAAACCAGAAATGCAGGACAGGCCATGGAGAAATGGGAGCCTTGCTACACTGATGGGCGGGATGTAAATTGCCAACAGCCACTCTGGAGAAGTGTACGGTGTGTCCTGAAACATCTAAAAAACACAGCTTAGAGAGCATAGGGCACTTCCACTCATGGGGGTATAAATTGGGAAAATGAAAAATCAGCAAGACACAAGCACCCCAAAGTTTAGGGCTGCTCTGTTGACAAGGACCTCCACTTCATTCCACCTTCTATATCCCAGGAAAGGGAAAAATGGATAAAGAAGTTGTGGTCCTTATGTACAATGGAATATCACTCAGCCATGAAATCAATGTCATAAGGCTAGTAGCAGCATGATGAGTGGATTTAGGTACGACGATTCTAAGTGAAATAAGTCACACAGAAAAGGACACTTCTCATAAGGTATCACTTATAGAGGGAATGTAAAAACCGTTACACTTGAACTGAATTACAAAACAGAACAGAGTCACACATGCAGAAAACACACTATGGCTGCTTAACGGGAAAGGTGAGGTGGGGTGATACATAAAACAAGGGTTTCAAATTAGCTCAGATACCGTTCCATAAACCCAATATGTAATAGACAAGACCTACTCCTTGCTCAGAGAACTGGACTCAACACACCCTATTCACCGCACAAGAATATATCTGACTAGTAATAATCTTGAAACCTATGTATTGATATCTCTCTGTTAGTGTGTCAAGTGGGTGTAAAGCGGCATAAACACAGCAGTGAAAAGCAGCTAAACCCCATTATAAAAATAAATTACTTTTACAAACCCATGAAACAAAGACAATGAAAGAGAGAGAAATTCTTACACAATGCGTTCAGGGGCTGTGATGCAACCTGGATTGACCATATCTAGACCCACAGCTGGATGAGACATAAGGGTGGACACTCTTGGGGCTGAGAGGTTTGGTGAGGTTGGGTGAGCAAACGCAGACCCTTTAAAGTAATACTGCGTGGTACCCATCGCATGGGTCCCAAATCTCCAGGTTCAAGGGCATCTTCCTACATTGAAAACATGCATGAGAAAACAAAAAGATGGTACACCATGTGATGGGGAAAGGTTTCTAAAACGCACCTCATTTCTCTTCTCCTTGTGCCCGGGTTCGCCATTCCAGCCGCTTTACTAACAATCTCCCTACTTGGAGCACCAGCACCTTTAACCTCCTGTTCCGTATAGGTTGCAATTTGTCCTGAGGATGAACGGGTACACGGGGAACCAGTGAGAGACTAGCTCTTGGTGTTGGGACAGGCACAGGTCACTCTATTTTCGCATCAGGAAGAAGAATTAACCACAGGCTCATCTTCCCCCCCGGAACCAGAACAGGGCCTGAAGCCATCCTGCGCCTTTGCAGGCAGCTCCCAAAAAAGCGAGTTGTAAAATGGAGCTTCAGGGCACTGCAATTCACAAACCTGCAGAGTTATAAATGATAACTCTCGTCCACAAATATATTGAGGGAAGGCAAAGAAGAGGATTTGAAATCAAGGCAGAATTGCAGGAAACAGATTTCAGGAGGTAGATTCGAATCGCCTTTAAAGCACATGAAAAGCGGCAAAACGTTGACAATGATGCCCTTGGCCAAAAAGGGCGTATGCGTTTTTTCCTGAATATATTCAGGAAAAAACGCATACGCCCTTTTTGGCCAACCAAGCAACCTGGAAAGGCAAATCAGCGCTACAAAGAAGACTCGCTACCCATCGGTCAAAAGGGCCATGCTGAAAAAAGTCTCAAAACCAGAAATGCAGGACAGGCCATGGAGAAATGGGAGCCTTGCTACACTGATGGGCGGGATGTAAATTGCCAACAGCCACTCTGGAGAAGTGTACGGTGTGTCCTGAAACATCTAAAAAACACAGCTTAGAGAGCATAGGGCACTTCCACTCATGGGGGTATAAATTGGGAAAATGAAAAATCAGCAAGACACAAGCACCCCAAAGTTTAGGGCTGCTCTGTTGACAAGGACCTCCACTTCATTCCACCTTCAATATCCCAGGAAAGAGAAAAATGGATAAAGAAGTTGTGGTCCTTATGTACAATGGAATATCACTCAGCCATGAAATCAATGTCCTAAGGCTAGTAGCAGCATGATGAGTGGATTTAGGTACGACGATTCTAAGTGAAATAAGTCACACAGAAAAGGACACTTCTCATAAGGTATCACTTATAGAGGGAATGAAAAAACCGTTACACTTGAACTGAATTACAAAACAGAACAGAGTCACACATGCAGAAAACACACTATGGCTGCTTAACGGGAAAGGTGAGGTGGGGTGATACATAAAACAAGGGTTTCAAATTAGCTCAGATACCGTTCCATAAACCCAATATGTAATAGACAAGACCTACTCCTTGCTCAGAGAACTGGACTCAACACGCCCTATTCACCGCACAAGAATATATCTGACTAGTAATAATCTTGAAACCTATGTATTGATATCTCTCTGTTAGTGTGTCAAGTGGGTGTAAAGCGGCATAAACACAGCAGTGAAAAGCAGCTAAACCCCATTATAAAAATAAATTACTTTTACAAACCCATGAAACAAAGACAATGAAAGAGAGAGAAATTCTTACACAATGCGTTCAGGGGCTGTGATGCAACCTGGATTGACCATATCTAGACCCACAGCTGGATGAGACATAAGGGTGGACACTCTTGGGGCTGAGAGGTTTGGTGAGGTTGGGTGAGCAAACGCAGACCCTTTAAAGTAATACTGCGTGGTACCCATCGCATGGGTCCCAAATCTCCAGGTTCAAGGGCATCTTCCTACATTGAAAACATGCATGAGAAAACAAAAAGATGGTACACCATGTGATGGGGAAAGGTTTCTAAAACGCACCTCATTTCTCTTCTCCTTGTGCCCGGGTTCGCCATTCCAGCCGCTTTACTAACAATCTCCCTACTTGGAGCACCAGCACCTTTAACCTCCTGTTCCGTATAGGTTGCAATTTGACCTGAGGATGAACGGGTACACGGGGAACCAGTGAGAGACTAGCTCTTGGTGTTGGGACAGGCACAGGTCACTCTATTTTCGCATCAGGAAGAAGAATTAACCACAGGCTCATCCTCCCCCCCGGAACCAGAACAGGGCCTGAAGCCATCCTGCGCCTTTGCAGCCAGCTCCCAAAAAAGCGAGTTGTAAAATGGAGCTTCAGGGCACTGCAATTCACAAACCTGCAGAGTTATAAATGATAACTCTCGTCCACAAATATATTGAGGGAAGGCAAAGAAGAGGATTTGAAATCAAGGCAGAATTGCAGGAAACAGATTTCAGGAGGTAGATTCGAATCGCCTTTAAAGCACATGAAAAGCGGCAAAACGTTGACAATGATGCCCTTGGCCAAAAAGGGCGTATGCGTTTTTTCCTGAATATATTCAGGAAAAAACGCATACGCCCTTTTTGGCCAACCAAGCAACCTGGAAAGGCAAATCAGCGCTACAAAGAAGACACGCTACCCATCGGTCAAAAGGGCCATGCTGAAAAAAGTCTCAAAACCAGAAATGCAGGACAGGCCATGGAGAAATGGGTGCCTTGCTACACTGATGGGCGGGATGTAAATTGCCAACAGCCACTCTGGAGAAGTGTACGGTGTGTCCTGAAACATCTAAAAAACACAGCTTAGAGAGCATAGGGCACTTCCACTCATGGGGGTATAAATTGGGAAAATGAAAAATCAGCAAGACACAAGCACCCCAAAGTTTAGGGCTGCTCTGTTGACAAGGACCTCCACTTCATTCCACCTTCAATATCCCAGGAAAGAGAAAAATGGATAAAGAAGTTGTGGTCCTTATGTACAATGGAATATCACTCAGCCATGAAATCAATGTCCTAAGGCTAGTAGCAGCATGATGAGTGGATTTAGGTACGACGATTCTAAGTGAAATAAGTCACACAGAAAAGGACACTTCTCATAAGGTATCACTTATAGAGGGAATGAAAAAACCGTTACACTTGAACTGAATTACAAAACAGAACAGAGTCACACATGCAGAAAACACACTATGGCTGCTTAACGGGAAAGGTGAGGTGGGGTGATACATAAAACAAGGGTTTCAAATTAGCTCAGATACCGTTCCATAAACCCAATATGTAATAGACAAGACCTACTCCTTGCTCAGAGAACTGGACTCAACACACCCTATTCACCGCACAAGAATATATCTGACTAGTAATAATCTTGAAACCTATGTATTGATATCTCTCTGTTAGTGTGTCAAGTGGGTGTAAAGCGGCATAAATACAGCAGTGAAAAGCAGCTAAACCCCATTATAAAAATAAATTACTTCGAAAAACCCATGAAACAAAGACAGTGAAAGAGAGAGAAATTCTTACACAATGCATTCAGGGGCTGTGATGCAACCTGGATTGACCATATCTAGATCCACAGCTGGATGAGACATAAGGGTGGACACTCTTGGGGCTGAGAGGTTTGGTGAGGTTGGGTGAGCAAACGCAGACCCTTTAAAGTAATACTGCGTGGTACCCATCGCATGGGTCGCAAATCTCCAGGTTCAAGGGCATCTTCCTACATCGAAAACATGCATGAGAAAACAAAAAGATGGTACACCATGTGATGGGGAAAGGTTTCTAAAACGCACTTCATTTCTCTTCTCCTTGTGCCCGGGGTCGCCATTCCAGCCGCTTTACTAACAATCTCCCTACTTGGAGCATCAGCACCTTTAACCTCCTGTTCCGTACAGGTTGCAATTTGTCCTGAGGATGAACGGGTACACGGGGAACCAGTGAGAGACTAGCTCTTGGTGTTGGGACAGGCACAGGTCACTCTATTTTCCCATCAGGAAGAAGAATTAACCACAGGCTCATCCTCCCCCCCGGAACCAGAACAGGGCCTGAAGCCATCCTGCGCTTTTGCGGCCAGCTCCCAAAAAAGCGAGTTGTAAAATGGAGCTTCAGGGCACTGCAATTCACAAACCTGCAGAGTTATAAATGATAACTCTCCTCCACAAATATATTGAGGGAAGGCAAAGAAGAGGATTTGAAATCAAGGCAGAATTGCAGGAAACAGATTTCAGGAGGTAGATTCGAATCGCCTTTAAAGCACATGAAAAGCGGCAAAACGTTGACAATGATGCCCTTGGCCAAAATGGGCGTATGCGTTTTTTCCTGAATATATTCAGGAAAAAACGCATACGCCCTTTTTGGCCAACCAAGCAACCTGGAAAGGCAAATCAGCGCTACAAAGAAGACTCGCTACCCATCGGTCAAAAGGGCCATGCTGAAAAAAGTCTCAAAACCAGAAATGCAGGACAGGCCATGGAGAAATGGGAGCCTTGCTACACTGATGGGCGGGATGTAAATTGCCAACAGCCACTCTGGAGAAGTGTACGGTGTGTCCTGAAACATCTAAAAAACACAGCTTAGAGAGCATAGGGCACTTCCACTCATGGGGGTATAAATTGGGAAAATGAAAAATCAGCAAGACACAAGCACCCCAAAGTTTAGGGCTGCTCTGTTGACAAGGACCTCCACTTCATTCCACCTTCTATATCCCAGGAAAGGGAAAAATGGATAAAGAAGTTGTGGTCCTTATGTACAATGGAATATCACTCAGCCATGAAATCAATGTCATAAGGCTAGTAGCAACATGATGAGTGGATTTAGGTACGACGATTCTAAGTGAAATAAGTCACACAGAAAAGGACACTTCTCATAAGGTATCACTTATAGAGGGAATGTAAAAACCGTTACACTTGAACTGAATTACAAAACAGAACAGAGTCACACATGCAGAAAACACACTATGGCTGCTTAACGGGAAAGGTGAGGTGGGGTGATACATAAAACAAGGGTTTCAAATTAGCTCAGATACCGTTCCATAAACCCAATATGTAATAGACAAGACCTACTCCTTGCTCAGAGAACTGGACTCAACACACCCTATTCACCGCACAAGAATATATCTGACTAGTAATAATCTTGAAACCTATGTATTGATATCTCTCTGTTAGTGTGTCAAGTGGGTGTAAAGCGGCATAAACACAGCAGTGAAAAGCAGCTAAACCCCATTATAAAAATAAATTACTTTTACAAACCCATGAAACAAAGACAATGAAAGAGAGAGAAATTCTTACACAATGCGTTCAGGGGCTGTGATGCAACCTGGATTGACCATATCTAGACCCACAGCTGGATGAGACATAAGGGTGGACACTCTTGGGGCTGAGAGGTTTGGTGAGGTTGGGTGAGCAAACGCAGACCCTTTAAAGTAATACTGCGTGGTACCCATCGCATGGGTCCCAAATCTCCAGGTTCAAGGGCATCTTCCTACATTGAAAACATGCATGAGAAAACAAAAAGATGGTACACCATGTGATGGGGAAAGGTTTCTAAAACGCACCTCATTTCTCTTCTCCTTGTGCCCGGGTTCGCCATTCCAGCCGCTTTACTAACAATCTCCCTACTTGGAGCACCAGCACCTTTAACCTCCTGTTCCGTATAGGTTGCAATTTGTCCTGAGGATGAACGGGTACACGGGGAACCAGTGAGAGACTAGCTCTTGGTGTTGGGACAGGCACAGGTCACTCTATTTTCGCATCAGGAAGAAGAATTAACCACAGGCTCATCTTCCCCCCCGGAACCAGAACAGGGCCTGAAGCCATCCTGCGCCTTTGCAGGCAGCTCCCAAAAAAGCGAGTTGTAAAATGGAGCTTCAGGGCACTGCAATTCACAAACCTGCAGAGTTATAAATGATAACTCTCGTCCACAAATATATTGAGGGAAGGCAAAGAAGAGGATTTGAAATCAAGGCAGAATTGCAGGAAACAGATTTCAGGAGGTAGATTCGAATCGCCTTTAAAGCACATGAAAAGCGGCAAAACGTTGACAATGATGCCCTTGGCCAAAAAGGGCGTATGCGTTTTTTCCTGAATATATTCAGGAAAAAACGCATACGCCCTTTTTGGCCAACCAAGCAACCTGGAAAGGCAAATCAGCGCTACAAAGAAGACTCGCTACCCATCGGTCAAAAGGGCCATGCTGAAAAAAGTGTCAAAACCAGAAATGCAGGACAGGCCATGGAGAAATGGGAGCCTTGCTACACTGATGGGCGGGATGTAAATTGCCAACAGCCACTCTGGAGAAGTGTACGGTGTGTCCTGAAACATCTAAAAAACACAGCTTAGAGAGCATAGGGCACTTCCACTCATGGGGGTATAAATTGGGAAAATGAAAAATCAGCAAGACACAAGCACCCCAAAGTTTAGGGCTGCTCTGTTGACAAGGACCTCCACTTCATTCCACCTTCAATATCCCAGGAAAGAGAAAAATGGATAAAGAAGTTGTGGTCCTTATGTACAATGGAATATCACTCAGCCATGAAATCAATGTCCTAAGGCTAGTAGCAGCATGATGAGTGGATTTAGGTACGACGATTCTAAGTGAAATAAGTCACACAGAAAAGGACACTTCTCATAAGGTATCACTTATAGAGGGAATGAAAAAACCGTTACACTTGAACTGAATTACAAAACAGAACAGAGTCACACATGCAGAAAACACACTATGGCTGCTTAACGGGAAAGGTGAGGTGGGGTGATACATAAAACAAGGGTTTCAAATTAGCTCAGATACCGTTCCATAAACCCAATATGTAATAGACAATACCTACTCCTTGCTCAGAGAACTGCACTCAACACGCCCTATTCACCGCACAAGAATATATCTGACTAGTAATAATCTTGAAACCTATGTATTGATATCTCTCTGTTAGTGTGTCAAGTGGGTGTAAAGTGGCATAAACACAGCAGTGAAAAGCAGCTAAACCCCATTATAAAAATAAATTACTTTTACAAACCCATGAAACAAAGACAATGAAAGAGAGAGAAATTCTTACACAATGCGTTCAGGGGCTGTGATGCAACCTGGATTGACCATATCTAGACCCACAGCTGGATGAGACATAAGGGTGGACACTCTTGGGGCTGAGAGGTTTGGTGAGGTTGGGTGAGCAAACGCAGACCCTTTAAAGTAATACTGTGTGGTACCCATCGCATGGGTCCCAAATCTCCAGGTTCAAGGGCATCTTCCTACATCGAAAACATGCATGAGAAAACAAAAAGATGGTACACCATGTGATGGGGAAAGGTTTCTAAAACGCACCTCATTTCTCTTCTCCTTGTGCCCGGGTTCGCCATTCCAGCCGCTTTACTAACAATCTCCCTACTTGGAGCATCAGCACCTTTAACCTCCTGTTCCGTACAGGTTGCAATTTGTCCTGAGGATGAACGGGTACACGGGGAACCAGTGAGAGACTAGCTCTTGGTGTTGGGACAGGCACAGGTCACTCTATTTTCCCATCAGGAAGAAGAATTAACCACAGGCTCATCCTCCCCCCCGGAACCAGAACACGGCCTGAAGCCATCCTGCGCTTTTGCGGCCAGCTCCCAAAAAAGCGAGTTGTAAAATGGAGCTTCAGGGCACTGCAATTCACAAACCTGCAGAGTTATAAATGATAACTCTCGTCCACAAATATATTGAGGGAAGGCAAAGAAGAGGATTTGAAATCAAGGCAGAATTGCAGGAAACAGATTTCAGGAGGTAGATTCGAATCGCCTTTAAAGCACATGAAAAGCGGCAAAACGTTGACAATGATGCCCTTGGCCAAAAAGGGCGTATGCGTTTTTTCCTGAATATATTCAGGAAAAAACGCATACGCCCTTTTTGGCCAACCAAGCAACCTGGAAAGGCAAATCAGCGCTACAAAGAAGACTCGCTACCCATCGGTCAAAAGGGCCATGCTGAAAAAAGTCTCAAAACCAGAAATGCAGGACAGGCCATGGAGAAATGGGAGCCTTGCTACACTGATGGGCGGGATGTAAATTGCCAACAGCCACTCTGGAGAAGTGTACGGTGTGTCCTGAAACATCTAAAAAACACAGCTTAGAGAGCATAGGGCACTTCCACTCATGGGGGTATAAATTGGGAAAATGAAAAATCAGCAAGACACAAGCACCCCAAAGTTTAGGGCTGCTCTGTTGACAAGGACCTCCACTTCATTCCACCTTCTATATCCCAGGAAAGGGAAAAATGGATAAAGAAGTTGTGGTCCTTATGTACAATGGAATATCACTCAGCCATGAAATCAATGTCATAAGGCTAGTAGCAACATGATGAGTGGATTTAGGTACGACGATTCTAAGTGAAATAAGTCACACAGAAAAGGACACTTCTCATAAGGTATCACTTATAGAGGGAATGTAAAAACCGTTACACTTGAACTGAATTACAAAACAGAAGAGAGTCACACATGCAGAAAACACACTATGGCTGCTTAACGGGAAAGGTGAGGTGGGGTGATACATAAAACAAGGGTTTCAAATTAGCTCAGATACCGTTCCATAAACCCAATATGTAATAGACAAGACCTACTCCTTGCTCAGAGAACTGGACTCAACACACCCTATTCACCGCACAAGAATATATCTGACTAGTAATAATCTTGAAACCTATGTATTGATATCTCTCTGTTAGTGTGTCAAGTGGGTGTAAAGCGGCATAAACACAGCAGTGAAAAGCAGCTAAACCCCATTATAAAAATAAATTACTTTTACAAACCCATGAAACAAAGACAATGAAAGAGAGAGAAATTCTTACACAATGCGTTCAGGGGCTGTGATGCAACCTGGATTGACCATATCTAGACCCACAGCTGGATGAGACATAAGGGTGGACACTCTTGGGGCTGAGAGGTTTGGTGAGGTTGGGTGAGCAAACGCAGACCCTTTAAAGTAATACTGCGTGGTACCCATCGCATGGGTCCCAAATCTCCAGGTTCAAGGGCATCTTCCTACATTGAAAACATGCATGAGAAAACAAAAAGATGGTACACCATGTGATGGGGAAAGGTTTCTAAAACGCACCTCATTTCTCTTCTCCTTGTGCCCGGGTTCGCCATTCCAGCCGCTTTACTAACAATCTCCCTACTTGGAGCATCAGCACCTTTAACCTCCTGTTCCGTATAGGTTGCAATTTGTCCTGAGGATGAACGGGTACACGGGGAACCAGTGAGAGACTAGCTCTTGGTGTTGGGACAGGCACAGGTCACTCTATTTTCGCATCAGGAAGAAGAATTAACCACAGGCTCATCCTCCCCCCCGGAACCAGAACAGGGCCTGAAGCCATCCTGCGCCTTTGCAGCCAGCTCCCAAAAAAGCGAGTTGTAAAATGGAGCTTCAGGGCACTGCAATTCACAAACCTGCAGAGTTTTAAATGATAACTCTCGTCCACAAATATATTGAGGGAAGGCAAAGAAGAGGATTTGAAATCAAGGCAGAATTGCAGGAAACAGATTTCAGGAGGTAGATTCGAATCGCCTTTAAAGCACATGAAAAGCGGCAAAACGTTGACAATGATGCCCTTGGCCAAAAAGGGCGTATGCGTTTTTTCCTGAATATATTCAGGAAAAAACGCATACGCCCTTTTTGGCCAACCAAGCAACCTGGAAAGGCAAATCAGCGCTACAAAGAAGACACGCTACCCATCGGTCAAAAGGGCCATGCTGAAAAAAGTCTCAAAACCAGAAATGCAGGACAGGCCATGGAGAAATGGGAGCCTTGCTACACTGATGGGCGGGATGTAAATTGCCAACAGCCACTCTGGAGAAGTGTACGGTGTGTCCTGAAACATCTAAAAAACACAGCTTAGAGAGCATAGGGCACTTCCACTCATGGGGGTATAAATTGGGAAAATGAAAAATCAGCAAGACACAAGCACCCCAAAGTTTAGGGCTGCTCTGTTGACAAGGACCTCCACTTCATTCCACCTTCAATATCCCAGGAAAGAGAAAAATGGATAAAGAAGTTGTGGTCCTTATGTACAATGGAATATCACTCAGCCATGAAATCAATGTCCTAAGGCTAGTAGCAGCATGATGAGTGGATTTAGGTACGACGATTCTAAGTGAAATAAGTCACACAGAAAAGGACACTTCTCATAAGGTATCACTTATAGAGGGAATGAAAAAACCGTTACACTTGAACTGAATTACAAAACAGAACAGAGTCACACATGCAGAAAACACACTATGGCTGCTTAACGGGAAAGGTGAGGTGGGGTGATACATAAAACAAGGGTTTCAAATTAGCTCAGATACCGTTCCATAAACCCAATATGTAATAGACAAGACCTACTCCTTGCTCAGAGAACTGGACTCAACACACCCTATTCACCGCACAAGAATATATCTGACTAGTAATAATCTTGAAACCTATGTATTGATATCTCTCTGTTAGTGTGTCAAGTGGGTGTAAAGCGGCATAAATACAGCAGTGAAAAGCAGCTAAACCCCATTATAAAAATAAATTACTTCGAAAAACCCATGAAACAAAGACAGTGAAAGAGAGAGAAATTCTTACACAATGCGTTCAGGGGCTGTGATGCAACCTGGATTGACCATATCTAGATCCACAACTGGATGAGACATTAGGGTGGACACTCTTGGGGCTGAGAGTTTTGGTGAGGTTGGGTGAGCAAACGCAGACCCTTTAAAGTAATACTGCGTGGTACCCATTGCATGGGTCGCAAATCTCCAGGTTCAAGGGCATCTTCCTACATCGAAAACATGCATGAGAAAACAAAAAGATGGTACACCATGTGATGGGGAAAGGTTTCTAAAACGCACCTCATTTCTCTTCTCCTTGTGCCCGGGTTCGCCATTCCAGCCGCTTTACTAACAATCTCCCTACTTGGAGCATCAGCACCTTTAACCTCCTGTTCCGTACAGGTTGCAATTTGTCCTGAGGATGAACGGGTACACGGGGAACCAGTGAGAGACTAGCTCTTGGTGTTGGGACAGGCACAGGTCACTCTATTTTCCCATCAGGAAGAAGAATTAACCACAGGCTCATCCTCCCCCCCGGAACCAGAACACGGCCTGAAGCCATCCTGCGCTTTTGCGGCCAGCTCCCAAAAAAGCGAGTTGTAAAATGGAGCTTCAGGGCACTGCAATTCACAAACCTGCAGAGTTATAAATGATAACTCTCGTCCACAAATATATTGAGGGAAGGCAAAGAAGAGGATTTGAAATCAAGGCAGAATTGCAGGAAACAGATTTCAGGAGGTAGATTCGAATCGCCTTTAAAGCACATGAAAAGCGGCAAAACGTTGACAATGATGCCCTTGGCCAAAAAGGGCGTATGCGTTTTTTCCTGAATATATTCAGGAAAAAACACATACGCCCTTTTTGGCCAACCAAGCAACCTGGAAAGGCAAATCAGCGCTACAAAGAAGACTCGCTACCCATCGGTCAAAAGGGCCATGCTGAAAAAAGTCTCAAAACCAGAAATGCAGGACAGGCCATGGAGAAATGGGAGCCTTGCTACACTGATGGGCGGGATGTAAATTGCCAACAGCCACTCTGGAGAAGTGTACGGTGTGTCCTGAAACATCTAAAAAACACAGCTTAGAGAGCATAGGGCACTTCCACTCATGGGGGTATAAATTGGGAAAATGAAAAATCAGCAAGACACAAGCACCCCAAAGTTTAGGGCTGCTCTGTTGATAAGGACCTCCACTTCATTCCACCTTCTATATCCCAGGAAAGGGAAAAATGGATAAAGAAGTTGTGGTCCTTATGTACAATGGAATATCACTCAGCCATGAAATCAATGTCATAAGGCTAGTAGCAGCATGATGAGTGGATTTAGGTACGACGATTCTAAGTGAAATAAGTCACACAGAAAAGGACACTTCTCATAAGGTATCACTTATAGAGGGAATGTCAAAACCGTTACACTTGAACTGAATTACAAAACAGAACAGAGTCACACATGCAGAAAACACACTATGGCTGCTTAACGGGAAAGGTGAGGTGGGGTGATACATAAAACAAGGGTTTCAAATTAGCTCAGATACCGTTCCATAAACCCAATATGTAATAGACAAGACCTACTCCTTGCTCAGAGAACTGGACTCAACACACCCTATTCACCGCACAAGAATATATCTGACTAGTAATAATCTTAAAACCTATGTATTGATATCTCTCTGTTAGTGTGTCAAGTGGGTGTAAAGCGGCATAAATACAGCAGTGAAAAGCAGCTAAACCCCATTATAAAAATAAATTACTTCGAAAAACCCATGAAACAAAGACAGTGAAAGAGAGAGAAATTCTTACACAATGCATTCAGGGGCTGTGATGCAACCTGGATTGACCATATCTAGATCCACAGCTGGAGGAGACATAAGGGTGGACACTCTTGGGGCTGAGAGGTTTGGTGAGGTTGGGTGAGCAAACGCAGACCCTTTAAAGTAATACTGCGTGGTACCCATCGCATGGGTCGCAAATCTCCAAGTTCAAGGGCATCTTCCTACATCGACAACATGCATGAGAAAACAAAAAGATGGTACACCATGTGATGGGCAAAGGTTTCTAAAACGCACCTCATTTCTCTTCTCCTTGTGCCCGGGTTCGCCATTCCAGCCGCTTTACTAACAATCTCCCTACTTGGAGCATCAGCACCTTTAACCTCCTGTTCTGTACAGGTTGCAATTTGTCCTGAGGATGAACGGGTAGACGGGGAACCAGTGAGAGACTAGCTCTTGGTGTTGGGACAGGCACAGGTCACTCTATTTTCGCATCAGGAAGAAGAATTAACCACAGGCTCATCATCCCCCCCGGAACCAGAACAGGGCCTGAAGCCATCCAGTGCTTTTGCGGCCAGCTCCCAAAAAAGCGAGTTGTAAAATGGAGCTTCAGGGCACTGCAATTCACAAACCTGCAGAGTTATAAATGATAACTCTCGTCCACAAATATATTGAGGGAAGGCAAGGAAGAGGATTTGAAATCAAGGCAGAATGGCAGGAAACAGATTTCAGGAGGTAGATTCGAATCGCCTTTAAAGCACATGAAAAGCGGCAAAACGTTGACAATGATGCCCTTGGCCAAAAAGGGCGTATGCGTTTTTTCCTGAATATATTCAGGAAAAAACGCATACGCCCTTTTTGGCCAACCAGGCAACCTGGAAAGGCAAATCAGGGCTACAAAGAAGACTCGCTACCCATCGGTCAAAAGGGCCATGCTGAAAAAAGTCTCAAAACCAGAAATGCAGGACAGGCCATGGAGAAATGGGAGCCTTGCTACACTGATGGGCGGGATGTAAATTGCCAACAGCCACTCTGGAGAAGTGTACGGTGTGTCCTGAAACATCTAAAAAACACAGCTTAGAGAGCATAGGGCACTTCCACTCATGGGGGTATAAATTGGGAAAATGAAAAATCAGCAAGACACAAGCACCCCAAAGTTTAGGGCTGCTCTGTTGACAAGGACCTCCACTTCATTCCACCTTCAATATCCCAGGAAAGAGAAAAATGGATAAAGAAGTTGTGGTCCTTATGTACAATGGAATATCACTCAGCCATGAAATCAATGTCCTAAGGCTAGTAGCAGCATGATGAGTGGATTTAGGTATGACGATTCTAAGTGAAATAAGTCACACAGAAAAGGACACTTCTCATAAGGTCTCACTGATAGAGGGAATGTAAAAAGCGTTACACTTGAACTGAATTACAAAACAGAACAGAGTCACACATGCAGAAAACACACTATGGCTGCTTAACGGGAAAGGTGAGGTGGGGTGATACATAAAACAAGGGTTTCAAATTAGCTCAGATACCGTTCCATAAACCCAATATGTAATAGACAAGACCTACTCCTTGCTCAGAGAACTGGACTCAACACGCCCTATTCACCGCACAAGAATATATCTGACTAGTAATAATCTTAAAACCTATGTATTGATATCTCTCTGTTAGTGTGTCAAGTGGGTGTAAAGCGGCATAAACACAGCAGTGAAAAGCAGCTAAACTCCATTATAAAAATAAATTACTTTGAAAAACCCATGAAACAAAGACAGTGAAAGAGAGAGAAATTCTTACACAATGCGTTCAGGGGCTGTGATGCAACCTGGATTGACCATATCTAGACCCACAGCTGGATGAGACATAAGGGTGGACACTCTTGGGGCTGAGAGGTTTGGTGAGGTTGGGTGAGCAAACGCAGACCCTTTAAAGTAATACTGCGTGGTACCCATCCCATGGGACCCAAATCTCCAGGTTCAAGGGCATGTTCCTACATCGAAAACATGCATGAGAATCCCAGAAGATGGTACACCGTGTGATGGGGAAAGGTTTCTAAAACGCACCTCATTTCTCTTCTCCTTGTGCCTGGGTTCGCCATTCCAGCCGCTTTACTAACAATCTCCCTACTTGGAGCATCAGCACATTTAACCTCCTGTTCCGTACAGGTTGCAATTTGTCCTGAGGATGAACGGGTAGACGGGGAACCAGTGAGAGACTAGCTCTTGTTGTAGGGACAGGCACAGGTCACTCTCTTTTCCCATCAGGAAGAAGAATTAACCACAGGCTCATCCTCCCCCCCCGGAACCAGAACAGGGCCTGAAGCCATCTTGCACTTTTGCGGCTAGCTCCCAAAAAAGCGAGTTGTAAAATGGAGCTTCAGGGCACTGCAATTCACAAACCTGCAGAGTTATAAATGATAACTCTCGTCCACAAATATATTGAGGGAAGGCAAAGAAGAGGATTTGAAATCAAGGCAGAATTGCAGGAAACAGATTTCAGGAGGTAGATTCGAATCGCCTTTAAAGCACATGAAAAGCGGCAAAACGTTGACAATGATGCCCTTGGCCAAAAAGGGCGTATGAGTTTTTTCCTGAATATATTCAGGAAAAACCACATACGCCCTTTTTGGCCAACCAAGCAACCTGGAAAGGCAAATCAGCGCTACAAAGAAGACTCGCTACCCATCGGTCAAAAGGGCCATGCTGAAAAACGTGTCAAAACCAGAAATGCAGGACAGGCCATGGAGAAATGGGAGCCTTGCTACACTGATAGGCGGGATGTAAATTGCCAACAGCCACTCTGGAGAAGTGTACGGTGTGTCCTGAAACATCTAAAAAACACAGCTTAGAGAGCATAGGGCACTTCCACTCATGGGGGTATAAATTGGGAAAATGAAAAATCAGCAAGACACAAGCACCCCAAAGTTTAGGGCTGCTCTGTTGACAAGGACCTCCACTTCATTCCACCTTCAATATCCCAGGAAAGAGAAAAATGGATAAAGAAGTTGTGGTCCTTATGTACAATGGAATATCACTCAGCCATGAAATCAATTTCATAAGGCTAGTAGCAGCATGATGAGTGGATTTAGGTACGACGATTCTAAGTGAAATAAGTCACACAGAAAAGGACACTTCTCATAAGGTCTCACTGATAGAGGGAATGTAAAAAACGTTACACTTGAACTGAATTACAAAACAGAACAGAGTCACACATGCAGAAAACACACTATGGCTGCTTAACGGGAAAGGTGAGGTGGGGTGATACATAAAACAAGGGTTTCAAATTAGCTCAGATACCGTTCCATAAACCCAATATGTAATAGACAAGACCTACTCCTTGCTCAGAGAACTGGACTCAACACGCCCTATTCACCGCACAAGAATATATCTGACTAGTAATAATCTTAAAACCTATGTATTGATATCTCTCTGTTAGTGTGTCAAGTGGGTGTAAAGCGGCATAAACACAGCAGTGAAAAGCAGCTAAACCCCATTATAAAAATAAATTACTTTGAAAAACCCATGAAACAAAGACAGTGAAAGAGAGAGAAATTCTTACACAATGCGTTCAGGGGCTGTGATGCAACCTGGATTGACCATATCTAGACCCACAGCTGGATGAGACATAAGGGTGGACACTCTTGGGGCTGAGAGGTTTGGTGAGGTTGGGTGAGCAAACGCAGACCCTTTAAAGTAATACTGCGTGGTACCCATCCCATGGGACCCAAATCTCCAGGTTCAAGGGCTTCTTCCTACATCGAAAACATGCATGAGAATCCCAGAAGATGGTACACCGTGTGATGGGGAAAGATTTCTAAAACGCACCTCATTTCTCATCTCCTTGTGCCCGGGTTCGCCATTCCAGCCGCTTCACTAGCAATCTCCCTACTTGGAGCATCAGCACCTTTAACCTCCTGTTCCGTACAGGTTGCAATTTGTCCTGAGGATGAACGGGAAGACGGGGAACCAGTGCGAGAATAGCTCTTGGTGTTGGGACAGGCACAGGTCACTCTATTTTCCCATCAGGAAGAAGAATTAACCACAGGCTCAGCCTCCCCCCCGGAACCAGAACAGGGCCTGAAGCCATCCAGTGCTTTTGCGGCCAGCTCCCAAAAAAGCGAGTTGTAAAATGGAGCTTCAGGGCACTGCAATTCACAAACCTGCAAAGTTATAAATGATAACTCTCGTCCACAAATATATTGAGGGAAGGCAACGAAGAGGATTTGAAATCAAGGCAGAATTGCAGGAAACAGATTTCAGGAGGTAGATTCGAATCGCCTTTAAAGCACATGAAAAGCGGCAAAACGTTGACAATGATGCCCTTGGCCAAAAAGGGCGTATGCGTTTTTTCCTGAATATATTCAGGAAAAAACGCATACGCCCTTTTTGGCCAACCAGGCACCTGGAAAGGCAAATCAGGGCTACAAAGAAGACTCGCTACCCATCGGTCAAAAGGGCCATGCTGAAAAAAGTCTCAAAACCAGAAATGCAGGACAGGCCATGGAGAAATGGGAGCCTTGCTACACTGATGGGCGGGATGTAAATTGCCAACAGCCACTCTGGAGAAGTGTACGGTGTGTCCTGAAACATCTAAAAAACACAGCTTAGAGAGCATAGGGCACTTCCACTCATGGGGGTATAAATTGGGAAAATGAAAAATCAGCAAGACACAAGCACCCCAAAGTTTAGGGCTGCTCTGTTGACAAGGACCTCCACTTCATTCCACCTTCAATATCCCAGGAAAGAGAAAAATGGATAAAGAAGTTGTGGTCCTTATGTACAATGGAATATCACTCAGCCATGAAATCAATGTCATAAGGCTAGTAGCAGCATGATGAGTGGATTTAGGTACGATGATTCTAAGTGAAATAAGTCACACAGAAAAGGACACTTCTCATAAGGTCTCACTGATAGAGGGAATGTAAAAAGCGTTACACTTGAACTGAATTACAAAACAGAACAGAGTCACACATGCAGTAAACACACTATGGCTGCTTAACGGGAAAGGTGAGGTGGGGTGATACATAAAACAAGGGTTTCAAATTAGCTCAGATACCGTTCCATAAACCCAATATGTAATAGACAAGACCTACTCCTTGCTCAGAGAACTGGACTCAACACGCCCTATTCACCGCACAAGAATATATCTGACTAGTAATAATCTTAAAACCTATGTATTGATATCTCTCTGTTAGTGTGTCAAGTGGGTGTAAAGCGGCATAAACACAGCAGTGAAAAGCAGCTAAACCCCATTATAAAAATAAATTACTTTTACAAACCCATGAAACAAAGACAGTGAAAGAGAGAGAAATTCTTACACAATGAGTTCAGGGGCTGTGATGCAACCTGGATTGACCATATCTAGACCCACAGCTGGATGAGACATAAGGGTGGACACTCTTGGGGCTGAGAGGTTTGGTGAGGTTGGGTGAGCAAACGCAGACCCTTTAAAGTAATACTGCGTGGTACCCATCCCATGGGACCCAAATCTCCAGGTTCAAGGGCATGTTCCTACATCGAAAACATGCATGAGAAAACAAAAAGATGGTACACCATGTGATGGGGAAAGGTTTCTAAAACGCACCTCATTTCTCTTCTCCTTGTGCCTGGGTTCGCCATTCCAGCCGCTTTACTAACAATCTCCCTACTTGGAGCATCAGCACATTTAACCTCCTGTTCCGTACAGGTTGCAATTTGTCCTGAGGATGAACGGGTAGACGGGGAACCAGTGAGAGACTAGCTCTTGTTGTAGGGACAGGCACAGGTCACTCTATTTTCCCATCAGGAAGAAGAATTAACCACAGGCTCATCCTCCCCCCACGGAACCAGAACAGGGCCTGAAGCCATCTTGCACTTTTGCGGCCAGCTCCCAAAAAAGCGAGTTGTAAAATGGAGCTTCAGGGCACTGCAATTCACAAACCTGCAGAGTTATAAATGATAACTCTCGTCCACAAATATATTGAGGGAAGGCAAAGAAGAGGATTTGAAATCAAGGCAGAATTGCAGGAAACAGATTTCAGGAGGTAGATTCGAATCGCCTTTAAAGCACATGAAAAGTGGCAAAACGTTGACAATGATGCCCTTGGCCAAAAAGGGCGTATGCGTTTTTTCCTGAATATATTCAGGAAAAACCGCATACGCCCTTTTTGGCCAACCAAGCAACCTGGAAAGGCAAATCAGCGCTACAAAGAAGACTCGCTACCCATCGGTCAAAAGGGCCATGCTGAAAAACGTGTCAAAACCAGAAATGCAGGACAGGCCATGGAGAAATGGGAGCCTTGCTACACTGATAGGCGGGATGTAAATTGCCAACAGCCACTCTGGAGAAGTGTACGGTGTGTCCTGAAACATCTAAAAAACACAGCTTAGAGAGCATAGGGCACTTCCACTCATGGGGGTATAAATTGGGAAAATGAAAAATCAGCAAGACACAAGCACCCCAAAGTTTAGGGCTGCTCTGTTGACAAGGACCTCCACTTCATTCCACCTTCAATATCCCAGGAAAGAGAAAAATGGATAAAGAAGTTGTGGTCCTTATGTACAATGGAATATCACTCAACCATGAAATCAATGTCATAAGGCTAGTAGCAGCATGATGAGTGGATTTAGGTACGACGATTCTAAGTGAAATAAGTCACACAGAAAAGGACACTTCTCATAAGGTATCACTTATAGAGGGAATGTAAAAACCGTTACACTTGAACTGAATTACAAAACAGAACAGAGTCACACATGCAGAAAACACACTATGGCTGCTTAACGGGAAAGGTGAGGTGGGGTGATACATAAAACAAGGGTTTCAAATTAGCTCAGATACCGTTCCATAAACCCAATATGTAATAGACAAGACCTACTCCTTGCTCAGAGAACTGGACTCAACACACCCTATTCACCGCACAAGAATATATCTGACTAGTAATAATCTTAAAACCTATGTATTGATATCTCTCTGTTAGTGTGTCAAGTGGGTGTAAAGCGGCATAAACACAGCAGTGAAAAGCAGCTAAACCCCATTATAAAAATAAATTACTTTGAAAAACCCATGAAACAAAGACAGTGAAAGAGAGAGAAATTCTTACACAATGCGTTCAGGGGCTGTGATGCAACCTGGATTGACCATATCTAGACCCACAGCTGGATGAGACATAAGGGTGGACACTCTTGGGGCTGAGAGGTTTGGTGAGGTTGGGTGAGCAAACGCAGACCCTTTAAAGTAATACTGCGTGGTACCCATCCCATGGGACCCAAAGCTCCAGGTTCAAGGGCATGTTCCTACATCGAAAACATGCATGAGAAAACAAAAAGATGGTACACCATGTGATGGGGAAAGGTTTCTAAAACGCACCTCATTTCTCTTCTCCTTGTGCCTGGGTTCGCCATTCCAGCCGCTTTACTAACAATCTCCCTACTTGGAGCATCAGCACATTTAACCTCCTGTACCGTACAGGTTGCAATTTGTCCTGAGGATGAACGGGTAGACGGGGAACCAGTGAGAGACTAGCTCTTGTTGTAGGGACAGGCACAGGTCACTCTCTTTTCCCATCAGGAAGAAGAATTAACCACAGGCTCATCCTCCCCCCCCGGAACCAGAACAGGGCCTGAAGCCATCTTGCACTTTTGCGGCTAGCTCCCAAAAAAGCGAGTTGTAAAATGGAGCTTCAGGGCACTGCAATTCACAAACCTGCAGAGTTATAAATGATAACTCTCGTCCACAAATATATTGAGGGAAGGCAAAGAAGAGGATTTGAAATCAAGGCAGAATTGCAGGAAACAGATTTCAGGAGGTAGATTCGAATCGCCTTTAAAGCACATGAAAAGCGGCAAAACGTTGACAATGATGCCCTTGGCCAAAAAGGGCGTATGAGTTTTTTCCTGAATATATTCAGGAAAAACCACATACGCCCTTTTTGGCCAACCAAGCAACCTGGAAAGGCAAATCAGCGCTACAAAGAAGACTCGCTACCCATCGGTCAAAAGGGCCATGCTGAAAAACGTGTCAAAACCAGAAATGCAGGACAGGCCATGGAGAAATGGGAGCCTTGCTACACTGATAGGCGGGATGTAAATTGCCAACAGCCACTCTGGAGAAGTGTACGGTGTGTCCTGAAACATCTAAAAAACACAGCTTAGAGAGCATAGGGCACTTCCACTCATGGGGGTATAAATTGGGAAAATGAAAAATCAGCAAGACACAAGCACCCCAAAGTTTAGGGCTGCTCTGTTGACAAGGACCTCCACTTCATTCCACCTTCAATATCCCAGGAAAGAGAAAAATGGATAAAGAAGTTGTGGTCCTTATGTACAATGGAATATCACTCAGCCATGAAATCAATGTCATAAGGCTAGTAGCAGCATGATGAGTGGATTTAGGTACGACGATTCTAAGTGAAATAAGTCACACAGAAAAGGACACTTCTCATAAGGTCTCACTGATAGAGGGAATGTAAAAAGCGTTACACTTGAACTGAATTACAAAACAGAACAGAGTCACACATGCAGAAAACACACTATGGCTGCTTAACGGGAAAGGTGAGGTGGGGTGATACATAAAACAAGGGTTTCAAATTAGCTCAGATACCGTTCCATAAACCCAATATGTAATAGACAAGACCTACTCCTTGCTCAGAGAACTGGACTCAACACGCCCTATTCACCGCACAAGAATATATCTGACTAGTAATAATCTTAAAACCTATGTATTGATATCTCTCTGTTAGTGTGTCAAGTGGGTGTAAAGCGGCATAAACACAGCAGTGAAAAGCAGCTAAACCCCATTATAAAAATAAATTACTTTGAAAAACCCATGAAACAAAGACAGTGAAAGAGAGAGAAATTCTTACACAATGCGTTCAGGGGCTGTGATGCAACCTGGATTGACCATATCTAGACCCACAGCTGGATGAGACATAAGGGTGGACACTCTTGGGGCTGAGAGGTTTGGTGAGGTTGGGTGAGCAAACGCAGACCCTTTAAAGTAATACTGCGTGGTACCCATCCCATGGGACCCAAATCTCCAGGTTCAAGGGCATCTTCCTACATCGAAAACATGCATGAGAATCCCAGAAGATGGTACACCGTGTGATGGGGAAAGATTTCTAAAACGCACCTCATTTCTCATCTCCTTGTGCCCGGGTTCGCCATTCCAGCCGCTTCACTAGCAATCTCCCTACTTGGAGCATCAGCACCTTTAACCTCCTGTTCCGTACAGGTTGCAATTTGTCCTGAGGATGAACGGGAAGACGGGGAACCAGTGCGAGCATAGCTCTTGGTGTTGGGACAGGCACAGGTCACTCTATTTTCCCATCAGGAAGAAGAATTAACCACAGGCTCAGCCTCCCCCCCGGAACCAGAACAGGGCCTGAAGCCATCCAGTGCTTTTGCGGCCAGCTCCCAAAAAAGCGAGTTGTAAAATGGAGCTTCAGGGCACTGCAATTCACAAACCTGCAAAGTTATAAATGATAACTCTCGTCCACAAATATATTGAGGGAAGGCAACGAAGAGGATTTGAAATCAAGGCAGAATTGCAGGAAACAGATTTCAGGAGGTAGATTCGAATCGCCTTTAAAGCACATGAAAAGCGGCAAAACGTTGACAATGATGCCCTTGGCCAAAAAGGGCGTATGCGTTTTTTCCTGAATATATTCAGGAAAAAACGCATACGCCCTTTTTGGCCAACCAGGCACCTGGAAAGGCAAATCAGGGCTACAAAGAAGACTCGCTACCCATCGGTCAAAAGGGCCATGCTGAAAAAAGTCTCAAAACCAGAAATGCAGGACAGGCCATGGAGAAATGGGAGCCTTGCTACACTGATGGGCGGGATGTAAATTGCCAACAGCCACTCTGGAGAAGTGTACGGTGTGTCCTGAAACATCTAAAAAACACAGCTTAGAGAGCATAGGGCACTTCCACTCATGGGGGTATAAATTGGGAAAATGAAAAATCAGCAAGACACAAGCACCCCAAAGTTTAGGGCTGCTCTGTTGACAAGGACCTCCACTTCATTCCACCTTCAATATCCCAGGAAAGAGAAAAATGGATAAAGAAGTTGTGGTCCTTATGTACAATGGAATATCACTCAGCCATGAAATCAATGTCATAAGGCTAGTAGCAGCATGATGAGTGGATTTAGGTACGATGATTCTAAGTGAAATAAGTCACACAGAAAAGGACACTTCTCATAAGGTCTCACTGATAGAGGGAATGTAAAAAGCGTTACACTTGAACTGAATTACAAAACAGAACAGAGTCACACATGCAGTAAACACACTATGGCTGCTTAACGGGAAAGGTGAGGTGGGGTGATACATAAAACAAGGGTTTCAAATTAGCTCAGATACCGTTCCATAAACCCAATATGTAATAGACAAGACCTACTCCTTGCTCAGAGAACTGGACTCAACACGCCCTATTCACCGCACAAGAATATATCTGACTAGTAATAATCTTAAAACCTATGTATTGATATCTCTCTGTTTGTGTGTCAAGTGGGTGTAAAGCGGCATAAACACAGCAGTGAAAAGCAGCTAAACCCCATTATAAAAATAAATTACTTTTACAAACCCATGAAACAAAGACAGTGAAAGAGAGAGAAATTCTTACACAATGAGTTCAGGGGCTGTGATGCAACCTGGATTGACCATATCTAGACCCACAGCTGGATGAGACATAAGGGTGGACACTCTTGGGGCTGAGAGGTTTGGTGAGGTTGGGTGAGCAAACGCAGACCCTTTAAAGTAATACTGCGTGGTACCCATCCCATGGGACCCAAATCTCCAGGTTCAATGGCATGTTCCTACATCGAAAACATGCATGAGAAAACAAAAAGATGGTACACCATGTGATGGGGAAAGGTTTCTAAAACGCACCTCATTTCTCTTCTCCTTGTGCCTGGGTTCGCCATTCCAGCCGCTTTACTAACAATCTCCCTACTTGGAGCATCAGCACATTTAACCTCCTGTTCCGTACAGGTTGCAATTTGTCCTGAGGATGAACGGGTAGACGGGGAACCAGTGAGAGACTAGCTCTTGTTGTAGGGACAGGCACAGGTCACTCTATTTTCCCATCAGGAAGAAGAATTAACCACAGGCTCATCCTCCCCCCCCGGAACCAGAACAGGGCCTGAAGCCATCTTGCACTTTTGCGGCCAGCTCCCAAAAAAGCGAGTTGTAAAATGGAGCTTCAGGGCACTGCAATTCACAAACCTGCAGAGTTATAAATGATAACTCTCGTCCACAAATATATTGAGGGAAGGCAAAGAAGAGGATTTGAAATCAAGGCAGAATTGCAGGAAACAGATTTCAGGAGGTAGATTCGAATCGCCTTTAAAGCACATGAAAAGCGGCAAAACGTTGACAATGATGCCCTTGGCCAAAAAGGGCGTATGCGTTTTTTCCTGAATATATTCAGGAAAAACCGCATACGCCCTTTTTGGCCAACCAAGCAACCTGGAAAGGCAAATCAGCGCTACAAAGAAGACTCGCTACCCATCGGTCAAAAGGGCCATGCTGAAAAACGTGTCAAAACCAGAAATGCAGGACAGGCCATGGAGAAATGGGAGCCTTGCTACACTGATAGGCGGGATGTAAATTGCCAACAGCCACTCTGGAGAAGTGTACGGTGTGTCCTGAAACATCTAAAAAACACAGCTTAGAGAGCATAGGGCACTTCCACTCATGGGGGTATAAATTGGGAAAATGAAAAATCAGCAAGACACAAGCACCCCAAAGTTTAGGGCTGCTCTGTTGACAAGGACCTCCACTTCATTCCACCTTCAATATCCCAGGAAAGAGAAAAATGGATAAAGAAGTTGTGGTCCTTATGTACAATGGAATATCACTCAGCCATGAAATCAATGTCATAAGGCTAGTAGCAGCATGATGAGTGGATTTAGGTACGACGATTCTAAGTGAAATAAGTCACACAGAAAAGGACACTTCTCATAAGGTATCACTTATAGAGGGAATGTAAAAACCGTTACACTTGAACAGAATTACAAAACAGAACAGAGTCACACATGCAGAAAACACACTATGGCTGCTTAACGGGAAAGGTGAGGTGGGGTGATACATAAAACAAGGGTTTCAAATTAGCTCAGATACCGTTCCATAAACCCAATATGTAATAGACAAGACCTACTCCTTGCTCAGAGAACTGGACTCAACACACCCTATTCACCGCACAAGAATATATCTGACTAGTAATAATCTTAAAACCTATGTATTGATATCTCTCTGTTAGTGTGTCAAGTGGGTGTAAAGCGGCATAAACACAGCAGTGAAAAGCAGCTAAACCCCATTATAAAAATAAATTACTTTGAAAAACCCATGAAACAAAGACAGTGAAAGAGAGAGAAATTCTTACACAATGCGTTCAGGGGCTGTGATGCAACCTGGATTGACCATATCTAGACCCACAGCTGGATGAGACATAAGGGTGGACACTCTTGGGGCTGAGAGGTTTGGTGAGGTTGGGTGAGCAAACGCAGACCCTTTAAAGTAATACTGCCTGGTACCCATCCCATGGGACCCAAAGCTCCAGGTTCAAGGGCATGTTCCTACATCGAAAACATGCATGAGAAAACAAAAAGATGGTACACCATGTGATGGGGAAAGGTTTCTAAAACGCACCTCATTTCTCTTCTCCTTGTGCCTGGGTTCGCCATTCCAGCCGCTTTACTAACAATCTCCCTACTTGGAGCATCAGCACATTTAACCTCCTGTTCCGTACAGGTTGCAATTTGTCCTGAGGATGAACGGGTAGACGGGGAACCAGTGAGAGACTAGCTCTTGTTGTAGGGACAGGCACAGGTCACTCTATTTTCCCATCAGGAAGAAGAATTAACCACAGGCTCATCCTCCCCCCCCGGAACCAGAACAGGGCCTGAAGCCATCTTGCACTTTTGCGGCCAGCTCCCAAAAAAGCGAGTTGTAAAATGGAGCTTCAGGGCACTGCAATTCACAAACCTGCAGAGTTATAAATGATAACTCTCGTCCACAAATATATTGAGGGAAGGCAAAGAAGAGGATTTGAAATCAAGGCAGAATTGCAGGAAACAGATTTCAGGAGGTAGATTCGAATCGCCTTTAAAGCACATGAAAAGCGGCAAAACGTTGACAATGATGCCCTTGGCCAAAAAGGGCGTATGCGTTTTTTCCTGAATATATTCAGGAAAAACCGCATACGCCCTTTTTGGCCAACCAAGCAACCTGGAAAGGCAAATCAGCGCTACAAAGAAGACTCGCTACCCTTCGGTCAAAAGGGCCATGCTGAAAAACGTGTCAAAACCAGAAATGCAGGACAGGACATGGAGAAATGGGAGCCTTGCTACACTGATAGGCGGGATGTAAATTACCAACAGCCACTCTGGAGAAGTGTACGGTGTGTCCTGAAACATCTAAAAAACACAGCTTAGAGAGCATAGGGCACTTCCACTCATGGGGGTATAAATTGGGAAAATGAAAAATCAGCAAGACACAAGCACCCCAAAGTTTAGGGCTGCTCTGTTGACAAGGACCTCCACTTCATTCCACCTTCAATATCCCAGGAAAGAGAAAAATGGATAAAGAAGTTGTGGTCCTTATGTACAATGGAATATCACTCAGCCATGAAATCAATGTCATAAGGCTAGTAGCAGCATGATGAGTGGATTTAGGTACGACGATTCTAAGTGAAATAAGTCACACAGAAAAGGACACTTCTCATAAGGTCTCACTGATAGAGGGAATGTAAAAACCGTTACACTTGAACTGAATTACAAAACAGAACAGAGTCACACATGCAGAAAACACACTATGGCTGCTTAACGGGAAAGGTGAGGTGGGGTGATAAATAAAACAAGGGTTTCAAATTAGCTCAGATACCGTTCCATAAACCCAATATGTAATAGACAAGACCTACTCCTTGCTCAGAGAACTGGACTCAACACGCCCTATTCACCGCACAAGAATATATCTGACTAGTAATAATCTTAAAATCTATGTATTGATATCTCTCTGTTAGTGTGTCAAGTGGGTGTAAAGCGGCTTAAACACAGCAGTGAAAAGCAGCTAAACCCCATTATAAAAATAAATTACTTTGAAAAACCCATGAAACAAAGACAGTGAAAGAGAGAGAAATTCTTACACAATGCGTTCAGGGGCTGTGATGCAACCTGGATTGACCATATCTAGACCCACAGCTGGATGAGACATAAGGGTGGACACTCTTGGGGCTGAGAGGTTTGGTGAGGTTGGGTGAGCAAACGCAGACCCTTTAAAGTAATACTGCGTGGTACCCATCCCATGGGACCCAAAGCTCCAGGTTCAAGGGCATGTTCCTACATCGAAAACATGCATGAGAAAACAAAAAGATGGTACACCATGTGATGGGGAAAGGTTTCTAAAACGCACCTCATTTCTCTTCTCCTTGTGCCTGGGTTCGCCATTCCATCCGCTTTACTAACAATCTCCCTACTTGGAGCATCAGCACATTTAACCTCCTGTTCCGTACAGGTTGCAATTTGTCCTGAGGATGAACGGGTAGACGGGGAACCAGTGAGAGACTAGCTCTTGTTGTAGGGACAGGCACAGGTCACTCTATTTTCCCATCAGGAAGAAGAATTAACCACAGGCTCATCCTCCCCCCCCGGAACCAGAACAGGGCCTGAAGCCATCTTGCACTTTTGCGGCCAGCTCCCAAAAAAGCGAGTTGTAAAATGGAGCTTCAGGGCACTGCAATTCACAAACCTGCAGAGTTATAAATGATAACTCTCGTCCACAAATATATTGAGGGAAGGCAAAGAAGAGGATTTGAAATCAAGGCAGAATTGCAGGAAACAGATTTCAGGAGGTAGATTCGAATCGCCTTTAAAGCACATGAAAAGCGGCAAAACGTTGACAATGATGCCCTTGGCCAAAAAGGGCGTATGCGGTTTTTCCTGAATATATTCAGGAAAAACCGCATACGCCCTTTTTGGCCAACCAAGCAACCTGGAAAGGCAAATCAGCGCTACAAAGAAGACTCGCTACCCATCGGTCAAAAGGGCCATGCTGAAAAACGTGTCAAAACCAGAAATGCAGGACAGGACATGGAGAAATGGGAGCCTTGCTACACTGATAGGCGGGATGTAAATTGCCAACAGCCACTCTGGAGAAGTGTACGGTGTGTCCTGAAACATCTAAAAAACACAGCTTAGAGAGCATAGGGCACTTCCACTCATGGGGGTATAAATTGGGAAAATGAAAAATCAGCAAGACACAAGCACCCCAAAGTTTAGGGCTGCTCTGTTGACAAGGACCTCCACTTCATTCCACCTTCAATATCCCAGGAAAGAGAAAAATGGATAAAGAAGTTGTGGTCCTTATGTACAATGGAATATCACTCAGCCATGAAATCAATGTCATAAGGCTAGTAGCAGCATGATGAGTGGATTTAGGTACGACGATTCTAAGTGAAATAAGTCACACAGAAAAGGACACTTCTCATAAGGTCTCACTGATTGAGGGAATGTAAAAAGCGTTACCCTTGCACTGAATTACAAAACAGAACAGAGTCACACATGCAGAAAACACACTATGGCTGCTTAACGGGAAAGGTGAGGTGGGGTGATACATAAAACAAGGGTTTCAAATTAGCTCAGATACCGTTCCATAAACCCAATATGTAATAGACAAGACCTACTCCTTGCTCAGAGAACTGGACTCAACACACCCTATTCACCGCACAAGAATATATCTGACTAGTAATAATCTTAAAACCTATGTATTGATATCTCTCTGTTAGTGTGTCAAGTGGGTGTAAAGCGGCATAAACACAGCAGTGAAAAGCAGCTAAACCCCATTATAAAAATAAATTACTTTGAAAAACCCATGAAACAAAGACAGTGAAAGAGAGAGAAATTCTTACACAATGCGTTCAGGGGCTGTGATGCAACCTGGATTGACCATATCTAGACCCACAGCTGGATGAGACATAAGGGTGGACACTCTTGGGGCTGAGAGGTTTGGTGAGGTTGGGTGAGCAAACGCAGACCCTTTAAAGTAATACTGCGTGGTACCCATCCCATGGGACCCAAATCTCCAGGTTCAAGGGCATGTTCCTACATCGAAAACATGCATGAGAAAACAAAAAGATGGTACACCATGTGATGGGGAAAGGTTTCTAAAACGCACCTCATTTCTCTTCTCCTTGTGCCTGGGTTCGCCATTCCAGCCGCTTTACTAACAATCTCCCTACTTGGAGCATCAGCACATTTAACCTCCTGTTCCGTACAGGTTGCAATTTGTCCTGAGGATGAACGGGTAGACGGGGAACCAGTGAGAGACTAGCTCTTGTTGTAGGGACAGGCACAGGTCACTCTATTTTCCCATCAGGAAGAAGAATTAACCACAGGCTCATCCTCCCCCCCCGGAACCAGAACAGGGCCTGAAGCCATCTTGCACTTTTGCGGCCAGCTCCCAAAAAAGCGAGTTGTAAAATGGAGCTTCAGGGCACTGCAATTCACAAACCTGCAGAGTTATAAATGATAACTCTCATCCACAAATATATTGAGGGAAGGCAAAGAAGAGGATTTGAAATCAAGGCAGAATTGCAGGAAACAGATTTCAGGAGGTAGATTCGAATCGCCTTTAAAGCACATGAAAAGCGGCAAAACGTTGACAATGATGCCCTTGGCCAAAAAGGGCGTATGCGTTTTTTCCTGAATATATTCAGGAAAAACCGCATACGCCCTTTTTGGCCAACCAAGCAACCTGGAAAGGCAAATCAGCGCTACAAAGAAGACTCGCTACCCTTCGGTCAAAAGGGCCATGCTGAAAAACGTGTCAAAACCAGAAATGCAGGACAGGACATGGAGAAATGGGAGCCTTGCTACACTGATAGGCGGGATGTAAATTACCAACAGCCACTCTGGAGAAGTGTACGGTGTGTCCTGAAACATCTAAAAAACACAGCTTAGAGAGCATAGGGCACTTCCACTCATGGGGGTATAAATTGGGAAAATGAAAAATCAGCAAGACACAAGCACCCCAAAGTTTAGGGCTGCTCTGTTGACAAGGACCTCCACTTCATTCCACCTTCAATATCCCAGGAAAGAGAAAAATGGATAAAGAAGTTGTGGTCCTTATGTACAATGGAATATCACTCAGCCATGAAATCAATGTCATAAGGCTAGTAGCAGCATGATGAGTGGATTTAGGTACGACGATTCTAAGTGAAATAAGTCACACAGAAAAGGACACTTCTCATAAGGTCTCACTGATAGAGGGAATGTAAAAAGCGTTACACTTGAACTGAATTACAAAACAGAACAGAGTCACACATGCAGAAAACACACTATGGCTGCTTAACGGGAAAGGTGAGGTGGGGTGATACATAAAACAAGGGTTTCAAATTAGCTCAGATACCGTTCCATAAACCCAATATGTAATAGACAAGACCTACTCCTTGCTCAGAGAACTGGACTCAACACGCCCTATTCACCGCACAAGAATATATCTGACTAGTAATAATCTTAAAACCTATGTATTGATATCTCTCTGTTAGTGTGTCAAGTGGGTGTAAAGCGGCTTAAACACAGCAGTGAAAAGCAGCTAAACCCCATTATAAAAATAAATTACTTTGAAAAACCCATGAAACAAAGACAGTGAAAGAGAGAGAAATTCTTACACAATGCGTTCAGGGGCTGTGATGCAACCTGGATTGACCATATCTAGACCCACAGCTGGATGAGACATAAGGGTGGACACTCTTGGGGCTGAGAGGTTTGGTGAGGTTGGGTGAGCAAACGCAGACCCTTTAAAGTAATACTGCGTGGTACCCATCCCATGGGACCCAAAGCTCCAGGTTCAAGGGCATGTTCCTACATCGAAAACATGCATGAGAAAACAAAAAGATGGTACACCATGTGATGGGGAAAGGTTTCTAAAACGCACCTCATTTCTCTTCTCCTTGTGCCTGGGTTCGCCATTCCAGCCGCTTTACTAACAATCTCCCTACTTGGAGCATCAGCACATTTAACCTCCTGTTCCGTACAGGTTGCAATTTGTCCTGAGGATGAACGGGTAGACGGGGAACCAGTGAGAGACTAGCTCTTGTTGTAGGGACAGGCACAGGTCACTCTATTTTCCCATCAGGAAGAAGAATTAACCACAGGCTCATCCTCCCCCCCCGGAACCAGAACAGGGCCTGAAGCCATCTTGCACTTTTGCGGCCAGCTCCCAAAAAAGCGAGTTGTAAAATGGAGCTTCAGGGCACTGCAATTCACAAACCTGCAGAGTTATAAATGATAACTCTCGTCCACAAATATATTGAGGGAAGGCAAAGAAGGGGATTTGAAATCAAGGCAGAATTGCAGGAAACCGATTTCAGGAGGTAGATTCGAATCGCCTTTAAAGCACATGAAAAGCGGCAAAACGTTGACAATGATGCCCTTGGCCAAAAAGGGCGTATGCGTTTTTTCCTGAATATATTCAGGAAAAACCGCATACGCCCTTTTTGGCCAACCAAGCAACCTGGAAAGGCAAATCAGCGCTACAAAGAAGACCCGCTACCCATCGGTCAAAAGGGCCATGCTGAAAAACGTGTCAAAACCAGAAATGCAGGACAGGACATGGAGAAATGGGAGCCTTGCTACACTGATAGGCGGGATGTAAATTACCAACAGCCACTCTGGAGAAGTGTACGGTGTGTCCTGAAACATCTAAAAAACACAGCTTAGAGAGCATAGGGCACTTCCACTCATGGGGGTATAAATTGGGAAAATGAAAAATCAGCAAGACACAAGCACCCCAAAGTTTAGGGCTGCTCTGTTGACAAGGACCTCCACTTCATTCCACCTTCAATATCCCAGGAAAGAGAAAAATGGATAAAGAAGTTGTGGTCCTTATGTACAATGGAATATCACTCAGCCATGAAATCAATGTCATAAGGCTAGTAGCAGCATGATGAGTGGATTTAGGTACGACGATTCTAAGTGAAATAAGTCACACAGAAAAGGACACTTCTCATAAGGTCTCACTGATTGAGGGAATGTAAAAAGCGTTACACTTGAACTGAATTACAAAACAGAACAGAGTCACACATGCAGAAAACACACTATGGCTGCTTAACGGGAAAGGTGAGGTGGGGTGATACATAAAACAAGGGTTTCAAATTAGCTCAGATACCGTTCCATAAACCCAATATGTAATAGACAAGACCTACTCCTTGCTCAGAGAACTGGACTCAACACACCCTATTCACCGCACAAGAATATATCTGACTAGTAATAATCTTAAAACCTATGTATTGATATCTCTCTGTTAGTGTGTCAAGTGGGTGTAAAGCGGCATAAACACAGCAGTGAAAAGCAGCTAAACCCCATTATAAAAATAAATTACTTTGAAAAACCCATGAAACAAAGACAGTGAAAGAGAGAGAAATTCTTACACAATGCGTTCAGGGGCTGTGATGCAACCTGGATTGACCATATCTAGACCCACAGCTGGATGAGACATAAGGGTGGACACTCTTGGGGCTGAGAGGTTTGGTGAGGTTGGGTGAGCAAACGCAGACCCTTTAAAGTAATACTGCGTGGTACCCATCCCATGGGACCCAAATCTCCAGGTTCAAGGGCATGTTCCTACATCGAAAACATGCATGAGAAAACAAAAAGATGGTACACCATGTGATGGGGAAAGGTTTCTAAAACGCACCTCATTTCTCTTCTCCTTGTGCCTGGGTTCGCCATTCCAGCCGCTTTACTAACAATCTCCCTACTTGGAGCATCAGCACATTTAACCTCCTGTTCCGTACAGGTTGCAATTTGTCCTGAGGATGAACGGGTAGACGGGGAACCAGTGAGAGACTAGCTCTTGTTGTAGGGACAGGCACAGGTCACTCTATTTTCCCATCAGGAAGAAGAATTAACCACAGGCTCATCCTCCCCCCCCGGAACCAGAACAGGGCCTGAAGCCATCTTGCACTTTTGCGGCCAGCTCCCAAAAAAGCGAGTTGTAAAATGGAGCTTCAGGGCACTGCAATTCACAAACCTGCAGAGTTATAAATGATAACTCTCGTCCACAAATATATTGAGGGAAGGCAAAGAAGAGGATTTGAAATCAAGGCAGAATTGCAGGAAACAGATTTCAGGAGGTAGATTCGAATCGCCTTTAAAGCACATGAAAAGCGGCAAAACGTTGACAATGATGCCCTTGGCCAAAAAGGGCGTATGCGTTTTTTCCTGAATATATTCAGGAAAAACCGCATACGCCCTTTTTGGCCAACCAAGCAACCTGGAAAGGCAAATCAGCGCTACAAAGAAGACTCGCTACCCTTCGGTCAAAAGGGCCATGCTGAAAAACGTGTCAAAACCAGAAATGCAGGACAGGACATGGAGAAATGGGAGCCTTGCTACACTGATAGGCGGGATGTAAATTACCAACAGCCACTCTGGAGAAGTGTACGGTGTGTCCTGAAACATCTAAAAAACACAGCTTAGAGAGCATAGGGCACTTCCACTCATGGGGGTATAAATTGGGAAAATGAAAAATCAGCAAGACACAAGCACCCCAAAGTTTAGGGCTGCTCTGTTGACAAGGACCTCCACTTCATTCCACCTTCAATATCCCAGGAAAGAGAAAAATGGATAAAGAAGTTGTGGTCCTTATGTACAATGGAATATCACTCAGCCATGAAATCAATGTCATAAGGCTAGTAGCAGCATGATGAGTGGATTTAGGTACGACGATTCTAAGAGAAATAAGTCACACAGAAAAGGACACTTCTCATAAGGTCTCACTGATAGAGGGAATGTAAAAACCGTTACACTTGAACTGAATTACAAAACAGAACAGAGTCACACATGCAGAAAACACACTATGGCTGCTTAACGGGAAAGGTGAGGTGGGGTGATACATAAAACAAGGGTTTCAAATTAGCTCAGATACCGTTCCATAAACCCAATATGTAATAGACAAGACCTACTCCTTGCTCAGAGAACTGGACTCAACACACCCTATTCACCGCACAAGAATATATCTGACTAGTAATAATCTTAAAACCTATGTATTGATATCTCTCTGTTAGTGTGTCAAGTGGGTGTAAAGCGGCATAAACACAGCAGTGAAAAGCAGCTAAACCCCATTATAAAAATAAATTACTTTGAAAAACCCATGAAACAAAGACAGTGAAAGAGAGAGAAATTCTTACACAATGCGTTCAGGGGCTGTGATGCAACCTGGATTGACCATATCTAGACCCACAGCTGGATGAGACATAAGGGTGGACACTCTTGGGGCTGAGAGGTTTGGTGAGGTTGGGTGAGCAAACGCAGACCCTTTAAAGTAATACTGCGTGGTACCCATCCCATGGGACCCAAATCTCCAGGTTCAAGGGCATGTTCCTACATCGAAAACATGCATGAGAAAACAAAAAGATGGTACACCATGTGATGGGGAAAGGTTTCTAAAACGCACCTCATTTCTCTTCTCCTTGTGCCTGGGTTCGCCATTCCAGCCGCTTTACTAACAATCTCCCTACTTGGAGCATCAGCACATTTAACCTCCTGTTCCGTACAGGTTGCAATTTGTCCTGAGGATGAACGGGTAGACGGGGAACCAGTGAGAGACTAGCTCTTGTTGTAGGGACAGGCACAGGTCACTCTATTTTCCCATCAGGAAGAAGAATTAACCACAGGCTCATCCTCCCCCCCCGGAACCAGAACAGGGCCTGAAGCCATCTTGCACTTTTGCGGCCAGCTCCCAAAAAAGCGAGTTGTAAAATGGAGCTTCAGGGCACTGCAATTCACAAACCTGCAGAGTTATAAATGATAACTCTCGTCCACAAATATATTGAGGGAAGGCAAAGAAGAGGATTTGAAATCAAGGCAGAATTGCAGGAAACAGATTTCAGGAGGTAGATTCGAATCGCCTTTAAAGCACATGAAAAGCGGCAAAACGTTGACAATGATGCCCTTGGCCAAAAAGGGCGTATGCGTTTTTTCCTGAATATATTCAGGAAAAACCGCATACGCCCTTTTTGGCCAACCAAGCAACCTGGAAAGGCAAATCAGCGCTACAAAGAAGACTCGCTACCCTTCGGTCAAAAGGGCCATGCTGAAAAACGTGTCAAAACCAGAAATGCAGGACAGGACATGGAGAAATGGGAGCCTTGCTACACTGATAGGCGGGATGTAAATTACCAACAGCCACTCTGGAGAAGTGTACGGTGTGTCCTGAAACATCTAAAAAACACAGCTTAGAGAGCATAGGGCACTTCCACTCATGGGGGTATAAATTGGGAAAATGAAAAATCAGCAAGACACAAGCACCCCAAAGTTTAGGGCTGCTCTGTTGACAAGGACCTCCACTTCATTCCACCTTCAATATCCCAGGAAAGAGAAAAATGGATAAAGAAGTTGTGGTCCTTATGTACAATGGAATATCACTCAGCCATGAAATCAATGTCATAAGGCTAGTAGCAGCATGATGAGTGGATTTAGGTACGACGATTCTAAGAGAAATAAGTCACACAGAAAAGGACACTTCTCATAAGGTCTCACTGATAGAGGGAATGTAAAAAGCGTTACACTTGAACTGAATTACAAAACAGAACAGAGTCACACATGCAGAAAACACACTATGGCTGCTTAACGGGAAAGGTGAGGTGGGGTGATACATAAAACAAGGGTTTCAAATTAGCTCAGATACCGTTCCATAAACCCAATATGTAATAGACAAGACCTACTCCTTGCTCAGAGAACTGGACTCAACACGCCCTATTCACCGCACAAGAATATATCTGACTAGTAATAATCTTAAAACCTATGTATTGATATCTCTCTGTTAGTGTGTCAAGTGGGTGTAAAGTGGCATAAACACAACAGTGAAAAGCAGCTAAACCCCATTATAAAAATAAATTACTTTGAAAAACCCATGAAACAAAGACTGTGAAAGAGAGAGTAATTCTTAAACAACGCGTTCAGGGCCTGTGATGCAACCTGGTTTGACCATATCTAGACCCACAGCTGGATGAGACATAAGGTTGGACACTCTTGGGGCTGAGAGGTTTGGTGAGGTTGGGTGAGCAAACGCAGACCCTTTAAAGTAATACTGAGTGGTACCCATCGCATTGGGCCAAAATCTCCAGGTTCAAGGGCATCTTCCTACATCGAAAACATGCATGAGAAACACAGAAGATGGTACACCGTGTGATGGTGAAAGGTTTCTAAAACGCACCTCATTTCTCATCTCCTTGTGCCCGGGTTCGCCATTCCAGCCGCTTTACTAACAATCTCCCTACTTGGAGCATCAGCACCTTTAACCTCCTGTTCCGTACAGGTTGCAATTTGTCCTGAGGATGAACGGGTAGACGGGGAACCAGTGAGAGACTAGCCCATGGTGTTGGGACAGGCACAGGTCACTCTATTTTCCCATCAGGAAGAAGAATTAACTACAGGCTCATCCTCCCCCGCGGAACCAGAACAGGGCCTGAAGCCATCCAGTGCTTTTGCGGCCAGCTCCCAAAAAAGCGAGTTGTAAAATGGAGCTTCAGGGCACTGCAATTCACAAACCTGCAACGTTATAAATGATAACTCTCGTCCACAAATATATTGAGGGAAGGCAACGAAGAGGATTTGAAATCAAGGCAGAATTGCAGGAAACAGATTTCAGGAGGTAGATTCGAATCGCCTTTAAAGCACATGAAAAGCGGCAAAACGTTGACAATGATGCCCTTGGCCAAAAAGGGCGTATGCGTTTTCTCCTGAATATATTCAGGAAAAAACGCATACGCCCTTTTTGGCCAACCAAGCAACCTGGAAAGGCAAATCAGGGCTACAAAGAAGACTCGCTACCCATCGGTCAAAAGGGCCATGCTGAAAAATGTCTCAAAACCAGAAATGCAGGACAGGCCATGGAGAAATGGGAGCCTTGCTACACTGATGGGCGGATGTACATTCCCAACAGCCACTCTGGAGAAGTGTACGGTGTGTCCTGAAACATCTAAAAAACGCAGCTTAGAGAGCATAGGGCACTTCCACTCATGGGGGTATAAATTGGGAAAATGAAAAATCAGCAAGACACAAGCACCCCAAAGTTTAGGGCTGCTCTGTTGACAAGGACCTCCACTTCATTCCACCTTCAATATCCCAGGAAAGAGAAAAATGGATAAAGAAGTTGTGGTCCTTATGTACAATGGAATATCACTCAGCCATGAAATCAATGTCATAAGGCTAGTAGCAGCATGATGAGTGGATTTAGGTACGACGATTCTAAGTGAAATAAGTCACACAGAAAAGGACACTTCTCATAAGGTATCACTTATAGAGGGAATGAAAAAACCGTTACACTTGAACTGAATTACAAAACAGAACAGAGTCACACATGAAGAAAACACACTATGGCTGCTTAACGGGAAAGGTGAGGTGGGGTGATACATAAAACAAGGGTTTCAAATTAGCTCAGATACCGTTCCATAAACCCAATATGTAATAGACAATACCTACTCCTTGCTCAGAGAACTGGACTCAACACGCCCTATTCACCGCACAATAATATATCTGACTAGTAATAATCTTAAAACCTATGTATTGATATCTCTCTGTTAGTGTGTCAAGTGGGTGTAAAGCGGCATAAACACAGCAGTGAAAAGAAGCTAAACCCCATTATAAAAATAAATTACTTCGAAAAACCCATGAAACAAAGACAGTGAAAGAGAGAGAAATTCTTACACAATGCGTTCAGGGGCTGTGATGCAACCTGGATTGACCATATCTAGACCCACAGCTGGATGAGACATAAGGGTGGACACTCTTGGGGCTGAGAGGTTTGGTGAGGTTGGGTGAGCAAACGCAGACCCTTTAAAGTAATACTGCGTGGTACCCATTGCATGGGTCCCAAATCTCCAGGTTCAAGGGCATCTTCCTACATCGAAAACATGCATGAGAAAACAAAAAGATGGTACACCATGTGATGGGGAAAGGTTTCTAAAACGCACCTCATTTCTCTTCCCCTTGTGCCCGGGTTCGCCATTCCAGCCGCTTTACTAACAATCTCCCTACTTGGAGCATCAGCACATTTAACCTCCTGTTCCGTACAGGTTGCAATTTGTCCTGAGGATGAACGGGTAGACGGGGAACCAGTGAGAGACTAGCTCTTGGTGTTGGGACAGGCACAGGTCACTCTATTTTCCCATCAGGAAGAAGAATTAACCACAGGCTCATCCTCCCCCCCCGGAAGCAGAACAGGGCCTGAAGCCATCTTGCACTTTTGCGGCCAGCTCCCAAAAAAGCGAGTTGTAAAATGGAGCTTCAGGGCACTGCAATTCACAAACCTGCAGAGTTATAAATGATAACTCTCGTCCACAAATATATTGAGGGAAGGCAAAGAAGAGGATTTGAAATCAAGGCAGAATTGCAGGAAACAGATTTCAGGAGGTAGATTCGAATCGCCTTTAAAGCACATGAAAAGCGGCAAAACGTTGACAATGATGCCCTTGGCCAAAAAGGGCGTATGCGTTTTTTCCTGAATATATTCAGGAAAAACCGCATACGCCCTTTTTGGCCAACCAAGCAACCTGGAAAGGCAAATCAGCGCTACAAAGAAGACTCGCAACCCTTCGGTCAAAAGTGCCATGCTGAAAAACGTGTCAAAACCAGAAATGCAGGACAGGCCATGGAGAAATGGGAGCCTTGCTACACTGATGGGCGGGATGTAAATTGCCAACAGCCACTCTGGAGAAGTGTACGGTGTGTCCTGAAACATCTAAAAAACACAGCTTAGAGAGCATAGGGCACTTCCACTCATGGGGGTATAAATTGGGAAAATGAAAAATCAGCAAGACACAAGCACCCCAAAGTTTAGGGCTGCTCTGTTGACAAGGACCTCCACTTCATTCCACCTTCAATTTCCCAGGAAAGAGAAAAATGGATAAAGAAGTTGTGGTCCTTATGTACAATGGAATATCACTCAGCCATGAAATCAATGTCATAAGGCTAGTAGCAGCATGATGAGTGGATTTAGGTACGACGATTCTAAGTGAAATAAGTCACACAGAAAAGGACACTTCTCATAAGGTCTCACTGATAGAGGGAATGTAAAAACCGTTACACTTGAACTGAATTACAAAACAGAACAGAGTCACACATGCAGAAAACACACTATGGCTGCTTAACGGGAAAGGTGAGGTGGGGTGATACATAAAACAAGGGTTTCAAATTAGCTCAGATACCGTTCAATAAACCCAATATGTAATAGACAAGACCTACTCCTTGCTCAGAGAACTGGACTCAACACGCCCTATTCACCGCACAAGAATATATCTGACTAGTAATAATCTTAAAACCTATGTATTGATATCTCTCTGTTAGTGTGTCAAGTGGGTGTAAAGTGGCATAAACACAACAGTGAAAAGCAGCTAAACCCCATTATAAAAATAAATTACTTTGAAAAACCCATGAAACAAAGACTGTGAAAGAGAGAGTAATTCTTAAACAACGCGTTCAGGGCCTGTGATGCAACCTGGATTGACCATATCTAGACCCACAGCTGGATGAGACATAAGGTTGGATACTCTTGGGGCTGAGAGGTTTGGTGAGGTTGGGTGAGCAAACGCAGACCCTTTAAAGTAATACTGAGTGGTACCCATCGCATTGGGCCAAAATCTCCAGGTTCAAGGGCATCTTCCTACATCGAAAACATGCATGAGAAACACAGAAGATGGTACACCGTGTGATGGTGAAAGTTTTCTAAAACGCACCTCATTTCTCATCTCCTTGTGCCCGGGTTCGCCATTCCAGCCGCTTCACTAGCAATCTCCGTACTTGGAGCATCAGCACCTTTAACCTCCTGTTCCGTACAGGTTGCAATTTGTCCTGAGGATAAACGGGAAGACGGGGAACCAGTGAGAGACTAGCCCTTGGTGTTGGGACAGGCACAGGTCACTCTATTTTCCCATCAGGAAGAAGAATTAACTACAGGCTCATCCTCCCCCCCGGAACCAGAACAGGGCCTGAAGCCATCCAGTGCTTTTGCGGCCAGCTCCCAAAAAAGCGAGTTGTAAAATGGAGCTTCAGGGCACTGCAATTCACAAACCTGCAACGTTATAAATGATAACTCTCGTCCACAAATATATTGAGGGAAGGCAACGAAGAGGATTTGAAATCAAGGCAGAATTGCAGGAAACAGATTTCAGGAGGTAGATTCGAATCGCCTTTAAAGCACATGAAAAGCGGCAAAACGTTGACAATGATGCCCTTGGCCAAAAAGGGCGTATGCGTTTTCTCCTGAATATATTCAGGAAAAAACGCATACGCCCTTTTTGGCCAACCAAGCAACCTGGAAAGGCAAATCAGGGCTACAAAGAAGACTCGCTACCCATCGGTCAAAAGGGCCATGCTGAAAAATGTCTCAAAACCAGAAATGCAAGACAGGCCATGGAGAAATGGGAGCCTTGCTACACTGATGGGCGGGATGTAAATTGCCAACAGCCACTCTGGAGAAGTGTACGGTGTGTCCTGAAACATCTAAAAAACACAGCTTAGAGAGCATAGGGCACTTCCACTCATGGGGGTATAAATTGGGAAAATGAAAAATCAGCAAGACACAAGCACCCCAAAGTTTAGGGCTGCTCTGTTGACAAGGACCTCCACTTCATTCCACCTTCAATATCCCAGGAAAGAGAAAAATGGATAAAGAAGTTGTGGTCCTTATGTACAATGGAATATCGCTCAGCCATGAAATCAATGTCATAAGGCTAGTAGCAGCATGATGAGTGGATTTAGGTACGACGATTCTAAGTGAAATAAGTCACACAGAAAAGGACACTTCTCATAAGGTATCACTTATAGAGGGAATGAAAAAACCGTTACACTTGAACTGAATTACAAAACAGAACAGAGTCACACATGAAGAAAACACACTATGGCTGCTTAACGGGAAAGGTAAGGTGGGGTGATACATAAAACAAGGGTTTCAAATTAGCTCAGATACCGTTCCATAAACCCAATATGTAATAGACAATACCTACTCCTTGCTCAGAGAACTGGACTCAACACGCCCTATTCACCGCACAATAATATATCTGACTAGTAATAATCTTAAAACCTATGTATTGATATCTCTCTGTTAGTGTGTCAAGTGGGTGTAAAGCGGCATAAACACAGCAGTGAAAAGAAGCTAAACCCCATTATAAAAATAAATTACTTCGAAAAACCCATGAAACAAAGACAGTGAAAGAGAGAGAAATTCTTACACAATGCGTTCAGGGGCTGTGATGCAACCTGGATTGACCATATCTAGACACACAGCTGGATGAGACATAAGGGTGGACACTCTTGGGGCTGAGAGGTTTGGTGAGGTTGGGTGAGCAAACGCAGACCCTTTAAAGTAATACTGCGTGGTACCCATTGCATGGGTCCCAAATCTCCAGGTTCAAGGGCATCTTCCTACATCGAAAACATGCATGAGAAAACAAAAAGATGGTACACCATGTGATGGGGAAAGGTTTCTAAAACGCACCTCATTTCTCTTCCCCTTGTGCCCGGGTTCGCCATTCCAGCCGCTTTACTAACAATCTCCCTACTTGGAGCATCAGCACATTTAACCTCCTGTTCCGTACAGGTTGCAATTTGTCCTGAGGATGAACGGGTAGACGGGGAACCAGTGAGAGACTAGCTCTTGGTGTTGGGACAGGCACAGGTCACTCTATTTTCCCATCAGGAAAAAGAATTAACCACAGGCTCATCCTCCCCCCCCGGAAGCAGAACAGGGCCTGAAGCCATCTTGCACTTTTGCGGCCAGCTCCCAAAAAAGCGAGTTGTAAAATGGAGCTTCAGGGCACTGCAATTCACAAACCTGCAGAGTTATAAATGATAACTCTCCTCCAAAAATATATTGAGGGAAGGCAAAGAAGAGGATTTGAAATCAAGGCAGAATTGCAGGAAACAGATTTCAGGAGGTAGATTCGAATCGCCTTTAAAGCACATGAAAAGCGGCAAAACGTTAACAATGATGCCCTTGGCCAAAAAGGGCGTATGCGTTTTTTCCTGAATATATTCAGGAAAAAACGCATACGCCCTTTTTGGCCAACCAAGCAACCTGGAAAGGCAAATCAGCGCTACAAAGAAGACTCGCTACCCTTCGGGCAAAAGGGCCATGCTGAAAAACGTGTCAAAACCAGAAATGCAGGACAGGCCATGGAGAAATGGGAACCTTGCTACACTGATAGGCGGGATGTAAATTGCCAACAGCCACTCTGGAGAAGTGTACGGTGTGTCCTGAAACATCTAAAAAACACAGCTTAGAGAGCATAGGGCACTTCCACTCATGGGGGTATAAATTGGGAAAATGAAAAATCAGCAAGACACAAGCACCCCAAAGTTTAGGGCTGCTCTGTTGACAAGGACCTCCACTTCATTCCACCTTCAATATCCCAGGAAAGAGAAAAATGGATAAAGAAGTCGTGGTCCTTATGTACAATGGAATATCACTCAGCCATGAAATCAATGTCCTAAGGCTAGTAGCAGCATGATGAGTGGATTTAGGTACGACGATTCTAAGTGAAATAAGTCACACAGAAAAGGACACTTCTCATAAGGTCTCACTGATTGAGGGAATGTAAAAAGCGTTACACTTGAACTGAATTACAAAACAGAACAGAGTCACACATGCAGAAAACACACTATGGCTGCTTAACGGGAAAGGTGAGGTGGGGTGATACATAAAACAAGGGTTTCAAATTAGCTCAGATACCGTTCCATAAACCCAATATGTAATAGACAAGACCTACTCCTTGCTCAGAGAACTGGACTCAACACACCCTATTCACCGCACAAGAATATATCTGACTAGTAATAATCTTAAAACCTATGTATTGATATCTCTCTGTTAGTGTGTCAAGTGGGTGTAAAGCGGCATAAACACAGCAGTGAAAAGCAGCTAAACCCCATTATAAAAATAAATTACTTTGAAAAACCCATGAAACAAAGACAGTGAAAGAGAGAGAAATTCTTACACAATGCGTTCAGGGGCTGTGATGCAACCTGGATTGACCATATCTAGACCCACAGCTGGATGAGACATAAGGGTGGACACTCTTGGGGCTGAGAGGTTTGGTGAGGTTGGGTGAGCAAACGCAGACCCTTTAAAGTAATACTGCGTGGTACCCATCCCATGGGACCCAAATCTCCAGGTTCAAGGGCATGTTCCTACATCGAAAACATGCATGAGAAAACAAAAAGATGGTACACCATGTGATGGGGAAAGGTTTCTAAAACGCACCTCATTTCTCTTCTCCTTGTGCCTGGGTTCGCCATTCCAGCCGCTTTACTAACAATCTCCCTACTTGGAGCATCAGCACATTTAACCTCCTGTTCCGTACAGGTTGCAATTTGTCCTGAGGATGAACGGGTAGACGGGGAACCAGTGAGAGACTAGCTCTTGTTGTAGGGACAGGCACAGGTCACTCTATTTTCCCATCAGGAAGAAGAATTAACCACAGGCTCATCCTCCCCCCCCGGAACCAGAACAGGGCCTGAAGCCATCTTGCACTTTTGCGGCCAGCTCCCAAAAAAGCGAGTTGTAAAATGGAGCTTCAGGGCACTGCAATTCACAAACCTGCAGAGTTATAAATGATAACTCTCGTCCACAAATATATTGAGGGAAGGCAAAGAAGAGGATTTGAAATCAAGGCAGAATTGCAGGAAACAGATTTCAGGAGGTAGATTCGAATCGCCTTTAAAGCACATGAAAAGCGGCAAAACGTTGACAATGATGCCCTTGGCCAAAAAGGGCGTATGCGTTTTTTCCTGAATATATTCAGGAAAAAACGCATACGCCCTTTTTGGCCAACCAAGCAACCTGGAAAGGCAAATCAGCGCTACAAAGAAGACTCGCTACCCTTCGGTCAAAAGGGCCATGCTGAAAAACGTGTCAAAACCAGAAATGCAGGACAGGACATGGAGAAATGGGAGCCTTGCTACACTGATAGGCGGGATGTAAATTACCAACAGCCACTCTGGAGAAGTGTACGGTGTGTCCTGAAACATCTAAAAAACACAGCTTAGAGAGCATAGGGCACTTCCACTCATGGGGGTATAAATTGGGAAAATGAAAAATCAGCAAGACACAAGCACCCCAAAGTTTAGGGCTGCTCTGTTGACAAGGACCTCCACTTCATTCCACCTTCAATATCCCAGGAAAGAGAAAAATGGATAAAGAAGTTGTGGTCCTTATGTACAATGGAATATCACTCAGCCATGAAATCAATGTCATAAGGCTAGTAGCAGCATGATGAGTGGATTTAGGTACGACGATTCTAAGTGAAATAAGTCACACAGAAAAGGACACTTCTCATAAGGTCTCACTGATAGAGGGAATGTAAAAACCGTTACACTTGAACTGAATTACAAAACAGAACAGAGTCACACATGCAGAAAACACACTATGGCTGCTTAACGGGAAAGGTGAGGTGGGGTGATACATAAAACAAGGGTTTCAAATTAGCTCAGATACCGTTCCATAAACCCAATATGTAATAGACAAGACCTACTCCTTGCTCAGAGAACTGGACTCAACACGCCCTATTCACCGCACAAGAATATATCTGACTAGTAATAATCTTAAAACCTATGTATTGATATCTCTCTGTTAGTGTGTCAAGTGGGTGTAAAGTGGCATAAACACAACAGTGAAAAGCAGCTAAACCCCATTATAAAAATAAATTACTTTGAAAAACCCATGAAACAAAGACTGTGAAAGAGAGAGTAATTCTTAAACAACGCGTTCAGGGCCTGTGATGCAACCTGGATTGACCATATCTAGACCCACAGCTGGATGAGACATAAGGTTGGACACTCTTGGGGCTGAGAGGTTTGGTGAGGTTGGGTGAGCAAATGCAGACCCTTTAAAGTAATACTGAGTGGTACCCATCGCATTGGGCCAAAATCTCCACGTTCAAGGGCATCTTCCTACATCGAAAACATGCATGAGAAACACAGAAGATGGTACACCGTGTGATGGTGAAAGGTTTCTAAAACGCACCTCATTTCTCATCTCCTTGTGCCCGGGTTCGCCATTCCAGCCGCTTCACTAGCAATCTCCGTACTTGGAGCATCAGCACCTTTAACCTCCTGTTCCGTACAGGTTGCAATTTGTCCTGAGGATGAACGGGAAGACGGGGAACCAGTGAGAGACTAGCCCTTGGTGTTGGGACAGGCACAGGTCACTCTATTTTCCCATCAGGAAGAAGAATTAACTACAGGCTCATCCTCCCCCCCGGAACCAGAACAGGGCCTGAAGCCATCCAGTGCTTTTGCGGCCAGCTCCCAAAAAAGCGAGTTGTAAAATGGAGCTTCAGGGCACTGCAATTCACAAACCTGCAACGTTATAAATGATAACTCTCGTCCACAAATATATTGAGGGAAGGCAACGAAGAGGATTTGAAATCAAGGCAGAATTGCAGGAAACAGATTTCAGGAGGTAGATTCGAATCGCCTTTAAAGCACATGAAAAGCGGCAAAACGTTGACAATGATGCCCTTGGCCAAAAAGGGCGTATGCGTTTTCTCCTGAATATATTCAGGAAAAAACGCATACGCCCTTTTTGGCCAACCAAGCAACCTGGAAAGGCAAATCAGGGCTACAAAGAAGACTCGCTACCCATCGGTCAAAAGGGCCATGCTGAAAAATGTCTCAAAACCAGAAATGCAGGACAGGCCATGGAGAAATGGGAGCCTTGCTACACTGATGGGCGGGATGTAAATTGCCAACAGCCACTCTGGAGAAGTGTACGGTGTGTCCTGAAACATCTAAAAAACGCAGCTTAGAGAGCATAGGGCACTTCCACTCATGGGGGTATAAATTGGGAAAATGAAAAATCAGCAAGACACAAGCACCCCAAAGTTTAGGGCTGCTCTGTTGACAAGGACCTCCACTTCATTCCACCTTCAATATCCCAGGAAAGAGAAAAATGGATAAAGAAGTTGTGGTCCTTATGTACAATGGAATATCGCTCAGCCATGAAATCAATGTCATAAGGCTAGTAGCAGCATGATGAGTGGATTTAGGTACGACGATTCTAAGTGAAATAAGTCACACAGAAAAGGACACTTCTCATAAGGTATCACTTATAGAGGGAATGAAAAAACCGTTACACTTGAACTGAATTACAAAACAGAACAGAGTCACACATGAAGAAAACACACTATGGCTGCTTAACGGGAAAGGTGAGGTGGGGTGATACATAAAACAAGGGTTTCAAATTAGCTCAGATACCGTTCCATAAACCCAATATGTAATAGACAATACCTACTCCTTGCTCAGAGAACTGGACTCAACACGCCCTATTCACCGCACAATAATATATCTGACTAGTAATAATCTTAAAACCTATGTATTGATATCTCTCTGTTAGTGTGTCAAGTGGGTGTAAAGCGGCATAAACACAGCAGTGAAAAGAAGCTAAACCCCATTATAAAAATAAATTACTTCGAAAAACCCATGAAACAAAGACAGTGAAAGAGAGAGAAATTCTTACACAATGCGTTCAGGGGCTGTGATGCAACCTGGATTGACCATATCTAGACGCACAGCTGGATGAGACATAAGGGTGGACACTCTTGGGGCTGAGAGGTTTGGTGAGGTTGGGTGAGCAAACGCAGACCCTTTAAAGTAATACTGCGTGGTACCCATTGCATGGGTCCCAAATCTCCAGGTTCAAGGGCATCTTCCTACATCGAAAACATGCATGAGAAAACAAAAAGATGGTACACCATGTGATGGGGAAAGGTTTCTAAAACGCACCTCATTTCTCTTCCCCTTGTGCCCGGGTTCGCCATTCCAGCCGCTTTACTAACAATCTCCCTACTTGGAGCATCAGCACATTTAACCTCCTGTTCCGTACAGGTTGCAATTTGTCCTGAGGATGAACGGGTAGACGGGGAACCAGTGAGAGACTAGCTCTTGGTGTTGGGACAGGCACAGGTCACTCTATTTTCCCATCAGGAAAAAGAATTAACCACAGGCTCATCCTCCCCCCCCGGAAGCAGAACAGGGCCTGAAGCCATCTTGCACTTTTGCGGCCAGCTCCCAAAAAAGCGAGTTGTAAAATGGAGCTTCAGGGCACTGCAATTCACAAACCTGCAGAGTTATAAATGATAACTCTCCTCCAAAAATATATTGAGGGAAGGCAAAGAAGAGGATTTGAAATCAAGGCAGAATTGCAGGAAACAGATTTCAGGAGGTAGATTCGAATCGCCTTTAAAGCACATGAAAAGCGGCAAAACGTTAACAATGATGCCCTTGGCCAAAAAGGGCGTATGCGTTTTTTCCTGAATATATTCAGGAAAAAACGCATACGCCCTTTTTGGCCAACCAAGCAACCTGGAAAGGCAAATCAGCGCTACAAAGAAGACTCGCTACCCTTCGGGCAAAAGGGCCATGCTGAAAAACGTGTCAAAACCAGAAATGCAGGACAGGCCATGGAGAAATGGGAACCTTGCTACACTGATAGGCGGGATGTAAATTGCCAACAGCCACTCTGGAGAAGTGTACGGTGTGTCCTGAAACATCTAAAAAACACAGCTTAGAGAGCATAGGGCACTTCCACTCATGGGGGTATAAATTGGGAAAATGAAAAATCAGCAAGACACAAGCACCCCAAAGTTTAGGGCTGCTCTGTTGACAAGGACCTCCACTTCATTCCACCTTCAATATCCCAGGAAAGAGAAAAATGGATAAAGAAGTCGTGGTCCTTATGTACAATGGAATATCACTCAGCCATGAAATCAATGTCCTAAGGCTAGTAGCAGCATGATGAGTGGATTTAGGTACGACGATTCTAAGTGAAATAAGTCACACAGAAAAGGACACTTCTCATAAGGTCTCACTGATTGAGGGAATGTAAAAAGCGTTACACTTGAACTGAATTACAAAACAGAACAGAGTCACACATGCAGAAAACACACTATGGCTGCTTAACGGGAAAGGTGAGGTGGGGTGATACATAAAACAAGGGTTTCAAATTAGCTCAGATACCGTTCCATAAACCCAATATGTAATAGACAAGACCTACTCCTTGCTCAGAGAACTGGACTCAACACACCCTATTCACCGCACAAGAATATATCTGACTAGTAATAATCTTAAAACCTATGTATTGATATCTCTCTGTTAGTGTGTCAAGTGGGTGTAAAGCGGCATAAACACAGCAGTGAAAAGCAGCTAAACCCCATTATAAAAATAAATTACTTTGAAAAACCCATGAAACAAAGACAGTGAAAGAGAGAGAAATTCTTACACAATGCGTTCAGGGGCTGTGATGCAACCTGGATTGACCATATCTAGACCCACAGCTGGATGAGACATAAGGGTGGACACTCTTGGGGCTGAGAGGTTTGGTGAGGTTGGGTGAGCAAACGCAGACCCTTTAAAGTAATACTGCGTGGTACCCATCCCATGGGACCCAAATCTCCAGGTTCAAGGGCATGTTCCTACATCGAAAACATGCATGAGAAAACAAAAAGATGGTACACCATGTGATGGGGAAAGGTTTCTAAAACGCACCTCATTTCTCTTCTCCTTGTGCCTGGGTTCGCCATTCCAGCCGCTTTACTAACAATCTCCCTACTTGGAGCATCAGCACATTTAACCTCCTGTTCCGTACAGGTTGCAATTTGTCCTGAGGATGAACGGGTAGACGGGGAACCAGTGAGAGACTAGCTCTTGTTGTAGGGACAGGCACAGGTCACTCTATTTTCCCATCAGGAAGAAGAATTAACCACAGGCTCATCCTCCCCCCCCGGAACCAGAACAGGGCCTGAAGCCATCTTGCACTTTTGCGGCCAGCTCCCAAAAAAGCGAGTTGTAAAATGGAGCTTCAGGGCACTGCAATTCACAAACCTGCAGAGTTATAAATGATAACTCTCGTCCACAAATATATTGAGGGAAGGCAAAGAAGAGGATTTGAAATCAAGGCAGAATTGCAGGAAACAGATTTCAGGAGGTAGATTCGAATCGCCTTTAAAGCACATGAAAAGCGGCAAAACGTTGACAATGATGCCCTTGGCCAAAAAGGGCGTATGCGTTTTTTCCTGAATATATTCAGGAAAAAACGCATACGCCCTTTTTGGCCAACCAAGCAACCTGGAAAGGCAAATCAGCGCTACAAAGAAGACTCGCTACCCTTCGGTCAAAAGGGCCATGCTGAAAAACGTGTCAAAACCAGAAATGCAGGACAGGACATGGAGAAATGGGAGCCTTGCTACACTGATAGGCGGGATGTAAATTACCAACAGCCACTCTGGAGAAGTGTACGGTGTGTCCTGAAACATCTAAAAAACACAGCTTAGAGAGCATAGGGCACTTCCACTCATGGGGGTATAAATTGGGAAAATGAAAAATCAGCAAGACACAAGCACCCCAAAGTTTAGGGCTGCTCTGTTGACAAGGACCTCCACTTCATTCCACCTTCAATATCCCAGGAAAGAGAAAAATGGATAAAGAAGTTGTGGTCCTTATGTACAATGGAATATCACTCAGCCATGAAATCAATGTCATAAGGCTAGTAGCAGCATGATGAGTGGATTTAGGTACGACGATTCTAAGTGAAATAAGTCACACAGAAAAGGACACTTCTCATAAGGTCTCACTGATAGAGGGAATGTAAAAACCGTTACACTTGAACTGAATTACAAAACAGAACAGAGTCACACATGCAGAAAACACACTATGGCTGCTTAACGGGAAAGGTGAGGTGGGGTGATACATAAAACAAGGGTTTCAAATTAGCTCAGATACCGTTCCATAAACCCAATATGTAATAGACAAGACCTACTCCTTGCTCAGAGAACTGGACTCAACACGCCCTATTCACCGCACAAGAATATATCTGACTAGTAATAATCTTAAAACCTATGTATTGATATCTCTCTGTTAGTGTGTCAAGTGGGTGTAAAGTGGCATAAACACAACAGTGAAAAGCAGCTAAACCCCATTATAAAAATAAATTACTTTGAAAAACCCATGAAACAAAGACTGTGAAAGAGAGAGTAATTCTTAAACAACGCGTTCAGGGCCTGTGATGCAACCTGGATTGACCATATCTAGACCCACAGCTGGATGAGACATAAGGTTGGACACTCTTGGGGCTGAGAGGTTTGGTGAGGTTGGGTGAGCAAATGCAGACCCTTTAAAGTAATACTGAGTGGTACCCATCGCATTGGGCCAAAATCTCCACGTTCAAGGGCATCTTCCTACATCGAAAACATGCATGAGAAACACAGAAGATGGTACACCGTGTGATGGTGAAAGGTTTCTAAAACGCACCTCATTTCTCATCTCCTTGTGCCCGGGTTCGCCATTCCAGCCGCTTCACTAGCAATCTCCGTACTTGGAGCATCAGCACCTTTAACCTCCTGTTCCGTACAGGTTGCAATTTGTCCTGAGGATGAACGGGAAGACGGGGAACCAGTGAGAGACTAGCCCTTGGTGTTGGGACAGGCACAGGTCACTCTATTTTCCCATCAGGAAGAAGAATTAACTACAGGCTCATCCTCCCCCCCGGAACCAGAACAGGGCCTGAAGCCATCCAGTGCTTTTGCGGCCAGCTCCCAAAAAAGCGAGTTGTAAAATGGAGCTTCAGGGCACTGCAATTCACAAACCTGCAACGTTATAAATGATAACTCTCGTCCACAAATATATTGAGGGAAGGCAACGAAGAGGATTTGAAATCAAGGCAGAATTGCAGGAAACAGATTTCAGGAGGTAGATTCGAATCGCCTTTAAAGCACATGAAAAGCGGCAAAACGTTGACAATGATGCCCTTGGCCAAAAAGGGCGTATGCGTTTTCTCCTGAATATATTCAGGAAAAAACGCATACGCCCTTTTTGGCCAACCAAGCAACCTGGAAAGGCAAATCAGGGCTACAAAGAAGACTCGCTACCCATCGGTCAAAAGGGCCATGCTGAAAAATGTCTCAAAACCAGAAATGCAGGACAGGCCATGGAGAAATGGGAGCCTTGCTACACTGATGGGCGGGATGTAAATTGCCAACAGCCACTCTGGAGAAGTGTACGGTGTGTCCTGAAACATCTAAAAAACGCAGCTTAGAGAGCATAGGGCACTTCCACTCATGGGGGTATAAATTGGGAAAATGAAAAATCAGCAAGACACAAGCACCCCAAAGTTTAGGGCTGCTCTGTTGACAAGGACCTCCACTTCATTCCACCTTCAATATCCCAGGAAAGAGAAAAATGGATAAAGAAGTTGTGGTCCTTATGTACAATGGAATATCGCTCAGCCATGAAATCAATGTCATAAGGCTAGTAGCAGCATGATGAGTGGATTTAGGTACGACGATTCTAAGTGAAATAAGTCACACAGAAAAGGACACTTCTCATAAGGTATCACTTATAGAGGGAATGAAAAAACCGTTACACTTGAACTGAATTACAAAACAGAACAGAGTCACACATGAAGAAAACACACTATGGCTGCTTAACGGGAAAGGTGAGGTGGGGTGATACATAAAACAAGGGTTTCAAATTAGCTCAGATACCGTTCCATAAACCCAATATGTAATAGACAATACCTACTCCTTGCTCAGAGAACTGGACTCAACACGCCCTATTCACCGCACAATAATATATCTGACTAGTAATAATCTTAAAACCTATGTATTGATATCTCTCTGTTAGTGTGTCAAGTGGGTGTAAAGCGGCATAAACACAGCAGTGAAAAGAAGCTAAACCCCATTATAAAAATAAATTACTTCGAAAAACCCATGAAACAAAGACAGTGAAAGAGAGAGAAATTCTTACACAATGCGTTCAGGGGCTGTGATGCAACCTGGATTGACCATATCTAGACGCACAGCTGGATGAGACATAAGGGTGGACACTCTTGGGGCTGAGAGGTTTGGTGAGGTTGGGTGAGCAAACGCAGACCCTTTAAAGTAATACTGCGTGGTACCCATTGCATGGGTCCCAAATCTCCAGGTTCAAGGGCATCTTCCTACATCGAAAACATGCATGAGAAAACAAAAAGATGGTACACCATGTGATGGGGAAAGGTTTCTAAAACGCACCTCATTTCTCTTCCCCTTGTGCCCGGGTTCGCCATTCCAGCCGCTTTACTAACAATCTCCCTACTTGGAGCATCAGCACATTTAACCTCCTGTTCCGTACAGGTTGCAATTTGTCCTGAGGATGAACGGGTAGACGGGGAACCAGTGAGAGACTAGCTCTTGGTGTTGGGACAGGCACAGGTCACTCTATTTTCCTATCAGGAAGAAGAATTAACCACAGGCTCATCCTCCCCCCCCGGAAGCAGAACAGGGCCTGAAGCCATCTTGCACTTTTGCGGCCAGCTCCCAAAAAAGCGAGTTGTAAAATGGAGCTTCAGGGCACTGCAATTCACAAACCTGCAGAGTTATAAATGATAACTCTCGTCCAAAAATATATTGAGGGAAGGCAAAGAAGAGGATTTGAAATCAAGGCAGAATTGCAGGAAACAGATTTCAGGAGGTAGATTCGAATCGCCTTTAAAGCACATGAAAAGCGGCAAAACGTTGACAATGATGCCCTTGGCCAAAAAGGGCGTATGCGTTTTTTCCTGAATATATTCAGGAAAAAACGCATACGCCCTTTTTGGCCAACCAAGCAACCTGGAAAGGCAAATCAGCGCTACAAAGAAGACTCGCTACCCTTCGGGCAAAAGGGCCATGCTGAAAAACGTGTCAAAACCAGAAATGCAGGACAGGCCATGGAGAAATGGGAGCCTTGCTACACTGATAGGCGGGATGTAAATTGCCAACAGCCACTCTGGAGAAGTGTACGGTGTGTCCTGAAACATCTAAAAAACACAGCTTAGAGAGCATAGGGCACTTCCACTCATGGGGGTATAAATTGGGAAAATGAAAAATCAGCAAGACACAAGCACCCCAAAGTTTAGGGCTGCTCTGTTGACAAGGACCTCCACTTCATTCCACCTTCAATATCCCAGGAAAGAGAAAAATGGATAAAGAAGTCGTGGTCCTTATGTACAATGGAATATCACTCAGCCATGAAATCAATGTCCTAAGGCTAGTAGCAGCATGATGAGTGGATTTAGGTACGACGATTCTAAGTGAAGTAAGTCACACAGAAAAGGACACTTCTCATAAGGTCTCACTGATTGAGGGAATGTAAAAAGCGTTACACTTGAACTGAATTACAAAACAGAACAGAGTCACACATGCAGAAAACACACTATGGCTGCTTAACGGGAAAGGTGAGGTGGGGTGATACATAAAACAAGGGTTTCAAATTAGCTCAGATACCGTTCCATAAACCCAATATGTAATAGACAAGACCTACTCCTTGCTCAGAGAACTGGACTCAACACACCCTATTCACCGCACAAGAATATATCTGACTAGTAATAATCTTAAAACCTATGTATTGATATCTCTCTGTTAGTGTGTCAAGTGGGTGTAAAGCGGCATAAACACAGCAGTGAAAAGCAGCTAAACCCCATTATAAAAATAAATTACTTTGAAAAACCCATGAAACAAAGACAGTGAAAGAGAGAGAAATTCTTACACAATGCGTTCAGGGGCTGTGATGCACCCTGGATTGACCATATCTAGACCCACAGCTGGATGAGACATAAGGGTGGACACTCTTGGGGCTGAGAGGTTTGGTGAGGTTGGGTGAGCAAACGCAGACCCTTTAAAGTAATACTGCGTGGTACCCATCCCATGGGACCCAAATCTCCAGGTTCAAGGGCATGTTCCTACATCGAAAACATGCATGAGAAAACAAAAAGATGGTACACCATGTGATGGGGAAAGGTTTCTAAAACGCACCTCATTTCTCTTCTCCTTGTGCCTGGGTTCGCCATTCCAGCCGCTTTACTAACAATCTCCCTACTTGGAGCATCAGCACATTTAACCTCCTGTTCCGTACAGGTTGCAATTTGTCCTGAGGATGAACGGGTAGACGGGGAACCAGTGAGAGACTAGCTCTTGTTGTAGGGACAGGCACAGGTCACTCTATTTTCCCATCAGGAAGAAGAATTAACCACAGGCTCATCCTCCCCCCCCGGAACCAGAACAGGGCCTGAAGCCATCTTGCACTTTTGCGGCCAGCTCCCAAAAAAGCGAGTTGTAAAATGGAGCTTCAGGGCACTGCAATTCACAAACCTGCAGAGTTATAAATGATAACTCTCGTCCACAAATATATTGAGGGAAGGCAAAGAAGAGGATTTGAAATCAAGGCAGAATTGCAGGAAACAGATTTCAGGAGGTAGATTCGAATCGCCTTTAAAGCACATGAAAAGCGGCAAAACGTTGACAATGATGCCCTTGGCCAAAAAGGGCGTATGCGTTTTTTCCTGAATATATTCAGGAAAAAACGCATACGCCCTTTTTGGCCAACCAAGCAACCTGGAAAGGCAAATCAGCGCTACAAAGAAGACTCGCTACCCTTCGGTCAAAAGGGCCATGCTGAAAAACGTGTCAAAACCAGAAATGCAGGACAGGACATGGAGAAATGGGAGCCTTGCTACACTGATAGGCGGGATGTAAATTACCAACAGCCACTCTGGAGAAGTGTACGGTGTGTCCTGAAACATCTAAAAAACACAGCTTAGAGAGCATAGGGCACTTCCACTCATGGGGGTATAAATTGGGAAAATGAAAAATCAGCAAGACACAAGCACCCCAAAGTTTAGGGCTGCTCTGTTGACAAGGACCTCCACTTCATTCCACCTTCAATATCCCAGGAAAGAGAAAAATGGATAAAGAAGTTGTGGTCCTTATGTACAATGGAATATCACTCAGCCATGAAATCAATGTCATAAGGCTAGTAGCAGCATGATGAGTGGATTTAGGTACGACGATTCTAAGTGAAATAAGTCACACAGAAAAGGACACTTCTCATAAGGTCTCACTGATAGAGGGAATGTAAAAACCGTTACACTTGAACTGAATTACAAAACAGAACAGAGTCACACATGCAGAAAACACACTATGGCTGCTTAACGGGAAAGGTGAGGTGGGGTGATACATAAAACAAGGGTTTCAAATTAGCTCAGATACCGTTCCATAAACCCAATATGTAATAGACAAGACCTACTCCTTGCTCAGAGAACTGGACTCAACACGCCCTATTCACCGCACAAGAATATATCTGACTAGTAATAATCTTAAAACCTATGTATTGATATCTCTCTGTTAGTGTGTCAAGTGGGTGTAAAGTGGCATAAACACAACAGTGAAAAGCAGCTAAACCCCATTATAAAAATAAATTACTTTGAAAAACCCATGAAACAAAGACTGTGAAAGAGAGAGTAATTCTTAAACAACGCGTTCAGGGCCTGTGATGCAACCTGGATTGACCATATCTAGACCCACAGCTGGATGAGACATAAGGTTGGACACTCTTGGGGCTGAGAGGTTTGGTGAGGTTGGGTGAGCAAATGCAGACCCTTTAAAGTAATACTGAGTGGTACCCATCGCATTGGGCCAAAATCTCCACGTTCAAGGGCATCTTCCTACATCGAAAACATGCATGAGAAACACAGAAGATGGTACACCGTGTGATGGTGAAAGGTTTCTAAAACGCACCTCATTTCTCATCTCCTTGTGCCCGGGTTCGCCATTCCAGCCGCTTCACTAGCAATCTCCGTACTTGGAGCATCAGCACCTTTAACCTCCTGTTCCGTACAGGTTGCAATTTGTCCTGAGGATGAACGGGAAGACGGGGAACCAGTGAGAGACTAGCCCTTGGTGTTGGGACAGGCACAGGTCACTCTATTTTCCCATCAGGAAGAAGAATTAACTACAGGCTCATCCTCCCCCCCGGAACCAGAACAGGGCCTGAAGCCATCCAGTGCTTTTGCGGCCAGCTCCCAAAAAAGCGAGTTGTAAAATGGAGCTTCAGGGCACTGCAATTCACAAACCTGCAACGTTATAAATGATAACTCTCGTCCACAAATATATTGAGGGAAGGCAACGAAGAGGATTTGAAATCAAGGCAGAATTGCAGGAAACAGATTTCAGGAGGTAGATTCGAATCGCCTTTAAAGCACATGAAAAGCGGCAAAACGTTGACAATGATGCCCTTGGCCAAAAAGGGCGTATGCGTTTTCTCCTGAATATATTCAGGAAAAAACGCATACGCCCTTTTTGGCCAACCAAGCAACCTGGAAAGGCAAATCAGGGCTACAAAGAAGACTCGCTACCCATCGGTCAAAAGGGCCATGCTGAAAAATGTCTCAAAACCAGAAATGCAGGACAGGCCATGGAGAAATGGGAGCCTTGCTACACTGATGGGCGGGATGTAAATTGCCAACAGCCACTCTGGAGAAGTGTACGGTGTGTCCTGAAACATCTAAAAAACGCAGCTTAGAGAGCATAGGGCACTTCCACTCATGGGGGTATAAATTGGGAAAATGAAAAATCAGCAAGACACAAGCACCCCAAAGTTTAGGGCTGCTCTGTTGACAAGGACCTCCACTTCATTCCACCTTCAATATCCCAGGAAAGAGAAAAATGGATAAAGAAGTTGTGGTCCTTATGTACAATGGAATATCGCTCAGCCATGAAATCAATGTCATAAGGCTAGTAGCAGCATGATGAGTGGATTTAGGTACGACGATTCTAAGTGAAATAAGTCACACAGAAAAGGACACTTCTCATAAGGTATCACTTATAGAGGGAATGAAAAAACCGTTACACTTGAACTGAATTACAAAACAGAACAGAGTCACACATGAAGAAAACACACTATGGCTGCTTAACGGGAAAGGTGAGGTGGGGTGATACATAAAACAAGGGTTTCAAATTAGCTCAGATACCGTTCCATAAACCCAATATGTAATAGACAATACCTACTCCTTGCTCAGAGAACTGGACTCAACACGCCCTATTCACCGCACAATAATATATCTGACTAGTAATAATCTTAAAACCTATGTATTGATATCTCTCTGTTAGTGTGTCAAGTGGGTGTAAAGCGGCATAAACACAGCAGTGAAAAGAAGCTAAACCCCATTATAAAAATAAATTACTTCGAAAAACCCATGAAACAAAGACAGTGAAAGAGAGAGAAATTCTTACACAATGCGTTCAGGGGCTGTGATGCAACCTGGATTGACCATATCTAGACGCACAGCTGGATGAGACATAAGGGTGGACACTCTTGGGGCTGAGAGGTTTGGTGAGGTTGGGTGAGCAAACGCAGACCCTTTAAAGTAATACTGCGTGGTACCCATTGCATGGGTCCCAAATCTCCAGGTTCAAGGGCATCTTCCTACATCGAAAACATGCATGAGAAAACAAAAAGATGGTACACCATGTGATGGGGAAAGGTTTCTAAAACGCACCTCATTTCTCTTCCCCTTGTGCCCGGGTTCGCCATTCCAGCCGCTTTACTAACAATCTCCCTACTTGGAGCATCAGCACATTTAACCTCCTGTTCCGTACAGGTTGCAATTTGTCCTGAGGATGAACGGGTAGACGGGGAACCAGTGAGAGACTAGCTCTTGGTGTTGGGACAGGCACAGGTCACTCTATTTTCCCATCAGGAAGAAGAATTAACCACAGGCTCATCCTCCCCCCCCGGAAGCAGAACAGGGCCTGAAGCCATCTTGCACTTTTGCGGCCAGCTCCCAAAAAAGCGAGTTGTAAAATGGAGCTTCAGGGCACTGCAATTCACAAACCTGCAGAGTTATAAATGATAACTCTCGTCCACAAATATATTGAGGGAAGGCAAAGAAGAGGATTTGAAATCAAGGCAGAATTGCAGGAAACAGATTTCAGGAGGTAGATTCGAATCGCCTTTAAAGCACATGAAAAGCGGCAAAACGTTGACAATGATGCCCTTGGCCAAAAAGGGCGTATGCGTTTTTTCCTGAATATATTCAGGAAAAAACGCATACGCCCTTTTTGGCCAACCAAGCAACCTGGAAAGGCAAATCAGCGCTACAAAGAAGACTCGCTACCCTTCGGTCAAAAGGGCCATGCTGAAAAACGTGTCAAAACCAGAAATGCAGGACAGGACATGGAGAAATGGGAGCCTTGCTACACTGATAGGCGGGATGTAAATTACCAACAGCCACTCTGGAGAAGTGTACGGTGTGTCCTGAAACATCTAAAAAACACAGCTTAGAGAGCATAGGGCACTTCCACTCATGGGGGTATAAATTGGGAAAATGAAAAATCAGCAAGACACAAGCACCCCAAAGTTTAGGGCTGCTCTGTTGACAAGGACCTCCACTTCATTCCACCTTCAATATCCCAGGAAAGAGAAAAATGGATAAAGAAGTTGTGGTCCTTATGTACAATGGAATATCACTCAGCCATGAAATCAATGTCATAAGGCTAGTAGCAGCATGATGAGTGGATTTAGGTACGACGATTCTAAGTGAAATAAGTCACACAGAAAAGGACACTTCTCATAAGGTCTCACTGATAGAGGGAATGTAAAAACCGTTACACTTGAACTGAATTACAAAACAGAACAGAGTCACACATGCAGAAAACACACTATGGCTGCTTAACGGGAAAGGTGAGGTGGGGTGATACATAAAACAAGGGTTTCAAATTAGCTCAGATACCGTTCCATAAACCCAATATGTAATAGACAAGACCTACTCCTTGCTCAGAGAACTGGACTCAACACGCCCTATTCACCGCACAAGAATATATCTGACTAGTAATAATCTTAAAACCTATGTATTGATATCTCTCTGTTAGTGTGTCAAGTGGGTGTAAAGTGGCATAAACACAACAGTGAAAAGCAGCTAAACCCCATTATAAAAATAAATTACTTTGAAAAACCCATGAAACAAAGACTGTGAAAGAGAGAGTAATTCTTAAACAACGCGTTCAGGGCCTGTGATGCAACCTGGATTGACCATATCTAGACCCACAGCTGGATGAGACATAAGGTTGGACACTCTTGGGGCTGAGAGGTTTGGTGAGGTTGGGTGAGCAAATGCAGACCCTTTAAAGTAATACTGAGTGGTACCCATCGCATTGGGCCAAAATCTCCACGTTCAAGGGCATCTTCCTACATCGAAAACATGCATGAGAAACACAGAAGATGGTACACCGTGTGATGGTGAAAGGTTTCTAAAACGCACCTCATTTCTCATCTCCTTGTGCCCGGGTTCGCCATTCCAGCCGCTTCACTAGCAATCTCCGTACTTGGAGCATCAGCACCTTTAACCTCCTGTTCCGTACAGGTTGCAATTTGTCCTGAGGATGAACGGGAAGACGGGGAACCAGTGAGAGACTAGCCCTTGGTGTTGGGACAGGCACAGGTCACTCTATTTTCCCATCAGGAAGAAGAATTAACTACAGGCTCATCCTCCCCCCCGGAACCAGAACAGGGCCTGAAGCCATCCAGTGCTTTTGCGGCCAGCTCCCAAAAAAGCGAGTTGTAAAATGGAGCTTCAGGGCACTGCAATTCACAAACCTGCAACGTTATAAATGATAACTCTCGTCCACAAATATATTGAGGGAAGGCAACGAAGAGGATTTGAAATCAAGGCAGAATTGCAGGAAACAGATTTCAGGAGGTAGATTCGAATCGCCTTTAAAGCACATGAAAAGCGGCAAAACGTTGACAATGATGCCCTTGGCCAAAAAGGGCGTATGCGTTTTCTCCTGAATATATTCAGGAAAAAACGCATACGCCCTTTTTGGCCAACCAAGCAACCTGGAAAGGCAAATCAGGGCTACAAAGAAGACTCGCTACCCATCGGTCAAAAGGGCCATGCTGAAAAATGTCTCAAAACCAGAAATGCAGGACAGGCCATGGAGAAATGGGAGCCTTGCTACACTGATGGGCGGGATGTAAATTGCCAACAGCCACTCTGGAGAAGTGTACGGTGTGTCCTGAAACATCTAAAAAACGCAGCTTAGAGAGCATAGGGCACTTCCACTCATGGGGGTATAAATTGGGAAAATGAAAAATCAGCAAGACACAAGCACCCCAAAGTTTAGGGCTGCTCTGTTGACAAGGACCTCCACTTCATTCCACCTTCAATATCCCAGGAAAGAGAAAAATGGATAAAGAAGTTGTGGTCCTTATGTACAATGGAATATCGCTCAGCCATGAAATCAATGTCATAAGGCTAGTAGCAGCATGATGAGTGGATTTAGGTACGACGATTCTAAGTGAAATAAGTCACACAGAAAAGGACACTTCTCATAAGGTATCACTTATAGAGGGAATGAAAAAACCGTTACACTTGAACTGAATTACAAAACAGAACAGAGTCACACATGAAGAAAACACACTATGGCTGCTTAACGGGAAAGGTGAGGTGGGGTGATACATAAAACAAGGGTTTCAAATTAGCTCAGATACCGTTCCATAAACCCAATATGTAATAGACAATACCTACTCCTTGCTCAGAGAACTGGACTCAACACGCCCTATTCACCGCACAATAATATATCTGACTAGTAATAATCTTAAAACCTATGTATTGATATCTCTCTGTTAGTGTGTCAAGTGGGTGTAAAGCGGCATAAACACAGCAGTGAAAAGAAGCTAAACCCCATTATAAAAATAAATTACTTCGAAAAACCCATGAAACAAAGACAGTGAAAGAGAGAGAAATTCTTACACAATGCGTTCAGGGGCTGTGATGCAACCTGGATTGACCATATCTAGACGCACAGCTGGATGAGACATAAGGGTGGACACTCTTGGGGCTGAGAGGTTTGGTGAGGTTGGGTGAGCAAACGCAGACCCTTTAAAGTAATACTGCGTGGTACCCATTGCATGGGTCCCAAATCTCCAGGTTCAAGGGCATCTTCCTACATCGAAAACATGCATGAGAAAACAAAAAGATGGTACACCATGTGATGGGGAAAGGTTTCTAAAACGCACCTCATTTCTCTTCCCCTTGTGCCCGGGTTCGCCATTCCAGCCGCTTTACTAACAATCTCCCTACTTGGAGCATCAGCACATTTAACCTCCTGTTCCGTACAGGTTGCAATTTGTCCTGAGGATGAACGGGTAGACGGGGAACCAGTGAGAGACTAGCTCTTGGTGTTGGGACAGGCACAGGTCACTCTATTTTCCCATCAGGAAGAAGAATTAACCACAGGCTCATCCTCCCCCCCCGGAAGCAGAACAGGGCCTGAAGCCATCTTGCACTTTTGCGGCCAGCTCCCAAAAAAGCGAGTTGTAAAATGGAGCTTCAGGGCACTGCAATTCACAAACCTGCAGAGTTATAAATGATAACTCTCGTCCAAAAATATATTGAGGGAAGGCAAAGAAGAGGATTTGAAATCAAGGCAGAATTGCAGGAAACAGATTTCAGGAGGTAGATTCGAATCGCCTTTAAAGCACATGAAAAGCGGCAAAACGTTGACAATGATGCCCTTGGCCAAAAAGGGCGTATGCGTTTTTTCCTGAATATATTCAGGAAAAAACGCATACGCCCTTTTTGGCCAACCAAGCAACCTGGAAAGGCAAATCAGCGCTACAAAGAAGACTCGCTACCCTTCGGGCAAAAGGGCCATGCTGAAAAACGTGTCAAAACCAGAAATGCAGGACAGGCCATGGAGAAATGGGAGCCTTGCTACACTGATAGGCGGGATGTAAATTGCCAACAGCCACTCTGGAGAAGTGTACGGTGTGTCCTGAAACATCTAAAAAACACAGCTTAGAGAGCATAGGGCACTTCCACTCATGGGGGTATAAATTGGGAAAATGAAAAATCAGCAAGACACAAGCACCCCAAAGTTTAGGGCTGCTCTGTTGACAAGGACCTCCACTTCATTCCACCTTCAATATCCCAGGAAAGAGAAAAATGGATAAAGAAGTCGTGGTCCTTATGTACAATGGAATATCACTCAGCCATGAAATCAATGTCATAAGGCTAGTAGCAGCATGATGAGTGGATTTAGGTACGACGATTCTAAGTGAAATAAGTCACACAGAAAAGGACACTTCTCATAAGGTCTCACTGATTGAGGGAATGTAAAAAGCGTTACACTTGAACTGAATTACAAAACAGAACAGAGTCACACATGCAGAAAACACACTATGGCTGCTTAACGGGAAAGGTGAGGTGGGGTGATACATAAAACAAGGGTTTCAAATTAGCTCAGATACCGTTCCATAAACCCAATATGTAATAGACAAGACCTACTCCTTGCTCAGAGAACTGGACTCAACACACCCTATTCACCGCACAAGAATATATCTGACTAGTAATAATCTTAAAACCTATGTATTGATATCTCTCTGTTAGTGTGTCAAGTGGGTGTAAAGCGGCATAAACACAGCAGTGAAAAGCAGCTAAACCCCATTATAAAAATAAATTACTTTGAAAAACCCATGAAACAAAGACAGTGAAAGAGAGAGAAATTCTTACACAATGCGTTCAGGGGCTGTGATGCACCCTGGATTGACCATATCTAGACCCACAGCTGGATGAGACATAAGGGTGGACACTCTTGGGGCTGAGAGGTTTGGTGAGGTTGGGTGAGCAAACGCAGACCCTTTAAAGTAATACTGCGTGGTACCCATCCCATGGGACCCAAATCTCCAGGTTCAAGGGCATGTTCCTACATCGAAAACATGCATGAGAAAACAAAAAGATGGTACACCATGTGATGGGGAAAGGTTTCTAAAACGCACCTCATTTCTCTTCTCCTTGTGCCCGGGTTCGCCATTCCAGCCGCTTTACTAACAATCTCCCTACTTGGAGCATCAGCACATTTAACCTCCTGTTCCGTACAGGTTGCAATTTGTCCTGAGGATGAACGGGTAGACGGGGAACCAGTGAGAGACTAGCTCTTGTTGTAGGGACAGGCACAGGTCACTCTATTTTCCCATCAGGAAGAAGAATTAACCACAGGCTCATCCTCCCCCCCCGGAACCAGAACAGGGCCTGAAGCCATCTTGCACTTTTGCGGCCAGCTCCCAAAAAAGCGAGTTGTAAAATGGAGCTTCAGGGCACTGCAATTCACAAACCTGCAGAGTTATAAATGATAACTCTCGTCCACAAATATATTGAGGGAAGGCAAAGAAGAGGATTTGAAATCAAGGCAGAATTGCAGGAAACAGATTTCAGGAGGTAGATTCGAATCGCCTTTAAAGCACATGAAAAGCGGCAAAACGTTGACAATGATGCCCTTGGCCAAAAAGGGCGTATGCGTTTTTTCCTGAATATATTCAGGAAAAACCGCATACGCCCTTTTTGGCCAACCAAGCAACCTGGAAAGGCAAATCAGCGCTACAAAGAAGACTCGCTACCCTTCGGTCAAAAGGGCCATGCTGAAAAACGTGTCAAAACCAGAAATGCAGGACAGGACATGGAGAAATGGGAGCCTTGCTACACTGATAGGCGGGATGTAAATAACCAACAGCCACTCTGGAGAAGTGTACGGTGTGTCCTGAAACATCTAAAAAACACAGCTTAGAGAGCATAGGGCACTTCCACTCATGGGGGTATAAATTGGGAAAATGAAAAATCAGCAAGACACAAGCACCCCAAAGTTTAGGGCTGCTCTGTTGACAAGGACCTCCACTTCATTCCACCTTCAATATCCCAGGAAAGAGAAAAATGGATAAAGAAGTTGTGGTCCTTATGTACAATGGAATATCACTCAGCCATGAAATCAATGTCATAAGGCTAGTAGCAGCATGATGAGTGGATTTAGGTACGACGATTCTAAGTGAAATAAGTCACACAGAAAAGGACACTTCTCATAAGGTCTCACTGATAGAGGGAATGTAAAAACCGTTACACTTGAACTGAATTACAAAACAGAACAGAGTCACACATGCAGAAAACACACTATGGCTGCTTAACGGGAAAGGTGAGGTGGGGTGATACATAAAACAAGGGTTTCAAATTAGCTCAGATACCGTTCCATAAACCCAATATGTAATAGACAAGACCTACTCCTTGCTCAGAGAACTGGACTCAACACGCCCTATTCACCGCACAAGAATATATCTGACTAGTAATAATCTTAAAACCTATGTATTGATATCTCTCTGTTAGTGTGTCAAGTGGGTGTAAAGTGGCATAAACACAACAGTGAAAAGCAGCTAAACCCCATTATAAAAATAAATTACTTTGAAAAACCCATGAAACAAAGACTGTGAAAGAGAGAGTAATTCTTAAACAACGCGTTCAGGTCCTGTGATGCAACCTGGATTGACCATATCTAGACCCACAGCTGGATGAGACATAAGGTTGGACACTCTTGGGGCTGAGAGGTTTGGTGAGGTTGGGTGAGCAAACGCAGACCCTTTAAAGTAATACTGAGTGGTACCCATCGCATTGGGCCAAAATCTCCAGGTTCAAGGGCATCTTCCTACATCGAAAACATGCATGAGAAACACAGAAGATGGTACACCGTGTGATGGTGAAAGGTTTCTAAAACGCACCTCATTTCTCATCTCCTTGTGCCCGGGTTCGCCATTCCAGCCGCTTCACTAGCAATCTCCGTACTTGGAGCATCAGCACCTTTAACCTCCTGTTCCGTACAGGTTGCAATTTGTCCTGAGGATGAACGGGAAGACGGGGAACCAGTGAGAGACTAGCCCTTGGTGTTGGGACAGGCACAGGTCACTCTATTTTCCCATCAGGAAGAAGAATTAACTACAGGCTCATCCTCCCCCCCGGAACCAGAACAGGGCCTGAAGCCATCCAGTGCTTTTGCGGCCAGCTCCCAAAAAAGCGAGTTGTAAAATGGAGCTTCAGGGCACTGCAATTCACAAACCTGCAACGTTATAAATGATAACTCTCGTCCACAAATATATTGAGGGAAGGCAACGAAGAGGATTTGAAATCAAGGCAGAATTGCAGGAAACAGATTTCAGGAGGTAGATTCGAATCGCCTTTAAAGCACATGAAAAGCGGCAAAACGTTGACAATGATGCCCTTGGCCAAAAAGGGCGTATGCGTTTTCTCCTGAATATATTCAGGAAAAAACGCATACGCCCTTTTTGGCCAACCAAGCAACCTGGAAAGGCAAATCAGGGCTACAAAGAAGACTCGCTACCCATCGGTCAAAAGGGCCATGCTGAAAAATGTCTCAAAACCAGAAATGCAGGACAGGCAATGGAGAAATGGGAGCCTTGCTACACTGATGGGCGGGATGTAAATTGCCAACAGCCACTCTGGAGAAGTGTACGGTGTGTCCTGAAACATCTAAAAAACGCAGCTTAGAGAGCATAGGGCACTTCCACTCATGGGGGTATAAATTGGGAAAATGAAAAATCAGCAAGACACAAGCACCCCAAAGTTTAGGGCTGCTCTGTTGACAAGGACCTCCACTTCATTCCACCTTCAATATCCCAGGAAAGAGAAAAATGGATAAAGAAGTTGTGGTCCTTATGTACAATGGAATATCGCTCAGCCATGAAATCAATGTCATAAGGCTAGTAGCAGCATGATGAGTGGATTTAGGTACGACGATTCTAAGTGAAATAAGTCACACAGAAAAGGACACTTCTCATAAGGTATCACTTATAGAGGGAATGAAAAAACCGTTACACTTGAACTGAATTACAAAACAGAACAGAGTCACACATGAAGAAAACACACTATGGCTGCTTAACGGGAAAGGTGAGGTGGGGTGATACATAAAACAAGGGTTTCAAATTAGCTCAGATACCGTTCCATAAACCCAATATGTAATAGACAAGACCTACTCCTTGCTCAGAGAACTGGACTCAACACGCCCTATTCACCGCACAAGAATATATCTGACTAGTAATAATCTTAAAACCTATGTATTGATATCTCTCTGTTAGTGTGTCAAGTGGGTGTAAAGCGGCATAAACACAGCAGTGAAAAGCAGCTAAACCCCATTATAAAAATAAATTACTTCGAAAAACCCATGAAACAAAGACAGTGAAAGAGAGAGAAATTCTTACACAATGCGTTCAGGGGCTGTGATGCAACCTGGATTGACCATATCTAGACCCACAGCTGGATGAGACATAAGGGTGGACACTCTTGGGGCTGAGAGGTTTGGTGAGGTTGGGTGAGCAAACGCAGACCCTTTAAAGTAATACTGCGTGGTACCCATTGCATGGGTCCCAAATCTCCAGGTTCAAGGGCATCTTCCTACATCGAAAACATGCATGAGAAAACAAAAAGATGGTACACCATGTGATGGGGAAAGGTTTCTAAAACGCACCTCATTTCTCTTCCCCTTGTGCCCGGGTTCGCCATTCCAGCCGCTTTACTAACAATCTCCCTACTTGGAGCATCAGCACCTTTAACCTCCTGTTCCGTACAGGTTGCAATTTGTCCTGAGGATGAACGGGAAGACGGGGAACCACTGAGAGACTAGCCCTTGGTGTTGGGACAGGAACAAGTCACTCTATTTTCCCATCAGGAAGAAGAATTAACTACAGGCTCATCCTCCCCCCCGGAACCAGAACAGGGCCTGAAGCCATCCAGTGCTTTTGCGGCCAGCTCCCAAAAAAGCGAGTTGTAAAATGGAGCTTCAGGGCACTGCAATTCACAAACCTGCAGAGTTATAAATGATAACTCTCGTCCACAAATATATTGAGGGAAGGCAACGAAGAGGATTTGAAATCAAGGCAGAATTGCAGGAAACAGATTTCAGGAGGTAGATTCGAATCGCCTTTAAAGCACATGAAAAGCGGCAAAACGTTGACAATGATGCCCTTGGCCAAAAAGGGCGTATGCGTTTTCTCCTGAATATATTCAGGAAAAAACGCATACGCCCTTTTTGGCCAACCAAGCAACCTGGAAAGGCAAATCAGGGCTACAAAGAAGACTCGCTACCCATCGGTCAAAAGGGCCATGCTGAAAAATGTCTCAAAACCAGAAATGCAGGACAGGCCATGGAGAAATGGGAGCCTTGCTACACTGATGGGCGGGATGTAAATTGCCAACAGCCACTCTGGAGAAGTGTACGGTGTGTCCTGAAACATCTAAAAAACGCAGCTTAGAGAGCATAGGGCACTTCCACTCATGGGGGTATAAATTGGGAAAATGAAAAATCAGCAAGACACAAGCACCCCAAAGTTTAGGGCTGCTCTGTAGACAAGGACCTCCACTTCATTCCACCTTCAATATCCCAGGAAAGAGAAAAATGGATAAAGAAGTTGTGGTCCTTATGTACAATGGAATATCACTCAGCCATGAAATCAATGTCATAAGGCTAATAGCAGCATGATGAGTGGATTTAGGTACGACGATTCTAAGTGAAATAAGTCACACAGAAAAGGACACTTCTCATAAGGTATCACTTATAGAGGGAATGAAAAAACCGTTACACTTGAACTGAATTACAAAACAGAACAGAGTCACACATGAAGAAAACACACTATGGCTGCTTAACGGGAAAGGTGAGGTGGGGTGATACATAAAACAAGGGTTTCAAATTAGCTCAGATACCGTTCCATAAACCCAATATGTAATAGACAATACCTACTCCTTGCTCAGAGAACTGGACTCAACACGCCCTATTCACCGCACAAGAATATATCTGACTAGTAATAATCTTAAAACCTATGTATTGATATCTCTCTGTTAGTGTGTCAAGTGGGTGTAAAGCGGCATAAACACAGCAGTGAAAAGCAGCTAAACCCCATTATAAAAATAAATTACTTCGAAAAACCCATGAAACAAAGACAGTGAAAGAGAGAGAAATTCTTACACAATGCGTTCAGGGGCTGTGATGCAACCTGGATTGACCATATCTAGACCCACAGCTGGATGAGACATAAGGGTGGACACTCTTGGGGCTGAGAGGTTTGGTGAGGTTGGGTGAGCAAACGCCGACCCTTTAAAGTAATACTGCGTGGTACCCATCCCATGGGACCCAAATCTCCAGGTTCAAGGGCATGTTCCTACATCGAAAACATGCATGAGAAAACAAAAAGATGGTACACCATGTGATGGGGAAAGGTTTCTAAAACGCACCTCATTTCTCTTCTCCTTGTGCCTGGGTTCGCCATTCCAGCCGCTTTACTAACAATCTCCCTACTTGGAGCATCAGCACATTTAACCTCCTGTTCCGTACAGGTTGCAATTTGTCCTGAGGATGAACGGGTAGACGGGGAACCAGTGAGAGACTAGCTCTTGTTGTAGGGACAGGCACAGGTCACTCTATTTTCCCATCAGGAAGAAGAATTAACCACAGGCTCATCCTCCCCCCCCGGAACCAGAACAGGGCCTGAAGCCATCTTGCACTTTTGCGGCCAGCTCCCAAAAAAGCGAGTTGTAAAATGGAGCTTCAGGGCACTGCAATTCACAAACCTGCAGAGTTATAAATGATAACTCTCGTCCACAAATATATTGAGGGAAGGCAAAGAAGAGGATTTGAAATCAAGGCAGAATTGCAGGAAACAGATTTCAGGAGGTAGATTCGAATCGCCTTTAAAGCACATGAAAAGCGGCAAAACGTTGACAATGATGCCCTTGGCCAAAAAGGGCGTATGCGTTTTTTCCTGAATATATTCAGGAAAAACCGCATACGCCCTTTTTGGCCAACCAAGCAACCTGGAAAGGCAAATCAGCGCTACAAAGAAGACTCGCTACCCTTCGGTCAAAAGGGCCATGCTGAAAAACGTGTCAAAACCAGAAATGCAGGACAGGACATGGAGAAATGGGAGCCTTGCTACACTGATAGGCGGGATGTAAATTACCAACAGCCACTCTGGAGAAGTGTACGGTGTGTCCTGAAACATCTAAAAAACACAGCTTAGAGAGCATAGGGCACTTCCACTCATGGGGGTATAAATTGGGAAAATGAAAAATCAGCAAGACACAAGCACCCCAAAGTTTAGGGCTGCTCTGTTGACAAGGACCTCCACTTCATTCCACCTTCAATATCCCAGGAAAGAGAAAAATGGATAAAGAAGTTGTGGTCCTTATGTACAATGGAATATCACTCAGCCATGAAATCAATGTCATAAGGCTAGTAGCAGCATGATGAGTGGATTTAGGTACGACGATTCTAAGTGAAATAAGTCACACAGAAAAGGACACTTCTCATAAGGTCTCACTGATAGAGGGAATGTAAAAAGCGTTACACTTGAACTGAATTACAAAACAGAACAGAGTCACACATGCAGAAAACACACTATGGCTGCTTAACGGGAAAGGTGAGGTGGGGTGATACATAAAACAAGGGTTTCAAATTAGCTCAGATACCGTTCCATAAACCCAATATGTAATAGACAAGACCTACTCCTTGCTCAGAGAACTGGACTCAACACGCCCTATTCACCGCACAAGAATATATCTGACTAGTAATAATCTTAAAACCTATGTATTGATATCTCTCTGTTAGTGTGTCAAGTGGGTGTAAAGTGGCATAAACACAACAGTGAAAAGCAGCTAAACCCCATTATAAAAATAAATTACTTTGAAAAACCCATGAAACAAAGACTGTGAAAGAGAGAGTAATTCTTAAACAACGCGTTCAGGGCCTGTGATGCAACCTGGATTGACCATATCTAGACCCACAGCTGGATGAGACATAAGGTTGGACACTCTTGGGGCTGAGAGGTTTGGTGAGGTTGGGTGAGCAAACGCAGACCCTTTAAAGTAATACTGAGTGGTACCCATCGCATTGGGCCAAAATCTCCAGGTTCAAGGGCATCTTCCTACATCGAAAACATGCATGAGAAACACAGAAGATGGTACACCGTGTGATGGTGAAAGGTTTCTAAAACGCACCTCATTTCTCATCTCCTTGTGCCCGGGTTCGCCATTCCAGCCGCTTTACTAACAATCTCCGTACTTGGAGCATCAGCACCTTTAACCTCCTGTTCCGTACAGGTTGCAATTTGTCCTGAGGATGAACGGGAAGACGGGGAACCACTGAGAGACTAGCCCTTGGTGTTGGGACAGGAACAAGTCACTCTATTTTCCCATCAGGAAGAAGAATTAACTACAGGCTCATCCTCCCCCCCGGAACCAGAACAGGGCCTGAATCCATCCAGTGCTTTTGCGGCCAGCTCCCAAAAAAGCGAGTTGTAAAATGGAGCTTCAGGGCACTGCAATTCACAAACCTGCAGAGTTATAAATGATAACTCTCGTCCACAAATATATTGAGGGAAGGCAACGAAGAGGATTTGAAATCAAGGCAGAATTGCAGGAAACAGATTTCAGGAGGTAGATTCGAATCGCCTTTAAAGCACATGAAAAGCGGCAAAACGTTGACAATGATGCCCTTGGCCAAAAAGGGCGTATGCGTTTTCTCCTGAATATATTCAGGAAAAAACGCATACGCCCTTTTTGGCCAACCAAGCAACCTGGAAAGGCAAATCAGGGCTACAAAGAAGACTCGCTACCCATCGGTCAAAAGGGCCATGCTGAAAAATGTCTCAAAACCAGAAATGCAGGACAGGCCATGGAGAAATGGGAGCCTTGCTACACTGATGGGCGGGATGTAAATTGCCAACAGCCACTCTGGAGAAGTGTACGGTGTGTCCTGAAACATCTAAAAAACGCAGCTTAGAGAGCATAGGGCACTTCCACTCATGGGGGTATAAATTGGGAAAATGAAAAATCAGCAAGACACAAGCACCCCAAAGTTTAGGGCTGCTCTGTAGACAAGGACCTCCACTTCATTCCACCTTCAATATCCCAGGAAAGAGAAAAATGGATAAAGAAGTTGTGGTCCTTATGTACAATGGAATATCACTCAGCCATGAAATCAATGTCATAAGGCTAATAGCAGCATGATGAGTGGATTTAGGTACGACGATTCTAAGTGAAATAAGTCACACAGAAAAGGACACTTCTCATAAGGTATCACTTATAGAGGGAATGAAAAAACCGTTACACTTGAACTGAATTACAAAACAGAACAGAGTCACACATGAAGAAAACACACTATGGCTGCTTAACGGGAAAGGTGAGGTGGGGTGATACATAAAACAAGGGTTTCAAATTAGCTCAGATACCGTTCCATAAACCCAATATGTAATAGACAAGACCTACTCCTTGCTCAGAGAACTGGACTCAACACGCCCTATTCACCGCACAAGAATATATCTGACTAGTAATAATCTTAAAACCTATGTATTGATATCTCTCTGTTAGTGTGTCAAGTGGGTGTAAAGCGGCATAAACACAGCAGTGAAAAGAAGCTAAACCCCATTATAAAAATAAATTACTTCGAAAAACCCATGAAACAAAGACAGTGAAAGAGAGAGAAATTCTTACACAATGCGTTCAGGGGCTGTGATGCAACCTGGATTGACCATATCTAGACCCACAGCTGGATGAGACATAAGGGTGGACACTCTTGGGGCTGAGAGGTTTGGTGAGGTTGGGTGAGCAAACGCCGACCCTTTAAAGTAATACTGCGTGGTACCCATCGCATGGGTCCCAAATCTCCAGGTTCAAGGGCATGTTCCTACATCGAAAACATGCATGAGAAAACAAAAAGATGGTACACCATGTGATGGGGAAAGGTTTCTAAAACGCACCTCATTTCTCTTCTCCTTGTGCCTGGGTTCGCCATTCCAGCCGCTTTACTAACAATCTCCCTACTTGGAGCATCAGCACCTTTAACCTCCTGTTCCGTACAGGTTGCAATTTGTCCTGAGGATGAACGGGTAGACGGGGAACCAGTGAGAGACTAGCTCTTGTTGTAGGGACAGGCACAGGTCACTCTATTTTCCCATCAGGAAGAAGAATTAACCACAGGCTCATCCTCCCCCCCCGGAACCAGAACAGGGCCTGAAGCCATCTTGCACTTTTGCGGCCAGCTCCCAAAAAAGCGAGTTGTAAAATGGAGCTTCAGGGCACTGCAATTCACAAACCTGCAGAGTTATAAATGATAACTCTCGTCCACAAATATATTGAGGGAAGGCAAAGAAGAGGATTTGAAATCAAGGCAGAATTGCAGGAAACAGATTTCAGGAGGTAGATTCGAATCGCCTTTAAAGCACATGAAAAGCGGCAAAACGTTGACAATGATGCCCTTGGCCAAAAAGGGCGTATGCGTTTTTTCCTGAATATATTCAGGAAAAAACGCATACGCCCTTTTTGGCCAACCAAGCAACCTGGAAAGGCAAATCAGCGCTACAAAGAAGACTCGCTACCCTTCGGTCAAAAGGGCCATGCTGAAAAACGTGTCAAAACCAGAAATGCAGGACAGGACATGGAGAAATGGGAGCCTTGCTACACTGATAGGCGGGATGTAAATTACCAACAGCCACTCTGGAGAAGTGTACGGTGTGTCCTGAAACATCTAAAAAACACAGCTTAGAGAGCATAGGGCACTTCCACTCATGGGGGTATAAATTGGGAAAATGAAAAATCAGCAAGACACAAGCACCCCAAAGTTTAGGGCTGCTCTGTTGACAAGGACCTCCACTTCATTCCACCTTCAATATCCCAGGAAAGAGAAAAATGGATAAAGAAGTTGTGGTCCTTATGTACAATGGAATATCACTCAGCCATGAAATCAATGTCATAAGGCTAGTAGCAGCATGATGAGTGGATTTAGGTACGACGATTCTAAGTGAAATAAGTCACACAGAAAAGGACACTTCTCATAAGGTCTCACTGATAGAGGGAATGTAAAAACCGTTACACTTGAACTGAATTACAAAACAGAACAGAGTCACACATGCAGAAAACACACTATGGCTGCTTAACGGGAAAGGTGAGGTGGGGTGATACATAAAACAAGGGTTTCAAATTAGCTCAGATACCGTTCCATAAACCCAATATGTAATAGACAAGACCTACTCCTTGCTCAGAGAACTGGACTCAACACGCCCTATTCACCGCACAAGAATATATCTGACTAGTAATAATCTTAAAACCTATGTATTGATATCTCTCTGTTAGTGTGTCAAGTGGGTGTAAAGTGGCATAAACACAACAGTGAAAAGCAGCTAAACCCCATTATAAAAATAAATTACTTTGAAAAACCCATGAAACAAAGACTGTGAAAGAGAGAGTAATTCTTAAACAACGCGTTCAGGGCCTGTGATGCAACCTGGATTGACCATATCTAGACCCACAGCTGGATGAGACATAAGGTTGGACACTCTTGGGGCTGAGAGGTTTGGTGAGGTTGGGTGAGCAAACACAGACCCTTTAAAGTAATACTGAGTGGTACCCATCGCATTGGGCCAAAATCTCCAGGTTCAAGGGCATCTTCCTACATCGAAAACATGCATGAGAAACACAGAAGATGGTACACCGTGTGATGGTGAAAGGTTTCTAAAACGCACCTCATTTCTCATCTCCTTGTGCCCGGGTTCGCCATTCCAGCCGCTTCACTAGCAATCTCCGTACTTGGAGCATCAGCACCTTTAACCTCCTGTTCCGTACAGGTTGCAATTTGTCCTGAGGATGAACAGGAAGACGGGGAACCAGTGAGAGACTAGCCCTTGGTGTTGGGACAGGCACAAGTCACTCTATTTTCCCATCAGGAAGAAGAATTAACTACAGGCTCATCCTCCCCCCCGGAACCAGAACAGGGCCTGAAGCCATCCAGTGCTTTTGCGGCCAGCTCCCAAAAAAGCGAGTTGTAAAATGGAGCTTCAGGGCACTGCAATTCACAAACCTGCAACGTTATAAATGATAACTCTCGTCCACAAATATATTGAGGGAAGGCAACGAAGAGGATTTGAAATCAAGGCAGAATTGCAGGAAACAGATTTCAGGAGGTAGATTCGAATCGCCTTTAAAGCACATGAAAAGCGGCAAAACGTTGACAATGATGCCCTTGGCCAAAAAGGGCGTATGCGTTTTCTCCTGAATATATTCAGGAAAAAACGCATACGCCCTTTTTGGCCAACCAAGCAACCTGGAAAGGCAAATCAGGGCTACAAAGAAGACTCGCTACCCATCGGTCAAAAGGGCCATGCTGAAAAATGTCTCAAAACCAGAAATGCAGGACAGGCCATGGAGAAATGGGAGCCTTGCTACACTGATGGGCGGGATGTAAATTGCCAACAGCCACTCTGGAGAAGTGTACGGTGTGTCCTGAAACATCTAAAAAACGCAGCTTAGAGAGCATAGGGCACTTCCACTCATGGGGGTATAAATTGGGAAAATGAAAAATCAGCAAGACACAAGCACCCCAAAGTTTAGGGCTGCTCTGTTGACAAGGACCTCCACTTCATTCCACCTTCAATATCCCAGGAAAGAGAAAAATGGATAAAGAAGTTGTGGTCCTTATGTACAATGGAATATCACTCAGCCATGAAATCAATGTCATAAGGCTAATAGCAGGATGATGAGTGGATTTAGGTACGACGATTCTAAGTGAAATAAGTCACACAGAAAAGGACACTTCTCATAAGGTATCACTTATAGAGGGAATGAAAAAACCGTTACACTTGAACTGAATTACAAAACAGAACAGAGTCACACATGAAGAAAACACACTATGGCTGCTTAACGGGAAAGGTGAGGTGGGGTGATACATAAAACAAGGGTTTCAAATTAGCTCAGATACCGTTCCATAAACCCAATATGTAATAGACAATACCTACTCCTTGCTCAGAGAACTGGACTCAACACGCCCTATTCACCGCACAAGAATATATCTGACTAGTAATAATCTTAAAACCTATGTATTGATATCTCTCTGTTAGTGTGTCAAGTGGGTGTAAAGCGGCATAAACACAGCAGTGAAAAGAAGCTAAACCCCATTATAAAAATAAATTACTTCGAAAAACCCATGAAACAAAGACAGTGAAAGAGAGAGAAATTCTTACACAATGCGTTCAGGGGCTGTGATGCAACCTGGATTGACCATATCTAGACCCACAGCTGGATGAGACATAAGGGTGGACACTCTTGGGGCTGAGAGGTTTGGTGAGGTTGGGTGAGCAAACGCCGACCCTTTAAAGTAATACTGCGTGGTACCCATCGCATGGGTCCCAAATCTCCAGGTTCAAGGGCATGTTCCTACATCGAAAACATGCATGAGAAAACAAAAAGATGGTACACCATGTGATGGGGAAAGGTTTCTAAAACGCACCTCATTTCTCATCTCCTTGTGCCCGGGTTCGCCATTCCAGCCGCTTTACTAACAATCTCCCTACTTGGAGCATCAGCACCTTTAACCTCCTGTTCCGTACAGGTTGCAATTTGTCCTGAGGATGAACGGGAAGACGGGGAACCAGTGAGAGACTAGCCCTTGGTGTTGGGACAGGCACAGGTCACTCTATTTTCCCATCAGGAAGAAGAATTAACTACAGGCTCATCCTCCCCCCCGGAACCAGAACAGGGCCTGAAGCCATCCAGTGCTTTTGCGGCCAGCTCCCAAAAAAGCGAGTTGTAAAATGGAGCTTCAGGGCACTGCAATTCACAAACCTGCAACGTTATAAATGATAACTCTCGTCCACAAATATATTGAGGGAAGGCAACGAAGAGGATTTGAAATCAAGGCAGAATTGCAGGAAACAGATTTCAGCAGGTAGATTCGAATCGCCTTTAAAGCACATGAAAAGCGGCAAAACGTTGACAATGATGCCCTTGGCCAAAAAGGGCGTATGCGTTTTCTCCTGAATATATTCAGGAAAAAACGCATACGCCCTTTTTGGCCAACCAAGCAACCTGGAAAGGCAAATCAGGGCTACAAAGAAGACTCGCTACCCATCGGTCAAAAGGGCCATGCTGAAAAATGTCTCAAAACCAGAAATGCAGGACAGGCCATGGAGAAATGGGAGCCTTGCTACACTGATGGGCGGGATGTAAATTGCCAACAGCCACTCTGGAGAAGTGTACGGTGTGTCCTGAAACATCTAAAAAACGCAGCTTAGAGAGCATAGGGCACTTCCACTCATGGGGGTATAAATTGGGAAAATGAAAAATCAGCAAGACACAAGCACCCCAAAGTTTAGGGCTGCTCTGTTGACAAGGACCTCCACTTCATTCCACCTTCAATATCCCAGGAAAGAGAAAAATGGATAAAGAAGTTGTGGTCCTTATGTACAATGGAATATCGCTCAGCCATGAAATCAATGTCATAAGGCTAGTAGCAGCATGATGAGTGGATTTAGGTACGACGATTCTAAGTGAAATAAGTCACACAGAAAAGGACACTTCTCATAAGGTATAACTTATAGAGGGAATGAAAAAACCGTTACACTTGAACTGAATTACAAAACAGAACAGAGTCACACATGCAGAAAACACACTATGGCTGCTTAACGGGAAAGGTGAGGTGGGGTGATACATAAAACAAGGGTTTCAAATTAGCTCAGATACCGTTCCATAAACCCAATATGTAATAGACAATACCTACTCCTTGCTCAGAGAACTGGACTCAACACGCCCTATTCACCGCACAAGAATATATCTGACTAGTAATAATCTTAAAACCTATGTATTGATATCTCTCTGTTAGTGTGTCAAGTGGGTGTAAAGCGGCATAAACACAGCAGTGAAAAGAAGCTAAACCCCATTATAAAAATAAATTACTTCGAAAAACCCATGAAACAAAGACAGTGAAAGAGAGAGAAATTCTTACACAATGCGTTCAGGGGCTGTGATGCAACCTGGATTGACCATATCTAGACCCACAGCTGGATGAGACATAAGGGTGGACACTCTTGGGGCTGAGAGGTTTGGTGAGGTTGGGTGAGCAAACGCAGACCCTTTAAAGTAATACTGCGTGGTACCCATTGCATGGGTCCCAAATCTCCAGGTTCAAGGGCATCTTCCTACATCGAAAACATGCATGAGAAAACAAAAAGATGGTACACCATGTGATGGGGAAAGGTTTCTAAAACGCACCTCATTTCTCTTCCCCTTGTGCCCGGGTTCGCCATTCCAGCCGCTTTACTAACAATCTCCCTACTTGGAGCATCAGCACATTTAACCTCCTGTTCCGTACAGGTTGCAATTTGTCCTGAGGATGAACGGGTAGACGGGGAACCAGTGAGAGACTAGCTCTTGGTGTTGGGACAGGCACAGGTCACTCTATTTTCCCATCAGGAAGAAGAATTAACCACAGGCTCATCCTCCCCCCCCGGAAGCAGAACAGGGCCTGAAGCCATCTTGCACTTTTGCGGCCAGCTCCCAAAAAAGCGAGTTGTAAAATGGAGCCTCAGGGCACTGCAATTCACAAACCTGCAGAGTTATAAATGATAACTCTCTTCCACAAATATATGGAGGGAAGGCAAAGAAGAGGATTTGAAATCAAGGCAGAATTGCAGGAAACAGATTTCAGGAGGTAGATTCGAATCGCCTTTAAAGCACATGAAAAGCGGCAAAACGTTGACAATGATGCCCTTGGCCAAAAAGGGCGTATGCGTTTTTTCCTGAATATATTCAGGAAAAAACGCATACGCCCTTTTTGGCCAACCAAGCAACCTGGAAAGGCAAATCAGCGCTACAAAGAAGACTCGCTACCCATCGGTCAAAAGGGCCATGCTGAAAAAAGTCTCAAAACCAGAAATGCAGGACAGGCCATGGAGAAATGGGAGCCTTGCTACACTGATGGGCGGGATGTAAATTGCCAACAGCCACTCTGGAGAAGTGTACGGTGTGTCCTGAAACATCTAAAAAACACAGCTTAGAGAGCATAGGGCACTTCCACTCATGGGGGTATAAATTGGGAAAATGAAAAATCAGCAAGACACAAGCACCCCAAAGTTTAGGGCTGCTCTGTTGACAAGGACCTCCACTTCATTCCACCTTCAATATCCCAGGAAAGAGAAAAATGGATAAAGAAGTTGTGGTCCTTATGTACAATGGAATATCACTCAGCCATGAAATCAATGTCATAAGGCTAGTAGCAGCATGATGAGAGGATTTAGGTACGACGATTCTAAGTGAAATAAGTCACACAGAAAAGGACACTTCTCATAAGGTATCACTTATAGAGGGAATGTCAAAACCGTTACACTTGAACTGAATTACAAAACAGAACAGAGTCACACATGCAGAAAACACACTATGGCTGCTTAACGGGAAAGGTGAGGTGGGGTGATACATAAAACAAGGGTTTCAAATTACCTCAGATACCGTTCCATAAACCCAATATGTAATAGACAAGACCTACTCCTTGCTCAGAGAACTGGATTCAACACGCCGTATTCACTGCACAAGAATATATCTGATTGGTAATAATCTTAAAACCTATGTATTGATATCTCACTGTTAGTGTGTCAAGCGGGTGTAAAGCGGCATAAACACAGCAGTGAAAAGCAGCTAAACCCCATTATAAAAATAAATTACTTTTACAAACCCATGAAACAAAGACAGTGAAAGAGAGAGAAATTCTTACACAATGCGTTCAGGGGCTGTGATGCAACCTGGATTGACCATATCTAGACCCACAGCTGGATGAGACATAAGGGTGGACACTCTTGGGGCTGAGAGGTTTGGTGAGGTTGGGTGAGCAAACGCAGACCCATTAAAGTAATACTGCCTGGTACCCATCGCATGGGTCCCAAATCTCCAGGTTCAAGGGCATATTCCTACATCGAAAACATGCATGAGAAAACAAAAAGAGGGTACACCATGTGATGGGGAAAGGTTTCTAAAACGCACCTCATTTCTCTTCTCCTTGTGCCTGGTTTCGCCATTCCAGCCGCTTTACTAACAATCTCCCTACTTGGAGCATCAGCACCTTTAACCTCCTGTTCCGTACAGGTTGCAATTTCTCCTGAGGATGAACGGGTACACGGGGAACCAGTGAGAGACTAGCTCTTGGTGTTGGGACAGGCACAGGTCACTCTATTTTTCCATCAGGAAGAAGAATTAACCACAGGCTCATCCTCCCCCCACGGAACCAGAACAGGGCCTGAAGGCATCTTGCACTTTTGCGGCCAGCTCTCAAAAAAGCGAGTTGTAAAATGGAGCTTCAGGGCACTGCAATTCACAAACCTGCAGAGTTATAAATGATAACTCTCGTCCACAAATATATTGAGGGAAGGCAAAGAAGAGGATTTGAAATCAAGGCAGAATTGCAGGAAACAGATTTCAGGAGGTAGATTCGAATCGCCTTTAAAGCACATGAAAAGCGGCAAAACGTTGACAATGATGCCCTTGGCCAAAAAGGGCGTATGCGTTTTTTCCTGAATATATTCAGGAAAAAACGCATACGCCCTTTTTGGCCAACCAAGCAACCTGGAAAGGCAAATCAGCGCTACAAAGAAGACTCGCTACCCTTCGGTCAAAAGGGCCATGCTGAAAAACGTGTCAAAACCAGAAATGCAGGACAGGCCATGGAGAAATGGGAGCCTTGCTACACTGATGGGCGGGATGTAAATTGCCAACAGCCACTCTGGAGAAGTGTACGGTGTGTCCTGAAACATCTAAAAAACACAGCTTAGAGAGCATAGGGCACTTCCACTCATGGGGGTATAAATTGGGAAAATGAAAAATCAGCAAGACACAAGCACCCCAAAGTTTAGGGCTGCTCTGTTGACAAGGACCTCCACTTCATTCCACCTTCAATATCCCAGGAAAGAGAAAAATGGATAAAGAAGTTGTGGTCCTTATGTACAATGGAATATCACTCAGCCATGAAATCAATGTCATAAGGCTAGTAGCAGCATGATGAGTGGATTTAGGTACGACGATTCTAAGTGAAATAAGTCACACAGAAAAGGACACTTCTCATAAGGTATCACTTATAGAGGGAATGTCAAAACCGTTACACTTGAACTGAATTACAAAACAGAACAGAGTCACACATGCAGAAAACACACTATGGCTGCTTAACGGGAAAGGTGAGGTGGGGTGATACATAAAACAAGGGTTTCAAATTAGCTCAGATAACGTTCCATAAACCCAATATGTAATAGACAAGACCTACTCCTTGCTCAGAGAACTGGACTCAACACGCCCTATTCACCGCACAAGAATATATCTGACTAGTAATAATCTTAAAACCTATGTATTGATATCTCTCTGTTAGTGTGTCAAGTGGGTGTAAAGCGGCATAAACACAGCAGTGAAAAGCAGCTAAACCGCATTATAAAAATAAATTACTTCGAAAAACCCATGAAACAAAGACAGTGAAAGAGAGAGAAATTCTTACACAATGCGTTCAGGGGCTGTGATGCAACCTGGATTGACCATATCTAGACCCACAGCTGGAGGAGACATAAGGGTGGACACTCTTGGGGCTGAGAGGTTTGGTGAGGTTGGGTGAGCAAACGCTGACCCTTTAAAGTAATACTGCGTGGTACCCATCGCATGGGTCCCAAATCTCCAGGTTCAAGGGCATCTTCCTACATCGAAAACATGCATGAGAAAACAAAAGGATGGTACACCATGTGATGGGGAAAGGTTTCTAAAACGCACCTCATTTCTCTTCTCCTTGTGCCCGGGTTCGCCATTCCAGCCGCTTTACTAACAATCTCCCTACTTGGAGCATCAGCACCTTTAACCTCCTGTTCCGTACAGGTTGCAATTTGTCCTGAGGATGAACGGGTACACGGGGAACCAGTGAGAGACTAGCTCTTGGTGTTGGGACAGGCACAGGTCACTCTATTTTCCCATCAGGAAGAAGAATTAACCACAGGCTCATCCTCCCCCTCGGAACCAGAACAGGGCCTGAAGCCATCCTGCGCTTTTGCGGCCAGCTCCCAAAAATGCGAGTTGTAAAATGGAGATTCAGGGCACTGCAATTCACAAACCTGCAGAGTTATAAATGATAACTCTCGTCCACAAATATATTGAGGGAAGGCAAAGAAGAGGATTTGAAATCAAGGCAGAATTGCAGGAAACAGATTTCAAGAGGTAGATTCGAATCGCCTTTAAAGCACATGAAAAGCGGCAAATCGTTGACAATGATGCCCTTGGCCAAAAAGGGCGTATGCGTTTTTTCCTGAATATATTCAGGAAAAACCGCATACGCCCTTTTTGGCCAACCAAGCAACCTGGAAAGGCAAATCAGCGCTACAAAGAAGACTCGCTACCCATCGGTCAAAAGGGCCATGCTGAAAAAAGTCTCAAAACCAGCAATGCAGGACAGGCCATGGAGAAATGGGAGCCTTGCTACACTGATGGGCGGGATGTAAATTGCCAACAGCCACTCTGGAGAAGTGTACGGTGTGTCCTGAAACATCTAAAAAACACAGCTTAGAGAGCATAGGGCACTTCCACTCATGGGGGTATAAATTGGGAAAATGAAAAATCAGCAAGACACAAGCACCCCAAAGTTTAGGGCTGCTCTGTTGACAAGGACCTCCACTTCATTCCACCTTCAATATCCCAGGACAGAGAAAAATGGATAAAGAAGTTGTGGTCCTTATGTACAATGGAATATCACTCAGCCATGAAATCAATGTCATAAGGCTAGTAGCAGCATGATGAGTGGATTTAGGTACGACGATTCTAAGTGAAGTAAGTCACACAGAAAAGGACACTTCTCATAAGGTATCACTTATAGAGGGAATGTAAAAACCGTTACACTTGAACTGAATTACAAAACAGAACAGAGTCACACATGCAGAAAACACACTATGGCTGCTTAACGGGAAAGGTGAGGTGGGGTGATACATAAAACAAGGGTTTCAAATTAGCTCAGATACCGTTCCATAAACCCAATATGTAATAGACAAGATCTACTCCTTGCTCAGAGAACTAGACTCAACAAACCCTATTCACCGCACAAGAATATATCTGACTAGTAATAATCTTAAAACCTATGTATTGATATCTCTCTGTTAGTGTGTCAAGTGGGTGTAAAGCGGCATAAACACAGCAGTGAAAAGCAGCTAAACCCCATTATAAAAATAAATTACTTTGAAAAACCCATGAAACCAAGACAGTGAAAGAGAGAGAAATTCTTACACAATGCGTTCAGGGGCTGTGATGCAAACTGGATTGACCATATCTAGACCCACAGCTGGATGAGACATAAGGGTGGACACTCTTGGGGCTGAGAGGTTTGGTGAGGTTGGGTGAGCAAACGCAGACCCATTAAAGTAATACTGCGTGGTACCTATCGCATGGGTCCCTAATCTCCAGGTTCAAGGGCATATTCCTACATCGAAAACATGCATGAGGAAACAAAAAGAGGGTACACCATGTGATGGGGAAAGGTTTCTAAAACGCACCTCATTTCTCATCTCCTTGTGCCTGGTTTCGCCATTCCAGCCGCTTTACTAACAATCTCCCTACTTGGAGCATCAGCACCTTTAACCTCCTGTTCCGTACAGGTTGCAATTTGTCCTGAGGATGAACGGGTACACGGGGAACCAGTGAGAGACTAGCTCTTGGTGTTGGGACAGGCACAGGTCACTCTATTTTTCCATCAGGGAGAAGAATTAACCACAGGCTCATCCTCCCCCCACGGAACCAGAACAGGGCCTGAAGCCATCCAGTGCTTTTGCGGCCAGCTCTCAAAAAAGCGAGTTGTAAAGTGGAGCTTCAGGGCACTGCAATTCACAAACCTGCAGAGTTATAAATGATAACTCTCGTCCACAAATATATTGAGGGAAGGCAAAGAAGAGGATTTGAAATCAAGGCAGAATTGCAGGAAACAGATTTCAGGAGGTAGATTCGAATCGCCTTTAAAGCACATGAAAAGCGGCAAAACGTTGACAATGATGCCCTTGGCCAAAAAGGGCGTATGCGTTTTTTCCTGAATATATTCAGGAAAAAACGCATACGCCCTTTTTGGCCAACCAAGCAACCTGGAAAGGCAAATCAGCGCTACAAAGAAGACTCGCTACCCTTCGGTCAAAAGGGCCATGCTGAAAAACGTGTCAAAACCAGAAATGCAGGAGAGGCCATGGAGAAATGGGAGCCTTGCTACACTGATGGGCGGGATGTAAATTGCCAACAGCCACTCTGGAGAAGTGTACGGTGTGTCCTGAAACATCTAAAAAACACAGCTTAGAGAGCATAGGGCACTTCCACTCATGGGGGTATAAATTGGGAAAATGAAAAATCAGCAAGACACAAGCACCCCAAAGTTTAGGGCTGCTCTGTTGACAAGGACCTCCACTTCATTCCACCTTCAATATCCCAGGAAAGAGAAAAATGGATAAAGAAGTTGTGGTCCTTATGTACAATGGAATATCACTCAGCCATGAAATCAATGTCATAAGGCTAGTAGCAGCATGATGAGTGGATTTAGGTACGACGATTCTAAGTGAAATAAGTCACACAGAAAAGGACACTTCTCATAAGGTATCACTTATAGAGGGAATGTCAAAACCGTTACACTTGAACTGAATTACAAAACAGAACAGAGTCACACATGCAGAAAACACACTATGGCTGCTTAACGGGAAAGGTGAGGTGGGGTGATACATAAAACAAGGGTTTCAAATTAGCTCAGATAACGTTCCATAAACCCAATATGTAATAGACAAGACCTACTCCTTGCTCAGAGAACTGGACTCAACACGCCCTATTCACCGCACAAGAATATATCTGACTAGTAATAATCTTAAAACCTATGTATTGATATCTCTCTGTTAGTGTGTCAAGTGGGTGTAAAGCGGCATAAACACAGCAGTGAAAAGCAGCTAAACCGCATTATAAAAATAAATTACTTCGAAAAACCCATGAAACCAAGACAGTGAAAGAGAGAGAAATTCTTACACAATGCGTTCAGGGGCTGTGATGCAACCTGGATTGACCATATCTAGACCCACAGCTGGAGGAGACATAAGGGTGGACACTCTTGGGGCTGAGAGGTTTGGTGAGGTTGGGTGAGCAAACGCCGACCCTTTAAAGTAATACTGCGTGGTACCCATCGCATGGGTCCCAAATCTCCAGGTTCAAGGGCATCTTCCTACATCGAAAACATGCATGAGAAAACAAAAGGATGGTACACCATGTGATGGGGAAAGGTTTCTAAAACGCACCTCATTTCTCTTCTCCTTGTGCCCGGGTTCGCCATTCCAGCCGCTTTACTAACAATCTCCCTACTTGGAGCATCAGCACCTTTAACCTCCTGTTCCGTACAGGTTGCAATTTGTCCTGAGGATGAACGGGTACACGGGGAACCAGTGAGAGACTAGCTCTTGGTGTTGGGACAGGCACAGGACACTCTATTTTCCCATCAGGAAGAAGAATTAACCACAGGCTCATCCTCCCCCTCGGAACCAGAACAGGGCCTGAAGCCATCCTGCGCTTTTGCGGCCAGCTCCCAAAAATGCGAGTTGTAAAATGAAGATTCAGGGCACTGCAATTCACAGACCTGCAGAGTTATAAATGATAACTCTCGTCCACAAATATATTGAGGGAAGGCAAAGAAGAGGATTTGAAATCAAGGCAGAATTGCAGGAAACAGATTTCAGGAGGTAGATTCGAATCGCCTTTAAAGCACATGAAAAGCGGCAAATCGTTGACAATGATGCCCTTGGCCAAAAAGGGCGTATGCGTTTTTTCCTGAATATATTCAGGAAAAACCGCATACGCCCTTTTTGGCCAACCAAGCAACCTGGAAAGGCAAATCAGCGCTACAAAGAAGACTCGCTACCCATCGGTCAAAAGGGCCATGCTGAAAAAAGTCTCAAAACCAGAAATGCAGGACAGGCCATGGAGAAATGGGAGCCTTGCTACACTGATGGGCGGGATGTAAATTGCCAACAGCCACTCTGGAGAAGTGTACGGTGTGTCCTGAAACATCTAAAAAACACAGCTTAGAGAGCATAGGGCACTTCCACTCATGGGGGTATAAATTGGGAAAATGAAAAATCAGCAAGACACAAGCACCCCAAAGTTTAGGGCTGCTCTGTTGACAAGGACCTCCACTTCATTCCACCTTCAATATCCCAGGAAAGAGAAAAATGGATAAAGAAGTTGTGGTCCTTATGTACAATGGAATATCACTCAGCCATGAAATCAATGTCATAAGGCTAGTAGCAGCATGATGAGTGGATTTAGGTACGACGATTCTAAGTGAAATAAGTCACACAGAAAAGGACACTTCTCATAAGGTATCACTGATAGAGGGAATGTAAAAACCGTTACACTTGAACTGAATTACCAAACAGAACAGAGTCACACATGCAGAAAACACACTATGGCTGCTTAACGGGAAAGGTGAGGTGGGGTGATACATAAAACAAGGGTTTCAAATTAGCTCAGATACCGTTCCATAAACCCAATATGTAATAGACAAGACCTACTCCTTGCTCAGAGAACTGGATTCAACACGCCGTATTCACTGCACAAGAATATATCTGATTGGTAATAATCTTAAAACCTATGTATTGATATCTCACTGTTAGTGTGTCAAGCGGGTGTAAAGCGGCATAAACACAGCAGTGAAAAGCAGCTAAACCCCATTATAAAAATAAATTACTTTTACAAACCCATGAAACAAAGACAGTGAAAGAGAGAGAAATTCTTACACAATGCGTTCAGGGGCTGTGATGCAACCTGGATTGACCATATCTAGACCCACAGCTGGATGAGACATAAGGGTGGACACTCTTGGGGCTGAGAGGTTTGGTGAGGTTGGGTGAGCAAACGCAGACCCATTAAAGTAATACTGCGTGGTACCCATCGCATGGGTCCCAAATCTCCAGGTTCAAGGGCATATTCCTACATCGAAAACATGCATGAGAAACCCAGAAGATGGTACACCGTGTGATGGGGAAAGGTTTCTAAAACGCACCTCATTTCTCATCTCCTTGTGCCCGGGTTCGCCATTCCAGCTGCTTTACTAGCAATCTCCCTACTTGGAGCATCAGCACTTTAACCTCCTGTTCCGTACAGGTTGAAATTAGTCCTGAGGATGAACGGGTAGACGGGGAACCAATGAGAGACTAGCTCTTGGTGTTGGGACAGGCACAGGTCACTCAATTGTCCCATCAGGAAGAAGAATTTACCACAGGCTCAGCCTGCCCCCCGGAACCAGAACAGGGCCTGAAGCCATCCTGTGCTTTTGCGGCCAGCTCCCAAAAAAGTGAGTTGTAAAATGGAGCTACGGGGCACTGCAATTCACAAACCTGGAGAGTTATAAATCATAACTCACGTTCACAAATATATTGAGGGAAGGCAAAGAAGAGGATTTGAAATTAAGGCAAAATTGCAGGAAACAAATTTCAGGAGGTAGATTCGATTCGCTTTAAAGCACATGAAAAGCGGCAAAACGTTGACAATGATGCCCTTGGCCAAAAAGGGCGTATGCGTTTTTTCCTGAATATATTCAGGAAAAAACGCATACGCCCTTTTTGGCCAACCAAGCAACCTGGAAAGGCAAATCAGCGCTACAGAGAAGTCTCGCTTCCCATCGGTCAAAAGGGCCATGCTGAAAAAAGTGTCAAAACCAGAAATGCAGGACAGGCCATGGAGAAATGGGAGCCTTGCTACACTGATGGGAGGGATGTAAATTGCCAACAGCCACTCTGGAGAAGTGTATGGTGTGTCCTGAAACATCTAAAAAACACAGCTTAGAGAGCATAGGGCACTTCCACTCATGGGGGTATAAATTGGGAAAATGAAAAATCAGCAAGACACAAGCACCCCAAAGTTTAGGGCTGCTCTCTTGACAAGGACCTCCACTTCATTCCACCTTCAATATCCCAGGAAAGAGAAAAATGGATAAAGAAGTTGTGGTCCTTATGTACAATGGAATATCATTCAGCCATGAAATCAATGTCATAAGGCTAGTAGCAGCATGATGAGTGGATTTAGGTACGACGATTCTAAGTGAAATAAGTCACACAGAAAAGGACACTTCTCATAAGGTATCACTGATAGAGGGAATGTAAAAACCGTTACACTTGAACTGAATTACAAAACAGAACAGAGTCACACATGCAGAAAACACACTATGGCTGCTTAACCGGGAATGTGAGGTGGGTTGATACATAAAACAAGGGTTTCAAATTAGCTCAGATACCGTTCCATAAACCCAATATGTAATAGACAAGAGCTACTCCTTGCTCAGAGAACTGGACTCAACACGCCCTATTCACTGCACAAGAATATATCTGACTAGTAATAATCTTAAAACCTATGTATTGATATCTCTCTGTTAGTGTGTCAAGTGGGTGTAAAGCGGCATAAACACAGCAGTGAAAAGCAGCTAAACCCCATTATAAAAATAAATTACTTTGAAACACCCATGAAACAAAGACAGTGAAAGAGAGAGAAATTCTTACACAATGCGTTCAGGGGCTGTGATGCAACCTGGATTGACCATATCTAGACCCACAGATGGATGAGACGTAAGGGTGGACACTCTTGGGGCTGAGAGGTTTGGTGAGGTTGGGTGAGCAAACGCAGACCCTTTAAAGTACTACTGCGTGGTACCCATCCCATGGGTCCCAAATCTCCAGGTTCAAGGGCATCTTCCTACATCGAAAACATGCATGAGAAACCCAGAAGATGGTACACCGTGTGATGGGGAAAGGTTTCTAAAACGCACCTCATTTCTCATCTCCTTGTGCCCAGGTTCGCCATTCCAGCCGCTTTACTAGCAATCTCCCTACTTGGAGCATCAGCACCTTTAACCTCCTGTTCTGTACAGGTTGCAATTTGTCCTGAGGATGAACGGGAAGACGGGGAACCAGTGAGAGCCTGGCTCTTGGTGTTGGGACAGGCACAGGTCACTCTATTTTCCCATCAGGAAGAATAATTAACCACAGGCTCATCCTGCCCCCCGGAACCAGAACAGGGCCTGAAGCCATCCTGCGCTTTTGCGGCCAGCTCCCAAAAACTCGAGTTGTAAAATGGAGGTTCAGGGAACTGCAATTCACAAACCTGCAGAGTTATAAATGATAACTCTCGTCCACAAATATATTGAGGGAAGGCAAAGAAGAGGATTTGAAATCAAGGCAGAATTGCAGGAAACAGATTTCAGGAGGTAGATTCGAATCGCCTTTAAAGCACATGAAAAGCGGCAAATCGTTGACAATGATGCCCTTGGCCAAAAAGGGCGTATGCGTTTTTTCCTGAATATATTCAGGAAAAACCGCATACGCCCTTTTTGGCCAACCAAGCAACCTGGAAAGGCAAATCAGCGCTACAAAGAAGACTCGCTACCCATCGGTCAAAAGGGCCATGCTGAAAAAAGTCTCAAAACCAGAAATGCAGGACAGGCCATGGAGAAATGGGAGCCTTGCTACACTGATGGGCGGGATGTAAATTGCCAACAGCCACTCTGGAGAAGTGTACGGTGTGTCCTGAAACATCTAAAAAACACAGCTTAGAGAGCATAGGGCACTTCCACTCATGGGGGTATAAATTGGGAAAATGAAAAATCAGCAAGACACAAGCACCCCAAAGTTTAGGGCTGCTCTGTTGACAAGGACCTCCACTTCATTCCACCTTCAATATCCCAGGAAAGAGAAAAATGGATAAAGAAGTTGTGGTCCTTATGTACAATGGAATATCACTCAGCCATGAAATCAATGTCATAAGGCTAGTAGCAGCATGATGAGTGGATTTAGGTACGACGATTCTAAGTGAAATAAGTCACACAGAAAAGGACACTTCTCATAAGGTATCACTGATAGAGGGAATGTAAAAACCGTTACACTTGAACTGAATTACCAAACAGAACAGAGTCACACATGCAGAAAACACACTATGGCTGCTTAACGGGAAAGGTGAGGTGGGGTGATACATAAAACAAGGGTTTCAAATTAGCTCAGATACCGTTCCATAAACCCAATATGTAATAGACAAGACCTACTCCTTGCTCAGAGAACTGGATTCAACACGCCGTATTCACTGCACAAGAATATATCTGATTGGTAATAATCTTAAAACCTATGTATTGATATCTCACTGTTAGTGTGTCAAGCGGGTGTAAAGCGGCATAAACACAGCAGTGAAAAGCAGCTAAACCCCATTATAAAAATAAATTACTTTTACAAACCCATGAAACAAAGACAGTGAAAGAGAGAGAAATTCTTACACAATGCGTTCAGGGGCTGTGATGCAACCTGGATTGACCATATCTAGACCCACAGCTGGATGAGACATAAGGGTGGACACTCTTGGGGCTGAGAGGTTTGGTGAGGTTGGGTGAGCAAACGCAGACCCATTAAAGTAATACTGCGTGGTACCCATCGCATGGGTCCCAAATCTCCAGGTTCAAGGGCATATTCCTACATCGAAAACATGCATGAGAAACCCAGAAGATGGTACACCGTGTGATGGGGAAAGGTTTCTAAAACGCACCTCATTTCTCATCTCCTTGTGCCCGGGTTCGCCATTCCAGCTGCTTTACTAGCAATCTCCCTACTTGGAGCATCAGCACTTTAACCTCCTGTTCCGTACAGGTTGAAATTAGTCCTGAGGATGAACGGGTAGACGGGGAACCAATGAGAGACTAGCTCTTGGTGTTGGGACAGGCACAGGTCACTCAATTGTCCCATCAGGAAGAAGAATTTACCACAGGCTCAGCCTGCCCCCCGGAACCAGAACAGGGCCTGAAGCCATCCTGTGCTTTTGCGGCCAGCTCCCAAAAAAGTGAGTTGTAAAATGGAGCTACGGGGCACTGCAATTCACAAACCTGGAGAGTTATAAATCATAACTCACGTTCACAAATATATTGAGGGAAGGCAAAGAAGAGGATTTGAAATTAAGGCAAAATTGCAGGAAACAAATTTCAGGAGGTAGATTCGATTCGCTTTAAAGCACATGAAAAGCGGCAAAACGTTGACAATGATGCCCTTGGCCAAAAAGGGCGTATGCGTTTTTTCCTGAATATATTCAGGAAAAAACGCATACGCCCTTTTTGGCCAACCAAGCAACCTGGAAAGGCAAATCAGCGCTACAGAGAAGTCTCGCTTCCCATCGGTCAAAAGGGCCATGCTGAAAAAAGTGTCAAAACCAGAAATGCAGGACAGGCCATGGAGAAATGGGAGCCTTGCTACACTGATGGGAGGGATGTAAATTGCCAACAGCCACTCTGGAGAAGTGTATGGTGTGTCCTGAAACATCTAAAAAACACAGCTTAGAGAGCATAGGGCACTTCCACTCATGGGGGTATAAATTGGGAAAATGAAAAATCAGCAAGACACAAGCACCCCAAAGTTTAGGGCTGCTCTCTTGACAAGGACCTCCACTTCATTCCACCTTCAATATCCCAGGAAAGAGAAAAATGGATAAAGAAGTTGTGGTCCTTATGTACAATGGAATATCATTCAGCCATGAAATCAATGTCATAAGGCTAGTAGCAGCATGATGAGTGGATTTAGGTACGACGATTCTAAGTGAAATAAGTCACACAGAAAAGGACACTTCTCATAAGGTATCACTGATAGAGGGAATGTAAAAACCGTTACACTTGAACTGAATTACAAAACAGAACAGAGTCACACATGCAGAAAACACACTATGGCTGCTTAACCGGGAATGTGAGGTGGGTTGATACATAAAACAAGGGTTTCAAATTAGCTCAGATACCGTTCCATAAACCCAATATGTAATAGACAAGAGCTACTCCTTGCTCAGAGAACTGGACTCAACACGCCCTATTCACTGCACAAGAATATATCTGACTAGTAATAATCTTAAAACCTATGTATTGATATCTCTCTGTTAGTGTGTCAAGTGGGTGTAAAGCGGCATAAACACAGCAGTGAAAAGCAGCTAAACCCCATTATAAAAATAAATTACTTTGAAACACCCATGAAACAAAGACAGTGAAAGAGAGAGAAATTCTTACACAATGCGTTCAGGGGCTGTGATGCAACCTGGATTGACCATATCTAGACCCACAGATGGATGAGACGTAAGGGTGGACACTCTTGGGGCTGAGAGGTTTGGTGAGGTTGGGTGAGCAAACGCAGACCCTTTAAAGTACTACTGCGTGGTACCCATCCCATGGGTCCCAAATCTCCAGGTTCAAGGGCATCTTCCTACATCGAAAACATGCATGAGAAACCCAGAAGATGGTACACCGTGTGATGGGGAAAGGTTTCTAAAACGCACCTCATTTCTCATCTCCTTGTGCCCAGGTTCGCCATTCCAGCCGCTTTACTAGCAATCTCCCTACTTGGAGCATCAGCACCTTTAACCTCCTGTTCTGTACAGGTTGCAATTTGTCCTGAGGATGAACGGGAAGACGGGGAACCAGTGAGAGCCTGGCTCTTGGTGTTGGGACAGGCACAGGTCACTCTATTTTCCCATCAGGAAGAATAATTAACCACAGGCTCATCCTGCCCCCCGGAACCAGAACAGGGCCTGAAGCCATCCTGCGCTTTTGCGGCCAGCTCCCAAAAACTCGAGTTGTAAAATGGAGGTTCAGGGAACTGCAATTCACAAACCTGCAGAGTTATAAATGATAACTCTCGTCCACAAATATATTGAGGGAAGGCAAAGAAGAGGATTTGAAATCAAGGCAGAATTGCAGGAAACAGATTTCAGGAGGTAGATTCGAATCGCCTTTAAAGCACATGAAAAGCAGCAAAACGTTGACAATGATGCCCTTGGCCAAAAGGGGCGTATGCGTTTTTTCCTGAATATATTCAGGAAAAAACGCATACGCCCTTTTTGGCCAACCAAGCAACCTGGAAAGGCAAATCAGCGCTACAAAGAAGTCTCGCTTCCCATCGGTCAAAAGGGCCATGCTGAAAAAAGTGTCAAAACCAGAAATGCAGGACAGGCCATGGAGAAATGGGAGCCTTGCTACACTGATGGGCGGGATGTAAATTGCCAACAGCCACTCTGGAGAAGTGTACGGTGTGTCCTGAAACATTTAAAAAACACAGCTTAGAGAGCATAGGGCACTTCCACTCATGGGGATATAAATTGGGAAAATGAAAAATCAGCAAGACACAAGCACCCCAAACTTTAGGGCTGCTCTCTTGACAAGGACCTCCACTTCATTCCACCTTCAATATCCCAGGAAAGAGAAAAATGGATAAAGAAGTTGTGGTCCTTATGTACAATGGAATATCACTCAGCCATGAAATCAATGTCGTAAGGCTAGTAGCAGCATGATGAGTGGATTTAGGTACGACGATTCTAAGTGAAATAAGTCACACAGAAAAGGACACTTCTCATAAGGTATCACTGATAGAGGGAATGTAAAAACCGTTACACTTGAACTGAATTACAAAACAGAACAGCGTCACTCATGCAGAAAACACACTATGGCTGCTTAAAGGGAAAGGTGAGGTGGGGTGATACATAAAACAAGGGTATCAAATTAGCTCAGATACCGTTCCATAAACCCAATATGTAATAGACAAGACCTACTCCTTGCTCAGAGAACTGGACTCAACACGCCCTATTCACCACACAAGAATCTATCTGACTAGTAATAATCTTAAAACCTATGTATTGATATCTCTCTGTTAGTGTGTCAAGTGGGTGTAAAGCGGCATAAAAATAGCTGTGAAAAGCAGCTAAACCCCACTATAAAAATAAATTACTTTGAAACACCCATGAAACAAAGACAGTGAAAGAGAGAGAAATTCTTACACAATGCGTTCAGGGGCTGTGATGCAAGCTGCATTGACCATATCTAGACGCACAGCTGGATGAGACCTAAGGGTGGACCCTCTTGGGGCTGAGAGGTTTTGTGAGGCTGGGTGAGTAAACACAGAACCTTTAAAGTAATACTGCGTGGTACCCATCGCATGGGTCCCAAATCTCCAGGTTCAAGGGCATCTTCCTACATCGAAAACATGCATGAGAAAACAAAAAGATGGTACACCATGTGATGGGGAAAGGTTTCTAAAATGCACCTCATTTCTCTTCTCCTTGTGCCCGGGTTCGCCATTCCAGCCGCTTTACTAACAATCTCCCTACTTGGAGCATCAGCACCTTTAACCTCCTGTTCCGTACAGGTTGCAATTTGTCCTGAGGATGAACGGGTAGACGGGGAACCAGTGAGAGACTAGCTCTTGGTGTTGGGACAGGCACAGGTCACTCTATTTTCCCATCAGGAAGAAGAATTAACCACAGGCTCATCCCCCCCCCGGAACCAGAACAGGGCCTGAAGCCATCCTGCGCTTTTGCGGCCAGCTCCCAAAAAAGCGAGTTGTAAAATGATGCTTCAGGGCACTGCAATTCACAAACCTGCAGAGTTATAAATGATAACTCTCGTCCACAAATATATTGAGGGAAGGCAAAGAAGAGGATTTGAAATCAAGGCAGAATTGCAGGAAACAGATTTCAGGAGGTAGATTCGAATCGCCTTTAAAGCACATGAAAAGCGGCAAAACGTTGACAATGATGCCCTTGGCCAAAAAGGGCGTATGCGTTTTTTCCTGAATATATTCAGGAAAAAACGCATACGCCCTTTTTGGCCAACCAAGCAACCTGGAAAGGCAAATCAGCGCTACAAAGAAGACTCGCTACCCATCGGTCAAAAGGGCCATGCTGAAAAAAGTCTCAAAACCAGAAATGCAGGACAGGCCATGGAGAAATGGGAGCCTTGCTACACTGATGGGCGGGATGTAAATTGCCAACAGCCACTCTGGAGAAGTGTACGGTGTGTCCTGAAACATCTAAAAAACACAGCTTAGAGAGCATAGGGCACTTCCACTCATGGGGATATAAATTGGGAAAATGAAAAATCAGCAAGACACAAGCACCTCAAAGTTTAGGGCTGCTCTGTTGACAAGGATCTCCACTTCTTTCCACCTTCAATATCCCAGGAAAGAGAAAAATGGATAAAGAAGTTGTGGTCCTTATGTACAATGGAATATCACTCAGCCATGAAATCAATGTCATAAGGCTAGTAGCAGCATGATGAGTGGATTTAGGTACGACGATTCTAAGTGAAATAAGTCACACAGAAAAGGACACTTCTCATAAGGTATCACTTATAGAGGGAATGTAAAAAGCGTTACACTTGAACTGAATTACAAAACAGAACAGAGTCACACATGCAGAAATCACACTATGGCTGCTTAACGGGAAAGGTGAGGTGGGGTGATACATAAAACAAGGGTTTCAAATTAGCTCAGATACCGTTCCATAAACCCAATATGTAATAGACAAGACCTACTCCTTGCTCAGAGAACTGGACTCAACACGCCCTATTCACCGCACAAGAATATATCTGAGTAGTAATAATCTTAAAACCTATGTATTGATATCTCTCTGTTAGTGTGTCAAGTGGGTGTAAAGCGGCATAAACACAGCAGTGAAAAGCAGCTAAACCCCATTATAAAAATAAATTACTTTGAAAAACCCATGAAACAAAGACAGTGAAAGAGAGAGAAATTCTTACACAATGCGTTCAGGGGCTGTGATGCAACCTGGATTGACCATATCTAGACCCACAGCTGGATGAGACATAAGGGTGGACACTCTTGGGGATGAGAGGTTTGGTGAGGTTGGGTGAGCAAACGCAGACCCTTTAAAGTAATACTGCGTGGTACCCATCGCATGGGTCCCAAATCTCCAGGTTCAAGGGCATCTTCCTACATCGAAAACATGCATGAGAAAACAAAAAGATGGTACACGATGTGATGGGGATAGGTTTCTAAAACGCACCTCATTTCTCTTCTCCTTGTCCCCGGGTTCGCCATTCCAGCCGCTTTACTATCAATCTCCCTACTTGGAGCATCAGCACCTTTAACCTCCTGTTCCGTACAGGTTGCAATTTGTCCTGAGGATGAACGGGTACACGGGGAACCAGTGAGAGACTAGCTCTTGGTGTTGGGACAGGCACAGGTCACTCTATTTTCCCATCAGGAAGAAGAATTAACCACAGGCTCATCCTCCCCCCCGGAACCAGAACAGGGCCTGAAGCCATCCTGCGCTTTTGCGGCCAGCTCCCAAAAAAGCGAGTTGTAAAATGGAGCTTCAGGGCACTGCAATTCACAAACCTGCAGAGTTATAAATGATAACTCTCGTCCAAAAATATATTGAGGGAAGGCAAAGAAGAGGATTTGAAATCAAGGCAGAATTGCAGGAAACAGATTTCAGGAGGTAGATTCGAATCGCCTTTAAAGCACATGAAAAGCGGCAAAACGTTGACAATGATGCCCTTGGCCAAAAAGGGCGTATGCGTTTTTTCCTGAATATATTCAGGAAAAAACGCATAAGCCCTTTTTGGCCAACCAAGCAACCTGTAAAGGCAAATCAGCGCTACAAAGAAGACTCGCTACCCGTCGGTCAAAAGGGCCATGCTGAAAAACGTGTCAAAACCAGAAATGCAGGACAGGCCATGGAAAAATGGGAGCCTTGCTACACTGATGGGAGGGATGTAAATTGCCAACAGCCACTCTGGAGAAGTGTACGGTGTGTCCTGAAACATCTAAAAAACACAGCTTAGAGAGCATAGGGCACTTCCACTCATGGGGGTATAAATTGGGAAAATGAAAAATCAGCAAGACACAAGCACCCCAAAGTTTAGGGCTGCTCTGTTGACAAGGACCTCCACTTCATTCCACCTTCAATATCCCAGGAAAGAGAAAAATGGATAAAGAAGTTGTGGTCCTTATGTACAATGGAATATCACTCAGCCATGAAATCAATGTCATAAGGCTAGTAGCAGCATGATGAGTGGATTTAGGTACGACGATTCTAAGTGAAATAAGTCACACAGAAAAGGACACTTCTCATAAGGTATCACTTATGGAGGGAATGTAAAAAGCGTTACACTTGAACTGAATTACAAAACAGAACAGAGTCACACATGCAGAAAACACACTATGGCCGCTTAACGGGAAAGGTGAGGTGGCGTGATACATAAAACAAGGGTTTCAAATTAGCTCAGATACCGTTCCATAAACCCAATATGTAATAGACAAGTCCTACTCCTTGCTCAGAGAACTGGACTCAACACGCCCTATTCACCGCACAAGAATATATCTGACTAGTAATAATCTTAAAACCTATGTATTGATATCTCTCTGTTAGTGTGTCAAGTGGGTGTAAAGCGGCATAAACACAGCAGTGAAAAGCAGCTAAACCCCATTATCAAAATAAATTACTTTGAAAAACCCATGAAACAAAGACAGTGAAAGAGAGAGAAATTCTTACACAATGCGTTCAGGGGCTGTGATGCAACCTGGATTGACCATATCTAGACCCACAGCTGGATGAGACATAAGGGTGGACACTCTTGGGGCTGAGAGGTTTGGTGAGGTTGGGTGAGCAAACGCAGACCCTTTAAAGTAATACTGCATGGTACCCATCGCATGGGTCCCAAATCTCCAGGTTCAAGGGCATCTTCCTACATCGAAAACATGCATGAGAAAACAAAAAGATGGTACACCATGTGATGGGGAAAGGTTTCTAAAACGCACCTCATTTCTCTTCTCCTTGTGCCCGGGTTCGCCATTCCAGCCGCTTTACTAACAATCTCCCTACTTGGAGCATCAGCACCTTTAACCTCCTGTTCCGTACAGGTTGCAATTTGTCCTGAGGATGAACGGGTACACGGGGAACCAGTGAGAGACTAGCTCTTGGTGTTGGGACAGGCACAGGTCACTCTATTTTCTCATCAGGGAGAAGAATTAACCACAGGCTCATCCTCCCCCCCGGAACCAGAACAGGGCCTGAAGCCATCCTGCGCTTTTGCGGCCAGCTCCCAAAAAAGCGAGTTGTAAAATGGAGCTTCAGGGCACTGCAATTCACAAACCTGCAGAGTTATAAATGATAACTCTCGTCCACAAATATATTGAGGGAAGGCAAAGAAGAGGATTTGAAATCAAGGCAGAATTGCAGGAAACAGATTTCAGGAGGTATATTCGAATCGCCTTTAAAGCACATGAAAAGCGGCAAAACGTTGACAATGATGCCCTTGGCCAAAAAGGGCGTATGCGTTTTTTCCTGAATATATTCAGGAAAAAACGCATACGCCCTTTTTGGCCAACCAAGCAACCTGGAAAGGCAAATCAGCGCTACAAAGAAGACTCGCTACCCATCGGTCAAAAGGGCCATGCTGAAAAAAGTCTCAAAACCAGAAATGCAGGACAGGCCATGGAGAAATGGGAGCCTTGCTACACTGATGGGCGGGATGTAAATTGCCAACAGCCACTCTGGAGAAGTGTATGGTGTGTCATGAAACATCTAAAAAACACAGCTTAGAGAGCATAGGGCACTTCCACTCATGGGGGTATAAATTGGGAAAATGAAAAATCAGCAAGACACAAGCACCCCAAAGTTTAGGGCTGCTCTGTTGACAAGGACCTCCACTTCATTCCACCTTCAATATCCCAGGAAAGAGAAAAATGGATAAAGAAGTTGTGGTCCTTATGTACAATGGAATATCACTCAGCCATGAAATCAATGTCATAAGGCTAGTAGCAGCATGATGAGTGGATGTAGGTACGACGATTCTAAGTGAAATAAGTCACACAGAAAAGGACACTTCTCATAAGGTATCACTTATGGAGGGAATGTAAAAAGCGTTACACTTGAACTGAATTACAAAACAGAACAGAGTCACACATGCAGAAAACACACTATGGCTGCTTAACGGGAAAGGTGAGGTGGGGTGATACATAAAACAAGGGTTTCAAATTAGCTCAGATACCGTTCCATAAACCCAATATGTAATAGACAAGACCTACTCCTTGCTCAGAGAACTGGACTCAACACGCCCTATTCACCGCACAAGAATATATCTGACTAGTAATAATCTTAAAACCTATGTATTGATATCTCTCTGTTAGTGTGTCAAGTGGGTGTAAAGCGGCATAAACACAGCAGTGAAAAGCAGCTAAACCCCATTATAAAAATAAATTACTTTGAAAAACCCATGAAACAAAGACAGTGAAAGAGAGAGAACTTCTTACACAATGCGTTCAGGGGCTGTGATGCAACCTGGATTGACCATATCTAGACCCACAGCTGGATGAGACATAAGGGTGGACACTCTTGGGGCTGAGAGGTTTGGTGAGGTTGGGTGAGCAAACGCAGACCCTTTAAAGTAATACTGCGTGGTACCCATCGCATGGGTCCCAAATCTCCAGGTTCAAGGGCATCTTCCTACATCGAAAACATGCATGAGAAACCCAGAAGATGGTACACCGTGTGATGGGGAAAGGTTTCTAAAACGCACCTCATTTCTCATCTCCTTGTGCCCGGGTTCGCCATTCCAGCTGCTTTACTAGCAATCTCCCTACTTGGAGCATCAGCACTTTAACCTCCTGTTCCGTACAGGTTGAAATTAGTCCTGAGGATGAACGGGTAGACGGGGAACCAATGAGAGACTAGCTCTTGGTGTTGGGACAGGCACAGGTCACTCAATTGTCCCATCAGGAAGAAGAATTTACCACAGGCTCAGCCTGCCCCCCGGAACCAGAACAGGGCCTGAAGCCATCCTGTGCTTTTGCGGCCAGCTCCCAAAAAAGTGAGTTGTAAAATGGAGCTACGGGGCACTGCAATTCACAAACCTGGAGAGTTATAAATCATAACTCACGTTCACAAATATATTGAGGGAAGGCAAAGAAGAGGATTTGAAATTAAGGCAAAATTGCAGGAAACAAATTTCAGGAGGTAGATTCGATTCGCTTTAAAGCACATGAAAAGCGGCAAAACGTTGACAATGATGCCCTTGGCCAAAAAGGGCGTATGCGTTTTTTCCTGAATATATTCAGGAAAAAACGCATACGCCCTTTTTGGCCAACCAAGCAACCTGGAAAGGCAAATCAGCGCTACAGAGAAGTCTCGCTTCCCATCGGTCAAAAGGGCCATGCTGAAAAAAGTGTCAAAACCAGAAATGCAGGACAGGCCATGGAGAAATGGGAGCCTTGCTACACTGATGGGAGGGATGTAAATTGCCAACAGCCACTCTGGAGAAGTGTATGGTGTGTCCTGAAACATCTAAAAAACACAGCTTAGAGAGCATAGGGCACTTCCACTCATGGGGGTATAAATTGGGAAAATGAAAAATCAGCAAGACACAAGCACCCCAAAGTTTAGGGCTGCTCTCTTGACAAGGACCTCCACTTCATTCCACCTTCAATATCCCAGGAAAGAGAAAAATGGATAAAGAAGTTGTGGTCCTTATGTACAATGGAATATCATTCAGCCATGAAATCAATGTCATAAGGCTAGTAGCAGCATGATGAGTGGATTTAGGTACGACGATTCTAAGTGAAATAAGTCACACAGAAAAGGACACTTCTCATAAGGTATCACTGATAGAGGGAATGTAAAAACCGTTACACTTGAACTGAATTACAAAACAGAACAGAGTCACACATGCAGAAAACACACTATGGCTGCTTAACCGGGAATGTGAGGTGGGTTGATACATAAAACAAGTGTTTCAAATTTGCTCAGATACCGTTCCATAAACCCAATATGTAATAGACAAGAGCTACTCCTTGCTCAGAGAACTGGACTCAACACGCCCTATTCACTGCACAAGAATATATCTGACTAGTAATAATCTTAAAACCTATGTATTGATATCTCTCTGTTAGTGTGTCAAGTGGGTGTAAAGCGGCATAAACACAGCAGTGAAAAGCAGCTAAACCCCATTATAAAAATAAATTACTTTGAAACACCCATGAAACAAAGACAGTGAAAGAGAGAGAAATTCTTACACAATGCGTTCAGGGGCTGTGATGCAACCTGGATTGACCATATCTAGACCCACAGATGGATGAGACGTAAGGGTGGACACTCTTGGGGCTGAGAGGTTTGGTGAGGTTGGGTGAGCAAACGCAGACCCTTTAAAGTACTACTGCGTGGTACCCATCCCATGGGTCCCAAATCTCCAGGTTCAAGGGCATCTTCCTACATCGAAAACATGCATGAGAAACCCAGAAGATGGTACACCGTGTGATGGGGAAAGGTTTCTAAAACGCACCTCATTTCTCATCTCCTTGTGCCCAGGTTCGCCATTCCAGCCGCTTTACTAGCAATCTCCCTACTTGGAGCATCAGCACCTTTAACCTCCTGTTCTGTACAGGTTGCAATTTGTCCTGAGGATGAACGGGAAGACGGGGAACCAGTGAGAGCCTGGCTCTTGGTGTTGGGACAGGCACAGGTCACTCTATTTTCCCATCAGGAAGAATAATTAACCACAGGCTCATCCTGCCCCCCGGAACCAGAACAGGGCCTGAAGCCATCCTGCGCTTTTGCGGCCAGCTCCCAAAAACTCGAGTTGTAAAATGGAGGTTCAGGGAACTGCAATTCACAAACCTGCAGAGTTATAAATGATAACTCTCGTCCACAAATATATTGAGGGAAGGCAAAGAAGAGGATTTGAAATCAAGGCAGAATTGCAGGAAACAGATTTCAGGAGGTAGATTCGAATCGCCTTTAAAGCACATGAAAAGCAGCAAAACGTTGACAATGATGCCCTTGGCCAAAAGGGGCGTATGCGTTTTTTCCTGAATATATTCAGGAAAAAACGCATACGCCCTTTTTGGCCAACCAAGCAACCTGGAAAGGCAAATCAGCGCTACAAAGAAGTCTCGCTTCCCATCGGTCAAAAGGGCCATGCTGAAAAAAGTGTCAAAACCAGAAATGCAGGACAGGCCATGGAGAAATGGGAGCCTTGCTACACTGATGGGCGGGATGTAAATTGCCAACAGCCACTCTGGAGAAGTGTACGGTGTGTCCTGAAACATTTAAAAAACACAGCTTAGAGAGCATAGGGCACTTCCACTCATGGGGATATAAATTGGGAAAATGAAAAATCAGCAAGACACAAGCACCCCAAACTTTAGGGCTGCTCTCTTGACAAGGACCTCCACTTCATTCCACCTTAAATATCCCAGGAAAGAGAAAAATGGATAAAGAAGTTGTGGTCCTTATGTACAATGGAATATCACTCAGCCATGAAATCAATGTCGTAAGGCTAGTAGCAGCATGATGAGTGGATTTAGGTACGACGATTCTAAGTGAAATAAGTCACACAGAAAAGGACACTTCTCATAAGGTATCACTGATAGAGGGAATGTAAAAACCGTTACACTTGAACTGAATTACAAAACAGAACAGCGTCACTCATGCAGAAAACACACTATGGCTGCTTAAAGGGAAAGGTGAGGTGGGGTGATACATAAAACAAGGGTATCAAATTAGCTCAGATACCGTTCCATAAACCCAATATGTAATAGACAAGACCTACTCCTTGCTCAGAGAACTGGACTCAACACGCCCTATTCACCACACAAGAATCTATCTGACTAGTAATAATCTTAAAACCTATGTATTGATATCTCTCTGTTAGTGTGTCAAGTGGGTGTAAAGCGGCATAAAAATAGCTGTGAAAAGCAGCTAAACCCCACTATAAAAATAAATTACTTTGAAACACCCATGAAACAAAGACAGTGAAAGAGAGAGAAATTCTTACACAATGCGTTCAGGGGCTGTGATGCAAGCTGCATTGACCATATCTAGACGCACAGCTGGATGAGACCTAAGGGTGGACCCTCTTGGGGCTGAGAGGTTTTGTGAGGCTGGGTGAGTAAACACAGAACCTTTAAAGTAATACTGCGTGGTACCCATCGCATGGGTCCCAAATCTCCAGGTTCAAGGGCATCTTCCTACATCGAAAACATGCATGAGAAAACAAAAAGATGGTACACCATGTGATGGGGAAAGGTTTCTAAAATGCACCTCATTTCTCTTCTCCTTGTGCCCGGGTTCGCCATTCCAGCCGCTTTACTAACAATCTCCCTACTTGGAGCATCAGCACCTTTAACCTCCTGTTCCGTACAGGTTGCAATTTGTCCTGAGGATGAACGGGTAGACGGGGAACCAGTGAGAGACTAGCTCTTGGTGTTGGGACAGGCACAGGTCACTCTATTTTCCCATCAGGAAGAAGAATTAACCACAGGCTCATCCCCCCCCCGGAACCAGAACAGGGCCTGAAGCCATCCTGCGCTTTTGCGGCCAGCTCCCAAAAAAGCGAGTTGTAAAATGGTGCTTCAGGGCACTGCAATTCACAAACCTGCAGAGTTATAAATGATAACTCTCGTCCACAAATATATTGAGGGAAGGCAAAGAAGAGGATTTGAAATCAAGGCAGAATTGCAGGAAACAGATTTCAGGAGGTAGATTCGAATCGCCTTTAAAGCACATGAAAAGCGGCAAAACGTTGACAATGATGCCCTTGGCCAAAAAGGGCGTATGCGTTTTTTCCTGAATATATTCAGGAAAAAACGCATACGCCCTTTTTGGCCAACCAAGCAACCTGGAAAGGCAAATCAGCGCTACAAAGAAGACTCGCTACCCATCGGTCAAAAGGGCCATGCTGAAAAAAGTCTCAAAACCAGAAATGCAGGACAGGCCATGGAGAAATGGGAGCCTTGCTACACTGATGGGCGGGATGTAAATTGCCAACAGCCACTCTGGAGAAGTGTACGGTGTGTCCTGAAACATCTAAAAAACACAGCTTAGAGAGCATAGGGCACTTCCACTCATGGGGATATAAATTGGGAAAATGAAAAATCAGCAAGACACAAGCACCTCAAAGTTTAGGGCTGCTCTGTTGACAAGGATCTCCACTTCTTTCCACCTTCAATATCCCAGGAAAGAGAAAAATGGATAAAGAAGTTGTGGTCCTTATGTACAATGGAATATCACTCAGCCATGAAATCAATGTCATAAGGCTAGTAGCAGCATGATGAGTGGATTTAGGTACGACGATTCTAAGTGAAATAAGTCACACAGAAAAGGACACTTCTCATAAGGTATCACTTATAGAGGGAATGTAAAAAGCGTTACACTTGAACTGAATTACAAAACAGAACAGAGTCACACATGCAGAAATCACACTATGGCTGCTTAACGGGAAAGGTGAGGTGGGGTGATACATAAAACAAGGGTTTCAAATTAGCTCAGATACCGTTCCATAAACCCAATATGTAATAGACAAGACCTACTCCTTGCTCAGAGAACTGGACTCAACACGCCCTATTCACCGCACAAGAATATATCTGAGTAGTAATAATCTTAAAACCTATGTATTGATATCTCTCTGTTAGTGTGTCAAGTGGGTGTAAAGCGGCATAAACACAGCAGTGAAAAGCAGCTAAACCCCATTATAAAAATAAATTACTTTGAAAAACCCATGAAACAAAGACAGTGAAAGAGAGAGAAATTCTTACACAATGCGTTCAGGGGCTGTGATGCAACCTGGATTGACCATATCTAGACCCACAGCTGGATGAGACATAAGGGTGGACACTCTTGGGGATGAGAGGTTTGGTGAGGTTGGGTGAGCAAACGCAGACCCTTTAAAGTAATACTGCGTGGTACCCATCGCATGGGTCCCAAATCTCCAGGTTCAAGGGCATCTTCCTACATCGAAAACATGCATGAGAAAACAAAAAGATGGTACACGATGTGATGGGGAAAGGTTTCTAAAACGCACCTCATTTCTCTTCTCCTTGTCCCCGGGTTCGCCATTCCAGCCGCTTTACTATCAATCTCCCTACTTGGAGCATCAGCACCTTTAACCTCCTGTTCCGTACAGGTTGCAATTTGTCCTGAGGATGAACGGGTACACGGGGAACCAGTGAGAGACTAGCTCTTGGTGTTGGGACAGGCACAGGCCACTCTATTTTCCCATCAGGAAGAAGAATTAACCACAGGCTCATCCTCCCCCCCGGAACCAGAACAGGGCCTGAAGCCATCCTGCGCTTTTGCGGCCAGCTCCCAAAAAAGCGAGTTGTAAAATGGAGCTTCAGGGCACTGCAATTCACAAACCTGCAGAGTTATAAATGATAACTCTCGTCCACAAATATATTGAGGGAAGGCAAAGAAGAGGATTTGAAATCAAGGCAGAATTGCAGGAAACAGATTTCAGGAGGTAGATTCGAATCGCCTTTAAAGCACATGAAAAGCGGCAAAACGTTGACAATGATGCCCTTGGCCAAAAAGGGCGTATGCGTTTTTTCCTGAATATATTCAGGAAAAAACGCATAAGCCCTTTTTGGCCAACCAAGCAACCTGGAAAGGCAAATCAGCGCTACAAAGAAGACTCGCTACCCGTCGGTCAAAAGGGCCATGCTGAAAAACGTGTCAAAACCAGAAATGCAGGACAGGCCATGGAAAAATGGGAGCCTTGCTACACTGATGGGAGGGATGTAAATTGCCAACAGCCACTCTGGAGAAGTGTACGGTGTGTCCTGAAACATCTAAAAAACACAGCTTAGAGAGCATAGGGCACTTCCACTCATGGGGGTATAAATTGGGAAAATGAAAAATCAGCAAGACACAAGCACCCCAAAGTTTAGGGCTGCTCTGTTGACAAGGACCTCCACTTCATTCCACCTTCAATATCCCAGGAAAGAGAAAAATGGATAAAGAAGTTGTGGTCAATATGTACAATGGAATATCACTCAGCCATGAAATCAATGTCATAAGGCTAGTAGCAGCATGATGAGTGGATTTAGGTACGACGATTCTAAGTGAAATAAGTCACACAGAAAAGGACACTTCTCATAAGGTATCACTTATGGAGGGAATGTAAAAAGCGTTACACTTGAACTGAATTACAAAACAGAACAGAGTCACACATGCAGAAAACACACTATGGCCGCTTAACGGGAAAGGTGAGGTGGCGTGATACATAAAACAAGGGTTTCAAATTAGCTCAGATACCGTTCCATAAACCCAATATGTAATAGACAAGTCCTACTCCTTGCTCAGAGAACTGGACTCAACACGCCCTATTCACCGCACAAGAATATATCTGACTAGTAATAATCTTAAAACCTATGTATTGATATCTCTCTGTTAGTGTGTCAAGTGGGTGTAAAGCGGCATAAACACAGCAGTGAAAAGCAGCTAAACCCCATTATCAAAATAAATTACTTTGAAAAACCCATGAAACAAAGACAGTGAAAGAGAGAGAAATTCTTACACAATGCGTTCAGGGGCTGTGATGCAACCTGGATTGACCATATCTAGACCCACAGCTGGATGAGACATAAGGGTGGACACTCTTGGGGCTGAGAGGTTTGGTGAGGTTGGGTGAGCAAACGCAGACCCTTTAAAGTAATACTGCATGGTACCCATCGCATGGGTCCCAAATCTCCAGGTTCAAGGGCATCTTCCTACATCGAAAACATGCATGAGAAAACAAAAAGATGGTACACCATGTGATGGGGAAAGGTTTCTAAAACGCACCTCATTTCTCTTCTCCTTGTGCCCGGGTTCGCCATTCCAGCCGCTTTACTAACAATCTCCCTACTTGGAGCATCAGCACCTTTAACCTCCTGTTCCGTACAGGTTGCAATTTGTCCTGAGGATGAACGGGTACACGGGGAACCAGTGAGAGACTAGCTCTTGGTGTTGGGACAGGCACAGGCCACTCTATTTTCTCATCAGGGAGAAGAATTAACCACAGGCTCATCCTCCCCCCCAGAACCAGAACAGGGCCTGAAGCCATCCTGCGCTTTTGCGGCCAGCTCCCAAAAAAGCGAGTTGTAAAATGGAGCTTCAGGGCACTGCAATTCACAAACCTGCAGAGTTATAAATGATAACTCTCGTCCACAAATATATTGAGGGAAGGCAAAGAAGAGGATTTGAAATCAAGGCAGAATTGCAGGAAACAGATTTCAGGAGGTAGATTCGAATCGCCTTTAAAGCACATGAAAAGCGGCAAAACGTTGACAATGATGCCCTTGGCCAAAAAGGGCGTATGCGTTTTTTCCTGAATATATTCAGGAAAAAACGCATACGCCCTTTTTGGCCAACCAAGCAACCTGGAAAGGCAAATCAGCGCTACAAAGAAGACTCGCTACCCATCGGTCAAAAGGGCCATGCTGAAAAAAGTCTCAAAACCAGAAATGCAGGACAGGCCATGGAGAAATGGGAGCCTTGCTACACTGATGGGCGGGATGTAAATTGCCAACAGCCACTCTGGAGAAGTGTATGGTGTGTCCTGAAACATCTAAAAAACACAGCTTAGAGAGCATAGGGCACTTCCACTCATGGGGGTATAAATTGGGAAAATGAAAAATCAGCAAGACACAAGCACCCCAAAGTTTAGGGCTGCTCTGTTGACAAGGACCTCCACTTCATTCCACCTTCAATATCCCAGGAAAGAGAAAAATGGATAAAGAAGTTGTGGTCCTTATGTACAATGGAATATCACTCAGCCATGAAATCAATGTCATAAGGCTAGTAGCAGCATGATGAGTGGATGTAGGTACGACGATTCTAAGTGAAATAAGTCACACAGAAAAGGACACTTCTCATAAGGTATCACTTATGGAGGGAATGTAAAAAGCGTTACACTTGAACTGAATTACAAAACAGAACAGAGTCACACATGCAGAAAACACACTATGGCTGCTTAACGGGAAAGGTGAGGTGGGGTGATACATAAAACAAGGGTTTCAAATTAGCTCAGATACCGTTCCATAAACCCAATATGTAATAGACAAGACCTACTCCTTGCTCAGAGAACTGGACTCAACACGCCCTATTCACCGCACAAGAATATATCTGAGTAGTAATAATCTTAAAACCTATGTATTGATATCTCTCTGTTAGTGTGTCAAGTGGGTGTAAAGCGGCATAAACACAGCAGTGAAAAGCAGCTAAACCCCATTATAAAAATAAATTACTTTGAAAAACCCATGAAACAAAGACAGTGAAAGAGAGAGAACTTCTTACACAATGCGTTCAGGGGCTGTGATGCAACCTGGATTGACCATATCTAGACCCACAGCTGGATGAGACATAAGGGTGGACACTCTTGGGGATGAGAGGTTTGGTGAGGTTGGGTGAGCAAACGCAGACCCTTTAAAGTAATACTGCGTGGTACCCATCGCATGGGTCCCAAATCTCCAGGTTCAAGGGCATCTTCCTACATCGAAAACATGCATGAGAAAACAAAAAGATGGTACACGATGTGATGGGGAAAGGTTTCTAAAACGCACCTCATTTCTCTTCTCCTTGTCCCCGGGTTCGCCATTCCAGCCGCTTTACTATCAATCTCCCTACTTGGAGCATCAGCACCTTTAACCTCCTGTTCCGTACAGGTTGCAATTTGTCCTGAGGATGAACGGGTACACGGGGAACCAGTGAGAGACTAGCTCTTGGTGTTGGGACAGGCACAGGCCACTCTATTTTCCCATCAGGAAGAAGAATTAACCACAGGCTCATCCTCCCCCCCGGAACCAGAACAGGGCCTGAAGCCATCCTGCGCTTTTGCGGCCAGCTCCCAAAAAAGCGAGTTGTAAAATGGAGCTTCAGGGCACTGCAATTCACAAACCTGCAGAGTTATAAATGATAACTCTCGTCCACAAATATATTGAGGGAAGGCAAAGAAGAGGATTTGAAATCAAGGCAGAATTGCAGGAAACAGATTTCAGGAGGTAGATTCGAATCGCCTTTAAAGCACATGAAAAGCGGCAAAACGTTGACAATGATGCCCTTGGCCAAAAAGGGCGTATGCGTTTTTTCCTGAATATATTCAGGAAAAAACGCATAAGCCCTTTTTGGCCAACCAAGCAACCTGGAAAGGCAAATCAGCGCTACAAAGAAGACTCGCTACCCGTCGGTCAAAAGGGCCATGCTGAAAAACGTGTCAAAACCAGAAATGCAGGACAGGCCATGGAAAAATGGGAGCCTTGCTACACTGATGGGAGGGATGTAAATTGCCAACAGCCACTCTGGAGAAGTGTACGGTGTGTCCTGAAACATCTAAAAAACACAGCTTAGAGAGCATAGGGCACTTCCACTCATGGGGGTATAAATTGGGAAAATGAAAAATCAGCAAGACACAAGCACCCCAAAGTTTAGGGCTGCTCTGTTGACAAGGACCTCCACTTCATTCCACCTTCAATATCCCAGGAAAGAGAAAAATGGATAAAGAAGTTGTGGTCCTTATGTACAATGGAATATCACTCAGCCATGAAATCAATGTCATAAGGCTAGTAGCAGCATGATGAGTGGATTTAGGTACGACGATTCTAAGTGAAATAAGTCACACAGAAAAGGACACTTCTCATAAGGTATCACTTATGGAGGGAATGTAAAAAGCGTTACACTTGAACTGAATTACAAAACAGAACAGAGTCACACATGCAGAAAACACACTATGGCCGCTTAACGGGAAAGGTGAGGTGGCGTGATACATAAAACAAGGGTTTCAAATTAGCTCAGATACCGTTCCATAAACCCAATATGTAATAGACAAGTCCTACTCCTTGCTCAGAGAACTGGACTCAACACGCCCTATTCACCGCACAAGAATATATCTGACTAGTAATAATCTTAAAACCTATGTATTGATATCTCTCTGTTAGTGTGTCAAGTGGGTGTAAAGCGGCATAAACACAGCAGTGAAAAGCAGCTAAACCCCATTATCAAAATAAATTACTTTGAAAAACCCATGAAACAAAGACAGTGAAAGAGAGAGAAATTCTTACACAATGCGTTCAGGGGCTGTGATGCAACCTGGATTGACCATATCTAGACCCACAGCTGGATGAGACATAAGGGTGGACACTCTTGGGGCTGAGAGGTTTGGTGAGGTTGGGTGAGCAAACGCAGACCCTTTAAAGTAATACTGCATGGTACCCATCGCATGGGTCCCAAATCTCCAGGTTCAAGGGCATCTTCCTACATCGAAAACATGCATGAGAAAACAAAAAGATGGTACACCATGTGATGGGGAAAGGTTTCTAAAACGCACCTCATTTCTCTTCTCCTTGTGCCCGGGTTCGCCATTCCAGCCGCTTTACTAACAATCTCCCTACTTGGAGCATCAGCACCTTTAACCTCCTGTTCCGTACAGGTTGCAATTTGTCCTGAGGATGAACGGGTACACGGGGAACCAGTGAGAGACTAGCTCTTGGTGTTGGGACAGGCACAGGCCACTCTATTTTCTCATCAGGGAGAAGAATTAACCACAGGCTCATCCTCCCCCCCAGAACCAGAACAGGGCCTGAAGCCATCCTGCGCTTTTGCGGCCAGCTCCCAAAAAAGCGAGTTGTAAAATGGAGCTTCAGGGCACTGCAATTCACAAACCTGCAGAGTTATAAATGATAACTCTCGTCCACAAATATATTGAGGGAAGGCAAAGAAGAGGATTTGAAATCAAGGCAGAATTGCAGGAAACAGATTTCAGGAGGTAGATTCGAATCGCCTTTAAAGCACATGAAAAGCGGCAAAACGTTGACAATGATGCCCTTGGCCAAAAAGGGCGTATGCGTTTTTTCCTGAATATATTCAGGAAAAAACGCATACGCCCTTTTTGGCCAACCAAGCAACCTGGAAAGGCAAATCAGCGCTACAAAGAAGACTCGCTACCCATCGGTCAAAAGGGCCATGCTGAAAAAAGTCTCAAAACCAGAAATGCAGGACAGGCCATGGAGAAATGGGAGCCTTGCTACACTGATGGGCGGGATGTAAATTGCCAACAGCCACTCTGGAGAAGTGTATGGTGTGTCCTGAAACATCTAAAAAACACAGCTTAGAGAGCATAGGGCACTTCCACTCATGGGGGTATAAATTGGGAAAATGAAAAATCAGCAAGACACAAGCACCCCAAAGTTTAGGGCTGCTCTGTTGACAAGGACCTCCACTTCATTCCACCTTCAATATCCCAGGAAAGAGAAAAATGGATAAAGAAGTTGTGGTCCTTATGTACAATGGAATATCACTCAGCCATGAAATCAATGTCATAAGGCTAGTAGCAGCATGATGAGTGGATGTAGGTACGACGATTCTAAGTGAAATAAGTCACACAGAAAAGGACACTTCTCATAAGGTATCACTTATGGAGGGAATGTAAAAAGCGTTACACTTGAACTGAATTACAAAACAGAACAGAGTCACACATGCAGAAAACACACTATGGCTGCTTAACGGGAAAGGTGAGGTGGGGTGATACATAAAACAAGGGTTTCAAATTAGCTCAGATACCGTTCCATAAACCCAATATGTAATAGACAAGACCTACTCCTTGCTCAGAGAACTGGACTCAACACGCCCTATTCACCGCACAAGAATATATCTGAGTAGTAATAATCTTAAAACCTATGTATTGATATCTCTCTGTTAGTGTGTCAAGTGGGTGTAAAGCGGCATAAACACAGCAGTGAAAAGCAGCTAAACCCCATTATAAAAATAAATTACTTTGAAAAACCCATGAAACAAAGACAGTGAAAGAGAGAGAACTTCTTACACAATGCGTTCAGGGGCTGTGATGCAACCTGGATTGACCATATCTAGACCCACAGCTGGATGAGACATAAGGGTGGACACTCTTGGGGATGAGAGGTTTGGTGAGGTTGGGTGAGCAAACGCAGACCCTTTAAAGTAATACTGCGTGGTACCCATCGCATGGGTCCCAAATCTCCAGGTTCAAGGGCATCTTCCTACATCGAAAACATGCATGAGAAAACAAAAAGATGGTACACGATGTGATGGGGAAAGGTTTCTAAAACGCACCTCATTTCTCTTCTCCTTGTCCCCGGGTTCGCCATTCCAGCCGCTTTACTATCAATCTCCCTACTTGGAGCATCAGCACCTTTAACCTCCTGTTCCGTACAGGTTGCAATTTGTCCTGAGGATGAACGGGTACACGGGGAACCAGTGAGAGACTAGCTCTTGGTGTTGGGACAGGCACAGGCCACTCTATTTTCCCATCAGGAAGAAGAATTAACCACAGGCTCATCCTCCCCCCCGGAACCAGAACAGGGCCTGAAGCCATCCTGCGCTTTTGCGGCCAGCTCCCAAAAAAGCGAGTTGTAAAATGGAGCTTCAGGGCACTGCAATTCACAAACCTGCAGAGTTATAAATGATAACTCTCGTCCACAAATATATTGAGGGAAGGCAAAGAAGAGGATTTGAAATCAAGGCAGAATTGCAGGAAACAGATTTCAGGAGGTAGATTCGAATCGCCTTTAAAGCACATGAAAAGCGGCAAAACGTTGACAATGATGCCCTTGGCCAAAAAGGGCGTATGCGTTTTTTCCTGAATATATTCAGGAAAAAACGCATAAGCCCTTTTTGGCCAACCAAGCAACCTGGAAAGGCAAATCAGCGCTACAAAGAAGACTCGCTACCCGTCGGTCAAAAGGGCCATGCTGAAAAACGTGTCAAAACCAGAAATGCAGGACAGGCCATGGAAAAATGGGAGCCTTGCTACACTGATGGGAGGGATGTAAATTGCCAACAGCCACTCTGGAGAAGTGTACGGTGTGTCCTGAAACATCTAAAAAACACAGCTTAGAGAGCATAGGGCACTTCCACTCATGGGGGTATAAATTGGGAAAATGAAAAATCAGCAAGACACAAGCACCCCAAAGTTTAGGGCTGCTCTGTTGACAAGGACCTCCACTTCATTCCACCTTCAATATCCCAGGAAAGAGAAAAATGGATAAAGAAGTTGTGGTCCTTATGTACAATGGAATATCACTCAGCCATGAAATCAATGTCATAAGGCTAGTAGCAGCATGATGAGTGGATTTAGGTACGACGATTCTAAGTGAAATAAGTCACACAGAAAAGGACACTTCTCATAAGGTATCACTTATGGAGGGAATGTAAAAAGCGTTACACTTGAACTGAATTACAAAACAGAACAGAGTCACACATGCAGAAAACACACTATGGCCGCTTAACGGGAAAGGTGAGGTGGCGTGATACATAAAACAAGGGTTTCAAATTAGCTCAGATACCGTTCCATAAACCCAATATGTAATAGACAAGTCCTACTCCTTGCTCAGAGAACTGGACTCAACACGCCCTATTCACCGCACAAGAATATATCTGACTAGTAATAATCTTAAAACCTATGTATTGATATCTCTCTGTTAGTGTGTCAAGTGGGTGTAAAGCGGCATAAACACAGCAGTGAAAAGCAGCTAAACCCCATTATCAAAATAAATTACTTTGAAAAACCCATGAAACAAAGACAGTGAAAGAGAGAGAAATTCTTACACAATGCGTTCAGGGGCTGTGATGCAACCTGGATTGACCATATCTAGACCCACAGCTGGATGAGACATAAGGGTGGACACTCTTGGGGCTGAGAGGTTTGGTGAGGTTGGGTGAGCAAACGCAGACCCTTTAAAGTAATACTGCATGGTACCCATCGCATGGGTCCCAAATCTCCAGGTTCAAGGGCATCTTCCTACATCGAAAACATGCATGAGAAAACAAAAAGATGGTACACCATGTGATGGGGAAAGGTTTCTAAAACGCACCTCATTTCTCTTCTCCTTGTGCCCGGGTTCGCCATTCCAGCCGCTTTACTAACAATCTCCCTACTTGGAGCATCAGCACCTTTAACCTCCTGTTCCGTACAGGTTGCAATTTGTCCTGAGGATGAACGGGTACACGGGGAACCAGTGAGAGACTAGCTCTTGGTGTTGGGACAGGCACAGGCCACTCTATTTTCTCATCAGGGAGAAGAATTAACCACAGGCTCATCCTCCCCCCCGGAACCAGAACAGGGCCTGAAGCCATCCTGCGCTTTTGCGGCCAGCTCCCAAAAAAGCGAGTTGTAAAATGGAGCTTCAGGGCACTGCAATTCACAAACCTGCAGAGTTATAAATGATAACTCTCGTCCACAAATATATTGAGGGAAGGCAAAGAAGAGGATTTGAAATCAAGGCAGAATTGCAGGAAACAGATTTCAGGAGGTAGATTCGAATCGCCTTTAAAGCACATGAAAAGCGGCAAAACGTTGACAATGATGCCCTTGGCCAAAAAGGGCGTATGCGTTTTTTCCTGAATATATTCAGGAAAAAACGCATACGCCCTTTTTGGCCAACCAAGCAACCTGGAAAGGCAAATCAGCGCTACAAAGAAGACTCGCTACCCATCGGTCAAAAGGGCCATGCTGAAAAAAGTCTCAAAACCAGAAATGCAGGACAGGCCATGGAGAAATGGGAGCCTTGCTACACTGATGGGCGGGATGTAAATTGCCAACAGCCACTCTGGAGAAGTGTATGGTGTGTCCTGAAACATCTAAAAAACACAGCTTAGAGAGCATAGGGCACTTCCACTCATGGGGGTATAAATTGGGAAAATGAAAAATCAGCAAGACACAAGCACCCCAAAGTTTAGGGCTGCTCTGTTGACAAGGACCTCCACTTCATTCCACCTTCAATATCCCAGGAAAGAGAAAAATGGATAAAGAAGTTGTGGTCCTTATGTACAATGGAATATCACTCAGCCATGAAATCAATGTCATAAGGCTAGTAGCAGCATGATGAGTGGATGTAGGTACGACGATTCTAAGTGAAATAAGTCACACAGAAAAGGACACTTCTCATAAGGTATCACTTATGGAGGGAATGTAAAAAGCGTTACACTTGAACTGAATTACAAAACAGAACAGAGTCACACATGCAGAAAACACACTATGGCTGCTTAACGGGAAAGGTGAGGTGGGGTGATACATAAAACAAGGGTTTCAAATTAGCTCAGATACCGTTCCATAAACCCAATATGTAATAGACAAGACCTACTCCTTGCTCAGAGAACTGGACTCAACACGCCCTATTCACCGCACAAGAATATATCTGACTAGTAATAATCTTAAAACCTATGTATTGATATCTCTCTGTTAGTGTGTCAAGTGGGTGTAAAGCGGCATAAACACAGCAGTGAAAAGCAGCTAAACCCCATTATAAAAATAAATTACTTTGAAAAACCCATGAAACAAAGACAGTGAAAGAGAGAGAACTTCTTACACAATGCGTTCAGGGGCTGTGATGCAACCTGGATTGACCATATCTAGACCCACAGCTGGATGAGACATAAGGGTGGACACTCTTGGGGCTGAGAGGTTTGGTGAGGTTGGGTGAGCAAACGCAGACCCTTTAAAGTAATACTGCGTGGTACCCATCGCATGGGTCCCAAATCTCCAGGTTCAAGGGCATCTTCCTACATCGAAAACATGCATGAGAAAACAAAAAGATGGTACACCATGTGATGGGGAAAGGTTTCTAAAACGCACCTCATTTCTCTTCTCCTTGTGCCCGGGTTCGCCATTCCAGCCGCTTTACTAAAAATCTCCCTACTTTGAGCATCAGCACCTTTAACCTCCTGTTCCGTACAGGTTGCAATTTGTCCTGAGGATGAACGGGTAGACGGGGAACCAGTGAGAGACTAGCTCTTGGTGTTGGGACAGGCACAGGTCACTCTATTTTCCCATCAGGAAGAAGAATTAACCACAGGCTCATCCCCCCCCCGGAACCAGAACAGGGCCTGAAGCCATCCTGCGCTTTTGCGGCCAGCTCCCAAAAAAGCGAGTTGTAAAATGGTGCTTCAGGGCACTGCAATTCACAAACCTGCAGAGTTATAAATGATAACTCTCGTCCACAAATATATTGAGGGAAGGCAAAGAAGAGGATTTGAAATCAAGGCAGAATTGCAGGAAACAGATTTCAGGAGGTAGATTCGAATCGCCTTTAAAGCACATGAAAAGCGGCAAAACGTTGACAATGATGCCCTTGGCCAAAAAGGGCGTATGCGTTTTTTCCTGAATATATTCAGGAAAAAACGCATACGCCCTTTTTGGCCAACCAAGCAACCTGGAAAGGCAAATCAGCGCTACAAAGAAGACTCGCTACCCATCGGTCAAAAGGGCCATGCTGAAAAAAGTCTCAAAACCAGAAATGCAGGACAGGCCATGGAGAAATGGGAGCCTTGCTACACTGATGGGCGGGATGTAAATTGCCAACAGCCACTCTGGAGAAGTGTACGGTGTGTCCTGAAACATCTAAAAAACACAGCTTAGAGAGCATAGGGCACTTCCACTCATGGGGATATAAATTGGGAAAATGAAAAATCAGCAAGACACAAGCACCTCAAAGTTTAGGGCTGCTCTGTTGACAAGGATCTCCACTTCATTCCACCTTCAATATCTCAGGAAAGAGAAAAATGGATAAAGAAGTTGTGGTCCTTATGTACAATGGAATATCACTCAGCCATGAAATCAATGTCATAAGGCTAGTAGCAGCATGATGAGTGGATTTAGGTACGACGATTCTAAGTGAAATAAGTCACACAGAAAAGGACACTTCTCATAAGGTATCACTTATAGAGGGAATGTAAAAAGCGTTACACTTGAACTGAATTACAAAACAGAACAGAGTCACACATGCAGAAATCACACTATGGCTGCTTAACGGGAAAGGTGAGGTGGGGTGATACATAAAACAAGGGTTTCAAATTAGCTCAGATACCGTTCCATAAACCCAATATGTAATAGACAAGACCTACTCCTTGCTCAGAGAACTGGACTCAACACGCCCTATTCACCGCACAAGAATATATCTGACTAGTAATAATCTTAAAACCTATGTATTGATATCTCTCTGTTAGTGTGTCAAGTGGGTGTAAAGCGGCATAAACACAGCAGTGAAAAGCAGCTAAACCCCATTATAAAAATAAATTACTTTGAAAAACCCATGAAACAAAGACAGTGAAAGAGAGAGAAATTCTTACACAATGCGTTCAGGGGCTGTGATGCAACCTGGATTGACCATATCTAGACCCACAGCTGGATGAGACATAAGGGTGGACACTCTTGGGGATGAGAGGTTTGGTGAGGTTGGGTGAGCAAACGCAGACCCTTTAAAGTAATACTGCGTGGTACCCATCGCATGGGTCCCAAATCTCCAGGTTCAAGGGCATCTTCCTACATCGAAAACATGCATGAGAAAACAAAAAGATGGTAAACCATGTGATGGGGAAAGGTTTCTAAAACGCACCTCATTTCTCTTCTCCTTGTCCCCGGGTTCGCCATTCCAGCCACTTTACTATCAATCTCCCTACTTGGGGCATCAGCACCTTTAACCTCCTGTTCCGTACAGGTTGCAATTTGTACTGAGGATGAACGGGTAGACCGGGAACCAGTAAGAGACTAGCTCTTGGTGTTGGGACAGGCACAGGTCACTCTATTTTCCCATCAGGAAGAAGAATTAACCACAGGCTCATCCTCCCCCCTGGAACCAGAACGGGGCCTGAAGCCATCCTGCGCTTTTGCGGCCAGCTCCCAAAAAAGCGAGTTGTAAAATGGAGCTTCAGGGCACTGCAATTCACAACCCTGCAGAGTTATAAATGATAACTCTCGTCCACAAATATATTGAGGGAAGGCAAAGAAGAGGATTTGAAATCAAGGCAGAATTGCAGGAAACAGATTTCAGGAGGTAGATTCGAATCGCCTTTAAAGCACATGAAAAGCCGAAAAACGTTGACAATGATGCCCTTGGCCAAAAAGGGCGTATGCGTTTTTTCCTGAATATATTCAGGAAAAAACGCATACGCCCTTTTTGGCCAACCAAGCAACCTGGAAAGGCAAACCAGCGCTACAAAGAAGACTCGCTACCCATCGGTCAAAAGGGCCATGCTGAAAAAAGTCTCAAAACCAGAAATGCAGGACAGGCCATGGAGAAATGGGAGCCTTGCTACACTGATGGGCGGGATGTAAATTGCCAACAGCCACTCTGGAGAAGTGTACGGTGTGTCCTGAAACATCTAAAAAACACAGCTTAGAGAGCATAGGGCACTTCCACTCATGGGGGTATAAATTGGGAAAATGAAAAATCAGCAAGACACAAGCACCCCAAAGTTTAGGGCTGCTCTGTTGACAAGGACCTCCACTTCATTCCACCTTCAATATCCCAGGAAAGAGAAAAATGGATAAAGAAGTTGTGGTCATTATGTACAATGGAATATCACTCAGCCATGAAATCAATGTCATAAGGCTAGTAGCAGCATGATGAGTGGATTTAGGTACGACGATTCTAAGTGAAATAAGTCACACAGAAAAGGACACTTCTCATAAGGTATCACTTATAGAGGGAATGTAAAAAGCGTTACACTTGAACTGAATTACAAAACAGAACAGAGTCACACATGCAGAAAACACACTATGGCTGCTTAACGGGAAAGGTGAGGTGGCGTGATACATAAAACAAGTGTTTCAAATTTGCTCAGATACCGTTCCATAAACCCAATATGTAATAGACAAGACCTACTCTTTGCTCAGAGAACTGGACTCAACACACACTATTCACCGCACAAGAATATATCTGACTAGTAATAATCTTAAAACATATGTATTGATATCTCTCTGTTAGTGTGTCAAGTGGGTGTAAAGCGGCATAAACACAGCAGTGAAAAGCAGCTAAACCCCATTATAAAAATAAATTACTTTGAAAAACCCATGAAACAAAGACAGTGAAAGAGAGAGAAATTCTTACACAATGCGTTCAGGGGCTGTGATGCAACCTGGATTGACCATATCTAGACCCACAGCTGGATGAGACATAAGGGTGGACACTCTTGGGGATGAGAGGTTTGGTGAGGTTGGGTGAGCAAACGCAGACCCTTTAAAGTAATACTGCGTGGTACCCATCGCATGGGTCCCAAATCTCCAGGTTCAAGGGCATCTTCCTACATCGAAAACATGCATGAGAAAACAAAAAGATGGTACACCATGTGATGGGGAAAGGTTTCTAAAACGCACCTCATTTCTCTTCTCCTTGTGCCCGGGTTCGCCATTCCAGCCGCTTTATTATCAATCTCCCTACTTGGAGCATCAGCACCTTTAACCTCCTGTTCCGTACAGGTTGCAATTTGTCCTGAGGATGAACGGGTAGACCGGGAACCAGTAAGAGACTAGCTCTTGGTGTTGGGACAGGCACAGGTCACTCTATTTTCCCATCAGGAAGAAGAATTAACCACAGGCTCATCCTCCCCCCCGGAACCAGAACAGGGCCTGAAGCCATCCTGCGCTTTTGCGGCCAGCTCCCAAAAAAGCGAGTTGTAAAATGGAGCTTCAGGGCACTGCAATTCACAAACCTGCAGAGTTATAAATGATAACTCTCGTCCACAAATATATTGAGGGAAGGCAAAGAAGAGGATTTGAAATCAAGGCAGAATTGCAGGAAACAGATTTCAGGAGGTAGATTCGAATCGCCTTTAAAGCACATGAAAAGCGGCAAAACGTTGACAATGATGCCCTTGGCCAAAAAGGGCGTATGCGTTTTTTCCTGAATATATTCAGGAAAAAACGCATACGCCCTTTTTGGCCAACCAAGCAACCTGGAAAGGCAAATCAGCGCTACAAAGAAGTCTCGCTTCCCATCGGTCAAAAGGGCCATGCTGAAAAAAGTGTCAAAAGCAGAAATGCAGGACAGGCCATGGAGAAATGGGAGCCTTGCTACACTAATGGGCGGGATGTAAATTGCCAACAGCCACTCTGGAGAAGTGTACGGTGTGTCCTGAAACATCTAAAAAACACAGCTTAGAGAGCATAGGGCACTTCCACTCATGGGGGTATAAATTGGGAAAATGAAAAATCAGCAAGACACAAGCACCCCAAAGTTTAGGGCTGCTCTGTTGACAAGGACCTCCACTTCATTCCACCTTCAATATCCCAGGAAAGAGAAAAATGGATAAAGAAGTTGTGGTCATTATGTACAATGGAATATCACTCAGCCATGAAATCAATGTCATAAGGCTAGTAGCAGCATGATGAGTGGATTTAGGTACGACGATTCTAAGTGAAATAAGTCACACAGAAAAAGACACTTCTCATAAGGTATCACTTATGGAGGGAATGTAAAAAGCGTTACACTTGAACTGAATTACAAAACAGAACAGAGTCACACATGCAGAAAACACACTATGGCTGCTTAACGGGAAAGGTGAGGTGGCGTTATACATAAAACAAGTGTTTCAAATTTGCTCAGATACCGTTCCATAAACCCAATATGTAATAGACAAGACCTACTCTTTGCTCAGAGAACTGGACTCAACACACACTATTCACCGCACAAGAATATATCTGACTAGTAATAATCTTAAAACCTATGTATTGATATCTCTCTGTTAGTGTGTCAAGTGGGTGTAAAGCGGCATAAACACAGCAGTGAAAAGCAGCTAAACCCCATTATCAAAATAAATTACTTTGAAAAACCCATGAAACAAAGACAGTGAAAGAGAGAGAAATTCTTACACAATGCGTTCAGGGGCTGTGATGCAACCTGGATTGACCATATCTAGACCCACAGCTGGATGAGATATAAGGGTGGACACTCTTGGGGATGAGAGGTTTGGTGAGGTTGGGTGAGCAAACGCAGACCCTTTAAAGTAATACTGCGTGGTACCCATCGCATGGGTCCCAAATCTCCAGGTTCAAGGGCATCTTCCTACATCGAAAACATGCATGAGAAAACAAAAAGATGGTACACCATGTGATGGGGAAAGGTTTCTAAAACGCACCTCATTTCTCTTCTCCTTGTGCCCGGGTTCGCCATTCCAGCCGCTTTACTATCAATCTCCCTACTTGGAGCATCAGCACCTTTAACCTCCTGTTCCGTACAGGTTACAATTTGTCCTGAGGATGAACGGGTAGACCGGGAACCAGTAAGAGACTAGCTCTTGGTGTTGGGACAGGCACAGGTCACTCTATTTTCCCATCAGGAAGAAGAATTAACCACAGGCTCATCTTCCCCCCCGGAACCAGAACAGGGCCTGAAGCCATCCTGCGCTTTTGCGGCCAGCTCCCAAAAAAGCGAGTTGTAAAATGGAGCTTCAGGGCACTGCAATTCACAAACCTGCAGAGTTATAAATGATAACTCTCGTCCACAAATATATTGAGGGAAGGCAAAGAAGAGGATTTGAAATCAAGGCAGAATTGCAGGAAACAGATTTCAGGAGGTAGATTCGAATCGCCTTTAAAGCACATGAAAAGCCGAAAAACGTTGACAATGATGCCCTTGGCCAAAAAGGGCATATGCGTTTTTTCCTGAATATATTCAGGAAAAAACGCATACGCCCTTTTTGGCCAACCAAGCAACCTGGAAAGGCAAATCAGCGCTACAAAGAAGTCTCGCTTCCCATCGGTCAAAAGGGCCATGCTGAAAAAAGTGTCAAAAGCAGAAATGCAGGACAGGCCATGGAGAAATGGGAGCCTTGCTACACTGATGGGCGGGATGTAAATTGCCAACAGCCACTCTGGAGAAGTGTACTGTGTGTCCTGAAACATCTAAAAAACACAGCTTAGAGAGCATAGGGCACTTCCACTCATGGGGGTATAAATTGGGAAAATGAAAAATCAGCAAGACACAAGCACCCCAAAGTTTAGGGCTGCTCTGTTGACAAGGACCTCCACTTCATTCCACCTTCAATATCCCAGGAAAGAGAAAAATGGATAAAGAAGTTGTGGTCCTTATGTACAATGGAATATCACTCAGCCATGAAATCAATGGCATAAGGCTAGTAGCAGCATGATGAGTGGATTTAGGTACGACGATTCTAAGTGAAATAAGTCACACAGAAAAGGACACTTCTCATAAGGTATCACTTATAGAGGGAATGTAAAAAGCGTTACACTTGAACTGAATTACAAAACAGAACAGAGTCACACATGCAGAAATCACACTATGGCTGCTTAACGGGAAAGGTGAGGTGGGGTGATACATAAATCAAGGGTTTCAAATTAGCTCAGATACCATTCCATAAACCCAATATGTAATAGACAAGACCTACTCCTTGCTCAGAGAACTGGACTCAACACGCCCTATTCACCGCACAAGAATATATCTGACTAGTAATAATCTTAAAACCTATGTATTGATATCTCTCTGTTAGTGTGTCAAGTGGGTGTAAAGCGGCATAAACACAGCAGTGAAAAGCAGCTAAACCCCATTATCAAAATAAATTACTTTGAAAAACCCATGAAACAAAGACAGTGAAAGAGAGAGAAATTCTTACACAATGCGTTCAGGGGCTGTGATGCAACCTGGATTGACCATATCTAGACCCACAGCTGGATGAGACATAAGGGTGGACACTCTTGGGGCTGAGAGGTTTGGTGAGGTTGGGTGAGCAAACGCAGACCCTTTAAAGTAATACTGCGTGGTACCCATCGCATGGGTCCCAAATCTCCAGGTTCAAGGGCATCTTCCTACATCGAAAACATGCCTGAGAAAACAAAAAGATCGTACACCATGTGATGGGGAAAGGTTTCTAAAACGCACCTCATTTCTCTTCTCCTTGTGCCCGGGTTCGCCATTCCAGCCGCTTTACTAACAATCTCCCTACTTGGAGCATCAGCACCTTTAACCTCCTGTTCCGTACAGGTTGCAATTTGTCCTGAGGATGAACGGGTAGAGCGGGAACCAGTGAGAGACTAGCTCTTGGTGTTGGGACAGGCACAGGTCACTCTATTTTCCCATCAGGAAGAAGAATTAACCACAGGCTCATCCTCCCCCCTGGAACCAGAACGGGGCCTGAAGCCATCCTGCGCTTTTGCGGCCAGCTCCCAAAAAAGCGAGTTGTAAAATGGAGCTTCAGGGCACTGCAATTCACAAACCTGCAGAGTCATAAATGATAACTCTCGTCCACAAATATATTGAGGGAAGGCAAAGAAGAGGATTTGAAATCAAGGCAGAATTGCAGGAAACAGATTTCAGGAGGTAGATTCGAATCGCCTTTAAAGCACATGAAAAGCGGAAAAACGTTGACAATGATGCCCTTGGCCAAAAAGGGCGTATGCGTTTTTTCCTGAATATATTCAGGAAAAAACGCATACGCCCTTTTTGGCCAACCAAGCAACCTGGAAAGGCAAACCAGCGCTACAAAGAAGACTCGCTACCCATCGGTCAAAAGGGCCATGCTGAAAAACGTGTCAAAACCAGAAAAGCAGGACAGGCCATAGAGAAATGGGAGCCTTGCTACACTGATGGGCGGGATGTAAATTGCCAACAGCCACTCTGGAGAAGTGTACGGTGTGTCCTGAAACATCTAAAAAACACAGCTTAGAGAGCATAGGGCACTTCCACTCATGGGGGTATAAATTGGGAAAATGAAAAATCAGCAAGACACAAGCACCCCAAAGTTTAGGGCTGCTCTGTTGACAAGGACCTCCACTTCATTCCACCTTCAATATCCCAGGAAAGAGAAAAATGGATAAAGAAGTTGTGGTCCTTATGTACAATGGAATATCACTCAGCCATGAAATCAATGGCATAAGGCTAGTAGCAGCATGATGAGTGGATTTAGGTACGACGATTCTAAGTGAAATAAGTCACACAGAAAAGGACACTTCTCATAAGGTATCACTTATGGAGGGAATGTAAAAAGCGTTACACTTGAACTGAATTACAAAACAGAACAGAGTCACACATGCAGAAAACACACTATGGCTGCTTAACGGGAAAGGTGAGGTGGCGTGATACATAAAACAAGTGTTACAAATTTGCTCAGATACCGTTCCATAAACCCAATATGTAATAGACAAGACCTACTCCTTGCTCAGAGAACTGGACTCAACACACCCTATTCACCGCACAAGAATATATCTGACTAGTAATAATCTTAAAACCTATGTATTGATATCTCTCTGTTAGTGTGTCAAGTGGGTGTAAAGCGGCATAAACACAGCAGTGAAAAGCAGCTAAACCCCATTATAAAAATAAATTAATTTGAAAAACCCATGAAACAAAGACAGTGAAAGAGAGAGAAATTCTTACACAATGCGTTCAGGGGCTGTGATGCAACCTGGATTGACCATATCTAGACCCACAGCTGGATGAGACATAAGGGTGGACACTCTTGGGGATGAGAGGTTTGGTGAGGTTGGGTGAGCAAACGCAGACCCTTTAAAGTAATACTGCGTGGTACCCATCGCATGGGTCCCAAATCTCCAGGTTCAAGGGCATCTTCCTACATCGAAAACATGCATGAGAAAACAAAAAGGTGGTACACCATGTGATGGGGAAAGGTTTCTAAAACGCACCTCATTTCTCTTCTCCTTGTCCCCGGGTTCGCCATTCCAGCCGCTTTACTATCAATCTCCCTACTTGGAGCATCAGCACCTTTAACCTCCTGTTCCGTACAGGTTGCAATTTGTCCTGAGGATGAAAGGGTAGACCGGGAACCAGTAAGAGACTAGCTCTTGGTGTTGGGACAGGCACAGGTCACTCTATTTTCCCATCAGGAAGAAGAATTAACCACAGGCTCATCCTCCCCCCCGGAACCAGAACAGGGCCTGAAGCCATCCTGCGCTTTTGCGGCCAGCTCCCAAAAAAGCGAGTTGTAAAATGGAGCTTCAGGGCACTGCAATTCACAAACCTGCAGAGTTATAAATGATAACTCTCGTCCACAAATATATTGAGGGAAGGCAAAGAAGAGGATTTGAAATCAAGGCAGAATTGCAGGAAACAGATTTCAGGAGGTAGATTCGAATCGCCTTTAAAGCACATGAAAAGCGGAAAAACGTTGACAATGATGCCCTTGGCCAAAAAGGGCGTATGCGTTTTTTCCTGAATATATTCAGGAAAAAACGCATACGCCCTTTTTGGCCAACCAAGCAACCTGGAAAGGCAAACCAGCGCTACAAAGAAGACTCGCTACCCATCGGTCAAAAGGGCCATGCTGAAAAACGTGTCAAAACCAGAAAAGCAGGAGAGGCCATGGAGAAATGGGAGCCTTGGTACACTGATGGGCGGGATGTAAATTGCCAACAGCCACTCTGGAGAAGTGTACGGTGTGTCCTGAAACATCTAAAAAACACAGCTTAGAGAGCATAGGGCACTTCCACTCATGGGGGTATAAATTGGGAAAATGAAAAATCAGCAAGACACAAGCACCCCAAAGTTTAGGGCTGCTCTGTTGACAAGGACCTCCACTTCATTCCACCTTCAATATCCCAGGAAAGAGAAAAATGGATAAAGAAGTTGTGGTCCTTATGTACAATGGAATATCACTCAGCCATGAAATCAATGTCATAAGGCTAGTAGCAGCATGATGAGTGGATTTAGGTACGACGATTCTAAGTGAAATAAGTCACACAGAAAAGGACACTTCTCATAAGGTATCACTTATGGAGGGAATGTAAAAAGCGTTACACTTGAACTGAATTACAAAACAGAACAGAGTCACACATGCAGAAAACACACTATGGCTGCTTAACGGGAAAGGTGAGGTAGCGTGATACATAAAACAAGTGTTTCAAATTTGCTCAGATACCGTTCCATAAACCCAATATGTAATAGACAAGACTTACTCTTTGCTCAGAGAACTGGACTCAACACACACTATTCACCGCACAAGAATATATCTGACTAGTAATAATCTTAAAACCTATGTATTGATATCTCTCTGTTAGTGTGTCAAGTGGGTGTAAAGCGGCATAAACACAGCAGTGAAAAGCAGCTAAACCCCATTATAAAAATAAATTACTTTGAAAAACCCATGAAACAAAGACAGTGAAAGAGAGAGAAATTCTTACACAATGCGTTCAGGGGCTGTGATGCAACCTGGATTGACCATATCTAGACCCACAGCTGGATGAGACATAAGAGTGGACACTCTTGGGGCTGAGAGGTTTGGTGAGGTTGGGTGAGCAAACGCAGACCCTTTAAAGTAATACTGCGTGGTACCCATCGCATGGGTCCCAAATCTCCAGGTTCAAGGGCATCTTCCTACATCGAAAACATGCATGAGAAAACAAAAAGATGGTACACCATGTGATGGGGAAAGGTTTCTAAAACGCACCTCATTTCTCTTCTCCTTGTGCCCGGGTTCGCCATTCCAGCCGCTTTACTATCAATCTCCCTACTTGGAGCATCAGCACCTTTAACCTCCTGTTCCGTACAGGTTGCAATTTGTCCTGAGGATGAACGGGTAGACCGGGAACCAGTAAGAGACTAGCTCTTGGTGTTGGGACAGGCACAGGTCACTCTATTTTCCCATCAGGAAGAAGAATTAACCACAGGCTCATCCTCCCCCCCGGAACCAGAACAGGGCCTGAAGCCATCCTGCGCTTTTGCGGCCAGCTCCCAAAAAAGCGAGTTGTAAAATGGAGCTTCAGGGCACTGCAATTCACAAACCTGCAGAGTTATAAATGATAACTCTCGTCCACAAATATATTGAGGGAAGGCAAAGAAGAGGATTTGAAATCAAGGCAGAATTGCAGGAAACAGATTTCAGGAGGTAGATTCGAATCGCCTTTAAAGCACATGAAAAGCGGAAAAACGTTGACAATGATGCCCTTGGCCAAAAAGGGCGTATGCGTTTTTTCCTGAATATATTCAGGAAAAAACGCATACGCCCTTTTTGGCCAACCAAGCAACCTGGAAAGGCAAATCAGCGCTACAAAGAAGTCTCGCTTCCCATCGGTCAAAAGGGCCATGCTGAAAAAAGTGTCAAAAGCAGAAATGCAGGACAGGGCATGGAGAAATGGGAGCCTTGCTACACTGATGGGCGGGATGTAAATTGCCAACAGCCACTCTGGAGAAGTGTACTGTGTGTCCTGAAACATCTAAAAAACACAGCTTAGAGAGCATAGGGCACTTCCACTCATGGGGGTATAAATTGGGAAAATGAAAAATCAGCAAGACACAAGCACCCCAAAGTTTAGGGCTGCTCTGGTGACAAGGACCTCCACTTCATTCCACCTTCAATATCCCAGGAAAGAGAAAAATGGATAAAGAAGTTGTGGTCCTTATGTACAATGGAATATCACTCAGCCATGAAATCAATGGCATAAGGCTAGTAGCAGCATGATGAGTGGATTTAGGTACGACGATTCTAAGTGAAATAAGTCACACAGAAAAGGACACTTCTCATAAGGTATCACTTATAGAGGGAATGTAAAAAGCGTTACACTTGAACTGAATTACAAAACAGAACAGAGTCACACATGCAGAAATCACACTATGGCTGCTTAACGGGAAAGGTGAGGTGGGGTGATACATAAATCAAGGGTTTCAAATTAGCTCAGATACCATTCCATAAACCCAATATGTAATAGACAAGACCTACTCCTTGCTCAGAGAACTGGACTCAACACGCCCTATTCACCGCACAAGAATATATCTGACTAGTAATAATCTTAAAACCTATGTATTGATATCTCTCTGTTAGTGTGTCAAGTGGGTGTAAAGCGGCATAAACACAGCAGTGAAAAGCAGCTAAACCCCATTATCAAAATAAATTACTTTGAAAAACCCATGAAACAAAGACAGTGAAAGAGAGAGAAATTCTTACACAATGCGTTCAGGGGCTGTGATGCAACCTGGATTGACCATATCTAGACCCACAGCTGGATGAGACATAAGGGTGGACACTCTTGGGGCTGAGAGGTTTGGTGAGGTTGGGTGAGCAAACGCAGACCCTTTAAAGTAATACTGCGTGGTACCCATCGCATGGGTCCCAAATCTCCAGGTTCAAGGGCATCTTCCTACATCGAAAACATGCCTGAGAAAACAAAAAGATCGTACACCATGTGATGGGGAAAGGTTTCTAAAACGCACCTCATTTCTCTTCTCCTTGTGCCCGGGTTCGCCATTCCAGCCACTTTACCAACAATCTCCCTACTTGGAGCATCAGCACCTTTAACCTCCTGTTCCGTACAGGTTGCAATTTGTCCTGAGGATGAACGGGTAGAGCGGGAACCAGTGAGAGACTAGCTCTTGGTGTTGGGACAGGCACAGGTCACTCTATTTTCCCATCAGGAAGAAGAATTAACCACAGGCTCATCCTCCCCCCTGGAACCAGAACGGGGCCTGAAGCCATCCTGCGCTTTTGCGGCCAGCTCCCAAAAAAGCGAGTTGTAAAATGGAGCTTCAGGGCACTGCAATTCACAAACCTGCAGAGTTATAAATGATAACTCTCGTCCACAAATATATTGAGGGAAGGCAAAGAAGAGGATTTGAAATCAAGGCAGAATTGCAGGAAACAGATTTCAGGAGGTAGATTCGAATCGCCTTTAAAGCACATGAAAAGCGGAAAAACGTTGACAATGATGCCCTTGGCCAAAAAGGGCGTATGCGTTTTTTCCTGAATATATTCAGGAAAAAACGCATACGCCCTTTTTGGCCAACCAAGCAACCTGGAAAGGCAAACCAGCGCTACAAAGAAGACTCGCTACCCATCGGTCAAAAGGGCCATGCTGAAAAACGTGTCAAAACCAGAAAAGCAGGACAGGCCATGGAGAAATGGGAGCCTTGCTACACTGATGGGCGGGATGTAAATTGCCAACAGCCACTCTGGAGAAGTGTACGGTGTGTCCTGAAACATCTAAAAAACACAGCTTAGAGAGCATAGGGCACTTCCACTCATGGGGGTATAAATTGGGAAAATGAAAAATCAGCAAGACACAAGCACCCCAAAGTTTAGGGCTGCTCTGTTGACAAGGACCTCCATTTCATTCCACCTTCAATATCCCAGGAAAGAGAAAAATGGATAAAGAAGTTGTGGTCCTTATGTACAATGGAATATCACTCAGCCATGAAATCAATGGCATAAGGCTAGTAGCAGCATGATGAGTGGATTTAGGTACGACGATTCTAAGTGAAATAAGTCACACAGAAAAGGACACTTCTCATAAGGTATCACTTATGGAGGGAATGTAAAAAGCGTTACACTTGAACTGAATTACAAAACAGAACAGAGTCACACATGCAGAAAACACACTATGGCTGCTTAACGGGAAAGGTGAGGTGGCGTGATACATAAAACAAGTGTTACAAATTTGCTCAGATACCGTTCCATAAACCCAATATGTAATAGACAAGACCTACTCCTTGCTCAGAGAACTGGACTCAACACACCCTATTCACCGCACAAGAATATATCTGACTAGTAATAATCTTAAAACCTATGTATTGATATCTCTCTGTTAGTGTGTCAAGTGGGTGTAAAGTGGCATAAACACAGCAGTGAAAAGCAGCTAAACCCCATTATCAAAATAAATTAATTTGAAAAACCCATGAAACAAAGACAGTGAAAGAGAGAGAAATTCTTACACAATGCGTTCAGGGGCTGTGATGCAACCTGGATTGACCATATCTAGACCCACAGCTGGATCAGACATAAGGGTGGACACTCTTGGGGATGAGAGGTTTGGTGAGGTTGGGTGAGCAAACGCAGACCCTTTAAAGTAATACTGCGTGGTACCCATCGCATGGGTCCCAAATCTCCAGGTTCAAGGGCATCTTCCTACATCGAAAACATGCATGAGAAAACAAAAAGATGGTACACCATGTGATGGGGAAAGGTTTCTAAAACGCACCTCATTTCTCTTCTCCTTGTGCCACGGTACGCCATTCCAGCCGCTTTACTAACAATCTCCCTACTTGGAGCATCAGCACCTTTAACCTCCTGTTCCGTACAGGTTGCAATTTGTCCTGAGGATGAACGGGTAGACCGGGAACCAGTGAGAGACTAGCTCTTGGTGTTGGGACAGGCACAGGTCACTCTATTTTCCCATCAGGAAGAAGATTTAACCACAGGCACAGCCTGAACCCGGAACCAGAACAGGGCCTGAAGCCATCCTGCGCTTTTGCGGCCAGCTCCCAAAAAAGCGAGTTGTAAAATGGAGCTTCAGGGCACTGCAATTCACAAACCTGCAGAGATATAAATGATAACTCTCGTCCACAAATATATTGAGGGAAGGCAAAGAAGAGGATTTGAAATCAAGGCAGAATTGCAGGAAACAGATTTCAGGAGGTAGATTCGAATCGCCTTTAAAGCACATGAAAAGCGGCAAAACGTTGACAATGATGCCCTTGGCCAAAAAGGGCGTATGCGTTTTTTCCTGAATATATTCAGGAAAAAACGCATACGCCCTTTTTGGCCAACCAAGCAACCTGGAAAGGCAAATCAGCGCTACAAAGAAGACTCGCTACCCATCGGTCAAAAGGGCCATGCTGAAAAACGTGTCAAAACCAGAAATGCAGGACAGGCCATGGAGAAATGGGAGCCTTGCTACACTGATGGGCGGGATGTAAATTGCCAACAGCCACTCTGGAGAAGTGTACGGTGTGTCCTGAAACATCTAAAAAACACAGCTTAGAGAGCATAGGGCACTTCCACTCATGGGGGTATAAATTGGGAAAATGAAAAATCAGCAAGACACAAGCACCCCAAAGTTTAGGGCTGCTCTGTTGACAAGGACCTCCACTTCATTCCACCTTCAATATCCCAGGAAAGAGAAAAATGGATAAAGAAGTTGTGGTCCTCATGTACAATGGAATATCACTCAGCAATGAAATCAATGTCATAAGGCTAGTAGCAGCATGATGAGTGGATTTAGGTACGACGACTCTAAGTGAAATAAGTCACACAGAAAAGGACACTTCTCATAAGGTATCACTTATAGAGGGAATGTAAAAAGCGTTACACTTGAACTGAATTACAAAACAGAACAGAGTCACACATGCAGAAATCACACTATGGCTGCTTAACGGGAAAGGTGAGGTGGGGTGATACATAAATCAAGGGTTTCAAATTAGCTCAGATACCATTCCATAAACCCAATATGTAATAGACAAGACCTACTCCTTGCTCAGAGAACTGGACTCAACACGCCCTATTCAACGCACAAGAATATATCTGACTAGTAATAATCTTAAAACCTATGTATTGATATCTCTCTGTTAGTGTGTCACGTGGGTGTAAAGCGGCATAAACACAGCAGTGAAAAGCAGCTAAACCCCATTATCAAAATAAATTACTTTGAAAAACCCATGAAACAAAGACAGTGAAAGAGAGAGAAATTCTTACACAATGCGTTCAGGGGCTGTGATGCAACCTGGATTGACCATATCTAGACCCACAGCTGGATGAGACATAAGGGTGGACACTCTTGGGGCTGAGAGGTTTGGTGAGGTTGGGTGAGCAAACGCAGACCCTTTAAAGTAATACTGCGTGGTACCCATCGCATGGGTCCCAAATCTCCAGGTTCAAGGGCATCTTCCTACATCGAAAACATGCATGAGAAAACAAAAAGATGGTACACCATGTGATGGGGAAAGGTTTCTAAAACGCACCTCATTTCTCTTCTCCTTGTGCCACGGTACGCCATTCCAGCCGCTTTACTAACAATCTCCCTACTTGGAGCATCAGCACCTTTAACCTCCTGTTCCGTACAGGTTGCAATTTGTCCTGAGGATGAACGGGTAGACCGGGAACCAGTGAGAGACTAGCTCTTGGTGTTGGGACAGGCACAGGTCACTCTATTTTCCCATCAGGAAGAAGATTTAACCACAGGCACAGCCTGAACCCGGAACCAGAACAGGGCCTGAAGCCATCCTGCGCTTTTGCGGCCAGCTCCCAAAAAAGCGAGTTGTAAAATGGAGCTTCAGGGCACTGCAATTCACAAACCTGCAGAGTTATAAATGATAACTCTCGTCCACAAATATATTGAGGGAAGGCAAAGAAGAGGATTTGAAATCAAGGCAGAATTGCAGGAAACAGATTTCAGGAGGTAGATTCGAATCGCCTTTAAAGCACATGAAAAGCGGCAAAACGTTGACAATGATGCCCTTGGCCAAAAAGGGCGTATGCGTTTTTTCCTGAATATATTCAGGAAAAAACGCATACGCCCTTTTTGGCCAACCAAGCAACCTGGAAAGGCAAACCAGCGCTACAAAGAAGACTCGCTACCCATCGGTCAAAAGGGCCATGCTGAAAAACGTGTCAAAACCAGAAAAGCTGGAGAGGCCATGGAGAAATGGGAGCCTTGCTACACTGATGGGCGGGATGTAAATTGCCAACAGCCACTCTGGAGAAGTGTACGGTGTGTCCTGAAACATCTAAAAAACACAGCTTAGAGAGCATAGGGCACTTCCACTCATGGGGGTATAAATTGGGAAAATGAAAAATCAGCAAGACACAAGCACCCCAAAGTTTAGGGCTGCTCTGTTGACAAGGACCTCCACTTCATTCCACCTTCAATATCCCAGGAAAGAGAAAAATGGATAAAGAAGTTGTGGTCCTTATGTACAATGGAATATCACTCAGCCATGAAATCAATGGCATAAGGCTAGTAGCAGCATGATGAGTGGATTTAGGTACGACGATTCTAAGTGAAATAAGTCACACAGAAAAGGACACTTCTCATAAGGTATCACTTATGGAGGGAATGTAAAAAGCGTTACACTTGAACTGAATTACAAAACAGAACAGAGTCACACATGCAGAAAACACACTATGGCTGCTTAACGGGAAAGGTGAGGTGGCGTGATACATAAAACAAGTGTTTCAAATTAGCTCAGATACCGTTCCATAAACCCAATATGTAATAGACAAGACCTACTCTTTGCTCAGAGAACTGGACTCAACACACACTATTCACCGCACAAGAATATATCTGACTAGTAATAATCTTAAAACCTATGTATTGATATCTCTCTGTTAGTGTGTCACGTGTGTGTAAAGCGGCATAAACACAGCAGTGAAAAGCAGCTAAACCCCATTATCAAAATAAATTACTTTGAAAAACCCATGAAACAAAGACAGTGAAAGAGAGAGAAATTCTTACACAATGCGTTCAGGGGCTGTGATGCAACCTGGATTGACCATATCTAGACCCACAGCTGGATGAGACATAAGGGTGGACACTCTTGGGGCTGAGAGGTTTGGTGAGGTTGGGTGAGCAAACGCAGACCCTTTAAAGTAATACTGCGTGGTACCCATCGCATGGGTCCCAAATCTCCAGGTTCAAGGGCATCTTCCTACATTGAAAACATGCATGAGAAAACAAAAAGATGGTACACCATGTGATGGGGAAAGGTTTCTAAAACGCACCTCATTTCTCTTCTCCTTGTGCCCGGGTTCGCCATTCCAGCCGCTTTACTAACAATCTCCCTACTTGGAGCATCAGCACCTTTAACCTCCTGTTCCGTAAAGGTTGCAATTTGTCCTGAGGATGAACGGGTAGACCGGGAACCAGTGAGAGACTAGCTCTTGGTGTTGGGACAGGCACAGGTCACTCTATTTTCCCATCAGGAAGAAGAATTAACCACAGGCTCATCCTCCCCCCCGGAACCAGAACGGGGCCTGAAGCCATCCTGCGCTTTTGCGGCCAGCTCCCAAAAAAGCGAGTTGTAAAATGGAGCTTCAGGGCACTGCAATTCACAAACCTGCAGAGTTATAAATGATAACTCTCGTCCACAAATATATTGAGGGAAGGCAAAGAAGAGGATTTGAAATCAAGGCAGAATTGCAGGAAACAGATTTCAGGAGGTAGATTCGAATCGCCTTTAAAGCACATGAAAAGCGGAAAAACGTTGACAATGATGCCCTTGGCCAAAAAGGGCGTATGCGTTTTTTCCTGAATATATTCAGGAAAAAACGCATACGCCCTTTTTGGCCAACCAAGCAACCTGGAAAGGCAAACCAGCGCTATAAAGAAGACTCGCTACCCATCGGTCAAAAGGGCCATGCTGAAAAACGTGTCAAAACCAGAAAAGCAGGAGAGGCCATGGAGAAATGGGAGCCTTGCTACACTGATGGGCGGGATGTAAATTGCCAACAGCCATTCTGGAGAAGTGTACGGTGTGTCCTGAAACATCTAAAAAACACAGCTTAGAGAGCATAGGGCACTTCCACTCATGGGGGTATAAATTGGGAAAATGAAAAATCAGCAAGACACAAGCACCCCAAAGTTTAGGGCTGCTCTGTTGATAAGGACCTCCACTTCATTCCACCTTCAATATCCCAGGAAAGAGAAAAATGGATAAAGAAGTTGTGGTCCTTATGTACAATGGAATATCACTCAGCCATGAAATCAATGGCATAAGGCTAGTAGCAGCATGATGAGTGGATTTAGGTACGACGATTCTAAGTGAAATAAGTCACACAGAAAAGGACACTTCTCATAAGGTATCACTTATGGAGGGAATGTAAAAAGCGTTACACTTGAACTGAATTACAAAACAGAACAGAGTCACACATGCAGAAAACACACTATGGCTGCTTAACGGGAAAGGTGAGGTGGCGTGATACATAAAACAAGTGTTTCAAATTTGCTCAGATACCGTTCCATAAACCCAATATGTAATAGACAAGACCTACTCTTTGCTCAGAGAACTGGACTCAACACACACTATTCACCGCACAAGAATATATCTGACTAGTAATAATCTTAAAACCTATGTATTGATATCTCTCTGTTAGTGTGTCAAGTGGGTGTAAAGTGGCATAAACACAGCAGTGAAAAGCAGCTAAACCCCATTATCAAAATAAATTACTTTGAAAAACCCATGAAACAAAGACAGTGAAAGAGAGAGAAATTCTTACACAATGCGTTCAGGGGCTGTGATGCAACCTGGATTGACCATATCTGGACCCACAGCTGGAGGAGACATAAGGGTGGACACTCTTGGGGCTGAGAGGTTTGGTGAGGTTGGGTGAGCAAACGCAGACCCTTTAAAGTAATACTGCGTGGTACCCATCGCATGGGTCCCAAATCTCCAGGTTCAAGGGCATCTTCCTACATCGAAAACATGCATGAGAAAACAAAAAGATGGTACACCATGTGATGGGGAAAGGTTTCTAAAACGCACCTCATTTCTCTTCTCCTTGTGCCCGGGTTCGCCATTCCAGCCGCTTTACTAACAATCTCCCTACTTGGAGCATCAGCACCTTTAACCTCCTGTTCCGTAAAGGTTGCAATTTGTCCTGAGGATGAACGGGTAGACGGTGAACCAGTGAGAGACTAGCTCTTGGTGTTGGGACAGGCACAGGTCACTCTATTTTCCCATCAGGAAGAAGAATTAACCACAGGCTCATCCTCCCCCCCGGAACCAGAACAGGGCCTGAAGCCATCCTGCGCTTTTCCGGCCAGCTCCCAAAAAAGCGAGTTGTAAAATGGAGCTTCAGGGCACTGCAATTCACAAACCTGCAGAGTTATAAATGATAACTCTCGTCCACAAATATATTGAGGGAAGGCAAAGAAGAGGATTTGAAATCAAGGCAGAATTGCAGGAAACAGATTTCAGGAGGTAGATTCGAATCGCCTTTAAAGCACATGAAAAGCGGAAAAACGTTGACAATGATGCCCTTGGCCAAAAAGGGCGTATGCGTTTTTTCCTGAATATATTCAGGAAAAAACGCATACGCCCTTTTTGGCCAACCAAGCAACCTGGAAAGGCAAACCAGCGCTACAAAGAAGACTCGCTACCCATCGGTCAAAAGGGCCATGCTGAAAAACGTGTCAAAACCAGAAAAGCAGGACAGGCCATGGAGAAATGGGAGCCTTGCTACACTGATGGGCGGGATGTAAATTGCCAACAGCCACTCTGGAGAAGTGTACGGTGTGTCCTGAAACATCTAAAAAACACAGCTTAGAGAGCATAGGGCACTTCCACTCATGGGGGTATAAATTGGGAAAATGAAAAATCAGCAAGACACAAGCACCCCAAAGTTTAGGGCTGCTCTGTTGACAAGGACCTCCATTTCATTCCACCTTCAATATCCCAGGAAAGAGAAAAATGGATAAAGAAGTTGTGGTCCTTATGTACAATGGAATATCACTCAGCCATGAAATCAATGGCATAAGGCTAGTAGCAGCATGATGAGTGGATTTAGGTACGACGATTCTAAGTGAAATAAGTCACACAGAAAAGGACACTTCTCATAAGGTATCACTTATGGAGGGAATGTAAAAAGCGTTACACTTGAACTGAATTACAAAACAGAACAGAGTCACACATGCAGAAAACACACTATGGCTGCTTAACGGGAAAGGTGAGGTGGCGTGATACATAAAACAAGTGTTACAAATTTGCTCAGATACCGTTCCATAAACCCAATATGTAATAGACAAGACCTACTCCTTGCTCAGAGAACTGGACTCAACACACCCTATTCACCGCACAAGAATATATCTGACTAGTAATAATCTTAAAACCTATGTATTGATATCTCTCTGTTAGTGTGTCAAGTGGGTGTAAAGTGGCATAAACACAGCAGTGAAAAGCAGCTAAACCCCATTATCAAAATAAATTAATTTGAAAAACCCATGAAACAAAGACAGTGAAAGAGAGAGAAATTCTTACACAATGCGTTCAGGGGCTGTGATGCAACCTGGATTGACCATATCTAGACCCACAGCTGGATCAGACATAAGGGTGGACACTCTTGGGGATGAGAGGTTTGGTGAGGTTGGGTGAGCAAACGCAGACCCTTTAAAGTAATACTGCGTGGTACCCATCGCATGGGTCCCAAATCTCCAGGTTCAAGGGCATCTTCCTACATCGAAAACATGCATGAGAAAACAAAAAGGTGGTACACCATGTGATGGGGAAAGGTTTCTAAAACGCACCTCATTTCTCTTCTCCTTGTCCCCGGGTTCGCCATTCCAGCCGCTTTACTATCAATCTCCCTACTTGGAGCATCAGCACCTTTAACCTCCTGTTCCGTACAGGTTGCAATTTGTCCTGAGGATGAAAGGGTAGACCGGGAACCAGTAAGAGACTAGCTCTTGGTGTTGGGACAGGCACAGGTCACTCTATTTTCCCATCAGGAAGAAGAATTAACCACAGGCTCATCCTCCCCCCCGGAACCAGAACAGGGCCTGAAGCCATCCTGCGCTTTTGCGGCCAGCTCCCAAAAAAGCGAGTTGTAAAATGGAGCTTCAGGGCACTGCAATTCACAAACCTGCAGAGTTATAAATGATAACTCTCGTCCACAAATATATTGAGGGAAGGCAAAGAAGAGGATTTGAAATCAAGGCAGAATTGCAGGAAACAGATTTCAGGAGGTAGATTCGAATCGCCTTTAAAGCACATGAAAAGCGGCAAAACGTTGACAATGATGCCCTTGGCCAAAAAGGGCGTATGCGTTTTTTCCTGAATATATTCAGGAAAAAACGCATACGCCCTTTTTGGCCAACCAAGCAACCTGGAAAGGCAAATCAGCGCTACAAAGAAGACTCGCTACCCATCGGTCAAAAGGGCCATGCTGAAAAACGTGTCAAAACCAGAAATGCAGGACAGGCCATGGAGAAATGGGAGCCTTGCTACACTGATGGGCGGGATGTAAATTGCCAACAGCCACTCTGGAGAAGTGTACGGTGTGTCCTGAAACATCTAAAAAACACAGCTTAGAGAGCATAGGGCACTTCCACTCATGGGGGTATAAATTGGGAAAATGAAAAATCAGCAAGACACAAGCACCCCAAAGTTTAGGGCTGCTCTGTTGACAAGGACCTCCACTTCATTCCACCTTCAATATCCCAGGAAAGAGAAAAATGGATAAAGAAGTTGTGGTCCTCATGTACAATGGAATATCACTCAGCAATGAAATCAATGTCATAAGGCTAGTAGCAGCATGATGAGTGGATTTAGGTACGACGACTCTAAGTGAAATAAGTCACACAGAAAAGGACACTTCTCATAAGGTATCACTTATAGAGGGAATGTAAAAAGCGTTACACTTGAACTGAATTACAAAACAGAACAGAGTCACACATGCAGAAATCACACTATGGCTGCTTAACGGGAAAGGTGAGGTGGGGTGATACATAAATCAAGGGTTTCAAATTAGCTCAGATACCATTCCATAAACCCAATATGTAATAGACAAGACCTACTCCTTGCTCAGAGAACTGGACTCAACACGCCCTATTCAACGCACAAGAATATATCTGACTAGTAATAATCTTAAAACCTATGTATTGATATCTCTCTGTTAGTGTGTCACGTGGGTGTAAAGCGGCATAAACACAGCAGTGAAAAGCAGCTAAACCCCATTATCAAAATAAATTACTTTGAAAAACCCATGAAACAAAGACAGTGAAAGAGAGAGAAATTCTTACACAATGCGTTCAGGGGCTGTGATGCAACCTGGATTGACCATATCTAGACCCACAGCTGGATGAGACATAAGGGTGGACACTCTTGGGGCTGAGAGGTTTGGTGAGGTTGGGTGAGCAAACGCAGACCCTTTAAAGTAATACTGCGTGGTACCCATCGCATGGGTCCCAAATCTCCAGGTTCAAGGGCATCTTCCTACATCGAAAACATGCATGAGAAAACAAAAAGATGGTACACCATGTGATGGGGAAAGGTTTCTAAAACGCACCTCATTTCTCTTCTCCTTGTGCCACGGTACGCCATTCCAGCCGCTTTACTAACAATCTCCCTACTTGGAGCATCAGCACCTTTAACCTCCTGTTCCGTACAGGTTGCAATTTGTCCTGAGGATGAACGGGTAGACCGGGAACCAGTGAGAGACTAGCTCTTGGTGTTGGGACAGGCACAGGTCACTCTATTTTCCCATCAGGAAGAAGATTTAACCACAGGCACAGCCTGAACCCGGAACCAGAACAGGGCCTGAAGCCATCCTGCGCTTTTGCGGCCAGCTCCCAAAAAAGCGAGTTGTAAAATGGAGCTTCAGGGCACTGCAATTCACAAACCTGCAGAGATATAAATGATAACTCTCGTCCACAAATATATTGAGGGAAGGCAAAGAAGAGGATTTGAAATCAAGGCAGAATTGCAGGAAACAGATTTCAGGAGGTAGATTCGAATCGCCTTTAAAGCACATGAAAAGCGGCAAAACGTTGACAATGATGCCCTTGGCCAAAAAGGGCGTATGCGTTTTTTCCTGAATATATTCAGGAAAAAACGCATACGCCCTTTTTGGCCAACCAAGCAACCTGGAAAGGCAAATCAGCGCTACAAAGAAGACTCGCTACCCATCGGTCAAAAGGGCCATGCTGAAAAACGTGTCAAAACCAGAAATGCAGGACAGGCCATGGAGAAATGGGAGCCTTGCTACACTGATGGGCGGGATGTAAATTGCCAACAGCCACTCTGGAGAAGTGTACGGTGTGTCCTGAAACATCTAAAAAACACAGCTTAGAGAGCATAGGGCACTTCCACTCATGGGGGTATAAATTGGGAAAATGAAAAATCAGCAAGACACAAGCACCCCAAAGTTTAGGGCTGCTCTGTTGACAAGGACCTCCACTTCATTCCACCTTCAATATCCCAGGAAAGAGAAAAATGGATAAAGAAGTTGTGGTCCTCATGTACAATGGAATATCACTCAGCAATGAAATCAATGTCATAAGGCTAGTAGCAGCATGATGAGTGGATTTAGGTACGACGACTCTAAGTGAAATAAGTCACACAGAAAAGGACACTTCTCATAAGGTATCACTTATAGAGGGAATGTAAAAAGCGTTACACTTGAACTGAATTACAAAACAGAACAGAGTCACACATGCAGAAATCACACTATGGCTGCTTAACGGGAAAGGTGAGGTGGGGTGATACATAAATCAAGGGTTTCAAATTAGCTCAGATACCATTCCATAAACCCAATATGTAATAGACAAGACCTACTCCTTGCTCAGAGAACTGGACTCAACACGCCCTATTCAACGCACAAGAATATATCTGACTAGTAATAATCTTAAAACCTATGTATTGATATCTCTCTGTTAGTGTGTCACGTGGGTGTAAAGCGGCATAAACACAGCAGTGAAAAGCAGCTAAACCCCATTATCAAAATAAATTACTTTGAAAAACCCATGAAACAAAGACAGTGAAAGAGAGAGAAATTCTTACACAATGCGTTCAGGGGCTGTGATGCAACCTGGATTGACCATATCTAGACCCACAGCTGGATGAGACATAAGGGTGGACACTCTTGGGGCTGAGAGGTTTGGTGAGGTTGGGTGAGCAAACGCAGACCCTTTAAAGTAATACTGCGTGGTACCCATCGCATGGGTCCCAAATCTCCAGGTTCAAGGGCATCTTCCTACATCGAAAACATGCATGAGAAAACAAAAAGATGGTACACCATGTGATGGGGAAAGGTTTCTAAAACGCACCTCATTTCTCTTCTCCTTGTGCCACGGTACGCCATTCCAGCCGCTTTACTAACAATCTCCCTACTTGGAGCATCAGCACCTTTAACCTCCTGTTCCGTACAGGTTGCAATTTGTCCTGAGGATGAACGGGTAGACCGGGAACCAGTGAGAGACTAGCTCTTGGTGTTGGGACAGGCACAGGTCACTCTATTTTCCCATCAGGAAGAAGATTTAACCACAGGCACAGCCTGAACCCGGAACCAGAACAGGGCCTGAAGCCATCCTGCGCTTTTGCGGCCAGCTCCCAAAAAAGCGAGTTGTAAAATGGAGCTTCAGGGCACTGCAATTCACAAACCTGCAGAGTTATAAATGATAACTCTCGTCCACAAATATATTGAGGGAAGGCAAAGAAGAGGATTTGAAATCAAGGCAGAATTGCAGGAAACAGATTTCAGGAGGTAGATTCGAATCGCCTTTAAAGCACATGAAAAGCGGCAAAACGTTGACAATGATGCCCTTGGCCAAAAAGGGCGTATGCGTTTTTTCCTGAATATATTCAGGAAAAAACGCATACGCCCTTTTTGGCCAACCAAGCAACCTGGAAAGGCAAACCAGCGCTACAAAGAAGACTCGCTACCCATCGGTCAAAAGGGCCATGCTGAAAAACGTGTCAAAACCAGAAAAGCAGGAGAGGCCATGGAGAAATGGGAGCCTTGCTACACTGATGGGCGGGATGTAAATTGCCAACAGCCACTCTGGAGAAGTGTACGGTGTGTCCTGAAACATCTAAAAAACACAGCTTAGAGAGCATAGGGCACTTCCACTCATGGGGGTATAAATTGGGAAAATGAAAAATCAGCAAGACACAAGCACCCCAAAGTTTAGGGCTGCTCTGTTGACAAGGACCTCCACTTCATTCCACCTTCAATATCCCAGGAAAGAGAAAAATGGATAAAGAAGTTGTGGTCCTTATGTACAATGGAATATCACTCAGCCATGAAATCAATGGCATAAGGCTAGTAGCAGCATGATGAGTGGATTTAGGTACGACGATTCTAAGTGAAATAAGTCACACAGAAAAGGACACTTCTCATAAGGTATCACTTATGGAGGGAATGTAAAAAGCGTTACACTTGAACTGAATTACAAAACAGAACAGAGTCACACATGCAGAAAACACACTATGGCTGCTTAACGGGAAAGGTGAGGTGGCGTGATACATAAAACAAGTGTTTCAAATTAGCTCAGATACCGTTCCATAAACCCAATATGTAATAGACAAGACCTACTCTTTGCTCAGAGAACTGGACTCAACACACACTATTCACCGCACAAGAATATATCTGACTAGTAATAATCTTAAAACCTATGTATTGATATCTCTCTGTTAGTGTGTCACGTGTGTGTAAAGCGGCATAAACACAGCAGTGAAAAGCAGCTAAACCCCATTATCAAAATAAATTACTTTGAAAAACCCATGAAACAAAGACAGTGAAAGAGAGAGAAATTCTTACACAATGCGTTCAGGGGCTGTGATGCAACCTGGATTGACCATATCTAGACCCACAGCTGGATGAGACATAAGGGTGGACACTCTTGGGGCTGAGAGGTTTGGTGAGGTTGGGTGAGCAAACGCAGACCCTTTAAAGTAATACTGCGTGGTACCCATCGCATGGGTCCCAAATCTCCAGGTTCAAGGGCATCTTCCTACATCGAAAACATGCATGAGAAAACAAAAAGATGGTACACCATGTGATGGGGAAAGGTTTCTAAAACGCACCTCATTTCTCTTCTCCTTGTGCCCGGGTTCGCCATTCCAGCCGCTTTACTAACAATCTCCCTACTTGGAGCATCAGCACCTTTAACCTCCTGTTCCGTAAAGGTTGCAATTTGTCCTGAGGATGAACGGGTAGACCGGGAACCAGTGAGAGACTAGCTCTTGGTGTTGGGACAGGCACAGGTCACTCTATTTTCCCATCAGGAAGAAGAATTAACCACAGGCTCATCCTCCCCCCCGGAACCAGAACGGGGCCTGAAGCCATCCTGCGCTTTTGCGGCCAGCTCCCAAAAAAGCGAGTTGTAAAATGGAGCTTCAGGGCACTGCAATTCACAAACCTGCAGAGTTATAAATGATAACTCTCGTCCACAAATATATTGAGGGAAGGCAAAGAAGAGGATTTGAAATCAAGGCAGAATTGCAGGAAACAGATTTCAGGAGGTAGATTCGAATCGCCTTTAAAGCACATGAAAAGCGGAAAAACGTTGACAATGATGCCCTTGGCCAAAAAGGGCGTATGCGTTTTTTCCTGAATATATTCAGGAAAAAACGCATACGCCCTTTTTGGCCAACCAAGCAACCTGGAAAGGCAAACCAGCGCTATAAAGAAGACTCGCTACCCATCGGTCAAAAGGGCCATGCTGAAAAACGTGTCAAAACCAGAAAAGCAGGAGAGGCCATGGAGAAATGGGAGCCTTGCTACACTGATGGGCGGGATGTAAATTGCCAACAGCCATTCTGGAGAAGTGTACGGTGTGTCCTGAAACATCTAAAAAACACAGCTTAGAGAGCATAGGGCACTTCCACTCATGGGGGTATAAATTGGGAAAATGAAAAATCAGCAAGACACAAGCACCCCAAAGTTTAGGGCTGCTCTGTTGATAAGGACCTCCACTTCATTCCACCTTCAATATCCCAGGAAAGAGAAAAATGGATAAAGAAGTTGTGGTCCTTATGTACAATGGAATATCACTCAGCCATGAAATCAATGGCATAAGGCTAGTAGCAGCATGATGAGTGGATTTAGGTACGACGATTCTAAGTGAAATAAGTCACACAGAAAAGGACACTTCTCATAAGGTATCACTTATGGAGGGAATGTAAAAAGCGTTACACTTGAACTGAATTACAAAACAGAACAGAGTCACACATGCAGAAAACACACTATGGCTGCTTAACGGGAAAGGTGAGGTGGCGTGATACATAAAACAAGTGTTTCAAATTTGCTCAGATACCGTTCCATAAACCCAATATGTAATAGACAAGACCTACTCTTTGCTCAGAGAACTGGACTCAACACACACTATTCACCGCACAAGAATATATCTGACTAGTAATAATCTTAAAACCTATGTATTGATATCTCTCTGTTAGTGTGTCAAGTGGGTGTAAAGTGGCATAAACACAGCAGTGAAAAGCAGCTAAACCCCATTATCAAAATAAATTACTTTGAAAAACCCATGAAACAAAGACAGTGAAAGAGAGAGAAATTCTTACACAATGCGTTCAGGGGCTGTGATGCAACCTGGATTGACCATATCTGGACCCACAGCTGGAGGAGACATAAGGGTGGACACTCTTGGGGCTGAGAGGTTTGGTGAGGTTGGGTGAGCAAACGCAGACCCTTTAAAGTAATACTGCGTGGTACCCATCGCATGGGTCCCAAATCTCCAGGTTCAAGGGCATCTTCCTACATCGAAAACATGCATGAGAAAACAAAAAGATGGTACACCATGTGATGGGGAAAGGTTTCTAAAACGCACCTCATTTCTCTTCTCCTTGTGCCCGGGTTCGCCATTCCAGCCGCTTTACTAACAATCTCCCTACTTGGAGCATCAGCACCTTTAACCTCCTGTTCCGTAAAGGTTGCAATTTGTCCTGAGGATGAACGGGTAGACGGTGAACCAGTGAGAGACTAGCTCTTGGTGTTGGGACAGGCACAGGTCACTCTATTTTCCCATCAGGAAGAAGAATTAACCACAGGCTCATCCTCCCCCCCGGAACCAGAACAGGGCCTGAAGCCATCCTGCGCTTTTCCGGCCAGCTCCCAAAAAAGCGAGTTGTAAAATGGAGCTTCAGGGCACTGCAATTCACAAACCTGCAGAGTTATAAATGATAACTCTCGTCCACAAATATATTGAGGGAAGGCAAAGAAGAGGATTTGAAATCAAGGCAGAATTGCAGGAAACAGATTTCAGGAGGTAGATTCGAATCGCCTTTAAAGCACATGAAAAGCGGAAAAACGTTGACAATGATGCCCTTGGCCAAAAAGGGCGTATGCGTTTTTTCCTGAATATATTCAGGAAAAAACGCATACGCCCTTTTTGGCCAACCAAGCAACCTGGAAAGGCAAATCAGCGCTACAAAGAAGACTCGCTACCCATCGGTCAAAAGGGCCATGCTGAAAAACGTGTCAAAACCAGAAATGCAGGACAGGCCATGGAGAAATGGGAGCCTTGCTACACTGATGGGCGGGATGTAAATTGCCAACAGCCACTCTGGAGAAGTGTATGGTGTGTCCTGAAACATCTAAAAAACACAGCTTAGAGAGCATAGGGCACTTCCACTCATGGGGGTATAAATTGGGAAAATGAAAAATCAGCAAGACACAAGCACCCCAAAGTTTAGGGCTGCTCTGTTGACAAGGACCTCCACTTCATTCCACCTTCAATATCCCAGGAAAGAGAAAAATGGATAAAGAAGTTGTGGTCCTTATGTACAATGGAATATCACTCAGCCATGAAATCAATGTCATAAGGCTAGTAGCAGCATGATGAGTGGATTTAGGTACGACGATTCTAAGTGAAATAAGTCACACAGAAAAGGACACTTCTCATAAGGTATCACTTATGGAGGGAATGTAAAAAGCGTTACACTTGAACTGAATTACAAAACAGAACAGAGTCACACATGCAGAAAACACACTATGGCTGCTTAACGGGAAAGGTGAGGTGGCGTGATACATAAAACAAGTGTTTCAAATTAGCTCAGATACCGTTCCATAAACCCAATATGTAATACACAAGACCATCTCTTTGCTCAGAGAACTGCACTCAACACACCCTATTCACCGCTCAAGAATATATCTGACTAGTAATAATCTTAAAACCTATGTATTGATATCTCTCTGTTAGTGTGTCAAGTGGGTGTAAAGCGGCATAAACACAGCAGTGAAAAGCAGCTAAACCCCATTATCAAAATAAATTACTTTGAAAAACCCATGAAACAAAGACAGTGAAAGAGAGAGAAATTCTTACACAATGCGTTCAGGGGCTGTGATGCAACCTGGATTGACCATATCTAGACCCACAGCTGGATGAGACATAAGGGTGGACACTCTTGGGGCTGAGAGGTTTGGTGAGGTTGGGTGAGCAAACGCAGACCCTTTAAAGTAATACTGCGTGGTACCCATCGCATGGGTCCCAAATCTCCAGGTTCAAGGGCATCTTCCTACATCGAAAACATGCATGAGAAAACAGAAAGATGGTACACCATGTGATGGGGAAAGGTTTCTAAAACGCACCTCATTTCTCTTCTCCTTGTGCCCGGGTTCGCCATTCCAGCCGCTTTACTAACAATCTCAATACTTGGAGCATCAGCACCTTTAACCTCCTGTTTCGTACAGGTTGCAATTTGTCCTGAGGATGAACGGGTAGACGGGGAACCAGTGAGAGACTAGCTCTTGGTGTTGGGACAGGCACAGGTCACTCTATTTTCCCATCAGGAAGAAGAATTAACCACAGGCTCATCATCCCCCCCGGAACCAGAACAGGGCCTGAAGCCATCCTGCGCTTTTGCAGCCAGCTCCCAAAAAAGCGAGTTGTAAAATGGAGCTTCAGGGCACTGCAATTCACAAACCTGCAGAGTTATAAATGATAACTCTCGTCCACAAATATATTGAGGGAAGGCAAAGAAGAGGATTTGAAATCAAGGCAGAATTGCAGGAAACAGATTTCAGGAGGTAGATTCGAATCGCCTTTAAAGCACATGAAAAGCGGCAAAACGTTGACAATGATGCCCTTGGCCAAAAAGGGCGTATGCGTTTTTTCCTGAATATATTCAGGAAAAAACGCATACGCCCTTTTTGGCCAACCAAGCAACCTGGAAAGGCAAATCAGCGCTACAAAGAAGACTCGCTACCCATCGGTCAAAAGGGCCATGCTGAAAAAAGTCTCAAAACCAAAAATGCAGGACAGGCCATGGAGAAATGGGAGCCTTGCTACACTGATGGGCGGGATGTAAATTGCCAACAGCCACTCTGGAGAAGTGTACGGTGTGTCCTGAAACATCTAAAAAACACAGCTTAGAGAGCATAGGGCACTTCCACTCATGGGGGTATAAATTGGGAAAATGAAAAATCAGCAAGAAACAAACACCCCAAAGTTTAGGGCTGCTCTGTTGACAAGGACCTCCACTTCATTCCACCTTCAATATCCCAGGAAAGAGAAAAATGGATAAAGAAGTTGTGGTCCTTATGTACAATGGAATATCACTCAGCCATGAAATCGATGGCATAAGGCTAGTAGCAGCATGATGAGTGGATTTAGGTACGACGATTCTAAGTGAAATAAGTCACACAGAAAAGGACACTTCTCATAAGGTATCACTTATGGAGGGAATGTAAAAAGCGTTACACTTGAACTGAATTACAAAACAGAACAGAGTCACACATGCAGAAAACACACTATGGCTGCTTAACGGGAAAGGTGAGGTGGCGTGATACAGAAAACAAGTGTTTCAAATTAGCTCAGATACCGTTCCATAAACCCAATATGTAATAGACAAGACCTACTCCTTGCTCAGAGAACTGGACTCAACACACACTATTCACCGCACAAAAATATATCTGACTAGTAATAATCTTAAAACCTATGTATTGATATCTCTCTGTTAGTGTGTCACGTGGGTGTAAAGCGGCATAAACACAGCAGTGAAAAGCAGCTAAACCCCATTATCAAAATAAATTACTTTGAAAAACCCATGAAACAAAGACAGTGAAAGAGAGAGAAATTCTTACACAATGCGTTCAGGGGCTGTGATGCAACCTGGATTGACCATATCTAGACCCACAGCTGGATGAGACATAAAGGTGGACACTCTTGGGGCTGAGAGGTTTGGTGAGGTTGGGTGAGCAAACGCAGACCCTTTAAAGTAATACTGCGTGGTACCCATCGCTTGGGTCCCAAATCTCCAGGTTCAAGGGCATCTTCCTACATCGAAAACATGCATGAGAAAACAAAAAGATGGTACACCATGTGATGGGGAAAGGTTTCTAAAACGCACCTCATTTCTCTTCTCCTTGTGCCCGGGTTCGCCATTCCAGCCGCTTTACTAACAATCTCCCTACTTGGAGCATCAGCACCTTTAACCTCCTGTTCCGTACAGGTTGCAATTTGTCCTGAGGATGAACGGGTAGACGGGGAACCAGTGAGAGACTAGCTCTTGGTGTTGGGACAGGCACAGGTCACTCTATATTCCCATCAGGAAGAAGAATTAACCACAGGCTCATCATCCCCCCCCGGAACCAGAACAGGGCCTGAAGCCATCCTGCGCTTTTCCGGCCAGCTCCCAAAAAAGCGAGTTGTAAAATTGGGCTTCAGGGCACTGCAATTCACAAACCTGCAGAGTTATAAATGATAACTCTCGTCCACAAATATATTGAGGGAAGGCAAAGAAGAGGATTTGAAATCAAGGCAGAATTGCAGGAAACAGATTTCAGGAGGTAGATTCGAATCGCCTTTAAAGCACATGAAAAGCGGCAAAACGTTGACAATGATGCCCTTGGCCAAAAAGGGCGTATGCGTTTTTTCCTGAATATATTCAGGAAAAAACGCATACGCCCTTTTTGGCCAACCAAGCAACCTGGAAAGGCAAATCAGCGCTACAAAGAAGACTCGCTACCCATCGGTCAAAAGGGCCATGCTGAAAAAAGTCTCAAAACCAGAAATGCAGGACAGGCCATGGAGAAATGGGAGCCTTGCTACACTGATGGGCGGGATGTAAATTGCCAACAGCCACTCTGGAGAAGTGTATGGTGTGTCCTGAAACATCTAAAAAACACAGCTTAGAGAGCATAGGGCACTTCCACTCATGGGGGTATAAATTGGGAAAATGAAAAATCAGCAAGACACAAGCACCCCAAAGTTTAGGGCTGCTCTGTTGACAAGGACCTCCACTTCATTCCACCTTCAATATCCCAGGAAAGAGAAAAATGGATAAAGAAGTTGTGGTCCTTATGTACAATGGAATATCACTCAGCCATGAAATCAATGTCATAAGGCTAATAGCAGCATGATGAGTGGATTTAGGTACGACGATTCTAAGTGAAATAAGTCACACAGAAAAGGACACTTCTCATAAGGTATCACTTATGGAGGGAATGTAAAAAGCGTTACACTTGAACTGAATTACAAAACAGAACAGAGTCACACATGCAGAAAACACACTATGGCTGCTTAACGGGAAAGGTGAGGTGGCGTGATACATAAAACAAGGGTTTCAAATTAGCTCAGATACCGTTCCATAAACCCAATATGTAATAGACAAGACCTACTCCTTGCTCAGAGAACTGGACTCAACACGCCCTATTCACCGCACAAGAATATATCTGACTAGTAATAATCTTAAAACCTATGTATTGATATCTCTCTGTTAGTGTGTCAAGTGGGTGTAAAGTGGCATAAACACAGCAGTGAAAAGCAGCTTAACCCCATTATAAAAATAAATTACTTCGAAAAAACCATGAAACAAAGACAGTGAAAGAGAGAGAAATTCTTACACAATGCGTTCAGGGGCTGTGATGCAACCTGGATTGACCATATCTAGACCCACAGCTGGATGAGACATAAGGGTGGACAGTCTTGAGGCTGAGAGGTTTGGTGAGGTTGGGTGAGCAAACGCAGACCCTTTAAAGTAATACTGCGTGGTACCCATCGCATGGGTCCCAAATCTCCAGGTTCAAGGGCATCTTCCTACATCGAAAACATGCATGAGAAAACAAAAAGATGGTACACCATGTGATGGGGAAAGGTTTCTAAAACGCACCTCATTTCTCTTCTCCTTGTGCCCGGGTTCGCCATTCCAGCCGCTTTACTAACAATCTCCCTACTTGGAGCATCAGCACCTTTAACCTCCTGTTCCGTACAGGTTGCAATTTGTCCTGAGGATGAACGGGTAGACCGGGAACCAGTGAGAGACTAGCTCTTGGTGTTGGGACAGGCACAGGTCACTCTATTTTCCCATCAGGAAGAAGAATTAACCACAGGCTCATCATCCCCCCCCGGAACCAGAATAGGGCCTGAAGCCATCCTGCGCTTTTCCGGCCAGCTCCCAAAAAAGCGAGTTGTAAAATTGAGCTTCAGGGCACTGCAATTCACAAACCTGCAGAGTTATAAATGATAACTCTCGTCCACAAATATATTGAGGGAAGGCAAAGAAGAGGATTTGAAATCAAGGCAGAATTGCAGGAAACAGATTTCAGGAGGTAGATTCGAATCGCCTTTAAAGCACATGAAAAGCAGCAAAACGTTGACAATGATGCCCTTGGCCAAAAAGGGCGTATGCGTTTTTTCCTGAATATATTCAGGAAAAAACGCATACGCCCTTTTTGGCCAACCAAGCAACCTGGAAAGGCAAATCAGCGCTACAAAGAAGACTCGCTACCCATCGGTCAAAAGGGCCATGCTGAAAAAAGTCTCAAAACCAGAAATGCAGGACAGGCCATGGAGAAATGGGAGCCTTGCTACACTGATGGGCGGGATGTAAATTGCCAACAGCCACTCTGGAGAAGTGTATGGTGTGTCCTGAAACATCTAAAAAACACAGCTTAGAGAGCATAGGGCACTTCCACTCATGGGGGTATAAATTGGGAAAATGAAAAATCAGCAAGACACAAGCACCCCAAAGTTTAGGGCTGCTCTGTTGACAAGGACCTCCACTTCATTCCACCTTCAATATCCCAGGAAAGAGAAAAATGGATAAAGAAGTTGTGGTCCTTATGTACAATGGAATATCACTCAGCCATGAAATCAATGGCATAAGGCTAGTAGCAGCATGATGAGTGGATTTAGGTACGACGATTCTAAGTGAAATAAGTCACACAGAAAAGGACACTTCTCATAAGGTATCACTTATGGAGGGAATGTAAAAAGCGTTACACTTGAACTGAATTACAAAACAGAACAGAGTCACACATGCAGAAAACACACTATGGCTGCTTAACGGGAAAGGTGAGGTGGCGTGATACATAAAACAAGTGTTTCAAATTTGCTCAGATACCGTTCCATAAACCCAATATGTAATAGACAAGACCTACTCTTTGCTCAGAGAACTGGACTCAACACACACTATTCACCGCACAAGAATATATCTGACTAGTAATAATCTTAAAACCTATGTATTGATATCTCTCTGTTAGTGTGTCAAGTGGGTGTAAAGTGGCATAAACACAGCAGTGAAAAGCAGCTAAACCCCATTATCAAAATAAATTACTTTGAAAAACCCATGAAACAAAGACAGTGAAAGAGAGAGAAATTCTTACACAATGCGTTCAGGGGCTGTGATGCAACCTGGATTGACCATATCTGGACCCACAGCTGGATGAGACATAAAGGTGGACACTCTTGGGGCTGAGAGGTTTGGTGAGGTTGGGTGAGCAAACGCAGACCCTTTAAAGTAATACTGCGTGGTACCCATCGCATGGGTCCCAAATCTCCAGGTTCAAGGGCATCTTCCTACATCGAAAACATGCATGAGAAAACAAAAAGATGGTACACCATGTGATGGGGAAAGGTTTCTAAAACGCACCTCATTTCTCTTCTCCTTGTGCCCGGGTTCGCCATTCCAGCCGCTTTACTAACAATCTCCCTACTTGGAGCATCAGCACCTTTAACCTCCTGTTCCGTAAAGGTTGCAATTTGTCCTGAGGATGAACGGGTAGACGGTGAACCAGTGAGAGACTAGCTCTTGGTGTTGGGACAGGCACAGGTCACTCTATTTTCCCATCAGGAAGAAGAATTAACCACAGGCTCATCCTCCCCCCCGGAACCAGAACAGGGCCTGAAGCCATCCTGCGCTTTTCCGGCCAGCTCCCAAAAAAGCGAGTTGTAAAATGGAGCTTCAGGGCACTGCAATTCACAAACCTGCAGAGTTATAAATGATAACTCTCGTCCACAAATATATTGAGGGAAGGCAAAGAAGAGGATTTGAAATCAAGGCAGAATTGCAGGAAACAGATTTCAGGAGGTAGATTCGAATCGCCTTTAAAGCACATGAAAAGCGGAAAAACGTTGACAATGATGCCCTTGGCCAAAAAGGGCGTATGCGTTTTTTCCTGAATATATTCAGGAAAAAACGCATACGCCCTTTTTGGCCAACCAAGCAACCTGGAAAGGCAAATCAGCGCTACAAAGAAGACTCGCTACCCATCGGTCAAAAGGGCCATGCTGAAAAACGTGTCAAAACCAGAAATGCAGGACAGGCCATGGAGAAATGGGAGCCTTGCTACACTGATGGGCGGGATGTAAATTGCCAACAGCCACTCTGGAGAAGTGTATGGTGTGTCCTGAAACATCTAAAAAACACAGCTTAGAGAGCATAGGGCACTTCCACTCATGGGGGTATAAATTGGGAAAATGAAAAATCAGCAAGACACAAGCACCCCAAAGTTTAGGGCTGCTCTGTTGACAAGGACCTCCACTTCATTCCACCTTCAATATCCCAGGAAAGAGAAAAATGGATAAAGAAGTTGTGGTCCTTATGTACAATGGAATATCACTCAGCCATGAAATCAATGTCATAAGGCTAGTAGCAGCATGATGAGTGGATTTAGGTACGACGATTCTAAGTGAAATAAGTCACACAGAAAAGGACACTTCTCATAAGGTATCACTTATGGAGGGAATGTAAAAAGCGTTACACTTGAACTGAATTACAAAACAGAACAGAGTCACACATGCAGAAAACACACTATGGCTGCTTAACGGGAAAGGTGAGGTGGCGTGATACAGAAAACAAGTGTTTCAAATTAGCTCAGATACCGTTCCATAAACCCAATATGTAATAGACAAGACCTACTCCTTGCTCAGAGAACTGGACTCAACACACACTATTCACCGCACAAAAATATATCTGACTAGTAATAATCTTAAAACCTATGTATTGATATCTCTCTGTTAGTGTGTCACGTGGGTGTAAAGCGGCATAAACACAGCAGTGAAAAGCAGCTAAACCCCATTATCAAAATAAATTACTTTGAAAAACCCATGAAACAAAGACAGTGAAAGAGAGAGAAATTCTTACACAATGCGTTCAGGGGCTGTGATGCAACCTGGATTGACCATATCTAGACCCACAGCTGGATGAGACATAAAGGTGGACACTCTTGGGGCTGAGAGGTTTGGTGAGGTTGGGTGAGCAAACGCAGACCCTTTAAAGTAATACTGCGTGGTACCCATCGCTTGGGTCCCAAATCTCCAGGTTCAAGGGCATCTTCCTACATCGAAAACATGCATGAGAAAACAAAAAGATGGTACACCATGTGATGGGGAAAGGTTTCTAAAACGCACCTCATTTCTCTTCTCCTTGTGCCCGGGTTCGCCATTCCAGCCGCTTTACTAACAATCTCCCTACTTGGAGCATCAGCACCTTTAACCTCCTGTTCCGTACAGGTTGCAATTTGTCCTGAGGATGAACGGGTAGACGGGGAACCAGTGAGAGACTAGCTCTTGGTGTTGGGACAGGCACAGGTCACTCTATATTCCCATCAGGAAGAAGAATTAACCACAGGCTCATCATCCCCCCCCGGAACCAGAACAGGGCCTGAAGCCATCCTGCGCTTTTCCGGCCAGCTCCCAAAAAAGCGAGTTGTAAAATTGGGCTTCAGGGCACTGCAATTCACAAACCTGCAGAGTTATAAATGATAACTCTCGTCCACAAATATATTGAGGGAAGGCAAAGAAGAGGATTTGAAATCAAGGCAGAATTGCAGGAAACAGATTTCAGGAGGTAGATTCGAATCGCCTTTAAAGCACATGAAAAGCGGCAAAACGTTGACAATGATGCCCTTGGCCAAAAAGGGCGTATGCGTTTTTTCCTGAATATATTCAGGAAAAAACGCATACGCCCTTTTTGGCCAACCAAGCAACCTGGAAAGGCAAATCAGCGCTACAAAGAAGACTCGCTACCCATCGGTCAAAAGGGCCATGCTGAAAAAAGTCTCAAAACCAGAAATGCAGGACAGGCCATGGAGAAATGGGAGCCTTGCTACACTGATGGGCGGGATGTAAATTGCCAACAGCCACTCTGGAGAAGTGTATGGTGTGTCCTGAAACATCTAAAAAACACAGCTTAGAGAGCATAGGGCACTTCCACTCATGGGGGTATAAATTGGGAAAATGAAAAATCAGCAAGACACAAGCACCCCAAAGTTTAGGGCTGCTCTGTTGACAAGGACCTCCACTTCATTCCACCTTCAATATCCCAGGAAAGAGAAAAATGGATAAAGAAGTTGTGGTCCTTATGTACAATGGAATATCACTCAGCCATGAAATCAATGTCATAAGGCTAATAGCAGCATGATGAGTGGATTTAGGTACGACGATTCTAAGTGAAATAAGTCACACAGAAAAGGACACTTCTCATAAGGTATCACTTATGGAGGGAATGTAAAAAGCGTTACACTTGAACTGAATTACAAAACAGAACAGAGTCACACATGCAGAAAACACACTATGGCTGCTTAACGGGAAAGGTGAGGTGGCGTGATACATAAAACAAGGGTTTCAAATTAGCTCAGATACCGTTCCATAAACCCAATATGTAATAGACAAGACCTACTCCTTGCTCAGAGAACTGGACTCAACACGCCCTATTCACCGCACAAGAATATATCTGACTAGTAATAATCTTAAAACCTATGTATTGATATCTCTCTGTTAGTGTGTCAAGTGGGTGTAAAGTGGCATAAACACAGCAGTGAAAAGCAGCTTAACCCCATTATAAAAATAAATTACTTCGAAAAAACCATGAAACAAAGACAGTGAAAGAGAGAGAAATTCTTACACAATGCGTTCAGGGGCTGTGATGCAACCTGGATTGACCATATCTAGACCCACAGCTGGATGAGACATAAGGGTGGACAGTCTTGAGGCTGAGAGGTTTGGTGAGGTTGGGTGAGCAAACGCAGACCCTTTAAAGTAATACTGCGTGGTACCCATCGCATGGGTCCCAAATCTCCAGGTTCAAGGGCATCTTCCTACATCGAAAACATGCATGAGAAAACAAAAAGATGGTACACCATGTGATGGGGAAAGGTTTCTAAAACGCACCTCATTTCTCTTCTCCTTGTGCCCGGGTTCGCCATTCCAGCCGCTTTACTAACAATCTCCCTACTTGGAGCATCAGCACCTTTAACCTCCTGTTCCGTACAGGTTGCAATTTGTCCTGAGGATGAACGGGTAGACCGGGAACCAGTGAGAGACTAGCTCTTGGTGTTGGGACAGGCACAGGTCACTCTATTTTCCCATCAGGAAGAAGAATTAACCACAGGCTCATCATCCCCCCCCGGAACCAGAATAGGGCCTGAAGCCATCCTGCGCTTTTCCGGCCAGCTCCCAAAAAAGCGAGTTGTAAAATTGAGCTTCAGGGCACTGCAATTCACAAACCTGCAGAGTTATAAATGATAACTCTCGTCCACAAATATATTGAGGGAAGGCAAAGAAGAGGATTTGAAATCAAGGCAGAATTGCAGGAAACAGATTTCAGGAGGTAGATTCGAATCGCCTTTAAAGCACATGAAAAGCAGCAAAACGTTGACAATGATGCCCTTGGCCAAAAAGGGCGTATGCGTTTTTTCCTGAATATATTCAGGAAAAAACGCATACGCCCTTTTTGGCCAACCAAGCAACCTGGAAAGGCAAATCAGCGCTACAAAGAAGACTCGCTACCCATCGGTCAAAAGGGCCATGCTGAAAAAAGTCTCAAAACCAGAAATGCAGGACAGGCCATGGAGAAATGGGAGCCTTGCTACACTGATGGGCGGGATGTAAATTGCCAACAGCCACTCTGGAGAAGTGTATGGTGTGTCCTGAAACATCTAAAAAACACAGCTTAGAGAGCATAGGGCACTTCCACTCATGGGGGTATAAATTGGGAAAATGAAAAATCAGCAAGACACAAGCACCCCAAAGTTTAGGGCTGCTCTGTTGACAAGGACCTCCACTTCATTCCACCTTCAATATCCCAGGAAAGAGAAAAATGGATAAAGAAGTTGTGGTCCTTATGTACAATGGAATATCACTCAGCCATGAAATCAATGGCATAAGGCTAGTAGCAGCATGATGAGTGGATTTAGGTACGACGATTCTAAGTGAAATAAGTCACACAGAAAAGGACACTTCTCATAAGGTATCACTTATGGAGGGAATGTAAAAAGCGTTACACTTGAACTGAATTACAAAACAGAACAGAGTCACACATGCAGAAAACACACTATGGCTGCTTAACGGGAAAGGTGAGGTGGCGTGATACATAAAACAAGTGTTTCAAATTTGCTCAGATACCGTTCCATAAACCCAATATGTAATAGACAAGACCTACTCTTTGCTCAGAGAACTGGACTCAACACACACTATTCACCGCACAAGAATATATCTGACTAGTAATAATCTTAAAACCTATGTATTGATATCTCTCTGTTAGTGTGTCAAGTGGGTGTAAAGTGGCATAAACACAGCAGTGAAAAGCAGCTAAACCCCATTATCAAAATAAATTACTTTGAAAAACCCATGAAACAAAGACAGTGAAAGAGAGAGAAATTCTTACACAATGCGTTCAGGGGCTGTGATGCAACCTGGATTGACCATATCTGGACCCACAGCTGGATGAGACATAAAGGTGGACACTCTTGGGGCTGAGAGGTTTGGTGAGGTTGGGTGAGCAAACGCAGACCCTTTAAAGTAATACTGCGTGGTACCCATCGCATGGGTCCCAAATCTCCAGGTTCAAGGGCATCTTCCTACATCGAAAACATGCATGAGAAAACAAAAAGATGGTACACCATGTGATGGGGAAAGGTTTCTAAAACGCACCTCATTTCTCTTCTCCTTGTGCCCGGGTTCGCCATTCCAGCCGCTTTACTAACAATCTCCCTACTTGGAGCATCAGCACCTTTAACCTCCTGTTCCGTAAAGGTTGCAATTTGTCCTGAGGATGAACGGGTAGACGGTGAACCAGTGAGAGACTAGCTCTTGGTGTTGGGACAGGCACAGGTCACTCTATTTTCCCATCAGGAAGAAGAATTAACCACAGGCTCATCCTCCCCCCCGGAACCAGAACAGGGCCTGAAGCCATCCTGCGCTTTTCCGGCCAGCTCCCAAAAAAGCGAGTTGTAAAATGGAGCTTCAGGGCACTGCAATTCACAAACCTGCAGAGTTATAAATGATAACTCTCGTCCACAAATATATTGAGGGAAGGCAAAGAAGAGGATTTGAAATCAAGGCAGAATTGCAGGAAACAGATTTCAGGAGGTAGATTCGAATCGCCTTTAAAGCACATGAAAAGCGGAAAAACGTTGACAATGATGCCCTTGGCCAAAAAGGGCGTATGCGTTTTTTCCTGAATATATTCAGGAAAAAACGCATACGCCCTTTTTGGCCAACCAAGCAACCTGGAAAGGCAAATCAGCGCTACAAAGAAGACTCGCTACCCATCGGTCAAAAGGGCCATGCTGAAAAACGTGTCAAAACCAGAAATGCAGGACAGGCCATGGAGAAATGGGAGCCTTGCTACACTGATGGGCGGGATGTAAATTGCCAACAGCCACTCTGGAGAAGTGTATGGTGTGTCCTGAAACATCTAAAAAACACAGCTTAGAGAGCATAGGGCACTTCCACTCATGGGGGTATAAATTGGGAAAATGAAAAATCAGCAAGACACAAGCACCCCAAAGTTTAGGGCTGCTCTGTTGACAAGGACCTCCACTTCATTCCACCTTCAATATCCCAGGAAAGAGAAAAATGGATAAAGAAGTTGTGGTCCTTATGTACAATGGAATATCACTCAGCCATGAAATCAATGTCATAAGGCTAGTAGCAGCATGATGAGTGGATTTAGGTACGATGATTCTAAGTGAAATAAGTCACACAGAAAAGGACACTTCTCATAAGGTATCACTTATGGAGGGAATGTAAAAAGCGTTACACTTGAACTGAATTACAAAACAGAACAGAGTCACACATGCAGAAAACACACTATGGCTGCTTAACGGGAAAGGTGAGGTGGCGTGATACATAAAACAAGTGTTTCAAATTAGCTCAGATACCGTTCCATAAACCCAATATGTAATACACAAGACCATCTCTTTGCTCAGAGAACTGCACTCAACACACCCTATTCACCGCTCAAGAATATATCTGACTAGTAATAATCTTAAAACCTATGTATTGATATCTCTCTGTTAGTGTGTCAAGTGGGTGTAAAGCGGCATAAACACAGCAGTGAAAAGCAGCTAAACCCCATTATCAAAATAAATTACTTTGAAAAACCCATGAAACAAAGACAGTGAAAGAGAGAGAAATTCTTACACAATGCGTTCAGGGGCTGTGATGCAACCTGGATTGACCATATCTAGACCCACAGCTGGATGAGACATAAGGGTGGACACTCTTGGGGCTGAGAGGTTTGGTGAGGTTGGGTGAGCAAACGCAGACCCTTTAAAGTAATACTGCGTGGTACCCATCGCATGGGTCCCAAATCTCCAGGTTCAAGGGCATCTTCCTACATCGAAAACATGCATGAGAAAACAGAAAGATGGTACACCATGTGATGGGGAAAGGTTTCTAAAACGCACCTCATTTCTCTTCTCCTTGTGCCCGGGTTCGCCATTCCAGCCGCTTTACTAACAATCTCAATACTTGGAGCATCAGCACCTTTAACCTCCTGTTTCGTACAGGTTGCAATTTGTCCTGAGGATGAACGGGTAGACGGGGAACCAGTGAGAGACTAGCTCTTGGTGTTGGGACAGGCACAGGTCACTCTATTTTCCCATCAGGAAGAAGATTTAACCACAGGCACAGCCTGAACCCGGAACCAGAACAGGGCCTGAAGCCATCCTGCGCTTTTGCGGCCAGCTCCCTAAAAAGCGAGTTGTAAAATGGAGCTTCAGGGCACTGCAATTCACAAACCTGCAGAGTTATAAATGATAACTCTCGTCCACAAATATATTGAGGGAAGGCAAAGAAGAGGATTTGAAATCAAGGCAGAATTGCAGGAAACAGATTTCAGGAGGTAGATTCGAATCGCCTTTAAAGCACATGAAAAGCGGCAAAACGTTGACAATGATGCCCTTGGCTAAAAAGGGCGTATGCGTTTTTTCCTGAATATACTCAGGAAAAAACGCATACGCCCTTTTTGGCCAACCAAGCAACCTGGAAAGGCAAATCAGCGCTACAAAGAAGACTCGCTACCCATAGGTCAAAAGGGCCATGCTGAAAAAAGTCTCAAAACCAGAAATGCGGGACAGGCCATGGAGAAATGGGAGCCTTGCTACACTGATGGGCGGGATGTAAATTGCCAACAGCCACTCTGGAGAAGTGTACGGTGTGTCCTGAAACATCTAAAAAACACAGCTTAGAGAGCATAGGGCATTTCCACTCATGGGGGTATAAATAGGGAAAATGAAAAATCAGCAAGACACAAGCACCCCAAAGTTTAGGGCTGCTCTGTTGACAAGGACCTCCACTTCATTCCACCTTCAATATCCCAGGAAAGAGAAAAATGGATAAAGAAGTTGTGGTCCTTATGTACAATGGAATATCACTCAGCCATGAAATCGATGTCATAAGGCTAGTAGCAGCATGATGAGTGGATTTAGGTACGACGATTCTAAGTGAAATAAGTCACACAGAAAAAGACACTTCTCATAAGGTATCACTTATGGAGGGAATGTAAAAACTGTTACACTTGAACTGAATTACAAAACAGAACAGAGTCACACATGCAGAAAACACACTATGGCTGCTTAACGGGAAAGGTGAGGTGGGGTGATACATAAAACAAGGGTTTCAAATTAGCTCAGATACCGTTCCATAAACCCAATATGTAATAGACAAGACCTAATCCTTGCTCAGAGAACTGGACTCAACACGCCCTATTCGCGCAGAAGAATATATCTGACTAGTAATAATCTTAAAACCTATGTATTGATATCTCTCTGTTAGTGTGTCAAGTGGGTGTAAAGCGGCATAAACACAGCAGTGAAAAGCAGCTAAACCCCATTATAAAAATAAATTACTTTGAAAAACCCATGACACAAAGACAGTGAAAGAGAAAGAAATTCTTACACAATGCATTCAGGGGCTGTGATGCAACCTGGATTGACCATATCTAGACCCACAGCTGGATGAGACATAAGGGTGGACAGTCTTGGGGCTGAGAGGTTTGGTGAGGTTGGGTGAGCAAACGCAGACCCTTTAAAGTAATACTGCGTGGTACCCATCGCATGGGTCCCAAATCTCCAGGTTCAAGGGCATCTTCCTACATCGAAAACATGCATGAGAAAACAAAAAGATGTTACACCATGTGATGGGGAAAGGTTTCTAAAACGCACCTCATTTCTCTTCTCCTTGTGCCAGGGTACGCCATTCCAGCCGCTTTACTAACAATCTCCCTACTTGGAGCATCAGCACCTTTAACCTCCTGTTCCGTACAGGTTGCAATTTGTCCTGAGGATGAACGGGTAGACCGGGAACCAGTGAGAGACTAGCTCTTGGTGTTGGGACAGGCACAGGTCACTCTATTTTCCCATCAGGAAGAAGAATTAACCACAGGCTCAGCCTGAATCCGGAACCAGAACACGGCCTGAAGCCATCCAGTGCTTTTGCGGCCAGCTCCCAAAAAAGCGAGTTGTAAAATGGAGCTTCAGGGCACTGCAATTCACAAACCTGCAGAGTTATAGATGATAACTCTCGTCCACAAATATATTGAGGGAAGGCAAAGAAGAGGATTTGAAATCTATGCAGAATTGCAGGAAACAGATTTCAGGAGGTAGATTCGAATCGCCTTTAAAGCACATGAAAAGCGGCAAAACGTTGACAATGATGCCCTTGGCTAAAAAGGGCGTATGCGTTTTTTCCTGCATATATTCAGGAAAAAACGCATACGCCCTTTTTGGCCAACCAAGCAACCTGGAAAGGCAAATCAGCGCTACAAAGAAGACTCGCTACCCATCAGTCAAAAGGGCCATGCTGAAAAATGTCTCAAAACCAGAAATGCGGGACAGGCCATGGAGAAATGGGAGCCTTGCTACACTGATGGGCGGGATGTAAATTGCCAACAGCCACTCTGGAGAAGTGTACGGTGTGTCTTGAAACATCTAAAAAACACAGCTTAGAGAGCATAGGGCATTTCCACTCATGGGGGTATAAATTGGGAAAATGAAAAATCAGCAAGACACAAGCACCCCAAAGTTTAGGGCTGCTCTGTTGATAAGGACCTCCACTTCATTCCACCTTAAATATCCCAGGAAAGAGAAAAATGGATAAAGAAGTTGTGGTCCTTATGTACAATGGAATATCACTCAGCCATGAAATCAATGTCATAAGGCTAGTAGCAGCATGATGAGTGGATTTAGGTACGACGATTCTAAGTGAAATAAGTCACACAGAAAAGGACACTTCTCATAAGGTATCACTTATAGAGGGAATGTAAAAACTGTTACACTTGAACTGAATTACAAAACAGAACAGAGTCACACATGCAGAAAACACACTATGGCTGCTTAAGGGGAAAGGTGAGGTGGGGTGATACATAAAACGAGGGTTTCAAATTAGCTCAGATACCGTTCCATAAACCCAAAATGTAATAGACAAGACCTACTCCTTGCTCAGAGAACTGGACTCAACACGCCCTATTCACCGCACAAGAATATATCTGACTAGTAATAATCTTAAAACCTATGTACTGATATCTCTCTGTTAGTGTGTCAAGTGGGTGTAAAGCGGCATAAACACAGCAGTGAAAAGCAGCTAAACCCTATTATAAAAATAAGTTACTTTGAAAAACCCATGAAACAAAGACAGTGAAAGAGAGAGAAATTCTTACACAATGCGTTCAGGGGCTGTGATGCAACCTGGATTGACCATATCTAGACCCACAGCTGGATGAGACATAAGGGTGGACAGTCTTGGGGCTGAGAGGTTTGGTGAGGTTGGGTGAGCAAACGCAGACCCTTTAAAGTAATACTGCGTGGTACCCATCGCATGGGTCCCAAATCTCCAGGTTCAAGGGCATCTTCCTACATCGAAAACATGCATGAGAAAACAGAAAGATGGTACACCATGTGATGGGGAAAGGTTTCTAAAACGCACCTCATTTCTCTTCTCCTTGTGCCCGGTTTTGCCATTCCAGCCGCTTTACTAGCAATCTCCCTATTTGGAGCATCAGCACCTTTAACCTCCTGTTCCGTACAGGTTGCAATTTGTCCTGAGGATGAACGGGTAGACCGGGAACCAGTGAGAGACTAGCTCTTGGTGTTGGGACAGGCACAGGTCACTCTATTTTCCCATCAGGAAGATGAATTAACCACAGGCTCATCCTCCCCCCCGGAACCAGAACAGGGCCTGAAGCCATCCAGTGCTTTTGCGGCCAGCTCCCAAAAAAGCGAGTTGTAAAATGGAGCTTCAGGGCACTGCAATTCACAAACCTGCAGAGTTATAAATGACAACTCTCGTCCACAAATATATTGAGGGAAGGCAAAGAAGAGGATTTGAAATCTATGCAGAATTGCAGGAAACAGATTTCAGGAGGTAGATTCGAATCGCCTTTAAAGCACATGAAAAGCGGCAAAACGTTGACAATGATGCCCTTGGCTAAAAAGGGCGTATGCGTTTTTTCCTGAATATATTCAGGAAAAAACGCATACGCCCTTTTTGGCCAACCAAGCAACCTGGAAAGGCAAATCAGCGCTACAAAGAAGACTCGCTACCCATCAGTCAAAAGGGCCATGCTGAAAAATGTCTCAAAACCAGAAATGCGGGACAGGCCATGGAGAAATGGGAGCCTTGCTACACTGATGGGCGGGATGTAAATTGCCAACAGCCACTCTGGAGAAGTGTACGGTGTGTCTTGAAACATCTAAAAAACACAGCTTAGAGACCATAGGGCATTTCCAATCATGGGGGTATAAATTGGGAAAATGAAAAATCAGCAAGACACAAGCACCCCAAAGTTTAGGGCTGCTCTGTTGACAAGGACCTCCACTTCATTCCACCTTCAATATCCCAGGAAAGAGAAAAATGGATAAAGAAGTTGTGGTCCTTATGTACAATGGAATATCACTCAGCCATGAAATCGATGTCATAAGGCTAGTAGCAGCATGATGAGTGGATTTAGGTACGACGATTCTAAGTGAAATAAGTCACACAGAAAAGGACACTTCTCATAAGGTATCACTTATAGAGGGAATGTAAGAACTGTTACACTTGAACTGAATTACAAAACAGAACAGAGTCACACATGCAGAAAACACACTATGGCTGCTTAACGGGAAAGGTGAGGTGGGGTGATACATAAAACAAGGGTTTCAAATTAGCTCAGATACCGTTCCATAAACCCAATATGTAATAGACAAGACCTACTCCTTGCTCAGAGAACTGGACTCAACACGCCCTATTCACCGCACAAGAATATATCTGACTAGTAATAATCTTAAAACCTATGTATTGATATCTCTCTGTTAGTGTGTCAAGTGGGTGTAAAGCAGCATAAACACAGCAGTGAAAAGCAGCTGAACCCCATTATAAAAATAAATTACTTCGAAAAACCCATGATACAAAGACAGTGAAAGAGAGAGAAATTCTTACACAATGCGTTCAGGGGCTGTGATGCAACCTGGATTGACCATATCTAGACCCACAGCTGGATGAGACATAAGGGTGGACAGTCTTGGGGCTGAGAGGTTTGGTGAGGTTGGGTGAGCAAACGCAGACCCTTTAAAGTAATACTGCGTGGTACCCATCGCATGGGTCCCAAATCTCCAGGTTCAAGGGCATCTTCCTACATCGAAAACATGCATGAGAAAACAAAAAGATGGTACACCATGTGATGGGGAAAGGTTTCTAAAACGCACCTCATTTCTCTTCTCCTTGTGCCCGGGTACGCCATTCCAGCCGCTTTACTAACAATCTCCCTACTTGGAGCATCAGCACCTTTAACCTCCTGTTCCGTACAGGTTGCAATTTGTCCTGAGGATGAACGGGTAGACCGGGAACCAGTGAGAGACTAGCTCTTGGTGTTGGGACAGGCACAGGTCACTCTATTTTCCCATCAGGAAGAAGAATTAACCACAGGCACAGCCTGAATCCGGAACCAGAACAGGGCCTGAAGCCATCCTGCGCTTTTGCGGCCAGCTCCCAAAAAAGCGAGTTGTAAAATGGAGCTTCAGGGCACTGCAATTCACAAACCTGCAGAGTTATAAATGATAACTCTCGTCCACAAATATATTGAGGGAAGGCAAAGAAGAGGATTTGAAATCAAGGCAGAATTGCAGGAAACAGATTTCAGGAGGTAGATTCGAATCGCCTTTAAAGCACATGAAAAGCGGCAAAACGTTGACAATGATGCCCTTGGCCAAAAAGGGCGTATGCGTTTTTTCCTGAATATATTCAGGAAAAAACGCATACGCCCTTTTTGGCCAACCAAGCAACCTGGAAAGGCAAACCAGCGCTACAAAGAAGACTCGCTACCCGTCGGTCAAAAGGGCCATGCTGAAAAACGTGTCAAAACCAGAAATGCAGGACAGGCCATGGAGAAATGGGAGCCTTGCTACACTGATGGGCGGGATGTAAATTGCCAACAGCCACTCTGGAGAAGTGTACGGTGTGTCTTGAAACATCTAAAAAACACAGCTTAGAGAGCATAGGGCATTTCCACTCATGGGGGTATAAATTGGGAAAATGAAAAATCAGCAAGACACAAGCACCCCAAAGTTTAGGGCTGCTCTGTTGACAAGGACCTCCACTTCATTCCACCTTCAATATCCCAGGAAAGAGAAAAATGGATAAAGAAGTTGTGGTCCTTATGTACAATGGAATATCACTCAGCCATGAAATCGATGTCATAAGGCTAGTAGCAGCATGATGAGTGGATTTAGGTACGACGATTCTAAGTGAAATAAGTCACACAGAAAAGGACACTTCTCATAAGGTATCACTTATAGAGGGAATGTAAAAACTGTTACACTTGAACTGAATTACAAAACAGAACAGAGTCACACATGCAGAAAACACACTATGGCTGCTTAACGGGAAAGGTGAGGTGGGGTGATACATAAAACAAGGGTTTCAAATTAGCTCAGATACCGTTCCATAAACCCAATATGTAATAGACAAGACCTAATCCTTGCTCAGAGAACTGGACTCAACACGCCCTATTCACCGCACAAGAATATATCTGACTAGTAATAATCTTAAAACCTATGTATTGATATCTCTCTGTTAGTGTGTCAAGTGGGTGTAAAGCGGCATAAACACAGCAGTGAAAAGCAGCTAAACCCCATTATAAAAATAAATTACTTTGAAAAACCCATGACACAAAGACAGTGAAAGAGAGAGAAATTCTTACACAATGCATTCAGGGGCTGTGATGCAACCTGGATTGACCATATCTAGACCCACAGCTGGATGAGACATAAGGGTGGACAGTCTTGGGGCTGAGAGGTTTGGTGAGGTTGGGTGAGCAAACGCAGACCCTTTAAAGTAATACTGCGTGGTACCCATCGCATGGGTCCCAAATCTCCAGGTTCAAGGGCATCTTCCTACATCGAAAACATGCATGAGAAAACAAAAAGATGGTACACCATGTGATGGGGAAAGGTTTCTAAAACGCACCTCATTTCTCTTCTCCTTGTGCCAGGGTACGCCATTCCAGCCGCTTTACTAACAATCTCCCTACTTGGAGCATCAGCACCTTTAACCTCCTGTTCCGTACAGGTTGCAATTTGTCCTGAGGATGAACGGGTAGACCGGGAACCAGTGAGAGACTAGCTCTTGGTGTTGGGACAGGCACAGGTCACTCTATTTTCCCATCAGGAAGAAGAATTAACCACAGGCTCAGCCTGAATCCGGAACCAGAACACGGCCTGAAGACATCCAGTGCTTTTGCGGCCAGCTCCCAAAAAAGCGAGTTGTAAAATGGAGCTTCAGGGCACTGCAATTCACAAACCTGCAGAGTTATAAATGATAACTCTCGTCCACAAATATATTGAGGGAAGGCAAAGAAGAGGATTTGAAATCTATGCAGAATTGCAGGAAACAGATTTCAGGAGGTAGATTCGAATCGCCTTTAAAGCACATGAAAAGCGGCAAAACGTTGACAATGATGCCCTTGGCTAAAAAGGGCGTATGCGTTTTTTCCTGCATATATTCAGGAAAAAACGCATACGCCCTTTTTGGCCAACCAAGCAACCTGGAAAGGCAAATCAGCGCTACAAAGAAGACTCGCTACCCATCAGTCAAAAGGGCCATGCTGAAAAATGTCTCAAAACCAGAAATGCGGGACAGGCCATGGAGAAATGGGAGCCTTGTTACACTGATGGGCGGGATGTAAATTGCCAACAGCCACTCTGGAGAAGTGTACGGTGTGTCTTGAAACATCTAAAAAACACAGCTTAGAGAGCATAGGGCATTTCCAATCATGGGGGTATAAATTGGGAAAATGAAAAATCAGCAAGACACAAGCACCCCAAAGTTTAGGGCTGCTCTGTTGACAAGGACCTCCACTTCATTCCACCTTCAATATCCCAGGAAAGAGAAAAATGGATAAAGAAGTTGTGGTCCTTATGTACAATGGAATATCACTCAGCCATGAAATCGATGTCATAAGGCTAGTAGCAGCATGATGAGTGGATTTAGGTACGACGATTCTAAGTGAAATAAGTCACACAGAAAAGGACACTTCTCATAAGGTATCACTTATAGAGGGAATGTAAGAACTGTTACACTTGAACTGAATTACAAAACAGAACAGAGTCACACATGCAGAAAACACACTATGGCTGCTTAACGGGAAAGGTGAGGTGGGGTGATACATAAAACAAGGGTTTCAAATTAGCTCAGATACCGTTCCATAAACCCAATATGTAATAGACAAGACCTACTCCTTGCTCAGAGAACTGGACTCAACACGCCCTATTCACCGCACAAGAATATATCTGACTAGTCATAATCTTAAAACCTATGTATTGATATCTCTCTGTTAGTGTGTCAAGTGGGTGTAAAGCGGCATAAACACAGCAGTGAAAAGCAGCTGAACCCCATTATAAAAATAAATTACTTCGAAAAACCCATGATACAAAGACAGTGAAAGAGAGAGAAATTCTTACACAATGCGTTCAGGGGCTGTGATGCAACGTGGATTGACCATATCTAGACCCACAACTGGATGAGACATAAGGGTGGACACTCTTGGAGCTGAGAGGTTTGGTGAGGTTGGGTGAGCAAACGCAGACCCTTTAAAGTAATACTGCGTGGTACCCATCGCATGGGTCCCAAATCTCCAGGTTCAAGGGCATCTTCCTACATCGAAAACATGCATGAGAAAACAAAAAGATGGTACACCATGTGATGGGGAAAGGTTTCTAAAACGCACCTCATTTCTCTTCTCCTTGTGCCACGGTACGCCATTCCAGCCGCTTTACTAACAATCTCCCTACTTGGAGCATCAGCACCTTTAACCTCCTGTTCCGTACAGGTTGCAATTTGTCCTGAGGATGAACGGGTAGACCGGGAACCAGTGAGAGACTAGCTCTTGGTGTTGGGACAGGCACAGGTCACTCTATTTTCCCATCAGGAAGAAGATTTAACCACAGGCACAGCCTGAACCCGGAACCAGAACAGGGCCTGAAGCCATCCTGCGCTTTTGCGGCCAGCTCCCAAAAAAGCGAGTTGTAAAATGGAGCTTCAGGGCACTGCAATTCACAAACCTGCAGAGTTATAAATGATAACTCTCGTCCACAAATATATTGAGGGAAGGCAAAGAAGAGGATTTGAAATCAAGGCAGAATTGCAGGAAACAGATTTCAGGAGGTAGATTCGAATCGCCTTTAAAGCACATGAAAAGCGGCAAAACGTTGACAATGATGCCCTTGGCTAAAAAGGGCGTATGCGTTTTTTCCTGAATATACTCAGGAAAAAACGCATACGCCCTTTTTGGCCAACCAAGCAACCTGGAAAGGCAAATCAGCGCTACAAAGAAGACTCGCTACCCATAGGTCAAAAGGGCCATGCTGAAAAAAGTCTCAAAACCAGAAATGCGGGACAGGCCATGGAGAAATGGGAGCCTTGCTACACTGATGGGCGGGATGTAAATTGCCAACAGCCACTCTGGAGAAGTGTACGGTGTGTCCTGAAACATCTAAAAAACACAGCTTAGAGAGCATAGGGCATTTCCACTCATGGGGGTATAAATAGGGAAAATGAAAAATCAGCAAGACACAAGCACCCCAAAGTTTAGGGCTGCTCTGTTGACAAGGACCTCCACTTCATTCCACCTTCAATATCCCAGGAAAGAGAAAAATGGATAAAGAAGTTGTGGTCCTTATGTACAATGGAATATCACTCAGCCATGAAATCGATGTCATAAGGCTAGTAGCAGCATGATGAGTGGATTTAGGTACGACGATTCTAAGTGAAATAAGTCACACAGAAAAAGACACTTCTCATAAGGTATCACTTATGGAGGGAATGTAAAAACTGTTACACTTGAACTGAATTACAAAACAGAACAGAGTCACACATGCAGAAAACACACTATGGCTGCTTAACGGGAAAGGTGAGGTGGGGTGATACATAAAACAAGGGTTTCAAATTAGCTCAGATACCGTTCCATAAACCCAATATGTAATAGACAAGACCTAATCCTTGCTCAGAGAACTGGACTCAACACGCCCTATTCGCGCAGAAGAATATATCTGACTAGTAATAATCTTAAAACCTATGTATTGATATCTCTCTGTTAGTGTGTCAAGTGGGTGTAAAGCGGCATAAACACAGCAGTGAAAAGCAGCTAAACCCCATTATAAAAATAAATTACTTTGAAAAACCCATGACACAAAGACAGTGAAAGAGAAAGAAATTCTTACACAATGCATTCAGGGGCTGTGATGCAACCTGGATTGACCATATCTAGACCCACAGCTGGATGAGACATAAGGGTGGACAGTCTTGGGGCTGAGAGGTTTGGTGAGGTTGGGTGAGCAAACGCAGACCCTTTAAAGTAATACTGCGTGGTACCCATCGCATGGGTCCCAAATCTCCAGGTTCAAGGGCATCTTCCTACATCGAAAACATGCATGAGAAAACAAAAAGATGTTACACCATGTGATGGGGAAAGGTTTCTAAAACGCACCTCATTTCTCTTCTCCTTGTGCCAGGGTACGCCATTCCAGCCGCTTTACTAACAATCTCCCTACTTGGAGCATCAGCACCTTTAACCTCCTGTTCCGTACAGGTTGCAATTTGTCCTGAGGATGAACGGGTAGACCGGGAACCAGTGAGAGACTAGCTCTTGGTGTTGGGACAGGCACAGGTCACTCTATTTTCCCATCAGGAAGAAGAATTAACCACAGGCTCAGCCTGAATCCGGAACCAGAACACGGCCTGAAGCCATCCAGTGCTTTTGCGGCCAGCTCCCAAAAAAGCGAGTTGTAAAATGGAGCTTCAGGGCACTGCAATTCACAAACCTGCAGAGTTATAGATGATAACTCTCGTCCACAAATATATTGAGGGAAGGCAAAGAAGAGGATTTGAAATCTATGCAGAATTGCAGGAAACAGATTTCAGGAGGTAGATTCGAATCGCCTTTAAAGCACATGAAAAGCGGCAAAACGTTGACAATGATGCCCTTGGCTAAAAAGGGCGTATGCGTTTTTTCCTGCATATATTCAGGAAAAAACGCATACGCCCTTTTTGGCCAACCAAGCAACCTGGAAAGGCAAATCAGCGCTACAAAGAAGACTCGCTACCCATCAGTCAAAAGGGCCATGCTGAAAAATGTCTCAAAACCAGAAATGCGGGACAGGCCATGGAGAAATGGGAGCCTTGCTACACTGATGGGCGGGATGTAAATTGCCAACAGCCACTCTGGAGAAGTGTACGGTGTGTCTTGAAACATCTAAAAAACACAGCTTAGAGAGCATAGGGCATTTCCACTCATGGGGGTATAAATTGGGAAAATGAAAAATCAGCAAGACACAAGCACCCCAAAGTTTAGGGCTGCTCTGTTGATAAGGACCTCCACTTCATTCCACCTTAAATATCCCAGGAAAGAGAAAAATGGATAAAGAAGTTGTGGTCCTTATGTACAATGGAATATCACTCAGCCATGAAATCAATGTCATAAGGCTAGTAGCAGCATGATGAGTGGATTTAGGTACGACGATTCTAAGTGAAATAAGTCACACAGAAAAGGACACTTCTCATAAGGTATCACTTATAGAGGGAATGTAAAAACTGTTACACTTGAACTGAATTACAAAACAGAACAGAGTCACACATGCAGAAAACACACTATGGCTGCTTAAGGGGAAAGGTGAGGTGGGGTGATACATAAAACGAGGGTTTCAAATTAGCTCAGATACCGTTCCATAAACCCAAAATGTAATAGACAAGACCTACTCCTTGCTCAGAGAACTGGACTCAACACGCCCTATTCACCGCACAAGAATATATCTGACTAGTAATAATCTTAAAACCTATGTACTGATATCTCTCTGTTAGTGTGTCAAGTGGGTGTAAAGCGGCATAAACACAGCAGTGAAAAGCAGCTAAACCCTATTATAAAAATAAGTTACTTTGAAAAACCCATGAAACAAAGACAGTGAAAGAGAGAGAAATTCTTACACAATGCGTTCAGGGGCTGTGATGCAACCTGGATTGACCATATCTAGACCCACAGCTGGATGAGACATAAGGGTGGACAGTCTTGGGGCTGAGAGGTTTGGTGAGGTTGGGTGAGCAAACGCAGACCCTTTAAAGTAATACTGCGTGGTACCCATCGCATGGGTCCCAAATCTCCAGGTTCAAGGGCATCTTCCTACATCGAAAACATGCATGAGAAAACAGAAAGATGGTACACCATGTGATGGGGAAAGGTTTCTAAAACGCACCTCATTTCTCTTCTCCTTGTGCCCGGTTTTGCCATTCCAGCCGCTTTACTAGCAATCTCCCTATTTGGAGCATCAGCACCTTTAACCTCCTGTTCCGTACAGGTTGCAATTTGTCCTGAGGATGAACGGGTAGACCGGGAACCAGTGAGAGACTAGCTCTTGGTGTTGGGACAGGCACAGGTCACTCTATTTTCCCATCAGGAAGATGAATTAACCACAGGCTCATCCTCCCCCCCGGAACCAGAACAGGGCCTGAAGCCATCCAGTGCTTTTGCGGCCAGCTCCCAAAAAAGCGAGTTGTAAAATGGAGCTTCAGGGCACTGCAATTCACAAACCTGCAGAGTTATAAATGACAACTCTCGTCCACAAATATATTGAGGGAAGGCAAAGAAGAGGATTTGAAATCTATGCAGAATTGCAGGAAACAGATTTCAGGAGGTAGATTCGAATCGCCTTTAAAGCACATGAAAAGCGGCAAAACGTTGACAATGATGCCCTTGGCTAAAAAGGGCGTATGCGTTTTTTCCTGAATATATTCAGGAAAAAACGCATACGCCCTTTTTGGCCAACCAAGCAACCTGGAAAGGCAAATCAGCGCTACAAAGAAGACTCGCTACCCATCAGTCAAAAGGGCCATGCTGAAAAATGTCTCAAAACCAGAAATGCGGGACAGGCCATGGAGAAATGGGAGCCTTGCTACACTGATGGGCGGGATGTAAATTGCCAACAGCCACTCTGGAGAAGTGTACGGTGTGTCTTGAAACATCTAAAAAACACAGCTTAGAGACCATAGGGCATTTCCAATCATGGGGGTATAAATTGGGAAAATGAAAAATCAGCAAGACACAAGCACCCCAAAGTTTAGGGCTGCTCTGTTGACAAGGACCTCCACTTCATTCCACCTTCAATATCCCAGGAAAGAGAAAAATGGATAAAGAAGTTGTGGTCCTTATGTACAATGGAATATCACTCAGCCATGAAATCGATGTCATAAGGCTAGTAGCAGCATGATGAGTGGATTTAGGTACGACGATTCTAAGTGAAATAAGTCACACAGAAAAGGACACTTCTCATAAGGTATCACTTATAGAGGGAATGTAAGAACTGTTACACTTGAACTGAATTACAAAACAGAACAGAGTCACACATGCAGAAAACACACTATGGCTGCTTAACGGGAAAGGTGAGGTGGGGTGATACATAAAACAAGGGTTTCAAATTAGCTCAGATACCGTTCCATAAACCCAATATGTAATAGACAAGACCTACTCCTTGCTCAGAGAACTGGACTCAACACGCCCTATTCACCGCACAAGAATATATCTGACTAGTAATAATCTTAAAACCTATGTATTGATATCTCTCTGTTAGTGTGTCAAGTGGGTGTAAAGCAGCATAAACACAGCAGTGAAAAGCAGCTGAACCCCATTATAAAAATAAATTACTTCGAAAAACCCATGATACAAAGACAGTGAAAGAGAGAGAAATTCTTACACAATGCGTTCAGGGGCTGTGATGCAACCTGGATTGACCATATCTAGACCCACAGCTGGATGAGACATAAGGGTGGACAGTCTTGGGGCTGAGAGGTTTGGTGAGGTTGGGTGAGCAAACGCAGACCCTTTAAAGTAATACTGCGTGGTACCCATCGCATGGGTCCCAAATCTCCAGGTTCAAGGGCATCTTCCTACATCGAAAACATGCATGAGAAAACAAAAAGATGGTACACCATGTGATGGGGAAAGGTTTCTAAAACGCACCTCATTTCTCTTCTCCTTGTGCCCGGGTACGCCATTCCAGCCGCTTTACTAACAATCTCCCTACTTGGAGCATCAGCACCTTTAACCTCCTGTTCCGTACAGGTTGCAATTTGTCCTGAGGATGAACGGGTAGACCGGGAACCAGTGAGAGACTAGCTCTTGGTGTTGGGACAGGCACAGGTCACTCTATTTTCCCATCAGGAAGAAGAATTAACCACAGGCACAGCCTGAATCCGGAACCAGAACAGGGCCTGAAGCCATCCTGCGCTTTTGCGGCCAGCTCCCAAAAAAGCGAGTTGTAAAATGGAGCTTCAGGGCACTGCAATTCACAAACCTGCAGAGTTATAAATGATAACTCTCGTCCACAAATATATTGAGGGAAGGCAAAGAAGAGGATTTGAAATCAAGGCAGAATTGCAGGAAACAGATTTCAGGAGGTAGATTCGAATCGCCTTTAAAGCACATGAAAAGCGGCAAAACGTTGACAATGATGCCCTTGGCCAAAAAGGGCGTATGCGTTTTTTCCTGAATATATTCAGGAAAAAACGCATACGCCCTTTTTGGCCAACCAAGCAACCTGGAAAGGCAAACCAGCGCTACAAAGAAGACTCGCTACCCGTCGGTCAAAAGGGCCATGCTGAAAAACGTGTCAAAACCAGAAATGCATGACAGGCCATGGAGAAATGGGAGCCTTGCTACACTGATGGGCGGGATGTAAATTGCCAACAGCCACTCTGGAGAAGTGTACGGTGTGTCTTGAAACATCTAAAAAACACAGCTTAGAGAGCATAGGGCATTTCCACTCATGGGGGTATAAATTGGGAAAATGAAAAATCAGCAAGACACAAGCACCCCAAAGTTTAGGGCTGCTCTGTTGACAAGGACCTCCACTTCATTCCACCTTCAATATCCCAGGAAAGAGAAAAATGGATAAAGAAGTTGTGGTCCTTATGTACAATGGAATATCACTCAGCCATGAAATTGATGTCATAAGGCTAGTAGCAGCATGATGAGTGGATTTAGGTACGACGATTCTAAGTGAAATAAGTCACACAGAAAAGGACACTTCTCATAAGGTATCACTTATAGAGGGAATGTAAAAACTGTTACACTTGAACTGAATTACAAAACAGAACAGAGTCACACATGCAGAAAACACACTATGGCTGCTTAACGGGAAAGGTGAGGTGGGGTGATACATAAAACAAGGGTTTCAAATTAGCTCAGATACCGTTCCATAAACCCAATATGTAATAGACAAGACCTAATCCTTGCTCAGAGAACTGGACTCAACACGCCCTATTCACCGCACAAGAATATATCTGACTAGTAATAATCTTAAAACCTATGTATTGATATCTCTCTGTTAGTGTGTCAAGTGGGTGTAAAGCGGCATAAACACAGCAGTGAAAAGCAGCTAAACCCCATTATAAAAATAAATTACTTTGAAAAACCCATGACACAAAGACAGTGAAAGAGAGAGAAATTCTTACACAATGCATTCAGGGGCTGTGATGCAACCTGGATTGACCATATCTAGACCCACAGCTGGATGAGACATAAGGGTGGACAGTCTTGGGGCTGAGAGGTTTGGTGAGGTTGGGTGAGCAAACGCAGACCCTTTAAAGTAATACTGCGTGGTACCCATCGCATGGGTCCCAAATCTCCAGGTTCAAGGGCATCTTCCTACATCGAAAACATGCATGAGAAAACAAAAAGATGGTACACCATGTGATGGGGAAAGGTTTCTAAAACGCACCTCATTTCTCTTCTCCTTGTGCCAGGGTACGCCATTCCAGCCGCTTTACTAACAATCTCCCTACTTGGAGCATCAGCACCTTTAACCTCCTGTTCCGTACAGGTTGCAATTTGTCCTGAGGATGAACGGGTAGACCGGGAACCAGTGAGAGACTAGCTCTTGGTGTTGGGACAGGCACAGGTCACTCTATTTTCCCATCAGGAAGAAGAATTAACCACAGGCTCAGCCTGAATCCGGAACCAGAACACGGCCTGAAGCCATCCAGTGCTTTTGCGGCCAGCTCCCAAAAAAGCGAGTTGTAAAATGGAGCTTCAGGGCACTGCAATTCACAAACCTGCAGAGTTATAAATGATAACTCTCGTCCACAAATATATTGAGGGAAGGCAAAGAAGAGGATTTGAAATCTATGCAGAATTGCAGGAAACAGATTTCAGGAGGTAGATTCGAATCGCCTTTAAAGCACATGAAAAGCGGCAAAACGTTGACAATGATGCCCTTGGCTAAAAAGGGCGTATGCGTTTTTTCCTGCATATATTCAGGAAAAAACGCATACGCCCTTTTTGGCCAACCAAGCAACCTGGAAAGGCAAATCAGCGCTACAAAGAAGACTCGCTACCCATCAGTCAAAAGGGCCATGCTGAAAAATGTCTCAAAACCAGAAATGCGGGACAGGCCATGGAGAAATGGGAGCCTTGCTACACTGATGGGCGGGATGTAAATTGCCAACAGCCACTCTGGAGAAGTGTACGGTGTGTCTTGAAACATCTAAAAAACACAGCTTAGAGAGCATAGGGCATTTCCAATCATGGGGGTATAAATTGGGAAAATGAAAAATCAGCAAGACACAAGCACCCCAAAGTTTAGGGCTGCTCTGTTGACCAGGACCTCCACTTCATTCCACCTTCAATATCCCAGGAAAGAGAAAAATGGATAAAGAAGTTGTGGTCCTTATGTACAATGGAATATCACTCAGCCATGAAATCGATGTCATAAGGCTAGTAGCAGCATGATGAGTGGATTTAGGTACGACGATTCTAAGTGAAATAAGTCACACAGAAAAGGACACTTCTCATAAGGTATCACTTATAGAGGGAATGTAAGAACTGTTACACTTGAACTGAATTACAAAACAGAACAGAGTCACACATGCAGAAAACACACTATGGCTGCTTAACGGGAAAGGTGAGGTGGGGTGATACATAAAACAAGGGTTTCAAATTAGCTCAGATACCGTTCCATAAACCCAATATGTAATAGACAAGACCTACTCCTTGCTCAGAGAACTGGACTCAACACGCCCTATTCACCGCACAAGAATATATCTGACTAGTCATAATCTTAAAACCTATGTATTGATATCTCTCTGTTAGTGTGTCAAGTGGGTGTAAAACGGCATAAACACAGCAGTGAAAAGCAGCTGAACCCCATTATAAAAATAAATTACTTCGAAAAACCCATGATACAAAGACAGTGAAAGAGAGAGAAATTCTTACACAATGCGTTCAGGGGCTGTGATGCAACCTGGATTGACCATATCTAGACCCACAGCTGGATGAGACATAAGGGTGGACAGTCTTGGGGCTGAGAGGTTTGGTGAGGTTGGGTGAGCAAACGCAGACCCTTTAAAGTAATACTGCGTGGTACCCATCGCATGGTTCCCAAATCTCCAGGTTCAAGGGCATCTTCCTACATCGAAAACATGCATGAGAAAACAAAAAGATGGTACACCATGTGATGGGGAAAGGTTTCTAAAACGCACCTCATTTCTCTTCTCCTTGTGCCCGGGTACGCCATTCCAGCCGCTTTACTAACAATCTCCCTACTTGGAGCATCAGCACCTTTAACCTCCTGTTCCGTACAGGTTGCAATTTGTCCTGAGGATGAACGGGTAGACCGGGAACCAGTGAGAGACTAGCTCTTGGTGTTGGGACAGGCACAGGTCACTCTATTTTCCCATCAGGAAGAAGAATTAACCACAGGCACAGCCTGAATCCGGAACCAGAACAGGGCCTGAAGCCATCCTGCGCTTTTGCGGCCAGCTCCCAAAAAAGCGAGTTGTAAAATGGAGCTTCAGGGCACTGCAATTCACAAACCTGCAGAGTTATAAATGACAACTCTCGTCCACAAATATATTGAGGGAAGGCAAAGAAGAGGATTTGAAATCTATGCAGAATTGCAGGAAACAGATTTCAGGAGGTAGATTCGAATCGCCTTTAAAGCACATGAAAAGCGGCAAAACGTTGACAATGATGCCCTTGGCCAAAAAGGGCGTATGCGTTTTTTCCTGCATATATTCAGGAAAAAACGCATACGCCCTTTTTGGCCAACCAAGCAACCTGGAAAGGCAAATCAGCGCTACAAAGAAGACTCGCTACCCATCAGTCAAAAGGGCCATGCTGAAAAATGTCTCAAAACCAGAAATGCGGGACAGGCCATGGAGAAATGGGAGCCTTGCTACACTGATGGGCGGGATGTAAATTGCCAACAGCCACTCTGGAGAAGTGTACGGTGTGTCTTGAAACATCTAAAAAACACAGCTTAGAGACCATAGGGCATTTCCAATCATGGGGGTATAAATTGGGAAAATGAAAAATCAGCAAGACACAAGCACCCCAAAGTTTAGGGCTGCTCTGTTGACAAGGACCTCCACTTCATTCCACCTTCAATATCCCAGGAAAGAGAAAAATGGATAAAGAAGTTGTGGTCCTTATGTACAATGGAATATCACTCAGCCATGAAATCGATGTCATAAGGCTAGTAGCAGCATGATGAGTGGATTTAGGTACGACGATTCTAAGTGAAATAAGTCACACAGAAAAGGACACTTCTCATAAGGTATCACTTATAGAGGGAATGTAAGAACTGTTACACTTGAACTGAATTACAAAACAGAACAGAGTCACACATGCAGAAAACACACTATGGCTGCTTAACGGGAAAGGTGAGGTGGGGTGATACATAAAACAAGGGTTTCAAATTAGCTCAGATACCGTTCCATAAACCCAATATGTAATAGACAAGACCTACTCCTTGCTCAGAGAACTGGACTCAACACGCCCTATTCACCGCACAAGAATATATCTGACTAGTCATAATCTTAAAACCTATGTATTGATATCTCTCTGTTAGTGTGTCAAGTGGGTGTAAAGCGGCATAAACACAGCAGTGAAAAGCAGCTGAACCCCATTATAAAAATAAATTACTTCGAAAAACCCATGATACAAAGACAGTGAAAGAGAGAGAAATTCTTACACAATGCGTTCAGGGGCTGTGATGCAACCTGGATTGACCATATCTAGACCCACAGCTGGATGAGACATAAGGGTGGACAGTCTTGGGGCTGAGAGGTTTGGTGAGGTTGGGTGAGCAAACGCAGACCCTTTAAAGTAATACTGCGTGGTACCCATCGCATGGTTCCCAAATCTCCAGGTTCAAGGGCATCTTCCTACATCGAAAACATGCATGAGAAAACAAAAAGATGGTACACCATGTGATGGGGAAAGGTTTCTAAAACGCACCTCATTTCTCTTCTCCTTGTGCCCGGGTACGCCATTCCAGCCGCTTTACTAACAATCTCCCTACTTGGAGCATCAGCACCTTTAACCTCCTGTTCCGTACAGGTTGCAATTTGTCCTGAGGATGAACGGGTAGACCGGGAACCAGTGAGAGACTAGCTCTTGGTGTTGGGACAGGCACAGGTCACTCTATTTTCCCATCAGGAAGAAGAATTAACCACAGGCACAGCCTGAATCCGGAACCAGAACAGGGCCTGAAGCCATCCTGCGCTTTTGCGGCCAGCTCCCAAAAAAGCGAGTTGTAAAATGGAGCTTCAGGGCACTGCAATTCACAAACCTGCAGAGTTATAAATGACAACTCTCGTCCACAAATATATTGAGGGAAGGCAAAGAAGAGGATTTGAAATCTATGCAGAATTGCAGGAAACAGATTTCAGGAGGTAGATTCGAATCGCCTTTAAAGCACATGAAAAGCGGCAAAACGTTGACAATGATGCCCTTGGCCAAAAAGGGCGTATGCGTTTTTTCCTGAATATATTCAGGAAAAAACGCATACGCCCTTTTTGGCCAACCAAGCAACCTGGAAAGGCAAATCAGCGCTACAAAGAAGACTCGCTACCCGTCGGTCAAAAGGGCCATGCTGAAAAACGTGTCAAAACCAGAAATGCAGGACAGGCCATGGAGAAATGGGAGCCTTGCTACACTGATGGGCGGGATGTAAATTGCCAACAGCCACTCTGGAGAAGTGTACGGTGTGTCTTGAAACATCTAAAAAACACAGCTTAGAGAGCATAGGGCATTTCCACTCATGGGGGTATAAATTGGGAAAATGAAAAATCAGCAAGACTCAAGCACCCCAAAGTTTAGGGCTGCTCTGTTGACAAGGACCTCCACTTCATTCCACCTTCAATATCCCAGGAAAGAGAAAAATGGATAAAGAAGTTGTGGTCCTTATGTACAATGGAATATCACTCAGCCATGAAATCGATGTCATAAGGCTAGTAGCAGCATGATGAGTGGATTTAGGTACGACGATTCTAAGTGAAATAAGTCACACAGAAAAGGACACTTCTCATAAGGTATCACTTATAGAGGGAATGTAAAAACTGTTACACTTGAACTGAATTACAAAACAGAACAGAGTCACACATGCAGAAAACACACTATGGCTGCTTAAGGGGAAAGGTGAGGTGGGGTGATACATAAAACGAGGGTTTCAAATTAGCTCAGATACCGTTCCATAAACCCAAAATGTAATAGACAAGACCTACTCCTTGCTCAGAGAACTGGACTCAACACGCCCTATTCACCGCACAAGAATATATCTGACTAGTAATAATCTTAAAACCTATGTATTGATATCTCTCTGTTAGTGTGTTAAGTGGGTGTAAAGCGGCATAAACACAGCAGTGAAAAGCAGCTAAACCCCATTATAAAAATAAATTACTTCGAAAAACCCATGAAACAAAGACAGTGAAAGAGAGAGAAATTCTTACACAATGCGTTCAGGGGCTGTGATGCAACCTGGATTGACCATATCTAGACCCACAGCTGGATGAGACATAAGGGTGGACACTCTTGGGGCTGAGAGGTTTGGTGAGGTTGGGTGAGCAAACGCAGACCCTTTAAAGTAATACTGCGTGGTACCCATCGCATGGGTCCCAAATCTCCAGGTTCAAGGGCATCTTCCTACATCGAAAACATGCATGAGAAAACAGAAAGATGGTACACCATGTGATGGGGAAAGGTTTCTAAAACGCACCTCATTTCTCTTCTCCTTGTGCCCGGTTTTGCCATTCCAGCTGCTTTACTAGCAATCTCCCTATTTGGAGCATCAGCACCTTTAACCTCCTGTTCCGTACAGGTTGCAATTTGTCCTGAGGATGAACGGGTAGACCGGGAACCAGTGAGAGACTAGCTCTTGGTGTTGGGACAGGCACAGGTCACTCTATTTTCCCATCAGGAAGATGAATTAACCACAGGCTCATCCTCCCCACCGGAACCAGAACAGGGCCTGAAGCCATCCAGTGCTTTTGCGGCCAGCTCCCAAAAAAGCGAGTTGTAAAATGGAGCTTCAGGGCACTGCAATTCACAAACCTGCAGAGTTATAAATGATAACTCTCGTCCACAAATATATTGAGGGAAGGCAAAGAAGAGGATTTGAAATCTATGCAGAATTGCAGGAAACAGATTTCAGGAGGTAGATTCGAATCGCCTTTAAAGCACACGAAAAGCGGCAAAACGTTGACAATGATGCCCTTGGCTAAAAACGGCGTATGCGTTTTTTCCTGAATATATTCAGGAAAAACCGCATACGCCCTTTTTGGCCAACCAAGCAACCTGGAAAGGCAAATCAGCGCTACAAAGAAGACTCGCTACCCATCAGTCAAAAGGGCCATGCTGAAAAATGTCTCAAAACCAGAAATGCGGGACAGGCCATGGAGAAATGGGAGCCTTGCTACACTGATGGGCGGGATGTAAATTGCCAACAGCCACTCTGGAGAAGTGTACGGTGTGTCTTGAAACATCTAAAAAACACAGCTTAGAGAGCATAGGGCATTTCCACTCATGGGGGTATAAATTGGGAAAATGAAAAATCAGCAAGACACAAGCACCCCAAAGTTTAGGGCTGCTCTGTTGACAAGGACCTCCACTTCATTCCACCTTCAATATCCCAGGAAAGAGAAAAATGGATAAAGAAGTTCTGGTCCTTATGTACAATGGAATATCACTCAGCCATGAAATCAATGTCATAAGGCTAGTAGCAGCATGATGAGTGGATTTAGGTACGACGATTCTAAGTGAAATAAGTCACACAGAAAAGGACACTTCTCATAAGGTATCACTTATAGAGGGAATGTAAAAACTGTTACACTTGAACTGAATTACAAAACAGAACAGAGTCACACATGCAGAAAACACACTATGGCTGCTTAACGGGAAAGGTGAGGTGGGGTGATACATAAAACGAGGGTTTCAAATTAGCTCAGATACCGTTCCATAAACCCAATATGTAATAGACAAGACCTACTCCTTGCTCAGAGAACTGGACTCAACACGCCCTATTCACCGCACAAGAATATATCTGACTAGTAATAATCTTAAAACCTATGTATTGATATCTCTCTGTTAGTGTGTCAAGTGGGTGTAAAGCGGCATAAACACAGCAGTGAAAAGCAGCTAAACCCTATTATAAAAATAAGTTACTTTGAAAAACCCATGAAACAAAGACAGTGAAAGAGAGAGAAATTCTTACACAATGCGTTCAGGGGCTGTGATGCAACCTGGATTGACCATATCTAGACCCACAGCTGGATGAGACATAAGGGTGGACAGTCTTGGGGCTGAGAGGTTTGGTGAGGTTGGGTGAGCAAACGCAGACCCTTTAAAGTAATACTGCGTGGTACCCATCTCATGGGTCCCAAATCTCCAGGTTCAAGGGCATCTTCCTACATCGAAAACATGCATGAGAAAACAGAAAGATGGTACACCATGTGATGGGGAAAGGTTTCTAAAACGCACCTCATTTCTCTTCTCCTTGTGCCCGGTTTTGCCATTCCAGCCGCTTTACTAGCAATCTCCCTATTTGGAGCATCAGCACCTTTAACCTCCTGTTCCGTACAGGTTGCAATTTGTCCTGAGGATGAACGGGTAGACCGGGAACCAGTGAGAGACTAGCTCTTGGTGTTGGGACAGGCACAGGTCACTCTATTTTCCCATCAGGAAGATGAATTAACCACAGGCTCATCCTCCCCCCCGGAACCAGAACAGGGCCTGAAGCCATCCAGTGCTTTTGCGGCCAGCTCCCAAAAATGCGAGTTGTAAAATGGAGCTTCAGGGCACTGCAATTCACAAACCTGCAGAGTTATAAATGACAACTCTCGTCCACAAATATATTGAGGGAAGGCAAAGAAGAGGATTTGAAATCTATGCAGAATTGCAGGAAACAGATTTCAGGAGGTAGATTCGAATCGCCTTTAAAGCACATGAAAAGCGGCAAAACGTTGACAATGATGCCCTTGGCTAAAAAGGGCGTATGCGTTTTTTCCTGAATATATTCAGGAAAAAACGCATACGCCCTTTTTGGCCAACCAAGCAACCTGGAAAGGCAAATCAGCGCTACAAAGAAGACTCGCTACCCATCAGTCAAAAGGGCCATGCTGAAAAATGTCTCAAAACCAGAAATGCGGGACAGGCCATGGAGAAATGGGAGCCTTGCTACACTGATGGGCGGGATGTAAATTGCCAACAGCCACTCTGGAGAAGTGTACGGTGTGTCTTGAAACATCTAAAAAACACAGCTTAGAGAGCATAGGGCATTTCCAATCATGGGGGTATAAATTGGGAAAATGAAAAATCAGCAAGACACAAGCACCCCAAAGTTTAGGGCTGCTCTGTTGACAAGGACCTCCACTTCATTCCACCTTCAATATCCCAGGAAAGAGAAAAATGGATAAAGAAGTTGTGGTCCTTATGTACAATGGAATATCACTCAGCCATGAAATCGATGTCATAAGGCTAGTAGCAGCATGATGAGTGGATTTAGGTACGACGATTCTAAGTGAAATAAGTCACACAGAAAAGGACACTTCTCATAAGGTATCACTTATAGAGGGAATGTAAGAACTGTTACACTTGAACTGAATTACAAAACAGAACAGAGTCACACATGCAGAAAACACACTATGGCTGCTTAACGGGAAAGGTGAGGTGGGGTGATACATAAAACAAGGGTTTCAAATTAGCTCAGATACCGTTCCATAAACCCAATATGTAATAGACAAGACCTACTCCTTGCTCAGAGAACTGGACTCAACACGCCCTATTCACCGCACAAGAATATATCTGACTAGTCATAATCTTAAAACCTATGTATTGATATCTCTCTGTTAGTGTGTCAAGTGGGTGTAAAGCGGCATAAACACAGCAGTGAAAAGCAGCTGAACCCCATTATAAAAATAAATTACTTCGAAAAACCCATGATACAAAGACAGTGAAAGAGAGAGAAATTCTTACACAATGCGTTCAGGGGCTGTGATGCAACCTGGATTGACCATATCTAGACCCACAGCTGGATGAGACATAAGGGTGGACAGTCTTGGGGCTGAGAGGTTTGGTGAGGTTGGGTGAGCAAACGCAGACCCTTTAAAGTAATACTGCGTGGTACCCATCGCATGGTTCCCAAATCTCCAGGTTCAAGGGCATCTTCCTACATCGAAAACATGCATGAGAAAACAAAAAGATGGTACACCATGTGATGGGGAAAGGTTTCTAAAACGCACCTCATTTCTCTTCTCCTTGTGCCCGGGTACGCCATTCCAGCCGCTTTACTAACAATCTCCCTACTTGGAGCATCAGCACCTTTAACCTCCTGTTCCGTACAGGTTGCAATTTGTCCTGAGGATGAACGGGTAGACCGGGAACCAGTGAGAGACTAGCTCTTGGTGTTGGGACAGGCACAGGTCACTCTATTTTCCCATCAGGAAGAAGAATTAACCACAGGCACAGCCTGAATCCGGAACCAGAACAGGGCCTGAAGCCATCCTGCGCTTTTGCGGCCAGCTCCCAAAAAAGCGAGTTGTAAAATGGAGCTTCAGGGCACTGCAATTCACAAACCTGCAGAGTTATAAATGACAACTCTCGTCCACAAATATATTGAGGGAAGGCAAAGAAGAGGATTTGAAATCTATGCAGAATTGCAGGAAACAGATTTCAGGAGGTAGATTCGAATCGCCTTTAAAGCACATGAAAAGCGGCAAAACGTTGACAATGATGCCCTTGGCCAAAAAGGGCGTATGCGTTTTTTCCTGCATATATTCAGGAAAAAACGCATACGCCCTTTTTGGCCAACCAAGCAACCTGGAAAGGCAAATCAGCGCTACAAAGAAGACTCGCTACCCATCAGTCAAAAGGGCCATGCTGAAAAATGTCTCAAAACCAGAAATGCGGGACAGGCCATGGAGAAATGGGAGCCTTGCTACACTGATGGGCGGGATGTAAATTGCCAACAGCCACTCTGGAGAAGTGTACGGTGTGTCTTGAAACATCTAAAAAACACAGCTTAGAGACCATAGGGCATTTCCAATCATGGGGGTATAAATTGGGAAAATGAAAAATCAGCAAGACACAAGCACCCCAAAGTTTAGGGCTGCTCTGTTGACAAGGACCTCCACTTCATTCCACCTTCAATATCCCAGGAAAGAGAAAAATGGATAAAGAAGTTGTGGTCCTTATGTACAATGGAATATCACTCAGCCATGAAATCGATGTCATAAGGCTAGTAGCAGCATGATGAGTGGATTTAGGTACGACGATTCTAAGTGAAATAAGTCACACAGAAAAGGACACTTCTCATAAGGTATCACTTATAGAGGGAATGTAAGAACTGTTACACTTGAACTGAATTACAAAACAGAACAGAGTCACACATGCAGAAAACACACTATGGCTGCTTAACGGGAAAGGTGAGGTGGGGTGATACATAAAACAAGGGTTTCAAATTAGCTCAGATACCGTTCCATAAACCCAATATGTAATAGACAAGACCTACTCCTTGCTCAGAGAACTGGACTCAACACGCCCTATTCACCGCACAAGAATATATCTGACTAGTCATAATCTTAAAACCTATGTATTGATATCTCTCTGTTAGTGTGTCAAGTGGGTGTAAAGCGGCATAAACACAGCAGTGAAAAGCAGCTGAACCCCATTATAAAAATAAATTACTTCGAAAAACCCATGATACAAAGACAGTGAAAGAGAGAGAAATTCTTACACAATGCGTTCAGGGGCTGTGATGCAACCTGGATTGACCATATCTAGACCCACAGCTGGATGAGACATAAGGGTGGACAGTCTTGGGGCTGAGAGGTTTGGTGAGGTTGGGTGAGCAAACGCAGACCCTTTAAAGTAATACTGCGTGGTACCCATCGCATGGTTCCCAAATCTCCAGGTTCAAGGGCATCTTCCTACATCGAAAACATGCATGAGAAAACAAAAAGATGGTACACCATGTGATGGGGAAAGGTTTCTAAAACGCACCTCATTTCTCTTCTCCTTGTGCCCGGGTACGCCATTCCAGCCGCTTTACTAACAATCTCCCTACTTGGAGCATCAGCACCTTTAACCTCCTGTTCCGTACAGGTTGCAATTTGTCCTGAGGATGAACGGGTAGACTGGGAACCAGTGAGAGACTAGCTCTTGGTGTTGGGACAGGCACAGGTCACTCTATTTTCCCATCAGGAAGAAGAATTAACCACAGGCACAGCCTGAATCCGGAACCAGAACAGGGCCTGAAGCCATCCTGCGCTTTTGCGGCCAGCTCCCAAAAAAGCGAGTTGTAAAATGGAGCTTCAGGGCACTGCAATTCACAAACCTGCAGAGTTATAAATGACAACTCTCGTCCACAAATATATTGAGGGAAGGCAAAGAAGAGGATTTGAAATCTATGCAGAATTGCAGGAAACAGATTTCAGGAGGTAGATTCGAATCGCCTTTAAAGCACATGAAAAGCGGCAAAACGTTGACAATGATGCCCTTGGCCAAAAAGGGCGTATGCGTTTTTTCCTGAATATATTCAGGAAAAAACGCATACGCCCTTTTTGGCCAACCAAGCAACCTGGAAAGGCAAATCAGCGCTACAAAGAAGACTCGCTACCCGTCGGTCAAAAGGGCCATGCTGAAAAACGTGTCAAAACCAGAAATGCAGGACAGGCCATGGAGAAATGGGAGCCTTGCTACACTGATGGGCGGGATGTAAATTGCCAACAGCCACTCTGGAGAAGTGTACGGTGTGTCTTGAAACATCTAAAAAACACAGCTTAGAGAGCATAGGGCATTTCCACTCATGGGGGTATAAATTGGGAAAATGAAAAATCAGCAAGACTCAAGCACCCCAAAGTTTAGGGCTGCTCTGTTGACAAGGACCTCCACTTCATTCCACCTTCAATATCCCAGGAAAGAGAAAAATGGATAAAGAAGTTGTGGTCCTTATGTACAATGGAATATCACTCAGCCATGAAATCGATGTCATAAGGCTAGTAGCAGCATGATGAGTGGATTTAGGTACGACGATTCTAAGTGAAATAAGTCACACAGAAAAGGACACTTCTCATAAGGTATCACTTATAGAGGGAATGTAAAAACTGTTACACTTGAACTGAATTACAAAACAGAACAGAGTCACACATGCAGAAAACACACTATGGCTGCTTAACGGGAAAGGTGAGGTGGGGTGATACATAAAACAAGGGTTTCAAATTAGCTCAGATACCGTTCCATAAATCCAATATGTAATAGACAAGACCTAATCCTTGCTCAGAGAACTGGACTCAACACGCCCTATTCACCGCACAAGAATATATCTGACTAGTAATAATCTTAAAACCTATGTATTGATATCTCTCTGTTAGTGTGTTAAGTGGGTGTAAAGCGGCATAAACACAGCAGTGAAAAGCAGCTAAACCCCATTATAAAAATAAATTACTTCGAAAAACCCATGAAACAAAGACAGTGAAAGAGAGAGAAATTCTTACACAATGCGTTCAGGGGCTGTGATGCAACCTGGATTGACCATATCTAGACCCACAGCTGGATGAGACATAAGGGTGGACACTCTTGGGGCTGAGAGGTTTGGTGAGGTTGGGTGAGCAAACGCAGACCCTTTAAAGTAATACTGCGTGGTACCCATCGCATGGGTCCCAAATCTCCAGGTTCAAGGGCATCTTCCTACATCGAAAACATGCATGAGAAAACAGAAAGATGGTACACCATGTGATGGGGAAAGGTTTCTAAAACGCACCTCATTTCTCTTCTCCTTGTGCCCGGTTTTGCCATTCCAGCTGCTTTACTAGCAATCTCCCTATTTGGAGCATCAGCACCTTTAACCTCCTGTTCCGTACAGGTTGCAATTTGTCCTGAGGATGAACGGGTAGACCGGGAACCAGTGAGAGACTAGCTCTTGGTGTTGGGACAGGCACAGGTCACTCTATTTTCCCATCAGGAAGATGAATTAACCACAGGCTCATCCTCCCCCCCGGAACCAGAACAGGGCCTGAAGCCATCCAGTGCTTTTGCGGCCAGCTCCCAAAAAAGCGAGTTGTAAAATGGAGCTTCAGGGCACTGCAATTCACAAACCTGCAGAGTTATAAATGATAACTCTCGTCCACAAATATATTGAGGGAAGGCAAAGAAGAGGATTTGAAATCTATGCAGAATTGCAGGAAACAGATTTCAGGAGGTAGATTCGAATCGCCTTTAAAGCACACGAAAAGCGGCAAAACGTTGACAATGATGCCCTTGGCTAAAAACGGCGTATGCGTTTTTTCCTGAATATATTCAGGAAAAACCGCATACGCCCTTTTTGGCCAACCAAGCAACCTGGAAAGGCAAATCAGCGCTACAAAGAAGACTCGCTACCCATCAGTCAAAAGGGCCATGCTGAAAAATGTCTCAAAACCAGAAATGCGGGACAGGCCATGGAGAAATGGGAGCCTTGCTACACTGATGGGCGGGATGTAAATTGCCAACAGCCACTCTGGAGAAGTGTACGGTGTGTCTTGAAACATCTAAAAAACACAGCTTAGAGAGCATAGGGCATTTCCACTCATGGGGGTATAAATTGGGAAAATGAAAAATCAGCAAGACACAAGCACCCCAAAGTTTAGGGCTGCTCTGTTGACAAGGACCTCCACTTCATTCCACCTTCAATATCCCAGGAAAGAGAAAAATGGATAAAGAAGTTCTGGTCCTTATGTACAATGGAATATCACTCAGCCATGAAATCAATGTCATAAGGCTAGTAGCAGCATGATGAGTGGATTTAGGTACGACGATTCTAAGTGAAATAAGTCACACAGAAAAGGACACTTCTCATAAGGTATCACTTATAGAGGGAATGTAAAAACTGTTACACTTGAACTGAATTACAAAACAGAACAGAGTCACACATGCAGAAAACACACTATGGCTGCTTAACGGGAAAGGTGAGGTGGGGTGATACATAAAACGAGGGTTTCAAATTAGCTCAGATACCGTTCCATAAACCCAATATGTAATAGACAAGACCTACTCCTTGCTCAGAGAACTGGACTCAACACGCCCTATTCACCGCACAAGAATATATCTGACTAGTAATAATCTTAAAACCTATGTATTGATATCTCTCTGTTAGTGTGTCAAGTGGGTGTAAAGCGGCATAAACACAGCAGTGAAAAGCAGCTAAACCCTATTATAAAAATAAGTTACTTTGAAAAACCCATGAAACAAAGACAGTGAAAGAGAGAGAAATTCTTACACAATGCGTTCAGGGGCTGTGATGCAACCTGGATTGACCATATCTAGACCCACAGCTGGATGAGACATAAGGGTGGACAGTCTTGGGGCTGAGAGGTTTGGTGAGGTTGGGTGAGCAAACGCAGACCCTTTAAAGTAATACTGCGTGGTACCCATCTCATGGGTCCCAAATCTCCAGGTTCAAGGGCATCTTCCTACATCGAAAACATGCATGAGAAAACAGAAAGATGGTACACCATGTGATGGGGAAAGGTTTCTAAAACGCACCTCATTTCTCTTCTCCTTGTGCCCGGTTTTGCCATTCCAGCCGCTTTACTAGCAATCTCCCTATTTGGAGCATCAGCACCTTTAACCTCCTGTTCCGTACAGGTTGCAATTTGTCCTGAGGATGAACGGGTAGACCGGGAACCAGTGAGAGACTAGCTCTTGGTGTTGGGACAGGCACAGGTCACTCTATTTTCCCATCAGGAAGATGAATTAACCACAGGCTCATCCTCCCCCCCGGAACCAGAACAGGGCCTGAAGCCATCCAGTGCTTTTGCGGCCAGCTCCCAAAAATGCGAGTTGTAAAATGGAGCTTCAGGGCACTGCAATTCACAAACCTGCAGAGTTATAAATGACAACTCTCGTCCACAAATATATTGAGGGAAGGCAAAGAAGAGGATTTGAAATCTATGCAGAATTGCAGGAAACAGATTTCAGGAGGTAGATTCGAATCGCCTTTAAAGCACATGAAAAGCGGCAAAACGTTGACAATGATGCCCTTGGCTAAAAAGGGCGTATGCGTTTTTTCCTGAATATATTCAGGAAAAAACGCATACGCCCTTTTTGGCCAACCAAGCAACCTGGAAAGGCAAATCAGCGCTACAAAGAAGACTCGCTACCCATCAGTCAAAAGGGCCATGCTGAAAAATGTCTCAAAACCAGAAATGCGGGACAGGCCATGGAGAAATGGGAGCCTTGCTACACTGATGGGCGGGATGTAAATTGCCAACAGCCACTCTGGAGAAGTGTACGGTGTGTCTTGAAACATCTAAAAAACACAGCTTAGAGACCATAGGGCATTTCCAATCATGGGGGTATAAATTGGGAAAATGAAAAATCAGCAAGACACAAGCACCCCAAAGTTTAGGGCTGCTCTGTTGACAAGGACCTCCACTTCATTCCACCTTCAATATCCCAGGAAAGAGAAAAATGGATAAAGAAGTTGTGGTCCTTATGTACAATGGAATATCACTCAGCCATGAAATCGATGTCATAAGGCTAGTAGCAGCATGATGAGTGGATTTAGGTACGACGATTCTAAGTGAAATAAGTCACACAGAAAAGGACACTTCTCATAAGGTATCACTTATAGAGGGAATGTAAGAACTGTTACACTTGAACTGAATTACAAAACAGAACAGAGTCACACATGCAGAAAACACACTATGGCTGCTTAACGGGAAAGGTGAGGTGGGGTGATACATAAAACAAGGGTTTCAAATTAGCTCAGATACCGTTCCATAAACCCAATATGTAATAGACAAGACCTACTCCTTGCTCAGAGAACTGGACTCAACACGCCCTATTCACCGCACAAGAATATATCTGACTAGTCATAATCTTAAAACCTATGTATTGATATCTCTCTGTTAGTGTGTCAAGTGGGTGTAAAGCGGCATAAACACAGCAGTGAAAAGCAGCTGAACCCCATTATAAAAATAAATTACTTCGAAAAACCCATGATACAAAGACAGTGAAAGAGAGAGAAATTCTTACACAATGCGTTCAGGGGCTGTGATGCAACCTGGATTGACCATATCTAGACCCACAGCTGGATGAGACATAAGGGTGGACAGTCTTGGGGCTGAGAGGTTTGGTGAGGTTGGGTGAGCAAACGCAGACCCTTTAAAGTAATACTGCGTGGTACCCATCGCATGGTTCCCAAATCTCCAGGTTCAAGGGCATCTTCCTACATCGAAAACATGCATGAGAAAACAAAAAGATGGTACACCATGTGATGGGGAAAGGTTTCTAAAACGCACCTCATTTCTCTTCTCCTTGTGCCCGGGTACGCCATTCCAGCCGCTTTACTAACAATCTCCCTACTTGGAGCATCAGCACCTTTAACCTCCTGTTCCGTACAGGTTGCAATTTGTCCTGAGGATGAACGGGTAGACCGGGAACCAGTGAGAGACTAGCTCTTGGTGTTGGGACAGGCACAGGTCACTCTATTTTCCCATCAGGAAGAAGAATTAACCACAGGCACAGCCTGAATCCGGAACCAGAACAGGGCCTGAAGCCATCCTGCGCTTTTGCGGCCAGCTCCCAAAAAAGCGAGTTGTAAAATGGAGCTTCAGGGCACTGCAATTCACAAACCTGCAGAGTTATAAATGACAACTCTCGTCCACAAATATATTGAGGGAAGGCAAAGAAGAGGATTTGAAATCTATGCAGAATTGCAGGAAACAGATTTCAGGAGGTAGATTCGAATCGCCTTTAAAGCACATGAAAAGCGGCAAAACGTTGACAATGATGCCCTTGGCCAAAAAGGGCGTATGCGTTTTTTCCTGCATATATTCAGGAAAAAACGCATACGCCCTTTTTGGCCAACCAAGCAACCTGGAAAGGCAAATCAGCGCTACAAAGAAGACTCGCTACCCATCAGTCAAAAGGGCCATGCTGAAAAATGTCTCAAAACCAGAAATGCGGGACAGGCCATGGAGAAATGGGAGCCTTGCTACACTGATGGGCGGGATGTAAATTGCCAACAGCCACTCTGGAGAAGTGTACGGTGTGTCTTGAAACATCTAAAAAACACAGCTTAGAGACCATAGGGCATTTCCAATCATGGGGGTATAAATTGGGAAAATGAAAAATCAGCAAGACACAAGCACCCCAAAGTTTAGGGCTGCTCTGTTGACAAGGACCTCCACTTCATTCCACCTTCAATATCCCAGGAAAGAGAAAAATGGATAAAGAAGTTGTGGTCCTTATGTACAATGGAATATCACTCAGCCATGAAATCGATGTCATAAGGCTAGTAGCAGCATGATGAGTGGATTTAGGTACGACGATTCTAAGTGAAATAAGTCACACAGAAAAGGACACTTCTCATAAGGTATCACTTATAGAGGGAATGTAAGAACTGTTACACTTGAACTGAATTACAAAACAGAACAGAGTCACACATGCAGAAAACACACTATGGCTGCTTAACGGGAAAGGTGAGGTGGGGTGATACATAAAACAAGGGTTTCAAATTAGCTCAGATACCGTTCCATAAACCCAATATGTAATAGACAAGACCTACTCCTTGCTCAGAGAACTGGACTCAACACGCCCTATTCACCGCACAAGAATATATCTGACTAGTCATAATCTTAAAACCTATGTATTGATATCTCTCTGTTAGTGTGTCAAGTGGGTGTAAAGCGGCATAAACACAGCAGTGAAAAGCAGCTGAACCCCATTATAAAAATAAATTACTTCGAAAAACCCATGATACAAAGACAGTGAAAGAGAGAGAAATTCTTACACAATGCGTTCAGGGGCTGTGATGCAACCTGGATTGACCATATCTAGACCCACAGCTGGATGAGACATAAGGGTGGACAGTCTTGGGGCTGAGAGGTTTGGTGAGGTTGGGTGAGCAAACGCAGACCCTTTAAAGTAATACTGCGTGGTACCCATCGCATGGTTCCCAAATCTCCAGGTTCAAGGGCATCTTCCTACATCGAAAACATGCATGAGAAAACAAAAAGATGGTACACCATGTGATGGGGAAAGGTTTCTAAAACGCACCTCATTTCTCTTCTCCTTGTGCCCGGGTACGCCATTCCAGCCGCTTTACTAACAATCTCCCTACTTGGAGCATCAGCACCTTTAACCTCCTGTTCCGTACAGGTTGCAATTTGTCCTGAGGATGAACGGGTAGACCGGGAACCAGTGAGAGACTAGCTCTTGGTGTTGGGACAGGCACAGGTCACTCTATTTTCCCATCAGGAAGAAGAATTAACCACAGGCACAGCCTGAATCCGGAACCAGAACAGGGCCTGAAGCCATCCTGCGCTTTTGCGGCCAGCTCCCAAAAAAGCGAGTTGTAAAATGGAGCTTCAGGGCACTGCAATTCACAAACCTGCAGAGTTATAAATGACAACTCTCGTCCACAAATATATTGAGGGAAGGCAAAGAAGAGGATTTGAAATCTATGCAGAATTGCAGGAAACAGATTTCAGGAGGTAGATTCGAATCGCCTTTAAAGCACATGAAAAGCGGCAAAACGTTGACAATGATGCCCTTGGCCAAAAAGGGCGTATGCGTTTTTTCCTGAATATATTCAGGAAAAAACGCATACGCCCTTTTTGGCCAACCAAGCAACCTGGAAAGGCAAATCAGCGCTACAAAGAAGACTCGCTACCCGTCGGTCAAAAGGGCCATGCTGAAAAACGTGTCAAAACCAGAAATGCAGGACAGGCCATGGAGAAATGGGAGCCTTGCTACACTGATGGGCGGGATGTAAATTGCCAACAGCCACTCTGGAGAAGTGTACGGTGTGTCTTGAAACATCTAAAAAACACAGCTTAGAGAGCATAGGGCATTTCCACTCATGGGGGTATAAATTGGGAAAATGAAAAATCAGCAAGACTCAAGCACCCCAAAGTTTAGGGCTGCTCTGTTGACAAGGACCTCCACTTCATTCCACCTTCAATATCCCAGGAAAGAGAAAAATGGATAAAGAAGTTGTGGTCCTTATGTACAATGGAATATCACTCAGCCATGAAATCGATGTCATAAGGCTAGTAGCAGCATGATGAGTGGATTTAGGTACGACGATTCTAAGTGAAATAAGTCACACAGAAAAGGACACTTCTCATAAGGTATCACTTATAGAGGGAATGTAAAAACTGTTACACTTGAACTGAATTACAAAACAGAACAGAGTCACACATGCAGAAAACACACTATGGCTGCTTAACGGGAAAGGTGAGGTGGGGTGATACATAAAACAAGGGTTTCAAATTAGCTCAGATACCGTTCCATAAATCCAATATGTAATAGACAAGACCTAATCCTTGCTCAGAGAACTGGACTCAACACGCCCTATTCACCGCACAAGAATATATCTGACTAGTAATAATCTTAAAACCTATGTATTGATATCTCTCTGTTAGTGTGTTAAGTGGGTGTAAAGCGGCATAAACACAGCAGTGAAAAGCAGCTAAACCCCATTATAAAAATAAATTACTTCGAAAAACCCATGAAACAAAGACAGTGAAAGAGAGAGAAATTCTTACACAATGCGTTCAGGGGCTGTGATGCAACCTGGATTGACCATATCTAGACCCACAGCTGGATGAGACATAAGGGTGGACACTCTTGGGGCTGAGAGGTTTGGTGAGGTTGGGTGAGCAAACGCAGACCCTTTAAAGTAATACTGCGTGGTACCCATCGCATGGGTCCCAAATCTCCAGGTTCAAGGGCATCTTCCTACATCGAAAACATGCATGAGAAAACAGAAAGATGGTACACCATGTGATGGGGAAAGGTTTCTAAAACGCACCTCATTTCTCTTCTCCTTGTGCCCGGTTTTGCCATTCCAGCTGCTTTACTAGCAATCTCCCTATTTGGAGCATCAGCACCTTTAACCTCCTGTTCCGTACAGGTTGCAATTTGTCCTGAGGATGAACGGGTAGACCGGGAACCAGTGAGAGACTAGCTCTTGGTGTTGGGACAGGCACAGGTCACTCTATTTTCCCATCAGGAAGATGAATTAACCACAGGCTCATCCTCCCCCCCGGAACCAGAACAGGGCCTGAAGCCATCCAGTGCTTTTGCGGCCAGCTCCCAAAAAAGCGAGTTGTAAAATGGAGCTTCAGGGCACTGCAATTCACAAACCTGCAGAGTTATAAATGATAACTCTCGTCCACAAATATATTGAGGGAAGGCAAAGAAGAGGATTTGAAATCTATGCAGAATTGCAGGAAACAGATTTCAGGAGGTAGATTCGAATCGCCTTTAAAGCACACGAAAAGCGGCAAAACGTTGACAATGATGCCCTTGGCTAAAAACGGCGTATGCGTTTTTTCCTGAATATATTCAGGAAAAACCGCATACGCCCTTTTTGGCCAACCAAGCAACCTGGAAAGGCAAATCAGCGCTACAAAGAAGACTCGCTACCCATCAGTCAAAAGGGCCATGCTGAAAAATGTCTCAAAACCAGAAATGCGGGACAGGCCATGGAGAAATGGGAGCCTTGCTACACTGATGGGCGGGATGTAAATTGCCAACAGCCACTCTGGAGAAGTGTACGGTGTGTCTTGAAACATCTAAAAAACACAGCTTAGAGAGCATAGGGCATTTCCACTCATGGGGGTATAAATTGGGAAAATGAAAAATCAGCAAGACACAAGCACCCCAAAGTTTAGGGCTGCTCTGTTGACAAGGACCTCCACTTCATTCCACCTTCAATATCCCAGGAAAGAGAAAAATGGATAAAGAAGTTCTGGTCCTTATGTACAATGGAATATCACTCAGCCATGAAATCAATGTCATAAGGCTAGTAGCAGCATGATGAGTGGATTTAGGTACGACGATTCTAAGTGAAATAAGTCACACAGAAAAGGACACTTCTCATAAGGTATCACTTATAGAGGGAATGTAAAAACTGTTACACTTGAACTGAATTACAAAACAGAACAGAGTCACACATGCAGAAAACACACTATGGCTGCTTAACGGGAAAGGTGAGGTGGGGTGATACATAAAACGAGGGTTTCAAATTAGCTCAGATACCGTTCCATAAACCCAATATGTAATAGACAAGACCTACTCCTTGCTCAGAGAACTGGACTCAACACGCCCTATTCACCGCACAAGAATATATCTGACTAGTAATAATCTTAAAACCTATGTATTGATATCTCTCTGTTAGTGTGTCAAGTGGGTGTAAAGCGGCATAAACACAGCAGTGAAAAGCAGCTAAACCCTATTATAAAAATAAGTTACTTTGAAAAACCCATGAAACAAAGACAGTGAAAGAGAGAGAAATTCTTACACAATGCGTTCAGGGGCTGTGATGCAACCTGGATTGACCATATCTAGACCCACAGCTGGATGAGACATAAGGGTGGACAGTCTTGGGGCTGAGAGGTTTGGTGAGGTTGGGTGAGCAAACGCAGACCCTTTAAAGTAATACTGCGTGGTACCCATCTCATGGGTCCCAAATCTCCAGGTTCAAGGGCATCTTCCTACATCGAAAACATGCATGAGAAAACAGAAAGATGGTACACCATGTGATGGGGAAAGGTTTCTAAAACGCACCTCATTTCTCTTCTCCTTGTGCCCGGTTTTGCCATTCCAGCCGCTTTACTAGCAATCTCCCTATTTGGAGCATCAGCACCTTTAACCTCCTGTTCCGTACAGGTTGCAATTTGTCCTGAGGATGAACGGGTAGACCGGGAACCAGTGAGAGACTAGCTCTTGGTGTTGGGACAGGCACAGGTCACTCTATTTTCCCATCAGGAAGATGAATTAACCACAGGCTCATCCTCCCCCCCGGAACCAGAACAGGGCCTGAAGCCATCCAGTGCTTTTGCGGCCAGCTCCCAAAAATGCGAGTTGTAAAATGGAGCTTCAGGGCACTGCAATTCACAAACCTGCAGAGTTATAAATGACAACTCTCGTCCACAAATATATTGAGGGAAGGCAAAGAAGAGGATTTGAAATCTATGCAGAATTGCAGGAAACAGATTTCAGGAGGTAGATTCGAATCGCCTTTAAAGCACATGAAAAGCGGCAAAACGTTGACAATGATGCCCTTGGCTAAAAAGGGCGTATGCGTTTTTTCCTGAATATATTCAGGAAAAAACGCATACGCCCTTTTTGGCCAACCAAGCAACCTGGAAAGGCAAATCAGCGCTACAAAGAAGACTCGCTACCCATCAGTCAAAAGGGCCATGCTGAAAAATGTCTCAAAACCAGAAATGCGGGACAGGCCATGGAGAAATGGGAGCCTTGCTACACTGATGGGCGGGATGTAAATTGCCAACAGCCACTCTGGAGAAGTGTACGGTGTGTCTTGAAACATCTAAAAAACACAGCTTAGAGACCATAGGGCATTTCCAATCATGGGGGTATAAATTGGGAAAATGAAAAATCAGCAAGACACAAGCACCCCAAAGTTTAGGGCTGCTCTGTTGACAAGGACCTCCACTTCATTCCACCTTCAATATCCCAGGAAAGAGAAAAATGGATAAAGAAGTTGTGGTCCTTATGTACAATGGAATATCACTCAGCCATGAAATCGATGTCATAAGGCTAGTAGCAGCATGATGAGTGGATTTAGGTACGACGATTCTAAGTGAAATAAGTCACACAGAAAAGGACACTTCTCATAAGGTATCACTTATAGAGGGAATGTAAGAACTGTTACACTTGAACTGAATTACAAAACAGAACAGAGTCACACATGCAGAAAACACACTATGGCTGCTTAACGGGAAAGGTGAGGTGGGGTGATACATAAAACAAGGGTTTCAAATTAGCTCAGATACCGTTCCATAAACCCAATATGTAATAGACAAGACCTACTCCTTGCTCAGAGAACTGGACTCAACACGCCCTATTCACCGCACAAGAATATATCTGACTAGTAATAATCTTAAAACCTATGTATTGATATCTCTCTGTTAGTGTGTCAAGTGGGTGTAAAGCAGCATAAACACAGCAGTGAAAAGCAGCTGAACCCCATTATAAAAATAAATTACTTCGAAAAACCCATGATACAAAGACAGTGAAAGAGAGAGAAATTCTTACACAATGCGTTCAGGGGCTGTGATGCAACCTGGATTGACCATATCTGGACCCACAGCTGGATGAGACATAAGGGTGGACAGTCTTGGGGCTGAGAGGTTTGGTGAGGTTGGGTGAGCAAACGCAGACCCTTTAAAGTAATACTGCGTGGTACCCATCGCATGGGTCCCAAATCTCCAGGTTCAAGGGCATCTTCCTACATCGAAAACATGCATGAGAAAACAAAAAGATGGTACACCATGTGATGGGGAAAGGTTTCTAAAACGCACCTCATTTCTCTTCTCCTTGTGCCCGGGTACGCCATTCCAGCCGCTTTACTAACAATCTCCCTACTTGGAGCATCAGCACCTTTAAACTCCTGTTCCGTACAGGTTGCAATTTGTCCTGAGGATGAACGGGTAGACCGGGAACCAGTGAGAGACTAGCTCTTGGTGTTGGGACAGGCACAGGTCACTCTATTTTCCCATCAGGAAGAAGAATTAACCACAGGCACAGCCTGAATCCGGAACCAGAACAGGGCCTGAAGCCATCCTGCGCTTTTGCGGCCAGCTCCCAAAAAAGCGAGTTGTAAAATGGAGCTTCAGGGCACTGCAATTCACAAACCTGCAGAGTTATAAATGATAACTCTCGTCCACAAATATATTGAGGGAAGGCAAAGAAGAGGATTTGAAATCAAGGCAGAATTGCAGGAAACAGATTTCAGGAGGTAGATTCGAATCGCCTTTAAAGCACATGAAAAGCGGCAAAACGTTGACAATGATGCCCTTGGCCAAAAAGGGCGTATGCGTTTTTTCCTGAATATATTCAGGAAAAAACGCATACGCCCTTTTTGGCCAACCAAGCAACCTGGAAAGGCAAATCAGCGCTACAAAGAAGACTCGCTACCCGTCGGTCAAAAGGGCCATGCTGAAAAACGTGTCAAAACCAGAAATGCAGGACAGGCCATGGAGAAATGGGAGCCTTGCTACACTGATGGGCGGGATGTAAATTGCCAACAGCCACTCTGGAGAAGTGTACGGTGTGTCTTGAAACATCTAAAAAACACAGCTTAGAGAGCATAGGGCATTTCCACTCATGGGGGTATACACTGGGAAAATGAAAAATCAGCAAGACACAAGCACCTCAAAGTTTAGGGCTGCTCTGTTGACAAGGACCTCCACTTCATTCCACCTTCAATATCCCAGGAAAGAGAAAAATGGGTAAAGAAGTTGTGGTCCTTATGTACAATGGAATATCACTCAGCCATGAAATCAATGTCATAAGGCTAGTAGCAGCATGATGAGTGGATTAAGGTACGACGATTCTAAGTGAAATAAGTCACACAGAAAAGGACACTTCTCATAAGGTATCACTGATAGGGGGAATGTAAAAACCGTTACACTTGAACTGAATTACAAAACAGAACAGAGTCACACATGCAGAAAACACACTATGGCTGCTTAACGGGAAAGGTGAGGTGGGGTGATACATAAAACAAGGGTTTCAAATTAGCTCAGATACCGTTCCATAAACCCAATATGTAATAGACAAGACCTACTCTTTGCTCAGAGAACTGGACTCAACACGCCCTATTCACTGCACAAGAATATATCTGACTAGTAATAATCGTAAAGCCTATGTATTGATATCTCTCTGTTAGTGTGTCAAGTGGGTGTAAAGCGGCATAAACACAGCAGTGAAAAGCAGCTAAATCCCATTATGAAAATAAATTACTTTGAAAAACCCATGAAACAAAGACAGTGAATGAGAGAGAGGAATTCTTACACAATGCATTCAGGGGCTGTGATGCAACCTGGATTGACCATATCTAGACCCACAGCTGGATGAGACATAAGGGTGGACACTCTTGGGGCTGAGAGGTTTGGTGAGGTTGGGTGAGCAAACGCAGACCCTTTAAAGTAATACTGCATGGTACCCATCGCATGGGTCCCAAATCTCCAGGTTCAAGGGCATCTTCCTACATCAAAAACATGCATGAGAAACCCAGAAGATGGTACACCGTGTGATGGGGAAAGGTTTCTAAAACGCACCTCATTTCTCATCTCCTTGTGCCCGGGTTCGCCATTCCAGCCGCTTTACTAGCAAGCTCCCTACTTGGAGCATCAGCACCTTTAACCTCCTGTTCCGTAGAGGTTGCAATTTGTCCTGAGGATAAACGGGAAGACGTGGAACCAACGAGAGACTAGCTCTTGGTGTTGGGACAGGCACAGGTCACTCTATTTTCCCATCAGAAAGAAGAATTAACCACAGGCTCAGCCTGCCCCCCGGAACCAGAACAGGGCCTGAATCCATTCTGTGATTTTGCGGCCAGCTCCCATAAAAACGAGTTGTAAAATGGAGGTTCAGGGCACTGCAATTCACAAACTTGCAGTTATAAATGATAACTCTCGTCCACAAATATATTGAGGGAAGGCAACGAAGAGGATTTGAAATCAAGGCAGAATTGCAGGAAACAGATTTCAGGAAGTAGATTCGAATCGCATTTAAAGCACATGAAAAGCGGCAAAACGTTGACAATGATGCCCTTGGCCAAAAAGGGCGTATGCGTTTTTTCCTGAATATATTCAGGAAAAAACGCATACGCCCTTTTTGGCCAACCAAGCAACCTGGAAAGGCAAATCAGCGCTACAAACAAGTCTCGCTTCCCATCGGTCAAAAGGGCCATGCTGAAAAAAGTGTCAAAACCAGAAATGCAGGACAGGCCATGGAGAAATGGGAGCCTTGCTACACTGATGGGCGGGATGTAAATTGCCAACAGCCACTCTGGAGAAGTGTACGGTGAGTCCTGAAACATCTAAAAAACACAGCTTAGAGAGCATAGGGCACTTCCACTCATGGGGGTATGAATTGGGAAAATGAAATATCAGCAAGACACAAGCACCCCAAAGTTTAGGGCTGCTCTGTTGACAAGGACCTCCACTTCATTCCACCTTAAATATCCCAGGAAAGAGAAAAATGGGTAAAGAAGTTGTGGTCCTTATGTACAATGGAATGTCACTCAGCCATGAAATCAATGTCATAAGGCTAGTAGCAGCATGATGAGTGGATTTAGGTACGACGATTCTAAGTGAAATAAGTCACACAGAAAAGGACACTTCTCATAAGGTATCACTGATAGAGGGAATGTAAAAACCGTTACACTTGAACTGAATTACAAAACAGAACAGAGTCACACATGCAGAAAACACACTATGGCTGCTTCACGGGAAAGGTGAGGTGGGGTGATACATAAAACAAGGGTATCAAATTAGCTCAAATACCATTCCATAAACCCAATATGTAATAGACAAGACCTACTCCTTGCTCAGAGAACTGGACTCAACACGCCCTATTCACCGCACAAGAATATATCTGACTAATAATAATCGTAAAGCCTATGTATTGATATCTCTCTGTTAGTGTGTCAAGTGGGTGTAAAGGGGCATAAACACAGCAGTGAAAAGCAGCTAAATCCCATTATGAAAATAAATTACTTTGAAAAACCCATGAAACAAAGACAGTGAAAGAGAGAGGAATTCTTACACAATGCGTTCAGGGGCTGTGATGCAACCTGGATTGACCATATCTAGACCCACAGCTGGATGAGACATAAGGGTGGACACTCTTGGGGCTGAGAGGTTTGGTGAGGTTGGGTGAGCAAACGCAGACCCTTTGAAGTAATACTGCATGGTACCCATCGCATGGGTTCCAAATCTCCAGGTTCAAGGGGATCTTCCTACATCAAAAACATGCATGAGAAACCCAGAAGATGGTACACCGTGTGATGGGGAAAGGTTTCTAAAACGCACCTCATTTCTCATCTCCTTGTGCCCGGGTTCGCCATTCCAGCCGCTTTACTAGCAAGCTCCCTACTTGGAGCATCAGCACCTTTAACCTCCTGTTCCGTAGAGGTTGCAATTTGTCCTGAGGATAAACGGGAAGACGTGGAACCAACGAGAGACTAGCTCTTGGTGTTGGGACAGGCACAGGTCACTCTATTTTCCCATAAGAAAGAAGAATTAACCACAGGCTCAGCCTACCCCCCGGAACCAGAACAGGGCCTGAAGCCATTCTGCGATTTTGCGGCCAGCTCCCATAAAAACGAGTTGTAAAATGGAGGTTCAGGGCACTGCAATTCACAAACCTGCAGTTATAAATGATAACTCTCGTCCAGAAATATTTTGAGGGAAGGCAAAGAAGAGGATTTGAAATCAAGGCAGAATTGCAGGAAACAGATTTCAGGAGGTAGATTCGAATCGCCTTTAAAGCACATGAAAAGCGGCAAAACGTTGACAATGATGCCCTTGGCCAAAAAGGGCGTATGCGTTTTTTCCTGAATATATTCAGGAAAAAACGCATACGCCCTTTTTGGCCAACCAAGCAACCTGGAAAGGCAAATCAGCGCTACAAAGAAGACTCGCTTCCCATCGGTCAAAAGGGCCATGCTGAAAAAAGTTTCAAAACCAGAAATGGAGGACAGGCCATGGAGAAATGGGAGCCTTGCTACACTGATGGGCGGATGTACATTCCCAACAGCCACTCTGGAGAAGTGTACGGTGTGTCCTGAAACATATAAAAAACACAGCTTAGAGAGCATAGGGCACTTCCACTCATGGGGGTATACACTGGGAAAATGAAAAATCAGCAAGACACAAGCACCTCAAAGTTTAGGGCTGCTCTGTTGACAAGGACCTCCACTTCATTCCACCTTCAATATCCCAGGAAAGAGAAAAATGGATAAAGAAGTTGTGGTCCTTATGTACAATGGAATATCACTCAGCCAGGAAATCACTGTTATAAGGCTAGTAGCAGCATGATGAGTGGATTTAGGTACGACGATTCTAAGTGAAATGAGTCACACAGAAAAGGACATTTCTCATAAGGTATCACTGATAGAGGGAATGTAAAAACCATTACACTTGAACTGAATTGCAAAACAGAACAGAGTCACACATGCAGAAAACACACTATGGCTGCTTAACAGGAAAGGTGAGGTTGGGTGATACATAAAACAAGGGTTTCAAATTAGCTCAGATACCGTTCCATAAACCCAATATGTAATAGACAAGACCTACTCCTTGCTCAGAGAACTGGACTCAACACGCCCTATTCACCGCACAAGAATATATCTGACTAGTAATAATCTTAAAACCTATGTATTGATATCTCTCTGTTAGTGTGTCAAGTGGGTGTAAGGCGGCATAAACACAGCAGTGAAAAGCAGCTAAACCCCATTATAAAAATAAATTACTTTGAAAAACCCATGAAACAAAGACAGTGAAAGAGAGAGAAATTCCTATACAATTCGTTCAGGGGCTGTGATGCAACCTGGATTGACCATATCTAGACCCACAGCTGGATGAGACATAAGGGTGGACACTCTTGGGGCTGAGAGGTTTGGTGAGGTTGGGTGAGCAAACGCAGACCCTTTAAAGTAATAATGCGTGGTACCCATCGCATGGGTCCCAAATCTCCAGGTTCAAGGGCATCTTGCTACATCGAAAACATGCATGAGAAACGCAGAAGATGGTACACCGTGTGATGGGGAAAGGTTTCTAAAACGCACGTCATTTCTCATATCCTTGTGCCCGGGTTAGCCATTCCAGCCGCTTTACTAGCAATCTCCCTACTTGGAGCATCAGCACCTTTAACCTCCTGTTCCGTACAGGTTGCAATTTGTCCTGAGGATGAACGGGAAGACGTGGAACCAATGAGAGACTAGCTCTTGGTGTTGGGACAGGCACAGGTCACTCTATTTTCCCATCAGGAAGAAGAATTAACTACAGGCTCAGCCTGCCCCCCGGAACCAGAAGAGGGCCTGAAGCCATCCTGCTCTTTTGCGGCCTGCTCCCAAAAAAGCGAGTTGTAAAATGGAGCTTCAGGGCACTGCAATTCACAAACCTGCAGAGTTATAAATGATAACTCTCGTCCACAAATATATTGAGGGAAGGCAAAGAAGACGATTTGAAATCAAGGCAGAATTGCAGGAAACAGATTTCAGGAGGTAGATTCGAATCGCCTTTAAAGCCCATGAAAAGCGGCAAAACGTTGACAATGATGCCCTTGGCCAAAAAGGGCGTATGCGTTTTTTCCTGAATATATTCAGGAAAAAACGCATACGCCCTTTTTGGCCAACCAAGCAACCTGGAAAGGCAAATCAGCGCTACAAAGAAGACTCGCTACCCATCGGTCAAAAGGGCCATGCTGAAAAATGTCTCAAAACCAGAAATGCAGGACAGGCCATGGAGAAATGGGAGCCTTGCCACACTGATGGGCGGGTTGTAAATTGCCAACAGCCACTCTGGAGAAGTGTACGGTGTGTCCTGAAACATCTAAAAAACACAGCTTAGAGAGCATAGGGCACTTCCACTCATGGGGGTATAAATTGGGAAAATGAAAAATCAGCAAGACACAAGCACCCCCAAGTTGAGGGCTGCTCTGTTGACAAGGACCTCCACTTCATTCCACCTTCAATATCCCAGGAAAGAGAAAAATGGATAAAGAAGTTGTGGTCCTTATGTACAATGGAATATCACTCAGCCATGAAATCAATGTCATAAGGCTAGTAGCAGCATGATGAGTGGATTTAGGTACGACGATTCTAAGTGAAATAAGTCACACAGAAAAGGACACTTCTCATAAGGTATCACTTATAGAGGGAATGTAAAAAGCGTTACACTTGAACTGAATTACAAAACAGAACAGAGTCACACATGCAGAAAACACAGTATGGCTGCTTAACGGGAAAAGTGAGGTGGGGTGATACATAAAACAAGGGTTTCAAATTAGCTCAGATACCGTTCCATAAACCCAATATGTAATAGACAAGACCTACTCCTTGCTCAGAGAACTGGACTCAACACGCCCTATTCGCTGCACAAGAATATATCTGACTAGTAATAATCTTAAAACCTATGTATTGATGTCCCTCTGTAAGTGAATCAAGTGGGTGTAAAGGGGCATAAACACAGCAGTGAAAATCAGGTAAACCCCATTATAAAAATAAATTACTTAAAAATTCCAAAAAACAAAGACAGTGATAGAGGGAAAATTTTTACGTAATTCGTTCCGGGGCTGTGATGCAACCTGGTGTGACCATATCTAGACCCACAGCTGGATGAGAAATAAAGCTGGACACTCTTGGGGCTGAAGGTCTCTTTCCCTATTTACCAGATTAGGAACGTAGAAAGGCTGCCACCCTCTGGCCGTTACCTGCAAAAGCAGCTTTAAAACCTGTGCTAATGGTCACTTCATATGAACAAGTACTTCAGGGCTGTAAATGAAACGTGCCCTCAAAATGTCTTGAGGGAGGTAATGGCCAAAAATTTTCAAAATGTGACACTTACTTTAAGAAAACACTTTGAAGAACTGAGCTGTAATCACAGTTTGATAAATAAAAAGGGCATGCTTTAAAGCTCAATTTCAACAGATTATGGGACACATGCAAATTCAACCACAGATAGGCATCAGCTCGCACCCATTAGAATAACCATCAGCAAGAAAACTACAAACAATAAATATTGAAGGTGTTTTGGAGAAATGCATACCCTCAATTTTAAGTGGGACGTAACCTGGAAAGAGCCACTAATGAGAACTGAATGGTGGTGCCTTTAAAACATACACACTGAGCTACCATATGATACAGCAAGCCCACTGCTTGGCCTATAACATAAGAAGATATAACTGGAAAGACACAGGCAAGCAAATGTGCATTGCAGCAGTATTACAATAGCCAAGACATGGAGGCAACCAGAAAGTCCATCAAGAGGTGCGTGGCCAAAGAAGAACTGGTACACGTACAGATGGAATATTAGCCAGGGAAAAAAATGAAACAATGCCATTTGCAGCACCATGTATGATTCTTGAGGTAATCAGGCAAATTGTACTAAGTCAGAAAGCAAAAGACACATATCCTATAATATCACTTATAGGTCTTAGCTAAAAATTGATACCAATGAAAATATTTCCACAGAGAAATGCAATCACAGATTCATTAAACAAACTTATGGTTCACCAAATGGAAAGGTGTGAGGATTGGATACATTAGGATATTGGGGTTAAGATAGATATAGAAACACATGTGAAATATGTAATCACCAAAGACCTACATAATACCAAGACAAGACTACTCAACATCGTGTCATAACCTACATGGGAAAATGATCCAAAGAAGAATAGATATATGTATATGTTTAAAAGAACCACATCTTTCACACCTAGAAGAAACAAAACATTTTAATTAAATTTGCTCTGACAAAAAATAAAAATTAAATTAAAAAAAGAACAAGAAGTAATGAGACATAAACTTAAGGGGCTATTTGCTGGCACATTGCATTCTAATTTACAACCAGAACATGACTTCCATTAAGGCTCTGTCATCACTAATAAAGCAGCTTTATAAGCAATGTTGAAGGTAGCTTAAAAGAAGTCTCACTAATTATTGATAGTAACAAGGAAACAAAGAAAAGTAAAAATCTCACTGCAAAAAGTATACATAGGGTAAGGATAGTAGATCAAACACTTATTAAACTTCTGTAAAGAATAAAAGACAACAGTAGTATGTTTTTTTAAAAAGAGAGGGCCCAAATAAATCTGAAATGAAAGAGATGATGTTACAACGGACACCACAGAAATACAAAGTATCCTAAGATACACACAGGGTAACTCAGGGCTCAGACTGGACAGAGCCCACTCTCCAGTCCCCTGTACATGACTTACAGGAGCCTCAGGAACTGAGGAGGGGGTCCCTGAGGAGAGGCTCAAGATAGAATATGGTAGACATTAACATGACTGCATTCATCTTAAACATGCCTGAACTACATTCACACGAGATGATTTTGTCCTGTATGTACATCGGCACCTCTAGTTGGAACTGCAGATCTTTGGCTTCAACACCTCTACTGACAACATTAGCGTCACCTGCTGTGGACCGTCTCCTATAGGATTTCTAGAATCACAAAACATCGAAGCTTCACAGGACCCAGAGTCTGTGCAACTCCACACAGAGTCTCAGAGTCTCAACTCCACTCAGATACTCCACTCTTGGAGGGCACACACAAAGTAGTGTGCACATCAGGACCCAGGGGAAGGAGCAGTGACCCTGTAGGAGAATGACCAGAACTACCTGCTACTTTTAGAGGGTCTCTTGCAGAGGCAGGTGGTGGCTGTGGCTGTGGCTCACCGTGAGGACAACGACACTGGCAGCAGAAGTTCTGGGAAATACTCCTTGGTGTGAGCCCTCCCAGAGTCCGCCATTAGCCCCACCAAGAGCAAGGTAGGCTCCAGGGCTGGGTCGCCTCAGGCCAAACAACCAACAGGGAGGGAACCCAGCCCCATGCATCAGCAGACAAGCGGATTAAACTTTTTATTAAAGTTTTATTTAATCCGTAGACAAGCGGATTAAAGCTCTGCCCACCAAAGCAACACCCAGCTCTACCCACCACCAGTCCTTCCCATCAGGAAGCTTGCACAAGCCTCTAAGATAGACTCATCCACCGGAGAGCAGACAGCAGAAGCAAGAAGAACTACAATTCTGCAGCCTGTGGAAGGAAAACCACATTCACAGAAAGATAGACAAAATGAAAAGGCAGAGGACTTTATACCAGATCAAGGAACAAGATAAAACCCCAGAAAAAAAAAAACAAAATGAGGTGGAGATAGGGAACCTTCCAGAAAAAAAATTCAGAATAATGATAGTGAAGTTGAGCCAAGACCTTGGAAAAAGAAAGGAGGCAAAGATCGAGAAGATGCAAGAAATGTTTAACAAAGACCTAGAAGAATTAAGGAACAAACACCTAGAAGAATTAAAGAACAAACAAACAGAGGTGAACAATGGAATAACTGAAATGAAAAATACACTAGAAGGAATCAGTAGCAGAATAACTGTGGCAGAAGAACGGATAAGTGACCTGGAAGACAGAAAGGTGGAAATCACTGCCATGGAACAGAATAAAGAAAAAGAATGAAAATAAACGAAGACACCCCAAGAGTCCTCTGGGACAACATTAAACGCAACAACATTCGCATTATAGGGGTCCCAGAAGGAGAAGAGAGAGAGAAAGGACCCGAGAATATATTTAAAGAGATAATGGTCAAAAACTTCCCTAGCATGGGAAAAGAAATAGCCACCCAAGTCCAGAAGCACAGAGTGTCCCAGGCAGGATAAACCAAAGGAGAAAAATGACAAGACACATAGTAATCAAATTGACAAAAATTAACGACAAAGAAAAATGATTGAAAGCAGCAAGGGAAAAATGACAAATAACATACAAGGGAACTCCCATAAGGATAACAACTGATTTCTCAGCAGAAAATCTACAAGCCAGAAGGAAGTGGCATGATAAATTTAAAGTGATGAAAGGGAAGAACCTACAACCAAGAGTACTCCACCCTGCAAAGAGCTCATTCAGATTTGATGGAGAAATCAAAAGCCTTACAGACAAGCAAAAGCTAAGAGAATTCAGCACCATGAAACCAGCTCTACACCAAATGCTAAAGGAACTTCTCTAAGTGGGAAACACAAGAGAAGAAAAGGACCCACCAAGACAAACCCATAACAATTAAGAAAATAGTAGTAGGAACATACATATCGATAATTACCTTAAACGTGAATGCACTACATGTTCCAACCAAAAGACACAGGCTCGCTGAATGGATACAAAAACAAGACCCATATATATGCTGTCTACAAGAGATCCATTTCAGACCTAGGGACACATACAGACTCAAAGTGAGGCGATGGAAAAATATATTCTATGCAAATGAAAATCAAAAGAAAGCTGGAGTAGCAATACTCATATCAGATAAAATAGACTTTAAAATAAAGAATGTTACAAGAGACGAGGAAAGGCACTACATAATGGTCAGGGGATCAATCCAAGAAGAAGATATAACAATTATAAATATATATGTACCCAAAATAGGAGCAGCTCAATGTATAAGGCAACTGCTAACAGCTATAAAAGAGGAAATCGACAGTAACACAATAATAGCGGGGGACTTTAACAGCTCACTTACACCAGTGGAGATCAGCCAGACAGAAAATTAATAAGGAAACACAAGCTTTAAATGACACAATAGACCAGATAGAGTTAATTGATATTTATAGGACATTCCATCCAAAAACAGCAGATTACACGTTCTTCTCAACTGCACACGGAACATTCTCCAGGATAGATCACATCTTGGGTCACAGATAAAGCCTCAGTAAATTTAAGAAAACTGAAATCATATCAAGCAGCTGTTCCAACCACAATGCTATGAGATTAGAAATCAATTACACGGAAAAAACCGTAAAAAACACAAACACATGGAGGCTAAACAATACGTTACTAAATAACCAAGAGATCACTGATGAAATCAAAGAGGAAATCAAAAACTACCTAGAGACAAATGACAACAAAAACACGATGATCCAAAACCTATGGGATGCAGCAAAAGGAGTTCTAAGAGGGAAGTTTATAGCAATACAAGCCTACCTCAAGAAACAAGAAAAATCTCAAATAAACAATCTAACCTTACACCTAGAGGAACTAGAGAAAGAAGAACAAAACCCAAAGTTAGTAGAAGGAAAGAAATCATAAAGATCAGAGCAGAAATAAATGAAATAGAAACAAAGAAAACGAAAGCAAAGATCAATAAAACTAAAAGCTGGTTCTTTGAGAAGATAAGCAAAAATGATCAACCTTTAGCCGGACTCCAGAAAAAGAGGGAGAGGACGCAAATCAACAAAATTAGAAGTGAAAAAGCAGAAGTTATAACAGACACCACAGGAATACAAAGCATCCTAAGAGACTACTACAAGCAACTCTAGGCCAATAAAATGGACAATCTGGAAGAAATGGACAAATTCTTAGAAAGGGATAACCTTCTAAGACTGAACCAGGAAGAAATAGAAAATATGAACAAACCTATCACAAGCAATGAAATTGAAACTGTGATTAAAAATCTTCCAACAAACAAAAGTCCAGAACCAGATGGCATCACAGGTGAATTCTATCAAACATTTAGAGCAGAGCTAACACCCAACCTTCTCAAATTCTTCAAAACAATTGCAGCGGAAGGAACACTCCCAAACTCATTCTATGAGACCACCATCACCCTGATACCAAAATCAGACAGAGATACTACAAGGAAAGAAAATTATAGACCAATATCACTGATGAATATAGATGTAAAAATCCTCAACAAAATACTAGCAAACAGAATCGAACAACACATGAAAAGGATCATACACCATGATCAAGTGGGGTTTATCCCAGGGATGCGAGGATTCTTCAATATACACAAATCAATGTGATACACCATATTAACAAATTGTAGAATAAAAGCATATGATCATCTCAATAGAGGAAGGAAAAGATTTTGAGAAAATTCAACACTCATTTACGATAAAAACTCTGCAGAGTGTGGGCATAGAGGGAAACTACCTCAACATAATAAAGGCCATATATGACAAACCCACAGAAAACAACATTCTCAATGGTGAAAAACTGAAAGCGTTTCCTCTAAGATCAGGAACAAGACGAGGATGTCCACTCTCACCACTGCTATTCAACATAGTTTTGGAAGTCCTAGCCATGGCAATCAGAGAAGAAAAAGAAATAAAAGGAATACAAAAAGGAAAAGAAGAAGTAAAATTGTCACTGTTTGCAGATGACATGATATCATAGATAGAGAATCCTAAAGATGCCACCAGAAAACCACTGGAGCTAATCAATGAATTTGGTAAAGTTGCAGGATACAAAATTAATGCACAGAAATTGCTTGCATTCCTATACACTAACAATGAAAGATCAGAAAGAGAAATTAAGGAAACAATCCCATTACCACTGCAACAAAAAGAATAAAATACCTAGGAATAAACCTACCTAAGGAAGTAAAAGACCTGTACTCAGAAAACTATAAGACACTGATGAAAGAAATCAAAGATGATATAAACAGATGGAGACATATACCATGTTCTCGGATTAGAAGAATCAATATTGTGAAAATGACTATACTACCCAAAGCAATCTACAGATTCAATGCAATCCCGATCAAAATACCTTTGGCATTTTCTACAGAACAAGAAAAAAAAATCTTAAAATTTGTAGGGAGACACAAAAGACCCTGGATAGCCAAAGCAGTCTTGAGGGGGGAAAAAAAAGAGCTGGAGGAATCAGACTTCCAGACTTCAGACTATATTGCAAAGCTACAGTAATCAAGATAATATGGTACTGACACAAGAACAGAAATATAGGTCAATAGAACAGGATAGAAAGCACAGAGATAAACCCACGTACCTATGGTTCACTAATCTATGACAAAGGAGGCAAGGGTATACAATGGAGAAAAGACAGTGTCTTCAGCAAGTGGTGCTGGGAAAACTGGACAGTTACATGTAAAAGAATGAAATTAGTACACACCCTAACACCATACACAAAAATAAACTCAAAATGGATTAGAGACCTAAATATAAGACCAGCCACTATAAAACTCTTAGAGGAAAACATAAGCAGAACAGTCTATGACATAAATCACAGCAAGATCCTTTTTGACCCACCTCCTAGAGAAATGGAAATAAAAACAAAAATAAAAAAATGGGACCGAATGAAACATAAATTCTTTTGCACAGCAAAGGAAAACATAAGCAAGATGAAAAGACAACCATCAGAATGGGAGAAAATATTTTCAAATGAAGCAAATGGCAAAGGATTAATCTCCAAAAAGCAGCTCATGTAGCTCAATATCACAAAACCAAACAACCCAATCCAAAAATGGGCAGAAGACCTAAATAGACATTTCTCCAAAGAAGATATACAGGTTGCCAACAAACACATGAAAGGATGCTGAACATCACTAATCATTAGAGAAATGCAAATCAAAACTACAGTGAGGTATCACCTCACACCAGTCAGAATGGCCATCATCAAAAAATCTACCAACAATAAATGCTGGAGAGGCATTTATTGGAGCAAAGGGAACCCTCTTGCACTGTTGGTGGGAATGTAAATTGATATAGCCACTAGGGAGAACGGTATGGGGGTTCCTTAAACACTAAAAATAGAACTACCATACAACCCAGCAAACCCACTCCTGGACATTTACCCTGAGAAAACCATAATTCAAAAAGAGTCATGTACCACAATGTTCACTGTAGCTCTATTTACAATAGCCAGGACATGGAAGCAACCTAAGTGTCCATCAACAGATAAATGGATAAGGAAGATGTGGCACAAATATACAATGGAACATTATTCAGCCATAAAAAGAAACGAAATTGAGTTACTTTTAGTGAGGTGGATGGATCTAGAGTCTGTCCTACAGAGTGAAGTAAGTCAGAAAGAGAAAAACAAATACCGTATGCTAACACATATATATGGAATCTTCAAAAAAAAGTTTATGAAGAACCTAGGGGCAGGAAAGGATTAAGGACACAGACGTAGAGAAAGGACTTGAGGACATGGGGAGAGGGAAGGGTAAGCTCGGACAAAGTGAGAGAGTGGTATGGACATATATACACTACCAAATGTAAAATTGATAGCTACTGGGAAGCAGCCACATAGCACAGGGAGATCAGCTCTGTGCTTTGTGACCATCTAAAAGGGTGGGATAAGGGAGTGAGAGGGAGTTGCAAGAGGGAGGGGATATGGTGTTATATGTATACGCACAGCTGATTCACTTTTTTATACAGCAGAAACTAACACACAATTGTAAAGCAATTATACTCCAATAAAGATGTAAAAGAAAAAAAAAAGCCCAGAGATAAACCTACACACCTATGGCCCACTAATCTATGACAAAGGAGGCAAGGGTATACAAAGGAGAAAAGACAGTCTCTTCAATAAGTGGTGCTGGGAAAAATGGACAGCTACATGTAAAAGAATGAAATTAGAACACTCCCTAACACCATACACAAAAAATAAACTCAAAATGGATTAGAGACCGAAATGTAAGACCGGACACTATAAAACTCTTAGAGGAAAACATAGGAAGAATACTCTTTGACATAAATCACAGCAAGATCTTTTTTGATCCACCTCCTAGAGTAATGGAATAAAAAAAAAATAAACATATGGAGCAAATGAAACCTAAATGCTTTTGCAAAGCAAAGGAAACTACAAACAAGACGAAAAGACAACCCTCACAATGGGAGAAAATATTTGCAAACGAATCAATGGACAAAGGATTAATCTCCAATGTATATAAACAGCTCATGCAGCTCAACAGTAAAAAAACAAACAACCCAATCCAAAAATGGGCAGATGACGTAAATAGACATTTGTCCCAAGAAGACATACAGATGACCAAGAAGCACATGAAAAGCTGCTCAACATCACTAATTATTAGAGAAATATAAACCAAAACTACAATGAGGTATCGCCTCACACGAGTTAGAATGGGCATCATCAGAAAATCTACAAGCAACAAATGCTGGAGAGGGTGTGGAGAAAAGGGAACCCTCTTACACTATTTGTGGGAATGTAAATTGATACAGTCACGATGGAGAACAGTATGGAGGTTCCTTAAAAGACTAAAAATAGAATTACCATATGACCCAGCAATCCCACTACTGGCCATATACCCAGAGAAAACCATAATTCAAAAAGACATATTCACCACAATATTCATTGCAGCACTGTTTACAATAGCCAGGTCATGGAAGCAACCTAAATGCCCATAGACAGACGAACAGAAAAGATGTGCTACATATATAAAATGGAATATTACTCAGCCATAAAAAGGAATGAAATTGGGTCATTTGTAGAGACGTGGATAGATCTAGAGACTGTCATACAGAGTGAAGTAAGTCAGAAAGAGAAAAACAAATATCGTATATTAACGCATACATGTGGAACCTAGAAAAATGGTAAAGATGAACCGGTTTGCAAGGCAGAAATAGAGACACAGATGTAGAGAACAAATGTATGGACACCAAGGGGGGAAAGTGGCAGGGTGGTGGTGGTGGGATGAATTGCGAGCCTGGGATTGACATATATACACTTATATGTATAAAATAGGTTACCAATAAGAGCCTGCTGTATAAAAAAATGAATAAAATAAATTCAAAAATTAAAAAATAAATCATACTTAAAAAAATAAAACAGAAAAAAAAGTTCTGTCCTTCCCATAGACGTATTTATATGAATGAATTATTTCCATGCTTATATCCATAAATACAAAAAGAGGAATAAAACTTACCTTGAACCAAAAAAGAAAAAAAAAAAAAAACAGAACCCACTGGTCATACAGAGGAAAACCCTATCAGGGCACTTGCTCCAGGGGTAAACAATTCTGAAGTTGGTCACAGGTGGGGAATCATCTCCCATGCAGCCAGCAGCCCCCACACGAGGAGCGTCCTCATTGCAAAGCTGGGGGACCGTGAGGAGGCGTCTCTGAGTAAACGTGAGCTGAGCCCCAGGCCAGCTGCTGCTGAACTTTTCCCACCCTTCCCAGGTAAAACACCTGAATGTGTGCAAAGACTTTAAAAACTAGAGGAAGGGGCTTGGAGTCACACCAGCGACAGCACGCAGGCCGACTTGGTGCCTGCAGGCCAGCCAGGATGGTCCTGGCCCCGGGCGCTCGTCTGGAAGCTTTCCATTTCCCTGCCTGAGGTACCCCTCCTGTCCCGGCCCCCACTGCTTTTTTCCTTCCTCACCTCTGCCCGGGGAGAAATTCCAGCAGCTAGTATGGGTGACACATCCTCTTCTTTAGCAGGTGGCAGCCCGGCAACTCCTGCAGAAAGTCCAGCAGAGCCCCAGTCACACTGGGCCACTCATAGAGCCGTGGGCCCTACTCCCTCCCACCAGCCCAACCCCGAGACTGCTGACGGGGCAGAGAATATGGCGTCAGGCACAGCTGCAGAGGCTTTTGCTGCCTGGAGGGGTGTTTATATTGACCTCAACCCAGGCACACCTGGGAAGGGCTGGCCGGCCGGGTCAGGCTGCCCAGGTCAGCCAATCCTCGCCCCTCAGGGGCTCAGAGTTGCAGAAAATGGGCCTTGCTACACCAGCCAGATCCAAGGAACAGGTGTAGGGTCCCGAGAGTCAGGATAGATAAGGGGCGGCAGCCCTGGCTTGTTTTCGAATCATTTTATCTGGTCCATGAGTGGGAGACAACTTCAAGAAGACCCTCTGCTAATGAGAGGAACCCAGGAGTCAGGGAGAGGAGGGGTGGTGGGTGGAGACAGAGGCCTGGTGCCCCGGCTGCAGTGGAAGCCCCTGGAAGACCAGGCAGAGGGAGGCCGCACAGAGTGAAGCCTAGGGTCACAGACCTGTTGGAGCTGCTGTTTGTTAGTTCAAGCTCTGCTCTGAGGTGCTCTGTGTCAGCTCTGAGTGACAGGGGTGCTGGGGGTGCTCTGCAATGAGGGCTATGTGCACGGTTCCTGTGTGCCCAGCCCTGCCGGGGTACCTGTCCACGGGAGCTCCATATCCAGGGAGGGGCCTGCCCACGAGAGCCCCGTGGGCTGCTGCGTACCTGCCCAGGTGAGCTCCATATCCTGGGAGGGGCCTGACCACAAGAGCCCCGTGGGCTGCTGGGGACCTGCTAGAGGACGCCAGGACAGTCAGTGAAGCCACAGAGGATATACATCTAGTAGTTCCTAATTCCTACACCCTGCTGGTCATTCTACCATCCACCAGGACATGGCATTCTGTATTAGACTTCAATGATGCCTTCTTCTGTATTCCATTAGTCCCAGAGTCACAAGAAATTTTGGCTGTGAGTGGCAGGACTCAACCTACAACAAAAACAATACTGCTGGGCCGTCCTGCCCCAGGGGTTCAAAAATTCCCACACCATCTTTGGGGAAACGTTAGCTAAAGACCTAAAAGATCTACCTCTGGAGAAGGGAACCCTCCTTCAATATGCAGATGACATTCTGATCACCAGCCCGACTAAGGAGGCCTCTGAACTACCTAGCCAATAAAAGATAGAAGGTGTCCAAGGAAAAGGCTCAAATATCACAAACTAAGGTGGCCTTCCTGGGCTTCATTCGCACAGAAGGTCGGAGAAGCCCACCCCAGGAAAGGGAAGAAGCCATTTGCAGCCTCACCTTTCCTGAAACTAGAAGACAGCTTAGGGGTTCCTGGGGAGACCGGGGTTTGCTGCATCTGGATCCCTAACTACAGTCTAATAGCTGGGCCTCTATATGAAACACTGAAAGGAAAAGATGATGATCCTTTTGAATAGAATCCAGAAGCGGCCTTTCAAGAATGGAAAGAGCAGTCAATTCAGACCCTGGCCCTGGACCTCCCTAAGTTAGCTAAACCCTTTGACCTTTACATTCCTGGTCCAAGGCGAATCGCCCTTGGAGTATTAGTGCAAAAACTGGGACCACTTGAAATGGAACAATGTAAGAATGCCCTCCAGGCATTGGCCAGCCACCCCATCCGACCAGGATACTGGGGGTATCTAAAAACCTGGAAATCAGCAGCCCGCAAGGCCAGCTCCCTCCTAAGGGAAAAGGACGCCACTTGGTGATCCTAACCACCCACCATGCCCTGAAGTTGCAGGGATTGCTCCGTGGGCACAATGACCTCGAGTGAGGAGGCCCTCCAACACCAACCTCCAGAGAGACAACCTGGGGCAATGGGCCCCCATGACGACTTGTGTGACCATCACTTGACCTGGAGCTTCTCTCAGAAAACAACAAGAGTGTGCCCCCAAAGAGCAGACTATTGCTTACAGGACTTACTGCACCCAGAGCGGAGCTAATAAACTTGGCAGGGGAACCGTAAATAACGCTGCCACCATAGAAAAGCCTACAGACACCGCAGTGACGGCGGCCAATGAGACCGGCTGTACTCCTGGCTACTTCAAAAGGCCGTTGACTGAGTGGCCGTCATGGTCCTGGATCACCACCGGCCCTGGACTGTCTGGGAGTTGAGCAAGCAGGGCTCTGACACCTGGTGCTGTTTGTACGTTAATTCAGTGGCCTAACTGAAGAAAGCACAGACTACTGGTCAGAGCATCTAGGCTGGCAGAAACCATCAGCCTAAGGGGGCCGAACCAATGTGGAGCAGGGTAAAACCGCCCACCCCCCCAGCGTCTCTGCACATCTCTTTCCTGGACCCTTAAAGGTCATTAGATTCTATAAAACTTCCAATGCTGGTGCTCAGGCAGACGAGCAGTGAGGGAGGAGGCCTGCAGACAATCAACCTCACCTGGAGGCTGCTGGGGAGAAGTCCTGCCCCTCCCCCCGGGTATGAGGACACCCAACTCAGCATGAAGCATTTACAGAAGACGTGTCTGCACCCTCAGCGCCCCAAGAATGAGGAATGGGACAAAAGGCAGAGGAGGGCTTTGTCACTGGCAAAGCCCATTAAAAATTCCTGGGAGATAAAAATAGAATCTGGGCAATAAAATAAAGTCTAACCATTTTTTCCTTTGTGCTTTGTCTAATTTCACTTGCTCCTAGGTTTCCACATGCAGAGGTCCCACACCCGACACTTCAGACCCGATTTCCTCGTGCAAAATGGCTGGGCCGACACCTCAGCTCGTGGGGCCCCGTGCAGACTCTGCGACATAGAGCCTGAGCTCCAGCCAACCTGGCCCTCGAGAGCTCCGCCCCCTCCCTCCCGCTGATGCTGACAGGATCCCTACACAGCAGCCCGGCCCACAACCCGCAGGGGAGCACACACTCTCACCTCTCCATTCTCTGATCAAAATATAAAGTTTTCCTTTGCTTCTGAACCAAAGTCAGTCTCGATCTGTTGGCTCCAATGACACTGGGCAGGGAGACCCTTGTTGGGGCCCACTCTGCAGGATCAGTAACAGAATTTGAGAACATTGTAACTTCAATGAACAGATGTGTGAGCCAAACTGTAATTAACATAGAGCAGTGTATAAGGCTCGTGTAAAATAAGATGTTTCTAACACTTCCATTTGATATTTCCATCACTTTATTATAAGCAAGTTCAGTGGAGGGGTTTGTCTTATTTGTCAGGTCAACAGTAGAGAAATGCAGTGATTTCTTTCCAAGGATGTACATCTAATAATCTTGGTTGAAGTTTCAACCTTGTTTGGAATGATTTTCCATTGAAAATGATACCTCTCTTTCAGCTCCTAGATTTCTGAGAAGTATAAAATCTTATATTTTTTATTACCAAAGGGGAAAGGTGGGAGGAGGGATAAATTAACAGTTCCAGACTAACATATACACACTGCTATGTATAAAATATATCATCAACAAGGAACTACTGTATAGCACAGGGAACTATACTCAATATTTTGTAATGACCCCTGAGGGGAAATAATCTGAAAAACAATAGATATCTATATCGACATCATCTATCAACTACAGATAAAATGGAAACTAAAGGAGGCCGATGGTGAGCGTTTCTGAACCTGAAGACTTCAATCATCTAAAGTTCGGACTCTGCCCACGGCCCAAGTCCCTTAATGAACACACATGTACCAGTAGCTTAAAAATTCCCCAGATTGGAGTTCGGGGAGACACTGATTTGGAAAAATCCCTTGTGTTCTCCTTACATACACGGGACCTTTCCTACAGCTAAAACATGCCTGTGACACCCAGAAGATGGAACACGGTTGGATCAGGAAGATTTTGGAAAAGGCACCAAAACTCCTAATTTCCTGGTTGTTGGGTTCACCTCTCCAGCCTTTTTCCTTAAAATCTCCCCACTTGAGGATGTCAGCACCTTCAACATCCAGTTGCACAGAAATTGGAATTTGTCCAAAGGAAGAAGGGGAAGGAGGAGAAACAAGGAGAGCCAAGCCCTAGATGTTCGGAGAGGCACATGTCACTCTACTTTCCAGTCAGGAAGAAGAATTAAGAAAAGGCTTAGCCTGCCACCGGGAACCAGAGTAGGGCCAGAAGCAAATGAGAGTTTCTGCGGAAAGCTCCCAAAAAAGCGAGTTGAAAAATGGAGCTCAGGGGCACTGCAATTCACAAATCTGCAGAGTTATAAATGATAACTCTCGTCCACAAATATATTGAGGGAAGGCAACGAAGAGGATTTGAAATCAAGGCAGAATTGCAGGAAACAGATTTCAGGAGTTAGATTCGAATCACCCCTAAAGCACATGAAAAGCGGCAAAACGTCGACAATGATGCACTTGGCCAAAAAGAGCATATGCGTTTTTTTCTGAATGAATTCAGGAAAAAACCCATAGGCCCTTTGTGGCCAACCAAGCAAGCCGGAAATGCAATTCAGCACTACAAAGAAGTCTGACTTCCCATCGGTCAAAATGGCCTTGCTAAAAAAGTGTAAAAACAAGAAATGCAGGAGAGGCCAGGGAGGAAAGGGAGCCTTGTTACACTGATGGGTGGGGTATAAATTGCCAATGATGACTCTGGAGAAGGGTATGGTGTTTCCTAAAACATCTAAAAAACACAGCTAGAGAGAAAGGAGCACATCCACTCATGGGCGTAGAAATTGGGAAAACTAAAAATCAGCAAGACACAGGCACCCCAAACATTAGGGCTGCTCTGTAGACAAAAACCTCCACTTAATTCCACCTTAAATATCCAAGGAAAGAGAAAAATGGATAAAGAAGTTGTGGTCCATATGTACAATTGTATATCACTCAGGCGTGAGATAAATATTATAAGGCTGGTAGCAGCATGATGAGTGGATTTAGGTAGGACTATTCTAAGTGAAATAAGTCACACAGAAAAAGACACTTATCATAAGATATCACTAACAGAGGGAATGTAAAAACTGCTACACTTGAACGGAATTACAAAACAGAACAGATTCACACATTAAGAAAACACACTATGGTTGCTTAACGGGAAAGGTGAGGTGGGGTGATGCATAAAAAAAGGATTTCAAATTAGCTCAGATAACGTTCCATAAATCCAATATGTAATAGACAAGACCTACTCCTTGCTCAGTGAACTGGACTCAACACCCCCTATTCACCGCTCAAGAACATATATGACTAGTAAGAATCGTAAAACCTGTGTATTGATATCTCTCTGGAAGTGAGTCAAGTGGGTGTAAAGCTGCATAAACACAGCCGTGAAAAGCAGCTAAACCCCATTATAAAAATAAATTACTTTTAAAAACCTGTGAAACAAAGACAGTGAAAGAGAGAAATTCTTACAAAATTCGTTCAGGGGCTGTGATGCAACCTGGATTGACCATATCTAGACCCACAGCTGGATGAGACATAAGGGTGGACACTCTCGGGGCTGAGAGGCTTGGTGAGGTTGGGGGAGCAAACGCAGAGCCTTTAAAGTAATACTGCCTGTTACCCATCCCATGGGTTCCAAATCTCCAGGTTCAAGGGCATCTTCCTACATCGAAAACATGCATGAGAAACCCAGAAGGTGGTACACTGTGTGATCGGGAAAGGTTTCTAAAACGCACCTCATTTCTCCTCTCCTTGTGCTCGGGTTCGCCATTCCAGCTGCTTTAGAAGCAATCGCCCTCCATGGAGAATCAGCACCTTTAACCTCCTGTTCCATACAGCTTGCAATTTGTCCTGAGGATGAACGGAAAGACGGGGAGCCAATGAGAGATTAGCTCTTGGTGTTGGGACAGGCACAGGTCACTCTATTTTCCCATCAGGAAGAAGAATTAACCACAGGCTCAGCGTGCCGCCCAGAACAGGAATAGTGCCTGAGGCCATCCTGCGCTTTTGCGGACAGCTCCCAAAAAAGCGAGTTGAAAAATGGAGCTCAGGGGCATTGCAATTCACAAACCAGCAGAGTTATAAATGATAACTCTCGTCCAAAAATATATTGAGGGAAGGCAACGAAGAGGATTTGAAATCAAGGCAGAATTGCAAGAAACAGATTTCAGGAGGTAGATACGAATCGCCTTTAAAGCACAAGAAAAGCCGCAAAACGTCGAAAATGATGCCCTTGGCCAAAAAGGGCGTATGCGTTTTTTCCTGAATATATTCAGGAAAAAACGCATACGCCATTTTTGGCCAACCTAGCAACCTGGAAAGGCAAATCAGTGCTACAAAGAAGTCTCGCTTCCCATCAGTCAAAAGGGCCATGCTGAAAAAAGTGTCAAAACCAGAAATGCAGGACAGGCCATGGAGAAATGGGAGCCTTGCTACACTGATGGGCGGGATGTAAATTGCCAACAGCCACACTGGAGAAGTGTCCGGTGAGTCCTGAAACATCTGAAAAACACAGCTTAGAGAGCATAGGGCACTTCCACTCATGGGGGTATAAATTGGGAAAATGAAAAATCAGCAAGACACAAGCACCCCAAAGTTTAGGGCTGCTCTGTTGACCAGGACCTCCACTTCATTCCACCTTCAATATCCCAGGAAAGAGAAAAATGGATAAAGAAGTTGTGGTCCTTATGTACAATGGAATATCACTCAGCCAGGAAATCAATGTCGTAAGGTTAGTAGCAGCATGATGAGTGGATTTAGGTACGACGATTCTAAGTGAAATAAGTCACACAGAAAAGGACACTTCTCATAAGGTATCACTGATAGAGGGAATGTAAAAACCGTTACACTTGAACTGAATTACAAAACAGAACAGAGTCACACATGCAGAAAACACACTATGGCTGCTTCACGGGAAAGGTGAGGTGGGGTGATACATAAAACAAGGGTATCAAATTAGCTCAGATACCGTTCCATAAACCCAATATGTAATAGACAAGACCTACTCCTTGCTCAGAAAACTGGACTCAACACGCCCTATTCACCGCACAAGAATATATCTGACTAGTAATAATCTTAAAACCTATGTATTGATATCTCTCTGTTAGTGTGTCAAGTGGGTGTAAAGCGGCATAAACACAGCAGTGAAAAGCAGCTAAACCCCATTATAAAAATAAATTACTTTGAAACACCCATGAAACAAAGACGGTGAAAGAGAGAGAAATTCTTACACAATGCGTTCAGGGGCTGTGATGCAACCTGGATTGACCATATCTAGACCCACAGCTGGATGAGACATAAGGGTGGACACTCTTGGGGCTGAGAGGTTTGGTGAGGTTGGGTGAGCAAATGCAGACCCTTTAAAGTAATACTGCGTGGTACCCATCGCATGGGTCCCAAATCTCCAGGTTCAAGGGCATCTTCCTACATCAAAAACATGCATGAGAAACCCAGAAGATGGTACACCGTGTGATGGGGAAAGGTTTCTAAAACGCACCTCATTTCTCATCGCCTTGTGCCCGGGTTCGCCATTCCAGCCGCTTTACTAGCAAGCTCCCTACTTGGAGCATCAGCACCTTTAACCTCCTGTTCCGTAGAGGTAGCAATTTGTCCTGAGGATAAACGGGAAGACGTGGAACCAACGAGAGACTAGCTCTTGGTGTTGGGACAGGCACAGGTCACTCTATTTTCCCATCAGAAAGAAGAATTAACCACAGGCTCAGCCTGACCCCCGGAACCAGAACAGGGCCTGAAGCCATTCTGCGATTTTGCGGCCAGCTCCCATAAAAACGAGTTGTAAAATGGAGGTTCAGGGCACTGCAATTCACAAACCTGCAGAGTTATAAATGATAACTCTCGTCCACAAATATATTGAGGGAAGGCAAAGAAGAGGATTTGAAATCAAGGCAGAATTGCACGAAACAGATTTCAGGAGGTAGATACGAATCGCCTTTAAAGCACATGAAAAGCGGCAAAACGTTGACAATGATGCCCTTGGCCAAAAAGGGCGTATGCGTTTTTTCCTGAATATATTCAGGAAAAAACGCATACGCCCTTTTTGGCCAACCAAGCAACCTGGAAAGGCAAATCAGCGCTACAAAGAAGTCTCGCTTCCCATCGGTCAAAAGGGCCATGCTGAAAAAAGTGTCAAAACCAGAAATGCAGGACAGGCCATGGAGAAATGGGAGCCTTGCTACACTGATGGGCGGGATGTAAATTGCCAAGAGCCACTCTGGAGAAGTGTCCGGTGAGTCCTGAAACATCTGAAAAACACAGCTTAGAGAGCATAGGGCACTTCCACTCATGGGGGTATAAATTGGGAAAATGAAAAATCAGCAAGACACAAGCACCCCAAAGTTTAGGGCTGCTCTGTTGACCAGGACCTCCACTTCATTCCACCTTAAATATCCCAGGAAAGAGAAAAATGGATAAAGAAGTTGTGGTCCTTATGTACAATGGAATATCACTCAGCCAGGAAATCAATGTCGTAAGGTTAGTAGCAGCATGATGAGTGGATTTAGGTACGACGATTCTAAGTGAAATAAGTCACACAGAAAAGGACACTTCTCATAAGGTATCACTGATAGAGGGAATGTAAAAACCGTTACACTTGAACTGAATTACAAAACAGAACAGAGTCACACAGGCAGAAAACACACTATGGCTGCTTAACGGGAAAGGTGAGGTGGGGTGATACATAAAACAAGGTTATCAAATTAGCTCAGATACCGTTCCATAAACCCAATATGTAATAGACAAGACCTACTCCTTGCTCAGAGAACTGGACTCAACACGCCCTATTCACCGCACAAGAATATATCTGATTAATAATAATCGTAAAACCTATGTATTGATATCTCTCTGTTAGTGTGTCAAGTGGGTGTAAAGCGGCATAAACACAGCAGTGAAAAGCAGCTAAACCCCATTATAAAAATAAATTACTTTGAAACACCCATGAAACAAAGACAGTGAAAGAGAGAGAAATTCTTACACAATGCGTTCAGGGGCTGTGATGCAACCTGGATTGACCATATCTAGACGCACAGCTGGATGAGACATGAGGGTGGACACTCTTGGGGCTGAGAGGTTTGGTGAGGTTGGGTGAGCAAACGCAGACCCTTTAAAGTAATACTGCGTGGTACCCATCGCATGGGTCCCAAATCTCCAGGTTCAAGGGCATCTTCCTACATCAAAAACATGCATGAGAAACCCAGAAGATGGTACACCGTGTGATGGGGAAAGGTTTCTAAAACGCACCTCATTTCTCATCTCCTTGTGCCCGGGTTCGCCATTCCAGCCGCTTTACTAGCAAGCTCCCTACTTGGAGCATCAGCACCTTTAACCTCCTGTTCCGTACAGGTTGCAATTTGTCCTGAGGATAAACGGGAAGACGTGGAACCAACGTGAGACTAGCTCTTGGTGTTGGGACAGGCACAGGTCACTCTATTTTCCCATCAGAAAGAAGAATTAACCACAGGCTCAGCCTGCCCCCCGGAACCAGAACAGGGCCTGAAGCCATTATGCGATTTTGCGGCCAGCTCCCATAAAAACGAGTTGTAAAATGGAGGTTCAGGGCACTGCAATTCACAAACCTGCAGAGTTATAAATGATAACTCTCGTGCACAAATATATTGAGGGGAGGCAAAGAAGAGGATTTGAAATCAAGGCAGAATTGCAGGAAACAGATTTCAGGAGGTAGATACGAATCGCCTTTAAAGCACATGAAAAGCGGCAAAACGTTGACAATGATGCCCTTGGCCAAAAAGGGCGTATGCGTTTTTTCCTGAATATATTCAGGAAAAAACGCATACGCCCTTTTTGGCCAACCAAGCAACCTGGAAAGGCAAATCAGCGCTACAAAGAAGTCTCGCTTCCCATCGGTCAAAAGGGCCATGCTGAAAAAAGTGTCAAAACCAGAAATGCAGGACAGGCCATGGAGAAATGGGAGCCTTGCTACACTGATGGGCGGGATGTAAATTGCCAAGAGCCACTCTGGAGAAGTGTCCGGTGAGTCCTGAAACATCTGAAAAACACAGCTTAGAGAGCATAGGGCACTTCCACTCATGGGGGTATAAATTGGGAAAATTAAAAATCAGCAAGACACAAGCACCCCAAAGTTTAGGGCTGCTCTGTTGACCAGGACCTCCACTTCATTCCACCTTAAATATCCCAGGAAAGAGAAAAATGGATAAAGAAGTTGTGGTCCTTATGTACAATGGAATATCACTCAGCCAGGAAATCAATGTCGTAAGGTTAGTAGCAGCATGATGAGTGGATTTAGGTACGACGATTCTAAGTGAAATAAGTCACACAGAAAAGGACACTTCTCATAAGGTATCACTGATAGAGGGAATGTAAAAACCGATACACTTGAACTGAATTACAAAACAGAACAGAGTCACACATGCAGAAAACACACTATGGCTGCTTAACGGGAAAGGTGAGGTGGGGTGATACATAAAACAAGGGTATCAAATTAGCTCAGATACCGTTCCATAAACCCAATATGTAATAGACAAGACCTACTCCTTGCTCAGAGAACTGGACTCAACACGCCCTATTCACCGCACAAGAATATATCTGACTAATAATAATCGTAAAGCCTATGTATTGATATCTCTCTGTTAGTGTGTCAAGTGGGTGTAAAGCGGCATAAACACAGCAGTGAAAAGCAGCTAAACCCCATTATAAAAATAAATTACTTTGAAACACCCATGAAACAAAGACAGTGAAAGAGAGAGAAATTCTTACACAATGCGTTCAGGGGCTGTGATGCAACCTGGATTGACCATATCTAGACGCACAGCTGGATGAGACATAAGGGTGGACACTCTTGGGGCTGAGAGGTTTGTTGAGGTTGGGTGAGCAAACGCAGACCCTTTAAAGGAATACTGCGTGGTACCCATCGCATGGGTCCCAAATCTCCAGGTTCAAGGGCATCTTCCTACATCAAAAACATGCATGAGAAACCCAGAAGATGGTACACCGTGTGATGGGGAAAGGTTTCTAAAACGCACCTCATTTCTCATCTCCTTGTGCCCCGGTTCGCCATTCCAGCCGCTTTACTAGCAAGCTCCCTACTTGGAGCATCAGCACCTTTAACCTCCTGTTCCGTACAGGTTGCAATTTGTCCTGAGGATAAACGGGAAGACGTGGAACCAACGTGAGACTAGCTCTTGGTGTTGGGACAGGCACAGGTCACTCTATTTTCCCATCAGAAAGAAGAATTAACCACAGGCTCAGCCTGCCCCCTGGAACCAGAAAAGGGCCTGAAGCCATTATGCGATTTTGCGGCCAGCTCCCATAAAAACGAGTTGTAAAATGGAGGTTCAGGGCACTGCAATTCACAAACCTGCAGAGTTATAAATGATAACTCTCGTGCACAAATATATTGAGGGGAGGCAAAGAAGAGGATTTGAAATCAAGGCAGAATTGCAGGAAACAGATTTCAGGAGGTAGATACGAATCGCCTTTAAAGCACATGAAAAGCGGCAAAACGTTGACAATGATGCCCTTGGCCAAAAAGGGCGTATGCGTTTTTTCCTGAATATATTCAGGAAAAAACGCATACGCCCTTTTTGGCCAACCAAGCAACCTGGAAAGGCAAATCAGCGCTACAAAGAAGTCTCGCTTCCCATCGGTCAAAAGGGCCATGCTGAAAAAAGTGTCAAAACCAGAAATGCAGGACAGGCCATGGAGAAATGGGAGCCTTGCTACACTGATGGGCGGGATGTAAATTGCCAAGAGCCACTCTGGAGAAGTGTCCGGTGAGTCCTGAAACATCTGAAAAACACAGCTTAGAGAGCATAGGGCACTTCCACTCATGGGGGTATAAATTGGGAAAATGAAAAATCAGCAAGACACAAGCACCCCAAAGTTTAGGGCTGCTCTGTTGACCAGGACCTCCACTTCATTCCACCTTAAATATCCCAGGAAAGAGAAAAATGGATAAAGAAGTTGTGGTCCTTATGTACAATGGAATATCACTCAGCCAGGAAATCAATGTCGTAAGGTTAGTAGCAGCATGATGAGTGGATTTAGGTACGACGATTCTAAGTGAAATAAGTCACACAGAAAAGGACACTTCTCATAAGGTATCACTGATAGAGGGAATGTAAAAACCGTTACACTTGAACTGAATTACAAAACAGAACAGAGTCACACAGGCAGAAAACACACTATGGCTGCTTAACGGGAAAGGTGAGGTGGGGTGATACATAAAACAAGGTTATCAAATTAGCTCAGATACCGTTCCATAAACCCAATATGTAATAGACAAGACCTACTCCTTGCTCAGAGAACTGGACTCAACACGCCCTATTCACCGCACAAGAATATATCTGATTAATAATAATCGTAAAACCTATGTATTGATATCTCTCTGTTAGTGTGTCAAGTGGGTGTAAAGCGGCATAAACACAGCAGTGAAAAGCAGCTAAACCCCATTATAAAAATAAATTACTTTGAAACACCCATGAAACAAAGACAGTGAAAGAGAGAGAAATTCTTACACAATGCGTTCAGGGGCTGTGATGCAACCTGGATTGACCATATCTAGACGCACAGCTGGATGAGACATGAGGGTGGACACTCTTGGGGCTGAGAGGTTTGGTGAGGTTGGGTGAGCAAACGCAGACCCTTTAAAGTAATACTGCGTGGTACCCATCGCATGGGTCCCAAATCTCCAGGTTCAAGGGCATCTTCCTACATCAAAAACATGCATGAGAAACCCAGAAGATGGTACACCGTGTGATGGGGAAAGGTTTCTAAAACGCACCTCATTTCTCATCTCCTTGTGCCCGGGTTCGCCATTCCAGCCGCTTTACTAGCAAGCTCCCTACTTGGAGCATCAGCACCTTTAACCTCCTGTTCCGTACAGGTTGCAATTTGTCCTGAGGATAAACGGGAAGACGTGGAACCAACGTGAGACTAGCTCTTGGTGTTGGGACAGGCACAGGTCACTCTATTTTCCCATCAGAAAGAAGAATTAACCACAGGCTCAGCCTGCCCCCCGGAACCAGAACAGGGCCTGAAGCCATTATGCGATTTTGCGGCCAGCTCCCATAAAAACGAGTTGTAAAATGGAGGTTCAGGGCACTGCAATTCACAAACCTGCAGAGTTATAAATGATAACTCTCGTGCACAAATATATTGAGGGGAGGCAAAGAAGAGGATTTGAAATCAAGGCAGAATTGCAGGAAACAGATTTCAGGAGGTAGATACGAATCGCCTTTAAAGCACATGAAAAGCGGCAAAACGTTGACAATGATGCCCTTGGCCAAAAAGGGCGTATGCGTTTTTTCCTGAATATATTCAGGAAAAAACGCATACGCCCTTTTTGGCCAACCAAGCAACCTGGAAAGGCAAATCAGCGCTACAAAGAAGTCTCGCTTCCCATCGGTCAAAAGGGCCATGCTGAAAAAAGTGTCAAAACCAGAAATGCAGGACAGGCCATGGAGAAATGGGAGCCTTGCTACACTGATGGGCGGGATGTAAATTGCCAAGAGCCACTCTGGAGAAGTGTCCGGTGAGTCCTGAAACATCTGAAAAACACAGCTTAGAGAGCATAGGGCACTTCCACTCATGGGGGTATAAATTGGGAAAATTAAAAATCAGCAAGACACAAGCACCCCAAAGTTTAGGGCTGCTCTGTTGACCAGGACCTCCACTTCATTCCACCTTAAATATCCCAGGAAAGAGAAAAATGGATAAAGAAGTTGTGGTCCTTATGTACAATGGAATATCACTCAGCCAGGAAATCAATGTCGTAAGGTTAGTAGCAGCATGATGAGTGGATTTAGGTACGACGATTCTAAGTGAAATAAGTCACACAGAAAAGGACACTTCTCATAAGGTATCACTGATAGAGGGAATGTAAAAACCGATACACTTGAACTGAATTACAAAACAGAACAGAGTCACACATGCAGAAAACACACTATGGCTGCTTAACGGGAAAGGTGAGGTGGGGTGATACATAAAACAAGGGTATCAAATTAGCTCAGATACCGTTCCATAAACCCAATATGTAATAGACAAGACCTACTCCTTGCTCAGAGAACTGGACTCAACACGCCCTATTCACCGCACAAGAATATATCTGACTAATAATAATCGTAAAGCCTATGTATTGATATCTCTCTGTTAGTGTGTCAAGTGGGTGTAAAGCGGCATAAACACAGCAGTGAAAAGCAGCTAAACCCCATTATAAAAATAAATTACTTTGAAACACCCATGAAACAAAGACAGTGAAAGAGAGAGAAATTCTTACACAATGCGTTCAGGGGCTGTGATGCAACCTGGATTGACCATATCTAGACGCACAGCTGGATGAGACATAAGGGTGGACACTCTTGGGGCTGAGAGGTTTGTTGAGGTTGGGTGAGCAAACGCAGACCCTTTAAAGGAATACTGCGTGGTACCCATCGCATGGGTCCCAAATCTCCAGGTTCAAGGGCATCTTCCTACATCAAAAACATGCATGAGAAACCCAGAAGATGGTACACCGTGTGATGGGGAAAGGTTTCTAAAACGCACCTCATTTCTCATCTCCTTGTGCCCCGGTTCGCCATTCCAGCCGCTTTACTAGCAAGCTCCCTACTTGGAGCATCAGCACCTTTAACCTCCTGTTCCGTACAGGTTGCAATTTGTCCTGAGGATAAACGGGAAGACGTGGAACCAACGTGAGACTAGCTCTTGGTGTTGGGACAGGCACAGGTCACTCTATTTTCCCATCAGAAAGAAGAATTAACCACAGGCTCAGCCTGCCCCCTGGAACCAGAAAAGGGCCTGAAGCCATTATGCGATTTTGCGGCCAGCTCCCATAAAAACGAGTTGTAAAATGGAGGTTCAGGGCACTGCAATTCACAAACCTGCAGAGTTATAAATGATAACTCTCGTGCACAAATATATTGAGGGGAGGCAAAGAAGAGGATTTGAAATCAAGGCAGAATTGCAGGAAACAGATTTCAGGAGGTAGATACGAATCGCCTTTAAAGCACATGAAAAGCGGCAAAACGTTGACAATGATGCCCTTGGCCAAAAAGGGCGTATGCGTTTTTTCCTGAATATATTCAGGAAAAAACGCATACGCCCTTTTTGGCCAACCAAGCAACCTGGAAAGGCAAATCAGCGCTACAAACAAGTCTCGCTTCCCATCGGTCAAAAGGGCCATGCTGAAAAAAGTGTCAAAACCAGAAATGCAGGACAGGCCATGGAGAAATGGGAGCCTTGCTACACTGATGGGCGGGATGTAAATTGCCAAGAGCCACTCTGGAGAAGTGTCCGGTGAGTCCTGAAACATCTGAAAAACACAGCTTAGAGAGCATAGGGCACTTCCACTCATGGGGGTATAAATTGGGAAAATGAAAAATCAGCAAGACACAAGCACCCCAAAGTTTAGGGCTGCTCTGTTGACCAGGACCTCCACTTCATTCCACCTTAAATATCCCAGGAAAGAGAAAAATGGATAAAGAAGTTGTGGTCCTTATGTACAATGGAATATCACTCAGCCAGGAAATCAATGTCGTAAGGTTAGTAGCAGCATGATGAGTGGATTTAGGTACGACGATTCTAAGTGAAATAAGTCACACAGAAAAGGACACTTCTCATAAGGTATCACTGATAGAGGGAATGTAAAAACCGTTACACTTGAACTGAATTACAAAACAGAACAGAGTCACACATGCAGAAAACACACTATGGCTGCTTAACGGGAAAGGTGAGGTGGGGTGATACATAAAACAAGGGTATCAAATTAGCTCAGATACCGTTCCATAAACCCAATATGTAATAGACAAGACCTACTCCTTGCTCAGAGAACTGGACTCAATACGCCCTATTCACCGCACAAGAATATATCTGACTAATAATAATCGTAAAACCTATGTATTGATATCTCTCTGTTAGTGTGTCAAGTGGGTGTAAAGCGGCATAAACACAGCAGTGAAAAGCAGCTAAACCCCATTATAAAAATAAATTACTTTGAAACACCCATGAAACAAAGACAGTGAAAGAGAGAGAAATTCTTACACAATGCGTTCAGGGGCTGTGATGCAACCTGGATTGACCATATCTAGACGCACAGCTGGATGAGACATAAGGGTGGACACTCTTGGGGCTGAGAGGTTTGTTGAGGTTGGGTGAGCAAACGCAGACCCTTTAAAGGAATACTGCGTGGTACCCATCGCATGGGTCCCAAATCTCCAGGTTCAAGGGCATCTTCCTACATCAAAAACATGCATGAGAAACCCAGAAGATGGTACACCGTGTGATGGGGAAAGGTTTCTAAAACGCACCTCATTTCTCATCTCCTTGTGCCCCGGTTCGCCATTCCAGCCACTTTACTAGCAAGCTCCCTACTTGGAGCATCAGCACCTTTAACCTCCTGTTCCGTACAGGTTGCAATTTGTCCTGAGGATAAACGGGAAGACGTGGAACCAACGTGAGACTAGCTCTTGGTGTTGGGACAGGCACAGGTCACTCTATTTTCCCATCAGAAAGAAGAATTAACCACAGGCTCAGCCTGCCCCCCGGAACCAGAACAGGGCCTGAAGCCATTATGCGATTTTGCGGCCAGCTCCCATAAAAACGAGTTGTAAAATGGAGGTTCAGGGCACTGCAATTCACAAACCTGCAGAGTTAAAAATGATAACTCTCGTGCACAAATATATTGAGGGGAGGCAAAGAAGAGGATTTGAAATCAAGGCAGAATTGCAGGAAACAGATTTCAGGAGGTAGATACGAATCGCCTTTAAAGCACATGAAAAGCGGCAAAACGTTGACAATGATGCCCTTGGCCAAAAAGGGCGTATGCGTTTTTTCCTGAATATATTCAGGAAAAAACGCATACGCCCTTTTTGGCCAACCAAGCAACCTGGAAAGGCAAATCAGCGCTACAAAGAAGTCTCGCTTCCCATCGGTCAAAAGGGCCATGCTGAAAAAAGTGTCAAAACCAGAAATGCAGGACAGGCCATGGAGAAATGGGAGCCTTGCTACACTGATGGGCGGGATGTAAATTGCCAAGAGCCACTCTGGAGAAGTGTCCGGTGAGTCCTGAAACATCTGAAAAACACAGCTTAGAGAGCATAGGGCACTTCCACTCATGGGGGTATAAATTGGGAAAATTAAAAATCAGCAAGACACAAGCACCCCAAAGTTTAGGGCTGCTCTGTTGACCAGGACCTCCACTTCATTCCACCTTAAATATCCCAGGAAAGAGAAAAATGGATAAAGAAGTTGTGGTCCTTATGTACAATGGAATATCACTCAGCCAGGAAATCAATGTCGTAAGGTTAGTAGCAGCATGATGAGTGGATTTAGGTACGACGATTCTAAGTGAAATAAGTCACACAGAAAAGGACACTTCTCATAAGGTATCACTGATAGAGGGAATGTAAAAACCGTTACACTTGAACTGAATTACAAAACAGAACAGAGTCACACATGCAGAAAACACACTATGGCTGCTTAACGGGAAAGGTGAGGTGGGGTGATACATAAAACAAGGGTATCAAATTAGCTCAGATACCGTTCCATAAACCCAATATGTAATAGACAAGACCTACTCCTTGCTCAGAGAACTGGACTCAACACGCCCTATTCACCGCACAAGAATATATCTGACTAATAATAATCGTAAAACCTATGTATTGATATCTCTCTGTTAGTGTGTCAAGTGGGTGTAAAGCGGCATAAACACAGCAGTGAAAAGCAGCTAAACCCCATTATAAAAATAAATTACTTTGAAAAACCCATGAAACAAAGACAGTGAAAGAGAGAGAAATTCTTACACAATGCGTTCAGGGGCTGTGATGCAACCTGGATTGACCATATCTAGACCCACAGCTGGATGAGACATAAGGGTGGACACTCTTGGGGCTGAGAGGTTTGTTGAGGTTGGGTGAGCAAACGCAGACCCTTTAAAGGAATACTGCGTGGTACCCATCGCATGGGTCCCAAATCTCCAGGTTCAAGGGCATCTTCCTACATCAAAAACATGCATGAGAAACCCAGAAGATGGTACACCGTGTGATGGGGAAAGGTTTCTAAAACGCACCTCATTTCTCATCTCCTTGTGCCCCGGTTCGCCATTCCAGCCGCTTTACTAGCAAGCTCCCTACTTGGAGCATCAGCACCTTTAACCTCCTGTTCCGTACAGGTTGCAATTTGTCCTGAGGATAAACGGGAAGACGTGGAACCAACGTGAGACTAGCTCTTGGTGTTGGGACAGGCACAGGTCACTCTATTTTCCCATCAGAAAGAAGAATTAACCACAGGCTCAGCCTGCCCCCTGGAACCAGAAAAGGGCCTGAAGCCATTATGCGATTTTGCGGCCAGCTCCCATAAAAACGAGTTGTAAAATGGAGGTTCAGGGCACTGCAATTCACAAACCTGCAGAGTTATAAATGATAACTCTCGTGCACAAATATATTGAGGGGAGGCAAAGAAGAGGATTTGAAATCAAGGCAGAATTGCAGGAAACAGATTTCAGGAGGTAGATACGAATCGCCTTTAAAGCACATGAAAAGCGGCAAAACGTTGACAATGATGCCCTTGGCCAAAAAGGGCGTATGCGTTTTTTCCTGAATATATTCAGGAAAAAACGCATACGCCCTTTTTGGCCAACCAAGCAACCTGGAAAGGCAAATCAGCGCTACAAACAAGTCTCGCTTCCCATCGGTCAAAAGGGCCATGCTGAAAAAAGTGTCAAAACCAGAAATGCAGGACAGGCCATGGAGAAATGGGAGCCTTGCTACACTGATGGGCGGGATGTAAATTGCCAAGAGCCACTCTGGAGAAGTGTCCGGTGAGTCCTGAAACATCTGAAAAACACAGCTTAGAGAGCATAGGGCACTTCCACTCATGGGGGTATAAATTGGGAAAATTAAAAATCAGCAAGACACAAGCACCCCAAAGTTTAGGGCTGCTCTGTTGACCAGGACCTCCACTTCATTCCACCTTAAATATCCCAGGAAAGAGAAAAATGGATAAAGAAGTTGTGGTCCTTATGTACAATGGAATATCACTCAGCCAGGAAATCAATGTCGTAAGGTTAGTAGCAGCATGATGAGTGGATTTAGGTACGACGATTCTAAGTGAAATAAGTCACACAGAAAAGGACACTTCTCATAAGGTATCACTGATAGAGGGAATGTAAAAACCGTTACACTTGAACTGAATTACAAAACAGAACAGAGTCACACATGCAGAAAACACACTATGGCTGCTTAACGGGAAAGGTGAGGTGGGGTGATACATAAAACAAGGGTATCAAATTAGCTCAGATACCGTTCCATAAACCCAATATGTAATAGACAAGACCTACTCCTTGCTCAGAGAACTGGACTCAACACGCCCTATTCACCGCACAAGAATATATCTGACTAATAATAATCGTAAAACCTATGTATTGATATCTCTCTGTTAGTGTGTCAAGTGGGTGTAAAGCGGCATAAACACAGCAGTGAAAAGCAGCTAAACCCCATTATAAAAATAAATTACTTTGAAAAACCCATGAAACAAAGACAGTGAAAGAGAGAGAAATTCTTACACAATGCGTTCAGGGGCTGTGATGCAACCTGGATTGACCATATCTAGACCCACAGCTGGATGAGACATAAGGGTGGACACTCTTGGGGCTGAGAGGTTTGTTGAGGTTGGGTGAGCAAACGCAGACCCTTTAAAGGAATACTGCGTGGTACCCATCGCATGGGTCCCAAATCTCCAGGTTCAAGGGCATCTTCCTACATCAAAAACATGCATGAGAAACCCAGAAGATGGTACACCGTGTGATGGGGAAAGGTTTCTAAAACGCACCTCATTTCTCATCTCCTTGTGCCCCGGTTCGCCATTCCAGCCGCTTTACTAGCAAGCTCCCTACTTGGAGCATCAGCACCTTTAACCTCCTGTTCCGTACAGGTTGCAATTTGTCCTGAGGATAAACGGGAAGACGTGGAACCAACGTGAGACTAGCTCTTGGTGTTGGGACAGGCACAGGTCACTCTATTTTCCCATCAGAAAGAAGAATTAACCACAGGCTCAGCCTGCCCCCTGGAACCAGAAAAGGGCCTGAAGCCATTATGCGATTTTGCGGCCAGCTCCCATAAAAACGAGTTGTAAAATGGAGGTTCAGGGCACTGCAATTCACAAACCTGCAGAGTTATAAATGATAACTCTCGTGCACAAATATATTGAGGGGAGGCAAAGAAGAGGATTTGAAATCAAGGCAGAATTGCAGGAAACAGATTTCAGGAGGTAGATACGAATCGCCTTTAAAGCACATGAAAAGCGGCAAAACGTTGACAATGATGCCCTTGGCCAAAAAGGGCGTATGCGTTTTTTCCTGAATATATTCAGGAAAAAACGCATACGCCCTTTTTGGCCAACCAAGCAACCTGGAAAGGCAAATCAGCGCTACAAACAAGTCTCGCTTCCCATCGGTCAAAAGGGCCATGCTGAAAAAAGTGTCAAAACCAGAAATGCAGGACAGGCCATGGAGAAATGGGAGCCTTGCTACACTGATGGGCGGGATGTAAATTGCCAAGAGCCACTCTGGAGAAGTGTCCGGTGAGTCCTGAAACATCTGAAAAACACAGCTTAGAGAGCATAGGGCACTTCCACTCATGGGGGTATAAATTGGGAAAATTAAAAATCAGCAAGACACAAGCACCCCAAAGTTTAGGGCTGCTCTGTTGACCAGGACCTCCACTTCATTCCACCTTAAATATCCCAGGAAAGAGAAAAATGGATAAAGAAGTTGTGGTCCTTATGTACAATGGAATATCACTCAGCCAGGAAATCAATGTCGTAAGGTTAGTAGCAGCATGATGAGTGGATTTAGGTACGACGATTCTAAGTGAAATAAGTCACACAGAAAAGGACACTTCTCATAAGGTATCACTGATAGAGGGAATGTAAAAACCGTTACACTTGAACTGAATTACAAAACAGAACAGAGTCACACATGCAGAAAACACACTATGGCTGCTTAACGGGAAAGGTGAGGTGGGGTGATACATAAAACAAGGGTATCAAATTAGCTCAGATACCGTTCCATAAACCCAATATGTAATAGACAAGACCTACTCCTTGCTCAGAGAACTGGACTCAATACGCCCTATTCACCGCACAAGAATATATCTGACTAATAATAATCGTAAAACCTATGTATTGATATCTCTCTGTTAGTGTGTCAAGTGGGTGTAAAGCGGCATAAACACAGCAGTGAAAAGCAGCTAAACCCCATTATAAAAATAAATTACTTTGAAACACCCATGAAACAAAGACAGTGAAAGAGAGAGAAATTCTTACACAATGCGTTCAGGGGCTGTGATGCAACCTGGATTGACCATATCTAGACGCACAGCTGGATGAGACATAAGGGTGGACACTCTTGGGGCTGAGAGGTTTGTTGAGGTTGGGTGAGCAAACGCAGACCCTTTAAAGGAATACTGCGTGGTACCCATCGCATGGGTCCCAAATCTCCAGGTTCAAGGGCATCTTCCTACATCAAAAACATGCATGAGAAACCCAGAAGATGGTACACCGTGTGATGGGGAAAGGTTTCTAAAACGCACCTCATTTCTCATCTCCTTGTGCCCCGGTTCGCCATTCCAGCCGCTTTACTAGCAAGCTCCCTACTTGGAGCATCAGCACCTTTAACCTCCTGTTCCGTACAGGTTGCAATTTGTCCTGAGGATAAACGGGAAGACGTGGAACCAACGTGAGACTAGCTCTTGGTGTTGGGACAGGCACAGGTCACTCTATTTTCCCATCAGAAAGAAGAATTAACCACAGGCTCAGCCTGCCCCCCGGAACCAGAACAGGGCCTGAAGCCATTATGCGATTTTGCGGCCAGCTCCCATAAAAACGAGTTGTAAAATGGAGGTTCAGGGCACTGCAATTCACAAACCTGCAGAGTTAAAAATGATAACTCTCGTGCACAAATATATTGAGGGGAGGCAAAGAAGAGGATTTGAAATCAAGGCAGAATTGCAGGAAACAGATTTCAGGAGGTAGATACGAATCGCCTTTAAAGCACATGAAAAGCGGCAAAACGTTGACAATGATGCCCTTGGCCAAAAAGGGCGTATGCGTTTTTTCCTGAATATATTCAGGAAAAAACGCATACGCCCTTTTTGGCCAACCAAGCAACCTGGAAAGGCAAATCAGCGCTACAAAGAAGTCTCGCTTCCCATCGGTCAAAAGGGCCATGCTGAAAAAAGTGTCAAAACCAGAAATGCAGGACAGGCCATGGAGAAATGGGAGCCTTGCTACACTGATGGGCGGGATGTAAATTGCCAAGAGCCACTCTGGAGAAGTGTCCGGTGAGTCCTGAAACATCTGAAAAACACAGCTTAGAGAGCATAGGGCACTTCCACTCATGGGGGTATAAATTGGGAAAATTAAAAATCAGCAAGACACAAGCACCCCAAAGTTTAGGGCTGCTCTGTTGACCAGGACCTCCACTTCATTCCACCTTAAATATCCCAGGAAAGAGAAAAATGGATAAAGAAGTTGTGGTCCTTATGTACAATGGAATATCACTCAGCCAGGAAATCAATGTCGTAAGGTTAGTAGCAGCATGATGAGTGGATTTAGGTACGACGATTCTAAGTGAAATAAGTCACACAGAAAAGGACACTTCTCATAAGGTATCACTGATAGAGGGAATGTAAAAACCGTTACACTTGAACTGAATTACAAAACAGAACAGAGTCACACATGCAGAAAACACACTATGGCTGCTTAACGGGAAAGGTGAGGTGGGGTGATACATAAAACAAGGGTATCAAATTAGCTCAGATACCGTTCCATAAACCCAATATGTAATAGACAAGACCTACTCCTTGCTCAGAGAACTGGACTCAACACGCCCTATTCACCGCACAAGAATATATCTGACTAATAATAATCGTAAAACCTATGTATTGATATCTCTCTGTTAGTGTGTCAAGTGGGTGTAAAGCGGCATAAACACAGCAGTGAAAAGCAGCTAAACCCCATTATAAAAATAAATTACTTTGAAACACCCATGAAACAAAGACAGTGAAAGAGAGAGAAATTCTTACACAATGCGTTCAGGGGCTGTGATGCAACCTGGATTGACCATATCTAGACGCACAGCTGGATGAGACATAAGGGTGGACACTCTTGGGGCTGAGAGGTTTGTTGAGGTTGGGTGAGCAAACGCAGACCCTTTAAAGGAATACTGCGTGGTACCCATCGCATGGGTCCCAAATCTCCAGGTTCAAGGGCATCTTCCTACATCAAAAACATGCATGAGAAACCCAGAAGATGGTACACCGTGTGATGGGGAAAGGTTTCTAAAACGCACCTCATTTCTCATCTCCTTGTGCCCCGGTTCGCCATTCCAGCCGCTTTACTAGCAAGCTCCCTACTTGGAGCATCAGCACCTTTAACCTCCTGTTCCGTACAGGTTGCAATTTGTCCTGAGGATAAACGGGAAGACGTGGAACCAACGTGAGACTAGCTCTTGGTGTTGGGACAGGCACAGGTCACTCTATTTTCCCATCAGAAAGAAGAATTAACCACAGGCTCAGCCTGCCCCCCGGAACCAGAACAGGGCCTGAAGCCATTATGCGATTTTGCGGCCAGCTCCCATAAAAACGAGTTGTAAAATGGAGGTTCAGGGCACTGCAATTCACAAACCTGCAGAGTTATAAATGATAACTCTCGTGCACAAATATATTGAGGGGAGGCAAAGAAGAGGATTTGAAATCAAGGCAGAATTGCAGGAAACAGATTTCAGGAGGTAGATACGAATCGCCTTTAAAGCACATGAAAAGCGGCAAAACGTTGACAATGATGCCCTTGGCCAAAAAGGGCGTATGCGTTTTTTCCTGAATATATTCAGGAAAAAACGCATACGCCCTTTTTGGCCAACCAAGCAACCTGGAAAGGCAAATCAGCGCTACAAACAAGTCTCGCTTCCCATCGGTCAAAAGGGCCATGCTGAAAAAAGTGTCAAAACCAGAAATGCAGGACAGGCCATGGAGAAATGGGAGCCTTGCTACACTGATGGGCGGGATGTAAATTGCCAAGAGCCACTCTGGAGAAGTGTCCGGTGAGTCCTGAAACATCTGAAAAACACAGCTTAGAGAGCATAGGGCACTTCCACTCATGGGGGTATAAATTGGGAAAATTAAAAATCAGCAAGACACAAGCACCCCAAAGTTTAGGGCTGCTCTGTTGACCAGGACCTCCACTTCATTCCACCTTAAATATCCCAGGAAAGAGAAAAATGGATAAAGAAGTTGTGGTCCTTATGTACAATGGAATATCACTCAGCCAGGAAATCAATGTCGTAAGGTTAGTAGCAGCATGATGAGTGGATTTAGGTACGACGATTCTAAGTGAAATAAGTCACACAGAAAAGGACACTTCTCATAAGGTATCACTGATAGAGGGAATGTAAAAACCGTTACACTTGAACTGAATTACAAAACAGAACAGAGTCACACATGCAGAAAACACACTATGGCTGCTTAACGGGAAAGGTGAGGTGGGGTGATACATAAAACAAGGGTATCAAATTAGCTCAGATACCGTTCCATAAACCCAATATGTAATAGACAAGACCTACTCCTTGCTCAGAGAACTGGACTCAACACGCCCTATTCACCGCACAAGAATATATCTGACTAATAATAATCGTAAAACCTATGTATTGATATCTCTCTGTTAGTGTGTCAAGTGGGTGTAAAGCGGCATAAACACAGCAGTGAAAAGCAGCTAAACCCCATTATGAAAATAAATTACTTTGAAACACCCATGAAACAAAGACAGTGAAAGAGAGAGAAATTCTTACACAATGCGTTCAGGGGCTGTGATGCAACCTGGATTGACCATATCTAGACGCACAGCTGGATGAGACATAAGGGTGGACACTCTTGGGGCTGAGAGGTTTGTTGAGGTTGGGTGAGCAAACGCAGACCCTTTAAAGGAATACTGTGTGGTACCCATCGCATGGGTCCCAAATCTCCAGGTTCAAGGGCATCTTCCTACATCAAAAACATGCATGAGAAACCCAGAAGATGGTACACCGTGTGATGGGGAAAGGTTTCTAAAACGCACCTCATTTCTCATCTCCTTGTGCCCCGGTTCGCCATTCCAGCCGCTTTACTAGCAAGCTCCCTACTTGGAGCATCAGCACCTTTAACCTCCTGTTCCGTACAGGTTGCAATTTGTCCTGAGGATAAACGGGAAGACGTGGAACCAACGTGAGACTAGCTCTTGGTGTTGGGACAGGCACAGGTCACTCTATTTTCCCATCAGAAAGAAGAATTAACCACAGGCTCAGCCTGCCCCCCGGAACCAGAACAGGGCCTGAAGCCATTCTGCGATTTTGCGGCCAGCTCCCATAAAAACGAGTTGTAAAATGGAGGTTCAGGGCACTGCAATTCACAAACCTGCAGAGTTATAAATGATAACTCTCGTCCACAAATATATTGAGGGGAGGCAAAGAAGAGGATTTGAAATCAAGGCAGAATTGCACGAAACAGATTTCAGGAGGTAGATACGAATCGCCTTTAAAGCACATGAAAAGCGGCAAAACGTTGACAATGATGCCCTTGGCCAAAAAGGGCGTATGCGTTTTTTCCTGAATATATTCAGGAAAAAACGCATACGCCCTTTTTGGCCAACCAAGCAACCTGGAAAGGCAAATCAGCGCTACAAACAAGTCTCGCTTCCCATCGGTCAAAAGGGCCATGCTGAAAAAAGTGTCAAAACCAGAAATGCAGGACAGGCCATGGAGAAATGGGAGCCTTGCTACACTGATGGGCGGGATGTAAATTGCCAAGAGCCACTCTGGAGAAGTGTCCGGTGAGTCCTGAAACATCTGAAAAACACAGCTTAGAGAGCATAGGGCACTTCCACTCATGGGGGTATAAATTGGGAAAATTAAAAATCAGCAAGACACAAGCACCCCAAAGTTTAGGGCTGCTCTGTTGACCAGGACCTCCACTTCATTCCACCTTAAATATCCCAGGAAAGAGAAAAATGGATAAAGAAGTTGTGGTCCTTATGTACAATGGAATATCACTCAGCCAGGAAATCAATGTCATAAGGTTAGTAGCAGCATGATGAGTGGATTTAGGTACGACGATTCTAAGTGAAATAAGTCACACAGAAAAGGACACTTCTCATAAGGTATCACTGATAGAGGGAATGTAAAAACCGTTACACTTGAACTGAATTACAAAACAGAACAGAGTCACACATGCAGAAAACACACTATGGCTGCTTAACGGGAAAGGTGAGGTGGGGTGATACATAAAACAAGGGTATCAAATTAGCTCAGATACCGTTCCATAAACCCAATATGTAATAGACAAGACCTACTCCTGGCTCAGAGAACTGGACTCAACACGCCCTATTCACCGCACAAGAATATATCTGACTAATAATAATCGTAAAACCTATGTATTGATATCTCTCTGTTAGTGTGTCAAGTGGGTGTAAAGCGGCATAAACACAGCAGTGAAAAGCAGCTAAACCCCATTATAAAAATAAATTACTTTGAAACACCCATGAAACAAAGACAGTGAAAGAGAGAGAAATTCTTACACAATGCGTTCAGGGGCTGTGATGCAACCTGGATTGACCATATCTAGACGCACAGCTGGATGAGACATAAGGGTGGACACTCTTGGGGCTGAGAGGTTTGTTGAGGTTGGGTGAGCAAACGCAGACCCTTTAAAGGAATACTGCGTGGTACCCATCGCATGGGTCCCAAATCTCCAGGTTCAAGGGCATCTTCCTACATCAAAAACATGCATGAGAAACCCAGAAGATGGTACACCGTGTGATGGGGAAAGGTTTCTAAAACGCACCTCATTTCTCATCTCCTTGTGCCCGGGTTCGCCATTCCAGCCGCTTTACTAGCAAGCTCCCTACTTGGAGCATCAGCACCTTTAACCTCCTGTTCCGTACAGGTTGCAATTTGTCCTGAGGATAAACGGGAAGACGTGGAACCAACGTGAGACTAGCTCTTGGTGTTGGGACAGGCACAGGTCACTCTATTTTCCCATCAGAAAGAAGAATTAACCACAGGCTCAGCCTGCCCCCCGGAACCAGAACAGGGCCTGAAGCCATTATGCGATTTTGCGGCCAGCTCCCATAAAAACGAGTTGTAAAATGGAGGTTCAGGGCACTGCAATTCACAAACCTGCAGAGTTATAAATCATAACTCTCGTCCACAAATATATTGAGGGGAGGCAAAGAAGAGGATTTGAAATCAAGGCAGAATTGCAGGAAACAGATTTCAGGAGGTAGATACGAATCGCCTTTAAAGCACATGAAAAGCGGCAAAACGTTGACAATGATGCCCTTGGCCAAAAAGGGCGTATGCGTTTTTTCCTGAATATATTCAGGAAAAAACGCATACGACCTTTTTGGCCAACCAAGCAACCTGGAAAGGCAAATCAGCGCTACAAACAAGTCTCGCTTCCCATCGGTCAAAAGGGCCATGCTGAAAAAAGTGTCAAAACCAGAAATGCAGGACAGGCCATGGAGAAATGGGAGCCTTGCTACACTGATGGGCGGGATGTAAATTGCCAACAGCCACTCTGGAGAAGTGTCCGGTGAGTCCTGAAACATCTGAAAAACACAGCTTAGAGAGCATAGGGCACTTCCACTCATGGGGGTATAAATTGGGAAAATTAAAAATCAGCAAGACACAAGCACCCCAAAGTTTAGGGCTGCTCTGTTGACCAGGACCTCCACTTCATTCCACCTTAAATATCCCAGGAAAGAGAAAAATGGATAAAGAAGTTGTGGTCCTTATGTACAATGGAATATCACTCAGCCAGGAAATCAATGTCGTAAGGTTAGTAGCAGCATGATGAGTGGATTTAGGTACGACGATTCTAAGTGAAATAAGTCACACAGAAAAGGACACTTCTCATAAGGTATCACTGATAGAGGGAATGTAAAAACCGTTACACTTGAACTGAATTACAAAACAGAACAGAGTCACACATGCAGAAAACACACTATGGCTGCTTAACGGGAAAGGTGAGGTGGGGTGATACATAAAACAAGGGTATCAAATTAGCTCAGATACCGTTCCATAAACCCAATATGTAATAGACAAGACCTACTCCTTGCTCAGAGAACTGGACTCAACACGCCCTATTCACCGCACAAGAATATATCTGATTAATAATAATCGCAAAACCTATGTATTGATATCTCTCTGTTAGTGTGTCAAGTGGGTGTAAAGCGGCATAAACACAGCAGTGAAAAGCAGCTAAACCCCATTATAAAAATAAATTATTTTGAAACACCCATGAAACAAAGACAGTGAAAGAGAGAGAAATTCTTACACAATGCGTTCAGGGGCTGTGATGCAACCTGGATTGACCATATCTAGACGCACAGCTGGATGAGACATAAGGGTGGACACTCTTGGGGCTGAGAGGTTTGGTGAGGTTGGGTGAGCAAACGCAGACCCTTTAAAGTAATACTGCGTGGTACCCATCGCATGGGTCCCAAATCTCCAGGTTCAAGGGCATCTTCCTACATCAAAAACATGCATGAGAAACCCAGAAGATGGTACACCATGTGATGGGGAAAGGTTTCTAAAACGCACCTCATTTCTCATCTCCTTGTGCCCGGGTTCGCCATTCCAGCCTCTTTACTAGCAAGCTCCCTACTTGGAGCATCAGCACCTTTAACCTCCTGTTCCATACAGGTTGCAATTTGTCCTGAGGATAAACAGGAATACGTGGAACCAAAGAGAGACTAGCTCTTGGTGTTGGGACAGGCAGAGGTCACTCTATTTTCCCATCAGAAAGAAGAATTTACCACAGGCTCAGCCTGCGCCCCGGAACCAGAACAGGGCCTGAAGCCATTCTGCGATTTTGCGGCCAGCTCCCATAAAAACGAGTTGTAAAATGGAGGTTCAGGGCACTGCAATTCACAAACCTGCAGAGTTATAAATGATAACTCTCGTCCACAAATATATTGAGGGAAGGCAAAAAAGAGGATTTGAAATCAAGGCAGAATTGCAGGAAACAGATTTCAGGAGGTAGATTCGAATCGCCTTTAAAGCACATGAAAAGCGGCAAAACGTTGACAATGATGCCCTTGGCCAAAAAGGGCGTATGCGTTTTTTCCTGAATATATTCAGGAAAAAACGCATACGCCCTTTTTGGCCAACCAAGCAACCTGGAAAGGCAAATCAGCGCTACAAACAAGTCTCGCTTCCCATCGGTCAAAAGGGCCATGCTGAAAAAAGTGTCAAAACCAGAAATGCAGGACAGGCCATGGAGAAATGGGAGCCTTGCTACACTGATGGGCGGGATGTAAATTGCCAACAGCCACTCTGGAGAAGTGTACGGTGAGTCCTGAAACATCTAAAAAACACAGGTTAGAGAGCATAGGGCACTTCCACTCATGGGGGTATAAATTGGGAAAATGAAAAATCAGCAAGACACAAGCACCCCAAAGTTTAGGGCTGCTCTGTTGACCAGGACCTCCACTTCATTCCACCTTAAATATCCCAGGAAAGAGAAAAATGGATAAAGAAGTTGTGGTCCTTATGTACAATGGAATATCACTCAGCCAGGAAATCAATGTCGTAAGGTTAGTAGCAGCATGATGAGTGGATTTAGGTACAACGATTCTAAGTGAAATAAGTCACACAGAAAAGGACACTTCTCATAAGGTATCACTGATAGAGGGAATGTAAAAACCGTTACACTTGAACTGAATTACAAAACAGAACAGAGTCACACATGCAGAAAACACACTATGGCTGCTTAACGGGAAAGGTGAGGTGGGGTGATACATAAAACAAGGGTATCAAATTAGCTCAGATACCGTTCCATAAACCCAATATGTAATAGACAAGACCTACTCCTTGCTCAGAGAACTGGACTCAACACGCCCTATTCACCGCACAACAATATATCTGACTAATAATAATCGTAAAACCTATGTATTGATATCTCTCTGTTAGTGTGTCAAGTGGGTGTAAAGCGGCATAAACACAGCAGTGAAAAGCAGCTAAACCCCATTATGAAAATAAATTACTTTGAAACACCCATGAAACAAAGACAGTGAAAGAGAGAGAAATTCTTACACAATGCGTTCAGGGGCTGTGATGCAACCTGGATTGACCATATCTAGACGCACAGCTGGATGAGACATAAGGGTGGACACTCTTGGGGCTGAGAGGTTTGGTGAGGTTGGGTGAGCAAACGCAGACCCTTTAAAGGAATACTGCTTGGTACCCATCGCATGGGTCCCAAATCTCCAGGTTCAAGGGCATCTTCCTACATCAAAAACATGCATGAGAAACCCAGAAGATGGTACACCGTGTGATGGGGAAAGGTTTCTAAAACGCACCTCATTTCTCATCTCCTTGTGCCCGGGTTCGCCATTCCAGCCGCTTTACTAGCAAGCTCCCTACTTGGAGCATCAGCACCTTTAACCTCCTGTTCCGTAGAGGTTGCAATTTGTCCTGAGGATAAACGGGAAGACGTGGAACCAACGAGAGACTAGCTCTTGGTGTTGGGACAGGCACAGGTCACTCTATTTTCCCATCAGAAAGAAGAATTAACCACAGGCTCAGCCTGACCCCCGAACCAGAACAGGGCCTGAAGCCATTCTGCGATTTTGCGGCCAGCTCCCATAAAAACGAGTTGTAAAATGGAGGTTCAGGGCACTGCAATTCACAAACCTGCAGAGTTATAAATGATAACTCTCGTCCACAAGTATATTGAGGGAAGGCAAAGAAGAGGATTTGAAATCAAGGCAGAATTGCAGGAAACAGATTTCAGGAGGTAGATACGAATCGCCTTTAAAGCACATGAAAAGCGGCAAAACGTTGACAATGATGCCCTTGGCCAAAAAGGGCGTATGCGTTTTTTCCTGAATATATTCAGGAAAAAACGCATACGCCCTTTTTGGCCAACCAAGCAACCTGGAAAGGCAAATCAGCGCTACAAACAAGTCTCGCTTCCCATCGGTCAAAAGGGCCATGCTGAAAAAAGTGTCAAAACCAGAAATGCAGGACAGGCCATGGAGAAATGGGAGCCTTGCTACACTGATGGGCGGGATGTAAATTGCCAAGAGCCACTCTGGAGAAGTGTCCGGTGAGTCCTGAAACATCTGAAAAACACAGCTTAGAGAGCATAGGGCACTTCCACTCATGGGGGTATAAATTGGGAAAATTAAAAATCAGCAAGACACAAGCACCCCAAAGTTTAGGGCTGCTCTGTTGACCAGGACCTCCACTTCATTCCACCGTAAATATCCCAGGAAAGAGAAAAATGGATAAAGAAGTTGTGGTCCTTATGTACAATGGAATATCACTCAGCCAGGAAATCAATGTTGTAAGGTTAGTAGCAGCATGATGAGTGGATTTAGGTACGACGATTCTAAGTGAAATAAGTCACACAGAAAAGGACACTTCTCATAAGGTATCACTGATAGAGGGAATGTAAAAACCGTTACACTTGAACTGAATTACAAAACAGAACAGAGTCACACATGCAGAAAACACACTATGGCTGCTTAACGGGAAAGGTGAGGTGGGGTGATACATAAAACAAGGGTATCAAATTAGCTCAGATACCGTTCCATAAACCCAATATGTAATAGACAAGACCTACTCCTTGCTCAGAGAACTGGACTCAACACGCCCTATTCACCGCACAAGAATATATCTGACTAATAATAATCGTAAAACCTATGTATTGATATCTCTCTGTTAGTGTGTCAAGTGGGTGTAAAGCGGCATAAACACAGCAGTGAAAAGCAGCTAAACCCCATTATAAAAATAAATTACTTTGAAACACCCATGAAACAAAGACAGTGAAAGAGAGAGAAATTCTTACACAATGCGTTCAGGGGCTGTGATGCAACCTGGATTGACCATATCTAGACCCACAGCTGGATGAGACATAAGGGTGGACACTCTTGGGGCTGAGAGGTTTGGTGAGGTTGGGTGAGCAAACGCAGACCCTTTAAAGTAATACTGCGTGGTACCCATCACATGGGTCCCAAATCTCCAGGTTCAAGGGCATCTTCCTACATCAAAAACATGCATGAGAAACCCAGAAGATGGTACACCGTGTGATGGGGAAAGGTTTCTAAAACGCACCTCATTTCTCATCTCCTTGTGCCCGGGTTCGCCATTCCAGCCGCTTTACTAGCAAGCTCCCTACTTGGGGCATCAGCACCTTTAACCTCCTGTTCCGTAGAGGTTGCAATTTGTCCTGAGGATAAACGGGAAGACGTGGAACCAACGAGAGACTAGCTCTTGGTGTTGGGACAGGCACAGGTCACTCTATTTTCCCATCAGAAAGAAGAATTAACCACAGGCTCAGCCTGACCCCCGAACCAGAACAGGGCCTGAAGCCATTCTGCGATTTTGCGGCCAGCTCCCATAAAAACGAGTTGTAAAATGGAGGTTCAGGGCACTGCAATTCACAAACCTGCAGAGTCATAAATGATAACTCTCGTCCACAAATATATTAAGGGAAGGCAAAGAAGAGGATTTGAAATCAAGGCAGAATTGCACGAAACAGATTTCAGGAGGTAGATACGAATCGCCTTTAAAGCACATGAAAAGCGGGAAAACGTTGACAATGATGCCCTTGGCCAAAAAGGGCGTATGCGTTTTTTCCTGAATATATTCAGGAAAAAACGCATACGCCCTTTTTGGCCAACCAAGCAACCTGGAAAGGCAAATCAGCGCTACAAAGAAGTCTCGCTTCCCATCGGTCAAAAGGGCCATGCTGAAAAAAGTGTCAAAACCAGAAATGCAGGACAGGCCATGGAGAAATGGGAGCCTTGCTACACTGATGGGCGGGATGTAAATTGCCAAGAGCCACTCTGGAGAAGTGTCCGGTGAGTCCTGAAACATCTGAAAAACACAGCTTAGAGAGCATAGGGCACTTCCACTCATGGGGGTATAAATTGGGAAAATTAAAAATCAGCAAGACACAAGCACCCCAAAGTTTAGGGCTGCTCTGTTGACCAGGACCTCCACTTCATTCCACCTTAAATATCCCAGGAAAGAGAAAAATGGATAAAGAAGTTGTGGTCCTTATGTACAATGGAATATCACTCAGCCAGGAAATCAATGTCGTAAGGTTAGTAGCAGCATGATGAGTGGATTTAGGTACGACGATTCTAAGTGAAATAAGTCACACAGAAAAGGACACTTCTCATAAGGTATCACTGATAGAGGGAATGTAAAAACCGTTACACTTGAACTGAATTACAAAACAGAACAGAGTCACACATGCAGAAAACACACTATGGCTGCTTAACGGGAAAGGTGAGGTGGGGTGATACATAAAACAAGGGTATCAAATTAGCTCAGATACCGTTCCATAAACCCAATATGTAATAGACAAGACCTACTCCTTGCTCAGAGAACTGGACTCAACACGCCCTATTCACCGCACAAGAATATATCTGACTAATAATAATCGTAAAACCTATGTATTGATATCTCTCTGTTAGTGTGTCAAGTGGGTGTAAAGCGGCATAAACACAGCAGTGAAAAGCAGCTAAACCCCATTATAAAAATAAATTATTTTGAAACACCCATGAAACAAAGACAGTGAAAGAGAGAGAAATTCTTACACAATGCGTTCAGGGGCTGTGATGCAACCTGGATTGACCATATCTAGACGCACAGCTGGATGAGACATAAGGGTGGACACTCTTGGGGCTGAGAGGTTTGGTGAGGTTGGGTGAGCAAACGCAGACCCTTTAAAGTAATACTGCGTGGTACCCATCGCATGGGTCCCAAATCTCCAGGTTCAAGGGCATCTTCCTACATCAAAAACATGCATGAGAAACCTAGAAGATGGTACACCATGTGATGGGGAAAGGTTTCTAAAACGCACCTCATTTCTCATCTCCTTGTGCCCGGGTTCGCCATTCCAGCCTCTTTACTAGCAAGCTCCCTACTTGGAGCATCAGCACCTTTAACCTCCTGTTCCATACAGGTTGCAATTTGTCCTGAGGATAAACAGGAATACGTGGAACCAAAGAGAGACTAGCTCTTGGTGTTGGGACAGGCAGAGGTCACTCTATTTTCCCATCAGAAAGAAGAATTTACCACAGGCTCAGCCTGCGCCCCGGAACCAGAACAGGGCCTGAAGCCATTCTGCGATTTTGCGGCCAGCTCCCATAAAAACGAGTTGTAAAATGGAGGTTCAGGGCACTGCAATTCACAAACCTGCAGAGTTATAAATGATAACTCTCGTCCACAAATATATTGAGGGAAGGCAAAAAAGAGGATTTGAAATCAAGGCAGAATTGCAGGAAACAGATTTCAGGAGGTAGATTCGAATCGCCTTTAAAGCACATGAAAAGCGGCAAAACGTTGACAATGATGCCCTTGGCCAAAAAGTGCGTATGCGTTTTTTCCTGAATATATTCAGGAAAAAACGCATACGCCCTTTTTGGCCAACCAAGCAACCTGGAAAGGCAAATCAGCGCTACAAACAAGTCTCGCTTCCCATCGGTCAAAAGGGCCATGCTGAAAAAAGTGTCAAAACCAGAAATGCAGGACAGGCCATGGAGAAATGGGAGCCTTGCTACACTGATGGGCGGGATGTAAATTGCCAACAGCCACTCTGGAGAAGTGTACGGTGAGTCCTGAAACATCTAAAAAACACAGCTTAGAGAGCATAGGGCACTTCCACTCATGGGGGTATAAATTGGGAAAATTAAAAATCAGCAAGACACAAGCACCCCAAAGTTTAGGGCTGCTCTGTTGACCAGGACCTCCACTTCATTCCACCTTAAATATCCCAGGAAAGAGAAAAATGGATAAAGAAGTTGTGGTCCTTATGTACAATGGAATATCACTCAGCCAGGAAATCAATGTCGTAAGGTTAGTAGCAGCATGATGAGTGGATTTAGGTACAACGATTCTAAGTGAAATAAGTCACACAGAAAAGGACACTTCTCATAAGGTATCACTGATAGAGGGAATGTAAAAACCGTTACACTTGAACTGAATTACAAAACAGAACAGAGTCACACATGCAGAAAACACACTATGGCTGCTTAACGGGAAAGGTGAGGTGGGGTGATACATAAAACAAGGGTATCAAATTAGCTCAGATACCGTTCCATAAACCCAATATGTAATAGACAAGACCTACTCCTTGCTCAGAGAACTGGACTCAACACGCCCTATTCACCGCACAACAATATATCTGACTAATAATAATCGTAAAACCTATGTATTGATATCTCTCTGTTAGTGTGTCAAGTGGGTGTAAAGCGGCATAAACACAGCAGTGAAAAGCAGCTAAACCCCATTATAAAAATAAATTACTTTGAAACACCCATGAAACAAAGACAGTGAAAGAGAGAGAAATTCTTACACAATGCGTTCAGGGGCTGTGATGCAACCTGGATTGACCATATCTAGACGCACAGCTGGATGAGACATAAGGGTGGACACTCTTGGGGCTGAGAGGTTTGGTGAGGTTGGGTGAGCAAACGCAGACCCTTTAAAGGAATACTGCTTGGTACCCATCGCATGGGTCCCAAATCTCCAGGTTCAAGGGCATCTTCCTACATCAAAAACATGCATGAGAAACCCAGAAGATGGTACACCGTGTGATGGGGAAAGGTTTCTAAAACGCACCTCATTTCTCATCTCCTTGTGCCCGGGTTCGCCATTCCAGCCGCTTTACTAGCAAGCTCCCTACTTGGAGCATCAGCACCTTTAACCTCCTGTTCCGTAGAGGTTGCAATTTGTCCTGAGGATAAACGGGAAGACGTGGAACCAACGAGAGACTAGCTCTTGGTGTTGGGACAGGCACAGGTCACTCTATTTTCCCATCAGAAAGAAGAATTAACCACAGGCTCAGCCTGACCCCCGAACCAGAACAGGGCCTGAAGCCATTCTGCGATTTTGCGGCCAGCTCCCATAAAAACGAGTTGTAAAATGGAGGTTCAGGGCACTGCAATTCACAAACCTGCAGAGTTATAAATGATAACTCTCGTCCACAAATATATTGAGGGAAGGCAAAGAAGAGGATTTGAAATCAAGGCAGAATTGCAGGAAACAGATTTCAGGAGGTAGATACGAATCGCCTTTAAAGCACATGAAAAGCGGCAAAACGTTGACAATGATGCCCTTGGCCAAAAAGGGCGTATGCGTTTTTTCCTGAATATATTCAGGAAAAAACGCATACGCCCTTTTTGGCCAACCAAGCAACCTGGAAAGGCAAATCAGCGCTACAAACAAGTCTCGCTTCCCATCGGTCAAAAGGGCCATGCTGAAAAAAGTGTCAAAACCAGAAATGCAGGACAGGCCATGGAGAAATGGGAGCCTTGCTACACTGATGGGCGGGATGTAAATTGCCAAGAGCCACTCTGGAGAAGTGTCCGGTGAGTCCTGAAACATCTGAAAAACACAGCTTAGAGAGCATAGGGCACTTCCACTCATGGGGGTATAAATTGGGAAAATTAAAAATCAGCAAGACACAAGCACCCCAAAGTTTAGGGCTGCTCTGTTGACCAGGACCTCCACTTCATTCCACCGTAAATATCCCAGGAAAGAGAAAAATGGATAAAGAAGTTGTGGTCCTTATGTACAATGGAATATCACTCAGCCAGGAAATCAATGTTGTAAGGTTAGTAGCAGCATGATGAGTGGATTTAGGTACGACGATTCTAAGTGAAATAAGTCACACAGAAAAGGACACTTCTCATAAGGTATCACTGATAGAGGGAATGTAAAAACCGTTACACTTGAACTGAATTACAAAACAGAACAGAGTCACACATGCAGAAAACACACTATGGCTGCTTAACGGGAAAGGTGAGGTGGGGTGATACATAAAACAAGGGTATCAAATTAGCTCAGATACCGTTCCATAAACCCAATATGTAATAGACAAGACCTACTCCTTGCTCAGAGAACTGGACTCAACACGCCCTATTCACCGCACAAGAATATATCTGACTAATAATAATCGTAAAACCTATGTATTGATATCTCTCTGTTAGTGTGTCAAGTGGGTGTAAAGCGGCATAAACACAGCAGTGAAAAGCAGCTAAACCCCATTATAAAAATAAATTACTTTGAAACACCCATGAAACAAAGACAGTGAAAGAGAGAGAAATTCTTACACAATGCGTTCAGGGGCTGTGATGCAACCTGGATTGACCATATCTAGACCCACAGCTGGATGAGACATAAGGGTGGACACTCTTGGGGCTGAGAGGTTTGGTGAGGTTGGGTGAGCAAACGCAGACCCTTTAAAGTAATACTGCGTGGTACCCATCACATGGGTCCCAAATCTCCAGGTTCAAGGGCATCTTCCTACATCAAAAACATGCATGAGAAACCCAGAAGATGGTACACCGTGTGATGGGGAAAGGTTTCTAAAACGCACCTCATTTCTCATCTCCTTGTGCCCGGGTTCGCCATTCCAGCCGCTTTACTAGCAAGCTCCCTACTTGGGGCATCAGCACCTTTAACCTCCTGTTCCGTAGAGGTTGCAATTTGTCCTGAGGATAAACGGGAAGACGTGGAACCAACGAGAGACTAGCTCTTGGTGTTGGGACAGGCACAGGTCACTCTATTTTCCCATCAGAAAGAAGAATTAACCACAGGCTCAGCCTGACCCCCGAACCAGAACAGGGCCTGAAGCCATTCTGCGATTTTGCGGCCAGCTCCCATAAAAACGAGTTGTAAAATGGAGGTTCAGGGCACTGCAATTCACAAACCTGCAGAGTCATAAATGATAACTCTCGTCCACAAATATATTAAGGGAAGGCAAAGAAGAGGATTTGAAATCAAGGCAGAATTGCACGAAACAGATTTCAGGAGGTAGATACGAATCGCCTTTAAAGCACATGAAAAGCGGGAAAACGTTGACAATGATGCCCTTGGCCAAAAAGGGCGTATGCGTTTTTTCCTGAATATATTCAGGAAAAAACGCATACGCCCTTTTTGGCCAACCAAGCAACCTGGAAAGGCAAATCAGCGCTACAAAGAAGTCTCGCTTCCCATCGGTCAAAAGGGCCATGCTGAAAAAAGTGTCAAAACCAGAAATGCAGGACAGGCCATGGAGAAATGGGAGCCTTGCTACACTGATGGGCGGGATGTAAATTGCCAAGAGCCACTCTGGAGAAGTGTCCGGTGAGTCCTGAAACATCTGAAAAACACAGCTTAGAGAGCATAGGGCACTTCCACTCATGGGGGTATAAATTGGGAAAATTAAAAATCAGCAAGACACAAGCACCCCAAAGTTTAGGGCTGCTCTGTTGACCAGGACCTCCACTTCATTCCACCTTAAATATCCCAGGAAAGAGAAAAATGGATAAAGAAGTTGTGGTCCTTATGTACAATGGAATATCACTCAGCCAGGAAATCAATGTCGTAAGGTTAGTAGCAGCATGATGAGTGGATTTAGGTACGACGATTCTAAGTGAAATAAGTCACACAGAAAAGGACACTTCTCATAAGGTATCACTGATAGAGGGAATGTAAAAACCGTTACACTTGAACTGAATTACAAAACAGAACAGAGTCACACATGCAGAAAACACACTATGGCTGCTTAACGGGAAAGGTGAGGTGGGGTGATACATAAAACAAGGGTATCAAATTAGCTCAGATACCGTTCCATAAACCCAATATGTAATAGACAAGACCTACTCCTTGCTCAGAGAACTGGACTCAACACGCCCTATTCACCGCACAAGAATATATCTGACTAATAATAATCGTAAAACCTATGTATTGATATCTCTCTGTTAGTGTGTCAAGTGGGTGTAAAGCGGCATAAACACAGCAGTGAAAAGCAGCTAAACCCCATTATAAAAATAAATTACTTTGAAACACCCATGAAACAAAGACAGTGAAAGAGAGAGAAATTCTTACATAATGCGTTCAGGAGCTGTGATGCAACCTGGATTGACCATATCTAGACGCACACCTGGATGAGACATAAGGATGGACACTCTTGGGGCTGAGAGGTTTGGTGAGGTTGGGTGAGCAAACGCAGACCCTTTAAAGTAATACTGCGTGGTACCCATCGCATGGGTCCCAAATCTCCAGGTTCAAGGGCATCTTCCTACATCAAAAACATGCATGAGAAACCCAGAAGATGGTACACCGTGTGATGGGGAAAGGTTTCTAAAACGCACCTCATTTCTCATCTCCTTGTGCCCGGGTTCGCCATTCCAGCCGCTTTACTAGCAAGCTCCCTACTTGGAGCATCAGCACCTTTAACCTCCTGTTCCGTAGAGGTGGCAATTAGTCCTGAGGATGAACGGGAAGACGTGGAACCAACGAGAGACTAGCTCTTGGTGTTAGGACAGGCACAGGTCACTCTATTTTCCCATCAGGAAGAAGAATTAACCACAGGCTCAGCCTGCGCCCCGGAACAAGAACAGGGCCTGAAACCATCCTGCGCGCTTGCGGCCAGCTCCCAAAAAAGCGAGTTGAAAAATGGAGCTCAGGGGCACTGCAACTCAAAACCTGCAGAGTTATAAATGATAACTCTCGTCCACAAATATATTGAGGGAAGGCAACGAAGAGGATTTGAAATCAAGGCAGAATTGCAGGAAACAGATTTCAGGAGGTAGATACGAATCGCTTTTAAAGCACATGAAAAGCGGCAAAACGTCGACAATGATGCCTTTGGCCAAAAAGGGCGTATGCGTTTTTTCCTGAATATATTCAGGAAAAAACGCATACGCCCTTTTTGGCCAACCAAGCAACCTGGAAAGGCAAATCAGTGCTTCAAAGCATTCTCGCTTCCCATCGGTCAAACGGACCATGCTGAAAAAAGTGTCAAAACCAGAAATGCAAGACAAGCCATGGAGAAATGGGAGCCTTGCTATGCTGATGGGCCGGATGTAAATTGCCAACAGCCACTCTGGAGAAGTGTACGGTGTGTCCGGAAACATCGAAAAAATATAGCTTAGAGAACATAGGGCACTTCCACTCATGGGCGTATAAATTGGGAAAATTAAAAATCAGGAAGACACAGGCACCCCAAAGTTTAGGGCTGCTCTGTTGACAAGAACCTCCACTTCATGACACCTGAAATATCCCAGGAAAGAGAAAAATGGATAAAGAAGTGGTGGTCCTTATGTACAATGGAATATCACTCAGCCAGGAAATCAATGTCGTAAGGTTAGTAGCAGCATGATGAGTGGATTTAGGTACGATGATTCTAAGTGAAATAAGTCACACAGAAAAAGACACGTATCATAAGCTATCACTTATAGAGGGAATGTAAAAACCGCTACACTTGAACTGAATTACAAAGCAGAACAGAGTCACACGTTTAGAAAACACACTATGGCTGGTTAACGGGAAAGCTGAGGTGGGGTGATGCATAAAACAAGGGTTTCAAATTATCTGAGATACCGTTCCATAAACCCAATATGTAACAGACAAGAACTACTCCTTGCTCAGAGAACAGGACTCAACACACCCTATTCACCGCAAAAGAATATATTTGATTAGTAGTAATCTTAAAACCTATGTATTGATATCTCTCTGTTAGTGTGTCAAGTGGGTTTAAAGCGGCATAAACACAGTAGTGAAAAGCAGCTAAACCCCATTATAAAAATAAATTACTTTTAAAAACCCATGATACAAAGACAGTGAAAGAGAGAGAAATTCTTACACAATTCGTTCAGGGGCTGTGATGCAACCTGGATCGACCATATCTAGACCCACAGCTGGGTGAGACATAAGGGTGGACACTCTTGCGGCTGAGAGGTTTGGTGAGGTTGGATGAGCCAACGCAGACCCTTTAAAGTAATACTGCGTGACACCCATCCCATAGGTCCCAAATCTCCAGGTTCAAGGGCATCTTCCTACATCAAAAACATGCATGAGAAACCCAGAAGATGGTACACCATGTGATCGGGAAAGGTTTCTAAAATGCACCTCATTTATCATCTCCTTGTGCTCGGGTTCGCCATTCCAGCCACTTTCCTAGCAATCTCCCTACTTGGAGCATCAGCACCTTTAACCTCCTGTTCCGTACAGGTTGCAATTTGTACTGAGGATGAACGGGAAGAGGGGGAACCAATGAGAGACTAGATCTAGGTGTTGGGACAAGCACAGGTCACTCTATTTTCCCTTCAGAAAGAAGAATTAACCACAGGCTCAGCCTGCCCCCCGGAAGTAGAACAGGGCCTGAAGCAATCCTGCGCTTTTGCGGCCAACTCCCAAAAAAGCGAGTTGAAAAATGGATCTCAGGGGCACTGCAATTCACAAACCTGCAGAGTTATCAATGATAACTCTCGTCCACAAATATATTGAGGGAAGGCAACGAAGAGGATTTGAAAGCAAGGCAGAATTGCAGAAACAGACTTAAGGAGGTAGATTCGAATCGCCTTTAAAGCAAATGAAAAGCGGCAAAACGTTGACAATGATACCCTTGGCCAAAAAGGGCGTATGCGGTTTTTCCTGAATATATTCAGGAAAAAACGCATATGCCCTTTTTGGCCAACCAAGCAACCTGGAAAGGCAAATCAGCACTACAAAGAAGTCTCGCTTCCCATCGGTCAAAAGGGCCATGTTGAAAAAAGTGTCAAAACCAGAAATGCAGGACAGGCCATGGAGAAATGGGAGCCTTGCTACACTGATGGGCGGGATGTAAATTGCCAACAGTCACTCTGGAGAAGTGTACGGTGTGTCCTGAAACATCTAAAAAACACAGCTTAGAGAGCATAGGGCATTTCCACTCATGGGCGTATAAATTGGGAAAACTAAAAATCAGCAAGACACAGGCACACCAAAGTTTAGGGCTGCTCTGTTGACAAGAACCTTCTCTTCATTACACCTTAAATATCCCAGGAAAGAGGAAAATGGATAACGATGTTGTGGTCCTTATGTACAATGGAATATCACTCAGCCATGAAATCAATGTCATAAGGCTATTAGCAGCATGATGAGTGGATTTATGTTCGACGATTCTAAGTGAAATAAGTCACACAGAAAAAGACACTTATCATAAGCTATCACTTATAGAGGGAATGTAAAAACCGCTACACTTGAACTGAATTACAAAGCAGAACAGAGTCACACGTTTAGAAAACACACTATGGCTGCATAACGGGAAAGGTGAGGTGGGGTGATGCATAAAACAAGGGTTTCATATTAGCTCAAATACCGATCCATAAACCCAATATGTAATAGACAAGACCTACTCCTTGCTCAGTGAAGTGGATGCAACACCCCCTATTCAACGAACAAGAATATATCTGACTAGTAAAAATCTTAAAACCTATGTATTGATTTCTCTCTGTAAGTGAATCAAGTGGCTGTAAAGGGGCATAAACACAGCAGTGAAAATCAGGTAAACCCCATTATAAAAATAAATTACTTTAAAATCCCAAAAAACAAAGACAGTGATAGAGGGAGAAATTTTTACATAATTCGTTCCGGGGCTGTGATGCAACCTGGTGTGACCATATCTAGACCCACAGCTGGATGAGAAATAAAGCTGGACACTCTTGGGGCTGAAGGTCTCTTTCCCTATTTACCAGATTGGGAACGTAGAAAGGCTGCCACCCTCTGGCCGTTACCTGCAAAAGCAGCTTTAAAACCTGTGCTAATGGTCACTTCATATGAACAAGTACTTCAGGGCTGTAAATGAAACGTGCCCTCAAAATGTCTTGAGGGAGGTAATGGCCAAAAATTTTCAAAATGTGACACTTACTTTAAGAAAACACTTTGAAGAACTAAGCTGTAATCACAGTTTGATAAATAAAAAGGGCATGCTTTAAAGCTCAATTTCAACAGATTATGGGACACATGCAAATTCAACCACAGATAGGTATCAGCTCGCACCTGTTAGAATAACCATCAGCAAGAAAACTACAAACAATAAATATTGAAGGTGTTTTGGAGAAATGCATACCCTCAATTTTAAGTGGGACGTAACCTGGAAAGAGCCACTAATGAGAACTGAATGGTGGTGCCTTTAAAACATACACACTGAGCTACCATATGATACAGCAAGCCCACTCCTTGGCCTATAACATAAGAAGATATAACTGGAAAGACACAGGCAAGCAAATGTGCATTGCAGCCGTATTACAATAGCCAAGACATGGAGGCAACCAGAAAGTCCATCAAGAGGTGCGTGGCCAAAGAAGAACTGGTACACGTACAGATGGAATATTAGCCAGGGAAAAAAATGAAACAATGCCATTTGCAGCACCATGTATGATTCTTGAGGTAATCAGGCAAATTGTACTAAGTCAGAAAGCAAAAGACACATATCCTATAATATCACTTATAGGTCTTAGCTAAAAATTGATACCAATGAAGATATTTCCACAGAGAAATGCAATCACAGATTCATTAAACAAACTTATGGTTCACCAAATGGAAAGGTGTGAGGATTGGATACATTAGGATATTGGGGTTAAGATAGATATAGAAACACATGTGAAATATGTAATCACCAAAGACCTACGTAATACCAAGACAAGACTACTCAACATCGTGTCATAACCTACATGGGAAAATGATCCAAAGAAGAATAGATATATGTATATGTTTAAAAGAACCACATCTTTCACACCTAGAAGAAACAAAACATTTTAATTAAATTTGCTCTGACAAAAAATAAAAATTAAATTAAAAAAAGAACAAGAAGTAATGAGACATAAACTTAAGGGGCTATTTGCTGGCACATTGCATTCTAATTTACAACCAGAACATGACTTCCATTAAGGCTCTGTCATCACTAATAAAGCAGCTTTATAAGCAATGTTGAAGGTAGCTTAAAAGAAGTCTCACTAATTATTGATAGTAACAAGGAAACAAAGAAAAGTAAAAATCTCACTGCAAAAAGTATACATAGGGTAAGGATAGTAGATCAAACACTTATTAAACTTCTGTAAAGAATAAAAGACAACAGTAGTATGTTTTTTTAAAAAGAGAGGGCCCAAATAAATCTGAAATGAAAGAGATGATGTTACAACGGACACCACAGAAATACAAAGTATCCTAAGATACACACAGGGTAACTCAGGGCTCAGACTGGACAGAGCCCACTCTCCAGTCCCCTGTACATGACTTACAGGAGCCTCAGGAACTGAGGAGGGGGTCCCTGAGGAGAGGCTCAAGATAGAATATGGTAGACATTAACATGACTGCATTCATCTTAAACATGCCTGAACTACATTCACACGAGATGATTTTGTCCTGTATGTACATCGGCACCTCTAGTTGGAACTGCAGATCTTTGGCTTCAACACCTCTACTGACAACGTTAGCATCACCTGCTGTGGACCGTCTCCTATAGGATTTCTAGAATCACAAAACATCGAAGCTTCACAGGACCCAGAGTCTGTGCAACTCCACACAGAGTCTCAGAGTCTCAACTCCACTCAGATACTCCACTCTTGGAGGGCACACACAAAGTAGTGTGCACATCAGGACCCAGGGGAAGGAGCAGTGACCCTGTAGGAGAATGACCAGAACTACCTGCTACTTTTAGAGGGTCTCCTGCAGAGGCAGGTGGTGGCTGTGGCTGTGGCTCACCGTGAGGACAACGACACTGGCAGCAGAAGTTCTGGGAAATACTCCTTGGTGTGAGCCCTCCCAGAGTCCGCCATTAGCCCCACCAAGAGCAAGGTAGGCTCCAGGGCTGGGTCGCCTCAGGCCAAACAACCAACAGGGAGGGAACCCAGCCCCATGCATCAGCAGACAAGCGGATTAAACTTTTTATTAAAGTTTTATTTAATCCGTAGACAAGCGGATTAAAGCTCTGCCCACCAAAGCAACACCCAGCTCTACCCACCACCAGTCCTTCCCATCAGGAAGCTTGCACAAGCCTCTAAGATAGACTCATCCACCGGAGAGCAGACAGCAGAAGCAAGAAGAACTACAATTCTGCAGCCTGTGGAAGGAAAACCACATTCACAGAAAGATAGACAAAATGAAAAGGCAGAGGACTTTATACCAGATCAAGGAACAAGATAAAACCCCAGAAAAAAAAAAAACAAAATGAGGTGGAGATAGGGAACCTTCCAGAAAAAAAATTCAGAATAATGATAGTGAAGTTGAGCCAAGACCTTGGAAAAAGAAAGGAGGCAAAGATCGAGAAGATGCAAGAAATGTTTAACAAAGACCTAGAAGAATTAAGGAACAAACACCTAGAAGAATTAAAGAACAAACAAACAGAGGTGAACAATGGAATAACTGAAATGAAAAATACACTAGAAGGAATCAGTAGCAGAATAACTGTGGCAGAAGAACGGATAAGTGACCTGGAAGACAGAAAGGTGGAAATCACTGCCATGGAACAGAATAAAGAAAAAGAATGAAAATAAACGAAGACACCCCAAGAGTCCTCTGGGACAACATTAAACGCAACAACATTCGCATTATAGGGGTCCCAGAAGGAGAAGAGAGAGAGAAAGGACCCGAGAATATATTTAAAGAGATAATGGTCAAAAACTTCCCTAGCATGGGAAAAGAAATAGCCACCCAAGTCCAGAAGCACAGAGTGTCCCAGGCAGGATAAACCAAAGGAGAAAAATGACAAGACACATAGTAATCAAATTGACAAAAATTAACGACAAAGAAAAATGATTGAAAGCAGCAAGGGAAAAATGACAAATAACATACAAGGGAACTCCCATAAGGATAACAACTGATTTCTCAGCAGAAAATCTACAAGCCAGAAGGAAGTGGCATGATAAATTTAAAGTGATGAAAGGGAAGAACCTACAACCAAGAGTACTCCACCCTGCAAAGAGCTCATTCAGATTTGATGGAGAAATCAAAAGCCTTACAGACAAGCAAAAGCTAAGAGAATTCAGCACCATGAAACCAGCTCTACACCAAATGCTAAAGGAACTTCTCTAAGTGGGAAACACAAGAGAAGAAAAGGACCCACCAAGACAAACCCATAACAATTAAGAAAATAGTAGTAGGAACATACATATCGATAATTACCTTAAACGTGAATGCACTACATGTTCCAACCAAAAGACACAGGCTCGCTGAATGGATACAAAAACAAGACCCATATATATGCTGTCTACAAGAGATCCATTTCAGACCTAGGGACACATACAGACTCAAAGTGAGGCGATGGAAAAATATATTCTATGCAAATGAAAATCAAAAGAAAGCTGGAGTAGCAATACTCATATCAGATAAAATAGACTTTAAAATAAAGAATGTTACAAGAGACAAGGAAAGGCACTGCATAATGGTCAGGGGATCAATCCAAGAAGAAGATATAACAATTATAAATATATATGTACCCAAAATAGGAGCAGCTCAATGTATAAGGCAACTGCTAACAGCTATAAAAGAGGAAATCGACAGTAACACAATAATAGCGGGGGACTTTAACAGCTCACTTACACCAGTGGAGATCAGCCAGACAGAAAATTAATAAGGAAACACAAGCTTTAAATGACACAATAGACCAGATAGAGTTAATTGATATTTATAGGACATTCCATCCAAAAACAGCAGATTACACGTTCTTCTCAACTGCACACGGAACATTCTCCAGGATAGATCACATCTTGGGTCACAGATAAAGCCTCAGTAAATTTAAGAAAACTGAAATCATATCAAGCAGCTGTTCCGACCACAATGCTATGAGATTAGAAATCAATTACACGGAAAAAACCGTAAAAAACACAAACACATGGAGGCTAAACAATACGTTACTAAATAACCAAGAGATCACTGAAGAAATCAAAGAGGAAATCAAAAACTACCTAGAGACAAATGACAACAAAAACACGATGATCCAAAACCTATGGGATGCAGCAAAAGGAGTTCTAAGAGGGAAGTTTATAGCAATACAAGCCTACCTCAAGAAACAAGAAAAATCTCAAATAAACAATCTAACCTTACACCTAGAGGAACTAGAGAAAGAAGAACAAAACCCAAAGTTAGTAGAAGGAAAGAAATCATAAAGATCAGAGCAGAAATAAATGAAATAGAAACAAAGAAAACGAAAGCAAAGATCAATAAAACTAAAAGCTGGTTCTTTGAGAAGATAAGCAAAAATGATCAACCTTTAGCCGGACTCCAGAAAAAGAGGGAGAGGACGCAAATCAACAAAATTAGAAGTGAAAAAGCAGAAGTTATAACAGACACCACAGGAATACAAAGCATCCTAAGAGACTACTACAAGCAACTCTAGGCCAATAAAATGGACAATCTGGAAGAAATGGACAAATTCTTAGAAAGGGATAACCTTCTAAGACTGAACCAGGAAGAAATAGAAAATATGAACAAACCTATCACAAGCAATGAAATTGAAACTGTGATTAAAAATCTTCCAACAAACAAAAGTCCAGAACCAGATGGCATCACAGGTGAATTCTATCAAACATTTAGAGCAGAGCTAACACCCAACCTTCTCAAATTCTTCAAAACAATTGCAGCGGAAGGAACACTCCCAAACTCATTCTATGAGACCACCATCACCCTGATACCAAAATCAGACAGAGATACTACAAGGAAAGAAAATTATAGACCAATATCACTGATGAATATAGATGTAAAAATCCTCAACAAAATACTAGCAAACAGAATCGAACAACACATGAAAAGGATCATACACCATGATCAAGTGGGGTTTATCCCAGGGATGCGAGGATTCTTCAATATACACAAATCAATGTGATACACCATATTAACAAATTGTAGAATAAAAGCATATGATCATCTCAATAGATGAAGGAAAAGATTTTGAGAAAATTCAACACTCATTTACGATAAAAACTCTGCAGAGTGTGGGCATAGAGGGAAACTACCTCAACATAATAAAGGCCATATATGACAAACCCACAGCAAACAACATTCTCAATGGTGAAAAACTGAAAACGTTTCCTCTAAGATCAGGAACAAGACGAGGATGTCCACTCTCACCACTGCTATTCAACATAGTTTTGGAAGTCCTAGCCATGGCAATCAGAGAAGAAAAAGAAATAAAAGGAATACAAAAAGGAAAAGAAGAAGTAAAATTGTCACTGTTTGCAGATGACATGATATCATAGATAGAGAATCCTAAAGATGCCACCAGAAAACCACTGGAGCTAATCAATGAATTTGGTAAAGTTGCAGGATACAAAATTAATGCACAGAAATTGCTTGCATTCCTATACACTAACAATGAAAGATCAGAAAGAGAAATTAAGGAAACAATCCCATTACCACTGCAACAAAAAGAATAAAATACCTAGGAATAAACCTACCTAAGGAAGTAAAAGACCTGTACTCAGAAAACTATAAGACACTGATGAAAGAAATCAAAGATGATATAAACAGATGGAGACATATACCATGTTCTCGGATTAGAAGAATCAATATTGTGAAAATGACTATACTACCCAAAGCAATCTACAGATTCAATGCAATCCCGATCAAAATACCTTTGGCATTTTCTACAGAACAAGAAAAAAAAAAATCTTAAAATTTGTAGGGAGACACAAAAGACCCTGGATAGCCAAAGCAGTCTTGAGGGGGGAAAAAAAAGAGCTGGAGGAATCAGACTTCCAGACTTCAGACTATATTGCAAAGCTACAGTAATCAAGATAATATGGTACTGACACAAGAACAGAAATATAGGTCAATAGAACAGGATAGAAAGCACAGAGATAAACCCACGTACCTATGGTTCACTAATCTATGACAAAGGAGGCAAGGGTATACAATGGAGAAAAGACAGTGTCTTCAGCAAGTGGTGCTGGGAAAACTGGACAGTTACATGTAAAAGAATGAAATTAGTACACATCCTAACACCATACACAAAAATAAACTCAAAATGGATTAGAGACCTAAATATAAGACCAGCCACTATAAAACTCTTAGAGGAAAACATAAGCAGAACAGTCTATGACATAAATCACAGCAAGATCCTTTTTGACCCACCTCCTAGAGAAATGGAAATAAAAACAAAAATAAAAAAATGGGACCGAATGAAACATAAATTCTTTTGCACAGCAAAGGAAAACATAAGCAAGATGAAAAGACAACCATCAGAATGGGAGAAAATATTTTCAAATGAAGCAAATGGCAAAGGATTAATCTCCAAAAAGCAGCTCATGTAGCTCAATATCACAAAACCAAACAATCCAATCCAAAAATGGGCAGAAGACCTAAATAGACATTTCTCCAAAGAAGATATACAGGTTGCCAACAAACACATGAAAGGATGCTGAACATCACTAATCATTAGAGAAATGCAAATCAAAACTACAGTGAGGTATCACCTCACACCAGTCAGAATGGCCATCATCAAAAAATCTACCAACAATAAATGCTGGAGAGGCATTTATTGGAGCAAAGGGAACCCTCTTGCACTGTTGGTGGGAATGTAAATTGATATAGCCACTAGGGAGAACGGTATGGGGGTTCCTTAAAAACTAAAAATAGAACTACCATACAACCCAGCAAACCCACTCCTGGACATTTACCCTGAGAAAACCATAATTCAAAAAGAGTCATGTACCACAATGTTCACTGTAGCTCTATTTACAATAGCCAGGACATGGAAGCAACCTAAGTGTCCATCAACAGATAAATGGATAAGGAAGATGTGGCACAAATATACAATGGAACATTATTCAGCCATAAAAAGAAACGAAATTGAGTTACTTTTAGTGAGGTGGATGGATCTAGAGTCTGTCCTACAGAGTGAAGTAAGTCAGAAAGAGAAAAACAAATACCGTATGCTAACACATATATATGGAATCTTAAAAAAAAAGGTTTATGAAGAACCTAGGGGCAGGAAAGGATTAAGGACACAGACGTAGAGAAAGGACTTGAGGACATGGGGAGAGGGAAGGGTAAGCTGGGACAAAGTGAGAGAGTGGTATGGACATATATACACTACCAAATGTAAAATTGATAGCTACTGGGAAGCAGCCACATAGCACAGGGAGATCAGCGCTGTGCTTTGTGACCACCTAAAAGGGTGGGATAAGGGAGTGAGAGGGAGTTGCAAGAGGGAGGGGATATGGTGTTATATGTATACGCACAGCTGATTCACTTTTTTATACAGCAGAAACTAACACACAATTGTAAAGCAATTATACTCCAATAAAGATGTAAAAGAAAAAAAAAAGCCCAGAGATAAACCTACACACCTATGGCCCACTAATCTATGACAAAGGAGGCAAGGGTATACAAAGGAGAAAAGACAGTCTCTTCAATAAGTGGTGCTGGGAAAAATGGACAGCTACATGTAAAAGAATGAAATTAGAACACTCCCTAACACCATACACAAAAAATAAACTCAAAATGGATTAGAGACCGAAATGTAAGACCGGACACTATAAAACTCTTAGAGGAAAACATAGGAAGAATACTCTTTGACATAAATCACAGCAAGATCTTTTTTGATCCACCTCCTAGAGTAATGGAATAAAAAAAAAATAAACATATGGGAGCAAATGAAACCTAAAAGCTTTTGCAAAGCAAAGGAAACTACAAACAAGACGAAAAGACAACCCTCACAATGGGAGAAAATATTTGCAAACGAATCAATGGACAAAGGATTAATCTCCAATGTATATAAACAGCTCATGCAGCTCAACAGTAAAAAAACAAACAACCCAATCCAAAAATGGGCAGATGACGTAAATAGACATTTGTCCCAAGAAGACATACAGATGACCAAGAAGCACATGAAAAGCTGCTCAACATCACTAATTATTAGAGAAATATAAACCAAAACTACAATGAGGTATCGCCTCACACGAGTTAGAATGGGCATCATCAGAAAATCTACAAGCAACAAATGCTGGAGAGGGTGTGGAGAAAAGGGAACCCTCTTACACTATTTGTGGGAATGTAAATTGATACAGTCACGATGGAGAACAGTATGGAGGTTCCTTAAGAAACTAAAAATAGAATTACCATATGACCCAGCAATCCCACTACTGGCCATATACCCAGAGAAAACCATAATTCAAAAAGACATATTCACCACAATATTCATTGCAGCACTATTTACAATAGCCAGGTCATGGAAGCAACCTAAATGCCCATAGACAGACGAACAGAAAAGATGTGCTACATATATAAAATGGAATATTACTCAGCCATAAAAAGGAATGAAATTGGGTCATTTGTAGAGACGTGGATAGATCTAGAGACTGTCATACAGAGTGAAGTAAGTCAGAAAGAGAAAAACAAATATCGTATATTAACGCATACATGTGGAACCTAGAAAAATGGTAAAGATGAACCGGTTTGCAAGGCAGAAATAGAGACACAGATGTAGAGAACAAATGTATGGACACCAAGGGGGGAAAGTGGCAGGGTGGTGGTGGTGGGATGAATTGCGAGCCTGGGATTGACATATATACACTTATATGTATAAAATAGGTTACCAATAAGAGCCTGCTGTATAAAAAAATGAATAAAATAAATTCAAAAATTAAAAAATAAGTAATACTTAAAAAAATAAAACAGAAAAAAAGTTCTGTCCTTCCCATAGACGTATTTATATGAATGAATTATTTCCATGCTTATATCCATAAATACAAAAAGAGGAATAAAACTTACCTTGAACCAAAAAAGAAAAAAAAAAAAAAAAAACAGAACCCACTGGTCATACAGAGGAAAACCCTATCAGGGCACTTGCTCCAGGGGTAAACAATTCTGAAGTTGGTCACAGGTGGGGAATCATCTCCCATGCAGCCAGCAGCCCCCACACGAGGAGCGTCCTCATTGCAAAGCTGGGGGACCGTGAGGAGGCGTCTCTGAGTAAACGTGAGCTGAGCCCCAGGCCAGCTGCTGCTGAACTTTTCCCACCCTTCCCAGGTAAAACACCTGAATGTGTGCAAAGACTTTAAAAACTAGAGGAAGGGGCTTGGAGTCACACCAGCGACAGCACGCAGGCCGACTTGGTGCCTGCAGGCCAGCCAGGATGGTCCTGGCCCCAGGCGCTCGTCTGGAAGCTTTCCATTTCCCTGCCTGAGGTACCCCTCCTGTCCCGGCCCCCACTGCTTTTTTCCTTCCTCACCTCTGCCCGGGGAGAAATTCCAGCAGCAAGTATGGGTGACACATCCTCTTCTTTAGCAGGTGGCAGCCCGGCAACTCCTGCAGAAAGTCCAGCAGAGCCCCAGTCACACTGGGCCACTCATAGAGCCGTGGGCCCTACTCCCTCCCACCAGCCCAACCCCGAGACTGCTGACGGGGCAGAGAATATGGCGTCAGGCACAGCTGCAGAGGCTTTTGCTGCCTGGAGGGGTGTTTATATTGACCTCAACCCAGGCACACCTGGGAAGGGCTGGCCGGCCGGGTCAGGCTGCCCAGGTCAGCCAATCCTCGCCCCTCAGGGGCTCAGAGTTGCAGAAAATGGGCCTTGCTGCACCGGCCAGATCCAAGGAACAGGTGTAGGGTCCCGAGAGTCAGGATAGATAAGGGGCGGCAGCCCTGGCTTGTTTTCGAATCATTTTATCTGGTCCATGAGTGGGAGACAACTTCAAGAAGACCCTCTGCTAATGAGAGGAACCCAGGAGTCAGGGAGAGGAGGGGTGGTGGGTGGAGACAGAGGCCTGGTGCCCCGGCTGCAGTGGAAGCCCCTGGAAGACCAGGCAGAGGGAGGCCGCACAGAGTGAAGCCTAGGGTCACAGACCTGTTGGAGCTGCTGTTTGTTAGTTCAAGCTCTGCTCTGAGGTGCTCTGTGTCAGCTCTGAGTGACAGGGGTGCTGGGGGTGCTCTGCAATGAGGGCTATGTGCACGGTTCCTGTGTGCCCAGCCCTGCCGGGGTACCTGTCCACGGGAGCTCCATATCCAGGGAGGGGCCTGCCCACGAGAGCCCCGTGGGCTGCTGCGTACCTGCCCAGGTGAGCTCCATATCCTGGGAGGGGCCTGACCACAAGAGCCCCGTGGGCTGCTGGGGACCTGCTAGAGGACGCCAGGACAGTCAGTGAAGCCACAGAGGATATACATCTAGTAGTTCCTAATTCCTACACCCTGCTGGTCATTCTACCATCCACCAGGACATGGCATTCTGTATTAGACTTCAATGATGCCTTCTTCTGTATTCCATTAGTCCCAGAGTCACAAGAAATTTTGCCTGTGAGTGGCAGGACTCAACCTACAACAAAAACAATACTGCTGGGCCGTCCTGCCCCAGGGGTTCAAAAATTCCCACACCATCTTTGGGGAAACGTTAGCTAAAGACCTAAAAGATCTACCTCTGGAGAAGGGAACCCTCCTTCAATATGCAGATGACATTCTGATCACCAGCCCGACTAAGGAGGCCTCTGAACTACCTAGCCAATAAAAGATAGAAGGTGTCCAAGGAAAAGGCTCAAATATCACAAACTAAGGTGGCCTTCCTGGGCTTCATTCGCACAGAAGGTCGGAGAAGCCCACCCCAGGAAAGGGAAGAAGCCATTTGCAGCCTCACCTTTCCTGAAACTAGAAGACAGCTTAGGGGTTCCTGGGGAGACCGGGGTTTGCTGCATCTGGATCCCTAACTACAGTCTAATAGCTGGGCCTCTATATGAAACACTGAAAGGAAAAGATGATGATCCTTTTGAATAGAATCCAGAAGCGGCCTTTCAAGAATGGAAAGAGCAGTCAATTCAGACCCTGGCCCTGGACCTCCCTAAGTTAGCTAAACCCTTTGACCTTTACATTCCTGGTCCAAGGCGAATCGCCCTTGGAGTATTAGTGCAAAAACTGGGACCACTTGAAATGGAACAATGTAAGAATGCCCTCCAGGCATTGGCCAGCCACCCCATCCGACCAGGATACTGGGGGTATCTAAAAACCTGGAAATCAGCAGCCCGCAAGGCCAGCTCCCTCCTAAGGGAAAAGGACGCCACTTGGTGATCCTAACCACCCACCATGCCCTGAAGTTGCAGGGATTGCTCCGTGGGCACAATGACCTCGAGTGAGGAGGCCCTCCAACACCAACCTCCAGAGAGACAACCTGGGGCAATGGGCCCCCATGACGACTCGTGTGACCATCACTTGACCTGGAGCTTCTCTCAGAAAACAACAAGAGTGTGCCCCAAAAGAGCAGACTATTGCTTACAGGACTTACTGCACCCAGAGCGGAGCTAATAAACTTGGCAGGGGAACCGTAAATAACGCTGCCACCATAGAAAAGCCTACAGACACCGCAGTGACGGCGGCCAATGAGATCGGCTGTACTCCTGGCTACTTCAAAAGGCCGTTGACTGAGTGGCCGTCATGGTCCTGGATCACCACCGGCCCTGGACTGTCTGGGAGTTGAGCAAGCAGGGCTCTGACACCTGGTGCTGTTTGTACGTTAATTCAGTGGCCTAACTGAAGAAAGCACAGACTACTGGTCAGAGCATCTAGGCTGGCAGAAACCATCAGCCTAAGGGGGCCGAACCAATGTGGAGCAGGGTAAAACCGCCCACCCCCCCAGCGTCTCTGCACATCTCTTTCCTGGACCCTTAAAGGTCATTAGATTCTATAAAACTTCCAATGCTGGTGCTCAGGCAGACGAGCAGTGAGGGAGGAGGCCTGCAGACAATCAACCTCACCTGGAGGCTGCTGGGGAGAAGTCCTGCCCCTCCCCCCGGGTATGAGGACACCCAACTCAGCATGAAGCATTTACAGAAGACGTGTCTGCACCCTCAGCGCCCCAAGAATGAGGAATGGGACAAAAGGCAGAGGAGGGCTTTGTCACTGGCAAAGCCCATTAAAAATTCCTGGGAGATAAAAATAGAATCTGGGCAATAAAATAAAGTCTAACCATTTTTTCCTTTGTGCTTTGTCTAATTTCACTTGCTCCTAGGTTTCCACATGCAGAGGTCCCACACCCGACACTTCAGACCCGATTTCCTCGTGCAAAATGGCTGGGCCGACACCTCAGCTCGTGGGGCCCCGTGCAGACTCTGCGACATAGAGCCTGAGCTCCAGCCAACCTGGCCCTCGAGAGCTCCGCCCCCTCCCTCCCGCTGATGCTGACAGGATCCCTACACAGCAGCCCGGCCCACAACCCGCAGGGGAGCACACACTCTCACCTCTCCATTCTCTGATCAAAATATAAAGTTTTCCTTTGCTTCTGAACCAAAGTCAGTCTCGATCTGTTGGCTCCAATGACACTGGGCAGGGAGACCCTTGTTGGGGCCCACTCTGCAGGATCAGTAACAGAATTTGAGAACATTGTAACTTCAATGAACAGATGTGTGAGCCAAACTGTAATTAACATAGAGCAGTGTATAAGGCTCGTGTAAAATAAGATGTTTCTAACACTTCCATTTGATATTTCCATCACTTTATTATAAGCAAGTTCAGTGGAGGGGTTTGTCTTATTTGTCAGGTCAACAGTAGAGAAATGCAGTGATTTCTTTCCAAGGATGTACATCTAATAATCTTGGTTGAAGTTTCAACCTTGTTTGGAATGATTTTCCATTGAAAATGATACCTCTCTTTCAGCTCCTAGATTTCTGAGAAGTATAAAATCTTATATTTTTTATTACCAAAGGGGAAAGGTGGGAGGAGGGATAAATTAACAGTTCCAGACTAACATATACACACTGCTATGTATAAAATATATCATCAACAAGGAACTACTGTATAGCACAGGGAACTATACTCAATATTTTGTAATGACCCCTGAGGGGAAATAATCTGAAAAACAATAGATATCTATATCGACATCATCTATCAACTACAGATAAAATGGAAACTAAAGGAGGCCGATGGTGAGCGTTTCTGAACCTGAAGACTTCAATCATCTAAAGTTCGGACTCTGCCCACGGCCCAAGTCCCTTAATGAACACACATGTACCAGTAGCTTAAAAATTCCCCAGATTGGAGTTCGGGGAGACACTGATTTGGAAAAATCCCTTGTGTTCTCCTTACATACACGGGACCTTTCCTACAGCTAAAACATGCCTGTGACACCCAGAAGATGGAACACGGTTGGATCAGGAAGATTTTGGAAAAGGCACCAAAACTCCTAATTTCCTGGTTGTTGGGTTCACCTCTCCAGCCTTTTTCCTTAAAATCTCCCCACTTGAGGATGTCAGCACCTTCAACATCCAGTTGCACAGAAATTGGAATTTGTCCAAAGGAAGAAGGGGAAGGAGGAGAAACAAGGAGAGCCAAGCCCTAGATGTTCGGAGAGGCACATGTCACTCTACTTTCCAGTCAGGAAGAAGAATTAAGAAAAGGCTTAGCCTGCCACCGGGAACCAGAGTAGGGCCAGAAGCAAATGAGAGTTTCTGCGGAAAGCTCCCAAAAAAGCGAGTTGAAAAATGGAGCTCAGGGGCACTGCAATTCACAAATCTGCAGAGTTATAAATGATAACTCTCGTCCACAAATATATTGAGGGAAGGCAACGAAGAGGATTTGAAATCAAGGCAGAATTGCAGGAAACAGATTTCAGGAGTTAGATTCGAATCACCCCTAAAGCACATGAAAAGCGGCAAAACGTCGACAATGATGCACTTGGCCAAAAAGAGCATATGCGTTTTTTTCTGAATGAATTCAGGAAAAAACCCATAGGCCCTTTGTGGCCAACCAAGCAAGCCGGAAATGCAATTCAGCACTACAAAGAAGTCTGACTTCCCATCGGTCAAAATGGCCTTGCTAAAAAAGTGTAAAAACAAGAAATGCAGGAGAGGCCAGGGAGGAAAGGGAGCCTTGTTACACTGATGGGTGGGGTATAAATTGCCAATGATGACTCTGGAGAAGGGTATGGTGTTTCCTAAAACATCTAAAAAACACAGCTAGAGAGAAAGGAGCACATCCACTCATGGGCGTAGAAATTGGGAAAACTAAAAATCAGCAAGACACAGGCACCCCAAACATTAGGGCTGCTCTGTAGACAAAAACCTCCACTTAATTCCACCTTAAATATCCAAGGAAAGAGAAAAATGGATAAAGAAGTTGTGGTCCATATGTACAATTGTATATCACTCAGGCGTGAGATAAATATTATAAGGCTGGTAGCAGCATGATGAGTGGATTTAGGTAGGACTATTCTAAGTGAAATAAGTCACACAGAAAAAGACACTTATCATAAGATATCACTAACAGAGGGAATGTAAAAACTGCTACACTTGAACGGAATTACAAAACAGAACAGATTCACACATTAAGAAAACACACTATGGTTGCTTAACGGGAAAGGTGAGGTGGGGTGATGCATAAAACAAGGATTTCAAATTAGCTCAGATAACGTTCCATAAATCCAATATGTAATAGACAAGACCTACTCCTTGCTCAGTGAACTGGACTCAACACCCCCTATTCACCGCTCAAGAACATATATGACTAGTAAGAATCGTAAAACCTGTGTATTGATATCTCTCTGGAAGTGAGTCAAGTGGGTGTAAAGCTGCATAAACACAGCCGTGAAAAGCAGCTAAACCCCATTATAAAAATAAATTACTTTTAAAAACCCGTGAAACAAAGACAGTGAAAGAGAGAAATTCTTACAAAATTCGTTCAGGGGCTGTGATGCAACCTGGATTGACCATATCTAGACCCACAGCTGGATGAGACATAAGGGTGGACACTCTCGGGGCTGAGAGGCTTGGTGAGGTTGGGGGAGCAAACGCAGAGCCTTTAAAGTAATACTGCCTGTTACCCATCCCATGGGTTCCAAATCTCCAGGTTCAAGGGCATCTTCCTACATCGAAAACATGCATGAGAAACCCAGAAGGTGGTACACTGTGTGATCGGGAAAGGTTTCTAAAACGCACCTCATTTCTCCTCTCCTTGTGCTCGGGTTCGCCATTCCAGCTGCTTTAGAAGCAATCGCCCTCCATGGAGAATCAGCACCTTTAACCTCCTGTTCCATACAGCTTGCAATTTGTCCTGAGGATGAACGGAAAGACGGGGAGCCAATGAGAGATTAGCTCTTGGTGTTGGGACAGGCACAGGTCACTCTATTTTCCCATCAGGAAGAAGAATTAACCACAGGCTCAGCGTGCCGCCCAGAACAGGAATAGTGCCTGAGGCCATCCTGCGCTTTTGCGGACAGCTCCCAAAAAAGCGAGTTGAAAAATGGAGCTCAGGGGCATTGCAATTCACAAACCAGCAGAGTTATAAATGATAACTCTCGTCCAAAAATATATTGAGGGAAGGCAACGAAGAGGATTTGAAATCAAGGCAGAATTGCAAGAAACAGATTTCAGGAGGTAGATACGAATCGCCTTTAAAGCACAAGAAAAGCCGCAAAACGTCGAAAATGATGCCCTTGGCCAAAAAGGGCGTATGCGTTTTTTCCTGAATATATTCAGGAAAAAACGCATACGCCCTTTTTGGCCAACCTAGCAACCTGGAAAGGCAAATCAGTGCTACAAAGAAGTCTCGCTTCCCATCAGTCAAAAGGGCCATGCTGAAAAAAGTGTCAAAACCAGAAATGCAGGACAGGCCATGGAGAAATGGGAGCCTTGCTACACTGATGGGCGGGATGTAAATTGCCAACAGCCACACTGGAGAAGTGTCCGGTGAGTCCTGAAACATCTGAAAAACACAGCTTAGAGAGCATAGGGCACTTCCACTCATGGGGGTATAAATTGGGAAAATGAAAAATCAGCAAGACACAAGCACCCCAAAGTTTAGGGCTGCTCTGTTGACCAGGACCTCCACTTCATTCCACCTTCAATATCCCAGGAAAGAGAAAAATGGATAAAGAAGTTGTGGTCCTTATGTACAATGGAATATCACTCAGCCAGGAAATCAATGTCGTAAGGTTAGTAGCAGCATGATGAGTGGATTTAGGTACGACGATTCTAAGTGAAATAAGTCACACAGAAAAGGACACTTCTCATAAGGTATCACTGATAGAGGGAATGTAAAAACCGTTACACTTGAACTGAATTACAAAACAGAACAGAGTCACACATGCAGAAAACACACTATGGCTGCTTAACGGGAAAGGTGAGGTGGGGTGATACATAAAACAAGGGTATCAAATTAGCTCAGATACCGTTCCATAAACCCAATATGTAATAGACAAGACCTACTCCTTGCTCAGAAAACTGGACTCAACACGCCCTATTCACCGCACAAGAATATATCTGACTAGTAATAATCTTAAAACCTATGTATTGATATCTCTCTGTTAGTGTGTCAAGTGGGTGTAAAGCGGCATAAACACAGCAGTGAAAAGCAGCTAAACCCCATTATAAAAATAAATTACTTTGAAACACCCATGAAACAAAGACGGTGAAAGAGAGAGAAATTCTTACACAATGCGTTCAGGGGCTGTGATGCAACCTGTATTGACCATATCTAGACCCACAGCTGGATGAGACATAAGGGTGGACACTCTTGGGGCTGAGAGGTTTGGTGAGGTTGGGTGAGCAAATGCAGACCCTTTAAAGTAATACTGCGTGGTACCCATCGCATGGGTCCCAAATCTCCAGGTTCAAGGGCATCTTCCTACATCAAAAACATGCATGAGAAACCCAGAAGATGGTACACCGTGTGATGGGGAAAGGTTTCTAAAACGCACCTCATTTCTCATCGCCTTGTGCCCGGGTTCGCCATTCCAGCCGCTTTACTAGCAAGCTCCCTACTTGGAGCATCAGCACCTTTAACCTCCTGTTCCGTAGAGGTTGCAATTTGTCCTGAGGATAAACGGGAAGACGTGGAACCAACGAGAGACTAGCTCTTGGTGTTGGGACAGGCACAGGTCACTCTATTTTCCCATCAGAAAGAAGAATTAACCACAGGCTCAGCCTGACCCCCGGAACCAGAACAGGGCCTGAAGCCATTCTGCGATTTTGCGGCCAGCTCCCATAAAAACGAGTTGTAAAATGGAGGTTCAGGGCACTGCAATTCACAAACCTGCAGAGTTATAAATGATAACTCTCGTCCACAAATATATTGAGGGAAGGCAAAGAAGAGGATTTGAAATCAAGGCAGAATTGCACGAAACAGATTTCAGGAGGTAGATACGAATCGCCTTTAAAGCACATGAAAAGCGGCAAAACGTTGACAATGATGCCCTTGGCCAAAAAGGGCGTATGCGTTTTTTCCTGAATATATTCAGGAAAAAACGCATACGCCCTTTTTGGCCAACCAAGCAACCTGGAAAGGCAAATCAGCGCTACAAAGAAGTCTCGCTTCCCATCGGTCAAAAGGGCCATGCTGAAAAAAGTGTCAAAACCAGAAATGCAGGACAGGCCATGGAGAAATGGGAGCCTTGCTACACTGATGGGCGGGATGTAAATTGCCAAGAGCCACTCTGGAGAAGTGTCCGGTGAGTCCTGAAACATCTGAAAAACACAGCTTAGAGAGCATAGGGCACTTCCACTCATGGGGGTATAAATTGGGAAAATTAAAAATCAGCAAGACACAAGCACCCCAAAGTTTAGGGCTGCTCTGTTGACCAGGACCTCCACTTCATTCCACCTTCAATATCCCAGGAAAGAGAAAAATGGATAAAGAAGTTGTGGTCCTTATGTACAATGGAATATCACTCAGCCAGGAAATCAATGTTGTAAGGTTAGTAGCAGCATGATGAGTGGATTTAGGTACGACGATTCTAAGTGAAATAAGTCACACAGAAAAGGACACTTCTCATAAGGTATCACTGATAGAGGGAATGTAAAAACCGTTACACTTGAACTGAATTACAAAACAGAACAGAGTCACACATGCAGAAAACACACTATGGCTGCTTAACGGGAAAGGTGAGGTGGGGTGATACATAAAACAAGGGTATCAAATTAGCTCAGATACCGTTCCATAAACCCAATATGTAATAGACAAGACCTACTCCTTGCTCAGAGAACTGGACTCAACACGCCCTATTCACCGCACAAGAATATATCTGACTAATAATAATCGTAAAACCTATGTATTGATATCTCTCTGTTAGTGTGTCAAGTGGGTGTAAAGCGGCATAAACACAGCAGTGAAAAGCAGCTAAACCCCATTATAAAAATAAATTACTTTGAAACACCCATGAAACAAAGACAGTGAAAGAGAGAGAAATTCTTACACAATGCGTTCAGGAGCTGTGATGCAACCTGGATTGACCATATCTAGACGCACAGCTGGATGAGACATAAGGGTGGACACTCTTGGGGCTGAGAGGTTTGGTGAGGTTGGGTGAGCAAACGCAGACCCTTTAAAGTAATACTGCGTGGTACCCATCACATGGGTCCCAAATCTCCAGGTTCAAGGGCATCTTCCTACATCAAAAACATGCATGAGAAACCCAGAAGATGGTACACCGTGTGATGGGGAAAGGTTTCTAAAACGCACGTCATTTCTCATATCCTTGTGCCCGGGTTAGCCATTCCAGCCGCTTTACTAGCAAGCTCCCTACTTGGAGCATCAGCACCTTTAACCTCCTGTTCCGTAGAGGTTGCAATTTGTCCTGAGGATAAACGGGAAGACGTGGAACCAACGAGAGACTAGCTCTTGGTGTTGGGACAGGCACAGGTCACTCTATATTCCCATCAGAAAGAAGAATTAACCACAGGCTCAGCCTGACCCCCGAACCAGAACAGGGCCTGAAGCCATTCTGCGATTTTGCGGCCAGCTCCCATAAAAACGAGTTGTAAAATGGAGGTTCAGGGCACTGCAATTCACAAACCTGCAGAGTTATAAATGATAACTCTCGTCCACAAATATATTGAGGGAAGGCAAAGAAGAGGATTTGAAATCAAGGCAGAATTGCAGGAAACAGATTTCAGGAGGTAGATACGAATCGCCTTTAAAGCACATGAAAAGCGGCAAAACGTTGACAATGATGCCCTTGGCCAAAAAGGGCGTATGCGTTTTTTCCTGAATATATTCAGGAAAAAACGCATACGCCCTTTTTGGCCAACCAAGCAACCTGGAAAGGCAAATCAGCGCTACAAACAAGTCTCGCTTCCCATCGGTCAAAAGGGCCATGCTGAAAAAAGTGTCAAAACCAGAAATGCAGGACAGGCCATGGAGAAATGGGAGCCTTGCTACACTGATGGGCGGGATGTAAATTGCCAAGAGCCACTCTGGAGAAGTGTCCGGTGAGTCCTGAAACATCTGAAAAACACAGCTTAGAGAGCATAGGGCACTTCCACTCATGGGGGTATAAATTGGGAAAATTAAAAATCAGCAAGACACAAGCACCCCAAAGTTTAGGGCTGCTCTGTTGACCAGGACCTCCACTTCATTCCACCGTAAATATCCCAGGAAAGAGAAAAATGGATAAAGAAGTTGTGGTCCTTATGTACAATGGAATATCACTCAGCCAGGAAATCAATGTTGTAAGGTTAGTAGCAGCATGATGAGTGGATTTAGGTACGACGATTCTAAGTGAAATAAGTCACACAGAAAAGGACACTTCTCATAAGGTATCACTGATAGAGGGAATGTAAAAACCGTTACACTTGAACTGAATTACAAAACAGAACAGAGTCACACATGCAGAAAACACACTATGGCTGCTTAACGGGAAAGGTGAGGTGGGGTGATACATAAAACAAGGGTATCAAATTAGCTCAGATACCGTTCCATAAACCCAATATGTAATAGACAAGACCTACTCCTTGCTCAGAGAACTGGACTCAACACGCCCTATTCACCGCACAAGAATATATCTGACTAATAATAATCGTAAAACCTATGTATTGATATCTCTCTGTTAGTGTGTCAAGTGGGTGTAAAGCGGCATAAACACAGCAGTGAAAAGCAGCTAAACCCCATTATAAAAATAAATTACTTTGAAACACCCATGAAACAAAGACAGTGAAAGAGAGAGAAATTCTTACACAATGCGTTCAGGGGCTGTGATGCAACCTGGATTGACCATATCTAGACCCACAGCTGGATGAGACATAAGGGTGGACACTCTTGGGGCTGAGAGGTTTGGTGAGGTTGGGTGAGCAAACGCAGACCCTTTAAAGTAATACTGCGTGGTACCCATCACATGGGTCCCAAATCTCCAGGTTCAAGGGCATCTTCCTACATCAAAAACATGCATGAGAAACCCAGAAGATGGTACACCGTGTGATGGGGAAAGGTTTCTAAAACGCACCTCATTTCTCATCTCCTTGTGCCCGGGTTCGCCATTCCAGCCGCTTTACTAGCAAGCTCCCTACTTGGGGCATCAGCACCTTTAACCTCCTGTTCCGTAGAGGTTGCAATTTGTCCTGAGGATAAACGGGAAGACGTGGAACCAACGAGAGACTAGCTCTTGGTGTTGGGACAGGCACAGGTCACTCTATTTTCCCATCAGAAAGAAGAATTAACCACAGGCTCAGCCTGACCCCCGAACCAGAACAGGGCCTGAAGCCATTCTGCGATTTTGCGGCCAGCTCCCATAAAAACGAGTTGTAAAATGGAGGTTCAGGGCACTGCAATTCACAAACCTGCAGAGTCATAAATGATAACTCTCGTCCACAAATATATTAAGGGAAGGCAAAGAAGAGGATTTGAAATCAAGGCAGAATTGCACGAAACAGATTTCAGGAGGTAGATACGAATCGCCTTTAAAGCACATGAAAAGCGGGAAAACGTTGACAATGATGCCCTTGGCCAAAAAGGGCGTATGCGTTTTTTCCTGAATATATTCAGGAAAAAACGCATACGCCCTTTTTGGCCAACCAAGCAACCTGGAAAGGCAAATCAGCGCTACAAAGAAGTCTCGCTTCCCATCGGTCAAAAGGGCCATGCTGAAAAAAGTGTCAAAACCAGAACTGCAGGACAGGCCATGGAGAAATGGGAGCCTTGCTACACTGATGGGCGGGATGTAAATTGCCAAGAGCCACTCTGGAGAAGTGTCCGGTGAGTCCTGAAACATCTGAAAAACACAGCTTAGAGAGCATAGGGCACTTCCACTCATGGGGGTATAAATTGGGAAAATTAAAAATCAGCAAGACACAAGCACCCCAAAGTTTAGGGCTGCTCTGTTGACCAGGACCTCCACTTCATTCCACCTTAAATATCCCAGGAAAGAGAAAAATGGATAAAGAAGTTGTGGTCCTTATGTACAATGGAATATCACTCAGCCAGGAAATCAATGTCGTAAGGTTAGTAGCAGCATGATGAGTGGATTTAGGTACGACGATTCTAAGTGAAATAAGTCACACAGAAAAGGACACTTCTCATAAGGTATCACTGATAGAGGGAATGTAAAAACCGTTACACTTGAACTGAATTACAAAACAGAACAGAGTCACACATGCAGAAAACACACTATGGCTGCTTAACGGGAAAGGTGAGGTGGGGTGATACATAAAACAAGGGTATCAAATTAGCTCAGATACCGTTCCATAAACCCAATATGTAATAGACAAGACCTACTCCTTGCTCAGAGAACTGGACTCAACACGCCCTATTCACCGCACAAGAATATATCTGACTAATAATAATCGTAAAACCTATGTATTGATATCTCTCTGTTAGTGTGTCAAGTGGGTGTAAAGCGGCATAAACACAGCAGTGAAAAGCAGCTAAACCCCATTATAAAAATAAATTACTTTGAAACACCCATGAAACAAAGACAGTGAAAGAGAGAGAAATTCTTACATAATGCGTTCAGGAGCTGTGATGCAACCTGGATTGACCATATCTAGACGCACACCTGGATGAGACATAAGGATGGACACTCTTGGGGCTGAGAGGTTTGGTGAGGTTGGGTGAGCAAACGCAGACCCTTTAAAGTAATACTGCGTGGTACCCATCGCATGGGTCCCAAATCTCCAGGTTCAAGGGCATCTTCCTACATCAAAAACATGCATGAGAAACCCAGAAGATGGTACACCGTGTGATGGGGAAAGGTTTCTAAAACGCACCTCATTTCTCATCTCCTTGTGCCCGGGTTCGCCATTCCAGCCGCTTTACTAGCAAGCTCCCTACTTGGAGCATCAGCACCTTTAACCTCCTGTTCCGTAGAGGTGGCAATTAGTCCTGAGGATGAACGGGAAGACGTGGAACCAACGAGAGACTAGCTCTTGGTGTTAGGACAGGCACAGGTCACTCTATTTTCCCATCAGGAAGAAGAATTAACCACAGGCTCAGCCTGCGCCCCGGAACAAGAACAGGGCCTGAAACCATCCTGCGCGCTTGCGGCCAGCTCCCAAAAAAGCGAGTTGAAAAATGGAGCTCAGGGGCACTGCAACTCAAAACCTGCAGAGTTATAAATGATAACTCTCGTCCACAAATATATTGAGGGAAGGCAACGAAGAGGATTTGAAATCAAGGCAGAATTGCAGGAAACAGATTTCAGGAGGTAGATACGAATCGCTTTTAAAGCACATGAAAAGCGGCAAAACGTCGACAATGATGCCTTTGGCCAAAAAGGGCGTATGCGTTTTTTCCTGAATATATTCAGGAAAAAACGCATACGCCCTTTTTGGCCAACCAAGCAACCTGGAAAGGCAAATCAGTGCTTCAAAGCATTCTCGCTTCCCATCGGTCAAACGGACCATGCTGAAAAAAGTGTCAAAACCAGAAATGCAAGACAAGCCATGGAGAAATGGGAGCCTTGCTATGCTGATGGGCCGGATGTAAATTGCCAACAGCCACTCTGGAGAAGTGTACGGTGTGTCCTGAAACATCGAAAAAATATAGCTTAGAGAACATAGGGCACTTCCACTCATGGGCGTATAAATTGGGAAAATTAAAAATCAGGAAGACACAGGCACCCCAAAGTTTAGGGCTGCTCTGTTGACAAGAACCTCCACTTCATGACACCTGAAATATCCCAGGAAAGAGAAAAATGGATAAAGAAGTGGTGGTCCTTATGTACAATGGAATATCACTCAGCCAGGAAATCAATGTCGTAAGGTTAGTAGCAGCATGATGAGTGGATTTAGGTACGATGATTCTAAGTGAAATAAGTCACACAGAAAAAGACACGTATCATAAGCTATCACTTATAGAGGGAATGTAAAAACCGCTACACTTGAACTGAATTACAAAGCAGAACAGAGTCACACGTTTAGAAAACACACTATGGCTGGTTAACGGGAAAGCTGAGGTGGGGTGATGCATAAAACAAGGGTTTCAAATTATCTGAGATACCGTTCCATAAACCCAATATGTAACAGACAAGAACTACTCCTTGCTCAGAGAACAGGACTCAACACACCCTATTCACCGCAAAAGAATATATTTGATTAGTAGTAATCTTAAAACCTATGTATTGATATCTCTCTGTTAGTGTGTCAAGTGGGTTTAAAGCGGCATAAACACAGTAGTGAAAAGCAGCTAAACCCCATTATAAAAATAAATTACTTTTAAAAACCCATGATACAAAGACAGTGAAAGAGAGAGAAATTCTTACACAATTCGTTCAGGGGCTGTGATGCAACCTGGATCGACCATATCTAGACCCACAGCTGGGTGAGACATAAGGGTGGACACTCTTGCGGCTGAGAGGTTTGGTGAGGTTGGATGAGCCAACGCAGACCCTTTAAAGTAATACTGCGTGACACCCATCCCATAGGTCCCAAATCTCCAGGTTCAAGGGCATCTTCCTACATCAAAAACATGCATGAGAAACCCAGAAGATGGTACACCATGTGATCGGGAAAGGTTTCTAAAATGCACCTCATTTATCATCTCCTTGTGCTCGGGTTCGCCATTCCAGCCACTTTCCTAGCAATCTCCCTACTTGGAGCATCAGCACCTTTAACCTCCTGTTCCGTACAGGTTGCAATTTGTACTGAGGATGAACGGGAAGAGGGGGAACCAATGAGAGACTAGATCTAGGTGTTGGGACAAGCACAGGTCACTCTATTTTCCCTTCAGAAAGAAGAATTAACCACAGGCTCAGCCTGCCCCCCGGAAGTAGAACAGGGCCTGAAGCAATCCTGCGCTTTTGCGGCCAACTCCCAAAAAAGCGAGTTGAAAAATGGATCTCAGGGGCACTGCAATTCACAAACCTGCAGAGTTATCAATGATAACTCTCGTCCACAAATATATTGAGGGAAGGCAACGAAGAGGATTTGAAAGCTAGGCAGAATTGCAGAAACAGACTTAAGGAGGTAGATTCGAATCGCCTTTAAAGCAAATGAAAAGCGGCAAAACGTTGACAATGATACCCTTGGCCAAAAAGGGCGTATGCGTTTTTTCCTGAATATATTCAGGAAAAAACGCATACGCCCTTTTTGGCCAACCAAGCAACCTGGAAAGGCAAATCAGCACTACAAAGAAGTCTCGCTTCCCATCGGTCAAAAGGGCCATGTTGAAAAAAGTGTCAAAACCAGAAATGCAGGACAGGCCATGGAGAAATGGGAGCCTTGCTACACTGATGGGCGGGATGTAAATTGCCAACAGTCACTCTGGAGAAGTGTACGGTGTGTCCTGAAACATCTAAAAAACACAGCTTAGAGAGCATAGGGCATTTCCACTCATGGGCGTATAAATTGGGAAAACTAAAAATCAGCAAGACACAGGCACACCAAAGTTTAGGGCTGCTCTGTTGACAAGAACCTTCTCTTCATTACACCTTAAATATCCCAGGAAAGAGGAAAATGGATAACGATGTTGTGGTCCTTATGTACAATGGAATATCACTCAGCCATGAAATCAATGTCATAAGGCTATTAGCAGCATGATGAGTGGATTTATGTTCGACGATTCTAAGTGAAATAAGTCACACAGAAAAAGACACTTATCATAAGCTATCACTTATAGAGGGAATGTAAAAACCGCTACACTTGAACTGAATTACAAAGCAGAACAGAGTCACACGTTTAGAAAACACACTATGGCTGCATAACGGGAAAGGTGAGGTGGGGTGATGCATAAAACAAGGGTTTCATATTAGCTCAAATACCGATCCATAAACCCAATATGTAATAGACAAGACCTACTCCTTGCTCAGTGAAGTGGATGCAACACCCCCTATTCAACGAACAAGAATATATCTGACTAGTAAAAATCTTAAAACCTATGTATTGATTTCTCTCTGTAAGTGAATCAAGTGGCTGTAAAGGGGCATAAACACAGCAGTGAAAATCAGGTAAACCCCATTATAAAAATAAATTACTTTAAAATCCCAAAAAACAAAGACAGTGATAGAGGGAGAAATTTTTACATAATTCGTTCCGGGGCTGTGATGCAACCTGGTGTGACCATATCTAGACCCACAGCTGGATGAGAAATAAAGCTGGACACTCTTGGGGCTGAAGGTCTCTTTCCCTATTTACCAGATTGGGAACGTAGAAAGGCTGCCACCCTCTGGCCGTTACCTGCAAAAGCAGCTTTAAAACCTGTGCTAATGGTCACTTCATATGAACAAGTACTTCAGGGCTGTAAATGAAACGTGCCCTCAAAATGTCTTGAGGGAGGTAATGGCCAAAAATTTTCAAAATGTGACACTTACTTTAAGAAAACACTTTGAAGAACTAAGCTGTAATCACAGTTTGATAAATAAAAAGGGCATGCTTTAAAGCTCAATTTCAACAGATTATGGGACACATGCAAATTCAACCACAGATAGGTATCAGCTCGCACCTGTTAGAATAACCATCAGCAAGAAAACTACAAACAATAAATATTGAAGGTGTTTTGGAGAAATGCATACCCTCAATTTTAAGTGGGACGTAACCTGGAAAGAGCCACTAATGAGAACTGAATGGTGGTGCCTTTAAAACATACACACTGAGCTACCATATGATACAGCAAGCCCACTCCTTGGCCTATAACATAAGAAGATATAACTGGAAAGACACAGGCAAGCAAATGTGCATTGCAGCCGTATTACAATAGCCAAGACATGGAGGCAACCAGAAAGTCCATCAAGAGGTGCGTGGCCAAAGAAGAACTGGTACACGTACAGATGGAATATTAGCCAGGGAAAAAAATGAAACAATGCCATTTGCAGCACCATGTATGATTCTTGAGGTAATCAGGCAAATTGTACTAAGTCAGAAAGCAAAAGACACATATCCTATAATATCACTTATAGGTCTTAGCTAAAAATTGATACCAATGAAGATATTTCCACAGAGAAATGCAATCACAGATTCATTAAACAAACTTATGGTTCACCAAATGGAAAGGTGTGAGGATTGGATACATTAGGATATTGGGGTTAAGATAGATATAGAAACACATGTGAAATATGTAATCACCAAAGACCTACGTAATACCAAGACAAGACTACTCAACATCGTGTCATAACCTACATGGGAAAATGATCCAAAGAAGAATAGATATATGTATATGTTTAAAAGAACCACATCTTTCACACCTAGAAGAAACAAAACATTTTAATTAAATTTGCTCTGACAAAAAATAAAAATTAAATTAAAAAAAGAACAAGAAGTAATGAGACATAAACTTAAGGGGCTATTTGCTGGCACATTGCATTCTAATTTACAACCAGAACATGACTTCCATTAAGGCTCTGTCATCACTAATAAAGCAGCTTTATAAGCAATGTTGAAGGTAGCTTAAAAGAAGTCTCACTAATTATTGATAGTAACAAGGAAACAAAGAAAAGTAAAAATCTCACTGCAAAAAGTATACATAGGGTAAGGATAGTAGATCAAACACTTATTAAACTTCTGTAAAGAATAAAAGACAACAGTAGTATGTTTTTTTAAAAAGAGAGGGCCCAAATAAATCTGAAATGAAAGAGATGATGTTACAACGGACACCACAGAAATACAAAGTATCCTAAGATACACACAGGGTAACTCAGGGCTCAGACTGGACAGAGCCCACTCTCCAGTCCCCTGTACATGACTTACAGGAGCCTCAGGAACTGAGGAGGGGGTCCCTGAGGAGAGGCTCAAGATAGAATATGGTAGACATTAACATGACTGCATTCATCTTAAACATGCCTGAACTACATTCACACGAGATGATTTTGTCCTGTATGTACATCGGCACCTCTAGTTGGAACTGCAGATCTTTGGCTTCAACACCTCTACTGACAACGTTAGCATCACCTGCTGTGGACCGTCTCCTATAGGATTTCTAGAATCACAAAACATCGAAGCTTCACAGGACCCAGAGTCTGTGCAACTCCACACAGAGTCTCAGAGTCTCAACTCCACTCAGATACTCCACTCTTGGAGGGCACACACAAAGTAGTGTGCACATCAGGACCCAGGGGAAGGAGCAGTGACCCTGTAGGAGAATGACCAGAACTACCTGCTACTTTTAGAGGGTCTCCTGCAGAGGCAGGTGGTGGCTGTGGCTGTGGCTCACCGTGAGGACAACGACACTGGCAGCAGAAGTTCTGGGAAATACTCCTTGGTGTGAGCCCTCCCAGAGTCCGCCATTAGCCCCACCAAGAGCAAGGTAGGCTCCAGGGCTGGGTCGCCTCAGGCCAAACAACCAACAGGGAGGGAACCCAGCCCCATGCATCAGCAGACAAGCGGATTAAACTTTTTATTAAAGTTTTATTTAATCCGTAGACAAGCGGATTAAAGCTCTGCCCACCAAAGCAACACCCAGCTCTACCCACCACCAGTCCTTCCCATCAGGAAGCTTGCACAAGCCTCTAAGATAGACTCATCCACCGGAGAGCAGACAGCAGAAGCAAGAAGAACTACAATTCTGCAGCCTGTGGAAGGAAAACCACATTCACAGAAAGATAGACAAAATGAAAAGGCAGAGGACTTTATACCAGATCAAGGAACAAGATAAAACCCCAGAAAAAAAAAAAACAAAATGAGGTGGAGATAGGGAACCTTCCAGAAAAAAAATTCAGAATAATGATAGTGAAGTTGAGCCAAGACCTTGGAAAAAGAAAGGAGGCAAAGATCGAGAAGATGCAAGAAATGTTTAACAAAGACCTAGAAGAATTAAGGAACAAACACCTAGAAGAATTAAAGAACAAACAAACAGAGGTGAACAATGGAATAACTGAAATGAAAAATACACTAGAAGGAATCAGTAGCAGAATAACTGTGGCAGAAGAACGGATAAGTGACCTGGAAGACAGAAAGGTGGAAATCACTGCCATGGAACAGAATAAAGAAAAAGAATGAAAATAAACGAAGACACCCCAAGAGTCCTCTGGGACAACATTAAATGCAACAACATTCGCATTATAGGGGTCCCAGAAGGAGAAGAGAGAGAGAAAGGACCCGAGAATATATTTAAAGAGATAATGGTCAAAAACTTCCCTAGCATGGGAAAAGAAATAGCCACCCAAGTCCAGAAGCACAGAGTGTCCCAGGCAGGATAAACCAAAGGAGAAAAATGACAAGACACATAGTAATCAAATTGACAAAAATTAACGACAAAGAAAAATGATTGAAAGCAGCAAGGGAAAAATGACAAATAACATACAAGGGAACTCCCATAAGGATAACAACTGATTTCTCAGCAGAAAATCTACAAGCCAGAAGGAAGTGGCATGATAAATTTAAAGTGATGAAAGGGAAGAACCTACAACCAAGAGTACTCCACCCTGCAAAGAGCTCATTCAGATTTGATGGAGAAATCAAAAGCCTTACAGACAAGCAAAAGCTAAGAGAATTCAGCACCATGAAACCAGCTCTACACCAAATGCTAAAGGAACTTCTCTAAGTGGGAAACACAAGAGAAGAAAAGGACCCACCAAGACAAACCCATAACAATTAAGAAAATAGTAGTAGGAACATACATATCGATAATTACCTTAAACGTGAATGCACTACATGTTCCAACCAAAAGACACAGGCTCGCTGAATGGATACAAAAACAAGACCCATATATATGCTGTCTACAAGAGATCCATTTCAGACCTAGGGACACATACAGACTCAAAGTGAGGCGATGGAAAAATATATTCTATGCAAATGAAAATCAAAAGAAAGCTGGAGTAGCAATACTCATATCAGATAAAATAGACTTTAAAATAAAGAATGTTACAAGAGACAAGGAAAGGCACTGCATAATGGTCAGGGGATCAATCCAAGAAGAAGATATAACAATTATAAATATATATGTACCCAAAATAGGAGCAGCTCAATGTATAAGGCAACTGCTAACAGCTATAAAAGAGGAAATCGACAGTAACACAATAATAGCGGGGGACTTTAACAGCTCACTTACACCAGTGGAGATCAGCCAGACAGAAAATTAATAAGGAAACACAAGCTTTAAATGACACAATAGACCAGATAGAGTTAATTGATATTTATAGGACATTCCATCCAAAAACAGCAGATTACACGTTCTTCTCAACTGCACACGGAACATTCTCCAGGATAGATCACATCTTGGGTCACAGATAAAGCCTCAGTAAATTTAAGAAAACTGAAATCATATCAAGCAGCTGTTCCGACCACAATGCTATGAGATTAGAAATCAATTACACGGAAAAAACCGTAAAAAACACAAACACATGGAGGCTAAACAATACGTTACTAAATAACCAAGAGATCACTGAAGAAATCAAAGAGGAAATCAAAAACTACCTAGAGACAAATGACAACAAAAACACGATGATCCAAAACCTATGGGATGCAGCAAAAGGAGTTCTAAGAGGGAAGTTTATAGCAATACAAGCCTACCTCAAGAAACAAGAAAAATCTCAAATAAACAATCTAACCTTACACCTAGAGGAACTAGAGAAAGAAGAACAAAACCCAAAGTTAGTAGAAGGAAAGAAATCATAAAGATCAGAGCAGAAATAAATGAAATAGAAACAAAGAAAACGAAAGCAAAGATCAATAAAACTAAAAGCTGGTTCTTTGAGAAGATAAGCAAAAATGATCAACCTTTAGCCGGACTCCAGAAAAAGAGGGAGAGGACGCAAATCAACAAAATTAGAAGTGAAAAAGCAGAAGTTATAACAGACACCACAGGAATACAAAGCATCCTAAGAGACTACTACAAGCAACTCTAGGCCAATAAAATGGACAATCTGGAAGAAATGGACAAATTCTTAGAAAGGGATAACCTTCTAAGACTGAACCAGGAAGAAATAGAAAATATGAACAAACCTATCACAAGCAATGAAATTGAAACTGTGATTAAAAATCTTCCAACAAACAAAAGTCCAGAACCAGATGGCATCACAGGTGAATTCTATCAAACATTTAGAGCAGAGCTAACACCCAACCTTCTCAAATTCTTCAAAACAATTGCAGCGGAAGGAACACTCCCAAACTCATTCTATGAGACCACCATCACCCTGATACCAAAATCAGACAGAGATACTACAAGGAAAGAAAATTATAGACCAATATCACTGATGAATATAGATGTAAAAATCCTCAACAAAATACTAGCAAACAGAATCGAACAACACATGAAAAGGATCATACACCATGATCAAGTGGGGTTTATCCCAGGGATGCGAGGATTCTTCAATATACACAAATCAATGTGATACACCATATTAACAAATTGTAGAATAAAAGCATATGATCATCTCAATAGATGAAGGAAAAGATTTTGAGAAAATTCAACACTCATTTACGATAAAAACTCTGCAGAGTGTGGGCATAGAGGGAAACTACCTCAACATAATAAAGGCCATATATGACAAACCCACAGCAAACAACATTCTCAATGGTGAAAAACTGAAAACGTTTCCTCTAAGATCAGGAACAAGACGAGGATGTCCACTCTCACCACTGCTATTCAACATAGTTTTGGAAGTCCTAGCCATGGCAATCAGAGAAGAAAAAGAAATAAAAGGAATACAAAAAGGAAAAGAAGAAGTAAAATTGTCACTGTTTGCAGATGACATGATATCATAGATAGAGAATCCTAAAGATGCCACCAGAAAACCACTGGAGCTAATCAATGAATTTGGTAAAGTTGCAGGATACAAAATTAATGCACAGAAATTGCTTGCATTCCTATACACTAACAATGAAAGATCAGAAAGAGAAATTAAGGAAACAATCCCATTACCACTGCAACAAAAAGAATAAAATACCTAGGAATAAACCTACCTAAGGAAGTAAAAGACCTGTACTCAGAAAACTATAAGACACTGATGAAAGAAATCAAAGATGATATAAACAGATGGAGACATATACCATGTTCTCGGATTAGAAGAATCAATATTGTGAAAATGACTATACTACCCAAAGCAATCTACAGATTCAATGCAATCCCGATCAAAATACCTTTGGCATTTTCTACAGAACAAGAAAAAAAAAAATCTTAAAATTTGTAGGGAGACACAAAAGACCCTGGATAGCCAAAGCAGTCTTGAGGGGGGAAAAAAAAGAGCTGGAGGAATCAGACTTCCAGACTTCAGACTATATTGCAAAGCTACAGTAATCAAGATAATATGGTACTGACACAAGAACAGAAATATAGGTCAATAGAACAGGATAGAAAGCACAGAGATAAACCCACGTACCTATGGTTCACTAATCTATGACAAAGGAGGCAAGGGTATACAATGGAGAAAAGACAGTGTCTTCAGCAAGTGGTGCTGGGAAAACTGGACAGTTACATGTAAAAGAATGAAATTAGTACACATCCTAACACCATACACAAAAATAAACTCAAAATGGATTAGAGACCTAAATATAAGACCAGCCACTATAAAACTCTTAGAGGAAAACATAAGCAGAACAGTCTATGACATAAATCACAGCAAGATCCTTTTTGACCCACCTCCTAGAGAAATGGAAATAAAAACAAAAATAAAAAAATGGGACCGAATGAAACATAAATTCTTTTGCACAGCAAAGGAAAACATAAGCAAGATGAAAAGACAACCATCAGAATGGGAGAAAATATTTTCAAATGAAGCAAATGGCAAAGGATTAATCTCCAAAAAGCAGCTCATGTAGCTCAATATCACAAAACCAAACAATCCAATCCAAAAATGGGCAGAAGACCTAAATAGACATTTCTCCAAAGAAGATATACAGGTTGCCAACAAACACATGAAAGGATGCTGAACATCACTAATCATTAGAGAAATGCAAATCAAAACTACAGTGAGGTATCACCTCACACCAGTCAGAATGGCCATCATCAAAAAATCTACCAACAATAAATGCTGGAGAGGCATTTATTGGAGCAAAGGGAACCCTCTTGCACTGTTGGTGGGAATGTAAATTGATATAGCCACTAGGGAGAACGGTATGGGGGTTCCTTAAAAACTAAAAATAGAACTACCATACAACCCAGCAAACCCACTCCTGGACATTTACCCTGAGAAAACCATAATTCAAAAAGAGTCATGTACCACAATGTTCACTGTAGCTCTATTTACAATAGCCAGGACATGGAAGCAACCTAAGTGTCCATCAACAGATAAATGGATAAGGAAGATGTGGCACAAATATACAATGGAACATTATTCAGCCATAAAAAGAAACGAAATTGAGTTACTTTTAGTGAGGTGGATGGATCTAGAGTCTGTCCTACAGAGTGAAGTAAGTCAGAAAGAGAAAAACAAATACCGTATGCTAACACATATATATGGAATCTTAAAAAAAAAGGTTTATGAAGAACCTAGGGGCAGGAAAGGATTAAGGACACAGACGTAGAGAAAGGACTTGAGGACATGGGGAGAGGGAAGGGTAAGCTGGGACAAAGTGAGAGAGTGGTATGGACATATATACACTACCAAATGTAAAATTGATAGCTACTGGGAAGCAGCCACATAGCACAGGGAGATCAGCGCTGTGCTTTGTGACCACCTAAAAGGGTGGGATAAGGGAGTGAGAGGGAGTTGCAAGAGGGAGGGGATATGGTGTTATATGTATACGCACAGCTGATTCACTTTTTTATACAGCAGAAACTAACACACAATTGTAAAGCAATTATACTCCAATAAAGATGTAAAAGAAAAAAAAAAGCCCAGAGATAAACCTACACACCTATGGCCCACTAATCTATGACAAAGGAGGCAAGGGTATACAAAGGAGAAAAGACAGTCTCTTCAATAAGTGGTGCTGGGAAAAATGGACAGCTACATGTAAAAGAATGAAATTAGAACACTCCCTAACACCATACACAAAAAATAAACTCAAAATGGATTAGAGACCGAAATGTAAGACCGGACACTATAAAACTCTTAGAGGAAAACATAGGAAGAATACTCTTTGACATAAATCACAGCAAGATCTTTTTTGATCCACCTCCTAGAGTAATGGAATAAAAAAAAAATAAACATATGGGAGCAAATGAAACCTAAAAGCTTTTGCAAAGCAAAGGAAACTACAAACAAGACGAAAAGACAACCCTCACAATGGGAGAAAATATTTGCAAACGAATCAATGGACAAAGGATTAATCTCCAATGTATATAAACAGCTCATGCAGCTCAACAGTAAAAAAACAAACAACCCAATCCAAAAATGGGCAGATGACGTAAATAGACATTTGTCCCAAGAAGACATACAGATGACCAAGAAGCACATGAAAAGCTGCTCAACATCACTAATTATTAGAGAAATATAAACCAAAACTACAATGAGGTATCGCCTCACACGAGTTAGAATGGGCATCATCAGAAAATCTACAAGCAACAAATGCTGGAGAGGGTGTGGAGAAAAGGGAACCCTCTTACACTATTTGTGGGAATGTAAATTGATACAGTCACGATGGAGAACAGTATGGAGGTTCCTTAAGAAACTAAAAATAGAATTACCATATGACCCAGCAATCCCACTACTGGCCATATACCCAGAGAAAACCATAATTCAAAAAGACATATTCACCACAATATTCATTGCAGCACTATTTACAATAGCCAGGTCATGGAAGCAACCTAAATGCCCATAGACAGACGAACAGAAAAGATGTGCTACATATATAAAATGGAATATTACTCAGCCATAAAAAGGAATGAAATTGGGTCATTTGTAGAGACGTGGATAGATCTAGAGACTGTCATACAGAGTGAAGTAAGTCAGAAAGAGAAAAACAAATATCGTATATTAACGCATACATGTGGAACCTAGAAAAATGGTAAAGATGAACCGGTTTGCAAGGCAGAAATAGAGACACAGATGTAGAGAACAAATGTATGGACACCAAGGGGGGAAAGTGGCAGGGTGGTGGTGGTGGGATGAATTGCGAGCCTGGGATTGACATATATACACTTATATGTATAAAATAGGTTACCAATAAGAGCCTGCTGTATAAAAAAATGAATAAAATAAATTCAAAAATTAAAAAATAAGTAATACTTAAAAAAATAAAACAGAAAAAAAGTTCTGTCCTTCCCATAGACGTATTTATATGAATGAATTATTTCCATGCTTATATCCATAAATACAAAAAGAGGAATAAAACTTACCTTGAACCAAAAAAGAAAAAAAAAAAAAAAAAACAGAACCCACTGGTCATACAGAGGAAAACCCTATCAGGGCACTTGCTCCAGGGGTAAACAATTCTGAAGTTGGTCACAGGTGGGGAATCATCTCCCATGCAGCCAGCAGCCCCCACACGAGGAGCGTCCTCATTGCAAAGCTGGGGGACCGTGAGGAGGCGTCTCTGAGTAAACGTGAGCTGAGCCCCAGGCCAGCTGCTGCTGAACTTTTCCCACCCTTCCCAGGTAAAACACCTGAATGTGTGCAAAGACTTTAAAAACTAGAGGAAGGGGCTTGGAGTCACACCAGCGACAGCACGCAGGCCGACTTGGTGCCTGCAGGCCAGCCAGGATGGTCCTGGCCCCAGGCGCTCGTCTGGAAGCTTTCCATTTCCCTGCCTGAGGTACCCCTCCTGTCCCGGCCCCCACTGCTTTTTTCCTTCCTCACCTCTGCCCGGGGAGAAATTCCAGCAGCAAGTATGGGTGACACATCCTCTTCTTTAGCAGGTGGCAGCCCGGCAACTCCTGCAGAAAGTCCAGCAGAGCCCCAGTCACACTGGGCCACTCATAGAGCCGTGGGCCCTACTCCCTCCCACCAGCCCAACCCCGAGACTGCTGACGGGGCAGAGAATATGGCGTCAGGCACAGCTGCAGAGGCTTTTGCTGCCTGGAGGGGTGTTTATATTGACCTCAACCCAGGCACACCTGGGAAGGGCTGGCCGGCCGGGTCAGGCTGCCCAGGTCAGCCAATCCTCGCCCCTCAGGGGCTCAGAGTTGCAGAAAATGGGCCTTGCTGCACCGGCCAGATCCAAGGAACAGGTGTAGGGTCCCGAGAGTCAGGATAGATAAGGGGCGGCAGCCCTGGCTTGTTTTCGAATCATTTTATCTGGTCCATGAGTGGGAGACAACTTCAAGAAGACCCTCTGCTAATGAGAGGAACCCAGGAGTCAGGGAGAGGAGGGGTGGTGGGTGGAGACAGAGGCCTGGTGCCCCGGCTGCAGTGGAAGCCCCTGGAAGACCAGGCAGAGGGAGGCCGCACAGAGTGAAGCCTAGGGTCACAGACCTGTTGGAGCTGCTGTTTGTTAGTTCAAGCTCTGCTCTGAGGTGCTCTGTGTCAGCTCTGAGTGACAGGGGTGCTGGGGGTGCTCTGCAATGAGGGCTATGTGCACGGTTCCTGTGTGCCCAGCCCTGCCGGGGTACCTGTCCACGGGAGCTCCATATCCAGGGAGGGGCCTGCCCACGAGAGCCCCGTGGGCTGCTGCGTACCTGCCCAGGTGAGCTCCATATCCTGGGAGGGGCCTGACCACAAGAGCCCCGTGGGCTGCTGGGGACCTGCTAGAGGACGCCAGGACAGTCAGTGAAGCCACAGAGGATATACATCTAGTAGTTCCTAATTCCTACACCCTGCTGGTCATTCTACCATCCACCAGGACATGGCATTCTGTATTAGACTTCAATGATGCCTTCTTCTGTATTCCATTAGTCCCAGAGTCACAAGAAATTTTGCCTGTGAGTGGCAGGACTCAACCTACAACAAAAACAATACTGCTGGGCCGTCCTGCCCCAGGGGTTCAAAAATTCCCACACCATCTTTGGGGAAACGTTAGCTAAAGACCTAAAAGATCTACCTCTGGAGAAGGGAACCCTCCTTCAATATGCAGATGACATTCTGATCACCAGCCCGACTAAGGAGGCCTCTGAACTACCTAGCCAATAAAAGATAGAAGGTGTCCAAGGAAAAGGCTCAAATATCACAAACTAAGGTGGCCTTCCTGGGCTTCATTCGCACAGAAGGTCGGAGAAGCCCACCCCAGGAAAGGGAAGAAGCCATTTGCAGCCTCACCTTTCCTGAAACTAGAAGACAGCTTAGGGGTTCCTGGGGAGACCGGGGTTTGCTGCATCTGGATCCCTAACTACAGTCTAATAGCTGGGCCTCTATATGAAACACTGAAAGGAAAAGATGATGATCCTTTTGAATAGAATCCAGAAGCGGCCTTTCAAGAATGGAAAGAGCAGTCAATTCAGACCCTGGCCCTGGACCTCCCTAAGTTAGCTAAACCCTTTGACCTTTACATTCCTGGTCCAAGGCGAATCGCCCTTGGAGTATTAGTGCAAAAACTGGGACCACTTGAAATGGAACAATGTAAGAATGCCCTCCAGGCATTGGCCAGCCACCCCATCCGACCAGGATACTGGGGGTATCTAAAAACCTGGAAATCAGCAGCCCGCAAGGCCAGCTCCCTCCTAAGGGAAAAGGACGCCACTTGGTGATCCTAACCACCCACCATGCCCTGAAGTTGCAGGGATTGCTCCGTGGGCACAATGACCTCGAGTGAGGAGGCCCTCCAACACCAACCTCCAGAGAGACAACCTGGGGCAATGGGCCCCCATGACGACTCGTGTGACCATCACTTGACCTGGAGCTTCTCTCAGAAAACAACAAGAGTGTGCCCCAAAAGAGCAGACTATTGCTTACAGGACTTACTGCACCCAGAGCGGAGCTAATAAACTTGGCAGGGGAACCGTAAATAACGCTGCCACCATAGAAAAGCCTACAGACACCGCAGTGACGGCGGCCAATGAGATCGGCTGTACTCCTGGCTACTTCAAAAGGCCGTTGACTGAGTGGCCGTCATGGTCCTGGATCACCACCGGCCCTGGACTGTCTGGGAGTTGAGCAAGCAGGGCTCTGACACCTGGTGCTGTTTGTACGTTAATTCAGTGGCCTAACTGAAGAAAGCACAGACTACTGGTCAGAGCATCTAGGCTGGCAGAAACCATCAGCCTAAGGGGGCCGAACCAATGTGGAGCAGGGTAAAACCGCCCACCCCCCCAGCGTCTCTGCACATCTCTTTCCTGGACCCTTAAAGGTCATTAGATTCTATAAAACTTCCAATGCTGGTGCTCAGGCAGACGAGCAGTGAGGGAGGAGGCCTGCAGACAATCAACCTCACCTGGAGGCTGCTGGGGAGAAGTCCTGCCCCTCCCCCCGGGTATGAGGACACCCAACTCAGCATGAAGCATTTACAGAAGACATGTCTGCACCCTCAGCGCCCCAAGAATGAGGAATGGGACAAAAGGCAGAGGAGGGCTTTGTCACTGGCAAAGCCCATTAAAAATTCCTGGGAGATAAAAATAGAATCTGGGCAATAAAATAAAGTCTAACCATTTTTTCCTTTGTGCTTTGTCTAATTTCACTTGCTCCTAGGTTTCCACATGCAGAGGTCCCACACCCGACACTTCAGACCCGATTTCCTCGTGCAAAATGGCTGGGCCGACACCTCAGCTCGTGGGGCCCCGTGCAGACTCTGCGACATAGAGCCTGAGCTCCAGCCAACCTGGCCCTCGAGAGCTCCGCCCCCTCCCTCCCGCTGATGCTGACAGGATCCCTACACAGCAGCCCGGCCCACAACCCGCAGGGGAGCACACACTCTCACCTCTCCATTCTCTGATCAAAATATAAAGTTTTCCTTTGCTTCTGAACCAAAGTCAGTCTCGATCTGTTGGCTCCAATGACACTGGGCAGGGAGACCCTTGTTGGGGCCCACTCTGCAGGATCAGTAACAGAATTTGAGAACATTGTAACTTCAATGAACAGATGTGTGAGCCAAACTGTAATTAACATAGAGCAGTGTATAAGGCTCGTGTAAAATAAGATGTTTCTAACACTTCCATTTGATATTTCCATCACTTTATTATAAGCAAGTTCAGTGGAGGGGTTTGTCTTATTTGTCAGGTCAACAGTAGAGAAATGCAGTGATTTCTTTCCAAGGATGTACATCTAATAATCTTGGTTGAAGTTTCAACCTTGTTTGGAATGATTTTCCATTGAAAATGATACCTCTCTTTCAGCTCCTAGATTTCTGAGAAGTATAAAATCTTATATTTTTTATTACCAAAGGGGAAAGGTGGGAGGAGGGATAAATTAACAGTTCCAGACTAACATATACACACTGCTATGTATAAAATATATCATCAACAAGGAACTACTGTATAGCACAGGGAACTATACTCAATATTTTGTAATGACCCCTGAGGGGAAATAATCTGAAAAACAATAGATATCTATATCGACATCATCTATCAACTACAGATAAAATGGAAACTAAAGGAGGCCGATGGTGAGCGTTTCTGAACCTGAAGACTTCAATCATCTAAAGTTCGGACTCTGCCCACGGCCCAAGTCCCTTAATGAACACACATGTACCAGTAGCTTAAAAATTCCCCAGATTGGAGTTCGGGGAGACACTGATTTGGAAAAATCCCTTGTGTTCTCCTTACATACACGGGACCTTTCCTACAGCTAAAACATGCCTGTGACACCCAGAAGATGGAACACGGTTGGATCAGGAAGATTTTGGAAAAGGCACCAAAACTCCTAATTTCCTGGTTGTTGGGTTCACCTCTCCAGCCTTTTTCCTTAAAATCTCCCCACTTGAGGATGTCAGCACCTTCAACATCCAGTTGCACAGAAATTGGAATTTGTCCAAAGGAAGAAGGGGAAGGAGGAGAAACAAGGAGAGCCAAGCCCTAGATGTTCGGAGAGGCACATGTCACTCTACTTTCCAGTCAGGAAGAAGAATTAAGAAAAGGCTTAGCCTGCCACCGGGAACCAGAGTAGGGCCAGAAGCAAATGAGAGTTTCTGCGGAAAGCTCCCAAAAAAGCGAGTTGAAAAATGGAGCTCAGGGGCACTGCAATTCACAAATCTGCAGAGTTATAAATGATAACTCTCGTCCACAAATATATTGAGGGAAGGCAACGAAGAGGATTTGAAATCAAGGCAGAATTGCAGGAAACAGATTTCAGGAGTTAGATTCGAATCACCCCTAAAGCACATGAAAAGCGGCAAAACGTTGACAATGATGCACTTGGCCAAAAAGAGCATATGCGTTTTTTTCTGAATGAATTCAGGAAAAAACCCATAGGCCCTTTGTGGCCAACCAAGCAAGCCGGAAATGCAATTCAGCACTACAAAGAAGTCTGACTTCCCATCGGTCAAAATGGCCTTGCTAAAAAAGTGTAAAAACAAGAAATGCAGGAGAGGCCAGGGAGGAAAGGGAGCCTTGTTACACTGATGGGTGGGGTATAAATTGCCAATGATGACTCTGGAGAAGGGTATGGTGTTTCCTAAAACATCTAAAAAACACAGCTAGAGAGAAAGGAGCACATCCACTCATGGGCGTAGAAATTGGGAAAACTAAAAATCAGCAAGACACAGGCACCCCAAACATTAGGGCTGCTCTGTAGACAAAAACCTCCACTTAATTCCACCTTAAATATCCAAGGAAAGAGAAAAATGGATAAAGAAGTTGTGGTCCATATGTACAATTGTATATCACTCAGGCGTGAGATAAATATTATAAGGCTGGTAGCAGCATGATGAGTGGATTTAGGTAGGACTATTCTAAGTGAAATAAGTCACACAGAAAAAGACACTTATCATAAGATATCACTAACAGAGGGAATGTAAAAACTGCTACACTTGAACGGAATTACAAAACAGAACAGATTCACACATTAAGAAAACACACTATGGTTGCTTAACGGGAAAGGTGAGGTGGGGTGATGCATAAAACAAGGATTTCAAATTAGCTCAGATAACGTTCCATAAATCCAATATGTAATAGACAAGACCTACTCCTTGCTCAGTGAACTGGACTCAACACCCCCTATTCACCGCTCAAGAACATATATGACTAGTAAGAATCGTAAAACCTGTGTATTGATATCTCTCTGGAAGTGAGTCAAGTGGGTGTAAAGCTGCATAAACACAGCCGTGAAAAGCAGCTAAACCCCATTATAAAAATAAATTACTTTTAAAAACCCGTGAAACAAAGACAGTGAAAGAGAGAAATTCTTACAAAATTCGTTCAGGGGCTGTGATGCAACCTGGATTGACCATATCTAGACCCACAGCTGGATGAGACATAAGGGTGGACACTCTCGGGGCTGAGAGGCTTGGTGAGGTTGGGGGAGCAAACGCAGAGCCTTTAAAGTAATACTGCCTGTTACCCATCCCATGGGTTCCAAATCTCCAGGTTCAAGGGCATCTTCCTACATCGAAAACATGCATGAGAAACCCAGAAGGTGGTACACTGTGTGATCGGGAAAGGTTTCTAAAACGCACCTCATTTCTCCTCTCCTTGTGCTCGGGTTCGCCATTCCAGCTGCTTTAGAAGCAATCGCCCTCCATGGAGAATCAGCACCTTTAACCTCCTGTTCCATACAGCTTGCAATTTGTCCTGAGGATGAACGGAAAGACGGGGAGCCAATGAGAGATTAGCTCTTGGTGTTGGGACAGGCACAGGTCACTCTATTTTCCCATCAGGAAGAAGAATTAACCACAGGCTCAGCGTGCCGCCCAGAACAGGAATAGTGCCTGAGGCCATCCTGCGCTTTTGCGGACAGCTCCCAAAAAAGCGAGTTGAAAAATGGAGCTCAGGGGCATTGCAATTCACAAACCAGCAGAGTTATAAATGATAACTCTCGTCCAAAAATATATTGAGGGAAGGCAACGAAGAGGATTTGAAATCAAGGCAGAATTGCAAGAAACAGATTTCAGGAGGTAGATACGAATCGCCTTTAAAGCACAAGAAAAGCCGCAAAACGTCGAAAATGATGCCCTTGGCCAAAAAGGGCGTATGCGTTTTTTCCTGAATATATTCAGGAAAAAACGCATACGCCCTTTTTGGCCAACCTAGCAACCTGGAAAGGCAAATCAGTGCTACAAAGAAGTCTCGCTTCCCATCAGTCAAAAGGGCCATGCTGAAAAAAGTGTCAAAACCAGAAATGCAGGACAGGCCATGGAGAAATGGGAGCCTTGCTACACTGATGGGCGGGATGTAAATTGCCAACAGCCACACTGGAGAAGTGTCCGGTGAGTCCTGAAACATCTGAAAAACACAGCTTAGAGAGCATAGGGCACTTCCACTCATGGGGGTATAAATTGGGAAAATGAAAAATCAGCAAGACACAAGCACCCCAAAGTTTAGGGCTGCTCTGTTGACCAGGACCTCCACTTCATTCCACCTTCAATATCCCAGGAAAGAGAAAAATGGATAAAGAAGTTGTGGTCCTTATGTACAATGGAATATCACTCAGCCAGGAAATCAATGTCGTAAGGTTAGTAGCAGCATGATGAGTGGATTTAGGTACGACGATTCTAAGTGAAATAAGTCACACAGAAAAGGACACTTCTCATAAGGTATCACTGATAGAGGGAATGTAAAAACCGTTACACTTGAACTGAATTACAAAACAGAACAGAGTCACACATGCAGAAAACACACTATGGCTGCTTAACGGGAAAGGTGAGGTGGGGTGATACATAAAACAAGGGTATCAAATTAGCTCAGATACCGTTCCATAAACCCAATATGTAATAGACAAGACCTACTCCTTGCTCAGAAAACTGGACTCAACACGCCCTATTCACCGCACAAGAATATATCTGACTAGTAATAATCTTAAAACCTATGTATTGATATCTCTCTGTTAGTGTGTCAAGTGGGTGTAAAGCGGCATAAACACAGCAGTGAAAAGCAGCTAAACCCCATTATAAAAATAAATTACTTTGAAACACCCATGAAACAAAGACGGTGAAAGAGAGAGAAATTCTTACACAATGCGTTCAGGGGCTGTGATGCAACCTGTATTGACCATATCTAGACCCACAGCTGGATGAGACATAAGGGTGGACACTCTTGGGGCTGAGAGGTTTGGTGAGGTTGGGTGAGCAAATGCAGACCCTTTAAAGTAATACTGCGTGGTACCCATCGCATGGGTCCCAAATCTCCAGGTTCAAGGGCATCTTCCTACATCAAAAACATGCATGAGAAACCCAGAAGATGGTACACCGTGTGATGGGGAAAGGTTTCTAAAACGCACCTCATTTCTCATCGCCTTGTGCCCGGGTTCGCCATTCCAGCCGCTTTACTAGCAAGCTCCCTACTTGGAGCATCAGCACCTTTAACCTCCTGTTCCGTAGAGGTTGCAATTTGTCCTGAGGATAAACGGGAAGACGTGGAACCAACGAGAGACTAGCTCTTGGTGTTGGGACAGGCACAGGTCACTCTATTTTCCCATCAGAAAGAAGAATTAACCACAGGCTCAGCCTGACCCCCGGAACCAGAACAGGGCCTGAAGCCATTCTGCGATTTTGCGGCCAGCTCCCATAAAAACGAGTTGTAAAATGGAGGTTCAGGGCACTGCAATTCACAAACCTGCAGAGTTATAAATGATAACTCTCGTCCACAAATATATTGAGGGAAGGCAAAGAAGAGGATTTGAAATCAAGGCAGAATTGCACGAAACAGATTTCAGGAGGTAGATACGAATCGCCTTTAAAGCACATGAAAAGCGGCAAAACGTTGACAATGATGCCCTTGGCCAAAAAGGGCGTATGCGTTTTTTCCTGAATATATTCAGGAAAAAACGCATACGCCCTTTTTGGCCAACCAAGCAACCTGGAAAGGCAAATCAGCGCTACAAAGAAGTCTCGCTTCCCATCGGTCAAAAGGGCCATGCTGAAAAAAGTGTCAAAACCAGAAATGCAGGACAGGCCATGGAGAAATGGGAGCCTTGCTACACTGATGGGCGGGATGTAAATTGCCAAGAGCCACTCTGGAGAAGTGTCCGGTGAGTCCTGAAACATCTGAAAAACACAGCTTAGAGAGCATAGGGCACTTCCACTCATGGGGGTATAAATTGGGAAAATTAAAAATCAGCAAGACACAAGCACCCCAAAGTTTAGGGCTGCTCTGTTGACCAGGACCTCCACTTCATTCCACCTTCAATATCCCAGGAAAGAGAAAAATGGATAAAGAAGTTGTGGTCCTTATGTACAATGGAATATCACTCAGCCAGGAAATCAATGTCGTAAGGTTAGTAGCAGCATGATGAGTGGATTTAGGTACGACGATTCTAAGTGAAATAAGTCACACAGAAAAGGACACTTCTCATAAGGTATCACTGATAGAGGGAATGTAAAAACCGTTACACTTGAACTGAATTACAAAACAGAACAGAGTCACACAGGCAGAAAACACACTATGGCTGCTTAACGGGAAAGGTGAGGTGGGGTGATACATAAAACAAGGTTATCAAATTAGCTCAGATACCGTTCCATAAACCCAATATGTAATAGACAAGACCTACTCCTTGCTCAGAGAACTGGACTCAACACGCCCTATTCACCGCACAAGAATATATCTGATTAATAATAATCGTAAAACCTATGTATTGATATCTCTCTGTTAGTGTGTCAAGTGGGTGTAAAGCGGCATAAACACAGCAGTGAAAAGCAGCTAAACCCCATTATAAAAATAAATTACTTTGAAACACCCATGAAACAAAGACAGTGAAAGAGAGAGAAATTCTTACACAATGCGTTCAGGGGCTGTGATGCAACCTGGATTGACCATATCTAGACGCACAGCTGGATGAGACATGAGGGTGGACACTCTTGGGGCTGAGAGGTTTGGTGAGGTTGGGTGAGCAAACGCAGACCCTTTAAAGTAATACTGCGTGGTACCCATCGCATGGGTCCCAAATCTCCAGGTTCAAGGGCATCTTCCTACATCAAAAACATGCATGAGAAACCCAGAAGATGGTACACCGTGTGATGGGGAAAGGTTTCTAAAACGCACCTCATTTCTCATCTCCTTGTGCCCGGGTTCGCCATTCCAGCCGCTTTACTAGCAAGCTCCCTACTTGGAGCATCAGCACCTTTAACCTCCTGTTCCGTACAGGTTGCAATTTGTCCTGAGGATAAACGGGAAGACGTGGAACCAACGTGAGACTAGCTCTTGGTGTTGGGACAGGCACAGGTCACTCTATTTTCCCATCAGAAAGAAGAATTAACCACAGGCTCAGCCTGCCCCCCGGAACCAGAACAGGGCCTGAAGCCATTATGCGATTTTGCGGCCAGCTCCCATAAAAACGAGTTGTAAAATGGAGGTTCAGGGCACTGCAATTCACAAACCTGCAGAGTTATAAATGATAACTCTCGTGCACAAATATATTGAGGGGAGGCAAAGAAGAGGATTTGAAATCAAGGCAGAATTGCAGGAAACAGATTTCAGGAGGTAGATACGAATCGCCTTTAAAGCACATGAAAAGCGGCAAAACGTTGACAATGATGCCCTTGGCCAAAAAGGGCGTATGCGTTTTTTCCTGAATATATTCAGGAAAAAACGCATACGCCCTTTTTGGCCAACCAAGCAACCTGGAAAGGCAAATCAGCGCTACAAAGAAGTCTCGCTTCCCATCGGTCAAAAGGGCCATGCTGAAAAAAGTGTCAAAACCAGAAATGCAGGACAGGCCATGGAGAAATGGGAGCCTTGCTACACTGATGGGCAGGATGTAAATTGCCAAGAGCCACTCTGGAGAAGTGTCCGGTGAGTCCTGAAACATCTGAAAAACACAGCTTAGAGAGCATAGGGCACTTCCACTCATGGGGGTATAAATTGGGAAAATTAAAAATCAGCAAGACACAAGCACCCCAAAGTTTAGGGCTGCTCTGTTGACCAGGACCTCCACTTCATTCCACCTTCAATATCCCAGGAAAGAGAAAAATGGATAAAGAAGTTGTGGTCCTTATGTACAATGGAATATCACTCAGCCAGGAAATCAATGTCGTAAGGTTAGTAGCAGCATGATGAGTGGATTTAGGTACGACGATTCTAAGTGAAATAAGTCACACAGAAAAGGACACTTCTCATAAGGTATCACTGATAGAGGGAATGTAAAAACCGTTACACTTGAACTGAATTACAAAACAGAACAGAGTCACACATGCAGAAAACACACTATGGCTGCTTAACGGGAAAGGTGAGGTGGGGTGATACATAAAACAAGGGTATCAAATTAGCTCAGATACCGTTCCATAAACCCAATATGTAATAGACAAGACCTACTCCTTGCTCAGAGAACTGGACTCAACACGCCCTATTCACCGCACAAGAATATATCTGACTAATAATAATCGTAAAACCTATGTATTGATATCTCTCTGTTAGTGTGTCAAGTGGGTGTAAAGCGGCATAAACACAGCAGTGAAAAGCAGCTAAACCCCATTATAAAAATAAATTACTTTGAAACACCCATGAAACAAAGACAGTGAAAGAGAGAGAAATTCTTACACAATGCGTTCAGGGGCTGTGATGCAACCTGGATTGACCATATCTAGACGCACAGCTGGATGAGACATAAGGGTGGACACTCTTGGGGCTGAGAGGTTTGTTGAGGTTGGGTGAGCAAACGCAGACCCTTTAAAGGAATACTGCGTGGTACCCATCGCATGGGTCCCAAATCTCCAGGTTCAAGGGCATCTTCCTACATCAAAAACATGCATGAGAAACCCAGAAGATGGTACACCGTGTGATGGGGAAAGGTTTCTAAAACGCACCTCATTTCTCATCTCCTTGTGCCCCGGTTCGCCATTCCAGCCGCTTTACTAGCAAGCTCCCTACTTGGAGCATCAGCACCTTTAACCTCCTGTTCCGTACAGGTTGCAATTTGTCCTGAGGATAAACGGGAAGACGTGGAACCAACGTGAGACTAGCTCTTGGTGTTGGGACAGGCACAGGTCACTCTATTTTCCCATCAGAAAGAAGAATTAACCACAGGCTCAGCCTGCCCCCCGGAACCAGAACAGGGCCTGAAGCCATTATGCGATTTTGCGGCCAGCTCCCATAAAAACGAGTTGTAAAATGGAGGTTCAGGGCACTGCAATTCACAAACCTGCAGAGTTATAAATGATAACTCTCGTGCACAAATATATTGAGGGGAGGCAAAGAAGAGGATTTGAAATCAAGGCAGAATTGCAGGAAACAGATTTCAGGAGGTAGATACGAATCGCCTTTAAAGCACATGAAAAGCGGCAAAACGTTGACAATGATGCCCTTGGCCAAAAAGGGCGTATGCGTTTTTTCCTGAATATATTCAGGAAAAAACGCATACGCCCTTTTTGGCCAACCAAGCAACCTGGAAAGGCAAATCAGCGCTACAAAGAAGTCTCGCTTCCCATCGGTCAAAAGGGCCATGCTGAAAAAAGTGTCAAAACCAGAAATGCAGGACAGGCCATGGAGAAATGGGAGCCTTGCTACACTGATGGGCGGGATGTAAATTGCCAACAGCCACTCTGGAGAAGTGTCCGGTGAGTCCTGAAACATCTGAAAAACACAGCTTAGAGAGCATAGGGCACTTCCACTCATGGGGGTATAAATTGGGAAAATTAAAAATCAGCAAGACACAAGCACCCCAAAGTTTAGGGCTGCTCTGTTGACCAGGACCTCCACTTCATTCCACCTTCAATATCCCAGGAAAGAGAAAAATGGATAAAGAAGTTGTGGTCCTTATGTACAATGGAATATCACTCAGCCAGGAAATCAATGTCGTAAGGTTAGTAGCAGCATGATGAGTGGATTTAGGTACGACGATTCTAAGTGAAATAAGTCACACAGAAAAGGACACTTCTCATAAGGTATCACTGATAGAGGGAATGTAAAAACCGTTACACTTGAACTGAATTACAAAACAGAACAGAGTCACACATGCAGAAAACACACTATGGCTGCTTAACGGGAAAGGTGAGGTGGGGTGATACATAAAACAAGGGTATCAAATTAGCTCAGATACCGTTCCATAAACCCAATATGTAATAGACAAGACCAACTCCTTGCTCAGAGAACTGGACTCAACACGCCCTATTCACCGCACAACAATATATCTGACTAATAATAATCGTAAAACCTATGTATTGATATCTCTCTGTTAGTGTGTCAAGTGGGTGTAAAGCGGCATAAACACAGCAGTGAAAAGCAGCTAAACCCCATTATAAAAATAAATTACTTTGAAACACCCATGAAACAAAGACAGTGAAAGAGAGAGAAATTCTTACACAATGCGTTCAGGGGCTGTGATGCAACCTGGATTGACCATATCTAGACGCACAGCTGGATGAGACATAAGGGTGGACACTCTTGGGGCTGAGAGGTTTGGTGAGGTTGGGTGAGCAAACGCAGACCCTTTAAAGGAATACTGCTTGGTACCCATCGCATGGGTCCCAAATCTCCAGGTTCAAGGGCATCTTCCTACATCAAAAACATGCATGAGAAACCCAGAAGATGGTACACCGTGTGATGGGGAAAGGTTTCTAAAACGCACCTCATTTCTCATCTCCTTGTGCCCGGGTTCGCCATTCCAGCCTCTTTACTAGCAAGCTCCCTACTTGGAGCATCAGCACCTTTAACCTCCTGTTCCATACAGGTTGCAATTTGTCCTGAGGATAAACGGGAATACGTGGAACCAAAGAGAGACTAGCTCTTGGTGTTGGGACAGGCAGAGGTCACTCTATTTTCCCATCAGAAAGAAGAATTTACCACAGGCTCAGCCTGCCCCCCGGAACCAGAACAGGGCCTGAAGCCATTCTGCGATTTTGCGGCCAGCTCCCATAAAAACGAGTTGTAAAATGGAGGTTCAGGGCCCTGCAATTCACAAACCTGCAGAGTTATAAATGATAACTCTCGTCCACAAATATATTGAGGGAAGGCAAAAAAGAGGATTTGAAATCAAGGCAGAATTGCAGGAAACAGATTTCAGGAGGTAGATTCGAATCGCCTTTAAAGCACATGAAAAGCGGCAAAACGTTGACAATGATGCCCTTGGCCAAAAAGGGCGTATGCGTTTTTTCCTGAATATATTCAGGAAAAAACGCATACGCCCTTTTTGGCCAACCAAGCAACCTGGAAAGGCAAATCAGCGCTACAAAGAAGTCTCGCTTCCCATCGGTCAAAAGGGCCATGCTGAAAAAAGTGTCAAAACCAGAAATGCAGGACAGGCCATGGAGAAATGGGAGCCTTGCTACACTGATGGGCGGGATGTAAATTGCCAACAGCCACTCTGGAGAAGTGTCCGGTGAGTCCTGAAACATCTAAAAAACACAGCTTAGAGAGCATAGGGCACTTCCACTCATGGGGGTATAAATTGGGAAAATTAAAAATCAGCAAGACACAAGCACCCCAAAGTTTAGGGCTGCTCTGTTGACCAGGACCTCCACTTCATTCCACCTTAAATATCCCAGGAAAGAGAAAAATGGATAAAGAAGTTGTGGTCCTTATGTACAATGGAATATCACTCAGCCAGGAAATCAATGTCGTAAGGTTAGTAGCAGCATGATGAGTGGATTTAGGTACAACGATTCTAAGTGAAATAAGTCACACAGAAAAGGACACTTCTCATAAGGTATCACTGATAGAGGGAATGTAAAAACCGTTACACTTGAACTGAATTACAAAACAGAACAGAGTCACACATGCAGAAAACACACTATGGCTGCTTAACGGGAAAGGTGAGGTGGGGTGATACATAAAACAAGGGTATCAAATTAGCTCAGATACCGTTCCATAAACCCAATATGTAATAGACAAGACCTACTCCTTGCTCAGAGAACTGGACTCAACACGCCCTATTCACCGCACAACAATATATCTGACTAATAATAATCGTAAAACCTATGTATTGATATCTCTCTGTTAGTGTGTCAAGTGGGTGTAAAGCGGCATAAACACAGCAGTGAAAAGCAGCTAAACCCCATTATAAAAATAAATTACTTTGAAACACCCATGAAACAAAGACAGTGAAAGAGAGAGAAATTCTTACACAATGCGTTCAGGGGCTGTGATGCAACCTGGATTGACCATATCTAGACGCACAGCTGGATGAGACATAAGGGTGGACACTCTTGGGGCTGAGAGGTTTGTTGAGGTTGGGTGAGCAAACGCAGACCCTTTAAAGGAATACTGCTTGGTACCCATCGCATGGGTCCCAAATCTCCAGGTTCAAGGGCATCTTCCTACATCAAAAACATGCATGAGAAACCCAGAAGATGGTACTCCGTGTGATGGGGAAAGGTTTCTAAAACGCACCTCATTTCTCATCTCCTTGTGCCCGGGTTCGCCATTCCAGCCGCTTTACTAGCAAGCTCCCTACTTGGAGCATCAGCACCTTTAACCTCCTGTTCCGTAGAGGTTGAAATTTGTCCTGAGGATAAACGGGAAGACGTGGAACCAACGAGAGACTAGTTCTTGGTGTTGGGACAGGCACAGGTCACTCTATTTTCCCATCAGAAAGAAGAATTAACCACAGGCTCAGCCTGACCCCCGGAACCAGAACAGGACCTGAAGCCATTCTGCGATTTTGCGGCCAGCTCCCATAAAAACGAGTTGTAAAATGGAGGTTCAGGGCACTGCAATTCACAAACCTGCAGAGTTATAAATGATAACTGTCGTCCACAAATATATTGAGGGAAGGCAAAGAAGAGGATTTGAAATCAAGGCAGAATTGCAGGAAACAGATTTCAGGAGGTAGATACGAATCGCCTTTAAAGCACATGAAAAGCGGCAAAACGTTGACAATGATGCCCTTGGCCAAAAAGGGCGTATGCGTTTTTTCCTGAATATATTCAGGAAAAAACGCATACGCCCTTTTTGGCCAACCAAGCCACCTGGAAAGGCAAATCAGCGCTACAAACAAGTCTCACTTCCCATCGGTCAAAAGGGCCATGCTGAAAAAAGTGTCAAAACCAGAAATGCAGGACAGGCCATGGAGAAATGGGAGCCTTGCTACACTGATGGGCGGGATGTAAATTGCCAAGAGCCACTCTGGAGAAGTGTCCGGTGAGTCCTGAAACATCTGAAAAACACAGCTTAGAGAGCATAGGGCACTTCCACTCATGGGGGTATAAATTGGGAAAATTAAAAATCAGCAAGACACAAGCACCCCAAAGTTTAGGGCTGCTCTGTTGACCAGGACCTCCACTTCATTCCACCTTAAATATCCCAGGAAAGAGAAAAATGGATAAAGAAGTTGTGGTCCTTATGTACAATGGAATATCACTCAGCCAGGAAATCAATGTCGTAAGGTTAGTAGCAGCATGATGAGTGGATTTAGGTACGACGATTCTAAGTGAAATAAGTCACACAGAAAAGGACACTTCTCATAAGGTATCACTGATAGAGGGAATGTAAAAACCGTTACACTTGAACTGAATTACAAAACAGAACAGAGTCACACATGCAGAAAACACACTATGGCTGCTTAACGGGAAAGGTGAGGTGGGGTGATACATAAAACAAGGGTATCAAATTAGCTCAGATACCGTTCCATAAACCCAATATGTAATAGACAAGACCTACTCCTTGCTCAGAGAACTGGACTCAACACGCCCTATTCACCGCACAAGAATATATCTGACTAATAATAATCGTAAAACCTATGTATTGATATCTCTCTGTTAGTGTGTCAAGTGGGTGTAAAGCGGCATAAACACAGCAGTGAAAAGCAGCTAAACCCCATTATAAAAATAAATTACTTTGAAACACCCATGAAACAAAGACAGTGAAAGAGAGAGAAATTCTTACACAATGCGTTCAGGAGCTGTGATGCAACCTGGATTGACCATATCTAGACGCACAGCTGGATGAGACATAAGGGTGGACACTCTTGGGGCTGAGAGGTTTGGTGAGGTTGGGTGAGCAAACGCAGACCCTTTAAAGTAATACTGCGTGGTACCCATCACATGGGTCCCAAATCTCCAGGTTCAAGGGCATCTTCCTACATCAAAAACATGCATGAGAAACCCAGAAGATGGTACACCGTGTGATGGGGAAAGGTTTCTAAAACGCACCTCATTTCTCATCTCCTTGTGCCCGGGTTCGCCATTCCAGCCGCTTTACTAGCAAGCTCCCTACTTGGGGCATCAGCACCTTTAACCTCCTGTTCCGTACAGGTTGCAATTTGTCCTGAGGATAAACGGGAAGACGTGGAACCAACGAGAGACTAGCTCTTGGTGTTGGGACAGGCACAGGTCACTCTATTTTCCCATCAGAAAGAAGAATTAACCACAGGCTCAGCCTGACCCCCGAACCAGAACAGGGCCTGAAGCCATTCTGCGATTTTGCGGCCAGCTCCCATAAAAACGAGTTGTAAAATGGAGGTTCAGGGCACTGCAATTCACAAACCTGCAGAGTCATAAATGATAACTCTCGTCCACAAATATATTGAGGGAAGGCAAAGAAGAGGATTTGAAATCAAGGCAGAATTGCACGAAACAGATTTCAGGAGGTAGATACGAATCGCCTTTAAAGCACATGAAAAGCGGGAAAACGTTGACAATGATGCCCTTGGCCAAAAAGGGCGTATGCGTTTTTTCCTGAATATATTCAGGAAAAAACGCATACGCCCTTTTTGGCCAACCAAGCAACCTGGAAAGGCAAATCAGCGCTACAAAGAAGTCTCGCTTCCCATCGGTCAAAAGGGCCATGCTGAAAAAAGTGTCAAAACCAGAAATGCAGGACAGGCCATGGAGAAATGGGAGCCTTGCTACACTGATGGGCGGGATGTAAATTGCCAAGAGCCACTCTGGAGAAGTGTCCGGTGAGTCCTGAAACATCTGAAAAACACAGCTTAGAGAGCATAGGGCACTTCCACTCATGGGGGTATAAATTGGGAAAATTAAAAATCAGCAATACACAAGCACCCCAAAGTTTAGGGCTGCTCTGTTGACCAGGACCTCCACTTCATTCCACCTTAAATATCCCAGGAAAGAGAAAAATGGATAAAGAAGTTGTGGTCCTTATGTACAATGGAATATCACTCAGCCAGGAAATCAATGTCGTAAGGTTAGTAGCAGCATGATGAGTGGATTTAGGTACGACGATTCTAAGTGAAATAAGTCACACAGAAAAGGACACTTCTCATAAGGTATCACTGATAGAGGGAATGTAAAAACCGTTACACTTGAACTGAATTACAAAACAGAACAGAGTCACACATGCAGAAAACACACTATGGCTGCTTAACGGGAAAGGTGAGGTGGGGTGATACATAAAACAAGGGTATCAAATTAGCTCAGATACCGTTCCATAAACCCAATATGTAATAGACAAGACCTACTCCTTGCTCAGAGAACTGGACTCAACACGCCCTATTCACCGCACAAGAATATATCTGACTAATAATAATCGTAAAACCTATGTATTGATATCTCTCTGTTAGTGTGTCAAGTGGGTGTAAAGCGGCATAAACACAGCAGTGAAAAGCAGCTAAACCCCATTATAAAAATAAATTACTTTGAAACACCCATGAAACAAAGACAGTGAAAGAGAGAGAAATTCTTACACAATGCGTTCAGGGGCTGTGATGCAACCTGGATTGACCATATCTAGACGCACAGCTGGATGAGACATAAGGGTGGACACTCTTGGGGCTGAGAGGTTTGGTGAGGTTGGGTGAGCAAACGCAGACCCTTTAAAGGAATACTGCATGGTACCCATCGCATGGGTCCCAAATCTCCAGGTTCAAGGGCATCTTCCTACATCAAAAACATGCATGAGAAACCCAGAAGATGGTACACCGTGTGATGGGGAAAGGTTTCTAAAATGCACCTCATTTCTCATCTCCTTGTGCCCGGGTTTGCCATTCCAGCCTCTTTACTAGCAAGCTCCCTACTTGGAGCATCAGCACCTTTAACCTCCTGTTCCATACAGGTTGCAATTTGTCCTGAGGATAAACGGGAAGACGTGGAACCAACGAGAGACTAGCTCTTGGTGTTGGGACAGGCACAGGTCACTCTATTTTCCCATCAGAAAGAAGAATTAACCACAGGCTCAGCCTGCGCCCCAGAACCAGAACAGGGCCTGAAGCCATTCTGCGATTTTGCGGCCAGCTCCCATAAAAACGAGTTGTAAAATGGAGGTTCAGGGCACTGCAATTCACAAACCTGCAGAGTTATAAATGATAACTGTCGTCCACAAATATATTGAGGGAAGGCAAAGAAGAGGATTTGAAATCAAGGCAGAATTGCACGAAACAGATTTCAGGAGGTAGATACGAATCGCCTTTAAAGCACATGAAAAGCGGCAAAACGTTGACAATGATGCCCTTGGCCAAAAAGGGCGTATGCGTTTTTTCCTGAATATATTCAGGAAAAAACGCATACGCCCTTTTTGGCCAACCAAGCAACGTGGAAAGGCAAATCAGCGCTACAAAGAAGTCTCGCTTCCCATCGGTCAAAAGGGCCATGCTGAAAAAAGTGTCAAAACCAGAAATGCAGGACAGGCCATGGAGAAATGGGAGCCTTGCTACACTGATGGGCGGGATGTAAATTGCCAAGAGCCACTCTGGAGAAGTGTCCGGTGAGTCCTGAAACATCTGAAAAACACAGCTTAGAGAGCATAGGGCACTTCCACTCATGGGGGTATAAATTGGGAAAATTAAAAATCAGCAAGACACAAGCACCCCAAAGTTTAGGGCTGCTCTGTTGACCAGGACCTCCACTTCATTCCACCTTCAATATCCCAGGAAAGAGAAAAATGGATAAAGAAGTTGTGGTCCTTATGTACAATGGAATATCACTCAGCCAGGAAATCAATGTCGTAAGGTTAGTAGCAGCATGATGAGTGGATTTAGGTACGACGATTCTAAGTGAAATAAGTCACACAGAAAAGGACACTTCTCATAAGGTATCACTGATAGAGGGAATGTAAAAACCGTTACACTTGAACTGAATTACAAAACAGAACAGAGTCACACATGCAGAAAACACACTATGGCTGCTTAACGGGAAAGGTGAGGTGGGGTGATACATAAAACAAGGGTATCAAATTAGCTCAGATACCGTTCCATAAACCCAATATGTAATAGACAAGACCTACTCCTTGCTCAGAGAACTGGACTCAACACGCCCTATTCACCGCACAAGAATATATCTGACTAATAATAATCGTAAAACCTATGTATTGATATCTCTCTGTTAGTGTGTCAAGTGGGTGTAAAGCGGCATAAACACAGCAGTGAAAAGCAGCTAAACCCCATTATAAAAATAAATTACTTTGAAACACCCATGAAACAAAGACAGTGAAAGAGAGAGAAATTCTTACACAATGCGTTCAGGAGCTGTGATGCAACCTGGATTGACCATATCTAGACGCACAGCTGGATGAGACATAAGGGTGGACACTCTTGGGGCTGAGAGGTTTGGTGAGGTTGGGTGAGCAAACGCAGACCCTTTAAAGGAATACTGCGTGGTACCCATCACATGGGTCCCAAATCTCCAGGTTCAAGGGCATCTTCCTACATCAAAAACATGCATGAGAAACCCAGAAGATGGTACACCGTGTGATGGGGAAAGGTTTCTAAAACGCACCTCATTTCTCATCTCCTTGTGCCCGGGTTCGCCATTCCAGCCGCTTTACTAGCAAGCTCCCTACTTGGGGCATCAGCACCTTTAACCTCCTGTTCCGTACAGGTTGCAATTTGTCCTGAGGATAAACGGGAAGACGTGGAACCAACGAGAGACTAGCTCTTGGTGTTGGGACAGGCACAGGTCACTCTATTTTCCCATCAGAAAGAAGAATTAACCACAGGCTCAGCCTGACCCCCGAACCAGAACAGGGCCTGAAGCCATTCTGCGATTTTGCGGCCAGCTCCCATAAAAACGAGTTGTAAAATGGAGGTTCAGGGCACTGCAATTCACAAACCTGCAGAGTCATAAATGATAACTCTCGTCCACAAATATATTGAGGGAAGGCAAAGAAGAGGATTTGAAATCAAGGCAGAATTGCACGAAACAGATTTCAGGAGGTAGATACGAATCGCCTTTAAAGCACATGAAAAGCGGCAAAACGTTGACAATGATGCCCTTGGCCAAAAAGGGCGTATGCGTTTTTTCCTGAATATATTCAGGAAAAAACGCATACGCCCTTTTTGGCCAACCAAGCAACCTGGAAAGGCAAATCAGCGCTACAAAGAAGTCTCGCTTCCCATCGGTCAAAAGGGCCATGCTGAAAAAAGTGTCAAAACCAGAAATGCAGGACAGGCCATGGAGAAATGGGAGCCTTGCTACACTGATGGGCGGGATGTAAATTGCCAAGAGCCACTCTGGAGAAGTGTCCGGTGAGTCCTGAAACATCTGAAAAACACAGCTTAGAGAGCATAGGGCACTTCCACTCATGGGGGTATAAATTGGGAAAATTAAAAATCAGCAATACACAAGCACCCCAAAGTTTAGGGCTGCTCTGTTGACCAGGACCTCCACTTCATTCCACCTTAAATATCCCAGGAAAGAGAAAAATGGATAAAGAAGTTGTGGTCCTTATGTACAATGGAATATCACTCAGCCAGGAAATCAATGTCGTAAGGTTAGTAGCAGCATGATGAGTGGATTTAGGTATGACGATTCTAAGTGAAATAAGTCACACAGAAAAGGACACTTCTCATAAGGTATCACTGATAGAGGGAATGTAAAAACCGTTACACTTGAACTGAATTACAAAACAGAACAGAGTCACACATGCAGAAAACACACTATGGCTGCTTAACGGGAAAGGTGAGGTGGGGTGATACATAAAACAAGGGTATCAAATTAGCTCAGATACCGTTCCATAAACCCAATATGTAATAGACAAGACCTACTCCTTGCTCAGAGAACTGGACTCAACACGCCCTATTCACCGCACAAGAATATATCTGACTAATAATAATCGTAAAACCTATGTATTGATATCTCTCTGTTAGTGTGTCAAGTGGGTGTAAAGCGGCATAAACACAGCAGTGAAAAGCAGCTAAACCCCATTATAAAAATAAATTACTTTGAAACACCCATGAAACAAAGACAGTGAAAGAGAGAGAAATTCTTACACAATGCGTTCAGGGGCTGTGATGCAACCTGGATTGACCATATCTAGATGCACAGCTGGATGAGACATAAGGGTGGACACTCTTGGGGCTGAGAGGTTTGGTGAGGTTTGGTGAGCAAACGCAGACCCTTTAAAGGAATACTGCGTGGTACCCATCGCATGGGTCCCAAATCTCCAGGTTCAAGGGCATCTTCCTACATCAAAAACATGCATGAGAAACCCAGAAGATGGTACACCGTGTGATGGGGAAAGGTTTCTAAAACGCACCTCATTTCTCATCTCCTTGTGCCCGGGTTCGCCATTCCAGCCGCTTTAATAGCAAGCTCCCTACTTGGAGCATCAGCACCTTTAACCTCCTGTTCCGTACAGGTTGCAATTTGTCCTGAGGATAAACGGGAAGACGTGGAACCAACGAGAGACTAGCTCTTGGTGTTGGGACAGGCACAGGTCACTCTATTTTCCCATCAGAAAGAAGAATTAACCACAGGCTCAGCCTGACCCCCGGAACCAGAACAGGGCCTGAAGCCATTTTGCGATTTTGCGGCCAGCTCCCATAAAAACGAGTTGTAAAATGGAGGTTCAGGGCACTGCAATTCACACACCTGCAGAGTTATAAATGATAACTCTCGTCCACAAATATATTGAGGGAAGGCAAAGAAGAGGATTTGAAATCAAGGCAGAATTGCAGGAAACAGATTTCAGGAGGTAGATACGAATCGCCTTTAAAGCACATGAAAAGCGGCAAAACGTTGACAATGATGCCCTTGGCCAAAAAGGGCGTATGCGTTTTTTCCTGAATATATTCAGGAAAAAACGCATACGCCCTTTTTGGCCAACCAAGCAACCTGGAAAGGCAAATCAGCGCTACAAAGAAGTCTCGCTTCCCATCGGTCAAAAGGGCCATGCTGAAAAAAGTGTCAAAACCAGAAATGCAGGACAGGCCATGGAGAAATGGGAGCCTTGCTACACTGATGGGCGGGATGTAAATTGCCAAGAGCCACTCTGGAGAAGTGTCCGGTGAGTCCTGAAATATCTGAAAAACACAGCTTAGAGAGCATAGGGCACTTCCACTCATGGGGGTATAAATTGGGAAAATGAAAAATCAGCAAGACACAAGCACCCCAAAGTTTAGGGCTGCTCTGTTGACCAGGACCTCCACTTCATTCCACCTTAAATATCCCAGGAAAGAGAAAAATGGATAAAGAAGTTGTGGTCCTTATGTACAATGGAATATCACTCAGCCAGGAAATCAATGTCGTAAGGTTAGTAGCAGCATGATGAGTGGATTTAGGTACGACGATTCTAAGTGAAATAAGTCACACAGAAAAGGACACTTCTCATAAGGTATCACTGATAGAGGGAATGTAAAAACCGTTACACTTGAACTGAATTACAAAACAGAACAGAGTCACACATGCAGAAAACACACTATGGCTGCTTAACGGGAAAGGTGAGGTGGGGTGATACATAAAACAAGGGTATCAAATTAGCTCAGATACCGTTCCATAAACCCAATATGTAATAGACAAGACCTACTCCTTGCTCAGAGAACTGGACTCAACACGCCCTATTCACCGCACAAGAATATATCTGACTAATAATAATCGTAAAACCTATGTATTGATATCTCTCTGTTAGTGTGTCAAGTGGGTGTAAAGCGGCATAAACACAGCAGTGAAAAGCAGCTAAACCCCATTATAAAAATAAATTACTTTGAAACACCCATGAAACAAAGACAGTGAAAGAGAGAGAAATTCTTACACAATGCGTTCAGGGGCTGTGATGCAACCTGGATTGACCATATCTAGACGCACAGCTGGATGAGACATAAGGGTGGACACTCTTGGGGCTGAGAGGTTTGGTGAGGTTGGGTGAGCAAACGCAGACCCTTTAAAGTAATACTGCGTGGTACCCATCGCATGGGTCCCAAATCTCCAGGTTCAAGGGCATCTTCCTACATCAAAAACATGCATGAGAAACCCAGAAGATGGTACACCGTGTGATGGGGAAAGGTTTCTAAAATGCACCTCATTTCTCATCTACTTGTGCCCGGGTTCGCCATTCCAGCCTCTTTACTAGCAAGCTCCCTACTTGGAGCATCAGCACCTTTAACCTCCTGTTCCATACAGGTTGCAATTTGTCCTGAGGATAAACGGGAAGACGTGGAACCAACGAGAGACTAGCTCTTGGTGTTGGGACAGGCACAGGTCACTCTATTTTCCCATCAGAAAGAAGAATTAACCACAGGCTCAGCCTGCGCCCCAGAACCAGAACAGGGCCTGAAGCCATTCTGCGATTTTGCGGCCAGCTCCCATAAAAACGAGTTGTAAAATGGAGGTTCAGGGCACTGCAATTCACAAACCTGCAGAGTTATAAATGATAACTGTCGTCCACAAATATATTGAGGGAAGGCAAAGAAGAGGATTTGAAATCAAGGCAGAATTGCACGAAACAGATTTCAGGAGGTAGATACGAATCGCCTTTAAAGCACATGAAAAGCGGCAAAACGTTGACAATGATGCCCTTGGCCAAAAAGGGCGTATGCGTTTTTTCCTGAATATATTCAGGAAAAAACGCATACGCCCTTTTTGGCCAACCAAGCAACCTGGAAAGGCAAATCAGCGCTACAAAGAAGTCTCGCTTCCCATCGGTCAAAAGGGCCATGCTGAAAAAAGTGTCAAAACCAGAAATGCAGGACAGGCCATGGAGAAATGGGAGCCTTGCTACACTGATGGGCGGGATGTAAATTGCCAAGAGCCACTCTGGAGAAGTGTCCGGTGAGTCCTGAAACATCTGAAAAACACAGCTTAGAGAGCATAGGGCACTTCCACTCATGGGGGTATAAATTGGGAAAATTAAAAATCAGCAAGACACAAGCACCCCAAAGTTTAGGGCTGCTCTGTTGACCAGGACCTCCACTTCATTCCACCTTCAATATCCCAGGAAAGAGAAAAATGGATAAAGAAGTTGTGGTCCTTATGTACAATGGAATATCACTCAGCCAGGAAATCAATGTCGTAAGGTTAGTAGCAGCATGATGAGTGGATTTAGGTACGACGATTCTAAGTGAAATAAGTCACACAGAAAAGGACACTTCTCATAAGGTATCACTGATAGAGGGAATGTAAAAACCGTTACACTTGAACTGAATTACAAAACAGAACAGAGTCACACATGCAGAAAACACACTATGGCTGCTTAACGGGAAAGGTGAGGTGGGGTGATACATAAAACAAGGGTATCAAATTAGCTCAGATACCGTTCCATAAACCCAATATGTAATAGACAAGACCTACTCCTTGCTCAGAGAACTGGACTCAACACGCCCTATTCACCGCACAAGAATATATCTGACTAATAATAATCGTAAAACCTATGTATTGATATCTCTCTGTTAGTGTGTCAAGTGGGTGTAAAGCGGCATAAACACAGCAGTGAAAAGCAGCTAAACCCCATTATAAAAATAAATTACTTTGAAACACCCATGAAACAAAGACAGTGAAAGAGAGAGAAATTCTTACACAATGCGTTCAGGAGCTGTGATGCAACCTGGATTGACCATATCTAGACGCACAGCTGGATGAGACATAAGGGTGGACACTCTTGGGGCTGAGAGGTTTGGTGAGGTTGGGTGAGCAAACGCAGACCCTTTAAAGTAATACTGCGTGGTACCCATCACATGGGTCCCAAATCTCCAGGTTCAAGGGCATCTTCCTACATCAAAAACATGCATGAGAAACCCAGAAGATGGTACACCGTGTGATGGGGAAAGGTTTCTAAAACGCACCTCATTTCTCATCTCCTTGTGCCCGGGTTCGCCATTCCAGCCGCTTTACTAGCAAGCTCCCTACTTGGGGCATCAGCACCTTTAACCTCCTGTTCCGTACAGGTTGCAATTTGTCCTGAGGATAAACGGGAAGACGTGGAACCAACGAGAGACTAGCTCTTGGTGTTGGGACAGGCACAGGTCACTCTATTTTCCCATCAGAAAGAAGAATTAACCACAGGCTCAGCCTGACCCCCGAACCAGAACAGGGCCTGAAGCCATTCTGCGATTTTGCGGCCAGCTCCCATAAAAACGAGTTGTAAAATGGAGGTTCAGGGCACTGCAATTCACAAACCTGCAGAGTCATAAATGATAACTCTCGTCCACAAATATATTGAGGGAAGGCAAAGAAGAGGATTTGAAATCAAGGCAGAATTGCACGAAACAGATTTCAGGAGGTAGATACGAATCGCCTTTAAAGCACATGAAAAGCGGGAAAACGTTGACAATGATGCCCTTGGCCAAAAAGGGCGTATGCGTTTTTTCCTGAATATATTCAGGAAAAAACGCATACGCCCTTTTTGGCCAACCAAGCAACCTGGAAAGGCAAATCAGCGCTACAAAGAAGTCTCGCTTCCCATCGGTCAAAAGGGCCATGCTGAAAAATGTGTCAAAACCAGAAATGCAGGACAGGCCATGGAGAAATGGGAGCCTTGCTACACTGATGGGCGGGATGTAAATTGCCAAGAGCCACTCTGGAGAAGTGTCCGGTGAGTCCTGAAACATCTGAAAAACACAGCTTAGAGAGCATAGGGCACTTCCACTCATGGGGGTATAAATTGGGAAAATTAAAAATCAGCAATACACAAGCACCCCAAAGTTTAGGGCTGCTCTGTTGACCAGGACCTCCACTTCATTCCACCTTAAATATCCCAGGAAAGAGAAAAATGGATAAAGAAGTTGTGGTCCTTATGTACAATGGAATATCACTCAGCCAGGAAATCAATGTCGTAAGGTTAGTAGCAGCATGATGAGTGGATTTAGGTACGACGATTCTAAGTGAAATAAGTCACACAGAAAAGGACACTTCTCATAAGGTATCACTGATAGAGGGAATGTAAAAACCGTTACACTTGAACTGAATTACAAAACAGAACAGAGTCACACATGCAGAAAACACACTATGGCTGCTTAACGGGAAAGGTGAGGTGGGGTGATACATAAAACAAGGGTATCAAATTAGCTCAGATACCGTTCCATAAACCCAATATGTAATAGACAAGACCTACTCCTTGCTCAGAGAACTGGACTCAACACGCCCTATTCACCGCACAAGAATATATCTGACTAATAATAATCGTAAAACCTATGTATTGATATCTCTCTGTTAGTGTGTCAAGTGGGTGTAAAGCGGCATAAACACAGCAGTGAAAAGCAGCTAAACCCCATTATAAAAATAAATTACTTTGAAACACCCATGAAACAAAGACAGTGAAAGAGAGAGAAATTCTTACACAATGCGTTCAGGAGCTGTGATGCAACCTGGATTGACCATATCTAGACGCACAGCTGGATGAGACATAAGGGTGGACACTCTTGGGGCTGAGAGGTTTGGTGAGGTTGGGTGAGCAAACGCAGACCCTTTAAAGTAATACTGCGTGGTACCCATCACATGGGTCCCAAATCTCCAGGTTCAAGGGCATCTTCCTACATCAAAAACATGCATGAGAAACCCAGAAGATGGTACACCGTGTGATGGGGAAAGGTTTCTAAAACGCACCTCATTTCTCATCTCCTTGTGCCCGGGTTCGCCATTCCAGCCGCTTTACTAGCAAGCTCCCTACTTGGGGCATCAGCACCTTTAACCTCCTGTTCCGTACAGGTTGCAATTTGTCCTGAGGATAAACGGGAAGACGTGGAACCAACGAGAGACTAGCTCTTGGTGTTGGGACAGGCACAGGTCACTCTATTTTCCCATCAGAAAGAAGAATTAACCACAGGCTCAGCCTGACCCCCGAACCAGAACAGGGCCTGAAGCCATTCTGCGATTTTGCGGCCAGCTCCCATAAAAACGAGTTGTAAAATGGAGGTTCAGGGCACTGCAATTCACAAACCTGCAGAGTCATAAATGATAACTCTCGTCCACAAATATATTGAGGGAAGGCAAAGAAGAGGATTTGAAATCAAGGCAGAATTGCACGAAACAGATTTCAGGAGGTAGATACGAATCGCCTTTAAAGCACATGAAAAGCGGGAAAACGTTGACAATGATGCCCTTGGCCAAAAAGGGCGTATGCGTTTTTTCCTGAATATATTCAGGAAAAAACGCATACGCCCTTTTTGGCCAACCAAGCAACCTGGAAAGGCAAATCAGCGCTACAAAGAAGTCTCGCTTCCCATCGGTCAAAAGGGCCATGCTGAAAAAAGTGTCAAAACCAGAAATGCAGGACAGGCCATGGAGAAATGGGAGCCTTGCTACACTGATGGGCGGGATGTAAATTGCCAAGAGCCACTCTGGAGAAGTGTCCGGTGAGTCCTGAAACATCTGAAAAACACAGCTTAGAGAGCATAGGGCACTTCCACTCATGGGGGTATAAATTGGGAAAATTAAAAATCAGCAATACACAAGCACCCCAAAGTTTAGGGCTGCTCTGTTGACCAGGACCTCCACTTCATTCCACCTTAAATATCCCAGGAAAGAGAAAAATGGATAAAGAAGTTGTGGTCCTTATGTACAATGGAATATCACTCAGCCAGGAAATCAATGTCGTAAGGTTAGTAGCAGCATGATGAGTGGATTTAGGTATGACGATTCTAAGTGAAATAAGTCACACAGAAAAGGACACTTCTCATAAGGTATCACTGATAGAGGGAATGTAAAAACCGTTACACTTGAACTGAATTACAAAACAGAACAGAGTCACACATGCAGAAAACACACTATGGCTGCTTAACGGGAAAGGTGAGGTGGGGTGATACATAAAACAAGGGTATCAAATTAGCTCAGATACCGTTCCATGAACCCAATATGTAATAGACAAGACCTACTCCTTACTCAGAGAACTGGACTCAACACGCCCTATTCACCGCACAAGAATATATCTGACTAATAATAATCGTAAAACCTATGTATTGATATCTCTCTGTTAGTGTGTCAAGTGGGTGTAAAGCGGCATAAACACAGCAGTGAAAAGCAGCTAAACCCCATTATAAAAATAAATTACTTTGAAACACCCATGAAACAAAGACAGTGAAAGAGAGAGAAATTCTTACACAATGCGTTCAGGGGCTGTGATGCAACCTGGATTGACCATATCTAGATGCACAGCTGGATGAGACATAAGGGTGGACACTCTTGGGGCTGAGAGGTTTGGTGAGGTTGGGTGAGCAAACGCAGACCCTTTAAAGGAATACTGCGTGGTACCCATCGCATGGGTCCCAAATCTCCAGGTTCAAGGGCATCTTCCTACATCAAAAACATGCATGAGAAACCCAGAAGATGGTACACCGTGTGATGGGGAAAGGTTTCTAAAACGCACCTCATTTCTCATCTCCTTGTGCCCGGGTTCGCCATTCCAGCCGCTTTACTAGCAAGCTCCCTACTTGGGGCATCAGCACCTTTAACCTCCTGTTCCGTACAGGTTGCAATTTGTCCTGAGGATAAACGGGAAGACGTGGAACCAACGAGAGACTAGCTCTTGGTGTTGGGACAGGCACAGGTCACTCTATTTTCCCATCAGAAAGAAGAATTAACCACAGGCTCAGCCTGCGCCCCGGAACCAGAACAGGGCCTGAAGCCATTCTGCGATTTTGCGGCCAGCTCCCATAAAAACGAGTTGTAAAATGGAGGTTCAGGGCACTGCAATTCACAAACCTGCAGAGTTATAAATGATAACTCTCGTCCACAAATATATTGAGGGAAGGCAAAGAAGAGGATTTGAAATCAAGGCAGAATTGCAGGAAACAGATTTCAGGAGGTAGATACGAATCGCCTTTAAAGCACATGAAAAGCGGCAAAACGTTGACAATGATGCCCTTGGCCAAAAAGGGCGTATGCGTTTTTTCCTGAATATATTCAGGAAAAAACGCATACGCCCTTTTTGGCCAACCAAGCAACCTGGAAAGGCAAATCAGCGCTACAAAGAAGTCTCGCTTCCCATCGGTCAAAAGGGCCATGCTGAAAAAAGTGTCAAAACCAGAAATGCAGGACAGGCCATGGAGAAATGGGAGCCTTGCTACACTGATGGGCGGGATGTAAATTGCCAAGAGCCACTCTGGAGAAGTGTCCGGTGAGTCCTGAAACATCTGAAAAACACAGCTTAGAGAGCATAGGGCACTTCCACTCATGGGGGTATAAATTGGGAAAATTAAAAATCAGCAAGACACAAGCACCCCAAAGTTTAGGGCTGCTCTGTTGACCAGGACCTCCACTTCATTCCACCTTCAATATCCCAGGAAAGAGAAAAATGGATAAAGAAGTTGTGGTCCTTATGTACAATGGAATATCACTCAGCCAGGAAATCAATGTCGTAAGGTTAGTAGCAGCATGATGAGTGGATTTAGGTACGACGATTCTAAGTGAAATAAGTCACACAGAAAAGGACACTTCTCATAAGGTATCACTGATAGAGGGAATGTAAAAACCGTTACACTTGAACTGAATTACAAAACAGAACAGAGTCACACATGCAGAAAACACACTATGGCTGCTTAACGGGAAAGGTGAGGTGGGGTGATACATAAAACAAGGGTATCAAATTAGCTCAGATACCGTTCCATAAACCCAATATGTAATAGACAAGACCTACTCCTTGCTCAGAGAACTGGACTCAACACGCCCTATTCACCGCACAAGAATATATCTGACTAATAATAATCGTAAAACCTATGTATTGATATCTCTCTGTTAGTGTGTCAAGTGGGTGTAAAGCGGCATAAACACAGCAGTGAAAAGCAGCTAAACCCCATTATAAAAATAAATTACTTTGAAACACCCATGAAACAAAGACAGTGAAAGAGAGAGAAATTCTTACACAATGCGTTCAGGAGCTGTGATGCAACCTGGATTGACCATATCTAGACGCACAGCTGGATGAGACATAAGGGTGGACACTCTTGGGGCTGAGAGGTTTGGTGAGGTTGGGTGAGCAAACGCAGACCCTTTAAAGTAATACTGCGTGGTACCCATCACATGGGTCCCAAATCTCCAGGTTCAAGGGCATCTTCCTACATCAAAAACATGCATGAGAAACCCAGAAGATGGTACACCGTGTGATGGGGAAAGGTTTCTAAAACGCACCTCATTTCTCATCTCCTTGTGCCCGGGTTCGCCATTCCAGCCGCTTTACTAGCAAGCTCCCTACTTGGGGCATCAGCACCTTTAACCTCCTGTTCCGTACAGGTTGCAATTTGTCCTGAGGATAAACGGGAAGACGTGGAACCAACGAGAGACTAGCTCTTGGTGTTGGGACAGGCACAGGTCACTCTATTTTCCCATCAGAAAGAAGAATTAACCACAGGCTCAGCCTGACCCCCGAACCAGAACAGGGCCTGAAGCCATTCTGCGATTTTGCGGCCAGCTCCCATAAAAACGAGTTGTAAAATGGAGGTTCAGGGCACTGCAATTCACAAACCTGCAGAGTCATAAATGATAACTCTCGTCCACAAATATATTGAGGGAAGGCAAAGAAGAGGATTTGAAATCAAGGCAGAATTGCACGAAACAGATTTCAGGAGGTAGATACGAATCGCCTTTAAAGCACATGAAAAGCGGCAAAACGTTGACAATGATGCCCTTGGCCAAAAAGGGCGTATGCGTTTTTTCCTGAATATATTCAGGAAAAAACGCATACGCCCTTTTTGGCCAACCAAGCAACCTGGAAAGGCAAATCAGCGCTACAAAGAAGTCTCGCTTCCCATCGGTCAAAAGGGCCATGCTGAAAAAAGTGTCAAAACCAGAAATGCAGGACAGGCCATGGAGAAATGGGAGCCTTGCTACACTGATGGGCGGGATGTAAATTGCCAAGAGCCACTCTGGAGAAGTGTCCGGTGAGTCCTGAAACATCTGAAAAACACAGCTTAGAGAGCATAGGGCACTTCCACTCATGGGGGTATAAATTGGGAAAATTAAAAATCAGCAAGACACAAGCACCCCAAAGTTTAGGGCTGCTCTGTTGACCAGGACCTCCACTTCATTCCACCTTCAATATCCCAGGAAAGAGAAAAATGGATAAAGAAGTTGTGGTCCTTATGTACAATGGAATATCACTCAGCCAGGAAATCAATGTCGTAAGGTTAGTAGCAGCATGATGAGTGGATTTAGGTACGACGATTCTAAGTGAAATAAGTCACACAGAAAAGGACACTTCTCATAAGGTATCACTGATAGAGGGAATGTAAAAACCGTTACACTTGAACTGAATTACAAAACAGAACAGAGTCACACATGCAGAAAACACACTATGGCTGCTTAACGGGAAAGGTGAGGTGGGGTGATACATAAAACAAGGGTATCAAATTAGCTCAGATACCGTTCCATAAACCCAATATGTAATAGACAAGACCTACTCCTTGCTCAGAGAACTGGACTCAACACGCCCTATTCACCGCACAAGAATATATCTGACTAATAATAATCGTAAAACCTATGTATTGATATCTCTCTGTTAGTGTGTCAAGTGGGTGTAAAGCGGCATAAACACAGCAGTGAAAAGCAGCTAAACCCCATTATAAAAATAAATTACTTTGAAACACCCATGAAACAAAGACAGTGAAAGAGAGAGAAATTCTTACACAATGCGTTCAGGAGCTGTGATGCAACCTGGATTGACCATATCTAGACGCACAGCTGGATGAGACATAAGGGTGGACACTCTTGGGGCTGAGAGGTTTGGTGAGGTTGGGTGAGCAAACGCAGACCCTTTAAAGTAATACTGCGTGGTACCCATCACATGGGTCCCAAATCTCCAGGTTCAAGGGCATCTTCCTACATCAAAAACATGCATGAGAAACCCAGAAGATGGTACACCGTGTGATGGGGAAAGGTTTCTAAAACGCACCTCATTTCTCATCTCCTTGTGCCCGGGTTCGCCATTCCAGCCGCTTTACTAGCAAGCTCCCTACTTGGGGCATCAGCACCTTTAACCTCCTGTTCCGTACAGGTTGCAATTTGTCCTGAGGATAAACGGGAAGACGTGGAACCAACGAGAGACTAGCTCTTGGTGTTGGGACAGGCACAGGTCACTCTATTTTCCCATCAGAAAGAAGAATTAACCACAGGCTCAGCCTGACCCCCGAACCAGAACAGGGCCTGAAGCCATTCTGCGATTTTGCGGCCAGCTCCCATAAAAACGAGTTGTAAAATGGAGGTTCAGGGCACTGCAATTCACACACCTGCAGAGTTATAAATGATAACTCTCGTCCACAAATATATTGAGGGAAGGCAAAGAAGAGGATTTGAAATCAAGGCAGAATTGCAGGAAACAGATTTCAGGAGGTAGATACGAATCGCCTTTAAAGCACATGAAAAGCGGCAAAACGTTGACAATGATGCCCTTGGCCAAAAAGGGCGTATGCGTTTTTTCCTGAATATATTCAGGAAAAAACGCATACGCCCTTTTTGGCCAACCAAGCAACCTGGAAAGGCAAATCAGCGCTACAAAGAAGTCTCGCTTCCCATCGGTCAAAAGGGCCATGCTGAAAAAAGTGTCAAAACCAGAAATGCAGGACAGGCCATGGAGAAATGGGAGCCTTGCTACACTGATGGGCGGGATGTAAATTGCCAAGAGCCACTCTGGAGAAGTGTCCGGTGAGTCCTGAAATATCTGAAAAACACAGCTTAGAGAGCATAGGGCACTTCCACTCATGGGGGTATAAATTGGGAAAATGAAAAATCAGCAAGACACAAGCACCCCAAAGTTTAGGGCTGCTCTGTTGACCAGGACCTCCACTTCATTCCACCTTAAATATCCCAGGAAAGAGAAAAATGGATAAAGAAGTTGTGGTCCTTATGTACAATGGAATATCACTCAGCCAGGAAATCAATGTCGTAAGGTTAGTAGCAGCATGATGAGTGGATTTAGGTACGACGATTCTAAGTGAAATAAGTCACACAGAAAAGGACACTTCTCATAAGGTATCACTGATAGAGGGAATGTAAAAACCGTTACACTTGAACTGAATTACAAAACAGAACAGAGTCACACATGCAGAAAACACACTATGGCTGCTTAACGGGAAAGGTGAGGTGGGGTGATACATAAAACAAGGGTATCAAATTAGCTCAGATACCGTTCCATAAACCCAATATGTAATAGACAAGACCTACTCCTTGCTCAGAGAACTGGACTCAACACGCCCTATTCACCGCACAAGAATATATCTGACTAATAATAATCGTAAAACCTATGTATTGATATCTCTCTGTTAGTGTGTCAAGTGGGTGTAAAGCGGCATAAACACAGCAGTGAAAAGCAGCTAAACCCCATTATAAAAATAAATTACTTTGAAACACCCATGAAACAAAGACAGTGAAAGAGAGAGAAATTCTTACACAATGCGTTCAGGGGCTGTGATGCAACCTGGATTGACCATATCTAGACGCACAGCTGGATGAGACATAAGGGTGGACACTCTTGGGGCTGAGAGGTTTGGTGAGGTTGGGTGAGCAAACGCAGACCCTTTAAAGGAATACTGCATGGTACCCATCGCATGGGTCCCAAATCTCCAGGTTCAAGGGCATCTTCCTACATCAAAAACATGCATGAGAAACCCAGAAGATGGTACACCGTGTGATGGGGAAAGGTTTCTAAAATGCACCTCATTTCTCATCTCCTTGTGCCCGGGTTCGCCATTCCAGCCTCTTTACTAGCAAGCTCCCTACTTGGAGCATCAGCACCTTTAACCTCCTGTTCCATACAGGTTGCAATTTGTCCTGAGGATAAACGGGAAGACGTGGAACCAACGAGAGACTAGCTCTTGGTGTTGGGACAGGCACAGGTCACTCTATTTTCCCATCAGAAAGAAGAATTAACCACAGGCTCAGCCTGCGCCCCAGAACCAGAACAGGGCCTGAAGCCATTCTGCGATTTTGCGGCCAGCTCCCATAAAAACGAGTTGTAAAATGGAGGTTCAGGGCACTGCAATTCACAAACCTGCAGAGTTATAAATGAGAACTCTCGTCCACAAATATATTGAGGGAAGGCAAAGAAGAGGATTTGAAATCAAGGCAGAATTGCACGAAACAGATTTCAGGAGGTAGATACGAATCGCCTTTAAAGCACATGAAAAGCGGCAAAACGTTGACAATGATGCCCTTGGCCAAAAAGGGCGTATGCGTTTTTTCCTGAATATATTCAGGAAAAAACGCATACGCCCTTTTTGGCCAACCAAGCAACCTGGAAAGGCAAATCAGCGCTACAAAGAAGTCTCGCTTCCCATCGGTCAAAAGGGCCATGCTGAAAAAAGTGTCAAAACCAGAAATGCAGGACAGGCCATGGAGAAATGGGAGCCTTGCTACACTGATGGGCGGGATGTAAATTGCCAAGAGCCACTCTGGAGAAGTGTCCGGTGAGTCCTGAAACATCTGAAAAACACAGCTTAGAGAGCATAGGGCACTTCCACTCATGGGGGTATAAATTGGGAAAATTAAAAATCAGCAAGACACAAGCACCCCAAAGTTTAGGGCTGCTCTGTTGACCAGGACCTCCACTTCATTCCACCTTCAATATCCCAGGAAAGAGAAAAATGGATAAAGAAGTTGTGGTCCTTATGTACAATGGAATATCACTCAGCCAGGAAATCAATGTCGTAAGGTTAGTAGCAGCATGATGAGTGGATTTAGGTACGACGATTCTAAGTGAAATAAGTCACACAGAAAAGGACACTTCTCATAAGGTATCACTGATAGAGGGAATGTAAAAACCGTTACACTTGAACTGAATTACAAAACAGAACAGAGTCACACATGCAGAAAACACACTATGGCTGCTTAACGGGAAAGGTGAGGTGGGGTGATACATAAAACAAGGGTATCAAATTAGCTCAGATACCGTTCCATAAACCCAATATGTAATAGACAAGACCTACTCCTTGCTCAGAGAACTGGACTCAACACGCCCTATTCACCGCACAAGAATATATCTGACTAATAATAATCGTAAAACCTATGTATTGATATCTCTCTGTTAGTGTGTCAAGTGGGTGTAAAGCGGCATAAACACAGCAGTGAAAAGCAGCTAAACCCCATTATAAAAATAAATTACTTTGAAACACCCATGAAACAAAGACAGTGAAAGAGAGAGAAATTCTTACACAATGCGTTCAGGGGCTGTGATGCAACCTGGATTGACCATATCTAGACGCACAGCTGGATGAGACATAAGGGTGGACACTCTTGGGGCTGAGAGGTTTGGTGAGGTTGGGTGAGCAAACGCAGACCCTTTAAAGTAATACTGCGTGGTACCCATCACATGGGTCCCAAATCTCCAGGTTCAAGGGCATCTTCCTACATCAAAAACATGCATGAGAAACCCAGAAGATGGTACACCGTGTGATGGGGAAAGGTTTCTAAAACGCACCTCATTTCTCATCTCCTTGTGCCCGGGTTCGCCATTCCAGCCGCTTTACTAGCAAGCTCCCTACTTGGGGCATCAGCACCTTTAACCTCCTGTTCCGTACAGGTTGCAATTTGTCCTGAGGATAAACGGGAAGACGTGGAACCAACGAGAGACTAGCTCTTGGTGTTGGGACAGGCACAGGTCACTCTATTTTCCCATCAGAAAGAAGAATTAACCACAGGCTCAGCCTGACCCCCGAACCAGAACAGGGCCTGAAGCCATTCTGCGATTTTGCGGCCAGCTCCCATAAAAACGAGTTGTAAAATGGAGGTTCAGGGCACTGCAATTCACAAACCTGCAGAGTCATAAATGATAACTCTCGTCCACAAATATATTGAGGGAAGGCAAAGAAGAGGATTTGAAATCAAGGCAGAATTGCACGAAACAGATTTCAGGAGGTAGATACGAATCGCCTTTAAAGCACATGAAAAGCGGGAAAACGTTGACAATGATGCCCTTGGCCAAAAAGGGCGTATGCGTTTTTTCCTGAATATATTCAGGAAAAAACGCATACGCCCTTTTTGGCCAACCAAGCAACCTGGAAAGGCAAATCAGCGCTACAAAGAAGTCTCGCTTCCCATCGGTCAAAAGGGCCATGCTGAAAAAAGTGTCAAAACCAGAAATGCAGGACAGGCCATGGAGAAATGGGAGCCTTGCTACACTGATGGGCGGGATGTAAATTGCCAAGAGCCACTCTGGAGAAGTGTCCGGTGAGTCCTGAAACATCTGAAAAACACAGCTTAGAGAGCATAGGGCACTTCCACTCATGGGGGTATAAATTGGGAAAATTAAAAATCAGCAATACACAAGCACCCCAAAGTTTAGGGCTGCTCTGTTGACCAGGACCTCCACTTCATTCCACCTTCAATATCCCAGGAAAGAGAAAAATGGATAAAGAAGTTGTGGTCCTTATGTACAATGGAATATCACTCAGCCAGGAAATCAATGTCGTAAGGTTAGTAGCAGCATGATGAGTGGATTTAGGTATGACGATTCTAAGTGAAATAAGTCACACAGAAAAGGACACTTCTCATAAGGTATCACTGATAGAGGGAATGTAAAAACCGTTACACTTGAACTGAATTACAAAACAGAACAGAGTCACACATGCAGAAAACACACTATGGCTGCTTAACGGGAAAGGTGAGGTGGGGTGATACATAAAACAAGGGTATCAAATTAGCTCAGATACCGTTCCATGAACCCAATATGTAATAGACAAGACCTACTCCTTACTCAGAGAACTGGACTCAACACGCCCTATTCACCGCACAAGAATATATCTGACTAATAATAATCGTAAAACCTATGTATTGATATCTCTCTGTTAGTGTGTCAAGTGGGTGTAAAGCGGCATAAACACAGCAGTGAAAAGCAGCTAAACCCCATTATAAAAATAAATTACTTTGAAACACCCATGAAACAAAGACAGTGAAAGAGAGAGAAATTCTTACACAATGCGTTCAGGGGCTGTGATGCAACCTGGATTGACCATATCTAGATGCACAGCTGGATGAGACATAAGGGTGGACACTCTTGGGGCTGAGAGGTTTGGTGAGGTTGGGTGAGCAAATGCAGACCCTTTAAAGGAATACTGCGTGGTACCCATCGCATGGGTCCCAAATCTCCAGGTTCAAGGGCATCTTCCTACATCAAAAACATGCATGAGAAACCCAGAAGATGGTACACCGTGTGATGGGGAAAGGTTTCTAAAACGCACCTCATTTCTCATCTCCTTGTGCCCGGGTTCGCCATTCCAGCCGCTTTACTAGCAAGCTCCCTACTTGGAGCATCAGCACCTTTAACCTCCTGTTCCGTACAGGTTGCAATTTGTCCTGAGGATAAACGGGAAGACGTGGAACCAACGAGAGACTAGCTCTTGGTGTTGGGACAGGCACAGGTCACTCTATTTTCCCATCAGAAAGAAGAATTAACCACAGGCTCAGCCTGACCCCCGGAACCAGAACAGGGCCTGAAGCCATTCTGCGATTTTGCGGCCAGCTCCCATAAAAACGAGTTGTAAAATGGAGGTTCAGGGCACTGCAATTCACAAACCTGCAGAGTTATAAATGATAACTCTCGTCCACAAATATATTGAGGGAAGGCAAAGAAGAGGATTTGAAATCAAGGCAGAATTGCAGGAAACAGATTTCAGGAGGTAGATACGAATCGCCTTTAAAGCACATGAAAAGCGGCAAAACGTTGACAATGATGCCCTTGGCCAAAAAGGGCGTATGCGTTTTTTCCTGAATATATTCAGGAAAAAACGCATACGCCATTTTTGGCCAACCAAGCAACCTGGAAAGGCAAATCAGCGCTACAAAGAAGTCTCGCTTCCCATCGGTCAAAAGGGCCATGCTGAAAAAAGTGTCAAAACCAGAAATGCAGGACAGGCCATGGAGAAATGGGAGCCTTGCTACACTGATGGGCGGGATGTAAATTGCCAAGAGCCACTCTGGAGAAGTGTCCGGTGAGTCCTGAAATATCTGAAAAACACAGCTTAGAGAGCATAGGGCACTTCCACTCATGGGGGTATAAATTGGGAAAATGAAAAATCAGCAAGACACAAGCACCCCAAAGTTTAGGGCTGCTCTGTTGACCAGGACCTCCACTTCATTCCACCTTAAATATCCCAGGAAAGAGAAAAATGGATAAAGAAGTTGTGGTCCTTATGTACAATGGAATATCACTCAGCCAGGAAATCAATGTCGTAAGGTTAGTAGCAGCATGATGAGTGGATTTAGGTACGACGATTCTAAGTGAAATAAGTCACACAGAAAAGGACACTTCTCATAAGGTATCACTGATAGAGGGAATGTAAAAACCGTTACACTTGAACTGAATTACAAAACAGAACAGAGTCACACATGCAGAAAACACACTATGGCTGCTTAACGGGAAAGGTGAGGTGGGGTGATACATAAAACAAGGGTATCAAATTAGCTCAGATACCGTTCCATAAACCCAATATGTAATAGACAAGACCTACTCCTTGCTCAGAGAACTGGACTCAACACGCCCTATTCACCGCACAAGAATATATCTGACTAATAATAATCGTAAAACCTATGTATTGATATCTCTCTGTTAGTGTGTCAAGTGGGTGTAAAGCGGCATAAACACAGCAGTGAAAAGCAGCTAAACCCCATTATAAAAATAAATTACTTTGAAACACCCATGAAACAAAGACAGTGAAAGAGAGAGAAATTCTTACACAATGCGTTCAGGGGCTGTGATGCAACCTGGATTGACCATATCTAGACGCACAGCTGGATGAGACATAAGGGTGGACACTCTTGGGGCTGAGAGGTTTGGTGAGGTTGGGTGAGCAAACGCAGACCCTTTAAAGGAATACTGCATGGTACCCATCGCATGGGTCCCAAATCTCCAGGTTCAAGGGCATCTTCCTACATCAAAAACATGCATGAGAAACCCAGAAGATGGTACACCGTGTGATGGGGAAAGGTTTCTAAAATGCACCTCATTTCTCATCTCCTTGTGCCCGGGTTCGCCATTCCAGCCTCTTTACTAGCAAGCTCCCTACTTGGAGCATCAGCACCTTTAACCTCCTGTTCCATACAGGTTGCAATTTGTCCTGAGGATAAACGGGAAGACGTGGAACCAACGAGAGACTAGCTCTTGGTGTTGGGACAGGCACAGGTCACTCTATTTTCCCATCAGAAAGAAGAATTAACCACAGGCTCAGCCTGCGCCCCAGAACCAGAACAGGGCCTGAAGCCATTCTGCGATTTTGCGGCCAGCTCCCATAAAAACGAGTTGTAAAATGGAGGTTCAGGGCACTGCAATTCACAAACCTGCAGAGTTATAAATGAGAACTCTCGTCCACAAATATATTGAGGGAAGGCAAAGAAGAGGATTTGAAATCAAGGCAGAATTGCACGAAACAGATTTCAGGAGGTAGATACGAATCGCCTTTAAAGCACATGAAAAGCGGCAAAACGTTGACAATGATGCCCTTGGCCAAAAAGGGCGTATGCGTTTTTTCCTGAATATATTCAGGAAAAAACGCATACGCCCTTTTTGGCCAACCAAGCAACCTGGAAAGGCAAATCAGCGCTACAAAGAAGTCTCGCTTCCCATCGGTCAAAAGGGCCATGCTGAAAAAAGTGTCAAAACCAGAAATGCAGGACAGGCCATGGAGAAATGGGAGCCTTGCTACACTGATGGGCGGGATGTAAATTGCCAAGAGCCACTCTGGAGAAGTGTCCGGTGAGTCCTGAAACATCTGAAAAACACAGCTTAGAGAGCATAGGGCACTTCCACTCATGGGGGTATAAATTGGGAAAATTAAAAATCAGCAAGACACAAGCACCCCAAAGTTTAGGGCTGCTCTGTTGACCAGGACCTCCACTTCATTCCACCTTCAATATCCCAGGAAAGAGAAAAATGGATAAAGAAGTTGTGGTCCTTATGTACAATGGAATATCACTCAGCCAGGAAATCAATGTCGTAAGGTTAGTAGCAGCATGATGAGTGGATTTAGGTACGACGATTCTAAGTGAAATAAGTCACACAGAAAAGGACACTTCTCATAAGGTATCACTGATAGAGGGAATGTAAAAAGCGTTACACTTGAACTGAATTACAAAACAGAACAGAGTCACACATGCAGAAAACACACTATGGCTGCTTAACGGGAAAGGTGAGGTGGGGTGATACATAAAACAAGGGTATCAAATTAGCTCAGATACCGTTCCATAAACCCAATATGTAATAGACAAGACCTACTCCTTGCTCAGAGAACTGGACTCAACACGCCCTATTCACCGCACAAGAATATATCTGACTAATAATAATCGTAAAACCTATGTAATGATATCTCTCTGTTAGTGTGTCAAGTGGGTGTAAAGCGGCATAAACACAGCAGTGAAAAGCAGCTAAACCCCATTATAAAAATAAATTACTTTGAAACACCCATGAAACAAAGACAGTGAAAGAGAGAGAAATTCTTACACAATGCGTTCAGGAGCTGTGATGCAACCTGGATTGACCATATCTAGACGCACAGCTGGATGAGACATAAGGGTGGACACTCTTGGGGCTGAGAGGTTTGGTGAGGTTGGGTGAGCAAACGCAGACCCTTTAAAGTAATACTGCGTGGTACCCATCACATGGGTCCCAAATCTCCAGGTTCAAGGGCATCTTCCTACATCAAAAACATGCATGAGAAACCCAGAAGATGGTACACCGTGTGATGGGGAAAGGTTTCTAAAACGCACCTCATTTCTCATCTCCTTGTGCCCGGGTTCGCCATTCCAGCCGCTTTACTAGCAAGCTCCCTACTTGGGGCATCAGCACCTTTAACCTCCTGTTCCGTACAGGTTGCAATTTGTCCTGAGGATAAACGGGAAGACGTGGAACCAACGAGAGACTAGCTCTTGGTGTTGGGACAGGCACAGGTCACTCTATTTTCCCATCAGAAAGAAGAATTAACCACAGGCTCAGCCTGACCCCCGAACCAGAACAGGGCCTGAAGCCATTCTGCGATTTTGCGGCCAGCTCCCATAAAAACGAGTTGTAAAATGGAGGTTCAGGGCACTGCAATTCACAAACCTGCAGAGTCATAAATGATAACTCTCGTCCACAAATATATTGAGGGAAGGCAAAGAAGAGGATTTGAAATCAAGGCAGAATTGCACGAAACAGATTTCAGGAGGTAGATACGAATCGCCTTTAAAGCACATGAAAAGCGGCAAAACGTTGACAATGATGCCCTTGGCCAAAAAGGGCGTATGCGTTTTTTCCTGAATATATTCAGGAAAAAACGCATACGCCCTTTTTGGCCAACCAAGCAACCTGGAAAGGCAAATCAGCGCTACAAAGAAGTCTCGCTTCCCATCGGTCAAAAGGGCCATGCTGAAAAAAGTGTCAAAACCAGAAATGCAGGACAGGCCATGGAGAAATGGGAGCCTTGCTACACTGATGGGCGGGATGTAAATTGCCAAGAGCCACTCTGGAGAAGTGTCCGGTGAGTCCTGAAACATCTGAAAAACACAGCTTAGAGAGCATAGGGCACTTCCACTCATGGGGGTATAAATTGGGAAAATTAAAAATCAGCAAGACACAAGCACCCCAAAGTTTAGGGCTGCTCTGTTGACCAGGACCTCCACTTCATTCCACCTTCAATATCCCAGGAAAGAGAAAAATGGATAAAGAAGTTGTGGTCCTTATGTACAATGGAATATCACTCAGCCAGGAAATCAATGTCGTAAGGTTAGTAGCAGCATGATGAGTGGATTTAGGTACGACGATTCTAAGTGAAATAAGTCACACAGAAAAGGACACTTCTCATAAGGTATCACTGATAGAGGGAATGTAAAAACCGTTACACTTGAACTGAATTACAAAACAGAACAGAGTCACACATGCAGAAAACACACTATGGCTGCTTAACGGGAAAGGTGAGGTGGGGTGATACATAAAACAAGGGTATCAAATTAGCTCAGATACCGTTCCATAAACCCAATATGTAATAGACAAGACCTACTCCTTGCTCAGAGAACTGGACTCAACACGCCCTATTCACCGCACAAGAATATATCTGACTAATAATAATCGTAAAACCTATGTATTGATATCTCTCTGTTAGTGTGTCAAGTGGGTGTAAAGCGGCATAAACACAGCAGTGAAAAGCAGCTAAACCCCATTATAAAAATAAATTACTTTGAAACACCCATGAAACAAAGACAGTGAAAGAGAGAGAAATTCTTACACAATGCGTTCAGGAGCTGTGATGCAACCTGGATTGACCATATCTAGACGCACAGCTGGATGAGACATAAGGGTGGACACTCTTGGGGCTGAGAGGTTTGGTGAGGTTGGGTGAGCAAACGCAGACCCTTTAAAGTAATACTGCGTGGTACCCATCACATGGGTCCCAAATCTCCAGGTTCAAGGGCATCTTCCTACATCAAAAACATGCATGAGAAACCCAGAAGATGGTACACCGTGTGATGGGGAAAGGTTTCTAAAACGCACCTCATTTCTCATCTCCTTGTGCCCGGGTTCGCCATTCCAGCCGCTTTACTAGCAAGCTCCCTACTTGGGGCATCAGCACCTTTAACCTCCTGTTCCGTACAGGTTGCAATTTGTCCTGAGGATAAACGGGAAGACGTGGAACCAACGAGAGACTAGCTCTTGGTGTTGGGACAGGCACAGGTCACTCTATTTTCCCATCAGAAAGAAGAATTAACCACAGGCTCAGCCTGACCCCCGAACCAGAACAGGGCCTGAAGCCATTCTGCGATTTTGCGGCCAGCTCCCATAAAAACGAGTTGTAAAATGGAGGTTCAGGGCACTGCAATTCACACACCTGCAGAGTTATAAATGATAACTCTCGTCCACAAATATATTGAGGGAAGGCAAAGAAGAGGATTTGAAATCAAGGCAGAATTGCAGGAAACAGATTTCAGGAGGTAGATACGAATCGCCTTTAAAGCACATGAAAAGCGGCAAAACGTTGACAATGATGCCCTTGGCCAAAAAGGGCGTATGCGTTTTTTCCTGAATATATTCAGGAAAAAACGCATACGCCCTTTTTGGCCAACCAAGCAACCTGGAAAGGCAAATCAGCGCTACAAAGAAGTCTCGCTTCCCATCGGTCAAAAGGGCCATGCTGAAAAAAGTGTCAAAACCAGAAATGCAGGACAGGCCATGGAGAAATGGGAGCCTTGCTACACTGATGGGCGGGATGTAAATTGCCAAGAGCCACTCTGGAGAAGTGTCCGGTGAGTCCTGAAATATCTGAAAAACACAGCTTAGAGAGCATAGGGCACTTCCACTCATGGGGGTATAAATTGGGAAAATGAAAAATCAGCAAGACACAAGCACCCCAAAGTTTAGGGCTGCTCTGTTGACCAGGACCTCCACTTCATTCCACCTTAAATATCCCAGGAAAGAGAAAAATGGATAAAGAAGTTGTGGTCCTTATGTACAATGGAATATCACTCAGCCAGGAAATCAATGTCGTAAGGTTAGTAGCAGCATGATGAGTGGATTTAGGTACGACGATTCTAAGTGAAATAAGTCACACAGAAAAGGACACTTCTCATAAGGTATCACTGATAGAGGGAATGTAAAAAGCGTTACACTTGAACTGAATTACAAAACAGAACAGAGTCACACATGCAGAAAACACACTATGGCTGCTTAACGGGAAAGGTGAGGTGGGGTGATACATAAAACAAGGGTATCAAATTAGCTCAGATACCGTTCCATAAACCCAATATGTAATAGACAAGACCTACTCCTTGCTCAGAGAACTGGACTCAACACGCCCTATTCACCGCACAAGAATATATCTGACTAATAATAATCGTAAAACCTATGTATTGATATCTCTCTGTTAGTGTGTCAAGTGGGTGTAAAGCGGCATAAACACAGCAGTGAAAAGCAGCTAAACCCCATTATAAAAATAAATTACTTTGAAACACCCATGAAACAAAGACAGTGAAAGAGAGAGAAATTCTTACACAATGCGTTCAGGGGCTGTGATGCAACCTGGATTGACCATATCTAGACGCACAGCTGGATGAGACATAAGGGTGGACACTCTTGGGGCTGAGAGGTTTGGTGAGGTTGGGTGAGCAAACGCAGACCCTTTAAAGGAATACTGCATGGTACCCATCGCATGGGTCCCAAATCTCCAGGTTCAAGGGCATCTTCCTACATCAAAAACATGCATGAGAAACCCAGAAGATGGTACACCGTGTGATGGGGAAAGGTTTCTAAAATGCACCTCATTTCTCATCTCCTTGTGCCCGTGTTCGCCATTCCAGCCTCTTTACTAGCAAGCTCCCTACTTGGAGCATCAGCACCTTTAACCTCCTGTTCCATACAGGTTGCAATTTGTCCTGAGGATAAACGGGAAGACGTGGAACCAACGAGAGACTAGCTCTTGGTGTTGGGACAGGCACAGGTCACTCTATTTTCCCATCAGAAAGAAGAATTAACCACAGGCTCAGCCTGCGCCCCAGAACCAGAACAGGGCCTGAAGCCATTCTGCGATTTTGCGGCCAGCTCCCATAAAAACGAGTTGTAAAATGGAGGTTCAGGGCACTGCAATTCACAAACCTGCAGAGTTATAAATGAGAACTCTCGTCCACAAATATATTGAGGGAAGGCAAAGAAGAGGATTTGAAATCAAGGCAGAATTGCACGAAACAGATTTCAGGAGGTAGATACGAATCGCCTTTAAAGCACATGAAAAGCGGCAAAACGTTGACAATGATGCCCTTGGCCAAAAAGGGCGTATGCGTTTTTTCCTGAATATATTCAGGAAAAAACGCATACGCCCTTTTTGGCCAACCAAGCAACCTGGAAAGGCAAATCAGCGCTACAAAGAAGTCTCGCTTCCCATCGGTCAAAAGGGCCATGCTGAAAAAAGTGTCAAAACCAGAAATGCAGGACAGGCCATGGAGAAATGGGAGCCTTGCTACACTGATGGGCGGGATGTAAATTGCCAAGAGCCACTCTGGAGAAGTGTCCGGTGAGTCCTGAAACATCTGAAAAACACAGCTTAGAGAGCATAGGGCACTTCCACTCATGGGGGTATAAATTGGGAAAATTAAAAATCAGCAAGACACAAGCACCCCAAAGTTTAGGGCTGCTCTGTTGACCAGGACCTCCACTTCATTCCACCTTCAATATCCCAGGAAAGAGAAAAATGGATAAAGAAGTTGTGGTCCTTATGTACAATGGAATATCACTCAGCCAGGAAATCAATGTCGTAAGGTTAGTAGCAGCATGATGAGTGGATTTAGGTACGACGATTCTAAGTGAAATAAGTCACACAGAAAAGGACACTTCTCATAAGGTATCACTGATAGAGGGAATGTAAAAACCGTTACACTTGAACTGAATTACAAAACAGAACAGAGTCACACATGCAGAAAACACACTATGGCTGCTTAACGGGAAAGGTGAGGTGGGGTGATACATAAAACAAGGGTATCAAATTAGCTCAGATACCGTTCCATAAACCCAATATGTAATAGACAAGACCTACTCCTTGCTCAGAGAACTGGACTCAACACGCCCTATTCACCGCACAAGAATATATCTGACTAATAATAATCGTAAAACCTATGTATTGATATCTCTCTGTTAGTGTGTCAAGTGGGTGTAAAGCGGCATAAACACAGCAGTGAAAAGCAGCTAAACCCCATTATAAAAATAAATTACTTTGAAACACCCATGAAACAAAGACAGTGAAAGAGAGAGAAATTCTTACACAATGCGTTCAGGGGCTGTGATGCAACCTGGATTGACCATATCTAGACGCACAGCTGGATGAGACATAAGGGTGGACACTCTTGGGGCTGAGAGGTTTGGTGAGGTTGGGTGAGCAAACACAGACCCTTTAAAGTAATACTGCGTGGTACCCATCACATGGGTCCCAAATCTCCAGGTTCAAGGGCATCTTCCTACATCAAAAACATGCATGAGAAACCCAGAAGATGGTACACCGTGTGATGGGGAAAGGTTTCTAAAACGCACCTCATTTATCATCTCCTTGTGCCCGGGTTCGCCATTCCAGCCGCTTTACTAGCAAGCTCCCTACTTGGGGCATCAGCACCTTTAACCTCCTGTTCCGTACAGGTTGCAATTTGTCCTGAGGATAAACGGGAAGACGTGGAACCAACGAGAGACTAGCTCTTGGTGTTGGGACAGGCACAGGTCACTCTATTTTCCCATCAGAAAGAAGAATTAACCACAGGCTCAGCCTGACCCCCGAACCAGAACAGGGCCTGAAGCCATTCTGCGATTTTGCGGCCAGCTCCCATAAAAACGAGTTGTAAAATGGAGGTTCAGGGCACTGCAATTCACAAACCTGCAGAGTCATAAATGATAACTCTCGTCCACAAATATATTGAGGGAAGGCAAAGAAGAGGATTTGAAATCAAGGCAGAATTGCACGAAACAGATTTCAGGAGGTAGATACGAATCGCCTTTAAAGCACATGAAAAGCGGGAAAACGTTGACAATGATGCCCTTGGCCAAAAAGGGCGTATGCGTTTTTTCCTGAATATATTCAGGAAAAAACGCATACGCCCTTTTTGGCCAACCAAGCAACCTGGAAAGGCAAATCAGCGCTACAAAGAAGTCTCGCTTCCCATCGGTCAAAAGGGCCATGCTGAAAAATGTGTCAAAACCAGAAATGCAGGACAGGCCATGGAGAAATGGGAGCCTTGCTACACTGATGGGCGGGATGTAAATTGCCAAGAGCCACTCTGGAGAAGTGTCCGGTGAGTCCTGAAACATCTGAAAAACACAGCTTAGAGAGCATAGGGCACTTCCACTCATGGGGGTATAAATTGGGAAAATTAAAAATCAGCAATACACAAGCACCCCAAAGTTTAGGGCTGCTCTGTTGACCAGGACCTCCACTTCATTCCACCTTAAATATCCCAGGAAAGAGAAAAATGGATAAAGAAGTTGTGGTCCTTATGTACAATGGAATATCACTCAGCCAGGAAATCAATGTCGTAAGGTTAGTAGCAGCATGATGAGTGGATTTAGGTACGACGATTCTAAGTGAAATAAGTCACACAGAAAAGGACACTTCTCATAAGGTATCACTGATAGAGGGAATGTAAAAACCGTTACACTTGAACTGAATTACAAAACAGAACAGAGTCACACATGCAGAAAACACACTATGGCTGCTTAACGGGAAAGGTGAGGTGGGGTGATACATAAAACAAGGGTATCAAATTAGCTCAGATACCGTTCCATAAACCCAATATGTAATAGACAAGACCTACTCCTTGCTCAGAGAACTGGACTCAACACGCCCTATTCACCGCACAAGAATATATCTGACTAATAATAATCGTAAAACCTATGTATTGATATCTCTCTGTTAGTGTGTCAAGTGGGTGTAAAGCGGCATAAACACAGCAGTGAAAAGCAGCTAAACCCCATTATAAAAATAAATTACTTTGAAACCACCATGAAACAAAGACAGTGAAAGAGAGAGAAATTCTTACACAATGCGTTCAGGGGCTGTGATGCAACCTGGATTGACCATATCTAGATGCACAGCTGGATGAGACATAAGGGTGGACACTCTTGGGGCTGAGAGGTTTGGTGAGGTTGGGTGAGCAAACGCAGACCCTTTAAAGGAATACTGCGTGGTACCCATCGCATGGGTCCCAAATCTCCAGGTTCAAGGGCATCTTCCTACATCAAAAACATGCATGAGAAACCCAGAAGATGGTACACCGTGTGATGGGGAAAGGTTTCTAAAACGCACCTCATTTCTCATCTCCTTGTGCCCGGGTTCACCATTCCAGCCGCTTTACTAGCAAGCTCCCTACTTGGAGCATCAGCACCTTTAACCTCCTGTTCCGTACAGGTTGCAATTTGTCCTGAGGATAAACGGGAAGACGTGGAACCAACGAGAGACTAGCTCTTGGTGTTGGGACAGGCACAGGTCACTCTATTTTCCCATCAGAAAGAAGAATTAACCACAGGCTCAGCCTGACCCCCGGAACCAGAACAGGGCCTGAAGCCATTCTGCGATTTTGCGGCCAGCTCCCATAAAAACGAGTTGTAAAATGGAGGTTCAGGGCACTGCAATTCACAAACCTGCAGAGTTATAAATGATAACTCTCGTCCACAAATATATTGAGGGAAGGCAAAGAAGAGGATTTGAAATCAAGGCAGAATTGCAGGAAACAGATTTCAGGAGGTAGATACGAATCGCCTTTAAAGCACATGAAAAGCGGCAAAACGTTGACAATGATGCCCTTGGCCAAAAAGGGCGTATGCGTTTTTTCCTGAATATATTCAGGAAAAAACGCATACGCCCTTTTTGGCCAACCAAGCAACCTGGAAAGGCAAATCAGCGCTACAAAGAAGTCTCGCTTCCCATCGGTCAAAAGGGCCATGCTGAAAAAAGTGTCAAAACCAGAAATGCAGGACAGGCCATGGAGAAATGGGAGCCTTGCTACACTGATGGGCGGGATGTAAATTGCCAAGAGCCACTCTGGAGAAGTGTCCGGTGAGTCCTGAAATATCTGAAAAACACAGCTTAGAGAGCATAGGGCACTTCCACTCATGGGGGTATAAATTGGGAAAATGAAAAATCAGCAAGACACAAGCACCCCAAAGTTTAGGGCTGCTCTGTTGACCAGGACCTCCACTTCATTCCACCTTAAATATCCCAGGAAAGAGAAAAATGGATAAAGAAGTTGTGGTCCTTATGTACAATGGAATATCACTCAGCCAGGAAATCAATGTCGTAAGGTTAGTAGCAGCATGATGAGTGGATTTAGGTACGACGATTCTAAGTGAAATAAGTCACACAGAAAAGGACACTTCTCATAAGGTATCACTGATAGAGGGAATGTAAAAACCGTTACACTTGAACTGAATTACAAAACAGAACAGAGTCACACATGCAGAAAACACACTATGGCTGCTTAACGGGAAAGGTGAGGTGGGGTGATACATAAAACAAGGGTATCAAATTAGCTCAGATACCGTTCCATAAACCCAATATGTAATAGACAAGACCTACTCCTTGCTCAGAGAACTGGACTCAACACGCCCTATTCACCGCACAAGAATATATCTGACTAATAATAATCGTAAAACCTATGTATTGATATCTCTCTGTTAGTGTGTCAAGTGGGTGTAAAGCGGCATAAACACAGCAGTGAAAAGCAGCTAAACCCCATTATAAAAATAAATTACTTTGAAACACCCATGAAACAAAGACAGTGAAAGAGAGAGAAATTCTTACACAATGCGTTCAGGGGCTGTGATGCAACCTGGATTGACCATATCTAGACGCACAGCTGGATGAGACATAAGGGTGGACACTCTTGGGGCTGAGAGGTTTGGTGAGGTTGGGTGAGCAAACGCAGACCCTTTAAAGGAATACTGCATGGTACCCATCGCATGGGTCCCAAATCTCCAGGTTCAAGGGCATCTTCCTACATCAAAAACATGCATGAGAAACCCAGAAGATGGTACACCGTGTGATGGGGAAAGGTTTCTAAAATGCACCTCATTTCTCATCTCCTTGTGCCCGGGTTCGCCATTCCAGCCTCTTTACTAGCAAGCTCCCTACTTGGAGCATCAGCACCTTTAACCTCCTGTTCCATACAGGTTGCAATTTGTCCTGAGGATAAACGGGAAGACGTGGAACCAACGAGAGACTAGCTCTTGGTGTTGGGACAGGCACAGGTCACTCTATTTTCCCATCAGAAAGAAGAATTAACCACAGGCTCAGCCTGCGCCCCAGAACCAGAACAGGGCCTGAAGCCATTCTGCGATTTTGCGGCCAGCTCCCATAAAACGAGTTGTAAAATGGAGGTTCAGGGCACTGCAATTCACAAACCTGCAGAGTTATAAATGATAACTGTCGTCCACAAATATATTGAGGGAAGGCAAAGAAGAGGATTTGAAATCAAGGCAGAATTGCACGAAACAGATTTCAGGAGGTAGATACGAATCGCCTTTAAAGCACATGAAAAGCGGCAAAACGTTGACAATGATGCCCTTGGCCAAAAAGGGCGTATGCGTTTTTTCCTGAATATATTCAGGAAAAAACGCATACGCCCTTTTTGGCCAACCAAGCAACCTGGAAAGGCAAATCAGCGCTACAAAGAAGTCTCGCTTCCCATCGGTCAAAAGGGCCATGCTGAAAAAAGTGTCAAAACCAGAAATGCAGGACAGGCCATGGAGAAATGGGAGCCTTGCTACACTGATGGGCGGGATGTAAATTGCCAAGAGCCACTCTGGAGAAGTGTCCGGTGAGTCCTGAAACATCTGAAAAACACAGCTTAGAGAGCATAGGGCACTTCCACTCATGGGGGTATAAATTGGGAAAATTAAAAATCAGCAAGACACAAGCACCCCAAAGTTTAGGGCTGCTCTGTTGACCAGGACCTCCACTTCATTCCACCTTCAATATCCCAGGAAAGAGAAAAATGGATAAAGAAGTTGTGGTCCTTATGTACAATGGAATATCACTCAGCCAGGAAATCAATGTCGTAAGGTTAGTAGCAGCATGATGAGTGGATTTAGGTACGACGATTCTAAGTGAAATAAGTCACACAGAAAAGGACACTTCTCATAAGGTATCACTGATAGAGGGAATGTAAAAACCGTTACACTTGAACTGAATTACAAAACAGAACAGAGTCACACATGCAGAAAACACACTATGGCTGCTTAACGGGAAAGGTGAGGTGGGGTGATACATAAAACAAGGGTATCAAATTAGCTCAGATACCGTTCCATAAACCCAATATGTAATAGACAAGACCTACTCCTTGCTCAGAGAACTGGACTCAACACGCCCTATTCACCGCACAAGAATATATCTGACTAATAATAATCGTAAAACCTATGTATTGATATCTCTCTGTTAGTGTGTCAAGTGGGTGTAAAGCGGCATAAACACAGCAGTGAAAAGCAGCTAAACCCCATTATAAAAATAAATTACTTTGAAACACCCATGAAACAAAGACAGTGAAAGAGAGAGAAATTCTTACACAATGCGTTCAGGAGCTGTGATGCAACCTGGATTGACCATATCTAGACGCACAGCTGGATGAGACATAAGGGTGGACACTCTTGGGGCTGAGAGGTTTGGTGAGGTTGGGTGAGCAAACGCAGACCCTTTAAAGTAATACTGCGTGGTACCCATCACATGGGTCCCAAATCTCCAGGTTCAAGGGCATCTTCCTACATCAAAAACATGCATGAGAAACCCAGAAGATGGTACACCGTGTGATGGGGAAAGGTTTCTAAAACGCACCTCATTTCTCATCTCCTTGTGCCCGGGTTCGCCATTCCAGCCGCTTTACTAGCAAGCTCCCTACTTGGGGCATCAGCACCTTTAACCTCCTGTTCCGTACAGGTTGCAATTTGTCCTGAGGATAAACGGGAAGACGTGGAACCAACGAGAGACTAGCTCTTGGTGTTGGGACAGGCACAGGTCACTCTATTTTCCCATCAGAAAGAAGAATTAACCACAGGCTCAGCCTGACCCCCGAACCAGAACAGGGCCTGAAGCCATTCTGCGATTTTGCGGCCAGCTCCCATAAAAACGAGTTGTAAAATGGAGGTTCAGGGCACTGCAATTCACAAACCTGCAGAGTCATAAATGATAACTCTCGTCCACAAATATATTGAGGGAAGGCAAAGAAGAGGATTTGAAATCAAGGCAGAATTGCACGAAACAGATTTCAGGAGGTAGATACGAATCGCCTTTAAAGCACATGAAAAGCGGCAAAACGTTGACAATGATGCCCTTGGCCAAAAAGGGCGTATGCGTTTTTTCCTGAATATATTCAGGAAAAAACGCATACGCCCTTTTTGGCCAACCAAGCAACCTGGAAAGGCAAATCAGCGCTACAAAGAAGTCTCGCTTCCCATCGGTCAAAAGGGCCATGCTGAAAAAAGTGTCAAAACCAGAAATGCAGGACAGGCCATGGAGAAATGGGAGCCTTGCTACACTGATGGGCGGGATGTAAATTGCCAAGAGCCACTCTGGAGAAGTGTCCGGTGAGTCCTGAAACATCTGAAAAACACAGCTTAGAGAGCATAGGGCACTTCCACTCATGGGGGTATAAATTGGGAAAATTAAAAATCAGCAAGACACAAGCACCCCAAAGTTTAGGGCTGCTCTGTTGACCAGGACCTCCACTTCATTCCACCTTAAATATCCCAGGAAAGAGAAAAATGGATAAAGAAGTTGTGGTCCTTATGTACAATGGAATATCACTCAGCCAGGAAATCAATGTCGTAAGGTTAGTAGCAGCATGATGAGTGGATTTAGGTACGACGATTCTAAGTGAAATAAGTCACACAGAAAAGGACACTTCTCATAAGGTATCACTGATAGAGGGAATGTAAAAACCGTTACACTTGAACTGAATTACAAAACAGAACAGAGTCACACATGCAGAAAACACACTATGGCTGCTTAACGGGAAAGGTGAGGTGGGGTGATACATAAAACAAGGGTATCAAATTAGCTCAGATACCGTTCCATAAACCCAATATGTAATAGACAAGACCTACTCCTTGCTCAGAGAACTGGACTCAACACGCCCTATTCACCGCACAAGAATATATCTGACTAATAATAATCGTAAAACCTATGTATTGATATCTCTCTGTTAGTGTGTCAAGTGGGTGTAAAGCGGCATAAACACAGCAGTGAAAAGCAGCTAAACCCCATTATAAAAATAAATTACTTTGAAACACCCATGAAACAAAGACAGTGAAAGAGAGAGAAATTCTTACACAATGCGTTCAGGAGCTGTGATGCAACCTGGATTGACCATATCTAGACGCACAGCTGGATGAGACATAAGGGTGGACACTCTTGGGGCTGAGAGGTTTGGTGAGGTTGGGTGAGCAAACGCAGACCCTTTAAAGTAATACTGCGTGGTACCCATCACATGGGTCCCAAATCTCCAGGTTCAAGGGCATCTTCCTACATCAAAAACATGCATGAGAAACCCAGAAGATGGTACACCGTGTGATGGGGAAAGGTTTCTAAAACGCACCTCATTTCTCATCTCCTTGTGCCCGGGTTCGCCATTCCAGCCGCTTTACTAGCAAGCTCCCTACTTGGGGCATCAGCACCTTTAACCTCCTGTTCCGTACAGGTTGCAATTTGTCCTGAGGATAAACGGGAAGACGTGGAACCAACGAGAGACTAGCTCTTGGTGTTGGGACAGGCACAGGTCACTCTATTTTCCCATCAGAAAGAAGAATTAACCACAGGCTCAGCCTGACCCCCGAACCAGAACAGGGCCTGAAGCCATTCTGCGATTTTGCGGCCAGCTCCCATAAAAACGAGTTGTAAAATGGAGGTTCAGGGCACTGCAATTCACAAACCTGCAGAGTCATAAATGATAACTCTCGTCCACAAATATATTGAGGGAAGGCAAAGAAGAGGATTTGAAATCAAGGCAGAATTGCACGAAACAGATTTCAGGAGGTAGATACGAATCACCTTTAAAGCACATGAAAAGCGGCAAAACGTTGACAATGATGCCCTTGGCCAAAAAGGGCGTATGCGTTTTTTCCTGAATATATTCAGGAAAAAACGCATACGCCCTTTTTGGCCAACCAAGCAACCTGGAAAGGCAAATCAGCGCTACAAAGAAGTCTCGCTTCCCATCGGTCAAAAGGGCCATGCTGAAAAAAGTGTCAAAACCAGAAATGCAGGACAGGCCATGGAGAAATGGGAGCCTTGCTACACTGATGGGCGGGATGTAAATTGCCAAGAGCCACTCTGGAGAAGTGTCCGGTGAGTCCTGAAACATCTGAAAAACACAGCTTAGAGAGCATAGGGCACTTCCACTCATGGGGGTATAAATTGGGAAAATTAAAAATCAGCAATACACAAGCACCCCAAAGTTTAGGGCTGCTCTGTTGACCAGGACCTCCACTTCATTCCACCTTAAATATCCCAGGAAAGAGAAAAATGGATAAAGAAGTTGTGGTCCTTATGTACAATGGAATATCACTCAGCCAGGAAATCAATGTCGTAAGGTTAGTAGCAGCATGATGAGTGGATTTAGGTACGACGATTCTAAGTGAAATAAGTCACACAGAAAAGGACACTTCTCATAAGGTATCACTGATAGAGGGAATGTAAAAACCGTTACACTTGAACTGAATTACAAAACAGAACAGAGTCACACATGCAGAAAACACACTATGGCTGCTTAACGGGAAAGGTGAGGTGGGGTGATACATAAAACAAGGGTATCAAATTAGCTCAGATACCGTTCCATAAACCCAATATGTAATAGACAAGACCTACTCCTTGCTCAGAGAACTGGACTCAACACGCCCTATTCACCGCACAAGAATATATCTGACTAATAATAATCGTAAAACCTATGTATTGATATCTCTCTGTTAGTGTGTCAAGTGGGTGTAAAGCGGCATAAACACAGCAGTGAAAAGCAGCTAAACCCCATTATAAAAATAAATTACTTTGAAACCACCATGAAACAAAGACAGTGAAAGAGAGAGAAATTCTTACACAATGCGTTCAGGGGCTGTGATGCAACCTGGATTGACCATATCTAGATGCACAGCTGGATGAGACATAAGGGTGGACACTCTTGGGGCTGAGAGGTTTGGTGAGGTTGGGTGAGCAAACGCAGACCCTTTAAAGGAATACTGCGTGGTACCCATCGCATGGGTCCCAAATCTCCAGGTTCAAGGGCATCTTCCTACATCAAAAACATGCATGAGAAACCCAGAAGATGGTACACCGTGTGATGGGGAAAGGTTTCTAAAACGCACCTCATTTCTCATCTCCTTGTGCCCGGGTTCACCATTCCAGCCGCTTTACTAGCAAGCTCCCTACTTGGAGCATCAGCACCTTTAACCTCCTGTTCCGTACAGGTTGCAATTTGTCCTGAGGATAAACGGGAAGACGTGGAACCAACGAGAGACTAGCTCTTGGTGTTGGGACAGGCACAGGTCACTCTATTTTCCCATCAGAAAGAAGAATTAACCACAGGCTCAGCCTGACCCCCGGAACCAGAACAGGGCCTGAAGCCATTCTGCGATTTTGCGGCCAGCTCCCATAAAAACGAGTTGTAAAATGGAGGTTCAGGGCACTGCAATTCACAAACCTGCAGAGTTATAAATGATAACTCTCGTCCACAAATATATTGAGGGAAGGCAAAGAAGAGGATTTGAAATCAAGGCAGAATTGCAGGAAACAGATTTCAGGAGGTAGATACGAATCGCCTTTAAAGCACATGAAAAGCGGCAAAACGTTGACAATGATGCCCTTGGCCAAAAAGGGCGTATGCGTTTTTTCCTGAATATATTCAGGAAAAAACGCATACGCCCTTTTTGGCCAACCAAGCAACCTGGAAAGGCAAATCAGCGCTACAAAGAAGTCTCGCTTCCCATCGGTCAAAAGGGCCATGCTGAAAAAAGTGTCAAAACCAGAAATGCAGGACAGGCCATGGAGAAATGGGAGCCTTGCTACACTGATGGGCGGGATGTAAATTGCCAAGAGCCACTCTGGAGAAGTGTCCGGTGAGTCCTGAAATATCTGAAAAACACAGCTTAGAGAGCATAGGGCACTTCCACTCATGGGGGTATAAATTGGGAAAATGAAAAATCAGCAAGACACAAGCACCCCAAAGTTTAGGGCTGCTCTGTTGACCAGGACCTCCACTTCATTCCACCTTCAATATCCCAGGAAAGAGAAAAATGGATAAAGAAGTTGTGGTCCTTATGTACAATGGAATATCACTCAGCCAGGAAATCAATGTCGTAAGGTTAGTAGCAGCATGATGAGTGGATTTAGGTACGACGATTCTAAGTGAAATAAGTCACACAGAAAAGGACACTTCTCATAAGGTATCACTGATAGAGGGAATGTAAAAACCGTTACACTTGAACTGAATTACAAAACAGAACAGAGTCACACATGCAGAAAACACACTATGGCTGCTTAACGGGAAAGGTGAGGTGGGGTGATACATAAAACAAGGGTATCAAATTAGCTCAGATACCGTTCCATAAACCCAATATGTAATAGACAAGACCTACTCCTTGCTCAGAGAACTGGACTCAACACGCCCTATTCACCGCACAAGAATATATCTGACTAATAATAATCGTAAAACCTATGTATTGATATCTCTCTGTTAGTGTGTCAAGTGGGTGTAAAGCGGCATAAACACAGCAGTGAAAAGCAGCTAAACCCCATTATAAAAATAAATTACTTTGAAACACCCATGAAACAAAGACAGTGAAAGAGAGAGAAATTCTTACACAATGCGTTCAGGGGCTGTGATGCAACCTGGATTGACCATATCTAGACGCACAGCTGGATGAGACATAAGGGTGGACACTCTTGGGGCTGAGAGGTTTGGTGAGGTTGGGTGAGCAAACGCAGACCCTTTAAAGGAATACTGCATGGTACCCATCGCATGGGTCCCAAATCTCCAGGTTCAAGGGCATCTTCCTACATCAAAAACATGCATGAGAAACCCAGAAGATGGTACACCGTGTGATGGGGAAAGGTTTCTAAAATGCACCTCATTTCTCATCTCCTTGTGCCCGGGTTCGCCATTCCAGCCTCTTTACTAGCAAGCTCCCTACTTGGAGCATCAGCACCTTTAACCTCCTGTTCCATACAGGTTGCAATTTGTCCTGAGGATAAACGGGAAGACGTGGAACCAACGAGAGACTAGCTCTTGGTGTTGGGACAGGCACAGGTCACTCTATTTTCCCATCAGAAAGAAGAATTAACCACAGGCTCAGCCTGCGCCCCAGAACCAGAACAGGGCCTGAAGCCATTCTGCGATTTTGCGGCCAGCTCCCATAAAACGAGTTGTAAAATGGAGGTTCAGGGCACTGCAATTCACAAACCTGCAGAGTTATAAATGATAACTGTCGTCCACAAATATATTGAGGGAAGGCAAAGAAGAGGATTTGAAATCAAGGCAGAATTGCAGGAAACAGATTTCAGGAGGTAGATACGAATCGCCTTTAAAGCACATGAAAAGCGGCAAAACGTTGACAATGATGCCCTTGGCCAAAAAGGGCGTATGCGTTTTTTCCTGAATATATTCAGGAAAAAACGCATACGCCCTTTTTGGCCAACCAAGCAACCTGGAAAGGCAAATCAGCGCTACAAAGAAGTCTCGCTTCCCATCGGTCAAAAGGGCCATGCTGAAAAAAGTGTCAAAACCAGAAATGCAGGACAGGCCATGGAGAAATGGGAGCCTTGCTACACTGATGGGCGGGATGTAAATTGCCAAGAGCCACTCTGGAGAAGTGTCCGGTGAGTCCTGAAACATCTGAAAAACACAGCTTAGAGAGCATAGGGCACTTCCACTCATGGGGGTATAAATTGGGAAAATTAAAAATCAGCAAGACACAAGCACCCCAAAGTTTAGGGCTGCTCTGTTGACCAGGACCTCCACTTCATTCCACCTTCAATATCCCAGGAAAGAGAAAAATGGATAAAGAAGTTGTGGTCCTTATGTACAATGGAATATCACTCAGCCAGGAAATCAATGTCGTAAGGTTAGTAGCAGCATGATGAGTGGATTTAGGTACGACGATTCTAAGTGAAATAAGTCACACAGAAAAGGACACTTCTCATAAGGTATCACTGATAGAGGGAATGTAAAAACCGTTACACTTGAACTGAATTACAAAACAGAACAGAGTCACACATGCAGAAAACACACTATGGCTGCTTAACGGGAAAGGTGAGGTGGGGTGATACATAAAACAAGGGTATCAAATTAGCTCAGATACCGTTCCATAAACCCAATATGTAATAGACAAGACCTACTCCTTGCTCAGAGAACTGGACTCAACACGCCCTATTCACCGCACAAGAATATATCTGACTAATAATAATCGTAAAACCTATGTATTGATATCTCTCTGTTAGTGTGTCAAGTGGGTGTAAAGCGGCATAAACACAGCAGTGAAAAGCAGCTAAACCCCATTATAAAAATAAATTACTTTGAAACACCCATGAAACAAAGACAGTGAAAGAGAGAGAAATTCTTACACAATGCGTTCAGGAGCTGTGATGCAACCTGGATTGACCATATCTAGACGCACAGCTGGATGAGACATAAGGGTGGACACTCTTGGGGCTGAGAGGTTTGGTGAGGTTGGGTGAGCAAACGCAGACCCTTTAAAGTAATACTGCGTGGTACCCATCACATGGGTCCCAAATCTCCAGGTTCAAGGGCATCTTCCTACATCAAAAACATGCATGAGAAACCCAGAAGATGGTACACCGTGTGATGGGGAAAGGTTTCTAAAACGCACCTCATTTCTCATCTCCTTGTGCCCGGGTTCGCCATTCCAGCCGCTTTACTAGCAAGCTCCCTACTTGGGGCATCAGCACCTTTAACCTCCTGTTCCGTACAGGTTGCAATTTGTCCTGAGGATAAACGGGAAGACGTGGAACCAACGAGAGACTAGCTCTTGGTGTTGGGACAGGCACAGGTCACTCTATTTTCCCATCAGAAAGAAGAATTAACCACAGGCTCAGCCTGACCCCCGAACCAGAACAGGGCCTGAAGCCATTCTGCGATTTTGCGGCCAGCTCCCATAAAAACGAGTTGTAAAATGGAGGTTCAGGGCACTGCAATTCACAAACCTGCAGAGTCATAAATGATAACTCTCGTCCACAAATATATTGAGGGAAGGCAAAGAAGAGGATTTGAAATCAAGGCAGAATTGCACGAAACAGATTTCAGGAGGTAGATACGAATCGCCTTTAAAGCACATGAAAAGCGGCAAAACGTTGACAATGATGCCCTTGGCCAAAAAGGGCGTATGCGTTTTTTCCTGAATATATTCAGGAAAAAACGCATACGCCCTTTTTGGCCAACCAAGCAACCTGGAAAGGCAAATCAGCGCTACAAAGAAGTCTCGCTTCCCATCGGTCAAAAGGGCCATGCTGAAAAAAGTGTCAAAACCAGAAATGCAGGACAGGCCATGGAGAAATGGGAGCCTTGCTACACTGATGGGCGGGATGTAAATTGCCAAGAGCCACTCTGGAGAAGTGTCCGGTGAGTCCTGAAACATCTGAAAAACACAGCTTAGAGAGCATAGGGCACTTCCACTCATGGGGGTATAAATTGGGAAAATTAAAAATCAGCAAGACACAAGCACCCCAAAGTTTAGGGCTGCTCTGTTGACCAGGACCTCCACTTCATTCCACCTTAAATATCCCAGGAAAGAGAAAAATGGATAAAGAAGTTGTGGTCCTTATGTACAATGGAATATCACTCAGCCAGGAAATCAATGTCGTAAGGTTAGTAGCAGCATGATGAGTGGATTTAGGTACGACGATTCTAAGTGAAATAAGTCACACAGAAAAGGACACTTCTCATAAGGTATCACTGATAGAGGGAATGTAAAAACCGTTACACTTGAACTGAATTACAAAACAGAACAGAGTCACACATGCAGAAAACACACTATGGCTGCTTAACGGGAAAGGTGAGGTGGGGTGATACATAAAACAAGGGTATCAAATTAGCTCAGATACCGTTCCATAAACCCAATATGTAATAGACAAGACCTACTCCTTGCTCAGAGAACTGGACTCAACACGCCCTATTCACCGCACAAGAATATATCTGACTAATAATAATCGTAAAACCTATGTATTGATATCTCTCTGTTAGTGTGTCAAGTGGGTGTAAAGCGGCATAAACACAGCAGTGAAAAGCAGCTAAACCCCATTATAAAAATAAATTACTTTGAAACACCCATGAAACAAAGACAGTGAAAGAGAGAGAAATTCTTACACAATGCGTTCAGGAGCTGTGATGCAACCTGGATTGACCATATCTAGACGCACAGCTGGATGAGACATAAGGGTGGACACTCTTGGGGCTGAGAGGTTTGGTGAGGTTGGGTGAGCAAACGCAGACCCTTTAAAGTAATACTGCGTGGTACCCATCACATGGGTCCCAAATCTCCAGGTTCAAGGGCATCTTCCTACATCAAAAACATGCATGAGAAACCCAGAAGATGGTACACCGTGTGATGGGGAAAGGTTTCTAAAACGCACCTCATTTCTCATCTCCTTGTGCCCGGGTTCGCCATTCCAGCCGCTTTACTAGCAAGCTCCCTACTTGGGGCATCAGCACCTTTAACCTCCTGTTCCGTACAGGTTGCAATTTGTCCTGAGGATAAACGGGAAGACGTGGAACCAACGAGAGACTAGCTCTTGGTGTTGGGACAGGCACAGGTCACTCTATTTTCCCATCAGAAAGAAGAATTAACCACAGGCTCAGCCTGACCCCCGAACCAGAACAGGGCCTGAAGCCATTCTGCGATTTTGCGGCCAGCTCCCATAAAAACGAGTTGTAAAATGGAGGTTCAGGGCACTGCAATTCACAAACCTGCAGAGTCATAAATGATAACTCTCGTCCACAAATATATTGAGGGAAGGCAAAGAAGAGGATTTGAAATCAAGGCAGAATTGCACGAAACAGATTTCAGGAGGTAGATACGAATCACCTTTAAAGCACATGAAAAGCGGCAAAACGTTGACAATGATGCCCTTGGCCAAAAAGGGCGTATGCGTTTTTTCCTGAATATATTCAGGAAAAAACGCATACGCCCTTTTTGGCCAACCAAGCAACCTGGAAAGGCAAATCAGCGCTACAAAGAAGTCTCGCTTCCCATCGGTCAAAAGGGCCATGCTGAAAAAAGTGTCAAAACCAGAAATGCAGGACAGGCCATGGAGAAATGGGAGCCTTGCTACACTGATGGGCGGGATGTAAATTGCCAAGAGCCACTCTGGAGAAGTGTCCGGTGAGTCCTGAAACATCTGAAAAACACAGCTTAGAGAGCATAGGGCACTTCCACTCATGGGGGTATAAATTGGGAAAATTAAAAATCAGCAAGACACAAGCACCCCAAAGTTTAGGGCTGCTCTGTTGACCAGGACCTCCACTTCATTCCACCTTCAATATCCCAGGAAAGAGAAAAATGGATAAAGAAGTTGTGGTCCTTATGTACAATGGAATATCACTCAGCCAGGAAATCAATGTCGTAAGGTTAGTAGCAGCATGATGAGTGGATTTAGGTACGACGATTCTAAGTGAAATAAGTCACACAGAAAAGGACACTTCTCATAAGGTATCACTGATAGAGGGAATGTAAAAACCGTTACACTTGAACTGAATTACAAAACAGAACAGAGTCACACATGCAGAAAACACACTATGGCTGCTTAACGGGAAAGGTGAGGTGGGGTGATACATAAAACAAGGGTATCAAATTAGCTCAGATACCGTTCCATAAACCCAATATGTAATAGACAAGACCTACTCCTTGCTCAGAGAACTGGACTCAACACGCCCTATTCACCGCACAAGAATATATCTGACTAATAATAATCGTAAAACCTATGTATTGATATCTCTCTGTTAGTGTGTCAAGTGGGTGTAAAGCGGCATAAACACAGCAGTGAAAAGCAGCTAAACCCCATTATAAAAATAAATTACTTTGAAACACCCATGAAACAAAGACAGTGAAAGAGAGAGAAATTCTTACACAATGCGTTCAGGAGCTGTGATGCAACCTGGATTGACCATATCTAGACGCACAGCTGGATGAGACATAAGGGTGGACACTCTTGGGGCTGAGAGGTTTGGTGAGGTTGGGTGAGCAAACGCAGACCCTTTAAAGTAATACTGCGTGGTACCCATCACATGGGTCCCAAATCTCCAGGTTCAAGGGCATCTTCCTACATCAAAAACATGCATGAGAAACCCAGAAGATGGTACACCGTGTGATGGGGAAAGGTTTCTAAAACGCACCTCATTTCTCATCTCCTTGTGCCCGGGTTCGCCATTCCAGCCGCTTTACTAGCAAGCTCCCTACTTGGGGCATCAGCACCTTTAACCTCCTGTTCCGTACAGGTTGCAATTTGTCCTGAGGATAAACGGGAAGACGTGGAACCAACGAGAGACTAGCTCTTGGTGTTGGGACAGGCACAGGTCACTCTATTTTCCCATCAGAAAGAAGAATTAACCACAGGCTCAGCCTGACCCCCGAACCAGAACAGGGCCTGAAGCCATTCTGCGATTTTGCGGCCAGCTCCCATAAAAACGAGTTGTAAAATGGAGGTTCAGGGCACTGCAATTCACAAACCTGCAGAGTCATAAATGATAACTCTCGTCCACAAATATATTGAGGGAAGGCAAAGAAGAGGATTTGAAATCAAGGCAGAATTGCACGAAACAGATTTCAGGAGGTAGATACGAATCGCCTTTAAAGCACATGAAAAGCGGGAAAACGTTGACAATGATGCCCTTGGCCAAAAAGGGCGTATGCGTTTTTTCCTGAATATATTCAGGAAAAAACGCATACGCCCTTTTTGGCCAACCAAGCAACCTGGAAAGGCAAATCAGCGCTACAAAGAAGTCTCGCTTCCCATCGGTCAAAAGGGCCATGCTGAAAAAAGTGTCAAAACCAGAAATGCAGGACAGGCCATGGAGAAATGGGAGCCTTGCTACACTGATGGGCGGGATGTAAATTGCCAAGAGCCACTCTGGAGAAGTGTCCGGTGAGTCCTGAAACATCTGAAAAACACAGCTTAGAGAGCATAGGGCACTTCCACTCATGGGGGTATAAATTGGGAAAATGAAAAATCAGCAAGACACAAGCACCCCAAAGTTTAGGGCTGCTCTGTTGACCAGGACCTCCACTTCATTCCACCTTAAATATCCCAGGAAAGAGAAAAATGGATAAAGAAGTTGTGGTCCTTATGTACAATGGAATATCACTCAGCCAGGAAATCAATGTCGTAAGGTTAGTAGCAGCATGATGAGTGGATTTAGGTACGACGATTCTAAGTGAAATAAGTCACACAGAAAAGGACACTTCTCATAAGGTATCACTGATAGAGGGAATGTAAAAACCGTTACACTTGAACTGAATTACAAAACAGAACAGAGTCACACATGCAGAAAACACACTATGGCTGCTTAACGGGAAAGGTGAGGTGGGGTGATACATAAAACAAGGGTATCAAATTAGCTCAGATACCGTTCCATAAACCCAATATGTAATAGACAAGACCTACTCCTTGCTCAGAGAACTGGACTCAACACGCCCTATTCACCGCACAAGAATATATCTGACTAATAATAATCGTAAAACCTATGTATTGATATCTCTCTGTTAGTGTGTCAAGTGGGTGTAAAGCGGCATAAACACAGCAGTGAAAAGCAGCTAAACCCCATTATAAAAATAAATTACTTTGAAACACCCATGAAACAAAGACAGTGAAAGAGAGAGAAATTCTTACACAATGCGTTCAGGAGCTGTGATGCAACCTGGATTGACCATATCTAGACGCACAGCTGGATGAGACATAAGGGTGGACACTCTTGGGGCTGAGAGGTTTGGTGAGGTTGGGTGAGCAAACGCAGACCCTTTAAAGTAATACTGCGTGGTACCCATCACATGGGTCCCAAATCTCCAGGTTCAAGGGCATCTTCCTACATCAAAAACATGCATGAGAAACCCAGAAGATGGTACACCGTGTGATGGGGAAAGGTTTCTAAAACGCACCTCATTTCTCATCTCCTTGTGCCCGGGTTCGCCATTCCAGCCGCTTTACTAGCAAGCTCCCTACTTGGGGCATCAGCACCTTTAACCTCCTGTTCCGTACAGGTTGCAATTTGTCCTGAGGATAAACGGGAAGACGTGGAACCAACGAGAGACTAGCTCTTGGTGTTGGGACAGGCACAGGTCACTCTATTTTCCCATCAGAAAGAAGAATTAACCACAGGCTCAGCCTGACCCCCGAACCAGAACAGGGCCTGAAGCCATTCTGCGATTTTGCGGCCAGCTCCCATAAAAACGAGTTGTAAAATGGAGGTTCAGGGCACTGCAATTCACAAACCTGCAGAGTCATAAATGATAACTCTCGTCCACAAATATATTGAGGGAAGGCAAAGAAGAGGATTTGAAATCAAGGCAGAATTGCACGAAACAGATTTCAGGAGGTAGATACGAATCGCCTTTAAAGCACATGAAAAGCGGGAAAACGTTGACAATGATGCCCTTGGCCAAAAAGGGCGTATGCGTTTTTTCCTGAATATATTCAGGAAAAAACGCATACGCCCTTTTTGGCCAACCAAGCAACCTGGAAAGGCAAATCAGCGCTACAAAGAAGTCTCGCTTCCCATCGGTCAAAAGGGCCATGCTGAAAAATGTGTCAAAACCAGAAATGCAGGACAGGCCATGGAGAAATGGGAGCCTTGCTACACTGATGGGCGGGATGTAAATTGCCAAGAGCCACTCTGGAGAAGTGTCCGGTGAGTCCTGAAACATCTGAAAAACACAGCTTAGAGAGCATAGGGCACTTCCACTCATGGGGGTATAAATTGGGAAAATTAAAAATCAGCAAGACACAAGCACCCCAAAGTTTAGGGCTGCTCTGTTGACCAGGACCTCCACTTCATTCCACCTTAAATATCCCAGGAAAGAGAAAAATGGATAAAGAAGTTGTGGTCCTTATGTACAATGGAATATCACTCAGCCAGGAAATCAATGTCGTAAGGTTAGTAGCAGCATGATGAGTGGATTTAGGTATGACGATTCTAAGTGAAATAAGTCACACAGAAAAGGACACTTCTCATAAGGTATCACTGATAGAGGGAATGTAAAAACCGTTACACTTGAACTGAATTACAAAACAGAACAGAGTCACACATGCAGAAAACACACTATGGCTGCTTAACGGGAAAGGTGAGGTGGGGTGATACATAAAACAAGGGTATCAAATTAGCTCAGATACCGTTCCATGAACCCAATATGTAATAGACAAGACCTACTCCTTACTCAGAGAACTGGACTCAACACGCCCTATTCACCGCACAAGAATATATCTGACTAATAATAATCGTAAAACCTATGTATTGATATCTCTCTGTTAGTGTGTCAAGTGGGTGTAAAGCGGCATAAACACAGCAGTGAAAAGCAGCTAAACCCCATTATAAAAATAAATTACTTTGAAACACCCATGAAACAAAGACAGTGAAAGAGAGAGAAATTCTTACACAATGCGTTCAGGGGCTGTGATGCAACCTGGATTGACCATATCTAGACGCACAGCTGGATGAGACATAAGGGTGGACACTCTTGGGGCTGAGAGGTTTGGTGAGGTTGGGTGAGCAAACGCAGACCCTTTAAAGGAATACTGCATGGTACCCATCGCATGGGTCCCAAATCTCCAGGTTCAAGGGCATCTTCCTACATCAAAAACATGCATGAGAAACCCAGAAGATGGTACACCGTGTGATGGGGAAAGGTTTCTAAAATGCACCTCATTTCTCATCTCCTTGTGCCCGGGTTCGCCATTCCAGCCTCTTTACTAGCAAGCTCCCTACTTGGAGCATCAGCACCTTTAACCTCCTGTTCCATACAGGTTGCAATTTGTCCTGAGGATAAACGGGAAGACGTGGAACCAACGAGAGACTAGCTCTTGGTGTTGGGACAGGCACAGGTCACTCTATTTTCCCATCAGAAAGAAGAATTAACCACAGGCTCAGCCTGCGCCCCAGAACCAGAACAGGGCCTGAAGCCATTCTGCGATTTTGCGGCCAGCTCCCATAAAAACGAGTTGTAAAATGGAGGTTCAGGGCACTGCAATTCACAAACCTGCAGAGTTATAAATGATAACTGTCGTCCACAAATATATTGAGGGAAGGCAAAGAAGAGGATTTGAAATCAAGGCAGAATTGCACGAAACAGATTTCAGGAGGTAGATACGAATCGCCTTTAAAGCACATGAAAAGCGGCAAAACGTTGACAATGATGCCCTTGGCCAAAAAGGGCGTATGCGTTTTTTCCTGAATATATTCAGGAAAAAACGCATACGCCCTTTTTGGCCAACCAAGCAACCTGGAAAGGCAAATCAGCGCTACAAAGAAGTCTCGCTTCCCATCGGTCAAAAGGGCCATGCTGAAAAAAGTGTCAAAACCAGAAATGCAGGACAGGCCATGGAGAAATGGGAGCCTTGCTACACTGATGGGCGGGATGTAAATTGCCAAGAGCCACTCTGGAGAAGTGTCCGGTGAGTCCTGAAACATCTGAAAAACACAGCTTAGAGAGCATAGGGCACTTCCACTCATGGGGGTATAAATTGGGAAAATTAAAAATCAGCAAGACACAAGCACCCCAAAGTTTAGGGCTGCTCTGTTGACCAGGACCTCCACTTCATTCCACCTTCAATATCCCAGGAAAGAGAAAAATGGATAAAGAAGTTGTGGTCCTTATGTACAATGGAATATCACTCAGCCAGGAAATCAATGTCGTAAGGTTAGTAGCAGCATGATGAGTGGATTTAGGTACGACGATTCTAAGTGAAATAAGTCACACAGAAAAGGACACTTCTCATAAGGTCTCACTGATAGAGGGAATGTAAAAACCGTTACACTTGAACTGAATTACAAAACAGAACAGAGTCACACATGCAGAAAACACACTATGGCTGCTTAACGGGAAAGGTGAGGTGGGGTGATACATAAAACAAGGGTATCAAATTAGCTCAGATACCGTTCCATAAACCCAATATGTAATAGACAAGACCTACTCCTTGCTCAGAGAACTGGACTCAACACGCCCTATTCACCGCACAAGAATATATCTGACTAATAATAATCGTAAAACCTATGTATTGATATCTCTCTGTTAGTGTGTCAAGTGGGTGTAAAGCGGCATAAACACAGCAGTGAAAAGCAGCTAAACCCCATTATAAAAATAAATTACTTTGAAACACCCATGAAACAAAGACAGTGAAAGAGAGAGAAATTCTTACACAATGCGTTCAGGAGCTGTGATGCAACCTGGATTGACCATATCTAGACGCACAGCTGGATGAGACATAAGGGTGGACACTCTTGGGGCTGAGAGGTTTGGTGAGGTTGGGTGAGCAAACGCAGACCCTTTAAAGTAATACTGCGTGGTACCCATCACATGGGTCCCAAATCTCCAGGTTCAAGGGCATCTTCCTACATCAAAAACATGCATGAGAAACCCAGAAGATGGTACACCGTGTGATGGGGAAAGGTTTCTAAAACGCACCTCATTTCTCATCTCCTTGTGCCCGGGTTCGCCATTCCAGCCGCTTTACTAGCAAGCTCCCTACTTGGGGCATCAGCACCTTTAACCTCCTGTTCCGTACAGGTTGCAATTTGTCCTGAGGATAAACGGGAAGACGTGGAACCAACGAGAGACTAGCTCTTGGTGTTGGGACAGGCACAGGTCACTCTATTTTCCCATCAGAAAGAAGAATTAACCACAGGCTCAGCCTGACCCCCGAACCAGAACAGGGCCTGAAGCCATTCTGCGATTTTGCGGCCAGCTCCCATAAAAACGAGTTGTAAAATGGAGGTTCAGGGCACTGCAATTCACAAACCTGCAGAGTCATAAATGATAACTCTCGTCCACAAATATATTGAGGGAAGGCAAAGAAGAGGATTTGAAATCAAGGCAGAATTGCACGAAACAGATTTCAGGAGGTAGATACGAATCGCCTTTAAAGCACATGAAAAGCGGGAAAACGTTGACAATGATGCCCTTGGCCAAAAAGGGCGTATGCGTTTTTTCCTGAATATATTCAGGAAAAAACGCATACGCCCTTTTTGGCCAACCAAGCAACCTGGAAAGGCAAATCAGCGCTACAAAGAAGTCTCGCTTCCCATCGGTCAAAAGGGCCATGCTGAAAAATGTGTCAAAACCAGAAATGCAGGACAGGCCATGGAGAAATGGGAGCCTTGCTACACTGATGGGCGGGATGTAAATTGCCAAGAGCCACTCTGGAGAAGTGTCCGGTGAGTCCTGAAACATCTGAAAAACACAGCTTAGAGAGCATAGGGCACTTCCACTCATGGGGGTATAAATTGGGAAAATTAAAAATCAGCAAGACACAAGCACCCCAAAGTTTAGGGCTGCTCTGTTGACCAGGACCTCCACTTCATTCCACCTTAAATATCCCAGGAAAGAGAAAAATGGATAAAGAAGTTGTGGTCCTTATGTACAATGGAATATCACTCAGCCAGGAAATCAATGTCGTAAGGTTAGTAGCAGCATGATGAGTGGATTTAGGTACGACGATTCTAAGTGAAATAAGTCACACAGAAAAGGACACTTCTCATAAGGTATCACTGATAGAGGGAATGTAAAAACCGTTACACTTGAACTGAATTACAAAACAGAACAGAGTCACACATGCAGAAAACACACTATGGCTGCTTAACGGGAAAGGTGAGGTGGGGTGATACATAAAACAAGGGTATCAAATTAGCTCAGATACCGTTCCATAAACCCAATATGTAATAGACAAGACCTACTCCTTGCTCAGAGAACTGGACTCAACACGCCCTATTCACCGCACAAGAATATATCTGACTAATAATAATCGTAAAACCTATGTATTGATATCTCTCTGTTAGTGTGTCAAGTGGGTGTAAAGCGGCATAAACACAGCAGTGAAAAGCAGCTAAACCCCATTATAAAAATAAATTACTTTGAAACACCCATGAAACAAAGACAGTGAAAGAGAGAGAAATTCTTACACAATGCGTTCAGGGGCTGTGATGCAACCTGGATTGACCATATCTAGACGCACAGCTGGATGAGACATAAGGGTGGACACTCTTGGGGCTGAGAGGTTTGGTGAGGTTGGGTGAGCAAACGCAGACCCTTTAAAGGAATACTGCATGGTACCCATCGCATGGGTCCCAAATCTCCAGGTTCAAGGGCATCTTCCTACATCAAAAACATGCATGAGAAACCCAGAAGATGGTACACCGTGTGATGGGGAAAGGTTTCTAAAATGCACCTCATTTCTCATCTCCTTGTGCCCGGGTTCGCCATTCCAGCCTCTTTACTAGCAAGCTCCCTACTTGGAGCATCAGCACCTTTAACCTCCTGTTCCATACAGGTTGCAATTTGTCCTGAGGATAAACGGGAAGACGTGGAACCAACGAGAGACTAGCTCTTGGTGTTGGGACAGGCACAGGTCACTCTATTTTCCCATCAGAAAGAAGAATTAACCACAGGCTCAGCCTGCGCCCCAGAACCAGAACAGGGCCTGAAGCCATTCTGCGATTTTGCGGCCAGCTCCCATAAAAACGAGTTGTAAAATGGAGGTTCAGGGCACTGCAATTCACAAACCTGCAGAGTTATAAATGATAACTGTCGTCCACAAATATATTGAGGGAAGGCAAAGAAGAGGATTTGAAATCAAGGCAGAATTGCACGAAACAGATTTCAGGAGGTAGATACGAATCGCCTTTAAAGCACATGAAAAGCGGCAAAACGTTGACAATGATGCCCTTGGCCAAAAAGGGCGTATGCGTTTTTTCCTGAATATATTCAGGAAAAAACGCATACGCCCTTTTTGGCCAACCAAGCAACCTGGAAAGGCAAATCAGCGCTACAAAGAAGTCTCGCTTCCCATCGGTCAAAAGGGCCATGCTGAAAAAAGTGTCAAAACCAGAAATGCAGGACAGGCCATGGAGAAATGGGAGCCTTGCTACACTGATGGGCGGGATGTAAATTGCCAAGAGCCACTCTGGAGAAGTGTCCGGTGAGTCCTGAAACATCTGAAAAACACAGCTTAGAGAGCATAGGGCACTTCCACTCATGGGGGTATAAATTGGGAAAATTAAAAATCAGCAAGACACAAGCACCCCAAAGTTTAGGGCTGCTCTGTTGACCAGGACCTCCACTTCATTCCACCTTCAATATCCCAGGAAAGAGAAAAATGGATAAAGAAGTTGTGGTCCTTATGTACAATGGAATATCACTCAGCCAGGAAATCAATGTCGTAAGGTTAGTAGCAGCATGATGAGTGGATTTAGGTACGACGATTCTAAGTGAAATAAGTCACACAGAAAAGGACACTTCTCATAAGGTCTCACTGATAGAGGGAATGTAAAAACCGTTACACTTGAACTGAATTACAAAACAGAACAGAGTCACACATGCAGAAAACACACTATGGCTGCTTAACGGGAAAGGTGAGGTGGGGTGATACATAAAACAAGGGTATCAAATTAGCTCAGATACCGTTCCATAAACCCAATATGTAATAGACAAGACCTACTCCTTGCTCAGAGAACTGGACTCAACACGCCCTATTCACCGCACAAGAATATATCTGACTAATAATAATCGTAAAACCTATGTATTGATATCTCTCTGTTAGTGTGTCAAGTGGGTGTAAAGCGGCATAAACACAGCAGTGAAAAGCAGCTAAACCCCATTATAAAAATAAATTACTTTGAAACACCCATGAAACAAAGACAGTGAAAGAGAGAGAAATTCTTACACAATGCGTTCAGGAGCTGTGATGCAACCTGGATTGACCATATCTAGACGCACAGCTGGATGAGACATAAGGGTGGACACTCTTGGGGCTGAGAGGTTTGGTGAGGTTGGGTGAGCAAACGCAGACCCTTTAAAGTAATACTGCGTGGTACCCATCACATGGGTCCCAAATCTCCAGGTTCAAGGGCATCTTCCTACATCAAAAACATGCATGAGAAACCCAGAAGATGGTACACCGTGTGATGGGGAAAGGTTTCTAAAACGCACCTCATTTCTCATCTCCTTGTGCCCGGGTTCGCCATTCCAGCCGCTTTACTAGCAAGCTCCCTACTTGGGGCATCAGCACCTTTAACCTCCTGTTCCGTACAGGTTGCAATTTGTCCTGAGGATAAACGGGAAGACGTGGAACCAACGAGAGACTAGCTCTTGGTGTTGGGACAGGCACAGGTCACTCTATTTTCCCATCAGAAAGAAGAATTAACCACAGGCTCAGCCTGACCCCCGAACCAGAACAGGGCCTGAAGCCATTCTGCGATTTTGCGGCCAGCTCCCATAAAAACGAGTTGTAAAATGGAGGTTCAGGGCACTGCAATTCACAAACCTGCAGAGTCATAAATGATAACTCTCGTCCACAAATATATTGAGGGAAGGCAAAGAAGAGGATTTGAAATCAAGGCAGAATTGCACGAAACAGATTTCAGGAGGTAGATACGAATCGCCTTTAAAGCACATGAAAAGCGGGAAAACGTTGACAATGATGCCCTTGGCCAAAAAGGGCGTATGCGTTTTTTCCTGAATATATTCAGGAAAAAACGCATACGCCCTTTTTGGCCAACCAAGCAACCTGGAAAGGCAAATCAGCGCTACAAAGAAGTCTCGCTTCCCATCGGTCAAAAGGGCCATGCTGAAAAATGTGTCAAAACCAGAAATGCAGGACAGGCCATGGAGAAATGGGAGCCTTGCTACACTGATGGGCGGGATGTAAATTGCCAAGAGCCACTCTGGAGAAGTGTCCGGTGAGTCCTGAAACATCTGAAAAACACAGCTTAGAGAGCATAGGGCACTTCCACTCATGGGGGTATAAATTGGGAAAATTAAAAATCAGCAAGACACAAGCACCCCAAAGTTTAGGGCTGCTCTGTTGACCAGGACCTCCACTTCATTCCACCTTCAATATCCCAGGAAAGAGAAAAATGGATAAAGAAGTTGTGGTCCTTATGTACAATGGAATATCACTCAGCCAGGAAATCAATGTCGTAAGGTTAGTAGCAGCATGATGAGTGGATTTAGGTATGACGATTCTAAGTGAAATAAGTCACACAGAAAAGGACACTTCTCATAAGGTATCACTGATAGAGGGAATGTAAAAACCGTTACACTTGAACTGAATTACAAAACAGAACAGAGTCACACATGCAGAAAACACACTATGGCTGCTTAACGGGAAAGGTGAGGTGGGGTGATACATAAAACAAGGGTATCAAATTAGCTCAGATACCGTTCCATGAACCCAATATGTAATAGACAAGACCTACTCCTTACTCAGAGAACTGGACTCAACACGCCCTATTCACCGCACAAGAATATATCTGACTAATAATAATCGTAAAACCTATGTATTGATATCTCTCTGTTAGTGTGTCAAGTGGGTGTAAAGCGGCATAAACACAGCAGTGAAAAGCAGCTAAACCCCATTATAAAAATAAATTACTTTGAAACACCCATGAAACAAAGACAGTGAAAGAGAGAGAAATTCTTACACAATGCGTTCAGGGGCTGTGATGCAACCTGGATTGACCATATCTAGACGCACAGCTGGATGAGACATAAGGGTGGACACTCTTGGGGCTGAGAGGTTTGGTGAGGTTGGGTGAGCAAACGCAGACCCTTTAAAGGAATACTGCATGGTACCCATCGCATGGGTCCCAAATCTCCAGGTTCAAGGGCATCTTCCTACATCAAAAACATGCATGAGAAACCCAGAAGATGGTACACCATGTGATGGGGAAAGGTTTCTAAAATGCACCTCATTTCTCATCTCCTTGTGCCCGGGTTCGCCATTCCAGCCTCTTTACTAGCAAGCTCCCTACTTGGAGCATCAGCACCTTTAACCTCCTGTTCCATACAGGTTGCAATTTGTCCTGAGGATAAACGGGAAGACGTGGAACCAACGAGAGACTAGCTCTTGGTGTTGGGACAGGCACAGGTCACTCTATTTTCCCATCAGAAAGAAGAATTAACCACAGGCTCAGCCTGCGCCCCAGAACCAGAACAGGGCCTGAAGCCATTCTGCGATTTTGCGGCCAGCTCCCATAAAAACGAGTTGTAAAATGGAGGTTCAGGGCACTGCAATTCACAAACCTGCAGAGTTATAAATGATAACTGTCGTCCACAAATATATTGAGGGAAGGCAAAGAAGAGGATTTGAAATCAAGGCAGAATTGCACGAAACAGATTTCAGGAGGTAGATACGAATCGCCTTTAAAGCACATGAAAAGCGGCAAAACGTTGACAATGATGCCCTTGGCCAAAAAGGGCGTATGCGTTTTTTCCTGAATATATTCAGGAAAAAACGCATACGCCCTTTTTGGCCAACCAAGCAACCTGGAAAGGCAAATCAGCGCTACAAAGAAGTCTCGCTTCCCATCGGTCAAAAGGGCCATGCTGAAAAAAGTGTCAAAACCAGAAATGCAGGACAGGCCATGGAGAAATGGGAGCCTTGCTACACTGATGGGCGGGATGTAAATTGCCAAGAGCCACTCTGGAGAAGTGTCCGGTGAGTCCTGAAACATCTGAAAAACACAGCTTAGAGAGCATAGGGCACTTCCACTCATGGGGGTATAAATTGGGAAAATTAAAAATCAGCAAGACACAAGCACCCCAAAGTTTAGGGCTGCTCTGTTGACCAGGACCTCCACTTCATTCCACCTTCAATATCCCAGGAAAGAGAAAAATGGATAAAGAAGTTGTGGTCCTTATGTACAATGGAATATCACTCAGCCAGGAAATCAATGTCGTAAGGTTAGTAGCAGCATGATGAGTGGATTTAGGTACGACGATTCTAAGTGAAATAAGTCACACAGAAAAGGACACTTCTCATAAGGTATCACTGATAGAGGGAATGTAAAAACCGTTACACTTGAACTGAATTACAAAACAGAACAGAGTCACACATGCAGAAAACACACTATGGCTGCTTAACGGGAAAGGTGAGGTGGGGTGATACATAAAACAAGGGTATCAAATTAGCTCAGATACCGTTCCATAAACCCAATATGTAATAGACAAGACCTACTCCTTGCTCAGAGAACTGGACTCAACACGCCCTAATCACCGCACAAGAATATATCTGACTAATAATAATCGTAAAACCTATGTATTGATATCTCTCTGTTAGTGTGTCAAGTGGGTGTAAAGCGGCATAAACACAGCAGTGAAAAGCAGCTAAACCCCATTATAAAAATAAATTACTTTGAAACACCCATGAAACAAAGACAGTGAAAGAGAGAGAAATTCTTACACAATGCGTTCAGGAGCTGTGATGCAACCTGGATTGACCATATCTAGACGCACAGCTGGATGAGACATAAGGGTGGACACTCTTGGGGCTGAGAGGTTTGGTGAGGTTGGGTGAGCAAACGCAGACCCTTTAAAGTAATACTGCGTGGTACCCATCACATGGGTCCCAAATCTCCAGGTTCAAGGGCATCTTCCTACATCAAAAACATGCATGAGAAACCCAGAAGATGGTACACCGTGTGATGGGGAAAGGTTTCTAAAACGCACCTCATTTCTCATCTCCTTGTGCCCGGGTTCGCCATTCCAGCCGCTTTACTAGCAAGCTCCCTACTTGGGGCATCAGCACCTTTAACCTCCTGTTCCGTACAGGTTGCAATTTGTCCTGAGGATAAACGGGAAGACGTGGAACCAACGAGAGACTAGCTCTTGGTGTTGGGACAGGCACAGGTCACTCTATTTTCCCATCAGAAAGAAGAATTAACCACAGGCTCAGCCTGACCCCCGAACCAGAACAGGGCCTGAAGCCATTCTGCGATTTTGCGGCCAGCTCCCATAAAAACGAGTTGTAAAATGGAGGTTCAGGGCACTGCAATTCACAAACCTGCAGAGTCATAAATGATAACTCTCGTCCACAAATATATTGAGGGAAGGCAAAGAAGAGGATTTGAAATCAAGGCAGAATTGCACGAAACAGATTTCAGGAGGTAGATACGAATCGCCTTTAAAGCACATGAAAAGCGGCAAAACGTTGACAATGATGCCCTTGGCCAAAAAGGGCGTATGCGTTTTTTCCTGAATATATTCAGGAAAAAACGCATACGCCCTTTTTGGCCAACCAAGCAACCTGGAAAGGCAAATCAGCGCTACAAAGAAGTCTCGCTTCCCATCGGTCAAAAGGGCCATGCTGAAAAAAGTGTCAAAACCAGAAATGCAGGACAGGCCATGGAGAAATGGGAGCCTTGCTACACTGATGGGCGGGATGTAAATTGCCAAGAGCCACTCTGGAGAAGTGTCCGGTGAGTCCTGAAACATCTGAAAAACACAGCTTAGAGAGCATAGGGCACTTCCACTCATGGGGGTATAAATTGGGAAAATTAAAAATCAGCAAGACACAAGCACCCCAAAGTTTAGGGCTGCTCTGTTGACCAGGACCTCCACTTCATTCCACCTTCAATATCCCAGGAAAGAGAAAAATGGATAAAGAAGTTGTGGTCCTTATGTACAATGGAATATCACTCAGCCATGAAATCAATGTCATAAGGCTAGTAGCAGCATGATGAGTGGATTTAGGTACGACGATTCTAAGTGAAATAAGTCACACAGAAAAGGACACTTCTCATAAGGTCTCACTGATAGAGGGAATGTAAAAAGCGTTACACTTGAACTGAATTACAAAACAGAACAGAGTCACACATGCAGAAAACACACTATGGCTGCTTAACGGGAAAGGTGAGGTGGGGTGATACATAAAACAAGGGTTTCAAATTAGCTCAGATACCGTTCCATAAACCCAATATGTAATAGACAAGACCTACTCCTTGCTCAGAGAACTGGACTCAACACGCCCTATTCACCGCACAAGAATATATCTAACTAGTAATAATCTTAAAACCTATGTATTGATATCTCTCTGTTAGTGTGTCAAGTGGGTGTAAAGCGGCATAAACACAGCAGTGAAAAGCAGCTAAACCCCATTATAAAAATAAATTACTTTGAAAAACCCATGAAACAAAGACAGTGAAAGAGAGAGAAATTCTTACACAATGCGTTCAGGGGCTGTGATGCAACCTGGATTGACCATATCTAGACCCACAGCTGGATGAGACATAAGGGTGGACACTCTTGGGGCTGAGAGGTTTGGTGAGGTTGGGTGAGCAAACGCAGACCCTTTAAAGTAATACTGCGTGGTACCCATCCCATGGGACCCAAATCTCCAGGTTCAAGGGCATCTTCCTACATCGAAAACATGCATGAGAATCCCAGAAGATGGTACACCGTGTGATGGGGAAAGATTTCTAAAACGCACCTCATTTCTCATCTCCTTGTGCCCGGGTTCGCCATTCCAGCCGCTTCACTAGCAATCTCCCTACTTGGAGCATCAGCACCTTTAACCTCCTGTTCCGTACAGGTTGCAATTTGTCCTGAGGATGAACGGGAAGACGGGGAACCAGTGCGAGAATAGCTCTTGGTGTTGGGACAGGCACAGGTCACTCTATTTTCCCATCAGGAAGAAGAATTAACCACAGGCTCAGACTCCCCCCCGGAACCAGAACAGGGCCTGAAGCCATCCAGTGCTTTTGCGGCCAGCTCCCAAAAAAGCGAGTTGTAAAATGGAGCTTCAGGGCACTGCAATTCACAAACCTGCAAAGTTATAAATGATAACTCTCGTCCACAAATATATTGAGGGAAGGCAACGAAGAGGATTTGAAATCAAGGCAGAATTGCAGGAAACAGATTTCAGGAGGTAGATTCGAATCGCCTTTAAAGCACATGAAAAGCGGCAAAACGTTGACAATGATGCCCTTGGCCAAAAAGGGCGTATGCGTTTTTTCCTGAATATATTCAGGAAAAAACGCATACGCCCTTTTTGGCCAACCAGGCACCTGGAAAGGCAAATCAGGGCTACAAAGAAGACTCGCTACCCATCGGTCAAAAGGGCCATGCTGAAAAAAGTCTCAAAACCAGAAATGCAGGACAGGCCATGGAGAAATGGGAGCCTTGCTACACTGATGGGCGGGATGTAAATTGCCAACAGCCACTCTGGAGAAGTGTACGGTGTGTCCTGAAACATCTAAAAAACACAGCTTAGAGAGCATAGGGCACTTCCACTCATGGGGGTATAAATTGGGAAAATAAAAAATCAGCAAGACACAAGCACCCCAAAGTTTAGGGCTGCTCTGTTGACAAGGACCTCCACTTCATTCCACCTTCAATATCCCAGGAAAGAGAAAAATGGATAAAGAAGTTGTGGTCCTTATGTACAATGGAATATCACTCAGCCATGAAATCAATGTCATAAGGCTAGTAGCAGCATGATGAGTGGATTTAGGTACGATGATTCTAAGTGAAATAAGTCACACAGAAAAGGACACTTCTCATAAGGTCTCACTGATAGAGGGAATGTAAAAAGCGTTACACTTGAACTGAATTACAAAACAGAACAGAGTCACACATGCAGTAAACACACTATGGCTGCTTAACGGGAAAGGTGAGGTGGGGTGATACATAAAACAAGGGTTTCAAATTAGCTCAGATACCGTTCCATAAACCCAATATGTAATAGACAAGACCTACTCCTTGCTCAGAGAACTGGACTCAACACGCCCTATTCACCGCACAAGAATATATCTGACTAGTAATAATCTTAAAACCTATGTATTGATATCTCTCTGTTAGTGTGTCAAGTGGGTGTAAAGCGGCATAAACACAGCAGTGAAAAGCAGCTAAACCCCATTATAAAAATAAATTACTTTTACAAACCCATGAAACAAAGACAGTGAAAGAGAGAGAAATTCTTACACAATGAGTTCAGGGGCTGTGATGCAACCTGGATTGACCATATCTAGACCCACAGCTGGATGAGACATAAGGGTGGACACTCTTGGGGCTGAGAGGTTTGGTGAGGTTGGGTGAGCAAACGCAGACCCTTTAAAGTAATACTGCGTGGTACCCATCCCATGGGACCCAAATCTCCAGGTTCAATGGCATGTTCCTACATCGAAAACATGCATGAGAAAACAAAAAGATGGTACACCATGTGATGGGGAAAGGTTTCTAAAACGCACCTCATTTCTCTTCTCCTTGTGCCTGGGTTCGCCATTCCAGCCGCTTTACTAACAATCTCCCTACTTGGAGCATCAGCACATTTAACCTCCTGTTCCGTACAGGTTGCAATTTGTCCTGAGGATGAACGGGTAGACGGGGAACCAGTGAGAGACTAGCTCTTGTTGTAGGGACAGGCACAGGTCACTCTATTTTCCCATCAGGAAGAAGAATTAACCACAGGCTCATCCTCCCCCCCCGGAACCAGAACAGGGCCTGAAGCCATCTTGCACTTTTGCGGCCAGCTCCCAAAAAAGCGAGTTGTAAAATGGAGCTTCAGGGCACTGCAATTCACAAACCTGCAGAGTTATAAATGATAACTCTCGACCACAAATATATTGAGGGAAGGCAAAGAAGAGGATTTGAAATCAAGGCAGAATTGCAGGAAACAGATTTCAGGAGGTAGATTCGAATCGCCTTTAAAGCACATGAAAAGCGGCAAAACGTTGACAATGATGCCCTTGGCCAAAAAGGGCGTATGCGTTTTTTCCTGAATATATTCAGGAAAAACCGCATACGCCCTTTTTGGCCAACCAAGCAACCTGGAAAGGCAAATCAGCGCTACAAAGAAGACTCGCTACCCATCGGTCAAAAGGGCCATGCTGAAAAACGTGTCAAAACCAGAAATGCAGGACAGGCCATGGAGAAATGGGAGCCTTGCTACACTGATAGGCGGGATGTAAATTGCCAACAGCCACTCTGGAGAAGTGTACGGTGTGTCCTGAAACATCTAAAAAACACAGCTTAGAGAGCATAGGGCACTTCCACTCATGGGGGTATAAATTGGGAAAATGAAAAATCAGCAAGACACAAGCACCCCAAAGTTTAGGGCTGCTCTGTTGACAAGGACCTCCACTTCATTCCACCTTCAATATCCCAGGAAAGAGAAAAATGGATAAAGAAGTTGTGGTCCTTATGTACAATGGAATATCACTCAGCCATGAAATCAATGTCATAAGGCTAGTAGCAGCATGATGAGTGGATTTAGGTACGACGATTCTAAGTGAAATAAGTCACACAGAAAAGGACACTTCTCATAAGGTATCACTTATAGAGGGAATGTAAAAACCGTTACACTTGAACAGAATTACAAAACAGAACAGAGTCACACATGCAGAAAACACACTATGGCTGCTTAACGGGAAAGGTGAGGTGGGGTGATAAATAAAACAAGGGTTTCAAATTAGCTCAGATACCGTTCCATAAACCCAATATGTAATAGACAAGACCTACTCCTTGCTCAGAGAACTGGACTCAACACGCCCTATTCACCGCACAAGAATATATCTGACTAGTAATAATCTTAAAATCTATGTATTGATATCTCTCTGTTAGTGTGTCAAGTGGGTGTAAAGCGGCTTAAACACAGCAGTGAAAAGCAGCTAAACCCCATTATAAAAATAAATTACTTTGAAAAACCCATGAAACAAAGACAGTGAAAGAGAGAGAAATTCTTACACAATGCGTTCAGGGGCTGTGATGCAACCTGGATTGACCATATCTAGACCCACAGCTGGATGAGACATAAGGGTGGACACTCTTGGGGCTGAGAGGTTTGGTGAGGTTGGGTGAGCAAACGCAGACCCTTTAAAGTAATACTGCGTGGTACCCATCCCATGGGACCCAAAGCTCCAGGTTCAAGGGCATGTTCCTACATCGAAAACATGCATGAGAAAACAAAAAGATGGTACACCATGTGATGGGGAAAGGTTTCTAAAACGCACCTCATTTCTCTTCTCCTTGTGCCTGGGTTCGCCATTCCATCCGCTTTACTAACAATCTCCCTACTTGGAGCATCAGCACATTTAACCTCCTGTTCCGTACAGGTTGCAATTTGTCCTGAGGATGAACGGGTAGACGGGGAACCAGTGAGAGACTAGCTCTTGTTGTAGGGACAGGCACAGGTCACTCTATTTTCCCATCAGGAAGAAGAATTAACCACAGGCTCATCCTCCCCCCCCGGAACCAGAACAGGGCCTGAAGCCATCTTGCACTTTTGCGGCCAGCTCCCAAAAAAGCGAGTTGTAAAATGGAGCTTCAGGGCACTGCAATTCACAAACCTGCAGAGTTATAAATGATAACTCTCGTCCACAAATATATTGAGGGAAGGCAAAGAAGAGGATTTGAAATCAAGGCAGAATTGCAGGAAACAGATTTCAGGAGGTAGATTCGAATCGCCTTTAAAGCACATGAAAAGCGGCAAAACGTTGACAATGATGCCCTTGGCCAAAAAGGGCGTATGCGGTTTTTCCTGAATATATTCAGGAAAAACCGCATACGCCCTTTTTGGCCAACCAAGCAACCTGGAAAGGCAAATCAGCGCTACAAAGAAGACTCGCTACCCATCGGTCAAAAGGGCCATGCTGAAAAACGTGTCAAAACCAGAAATGCAGGACAGGACATGGAGAAATGGGAGCCTTGCTACACTGATAGGCGGGATGTAAATTGCCAACAGCCACTCTGGAGAAGTGTACGGTGTGTCCTGAAACATCTAAAAAACACAGCTTAGAGAGCATAGGGCACTTCCACTCATGGGGGTATAAATTGGGAAAATGAAAAATCAGCAAGACACAAGCACCCCAAAGTTTAGGGCTGCTCTGTTGACAAGGACCTCCACTTCATTCCACCTTCAATATCCCAGGAAAGAGAAAAATGGATAAAGAAGTTGTGGTCCTTATGTACAATGGAATATCACTCAGCCATGAAATCAATGTCATAAGGCTAGTAGCAGCATGATGAGTGGATTTAGGTACGACGATTCTAAGTGAAATAAGTCACACAGAAAAGGACACTTCTCATAAGGTCTCACTGATTGAGGGAATGTAAAAAGCGTTACCCTTGAACTGAATTACAAAACAGAACAGAGTCACACATGCAGAAAACACACTATGGCTGCTTAACGGGAAAGGTGAGGTGGGGTGATACATAAAACAAGGGTTTCAAATTAGCTCAGATACCGTTCCATAAACCCAATATGTAATAGACAAGACCTACTCCTTGCTCAGAGAACTGGACTCAACACACCCTATTCACCGCACAAGAATATATCTGACTAGTAATAATCTTAAAACCTATGTATTGATATCTCTCTGTTAGTGTGTCAAGTGGGTGTAAAGCGGCATAAACACAGCAGTGAAAAGCAGCTAAACCCCATTATAAAAATAAATTACTTTGAAAAACCCATGAAACAAAGACAGTGAAAGAGAGAGAAATTCTTACACAATGCGTTCAGGGGCTGTGATGCAACCTGGATTGACCATATCTAGACCCACAGCTGGATGAGACATAAGGGTGGACACTCTTGGGGCTGAGAGGTTTGGTGAGGTTGGGTGAGCAAACGCAGACCCTTTAAAGTAATACTGCGTGGTACCCATCTCATGGGACCCAAATCTCCAGGTTCAAGGGCATGTTCCTACATCGAAAACATGCATGAGAAAACTAAAAGATGGTACACCATGTGATGGGGAAAGGTTTCTAAAACGCACCTCATTTCTCTTCTCCTTGTGCCTGGGTTCGCCATTCCAGCCGCTTTACTAACAATCTCCCTACTTGGAGCATCAGCACATTTAACCTCCTGTTCCGTACAGGTTGCAATTTGTCCTGAGGATGAACGGGTAGACGGGGAACCAGTGAGAGACTAGCTCTTGGTGTTGGGACAGGCACAGGTCACTCTATTTTCCCATCAGGAAGAAGAATTAACCACAGGCTCATCCTCCCCCCCCGGAACCAGAACAGGGCCTGAAGCCATCTTGCACTTTTGCGGCCAGCTCCCAAAAAAGCGAGTTGTAAAATGGAGCTTCAGGGCACTGCAATTCACAAACCTGCAGAGTTATAAATGATAACTCTCGTCCACAAATATATTGAGGGAAGGCAAAGAAGAGGATTTGAAATCAAGGCAGAATTGCAGGAAACAGATTTCAGGAGGTAGATTCGAATCGCCTTTAAAGCACATGAAAAGCGGCAAAACGTTGACAATGATGCCCTTGGCCAAAAAGGGCGTATGCGTTTTTTCCTGAATATATTCAGGAAAAACCGCATACGCCCTTTTTGGCCAACCAAGCAACCTGGAAAGGCAAATCAGCGCTACAAAGAAGACTCGCTACCCTTCGGTCAAAAGGGCCATGCTGAAAAACGTGTCAAAACCAGAAATGCAGGACAGGACATGGAGAAATGGGAGCCTTGCTACACTGATAGGCGGGATGTAAATTACCAACAGCCACTCTGGAGAAGTGTACGGTGTGTCCTGAAACATCTAAAAAACACAGCTTAGAGAGCATAGGGCACTTCCACTCATGGGGGTATAAATTGGGAAAATGAAAAATCAGCAAGACACAAGCACCCCAAAGTTTAGGGCTGCTCTGTTGACAAGGACCTCCACTTCATTCCACCTTCAATATCCCAGGAAAGAGAAAAATGGATAAAGAAGTTGTGGTCCTTATGTACAATGGAATATCACTCAGCCATGAAATCAATGTCATAAGGCTAGTAGCAGCATGATGAGTGGATTTAGGTACGACGATTCTAAGTGAAATAAGTCACACAGAAAAGGACACTTCTCATAAGGTCTCACTGATAGAGGGAATGTAAAAACCGTTACACTTGAACTGAATTACAAAACAGAACAGAGTCACACATGCAGAAAACACACTATGGCTGCTTAACGGGAAAGGTGAGGTGGGGTGATACATAAAACAAGGGTTTCAAATTAGCTCAGATACCGTTCCATAAACCCAATATGTAATAGACAAGACCTACTCCTTGCTCAGAGAACTGGACTCAACACGCCCTATTCACCGCACAAGAATATATCTGACTAGTAATAATCTTAAAACCTATGTATTGATATCTCTCTGTTAGTGTGTCAAGTGGGTGTAAAGCGGCTTAAACACAGCAGTGAAAAGCAGCTAAACCCCATTATAAAAATAAATTACTTTGAAAAACCCATGAAACAAAGACAGTGAAAGAGAGAGAAATTCTTACACAATGCGTTCAGGGGCTGTGATGCAACCTGGATTGACCATATCTAGACCCACAGCTGGATGAGACATAAGGGTGGACACTCTTGGGGCTGAGAGGTTTGGTGAGGTTGGGTGAGCAAACGCAGACCCTTTAAAGTAATACTGCGTGGTACCCATCCCATGGGACCCAAAGCTCCAGGTTCAAGGGCATGTTCCTACATCGAAAACATGCATGAGAAAACAAAAAGATGGTACACCATGTGATGGGGAAAGGTTTCTAAAACGCACCTCATTTCTCTTCTCCTTGTGCCTGGGTTCGCCATTCCAGCCGCTTTACTAACAATCTCCCTACTTGGAGCATCAGCACATTTAACCTCCTGTTCCGTACAGGTTGCAATTTGTCCTGAGGATGAACGGGTAGACGGGGAACCAGTGAGAGACTAGCTCTTGTTGTAGGGACAGGCACAGGTCACTCTATTTTCCCATCAGGAAGAAGAATTAACCACAGGCTCATCCTCCCCCCCCGGAACCAGAACAGGGCCTGAAGCCATGTTGCACTTTTGCGGCCAGCTCCCAAAAAAGCGAGTTGTAAAATGGAGCTTCAGGGCACTGCAATTCACAAACCTGCAGAGTTATAAATGATAACTCTCGTCCACAAATATATTGAGGGAAGGCAAAGAAGAGGATTTGAAATCAAGGCAGAATTGCAGGAAACAGATTTCAGGAGGTAGATTCGAATCGCCTTTAAAGCACATGAAAAGCGGCACAACGTTGACAATGATGCCCTTGGCCAAAGAGGGCGTATGCGTTTTTTCCTGAATATATTCAGGAAAAACCGCATACGCCCTTTTTGGCCAACCAAGCAACCTGGAAAGGCAAATCAGCGCTACAAAGAAGACTCGCTACCCATCGGTCAAAAGGGCCATGGTGAAAAACGTGTCAAAACCAGAAATGCAGGACAGGACATGGAGAAATGGGAGCCTTGCTACACTGATAGGCGGGATGTAAATTACCAACAGCCACTCTGGAGAAGTGTACGGTGTGTCCTGAAACATCTAAAAAACACAGCTTAGAGAGCATAGGGCGCTTCCACTCATGGGGGTATAAATTGGGAAAATGAAAAATCAGCAAGACACAAGCACCCCAAAGTTTAGGGCTGCTCTGTTGACAAGGACCTCCACTTCATTCCACCTTAAATATCCCAGGAAAGAGAAAAATGGATAAAGAAGTTGTGGTCCTTATGTACAATGGAATATCACTCAGCCATGAAATCAATGTCATAAGGCTAGTAGCAGCATGATGAGTGGATTTAGGTACGACGATTCTAAGTGAAATAAGTCACACAGAAAAGGACACTTCTCATAAGGTCTCACTGATAGAGGGAATGTCAAAACCGTTACACTTGAACTGAATTACAAAACAGAACAGAGTCACACATGCAGAAAACACACTATGGCTGCTTAACGGGAAAGGTGAGGTGGGGTGATACATAAAACAAGGGTTTCAAATTAGCTCAGATACCGTTCCATAAACCCAATATGTAATAGACAAGACCTACTCCTTGCTCAGAGAACTGGACTCAACACGCCCTATTCACCGCACAAGAATATATCTGACTAGTAATAATCTTAAAACCTATGTATTGATATCTCTCTGTTAGTGTGTCAAGTGGGTGTAAAGCGGCATAAACACAGCAGTGAAAAGCAGCTAAACCCCATTATAAAAATAAATTACTTTGAAAAACCCATGAAACAAAGACAGTGAAAGAGAGAGAAATTCTTACACAATGCGTTCAGGGGCTGTGATGCAACCTGGATTGACCATATCTAGACCCACAGCTGGATGAGACATAAGGGTGGACACTCTTGGGGCTGAGAGGTTTGGTGAGGTTGGGTGAGCAAACGCAGACCCTTTAAAGTAATACTGCATGGTACCCATCCCATGGGACCCAAATCTACAGGTTCAAGGGCATCTTCCTACATCGAAAACATGCATGAGAATCCCAGAAGATGGTACACCGTGTGATGGGGAAAGATTTCTAAAACGCACCTCATTTCTCATCTCTTTGTGCCCGGGTTAGCCATTCCAGCCGCTTCACTAGCAATCTCCCTACTTGGAGCATCAGCACCTTTAACCTCCTGTTCCGTACAGGTTGCAATTTGTCCTGAGGATGAACGGGAAGACGGGGAACCAGTGCGAGAGTAGCTCTTGGTGTTGGGACAGGCACAGGTCACTCTATTTTCCCATCAGGAAGAAGAATTAACCACAGGCTCATCCTCCCCCCCGGAACCAGAACAGGGCCTGAAGCCATCCAGTGCTTTTGCGGCCAGCTCCCAAAAAAGCGAGTTGTAAAATGGAGCTTCAGGGCACTGCAATTCACAAACCTGCAAAGTTATAAATGATAACTCTCGTCCACAAATATATTGAGGGAAAGCAACGAAGAGGATTTGAAATCAAGGCAGAATTGCAGGAAACAGATTTCAGGAGGTAGATTCGAATCGCCTTTAAAGCACATGAAAAGCGGCAAAACGTTGACAATGATGCCCTTGGCCAAAAAGGGCGTATGCGTTTTTTCCTGAATATATTCAGGAAAAAACGCATACGCCCTTTTTGGCCAACCAGGCAACCTGGAAAGGCAAATCAGGGCTACAAAGAAGACTCGCTACCCATCGGTCAAAAGGGCCATGCTGAAAAAAGTCTCAAAACCAGAAATGCAGGACAGGCCATGGAGAAATGGGAGCCTTGCTACACTGATGGGTGGGATGTAAATTGCCAACAGCCACTCTGGAGAAGTGTACGGTGTGTCCTGAAACATCTAAAAAACACAGCTTAGAGAGCATAGGGCACTTCCACTCATGGGGGTATAAATTGGGAAAATGAAAAATCAGCAAGACACAAGCACCCCAAAGTTTAGGGCTGCTCTGTTGACAAGAACCTCCACTTCATTCCACCTTCAATATCCCAGGAAAGAGAAAAATGGATAAAGAAGTTGTGGTCCTTATGTACAATGGAATATCACTCAGCCATGAAATCAATGTCATAAGGCTAGTAGCAGCATGATGAGTGGATTTAGGTACGACGATTCTAAGTGAAATAAGTCACACAGAAAAGGACACTTCTCATAAGGTCTCACTGATAGAGGGAATGTAAAAAGCGTTACACTTGAACTGAATTACAAAACAGAACAGAGTCACACATGCAGAAAACACACTATGGCTGCTTAACGGGAAAGGTGAGGTGGGGTGATACATAAAACAAGGGTTTCAAATTAGCTCAGATACCGTTCCATAAACCCAATATGTAATAGACAAGACCTACTCCTTGCTCAGAGAACTGGACTCAACACGCCCTATTCACCGCACAAGAATATATCTGACTAGTAATAATCTTAAAACCTATGTATTGATATCTCTCTGTTAGTGTGTCAAGTGGGTGTAAAGCGGCTTAAACACAGCAGTGAAAAGCAGCTAAACCCCATTATAAAAATAAATTACTTTGAAAAACCCATGAAACAAAGACAGTGAAAGAGAGAGAAATTCTTACACAATGCGTTCAGGGGCTGTGATGCAACCTGGATTGACCATATCTAGACCCACAGCTGGATGAGACATAAGGGTGGACACTCTTGGGGCTGAGAGGTTTGGTGAGGTTGGGTGAGCAAACGCAGACCCTTTAAAGTAATACTGCGTGGTACCCATCCCATGGGACCCAAAGCTCCAGGTTCAAGGGCATGTTCCTACATCGAAAACATGCATGAGAAAACAAAAAGATGGTACACCATGTGATGGGGAAAGGTTTCTAAAACGCACCTCATTTCTCTTCTCCTTGTGCCTGGGTTCGCCATTCCAGCCGCTTTACTAACAATCTCCCTACTTGGAGCATCAGCACATTTAACCTCCTGTTCCGTACAGGTTGCAATTTGTCCTGAGGATGAACGGGTAGACGGGGAACCAGTGAGAGACTAGCTCTTGTTGTAGGGACAGGCACAGGTCACTCTATTTTCCCATCAGGAAGAAGAATTAACCACAGGCTCATCCTCCCCCCCCGGAACCAGAACAGGGCCTGAAGCCATGTTGCACTTTTGCGGTCAGCTCCCAAAAAAGCGAGTTGTAAAATGGAGCTTCAGGGCACTGCAATTCACAAACCTGCAGAGTTATAAATGATAACTCTCGTCCACAAATATATTGAGGGAAGGCAAAGAAGAGGATTTGAAATCAAGGCAGAATTGCAGGAAACAGATTTCAGGAGGTAGATTCGAATCGCCTTTAAAGCACATGAAAAGCGGCAAAACGTTGACAATGATGCCCTTGGCCAAAAAGGGCGTATGCGTTTTTTCCTGAATATATTCAGGAAAAACCGCATACGCCCTTTTTGGCCAACCAAGCAACCTGGAAAGGCAAATCAGCGCTACAAAGAAGACTCGCTACCCATCGGTCAAAAGGGCCATGGTGAAAAACGTGTCAAAACCAGAAATGCAGGACAGGACATGGAGAAATGGGAGCCTTGCTACACTGATAGGTGGGATGTAAATTACCAACAGCCACTCTGGAGAAGTGTACGGTGTGTCCTGAAACATCTAAAAAACACAGCTTAGAGAGCATAGGGCGCTTCCACTCATGGGGGTATAAATTGGGAAAATGAAAAATCAGCAAGACACAAGCACCCCAAAGTTTAGGGCTGCTCTGTTGACAAGGACCTCCACTTCATTCCACCTTAAATATCCCAGGAAAGAGAAAAATGGATAAAGAAGTTGTGGTCCTTATGTACAATGGAATATCACTCAGCCATGAAATCAATGTCATAAGGCTAGTAGCAGCATGATGAGTGGATTTAGGTACGACGATTCTAAGTGAAATAAGTCACACAGAAAAGGACACTTCTCATAAGGTCTCACTGATAGAGGGAATGTCAAAACCGTTACACTTGAACTGAATTACAAAACAGAACAGAGTCACACATGCAGAAAACACACTATGGCTGCTTAACGGGAAAGGTGAGGTGGGGTGATACATAAAACAAGGGTTTCAAATTAGCTCAGATACCGTTCCATAAACCCAATATGTAATAGACAAGACCTACTCCTTGCTCAGAGAACTGGACTCAACACGCCCTATTCACCGCACAAGAATATATCTGACTAGTAATAATCTTAAAACCTATGTATTGATATCTCTCTGTTAGTGTGTCAAGTGGGTGTAAAGCGGCATAAACACAGCAGTGAAAAGCAGCTAAACCCCATTATAAAAATAAATTACTTTGAAAAACCCATGAAACAAAGACAGTGAAAGAGAGAGAAATTCTTACACAATGCGTTCAGGGGCTGTGATGCAACCTGGATTGACCATATCTAGACCCACAGCTGGATGAGACATAAGGGTGGACACTCTTGGGGCTGAGAGGTTTGGTGAGGTTGGGTGAGCAAACGCAGACCCTTTAAAGTAATACTGCATGGTACCCATCCCATGGGACCCAAATCTACAGGTTCAAGGGCATCTTCCTACATCGAAAACATGCATGAGAATCCCAGAAGATGGTACACCGTGTGATGGGGAAAGATTTCTAAAACGCACCTCATTTCTCATCTCTTTGTGCCCGGGTTAGCCATTCCAGCCGCTTCACTAGCAATCTCCCTACTTGGAGCATCAGCACCTTTAACCTCCTGTTCCGTACAGGTTGCAATTTGTCCTGAGGATGAACGGGAAGACGGGGAACCAGTGCGAGAGTAGCTCTTGGTGTTGGGACAGGCACAGGTCACTCTATTTTCCCATCAGGAAGAAGAATTAACCACAGGCTCATCCTCCCCCCCGGAACCAGAACAGGGCCTGAAGCCATCCAGTGCTTTTGCGGCCAGCTCCCAAAAAAGCGAGTTGTAAAATGGAGCTTCAGGGCACTGCAATTCACAAACCTGCAAAGTTATAAATGATAACTCTCGTCCACAAATATATTGAGGGAAAGCAACGAAGAGGATTTGAAATCAAGGCAGAATTGCAGGAAACAGATTTCAGGAGGTAGATTCGAATCGCCTTTAAAGCACATGAAAAGCGGCAAAACGTTGACAATGATGCCCTTGGCCAAAAAGGGCGTATGCGTTTTTTCCTGAATATATTCAGGAAAAAACGCATACGCCCTTTTTGGCCAACCAGGCAACCTGGAAAGGCAAATCAGGGCTACAAAGAAGACTCGCTACCCATCGGTCAAAAGGGCCATGCTGAAAAAAGTCTCAAAACCAGAAATGCAGGACAGGCCATGGAGAAATGGGAGCCTTGCTACACTGATGGGTGGGATGTAAATTGCCAACAGCCACTCTGGAGAAGTGTACGGTGTGTCCTGAAACATCTAAAAAACACAGCTTAGAGAGCATAGGGCACTTCCACTCATGGGGGTATAAATTGGGAAAATGAAAAATCAGCAAGACACAAGCACCCCAAAGTTTAGGGCTGCTCTGTTGACAAGAACCTCCACTTCATTCCACCTTCAATATCCCAGGAAAGAGAAAAATGGATAAAGAAGTTGTGGTCCTTATGTACAATGGAATATCACTCAGCCATGAAATCAATGTCATAAGGCTAGTAGCAGCATGATGAGTGGATTTAGGTACGACGATTCTAAGTGAAATAAGTCACACAGAAAAGGACACTTCTCATAAGGTCTCACTGATAGAGGGAATGTAAAAAGCGTTACACTTGAACTGAATTACAAAACAGAACAGAGTCACACATGCAGAAAACACACTATGGCTGCTTAACGGGAAAGGTGAGGTGGGGTGATACATAAAACAAGGGTTTCAAATTAGCTCAGATACCGTTCCATAAACCCAATATGTAATAGACAAGACCTACTCCTTGCTCAGAGAACTGGACTCAACACGCCCTATTCACCGCACAAGAATATATCTGACTAGTAATAATCTTAAAACCTATGTATTGATATCTCTCTGTTAGTGTGTCAAGTGGGTGTAAAGCGGCTTAAACACAGCAGTGAAAAGCAGCTAAACCCCATTATAAAAATAAATTACTTTGAAAAACCCATGAAACAAAGACAGTGAAAGAGAGAGAAATTCTTACACAATGCGTTCAGGGGCTGTGATGCAACCTGGATTGACCATATCTAGACCCACAGCTGGATGAGACATAAGGGTGGACACTCTTGGGGCTGAGAGGTTTGGTGAGGTTGGGTGAGCAAACGCAGACCCTTTAAAGTAATACTGCGTGGTACCCATCCCATGGGACCCAAAGCTCCAGGTTCAAGGGCATGTTCCTACATCGAAAACATGCATGAGAAAACAAAAAGATGGTACACCATGTGATGGGGAAAGGTTTCTAAAACGCACCTCATTTCTCTTCTCCTTGTGCCTGGGTTCGCCATTCCAGCCGCTTTACTAACAATCTCCCTACTTGGAGCATCAGCACATTTAACCTCCTGTTCCGTACAGGTTGCAATTTGTCCTGAGGATGAACGGGTAGACGGGGAACCAGTGAGAGACTAGCTCTTGTTGTAGGGACAGGCACAGGTCACTCTATTTTCCCATCAGGAAGAAGAATTAACCACAGGCTCATCCTCCCCCCCCGGAACCAGAACAGGGCCTGAAGCCATGTTGCACTTTTGCGGCCAGCTCCCAAAAAAGCGAGTTGTAAAATGGAGCTTCAGGGCACTGCAATTCACAAACCTGCAGAGTTATAAATGATAACTCTCGTCCACAAATATATTGAGGGAAGGCAAAGAAGAGGATTTGAAATCAAGGCAGAATTGCAGGAAACAGATTTCAGGAGGTAGATTCGAATCGCCTTTAAAGCACATGAAAAGCGGCAAAACGTTGACAATGATGCCCTTGGCCAAAAAGGGCGTATGCGTTTTTTCCTGAATATATTCAGGAAAAACCGCATACGCCCTTTTTGGCCAACCAAGCAACCTGGAAAGGCAAATCAGCGCTACAAAGAAGACTCGCTACCCATCGGTCAAAAGGGCCATGGTGAAAAACGTGTCAAAACCAGAAATGCAGGACAGGACATGGAGAAATGGGAGCCTTGCTACACTGATAGGCGGGATGTAAATTACCAACAGCCACTCTGGAGAAGTGTACGGTGTGTCCTGAAACATCTAAAAAACACAGCTTAGAGAGCATAGGGCGCTTCCACTCATGGGGGTATAAATTGGGAAAATGAAAAATCAGCAAGACACAAGCACCCCAAAGTTTAGGGCTGCTCTGTTGACAAGGACCTCCACTTCATTCCACCTTAAATATCCCAGGAAAGAGAAAAATGGATAAAGAAGTTGTGGTCCTTATGTACAATGGAATATCACTCAGCCATGAAATCAATGTCATAAGGCTAGTAGCAGCATGATGAGTGGATTTAGGTACGACGATTCTAAGTGAAATAAGTCACACAGAAAAGGACACTTCTCATAAGGTCTCACTGATAGAGGGAATGTCAAAACCGTTACACTTGAACTGAATTACAAAACAGAACAGAGTCACACATGCAGAAAACACACTATGGCTGCTTAACGGGAAAGGTGAGGTGGGGTGATACATAAAACAAGGGTTTCAAATTAGCTCAGATACCGTTCCATAAACCCAATATGTAATAGACAAGACCTACTCCTTGCTCAGAGAACTGGACTCAACACGCCCTATTCACCGCACAAGAATATATCTGACTAGTAATAATCTTAAAACCTATGTATTGATATCTCTCTGTTAGTGTGTCAAGTGGGTGTAAAGCGGCATAAACACAGCAGTGAAAAGCAGCTAAACCCCATTAAAAAAATAAATTACTTTGAAAAACCCATGAAACAAAGACAGTGAAAGAGAGAGAAATTCTTACACAATGCGTTCAGGGGCTGTGATGCAACCTGGATTGACCATATCTAGACCCACAGCTGGATGAGACATAAGGGTGGACACTCTTGGGGCTGAGAGGTTTGGTGAGGTTGGGTGAGCAAACGCAGACCCTTTAAAGTAATACTGCATGGTACCCATCCCATGGGACCCAAATCTACAGGTTCAAGGGCATCTTCCTACATCGAAAACATGCATGAGAATCCCAGAAGATGGTACACCGTGTGATGGGGAAAGATTTCTAAAACGCACCTCATTTCTCATCACTTTGTGCCCGGGTTAGCCATTCCAGCCGCTTCACTAGCAATCTCCCTACTTGGAGCATCAGCACCTTTAACCTCCTGTTCCGTACAGGTTGCAATTTGTCTTGAGGATGAACGGGAAGACGGGGAACCAGTGCGAGAGTAGCTCTTGGTGTTGGGACAGGCACAGGTCACTCTATTTTCCCATCAGGAAGAAGAATTAACCACAGGCTCATCCTCCCCCCCGGAACCAGAACAGGGCCTGAAGCCATCCAGTGCTTTTGCGGCCAGCTCCCAAAAAAGCGAGTTGTAAAATAGAGCTTCAGGGCACTGCAATTCACAAACCTGCAAAGTTATAAATGATAACTCTCGTCCACAAATATATTGAGGGAAAGCAACGAAGAGGATTTGAAATCAAGGCAGAATTGCAGGAAACAGATTTCAGGAGGTAGATTCGAATCGCCTTTAAAGCACATGAAAAGCGGCAAAACGTTGACAATGATGCCCTTGGCCAAAAAGGGCGTATGCGTTTTTTCCTGAATATATTCAGGAAAAAACGCATACGCCCTTTTTGGCCAACCAGGCAACCTGGAAAGGCAAATCAGGGCTACAAAGAAGACTCGCTACCCATCGGTCAAAAGGGCCATGCTGAAAAAAGTCTCAAAACCAGAAATGCAGGACAGGCCATGGAGAAATGGGAGCCTTGCTACACTGATGGGCGGGATGTAAATTGCCAACAGCCACTCTGGAGAAGTGTACGGTGTGTCCTGAAACATCTAAAAAACACAGCTTAGAGAGCATAGGGCACTTCCACTCATGGGGGTATAAATTGGGAAAATTAAAAATCAGCAAGACACAAGCACCCCAAAGTTTAGGGCTGCTCTGTTGACAAGAACCTCCACTTCATTCCACCTTCAATATCCCAGGAAAGAGAAAAATGGATAAAGAAGTTGTGGTCCTTATGTACAATGGAATATCACTCAGCCATGAAATCAATGTCATAAGGCTAGTAGCAGCATGATGAGTGGATTTAGGTACGACGATTCTAAGTGAAATAAGTCACACAGAAAAGGACACTTCTCATAAGGTCTCACTGATAGAGGGAATGTAAAAAGCGTTACACTTGAACTGAATTACAAAACAGAACAGAGTCACACATGCAGAAAACACACTATGGCTGCTTAACGGGAAAGGTGAGGTGGGGTGATACATAAAACAAGGGTTTCAAATTAGCTCAGATACCGTTCCATAAACCCAATATGTAATAGACAAGACCTACTCCTTGCTCAGAGAACTGGACTCAACACGCCCTATTCACCGCACAAGAATATATCTGACTAGTAATAATCTTAAAACCTATGTATTGATATCTCTCTGTTAGTGTGTCAAGTGGGTGTAAAGCGGCATAAACACAGCAGTGAAAAGCAGCTAAACCCCATTATAAAAATAAATTACTTTTACAATCCCATGAAACAAAGACAGTGAAAGAGAGAGAAATTCTTACACAATGCGTTCAGGGGCTGTGATGCAACCTGGATTGACCATATCTAGACCCACAGCTGGATGAGACATAAGGGTGGACACTCTTGGGGCTGAGAGGTTTGGTGAGGTTGGGTGAGCAAACGCAGACCCTTTAAAGTAATACTGCGTGGTACCCATCCCATGGGACCCAAATCTCCAGGTTCAAGGGCATGTTCCTACATCGAAAACATGCATGAGAAAACAAAAAGATGGTACACCATGTGATGGGGAAAGGTTTCTAAAACGCACCTCATTTCTCTTCTCCTTGTGCCTGGGTTCGCCATTCCAGCCGCTTTACTAACAATCTCCCTACTTGGAGCATCAGCACATTTAACCTCCTGTTCCGTACAGGTTGCAATTTGTCCTGAGGATGAACGGGTAGACGGGGAACCAGTGAGAGACTAGCTCTTGTTGTAGGGACAGGCACAGGTCACTCTATTTTCCCATCAGGAAGAAGAATTAACCACAGGCTCATCCTCCCCCCCCGGAACCATAACAGGGCCTGAAGCCATCTTGCACTTTTGCGGCCAGCTCCCAAAAAAGCGAGTTGTAAAATGGAGCTTCAGGGCACTGCAATTCACAAACCTGCAGAGTTATAAATGATAACTCTCGTCCACAAATATATTGAGGGAAGGCAAAGAAGGGGATTTGAAATCAAGGCAGAATTGCAGGAAACCGATTTCAGGAGGTAGATTCGAATCGCCTTTAAAGCACATGAAAAGCGGCAAAACGTTGACAATGATGCCCTTGGCCAAAAAGGGCGTATGCGTTTTTTCCTGAATATATTCAGGAAAAACCGCATACGCCCTTTTTGGCCAACCAAGCAACCTGGAAAGGCAAATCAGCGCTACAAAGAAGACCCGCTACCCATCGGTCAAAAGGGCCATGCTGAAAAACGTGTCAAAACCAGAAATGCAGGACAGGACATGGAGAAATGGGAGCCTTGCTACACTGATAGGCGGGATGTAAATTACCAACAGCCACTCTGGAGAAGTGTACGGTGTGTCCTGAAACATCTAAAAAACACAGCTTAGAGAGCATAGGGCACTTCCACTCATGGGGGTATAAATTGGGAAAATGAAAAATCAGCAAGACACAAGCACCCCAAAGTTTAGGGCTGCTCTGTTGACAAGGACCTCCACTTCATTCCACCTTCAATATCCCAGGAAAGAGAAAAATGGATAAAGAAGTTGTGGTCCTTATGTACAATGGAATATCACTCAGCCATGAAATCAATGTCATAAGGCTAGTAGCAGCATGATGAGTGGATTTAGGTACGACGATTCTAAGTGAAATAAGTCACACAGAAAAGGACACTTCTCATAAGGTCTCACTGATTGAGGGAATGTAAAAAGCGTTACACTTGAACTGAATTACAAAACAGAACAGAGTCACACATGCAGAAAACACACTATGGCTGCTTAACGGGAAAGGTGAGGTGGGGTGATACATAAAACAAGGGTTTCAAATTAGCTCAGATACCGTTCCATAAACCCAATATGTAATAGACAAGACCTACTCCTTGCTCAGAGAACTGGACTCAACACACCCTATTCACCGCACAAGAATATATCTGACTAGTAATAATCTTAAAACCTATGTATTGATATCTCTCTGTTAGTGTGTCAAGTGGGTGTAAAGCGGCATAAACACAGCAGTGAAAAGCAGCTAAACCCCATTATAAAAATAAATTACTTTGAAAAACCCATGAAACAAAGACAGTGAAAGAGAGAGAAATTCTTACACAATGCGTTCAGGGGCTGTGATGCAACCTGGATTGACCATATCTAGACCCACAGCTGGATGAGACATAAGGGTGGACACTCTTGGGGCTGAGAGGTTTGGTGAGGTTGGGTGAGCAAACGCAGACCCTTTAAAGTAATACTGCGTGGTACCCATCCCATGGGACCCAAATCTCCAGGTTCAAGAGCATGTTCCTTCATCGAAAACATGCATGAGAAAACAAAAAGATGGTACACCATGTGATGGGGAAAGGTTTCTAAAACGCACCTCATTTCTCTTCTCCTTGTGCCTGGGTTCGCCATTCCAGCCGCTTTACTAACAATCTCCCTACTTGGAGCATCAGCACATTTAACCTCCTGTTCCGTACAGGTTGCAATTTGTCCTGAGGATGAACGGGTAGACGGGGAACCAGTGAGAGACTAGCTCTTGTTGTAGGGACAGGCACAGGTCACTCTATTTTCCCATCAGGAAGAAGAATTAACCACAGGCTCATCCTCCCCCCCCGGAACCAGAACAGGGCCTGAAGCCATCTTGCACTTTTGCGGCCAGCTCCCAAAAAAGCGAGTTGTAAAATGGAGCTTCAGGGCACTGCAATTCACAAACCTGCAGAGTTATAAATGATAACTCTCGTCCACAAATATATTGAGGGAAGGCAAAGAAGAGGATTTGAAATCAAGGCAGAATTGCAGGAAACAGATTTCAGGAGGTAGATTCGAATCGCCTTTAAAGCACATGAAAAGCGGCAAAACGTTGACAATGATGCCCTTGGCCAAAAAGGGCGTATGCGTTTTTTCCTGAATATATTCAGGAAAAACCGCATACGCCCTTTTTGGCCAACCAAGCAACCTGGAAAGGCAAATCAGCGCTACAAAGAAGACTCGCTACCCTTCGGTCAAAAGGGCCATGCTGAAAAACGTGTCAAAACCAGAAATGCAGGACAGGCCATGGAGAAATGGGAGCCTTGCTACACTGATGGGCGGGATGTAAATTGCCAAGAGCCACTCTGGAGAAGTGTCCGGTGAGTCCTGAAACATCTGAAAAACACAGCTTAGAGAGCATAGGGCACTTCCACTCATGGGGGTATAAATTGGGAAAATTAAAAATCAGCAAGACACAAGCACCCCAAAGTTTAGGGCTGCTCTGTTGACCAGGACCTCCACTTCATTCCACCTTAAATATCCCAGGAAAGAGAAAAATGGATAAAGAAGTTGTGGTCCTTATGTACAATGGAATATCACTCAGCCAGGAAATCAATGTCGTAAGGTTAGTAGCAGCATGATGAGTGGATTTAGGTATGACGATTCTAAGTGAAATAAGTCACACAGAAAAGGACACTTCTCATAAGGTATCACTGATAGAGGGAATGTAAAAACCGTTACACTTGAACTGAATTACAAAACAGAACAGAGTCACACATGCAGAAAACACACTATGGCTGCTTAACGGGAAAGGTGAGGTGGGGTGATACATAAAACAAGGGTATCAAATTAGCTCAGATACCGTTCCATGAACCCAATATGTAATAGACAAGACCTACTCCTTACTCAGAGAACTGGACTCAACACGCCCTATTCACCGCACAAGAATATATCTGACTAATAATAATCGTAAAACCTATGTATTGATATCTCTCTGTTAGTGTGTCAAGTGGGTGTAAAGCGGCATAAACACAGCAGTGAAAAGCAGCTAAACCCCATTATAAAAATAAATTACTTTGAAACACCCATGAAACAAAGACAGTGAAAGAGAGAGAAATTCTTACACAATGCGTTCAGGGGCTGTGATGCAACCTGGATTGACCATATCTAGACGCACAGCTGGATGAGACATAAGGGTGGACACTCTTGGGGCTGAGAGGTTTGGTGAGGTTGGGTGAGCAAACGCAGACCCTTTAAAGGAATACTGCATGGTACCCATCGCATGGGTCCCAAATCTCCAGGTTCAAGGGCATCTTCCTACATCAAAAACATGCATGAGAAACCCAGAAGATGGTACACCGTGTGATGGGGAAAGGTTTCTAAAATGCACCTCATTTCTCATCTCCTTGTGCCCGGGTTCGCCATTCCAGCCTCTTTACTAGCAAGCTCCCTACTTGGAGCATCAGCACCTTTAACCTCCTGTTCCATACAGGTTGCAATTTGTCCTGAGGATAAACGGGAAGACGTGGAACCAACGAGAGACTAGCTCTTGGTGTTGGGACAGGCACAGGTCACTCTATTTTCCCATCAGAAAGAAGAATTAACCACAGGCTCAGCCTGCGCCCCAGAACCAGAACAGGGCCTGAAGCCATTCTGCGATTTTGCGGCCACCTCCCATAAAAACGAGTTGTAAAATGGAGGTTCAGGGCACTGCAATTCACAAACCTGCAGAGTTATAAATGATAACTGTCGTCCACAAATATATTGAGGGAAGGCAAAGAAGAGGATTTGAAATCAAGGCAGAATTGCACGAAACAGATTTCAGGAGGTAGATACGAATCGCCTTTAAAGCACATGAAAAGCGGCAAAACGTTGACAATGATGCCCTTGGCCAAAAAGGGCGTATGCGTTTTTTCCTGAATATATTCAGGAAAAAACGCATACGCCCTTTTTGGCCAACCAAGCAACCTGGAAAGGCAAATCAGCGCTACAAAGAAGTCTCGCTTCCCATCGGTCAAAAGGGCCATGCTGAAAAAAGTGTCAAAACCAGAAATGCAGGACAGGCCATGGAGAAATGGGAGCCTTGCTACACTGATGGGCGGGATGTAAATTGCCAAGAGCCACTCTGGAGAAGTGTCCGGTGAGTCCTGAAACATCTGAAAAACACAGCTTAGAGAGCATAGGGCACTTCCACTCATGGGGGTATAAATTGGGAAAATTAAAAATCAGCAAGACACAAGCACCCCAAAGTTTAGGGCTGCTCTGTTGACCAGGACCTCCACTTCATTCCACCTTAAATATCCCAGGAAAGAGAAAAATGGATAAAGAAGTTGTGGTCCTTATGTACAATGGAATATCACTCAGCCAGGAAATCAATGTCGTAAGGTTAGTAGCAGCATGATGAGTGGATTTAGGTACGACGATTCTAAGTGAAATAAGTCACACAGAAAAGGACACTTCTCATGAGGTATCACTGATAGAGGGAATGTAAAAACCGTTACACTTGAACTGAATTACAAAACAGAACAGAGTCACACATGCAGAAAACACACTATGGCTGCTTAACGGGAAAGGTGAGGTGGGGTGATACATAAAACAAGGGTATCAAATTAGCTCAGATACCGTTCCATAAACCCAATATGTAATAGACAAGACCTACTCCTTGCTCAGAGAACTGGACTCAACACGCCCTATTCACCGCACAAGAATATATCTGACTAATAATAATCGTAAAACCTATGTATTGATATCTCTCTGTTAGTGTGTCAAGTGGGTGTAAAGCGGCATAAACACAGCAGTGAAAAGCAGCTAAACCCCATTATAAAAATAAATTACTTTGAAACACCCATGAAACAAAGACAGTGAAAGAGAGAGAAATTCTTACACAATGCGTTCAGGAGCTGTGATGCAACCTGGATTGACCATATCTAGATGCACAGCTGGATGAGACATAAGGGTGGACACTCTTGGGGCTGAGAGGTTTGGTGAGGTTGGGTGAGCAAACGCAGACCCTTTAAAGTAATACTGCGTGGTACCCATCACATGGGTCCCAAATCTCCAGGTTCAAGGGCATCTTCCTACATCAAAAACATGCATGAGAAACCCAGAAGATGGTACACCGTGTGATGGGGAAAGGTTTCTAAAACGCACCTCATTTCTCATCTCCTTGTGCCCGGGTTCGCCATTCCAGCCGCTTTACTAGCAAGCTCCCTACTTGGGGCATCAGCACCTTTAACCTCCTGTTCCGTACAGGTTGCAATTTGTCCTGAGGATAAACGGGAAGACGTGGAACCAACGAGAGACTAGCTCTTGGTGTTGGGACAGGCACAGGTCACTCTATTTTCCCATCAGAAAGAAGAATTAACCACAGGCTCAGCCTGACCCCCGAACCAGAACAGGGCCTGAAGCCATTCTGCGATTTTGCGGCCAGCTCCCATAAAAACGAGTTGTAAAATGGAGGTTCAGGGCACTGCAATTCACAAACCTGCAGAGTCATAAATGATAACTCTCGTCCACAAATATATTGAGGGAAGGCAAAGAAGAGGATTTGAAATCAAGGCAGAATTGCACGAAACAGATTTCAGGAGGTAGATACGAATCGCCTTTAAAGCACATGAAAAGCGGCAAAACGTTGACAATGATGCCCTTGGCCAAAAAGGGCGTATGCGTTTTTTCCTGAATATATTCAGGAAAAAACGCATACGCCCTTTTTGGCCAACCAAGCAACCTGGAAAGGCAAATCAGCGCTACAAAGAAGTCTCGCTTCCCATCGGTCAAAAGGGCCATGCTGAAAAAAGTGTCAAAACCAGAAATGCAGGACAGGCCATGGAGAAATGGGAGCCTTGCTACACTGATGGGCGGGATGTAAATTGCCAAGAGCCACTCTGGAGAAGTGTCCGGTGAGTCCTGAAACATCTGAAAAACACAGCTTAGAGAGCATAGGGCACTTCCACTCATGGGGGTATAAATTGGGAAAATTAAAAATCAGCAAGACACAAGCACCCCAAAGTTTAGGGCTGCTCTGTTGACCAGGACCTCCACTTCATTCCACCTTCAATATCCCAGGAAAGAGAAAAATGGATAAAGAAGTTGTGGTCCTTATGTACAATGGAATATCACTCAGCCATGAAATCAATGTCATAAGGCTAGTAGCAGCATGATGAGTGGATTTAGGTACGACGATTCTAAGTGAAATAAGTCACACAGAAAAGGACACTTCTCATAAGGTCTCACTGATAGAGGGAATGTAAAAAGCGTTACACTTGAACTGAATTACAAAACAGAACAGAGTCACACATGCAGAAAACACACTATGGCTGCTTAACGGGAAAGGTGAGGTGGGGTGATACATAAAACAAGGGTTTCAAATTAGCTCAGATACCGTTCCATAAACCCAATATGTAATAGACAAGACCTACTCCTTGCTCAGAGAACTGGACTCAACACGCCCTATTCACCGCACAAGAATATATCTAACTAGTAATAATCTTAAAACCTATGTATTGATATCTCTCTGTTAGTGTGTCAAGTGGGTGTAAAGCGGCATAAACACAGCAGTGAAAAGCAGCTAAACCCCATTATAAAAATAAATTACTTTGAAAAACCCATGAAACAAAGACAGTGAAAGAGAGAGAAATTCTTACACAATGCGTTCAGGGGCTGTGATGCAACCTGGATTGACCATATCTAGACCCACAGCTGGATGAGACATAAGGGTGGACACTCTTGGGGCTGAGAGGTTTGGTGAGGTTGGGTGAGCAAACGCAGACCCTTTAAAGTAATACTGCGTGGTACCCATCCCATGGGACCCAAATCTCCAGGTTCAAGGGCATCTTCCTACATCGAAAACATGCATGAGAATCCCAGAAGATGGTACACCGTGTGATGGGGAAAGATTTCTAAAACGCACCTCATTTCTCATCTCCTTGTGCCCGGGTTCGCCATTCCAGCCGCTTCACTAGCAATCTCCCTACTTGGAGCATCAGCACCTTTAACCTCCTGTTCCGTACAGGTTGCAATTTGTCCTGAGGATGAACGGGAAGACGGGGAACCAGTGCGAGAATAGCTCTTGGTGTTGGGACAGGCACAGGTCACTCTATTTTCCCATCAGGAAGAAGAATTAACCACAGGCTCAGCCTCCCCCCCGGAACCAGAACAGGGCCTGAAGCCATCCAGTGCTTTTGCGGCCAGCTCCCAAAAAAGCGAGTTGTAAATTGGAGCTTCAGGGCACTGCAATTCACAAACCTGCAAAGTTATAAATGATAACTCTCGTCCACAAATATATTGAGGGAAGGCAACGAAGAGGATTTGAAATCAAGGCAGAATTGCAGGAAACAGATTTCAGGAGGTAGATTCGAATCGCCTTTAAAGCACATGAAAAGCGGCAAAACGTTGACAATGATGCCCTTGGCCAAAAAGGGCGTATGCGTTTTTTCCTGAATATATTCAGGAAAAAACGCATACGCCCTTTTTGGCCAACCAGGCACCTGGAAAGGCAAATCAGGGCTACAAAGAAGACTCGCTACCCATCGGTCAAAAGGGCCATGCTGAAAAAAGTCTCAAAACCAGAAATGCAGGACAGGCCATGGAGAAATGGGAGCCTTGCTACACTGATGGGCGGGATGTAAATTGCCAACAGCCACTCTGGAGAAGTGTACGGTGTGTCCTGAAACATCTAAAAAACACAGCTTAGAGAGCATAGGGCACTTCCACTCATGGGGGTATAAATTGGGAAAATGAAAAATCAGCAAGACACAAGCACCCCAAAGTTTAGGGCTGCTCTGTTGACAAGGACCTCCACTTCATTCCACCTTCAATATCCCAGGAAAGAGAAAAATGGATAAAGAAGTTGTGGTCCTTATGTACAATGGAACATCACTCAGCCATGAAATCAATGTCATAAGGCTAGTAGCAGCATGATGAGTGGATTTAGGTACGATGATTCTAAGTGAAATAAGTCACACAGAAAAGGACACTTCTCATAAGGTCTCACTGATAGAGGGAATGTAAAAAGCGTTACACTTGAACTGAATTACAAAACAGAACAGAGTCACACATGCAGTAAACACACTATGGCTGCTTAACGGGAAAGGTGAGGTGGGGTGATACATAAAACAAGGGTTTCAAATTAGCTCAGATACCGTTCCATAAACCCAATATGTAATAGACAAGACCTACTCCTTGCTCAGAGAACTGGACTCAACACGCCCTATTCACCGCACAAGAATATATCTGACTAGTAATAATCTTAAAACCTATGTATTGATATCTCTCTGTTAGTGTGTCAAGTGGGTGTAAAGCGGCATAAACACAGCAGTGAAAAGCAGCTAAACCCCATTATAAAAATAAATTACTTTTACAAACCCATGAAACAAAGACAGTGAAAGAGAGAGAAATTCTTACACAATGAGTTCAGGGGCTGTGATGCAACCTGGATTGACCATATCTAGACCCACAGCTGGATGAGACATAAGGGTGGACACTCTTGGGGCTGAGAGGTTTGGTGAGGTTGGGTGAGCAAACGCAGACCCTTTAAAGTAATACTGCGTGGTACCCATCCCATGGGACCCAAATCTCCAGGTTCAATGGCATGTTCCTACATCGAAAACATGCATGAGAAAACAAAAAGATGGTACACCATGTGATGGGGAAAGGTTTCTAAAACGCACCTCATTTCTCTTCTCCTTGTGCCTGGGTTCGCCATTCCAGCCGCTTTACTAACAATCTCCCTACTTGGAGCATCAGCACATTTAACCTCCTGTTCCGTACAGGTTGCAATTTGTCCTGAGGATGAACGGGTAGACGGGGAACCAGTGAGAGACTAGCTCTTGTTGTAGGGACAGGCACAGGTCACTCTATTTTCCCATCAGGAAGAAGAATTAACCACAGGCTCATCCTCCCCCCCCGGAACCAGAACAGGGCCTGAAGCCATCTTGCACTTTTGCGGCCAGCTCCCAAAAAAGCGAGTTGTAAAATGGAGCTTCAGGGCACTGCAATTCACAAACCTGCAGAGTTATAAATGATAACTCTCGTCCACAAATATATTGAGGGAAGGCAAAGAAGAGGATTTGAAATCAAGGCAGAATTGCAGGAAACAGATTTCAGGAGGTAGATTCGAATCGCCTTTAAAGCACATGAAAAGCGGCAAAACGTTGACAATGATGCCCTTGGCCAAAAAGGGCGTATGCGTTTTTTCCTGAATATATTCAGGAAAAACCGCATACGCCCTTTTTGGCCAACCAAGCAACCTGGAAAGGCAAATCAGCGCTACAAAGAAGACTCGCTACCCATCGGTCAAAAGGGCCATGCTGAAAAACGTGTCAAAACCAGAAATGCAGGACAGGCCATGGAGAAATGGGAGCCTTGCTACACTGATAGGCGGGATGTAAATTGCCAACAGCCACTCTGGAGAAGTGTACGGTGTGTCCTGAAACATCTAAAAAACACAGCTTAGAGAGCATAGGGCACTTCCACTCATGGGGGTATAAATTGGGAAAATGAAAAATCAGCAAGACACAAGCACCCCAAAGTTTAGGGCTGCTCTGTTGACAAGGACCTCCACTTCATTCCACCTTCAATATCCCAGGAAAGAGAAAAATGGATAAAGAAGTTGTGGTCCTTATGTACAATGGAATATCACTCAGCCATGAAATCAATGTCATAAGGCTAGTAGCAGCATGATGAGTGGATTTAGGTACGACGATTCTAAGTGAAATAAGTCACACAGAAAAGGACACTTCTCATAAGGTATCACTTATAGAGGGAATGTAAAAACCGTTACACTTGAACAGAATTACAAAACAGAACAGAGTCACACATGCAGAAAACACACTATGGCTGCTTAACGGGAAAGGTGAGGTGGGGTGATACATAAAACAAGGGTTTCAAATTAGCTCAGATACCGTTCCATAAACCCAATATGTAATAGACAAGACCTACTCCTTGCTCAGAGAACTGGACTCAACACACCCTATTCACCGCACAAGAATATATCTGACTAGTAATAATCTTAAAACCTATGTATTGATATCTCTCTGTTAGTGTGTCAAGTGGGTGTAAAGCGGCATAAACACAGCAGTGAAAAGCAGCTAAACCCCATTATAAAAATAAATTACTTTGAAAAACCCATGAAACAAAGACAGTGAAAGAGAGAGAAATTCTTACACAATGCGTTCAGGGGCTGTGATGCAACCTGGATTGACCATATCTAGACCCACAGCTGGATGAGACATAAGGGTGGACACTCTTGGGGCTGAGAGGTTTGGTGAGGTTGGGTGAGCAAACGCAGACCCTTTAAAGTAATACTGCCTGGTACCCATCCCATGGGACCCAAAGCTCCAGGTTCAAGGGCATGTTCCTACATCGAAAACATGCATGAGAAAACAAAAAGATGGTACACCATGTGATGGGGAAAGGTTTCTAAAACGCACCTCATTTCTCTTCTCCTTGTGCCTGGGTTCGCCATTCCAGCCGCTTTACTAACAATCTCCCTACTTGGAGCATCAGCACATTTAACCTCCTGTTCCGTACAGGTTGCAATTTGTCCTGAGGATGAACGGGTAGACGGGGAACCAGTGAGAGACTAGCTCTTGTTGTAGGGACAGGCACAGGTCACTCTATTTTCCCATCAGGAAGAAGAATTAACCACAGGCTCATCCTCCCCCCCCGGAACCAGAACAGGGCCTGAAGCCATCTTGCACTTTTGCGGCCAGCTCCCAAAAAAGCGAGTTGTAAAATGGAGCTTCAGGGCACTGTAATTCACAAACCTGCAGAGTTATAAATGATAACTCTCGTCCACAAATATATTGAGGGAAGGCAAAGAAGAGGATTTGAAATCAAGGCAGAATTGCAGGAAACAGATTTCAGGAGGTAGATTCGAATCGCCTTTAAAGCACATGAAAAGCGGCAAAACGTTGACAATGATGCCCTTGGCCAAAAAGGGCGTATGCGTTTTTTCCTGAATATATTCAGGAAAAACCGCATACGCCCTTTTTGGCCAACCAAGCAACCTGGAAAGGCAAATCAGCGCTACAAAGAAGACTCGCTACCCTTCGGTCAAAAGGGCCATGCTGAAAAACGTGTCAAAACCAGAAATGCAGGACAGGACATGGAGAAATGGGAGCCTTGCTACACTGATAGGCGGGATGTAAATTACCAACAGCCACTCTGGAGAAGTGTACGGTGTGTCCTGAAACATCTAAAAAACACAGCTTAGAGAGCATAGGGCACTTCCACTCATGGGGGTATAAATTGGGAAAATGAAAAATCAGCAAGACACAAGCACCCCAAAGTTTAGGGCTGCTCTGTTGACAAGGACCTCCACTTCATTCCACCTTCAATATCCCAGGAAAGAGAAAAATGGATAAAGAAGTTGTGGTCCTTATGTACAATGGAATATCACTCAGCCATGAAATCAATGTCATAAGGCTAGTAGCAGCATGATGAGTGGATTTAGGTACGACGATTCTAAGTGAAATAAGTCACACAGAAAAGGACACTTCTCATAAGGTCTCACTGATAGAGGGAATGTAAAAACCGTTACACTTGAACTGAATTACAAAACAGAACAGAGTCACACATGCAGAAAACACACTATGGCTGCTTAACGGGAAAGGTGAGGTGGGGTGATAAATAAAACAAGGGTTTCAAATTAGCTCAGATACCGTTCCATAAACCCAATATGTAATAGACAAGACCTACTCCTTGCTCAGAGAACTGGACTCAACACGCCCTATTCACCGCACAAGAATATATCTGACTAGTAATAATCTTAAAATCTATGTATTGATATCTCTCTGTTAGTGTGTCAAGTGGGTGTAAAGCGGCTTAAACACAGCAGTGAAAAGCAGCTAAACCCCATTATAAAAATAAATTACTTTGAAAAACCCATGAAACAAAGACAGTGAAAGAGAGAGAAATTCTTACACAATGCGTTCAGGGGCTGTGATGCAACCTGGATTGACCATATCTAGACCCACAGCTGGATGAGACATAAGGGTGGACACTCTTGGGGCTGAGAGGTTTGGTGAGGTTGGGTGAGCAAACGCAGACCCTTTAAAGTAATACTGCGTGGTACCCATCCCATGGGACCCAAAGCTCCAGGTTCAAGGGCATGTTCCTACATCGAAAACATGCATGAGAAAACAAAAAGATGGTACACCATGTGATGGGGAAAGGTTTCTAAAACGCACCTCATTTCTCTTCTCCTTGTGCCTGGGTTCGCCATTCCATCCGCTTTACTAACAATCTCCCTACTTGGAGCATCAGCACATTTAACCTCCTGTTCCGTACAGGTTGCAATTTGTCCTGAGGATGAACGGGTAGACGGGGAACCAGTGAGAGACTAGCTCTTGTTGTAGGGACAGGCACAGGTCACTCTATTTTCCCATCAGGAAGAAGAATTAACCACAGGCTCATCCTCCCCCCCCGGAACCAGAACAGGGCCTGAAGCCATCTTGCACTTTTGCGGCCAGCTCCCAAAAAAGCGAGTTGTAAAATGGAGCTTCAGGGCACTGCAATTCACAAACCTGCAGAGTTATAAATGATAACTCTCGTCCACAAATATATTGAGGGAAGGCAAAGAAGAGGATTTGAAATCAAGGCAGAATTGCAGGAAACAGATTTCAGGAGGTAGATTCGAATCGCCTTTAAAGCACATGAAAAGCGGCAAAACGTTGACAATGATGCCCTTGGCCAAAAAGGGCGTATGCGGTTTTTCCTGAATATATTCAGGAAAAACCGCATACGCCCTTTTTGGCCAACCAAGCAACCTGGAAAGGCAAATCAGCGCTACAAAGAAGACTCGCTACCCATCGGTCAAAAGGGCCATGCTGAAAAACGTGTCAAAACCAGAAATGCAGGACAGGACATGGAGAAATGGGAGCCTTGCTACACTGATAGGCGGGATGTAAATTGCCAACAGCCACTCTGGAGAAGTGTACGGTGTGTCCTGAAACATCTAAAAAACACAGCTTAGAGAGCATAGGGCACTTCCACTCATGGGGGTATAAATTGGGAAAATGAAAAATCAGCAAGACACAAGCACCCCAAAGTTTAGGGCTGCTCTGTTGACAAGGACCTCCACTTCATTCCACCTTCAATATCCCAGGAAAGAGAAAAATGGATAAAGAAGTTGTGGTCCTTATGTACAATGGAATATCACTCAGCCATGAAATCAATGTCATAAGGCTAGTAGCAGCATGATGAGTGGATTTAGGTACGACGATTCTAAGTGAAATAAGTCACACAGAAAAGGACACTTCTCATAAGGTCTCACTGATTGAGGGAATGTAAAAAGCGTTACCCTTGAACTGAATTACAAAACAGAACAGAGTCACACATGCAGAAAACACACTATGGCTGCTTAACGGGAAAGGTGAGGTGGGGTGATACATAAAACAAGGGTTTCAAATTAGCTCAGATACCGTTCCATAAACCCAATATGTAATAGACAAGACCTACTCCTTGCTCAGAGAACTGGACTCAACACGCCCTATTCACCGCACAAGAATATATCTGACTAGTAATAATCTTAAAACCTATGTATTGATATCTCTCTGTTAGTGTGTCAAGTGGGTGTAAAGCGGCATAAACACAGCAGTGAAAAGCAGCTAAACCCCATTATAAAAATAAATTACTTTGAAAAACCCATGAAACAAAGACAGTGAAAGAGAGAGAAATTCTTACACAATGCGTTCAGGGGCTGTGATGCAACCTGGATTGACCATATCTAGACCCACAGCTGGATGAGACATAAGGGTGGACACTCTTGGGGCTGAGAGGTTTGGTGAGGTTGGGTGAGCAAACGCAGACCCTTTAAAGTAATACTGCGTGGTACCCATCCCATGGGACCCAAATCTCCAGGTTCAAGGGCATGTTCCTACATCGAAAACATGCATGAGAAAACTAAAAGATGGTACACCATGTGATGGGGAAAGGTTTCTAAAACGCACCTCATTTCTCTTCTCCTTGTGCCTGGGTTCGCCATTCCAGCCGCTTTACTAACAATCTCCCTACTTGGAGCATCAGCACATTTAACCTCCTGTTCCGTACAGGTTGCAATTTGTCCTGAGGATGAACGGGTAGACGGGGAACCAGTGAGAGACTAGCTCTTGTTGTAGGGACAGGCACAGGTCACTCTATTTTCCCATCAGGAAGAAGAATTAACCACAGGCTCATCCTCCCCCCCCGGAACCAGAACAGGGCCTGAAGCCATCTTGCACTTTTGCGGCCAGCTCCCAAAAAAGCGAGTTGTAAAATGGAGCTTCAGGGCACTGCAATTCACAAACCTGCAGAGTTATAAATGATAACTCTCGTCCACAAATATATTGAGGGAAGGCAAAGAAGAGGATTTGAAATCAAGGCAGAATTGCAGGAAACAGATTTCAGGAGGTAGATTCGAATCGCCTTTAAAGCACATGAAAAGCGGCAAAACGTTGACAATGATGCCCTTGGCCAAAAAGGGCGTATGCGTTTTTTCCTGAATATATTCAGGAAAAACCGCATACGCCCTTTTTGGCCAACCAAGCAACCTGGAAAGGCAAATCAGCGCTACAAAGAAGACTCGCTACCCTTCGGTCAAAAGGGCCATGCTGAAAAACGTGTCAAAACCAGAAATGCAGGACAGGACATGGAGAAATGGGAGCCTTGCTACACTGATAGGCGGGATGTAAATTACCAACAGCCACTCTGGAGAAGTGTACGGTGTGTCCTGAAACATCTAAAAAACACAGCTTAGAGAGCATAGGGCACTTCCACTCATGGGGGTATAAATTGGGAAAATGAAAAATCAGCAAGACACAAGCACCCCAAAGTTTAGGGCTGCTCTGTTGACAAGGACCTCCACTTCATTCCACCTTCAATATCCCAGGAAAGAGAAAAATGGATAAAGAAGTTGTGGTCCTTATGTACAATGGAATATCACTCAGCCATGAAATCAATGTCATAAGGCTAGTAGCAGCATGATGAGTGGATTTAGGTACGACGATTCTAAGTGAAATAAGTCACACAGAAAAGGACACTTCTCATAAGGTCTCACTGATAGAGGGAATGTAAAAACCGTTACACTTGAACTGAATTACAAAACAGAACAGAGTCACACATGCAGAAAACACACTATGGCTGCTTAACGGGAAAGGTGAGGTGGGGTGATACATAAAACAAGGGTTTCAAATTAGCTCAGATACCGTTCCATAAACCCAATATGTAATAGACAAGACCTACTCCTTGCTCAGAGAACTGGACTCAACACGCCCTATTCACCGCACAAGAATATATCTGACTAGTAATAATCTTAAAACCTATGTATTGATATCTCTCTGTTAGTGTGTCAAGTGGGTGTAAAGCGGCTTAAACACAGCAGTGAAAAGCAGCTAAACCCCATTATAAAAATAAATTACTTTGAAAAACCCATGAAACAAAGACAGTGAAAGAGAGAGAAATTCTTACACAATGCGTTCAGGGGCTGTGATGCAACCTGGATTGACCATATCTAGACCCACAGCTGGATGAGACATAAGGGTGGACACTCTTGGGGCTGAGAGGTTTGGTGAGGTTGGGTGAGCAAACGCAGACCCTTTAAAGTAATACTGCGTGGTACCCATCCCATGGGACCCAAAGCTCCAGGTTCAAGGGCATGTTCCTACATCGAAAACATGCATGAGAAAACAAAAAGATGGTACACCATGTGATGGGGAAAGGTTTCTAAAACGCACCTCATTTCTCTTCTCCTTGTGCCTGGGTTCGCCATTCCAGCCGCTTTACTAACAATCTCCCTACTTGGAGCATCAGCACATTTAACCTCCTGTTCCGTACAGGTTGCAATTTGTCCTGAGGATGAACGGGTAGACGGGGAACCAGTGAGAGACTAGCTCTTGTTGTAGGGACAGGCACAGGTCACTCTATTTTCCCATCAGGAAGAAGAATTAACCACAGGCTCATCCTCCCCCCCCGGAACCAGAACAGGGCCTGAAGCCATGTTGCACTTTTGCGGCCAGCTCCCAAAAAAGCGAGTTGTAAAATGGAGCTTCAGGGCACTGCAATTCACAAACCTGCAGAGTTATAAATGATAACTCTCGTCCACAAATATATTGAGGGAAGGCAAAGAAGAGGATTTGAAATCAAGGCAGAATTGCAGGAAACAGATTTCAGGAGGTAGATTCGAATCGCCTTTAAAGCACATGAAAAGCGGCACAACGTTGACAATGATGCCCTTGGCCAAAGAGGGCGTATGCGTTTTTTCCTGAATATATTCAGGAAAAACCGCATACGCCCTTTTTGGCCAACCAAGCAACCTGGAAAGGCAAATCAGCGCTACAAAGAAGACTCGCTACCCATCGGTCAAAAGGGCCATGGTGAAAAACGTGTCAAAACCAGAAATGCAGGACAGGACATGGAGAAATGGGAGCCTTGCTACACTGATAGGCGGGATGTAAATTACCAACAGCCACTCTGGAGAAGTGTACGGTGTGTCCTGAAACATCTAAAAAACACAGCTTAGAGAGCATAGGGCGCTTCCACTCATGGGGGTATAAATTGGGAAAATGAAAAATCAGCAAGACACAAGCACCCCAAAGTTTAGGGCTGCTCTGTTGACAAGGACCTCCACTTCATTCCACCTTAAATATCCCAGGAAAGAGAAAAATGGATAAAGAAGTTGTGGTCCTTATGTACAATGGAATATCACTCAGCCATGAAATCAATGTCATAAGGCTAGTAGCAGCATGATGAGTGGATTTAGGTACGACGATTCTAAGTGAAATAAGTCACACAGAAAAGGACACTTCTCATAAGGTCTCACTGATAGAGGGAATGTCAAAACCGTTACACTTGAACTGAATTACAAAACAGAACAGAGTCACACATGCAGAAAACACACTATGGCTGCTTAACGGGAAAGGTGAGGTGGGGTGATACATAAAACAAGGGTTTCAAATTAGCTCAGATACCGTTCCATAAACCCAATATGTAATAGACAAGACCTACTCCTTGCTCAGAGAACTGGACTCAACACGCCCTATTCACCGCACAAGAATATATCTGACTAGTAATAATCTTAAAACCTATGTATTGATATCTCTCTGTTAGTGTGTCAAGTGGGTGTAAAGCGGCATAAACACAGCAGTGAAAAGCAGCTAAACCCCATTATAAAAATAAATTACTTTGAAAAACCCATGAAACAAAGACAGTGAAAGAGAGAGAAATTCTTACACAATGCGTTCAGGGGCTGTGATGCAACCTGGATTGACCATATCTAGACCCACAGCTGGATGAGACATAAGGGTGGACACTCTTGGGGCTGAGAGGTTTGGTGAGGTTGGGTGAGCAAACGCAGACCCTTTAAAGTAATACTGCATGGTACCCATCCCATGGGACCCAAATCTACAGGTTCAAGGGCATCTTCCTACATCGAAAACATGCATGAGAATCCCAGAAGATGGTACACCGTGTGATGGGGAAAGATTTCTAAAACGCACCTCATTTCTCATCTCTTTGTGCCCGGGTTAGCCATTCCAGCCGCTTCACTAGCAATCTCCCTACTTGGAGCATCAGCACCTTTAACCTCCTGTTCCGTACAGGTTGCAATTTGTCCTGAGGATGAACGGGAAGACGGGGAACCAGTGCGAGAGTAGCTCTTGGTGTTGGGACAGGCACAGGTCACTCTATTTTCCCATCAGGAAGAAGAATTAACCACAGGCTCATCCTCCCCCCCGGAACCAGAACAGGGCCTGAAGCCATCCAGTGCTTTTGCGGCCAGCTCCCAAAAAAGCGAGTTGTAAAATGGAGCTTCAGGGCACTGCAATTCACAAACCTGCAAAGTTATAAATGATAACTCTCGTCCACAAATATATTGAGGGAAAGCAACGAAGAGGATTTGAAATCAAGGCAGAATTGCAGGAAACAGATTTCAGGAGGTAGATTCGAATCGCCTTTAAAGCACATGAAAAGCGGCAAAACGTTGACAATGATGCCCTTGGCCAAAAAGGGCGTATGCGTTTTTTCCTGAATATATTCAGGAAAAAACGCATACGCCCTTTTTGGCCAACCAGGCAACCTGGAAAGGCAAATCAGGGCTACAAAGAAGACTCGCTACCCATCGGTCAAAAGGGCCATGCTGAAAAAAGTCTCAAAACCAGAAATGCAGGACAGGCCATGGAGAAATGGGAGCCTTGCTACACTGATGGGTGGGATGTAAATTGCCAACAGCCACTCTGGAGAAGTGTACGGTGTGTCCTGAAACATCTAAAAAACACAGCTTAGAGAGCATAGGGCACTTCCACTCATGGGGGTATAAATTGGGAAAATGAAAAATCAGCAAGACACAAGCACCCCAAAGTTTAGGGCTGCTCTGTTGACAAGAACCTCCACTTCATTCCACCTTCAATATCCCAGGAAAGAGAAAAATGGATAAAGAAGTTGTGGTCCTTATGTACAATGGAATATCACTCAGCCATGAAATCAATGTCATAAGGCTAGTAGCAGCATGATGAGTGGATTTAGGTACGACGATTCTAAGTGAAATAAGTCACACAGAAAAGGACACTTCTCATAAGGTCTCACTGATAGAGGGAATGTAAAAAGCGTTACACTTGAACTGAATTACAAAACAGAACAGAGTCACACATGCAGAAAACACACTATGGCTGCTTAACGGGAAAGGTGAGGTGGGGTGATACATAAAACAAGGGTTTCAAATTAGCTCAGATACCGTTCCATAAACCCAATATGTAATAGACAAGACCTACTCCTTGCTCAGAGAACTGGACTCAACACGCCCTATTCACCGCACAAGAATATATCTGACTAGTAATAATCTTAAAACCTATGTATTGATATCTCTCTGTTAGTGTGTCAAGTGGGTGTAAAGCGGCTTAAACACAGCAGTGAAAAGCAGCTAAACCCCATTATAAAAATAAATTACTTTGAAAAACCCATGAAACAAAGACAGTGAAAGAGAGAGAAATTCTTACACAATGCGTTCAGGGGCTGTGATGCAACCTGGATTGACCATATCTAGACCCACAGCTGGATGAGACATAAGGGTGGACACTCTTGGGGCTGAGAGGTTTGGTGAGGTTGGGTGAGCAAACGCAGACCCTTTAAAGTAATACTGCGTGGTACCCATCCCATGGGACCCAAAGCTCCAGGTTCAAGGGCATGTTCCTACATCGAAAACATGCATGAGAAAACAAAAAGATGGTACACCATGTGATGGGGAAAGGTTTCTAAAACGCACCTCATTTCTCTTCTCCTTGTGCCTGGGTTCGCCATTCCAGCCGCTTTACTAACAATCTCCCTACTTGGAGCATCAGCACATTTAACCTCCTGTTCCGTACAGGTTGCAATTTGTCCTGAGGATGAACGGGTAGACGGGGAACCAGTGAGAGACTAGCTCTTGTTGTAGGGACAGGCACAGGTCACTCTATTTTCCCATCAGGAAGAAGAATTAACCACAGGCTCATCCTCCCCCCCCGGAACCAGAACAGGGCCTGAAGCCATGTTGCACTTTTGCGGCCAGCTCCCAAAAAAGCGAGTTGTAAAATGGAGCTTCAGGGCACTGCAATTCACAAACCTGCAGAGTTATAAATGATAACTCTCGTCCACAAATATATTGAGGGAAGGCAAAGAAGAGGATTTGAAATCAAGGCAGAATTGCAGGAAACAGATTTCAGGAGGTAGATTCGAATCGCCTTTAAAGCACATGAAAAGCGGCACAACGTTGACAATGATGCCCTTGGCCAAAGAGGGCGTATGCGTTTTTTCCTGAATATATTCAGGAAAAACCGCATACGCCCTTTTTGGCCAACCAAGCAACCTGGAAAGGCAAATCAGCGCTACAAAGAAGACTCGCTACCCATCGGTCAAAAGGGCCATGGTGAAAAACGTGTCAAAACCAGAAATGCAGGACAGGACATGGAGAAATGGGAGCCTTGCTACACTGATAGGCGGGATGTAAATTACCAACAGCCACTCTGGAGAAGTGTACGGTGTGTCCTGAAACATCTAAAAAACACAGCTTAGAGAGCATAGGGCGCTTCCACTCATGGGGGTATAAATTGGGAAAATGAAAAATCAGCAAGACACAAGCACCCCAAAGTTTAGGGCTGCTCTGTTGACAAGGACCTCCACTTCATTCCACCTTAAATATCCCAGGAAAGAGAAAAATGGATAAAGAAGTTGTGGTCCTTATGTACAATGGAATATCACTCAGCCATGAAATCAATGTCATAAGGCTAGTAGCAGCATGATGAGTGGATTTAGGTACGACGATTCTAAGTGAAATAAGTCACACAGAAAAGGACACTTCTCATAAGGTCTCACTGATAGAGGGAATGTAAAAAGCGTTACACTTGAACTGAATTACAAAACAGAACAGAGTCACACATGCAGAAAACACACTATGGCTGCTTAACGGGAAAGGTGAGGTGGGGTGATACATAAAACAAGGGTTTCAAATTAGCTCAGATACCGTTCCATAAACCCAATATGTAATAGACAAGACCTACTCCTTGCTCAGAGAACTGGACTCAACACGCCCTATTCACCGCACAAGAATATATCTGACTAGTAATAATCTTAAAACCTATGTATTGATATCTCTCTGTTAGTGTGTCAAGTGGGTGTAAAGCGGCTTAAACACAGCAGTGAAAAGCAGCTAAACCCCATTATAAAAATAAATTACTTTGAAAAACCCATGAAACAAAGACAGTGAAAGAGAGAGAAATTCTTACACAATGCGTTCAGGGGCTGTGATGCAACCTGGATTGACCATATCTAGACCCACAGCTGGATGAGACATAAGGGTGGACACTCTTGGGGCTGAGAGGTTTGGTGAGGTTGGGTGAGCAAACGCAGACCCTTTAAAGTAATACTGCGTGGTACCCATCCCATGGGACCCAAAGCTCCAGGTTCAAGGGCATGTTCCTACATCGAAAACATGCATGAGAAAACAAAAAGATGGTACACCATGTGATGGGGAAAGGTTTCTAAAACGCACCTCATTTCTCTTCTCCTTGTGCCTGGGTTCGCCATTCCAGCCGCTTTACTAACAATCTCCCTACTTGGAGCATCAGCACATTTAACCTCCTGTTCCGTACAGGTTGCAATTTGTCCTGAGGATGAACGGGTAGACGGGGAACCAGTGAGAGACTAGCTCTTGTTGTAGGGACAGGCACAGGTCACTCTATTTTCCCATCAGGAAGAAGAATTAACCACAGGCTCATCCTCCCCCCCCGGAACCAGAACAGGGCCTGAAGCCATGTTGCACTTTTGCGGCCAGCTCCCAAAAAAGCGAGTTGTAAAATGGAGCTTCAGGGCACTGCAATTCACAAACCTGCAGAGTTATAAATGATAACTCTCGTCCACAAATATATTGAGGGAAGGCAAAGAAGAGGATTTGAAATCAAGGCAGAATTGCAGGAAACAGATTTCAGGAGGTAGATTCGAATCGCCTTTAAAGCACATGAAAAGCGGCACAACGTTGACAATGATGCCCTTGGCCAAAGAGGGCGTATGCGTTTTTTCCTGAATATATTCAGGAAAAACCGCATACGCCCTTTTTGGCCAACCAAGCAACCTGGAAAGGCAAATCAGCGCTACAAAGAAGACTCGCTACCCATCGGTCAAAAGGGCCATGGTGAAAAACGTGTCAAAACCAGAAATGCAGGACAGGACATGGAGAAATGGGAGCCTTGCTACACTGATAGGCGGGATGTAAATTACCAACAGCCACTCTGGAGAAGTGTACGGTGTGTCCTGAAACATCTAAAAAACACAGCTTAGAGAGCATAGGGCGCTTCCACTCATGGGGGTATAAATTGGGAAAATGAAAAATCAGCAAGACACAAGCACCCCAAAGTTTAGGGCTGCTCTGTTGACAAGGACCTCCACTTCATTCCACCTTAAATATCCCAGGAAAGAGAAAAATGGATAAAGAAGTTGTGGTCCTTATGTACAATGGAATATCACTCAGCCATGAAATCAATGTCATAAGGCTAGTAGCAGCATGATGAGTGGATTTAGGTACGACGATTCTAAGTGAAATAAGTCACACAGAAAAGGACACTTCTCATAAGGTCTCACTGATAGAGGGAATGTCAAAACCGTTACACTTGAACTGAATTACAAAACAGAACAGAGTCACACATGCAGAAAACACACTATGGCTGCTTAACGGGAAAGGTGAGGTGGGGTGATACATAAAACAAGGGTTTCAAATTAGCTCAGATACCGTTCCATAAACCCAATATGTAATAGACAAGACCTACTCCTTGCTCAGAGAACTGGACTCAACACGCCCTATTCACCGCACAAGAATATATCTGACTAGTAATAATCTTAAAACCTATGTATTGATATCTCTCTGTTAGTGTGTCAAGTGGGTGTAAAGCGGCATAAACACAGCAGTGAAAAGCAGCTAAACCCCATTATAAAAATAAATTACTTTGAAAAACCCATGAAACAAAGACAGTGAAAGAGAGAGAAATTCTTACACAATGCGTTCAGGGGCTGTGATGCAACCTGGATTGACCATATCTAGACCCACAGCTGGATGAGACATAAGGGTGGACACTCTTGGGGCTGAGAGGTTTGGTGAGGTTGGGTGAGCAAACGCAGACCCTTTAAAGTAATACTGCATGGTACCCATCCCATGGGACCCAAATCTACAGGTTCAAGGGCATCTTCCTACATCGAAAACATGCATGAGAATCCCAGAAGATGGTACACCGTGTGATGGGGAAAGATTTCTAAAACGCACCTCATTTCTCATCTCTTTGTGCCCGGGTTAGCCATTCCAGCCGCTTCACTAGCAATCTCCCTACTTGGAGCATCAGCACCTTTAACCTCCTGTTCCGTACAGGTTGCAATTTGTCCTGAGGATGAACGGGAAGACGGGGAACCAGTGCGAGAGTAGCTCTTGGTGTTGGGACAGGCACAGGTCACTCTATTTTCCCATCAGGAAGAAGAATTAACCACAGGCTCATCCTCCCCCCCGGAACCAGAACAGGGCCTGAAGCCATCCAGTGCTTTTGCGGCCAGCTCCCAAAAAAGCGAGTTGTAAAATGGAGCTTCAGGGCACTGCAATTCACAAACCTGCAAAGTTATAAATGATAACTCTCGTCCACAAATATATTGAGGGAAAGCAACGAAGAGGATTTGAAATCAAGGCAGAATTGCAGGAAACAGATTTCAGGAGGTAGATTCGAATCGCCTTTAAAGCACATGAAAAGCGGCAAAACGTTGACAATGATGCCCTTGGCCAAAAAGGGCGTATGCGTTTTTTCCTGAATATATTCAGGAAAAACCGCATACGCCCTTTTTGGCCAACCAGGCAACCTGGAAAGGCAAATCAGGGCTACAAAGAAGACTCGCTACCCATCGGTCAAAAGGGCCATGCTGAAAAAAGTCTCAAAACCAGAAATGCAGGACAGGCCATGGAGAAATGGGAGCCTTGCTACACTGATGGGTGGGATGTAAATTGCCAACAGCCACTCTGGAGAAGTGTACGGTGTGTCCTGAAACATCTAAAAAACACAGCTTAGAGAGCATAGGGCACTTCCACTCATGGGGGTATAAATTGGGAAAATGAAAAATCAGCAAGACACAAGCACCCCAAAGTTTAGGGCTGCTCTGTTGACAAGAACCTCCACTTCATTCCACCTTCAATATCCCAGGAAAGAGAAAAATGGATAAAGAAGTTGTGGTCCTTATGTACAATGGAATATCACTCAGCCATGAAATCAATGTCATAAGGCTAGTAGCAGCATGATGAGTGGATTTAGGTACGACGATTCTAAGTGAAATAAGTCACACAGAAAAGGACACTTCTCATAAGGTCTCACTGATAGAGGGAATGTAAAAAGCGTTACACTTGAACTGAATTACAAAACAGAACAGAGTCACACATGCAGAAAACACACTATGGCTGCTTAACGGGAAAGGTGAGGTGGGGTGATACATAAAACAAGGGTTTCAAATTAGCTCAGATACCGTTCCATAAACCCAATATGTAATAGACAAGACCTACTCCTTGCTCAGAGAACTGGACTCAACACGCCCTATTCACCGCACAAGAATATATCTGACTAGTAATAATCTTAAAACCTATGTATTGATATCTCTCTGTTAGTGTGTCAAGTGGGTGTAAAGCGGCATAAACACAGCAGTGAAAAGCAGCTAAACCCCATTATAAAAATAAATTACTTTGAAAAACCCATGAAACAAAGACAGTGAAAGAGAGAGAAATTCTTACACAATGCGTTCAGGGGCTGTGATGCAACCTGGATTGACCATATCTAGACCCACAGCTGGATGAGACATAAGGGTGGACACTCTTGGGGCTGAGAGGTTTGGTGAGGTTGGGTGAGCAAACGCAGACCCTTTAAAGTAATACTGCGTGGTACCCATCCCATGGGACCCAAAGCTCCAGGTTCAAGGGCATGTTCCTACATCGAAAACATGCATGAGAAAACAAAAAGATGGTACACCATGTGATGGGGAAAGGTTTCTAAAACGCACCTCATTTCTCTTCTCCTTGTGCCTGGGTTCGCCATTCCAGCCGCTTTACTAACAATCTCCCTACTTGGAGCATCAGCACATTTAACCTCCTGTTCCGTACAGGTTGCAATTTGTCCTGAGGATGAACGGGTAGACGGGGAACCAGTGAGAGACTAGCTCTTGTTGTAGGGACAGGCACAGGTCACTCTATTTTCCCATCAGGAAGAAGAATTAACCACAGGCTCATCCTCCCCCCCCGGAACCAGAACAGGGCCTGAAGCCATGTTGCACTTTTGCGGCCAGCTCCCAAAAAAGCGAGTTGTAAAATGGAGCTTCAGGGCACTGCAATTCACAAACCTGCAGTGTTATAAATGATAACTCTCGTCCACAAATATATTGAGGGAAGGCAAAGAAGAGGATTTGAAATCAAGGCAGAATTGCAGGAAACAGATTTCAGGAGGTAGATTCGAATCGCCTTTAAAGCACATGAAAAGCGGCAAAACGTTGACAATGATGCCCTTGGCCAAAAAGGGCGTATGCGTTTTTTCCTGAATATATTCAGGAAAAACCGCATACGCCCTTTTTGGCCAACCAAGCAACCTGGAAAGGCAAATCAGCGCTACAAAGAAGACTCGCTACCCATCGGTCAAAAGGGCCATGGTGAAAAACGTGTCAAAACCAGAAATGCAGGACAGGACATGGAGAAATGGGAGCCTTGCTACACTGATAGGCGGGATGTAAATTACCAACAGCCACTCTGGAGAAGTGTACGGTGTGTCCTGAAACATCTAAAAAACACAGCTTAGAGAGCATAGGGCGCTTCCACTCATGGGGGTATAAATTGGGAAAATGAAAAATCAGCAAGACACAAGCACCCCAAAGTTTAGGGCTGCTCTGTTGACAAGGACCTCCACTTCATTCCACCTTAAATATCCCAGGAAAGAGAAAAATGGATAAAGAAGTTGTGGTCCTTATGTACAATGGAATATCACTCAGCCATGAAATCAATGTCATAAGGCTAGTAGCAGCATGATGAGTGGATTTAGGTACGACGATTCTAAGTGAAATAAGTCACACAGAAAAGGACACTTCTCATAAGGTCTCACTGATAGAGGGAATGTCAAAACCGTTACACTTGAACTGAATTACAAAACAGAACAGAGTCACACATGCAGAAAACACACTATGGCTGCTTAACGGGAAAGGTGAGGTGGGGTGATACATAAAACAAGGGTTTCAAATTAGCTCAGATACCGTTCCATAAACCCAATATGTAATAGACAAGACCTACTCCTTGCTCAGAGAACTGGACTCAACACGCCCTATTCACCGCACAAGAATATATCTGACTAGTAATAATCTTAAAACCTATGTATTGATATCTCTCTGTTAGTGTGTCAAGTGGGTGTAAAGCGGCATAAACACAGCAGTGAAAAGCAGCTAAACCCCATTATAAAAATAAATTACTTTGAAAAACCCATGAAACAAAGACAGTGAAAGAGAGAGAAATTCTTACACAATGCGTTCAGGGGCTGTGATGCAACCTGGATTGACCATATCTAGACCCACAGCTGGATGAGACATAAGGGTGGACACTCTTGGGGCTGAGAGGTTTGGTGAGGTTGGGTGAGCAAACGCAGACCCTTTAAAGTAATACTGCATGGTACCCATCCCATGGGACCCAAATCTACAGGTTCAAGGGCATCTTCCTACATCGAAAACATGCATGAGAATCCCAGAAGATGGTACACCGTGTGATGGGGAAAGATTTCTAAAACGCACCTCATTTCTCATCTCTTTGTGCCCGGGTTAGCCATTCCAGCCGCTTCACTAGCAATCTCCCTACTTGGAGCATCAGCACCTTTAACCTCCTGTTCCGTACAGGTTGCAATTTGTCTTGAGGATGAACGGGAAGACGGGGAACCAGTGCGAGAGTAGCTCTTGGTGTTGGGACAGGCACAGGTCACTCTATTTTCCCATCAGGAAGAAGAATTAACCACAGGCTCATCCTCCCCCCCGGAACCAGAACAGGGCCTGAAGCCATCCAGTGCTTTTGCGGCCAGTTCCCAAAAAAGCGAGTTGTAAAATGGAGCTTCAGGGCACTGCAATTCACAAACCTGCAAAGTTATAAATGATAACTCTCGTCCACAAATATATTGAGGGAAAGCAACGAAGAGGATTTGAAATCAAGGCAGAATTGCAGGAAACAGATTTCAGGAGGTAGATTCGAATCGCCTTTAAAGCACATGAAAAGCGGCAAAACGTTGACAATGATGCCCTTGGCCAAAAAGGGCGTATGCGTTTTTTCCTGAATATATTCAGGAAAAAACGCATACGCCCTTTTTGGCCAACCAGGCAACCTGGAAAGGCAAATCAGGGCTACAAAGAAGACTCGCTACCCATCGGTCAAAAGGGCCATGCTGAAAAAAGTCTCAAAACCAGAAATGCAGGACAGGCCATGGAGAAATGGGAGCCTTGCTACACTGATGGGCGGGATGTAAATTGCCAACAGCCACTCTGGAGAAGTGTACGGTGTGTCCTGAAACATCTAAAAAACACAGCTTAGAGAGCATAGGGCACTTCCACTCATGGGGGTATAAATTGGGAAAATGAAAAATCAGCAAGACACAAGCACCCCAAAGTTTAGGGCTGCTCTGTTGACAAGAACCTCCACTTCATTCCACCTTCAATATCCCAGGAAAGAGAAAAATGGATAAAGAAGTTGTGGTCCTTATGTACAATGGAATATCACTCAGCCATGAAATCAATGTCATAAGGCTAGTAGCAGCATGATGAGTGGATTTAGGTACGACGATTCTAAGTGAAATAAGTCACACAGAAAAGGACACTTCTCATAAGGTCTCACTGATAGAGGGAATGTAAAAAGCGTTACACTTGAACTGAATTACAAAACAGAACAGAGTCACACATGCAGAAAACACACTATGGCTGCTTAACGGGAAAGGTGAGGTGGGGTGATACATAAAACAAGGGTTTCAAATTAGCTCAGATACCGTTCCATAAACCCAATATGTAATAGACAAGACCTACTCCTTGCTCAGAGAACTGGACTCAACACGCCCTATTCACCGCACAAGAATATATCTGACTAGTAATAATCTTAAAACCTATGTATTGATATCTCTCTGTTAGTGTGTCAAGTGGGTGTAAAGCGGCATAAACACAGCAGTGAAAAGCAGCTAAACCCCATTATAAAAATAAATTACTTTTACAATCCCATGAAACAAAGACAGTGAAAGAGAGAGAAATTCTTACACAATGCGTTCAGGGGCTGTGATGCAACCTGGATTGACCATATCTAGACCCACAGCTGGATGAGACATAAGGGTGGACACTCTTGGGGCTGAGAGGTTTGGTGAGGTTGGGTGAGCAAACGCAGACCCTTTAAAGTAATACTGCCTGGTACCCATCCCATGGGACCCAAAGCTCCAGGTTCAAGGGCATGTTCCTACATCGAAAACATGCATGAGAAAACAAAAAGATGGTACACCATGTGATGGGGAAAGGTTTCTAAAACGCACCTCATTTCTCTTCTCCTTGTGCCTGGGTTCGCCATTCCAGCCGCTTTACTAACAATCTCCCTACTTGGAGCATCAGCACATTTAACCTCCTGTTCCGTACAGGTTGCAATTTGTCCTGAGGATGAACGGGTAGACGGGGAACCAGTGAGAGACTAGCTCTTGTTGTAGGGACAGGCACAGGTCACTCTATTTTCCCATCAGGAAGAAGAATTAACCACAGGCTCATCCTCCCCCCCCGGAACCAGAACAGGGCCTGAAGCCATCTTGCACTTTTGCGGCCAGCTCCCAAAAAAGCGAGTTGTAAAATGGAGCTTCAGGGCACTGCAATTCACAAACCTGCAGAGTTATAAATGATAACTCTCGTCCACAAATATATTGAGGGAAGGCAAAGAAGAGGATTTGAAATCAAGGCAGAATTGCAGGAAACAGATTTCAGGAGGTAGATTCGAATCGCCTTTAAAGCACATGAAAAGCGGCAAAACGTTGACAATGATGCCCTTGGCCAAAAAGGGCGTATGCGTTTTTTCCTGAATATATTCAGGAAAAACCGCATACGCCCTTTTTGGCCAACCAAGCAACCTGGAAAGGCAAATCAGCGCTACAAAGAAGACTCGCTACCCTTCGGTCAAAAGGGCCATGCTGAAAAACGTGTCAAAACCAGAAATGCAGGACAGGACATGGAGAAATGGGAGCCTTGCTACACTGATGGGCGGGATGTAAATTGCCAACAGCCACTCTGGAGAAGTGTACGGTGTGTCCTGAAACATCTAAAAAACACAGCTTAGAGAGCATAGGGCACTTCCACTCATGGGGGTATAAATTGGGAAAATGAAAAATCAGCAAGACACAAGCACCCCAAAGTTTAGGGCTGCTCTGTTGACAAGGACCTCCACTTCATTCCACCTTCAATATCCCAGGAAAGAGAAAAATGGATAAAGAAGTTGTGGTCCTTATGTACAATGGAATATCACTCAGCCATGAAATCAATGTCATAAGGCTAGTAGCAGCATGATGAGTGGATTTAGGTACGACGATTCTAAGTGAAATAAGTCACACAGAAAAGGACACTTCTCATAAGGTCTCACTGATAGAGGGAATGTAAAAAGCGTTACACTTGAACTGAATTACAAAACAGAACAGAGTCACACATGCAGAAAACACACTATGGCTGCTTAACGGGAAAGGTGAGGTGGGGTGATACATAAAACAAGGGTTTCAAATTAGCTCAGATACCGTTCCATAAACCCAATATGTAATAGACAAGACCTACTCCTTGCTCAGAGAACTGGACTCAACACGCCCTATTCACCGCACAAGAATATATCTGACTAGTAATAATCTTAAAACCTATGTATTGATATCTCTCTGTTAGTGTGTCAAGTGGGTGTAAAGTGGCATAAACACAACAGTGAAAAGCAGCTAAACCCCATTATAAAAATAAATTACTTTGAAAAACCCATGAAACAAAGACTGTGAAAGAGAGAGTAATTCTTAAACAACGCGTTCAGGGCCTGTGATGCAACCTGGATTGACCATATCTAGACCCACAGCTGGATGAGACATAAGGTTGGACACTCTTGGGGCTGAGAGGTTTGGTGAGGTTGGGTGAGCAAACGCAGACCCTTTAAAGTAATACTGAGTGGTACCCATCGCATTGGGCCAAAATCTCCAGGTTCAAGGGCATCTTCCTACATCGAAAACATGCATGAGAAACACAGAAGATGGTACACCGTGTGATGGTGAAAGGTTTCTAAAACGCACCTCATTTCTCATCTCCTTGTGCCCGGGTTCGCCATTCCAGCCGCTTTACTAACAATCTCCCTACTTGGAGCATCAGCACCTTTAACCTCCTGTTCCGTACAGGTTGCAATTTGTCCTGAGGATGAACGGGTAGACGGGGAACCAGTGAGAGACTAGCCCTTGGTGTTGGGACAGGCACAGGTCACTCTATTTTCCCATCAGGAAGAAGAATTAACTACAGGCTCATCCTCCCCCCCGGAACCAGAACAGGGCCTGAAGCCATCCAGTGCTTTTGCGGCCAGCTCCCAAAAAAGCGAGTTGTAAAATGGAGCTTCAGGGCACTGCAATTCACAAACCTGCAACGTTATAAATGATAACTCTCGTCCACAAATATATTGAGGGAAGGCAACGAAGAGGATTTGAAATCAAGGCAGAATTGCAGGAAACAGATTTCAGGAGGTAGATTCGAATCGCCTTTAAAGCACATGAAAAGCGGCAAAACGTTGACAATGATGCCCTTGGCCAAAAAGGGCGTATGCGTTTTCTCCTGAATATATTCAGGAAAAAACGCATACGCCCTTTTTGGCCAACCAAGCAACCTGGAAAGGCAAATCAGGGCTACAAAGAAGACTCGCTACCCATCGGTCAAAAGGGCCATGCTGAAAAATGTCTCAAAACCAGAAATGCAGGACAGGCCATGGAGAAATGGGAGCCTTGCTACACTGATGGGCGGATGTACATTCCCAACAGCCACTCTGGAGAAGTGTACGGTGTGTCCTGAAACATCTAAAAAACGCAGCTTAGAGAGCATAGGGCACTTCCACTCATGGGGGTATAAATTGGGAAAATGAAAAATCAGCAAGACACAAGCACCCCAAAGTTTAGGGCTGCTCTGTTGACAAGGACCTCCACTTCATTCCACCTTCAATATCCCAGGAAAGAGAAAAATGGATAAAGAAGTTGTGGTCCTTATGTACAATGGAATATCACTCAGCCATGAAATCAATGTCATAAGGCTAGTAGCAGCATGATGAGTGGATTTAGGTACGACGATTCTAAGTGAAATAAGTCACACAGAAAAGGACACTTCTCATAAGGTATCACTTATAGAGGGAATGAAAAAACCGTTACACTTGAACTGAATTACAAAACAGAACAGAGTCACACATGAAGAAAACACACTATGGCTGCTTAACGGGAAAGGTGAGGTGGGGTGATACATAAAACAAGGGTTTCAAATTAGCTCAGATACCGTTCCATAAACCCAATATGTAATAGACAATACCTACTCCTTGCTCAGAGAACTGGACTCAACACGCCCTATTCACCGCACAAGAATATATCTGACTAGTAATAATCTTAAAACCTATGTATTGATATCTCTCTGTTAGTGTGTCAAGTGGGTGTAAAGCGGCATAAACACAGCAGTGAAAAGCAGCTAAACCCCATTATAAAAATAAATTACTTTGAAAAACCCATGAAACAAAGACAGTGAAAGAGAGAGAAATTCTTACACAATGCGTTCAGGGGCTGTGATGCAACCTGGATTGACCATATCTAGACCCACAGCTGGATGAGACATAAGGGTGGACACTCTTGGGGCTGAGAGGTTTGGTGAGGTTGGGTGAGCAAACGCAGACCCTTTAAAGTAATACTGCATGGTACCCATCCCATGGGACCCAAATCTACAGGTTCAAGGGCATCTTCCTACATCGAAAACATGCATGAGAATCCCAGAAGATGGTACACCGTGTGATGGGGAAAGATTTCTAAAACGCACCTCATTTCTCATCTCTTTGTGCCCGGGTTAGCCATTCCAGCCGCTTCACTAGCAATCTCCCTACTTGGAGCATCAGCACCTTTAACCTCCTGTTCCGTACAGGTTGCAATTTGTCCTGAGGATGAACGGGAAGACGGGGAACCAGTGCGAGAGTAGCTCTTGGTGTTGGGACAGGCACAGGTCACTCTATTTTCCCATCAGGAAGAAGAATTAACCACAGGCTCATCCTCCCCCCCGGAACCAGAACAGGGCCTGAAGCCATCCAGTGCTTTTGCGGCCAGCTCCCAAAAAAGCGAGTTGTAAAATGGAGCTTCAGGGCACTGCAATTCACAAACCTGCAAAGTTATAAATGATAACTCTCGTCCACAAATATATTGAGGGAAAGCAACGAAGAGGATTTGAAATCAAGGCAGAATTGCAGGAAACAGATTTCAGGAGGTAGATTCGAATCGCCTTTAAAGCACATGAAAAGCGGCAAAACGTTGACAATGATGCCCTTGGCCAAAAAGGGCGTATGCGTTTTTTCCTGAATATATTCAGGAAAAAACGCATACGCCCTTTTTGGCCAACCAGGCAACCTGGAAAGGCAAATCAGGGCTACAAAGAAGACTCGCTACCCATCGGTCAAAAGGGCCATGCTGAAAAAAGTCTCAAAACCAGAAATGCAGGACAGGCCATGGAGAAATGGGAGCCTTGCTACACTGATGGGTGGGATGTAAATTGCCAACAGCCACTCTGGAGAAGTGTACGGTGTGTCCTGAAACATCTAAAAAACACAGCTTAGAGAGCATAGGGCACTTCCACTCATGGGGGTATAAATTGGGAAAATGAAAAATCAGCAAGACACAAGCACCCCAAAGTTTAGGGCTGCTCTGTTGACAAGAACCTCCACTTCATTCCACCTTCAATATCCCAGGAAAGAGAAAAATGGATAAAGAAGTTGTGGTCCTTATGTACAATGGAATATCACTCAGCCATGAAATCAATGTCATAAGGCTAGTAGCAGCATGATGAGTGGATTTAGGTACGACGATTCTAAGTGAAATAAGTCACACAGAAAAGGACACTTCTCATAAGGTCTCACTGATAGAGGGAATGTAAAAAGCGTTACACTTGAACTGAATTACAAAACAGAACAGAGTCACACATGCAGAAAACACACTATGGCTGCTTAACGGGAAAGGTGAGGTGGGGTGATACATAAAACAAGGGTTTCAAATTAGCTCAGATACCGTTCCATAAACCCAATATGTAATAGACAAGACCTACTCCTTGCTCAGAGAACTGGACTCAACACGCCCTATTCACCGCACAAGAATATATCTGACTAGTAATAATCTTAAAACCTATGTATTGATATCTCTCTGTTAGTGTGTCAAGTGGGTGTAAAGCGGCTTAAACACAGCAGTGAAAAGCAGCTAAACCCCATTATAAAAATAAATTACTTTGAAAAACCCATGAAACAAAGACAGTGAAAGAGAGAGAAATTCTTACACAATGCGTTCAGGGGCTGTGATGCAACCTGGATTGACCATATCTAGACCCACAGCTGGATGAGACATAAGGGTGGACACTCTTGGGGCTGAGAGGTTTGGTGAGGTTGGGTGAGCAAACGCAGACCCTTTAAAGTAATACTGCGTGGTACCCATCCCATGGGACCCAAAGCTCCAGGTTCAAGGGCATGTTCCTACATCGAAAACATGCATGAGAAAACAAAAAGATGGTACACCATGTGATGGGGAAAGGTTTCTAAAACGCACCTCATTTCTCTTCTCCTTGTGCCTGGGTTCGCCATTCCAGCCGCTTTACTAACAATCTCCCTACTTGGAGCATCAGCACATTTAACCTCCTGTTCCGTACAGGTTGCAATTTGTCCTGAGGATGAACGGGTAGACGGGGAACCAGTGAGAGACTAGCTCTTGTTGTAGGGACAGGCACAGGTCACTCTATTTTCCCATCAGGAAGAAGAATTAACCACAGGCTCATCCTCCCCCCCCGGAACCAGAACAGGGCCTGAAGCCATGTTGCACTTTTGCGGCCAGCTCCCAAAAAAGCGAGTTGTAAAATGGAGCTTCAGGGCACTGCAATTCACAAACCTGCAGAGTTATAAATGATAACTCTCGTCCACAAATATATTGAGGGAAGGCAAAGAAGAGGATTTGAAATCAAGGCAGAATTGCAGGAAACAGATTTCAGGAGGTAGATTCGAATCGCCTTTAAAGCACATGAAAAGCGGCAAAACGTTGACAATGATGCCCTTGGCCAAAAAGGGCGTATGCGTTTTTTCCTGAATATATTCAGGAAAAACCGCATACGCCCTTTTTGGCCAACCAAGCAACCTGGAAAGGCAAATCAGCGCTACAAAGAAGACTCGCTACCCATCGGTCAAAAGGGCCATGGTGAAAAACGTGTCAAAACCAGAAATGCAGGACAGGACATGGAGAAATGGGAGCCTTGCTACACTGATAGGCGGGATGTAAATTACCAACAGCCACTCTGGAGAAGTGTACGGTGTGTCCTGAAACATCTAAAAAACACAGCTTAGAGAGCATAGGGCGCTTCCACTCATGGGGGTATAAATTGGGAAAATGAAAAATCAGCAAGACACAAGCACCCCAAAGTTTAGGGCTGCTCTGTTGACAAGGACCTCCACTTCATTCCACCTTAAATATCCCAGGAAAGAGAAAAATGGATAAAGAAGTTGTGGTCCTTATGTACAATGGAATATCACTCAGCCATGAAATCAATGTCATAAGGCTAGTAGCAGCATGATGAGTGGATTTAGGTACGACGATTCTAAGTGAAATAAGTCACACAGAAAAGGACACTTCTCATAAGGTCTCACTGATAGAGGGAATGTCAAAACCGTTACACTTGAACTGAATTACAAAACAGAACAGAGTCACACATGCAGAAAACACACTATGGCTGCTTAACGGGAAAGGTGAGGTGGGGTGATACATAAAACAAGGGTTTCAAATTAGCTCAGATACCGTTCCATAAACCCAATATGTAATAGACAAGACCTACTCCTTGCTCAGAGAACTGGACTCAACACGCCCTATTCACCGCACAAGAATATATCTGACTAGTAATAATCTTAAAACCTATGTATTGATATCTCTCTGTTAGTGTGTCAAGTGGGTGTAAAGCGGCATAAACACAGCAGTGAAAAGCAGCTAAACCCCATTATAAAAATAAATTACTTTGAAAAACCCATGAAACAAAGACAGTGAAAGAGAGAGAAATTCTTACACAATGCGTTCAGGGGCTGTGATGCAACCTGGATTGACCATATCTAGACCCACAGCTGGATGAGACATAAGGGTGGACACTCTTGGGGCTGAGAGGTTTGGTGAGGTTGGGTGAGCAAACGCAGACCCTTTAAAGTAATACTGCATGGTACCCATCCCATGGGACCCAAATCTACAGGTTCAAGGGCATCTTCCTACATCGAAAACATGCATGAGAATCCCAGAAGATGGTACACCGTGTGATGGGGAAAGATTTCTAAAACGCACCTCATTTCTCATCTCTTTGTGCCCGGGTTAGCCATTCCAGCCGCTTCACTAGCAATCTCCCTACTTGGAGCATCAGCACCTTTAACCTCCTGTTCCGTACAGGTTGCAATTTGTCTTGAGGATGAACGGGAAGACGGGGAACCAGTGCGAGAGTAGCTCTTGGTGTTGGGACAGGCACAGGTCACTCTATTTTCCCATCAGGAAGAAGAATTAACCACAGGCTCATCCTCCCCCCCGGAACCAGAACAGGGCCTGAAGCCATCCAGTGCTTTTGCGGCCAGCTCCCAAAAAAGCGAGTTGTAAAATGGAGCTTCAGGGCACTGCAATTCACAAACCTGCAAAGTTATAAATGATAACTCTCGTCCACAAATATATTGAGGGAAAGCAACGAAGAGGATTTGAAATCAAGGCAGAATTGCAGGAAACAGATTTCAGGAGGTAGATTCGAATCGCCTTTAAAGCACATGAAAAGCGGCAAAACGTTGACAATGATGCCCTTGGCCAAAAAGGGCGTATGCGTTTTTTCCTGAATATATTCAGGAAAAAACGCATACGCCCTTTTTGGCCAACCAGGCAACCTGGAAAGGCAAATCAGGGCTACAAAGAAGACTCGCTACCCATCGGTCAAAAGGGCCATGCTGAAAAAAGTCTCAAAACCAGAAATGCAGGACAGGCCATGGAGAAATGGGAGCCTTGCTACACTGATGGGCGGGATGTAAATTGCCAACAGCCACTCTGGAGAAGTGTACGGTGTGTCCTGAAACATCTAAAAAACACAGCTTAGAGAGCATAGGGCACTTCCACTCATGGGGGTATAAATTGGGAAAATGAAAAATCAGCAAGACACAAGCACCCCAAAGTTTAGGGCTGCTCTGTTGACAAGAACCTCCACTTCATTCCACCTTCAATATCCCAGGAAAGAGAAAAATGGATAAAGAAGTTGTGGTCCTTATGTACAATGGAATATCACTCAGCCATGAAATCAATGTCATAAGGCTAGTAGCAGCATGATGAGTGGATTTAGGTACGACGATTCTAAGTGAAATAAGTCACACAGAAAAGGACACTTCTCATAAGGTCTCACTGATAGAGGGAATGTAAAAAGCGTTACACTTGAACTGAATTACAAAACAGAACAGAGTCACACATGCAGAAAACACACTATGGCTGCTTAACGGGAAAGGTGAGGTGGGGTGATACATAAAACAAGGGTTTCAAATTAGCTCAGATACCGTTCCATAAACCCAATATGTAATAGACAAGACCTACTCCTTGCTCAGAGAACTGGACTCAACACGCCCTATTCACCGCACAAGAATATATCTGACTAGTAATAATCTTAAAACCTATGTATTGATATCTCTCTGTTAGTGTGTCAAGTGGGTGTAAAGCGGCATAAACACAGCAGTGAAAAGCAGCTAAACCCCATTATAAAAATAAATTACTTTTACAATCCCATGAAACAAAGACAGTGAAAGAGAGAGAAATTCTTACACAATGCGTTCAGGGGCTGTGATGCAACCTGGATTGACCATATCTAGACCCACAGCTGGATGAGACATAAGGGTGGACACTCTTGGGGCTGAGAGGTTTGGTGAGGTTGGGTGAGCAAACGCAGACCCTTTAAAGTAATACTGCGTGGTACCCATCCCATGGGACCCAAATCTCCAGGTTCAAGGGCATGTTCCTACATCGAAAACATGCATGAGAAAACAAAAAGATGGTACACCATGTGATGGGGAAAGGTTTCTAAAACGCACCTCATTTCTCTTCTCCTTGTGCCTGGGTTCGCCATTCCAGCCGCTTTACTAACAATCTCCCTACTTGGAGCATCAGCACATTTAACCTCCTGTTCCGTACAGGTTGCAATTTGTCCTGAGGATGAACGGGTAGACGGGGAACCAGTGAGAGACTAGCTCTTGTTGTAGGGACAGGCACAGGTCACTCTATTTTCCCATCAGGAAGAAGAATTAACCACAGGCTCATCCTCCCCCCCCGGAACCATAACAGGGCCTGAAGCCATCTTGCACTTTTGCGGCCAGCTCCCAAAAAAGCGAGTTGTAAAATGGAGCTTCAGGGCACTGCAATTCACAAACCTGCAGAGTTATAAATGATAACTCTCGTCCACAAATATATTGAGGGAAGGCAAAGAAGGGGATTTGAAATCAAGGCAGAATTGCAGGAAACCGATTTCAGGAGGTAGATTCGAATCGCCTTTAAAGCACATGAAAAGCGGCAAAACGTTGACAATGATGCCCTTGGCCAAAAAGGGCGTATGCGTTTTTTCCTGAATATATTCAGGAAAAACCGCATACGCCCTTTTTGGCCAACCAAGCAACCTGGAAAGGCAAATCAGCGCTACAAAGAAGACCCGCTACCCATCGGTCAAAAGGGCCATGCTGAAAAACGTGTCAAAACCAGAAATGCAGGACAGGACATGGAGAAATGGGAGCCTTGCTACACTGATAGGCGGGATGTAAATTACCAACAGCCACTCTGGAGAAGTGTACGGTGTGTCCTGAAACATCTAAAAAACACAGCTTAGAGAGCATAGGGCACTTCCACTCATGGGGGTATAAATTGGGAAAATGAAAAATCAGCAAGACACAAGCACCCCAAAGTTTAGGGCTGCTCTGTTGACAAGGACCTCCACTTCATTCCACCTTCAATATCCCAGGAAAGAGAAAAATGGATAAAGAAGTTGTGGTCCTTATGTACAATGGAATATCACTCAGCCATGAAATCAATGTCATAAGGCTAGTAGCAGCATGATGAGTGGATTTAGGTACGACGATTCTAAGTGAAATAAGTCACACAGAAAAGGACACTTCTCATAAGGTCTCACTGATTGAGGGAATGTAAAAAGCGTTACACTTGAACTGAATTACAAAACAGAACAGAGTCACACATGCAGAAAACACACTATGGCTGCTTAACGGGAAAGGTGAGGTGGGGTGATACATAAAACAAGGGTTTCAAATTAGCTCAGATACCGTTCCATAAACCCAATATGTAATAGACAAGACCTACTCCTTGCTCAGAGAACTGGACTCAACACACCCTATTCACCGCACAAGAATATATCTGACTAGTAATAATCTTAAAACCTATGTATTGATATCTCTCTGTTAGTGTGTCAAGTGGGTGTAAAGCGGCATAAACACAGCAGTGAAAAGCAGCTAAACCCCATTATAAAAATAAATTACTTTGAAAAACCCATGAAACAAAGACAGTGAAAGAGAGAGAAATTCTTACACAATGCGTTCAGGGGCTGTGATGCAACCTGGATTGACCATATCTAGACGCACAGCTGGATGAGACATAAGGGTGGACACTCTTGGGGCTGAGAGGTTTGGTGAGGTTGGGTGAGCAAACGCAGACCCTTTAAAGTAATACTGCGTGGTACCCATCCCATGGGACCCAAATCTCCAGGTTCAAGAGCATGTTCCTACATCGAAAACATGCATGAGAAAACAAAAAGATGGTACACCATGTGATGGGGAAAGGTTTCTAAAACGCACCTCATTTCTCTTCTCCTTGTGCCTGGGTTCGCCATTCCAGCCGCTTTACTAACAATCTCCCTACTTGGAGCATCAGCACATTTAACCTCCTGTTCCGTACAGGTTGCAATTTGTCCTGAGGATGAACGGGTAGACGGGGAACCAGTGAGAGACTAGCTCTTGTTGTAGGGACAGGCACAGGTCACTCTATTTTCCCATCAGGAAGAAGAATTAACCACAGGCTCATCCTCCCCCCCCGGAACCAGAACAGGGCCTGAAGCCATCTTGCACTTTTGCGGCCAGCTCCCAAAAAAGCGAGTTGTAAAATGGAGCTTCAGGGCACTGCAATTCACAAACCTGCAGAGTTATAAATGATAACTCTCGTCCACAAATATATTGAGGGAAGGCAAAGAAGAGGATTTGAAATCAAGGCAGAATTGCAGGAAACAGATTTCAGGAGGTAGATTCGAATCGCCTTTAAAGCACATGAAAAGCGGCAAAACGTTGACAATGATGCCCTTGGCCAAAAAGGGCGTATGCGTTTTTTCCTGAATATATTCAGGAAAAACCGCATACGCCCTTTTTGGCCAACCAAGCAACCTGGAAAGGCAAATCAGCGCTACAAAGAAGACTCGCTACCCTTCGGTCAAAAGGGCCATGCTGAAAAACGTGTCAAAACCAGAAATGCAGGACAGGACATGGAGAAATGGGAGCCTTGCTACACTGATAGGCGGGATGTAAATTACCAACAGCCACTCTGGAGAAGTGTACGGTGTGTCCTGAAACATCTAAAAAACACAGCTTAGAGAGCATAGGGCACTTCCACTCATGGGGGTATAAATTGGGAAAATGAAAAATCAGCAAGACACAAGCACCCCAAAGTTTAGGGCTGCTCTGTTGACAAGGACCTCCACTTCATTCCACCTTCAATATCCCAGGAAAGAGAAAAATGGATAAAGAAGTTGTGGTCCTTATGTACAATGGAATATCACTCAGCCATGAAATCAATGTCATAAGGCTAGTAGCAGCATGATGAGTGGATTTAGGTACGACGATTCTAAGTGAAATAAGTCACACAGAAAAGGACACTTCTCATAAGGTCTCACTGATAGAGGGAATGTAAAAAGCGTTACACTTGAACTGAATTACAAAACAGAACAGAGTCACACATGCAGAAAACACACTATGGCTGCTTAACGGGAAAGGTGAGGTGGGGTGATACATAAAACAAGGGTTTCAAATTAGCTCAGATACCGTTCCATAAACCCAATATGTAATAGACAAGACCTACTCCTTGCTCAGAGAACTGGACTCAACACGCCCTATTCACCGCACAAGAATATATCTGACTAGTAATAATCTTAAAACCTATGTATTGATATCTCTCTGTTAGTGTGTCAAGTGGGTGTAAAGTGGCATAAACACAACAGTGAAAAGCAGCTAAACCCCATTATAAAAATAAATTACTTTGAAAAACCCATGAAACAAAGACTGTGAAAGAGAGAGTAATTCTTAAACAACGCGTTCAGGGCCTGTGATGCAACCTGGATTGACCATATCTAGACCCACAGCTGGATGAGACATAAGGTTGGACACTCTTGGGGCTGAGAGGTTTGGTGAGGTTGGGTGAGCAAACGCAGACCCTTTAAAGTAATACTGAGTGGTACCCATCGCATTGGGCCAAAATCTCCAGGTTCAAGGGCATCTTCCTACATCGAAAACATGCATGAGAAACACAGAAGATGGTACACCGTGTGATGGTGAAAGGTTTCTAAAACGCACCTCATTTCTCATCTCCTTGTGCCCGGGTTCGCCATTCCAGCCGCTTTACTAACAATCTCCCTACTTGGAGCATCAGCACCTTTAACCTCCTGTTCCGTACAGGTTGCAATTTGTCCTGAGGATGAACGGGTAGACGGGGAACCAGTGAGAGACTAGCCCTTGGTGTTGGGACAGGCACAGGTCACTCTATTTTCCCATCAGGAAGAAGAATTAACTACAGGCTCATCCTCCCCCCCGGAACCAGAACAGGGCCTGAAGCCATCCAGTGCTTTTGCGGCCAGCTCCCAAAAAAGCGAGTTGTAAAATGGAGCTTCAGGGCACTGCAATTCACAAACCTGCAACGTTATAAATGATAACTCTCGTCCACAAATATATTGAGGGAAGGCAACGAAGAGGATTTGAAATCAAGGCAGAATTGCAGGAAACAGATTTCAGGAGGTAGATTCGAATCGCCTTTAAAGCACATGAAAAGCGGCAAAACGTTGACAATGATGCCCTTGGCCAAAAAGGGCGTATGCGTTTTCTCCTGAATATATTCAGGAAAAAACGCATACGCCCTTTTTGGCCAACCAAGCAACCTGGAAAGGCAAATCAGGGCTACAAAGAAGACTCGCTACCCATCGGTCAAAAGGGCCATGCTGAAAAATGTCTCAAAACCAGAAATGCAGGACAGGCCATGGAGAAATGGGAGCCTTGCTACACTGATGGGCGGATGTACATTCCCAACAGCCACTCTGGAGAAGTGTACGGTGTGTCCTGAAACATCTAAAAAACGCAGCTTAGAGAGCATAGGGCACTTCCACTCATGGGGGTATAAATTGGGAAAATGAAAAATCAGCAAGACACAAGCACCCCAAAGTTTAGGGCTGCTCTGTTGACAAGGACCTCCACTTCATTCCACCTTCAATATCCCAGGAAAGAGAAAAATGGATAAAGAAGTTGTGGTCCTTATGTACAATGGAATATCACTCAGCCATGAAATCAATGTCATAAGGCTAGTAGCAGCATGATGAGTGGATTTAGGTACGACGATTCTAAGTGAAATAAGTCACACAGAAAAGGACACTTCTCATAAGGTATCACTTATAGAGGGAATGAAAAAACCGTTACACTTGAACTGAATTACAAAACAGAACAGAGTCACACATGAAGAAAACACACTATGGCTGCTTAACGGGAAAGGTGAGGTGGGGTGATACATAAAACAAGGGTTTCAAATTAGCTCAGATACCGTTCCATAAACCCAATATGTAATAGACAATACCTACTCCTTGCTCAGAGAACTGGACTCAACACGCCCTATTCACCGCACAAGAATATATCTGACTAGTAATAATCTTAAAACCTATGTATTGATATCTCTCTGTTAGTGTGTCAAGTGGGTGTAAAGCGGCATAAACACAGCAGTGAAAAGAAGCTAAACCCCATTATAAAAATAAATTACTTCGAAAAACCCATGAAACAAAGACAGTGAAAGAGAGAGAAATTCTTACACAATGCGTTCAGGGGCTGTGATGCAACCTGGATTGACCATATCTAGACCCACAGCTGGATGAGACATAAGGGTGGACACTCTTGGGGCTGAGAGGTTTGGTGAGGTTGGGTGAGCAAACGCAGACCCTTTAAAGTAATACTGCGTGGTACCCATCCCATGGGACCCAAATCTCCAGGTTCAAGAGCATGTTCCTACATCGAAAACATGCATGAGAAAACAAAAAGATGGTACACCATGTGATGGGGAAAGGTTTCTAAAACGCACCTCATTTCTCTTCTCCTTGTGCCTGGGTTCGCCATTCCAGCCGCTTTACTAACAATCTCCCTACTTGGAGCATCAGCACATTTAACCTCCTGTTCCGTACAGGTTGCAATTTGTCCTGAGGATGAACGGGTAGACGGGGAACCAGTGAGAGACTAGCTCTTGTTGTAGGGACAGGCACAGGTCACTCTATTTTCCCATCAGGAAGAAGAATTAACCACAGGCTCATCCTCCCCCCCCGGAACCAGAACAGGGCCTGAAGCCATCTTGCACTTTTGCGGCCAGCTCCCAAAAAAGCGAGTTGTAAAATGGAGCTTCAGGGCACTGCAATTCACAAACCTGCAGAGTTATAAATGATAACTCTCGTCCACAAATATATTGAGGGAAGGCAAAGAAGAGGATTTGAAATCAAGGCAGAATTGCAGGAAACAGATTTCAGGAGGTAGATTCGAATCGCCTTTAAAGCACATGAAAAGCGGCAAAACGTTGACAATGATGCCCTTGGCCAAAAAGGGCGTATGCGTTTTTTCCTGAATATATTCAGGAAAAACCGCATACGCCCTTTTTGGCCAACCAAGCAACCTGGAAAGGCAAATCAGCGCTACAAAGAAGACTCGCTACCCTTCGGTCAAAAGGGCCATGCTGAAAAACGTGTCAAAACCAGAAATGCAGGACAGGACATGGAGAAATGGGAGCCTTGCTACACTGATAGGCGGGATGTAAATTACCAACAGCCACTCTGGAGAAGTGTACGGTGTGTCCTGAAACATCTAAAAAACACAGCTTAGAGAGCATAGGGCACTTCCACTCATGGGGGTATAAATTGGGAAAATGAAAAATCAGCAAGACACAAGCACCCCAAAGTTTAGGGCTGCTCTGTTGACAAGGACCTCCACTTCATTCCACCTTCAATATCCCAGGAAAGAGAAAAATGGATAAAGAAGTTGTGGTCCTTATGTACAATGGAATATCACTCAGCCATGAAATCAATGTCATAAGGCTAGTAGCAGCATGATGAGTGGATTTAGGTACGACGATTCTAAGTGAAATAAGTCACACAGAAAAGGACACTTCTCATAAGGTCTCACTGATAGAGGGAATGTAAAAAGCGTTACACTTGAACTGAATTACAAAACAGAACAGAGTCACACATGCAGAAAACACACTATGGCTGCTTAACGGGAAAGGTGAGGTGGGGTGATACATAAAACAAGGGTTTCAAATTAGCTCAGATACCGTTCCATAAACCCAATATGTAATAGACAAGACCTACTCCTTGCTCAGAGAACTGGACTCAACACGCCCTATTCACCGCACAAGAATATATCTGACTAGTAATAATCTTAAAACCTATGTATTGATATCTCTCTGTTAGTGTGTCAAGTGGGTGTAAAGTGGCATAAACACAACAGTGAAAAGCAGCTAAACCCCATTATAAAAATAAATTACTTTGAAAAACCCATGAAACAAAGACTGTGAAAGAGAGAGTAATTCTTAAACAACGCGTTCAGGGCCTGTGATGCAACCTGGATTGACCATATCTAGACCCACAGCTGGATGAGACATAAGGTTGGACACTCTTGGGGCTGAGAGGTTTGGTGAGGTTGGGTGAGCAAACGCAGACCCTTTAAAGTAATACTGAGTGGTACCCATCGCATTGGGCCAAAATCTCCAGGTTCAAGGGCATCTTCCTACATCGAAAACATGCATGAGAAACACAGAAGATGGTACACCGTGTGATGGTGAAAGGTTTCTAAAACGCACCTCATTTCTCATCTCCTTGTGCCCGGGTTCGCCATTCCAGCCGCTTTACTAACAATCTCCCTACTTGGAGCATCAGCACCTTTAACCTCCTGTTCCGTACAGGTTGCAATTTGTCCTGAGGATGAACGGGTAGACGGGGAACCAGTGAGAGACTAGCCCTTGGTGTTGGGACAGGCACAGGTCACTCTATTTTCCCATCAGGAAGAAGAATTAACTACAGGCTCATCCTCCCCCCCGGAACCAGAACAGGGCCTGAAGCCATCCAGTGCTTTTGCGGCCAGCTCCCAAAAAAGCGAGTTGTAAAATGGAGCTTCAGGGCACTGCAATTCACAAACCTGCAACGTTATAAATGATAACTCTCGTCCACAAATATATTGAGGGAAGGCAACGAAGAGGATTTGAAATCAAGGCAGAATTGCAGGATACAGATTTCAGGAGGTAGATTCGAATCGCCTTTAAAGCACATGAAAAGCGGCAAAACGTTGACAATGATGCCCTTGGCCAAAAAGGGCGTATGCGTTTTCTCCTGAATATATTCAGGAAAAAACGCATACGCCCTTTTTGGCCAACCAAGCAACCTGGAAAGGCAAATCAGGGCTACAAAGAAGACTCGCTACCCATCGGTCAAAAGGGCCATGCTGAAAAATGTCTCAAAACCAGAAATGCAGGACAGGCCATGGAGAAATGGGAGCCTTGCTACACTGATGGGCGGATGTACATTCCCAACAGCCACTCTGGAGAAGTGTACGGTGTGTCCTGAAACATCTAAAAAACGCAGCTTAGAGAGCATAGGGCACTTCCACTCATGGGGGTATAAATTGGGAAAATGAAAAATCAGCAAGACACAAGCACCCCAAAGTTTAGGGCTGCTCTGTTGACAAGGACCTCCACTTCATTCCACCTTCAATATCCCAGGAAAGAGAAAAATGGATAAAGAAGTTGTGGTCCTTATGTACAATGGAATATCACTCAGCCATGAAATCAATGTCATAAGGCTAGTAGCAGCATGATGAGTGGATTTAGGTACGACGATTCTAAGTGAAATAAGTCACACAGAAAAGGACACTTCTCATAAGGTATCACTTATAGAGGGAATGAAAAAACCGTTACACTTGAACTGAATTACAAAACAGAACAGAGTCACACATGAAGAAAACACACTATGGCTGCTTAACGGGAAAGGTGAGGTGGGGTGATACATAAAACAAGGGTTTCAAATTACCTCAGATACCGTTCCATAAACCCAATATGTAATAGACAATACCTACTCCTTGCTCAGAGAACTGGACTCAACACGCCCTATTCACCGCACAAGAATATATCTGACTAGTAATAATCTTAAAACCTATGTATTGATATCTCTCTGTTAGTGTGTCAAGTGGGTGTAAAGCGGCATAAACACAGCAGTGAAAAGAAGCTAAACCCCATTATAAAAATAAATTACTTCGAAAAACCCATGAAACAAAGACAGTGAAAGAGAGAGAAATTCTTACACAATGCGTTCAGGGGCTGTGATGCAACCTGGATTGACCATATCTAGACCCACAGCTGGATGAGACATAAGGGTGGACACTCTTGGGGCTGAGAGGTTTGGTGAGGTTGGGTGAGCAAACGCAGACCCTTTAAAGTAATACTGCGTGGTACCCATTGCATGGGTCCCAAATCTCCAGGTTCAAGGGCATCTTCCTACATCGAAAACATGCATGAGAAAACAAAAAGATGGTACACCATGTGATGGGGAAAGGTTTCTAAAACGCACCTCATTTCTCTTCCCCTTGTGCCCGGGTTCGCCATTCCAGCCGCTTTACTAACAATCTCCCTACTTGGAGCATCAGCACATTTAACCTCCTGTTCCGTACAGGTTGCAATTTGTCCTGAGGATGAACGGGTAGACGGGGAACCAGTGAGAGACTAGCTCTTGGTGTTGGGACAGGCACAGGTCACTCTATTTTCCCATCAGGAAGAAGAATTAACCACAGGCTCATCCTCCCCCCCCGGAAGCAGAACAGGGCCTGAAGCCATCTTGCACTTTTGCGGCCAGCTCCCAAAAAAGCGAGTTGTAAAATGGAGCTTCAGGGCACTGCAATTCACAAACCTGCAGAGTTATAAATGATAACTCTCGTCCACAAATATATTGAGGGAAGGCAAAGAAGAGGATTTGAAATCAAGGCAGAATTGCAGGAAACAGATTTCATGAGGTAGATTCGAATCGCCTTTAAAGCACATGAAAAGCGGCAAAACGTTGACAATGATGCCCTTGGCCAAAAAGGGCGTATGCGTTTTTTCCTGAATATATTCAGGAAAAACCGCATACGCCCTTTTTGGCCAACCAAGCAACCTGGAAAGGCAAATCAGCGCTACAAAGAAGACTCGCAACCCTTCGGTCAAAAGGGCCATGCTGAAAAACGTGTCAAAACCAGAAATGCAGGACAGGCCATGGAGAAATGGGAGCCTTGCTACACTGATGGGCGGGATGTAAATTGCCAACAGCCACTCTGGAGAAGTGTACGGTGTGTCCTGAAACATCTAAAAAACACAGCTTAGAGAGCATAGGGCACTTCCACTCATGGGGGTATAAATTGGGAAAATGAAAAATCAGCAAGACACAAGCACCCCAAAGTTTAGGGCTGCTCTGTTGACAAGGACCTCCACTTCATTCCACCTTCAATATCCCAGGAAAGAGAAAAATGGATAAAGAAGTTGTGGTCCTTATGTACAATGGAATATCACTCAGCCATGAAATCAATGTCATAAGGCTAGTAGCAGCATGATGAGTGGATTTAGGTACGACGATTCTAAGTGAAATAAGTCACACAGAAAAGGACACTTCTCATAAGGTCTCACTGATAGAGGGAATGTAAAAACCGTTACACTTGAACTGAATTACAAAACAGAACAGAGTCACACATGCAGAAAACACACTATGGCTGCTTAACGGGAAAGGTGAGGTGGGGTGATACATAAAACAAGGGTTTCAAATTAGCTCAGATACCGTTCAATAAACCCAATATGTAATAGACAAGACCTACTCCTTGCTCAGAGAACTGGACTCAACACGCCCTATTCACCGCACAAGAATATATCTGACTAGTAATAATCTTAAAACCTATGTATTGATATCTCTCTGTTAGTGTGTCAAGTGGGTGTAAAGTGGCATAAACACAACAGTGAAAAGCAGCTAAACCCCATTATAAAAATAAATTACTTTGAAAAACCCATGAAACAAAGACTGTGAAAGAGAGAGTAATTCTTAAACAACGCGTTCAGGGCCTGTGATGCAACCTGGATTGACCATATCTAGACCCACAGCTGGATGAGACATAAGGTTGGATACTCTTGGGGCTGAGAGGTTTGGTGAGGTTGGGTGAGCAAACGCAGACCCTTTAAAGTAATACTGAGTGGTACCCATCGCATTGGGCCAAAATCTCCAGGTTCAAGGGCATCTTCCTACATCGAAAACATGCATGAGAAACACAGAAGATGGTACACCGTGTGATGGTGAAAGTTTTCTAAAACGCACCTCATTTCTCATCTCCTTGTGCCCGGGTTCGCCATTCCAGCCGCTTCACTAGCAATCTCCGTACTTGGAGCATCAGCACCTTTAACCTCCTGTTCCGTACAGGTTGCAATTTGTCCTGAGGATAAACGGGAAGACGGGGAACCAGTGAGAGACTAGCCCTTGGTGTTGGGACAGGCACAGGTCACTCTATTTTCCCATCAGGAAGAAGAATTAACTACAGGCTCATCCTCCCCCCCGGAACCAGAACAGGGCCTGAAGCCATCCAGTGCTTTTGCGGCCAGCTCCCAAAAAAGCGAGTTGTAAAATGGAGCTTCAGGGCACTGCAATTCACAAACCTGCAACGTTATAAATGATAACTCTCGTCCACAAATATATTGAGGGAAGGCAACGAAGAGGATTTGAAATCAAGGCAGAATTGCAGGAAACAGATTTCAGGAGGTAGATTCGAATCGCCTTTAAAGCACATGAAAAGCGGCAAAACGTTGACAATGATGCCCTTGGCCAAAAAGGGCGTATGCGTTTTCTCCTGAATATATTCAGGAAAAAACGCATACGCCCTTTTTGGCCAACCAAGCAACCTGGAAAGGCAAATCAGGGCTACAAAGAAGACTCGCTACCCATCGGTCAAAAGGGCCATGCTGAAAAATGTCTCAAAACCAGAAATGCAAGACAGGCCATGGAGAAATGGGAGCCTTGCTACACTGATGGGCGGGATGTAAATTGCCAACAGCCACTCTGGAGAAGTGTACGGTGTGTCCTGAAACATCTAAAAAACACAGCTTAGAGAGCATAGGGCACTTCCACTCATGGGGGTATAAATTGGGAAAATGAAAAATCAGCAAGACACAAGCACCCCAAAGTTTAGGGCTGCTCTGTTGACAAGGACCTCCACTTCATTCCACCTTCAATATCCCAGGAAAGAGAAAAATGGATAAAGAAGTTGTGGTCCTTATGTACAATGGAATATCGCTCAGCCATGAAATCAATGTCATAAGGCTAGTAGCAGCATGATGAGTGGATTTAGGTACGACGATTCTAAGTGAAATAAGTCACACAGAAAAGGACACTTCTCATAAGGTATCACTTATAGAGGGAATGAAAAAACCGTTACACTTGAACTGAATTACAAAACAGAACAGAGTCACACATGAAGAAAACACACTATGGCTGCTTAACGGGAAAGGTGAGGTGGGGTGATACATAAAACAAGGGTTTCAAATTAGCTCAGATACCGTTCCATAAACCCAATATGTAATAGACAATACCTACTCCTTGCTCAGAGAACTGGACTCAACACGCCCTATTCACCGCACAAGAATATATCTGACTAGTAATAATCTTAAAACCTATGTATTGATATCTCTCTGTTAGTGTGTCAAGTGGGTGTAAAGCGGCATAAACACAGCAGTGAAAAGAAGCTAAACCCCATTATAAAAATAAATTACTTCGAAAAACCCATGAAACAAAGACAGTGAAAGAGAGAGAAATTCTTACACAATGCGTTCAGGGGCTGTGATGCAACCTGGATTGACCATATCTAGACCCACAGCTGGATGAGACATAAGGGTGGACACTCTTGGGGCTGAGAGGTTTGGTGAGGTTGGGTGAGCAAACGCAGACCCTTTAAAGTAATACTGCGTGGTACCCATTGCATGGGTCCCAAATCTCCAGGTTCAAGGGCATCTTCCTACATCGAAAACATGCATGAGAAAACAAAAAGATGGTACACCATGTGATGGGGAAAGGTTTCTAAAACGCACCTCATTTCTCTTCCCCTTGTGCCCGGGTTCGCCATTCCAGCCGCTTTACTAACAATCTCCCTACTTGGAGCATCAGCACATTTAACCTCCTGTTCCGTACAGGTTGCAATTTGTCCTGAGGATGAACGGGTAGACGGGGAACCAGTGAGAGACTAGCTCTTGGTGTTGGGACAGGCACAGGTCACTCTATTTTCCCATCAGGAAAAAGAATTAACCACAGGCTCATCCTCCCCCCCCGGAAGCAGAACAGGGACTGAAGCCATCTTGCACTTTTGCGGCCAGCTCCCAAAAAAGCGAGTTGTAAAATGGAGCTTCAGGGCACTGCAATTCACAAACCTGCAGAGTTATAAATGATAACTCTCGTCCAAAAATATATTGAGGGAAGGCAAAGAAGAGGATTTGAAATCAAGGCAGAATTGCAGGAAACAGATTTCAGGAGGTAGATTCGAATCGCCTTTAAAGCACATGAAAAGCGGCAAAACGTTAACAATGATGCCCTTGGCCAAAAAGGGCGTATGCGTTTTTTCCTGAATATATTCAGGAAAAAACGCATACGCCCTTTTTGGCCAACCGAGCAACCTGGAAAGGCAAATCAGCGCTACAAAGAAGACTCGCTACCCTTCGGGCAAAAGGGCCATGCTGAAAAACGTGTCAAAACCAGAAATGCAGGACAGGCCATGGAGAACTGGGAACCTTGCTACACTGATAGGCGGGATGTAAATTGCCAACAGCCACTCTGGAGAAGTGTACGGTGTGTCCTGAAACATCTAAAAAACACAGCTTAGAGAGCATAGGGCACTTCCACTCATGGGGGTATAAATTGGGAAAATGAAAAATCAGCAAGACACAAGCACCCCAAAGTTTAGGGCTGCTCTGTTGACAAGGACCTCCACTTCATTCCACCTTCAATATCCCAGGAAAGAGAAAAATGGATAAAGAAGTCGTGGTCCTTATGTACAATGGAATATCACTCAGCCATGAAATCAATGTCATAAGGCTAGTAGCAGCATGATGAGTGGATTTAGGTACGACGATTCTAAGTGAAATAAGTCACACAGAAAAGGACACTTCTCATAAGGTCTCACTGATTGAGGGAATGTAAAAAGCGTTACACTTGAACTGAATTACAAAACAGAACAGAGTCACACATGCAGAAAACACACTATGGCTGCTTAACGGGAAAGGTGAGGTGGGGTGATACATAAAACAAGGGTTTCAAATTAGCTCAGATACCGTTCCATAAACCCAATATGTAATAGACAAGACCTACTCCTTGCTCAGAGAACTGGACTCAACACACCCTATTCACCGCACAAGAATATATCTGACTAGTAATAATCTTAAAACCTATGTATTGATATCTCTCTGTTAGTGTGTCAAGTGGGTGTAAAGCGGCATAAACACAGCAGTGAAAAGCAGCTAAACCCCATTATAAAAATAAATTACTTTGAAAAACCCATGAAACAAAGACAGTGAAAGAGAGAGAAATTCTTACACAATGCGTTCAGGGGCTGTGATGCAACCTGGATTGACCATATCTAGACCCACAGCTGGATGAGACATAAGGGTGGACACTCTTGGGGCTGAGAGGTTTGGTGAGGTTGGGTGAGCAAACGCAGACCCTTTAAAGTAATACTGCGTGGTACCCATCCCATGGGACCCAAATCTCCAGGTTCAAGGGCATGTTCCTACATCGAAAACATGCATGAGAAAACAAAAAGATGGTACACCATGTGATGGGGAAAGGTTTCTAAAACGCACCTCATTTCTCTTCTCCATGTGCCTGGGTTCGCCATTCCAGCCGCTTTACTAACAATCTCCCTACTTGGAGCATCAGCACATTTAACCTCCTGTTCCGTACAGGTTGCAATTTGTCCTGAGGATGAACGGGTAGACGGGGAACCAGTGAGAGACTAGCTCTTGTTGTAGGGACAGGCACAGGTCACTCTATTTTCCCATCAGGAAGAAGAATTAACCACAGGCTCATCCTCCCCCCCCGGAACCAGAACAGGGCCTGAAGCCATCTTGCACTTTTGCGGCCAGCTCCCAAAAAAGCGAGTTGTAAAATGGAGCTTCAGGGCACTGCAATTCACAAACCTGCAGAGTTATAAATGATAACTCTCGTCCACAAATATATTGAGGGAAGGCAAAGAAGAGGATTTGAAATCAAGGCAGAATTGCAGGAAACAGATTTCAGGAGGTAGATTCGAATCGCCTTTAAAGCACATGAAAAGCGGCAAAACGTTGACAATGATGCCCTTGGCCAAAAAGGGCGTATGCGTTTTTTCCTGAATATATTCAGGAAAAAACGCATACGCCCTTTTTGGCCAACCAAGCAACCTGGAAAGGCAAATCAGCGCTACAAAGAAGACTCGCTACCCTTCGGTCAAAAGGGCCATGCTGAAAAACGTGTCAAAACCAGAAATGCAGGACAGGACATGGAGAAATGGGAGCCTTGCTACACTGATAGGCGGGATGTAAATTACCAACAGCCACTCTGGAGAAGTGTACGGTGTGTCCTGAAACATCTAAAAAACACAGCTTAGAGAGCATAGGGCACTTCCACTCATGGGGGTATAAATTGGGAAAATGAAAAATCAGCAAGACACAAGCACCCCAAAGTTTAGGGCTGCTCTGTTGACAAGGACCTCCACTTCATTCCACCTTCAATATCCCAGGAAAGAGAAAAATGGATAAAGAAGTTGTGGTCCTTATGTACAATGGAATATCACTCAGCCATGAAATCAATGTCATAAGGCTAGTAGCAGCATGATGAGTGGATTTAGGTACGACGATTCTAAGTGAAATAAGTCACACAGAAAAGGACACTTCTCATAAGGTCTCACTGATAGAGGGAATGTAAAAACCGTTACACTTGAACTGAATTACAAAACAGAACAGAGTCACACATGCAGAAAACACACTATGGCTGCTTAACGGGAAAGGTGAGGTGGGGTGATACATAAAACAAGGGTTTCAAATTAGCTCAGATACCGTTCCATAAACCCAATATGTAATAGACAAGACCTACTCCTTGCTCAGAGAACTGGACTCAACACGCCCTATTCACCGCACAAGAATATATCTGACTAGTAATAATCTTAAAACCTATGTATTGATATCTCTCTGTTAGTGTGTCAAGTGGGTGTAAAGTGGCATAAACACAACAGTGAAAAGCAGCTAAACCCCATTATAAAAATAAATTACTTTGAAAAACCCATGAAACAAAGACTGTGAAAGAGAGAGTAATTCTTAAACAACGCGTTCAGGGCCTGTGATGCAACCTGGATTGACCATATCTAGACCCACAGCTGGATGAGACATAAGGTTGGACACTCTTGGGGCTGAGAGGTTTGGTGAGGTTGGGTGAGCAAATGCAGACCCTTTAAAGTAATACTGAGTGGTACCCATCGCATTGGGCCAAAATCTCCACGTTCAAGGGCATCTTCCTACATCGAAAACATGCATGAGAAACACAGAAGATGGTACACCGTGTGATGGTGAAAGGTTTCTAAAACGCACCTCATTTCTCATCTCCTTGTGCCCGGGTTCGCCATTCCAGCCGCTTCACTAGCAATCTCCGTACTTGGAGCATCAGCACCTTTAACCTCCTGTTCCGTACAGGTTGCAATTTGTCCTGAGGATGAACGGGAAGACGGGGAACCAGTGAGAGACTAGCCCTTGGTGTTGGGACAGGCACAGGTCACTCTATTTTCCCATCAGGAAGAAGAATTAACTACAGGCTCATCCTCCCCCCCGGAACCAGAACAGGGCCTGAAGCCATCCAGTGCTTTTGCGGCCAGCTCCCAAAAAAGCGAGTTGTAAAATGGAGCTTCAGGGCACTGCAATTCACAAACCTGCAACGTTATAAATGATAACTCTCGTCCACAAATATATTGAGGGAAGGCAACGAAGAGGATTTGAAATCAAGGCAGAATTGCAGGAAACAGATTTCAGGAGGTAGATTCGAATCGCCTTTAAAGCACATGAAAAGCGGCAAAACGTTGACAATGATGCCCTTGGCCAAAAAGGGCGTATGCGTTTTCTCCTGAATATATTCAGGAAAAAACGCATACGCCCTTTTTGGCCAACCAAGCAACCTGGAAAGGCAAATCAGGGCTACAAAGAAGACTCGCTACCCATCGGTCAAAAGGGCCATGCTGAAAAATGTCTCAAAACCAGAAATGCAGGACAGGCCATGGAGAAATGGGAGCCTTGCTACACTGATGGGCGGGATGTAAATTGCCAACAGCCACTCTGGAGAAGTGTACGGTGTGTCCTGAAACATCTAAAAAACGCAGCTTAGAGAGCATAGGGCACTTCCACTCATGGGGGTATAAATTGGGAAAATGAAAAATCAGCAAGACACAAGCACCCCAAAGTTTAGGGCTGCTCTGTTGACAAGGACCTCCACTTCATTCCACCTTCAATATCCCAGGAAAGAGAAAAATGGATAAAGAAGTTGTGGTCCTTATGTACAATGGAATATCGCTCAGCCATGAAATCAATGTCATAAGGCTAGTAGCAGCATGATGAGTGGATTTAGGTACGACGATTCTAAGTGAAATAAGTCACACAGAAAAGGACACTTCTCATAAGGTATCACTTATAGAGGGAATGAAAAAACCGTTACACTTGAACTGAATTACAAAACAGAACAGAGTCACACATGAAGAAAACACACTATGGCTGCTTAACGGGAAAGGTGAGGTGGGGTGATACATAAAACAAGGGTTTCAAATTAGCTCAGATACCGTTCCATAAACCCAATATGTAATAGACAATACCTACTCCTTGCTCAGAGAACTGGACTCAACACGCCCTATTCACCGCACAATAATATATCTGACTAGTAATAATCTTAAAACCTATGTATTGATATCTCTCTGTTAGTGTGTCAAGTGGGTGTAAAGCGGCATAAACACAGCAGTGAAAAGAAGCTAAACCCCATTATAAAAATAAATTACTTCGAAAAACCCATGAAACAAAGACAGTGAAAGAGAGAGAAATTCTTACACAATGCGTTCAGGGGCTGTGATGCAACCTGGATTGACCATATCTAGACCCACAGCTGGATGAGACATAAGGGTGGACACTCTTGGGGCTGAGAGGTTTGGTGAGGTTGGGTGAGCAAACGCAGACCCTTTAAAGTAATACTGCGTGGTACCCATTGCATGGGTCCCAAATCTCCAGGTTCAAGGGCATCTTCCTACATCGAAAACATGCATGAGAAAACAAAAAGATGGTACACCATGTGATGGGGAAAGGTTTCTAAAACGCACCTCATTTCTCTTCCCCTTGTGCCCGGGTTCGCCATTCCAGCCGCTTTACTAACAATCTCCCTACTTGGAGCATCAGCACATTTAACCTCCTGTTCCGTACAGGTTGCAATTTGTCCTGAGGATGAACGGGTAGACGGGGAACCAGTGAGAGACTAGCTCTTGGTGTTGGGACAGGCACAGGTCACTCTATTTTCCCATCAGGAAGAAGAATTAACCACAGGCTCATCCTCCCCCCCCGGAAGCAGAACAGGGCCTGAAGCCATCTTGCACTTTTGCGGCCAGCTCCCAAAAAAGCGAGTTGTAAAATGGAGCTTCAGGGCACTGCAATTCACAAACCTGCAGAGTTATAAATGATAACTCTCGTCCAAAAATATATTGAGGGAAGGCAAAGAAGAGGATTTGAAATCAAGGCAGAATTGCAGGAAACAGATTTCAGGAGGTAGATTCGAATCGCCTTTAAAGCACATGAAAAGCGGCAAAACGTTGACAATGATGCCCTTGGCCAAAAAGGGCGTATGCGTTTTTTCCTGAATATATTCAGGAAAAAACGCATACGCCCTTTTTGGCCAACCAAGCAACCTGGAAAGGCAAATCAGCGCTACAAAGAAGACTCGCTACCCTTCGGGCAAAAGGGCCATGCTGAAAAACGTGTCAAAACCAGAAATGCAGGACAGGCCATGGAGAAATGGGAGCCTTGCTACACTGATAGGCGGGATGTAAATTGCCAACAGCCACTCTGGAGAAGTGTACGGTGTGTCCTGAAACATCTAAAAAACACAGCTTAGAGAGCATAGGGCACTTCCACTCATGGGGGTATAAATTGGGAAAATGAAAAATCAGCAAGACACAAGCACCCCAAAGTTTAGGGCTGCTCTGTTGACAAGGACCTCCACTTCATTCCACCTTCAATATCCCAGGAAAGAGAAAAATGGATAAAGAAGTCGTGGTCCTTATGTACAATGGAATATCACTCAGCCATGAAATCAATGTCATAAGGCTAGTAGCAGCATGATGAGTGGATTTAGGTACGACGATTCTAAGTGAAATAAGTCACACAGAAAAGGACACTTCTCATAAGGTCTCACTGATTGAGGGAATGTAAAAAGCGTTACACTTGAACTGAATTACAAAACAGAACAGAGTCACACATGCAGAAAACACACTATGGCTGCTTAACGGGAAAGGTGAGGTGGGGTGATACATAAAACAAGGGTTTCAAATTAGCTCAGATACCGTTCCATAAACCCAATATGTAATAGACAAGACCTACTCCTTGCTCAGAGAACTGGACTCAACACACCCTATTCACCGCACAAGAATATATCTGACTAGTAATAATCTTAAAACCTATGTATTGATATCTCTCTGTTAGTGTGTCAAGTGGGTGTAAAGCGGCATAAACACAGCAGTGAAAAGCAGCTAAACCCCATTATAAAAATAAATTACTTTGAAAAACCCATGAAACAAAGACAGTGAAAGAGAGAGAAATTCTTACACAATGCGTTCAGGGGCTGTGATGCACCCTGGATTGACCATATCTAGACCCACAGCTGGATGAGACATAAGGGTGGACACTCTTGGGGCTGAGAGGTTTGGTGAGGTTGGGTGAGCAAACGCAGACCCTTTAAAGTAATACTGCGTGGTACCCATCCCATGGGACCCAAATCTCCAGGTTCAAGGGCATGTTCCTACATCGAAAACATGCATGAGAAAACAAAAAGATGGTACACCATGTGATGGGGAAAGGTTTCTAAAACGCACCTCATTTCTCTTCTCCTTGTGCCTGGGTTCGCCATTCCAGCCGCTTTACTAACAATCTCCCTACTTGGAGCATCAGCACATTTAACCTCCTGTTCCGTACAGGTTGCAATTTGTCCTGAGGATGAACGGGTAGACGGGGAACCAGTGAGAGACTAGCTCTTGTTGTAGGGACAGGCACAGGTCACTCTATTTTCCCATCAGGAAGAAGAATTAACCACAGGCTCATCCTCCCCCCCCGGAACCAGAACAGGGCCTGAAGCCATCTTGCACTTTTGCGGCCAGCTCCCAAAAAAGCGAGTTGTAAAATGGAGCTTCAGGGCACTGCAATTCACAAACCTGCAGAGTTATAAATGATAACTCTCGTCCACAAATATATTGAGGGAAGGCAAAGAAGAGGATTTGAAATCAAGGCAGAATTGCAGGAAACAGATTTCAGGAGGTAGATTCGAATCGCCTTTAAAGCACATGAAAAGCGGCAAAACGTTGACAATGATGCCCTTGGCCAAAAAGGGCGTATGCGTTTTTTCCTGAATATATTCAGGAAAAACCGCATACGCCCTTTTTGGCCAACCAAGCAACCTGGAAAGGCAAATCAGCGCTACAAAGAAGACTCGCTACCCTTCGGTCAAAAGGGCCATGCTGAAAAACGTGTCAAAACCAGAAATGCAGGACAGGACATGGAGAAATGGGAGCCTTGCTACACTGATAGGCGGGATGTAAATAACCAACAGCCACTCTGGAGAAGTGTACGGTGTGTCCTGAAACATCTAAAAAACACAGCTTAGAGAGCATAGGGCACTTCCACTCATGGGGGTATAAATTGGGAAAATGAAAAATCAGCAAGACACAAGCACCCCAAAGTTTAGGGCTGCTCTGTTGACAAGGACCTCCACTTCATTCCACCTTCAATATCCCAGGAAAGAGAAAAATGGATAAAGAAGTTGTGGTCCTTATGTACAATGGAATATCACTCAGCCATGAAATCAATGTCATAAGGCTAGTAGCAGCATGATGAGTGGATTTAGGTACGACGATTCTAAGTGAAATAAGTCACACAGAAAAGGACACTTCTCATAAGGTCTCACTGATAGAGGGAATGTAAAAACCGTTACACTTGAACTGAATTACAAAACAGAACAGAGTCACACATGCAGAAAACACACTATGGCTGCTTAACGGGAAAGGTGAGGTGGGGTGATAAATAAAACAAGGGTTTCAAATTAGCTCAGATACCGTTCCATAAACCCAATATGTAATAGACAAGACCTACTCCTTGCTCAGAGAACTGGACTCAACACGCCCTATTCACCGCACAAGAATATATCTGACTAGTAATAATCTTAAAACCTATGTATTGATATCTCTCTGTTAGTGTGTCAAGTGGGTGTAAAGTGGCATAAACACAACAGTGAAAAGCAGCTAAACCCCATTATAAAAATAAATTACTTTGAAAAACCCATGAAACAAAGACTGTGAAAGAGAGAGTAATTCTTAAACAACGCGTTCAGGTCCTGTGATGCAACCTGGATTGACCATATCTAGACCCACAGCTGGATGAGACATAAGGTTGGACACTCTTGGGGCTGAGAGGTTTGGTGAGGTTGGGTGAGCAAACGCAGACCCTTTAAAGTAATACTGAGTGGTACCCATCGCATTGGGCCAAAATCTCCAGGTTCAAGGGCATCTTCCTACATCGAAAACATGCATGAGAAACACAGAAGATGGTACACCGTGTGATGGTGAAAGGTTTCTAAAACGCACCTCATTTCTCATCTCCTTGTGCCCGGGTTCGCCATTCCAGCCGCTTCACTAGCAATCTCCGTACTTGGAGCATCAGCACCTTTAACCTCCTGTTCCGTACAGGTTGCAATTTGTCCTGAGGATGAACGGGAAGACGGGGAACCAGTGAGAGACTAGCCCTTGGTGTTGGGACAGGCACAGGTCACTCTATTTTCCCATCAGGAAGAAGAATTAACTACAGGCTCATCCTCCCCCCCGGAACCAGAACAGGGCCTGAAGCCATCCAGTGCTTTTGCGGCCAGCTCCCAAAAAAGCGAGTTGTAAAATGGAGCTTCAGGGCACTGCAATTCACAAACCTGCAACGTTATAAATGATAACTCTCGTCCACAAATATATTGAGGGAAGGCAACGAAGAGGATTTGAAATCAAGGCAGAATTGCAGGAAACAGATTTCAGGAGGTAGATTCGAATCGCCTTTAAAGCACATGAAAAGCGGCAAAACGTTGACAATGATGCCCTTGGCCAAAAAGGGCGTATGCGTTTTCTCCTGAATATATTCAGGAAAAAACGCATACGCCCTTTTTGGCCAACCAAGCAACCTGGAAAGGCAAATCAGGGCTACAAAGAAGACTCGCTACCCATCGGTCAAAAGGGCCATGCTGAAAAATGTCTCAAAACCAGAAATGCAGGACAGGCAATGGAGAAATGGGAGCCTTGCTACACTGATGGGCGGGATGTAAATTGCCAACAGCCACTCTGGAGAAGTGTACGGTGTGTCCTGAAACATCTAAAAAACGCAGCTTAGAGAGCATAGGGCACTTCCACTCATGGGGGTATAAATTGGGAAAATGAAAAATCAGCAAGACACAAGCACCCCAAAGTTTAGGGCTGCTCTGTTGACAAGGACCTCCACTTCATTCCACCTTCAATATCCCAGGAAAGAGAAAAATGGATAAAGAAGTTGTGGTCCTTATGTACAATGGAATATCGCTCAGCCATGAAATCAATGTCATAAGGCTAGTAGCAGCATGATGAGTGGATTTAGGTACGACGATTCTAAGTGAAATAAGTCACACAGAAAAGGACACTTCTCATAAGGTATCACTTATAGAGGGAATGAAAAAACCGTTACACTTGAACTGAATTACAAAACAGAACAGAGTCACACATGAAGAAAACACACTATGGCTGCTTAACGGGAAAGGTGAGGTGGGGTGATACATAAAACAAGGGTTTCAAATTAGCTCAGATACCGTTCCATAAACCCAATATGTAATAGACAAGACCTACTCCTTGCTCAGAGAACTGGACTCAACACGCCCTATTCACCGCACAAGAATATATCTGACTAGTAATAATCTTAAAACCTATGTATTGATATCTCTCTGTTAGTGTGTCAAGTGGGTGTAAAGCGGCATAAACACAGCAGTGAAAAGAAGCTAAACCCCATTATAAAAATAAATTACTTCGAAAAACCCATGAAACAAAGACAGTGAAAGAGAGAGAAATTCTTACACAATGCGTTCAGGGGCTGTGATGCAACCTGGATTGACCATATCTAGACCCACAGCTGGATGAGACATAAGGGTGGACACTCTTGGGGCTGAGAGGTTTGGTGAGGTTGGGTGAGCAAACGCAGACCCTTTAAAGTAATACTGCGTGGTACCCATTGCATGGGTCCCAAATCTCCAGGTTCAAGGGCATCTTCCTACATCGAAAACATGCATGAGAAAACAAAAAGATGGTACACCATGTGATGGGGAAAGGTTTCTAAAACGCACCTCATTTCTCTTCCCCTTGTGCCCGGGTTCGCCATTCCAGCCGCTTTACTAACAATCTCCCTACTTGGAGCATCAGCACATTTAACCTCCTGTTCCATACAGGTTGCAATTTGTCCTGAGGATGAACGGGTAGATGGGGAACCAGTGAGAGACTAGCTCTTGGTGTTGGGACAGGCACAGGTCACTCTATTTTCCCATCAGGAAGAAGAATTAACCACAGGCTCATCCTCCCCCCCCGGAAGCAGAACAGGGCCTGAAGCCATCTTGCACTTTTGCGGCCAGCTCCCAAAAAAGCGAGTTGTAAAATGGAGCTTCAGGGCACTGCAATTCACAAACCTGCAGAGTTATAAATGATAACTCTCGTCCAAAAATATATTGAGGGAAGGCAAAGAAGAGGATTTGAAATCAAGGCAGAATTGCAGGAAACAGATTTCAGGAGGTAGATTCGAATCGCCTTTAAAGCACATGAAAAGCGGCAAAACGTTGACAATGATGCCCTTGGCCAAAAAGGGCGTATGCGTTTTTTCCTGAATATATTCAGGAAAAAACGCATACGCCCTTTTTGGCCAACCAAGCAACCTGGAAAGGCAAATCAGCGCTACAAAGAAGACTCGCTACCCTTCGGGCAAAAGGGCCATGCTGAAAAACGTGTCAAAACCAGAAATGCAGGACAGGCCATGGAGAAATGGGAGCCTTGCTACACTGATAGGCGGGATGTAAATTGCCAACAGCCACTCTGGAGAAGTGTACGGTGTGTCCTGAAACATCTAAAAAACACAGCTTAGAGAGCATAGGGCACTTCCACTCATGGGGGTATAAATTGGGAAAATGAAAAATCAGCAAGACACAAGCACCCCAAAGTTTAGGGCTGCTCTGTTGACCAGGACCTCCACTTCATTCCACCTTAAATATCCCAGGAAAGAGAAAAATGGATAAAGAAGTTGTGGTCCTTATGTACAATGGAATATCACTCAGCCATGAAATCAATGTCATAAGGCTAGTAGCAGCATGATGAGTGGATTTAGGTACGACGATTCTAAGTGAAATAAGTCACACAGAAAAGGACACTTCTCATAAGGTCTCACTGATTGAGGGAATGTAAAAAGCGTTACACTTGAACTGAATTACAAAACAGAACAGAGTCACACATGCAGAAAACACACTATGGCTGCTTAACGGGAAAGGTGAGGTGGGGTGATACATAAAACAAGGGTTTCAAATTAGCTCAGATACCGTTCCATAAACCCAATATGTAATAGACAAGACCTACTCCTTGCTCAGAGAACTGGACTCAACACACCCTATTCACCGCAAAAGAATATATCTGACTAGTAATAATCTTAAAACCTATGTATTGATATCTCTCTGTTAGTGTGTCAAGTGGGTGTAAAGCGGCATAAACACAGCAGTGAAAAGCAGCTAAACCCCATTATAAAAATAAATTACTTTGAAAAACCCATGAAACAAAGACAGTGAAAGAGAGAGAAATTCTTACACAATGCGTTCAGGGGCTGTGATGCAACCTGGATTGACCATATCTAGACCCACAGCTGGATGAGACATAAGGGTGGACACTCTTGGGGCTGAGAGGTTTGGTGAGGTTGGGTGAGCAAACGCAGACCCTTTAAAGTAATACTGCGTGGTACCCATCCCATGGGACCCAAATCTCCAGGTTCAAGGGCATGTTCCTACATCGAAAACATGCATGAGAAAACAAAAAGATGGTACACCATGTGATGGGGAAAGGTTTCTAAAACGCACCTCATTTCTCTTCTCCTTGTGCCTGGGTTCGCCATTCCAGCCGCTTTACTAACAATCTCCCTACTTGGAGCATCAGCACATTTAACCTCCTGTTCCGTACAGGTTGCAATTTGTCCTGAGGATGAACGGGTAGACGGGGAACCAGTGAGAGACTAGCTCTTGTTGTAGGGACAGGCACAGGTCACTCTATTTTCCCATCAGGAAGAAGAATTAACCACAGGCTCATCCTCCCCCCCCGGAACCAGAACAGGGCCTGAAGCCATCTTGCACTTTTGCGGCCAGCTCCCAAAAAAGCGAGTTGTAAAATGGAGCTTCAGGGCACTGCAATTCACAAACCTGCAGAGTTATAAATGATAACTCTCGTCCACAAATATATTGAGGGAAGGCAAAGAAGAGGATTTGAAATCAAGGCAGAATTGCAGGAAACAGATTTCAGGAGGTAGATTCGAATCGCCTTTAAAGCACATGAAAAGCGGCAAAACGTTGACAATGATGCCCTTGGCCAAAAAGGGCGTATGCGTTTTTTCCTGAATATATTCAGGAAAAACCGCATACGCCCTTTTTGGCCAACCAAGCAACCTGGAAAGGCAAATCAGCGCTACAAAGAAGACTCGCTACCCTTCGGTCAAAAGGGCCATGCTGAAAAACGTGTCAAAACCAGAAATGCAGGACAGGACATGGAGAAATGGGAGCCTTGCTACACTGATAGGCGGGATGTAAATTACCAACAGCCACTCTGGAGAAGTGTACGGTGTGTCCTGAAACATCTAAAAAACACAGCTTAGAGAGCATAGGGCACTTCCACTCATGGGGGTATAAATTGGGAAAATGAAAAATCAGCAAGACACAAGCACCCCAAAGTTTAGGGCTGCTCTGTTGACAAGGACCTCCACTTCATTCCACCTTCAATATCCCAGGAAAGAGAAAAATGGATAAAGAAGTTGTGGTCCTTATGTACAATGGAATATCACTCAGCCATGAAATCAATGTCATAAGGCTAGTAGCAGCATGATGAGTGGATTTAGGTACGACGATTCTAAGTGAAATAAGTCACACAGAAAAGGACACTTCTCATAAGGTCTCACTGATCGAGGGAATGTAAAAAGCGTTACACTTGAACTGAATTACAAAACAGAACAGAGTCACACATGCAGAAAACACACTATGGCTGCTTAACGGGAAAGGTGAGGTGGGGTGATACATAAAACAAGGGTTTCAAATTAGCTCAGATACCGTTCCATAAACCCAATATGTAATAGACAAGACCTACTCCTTGCTCAGAGAACTGGACTCAACACGCCCTATTCACCGCACAAGAATATATCTGACTAGTAATAATCTTAAAACCTATGTATTGATATCTCTCTGTTAGTGTGTCAAGTGGGTGTAAAGTGGCATAAACACAACAGTGAAAAGCAGCTAAACCCCATTATAAAAATAAATTACTTTGAAAAACCCATGAAACAAAGACTGTGAAAGAGAGAGTAATTCTTAAACAACGCGTTCAGGGCCTGTGATGCAACCTGGATTGACCATATCTAGACCCACAGCTGGATGAGACATAAGGTTGGACACTCTTGGGGCTGAGAGGTTTGGTGAGGTTGGGTGAGCAAACGCAGACCCTTTAAAGTAATACTGAGTGGTACCCATCGCATTGGGCCAAAATCTCCAGGTTCAAGGGCATCTTCCTACATCGAAAACATGCATGAGAAACACAGAAGATGGTACACCGTGTGATGGTGAAAGGTTTCTAAAACGCACCACATTTCTCATCTCCTTGTGCCCGGGTTCGCCATTCCAGCCGCTTTACTAACAATCTCCGTACTTGGAGCATCAGCACCTTTAACCTCCTGTTCCGTACAGGTTGCAATTTGTCCTGAGGATGAACGGGAAGACGGGGAACCACTGAGAGACTAGCCCTTGGTGTTGGGACAGGAACAAGTCACTCTATTTTCCCATCAGGAAGAAGAATTAACTACAGGCTCATCCTCCCCCCCGGAACCAGAACAGGGCCTGAAGCCATCCAGTGCTTTTGCGGCCAGCTCCCAAAAAAGCGAGTTGTAAAATGGAGCTTCAGGGCACTGCAATTCACAAACCTGCAACGTTATAAATGATAACTCTCGTCCACAAATATATTGAGGGAAGGCAACGAAGAGGATTTGAAATCAAGGCAGAATTGCAGGAAACAGATTTCAGGAGGTAGATTCGAATCGCCTTTAAAGCACATGAAAAGCGGCAAAACGTTGACAATGATGCCCTTGGCCAAAAAGGGCGTATGCGTTTTCTCCTGAATATATTCAGGAAAAAACGCATACGCCCTTTTTGGCCAACCAAGCAACCTGGAAAGGCAAATCAGGGCTACAAAGAAGACTCGCTACCCATCGGTCAAAAGGGCCATGCTGAAAAATGTCTCAAAACCAGAAATGCAGGACAGGCCATGGAGAAATGGGAGCCTTGCTACACTGATGGGCGGGATGTAAATTGCCAACAGCCACTCTGGAGAAGTGTACGGTGTGTCCTGAAACATCTAAAAAACGCAGCTTAGAGAGCATAGGGCACTTCCACTCATGGGGGTATAAATTGGGAAAATGAAAAATCAGCAAGACACAAGCACCCCAAAGTTTAGGGCTGCTCTGTTGACAAGGACCTCCACTTCATTCCACCTTCAATATCCCAGGAAAGAGAAAAATGGATAAAGAAGTTGTGGTCCTTATGTACAATGGAATATCACTCAGCCATGAAATCAATGTCATAAGGCTAATAGCAGCATGATGAGTGGATTTAGGTACGACGATTCTAAGTGAAATAAGTCACACAGAAAAGGACACTTCTCATAAGGTATCACTTATAGAGGGAATGAAAAAACCGTTACACTTGAACTGAATTACAAAACAGAACAGAGTCACACATGAAGAAAACACACTATGGCTGCTTAACGGGAAAGGTGAGGTGGGGTGATACATAAAACAAGGGTTTCAAATTAGCTCAGATACCGTTCCATAAACCCAATATGTAATAGACAATACCTACTCCTTGCTCAGAGAACTGGACTCAACACGCCCTATTCACCGCACAAGAATATATCTGACTAGTAATAATCTTAAAACCTATGTATTGATATCTCTCTGTTAGTGTGTCAAGTGGGTGTAAAGCGGCATAAACACAGCAGTGAAAAGAAGCTAAACCCCATTATAAAAATAAATTACTTCGAAAAACCCATGAAACAAAGACAGTGAAAGAGAGAGAAATTCTTACACAATGCGTTCAGGGGCTGTGATGCAACCTGGATTGACCATATCTAGACCCACAGCTGGATGAGACATAAGGGTGGACACTCTTGGGGCTGAGAGGTTTGGTGAGGTTGGGTGAGCAAACGCCGACCCTTTAAAGTAATACTGCGTGGTACCCATCGCATGGGTCCCAAATCTCCAGGTTCAAGGGCATGTTCCTACATCGAAAACATGCATGAGAAAACAAAAAGATGGTACACCATGTGATGGGGAAAGGTTTCTAAAACGCACCTCATTTCTCTTCCCCTTGTGCCCGGGTTCGCCATTCCAGCCGCTTTACTAACAATCTCCCTACTTGGAGCATCAGCACATTTAACCTCCTGTTCCGTACAGGTTGCAATTTGTCCTGAGGATGAACGGGTAGACGGGGAACCAGTGAGAGACTAGCTCTTGTTGTAGGGACAGGCACAGGTCACTCTATTTTCCCATCAGGAAGAAGAATTAACCACAGGCTCATCCTCCCCCCCCGGAACCAGAACAGGGCCTGAAGCCATCTTGCACTTTTGCGGCCAGCTCCCAAAAAAGCGAGTTGTAAAATGGAGCTTCAGGGCACTGCAATTCACAAACCTGCAGAGTTATAAATGATAACTCTCGTCCACAAATATATTGAGGGAAGGCAAAGAAGAGGATTTGAAATCAAGGCAGAATTGCAGGAAACAGATTTCAGGAGGTAGATTCGAATCGCCTTTAAAGCACATGAAAAGCGGCAAAACGTTGACAATGATGCCCTTGGCCAAAAAGGGCGTATGCGTTTTTTCCTGAATATATTCAGGAAAAAACGCATACGCCCTTTTTGGCCAACCAAGCAACCTGGAAAGGCAAATCAGCGCTACAAAGAAGACTCGCTACCCTTCGGTCAAAAGGGCCATGCTGAAAAACGTGTCAAAACCAGAAATGCAGGACAGGACATGGAGAAATGGGAGCCTTGCTACACTGATAGGCGGGATGTAAATTACCAACAGCCACTCTGGAGAAGTGTACGGTGTGTCCTGAAACATCTAAAAAACACAGCTTAGAGAGCATAGGGCACTTCCACTCATGGGGGTATAAATTGGGAAAATGAAAAATCAGCAAGACACAAGCACCCCAAAGTTTAGGGCTGCTCTGTTGACAAGGACCTCCACTTCATTCCACCTTCAATATCCCAGGAAAGAGAAAAATGGATAAAGAAGTTGTGGTCCTTATGTACAATGGAATATCACTCAGCCATGAAATCAATGTCATAAGGCTAGTAGCAGCATGATGAGTGGATTTAGGTACGACGATTCTAAGTGAAATAAGTCACACAGAAAAGGACACTTCTCATAAGGTCTCACTGATAGAGGGAATGTAAAAACCGTTACACTTGAACTGAATTACAAAACAGAACAGAGTCACACATGCAGAAAACACACTATGGCTGCTTAACGGGAAAGGTGAGGTGGGGTGATACATAAAACAAGGGTTTCAAATTAGCTCAGATACCGTTCCATAAACCCAATATGTAATAGACAAGACCTACTCCTTGCTCAGAGAACTGGACTCAACACGCCCTATTCACCGCACAAGAATATATCTGACTAGTAATAATCTTAAAACCTATGTATTGATATCTCTCTGTTAGTGTGTCAAGTGGGTGTAAAGTGGCATAAACACAACAGTGAAAAGCAGCTAAACCCCATTATAAAAATAAATTACTTTGAAAAACCCATGAAACAAAGACTGTGAAAGAGAGAGTAATTCTTAAACAACGCGTTCAGGGCCTGTGATGCAACCTGGATTGACCATATCTAGACCCACAGCTGGATGAGACATAAGGTTGGACACTCTTGGGGCTGAGAGGTTTGGTGAGGTTGGGTGAGCAAACACAGACCCTTTAAAGTAATACTGAGTGGTACCCATCGCATTGGGCCAAAATCTCCAGGTTCAAGGGCATCTTCCTACATCGAAAACATGCATGAGAAACACAGAAGATGGTACACCGTGTGATGGTGAAAGGTTTCTAAAACGCACCTCATTTCTCATCTCCTTGTGCCCGGGTTCGCCATTCCAGCCGCTTCACTAGCAATCTCCGTACTTGGAGCATCAGCACCTTTAACCTCCTGTTCCGTACAGGTTGCAATTTGTCCTGAGGATGAACGGGAAGACGGGGAACCAGTGAGAGACTAGCCCTTGGTGTTGGGACAGGCACAAGTCACTATATTTTCCCATCAGGAAGAAGAATTAACTACAGGCTCATCCTCCCCCCCGGAACCAGAACAGGACCTGAAGCCATCCAGTGCTTTTGCGGCCAGCTCCCAAAAAAGCGAGTTGTAAAATGGAGCTTCAGGGCACTGCAATTCACAAACCTGCAACGTTATAAATGATAACTCTCGTCCACAAATATATTGAGGGAAGGCAACGAAGAGGATTTGAAATCAAGGCAGAATTGCAGGAAACAGATTTCAGGAGGTAGATTCGAATCGCCTTTAAAGCACATGAAAAGCGGCAAAACGTTGACAATGATGCCCTTGGCCAAAAAGGGCGTATGCGTTTTCTCCTGAATATATTCAGGAAAAAACGCATACGCCCTTTTTGGCCAACCAAGCAACCTGGAAAGGCAAATCAGGGCTACAAAGAAGACTCGCTACCCATCGGTCAAAAGGGCCATGCTGAAAAATGTCTCAAAACCAGAAATGCAGGACAGGCCATGGAGAAATGGGAGCCTTGCTACACTGATGGGCGGGATGTAAATTGCCAACAGCCACTCTGGAGAAGTGTACGGTGTGTCCTGAAACATCTAAAAAACGCAGCTTAGAGAGCATAGGGCACTTCCACTCATGGGGGTATAAATTGGGAAAATGAAAAATCAGCAAGACACAAGCACCCCAAAGTTTAGGGCTGCTCTGTTGACAAGGACCTCCACTTCATTCCACCTTCAATATCCCAGGAAAGAGAAAAATGGATAAAGAAGTTGTGGTCCTTATGTACAATGGAATATCACTCAGCCATGAAATCAATGTCATAAGGCTAATAGCAGGATGATGAGTGGATTTAGGTACGACGATTCTAAGTGAAATAAGTCACACAGAAAAGGACACTTCTCATAAGGTATCACTTATAGAGGGAATGAAAAAACCGTTACACTTGAACTGAATTACAAAACAGAACAGAGTCACACATGAAGAAAACACACTATGGCTGCTTAACGGGAAAGGTGAGGTGGGGTGATACATAAAACAAGGGTTTCAAATTAGCTCAGATACCGTTCCATAAACCCAATATGTAATAGACAATACCTACTCCTTGCTCAGAGAACTGGACTCAACACGCCCTATTCACCGCACAAGAATATATCTGACTAGTAATAATCTTAAAACCTATGTATTGATATCTCTCTGTTAGTGTGTCAAGTGGGTGTAAAGCGGCATAAACACAGCAGTGAAAAGAAGCTAAACCCCATTATAAAAATAAATTACTTCGAAAAACCCATGAAACAAAGACAGTGAAAGAGAGAGAAATTCTTACACAATGCGTTCAGGGGCTGTGATGCAACCTGGATTGACCATATCTAGACCCACAGCTGGATGAGACATAAGGGTGGACACTCTTGGGGCTGAGAGGTTTGGTGAGGTTGGGTGAGCAAACGCCGACCCTTTAAAGTAATACTGCGTGGTACCCATCGCATGGGTCCCAAATCTCCAGGTTCAAGGGCATGTTCCTACATCGAAAACATGCATGAGAAAACAAAAAGATGGTACACCATGTGATGGGGAAAGGTTTCTAAAACGCACCTCATTTCTCTTCCCCTTGTGCCCGGGTTCGCCACTCCAGCCGCTTTACTAACAATCTCCCTACTTGGAGCATCAGCACATTTAACCTCCTGTTCCGTACAGGTTGCAATTTGTCCTGAGGATGAACGGGTAGACGGGGAACCAGTGAGAGACTAGCTCTTGTTGTAGGGACAGGCACAGGTCACTCTATTTTCCCATCAGGAAGAAGAATTAACCACAGGCTCATCCTCCACCCCCGGAACCAGAACAGGGCCTGAAGCCATCTTGCACTTTTGAGGCCAGCTCCCAAAAAAGCGAGTTGTAAAATGGAGCTTCAGGGCACTGCAATTCACAAACCTGCAGAGTTATAAATGATAACTCTCGTCCACAAATATATTGAGGGAAGGCAAAGAAGAGGATTTGAAATCAAGGCAGAATTGCAGGAAACAGATTTCAGGAGGTAGATTCGAATCGCCTTTAAAGCACATGAAAAGCGGCAAAACGTTGACAATGATGCCCTTGGCCAAAAAGGGCGTATGCGTTTTTTCCTGAATATATTCAGGAAAAAACGCATACGCCCTTTTTGGCCAACCAAGCAACCTGGAAAGGCAAATCAGCGCTACAAAGAAGACTCGCTACCCTTCGGTCAAAAGGGCCATGCTGAAAAACGTGTCAAAACCAGAAATGCAGGACAGGCCATGGAGAAATGGGAGCCTTGCTACACTGATGGGCGGGATGTAAATTGCCAACAGCCACTCTGGAGAAGTGTACGGTGTGTCCTGAAACATCTAAAAAACACAGCTTAGAGAGCATAGGGCACTTCCACTCATGGGGGTATAAATTGGGAAAATGAAAAATCAGCAAGACACAAGCACCCCAAAGTTTAGGGCTGCTCTGTTGACAAGGACCTCCACTTCATTCCACCTTCAATATCCCAGGAAAGAGAAAAATGGATAAAGAAGTTGTGGTCCTTATGTACAATGGAATATCACTCAGCCATGAAATCAATGTCATAAGGCTAGTAGCAGCATGATGAGTGGATTTAGGTACGACGATTCTAAGTGAAATAAGTCACACAGAAAAGGACACTTCTCATAAGGTCTCACTGATAGAGGGAATGTAAAAACCGTTACACTTGAACTGAATTACAAAACAGAACAGAGTCACACATGCAGAAAACACACTATGGCTGCTTAACGGGAAAGGTGAGGTGGGGTGATACATAAAACAAGGGTTTCAAATTAGCTCAGATACCGTTCCATAAACCCAATATGTAATAGACAAGACCTACTCCTTGCTCAGAGAACTGGACTCAACACGCCCTATTCACCGCACAAGAATATATCTGACTAGTAATAATCTTAAAACCTATGTATTGATATCTCTCTGTTAGTGTGTCAAGTGGGTGTAAAGTGGCATAAACACAACAGTGAAAAGCAGCTAAACCCCATTATAAAAATAAATTACTTTGAAAAACCCATGAAACAAAGACTGTGAAAGAGAGAGTAATTCTTAAACAACGCGTTCAGGGCCTGTGATGCAACCTGGATTGACCATATCTAGACCCACAGCTGGATGAGACATAAGGTTGGACACTCTTGGGGCTGAGAGGTTTGGTGAGGTTGGGTGAGCAAACGCACACCCTTTAAAGTAATACTGAGTGGTACCCATCGCATTGGGCCAAAATCTCCAGGTTCAAGGGCATCTTCCTACATCGAAAACATGCATGAGAAACACAGAAGATAGTACACCGTGTGATGGTGAAAGGTTTCTAAAACGCACCTCATTTCTCATCTCCTTGTGCCCGGGTTCGCCATTCCAGCCGCTTTACTAACAATCTCCCTACTTGGAGCATCAGCACATTTAACCTCCTGTTCCGTACAGGTTGCAATTTGTCCTGAGGATGAACGGGAAGACGGGGAACCAGTGAGAGACTAGCCCTTGGTGTTGGGACAGGCACAGGTCACTCTATTTTCCCATCAGGAAGAAGAATTAACTACAGGCTCATCCTCCCCCCCGGAACCAGAACAGGGCCTGAAGCCATCCAGTGCTTTTGCGGCCAGCTCCCAAAAAAGCGAGTTGTAAAATGGAGCTTCAGGGCACTGCAATTCACAAACCTGCAACGTTATAAATGATAACTCTCGTCCACAAATATATTGAGGGAAGGCAACGAAGAGGATTTGAAATCAAGGCAGAATTGCAGGAAACAGATTTCAGCAGGTAGATTCGAATCGCCTTTAAAGCACATGAAAAGCGGCAAAACGTTGACAATGATGCCCTTGGCCAAAAAGGGCGTATGCGTTTTCTCCTGAATATATTCAGGAAAAAACGCATACGCCCTTTTTGGCCAACCAAGCAACCTGGAAAGGCAAATCAGGGCTACAAAGAAGACTCGCTACCCATCGGTCAAAAGGGCCATGCTGAAAAATGTCTCAAAACCAGAAATGCAGGACAGGCCATGGAGAAATGGGAGCCTTGCTACACTGATGGGCGGGATGTAAATTGCCAACAGCCACTCTGGAGAAGTGTACGGTGTGTCCTGAAACATCTAAAAAACGCAGCTTAGAGAGCATAGGGCACTTCCACTCATGGGGGTATAAATTGGGAAAATGAAAAATCAGCAAGACACAAGCACCCCAAAGTTTAGGGCTGCTCTGTTGACAAGGACCTCCACTTCATTCCACCTTCAATATCCCAGGAAAGAGAAAAATGGATAAAGAAGTTGTGGTCCTTATGTACAATGGAATATCGCTCAGCCATGAAATCAATGTCATAAGGCTAGTAGCAGCATGATGAGTGGATTTAGGTACGACGATTCTAAGTGAAATAAGTCACACAGAAAAGGACACTTCTCATAAGGTATCACTTATAGAGGGAATGAAAAAACCGTTACACTTGAACTGAATTACAAAACAGAACAGAGTCACACATGAAGAAAACACACTATGGCTGCTTAACGGGAAAGGTGAGGTGGGGTGATACATAAAACAAGGGTTTCAAATTAGCTCAGATACCGTTCCATAAACCCAATATGTAATAGACAATACCTACTCCTTGCTCAGAGAACTGGACTCAACACGCCCTATTCACCGCACAAGAATATATCTGACTAGTAATAATCTTAAAACCTATGTATTGATATCTCTCTGTTAGTGTGTCAAGTGGGTGTAAAGCGGCATAAACACAGCAGTGAAAAGAAGCTAAACCCCATTATAAAAATAAATTACTTCGAAAAACCCATGAAACAAAGACAGTGAAAGAGAGAGAAATTCTTACACAATGCGTTCAGGGGCTGTGATGCAACCTGGATTGACCATATCTAGACCCACAGCTGGATGAGACATAAGGGTGGACACTCTTGGGGCTGAGAGGTTTGGTGAGGTTGGGTGAGCAAACGCAGACCCTTTAAAGTAATACTGCGTGGTACCCATTGCATGGGTCCCAAATCTCCAGGTTCAAGGGCATCTTCCTACATCGAAAACATGCATGAGAAAACAAAAAGATGGTACACCATGTGATGGGGAAAGGTTTCTAAAACGCACCTCATTTCTCTTCCCCTTGTGCCCGGGTTCGCCATTCCAGCCGCTTTACTAACAATCTCCCTACTTGGAGCATCAGCACATTTAACCTCCTGTTCCGTACAGGTTGCAATTTGTCCTGAGGATGAACGGGTAGACGGGGAACCAGTGAGAGACTAGCTCTTGGTGTTGGGACAGGCACAGGTCACTCTATTTTCCCATCAGGAAGAAGAATTAACCACAGGCTCATCCTCCCCCCCCGGAAGCAGAACAGGGCCTGAAGCCATCTTGCACTTTTGCGGCCAGCTCCCAAAAAAGCGAGTTGTAAAATGGAGCCTCAGGGCACTGCAATTCACAACCCTGCAGAGTTATAAATGTTAACTCTCTTCCACAAATATATGGAGGGAAGGTAAAGAAGAGGATTTGAAATCAAGGCAGAATTGCAGGAAACAGATTTCAGGAGGTAGATTCGAATCGCCTTTAAAGCACATGAAAAGCGGCAAAACGTTGACAATGATGCCCTTGGCCAAAAAGGGCGTATGCGTTTTTTCCTGAATATATTCAGGAAAAAACGCATACGCCCTTTTTGGCCAACCAAGCAACCTGGAAAGGCAAATCAGCGCTACAAAGAAGACTCGCTACCCTTCGGTCAAAAGGGCCATGCTGAAAAAAGTCTCAAAACCAGAAATGATGGACAGGCCATGGAGAAATGGGAGCCTTGCTACACTGATGGGCGGGATGTAAATTGCCAACAGCCACTCTGGAGAAGTGTACGGTGTGTCCTGAAACATCTAAAAAACACAGCTTAGAGAGCATAGGGCACTTCCACTCATGGGGGTATAAATTGGGAAAATGAAAAATCAGCAAGACACAAGCACCCCAAAGTTTAGGGCTGCTCTGTTGACAAGGACCTCCACTTCATTCCACCTTCAATATCCCAGGAAAGAGAAAAATGGATAAAGAAGTTGTGGTCCTTATGTACAATGGAATATCACACAGCCATGAAATCAATGTCATAAGGCTAGTAGCAGCATGATGAGAGGATTTAGGTACGACGATTCTAAGTGAAATAAGTCACACAGAAAAGGACACTTCTCATAAGGTATCACTTATAGAGGGAATGTCAAAACCGTTACACTTGAACTGAATTACAAAACAGAACAGAGTCACACATGCAGAAAACACACTATGGCTGCTTAACGGGAAAGGTGAGGTGGGGTGATACATAAAACAAGGGTTTCAAATTACCTCAGATACCGTTCCATAAACCCAATATGTAATAGACAAGACCTACTCCTTGCTCAGAGAACTGGATTCAACACGCCGTATTCACTGCACAAGAATATATCTGATTGGTAATAATCTTAAAACCTATGTATTGATATCTCACTGTTAGTGTGTCAAGCGGGTGTAAAGCGGCATAAACACAGCAGTGAAAAGCAGCTAAACCCCATTATAAAAATAAATTACTTTTACAAACCCATGAAACAAAGACAGTGAAAGAGAGAGAAATTCTTACACAATGCGTTCAGGGGCTGTGATGCAACCTGGATTGACCATATCTAGACCCACAGCTGGATGAGACATAAGGGTGGACACTCTTGGGGCTGAGAGCTTTGGTGAGGTTGGGTGAGCAAACGCAGACCCATTAAAGTAATACTGCCTGGTACCCATCGCATGGGTCCCAAATCTCCAGGTTCAAGGGCATATTCCTACATCGAAAACATGCATGAGAAAACAAAAAGAGGGTACACCATGTGATGGGGAAAGGTTTCTAAAACGCACCTCATTTCTCTTCTCCTTGTGCCTGGTTTCGCCATTCCAGCCGCTTTACTAACAATCTCCCTACTTGGAGCATCAGCACCTTTAACCTCCTGTTCCGTACAGGTTGCAATTTCTCCTGAGGATGAACGGGTACACGGGGAACCAGTGAGAGACTAGCTCTTGGTGTTGGGACAGGCACAGGTCACTCTATTTTTCCATCAGGAAGAAGAATTAACCACAGGCTCATCCTCCCCCCACGGAACCAGAACAGGGCCTGAAGGCATCTTGCACTTTTGCGGCCAGCTCTCAAAAAAGCGAGTTGTAAAGTGGAGCTTCAGGGCACTGCAATTCACAAACCTGCAGAGTTATAAATGATAACTCTCGTCCACAAATATATTGAGGGAAGGCAAAGAAGAGGATTTGAAATCAAGGCAGAATTGCAGGAAACAGATTTCAGGAGGTAGATTCGAATCGCCTTTAAAGCACATGAAAAGCGGCAAAACGTTGACAATGATGCCCTTGGCCAAAAAGGGCGTATGCGTTTTTTCCTGAATATATTCAGGAAAAAACGCATACGCCCTTTTTGGCCAACCAAGCAACCTGGAAAGGCAAATCAGCGCTACAAAGAAGACTCGCTACCCTTCGGTCAAAAGGGCCATGCTGAAAAACGTGTCAAAACCAGAAATGCAGGACAGGCCATGGAGAAATGGGAGCCTTGCTACACTGATGGGCGGGATGTAAATTGCCAACAGCCACTCTGGAGAAGTGTACGGTGTGTCCTGAAACATCTAAAAAACACAGCTTAGAGAGCATAGGGCACTTCCACTCATGGGGGTATAAATTGGGAAAATGAAAAATCAGCAAGACACAAGCACCCCAAAGTTTAGGGCTGCTCTGTTGACAAGGACCTCCACTTCATTCCACCTTCAATATCCCAGGAAAGAGAAAAATGGATAAAGAAGTTGTGGTCCTTATGTACAATGGAATATCACTCAGCCATGAAATCAATGTCATAAGGCTAGTAGCAGCATGATGAGTGGATTTAGGTACGACGATTCTAAGTGAAATAAGTCACACAGAAAAGGACACTTCTCATAAGGTATCACTTATAGAGGGAATGTCAAAACCGTTACACTTGAACTGAATTACAAAACAGAACAGAGTCACACATGCAGAAAACACACTATGGCTGCTTAACGGGAAAGGTGAGGTGGGGTGATACATAAAACAAGGGTTTCAAATTAGCTCAGATACCGTTCCATAAACCCAATATGTAATAGACAAGACCTACTCCTTGCTCAGAGAACTGGACTCAACACGCCCTATTCACCGCACAAGAATATATCTGACTAGTAATAATCTTAAAACCTATGTATTGATATCTCTCTGTTAGTGTGTCAAGTGGGTGTAAAGCGGCATAAACACAGCAGTGAAAAGCAGCTAAAACGCATTATAAAAATAAATTACTTCGAAAAACCCATGAAACAAAGACAGTGAAAGAGAGAGAAATTCTTACACAATGCGTTCAGGGGCTGTGATGCAACCTGGATTGACCATATCTAGACCCACAGCTGGAGGAGACATAAGGGTGGACACTCTTGGGGCTGAGAGGTTTGGTGAGGTTGGGTGAGCAAACGCCGACCCTTTAAAGTAATACTGCGTGGTACCCATCGCATGGGTCCCAAATCTCCAGGTTCAAGGGCATCTTCCTACATCGAAAACATGCATGAGAAAACAAAAGGATGGTACACCATGTGATGGGGAAAGGTTTCTAAAACGCACCTCATTTCTCTTCTCCTTGTGCCCGGGTTCGCCATTCCAGCCGCTTTACTAACAATCTCCCTACTTGGAGCATCAGCACCTTTAACCTCCTGTTCCGTACAGGTTGCAATTTGTCCTGAGGATGAACGGGTACACGGGGAACCAGTGAGAGACTAGCTCTTGGTGTTGGGACAGGCACAGGTCACTCTATTTTCCCATCAGGAAGAAGAATTAACCTCAGGCTCATCCTCCCCCTCGGAACCAGAACAGGGCCTGAAGCCATCCTGCGCTTTTGCGGCCAGCTCCCAAAAATGCGAGTTGTAAAATGGAGATTCAGGGCACTGCAATTCACAAACCTGCAGAGTTATAAATGATAACTCTCGTCCACAAATATATTGAGGGAAGGCAAAGAAGAGGATTTGAAATCAAGGCAGAATTGCAGGAAACAGATTTCAAGAGGTAGATTCGAATCGCCTTTAAAGCACATGAAAAGCGGCAAATCGTTGACAATGATGCCCTTGGCCAAAAAGGGCGTATGCGTTTTTTCCTGAATATATTCAGGAAAAACCACATACGCCCTTTTTGGCCAACCAAGCAACCTGGAAAGGCAAATCAGCGCTACAAAGAAGACTCGCTACCCATCGGTCAAAAGGGCCATGCTGAAAAAAGTCTCAAAACCAGCAATGCAGGACAGGCCATGGAGAAATGGGAGCCTTGCTACACTGATGGGCGGGATGTAAATTGCCAACAGCCACTCTGGAGAAGTGTACGGTGTGTCCTGAAACATCTAAAAAACACAGCTTAGAGAGCATAGGGCACTTCCACTCATGGGGGTATAAATTGGGAAAATGAAAAATCAGCAAGACACAAGCACCCCAAAGTTTAGGGCTGCTCTGTTGACAAGGACCTCCACTTCATTCCACCTTCAATATCCCAGGAAAGAGAAAAATGGATAAAGAAGTTGTGGTCCTTATGTACAATGGAATATCACTCAGCCATGAAATCAATGTCATAAGGCTAGTAGCAGCATGATGAGTGGATTTAGGTACGACGATTCTAAGTGAAATAAGTCACACAGAAAAGGACACTTCTCATAAGGTCTCACTGATAGAGGGAATGTCAAAACCGTTACACTTGAACTGAATTACAAAACAGAACAGAGTCACACATGCAGAAAACACACTATGGCTGCTTAACGGGAAAGGTGAGGTGGGGTGATAAATAAAACAAGGGTTTCAAATTAGCTCAGATACCGTTCCATAAACCCAATATGTAATAGACAAGACCTACTCCTTGCTCAGAGAACTGGACTCAACACGCCCTATTCACCGCACAAGAATATATCTGACTAGTAATAATCTTAAAACCTATGTATTGATATCTCTCTGTTAGTGTGTCAAGTGGGTGTAAAGTGGCATAAACACAACAGTGAAAAGCAGCTAAACCCCATTATAAAAATAAATTACTTTGAAAAACCCATGAAACAAAGACTGTGAAAGAGAGAGTAATTCTTAAACAACGCGTTCAGGGCCTGTGATGCAACCTGGATTGACCATATCTAGACCCACAGCTGGATGAGACATAAGGTTGGACACTCTTGGGGCTGAGAGGTTTGGTGAGGTTGGGTGAGCAAACGCAGACCCTTTAAAGTAATACTGAGTGGTACCCATCGCATTGGGCCAAAATCTCCAGGTTCAAGGGCATCTTCCTACATCGAAAACATGCATGAGAAACACAGAAGATAGTACACCGTGTGATGGTGAAAGGTTTCTAAAACGCACCTCATTTCTCATCTCCTTGTGCCCGGGTTCGCCATTCCAGCCGCTTTACTAACAATCTCCCTACTTGGAGCATCAGCACCTTTAACCTCCTGTTCCGTACAGGTTGCAATTTGTCCTGAGGATGAACGGGAAGACGGGGAACCAGTGAGAGACTAGCCCTTGGTGTTGGGACAGGCACAGGTCACTCTATTTTCCCATCAGGAAGAAGAATTAACTACAGGCTCATCCTCCCCCCCGGAACCAGAACAGGGCCTGAAGCCATCCAGTGCTTTTGCGGCCAGCTCCCAAAAAAGCGAGTTGTAAAATGGAGCTTCAGGGCACTGCAATTCACAAACCTGCAACGTTATAAATGATAACTCTCGTCCACAAATATATTGAGGGAAGGCAACGAAGAGGATTTGAAATCAAGGCAGAATTGCAGGAAACAGATTTCAGCAGGTAGATTCGAATCGCCTTTAAAGCACATGAAAAGCAGCAAAACGTTGACAATGATGCCCTTGGCCAAAAAGGGCGTATGCGTTTTCTCCTGAATATATTCAGGAAAAAACGCATACGCCCTTTTTGGCCAACCAAGCAACCTGGAAAGGCAAATCAGGGCTACAAAGAAGACTCGCTACCCATCGGTCAAAAGGGCCATGCTGAAAAATGTCTCAAAACCAGAAATGCAGGACAGGCCATGGAGAAATGGGAGCCTTGCTACACTGATGGGCGGGATGTAAATTGCCAACAGCCACTCTGGAGAAGTGTACGGTGTGTCCTGAAACATCTAAAAAACGCAGCTTAGAGAGCATAGGGCACTTCCACTCATGGGGGTATAAATTGGGAAAATGAAAAATCAGCAAGACACAAGCACCCCAAAGTTTAGGGCTGCTCTGTTGACAAGGACCTCCACTTCATTCCACCTTCAATATCCCAGGAAAGAGAAAAATGGATAAAGAAGTTGTGGTCCTTATGTACAATGGAATATCGCTCAGCCATGAAATCAATGTCATAAGGCTAGTAGCAGCATGATGAGTGGATTTAGGTACGACGATTCTAAGTGAAATAAGTCACACAGAAAAGGACACTTCTCATAAGGTATAACTTATAGAGGGAATGAAAAAACCGTTACACTTGAACTGAATTACAAAACAGAACAGAGTCACACATGCAGAAAACACACTATGGCTGCTTAACGGGAAAGGTGAGGTGGGGTGATACATAAAACAAGGGTTTCAAATTAGCTCAGATACCGTTCCATAAACCCAATATGTAATAGACAATACCTACTCCTTGCTCAGAGAACTGGACTCAACACGCCCTATTCACCGCACAAGAATATATCTGACTAGTAATAATCTTAAAACCTATGTATTGATATCTCTCTGTTAGTGTGTCAAGTGGGTGTAAAGCGGCATAAACACAGCAGTGAAAAGAAGCTAAACCCCATTATAAAAATAAATTACTTCGAAAAACCCATGAAACAAAGACAGTGAAAGAGAGAGAAATTCTTACACAATGCGTTCAGGGGCTGTGATGCAACCTGGATTGACCATATCTAGACCCACAGCTGGATGAGACATAAGGGTGGACACTCTTGGGGCTGAGAGGTTTGGTGAGGTTGGGTGAGCAAACGCAGACCCTTTAAAGTAATACTGCGTGGTACCCATTGCATGGGTCCCAAATCTCCAGGTTCAAGGGCATCTTCCTACATCGAAAACATGCATGAGAAAACAAAAAGATGGTACACCATGTGATGGGGAAAGGTTTCTAAAACGCACCTCATTTCTCTTCCCCTTGTGCCCGGGTTCGCCATTCCAGCCGCTTTACTAACAATCTCCCTACTTGGAGCATCAGCACATTTAACCTCCTGTTCCGTACAGGTTGCAATTTGTCCTGAGGATGAACGGGTAGACGGGGAACCAGTGAGAGACTAGCTCTTGGTGTTGGGACAGGCACAGGTCACTCTATTTTCCCATCAGGAAGAAGAATTAACCACAGGCTCATCCTCCCCCCCCGGAAGCAGAACAGGGCCTGAAGCCATCTTGCACTTTTGCGGCCAGCTCCCAAAAAAGCGAGTTGTAAAATGGAGCCTCAGGGCACTGCAATTCACAAACCTGCAGAGTTATAAATGATAACTCTCTTCCACAAATATATGGAGGGAAGGCAAAGAAGAGGATTTGAAATCAAGGCAGAATTGCAGGAAACAGATTTCAGGAGGTAGATTCGAATCGCCTTTAAAGCACATGAAAAGCGGCAAAACGTTGACAATGATGCCCTTGGCCAAAAAGGGCGTATGCGTTTTTTCCTGAATATATTCAGGAAAAAACGCATACGCCCTTTTTGGCCAACCAAGCAACCTGGAAAGGCAAATCAGCGCTACAAAGAAGACTCGCTACCCTTCGGTCAAAAGGGCCATGCTGAAAAAAGTCTCAAAACCAGAAATGCAGGACAGGCCATGGAGAAATGGGAGCCTTGCTACACTGATGGGCGGGATGTAAATTGCCAACAGCCACTCTGGAGATGTGTACGGTGTGTCCTGAAACATCTAAAAAACACAGCTTAGAGAGCATAGGGCACTTCCACTCATGGGGGTATAAATTGGGAAAATAAAAAATCAGCAAGACACAAGCACCCCAAAGTTTAGGGCTGCTCTGTTGACAAGGACCTCCACTTCATTCCACCTTCAATATCCCAGGAAAGAGAAAAATGGATAAAGAAGTTGTGGTCCTTATGTACAATGGAATATCACTCAGCCATGAAATCAATGTCATAAGGCTAGTAGCAGCATGATGAGAGGATTTAGGTACGACGATTCTAAGTGAAATAAGTCACACAGAAAAGGACACTTCTCATAAGGTATCACTTATAGAGGGAATGTCAAAACCGTTACACTTGAACTGAATTACAAAACAGAACAGAGTCACACATGCAGAAAACACACTATGGCTGCTTAACGGGAAAGGTGAGGTGGGGTGATACATAAAACAAGGGTTTCAAATTACCTCAGATACCGTTCCATAAACCCAATATGTAATAGACAAGACCTACTCCTTGCTCAGAGAACTGGATTCAACACGCCGTATTCACTGCACAAGAATATATCTGATTGGTAATAATCTTAAAACCTATGTATTGATATCTCACTGTTAGTGTGTCAAGCGGGTGTAAAGCGGCATAAACACAGCAGTGAAAAGCAGCTAAACCCCATTATAAAAATAAATTACTTTTACAAACCCATGAAACAAAGACAGTGAAAGAGAGAGAAATTCTTACACAATGCGTTCAGGGGCTGTGATGCAACCTGGATTGACCATATCTAGACCCACAGCTGGATGAGACATAAGGGTGGACACTCTTGGGGCTGAGAGGTTTGGTGAGGTTGGGTGAGCAAACGCAGACCCATTAAAGTAATACTGCCTGGTACCCATCGCATGGGTCCCAAATCTCCAGGTTCAAGGGCATATTCCTACATCGAAAACATGCATGAGAAAACAAAAAGAGGGTACACCATGTGATGGGGAAAGGTTTCTAAAACGCACCTCATTTCTCTTCTCCTTGTGCCTGGTTTCGCCATTCCAGCCGCTTTACTAACAATCTCCCTACTTGGAGCATCAGCACCTTTAACCTCCTGTTCCGTACAGGTTGCAATTTCTCCTGAGGATGAACGGGTACACGGGGAACCAGTGAGAGACTAGCTCTTGGTGTTGGGACAGGCACAGGTCACTCTATTTTTCCATCAGGAAGAAGAATTAACCACAGGCTCATCCTCCCCCCACGGAACCAGAACAGGGCCTGAAGGCATCTTGCACTTTTGCGGCCAGCTCTCAAAAAAGCGAGTTGTAAAATGGAGCTTCAGGGCACTGCAATTCACAAACCTGCAGAGTTATAAATGATAACTCTCGTCCACAAATATATTGAGGGAAGGCAAAGAAGAGGATTTGAAATCAAGGCAGAATTGCAGGAAACAGATTTCAGGAGGTAGATTCGAATCGCCTTTAAAGCACATGAAAAGCGGCAAAACGTTGACAATGATGCCCTTGGCCAAAAAGGGCGTATGCGTTTTTTCCTGAATATATTCAGGAAAAAACGCATACGCCCTTTTTGGCCAACCAAGCAACCTGGAAAGGCAAATCAGCGCTACAAAGAAGACTCGCTACCCTTCGGTCAAAAGGGCCATGCTGAAAAACGTGTCAAAACCAGAAATGCAGGACAGGCCATGGAGAAATGGGAGCCTTGCTACACTGATGGGCGGGATGTAAATTGCCAACAGCCACTCTGGAGAAGTGTACGGTGTGTCCTGAAACATCTAAAAAACACAGCTTAGAGAGCATAGGGCACTTCCACTCATGGGGGTATAAATTGGGAAAATGAAAAATCAGCAAGACACAAGCACCCCAAAGTTTAGGGCTGCTCTGTTGACAAGGACCTCCACTTCATTCCACCTTCAATATCCCAGGAAAGAGAAAAATGGATAAAGAAGTTGTGGTCCTTATGTACAATGGAATATCACTCAGCCATGAAATCAATGTCATAAGGCTAGTAGCAGCATGATGAGTGGATTTAGGTACGACGATTCTAAGTGAAATAAGTCACACAGAAAAGGACACTTCTCATAAGGTCTCACTGATAGAGGGAATGTCAAAACCGTTACACTTGAACTGAATTACAAAACAGAACAGAGTCACACATGCAGAAAACACACTATGGCTGCTTAACGGGAAAGGTGAGGTGGGGTGATACATAAAACAAGGGTTTCAAATTAGCTCAGATACCGTTCCATAAACCCAATATGTAATAGACAAGACCTACTCCTTGCTCAGAGAACTGGACTCAACACGCCCTATTCACCGCACAAGAATATATCTGACTAGTAATAATCTTAAAACCTATGTATTGATATCTCTCTGTTAGTGTGTCAAGTGGGTGTAAAGCGGCATAAACACAGCAGTGAAAAGCAGCTAAACCGCATTATAAAAATAAATTACTTCGAAAAACCCATGAAACAAAGACAGTGAAAGAGAGAGAAATTCTTACACAATGCGTTCAGGGGCTGTGATGCAACCTGGATTGACCATATCTAGACCCACAGCTGGAGGAGACATAAGGGTGGACACTCTTGGGGCTGAGAGGTTTGGTGAGGTTGGGTGAGCAAACGCCGACCCTTTAAAGTAATACTGCGTGGTACCCATCGCATGGGTCCCAAATCTCCAGGTTCAAGGGCATCTTCCTACATCGAAAACATGCATGAGAAAACAAAAGGATGGTACACCATGTGATGGGGAAAGGTTTCTAAAACGCACCTCATTTCTCTTCTCCTTGTGCCCGGGTTCGCCATTCCAGCCGCTTTACTAACAATCTCCCTACTTGGAGCATCAGCACCTTTAACCTCCTGTTCCGTACAGGTTGCAATTTGTCCTGAGGATGAACGGGTACACGGGGAACCAGTGAGAGACTAGCTCTTGGTGTTGGGACAGGCACAGGTCACTCTATTTTCCCATCAGGAAGAAGAATTAACCACAGGCTCATCCTCCCCCTCGGAACCAGAACAGGGCCTGAAGCCATCCTGCGCTTTTGCGGCCAGCTCCCAAAAATGCGAGTTGTAAAATGAAGATTCAGGGCACTGCAATTCACAGACCTGCAGAGTTATAAATGATAACTCTCGTCCACAAATATATTGAGGGAAGGCAAAGAAGAGGATTTGAAATCAAGGCAGAATTGCAGGAAACAGATTTCAGGAGGTAGATTCGAATCGCCTTTAAAGCACATGAAAAGCGGCAAATCGTTGACAATGATGCCCTTGGCCAAAAAGGGCGTATGCGTTTTTTCCTGAATATATTCAGGAAAAACCGCATACGCCCTTTTTGGCCAACCAAGCAACCTGGAAAGGCAAATCAGCGCTACAAAGAAGACTCGCTACCCATCGGTCAAAAGGGCCATGCTGAAAAAAGTCTCAAAACCAGAAATGCAGGACAGGCCATGGAGAAATGGGAGCCTTGCTACACTGATGGGCGGGATGTAAATTGCCAACAGCCACTCTGGAGAAGTGTACGGTGTGTCCTGAAACATCTAAAAAACACAGCTTAGAGAGCATAGGGCACTTCCACTCATGGGGGTATAAATTGGGAAAATGAAAAATCAGCAAGACACAAGCACCCCAAAGTTTATGGCTGCTCTGTTGACAAGGGCCTCCACTTCATTCCACCTTCAATATCCCAGGAAAGAGAAAAATGGATAAAGAAGTTGTGGTCCTTATGTACAATGGAATATCACTCAGCCATGAAATCAATGTCATAAGGCTAGTAGCAGCATGATGAGTGGACTTAGGTACGACGATTCTAAGTGAAGTAAGTCACACAGAAAAGGACACTTCTCATAAGGTATCACTTATAGAGGGAATGTAAAAACCGTTACACTTGAACTGAATTACAAAACAGAACAGAGTCACACATGCAGAAAACACACTATGGCTGCTTATCGGGAAAGGTGAGGTGGGGTGATACATAAAACAAGGGTTTCAAATTAGCTCAGATACCGTTCCATAAACCCAATATGTAATAGACAAGATCTACTCCTTGCTCAGAGAACTAGACTCAACAAACCCTATTCACCGCACAAGAATATATCTGACTAGTAATAATCTTAAAACCTATGTATTGATATCTCTCTGTTAGTGTGTCAAGTGGGTGTAAAGCGGCATAAACACAGCAGTGAAAAGCAGCTAAACCCCATTATAAAAATAAATTACTTCGAAAAACCCATGAAACCAAGACAGTGAAAGAGAGAGAAATTCTTACACAATGCGTTCAGGGGCTGTGATGCAACCTGGATTGACCATATCTAGACCCACAGCTGGATGAGACATAAGGGTGGACACTCTTGGGGCTGAGAGGTTTGGTGAGGTTGGGTGAGCAAACGCAGACCCATTAAAGTAATACTGCGTGGTACCTATCGCATGGGTCCCTAATCTCCAGGTTCAAGGGCATATTCCTACATCGAAAACATGCATGAGAAAACAAAAAGAGGGTACACCATGTGATGGGGAAAGGTTTCTAAAACGCACCTCATTTCTCTTCTCCTTGTGCCTGGTTTCGCCATTCCAGCCGCTTTACTAACAATCTCCCTACTTGGAGCATCAGCACCTTTAACCTCCTGTTCCGTACAGGTTGCAATTTCTCCTGAGGATGAACGGGTACACGGGGAACCAGTGAGAGACTAGCTCTTGGTGTTGGGACAGGCACAGGTCACTCTATTTTTCCATCAGGGAGAAGAATTAACCACAGGCTCATCCTCCCCCCACGGAACCAGAACAGGGCCTGAAGCCATCCAGTGCTTTTGCGGCCAGCTCTCAAAAAAGCGAGTTGTAAAGTGGAGCTTCAGGGCACTGCAATTCACAAACCTGCAGAGTTATAAATGATAACTCTCGTCCACAAATATATTGAGGGAAGGCAAAGAAGAGGATTTGAAATCAAGGCAGAATTGCAGGAAACAGATTTCAGGAGGTAGATTCGAATCGCCTTTAAAGCACATGAAAAGCGGGCAAAACGTTGACAATGATGCCCTTGGCCAAAAAGGGCGTATGCGTTTTTTCCTGAATAGATTCAGGAAAAAACGCATACGCCCTTTTTGGCCAACCAAGCAACCTGGAAAAGCAAATCAGCGCTACAAAGAAGACTCGCTACCCTTCGGTCAAAAGGGCCATGCTGAAAAACGTGTCAAAACCAGAAATGCAGGACAGGCCATGGAGAAATGGGAGCCTTGCTACACTGATGGGCGGGATGTAAATTGCCAACAGCCACTCTGGAGAAGTGTACGGTGTGTCCTGAAACATCTAAAAAACACAGCTTAGAGAGCATAGGGCACTTCCACTCTTGGGGGTATAAATTGGGAAAATGAAAAATCAGCAAGACACAAGCACCCCAAAGTTTAGGGCTGCTCTGTTGACAAGGACCTCCACTTCATTCCACCTTCAATATCCCAGGAAAGAGAAAAATGGATAAAGAAGTTGTGGTCCTTATGTACAATGGAATATCACTCAGCCATGAAATCAATGTCATAAGGCTAGTAGCAGCATGATGAGTGGATTTAGGTACGACGATTCTAAGAGAAATAAGTCACACAGAAAAGGACACTTCTCATAAGGTATCACTTATAGAGGGAATGTAAAAACCGTTACACTTGAACTGAATTACAAAACAGAACAGAGTCACACATGCAGAAAACACACTATGGCTGCTTAACGGGAAAGGTGAGGTGGGGTGATACATAAAACAAGGGTATCAAATTAGCTCAGATACCGTTCCATAAACCCAATATGTAATAGACAAGACCTACTCCTTGCTCAGAGAACTGGACTCAACACGCCCTATTCACCGCACAAGAATATATCTGACTAGTAATAATCTTAAAACCTATGTATTGATATCTCTCTGTTAATGTGTCAAGTGGGTGTAAAGCGGCATAAACACAGCCGTGAAAAGCGGCTAAACCCCATTATGAAAATAAATTACTTTGTAAAACCCATGAAACAACGACAGTGAAAGAGATAGAAATTCTTACACAATGAGTTCAGGGGCTGTGATGCAACCTGGATTGACCATATCTAGACCCACAGCTGGATGAGACATAAGGGTGGACACTCTTGGGGCTGAGAGGTTTGGTGAGGTTGGGTGAGCAAACGCAGACCCTTTAAAGTAATACTGCGTGGTACCCATCGCATGGGTCCCAAATCTCCAGGTTCAAGGGCATCTTCCTACATCGAAAACATGCATGAGAAACCCAGAAGATGGTATACCGTGTGATGGGGAAAGGTTTCTACAACGCACCTAATTTCTCATCTCCTTGTGCCCGGGTTCGCCATTCCAGCCGCTTTACTAGCAATCTCCCTACTTGGAGCATCAGCACCTTTAACCTCCTGTTCCGTACAGGTTGCAATTTGTCCTGAGGATGAACGGGAAGACGGGGAACCAACGAGAGATTAGCTCTTGGTGTTGGGACAGGCACAGGTCACTCTATTTTCCCATCAGGAAGAAGAATTAACCACAGGCTCAGCCTGCCCCCCGGAACCAGAACAGGGCCTGAAGCCATCCTGCGCTTTTGCGGCCAGCTCCCAAAAAAGCGAGTTGTAAAATGGAGGTTCAGGGCACTGCAATTCACAAACCTGCAGAGTTATAAATGATAACTCTCGTCCACAAATATATTGAGGGAAGGCAAAGAAGAGGATTTGAAATCAAGGCAGAATTGCACGAAACAGATTTCAGGAGGTAGATACGAATCGCCTTTAAAGCACATGAAAAGCGGCAAAACGTTGACAATGATGCCCTTGGCCAAAAAGGGCGTATGCGTTTTTTCCTGAATATATTCAGGAAAAAACGCATACGCCCTTTTTGGCCAACCAAGCAACCTGGAAAGGCAAATCAGCGCTACAGAGAAGTCTCGCTTCCCATCGGTCAAAAGGGCCATGCTGAAAAAAGTGTCAAAACCAGAAATGCAGGACAGGCCATGGAGAAATGGGAGCCTTGCTACACTGATGGGCGGGATGTAAATTGCCAACAGCCACTCTGGAGAAGTGTACGGTGTGTCCTGAAACATCTGAAAAACACAGCTTAGAGAGCATAGGGCACTTCCACTCATGGGGGTATAAATTGGGAAAATGAAAAATCAGCAAGACACAAGCACCCCAAAGTTGAGGGCTGCTCTGTTGACAAGGACCTCCACTTCATTCCACCTTAAATATCCCAGGAAAGAGAAAAATGGATAAAGAAGTTGTGGTCCTTATGTACAATGGAATATCACTCAGCCATGAAATCAATGTCATAAGGTTAGTAGCAGCATGATGAGTGGATTTAGGTACGACGATTCTAAGAGAAATAAGTCACACAGAAAAGGACACTTCTCATAAGGTATCACTTATAGAGGGAATGTAAAAACCGTTACACTTGAACTGAATTACAAAACAGAACAGAGTCACACATGCAGAAAACACACTATGGCTGCTTAACGGGAAAGGTGAGGTGGGGTGATACATAAAACAAGGGTATCAAATTAGCTCAGATACCGTTCCATAAACCCAATATGTAATAGACAAGACCTACTCCTTGCTCAGAGAACTGGACTCAACACGCCCTATTCACCGCACAAGAATATATCTGACTAGTAATAATCTTAAAACCTATGTATTGATATGTCTCTGTTAGTGTGTCAAGTGGGTGTAAAGCGGCATAAACACAGCCGTGAAAAGCGGCTAAACCCCATTATGAAAATAAATTACTTTGTAAAACCCATGAAACAACGACAGTGAAAGAGATAGAAATTCTTACACAATGAGTTCAGAGGCTGTGATGCAACCTGGATTGACCATATCTAGACCCACAGCTGGATGAGACATAAGGGTGGACACTCTTGGGGCTGAGAGGTTTGGTGAGGTTGGGTGAGCAAACGCAGACCCTTTAGAGTAATACTGCGTGGTACCCATCGCATGGGTCCCAAATCTCCAGGATCAAGGGCATCTTCCTACATCGAAAACATGCATGAGAAACCCAGAAGATGGTATACCGTGTGATGGGGAAAGGTTTCTAAAACGCACCTAATTTCTCATCTCCTTGTGCCCGGGTTCGCCATTCCAGCCGCTTTACTAGCAATCTCCCTACTTGGAGCATCAGCACCTTTAACCTCCTATTCCGTACAGGTTGCAATTTGTCCTGAGGATGAACGGGAAGACGGGGAACCAACGAGAGACTAGCTCTTGGTGTTGGGACAGGCACAGGTCACTCTATTTTCCCATCAGGAAGAAAAATTAACCACAGGCTCAGCCTTCCCCCCAGAACCAGAACAGGGCCTGAAGCCATCCTGCGCTTTTGCGGCCAGCTCCCAAAAAAGCGAGTTGTAAAATGGAGGTTCAGGGCACTGCAATTCACAAACCTGCAGAGTTATAAATGATAACTCTCGTCCACAAATATATTGAGGGAAGGCAAAGAAGAGGATTTGAAATCAAGGCAGAATTGCACGAAACAGATTTCAGGAGGTAGATACGAATCGCCTTTAAAGCACATGAAAAGCGGCAAAACGTTGACAATGATGCCCTTGGCCAAAAAGGGCGTATGCGTTTTTTCCTGAATATATTCAGGAAAAAACGCATACGCCCTTTTTGGCCAACCAAGCAACCTGGAAACGCAAATCAGCGCTACAGAGAAGTCTCGCTTCGCATCGGTCAAAAGGGCCATGCTGAAAAAAGTGTCAAAACCAGAAATGCAGGACAGGCCATGGAGAAATGGGAGCCTTGCTACACTGATGGGCGGGATGTAAATTGCCAACAGCCACTCTGGAGAAGTGTACGGTGTGTCCTGAAACATCTGAAAAACACAGCTTAGAGAGCATAGGGCACTTCCACTCATGGGGGTATAAATTGGGAGAATGAAAAATCAGCAAGACACAAGCACCCCAAAGTTGAGGGCTGCTCTGTGGACAAGGACCTCCACTTCATTCCACCTTCAATATCCCAGGAAAGAGAAAAATGGATAAAGAAGTTGTGGTCCTTATGTACAATGGAATATCACTCAGCCATGAAATTAATGTCATAAGGTTAGTAGCAGCATGATGAGTGGATTTAGGTACGACGATTCTAAGAGAAATAAGTCACACAGAAAAGGACACTTCTCATAAGGTATCACTTATAGAGGGAATGTAAAAACCGTTACACTTGAACTGAATTACAAAACAGAACAGAGTCACACATGCAGAAAACACACTATGGCTGCTTAACGGGAAAGGTGAGGTGGGGTGATACATAAAACAAGGGTTTCAAATTAGCTCAGATACCGTTCCATAAACCCAATATGTAATAGACAAGACCTACTCCTTGCTCAGAGAACTGGACTCAACACGCCCTATTCACCGCACAAGAATATATCTGACTAGTAATAATCTTAAAACCTATGTATTGATATCTCTCTGTTAGTGTGTCAAGTGGGTGTAAAGCGGCATAAACACAGCCGTGAAAAGCGGCTAAACCCCATTATGAAAATAAATTACTTTGTAAAACCCATGAAACAACGACAGTGAAAGAGATAGAAATTCTTACACAATGAGTTCAGGGGCTGTGATGCAACCTGGATTGACCATATCTAGACCCACAGCTGGATGAGACATAAGGGTGGACACTCTTGGGGCTGAGAGGTTTGGTGAGGTTGGGTGAGCAAACGCAGACCCTTTAAAGTAATACTGCGTGGTACCCATCGCATGGGTCCCAAATCTCCAGGTTCAAGGGCATCTTCCTACATCGAAAACATGCATGAGAAACCCAGAAGATGGTATACCGTGTGATGGGGAAAGGTTTCTAAAACGCACCTCATTTCTCATCTCCTTGTGCCCGGGTTCGCCATTCCAGCCGCTTTACTAGCAATCTCCCTACTTGGAGCATCAGCACCTTTAACCTCCTGTTCCGTACAGGTTGCAATTTGTCCTGAGGATGAACAGGAAGACGGGGAACCAACGAGAGACTAGCTCTTGGTGTTGGGACAGGCACAGGTCACTCTATTTTTCCATCAGGAAGAAGAATTAACCACAGGCTCAGCCTGCCCCCCAGAACCAGAACAGGGCCTGAAGCCATCCTGCGCTTTTGCGGCCAGCTCCCAAAAAAGCGAGTTGTAAAATGGAGGTTCAGGGCACTGCAATTCACAAACCTGCAGAGTTATAAATGATAACTCTCGTCCACAAATATATTGAGGGAAGGCAAAGAAGAGGATTTGAAATCAAGGCAGAATTGCACGAAACAGATTTCAGGAGGTAGATACGAATCGCCTTTAAAGCACATGAAAAGCGGCAAAACGTTGACAATGATGCCCTTGGCCAAAAAGGGCGTATGCGTTTTTTCCTGAATATATTCAGGAAAAAACGCATACGCCCTTTTTGGCCAACCAAGCAACCTGGAAAGGCAAATCAGCGCTACAGAGAAGTCTCGCTTCCCATCGGTCAAAAGGGCCATGCTGAAAAAAGTGTCAAAACCAGAAATGCAGGACAGGCCATGGAGAAATGGGAGCCTTGCTACACTGATGGGCGGGATGTAAATTGCCAACAGCCACTCTGGAGAAGTGTACGGTGTGTCCTGAAACATCTAAAAAACACAGCTTAGAGAGCATAGGGCACTTCCACTCATGGGGGTATAAATTGGGAAAATGAAAAATCAGCAAGACACAAGCACCCCAAAGTTGAGGGCTGCTCTGTTGACAAGGACCTCCACTTCATTCCACCTTAAATATCCCAGGAAAGAGAAAAATGGATAAAGAAGTTGTGGTCCTTATGTACAATGGAATATCACTCAGCCATGAAATCAATGTCATAAGGTTAGTAGCAGCATGATGAGTGGATTTAGGTACGACGATTCTAAGAGAAATAAGTCACACAGAAAAGGACACTTCTCATAAGGTATCACTTATAGAGGGAATGTAAAAACCGTTACACTTGAACTGAATTACAAAACAGAACAGAGTCACACATGCAGAAAACACACTATGGCTGCTTAACGGGAAAGGTGAGGTGGGGTGATACATAAAACAAGGGTATCAAATTAGCTCAGATACCGTTCCATAAACCCAATATGTAATAGACAAGACCTACTCCTTGCTCAGAGAACTGGACTCAACACGCCCTATTCACCGCACAAGAATATATCTGACTAGTAATAATCTTAAAACCTATGTATTGATATCTCTCTGTTAGTGTGTCAAGTGGGTGTAAAGCGGCATAAACACAGCCGTGAAAAGCGGCTAAACCCCATAATGAAAATAAATTACTTTGTAAAACCCATGAAACAACGACAGTGAAAGAGATAGAAATTCTTACACAATGAGTTCAGGGGCTGTGATGCAACCTGGATTGACCATATCTAGACCCACAGCTGGATGAGACATAAGGGTGGACACTCTTGGGGCTGAGAGGTTTGGTGAGGTTGGGTGAGCAAACGCAGACCCTTTAAAGTAATACTGCGTGGTACCCATCGCATGGGTCCCAAATCTCCAGGTTCAAGGGCATCTTCCTACATCGAAAACATGCATGAGAAACCCAGAAGATGGTATACCGTGTGATGGGGAAAGGTTTCTAAAACGCACCTAATTTCTCATCTCCTTGTGCCCGGGTTCGCCATTCCAGCCGCTTTACTAGCAATCTCCCTACTTGGAGCATCAGCACCTTTAACCTCCTGTTCCGTACAGGTTGCAATTTGTCCTGAGGATGAACGGGAAGACGGGGAACCAACGAGAGACTAGCTCTTGGTGTTGGGACAGGCACAGGTCACTCTATTTTCCCATCAGGAAGAAGAATTAACCACAGGCTCAGCCTGCCCCCCAGAACCAGAACAGGGCCTGAAGCCATCCTGCGCTTTTGCGGCCAGCTCCCAAAAAAGCGAGTTGTAAAATGGAGGTTCAGGGCACTGCAATTCACAAACCTGCAGAGTTATAAATGATAACTCTCGTCCACAAATATATTGAGGGAAGGCAAAGAAGAGGATTTGAAATCAAGGCAGAATTGCACGAAACAGATTTCAGGAGGTAGATACGAATCGCCTTTAAAGCACATGAAAAGCGGCAAAACGTTGACAATGATGCCCTTGGCCAAAAAGGGCGTATGCGTTTTTTCCTGAATATATTCAGGAAAAAACGCATACGCCCTTTTTGGCCAACCAAGCAACCTGGAAAGGCAAATCAGCGCTACAGAGAAGTCTCGCTTCCCATCGGTCAAAAGGGCCATGCTGAAAAAAGTGTCAAAACCAGAAATGCAGGACAGGCCATGGAGAAATGGGAGCCTTGCTACACTGATGGGCGGGATGTAAATTCCCACAGCCACTCTGGAGAAGTGTACGGTGTGTCCTGAAACATCTGAGAAACACAGCTTAGAGAGCATAGGGCACTTCCACTCATGGGGGTATAAATTGGGAAAATGAAAAATCAGCAAGACACAAGCACCCCAAAGTTGAGGGCTGCTCTGTTGACAAGGACCTCCACTTCATTCCACCTTCAATATCCCAGGAAAGAGAAACATGGATAAAGAAGTTGTGGTCCTTATGTACAATGGAATATCACTCAGCCATGAAATCAATGTCATAAGGTTAGTAGCAGCATGATGAGTGGATTTAGGTACGACGATTCTAAGAGAAATAAGTCACACAGAAAAGGACACTTCTCATAAGGTATCACTTATAGAGGGAATGTAAAAACCGTTACACTTGAACTGAATTATAAAACAGAACAGAGTCACACATGCAGAAAACACACTATGGCTGCTTAACGGGAAAGGTGAGGTGGGGTGATACATAAAACAAGGGTATCAAATTAGCTCAGATACCTTTCCATAAACCCAATATGTAATAGACAAGACCTACTCCTTGCTCAGAGAACTGGACTCAACACGCCCTATTCACCGCACAAGAATATATCTGACTAGTAATAATCTTAAAACCTATGTATTGATATCTGTTAGTGTGTCAAGTGGGTGTAAAGCGGCATAAACACAGCCGTGAAAAGCAGCTAAACCCCATTATGAAAATAAATTACTTTGTAAAACCCATGAAACAACGACAGTGAAAGAGATAGAAATTCTTACACAATGAGTTCAGGGGCTGTGATGCAACCTGGATTGACCATATCTAGACCCACAGCTGGATGAGACATAAGGGTGGACACTCTTGGGGCTGAGAGGTTTGGTGAGGTTGGGTGAGCAAACACAGACCCTTTAAAGTAATACTGCGTGGTACCCATCGCATGGGTCCCAAATCTCCAGCTTCAAGGGCATCTTCCTACATCGAAAACATGCATGAGAAACCCAGAAGATGGTACACCGTGTGATGGGGAAAGGTTTCTAAAACGCACCTCATTTCTCATCTCCTTGTGCCCGGGTTCGCCAATCCAGCCACTTTACTAGCAATCTCCCTACTTGGAGCATCAGCACCTTTAACCTCCTGTTCCGTACAGGTTGCAATTTGTCCTGAGGATGAACGGGAAGACGGGGAACCAACGAGAGACTAGCTCTTGGTGTTGGGACAGGCACAGGTCACTCTATTTTCCCATCAGGAAGAAGAATTAACCACAGGCTCAGCCTGCCCCCCAGAACCAGAACAGGGCCTGAAGCCATCCTGCGCTTTTGCGGCCAGCTCCCAAAAAAGCGAGTTGTAAAATGGAGGTTCAGGGCACTGCAATTCACAAACCTGCAGAGTTATAAATGATAACTCTCGTCCACAAATATATTGAGGGAAGGCAAAGAAGAGGATTTGAAATCAAGGCAGAATTGCACGAAACAGATTTCAGGAGGTAGATACGAATCGCCTTTAAAGCACATGAAAAGCGGCAAAACGTTGACAATGATGCCCTTGGCCAAAAAGGGCGTATGCGTTTTTTCCTGAATATATTCAGGAAAAAACGCATACGCCCTTTTTGGCCAACCAAGCAACCTGGAAAGGCAAATCAGCGCTACAGAGAAGTCTCGCTTCCCATCGGTCAAAAGGGCCATCCTGAAAAAAGTGTCAAAACCAGAAATGCAGGACAGGCCATGGAGAAATGGGAGCCTTGCTACACTGATGGGCGGGATGTAAATTGCCAACAGCCACTCTGGAGAAGTGTACGGTGTGTCCTGAAACATCTGAGAAACACAGCTTAGAGAGCATAGGGCACTTCCACTCATGGGGGTATAAATTGGGAAAATGAAAAATCAGCAAGACACAAGCACCCCAAAGTTGAGGGCTGCTCTGTTGACAAGGACCTCCACTTCATTCCACCTTAAATATCCCAGGAAAGAGAAACATGGATAAAGAAGTTGTGGTCCTTATGTACAATGGAATATCACTCAGCCATGAAATCAATGTCATAAGGTTAGTAGCAGCATGATGAGTGGATTTAGGTACGACGATTCTAAGAGAAATAAGTCACACAGAAAAGGACACTTCTCACAAGGTATCACTTATAGAGGGAATGTAAAAACCGTTACACTTGAACTGAATTACAAAACAGAACAGAGTCACACATGCAGAAAACACACTATGGCTGCTTAACGGGAAAGGTGAGGTGGGGTGATACATAAAACAAGGGTATCAAATTAGCTCAGATACCGTTCCATAAACCCAATATGTAATAGACAAGACCTACTCCTTGCTCAGAGAACTGGACTCAACACGCCCTATTCACCGCACAAGAATATATCTGACTAGTAATAATCTTAAAACCTATGTATTGATATCTCTCTGTTAGTGTGTCAAGTGGGTGTAAAGCGGCATAAACACAGCCGTGAAAAGCAGCTAAACCCCATTATGAAAATAAATTACTTTGTAAAACCCATGAAACAACGACAGTGAAAGAGATATAAATTCTTACACAATGAGTTCAGGGGCTGTGATGCAACCTGGATTGACCATATCTAGACCCACAGCTGGATGAGACATAAGGGTGGACACTCTTGGGGCTGAGAGGTTTGGTGAGGTTGGGTGAGCAAACGCAGACCCTTTAAAGTAATACTGCGTGGTACCCATCGCATGGGTCCCAAATCTCCAGGTTCAAGGGCATCTTCCTACATCGAAAACATGCATGAGAAACCCAGAAGATGGTACACCGTGTGATGGGGAAAGGTTTCTAAAACGCACCTCATTTCTCATCTCCTTGTGCTCGGGTTCGCCATTCCAGCCGCTTTACTAGCAATCTCCCTACTTGGAGCATCAGCACCTTTAACCTCCTGTTCCGTACAGGTTGCAATTTGTCCTGAGGATGAACGGGAAGACGGGGAACCAACGAGAGACTAGCTCTTGGTGTTGGGACAGGCACAGGTCACTCTATTTTCCCATCAGGAAGAAGAATTAACCACAGGCTCAGCCTGCCCCCCCCAGAACCAGAACAGGGCCTGAAGCCATCCTGCGCTTTTGCGGCCAGCTCCCAAAAAAGCGAGTTGTAAAATGGAGGTTCAGGGCACTGCAATTCACAAACCTGCAGAGTTATAAATGATAACTCTCGTCCACAAATATGTTGAGGGAAGGCAAAGAAGAGGATTTGAAATCAAGGCAAAATTGCAGGAAACAGATTTCAGGAGGTAGATACGAATCGCCTTTAAAGCACATGAAAAGCGGCAAAACGTTGACAATGATGCCCTTGGCCAAAAAGGGCGTATGCGTTTTTTCCTGAATATATTCAGGAAAAAACGCATACGCCCTTTTTGGCCAACCAAGCAACCTGGAAAGGCAAATCAGCGCTACAAAGAAGTCTCGCTTCCCATCGGTCAAAAGGGCCATGCTGAAAAAAGTGTCAAAACCAGAAATGCAGGACAGGCCATGGAGAAATGGGAGCCTTGCTACACTGATGGGCGGGATGTAAATTGCCAACAGCCACTCTGGAGAAGTGTACGGTGAGTCCTGAAACATCTGAAAAACACAGCTTAGAGAGCATAGGGCACTTCCACTCATGGGGGTATAAATTGGGAAAATGAAAAATCAGCAAGACACAAGCACCCCAAAGTTGAGGACTGCTCTGTTGACAAGGACCTCCACTTCATTCCAGCTTAAATATCCCAGGAAAGAGAAAAATTGATAAAGAAGTTGTGGTCCTTATGTACAATGGAATATCACTCAGCCATGAAATCAATGTCATAAGGTTAGTAGCAGCATGATGAGTGGATATAGGTACGACGATTCTAAGTGAAATAAGTCACACAGAAAAGGACACTTCTCATAAGGTATCACTTATAGAGGGAATGTAAAAACCGTTACACTTGAACTGAATTACAAAACAGAACAGAGTCACACATGCAGAAAACACACTATGGCTGCTTAACGGGAAAGGTGAGGTGGGGTGATACATAAAACAAGGGTATCAAATTAGCTCAGATACCGTTCCATAAACCCAATATGTAGTAGACAAGACCTACTCCTTGCTCAGAGAACTGTACTCAACACGCCCTATTCACCGCACAAGAATATATCTGACTAGTAATAATCTTGAAACCTATGTATTGATATCTCTCTGTTAGTGTGTCAAGTGGGTGTAAAGCGGCATAAACACAGCCGTGAAAAGCAGCTAAACCCCATTATGAAAATAAATTACTTTGAAAAACCCATGAAACAACGACAGTGAAAGAGATAGAAATTCTTACACAATGAGTTCAGGGGCTGTGATGCAACCTGGATTGACCATATCTAGACCCACAGCTGGATGAGACATAAGGGTGGACACTCTTGGGGCTGAGAGGTTTGGTGAGGTTGGGTGAGCAAACGCAGACCCTTTAAAGTAATACTGCGTGGTACCCATCGCATGGGTCTCAAATCTCCAGGTTCAAGGGCATCTTCCTACATCGAAAACATGCATGAGAAACCCAGAAGATGGTACACCGTGTGATGGGGAAAGGTTTCTAAAACGCACCTCATTTCTCATCTCCTTGTGCCCGGGTTCGCCATTCCAGCCACTTTACTAGCAATCTCCCTACTTGGAGCATCAGCACCTTTAACCTCCTGTTCCGTACAGGTTGCAATTTGTCCTGAGGATAAACGGGAAGACGTGGAACCAACGAGAGACTAGCTCTTGGTGTTGGGACAGGCACAGGTCACTCTATTTTCCCATCAGAAAGAAGAATTAACCACAGGCTCAGCCTGCCCCCCGGAACCAGAACAGGGCCTGAAGCCATTCTGCGATTTTGCGGCCAGCTCCCATAAAAACGAGTTGTAAAATGTAGGTTCAGGGCACTGCAATTCACAAACCTGCAGTTATAAATGATAACTCTCGTCCACAAATATATTGAGGGAAGGCAAAGAAGAGGATTTGAAATCAAGGCAGAATTGCAGGAAAGAGATTTCAGGAGGTAGATTCGAATCGCATTTAAAGCACATGAAAAGCGGCAAAACGTTGACAATGATGCCCTTGGCCAAAAAGGGCGTATGCGTTTTTTCCTGAATATATTCAGGAAAAAACGCATACGCCCTTTTTGGCCAACCAAGCAACCTGGAAAGGCAAATCAGCGCTACAAAGAAGTCTCGCTTCCCATCGGTAAAAAGGGCCATGCTGAAAAAAGTGTCAAAACCAGAAATGCAGGACAGGCCATGGAGAAATGGGAGCCTTGCTACACTGATGGGCGGGATGTAAATTGCCAACAGCCACTCTGGAGAAGTGTACGGTGAGTCCTGAAACATCTAAAAAACACAGCTTAGAGAGCATAGGGCACTTCCACTCATGGGGGTATGAATTGGGAAAATGAAAAATCAGCAAGACACAAGCACCCCAAAGTTTAGGGCTGCTCTGTTGACAAGGACCTCCACTTCATTCCACCTTAAATATCCCAGGAAAGAGAAACATGGGTAAAGAAGTTGTGGTCCTTATGTACAATGGAATATCACTCAGCCATGAAATCAATGTCATAAGGCTAGTAGCAGCATGATGAGTGGATTTAGGTACGACGATTCTAAGTGAAATAAGTCACACAGAAAAGGACACTTCTCATAAGGTATCACTGATAGAGGGAATGTCAAAACCGTTACACTTGAACTGAATTACAAAACAGAACAGAGTCACACATGCAGAAAACACACTATGGCTGCTTAACGGGAAAGGTGAGGTGGGGTGATACATAAAACAAGGGTTTCAAATTAGCTCAGATACCGTTCCATAAACCCAATATGTAATAGACAAGACCTACTCCTTGCTCAGAGAACTGGACTCAACACGCCCTATTCACCGCACAAGAATATATCTGACTAGTAATAATCTTAAAACCTATGTATTGATATCTCTCTGTTAGTGTGTCAAGTGGGTGTAAAGCGGCATAAACACAGCAGTGAAAAGCAGCTAAACCGCATTATAAAAATAAATTACTTCGAAAAACCCATGAAACAAAGACAGTGAAAGAGAGAGAAATTCTTACACAATGCGTTCAGGGGCTGTGATGCAACCTGGATTGACCATATCTAGACCCACAGCTGGAGGAGACATAAGGGTGGACACTCTTGGGGCTGAGAGGTTTGGTGAGGTTGGGTGAGCAAACGCCGACCCTTTAAAGTAATACTGCGTGGTACCCATCGCATGGGTCCCAAATCTCCAGGTTCAAGGGCATCTTCCTACATCGAAAACATGCATGAGAAAACAAAAGGATGGTACACCATGTGATGGGGAAAGGTTTCTAAAACGCACCTCATTTCTCTTCTCCTTGTGCCCGGGTTCGCCATTCCAGCCGCTTTACTAACAATCTCCCTACTTGGAGCATCAGCACCTTTAACCTCCTGTTCCGTACAGGTTGCAATTTGTCCTGAGGATGAACGGGTACACGGGGAACCAGTGAGAGACTAGCTCTTGGTGTTGGGACAGGCACAGGTCACTCTATTTTCCCATCAGGAAGAAGAATTAACCACAGGCTCATCCTCCCCCTCGGAACCAGAACAGGGCCTGAAGCCATCCTGCGCTTTTGCGGCCAGCTCCCAAAAATGCGAGTTGTAAAATGAAGATTCAGGGCACTGCAATTCACAGACCTGCAGAGTTATAAATGATAACTCTCGTCCACAAATATATTGAGGGAAGGCAAAGAAGAGGATTTGAAATCAAGGCAGAATTGCACGAAACAGATTTCAGGAGGTAGATTCGAATCGCCTTTAAAGCACATGAAAAGCGGCAAATCGTTGACAATGATGCCCTTGGCCAAAAAGGGCGTATGCGTTTTTTCCTGAATATATTCAGGAAAAACCGCATACGCCCTTTTTGGCCAACCAAGCAACCTGGAAAGGCAAATCAGCGCTACAAAGAAGACTCGCTACCCATCGGTCAAAAGGGCCATGCTGAAAAAAGTCTCAAAACCAGAAATGCAGGACAGGCCATGGAGAAATGGGAGCCTTGCTACACTGATGGGCGGGATGTAAATTGCCAACAGCCACTCTGGAGAAGTGTACGGTGTGTCCTGAAACATCTAAAAAACACAGCTTAGAGAGCATAGGGCACTTCCACTCATGGGGGTATAAATTGGGAAAATGAAAAATCAGCAAGACACAAGCACCCCAAAGTTTATGGCTGCTCTGTTGACAAGGGCCTCCACTTCATTCCACCTTCAATATCCCAGGAAAGAGAAAAATGGATAAAGAAGTTGTGGTCCTTATGTACAATGGAATATCACTCAGCCATGAAATCAATGTCATAAGGCTAGTAGCAGCATGATGAGTGGACTTAGGTACGACGATTCTAAGTGAAGTAAGTCACACAGAAAAGGACACTTCTCATAAGGTATCACTTATAGAGGGAATGTAAAAACCGTTACACTTGAACTGAATTACAAAACAGAACAGAGTCACACATGCAGAAAACACACTATGGCTGCTTAACGGGAAAGGTGAGGTGGGGTGATACATAAAACAAGGGTTTCAAATTAGCTCAGATACCGTTCCATAAACCCAATATGTAATAGACAAGATCTACTCCTTGCTCAGAGAACTAGACTCAACAAACCCTATTCACCGCACAAGAATATATCTGACTAGTAATAATCTTAAAACCTATGTATTGATATCTCTCTGTTAGTGTGTCAAGTGGGTGTAAAGCGGCATAAACACAACAGTGAAAAGCAGCTAAACCCCATTATAAAAATAAATTACTTCGAAAAACCCATGAAACCAAGACAGTGAAAGAGAGAGAAATTCTTACACAATGCGTTCAGGGGCTGTGATGCAACCTGGATTGACCATATCTAGACCCACAGCTGGATGAGACATAAGGGTGGACACTCTTGGGGCTGAGAGGTTTGGTGAGGTTGGGTGAGCAAACGCAGACCCATTAAAGTAATACTGCGTGGTACCTATCGCATGGGTCCCTAATCTCCAGGTTCAAGGGCATATTCCTACATCGAAAACATGCATGAGAAAACAAAAAGAGGGTACACCATGTGATGGGGAAAGGTTTCTAAAACGCACCTCATTTCTCTTCTCCTTGTGCCTGGTTTCGCCATTCCAGCCGCTTTACTAACAATCTCCCTACTTGGAGCATCAGCACCTTTAACCTCCTGTTCCGTACAGGTTGCAATTTCTCCTGAGGATGAACGGGTACACGGGGAACCAGTGAGAGACTAGCTCTTGGTGTTGGGACAGGCACAGGTCACTCTATTTTTCCATCAGGGAGAAGAATTAACCACAGGCTCATCCTCCCCCCACGGAACCAGAACAGGGCCTGAAGCCATCCAGTGCTTTTGCGGCCAGCTCTCAAAAAAGCGAGTTGTAAAGTGGAGCTTCAGGGCACTGCAATTCACAAACCTGCAGAGTTATAAATGATAACTCTCGTCCACAAATATATTGAGGGAAGGCAAAGAAGAGGATTTGAAATCAAGGCAGAATTGCAGGAAACAGATTTCAGGAGGTAGATTCGAATCGCCTTTAAAGCACATGAAAAGCGGGCAAAACGTTGACAATGATGCCCTTGGCCAAAAAGGGCGTATGCGTTTTTTCCTGAATAGATTCAAGAAAAAACGCATACGCCCTTTTTGGCCAACCAAGCAACCTGGAAAGGCAAATCAGGGCTACAAAGAAGACTCGCTACCCATCGGTCAAAAGGGCCATGCTGAAAAAAGTCTCAAAACCAGAAATGCAGGACAGGCCATGGAGAAATGGGAGCCTTGCTACACTGATGGGCGGGATGTAAATTGCCAACAGCCACTCTGGAGAAGTGTACGGTGTGTCCTGAAACATCTAAAAAACACAGCTTAGAGAGCATAGGGCACTTCCACTCATGGGGGTATAAATTGGGAAAATGAAAAATCAGCAAGACACAAGCACCCCAAAGTTTAGGGCTGCTCTGTTGACAAGGACCTCCACTTCATTCCACCTTCAATATCCCAGGAAAGAGAAAAATGGATAAAGAAGTTGTGGTCCTTATGTACAATGGAATATCACTCAGCCATGAAATCAATGTCATAAGGCTAGTAGCAGCATGATGAGTGGATTTAGGTACGACGATTCTAAGTGAAATAAGTCACACAGAAAAGGACACTTCTCATAAGGTATCACTTATAGAGGGAATGTAAAAACCGTTACACTTGAACTGAATTACAAAACAGAACAGAGTCACACATGCAGAAAACACACTATGGCTGCTTAACGGGAAAGGTGAGGTGGGGTGATACATAAAACAAGGGTTTCAAATTAGCTCAGATACCGTTCCATAAACCCAATATGTAATAGACAAGACCTACTCCTTGCTCAGAGAACTGGATTCAACACGCCGTATTCACTGCACAAGAATATATCTGATTGGTAATAATCTTAAAACCTATGTATTGATATCTCACTGTTAGTGTGTCAAGCGGGTGTAAAGCGGCATAAACACAGCAGTGAAAAGCAGCTAAACCCCATTATAAAAATAAATTACTTTTACAAACCCATGAAACAAAGACAGTGAAAGAGAGAGAAATTCTTACACAATGCGTTCAGGGGCTGTGATGCAACCTGGATTGACCATATCTAGACCCACAGCTGGATGAGACATAAGGGTGGACACTCTTGGGGCTGAGAGGTTTGGTGAGGTTGGGTGAGCAAACGCAGACCCATTAAAGTAATACTGCGTGGTACCCATCGCATGGGTCCCAAATCTCCAGGTTCAAGGGCATATTCCTACATCGAAAACATGCATGAGAAAACAAAAAGAGGGTACACCATGTGATGGGGAAAGGTTTATAAAACGCACCTCATTTCTCTTCTCCTTGTGCCTGGTTTCGCCATTCCAGGCGCTTTACTAACAATCTCCCTACTTGGAGCATCATCACCTTTAACCTCCTGTTCCGTACAGGTTGCAATTTCTCCTGAGGATGAACGGGTACACGGGGAACCAGTGAGAGACTAGCTCTTGGTGTTGGGACAGGCACAGGTCACTCTATTTTTCCATCAGGAAGAAGAATTAACCACAGGCTCATCCTCCCCCCACGGAACCAGAACAGGGCCTGAAGGCATCTTGCACTTTTGCGGCCAGCTCTCAAAAAAGCGAGTTGTAAAATGGAGCTTCAGGGCACTGCAATTCACAAACCTGCAGAGTTATAAATGATAACTCTCGTCCACAAATATATTGAGGGAAGGCAAAGAAGAGGATTTGAAATCAAGGCAGAATTGCAGGAAACAGATTTCAGGAGGTAGATTCGAATCGCCTTTAAAGCACATGAAAAGCGGGCAAAACGTTGACAATGATGCCCTTGGCCAAAAAGGGCGTATGCGTTTTTTCCTGAATATATTCAGGAAAAAACGCATACGTCCTTTTTGGCCAACCAAGCAACCTGGAAAAGCAAATCAGCGCTACAAAGAAGACTCGCTACCCTTCGGTCAAAAGGGCCATGCTGAAAAACGTGTCAAAACCAGAAATGCAGGACAGGCCATGGAGAAATGGGAGCCTTGCTACACTGATGGGCGGGATGTAAATTGCCAACAGCCACTCTGGAGAAGTGTACGGTGTGTCCTGAAACATCTAAAAAACACAGCTTAGAGAGCATAGGGCACTTCCACTCTTGGGGGTATAAATTGGGAAAATGAAAAATCAGCAAGACACAAGCACCCCAAAGTTTAGGGCTGCTCTGTTGACAAGGACCTCCACTTCATTCCACCTTCAATATCCCAGGAAAGAGAAAAATGGATAAAGAAGTTGTGGTCCTTATGTACAATGGAATATCACTCAGCCATGAAATCAATGTCATAAGGCTAGTAGCAGCATGATGAGTGGATTTAGGTACGACGATTCTAAGAGAAATAAGTCACACAGAAAAGGACACTTCTCATAAGGTATCACTTATAGAGGGAATGTAAAAACCGTTACACTTGAACTGAATTACAAAACAGAACAGAGTCACACATGCAGAAAACACACTATGGCTGCTTAACGGGAAAGGTGAGGTGGGGTGATACATAAAACAAGGGTATCAAATTAGCTCAGATACCGTTCCATAAACCCAATATGTAATAGACAAGACCTACTCCTTGCTCAGAGAACTGGACTCAACACGCCCTATTCACCGCACAAGAATATATCTGACTAGTAATAATCTTAAAACCTATGTATTGATATCTCTCTGTTAGTGTGTCAAGTGGGTGTAAAGCGGCATAAACACAGCCGTGAAAAGCGGCTAAACCCCATTATGAAAATAAATTACTTTGTAAAACCCATGAAACAACGACAGTGAAAGAGATAGAAATTCTTACACAATGAGTTCAGGGGCTGTGATGCAACCTGGATTGACCATATCTAGACCCACAGCTGGATGAGACATAAGGGTGGACACTCTTGGGGCTGAGAGGTTTGGTGAGGTTGGGTGAGCAAACGCAGACCCTTTAAAGTAATACTGCGTGGTACCCATCGCATGGGTCCCAAATCTCCAGGTTCAAGGGCATCTTCCTACATCGAAAACATGCATGAGAAACCCAGAAGATGGTATACCGTGTGATGGGGAAAGGTTTCTAAAACGCACCTAATTTCTCATCTCCTTGTGCCCGGGTTCGCCATTCCAGCCGCTTTACTAGCAATCTCCCTACTTGGAGCATCAGCACCTTTAACCTCCTGTTCTGTACAGGTTGCAATTTGTCCTGAGGATGAACGGGAAGACGGGGAACCAACGAGAGACTAGCTCTTGGTGTTGGGACAGGCACAGGTCACTCTATTTTCCCATCAGGAAGAAGAATTAACCACAGGCTCAGCCTGCCCCCCGGAACCAGAACAGGGCCTGAAGCCATCCTGCGCTTTTGCGGCCAGCTCCCAAAAAAGCGAGTTGTAAAATGGAGGTTCAGGGCACTGCAATTCACAAACCTGCAGAGTTATAAATGATAACTCTCGTCCACAAATATATTGAGGGAAGGCAAAGAAGAGGATTTGAAATCAAGGCAGAATTGCACGAAACAGATTTCAGGAGGTAGATACGAATCGCCTTTAAAGCACATGAAAAGCGGCAAAACGTTGACAATGATGCCCTTGGCCAAAAAGGGCGTATGCGTTTTTTCCTGAATATATTCAGGAAAAAACGCATACGCCCTTTTTGGCCAACCAAGCAACCTGGAAAGGCAAATCAGCGCTACAGAGAAGTCTCGCTTCCCATCGGTCAAAAGGGCCATGCTGAAAAAAGTGTCAAAACCAGAAATGCAGGACAGGCCATGGAGAAATGGGAGCCTTGCTACACTGATGGGCGGGATGTAAATTGCCAACAGCCACTCTGGAGAAGTGTACGGTGTGTCCTGAAACATCTGAAAAACACAGCTTAGAGAGCATAGGGCACTTCCACTCATGGGGGTATAAATTGGGAAAATGAAAAATCAGCAAGACACAAGCACCCCAAAGTTGAGGGCTGCTCTGTTGACAAGGACCTCCACTTCATTCCACCTTAAATATCCCAGGAAAGAGAAAAATGGATAAAGAAGTTGTGGTCCTTATGTACAATGGAATATCACTCAGCCATGAAATCAATGTCATAAGGTTAGTAGCAGCATGATGAGTGGATTTAGGTACGACGATTCTAAGAGAAATAAGTCACACAGAAAAGGACACTTCTCATAAGGTATCACTTATAGAGGGAATGTAAAAACCGTTACACTTGAACTGAATTACAAAACAGAACAGAGTCACACATGCAGAAAACACACTATGGCTGCTTAACGGGAAAGGTGAGGTGGGGTGATACATAAAACAAGGGTATCAAATTAGCTCAGATACCGTTCCATAAACCCAATATGTAATAGACAAGACCTACTCCTTGCTCAGAGAACTGGACTCAACACGCCCTATTCACCGCACAAGAATATATCTGACTAGTAATAATCTTAAAACCTATGTATTGATATGTCTCTGTTAGTGTGTCAAGTGGGTGTAAAGCGGCATAAACACAGCCGTGAAAAGCGGCTAAACCCCATTATGAAAATAAATTACTTTGTAAAACCCATGAAACAACGACAGTGAAAGAGATAGAAATTCTTACACAATGAGTTCAGAGGCTGTGATGCAACCTGGATTGACCATATCTAGACCCACAGCTGGATGAGACATAAGGGTGGACACTCTTGGGGCTGAGAGGTTTGGTGAGGTTGGGTGAGCAAACGCAGACCCTTTAGAGTAATACTGCGTGGTACCCATCGCATGGGTCCCAAATCTCCAGGATCAAGGGCATCTTCCTACATCGAAAACATGCATGAGAAACCCAGAAGATGGTATACCGTGTGATGGGGAAAGGTTTCTAAAACGCACCTAATTTCTCATCTCCTTGTGCCCGGGTTCGCCATTCCAGCCGCTTTACTAGCAATCTCCCTACTTGGAGCATCAGCACCTTTAACCTCCTGTTCCGTACAGGTTGCAATTTGTCCTGAGGATGAACGGGAAGACGGGGAACCAACGAGAGACTAGCTCTTGGTGTTGGGACAGGCACAGGTCACTCTATTTTCCCATCAGGAAGAAGAATTAACCACAGGCTCAGCCTGCCCCCCAGAACCAGAACAGGGCCTGAAGCCATCCTGCGCTTTTGCGGCCAGCTCCCAAAAAAGCGAGTTGTAAAATGGAGGTTCAGGGCACTGCAATTCACAAACCTGCAGAGTTATAAATGATAACTCTCGTCCACAAATATATTGAGGGAAGGCAAAGAAGAGGATTTGAAATCAAGGCAGAATTGCACGAAACAGATTTCAGGAGGTAGATACGAATCGCCTTTAAAGCACATGAAAAGCGGCAAAACGTTGACAATGATGCCCTTGGCCAAAAAGGGCGTATGCGTTTTTTCCTGAATATATTCAGGAAAAAACGCATACGCCCTTTTTGGCCAACCAAGCAACCTGGAAACGCAAATCAGCGCTACAGAGAAGTCTCGCTTCGCATCGGTCAAAAGGGCCATGCTGAAAAAAGTGTCAAAACCAGAAATGCAGGACAGGCCATGGAGAAATGGGAGCCTTGCTACACTGATGGGCGGGATGTAAATTGCCAACAGCCACTCTGGAGAAGTGTACGGTGTGTCCTGAAACATCTGAAAAACACAGCTTAGAGAGCATAGGGCACTTCCACTCATGGGGGTATAAATTGGGAAAATGAAAAATCAGCAAGACACAAGCACCCCAAAGTTGAGGGCTGCTCTGTTGACAAGGACCTCCACTTCATTCCACCTTAAATATCCCAGGAAAGAGAAAAATGGATAAAGAAGTTGTGGTCCTTATGTACAATGGAATATCACTCAGCCATGAAATTAATGTCATAAGGTTAGTAGCAGCATGATGAGTGGATTTAGGTATGACGATTCTAAGAGAAATAAGTCACACAGAAAAGGACACTTCTCATAAGGTATCACTTATAGAGGGAATGTAAAAACCGTTACACTTGAACTGAATTACAAAACAGAACAGAGTCACACATGCAGAAAACACACTATGGCTGCTTAACGGGAAAGGTGAGGTGGGGTGATACATAAAACAAGGGTTTCAAATTAGCTCAGATACCGTTCCATAAACCCAATATGTAATAGACAAGACCTACTCCTTGCTCAGAGAACTGGACTCAACACGCCCTATTCACCGCACAAGAATATATCTGACTAGTAATAATCTTAAAACCTATGTATTGATATCTCTCTGTTAGTGTGTCAAGTGGGTGTAAAGCGGCATAAACACAGCCGTGAAAAGCGGCTAAACCCCATTATGAAAATAAATTACTTTGTAAAACCCATGAAACAACGACAGTGAAAGAGATAGAAATTCTTACACAATGAGTTCAGGGGCTGTGATGCAACCTGGATTGACCATATCTAGACCCACAGCTGGATGAGACATAAGGGTGGACACTCTTGGGGCTGAGAGGTTTGGTGAGGTTGGGTGAGCAAACGCAGACCCTTTAAAGTAATACTGCGTGGTACCCATCGCATGGGTCCCAAATCTCCAGGTTCAAGGGCATCTTCCTACATCGAAAACATGCATGAGAAACCCAGAAGATGGTATACCGTGTGATGGGGAAAGGTTTCTAAAACGCACCTCATTTCTCATCTCCTTGTGCCCGGGTTCGCCATTCCAGCCGCTTTACTAGCAATCTCCCTACTTGGAGCATCAGCACCTTTAACCTCCTGTTCCGTACAGGTTGCAATTTGTCCTGAGGATGAACGGGTACACGGGGAACCAGTGAGAGACTAGCTCTTGGTGTTGGGACAGGCACAGGTCACTCTATTTTCCCATCAGGAAGAAGAATTAACCACAGGCTCAGCCTGCCCCCCAGAACCAGAACAGGGCCTGAAGCCATCCTGCGCTTTTGCGGCCAGCTCCCAAAAAAGCGAGTTGTAAAATGGAGGTTCAGGGCACTGCAATTCACAAACCTGCAGAGTTATAAATGATAACTCTCGTCCACAAATATATTGAGGGAAGGCAAAGAAGAGGATTTGAAATCAAGGCAGAATTGCACGAAACAGATTTCAGGAGGTAGATACGAATCGCCTTTAAAGCACATGAAAAGCGGCAAAACGTTGACAATGATGCCCTTGGCCAAAAAGGGCGTATGCGTTTTTTCCTGAATATATTCAGGAAAAAACGCATACGCCCTTTTTGGCCAACCAAGCAACCTGGAAAGGCAAATCAGCGCTACAGAGAAGTCTCGCTTCCCATCGGTCAAAAGGGCCATGCTGAAAAAAGTGTCAAAACCAGAAATGCAGGACAGGCCATGGAGAAATGGGAGCCTTGCTACACTGATGGGCGGGATGTAAATTCCCACAGCCACTCTGGAGAAGTGTACGGTGTGTCCTGAAACATCTGAGAAACACAGCTTAGAGAGCATAGGGCACTTCCACTCATGGGGGTATAAATTGGGAAAATGAAAAATCAGCAAGACACAAGCACCCCACAGTTGAGGGCTGCTCTGTTGACAAGGACCTCCACTTCATTCCACCTTCAATATCCCAGGAAAGAGAAACATGGATAAAGAAGTTGTGGTCCTTATGTACAATGGAATATCACTCAGCCATGAAATCAATGTCATAAGGTTAGTAGCAGCATGATGAGTGGATTTAGGTACGACGATTCTAAGAGAAATAAGTCACACAGAAAAGGACACTTCTCATAAGGTATCACTTATAGAGGGAATGTAAAAACCGTTACACTTGAACTGAATTATAAAACAGAACAGAGTCACACATGCAGAAAACACACTATGGCTGCTTAACGGGAAAGGTGAGGTGGGGTGATACATAAAACAAGGGTATCAAATTAGCTCAGATACCTTTCCATAAACCCAATATGTAATAGACAAGACCTACTCCTTGCTCAGAGAACTGGACTCAACACGCCCTATTCACCGCACAAGAATATATCTGACTAGTAATAATCTTAAAACCTATGTATTGATATCTGTTAGTGTGTCAAGTGGGTGTAAAGCGGCATAAACACAGCCGTGAAAAGCAGCTAAACCCCATTATGAAAATAAATTACTTTGTAAAACCCATGAAACAACGACAGTGAAAGAGATAGAAATTCTTACACAATGAGTTCAGGGGCTGTGATGCAACCTGGATTGACCATATCTAGACCCACAGCTGGATGAGACATAAGGGTGGACACTCTTGGGGCTGAGAGGTTTGGTGAGGTTGGGTGAGCAAACACAGACCCTTTAAAGTAATACTGCGTGGTACCCATCGCATGGGTCCCAAATCTCCAGCTTCAAGGGCATCTTCCTACATCGAAAACATGCATGAGAAACCCAGAAGATGGTACACCGTGTGATGGGGAAAGGTTTCTAAAACGCACCTCATTTCTCATCTCCTTGTGCCCGGGTTCGCCAATCCAGCCACTTTACTAGCAATCTCCCTACTTGGAGCATCAGCACCTTTAACCTCCTGTTCCGTACAGGTTGCAATTTGTCCTGAGGATGAACGGGAAGACGGGGAACCAACGAGAGACTAGCTCTTGGTGTTGGGACAGGCACAGGTCACTCTATTTTCCCATCAGGAAGAAGAATTAACCACAGGCTCAGCCTGCCCCCCAGAACCAGAACAGGGCCTGAAGCCATCCTGCGCTTTTGCGGCCAGCTCCCAAAAAAGCGAGTTGTAAAATGGAGGTTCAGGGCACTGCAATTCACAAACCTGCAGAGTTATAAATGATAACTCTCGTCCACAAATATATTGAGGGAAGGCAAAGAAGAGGATTTGAAATCAAGGCAGAATTGCACGAATCAGATTTCAGGAGGTAGATACGAATCGCCTTTAAAGCACATGAAAAGCGGCAAAACGTTGACAATGATGCCCTTGGCCAAAAAGGGCGTATGCGTTTTTTCCTGAATATATTCAGGAAAAAACGCATACGCCCTTTTTGGCCAACCAAGCAACCTGGAAAGGCAAATCAGCGCTACAGAGAAGTCTCGCTTCCCATCGGTCAAAAGGGCCATCCTGAAAAAAGTGTCAAAACCAGAAATGCAGGACAGGCCATGGAGAAATGGGAGCCTTGCTACACTGATGGGCGGGATGTAAATTGCCAACAGCCACTCTGGAGAAGTGTACGGTGTGTCCTGAAACATCTGAGAAACACAGCTTAGAGAGCATAGGGCACTTCCACTCATGGGGGTATAAATTGGGAAAATGAAAAATCAGCAAGACACAAGCACCCCAAAGTTGAGGGCTGCTCTGTTGACAAGGACCTCCACTTCATTCCACCTTAAATATCCCAGGAAAGAGAAACATGGATAAAGAAGTTGTGGTCCTTATGTACAATGGAATATCACTCAGCCATGAAATCAATGTCATAAGGTTAGTAGCAGCATGATGAGTGGATTTAGGTACGACGATTCTAAGAGAAATAAGTCACACAGAAAAGGACACTTCTCACAAGGTATCACTTATAGAGGGAATGTAAAAACCGTTACACTTGAACTGAATTACAAAACAGAACAGAGTCACACATGCAGAAAACACACTATGGCTGCTTAACGGGAAAGGTGAGGTGGGGTGATACATAAAACAAGGGTATCAAATTAGCTCAGATACCGTTCCATAAACCCAATATGTAATAGACAAGACCTACTCCTTGCTCAGAGAACTGGACTCAACACGCCCTATTCACCGCACAAGAATATATCTGACTAGTAATAATCTTAAAACCTATGTATTGATATCTCTCTGTTAGTGTGTCAAGTGGGTGTAAAGCGGCATAAACACAGCCGTGAAAAGCAGCTAAACCCCATTATGAAAATAAATTACTTTGTAAAACCCATGAAACAACGACAGTGAAAGAGATATAAATTCTTACACAATGAGTTCAGGGGCTGTGATGCAACCTGGATTGACCATATCTAGACCCACAGCTGGATGAGACATAAGGGTGGACACTCTTGGGGCTGAGAGGTTTGGTGAGGTTGGGTGAGCAAACGCAGACCCTTTAAAGTAATACTGCGTGGTACCCATCGCATGGGTCCCAAATCTCCAGGTTCAAGGGCATCTTCCTACATCGAAAACATGCATGAGAAACCCAGAAGATGGTACACCGTGTGATGGGGAAAGGTTTCTAAAACGCACCTCATTTCTCATCTCCTTGTGCTCGGGTTCGCCATTCCAGCCGCTTTACTAGCAATCTCCCTACTTGGAGCATCAGCACCTTTAACCTCCTGTTCCGTACAGGTTGCAATTTGTCCTGAGGATGAACGGGAAGACGGGGAACCAACGAGAGACTAGCTCTTGGTGTTGGGACAGGCACAGGTCACTCTATTTTCCCATCAGGAAGAAGAATTAACCACAGGCTCAGCCTGCCCCCCCCAGAACCAGAACAGGGCCTGAAGCCATCCTGTGCTTTTGCGGCCAGCTCCCAAAAAAGCGAGTTGTAAAATGGAGGTTCAGGGCACTGCAATTCACAAACCTGCAGAGTTATAAATGATAACTCTCGTCCACAAATATGTTGAGGGAAGGCAAAGAAGAGGATTTGAAATCAAGGCAAAATTGCAGGAAACAGATTTCAGGAGGTAGATACGAATCGCCTTTAAAGCACATGAAAAGCGGCAAAACGTTGACAATGATGCCCTTGGCCAAAAAGGGCGTATGCGTTTTTTCCTGAATATATTCAGGAAAAAACGCATACGCCCTTTTTGGCCAACCAAGCAACCTGGAAAGGCAAATCAGCGCTACAGAGAAGTCTCGCTTCCCATCGGTCAAAAGGGCCATGCTGAAAAAAGTGTCAAAACCAGAAATGCAGGACAGGCCATGGAGAAATGGGAGCCTTGCTACACTGATGGGCGGGATGTAAATTGCCAACAGCCACTCTGGAGAAGTGTACGGTGAGTCCTGAAACATCTGAAAAACACAGCTTAGAGAGCATAGGGCACTTCCACTCATGGGGGTATAAATTGGGAAAATGAAAAATCAGCAAGACACAAGCACCCCAAAGTTGAGGACTGCTCTGTTGACAAGGACCTCCACTTCATTCCAGCTTAAATATCCCAGGAAAGAGAAAAATTGATAAAGAAGTTGTGGTCCTTATGTACAATGGAATATCACTCAGCCATGAAATCAATGTCATAAGGTTAGTAGCAGCATGATGAGTGGATATAGGTACGACGATTCTAAGTGAAATAAGTCACACAGAAAAGGACACTTCTCATAAGGTATCACTTATAGAGGGAATGTAAAAACCGTTACACTTGAACTGAATTACAAAACAGAACAGAGTCACACATGCAGAAAACACACTATGGCTGCTTAACGGGAAAGGTGAGGTGGGGTGATACATAAAACAAGGGTATCAAATTAGCTCAGATACCGTTCCATAAACCCAATATGTAGTAGACAAGACCTACTCCTTGCTCAGAGAACTGTACTCAACACGCCCTATTCACCGCACAAGAATATATCTGACTAGTAATAATCTTGAAACCTATGTATTGATATCTCTCTGTTAGTGTGTCAAGTGGGTGTAAAGCGGCATAAACACAGCCGTGAAAAGCAGCTAAACCCCATTATGAAAATAAATTACTTTGAAAAACCCATGAAACAACGACAGTGAAAGAGATAGAAATTCTTACACAATGAGTTCAGGGGCTGTGATGCAACCTGGATTGACCATATCTAGACCCACAGCTGGATGAGACATAAGGGTGGACACTCTTGGGGCTGAGAGGTTTGGTGAGGTTGGGTGAGCAAACGCAGACCCTTTAAAGTAATACTGCGTGGTACCCATCGCATGGGTCTCAAATCTCCAGGTTCAAGGGCATCTTCCTACATCGAAAACATGCATGAGAAACCCAGAAGATGGTACACCGTGTGATGGGGAAAGGTTTCTAAAACGCACCTCATTTCTCATCTCCTTGTGCCCGGGTTCGCCATTCCAGCCACTTTACTAGCAATCTCCCTACTTGGAGCATCAGCACCTTTAACCTCCTGTTCCGTACAGGTTGCAATTTGTCCTGAGGATAAACGGGAAGACGTGGAACCAACGAGAGACTAGCTCTTGGTGTTGGGACAGGCACAGGTCACTCTATTTTCCCATCAGAAAGAAGAATTAACCACAGGCTCAGCCTGCCCCCCGGAACCAGAACAGGGCCTGAAGCCATTCTGCGATTTTGCGGCCAGCTCCCATAAAAACGAGTTGTAAAATGTAGGTTCAGGGCACTGCAATTCACAAACCTGCAGTTATAAATGATAACTCTCGTCCACAAATATATTGAGGGAAGGCAAAGAAGAGGATTTGAAATCAAGGCAGAATTGCAGGAAAGAGATTTCAGGAGGTAGATTCGAATCGCATTTAAAGCACATGAAAAGCGGCAAAACGTTGACAATGATGCCCTTGGCCAAAAAGGGCGTATGCGTTTTTTCCTGAATATATTCAGGAAAAAACGCATACGCCCTTTTTGGCCAACCAAGCAACCTGGAAAGGCAAATCAGCGCTACAGAGAAGTCTCGCTTCCCATCGGTCAAAAGGGCCATGCTGAAAAAAGTGTCAAAACCAGAAATGCAGGACAGGCCATGGAGAAATGGGAGCCTTGCTACACTGATGGGCGGGATGTAAATTGCCAACAGCCACTCTGGAGAAGTGTACGGTGAGTCCTGAAACATCTGAAAAACACAGCTTAGAGAGCATAGGGCACTTCCACTCATGGGGGTATAAATTGGGAAAATGAAAAATCAGCAAGACACAAGCACCCCAAAGTTGAGGACTGCTCTGTTGACAAGGACCTCCACTTCATTCCAGCTTAAATATCCCAGGAAAGAGAAAAATTGATAAAGAAGTTGTGGTCCTTATGTACAATGGAATATCACTCAGCCATGAAATCAATGTCATAAGGTTAGTAGCAGCATGATGAGTGGATATAGGTACGACGATTCTAAGTGAAATAAGTCACACAGAAAAGGACACTTCTCATAAGGTATCACTTATAGAGGGAATGTAAAAACCGTTACACTTGAACTGAATTACAAAACAGAACAGAGTCACACATGCAGAAAACACACTATGGCTGCTTAACGGGAAAGGTGAGGTGGGGTGATACATAAAACAAGGGTATCAAATTAGCTCAGATACCGTTCCATAAACCCAATATGTAGTAGACAAGACCTACTCCTTGCTCAGAGAACTGTACTCAACACGCCCTATTCACCGCACAAGAATATATCTGACTAGTAATAATCTTGAAACCTATGTATTGATATCTCTCTGTTAGTGTGTCAAGTGGGTGTAAAGCGGCATAAACACAGCCGTGAAAAGCAGCTAAACCCCATTATGAAAATAAATTACTTTGAAAAACCCATGAAACAACGACAGTGAAAGAGATAGAAATTCTTACACAATGAGTTCAGGGGCTGTGATGCAACCTGGATTGACCATATCTAGACCCACAGCTGGATGAGACATAAGGGTGGACACTCTTGGGGCTGAGAGGTTTGGTGAGGTTGGGTGAGCAAACGCAGACCCTTTAAAGTAATACTGCGTGGTACCCATCGCATGGGTCTCAAATCTCCAGGTTCAAGGGCATCTTCCTACATCGAAAACATGCATGAGAAACCCAGAAGATGGTACACCGTGTGATGGGGAAAGGTTTCTAAAACGCACCTCATTTCTCATCTCCTTGTGCCCGGGTTCGCCATTCCAGCCACTTTACTAGCAATCTCCCTACTTGGAGCATCAGCACCTTTAACCTCCTGTTCCGTACAGGTTGCAATTTGTCCTGAGGATAAACGGGAAGACGTGGAACCAACGAGAGACTAGCTCTTGGTGTTGGGACAGGCACAGGTCACTCTATTTTCCCATCAGAAAGAAGAATTAACCACAGGCTCAGCCTGCCCCCCGGAACCAGAACAGGGCCTGAAGCCATTCTGCGATTTTGCGGCCAGCTCCCATAAAAACGAGTTGTAAAATGTAGGTTCAGGGCACTGCAATTCACAAACCTGCAGTTATAAATGATAACTCTCGTCCACAAATATATTGAGGGAAGGCAAAGAAGAGGATTTGAAATCAAGGCAGAATTGCAGGAAAGAGATTTCAGGAGGTAGATTCGAATCGCATTTAAAGCACATGAAAAGCGGCAAAACGTTGACAATGATGCCCTTGGCCAAAAAGGGCGTATGCGTTTTTTCCTGAATATATTCAGGAAAAAACGCATACGCCCTTTTTGGCCAACCAAGCAACCTGGAAAGGCAAATCAGCGCTACAAAGAAGTCTCGCTTCCCATCGGTAAAAAGGGCCATGCTGAAAAAAGTGTCAAAACCAGAAATGCAGGACAGGCCATGGAGAAATGGGAGCCTTGCTACACTGATGGGCGGGATGTAAATTGCCAACAGCCACTCTGGAGAAGTGTACGGTGAGTCCTGAAACATCTAAAAAACACAGCTTAGAGAGCATAGGGCACTTCCACTCATGGGGGTATGAATTGGGAAAATGAAAAATCAGCAATACACAAGCACCCCAAAGTTTAGGGCTGCTCTGTTGACAAGGACCTCCACTTCATTCCACCTTAAATATCCCAGGAAAGAGAAACATGGGTAAAGAAGTTGTGGTCCTTATGTACAATGGAATATCACTCAGCCATGAAATCAATGTCATAAGGCTAGTAGCAGCATGATGAGTGGATTTAGGTACGACGATTCTAAGTGAAATAAGTCACACAGAAAAGGACACTTCTCATAAGGTATCACTGATAGAGGGAATGTCAAAACCGTTACACTTGAACTGAATTACAAAACAGAACAGAGTCACACATGCAGAAAACACACTATGGCTGCTTAACGGGAAAGGTGAGGTGGGGTGATACATAAAACAAGGGTTTCAAATTAGCTCAGATACCGTTCCATAAACCCAATATGTAATAGACAAGACCTACTCCTTGCTCAGAGAACTGGACTCAACACGCCCTATTCACCGCACAAGAATATATCTGACTAGTAATAATCTTAAAACCTATGTATTGATATCTCTCTGTTAGTGTGTCAAGTGGGTGTAAAGCGGCATAAACACAGCAGTGAAAAGCAGCTAAACCGCATTATAAAAATAAATTACTTCGAAAAACCCATGAAACAAAGACAGTGAAAGAGAGAGAAATTCTTACACAATGCGTTCAGGGGCTGTGATGCAACCTGGATTGACCATATCTAGACCCACAGCTGGAGGAGACATAAGGGTGGACACTCTTGGGGCTGAGAGGTTTGGTGAGGTTGGGTGAGCAAACGCCGACCCTTTAAAGTAATACTGCGTGGTACCCATCGCATGGGTCCCAAATCTCCAGGTTCAAGGGCATCTTCCTACATCGAAAACATGCATGAGAAAACAAAAGGATGGTACACCATGTGATGGGGAAAGGTTTCTAAAACGCACCTCATTTCTCTTCTCCTTGTGCCCGGGTTCGCCATTCCAGCCGCTTTACTAACAATCTCCCTACTTGGAGCATCAGCACCTTTAACCTCCTGTTCCGTACAGGTTGCAATTTGTCCTGAGGATGAACGGGTACACGGGGAACCAGTGAGAGACTAGCTCTTGGTGTTGGGACAGGCACAGGTCACTCTATTTTCCCATCAGGAAGAAGAATTAACCACAGGCTCATCCTCCCCCTCGGAACCAGAACAGGGCCTGAAGCCATCCTGCGCTTTTGCGGCCAGCTCCCAAAAATGCGAGTTGTAAAATGAAGATTCAGGGCACTGCAATTCACAGACCTGCAGAGTTATAAATGATAACTCTCGTCCACAAATATATTGAGGGAAGGCAAAGAAGAGGATTTGAAATCAAGGCAGAATTGCAGGAAACAGATTTCAGGAGGTAGATTCGAATCGCCTTTAAAGCACATGAAAAGCGGCAAATCGTTGACAATGATGCCCTTGGCCAAAAAGGGCGTATGCGTTTTTTCCTGAATATATTCAGGAAAAACCGCATACGCCCTTTTTGGCCAACCAAGCAACATGGAAAGGCAAATCAGCGCTACAAAGAAGACTCGCTACCCATCGGTCAAAAGGGCCATGCTGAAAAAAGTCTCAAAACCAGAAATGCAGGACAGGCCATGGAGAAATGGGAGCCTTGCTACACTGATGGGCGGGATGTAAATTGCCAACAGCCACTCTGGAGAAGTGTACGGTGTGTCCTGAAACATCTAAAAAACACAGCTTAGAGAGCATAGGGCACTTCCACTCATGGGGGTATAAATTGGGAAAATGAAAAATCAGCAAGACACAAGCACCCCAAAGTTTATGGCTGCTCTGTTGACAAGGGCCTCCACTTCATTCCACCTTCAATATCCCAGGAAAGAGAAAAATGGATAAAGAAGTTGTGGTCCTTATGTACAATGGAATATCACTCAGCCATGAAATCAATGTCATAAGGCTAGTAGCAGCATGATGAGTGGACTTAGGTACGACGATTCTAAGTGAAGTAAGTCACACAGAAAAGGACACTTCTCATAAGGTATCACTTATAGAGGGAATGTAAAAACCGTTACACTTGAACTGAATTACAAAACAGAACAGAGTCACACATGCAGAAAACACACTATGGCTGCTTAACGGGAAAGGTGAGGTGGGGTGATACATAAAACAAGGGTTTCAAATTAGCTCAGATACCGTTCCATAAACCCAATATGTAATAGACAAGATCTACTCCTTGCTCAGAGAACTAGACTCAACAAACCCTATTCACCGCACAAGAATATATCTGACTAGTAATAATCTTAAAACCTATGTATTGATATCTCTCTGTTAGTGTGTCAAGTGGGTGTAAAGCGGCATAAACACAACAGTGAAAAGCAGCTAAACCCCATTATAAAAATAAATTACTTCGAAAAACCCATGAAACCAAGACAGTGAAAGAGAGAGAAATTCTTACACAATGCGTTCAGGGGCTGTGATGCAACCTGGATTGACCATATCTAGACCCACAGCTGGATGAGACATAAGGGTGGACACTCTTGGGGCTGAGAGGTTTGGTGAGGTTGGGTGAGCAAACGCAGACCCATTAAAGTAATACTGCGTGGTACCTATCGCATGGGTCCCTAATCTCCAGGTTCAAGGGCATATTCCTACATCGAAAACATGCATGAGAAAACAAAAAGAGGGTACACCATGTGATGGGGAAAGGTTTCTAAAACGCACCTCATTTCTCTTCTCCTTGTGCCTGGTTTCGCCATTCCAGCCGCTTTACTAACAATCTCCCTACTTGGAGCATCAGCACCTTTAACCTCCTGTTCCGTACAGGTTGCAATTTCTCCTGAGGATGAACGGGTACACGGGGAACCAGTGAGAGACTAGCTCTTGGTGTTGGGACAGGCACAGGTCACTCTATTTTTCCATCAGGGAGAAGAATTAACCACAGGCTCATCCTCCCCCCACGGAACCAGAACAGGGCCTGAAGCCATCCAGTGCTTTTGCGGCCAGCTCTCAAAAAAGCGAGTTGTAAAGTGGAGCTTCAGGGCACTGCAATTCACAAACCTGCAGAGTTATAAATGATAACTCTCGTCCACAAATATATTGAGGGAAGGCAAAGAAGAGGATTTGAAATCAAGGCAGAATTGCAGGAAACAGATTTCAGGAGGTAGATTCGAATCGCCTTTAAAGCACATGAAAAGCGGGCAAAACGTTGACAATGATGCCCTTGGCCAAAAAGGGCGTATGCGTTTTTTCCTGAATAGATTCAAGAAAAAACGCATACGCCCTTTTTGGCCAACCAAGCAACCTGGAAAGGCAAATCAGGGCTACAAAGAAGACTCGCTACCCATCGGTCAAAAGGGCCATGCTGAAAAAAGTCTCAAAACCAGAAATGCAGGACAGGCCATGGAGAAATGGGAGCCTTGCTACACTGATGGGCGGGATGTAAATTGCCAACAGCCACTCTGGAGAAGTGTACGGTGTGTCCTGAAACATCTAAAAAACACAGCTTAGAGAGCATAGGGCACTTCCACTCATGGGGGTATAAATTGGGAAAATGAAAAATCAGCAAGACACAAGCACCCCAAAGTTTAGGGCTGCTCTGTTGACAAGGACCTCCACTTCATTCCACCTTCAATATCCCAGGAAAGAGAAAAATGGATAAAGAAGTTGTGGTCCTTATGTACAATGGAATATCACTCAGCCATGAAATCAATGTCATAAGGCTAGTAGCAGCATGATGAGTGGATTTAGGTACGACGATTCTAAGTGAAATAAGTCACACAGAAAAGGACACTTCTCATAAGGTATCACTTATAGAGGGAATGTAAAAACCGTTACACTTGAACTGAATTACAAAACAGAACAGAGTCACACATGCAGAAAACACACTATGGCTGCTTAACGGGAAAGGTGAGGTGGGGTGATACATAAAACAAGGGTTTCAAATTAGCTCAGATACCGTTCCATAAACCCAATATGTAATAGACAAGACCTACTCCTTGCTCAGAGAACTGGATTCAACACGCCGTATTCACTGCACAAGAATATATCTGATTGGTAATAATCTTAAAACCTATGTATTGATATCTCACTGTTAGTGTGTCAAGCGGGTGTAAAGCGGCATAAACACAGCAGTGAAAAGCAGCTAAACCCCATTATAAAAATAAATTACTTTTACAAACCCATGAAACAAAGACAGTGAAAGAGAGAGAAATTCTTACACAATGCGTTCAGGGGCTGTGATGCAACCTGGATTGACCATATCTAGACCCACAGCTGGATGAGACATAAGGGTGGACACTCTTGGGGCTGAGAGGTTTGGTGAGGTTGGGTGAGCAAACGCAGACCCATTAAAGTAATACTGCGTGGTACCCATCGCATGGGTCCCAAATCTCCAGGTTCAAGGGCATATTCCTACATCGAAAACATGCATGAGAAAACAAAAAGAGGGTACACCATGTGATGGGGAAAGGTTTCTAAAACGCACCTCATTTCTCTTCTCCTTGTGCCTGGTTTCGCCATTCCAGCCGCTTTACTAACAATCTCCCTACTTGGAGCATCATCACCTTTAACCTCCTGTTCCGTACAGGTTGCAATTTCTCCTGAGGATGAACGGGTACACGGGGAACCAGTGAGAGACTAGCTCTTGGTGTTGGGACAGGCACAGGTCACTCTATTTTTCCATCAGGAAGAAGAATTAACCACAGGCTCATCCTCCCCCCACGGAACCAGAACAGGGCCTGAAGGCATCTTGCACTTTTGCGGCCAGCTCTCAAAAAAGCGAGTTGTAAAATGGAGCTTCAGGGCACTGCAATTCACAAACCTGCAGAGTTATAAATGATAACTCTCGTCCACAAATATATTGAGGGAAGGCAAAGAAGAGGATTTGAAATCAAGGCAGAATTGCAGGAAACAGATTTCAGGAGGTAGATTCGAATCGCCTTTAAAGCACATGAAAAGCGGGCAAAACGTTGACAATGATGCCCTTGGCCAAAAAGGGCGTATGCGTTTTTTCCTGAATATATTCAGGAAAAAACGCATACGCCCTTTTTGGCCAACCAAGCAACCTGGAAAAGCAAATCAGCGCTACAAAGAAGACTCGCTACCCTTCGGTCAAAAGGGCCATGCTGAAAAACGTGTCAAAACCAGAAATGCAGGACAGGCCATGGAGAAATGGGAGCCTTGCTACACTGATGGGCGGGATGTAAATTGCCAACAGCCACTCTGGAGAAGTGTACGGTGTGTCCTGAAACATCTAAAAAACACAGCTTAGAGAGCATAGGGCACTTCCACTCTTGGGGGTATAAATTGGGAAAATGAAAAATCAGCAAGACACAAGCACCCCAAAGTTTAGGGCTGCTCTGTTGACAAGGACCTCCACTTCATTCCACCTTCAATATCCCAGGAAAGAGAAAAATGGATAAAGAAGTTGTGGTCCTTATGTACAATGGAATATCACTCAGCCATGAAATCAATGTCATAAGGCTAGTAGCAGCATGATGAGTGGATTTAGGTACGACGATTCTAAGAGAAATAAGTCACACAGAAAAGGACACTTCTCATAAGGTATCACTTATAGAGGGAATGTAAAAACCGTTACACTTGAACTGAATTACAAAACAGAACAGAGTCACACATGCAGAAAACACACTATGGCTGCTTAACGGGAAAGGTGAGGTGGGGTGATACATAAAACAAGGGTATCAAATTAGCTCAGATACCGTTCCATAAACCCAATATGTAATAGACAAGACCTACTCCTTGCTCAGAGAACTGGACTCAACACGCCCTATTCACCGCACAAGAATATATCTGACTAGTAATAATCTTAAAACCTATGTATTGATATCTCTCTGTTAGTGTGTCAAGTGGGTGTAAAGCGGCATAAACACAGCCGTGAAAAGCGGCTAAACCCCATTATGAAAATAAATTACTTTGTAAAACCCATGAAACAACGACAGTGAAAGAGATAGAAATTCTTACACAATGAGTTCAGGGGCTGTGATGCAACCTGGATTGACCATATCTAGACCCACAGCTGGATGAGACATAAGGGTGGACACTCTTGGGGCTGAGAGGTTTGGTGAGGTTGGGTGAGCAAACGCAGACCCTTTAAAGTAATACTGCGTGGTACCCATCGCATGGGTCCCAAATCTCCAGGTTCAAGGGCATCTTCCTACATCGAAAACATGCATGAGAAACCCAGAAGATGGTATACCGTGTGATGGGGAAAGGTTTCTAAAACGCACCTAATTTCTCATCTCCTTGTGCCCGGGTTCGCCATTCCAGCCGCTTTACTAGCAATCTCCCTACTTGGAGCATCAGCACCTTTAACCTCCTGTTCCGTACAGGTTGCAATTTGTCCTGAGGATGAACGGGAAGACGGGGAACCAACGAGAGACTAGCTCTTGGTGTTGGGACAGGCACAGGTCACTCTATTTTCCCATCAGGAAGAAGAATTAACCACAGGCTCAGCCTGCCCCCCAGAACCAGAACAGGGCCTGAAGCCATCCTGCGCTTTTGCGGCCAGCTCCCAAAAAAGCGAGTTGTAAAATGGAGGTTCAGGGCACTGCAATTCACAAACCTGCAGAGTTATAAATGATAACTCTCGTCCACAAATATATTGAGGGAAGGCAAAGAAGAGGATTTGAAATCAAGGCAGAATTGCACGAAACAGATTTCAGGAGGTAGATACGAATCGCCTTTAAAGCACATGAAAAGCGGCAAAACGTTGACAATGATGCCCTTGGCCAAAAAGGGCGTATGCGTTTTTTCCTGAATATATTCAGGAAAAAACGCATACGCCCTTTTTGGCCAACCAAGCAACCTGGAAAGGCAAATCAGCGCTACAGAGAAGTCTCGCTTCCCATCGGTCAAAAGGGCCATGCTGAAAAAAGTGTCAAAACCAGAAATGCAGGACAGGCCATGGAGAAATGGGAGCCTTGCTACACTGATGGGCGGGATGTAAATTGCCAACAGCCACTCTGGAGAAGTGTACGGTGTGTCCTGAAACATCTGAAAAACACAGCTTAGAGAGCATAGGGCACTTCCACTCATGGGGGTATAAATTGGGAAAATGAAAAATCAGCAAGACACAAGCACCCCAAAGTTGAGGGCTGCTCTGTTGACAAGGACCTCCACTTCATTCCACCTTAAATATCCCAGGAAAGAGAAAAATGGATAAAGAAGTTGTGGTCCTTATGTACAATGGAATATCACTCAGCCATGAAATCAATGTCATAAGGCTAGTAGCAGCATGATGAGTGGATTTAGGTACGACGATTCTAAGTGAAGTAAGTCACACAGAAAAGGACACTTCTCATAAGGTATCACTTATAGAGGGAATGTAAAAACCGTTACACTTGAACTGAATTACAAAACAGAACAGAGTCACACATGCAGAAAACACACTATGGCTGCTTAACGGGAAAGGTGAGGTGGGGTGATACATAAAACAAGGGTATCAAATTAGCTCAGATACCGTTCCATAAACCCAATATGTAATAGACAAGACCTACTCCTTGCTCAGAGAACTGGACTCAACACGCCCTATTCACCGCACAAGAATATATCTGACTAGTAATAATCTTAAAACCTATGTATTGATATGTCTCTGTTAGTGTGTCAAGTGGGTGTAAAGCGGCATAAACACAGCCGTGAAAAGCGGCTAAACCCCATTATGAAAATAAATTACTTTGTAAAACCCATGAAACAACGACAGTGAAAGAGATAGAAATTCTTACACAATGAGTTCAGAGGCTGTGATGCAACCTGGATTGACCATATCTAGACCCACAGCTGGATGAGACATAAGGGTGGACACTCTTGGGGCTGAGAGGTTTGGTGAGGTTGGGTGAGCAAACGCAGACCCTTTAGAGTAATACTGCGTGGTACCCATCGCATGGGTCCCAAATCTCCAGGATCAAGGGCATCTTCCTACATCGAAAACAAGCATGAGAAACCCAGAAGATGGTATACCGTGTGATGGGGAAAGGTTTCTAAAACGCACCTAATTTCTCATCTCCTTGTGCCCGGGTTCGCCATTCCAGCCGCTTTACTAGCAATCTCCCTACTTGGAGCATCAGCACCTTTAACCTCCTGTTCCGTACAGGTTGCAATTTGTCCTGAGGATGAACGGGAAGACGGGGAACCAACGAGAGACTAGCTCTTGGTGTTGGGACAGGCACAGGTCACTCTATTTTCCCATCAGGAAGAAGAATTAACCACAGGCTCAGCCTGCCCCCCAGAACCAGAACAGGGCCTGAAGCCATCCTGCGCTTTTGCGGCCAGCTCCCAAAAAAGCGAGTTGTAAAATGGAGGTTCAGGGCACTGCAATTCACAAACCTGCAGAGTTATAAATGATAACTCTCGTCCACAAATATATTGAGGGAAGGCAAAGAAGAGGATTTGAAATCAAGGCAGAATTGCACGAAACAGATTTCAGGAGGTAGATACGAATCGCCTTTAAAGCACATGAAAAGCGGCAAAACGTTGACAATGATGCCCTTGGCCAAAAAGGGCGTATGCGTTTTTTCCTGAATATATTCAGGAAAAAACGCATACGCCCTTTTTGGCCAACCAAGCAACCTGGAAACGCAAATCAGCGCTACAGAGAAGTCTCGCTTCGCATCGGTCAAAAGGGCCATGCTGAAAAAAGTGTCAAAACCAGAAATGCAGGACAGGCCATGGAGAAATGGGAGCCTTGCTACACTGATGGGCGGGATGTAAATTGCCAACAGCCACTCTGGAGAAGTGTACGGTGTGTCCTGAAACATCTGAAAAACACAGCTTAGAGAGCATAGGGCACTTCCACTCATGGGGGTATAAATTGGGAAAATGAAAAATCAGCAAGACACAAGCACCCCAAAGTTGAGGGCTGCTCTGTTGACAAGGACCTCCACTTCATTCCACCTTAAATATCCCAGGAAAGAGAAAAATGGATAAAGAAGTTGTGGTCCTTATGTACAATGGAATATCACTCAGCCATGAAATTAATGTCATAAGGTTAGTAGCAGCATGATGAGTGGATTTAGGTATGACGATTCTAAGAGAAATAAGTCACACAGAAAAGGACACTTCTCATAAGGTATCACTTATAGAGGGAATGTAAAAACCGTTACACTTGAACTGAATTACAAAACAGAACAGAGTCACACATGCAGAAAACACACTATGGCTGCTTAACGGGAAAGGTGAGGTGGGGTGATACATAAAACAAGGGTTTCAAATTAGCTCAGATACCGTTCCATAAACCCAATATGTAATAGACAAGACCTACTCCTTGCTCAGAGAACTGGACTCAACACGCCCTATTCACCGCACAAGAATATATCTGACTAGTAATAATCTTAAAACCTATGTATTGATATCTCTCTGTTAGTGTGTCAAGTGGGTGTAAAGCGGCATAAACACAGCCGTGAAAAGCGGCTAAACCCCATTATGAAAATAAATTACTTTGTAAAACCCATGAAACAACGACAGTGAAAGAGATAGAAATTCTTACACAATGAGTTCAGGGGCTGTGATGCAACCTGGATTGACCATATCTAGACCCACAGCTGGATGAGACATAAGGGTGGACACTCTTGGGGCTGAGAGGTTTGGTGAGGTTGGGTGAGCAAACGCAGACCCTTTAAAGTAATACTGCGTGGTACCCATCGCATGGGTCCCAAATCTCCAGGTTCAAGGGCATCTTCCTACATCGAAAACATGCATGAGAAACCCAGAAGATGGTATACCGTGTGATGGGGAAAGGTTTCTAAAACGCACCTCATTTCTCATCTCCTTGTGCCCGGGTTCGCCATTCCAGCCGCTTTACTAGCAATCTCCCTACTTGGAGCATCAGCACCTTTAACCTCCTGTTCCGTACAGGTTGCAATTTGTCCTGAGGATGAACAGGAAGACGGGGAACCAACGAGAGACTAGCTCTTGGTGTTGGGACAGGCACAGGTCACTCTATTTTCCCATCAGGAAGAAGAATTAACCACAGGCTCAGCCTGCCCCCCAGAACCAGAACAGGGCCTGAAGCCATCCTGCGCTTTTGCGGCCAGCTCCCAAAAAAGCGAGTTGTAAAATGGAGGTTCAGGGCACTGCAATTCACAAACCTGCAGAGTTATAAATGATAACTCTCGTCCACAAATATATTGAGGGAAGGCAAAGAAGAGGATTTGAAATCAAGGCAGAATTGCACGAAACAGATTTCAGGAGGTAGATACGAATCGCCTTTAAAGCACATGAAAAGCGGCAAAACGTTGACAATGATGCCCTTGGCCAAAAAGGGCGTATGCGTTTTTTCCTGAATATATTCAGGAAAAAACGCATACGCCCTTTTTGGCCAACCAAGCAACCTGGAAAGGCAAATCAGCGCTACAGAGAAGTCTCGCTTCCCATCGGTCAAAAGGGCCATGCTGAAAAAAGTGTCAAAACCAGAAATGCAGGACAGGCCATGGAGAAATGGGAGCCTTGCTACACTGATGGGCGGGATGTAAATTGCCAACAGCCACTCTGGAGAAGTGTACGGTGTGTCCTGAAACATCTAAAAAACACAGCTTAGAGAGCATAGGGCACTTCCACTCATGGGGGTATAAATTGGGAAAATGAAAAATCAGCAAGACACAAGCACCCCAAAGTTGAGGGCTGCTCTGTTGACAAGGACCTCCACTTCATTCCACCTTAAATATCCCAGGAAAGAGAAAAATGGATAAAGAAGTTGTGGTCCTTATGTACAATGGAATATCACTCAGCCATGAAATCAATGTCATAAGGTTAGTAGCAGCATGATGAGTGGATTTAGGTACGACGATTCTAAGAGAAATAAGTCACACAGAAAAGGACACTTCTCATAAGGTATCACTTATAGAGGGAATGTAAAAACCGTTACACTTGAACTGAATTACAAAACAGAACAGAGTCACACATGCAGAAAACACACTATGGCTGCTTAACGGGAAAGGTGAGGTGGGGTGATACATAAAACAAGGGTATCAAATTAGCTCAGATACCGTTCCATAAACCCAATATGTAATAGACAAGACCTACTCCTTGCTCAGAGAACTGGACTCAACACGCCCTATTCACCGCACAAGAATATATCTGACTAGTAATAATCTTAAAACCTATGTATTGATATCTCTCTGTTAGTGTGTCAAGTGGGTGTAAAGCGGCATAAACACAGCCGTGAAAAGCGGCTAAACCCCATTATGAAAATAAATTACTTTGTAAAACCCATGAAACAACGACAGTGAAAGAGATAGAAATTCTTACACAATGAGTTCAGGGGCTGTGATGCAACCTGGATTGACCATATCTAGACCCACAGCTGGATGAGACATAAGGGTGGACACTCTTGGGGCTGAGAGGTTTGGTGAGGTTGGGTGAGCAAACGCAGACCCTTTAAAGTAATACTGCGTGGTACCCATCGCATGGGTCCCAAATCTCCAGGTTCAAGGGCATCTTCCTACATCGAAAACATGCATGAGAAACCCAGAAGATGGTATACCGTGTGATGGGGAAAGGTTTCTAAAACGCACCTAATTTCTCATCTCCTTGTGCCCGGGTTCGCCATTCCAGCCGCTTTACTAGCAATCTCCCTACTTGGAGCATCAGCACCTTTAACCTCCTGTTCCGTACAGGTTGCAATTTGTCCTGAGGATGAACGGGAAGACGGGGAACCAACGAGAGACTAGCTCTTGGTGTTGGGACAGGCACAGGTCACTCTATTTTCCCATCAGGAAGAAGAATTAACCACAGGCTCAGCCTGCCCCCCAGAACCAGAACAGGGCCTGAAGCCATCCTGCGCTTTTGCGGCCAGCTCCCATAAAAGCGAGTTGTAAAATGGAGGTTCAGGGCACTGCAATTCACAAACCTGCAGAGTTATAAATGATAACTCTCGTCCACAAATATATTGAGGGAAGGCAAAGAAGAGGATTTGAAATCAAGGCAGAATTGCACGAAACAGATTTCAGGAGGTAGATACGAATCGCCTTTAAAGCACATGAAAAGCGGCAAAACGTTGACAATGATGCCCTTGGCCAAAAAGGGCGTATGCGTTTTTTCCTGAATATATTCAGGAAAAAACGCATACGCCCTTTTTGGCCAACCAAGCAACCTGGAAAGGCAAATCAGCGCTACAGAGAAGTCTCGCTTCCCATCGGTCAAAAGGGCCATGCTGAAAAAAGTGTCAAAACCAGAAATGCAGGACAGGCCATGGAGAAATGGGAGCCTTGCTACACTGATGGGCGGGATGTAAATTCCCACAGCCACTCTGGAGAAGTGTACGGTGTGTCCTGAAACATCTGAGAAACACAGCTTAGAGAGCATAGGGCACTTCCACTCATGGGGGTATAAATTGGGAAAATGAAAAATCAGCAAGACACAAGCACCCCAAAGTTGAGGGCTGCTCTGTTGACAAGGACCTCCACTTCATTCCACCTTCAATATCCCAGGAAAGAGAAACATGGATAAAGAAGTTGTGGTCCTTATGTACAATGGAATATCACTCAGCCATGAAATCAATGTCATAAGGTTAGTAGCAGCATGATGAGTGGATTTAGGTACGACGATTCTAAGAGAAATAAGTCACACAGAAAAGGACACTTCTCATAAGGTATCACTTATAGAGGGAATGTAAAAACCGTTACACTTGAACTGAATTATAAAACAGAACAGAGTCACACATGCAGAAAACACACTATGGCTGCTTAACGGGAAAGGTGAGGTGGGGTGATACATAAAACAAGGGTATCAAATTAGCTCAGATACCTTTCCATAAACCCAATATGTAATAGACAAGACCTACTCCTTGCTCAGAGAACTGGACTCAACACGCCCTATTCACCGCACAAGAATATATCTGACTAGTAATAATCTTAAAACCTATGTATTGATATCTGTTAGTGTGTCAAGTGGGTGTAAAGCGGCATAAACACAGCCGTGAAAAGCAGCTAAACCCCATTATGAAAATAAATTACTTTGTAAAACCCATGAAACAACGACAGTGAAAGAGATAGAAATTCTTACACAATGAGTTCAGGGGCTGTGATGCAACCTGGATTGACCATATCTAGACCCACAGCTGGATGAGACATAAGGGTGGACACTCTTGGGGCTGAGAGGTTTGGTGAGGTTGGGTGAGCAAACACAGACCCTTTAAAGTAATACTGCGTGGTACCCATCGCATGGGTCCCAAATCTCCAGCTTCAAGGGCATCTTCCTACATCGAAAACATGCATGAGAAACCCAGAAGATGGTACACCGTGTGATGGGGAAAGGTTTCTAAAACGCACCTCATTTCTCATCTCCTTGTGCCCGGGTTCGCCAATCCAGCCACTTTACTAGCAATCTCCCTACTTGGAGCATCAGCACCTTTAACCTCCTGTTCCGTACAGGTTGCAATTTGTCCTGAGGATGAACGGGAAGACGGGGAACCAACGAGAGACTAGCTCTTGGTGTTGGGACAGGCACAGGTCACTCTATTTTCCCATCAGGAAGAAGAATTAACCACAGGCTCAGCCTGCCCCCCAGAACCAGAACAGGGCCTGAAGCCATCCTGCGCTTTTGCGGCCAGCTCCCAAAAAAGCGAGTTGTAAAATGGAGGTTCAGGGCACTGCAATTCACAAACCTGCAGAGTTATAAATGATAACTCTCGTCCACAAATATATTGAGGGAAGGCAAAGAAGAGGATTTGAAATCAAGGCAGAATTGCAGGAAACAGATTTCAGGAGGTAGATTCGAATCGCCTTTAAAGCACATGAAAAGCGGCAAAACGTTGACAATGATGCCCTTGGCCAAAAAGGGCGTATGCGTTTTTTCCTGAATATATTCAGGAAAAAACGCATACGCCCTTTTTGGCCAACCAAGCAACCTGGAAAGGCAAATCAGCGCTACAGAGAAGTCTCGCTTCCCATCGGTCAAAAGGGCCATCCTGAAAAAAGTGTCAAAACCAGAAATGCAGGACAGGCCATGGAGAAATGGGAGCCTTGCTACACTGATGGGCGGGATGTAAATTGCCAACAGCCACTCTGGAGAAGTGTACGGTGTGTCCTGAAACATCTGAGAAACACAGCTTAGAGAGCATAGGGCACTTCCACTCATGGGGGTATAAATTGGGAAAATGAAAAATCAGCAAGACACAAGCACCCCAAAGTTGAGGGCTGCTCTGTTGACAAGGACCTCCACTTCATTCCACCTTAAATATCCCAGGAAAGAGAAACATGGATAAAGAAGTTGTGGTCCTTATGTACAATGGAATATCACTCAGCCATGAAATCAATGTCATAAGGTTAGTAGCAGCATGATGAGTGGATTTAGGTACGACGATTCTAAGAGAAATAAGTCACACAGAAAAGGACACTTCTCACAAGGTATCACTTATAGAGGGAATGTAAAAACCGTTACACTTGAACTGAATTACAAAACAGAACAGAGTCACACATGCAGAAAACACACTATGGCTGCTTAACGGGAAAGGTGAGGTGGGGTGATACATAAAACAAGGGTATCAAATTAGCTCAGATACCGTTCCATAAACCCAATATGTAATAGACAAGACCTACTCCTTGCTCAGAGAACTGGACTCAACACGCCCTATTCACCGCACAAGAATATATCTGACTAGTAATAATCTTAAAACCTATGTATTGATATCTCTCTGTTAGTGTGTCAAGTGGGTGTAAAGCGGCATAAACACAGCCGTGAAAAGCAGCTAAACCCCATTATGAAAATAAATTACTTTGTAAAACCCATGAAACAACGACAGTGAAAGAGATATAAATTCTTACACAATGAGTTCAGGGGCTGTGATGCAACCTGGATTGACCATATCTAGACCCACAGCTGGATGAGACATAAGGGTGGACACTCTTGGGGCTGAGAGGTTTGGTGAGGTTGGGTGAGCAAACGCAGACCCTTTAAAGTAATACTGCGTGGTACCCATCGCATGGGTCCCAAATCTCCAGGTTCAAGGGCATCTTCCTACATCGAAAACATGCATGAGAAACCCAGAAGATGGTACACCGTGTGATGGGGAAAGGTTTCTAAAACGCACCTCATTTCTCATCTCCTTGTGCTCGGGTTCGCCATTCCAGCCGCTTTACTAGCAATCTCCCTACTTGGAGCATCAGCACCTTTAACCTCCTGTTCCGTACAGGTTGCAATTTGTCCTGAGGATGAACGGGAAGACGGGGAACCAACGAGAGACTAGCTCTTGGTGTTGGGACAGGCACAGGTCACTCTATTTTCCCATCAGGAAGAAGAATTAACCACAGGCTCAGCCTGCCCCCCCCAGAACCAGAACAGGGCCTGAAGCCATCCTGCGCTTTTGCGGCCAGCTCCCAAAAAAGCGAGTTGTAAAATGGAGGTTCAGGGCACTGCAATTCACAAACCTGCAGAGTTATAAATGATAACTCTCGTCCACAAATATGTTGAGGGAAGGCAAAGAAGAGGATTTGAAATCAAGGCAAAATTGCAGGAAACAGATTTCAGGAGGTAGATACGAATCGCCTTTAAAGCACATGAAAAGCGGCAAAACGTTGACAATGATGCCCTTGGCCAAAAAGGGCGTATGCTTTTTTTCCTGAATATATTCAGGAAAAAACGCATACGCCCTTTTTGGCCAACCAAGCAACCTGGAAAGGCAAATCAGCGCTACAGAGAAGTCTCGCTTCCCATCGGTCAAAAGGGCCATGCTGAAAAAAGTGTCAAAACCAGAAATGCAGGACAGGCCATGGAGAAATGGGAGCCTTGCTACACTGATGGGCGGGATGTAAATTGCCAACAGCCACTCTGGAGAAGTGTACGGTGAGTCCTGAAACATCTGAAAAACACAGCTTAGAGAGCATAGGGCACTTCCACTCATGGGGGTATAAATTGGGAAAATGAAAAATCAGCAAGACACAAGCACCCCAAAGTTGAGGGCAGCTCTGTTGACAAGGACCTCCACTTCATTCCAGCTTAAATATCCCAGGAAAGAGAAAAATGGATAAAGAAGTTGTGGTCCTTATGTACAATGGAATATCACTCAGCCATGAAATCAATGTCATAAGGTTAGTAGCAGCATGATGAGTGGATATAGGTACGACGATTCTAAGTGAAATAAGTCACACAGAAAAGGACACTTCTCATAAGGTATCACTTATAGAGGGAATGTAAAAACCGTTACACTTGAACTGAATTACAAAACAGAACAGAGTCACACATGCAGAAAACACACTATGGCTGCTTAACGGGAAAGGTGAGGTGGGGTGATACATAAAACAAGGGTATCAAATTAGCTCAGATACCGTTCCATAAACCCAATATGTAGTAGACAAGACCTACTCCTTGCTCAGAGAACTGTACTCAACACGCCCTATTCACCGCACAAGAATATATCTGACTAGTAATAATCTTGAAACCTATGTATTGATATCTCTCTGTTAGTGTGTCAAGTGGGTGTAAAGCGGCATAAACACAGCCGTGAAAAGCAGCTAAACCCCATTATGAAAATAAATTACTTTGAAAAACCCATGAAACAACGACAGTGAAAGAGATAGAAATTCTTACACAATGAGTTCAGGGGCTGTGATGCAACCTGGATTGACCATATCTAGACCCACAGCTGGATGAGACATAAGGGTGGACACTCTTGGGGCTGAGAGGTTTGGTGAGGTTGGGTGAGCAAACGCAGACCCTTTAAAGTAATACTGCGTGGTACCCATCGCATGGGTCACAAATCTCCAGGTTCAAGGGCATCTTCCTACATCGAAAACATGCATGAGAAACCCAGAAGATGGTACACCGTGTGATGGGGAAAGGTTTCTAAAACGCACCTCATTTCTCATCTCCTTGTGCCCGGGTTCGCCATTCCAGCCACTTTACTAGCAATCTCCCTACTTGGAGCATCAGCACCTTTAACCTCCTGTTCCGTACAGGTTGCAATTTGTCCTGAGGATAAACGGGAAGACGTGGAACCAACGAGAGACTAGCTCTTGGTGTTGGGACAGGCACAGGTCACTCTATTTTCCCATCAGAAAGAAGAATTAACCACAGGCTCAGCCTGCCCCCCGGAACCAGAACAGGGCCTGAAGCCATTCTGCGATTTTGCGGCCAGCTCCCATAAAAACGAGTTGTAAAATGTAGGTTCAGGGCACTGCAATTCACAAACCTGCAGTTATAAATGATAACTCTCGTCCACAAATATATTGAGGGAAGGCAAAGAAGAGGATTTGAAATCAAGGCAGAATTGCAGGAAAGAGATTTCAGGAGGTAGATTCGAATCGCATTTAAAGCACATGAAAAGCGGCAAAACGTTGACAATGATGCCCTTGGCCAAAAAGGGCGTATGCGTTTTTTCCTGAATATATTCAGGAAAAAACGCATACGCCCTTTTTGGCCAACCAAGCAACCTGGAAAGGCAAATCAGCGCTACAAAGAAGTCTCGCTTCCCATCGGTAAAAAGGGCCATGCTGAAAAAAGTGTCAAAACCAGAAATGCAGGACAGGCCATGGAGAAATGGGAGCCTTGCTACACTGATGGGCGGGATGTAAATTGCCAACAGCCACTCTGGAGAAGTGTACGGTGAGTCCTGAAACATCTAAAAAACACAGCTTAGAGAGCATAGGGCACTTCCACTCATGGGGGTATGAATTGGGAAAATGAAAAATCAGCAAGACACAAGCACCCCAAAGTTTAGGGCTGCTTTGTTGACAAGGACCTCCACTTCATTCCACCTTAAATATCCCAGGAAAGAGAAACATGGGTAAAGAAGTTGTGGTCCTTATGTACAATGGAATATCACTCAGCCATGAAATCAATGTCATAAGGCTAGTAGCAGCATGATGAGTGGATTTAGGTACGACGATTCTAAGTGAAATAAGTCACACAGAAAAGGACACTTCTCATAAGGTATCACTGATAGAGGGAATGTAAAAACCGTTACACTTGAACTGAATTACAAAACAGAACAGAGTCACACATGCAGAAAACACACTATGGCTGCTTAACGGGAAAGGTGAGGTGGGGTGATACATAAAACAAGGGTATCAAATTAGCTCAGATACCATTCCATAAACCCAATATGTAATAGACAAGACCTACTCCTTGCTCAGAGAACTGGACTCAACACGCCCTATTCACCGCACAAGAATATATCTGACTAATAATAATCGTAAAACCTATGTATTGATATCTCTCTGTTAGTGTGTCAAGTGGGTGTAAAGCGGCATAAACACAGCAGTGAAAAGCAGCTAAACCCCATTATAAAAATAAATTACTTTGAAACACCCATGAAACAAAGACAGTGAAAGAGAGAGAAATTCTTACACAATGCGTTCAGGGGCTGTGATGCAACGTGGATTGACCATATCTAGACTCACAGCTGGATCAGACATAAGGGTGGACACTCTTGGGGCTGAGAGGTTTGGTGAGGTTGGGTGAGCAAACGCAGACCCTTTAAAGTAATACTGCATGATACCCATCGCATGGGTCCCAAATCTCCAGGTTCAAGGGCATCTTCCTACATCAAAAACATGCATGAGAAACCCAGAAGATGGTACACCGTGTGATGGGGAAAGGTTTCTAAAACGCACCTCATTTCTCATCGCCTTGTGCCCGGGTTCGCCATTCCAGCCGCTTTACTAGCAAGCTCCCTACTTGGAGCATCAGCACCTTTAACCTCCTGTTCCGTACAGGTTGCAATTTGTCCTGAGGATAAATGGGAAGACGTGGAACCAACGAGAGACTAGCTCTTGGTGTTGGGACAGGCACAGGTCACTCTATTTTCCCATCAGAAAGAATAATTAACCACAGGATCAGCCTGCCCCCCGGAACCAGAACAGGGCCTGAAGCCATTCTGCGATTTTGCCGCCAGCTCCCATAAAAACGAGTTGTAAAATGGAGGTTCAGGGCACTGCAATTCACAAACCTGCAGAGTTATAAATGATAACTCTCGTCCACAAATATATTGAGGGAAGGCAAAGAAGAGGATTTGAAATCAAGGCAGAATTGCAGGAAAGAGATTTCAGGAGGTAGATTCGAATCGCCTTTAAAGCACATGAAAAGCGGCAAAACGTTGACAATGATGCCCTTGGCCAAAAAGGGCGTATGCGTTTTTTCCTGAATATATTCAGGAAAAAACGCATACGCCCGTTTTGGCCAACCAAGCAACCTGGAAAGGCAAATCAGCGCTACAAACAAGTCTCGCTTCCCATCGGTCAAAAGGGCCATGCTGAAAAAAGTGTCAAAACCAGAAATGCAGGACAGGCCATGGAGAAATGGGAGCCTTGCTACACTGATGGGCGGGATGTAAATTGCCAAGAGCCACTCTGGAGAAGTGTCCGGTGAGTCCTGAAACATCTGAAAAACACAGCTTAGAGAGCATAGGGCACTTCCACTCATGGGGGTATGAATTGGGAAAATGAAAAATCAGCAAGACACAAGCACCCCAAAGTTTAGGGCTGCTCTGTTGACCAGGACCTCCACTTCATTCCACCTTAAATATCCCAGGAAAGAGAAAAATGGGTAAAGAAGTTGTGGTCCTTATGTATAATGGAATATCACTCAGCCATGAAATCAATGTCATAAGGCTAGTAGCAGCATGATGAGTGGATTTAGGTACGACGATTCTAAGTGAAATAAGTCACACAGAAAAGGACACTTCGCATAAGGTATCACTGATAGAGGGAATGTAAAAACCGTTACACTTGAACTGAATTACAAAACAGAACAGAGTCACACATGCAGAAAACACACTATGGCTGCTTAACGGGAAAGGTGAGGTGGGGTGATACATAAAACAAGGGTATCAAATTAGCTCAGATACCGTTCCATAAACCCAATATGTAATAGACAAGACCTACTCCTTGCTCAGAGAACTGGACTCAACACGTCCTATTCACCGCACAAGATTATATCTGACTAGTAATAATCGTAAAGCCTATGTATTGATATCTCTCTGTTAGTGTGTCAAGTGGGTGTAAAGCGGCATAAACACAGCAGTGAAAAGCAGCTAAATCCCATTATGAAAATAAATTACTTTGAAAAACCCATGAAACAAAGACAGTGAACGAGAGAGGAATTCTTACACAATGCGTTCAGGGGCTGTGATGCAACCTGGATTGACCATATCTAGACCCACAGCTGGATGAGACATAAGGGTGGACACTCTTGGGGCTGAGAGGTTTGGTGAGGTTGGGTGAGCAAACGCAGACCCTTTAAAGTAATACTGCATGGTACCCATCGCATGGGTCCCAAATCTCCAGCTTCAAGGGAATCTTCCTACATCAAAAACATGCATGAGAAACCCAGAAGATGGTACACCGTGTGATGGGGAAAGGTTTCTAAAACGCACCTCATTTCTCATCGCCTTGTGCCCGGGTTCGCCATTCCAGCCGCTTTACTAGCAATCTCCCTACTTGGAGCATCAGCACCTTTAACCTCCTGTTCCGTACAGGTTGCAATTTGTCCTGAGGATAAACGGGAAGACGTGGAACCAACGAGAGACTAGCTCTTGGTGTTGGGACAGGCACAGGTCACTCTATTTTCCCATCAGAAAGAAGAATTAACCACAGGCTCAGCCTGCCCCCCAGAACCAGAACAGGGCCTGAAGCCATTCTGCGATTTTGCGGCCAGCTCCCATAAAAACGAGTTGTAAAATGGAGGTTCAGGGCACTGCAATTCACAAACCTGCAGAGTTATAAATGATAACTCTCGTCCACAAATATATTGAGGGAAGGCAAAGAAGAGGATTTGAAATCAAGGCAGAATTGCAGGAAAGAGATTTCAGGAGGTAGATTCGAATCGCATTTAAAGCACATGAAAAGCGGCAAAACGTTGACAATGATGCCCTTGGCCAAAAAGGGCGTATGCGTTTTTTCCTGAATATATTCAGGAAAAAACGCATACGCCCTTTTTGGCCAACCAAGCAACCTGGAAAGGCAAATCAGCGCTACAAACAAGTCTCGCTTCCCATCGGTCAAAAGGGCCATGCTGAAAAAAGTGTCAAAACCAGAAATGCAGGACAGGCCATGGAGAAATGGGAGCCTTGCTACACTGATGGGCGGGATGTAAATTGCCAACAGCCACTCTGGAGAAGTGTACGGTGAGTCCTGAAACATCTAAAAAACACAGCTTAGAGAGCATAGGGCACTTCCAGTCATGGGGGTATGAATTGGGAAAATGAAAAATCAGCAAGACACAAGCACCCCAAAGTTGAGGGCTGCTCTGTTGACAAGGACCTCCACTTCATTCCACCTTAAATATCCCAGGAAAGAGAAAAATGGGTAAAGAAGTTGTGGTCCTTATGTACAATGGAATATCCCTCAGCCATGAAATCAATGTCATAAGGCTAGTAGCAGCATGATGAGTGGATTTAGGTACGACGATTCTAAGTGAAATAAGTTACACAGAAAAGGACACTTCTCATAAGGTATCACTGATAGAGGGAATGTAAAAACCGTTACACTTGAACTGAATTACAAAACAGAACAGAGTCACACATGCAGAAAACACACTATGGCTGCTTAACGGGAAAGGTGAGGTGGGGTGATACATAAAACAAGGGTATCAAATTAGCTCAGATACCATTCCATAAACCCAATATGTAATAGACAAGACCTACTCCTTGCTCAGAGAACTGGACTCAACACGCCCTATTCACCGTACAAGAATATATCTGACTAATAATAATCGTAAAACCTATGTATTGATATCTCTCTGTTAGTGTGTCAAGTGGGTGTAAAGCGGCATAAACACAGCAGTGAAAAGCAGCTAAACCCCGTTATAAAAATAAATTACTTTGAAACACCCATGAAACAAAGACAGTGAACGAGAGAGGAATTCTTACACAATGCGTTCAGGGGCTGTGATGCAACCTGGATTGACCATATCTAGACCCACAGCTGGATGAGACATAAGGGTGGACACTCTTGGGGCTGAGAGGTTTGGTGAGGTTGGGTGAGCAAACGCAGACCCTTTAAAGTAATACTGCATGGTACCCATCGCATGGGTCCCAAATCTCCAGCTTCAAGGGAATCTTCCTACATCAAAAACATGCATGAGAAACCCAGAAGATGGTACACCGTGTGATGGGGAAAGGTTTCTAAAACGCACCTCATTTCTCATCGCCTTGTGCCCGGGTTCGCCATTCCAGCCGCTTTACTAGCAATCTCCCTACTTGGAGCATCAGCACCTTTAACCTCCTGTTCCGTACAGGTTGCAATTTGTCCTGAGGATAAACGGGAAGACGTGGAACCAACGAGAGACTAGCTCTTGGTGTTGGGACAGGCACAGGTCACTCTATTTTCCCATCAGAAAGAAGAATTAACCACAGGCTCAGCCTGCCCCCCGGAACCAGAACAGGGCCTGAAGCCATTCTGCGATTTTGCCGCCAGCTCCCATAAAAACGAGTTGTAAAATGGAGGTTCAGGGCACTGCAATTCACAAACCTGCAGAGTTATAAATGATAACTCTCGTCCACAAATATATTGAGGGAAGGCAAAGAAGAGGATTTGAAATCAAGGCAGAATTGCAGGAAAGAGATTTCAGGAGGTAGATTCGAATCGCATTTAAAGCACATGAAAAGCGGCAAAACGTTGACAATGATGCCCTTGGCCAAAAAGGGCGTATGCGTTTTTTCCTGAATATATTCAGGAAAAAACGCATACGCCCGTTTTGGCCAACCAAGCAACCTGGAAAGGCAAATCAGCGCTACAAACAAGTCTCGCTTCCCATCGGTCAAAAGGGCCATGCTGAAAAAAGTGTCAAAACCAGAAATGCAGGACAGGCCATGGAGAAATGGGAGCCTTGCTACACTGATGGGCGGGATGTAAATTGCCAAGAGCCACTCTGGAGAAGTGTCCGGTGAGTCCTGAAACATCTGAAAAACACAGCTTAGAGAGCATAGGGCACTTCCACTCATGGGGGTATGAATTGGGAAAATGAAAAATCAGCAAGACACAAGCACCCCAAAGTTTAGGGCTGCTCTGTTGACCAGGACCTCCACTTCATTCCACCTTAAATATCCCAGGAAAGAGAAAAATGGGTAAAGAAGTTGTGGTCCTTATGTATAATGGAATATCACTCAGCCATGAAATCAATGTCATAAGGCTAGTAGCAGCATGATGAGTGGATTTAGGTACGACGATTCTAAGTGAAATAAGTCACACAGAAAAGGACACTTCGCATAAGGTATCACTGATAGAGGGAATGTAAAAACCGTTACACTTGAACTGAATTACAAAACAGAACAGAGTCACACATGCAGAAAACACACTATGGCTGCTTAACGGGAAAGGTGAGGTGGGGTGATACATAAAACAAGGGTATCAAATTAGCTCAGATACCGTTCCATAAACCCAATATGTAATAGACAAGACCTACTCCTTGCTCAGAGAACTGGACTCAACACGCCCTATTCACCGCACAAGATTATATCTGACTAGTAATAATCGTAAAGCCTATGTATTGATATCTCTCTGTTAGTGTGTCAAGTGGGTGTAAAGCGGCATAAACACAGCAGTGAAAAGCAGCTAAATCCCATTATGAAAATAAATTACTTTGAAAAACCCATGAAACAAAGACAGTGAACGAGAGAGGAATTCTTACACAATGCGTTCAGGGGCTGTGATGCAACCTGGATTGACCATATCTAGACCCACAGCTGGATGAGACATAAGGGTGGACACTCTTGGGGCTGAGAGGTTTGGTGAGGTTGGGTGAGCAAACGCAGACCCTTTAAAGTAATACTGCATGGTACCCATCGCATGGGTCCCAAATCTCCAGCTTCAAGGGAATCTTCCTACATCAAAAACATGCATGAGAAACCCAGAAGATGGTACACCGTGTGATGGGGAAAGGTTTCTAAAACGCACCTCATTTCTCATCGCCTTGTGCCCGGGTTCGCCATTCCAGCCGCTTTACTAGCAATCTCCCTACTTGGAGCATCAGCACCTTTAACCTCCTGTTCCGTACAGGTTGCAATTTGTCCTGAGGATAAACGGGAAGACGTGGAACCAACGAGAGACTAGCTCTTGGTGTTGGGACAGGCACAGGTCACTCTATTTTCCCATCAGAAAGAAGAATTAACCACAGGCTCGGCCTGCCCCCCGGAACCAGAACAGGGCCTGAAGCCATTCTGCGATTTTGCCGCCAGCTCCCATAAAAACGAGTTGTAAAATGGAGGTTCAGGGCACTGCAATTCACAAACCTGCAGAGTTATAAATGATAACTCTCGTCCACAAATATATTGAGGGAAGGCAAAGAAGAGGATTTGAAATCAAGGCAGAATTGCAGGAAAGAGATTTCAGGAGGTAGATTCGAATCGCATTTAAAGCACATGAAAAGCGGCAAAACGTTGACAATAATGCCCTTGGCCAAAAAGGGCGTATGCGTTTTTTCCTGAATATATTCAGGAAAAAACGCATACGCCCTTTTTGGCCAATCAAGCAACCTGGAAAGGCAAATCAGCGCTACAAACAAGTCTCGCTTCCCATCGGTCAAAAGGGCCATGCTGAAAAAAGTGTCAAAACCAGAAATGCAGGACAGGCCATGGAGAAATGGGAGCCTTGCTACACTGATGGGCGGGATGTAAATTGCCAACAGCCACTCTGGAGAAGTGTACGGTGAGTCCTGAAACATCTAAAAAACACAGCTTAGAGAGCATAGGGCACTTCCAGTCATGGGGGTATGAATTGGGAAAATGAAAAATCAGCAAGACACAAGCACCCCAAAGTTGAGGGCTGCTCTGTTGACAAGGACCTCCACTTCATTCCACCTTAAATATCCCAGGAAAGAGAAAAATGGGTAAAGAAGTTGTGGTCCTTATGTACAATGGAATATCACTCAGCCATGAAATCAATGTCATAAGGCTAGTAGCAGCATGATGAGTGGATTTAGGTACGACGATTCTAAGTGAAATAAGTCACACAGAAAAGGACACTTCTCATAAGGTATCACTGATAGAGGGAATGTAAAAACCGTTACACTTGAACTGAATTACAAAACAGAACAGAGTCACACATGCAGAAAACACACTATGGCTGCTTAACGGGAAAGGTGAGGTGGGGTGATACATAAAACAAGGGTATCAAATTAGCTCAGATACCATTCCATAAACCCAATATGTAATAGACAAGACCTACTCCTTGCTCAGAGAACTGGACTCAACACGCCCTATTCACCGCACAAGAATATATCTGACTAATAATAATCGTAAAACCTATGTATTGATATCTCTCTGTTAGTGTGTCAAGTGGGTGTAAAGCGGCATAAACACAGCAGTGAAAAGCAGCTAAACCCCATTATAAAAATAAATTACTTTGAAACACCCATGAAACAAAGACAGTGAAAGAGAGAGAAATTCTTACACAATGCGTTCAGGGGCTGTGATGCAACCTGGATTGACCATATCTAGACTCACAGCTGGATCAGACATAAGGGTGGACACTCTTGGGGCTGAGAGGTTTGGTGAGGTTGGGTGAGCAAACGCAGACCCTTTAAAGTAATACTGCATGATACCCATCGCATGGGTCCCAAATCTCCAGGTTCAAGGGCATCTTCCTACATCAAAAACATGCATGAGAAACCCAGAAGATGGTACACCGTGTGATGGGGAAAGGTTTCTAAAACGCACCTCATTTCTCATCGCCTTGTGCCCGGGTTCGCCATTCCAGCCGCTTTACTAGCAAGCTCCCTACTTGGAGCATCAGCACCTTTAACCTCCTGTTCCGTACAGGTTGCAATTTGTCCTGAGGATAAATGGGAAGACGTGGAACCAACGAGAGACTAGCTCTTGGTGTTGGGACAGGCACAGGTCACTCTATTTTCCCATCAGAAAGAAGAATTAACCACAGGCTCAGCCTGCCCCCCGGAACCAGAACAGGGCCTGAAGCCATTCTGTGATTTTGCCGCCAGCTCCCATAAAAACGAGTTGTAAAATGGAGGTTCAGGGCACTGCAATTCACAAACCTGCAGAGTTATAAATGATAACTCTCGTCCACAAATATATTGAGGGAAGGCAAAGAAGAGGATTTGAAATCAAGGCAGAATTGCAGGAAAGAGATTTCAGGAGGTAGATTCGAATCGCCTTTAAAGCACATGAAAAGCGGCAAAACGTTGACAATGATGCCCTTGGCCAAAAAGGGCGTATGCGTTTTTTCCTGAATATATTCAGGAAAAAACGCATACGCCCGTTTTGGCCAACCAAGCAACCTGGAAAGGCAAATCAGCGCTACAAACAAGTCTCGCTTCCCATCGGTCAAAAGGGCCATGCTGAAAAAAGTGTCAAAACCAGAAATGCAGGACAGGCCATGGAGAAATGGGAGCCTTGCTACACTGATGGGCGGGATGTAAATTGCCAACAGCCACTCTGGAGAAGTGTCCGGTGAGTCCTGAAACATCTGAAAAACACAGCTTAGAGAGCATAGGGCACTTCCACTCATGGGGGTATGAATTGGGAAAATGAAAAATCAGCAAGACACAAGCACCCCAAAGTTTAGGGCTGCTCTGTTGACCAGGACCTCCACTTCATTCCACCTTAAATATCCCAGGAAAGAGAAAAATGGGTAAAGAAGTTGTGGTCCTTATGTACAATGGAATATCACTCAGCCATGAAATCAATGTCATAAGGCTAGTAGCAGCATGATGAGTGGATTTAGGTACGACGATTCTAAGTGAAATAAGTCACACAGAAAAGGACACTTCTCATAAGGTATCACTGATAGAGGGAATGTAAAAACCGTTACACTTGAACTGAATTACAAAACAGAACAGAGTCACACATGCAGAAAACACACTATGGCTGCTTAACGGGAAAGGTGAGGTGGGGTGATACATAAAACAAGGGTATCAAATTAGCTCAGATACCATTCCATAAACCCAATATGTAATAGACAAGACCTACTCCTTGCTCAGAGAACTGGACTCAACACGCCCTATTCACCGCACAAGAATATATCTGACTAATAATAATCGTAAAACCTATGTATTGATATCTCTCTGTTAGTGTGTCAAGTGGGTGTAAAGCGGCATAAACACAGCAGTGAAAAGCAGCTAAACCCCATTATAAAAATAAATTACTTTGAAACACCCATGAAACAAAGACAGTGAAAGAGAGAGAAATTCTTACACAATGCGTTCAGGGGCTGTGATGCAACGTGGATTGACCATATCTAGACTCACAGCTGGATCAGACATAAGGGTGGACACTCTTGGGGCTGAGAGGTTTGGTGAGGTTGGGTGAGCAAACGCAGACCCTTTAAAGTAATACTGCATGATACCCATCGCATGGGTCCCAAATCTCCAGGTTCAAGGGCATCTTCCTACATCAAAAACATGCATGAGAAACCCAGAAGATGGTACACCGTGTGATGGGGAAAGGTTTCTAAAACGCACCTCATTTCTCTTCTCCTTGTGCCCGGGTTCGCCATTCCAGCCGCTTTACTAGCAAGCTCCCTACTTGGAGCATCAGCACCTTTAACCTCCTGTTCCGTACAGGTTGCAATTTGTCCTGAGGATAAACGGGAAGACGTGGAACCAACGAGAGACTAGCTCTTGGTGTTGGGACAGGCACAGGTCACTCTATTTTCCCATCAGAAAGAAGAATTAACCACAGGCTCAGCCTGCCCCCCGGAACCAGAACAGGGCCTGAAGCCATTCTGCGATTTTGCCGCCAGCTCCCATAAAAACGAGTTGTAAAATGGAGGTTCAGGGCACTGCAATTCACAAACCTGCAGAGTTATAAATGATAACTCTCGTCCACAAATATATTGAGGGAAGGCAAAGAAGAGGATTTGAAATCAAGGCAGAATTGCAGGAAAGAGATTTCAGGAGGTAGATTCGAATCGCCTTTAAAGCACATGAAAAGCGGCAAAACGTTGACAATGATGCCCTTGGCCAAAAAGGGCGTATGCGTTTTTTCCTGAATATATTCAGGAAAAAACGCATACGCCCTTTTTGGCCAACCAAGCAACCTGGAAAGGCAAATGAGCGCTACAAACAAGTCTCGCTTCCCATCGGTCAAAAGGGCCATGCTGAAAAAAGTGTCAAAACCAGAAATGCAGGACAGGCCATGGAGAAATGGGAGCCTTGCTACACTGATGGGCGGGATGTAAATTGCCAACAGCCACTCTGGAGAAGTGTACGGTGAGTCCTGAAACATCTGAAAAACACAGCTTAGAGAGCATAGGGCACTTTCACTCATGGGGGTATGAATTGGGAAAATGAAAAATCAGCAAGACACAAGCACCCCAAAGTTTAGGGCTGCTCTGTTGACAAGGACCTCTACTTCATTCCACCTTAAATATCCCAGGAAAGAGAAAAATGTGTAAAGAAGTTGTGGTCCTTATGTACAATGGAATATCACTCAGCCATGAAATCAATGTCATAAGGCTAGTAGCAGCATGATGAGTGGATTAAGGTACGACGATTCTAAGTGAAATAAGTCACACAGAAAAGGACACTTCTCATAAGGTATCACTGATAGAGGGAATGTAAAAACCGTTACACTTGAACTGAATTACAAAACAGAACAGAGTCACACATGCAGAAAACACACTATGTCTGCTTAACGGGAAAGGTGAGGTGGGGTGATACATAAAACAAGGGTATCAAATTAGCTCAGATACCGTTCCATAAACCCAATATGTAATAGACAAGACCTACTCCTTGCTCAGAGAACTGGACTCAACACGCCCTATTCACCGCACAAGATTATATCTGACTAGTAATAATCGTAAAGCCTATGTATGGATATCTCTCTGTTAGTGTGTCAAGTGGGTGTAAAGTGGCATAAACACAGCAGTGAAAAGCAGCTAAATCCCATTATGAAAATAGATTACTTTGAAAAACCCATGAAACAAAGACAGTGAACGAGAGAGGAATTCTTACACAATGCGTTCAGGGGCTGTGATGCAACCTGGATTGACCATATCTAGACCCACAGCTGGATGAGACATAAGGGTGGACACTCTTGGGGCTGAGAGGTTTGGTGAGGTTGGGTGAGCAAACGCAGACCCTTTAAAGTAATACTGCATGGTACCCATCGCATGGGTCCCAAATCTCCAGCTTCAAGGGCATCTTCCTACATCAAAACATGCATGAGAAACCCAGAAGATGGTACACCGTGTGATGGGGAAAGGTTTCTAAAACGCACCTCATTTCTCATCGCCTTGTGCCCGGGTTCGCCATTCCAGCCGCTTTACTAGCAAGCTCCCTACTTGGAGCATCAGCACCTTTAACCTCCTGTTCCATACAGGTTGCAATTTGTCCTGAGGATAAACGGGAAGACGTGGAACCAACGAGAGACTAGCTCTTGGTATTGGGACAGGCACAGGTCACTCTATTTTCCCATCAGAAAGAAGAATTAACCACAGGCTCAGCCTGCCCCCCGGAACCAGAACAGGGCCTGAATCCATTCTGTGATTTTGCGGCCAGCTCCCATAAAAACGAGTTGTAAAATGGAGGTTCAGGGCACTGCAATTCACAAACCTGCAGTTATAAATGATAACTCTCGTCCACAAATATATTGAGGGAAGGCAACGAAGAGGATTTGAAATCAAGGCAGAATTGCAGGAAACAGATTTCAGGAAGTAGATTCGAATCGCATTTAAAGCACATGAAAAGCGGCAAAACGTTGACAATGATGCCCTTGGCCAAAAAGGGCGTATGCGTTTTTTCCTGAATATATTCAGGAAAAAAAGCATACGCCCTTTTTGGCCAACCAAGCAACCTGGAAAGGCAAATCAGCGCTACAAACAAGTCTCGCTTCCCATCGGTCAAAAGGGCCATGCTGAAAAAAGTGTCAAAACCAGAAATGCAGGACAGGCCATGGAGAAATGGGAGCCTTGCTACACTGATGGGCGGGATGTAAATTGCCAAGAGCCACTCTGGAGAAGTGTCCGGTGAGTCCTGAAACATCTGAAAAACACAGCTTAGAGAGCATAGGGCACTTCCACTCATGGGGGTATAAATTGGGAAAATTAAAAATCAGCAAGACACAAGCACCCCAAAGTTTAGGGCTGCTCTGTTGACCAGGACCTCCACTTCATTCCACCTTCAATATCCCAGGAAAGAGAAAAATGGATAAAGAAGTTGTGGTCCTTATGTACAATGGAATATCACTCAGCCATGAAATCAATGTCATAAGGCTAGTAGCAGCATGATGAGTGGATTAAGGTACGACGATTCTAAGTGAAATAAGTCACACAGAAAAGGACACTTCTCATAAGGTATCACTGATAGAGGGAATGTAAAAACCGTTACACTTGAACTGAATTACAAAACAGAACAGAGTCACACATGCAGAAAACACACTATGGCTGCTTAACGGGAAAGGTGAGGTGGGGTGATACATAAAACAAGGGTTTCAAATTAGCTCAGATACCGTTCCATAAACCCAATATGTAATAGACAAGACCTACTCCTTGCTCAGAGAACTGGACTCAACACGCCCTATTCACCGCACAAGAATATATCTGACTAGTAATAATCGTAAAGCCTATGTATTGATATCTCTCTGTTAGTGTGTCAAGTGGGTGTAAAGCGGCATAAACACAGCAGTGAAAAGCAGCTAAATACCATTATGAAAATAAATTACTTTGAAAAACCCATGAAACAAAGACAGTGAACGAGAGAGGAATTCTTACACAATGCGTTCAGGGGCTGTGATGCAACCTGGATTGACCATATCTGGACCCACAGCTGGATGAGACATAAGGGTGGACACTCTTGGGGCTGAGAGGTTTGGTGAGGTTGGGTGAGCAAACGCAAACCCTTTAAAGTAATACTGCATGGTACCCATCGCATGGGTCCCAAATCTCCAGCTTCAAGGGCATCTTCCTACATCAAAACATGCATGAGAAACCCAGAAGATGGTACACCGTGTGATGGGGAAAGGTTTCTAAAACGCACCTCATTTCTCATCGCCTTGTGCCCGTGTTCGCCATTCCAGCCGCTTTACTAGCAAGCTCCCTACTTGGAGCATCAGCACCTTTAACCTCCTGTTCCATACAGGTTGCAATTTGTCCTGAGGATAAACGGGAAGACGTGGAACCAACGAGAGACTAGCTCTTGGTGTTGGGACAGGCACAGGTCACTCTATTTTCCCATCAGAAAGAAGAATTAACCACAGGCTCAGCCTGCCCCCCGGAACCAGAACAGGGCCTGAAGCCATTCTGAGATTTTGCGGCCAGCTCCCATAAAAACGAGTTGTAAAATGGAGGTTCAGGGCACTGAAATTCACAAACCTGCAGAGTTATAAATGATAACTCTCGTCCACAAATATATTGAGGGAAGGCAAAGAAGAGGATTTGAAATCAAGGCAGAATTGCAGGAAAGAGATTTCAGGAGGTAGATTTGAATCGCATTTAAAGCACATGAAAAGCGGCAAAACGTTGACAATGATGCCCTTGGCCAAAAAGGGCGTATGCGTTTTTTCCTGAATATATTCAGGAAAAAAAGCATACGCCCTTTTTGGTCAACCAAGCAACCTGGAAAGGCAAATGAGCGCTACAAACAAGTCTCGCGTCCCTTCGGTCAAAAGGGCCATGCTGAAAAAAGTGTCAAAACCAGAAATGCAGGACAGGCCATGGAGAAAAGGGAGCCTTGCTACACTGATGGGCGGGATGTAAATTGCCAACAGCCACTCTGGAGAAGTGTACGGTGAGTCCTGAAACATCTGAAAAACACAGCTTAGAGAGCATAGGGCACTTCCACTCATGGGGGTATGAATTGGGAAAATGAAAAATCAGCAAGACACAAGCACCCCAAAGTTGAGGGCTGCTCTGTTGACAAGGACCTCCACTTCATTCCACCTTAAATATCCCAGGAAAGAGAAAAATGGGTAAAGAAGTTGTGGTCCTTATGTACAATGGAATATCACTCAGCCATGAAATCAATGTCATAAGGCTAGTAGCAGCATGATGAGTGGATTTAGGTACGACGATTCTAAGTGAAATAAGTCACACAGAAAAGGACACTTCTCATAAGGTATCACTGATAGAGGGAATGTAAAAACCGTTACACTTGAACTGAATTACAAAACAGAACAGAGTCACACATGCAGAAAACACACTATGGCTGCTTAACGGGAAAGGTGAGGTGGGGTGATACATAAAACAAGGGTTTCAAATTAGCTCAGATACCGTTCCATAAACCCAATATGTAATAGACAAGACCTACTCCTTGCTCAGAGAACTGGACTCAACACGCCCTATTCACCGCACAAGAATATATCTGACTAGTAATAATCGTAAAGCCTATGTATTGATATCTCTCTGTTAGTGTGTCAAGTGGGTGTAAAGCGGCATAAACACAGCAGTGAAAAGCAGCTAAATCCCATTATGAAAATAAATTACTTTGAAAAACCCATGAAACAAAGACAGTGAACGAGAGAGGAATTCTTACACAATGCGTTCAGGGGCTGTGATGCAACCTGGATTGACCATATCTAGACCCACAGCTGGATGAGACATAAGGTTGGACACTCTTGGGGCTGAGAGGTTTGGTGAGGTTGGGTGAGCAAACGCAGACCCTTTAAAGTAATACTGCATGGAACCCATCGCATGGGTCCCAAATCTCCAGCTTCAAGGGCATCTTCCTACATCAAAAACATGCATGAGAAACCCAGAAGATGGTACACCGTGTGATGGGGAAAGGTTTCTAAAACGCACCTCATTTCTCATCTCCTTGTGCCCGGGTTCGCCATTCCAGCCGCTTTACTAGCAAGCTCCCTACTTGGAGCATCAGCACCTTTAACCTCCTGTTCCGTACAGGTTGCAATTTGTCCTGAGGATAAACGGGAAGACGTGGAACCAACGAGAGACTAGCTCTTGGTGTTGGGACAGGCACAGGTCACTCTATTTTCCCATCAGAAAGAAGAATTAACCACAGGCTCAGCCTGCCCCCCGGAACCAGAACAGGGCCTGAATCCATTCTGTAATTTTGCGGCCAGCTCCCATAAAAACGAGTTGTAAAATGGAGGTTCAGGGCACTGCAATTCACAAACCTGCAGTTATAAATGATAACTCTCGTCCACAAATATATTGAGGGAAGGCAACGAAGAGGATTTGAAATCAAGGCAGAATTGCAGGAAACAGATTTCAGGAAGTAGATTCGAATCGCATTTAAAGCACATGAAAAGCGGCAAAACGTTGACAATGATGCCCTTGGCCAAAAAGGGCGTATGCGTTTTTTCCTGAATATATTCAGGAAAAAAAGCATACGCCCTTTTTGGCCAACCAAGCAACCTGGAAAGGCAAATCAGCGCTACAAACAAGTCTCGCTTCCCATCGGTCAAAAGGGCCATGCTGAAAAAAGTGTCAAAACCAGAAATGCAGGACAGGCCATGGAGAAATGGGAGCCTTGCTACACTGATGGGCGGGATGTAAATTGCCAAGAGCCACTCTGGAGAAGTGTCCGGTGAGTCCTGAAACATCTGAAAAACACAGCTTAGAGAGCATAGGGCACTTCCACTCATGGGGGTATAAATTGGGAAAATTAAAAATCAGCAAGACACAAGCACCCCAAAGTTTAGGGCTGCTCTGTTGACAAGGACCTCCACTTCATTCCACCTTCAATATCCCAGGAAAGAGAAAAATGGATAAAGAAGTTGTGGTCCTTATGTACAATGGAATATCACTCAGCCATGAAATCAATGTCATAAGGCTAGTAGCAGCATGATGAGTGGATTAAGGTACGACGATTCTAAGTGAAATAAGTCACACAGAAAAGGACACTTCTCATAAGGTATCACTGATAGAGGGAATGTAAAAACCGTTACACTTGAACTGAATTACAAAACAGAACAGAGTCACACATGCAGAAAACACACTATGGCTGCTTAACGGGAAAGGTGAGGTGGGGTGATACATAAAACAAGGGTTTCAAATTAGCTCAGATACCGTTCCATAAACCCAATATGTAATAGACAAGACCTACTCCTTGCTCAGAGAACTGGACTCAACACGCCCTATTCACCGCACAAGAATATATCTGACTAGTAATAATCGTAAAGCCTATGTATTGATATCTCTCTGTTAGTGTGTCAAGTGGGTGTAAAGTGGCATAAACACAGCAGTGAAAAGCAGCTAAATACCATTATGAAAATAAATTACTTTGAAAAACCCATGAAACAAAGACAGTGAACGAGAGAGGAATTCTTACACAATGCGTTCAGGGGCTGTGATGCAACCTGGATTGACCATATCTGGACCCACAGCTGGATGAGACATAAGGGTGGACACTCTTGGGGCTGAGAGGTTTGGTGAGGTTGGGTGAGCAAACGCAAACCCTTTAAAGTAATACTGCGTGGTACCCATCGCATGGGTCCCAAATCTCCAGCTTCAAGGGCATCTTCCTACATCAAAACATGCATGAGAAACCCAGAAGATGGTACACCGTGTGATGGGGAAAGGTTTCTAAAACGCACCTCATTTCTCATCGCCTTGTGCCCGTGTTCGCCATTCCAGCCGCTTTACTAGCAAGCTCCCTACTTGGAGCATCAGCACCTTTAACCTCCTGTTCCATACAGGTTGCAATTTGTCCTGAGGATAAACGGGAAGACGTGGAACCAACGAGAGACTAGCTCTTGGTGTTGGGACAGGCACAGGTCACTCTATTTTCCCATCAGAAAGAAGAATTAACCACAGGCTCAGCCTGCCCCCCGGAACCAGAACAGGGCCTGAAGCCATTCTGAGATTTTGCGGCCAGCTCCCATAAAAACGAGTTGTAAAATGGAGGTTCAGGGCACTGAAATTCACAAACCTGCAGAGTTATAAATGATAACTCTCGTCCACAAATATATTGAGGGAAGGCAAAGAAGAGGATTTGAAATCAAGGCAGAATTGCAGGAAAGAGATTTCAGGAGGTAGATTTGAATCGCATTTAAAGCACATGAAAAGCGGCAAAACGTTGACAATGATGCCCTTGGCCAAAAAGGGCGTATGCGTTTTTTCCTGAATATATTCAGGAAAAAACGCATACGCCCTTTTTGGCCAACCAAGCAACCTGGAAAGGCAAATGAGCGCTACAAACAAGTCTCGCGTCCCTTCGGTCAAAAGGGCCATGCTGAAAAAAGTGTCAAAACCAGAAATGCAGGACAGGCCATGGAGAAAAGGGAGCCTTGCTACACTGATGGGCGGGATGTAAATTGCCAACAGCCACTCTGGAGAAGTGTACGGTGAGTCCTGAAACATCTGAAAAACACAGCTTAGAGAGCATAGGGCACTTCCACTCATGGGGGTATGAATTGGGAAAATGAAAAATCAGCAAGACACAAGCACCCCAAAGTTGAGGGCTGCTCTGTTGACAAGGACCTCCACTTCATTCCACCTTAAATATCCCAGGAAAGAGAAAAATGGGTAAAGAAGTTGTGGTCCTTATGTACAATGGAATATCACTCAGCCATGAAATCAATGTCATAAGGCTAGTAGCAGCATGATGAGTGGATTTAGGTACGACGATTCTAAGTGAAATAAGTCACACAGAAAAGGACACTTCTCATAAGGTATCACTGATAGAGGGAATGTAAAAACCGTTACACTTGAACTGAATTACAAAACAGAACAGAGTCACACATGCAGAAAACACACTATGGCTGCTTAACGGGAAAGGTGAGGTGGGGTGATACATAAAACAAGGGTTTCAAATTAGCTCAGATACCGTTCCATAAACCCAATATGTAATAGACAAGACCTACTCCTTGCTCAGAGAACTGGACTCAACACGCCCTATTCACCGCACAAGAATATATCTGACTAGTAATAATCGTAAAGCCTATGTATTGATATCTCTCTGTTAGTGTGTCAAGTGGGTGTAAAGCGGCATAAACACAGCAGTGAAAAGCAGCTAAATCCCATTATGAAAATAAATTACTTTGAAAAACCCATGAAACAAAGACAGTGAACGAGAGAGGAATTCTTACACAATGCGTTCAGGGGCTGTGATGCAACCTGGATTGACCATATCTAGACCCACAGCTGGATGAGATATAAGGTTGGACACTCTTGGGGCTGAGAGGTTTGGTGAGGTTGGGTGAGCAAACGCAGACCCTTTAAAGTAATACTGCATGGAACCCATCGCATGGGTCCCAAATCTCCAGCTTCAAGGGCATCTTCCTACATCAAAAACATGCATGAGAAACCCAGAAGATGGTACACCGTGTGATGGGGAAAGGTTTCTAAAACGCACCTCATTTCTCATCTCCTTGTGCCCGGGTTCGCCATTCCAGCCGCTTTACTAGCAAGCTCCCTACTTGGAGCATCAGCACCTTTAACCTCCTGTTCCGTACAGGTTGCAATTTGTCCTGAGGATAAACGGGAAGACGTGGAACCAACGAGAGACTAGCTCTTGGTGTTGGGACAGGCACAGGTCACTCTATTTTCCCATCAGAAAGAAGAATTAACCACAGGCTCAGCCTGCCCCCCGGAACCAGAACAGGGCCTGAATCCATTCTGTAATTTTGCGGCCAGCTCCCATAAAAACGAGTTGTAAAATGGAGGTTCAGGGCACTGCAATTCACAAACCTGCAGTTATAAATGATAACTCTCGTCCACAAATATATTGAGGGAAGGCAACGAAGAGGATTTGAAATCAAGGCAGAATTGCAGGAAACAGATTTCAGTAAGTAGATTCGAATCGCATTTAAAGCACATGAAAAGTGGCAAAACGTTGACAATGATGCCCTTGGCCAAAAAGGGCGTATGCGTGTTTTCCTGAATATATTCAGGAAAAAAAGCATACGCCCTTTTTGGCCAACCAAGCAACCTGGAAAGGCAAATCAGCGCTACAAACAAGTCACGCTTCCCATCGGTCAAAAGGGCCATGCTGAAAAAAGTGTCAAAACCAGAAATGCAGGACAGGCCATGGAGAAATGGGAGCCTTGCTACACTGATGGGCGGGATGTAAATTGCCAACAGCCACTCTGGAGAAGTGTCCGGTGAGTCCTGAAACATCTGAAAAACACAGCTTAGAGAGCATAGGGCACTTCCACTCATGGGGGTATAAATTGGGAAAATGAAAAATCAGCAAGACACAAGCACCCCAAAGTTGAGGGCTGCTCTGTTGACAAGGACCTCCACTTCATTCCACCTTCAATATCCCAGGAAACAGAAAAATGGATAAAGAAGTTGTGGTCCTTATGTACAATGGAATATCACTCAGCCATGAAATCAATGTCATAAGGCTAGTAGCAGCATGATGAGTGGATTTAGGTACGACGATTCTAAGTGAAATAAGTCACACAGAAAAGGACACTTCTCATAAGGTATCACTGATAGAGGGAATGTAAAAACCGTTACACTTGAACTGAATTACAAAACAGAACAGAGTCACACATGCAGAAAACACACTATGGCTGCTTAACGGGAAAGGTGAGGTGGGGTGATACATAAAACAAGGGTATCAAATTAGCTCAGATACAGTTCCATAAACCCAATATGTAATAGACAAGACCTACTCCTTGCTCAGAGAACTGGACTCAACACGCCCTATTCACCGCACAAAAATATATCTGACTAATAATAATCGTAAAACCTATGTATTGATATCTCTCTGTTAGTGTGTCAAGTGGGTGTAAAGCGGCATAAACACAGCAGTGAAAAGCAGCTAAACCCCATTATAAAAATAAATTACTTTGAAACACCCATGAAACAAAGACAGTGAAAGAGAGAGAAATTCTTACACAATGCGTTCAGGGGCTGTGATGCAACCTGGATTGACCATATCTAGACGCACAGCTGGATGAGACATAAGGGTGGAGACTCTTGGGGCTGAGAGGTTTGGTGAGGTTGGGTGAGCAAACGCAGACCCTTTAAAGTAATACTGCATGATACCCATCGCATGGGTCCCAAATCTCCAGGTTCAAGGGCATCTTCCTACAACAAAAACATGCATGAGAAACCCAGAAGATGGTACACCGTGTGATGGGGAAAGGTTTCTAAAACGCACCTCATTTCTCATCGCCTTGTGCCCGGGTTCGCCATTCCAGCCGCTTTACTAGCAAGCTCCCTACTTGGAGCATCAGCACCTTTAACCTCCTGTTCCGTACAGGTTGCAATTTGTCCTGAGGATAAACGGGAAGACGTGGAACCAACGAGAGACTAGCTCTTGGTGTTGGGACAGGCACAGGTCACTCTATTTTCCCATCAGAAAGAAGAATTAACCACAGGCTCAGCCTGCCCCCCAGAACCAGAACAGGGCCTGAAGCCATTCTGCGATTTTGCCGCCAGCTCCCATAAAATCGAGTTGTAAAATGGAGGTTCAGGGCACTGCAATTCACAAACCTGCAGAGTTATAAATGATAACTCTCGTCCACAAATATATTGAGGGAAGGCAAAGAAGAGGATTTGAAATCAAGGCAGAATTGCAGGAAAGAGATTTCAGGAGGTAGATTCGAATCGCCTTTAAAGCACATGAAAAGTGGCAAAACGTTGACAATGATGCCCTTGGCCAAAAAGGGCCTATGCGTTTTTTCCTGAATATATTCAGGAAAAAACGCATACGCCCTTTTTGGCCAACCAAGCAACCTGGAAAGGCAAATCAGCGCTACAAACAAGTCTCGCTTCCCATCGGTCAAAAGGGCCATGCTGAAAAAAGTGTCAAAACCAGAAATGCAGGACAGGCCATGGAGAAATGGGAGCCTTGCTACACTGATGGGCGGGATGTAAATTGCCAACAGCCACTCTGGAGAAGTGTCCGGTGAGTCCTGAAACATCTGAAAAACACAGCTTAGAGAGCATAGGGCACTTCCACTCATGGGGGTATAAATTGGGAAAATGAAAAATCAGCAAGACACAAGCACCCCAAAGTTGAGGGCTGCTCTGTTGACAAGGACCTCCACTTCATTCCACCTTCAATATCCCAGGAAACAGAAAAATGGATAAAGAAGTTGTGGTCCTTATGTACAATGGAATATCACTCAGCCATGAAATCAATGTCATAAGGCTAGTAGCAGCATGATGAGTGGATTTAGGTACGACGATTCTAAGTGAAATAAGTCACACAGAAAAGGACACTTCTCATAAGGTATCACTGATAGAGGGAATGTAAAAACCGTTACACTTGAACTGAATTACAAAACAGAACAGAGTCACACATGCAGAAAACACACTATGGCTGCTTAACGGGAAAGGTGAGGTGGGGTGATACATAAAACAAGGGTATCAAATTAGCTCAGATACCGTTCCATAAACCCAATATGTAATAGACAAGACCTACTCCTTGCTCAGAGAACTGGACTCAACACGCCCTATTCACCGCACAAAAATATATCTGACTAATAATAATCGTAAAACCTATGTATTGATATCTCTCTGTTAGTGTGTCAAGTGGGTGTAAAGCGGCATAAACACAGCAGTGAAAAGCAGCTAAACCCCATTATAAAAATAAATTACTTTGAAACACCCATGAAACAAAGACAGTGAAAGAGAGAGAAATTCTTACACAATGCGTTCAGGGGCTGTGATGCAACCTGGATTGACCATATCTAGACGCACAGCTGGATGAGACATAAGGGTGGACACTCTTGGGGCTGAGAGGTTTGGTGAGGTTGGGTGAGCAAACGCAGACCCTTTAAAGTAATACTGCATGATACCCATCGCATGGGTCCCAAATCTCCAGGTTCAAGGGCATCTTCCTACAACAAAAACATGCATGAGAAACCCAGAAGATGGTACACCGTGTGATGGGGAAAGGTTTCTAAAACGCACCTCATTTCTCATCGCCTTGTGCCCGGGTTCGCCATTCCAGCCGCTTTACTAGCAAGCTCCCTACTTGGAGCATCAGCACCTTTAACCTCCTGTTCCGTACAGGTTGCAATTTGTCCTGAGGATAAACGGGAAGACGTGGAACCAACGAGAGACTAGCTCTTGGTGTTGGGACAGGCACAGGTCACTCTATTTTCCCATCAGAAAGAAGAATTAACCACAGGCTCAGCCTGCCCCCCGGAACCAGAACAGGGCCTGAATCCATTCTGTGATTTTGCGGCCAGCTCCCATAAAAACGAGTTGTAAAATGGAGGTTCAGGGCACTGCAATTCACAAACCTGCAGAGTTATAAATGATAACTCTCGTCCACAAATATATTGAGGGAAGGCAAAGAAGAGGATTTGAAATCAAGGCAGAATTGCAGGAAAGAGATTTCAGGAGGTAGATTCGAATCGCATTTAAAGCACATGAAAAGCGGCAAAACGTTGACAATGATGCCCTTGGCCAAAAAGGGCGTATGCGTTTTTTCCTGAATATATTCAGGAAAAAACGCATACGCCCTTTTTGGCCAACCAAGCAACCTGGAAAGGCAAATCAGCGCTACAAACAAGTCTCGCTTCCCATCGGTCAAAAGGGCCATGCTGAAAAAAGTGTCAAAACCAGAAATGCAGGACAGGCCATGGAGAAATGGGAGCCTTGCTACACTGATGGGCGGGATGTAAATTGCCAACAGCCACTCTGGAGAAGTGTACGGTGAGTCCTGAAACATCTGAAAAACACAGCTTAGAGAGCATAGGGCACTTCCATTCATGGGGGTATGAATTGGGAAAATGAAAAATCAGCAAGACACAAGCACCCCAAAGTTTAGGGCTGCTCTGTTGACAAGGACCTCCACTTCATTCCACCTAAAATATCCCAGGAAAGAGAAAAATGGGTAAAGAAGTTGTGGTCCTTATGTACAATGGAATATCACTCAGCCATGAAATCAATGTCATAAGGCTAGTAGCAGCATGATGAGTGGATTTAGGTACGACGATTCTAAGTGAAATAAGTCACACAGAAAAGGACACTTCTCATAAGGTATCACTGATAGAGGGAATGTAAAAACCGTTACACTTGAACTGAATTACAAAACAGAACAGAGTCACACATGCAGAAAACACACTATGGCTGCTTAACGGGAAAGGTGAGGTGGGGTGATACATAAAACAAGGGTTTCAAATTAGCTCAGATACCGTTCCATAAACCCAATATGTAATAGACAAGACCTACTCCTTGCTCAGAGAACTGGACTCAACACGCCCTATTCACCGCACAAGAATATATCTGACTAGTAATAATCGTAAAGCCTATGTATTGATATCTCTCTGTTAGTGTGTCAAGTGGGTGTAAATCGGCATAAACACAGCAGTGAAAAGCAGCTAAATCCCATTATGAAAATAAATTACTTTGAAAAACCCATGAAACAAAGACAGTGAACGAGAGAGGAATTCTTACACAATGCGTTCAGGGGCTGTGATGCAACCTGGATTGACCATATCTAGACCCACAGCTGGATGAGACATAAGGGTGGACACTCTTGGGGCTGAGAGGTTTGGTGAGGTTGGGTGAGCAAACGCAGACCCTTTAAAGTAATACTGCATGGTACCCATCGCATGGGTCCCAAATCTCCAGCTTCAAGGGCATCTTCCTACATCAAAAACATGCATGAGAAACCCAGAAGATGGTACACCGTGTGATGGGGAAAGGTTTCTAAAACGCACCTCATTTCTCATCTCCTTGTGCCCGGGTTCGCCATTCCAGCCGCTTTACTAGCAAGCTCCCTACTTGGAGCATCAGCACCTTTAACCTCCTGTTCCGTACAGGTTGCAATTTGTCCTGAGGATAAACGGGAAGACGTGGAACCAACGAGAGACTAGCTCTTGGTGTTGGGACAGGCACAGGTCACTCTATTTTCCCATCAGAAAGAAGAATTAACCACAGGCTCAGCCTGCCCCCCGGAACCAGAACAGGGCCTAAATCCATTCTGTGATTTTGCGGCCAGCTCCCATAAAAAGGAGTTGTAAAATGGAGGTTCAGGGCACTGCAATTCACAAACCTGCAGTTATAAATGATAACTCTCGTCCACAAATATATTGAGGGAAGGCAACGAAGAGGATTTGAAATCAAGGCAGAATTGCAGGAAACAGATTTCAGGAAGTAGATTCGAATCGCATTTAAAGCACATGAAAAGTGGCAAAACGTTGACAATGATGCCCTTGGCCAAAAAGGGCGTATGCGTTTTTTCCTGAATATATTCAGGAAAAAACGCATACGCCCTTTTTGGCCAACCAAGCAACCTGGAAAGGCAAATCAGCGCTACAAACAAGTCTCGCTTCCCATCGGTCAAAAGGGCCATGCTGAAAAAAGTGTCAAAACCAGAAATGCAGGACAGGCCATGGAGAAATGGGAGCCTTGCTACACTGATGGGCGGGATGTAAATTGCCAAGAGCCACTCTGGAGAAGTGTCCGGTGAGTCCTGAAACATCTGAAAAACACAGCTTAGAGAGCATAGGGCACTTCCACTCATGGGGGTATGAATTGGGAAAATGAAAAATCAGCAAGACACAAGCACCCCAAAGTTTAGGGCTGCTCTGTTGACAAGGACCTCCACTTCATTCCACCTTAAATATCCCAGGAAAGAGAAAAATGGGTAAAGAAGTTGTGGTCCTTATGTACAATGGAATATCACTCAGCCATGAAATCAATGTCATAAGGCTAGTAGCAGCATGATGAGTGGATTTAGGTACGACGATTCTAAGTGAAATAAGTCACACAGAAAAGGACACTTCTCATAAGGTATCACTGATAGAGGGAATGTAAAAACCGTTACACTTGAACTGAATTACAAAACAGAACAGAGTCACACATGCAGAAAACACACTATGGCTGCTTAACGGGAAAGGTGAGGTGGGGTGATACATAAAACAAGGGTATCAAATTAGCTCAGATACCGTTCCATAAACCCAATATGTAATAGACAAGACCTACTCCTTGCTCAGAGAACTGGACTCAACACGCCCTATTCACCGCACAAGAATATATCTGACTAGTAATAATCGTAAAGCCTATGTATTGATATCTCTCTGTTAGTGTGTCAAGTGGGTGTAAAGTGGCATAAACACAGCAGTGAAAAGCAGCTAAATCCCATTATGAAAATAAATTACTTTGAAAAACCCATGAAACAAAGACAGTGAACGAGAGAGGAATTCTTACACAATGCGTTCAGGGGCTCTGATGCAACCTGGATTGACCATATCTAGACTCACAGCTGGATCAGACATAAGGGTGGACACTCTTGGGGCTGAGAGGTTTGGTGAGGTTGGGTGAGCAAACGCAGACCCTTTAAAGTAATACTGCAATGTACCCATCGCATGGGTCCCAAATCTCCAGGTTCAAGGGCATCTTCCTACATCAAAAACATGCATGAGAAACCCAGAAGATGGTACACCGTGTGATGGGGAAAGGTTTCTAAAACGCACCTCATTTCTCATCTCCTTGTGCCCGGGTTCGCCATTCCAGCCGCTTTACTAGCAAGCTCCCTACTTGGAGCATCAGCACCTTTAACCTCCTGTTCCGTACAGGTTGCAATTTGTCCTGAGGATAAAAGGGAAGACGTGGAACCAACGAGAGACTAGCTCTTGGTGTTGGGACAGGCACAGGTCACTCTATTTTCCCATCAGAAAGAAGAATTAACCACAGGCTCAGCCTGCCCCCCGGAACCAGAACAGGGCCTGAAGCCATTCTGTGATTTTGCGGCCAGCTCCCATAAAAACGAGTTGTAAAATGGAGGTTCAGGGCACTGCAATTCACAAACCTGCAGTTATAAATGATAACACTCGTCCACAAATATATTGAGGGAAGGCAAAGAAGAGGATTTGAAATCAAGGCAGAATTGCAGGAAACAGATTTCAGGAGGTAGATTCGAATCGCCTTTAAAGCACATGAAAAGCGGCAAAACGTTGACAATGATGCCCTTGGCCAAAAAGGGCGTATGCGTTTTTTCCTGAATATATTCAGGAAAAAACGCATACGCCCTTTTTGGCCAACCAAGCAACCTGGAAAGGCAAATCAGCGCTACAAACAAGTCTCGCTTCCCATCGGTCAAAAGGGCCATGCTGAAAAAAGTGTCAAAACCAGAAATGCAGGACAGGCCATGGAGAAATGGGAGCCTTGCTACACTGATGGGCGGGATGTAAATTGCCAACAGCCACTCTGGAGAAGTGTACGGTGAGTCCTGAAACATCTAAAAAACAAAGCTTAGAGAGCATAGGGCACTTCCACTCATGGGGGTATGAATTGGGAAAACGAAAAATCAGCAAGACACAAGCACCCCAAAATTTAGGGCTGCTCTGTTGACAAGGACCTCCACTTCATTCCACCTTCAATATCCCAGGAAAGAGAAAAATGGATAAAGAAGTTGTGGTCCTTATGTACAATTGAATATCACTCAGCCATGAAATCAATGTCATAAGGCTAGTAGCAGCATGATGAGTGGATTTAGGTACGACGATTCTAAGTGAAATAAGTCACACAGAAAAGGACACTTCTCATAAGGTATCACTGATAGAGGGAATGTAAAAACCGTTACACTTGAACTGAATTACAAAACAGAACAGAGTCACACATGCAGAAAACACACTATGGCTGCTTAACGGGAAAGGTGAGGTGGGGTGATACATAAAACAAGGGTATCAAATTAGCTCAGATACCATTCCATAAACCCAATATGTAATAGACAAGACCTACTCCTTGCTCAGAGAACTGGACTCAACACGCCCTATTCACCGCACAAGAATATATCTAACTAATAATAATCGTAAAACCTATGTATTGATATCTCTCTGTTAGTGTGTCAAGTGGGTGTAAAGCGGCATAAACACAGCAGTGAAAAGCAGCTAAACCCCATTATAAAAATAAATTACTTTGAAACACCCATGAAACAAAGACAGTGAAAGAGAGAGAAATTCTTACACAATGCGTTCAGGGGCTGTGATGCAACCTGGATTGACCATATCTAGACTCACAGCTGGATCAGACATAAGGGTGGACACTCTTGGGGCTGAGAGGTTTGGTGAGGTTGGGTGAGCAAACGCAGACCCTTTAAAGTAATACTGCATGGTACCCATCGCATGGGTCCCAAATCTCCAGGTTCAAGGGCATCTTCCTACATCGAAAACATGCATGAGAAACCCAGAAGATGGTACACCGTGTGATGGGGAAAGGTTTCTAAAACGCACCTCATTTCTCATCGCCTTGTGCCCGGGTTCGCCATTCCAGCCACTTTACTAGCAAGCTCCCTACTTGGAGCATCAGCACCTTTAACCTCCTGTTCCGTACAGGTTGCAATTTGTCCTGAGGATAAACGGGAAGACGTGGAACCAACGAGAGACTAGCTCTTGGTGTTGGGACAGGCACAGGTCACTCTATTTTCCCATCAGAAAGAAGAATTAACCACAGGCTCAGCCTGCCCCCTGGAACAAGAACAGGGCCTGAAGCCATTCTGCGATTTTGCGGCCAGCTCCCATAAAAACGAGTTGTAAAATGGAGGTTCAGGGCACTGCAATTCACAAACCTGCAGTTATAAATGATAACTCTCGTCCACAAATATATTGAGGGAAGGCAAAGAAGAGGATTTGAAATCAAGGCAGAATTGCAGGAAACAGATTTCAGGAGGTAGATTCGAATTGCATTTAAAGCACATGAAAAGCGGCAAATCGTTGACAATGATGCCCTTGGCCAAAAAGGGCGTATGCGTTTTTTCCTGAATATATTCAGGAAAAAACCCATACGCCCTTTTTGGCCAACCAAGCAACCTGGAAAGGCAAATCAGCGCTACAAACAAGTCTCGCTTCCCATCGGTCAAAAGGGCCATGCTGAAAAAAGTGTCAAAACCAGAAATGCAGGACAGGCCATGGAGAAATGGGAGCCTTGCTACACTGATGGGCGGGATGTAAATTGCCAAGAGCCACTCTGGAGAAGTGTCCGGTGAGTCCTGAAACATCTGAAAAACACAGCTTAGAGAGCATAGGGCACTTCCACTCATGGGGGTATAAATTGGGATAATGAAAAATCAGCAAGACACAAGCACCCCAAAGTTTAGGGCTGCTCTGTTGACAAGGACCTCCACTTCATTCCACCTTCAATATCCCAGGAAAGAGAAAAATGGATAAAGAAGTTGTGGTCCTTATGTACAATGGAATATCACTCAGCCATGAAATCAATGTCATAAGGCTAGTAGCAGCATGATGAGTGGATTAAGGTACGACGATTCTAAGTGAAATAAGTCACACAGAAAAGGACACTTCTCATAAGGTATCACTGATAGAGGGAATGTAAAAACCGTTACACTTGAACTGAATTACAAAACAGAACAGAGTCACACATGCAGAAAACACACTATGGCTGCTTAACGGGAAAGGTGAGGTGGGGTGATACATAAAACAAGGGTTTCAAATTAGCTCAGATACCGTTCCATAAACCCAATATGTAATAGACAAGACCTACTCCTTGCTCAGAGAACTGGAATCAACACGCCCTATTCACCGCACAAGAATATATCTGACTAGTAATAATCGTAAAGCCTATGTATTGATATCTCTCTGTTAGTGTGTCAAGTGGGTGTAAAGCGGCATAAACACAGCAGTGAAAAGCAGCTAAATCCCATTATGAAAATAAATTATTTTGAAAAACCCATGAAACAAAGACAGTGAACGAGAGAGGAATTCTTACACAATGCGTTCAGGGGCTGTGATGCAACCTGGATTGACCATATCTAGACCCACAGCTGGATGAGACATAAGGGTGGACACTCTTGGGGCTGAGAGGTTTGGTGAGGTTGGCTGAGCAAACGCAGACCCTTTAAAGTAATACTGCATGGTACCCATCGCATGGGTCCCAAATCTCCAGGTTCAGGGGCATCTTCCTACATCAAAAACATGCATGAGAAACCCAGAAGATGGTACACCGTGTGATGGGGAAAGGTTTCTAAAACGCACCTCATTTCTCATCTCCTTGTGCCCGGGTTCGCCATTCCAGCCGCTTTACTAGCAAGCTCCCTACTTGGAGCATCAGCACCTTTAACCTCCTGTTCCGTACAGGTTGCAATTTGTCCTGAGGATAAACGGGAAGACGTGGAACCAACGAGAGACTAGCTCTTGGTGTTGGGACAGGCACAGGTCACTCTATTTTCCCATCAGAAAGAAGAATTAACCACAGGCTCAGTCTGCCCCCTGGAACCAGAACAGGGCCTGAAGCCATTCTGTGATTTTGCGGCTAGCTCCCATAAAAACGAGTTGTAAAATGGAGGTTCAGGGCACTGCAATTCACAAACCTGCAGTTATAAATGATAACTTTCGTCCACAAATATATTGAGGGAAGGCAACGAAGAGGATTTGAAATCAAGGCAGAATTGCAGGAAACAGATTTCAGGAAGTAGATTCGAATCGCATTTAAAGCACATGAAAAGCGGCAAAACGTTGACAATGATGCCTTTGGCCAAAAAGGGCGTATGCGTTTTTTCCTGAACATATTCAGGAAAAAACGCATACGCCCTTTTTGGCCAACCAAGCAACCTGGAAAGGCAAATCAGCGCTACAAACAAGTCTCGCTTCCCATCGGTCAAAAGGGCCATGCTGAAAAAAGTGTCAAAACCAGAAATGCAGGACAGGCCATGGAGAAATGGGAGCCTTGCTACACTGATGGGCGGGATGTAAATTGCCAACAGCCACTCTGGAGAAGTGTACGGTGAGTCCTGAAACATCTGAAAAACACAGCTTAGAGAGCATAGGGCACTTCCACTCATGGGGGTATGAATTGGGAAAATGAAAAATCAGCAAGACACAAGCACCCCAAAGTTGAGGGCTGCTCTATTGACAAGGACCTCCACTTCATTCCACCTTAAATATCCCAGGAAAGAGAAAAATGGGTAAAGAAGTTGTGGTCCTTATGTACAATGGAATATCACTCAGCCATGAAATCAATGTCATAAGGCTAGTAGCAGCATGATGAGTGGATTTAGGTACGACGATTCTAAGTGAAATAAGTCACACAGAAAAGGACACTTCTCATAAGGTATCACTGATAGAGGGAATGTAAAAACCGTTACACTTGAACTGAATTACAAAACAGAACAGAGTCACACATGCAGAAAACACACTATGGCTGCTTAACGGGAAAGGTGAGGTGGGGTGATACATAAAACAAGGGTATCAAATTAGCTCAGATACCGTTCCATAAACCCAATATGTAATAGACAAGACCTACTCCTTGCTCAGAGAACTGGACTCAACACGCCCTATTCACCGCACAAGAATATATCTAACTAATAATAATCGTAAAACCTATGTATTGATATCTCTCTGTTAGTGTGTCAAGTGGGTGTAAAGCGGCATAAACACACCAGTGAAAAGCCGCTAAACCCCATTATAAAAATAAATTACTTTGAAACACCCATGAAACAAAGACAGTGAAAGAGAGAGAAATTCTTACACAATGCGTTCAGGGGCTGTGATGCAACCTGGATTGACCATATCTAGATTGACAGCTGGATCAGACATAAGGGTGGACACTCTTGGGGCTGAGAGGTTTGGTGAGGTTGGGTGAGCAAACGCAGACCCTTTAAAGTAATACTGCATGGTACCCATCGCATGGGTCCCAAATCTCCAGCTTCAAGGGCATCTTCCTACATCGAAAACATGCATGAGAAACCCAGAAGATGGTACACCGTGTGATGGGGAAAGGTTTCTAAAACGCACCTCATTTCTCATCGCCTTGTGCCCGGGTTCGCCATTCCAGCCACTTTACTAGCAAGCTCCCTACTTGGAGCATCAGCACCTTTAACCTCCTGTTCCGTACAGGTTGCAATTTGTCCTGAGGATAAACGGGAAGACGTGGAACCAACGAGAGACTAGCTCTTGGTGTTGGGACAGGCACAGGTCACTCTATTTTCCCATCAGAAAGAAGAATTAACCACAGGCTCAGCCTGCCGCCCGGAACCAGAACAGGGCCTGAAGCCATTCTGCGAATTTGCCGCCAGCTCCCATAAAAACGAGTTGTAAAATGGAGGTTCAGGGCACTGCAATTCACAAACCTGCAGTTATAAATGATAACTCTCGTCCACAAATATATTGAGGGAAGGCAAAGAAGAGGATTTGAAATCAAGGCAGAATTGCAGGAAAGAGATTTCAAGAGGTAGATTAGAATTGCATTTAAAGCACATGAAAAGCGGCAAATCGTTGACAATGATGCCCTTGGCCAAAAAGGGCGTATGCGTTTTTTCCTGAATATATTCAGGAAAAAACGCATACGCCCTTTTTGGCCAACCAAGCAACCTGGAAAGGCAAATCAGCGCTACAAACAAGTCTCGCTTCCCATCGGTCAAAAGGGCCATGCTGAAAAAAGTGTCAAAACCAGAAATGCAGGACAGGCCATGGAGAAATGGGAGCCTTGCTACACTGATGGGCGGGATGTAAATTGCCAACAGCCACTCTGGAGAAGTGTACGGTGAGTCCTGAAACATCTAAAAAACACAGCTTAGAGAGCATAGGGCACTTCCACTCATGGGGGTATGAATTGGGAAAATGAAAAATCAGCAAGACACAAGCACCCCAAAGTTTAGGGCTGCTCTGTTGACAAGGACCTCCACTTCATTCCACCTTAAATATCCCAGGAAAGAGAAAAATGGGTAAAGAAGTTGTGGTCCTTATGTACAATGGAATATCACTCAGCCATGAAATCAATGTCATAAGGCTAGTAGCAGCATGATGAGTGGATTAAGGTACGACGATTCTAAGTGAAATAAGTCACACAGAAAAGGACACTTCTCATAAGGTATCACTGATAGAGGGAATGTAAAAACCGTTACACTTGAACTGAATTACAAAACAGAACAGAGTCACACATGCAGAAAACACACTATGGCTGCTTAACGGGAAAGGTGAGGTGGGGTGATACATAAAACAAGGGTATCAAATTAGCTCAGATACCGTTCCATAAACCCAATATGTAATAGACAAGACCTACTCTTTGCTCAGAGAACTGGACTCAACACGCCCTATTCACTGCACAAGAATATATCTGACTAGTAATAATCGTAAAGCCTATGTATTGATATCTCTCTGTTAGTGTGTCAAGTGGGTGTAAAGCGGCATAAACACAGCAGTGAAAAGCAGCTAAATCCCATTATGAAAATAAATTACTTTGAAAAACCCATGAAACAAAGACAGTGAACGAGAGAGGAATTCTTACACAATGCGTTCAGGGGCTGTGATGCAACCTGGATTGACCATATCTAGACCCACAGCTGGATGAGACATAAGGGTGGACACTCTTGGGGCTGAGAGGTTTGGTGAGGTTGGGTGAGCAAACGCAGACCCTTTAAAGTAATACTGCATGGTACCCATCGCATGGGTCCCAAATCTCCAGGTTCAAGGGCATCTTCCTACATCAAAAACATGCATGAGAAACCCAGAAGATGGTACACCGTGTGATGGGGAAAGGTTTCTAAAACGCACCTCATTTCTCATCTCCTTGTGCCCGGGTTCGCCATTCCAGCCGCTTTACTAGCAAGCTCCCTACTTGGAGCATCAGCACCTTTAACCTCCTGTTCCGTAGAGGTTGCAATTTGTCCTGAGGATAAACGGGAAGACGTGGAACCAACGAGAGACTAGCTCTTGGTGTTGGGACAGGCACAGGTCACTCTATTTTCCCATCAGAAAGAAGAATTAACCACAGGCTCAGCCTGCCCCCCGGAACCAGAACAGGGCCTGAATCCATTCTGTGATTTTGCGGCCAGCTCCCATAAAAACGAGTTGTAAAATGGAGGTTCAGGGCACTGCAATTCACAAACATGCAGTTATAAATGATAACTCTCGTCCACAAATATATTGAGGGAAGGCAACGAAGAGGATTTGAAATCAAGGCAGAATTGCAGGAAACAGATTTCAGGAAGTAGATTCGAATCGCATTTAAAGCACATGAAAAGCGGCAAAACGTTGACAATGATGCCCTTGGCCAAAAAGGGCGTATGCGTTTTTTCCTGAATATATTCAGGAAAAAACGCATACGCCCTTTTTGGCCAACCAAGCAACCTGGAAAGGCAAATCAGCGCTACAAACAAGTCTCGCTTCCCATCGGTCAAAAGGGCCATGCTGAAAAAAGTGTCAAAACCAGAAATGCAGGACAGGCCATGGAGAAATGGGAGCCTTGCTACACTGATGGGCGGGATGTAAATTGCCAACAGCCACTCTGGAGAAGTGTACGGTGAGTCCTGAAACATCTAAAAAACACAGCTTAGAGAGCATAGGGCACTTCCACTCATGGGGGTATGAATTGGGAAAATGAAAAATCAGCAAGACACAAGCACCCCAAAGTTTAGGGCTGCTCTGTTGACAAGGACCTCCACTTCATTCCACCTTAAATATCCCAGGAAAGAGAAAAATGGGTAAAGAAGTTGTGGTCCTTATGTACAATGGAATGTCACTCAGCCATGAAATCAATGTCATAAGGCTAGTAGCAGCATGATGAGTGGATTTAGGTACGACGATTCTAAGTGAAATAAGTCACACAGAAAAGGACACTTCTCATAAGGTATCACTGATAGAGGGAATGTAAAAACCGTTACACTTGAACTGAATTACAAAACAGAACAGAGTCACACATGCAGAAAACACACTATGGCTGCTTAACGGGAAAGGTGAGGTGGGGTGATACATAAAACAAGGGTATCAAATTAGTTCAAATACCATTCCATAAACCCAATATGTAATAGACAAGACCTACTCCTTGCTCAGAGAACTGGACTCAACACGCCCTATTCACCGCACAAGAATATATCTGACTAATAATAATCGTAAAGCCTATGTATTGATATCTCTCTGTTAGTGTGTCAAGTGGGTGTAAAGGGGCATAAACACAGCAGTGAAAAGCAGCTAAATCCCATTATGAAAATAAATTACTTTGAAAAACCCATGAAACAAAGACAGTGAAAGAGAGAGGAATTCTTACACAATGCGTTCAGGGGCTGTGATGCAACCTGGATTGACCATATCTAGACCCACAGCTGGATGAGACATAAGGGTGGACACTCTTGGGGCTGAGAGGTTTGGTGAGGTTGGGTGAGCAAACGCAGACCCTTTAAAGTAATACTGCATGATACCCATCGCATGGGTTCCAAATCTCCAGGTTCAAGGGGATCTTCCTACATCAAAAACATGCATGAGAAACCCAGAAGATGGTACACCGTGTGATGGGGAAAGGTTTCTAAAACGCACCTCATTTCTCATCGCCTTGTGCCCGGGTTCGCCATTCCAGCCGCTTTACTAGCAAGCTCCCTACTTGGAGCATCAGCACCTTTAACCTCCTGTTCCGTAGAGGTTGCAATTTGTCCTGAGGATAAACGGGAAGACGTGGAACCAACGAGAGACTACCTCTTGGTGTTGGGACAGGCACAGGTCACTCTATTTTCCCATAAGAAAGAAGAATTAACCACAGGCTCAGCCTACCCCCCGGAACCAGAACAGGGCCTGAAGCCATTCTGCGATTTTGCGGCCAGCTCCCATAAAAACGAGTTGTAAAATGGAGGTTCAGGGCACTTCAATTCACAAACCTGCAGTTATAAATGATAACTCTCGTCCAGAAATATTTTGAGGGAAGGCAAAGAAGAGGATTTGAAATCAAGGCAGAATTGCAGGAAACAGATTTCAGGAGGTAGATTCGAATCGCCTTTAAAGCACACGAAAAGCGGCAAAACGTTGACAATGATGCCCTTGGCCAAAAAGGGCGTATGCGTTTTTTCCTGAATATATTCAGGAAAAAACGCATACGCCCTTTTTGGCCAACCAAGCAACCTGGAAAGGCAAATCAGCGCTACAAAGAAGACTCGCTTCCCATCGGTCAAAAGGGCCATGCTGAAAAAAGTTTCAAAACCAGAAATGGAGGACAGGCCATGGAGAAATGGGACCCTTGCTACACTGATGGGCGGATGTACATTCCCAACAGCCACTCTGGAGAAGTGTACGGTGTGTCCTGAAACATATAAAAAACACAGCTTAGAGAGCATAGGGCACTTCCACTCATGGGGGTATACACTGGGAAAATGAAAAATCAGCAAGACACAAGCACCTCAAAGTTTAGGGCTGCTCTGTTGACAAGGACCTCCACTTCATTCCACCTTCAATATCCCAGGAAAGAGAAAAATGGGTAAAGAAGTTGTGGTCCTTATGTACAATGGAATATCACTCAGCCATGAAATCAATGTCATAAGGCTAGTAGCAGCATGATGAGTGGATTAAGGTACGACGATTCTAAGTGAAATAAGTCACACAGAAAAGGACACTTCTCATAAGGTATCACTGATAGAGGGAATGTAAAAACCGTTACACTTGAACTGAATTACAAAACAGAACAGAGTCACACATGCAGAAAACACACTATGGCTGCTTAACGGGAAAGGTGAGGTGGGGTGATACATAAAACAAGGGTTTCAAATTAGCTCAGATACCGTTCCATAAACCCAATATGTAATAGACAAGACCTACTCTTTGCTCAGAGAACTGGACTCAACACGCCCTATTCACTGCACAAGAATATATCTGACTAGTAATAATCGTAAAGCCTATGTATTGATATCTCTCTGTTAGTGTGTCAAGTGGGTGTAAAGCGGCATAAACACAGCAGTGAAAAGCAGCTAAATCCCATTATGAAAATAAATTACTTTGAAAAACCCATGAAACAAAGACAGTGAATGAGAGAGAGGAATTCTTACACAATGCGTTCAGGGGCTGTGATGCAACCTGGATTGACCATATCTAGACCCACAGCTGGATGAGACATAAGGGTGGACACTCTTGGGGCTGAGAGGTTTGGTGAGGTTGGGTGAGCAAACGCAGACCCTTTAAAGTAATACTGCATGGTACCCATCGCATGGGTCCCAAATCTCCAGGTTCAAGGGCATCTTCCTACATCAAAAACATGCATGAGAAACCCAGAAGATGGTACACCGTGTGATGGGGAAAGGTTTCTAAAACGCACCTCATTTCTCATCGCCTTGTGCCCGGGTTCGCCATTCCAGCCGCTTTACTAGCAAGCTCCCTACTTGGAGCATCAGCACCTTTAACCTCCTGTTCCGTAGAGGTTGCAATTTGTCCTGAGGATAAACGGGAAGACGTGGAACCAACGAGAGACTAGCTCTTGGTGTTGGGACAGGCACAGGTCACTCTATTTTCCCATCAGAAAGAAGAATTAACCACAGGCTCAGCCTGCCCCCCGGAACCAGAACAGGGCCTGAATCCATTCTGTGATTTTGCGGCCAGCTCCCATAAAAACGAGTTGTAAAATGGAGGTTCAGGGCACTGCAATTCACAAACTTGCAGTTATAAATGATAACTCTCGTCCACAAATATATTGAGGGAAGGCAACGAAGAGGATTTGAAATCAAGGCAGAATTGCAGGAAACAGATTTCAGGAAGTAGATTCGAATCGCATTTAAAGCACATGAAAAGCGGCAAAACGTTGACAATGATGCCCTTGGCCAAAAAGGGCGTATGCGTTTTTTCCTGAATATATTCAGGAAAAAACGCATACGCCCTTTTTGGCCAACCAAGCAACCTGGAAAGGCAAATCAGCGCTACAAACAAGTCTCGCTTCCCATCGGTCAAAAGGGCCATGCTGAAAAAAGTGTCAAAACCAGAAATGCAGGACAGGCCATGGAGAAATGGGAGCCTTGCTACACTGATGGGCGGGATGTAAATTGCCAAGAGCCACTCTGGAGAAGTGTCCGGTGAGTCCTGAAACATCTGAAAAACACAGCTTAGAGAGCATAGGGCACTTCCACTCATGGGGGTATAAATTGGGATAATGAAAAATCAGCAAGACACAAGCACCCCAAAGTTTAGGGCTGCTCTGTTGACAAGGACCTCCACTTCATTCCACCTTCAATATCCCAGGAAAGAGAAAAATGGATAAAGAAGTTGTGGTCCTTATGTACAATGGAATATCACTCAGCCATGAAATCAATGTCATAAGGCTAGTAGCAGCATGATGAGTGGATTAAGGTACGACGATTCTAAGTGAAATAAGTCACACAGAAAAGGACACTTCTCATAAGGTATCACTGATAGAGGGAATGTAAAAACCGTTACACTTGAACTGAATTACAAAACAGAACAGAGTCACACATGCAGAAAACACACTATGGCTGCTTAACGGGAAAGGTGAGGTGGGGTGATACATAAAACAAGGGTTTCAAATTAGCTCAGATACCGTTCCATAAACCCAATATGTAATAGACAAGACCTACTCCTTGCTCAGAGAACTGGACTCAACACGCCCTATTCACCGCACAAGAATATATCTGACTAGTAATAATCGTAAAGCCTATGTATTGATATCTCTCTGTTAGTGTGTCAAGTGGGTGTAAAGCGGCATAAACACAGCAGTGAAAAGCAGCTAAATCCCATTATGAAAATAAATTATTTTGAAAAACCCATGAAACAAAGACAGTGAACGAGAGAGGAATTCTTACACAATGCGTTCAGGGGCTGTGATGCAACCTGGATTGACCATATCTAGACCCACAGCTGGATGAGACATAAGGGTGGACACTCTTGGGGCTGAGAGGTTTGGTGAGGTTGGCTGAGCAAACGCAGACCCTTTAAAGTAATACTGCATGGTACCCATCGCATGGGTCCCAAATCTCCAGGTTCAGGGGCATCTTCCTACATCAAAAACATGCATGAGAAACCCAGAAGATGGTACACCGTGTGATGGGGAAAGGTTTCTAAAACGCACCTCATTTCTCATCTCCTTGTGCCCGGGTTCGCCATTCCAGCCGCTTTACTAGCAAGCTCCCTACTTGGAGCATCAGCACCTTTAACCTCCTGTTCCGTACAGGTTGCAATTTGTCCTGAGGATAAACGGGAAGACGTGGAACCAACGAGAGACTAGCTCTTGGTGTTGGGACAGGCACAGGTCACTCTATTTTCCCATCAGAAAGAAGAATTAACCACAGGCTCAGTCTGCCCCCTGGAACCAGAACAGGGCCTGAAGCCATTCTGTGATTTTGCGGCTAGCTCCCATAAAAACGAGTTGTAAAATGGAGGTTCAGGGCACTGCAATTCACAAACCTGCAGTTATAAATGATAACTTTCGTCCACAAATATATTGAGGGAAGGCAACGAAGAGGATTTGAAATCAAGGCAGAATTGCAGGAAACAGATTTCAGGAAGTAGATTCGAATCGCATTTAAAGCACATGAAAAGCGGCAAAACGTTGACAATGATGCCTTTGGCCAAAAAGGGCGTATGCGTTTTTTCCTGAATATATTCAGGAAAAAACGCATACGCCCTTTTTGGCCAACCAAGCAACCTGGAAAGGCAAATCAGCGCTACAAACAAGTCTCGCTTCCCATCGGTCAAAAGGGCCATGCTGAAAAAAGTGTCAAAACCAGAAATGCAGGACAGGCCATGGAGAAATGGGAGCCTTGCTACACTGATGGGCGGGATGTAAATTGCCAACAGCCACTCTGGAGAAGTGTACGGTGAGTCCTGAAACATCTGAAAAACACAGCTTAGAGAGCATAGGGCACTTCCACTCATGGGGGTATGAATTGGGAAAATGAAAAATCAGCAAGACACAAGCACCCCAAAGTTGAGGGCTGCTCTATTGACAAGGACCTCCACTTCATTCCACCTTAAATATCCCAGGAAAGAGAAAAATGGGTAAAGAAGTTGTGGTCCTTATGTACAATGGAATATCACTCAGCCATGAAATCAATGTCATAAGGCTAGTAGCAGCATGATGAGTGGATTTAGGTACGACGATTCTAAGTGAAATAAGTCACACAGAAAAGGACACTTCTCATAAGGTATCACTGATAGAGGGAATGTAAAAACCGTTACACTTGAACTGAATTACAAAACAGAACAGAGTCACACATGCAGAAAACACACTATGGCTGCTTAACGGGAAAGGTGAGGTGGGGTGATACATAAAACAAGGGTATCAAATTAGCTCAGATACCGTTCCATAAACCCAATATGTAATAGACAAGACCTACTCCTTGCTCAGAGAACTGGACTCAACACGCCCTATTCACCGCACAAGAATATATCTAACTAATAATAATCGTAAAACCTATGTATTGATATCTCTCTGTTAGTGTGTCAAGTGGGTGTAAAGCGGCATAAACACAGCAGTGAAAAGCCGCTAAACCCCATTATAAAAATAAATTACTTTGAAACACCCATGAAACAAAGACAGTGAAAGAGAGAGAAATTCTTACACAATGCGTTCAGGGGCTGTGATGCAACCTGGATTGACCATATCTAGATTGACAGCTGGATCAGACATAAGGGTGGACACTCTTGGGGCTGAGAGGTTTGGTGAGGTTGGGTGAGCAAACGCAGACCCTTTAAAGTAATACTGCATGGTACCCATCGCATGGGTCCCAAATCTCCAGGTTCAAGGGCATCTTCCTACATCGAAAACATGCATGAGAAACCCAGAAGATGGTACACCGTGTGATGGGGAAAGGTTTCTAAAACGCACCTCATTTCTCATCGCCTTGTGCCCGGGTTCGCCATTCCAGCCACTTTACTAGCAAGCTCCCTACTTGGAGCATCAGCACCTTTAACCTCCTGTTCCGTACAGGTTGCAATTTGTCCTGAGGATAAACGGGAAGACGTGGAACCAACGAGAGACTAGCTCTTGGTGTTGGGACAGGCACAGGTCACTCTATTTTCCCATCAGAAAGAAGAATTAACCACAGGCTCAGCCTGCCCCCCGGAACCAGAACAGGGCCTGAAGCCATTCTGCGAATTTGCCGCCAGCTCCCATAAAAACGAGTTGTAAAATGGAGGTTCAGGGCACTGCAATTCACAAACCTGCAGTTATAAATGATAACTCTCGTCCACAAATATATTGAGGGAAGGCAAAGAAGAGGATTTGAAATCAAGGCAGAATTGCAGGAAAGAGATTTCAAGAGGTAGATTCGAATTGCATTTAAAGCACATGAAAAGCGGCAAATCGTTGACAATGATGCCCTTGGCCAAAAAGGGCGTATGCGTTTTTTCCTGAATATATTCAGGAAAAAACGCATACGCCCTTTTTGGCCAACCAAGCAACCTGGAAAGGCAAATCAGCGCTACAAACAAGTCTCGCTTCCCATCGGTCAAAAGGGCCATGCTGAAAAAAGTGTCAAAACCAGAAATGCAGGACAGGCCATGGAGAAATGGGAGCCTTGCTACACTGATGGGCGGGATGTAAATTGCCAACAGCCACTCTGGAGAAGTGTACGGTGAGTCCTGAAACATCTAAAAAACACAGCTTAGAGAGCATAGGGCACTTCCACTCATGGGGGTATGAATTGGGAAAATGAAAAATCAGCAAGACACAAGCACCCCAAAGTTTAGGGCTGCTCTGTTGACAAGGACCTCCACTTCATTCCACCTTAAATATCCCAGGAAAGAGAAAAATGGGTAAAGAAGTTGTGGTCCTTATGTACAATGGAATATCACTCAGCCATGAAATCAATGTCATAAGGCTAGTAGCAGCATGATGAGTGGATTAAGGTACGACGATTCTAAGTGAAATAAGTCACACAGAAAAGGACACTTCTCATAAGGTATCACTGATAGAGGGAATGTAAAAACCGTTACACTTGAACTGAATTACAAAACAGAACAGAGTCACACATGCAGAAAACACACTATGGCTGCTTAACGGGAAAGGTGAGGTGGGGTGATACATAAAACAAGGGTATCAAATTAGCTCAGATACTGTTCCATAAACCCAATATGTAATAGACAAGACCTACTCTTTGCTCAGAGAACTGGACTCAACACGCCCTATTCACTGCACAAGAATATATCTGACTAGTAATAATCGTAAAGCCTATGTATTGATATCTCTCTGTTAGTGTGTCAAGTGGGTGTAAAGCGGCATAAACACAGCAGTGAAAAGCAGCTAAATCCCATTATGAAAATAAATTACTTTGAAAAACCCATGAAACAAAGACAGTGAACGAGAGAGGAATTCTTACACAATGCGTTCAGGGGCTGTGATGCAACCTGGATTGACCATATCTAGACCCACAGCTGGATGAGACATAAGGGTGGACACTCTTGGGGCTGAGAGGTTTGGTGAGGTTGGGTGAGCAAACGCAGACCCTTTAAAGTAATACTGCATGGTACCCATCGCATGGGTCCCAAATCTCCAGGTTCAAGGGCATCTTCCTACATCAAAAACATGCATGAGAAACCCAGAAGATGGTACACCGTGTGATGGGGAAAGGTTTCTAAAACGCACCTCATTTCTCATCTCCTTGTGCCCGGGTTCGCCATTCCAGCCGCTTTACTAGCAAGCTCCCTACTTGGAGCATCAGCACCTTTAACCTCCTGTTCCCTACAGGTTGCAATTTGTCCTGAGGATGAACGGGAAGACGTGGAACCAATGAGAGACTAGCTCTTGGTGTTGGGACAGGCACAGGTCACTCTATTTTCCCATCAGGAAGAAGAATTAACTACAGGCTCAGCCTGCCCCCCGGAACCAGAAGAGGGCCTGAAGCCATCCTGCTCTTTTGCGGCCTGCTCCCAAAAAAGCGAGTTGTAAAATGGAGCTTCAGGGCACTGCAATTCACAAACCTGCAGAGTTATAAATGATAACTCTCGTCCACAAATATATTGAGGGAAGGCAAAGAAGACGATTTGAAATCAAGGCAGAATTGCAGGAAACAGATTTCAGGAGGTAGATTCGAATCGCCTTTAAAGCCCATGAAAAGCGGCAAAACGTTGACAATGATGCCCTTGGCCAAAAAGGGCGTATGCGTTTTTTCCTGAATATATTCAGGAAAAAACGCATACGCCCTTTTTGGCCAACCAAGCAACCTGGAAAGGCAAATCAGCGCTACAAAGAAGACTCGCTACCCATCGGTCAAAAGGGCCATGCTGAAAAATGTCTCAAAACCAGAAATGCAGGACAGGCCATGGAGAAATGGGAGCCTTGCCACACTGATGGGCGGGTTGTAAATTGCCAACAGCCACTCTGGAGAAGTGTACGGTGTGTCCTGAAACATCTAAAAAACACAGCTTAGAGAGCATAGGGCACTTCCACTCATGGGGGTATAAATTGGGAAAATGAAAAATCAGCAAGACACAAGCACCCCCAAGTTGAGGGCTGCTCTGTTGACAAGGACCTCCACTTCATTCCACCTTCAATATCCCAGGAAAGAGAAAAATGGATAAAGAAGTTGTGGTCCTTATGTACAATGGAATATCACTCAGCCATGAAATCAATGTCATAAGGCTAGTAGCAGCATGATGAGTGGATTTAGGTACGACGATTCTAAGTGAAATAAGTCACACAGAAAAGGACACTTCTCATAAGGTATCACTTATAGAGGGAATGTAAAAAGCGTTACACTTGAACTGAATTACAAAACAGAACAGAGTCACACATGCAGAAAACACAGTATGGCTGCTTAACGGGAAAAGTGAGGTGGGGTGATACATAAAACAAGGGTTTCAAATTAGCTCAGATACCGTTCCATAAACCCAATATGTAATAGACAAGACCTACTCCTTGCTCAGAGAACTGGACTCAACACGCCCTATTCGCTGCACAAGAATATATCTGACTAGTAATAATCTTAAAACCTATGTATTGATGTCCCTCTGTAAGTGAATCAAGTGGGTGTAAAGGGGCATAAACACAGCAGTGAAAATCAGGTAAACCCCATTATAAAAATAAATTACTTAAAAATTCCAAAAAACAAAGACAGTGATAGAGGGAAAATTTTTACGTAATTCGTTCCGGGGCTGTGATGCAACCTGGTGTGACCATATCTAGACCCACAGCTGGATGAGAAATAAAGCTGGACACTCTTGGGGCTGAAGGTCTCTTTCCCTATTTACCAGATTAGGAACGTAGAAAGGCTGCCACCCTCTGGCCGTTACCTGCAAAAGCAGCTTTAAAACCTGTGCTAATGGTCACTTCATATGAACAAGTACTTCAGGGCTGTAAATGAAACGTGCCCTCAAAATGTCTTGAGGGAGGTAATGGCCAAAAATTTTCAAAATGTGACACTTACTTTAAGAAAACACTTTGAAGAACTGAGCTGTAATCACAGTTTGATAAATAAAAAGGGCATGCTTTAAAGCTCAATTTCAACAGATTATGGGACACATGCAAATTCAACCACAGATAGGCATCAGCTCGCACCCATTAGAATAACCATCAGCAAGAAAACTACAAACAATAAATATTGAAGGTGTTTTGGAGAAATGCATACCCTCAATTTTAAGTGGGACGTAACCTGGAAAGAGCCACTAATGAGAACTGAATGGTGGTGCCTTTAAAACATACACACTGAGCTACCATATGATACAGCAAGCCCACTGCTTGGCCTATAACATAAGAAGATATAACTGGAAAGACACAGGCAAGCAAATGTGCATTGCAGCAGTATTACAATAGCCAAGACATGGAGGCAACCAGAAAGTCCATCAAGAGGTGCGTGGCCAAAGAAGAACTGGTACACGTACAGATGGAATATTAGCCAGGGAAAAAAATGAAACAATGCCATTTGCAGCACCATGTATGATTCTTGAGGTAATCAGGCAAATTGTACTAAGTCAGAAAGCAAAAGACACATATCCTATAATATCACTTATAGGTCTTAGCTAAAAATTGATACCAATGAAAATATTTCCACAGAGAAATGCAATCACAGATTCATTAAACAAACTTATGGTTCACCAAATGGAAAGGTGTGAGGATTGGATACATTAGGATATTGGGGTTAAGATAGATATAGAAACACATGTGAAATATGTAATCACCAAAGACCTACATAATACCAAGACAAGACTACTCAACATCGTGTCATAACCTACATGGGAAAATGATCCAAAGAAGAATAGATATATGTATATGTTTAAAAGAACCACATCTTTCACACCTAGAAGAAACAAAACATTTTAATTAAATTTGCTCTGACAAAAAATAAAAATTAAATTAAAAAAAGAACAAGAAGTAATGAGACATAAACTTAAGGGGCTATTTGCTGGCACATTGCATTCTAATTTACAACCAGAACATGACTTCCATTAAGGCTCTGTCATCACTAATAAAGCAGCTTTATAAGCAATGTTGAAGGTAGCTTAAAAGAAGTCTCACTAATTATTGATAGTAACAAGGAAACAAAGAAAAGTAAAAATCTCACTGCAAAAAGTATACATAGGGTAAGGATAGTAGATCAAACACTTATTAAACTTCTGTAAAGAATAAAAGACAACAGTAGTATGTTTTTTTAAAAAGAGAGGGCCCAAATAAATCTGAAATGAAAGAGATGATGTTACAACGGACACCACAGAAATACAAAGTATCCTAAGATACACACAGGGTAACTCAGGGCTCAGACTGGACAGAGCCCACTCTCCAGTCCCCTGTACATGACTTACAGGAGCCTCAGGAACTGAGGAGGGGGTCCCTGAGGAGAGGCTCAAGATAGAATATGGTAGACATTAACATGACTGCATTCATCTTAAACATGCCTGAACTACATTCACACGAGATGATTTTGTCCTGTATGTACATCGGCACCTCTAGTTGGAACTGCAGATCTTTGGCTTCAACACCTCTACTGACAACATTAGCGTCACCTGCTGTGGACCGTCTCCTATAGGATTTCTAGAATCACAAAACATCGAAGCTTCACAGGACCCAGAGTCTGTGCAACTCCACACAGAGTCTCAGAGTCTCAACTCCACTCAGATACTCCACTCTTGGAGGGCACACACAAAGTAGTGTGCACATCAGGACCCAGGGGAAGGAGCAGTGACCCTGTAGGAGAATGACCAGAACTACCTGCTACTTTTAGAGGGTCTCTTGCAGAGGCAGGTGGTGGCTGTGGCTGTGGCTCACCGTGAGGACAACGACACTGGCAGCAGAAGTTCTGGGAAATACTCCTTGGTGTGAGCCCTCCCAGAGTCCGCCATTAGCCCCACCAAGAGCAAGGTAGGCTCCAGGGCTGGGTCGCCTCAGGCCAAACAACCAACAGGGAGGGAACCCAGCCCCATGCATCAGCAGACAAGCGGATTAAACTTTTTATTAAAGTTTTATTTAATCCGTAGACAAGCGGATTAAAGCTCTGCCCACCAAAGCAACACCCAGCTCTACCCACCACCAGTCCTTCCCATCAGGAAGCTTGCACAAGCCTCTAAGATAGACTCATCCACCGGAGAGCAGACAGCAGAAGCAAGAAGAACTACAATTCTGCAGCCTGTGGAAGGAAAACCACATTCACAGAAAGATAGACAAAATGAAAAGGCAGAGGACTTTATACCAGATCAAGGAACAAGATAAAACCCCAGAAAAAAAAAAACAAAATGAGGTGGAGATAGGGAACCTTCCAGAAAAAAAATTCAGAATAATGATAGTGAAGTTGAGCCAAGACCTTGGAAAAAGAAAGGAGGCAAAGATCGAGAAGATGCAAGAAATGTTTAACAAAGACCTAGAAGAATTAAGGAACAAACACCTAGAAGAATTAAAGAACAAACAAACAGAGGTGAACAATGGAATAACTGAAATGAAAAATACACTAGAAGGAATCAGTAGCAGAATAACTGTGGCAGAAGAACGGATAAGTGACCTGGAAGACAGAAAGGTGGAAATCACTGCCATGGAACAGAATAAAGAAAAAGAATGAAAATAAACGAAGACACCCCAAGAGTCCTCTGGGACAACATTAAACGCAACAACATTCGCATTATAGGGGTCCCAGAAGGAGAAGAGAGAGAGAAAGGACCCGAGAATATATTTAAAGAGATAATGGTCAAAAACTTCCCTAGCATGGGAAAAGAAATAGCCACCCAAGTCCAGAAGCACAGAGTGTCCCAGGCAGGATAAACCAAAGGAGAAAAATGACAAGACACATAGTAATCAAATTGACAAAAATTAACGACAAAGAAAAATGATTGAAAGCAGCAAGGGAAAAATGACAAATAACATACAAGGGAACTCCCATAAGGATAACAACTGATTTCTCAGCAGAAAATCTACAAGCCAGAAGGAAGTGGCATGATAAATTTAAAGTGATGAAAGGGAAGAACCTACAACCAAGAGTACTCCACCCTGCAAAGAGCTCATTCAGATTTGATGGAGAAATCAAAAGCCTTACAGACAAGCAAAAGCTAAGAGAATTCAGCACCATGAAACCAGCTCTACACCAAATGCTAAAGGAACTTCTCTAAGTGGGAAACACAAGAGAAGAAAAGGACCCACCAAGACAAACCCATAACAATTAAGAAAATAGTAGTAGGAACATACATATCGATAATTACCTTAAACGTGAATGCACTACATGTTCCAACCAAAAGACACAGGCTCGCTGAATGGATACAAAAACAAGACCCATATATATGCTGTCTACAAGAGATCCATTTCAGACCTAGGGACACATACAGACTCAAAGTGAGGCGATGGAAAAATATATTCTATGCAAATGAAAATCAAAAGAAAGCTGGAGTAGCAATACTCATATCAGATAAAATAGACTTTAAAATAAAGAATGTTACAAGAGACGAGGAAAGGCACTACATAATGGTCAGGGGATCAATCCAAGAAGAAGATATAACAATTATAAATATATATGTACCCAAAATAGGAGCAGCTCAATGTATAAGGCAACTGCTAACAGCTATAAAAGAGGAAATCGACAGTAACACAATAATAGCGGGGGACTTTAACAGCTCACTTACACCAGTGGAGATCAGCCAGACAGAAAATTAATAAGGAAACACAAGCTTTAAATGACACAATAGACCAGATAGAGTTAATTGATATTTATAGGACATTCCATCCAAAAACAGCAGATTACACGTTCTTCTCAACTGCACACGGAACATTCTCCAGGATAGATCACATCTTGGGTCACAGATAAAGCCTCAGTAAATTTAAGAAAACTGAAATCATATCAAGCAGCTGTTCCAACCACAATGCTATGAGATTAGAAATCAATTACACGGAAAAAACCGTAAAAAACACAAACACATGGAGGCTAAACAATACGTTACTAAATAACCAAGAGATCACTGATGAAATCAAAGAGGAAATCAAAAACTACCTAGAGACAAATGACAACAAAAACACGATGATCCAAAACCTATGGGATGCAGCAAAAGGAGTTCTAAGAGGGAAGTTTATAGCAATACAAGCCTACCTCAAGAAACAAGAAAAATCTCAAATAAACAATCTAACCTTACACCTAGAGGAACTAGAGAAAGAAGAACAAAACCCAAAGTTAGTAGAAGGAAAGAAATCATAAAGATCAGAGCAGAAATAAATGAAATAGAAACAAAGAAAACGAAAGCAAAGATCAATAAAACTAAAAGCTGGTTCTTTGAGAAGATAAGCAAAAATGATCAACCTTTAGCCGGACTCCAGAAAAAGAGGGAGAGGACGCAAATCAACAAAATTAGAAGTGAAAAAGCAGAAGTTATAACAGACACCACAGGAATACAAAGCATCCTAAGAGACTACTACAAGCAACTCTAGGCCAATAAAATGGACAATCTGGAAGAAATGGACAAATTCTTAGAAAGGGATAACCTTCTAAGACTGAACCAGGAAGAAATAGAAAATATGAACAAACCTATCACAAGCAATGAAATTGAAACTGTGATTAAAAATCTTCCAACAAACAAAAGTCCAGAACCAGATGGCATCACAGGTGAATTCTATCAAACATTTAGAGCAGAGCTAACACCCAACCTTCTCAAATTCTTCAAAACAATTGCAGCGGAAGGAACACTCCCAAACTCATTCTATGAGACCACCATCACCCTGATACCAAAATCAGACAGAGATACTACAAGGAAAGAAAATTATAGACCAATATCACTGATGAATATAGATGTAAAAATCCTCAACAAAATACTAGCAAACAGAATCGAACAACACATGAAAAGGATCATACACCATGATCAAGTGGGGTTTATCCCAGGGATGCGAGGATTCTTCAATATACACAAATCAATGTGATACACCATATTAACAAATTGTAGAATAAAAGCATATGATCATCTCAATAGAGGAAGGAAAAGATTTTGAGAAAATTCAACACTCATTTACGATAAAAACTCTGCAGAGTGTGGGCATAGAGGGAAACTACCTCAACATAATAAAGGCCATATATGACAAACCCACAGAAAACAACATTCTCAATGGTGAAAAACTGAAAGCGTTTCCTCTAAGATCAGGAACAAGACGAGGATGTCCACTCTCACCACTGCTATTCAACATAGTTTTGGAAGTCCTAGCCATGGCAATCAGAGAAGAAAAAGAAATAAAAGGAATACAAAAAGGAAAAGAAGAAGTAAAATTGTCACTGTTTGCAGATGACATGATATCATAGATAGAGAATCCTAAAGATGCCACCAGAAAACCACTGGAGCTAATCAATGAATTTGGTAAAGTTGCAGGATACAAAATTAATGCACAGAAATTGCTTGCATTCCTATACACTAACAATGAAAGATCAGAAAGAGAAATTAAGGAAACAATCCCATTACCACTGCAACAAAAAGAATAAAATACCTAGGAATAAACCTACCTAAGGAAGTAAAAGACCTGTACTCAGAAAACTATAAGACACTGATGAAAGAAATCAAAGATGATATAAACAGATGGAGACATATACCATGTTCTCGGATTAGAAGAATCAATATTGTGAAAATGACTATACTACCCAAAGCAATCTACAGATTCAATGCAATCCCGATCAAAATACCTTTGGCATTTTCTACAGAACAAGAAAAAAAAATCTTAAAATTTGTAGGGAGACACAAAAGACCCTGGATAGCCAAAGCAGTCTTGAGGGGGGAAAAAAAAGAGCTGGAGGAATCAGACTTCCAGACTTCAGACTATATTGCAAAGCTACAGTAATCAAGATAATATGGTACTGACACAAGAACAGAAATATAGGTCAATAGAACAGGATAGAAAGCACAGAGATAAACCCACGTACCTATGGTTCACTAATCTATGACAAAGGAGGCAAGGGTATACAATGGAGAAAAGACAGTGTCTTCAGCAAGTGGTGCTGGGAAAACTGGACAGTTACATGTAAAAGAATGAAATTAGTACACACCCTAACACCATACACAAAAATAAACTCAAAATGGATTAGAGACCTAAATATAAGACCAGCCACTATAAAACTCTTAGAGGAAAACATAAGCAGAACAGTCTATGACATAAATCACAGCAAGATCCTTTTTGACCCACCTCCTAGAGAAATGGAAATAAAAACAAAAATAAAAAAATGGGACCGAATGAAACATAAATTCTTTTGCACAGCAAAGGAAAACATAAGCAAGATGAAAAGACAACCATCAGAATGGGAGAAAATATTTTCAAATGAAGCAAATGGCAAAGGATTAATCTCCAAAAAGCAGCTCATGTAGCTCAATATCACAAAACCAAACAACCCAATCCAAAAATGGGCAGAAGACCTAAATAGACATTTCTCCAAAGAAGATATACAGGTTGCCAACAAACACATGAAAGGATGCTGAACATCACTAATCATTAGAGAAATGCAAATCAAAACTACAGTGAGGTATCACCTCACACCAGTCATAATGGCCATCATCAAAAAATCTACCAACAATAAATGCTGGAGAGGCATTTATTGGAGCAAAGGGAACCCTCTTGCACTGTTGGTGGGAATGTAAATTGATATAGCCACTAGGGAGAACGGTATGGGGGTTCCTTAAACACTAAAAATAGAACTACCATACAACCCAGCAAACCCACTCCTGGACATTTACCCTGAGAAAACCATAATTCAAAAAGAGTCATGTACCACAATGTTCACTGTAGCTCTATTTACAATAGCCAGGACATGGAAGCAACCTAAGTGTCCATCAACAGATAAATGGATAAGGAAGATGTGGCACAAATATACAATGGAACATTATTCAGCCATAAAAAGAAACGAAATTGAGTTACTTTTAGTGAGGTGGATGGATCTAGAGTCTGTCCTACAGAGTGAAGTAAGTCAGAAAGAGAAAAACAAATACCGTATGCTAACACATATATATGGAATCTTCAAAAAAAAGTTTATGAAGAACCTAGGGGCAGGAAAGGATTAAGGACACAGACGTAGAGAAAGGACTTGAGGACATGGGGAGAGGGAAGGGTAAGCTCGGACAAAGTGAGAGAGTGGTATGGACATATATACACTACCAAATGTAAAATTGATAGCTACTGGGAAGCAGCCACATAGCACAGGGAGATCAGCTCTGTGCTTTGTGACCACCTAAAAGGGTGGGATAAGGGAGTGAGAGGGAGTTGCAAGAGGGAGGGGATATGGTGTTATATGTATACGCACAGCTGATTCACTTTTTTATACAGCAGAAACTAACACACAATTGTAAAGCAATTATACTCCAATAAAGATGTAAAAGAAAAAAAAAAGCCCAGAGATAAACCTACACACCTATGGCCCACTAATCTATGACAAAGGAGGCAAGGGTATACAAAGGAGAAAAGACAGTCTCTTCAATAAGTGGTGCTGGGAAAAATGGACAGCTACATGTAAAAGAATGAAATTAGAACACTCCCTAACACCATACACAAAAAATAAACTCAAAATGGATTAGAGACCGAAATGTAAGACCGGACACTATAAAACTCTTAGAGGAAAACATAGGAAGAATACTCTTTGACATAAATCACAGCAAGATCTTTTTTGATCCACCTCCTAGAGTAATGGAATAAAAAAAAAATAAACATATGGGAGCAAATGAAACCTAAATGCTTTTGCAAAGCAAAGGAAACTACAAACAAGACGAAAAGACAACCCTCACAATGGGAGAAAATATTTGCAAACGAATCAATGGACAAAGGATTAATCTCCAATGTATATAAACAGCTCATGCAGCTCAACAGTAAAAAAACAAACAACCCAATCCAAAAATGGGCAGATGACGTAAATAGACATTTGTCCCAAGAAGACATACAGATGACCAAGAAGCACATGAAAAGCTGCTCAACATCACTAATTATTAGAGAAATATAAACCAAAACTACAATGAGGTATCGCCTCACACGAGTTAGAATGGGCATCATCAGAAAATCTACAAGCAACAAATGCTGGAGAGGGTGTGGAGAAAAGGGAACCCTCTTACACTATTTGTGGGAATGTAAATTGATACAGTCACGATGGAGAACAGTATGGAGGTTCCTTAAAAGACTAAAAATAGAATTACCATATGACCCAGCAATCCCACTACTGGCCATATACCCAGAGAAAACCATAATTCAAAAAGACATATTCACCACAATATTCATTGCAGCACTGTTTACAATAGCCAGGTCATGGAAGCAACCTAAATGCCCATAGACAGACGAACAGAAAAGATGTGCTACATATATAAAATGGAATATTACTCAGCCATAAAAAGGAATGAAATTGGGTCATTTGTAGAGACGTGGATAGATCTAGAGACTGTCATACAGAGTGAAGTAAGTCAGAAAGAGAAAAACAAATATCGTATATTAACGCATACATGTGGAACCTAGAAAAATGGTAAAGATGAACCGGTTTGCAAGGCAGAAATAGAGACACAGATGTAGAGAACAAATGTATGGACACCAAGGGGGGAAAGTGGCAGGGTGGTGGTGGTGGGATGAATTGCGAGCCTGGGATTGACATATATACACTTATATGTATAAAATAGGTTACCAATAAGAGCCTGCTGTATAAAAAAATGAATAAAATAAATTCAAAAATTAAAAAATAAATCATACTTAAAAAAATAAAACAGAAAAAAAAGTTCTGTCCTTCCCATAGACGTATTTATATGAATGAATTATTTCCATGCTTATATCCATAAATACAAAAAGAGGAATAAAACTTACCTTGAACCAAAAAAGAAAAAAAAAAAAAAACAGAACCCACTGGTCATACAGAGGAAAACCCTATCAGGGCACTTGCTCCAGGGGTAAACAATTCTGAAGTTGGTCACAGGTGGGGAATCATCTCCCATGCAGCCAGCAGCCCCCACACGAGGAGCGTCCTCATTGCAAAGCTGGGGGACCGTGAGGAGGCGTCTCTGAGTAAACGTGAGCTGAGCCCCAGGCCAGCTGCTGCTGAACTTTTCCCACCCTTCCCAGGTAAAACACCTGAATGTGTGCAAAGACTTTAAAAACTAGAGGAAGGGGCTTGGAGTCACACCAGCGACAGCACGCAGGCCGACTTGGTGCCTGCAGGCCAGCCAGGATGGTCCTGGCCCCGGGCGCTCGTCTGGAAGCTTTCCATTTCCCTGCCTGAGGTACCCCTCCTGTCCCGGCCCCCACTGCTTTTTTCCTTCCTCACCTCTGCCCGGGGAGAAATTCCAGCAGCTAGTATGGGTGACACATCCTCTTCTTTAGCAGGTGGCAGCCCGGCAACTCCTGCAGAAAGTCCAGCAGAGCCCCAGTCACACTGGGCCACTCATAGAGCCGTGGGCCCTACTCCCTCCCACCAGCCCAACCCCGAGACTGCTGACGGGGCAGAGAATATGGCGTCAGGCACAGCTGCAGAGGCTTTTGCTGCCTGGAGGGGTGTTTATATTGACCTCAACCCAGGCACACCTGGGAAGGGCTGGCCGGCCGGGTCAGGCTGCCCAGGTCAGCCAATCCTCGCCCCTCAGGGGCTCAGAGTTGCAGAAAATGGGCCTTGCTACACCAGCCAGATCCAAGGAACAGGTGTAGGGTCCCGAGAGTCAGGATAGATAAGGGGCGGCAGCCCTGGCTTGTTTTCGAATCATTTTATCTGGTCCATGAGTGGGAGACAACTTCAAGAAGACCCTCTGCTAATGAGAGGAACCCAGGAGTCAGGGAGAGGAGGGGTGGTGGGTGGAGACAGAGGCCTGGTGCCCCGGCTGCAGTGGAAGCCCCTGGAAGACCAGGCAGAGGGAGGCCGCACAGAGTGAAGCCTAGGGTCACAGACCTGTTGGAGCTGCTGTTTGTTAGTTCAAGCTCTGCTCTGAGGTGCTCTGTGTCAGCTCTGAGTGACAGGGGTGCTGGGGGTGCTCTGCAATGAGGGCTATGTGCACGGTTCCTGTGTGCCCAGCCCTGCCGGGGTACCTGTCCACGGGAGCTCCATATCCAGGGAGGGGCCTGCCCACGAGAGCCCCGTGGGCTGCTGCGTACCTGCCCAGGTGAGCTCCATATCCTGGGAGGGGCCTGACCACAAGAGCCCCGTGGGCTGCTGGGGACCTGCTAGAGGACGCCAGGACAGTCAGTGAAGCCACAGAGGATATACATCTAGTAGTTCCTAATTCCTACACCCTGCTGGTCATTCTACCATCCACCAGGACATGGCATTCTGTATTAGACTTCAATGATGCCTTCTTCTGTATTCCATTAGTCCCAGAGTCACAAGAAATTTTGCCTGTGAGTGGCAGGACTCAACCTACAACAAAAACAATACTGCTGGGCCGTCCTGCCCCAGGGGTTCAAAAATTCCCACACCATCTTTGGGGAAACGTTAGCTAAAGACCTAAAAGATCTACCTCTGGAGAAGGGAACCCTCCTTCAATATGCAGATGACATTCTGATCACCAGCCCGACTAAGGAGGCCTCTGAACTACCTAGCCAATAAAAGATAGAAGGTGTCCAAGGAAAAGGCTCAAATATCACAAACTAAGGTGGCCTTCCTGGGCTTCATTCGCACAGAAGGTCGGAGAAGCCCACCCCAGGAAAGGGAAGAAGCCATTTGCAGCCTCACCTTTCCTGAAACTAGAAGACAGCTTAGGGGTTCCTGGGGAGACCGGGGTTTGCTGCATCTGGATCCCTAACTACAGTCTAATAGCTGGGCCTCTATATGAAACACTGAAAGGAAAAGATGATGATCCTTTTGAATAGAATCCAGAAGCGGCCTTTCAAGAATGGAAAGAGCAGTCAATTCAGACCCTGGCCCTGGACCTCCCTAAGTTAGCTAAACCCTTTGACCTTTACATTCCTGGTCCAAGGCGAATCGCCCTTGGAGTATTAGTGCAAAAACTGGGACCACTTGAAATGGAACAATGTAAGAATGCCCTCCAGGCATTGGCCAGCCACCCCATCCGACCAGGATACTGGGGGTATCTAAAAACCTGGAAATCAGCAGCCCGCAAGGCCAGCTCCCTCCTAAGGGAAAAGGACGCCACTTGGTGATCCTAACCACCCACCATGCCCTGAAGTTGCAGGGATTGCTCCGTGGGCACAATGACCTCGAGTGAGGAGGCCCTCCAACACCAACCTCCAGAGAGACAACCTGGGGCAATGGGCCCCCATGACGACTTGTGTGACCATCACTTGACCTGGAGCTTCTCTCAGAAAACAACAAGAGTGTGCCCCCAAAGAGCAGACTATTGCTTACAGGACTTACTGCACCCAGAGCGGAGCTAATAAACTTGGCAGGGGAACCGTAAATAACGCTGCCACCATAGAAAAGCCTACAGACACCGCAGTGACGGCGGCCAATGAGACCGGCTGTACTCCTGGCTACTTCAAAAGGCCGTTGACTGAGTGGCCGTCATGGTCCTGGATCACCACCGGCCCTGGACTGTCTGGGAGTTGAGCAAGCAGGGCTCTGACACCTGGTGCTGTTTGTACGTTAATTCAGTGGCCTAACTGAAGAAAGCACAGACTACTGGTCAGAGCATCTAGGCTGGCAGAAACCATCAGCCTAAGGGGGCCGAACCAATGTGGAGCAGGGTAAAACCGCCCACCCCCCCAGCGTCTCTGCACATCTCTTTCCTGGACCCTTAAAGGTCATTAGATTCTATAAAACTTCCAATGCTGGTGCTCAGGCAGACGAGCAGTGAGGGAGGAGGCCTGCAGACAATCAACCTCACCTGGAGGCTGCTGGGGAGAAGTCCTGCCCCTCCCCCCGGGTATGAGGACACCCAACTCAGCATGAAGCATTTACAGAAGACGTGTCTGCACCCTCAGCGCCCCAAGAATGAGGAATGGGACAAAAGGCAGAGGAGGGCTTTGTCACTGGCAAAGCCCATTAAAAATTCCTGGGAGATAAAAATAGAATCTGGGCAATAAAATAAAGTCTAACCATTTTTTCCTTTGTGCTTTGTCTAATTTCACTTGCTCCTAGGTTTCCACATGCAGAGGTCCCACACCCGACACTTCAGACCCGATTTCCTCGTGCAAAATGGCTGGGCCGACACCTCAGCTCGTGGGGCCCCGTGCAGACTCTGCGACATAGAGCCTGAGCTCCAGCCAACCTGGCCCTCGAGAGCTCCGCCCCCTCCCTCCCGCTGATGCTGACAGGATCCCTACACAGCAGCCCGGCCCACAACCCGCAGGGGAGCACACACTCTCACCTCTCCATTCTCTGATCAAAATATAAAGTTTTCCTTTGCTTCTGAACCAAAGTCAGTCTCGATCTGTTGGCTCCAATGACACTGGGCAGGGAGACCCTTGTTGGGGCCCACTCTGCAGGATCAGTAACAGAATTTGAGAACATTGTAACTTCAATGAACAGATGTGTGAGCCAAACTGTAATTAACATAGAGCAGTGTATAAGGCTCGTGTAAAATAAGATGTTTCTAACACTTCCATTTGATATTTCCATCACTTTATTATAAGCAAGTTCAGTGGAGGGGTTTGTCTTATTTGTCAGGTCAAGAGTAGAGAAATGCAGTGATTTCTTTCCAAGGATGTACATCTAATAATCTTGGTTGAAGTTTCAACCTTGTTTGGAATGATTTTCCATTGAAAATGATACCTCTCTTTCAGCTCCTAGATTTCTGAGAAGTATAAAATCTTATATTTTTTATTACCAAAGGGGAAAGGTGGGAGGAGGGATAAATTAACAGTTCCAGACTAACATATACACACTGCTATGTATAAAATATATCATCAACAAGGAACTACTGTATAGCACAGGAAACTATACTCAATATTTTGTAATGACCCCTGAGGGGAAATAATCTGAAAAACAATAGATATCTATATCGACATCATCTATCAACTACAGATAAAATGGAAACTAAAGGAGGCCGATGGTGAGCGTTTCTGAACCTGAAGACTTCAATCATCTAAAGTTCGGACTCTGCCCACGGCCCAAGTCCCTTAATGAACACACATGTACCAGTAGCTTAAAAATTCCCCAGATTGGAGTTCGGGGAGACACTGATTTGGAAAAATCCCTTGTGTTCTCCTTACATACACGGGACCTTTCCTACAGCTAAAACATGCCTGTGACACCCAGAAGATGGAACACGGTTGGATCAGGAAGATTTTGGAAAAGGCACCAAAACTCCTAATTTCCTGGTTGTTGGGTTCACCTCTCCAGCCTTTTTCCTTAAAATCTCCCCACTTGAGGATGTCAGCACCTTCAACATCCAGTTGCACAGAAATTGGAATTTGTCCAAAGGAAGAAGGGGAAGGAGGAGAAACAAGGAGAGCCAAGCCCTAGATGTTCGGAGAGGCACATGTCACTCTACTTTCCAGTCAGGAAGAAGAATTAAGAAAAGGCTTAGCCTGCCACCGGGAACCAGAGTAGGGCCAGAAGCAAATGAGAGTTTCTGCGGAAAGCTCCCAAAAAAGCGAGTTGAAAAATGGAGCTCAGGGGCACTGCAATTCACAAATCTGCAGAGTTATAAATGATAACTCTCGTCCACAAATATATTGAGGGAAGGCAACGAAGAGGATTTGAAATCAAGGCAGAATTGCAGGAAACAGATTTCAGGAGTTAGATTCGAATCACCCCTAAAGCACATGAAAAGCGGCAAAACGTCGACAATGATGCACTTGGCCAAAAAGAGCATATGCGTTTTTTTCTGAATGAATTCAGGAAAAAACCCATAGGCCCTTTGTGGCCAACCAAGCAAGCCGGAAATGCAATTCAGCACTACAAAGAAGTCTGACTTCCCATCGGTCAAAATGGCCTTGCTAAAAAAGTGTAAAAACAAGAAATGCAGGAGAGGCCAGGGAGGAAAGGGAGCCTTGTTACACTGATGGGTGGGGTATAAATTGCCAATGATGACTCTGGAGAAGGGTATGGTGTTTCCTAAAACATCTAAAAAACACAGCTAGAGAGAAAGGAGCACATCCACTCATGGGCGTAGAAATTGGGAAAACTAAAAATCAGCAAGACACAGGCACCCCAAACATTAGGGCTGCTCTGTAGACAAAAACCTCCACTTAATTCCACCTTAAATATCCAAGGAAAGAGAAAAATGGATAAAGAAGTTGTGGTCCATATGTACAATTGTATATCACTCAGGCGTGAGATAAATATTATAAGGCTGGTAGCAGCATGATGAGTGGATTTAGGTAGGACTATTCTAAGTGAAATAAGTCACACAGAAAAAGACACTTATCATAAGATATCACTAACAGAGGGAATGTAAAAACTGCTACACTTGAACGGAATTACAAAACAGAACAGATTCACACATTAAGAAAACACACTATGGTTGCTTAACGGGAAAGGTGAGGTGGGGTGATGCATAAAAAAAGGATTTCAAATTAGCTCAGATAACGTTCCATAAATCCAATATGTAATAGACAAGACCTACTCCTTGCTCAGTGAACTGGACTCAACACCCCCTATTCACCGCTCAAGAACATATATGACTAGTAAGAATCGTAAAACCTGTGTATTGATATCTCTCTGGAAGTGAGTCAAGTGGGTGTAAAGCTGCATAAACACAGCCGTGAAAAGCAGCTAAACCCCATTATAAAAATAAATTACTTTTAAAAACCCGTGAAACAAAGACAGTGAAAGAGAGAAATTCTTACAAAATTCGTTCAGGGGCTGTGATGCAACCTGGATTGACCATATCTAGACCCACAGCTGGATGAGACATAAGGGTGGACACTCTCGGGGCTGAGAGGCTTGGTGAGGTTGGGGGAGCAAACGCAGAGCCTTTAAAGTAATACTGCCTGTTACCCATCCCATGGGTTCCAAATCTCCAGGTTCAAGGGCATCTTCCTACATCGAAAACATGCATGAGAAACCCAGAAGGTGGTACACTGTGTGATCGGGAAAGGTTTCTAAAACGCACCTCATTTCTCCTCTCCTTGTGCTCGGGTTCGCCATTCCAGCTGCTTTAGAAGCAATCGCCCTCCATGGAGAATCAGCACCTTTAACCTCCTGTTCCATACAGCTTGCAATTTGTCCTGAGGATGAACGGAAAGACGGGGAGCCAATGAGAGATTAGCTCTTGGTGTTGGGACAGGCACAGGTCACTCTATTTTCCCATCAGGAAGAAGAATTAACCACAGGCTCAGCGTGCCGCCCAGAACAGGAATAGTGCCTGAGGCCATCCTGCGCTTTTGCGGACAGCTCCCAAAAAAGCGAGTTGAAAAATGGAGCTCAGGGGCATTGCAATTCACAAACCAGCAGAGTTATAAATGATAACTCTCGTCCAAAAATATATTGAGGGAAGGCAACGAAGAGGATTTGAAATCAAGGCAGAATTGCAAGAAACAGATTTCAGGAGGTAGATACGAATCGCCTTTAAAGCACAAGAAAAGCCGCAAAACGTCGAAAATGATGCCCTTGGCCAAAAAGGGCGTATGCGTTTTTTCCTGAATATATTCAGGAAAAAACGCATACGCCATTTTTGGCCAACCTAGCAACCTGGAAAGGCAAATCAGTGCTACAAAGAAGTCTCGCTTCCCATCAGTCAAAAGGGCCATGCTGAAAAAAGTGTCAAAACCAGAAATGCAGGACAGGCCATGGAGAAATGGGAGCCTTGCTACACTGATGGGCGGGATGTAAATTGCCAACAGCCACACTGGAGAAGTGTCCGGTGAGTCCTGAAACATCTGAAAAACACAGCTTAGAGAGCATAGGGCACTTCCACTCATGGGGGTATAAATTGGGAAAATGAAAAATCAGCAAGACACAAGCACCCCAAAGTTTAGGGCTGCTCTGTTGACCAGGACCTCCACTTCATTCCACCTTCAATATCCCAGGAAAGAGAAAAATGGATAAAGAAGTTGTGGTCCTTATGTACAATGGAATATCACTCAGCCAGGAAATCAATGTCGTAAGGTTAGTAGCAGCATGATGAGTGGATTTAGGTACGACGATTCTAAGTGAAATAAGTCACACAGAAAAGGACACTTCTCATAAGGTATCACTGATAGAGGGAATGTAAAAACCGTTACACTTGAACTGAATTACAAAACAGAACAGAGTCACACATGCAGAAAACACACTATGGCTGCTTAACGGGAAAGGTGAGGTGGGGTGATACATAAAACAAGGGTATCAAATTAGCTCAGATACCGTTCCATAAACCCAATATGTAATAGACAAGACCTACTCCTTGCTCAGAAAACTGGACTCAACACGCCCTATTCACCGCACAAGAATATATCTGACTAGTAATAATCTTAAAACCTATGTATTGATATCTCTCTGTTAGTGTGTCAAGTGGGTGTAAAGCGGCATAAACACAGCAGTGAAAAGCAGCTAAACCCCATTATAAAAATAAATTACTTTGAAACACCCATGAAACAAAGACGGTGAAAGAGAGAGAAATTCTTACACAATGCGTTCAGGGGCTGTGATGCAACCTGGATTGACCATATCTAGAGCCACAGCTGGATGAGACATAAGGGTGGACACTCTTGGGGCTGAGAGGTTTGGTGAGGTTGGGTGAGCAAATGCAGACCCTTTAAAGTAATACTGCGTGGTACCCATCGCATGGGTCCCAAATCTCCAGGTTCAAGGGCATCTTCCTACATCAAAAACATGCATGAGAAACCCAGAAGATGGTACACCGTGTGATGGGGAAAGGTTTCTAAAACGCACCTCATTTCTCATCGCCTTGTGCCCGGGTTCGCCATTCCAGCCGCTTTACTAGCAAGCTCCCTACTTGGAGCATCAGCACCTTTAACCTCCTGTTCCGTAGAGGTTGCAATTTGTCCTGAGGATAAACGGGAAGACGTGGAACCAACGAGAGACTAGCTCTTGGTGTTGGGACAGGCACAGGTCACTCTATTTTCCCATCAGAAAGAAGAATTAACCACAGGCTCAGCCTGACCCCCGAACCAGAACAGGGCCTGAAGCCATTCTGCGATTTTGTGGCCAGCTCCCATAAAAACGAGTTGTAAAATGGAGGTTCAGGGCACTGCAATTCACAAACCTGCAGAGTTATAAATGATAACTCTCGTCCACAAATATATTGAGGGAAGGCAAAGAAGAGGATTTGAAATCAAGGCAGAATTGCACGAAACAGATTTCAGGAGGTAGATACGAATCGCCTTTAAAGCACATGAAAAGCGGCAAAACGTTGACAATGATGCCCTTGGCCAAAAAGGGCGTATGCGTTTTTTCCTGAATATATTCAGGAAAAAACGCATACGCCCTTTTTGGCCAACCAAGCAACCTGGAAAGGCAAATCAGCGCTACAAAGAAGTCTCGCTTCCCATCGGTCAAAAGGGCCATGCTGAAAAAAGTGTCAAAACCAGAAATGCAGGACAGGCCATGGAGAAATGGGAGCCTTGCTACACTGATGGGCGGGATGTAAATTGCCAAGAGCCACTCTGGAGAAGTGTCCGGTGAGTCCTGAAACATCTGAAAAACACAGCTTAGAGAGCATAGGGCACTTCCACTCATGGGGGTATAAATTGGGAAAATTAAAAATCAGCAAGACACAAGCACCCCAAAGTTTAGGGCTGCTCTGTTGACCAGGACCTCCACTTCATTCCACCTTAAATATCCCAGGAAAGAGAAAAATGGATAAAGAAGTTGTGGTCCTTATGTACAATGGAATATCACTCAGCCAGGAAATCAATGTCGTAAGGTTAGTAGCAGCATGATGAGTGGATTTAGGTACGACGATTCTAAGTGAAATAAGTCACACAGAAAAGGACACTTCTCATAAGGTATCACTGATAGAGGGAATGTAAAAACCGTTACACTTGAACTGAATTACAAAACAGAACAGAGTCACACAGGCAGAAAACACACTATGGCTGCTTAACGGGAAAGGTGAGGTGGGGTGATACATAAAACAAGGTTATCAAATTAGCTCAGATACCGTTCCATAAACCCAATATGTAATAGACAAGACCTACTCCTTGCTCAGAGAACTGGACTCAACACGCCCTATTCACCGCACAAGAATATATCTGATTAATAATAATCGTAAAACCTATGTATTGATATCTCTCTGTTAGTGTGTCAAGTGGGTGTAAAGCGGCATAAACACAGCAGTGAAAAGCAGCTAAACCCCATTATAAAAATAAATTACTTTGAAACACCCATGAAACAAAGACAGTGAAAGAGAGAGAAATTCTTACACAATGCGTTCAGGGGCTGTGATGCAACCTGGATTGACCATATCTAGACGCACAGCTGGATGAGACATGAGGGTGGACACTCTTGGGGCTGAGAGGTTTGGTGAGGTTGGGTGAGCAAACGCAGACCCTTTAAAGTAATACTGCGTGGTACCCATCGCATGGGTCCCAAATCTCCAGGTTCAAGGGCATCTTCCTACATCAAAAACATGCATGAGAAACCCAGAAGATGGTACACCGTGTGATGGGGAAAGGTTTCTAAAACGCACCTCATTTCTCATCTCCTTGTGCCCGGGTTCGCCATTCCAGCCGCTTTACTAGCAAGCTCCCTACTTGGAGCATCAGCACCTTTAACCTCCTGTTCCGTACAGGTTGCAATTTGTCCTGAGGATAAACGGGAAGACGTGGAACCAACGTGAGACTAGCTCTTGGTGTTGGGACAGGCACAGGTCACTCTATTTTCCCATCAGAAAGAAGAATTAACCACAGGCTCAGCCTGCCCCCCGGAACCAGAACAGGGCCTGAAGCCATTATGCGATTTTGCGGCCAGCTCCCATAAAAACGAGTTGTAAAATGGAGGTTCAGGGCACTGCAATTCACAAACCTGCAGAGTTATAAATGATAACTCTCGTCCACAAATATATTGAGGGGAGGCAAAGAAGAGGATTTGAAATCAAGGCAGAATTGCAGGAAACAGATTTCAGGAGGTAGATACGAATCGCCTTTAAAGCACATGAAAAGCGGCAAAACGTTGACAATGATGCCCTTGGCCAAAAAGGGCGTATGCGTTTTTTCCTGAATATATTCAGGAAAAAACGCATACGCCCTTTTTGGCCAACCAAGCAACCTGGAAAGGCAAATCAGCGCTACAAAGAAGTCTCGCTTCCCATCGGTCAAAAGGGCCATGCTGAAAAAAGTGTCAAAACCAGAAATGCAGGACAGGCCATGGAGAAATGGGAGCCTTGCTACACTGATGGGCGGGATGTAAATTGCCAAGAGCCACTCTGGAGAAGTGTCCGGTGAGTCCTGAAACATCTGAAAAACACAGCTTAGAGAGCATAGGGCACTTCCACTCATGGGGGTATAAATTGGGAAAATTAAAAATCAGCAAGACACAAGCACCCCAAAGTTTAGGGCTGCTCTGTTGACCAGGACCTCCACTTCATTCCACCTTAAATATCCCAGGAAAGAGAAAAATGGATAAAGAAGTTGTGGTCCTTATGTACAATGGAATATCACTCAGCCAGGAAATCAATGTCGTAAGGTTAGTAGCAGCATGATGAGTGGATTTAGGTACGACGATTCTAAGTGAAATAAGTCACACAGAAAAGGACACTTCTCATAAGGTATCACTGATAGAGGGAATGTAAAAACCGTTACACTTGAACTGAATTACAAAACAGAACAGAGTCACACATGCAGAAAACACACTATGGCTGCTTAACGGGAAAGGTGAGGTGGGGTGATACATAAAACAAGGGTATCAAATTAGCTCAGATACCGTTCCATAAACCCAATATGTAATAGACAAGACCTACTCCTTGCTCAGAGAACTGGACTCAATACGCCCTATTCACCGCACAAGAATATATCTGACTAATAATAATCGTAAAACCTATGTATTGATATCTCTCTGTTAGTGTGTCAAGTGGGTGTAAAGCGGCATAAACACAGCAGTGAAAAGCAGCTAAACCCCATTATAAAAATAAATTACTTTGAAACACCCATGAAACAAAGACAGTGAAAGAGAGAGAAATTCTTACACAATGCGTTCAGGGGCTGTGATGCAACCTGGATTGACCATATCTAGACGCACAGCTGGATGAGACATAAGGGTGGACACTCTTGGGGCTGAGAGGTTTGTTGAGGTTGGGTGAGCAAACGCAGACCCTTTAAAGGAATACTGCGTGGTACCCATCGCATGGGTCCCAAATCTCCAGGTTCAAGGGCATCTTCCTACATCAAAAACATGCATGAGAAACCCAGAAGATGGTACACCGTGTGATGGGGAAAGGTTTCTAAAACGCACCTCATTTCTCATCTCCTTGTGCCCCGGTTCGCCATTCCAGCCGCTTTACTAGCAAGCTCCCTACTTGGAGCATCAGCACCTTTAACCTCCTGTTCCGTACAGGTTGCAATTTGTCCTGAGGATAAACGGGAAGACGTGGAACCAACGTGAGACTAGCTCTTGGTGTTGGGACAGGCACAGGTCACTCTATTTTCCCATCAGAAAGAAGAATTAACCACAGGCTCAGCCTGCCCCCCGGAACCAGAACAGGGCCTGAAGCCATTATGCGATTTTGCGGCCAGCTCCCATAAAAACGAGTTGTAAAATGGAGGTTCAGGGCACTGCAATTCACAAACCTGCAGAGTTATAAATGATAACTCTCGTGCACAAATATATTGAGGGGAGGCAAAGAAGAGGATTTGAAATCAAGGCAGAATTGCAGGAAACAGATTTCAGGAGGTAGATACGAATCGCCTTTAAAGCACATGAAAAGCGGCAAAACGTTGACAATGATGCCCTTGGCCAAAAAGGGCGTATGCGTTTTTTCCTGAATATATTCAGGAAAAAACGCATACGCCCTTTTTGGCCAACCAAGCAACCTGGAAAGGCAAATCAGCGCTACAAACAAGTCTCGCTTCCCATCGGTCAAAAGGGCCATGCTGAAAAAAGTGTCAAAACCAGAAATGCAGGACAGGCCATGGAGAAATGGGAGCCTTGCTACACTGATGGGCGGGATGTAAATTGCCAAGAGCCACTCTGGAGAAGTGTCCGGTGAGTCCTGAAACATCTGAAAAACACAGCTTAGAGAGCATAGGGCACTTCCACTCATGGGGGTATAAATTGGGAAAATTAAAAATCAGCAAGACACAAGCACCCCAAAGTTTAGGGCTGCTCTGTTGACCAGGACCTCCACTTCATTCCACCTTCAATATCCCAGGAAAGAGAAAAATGGATAAAGAAGTTGTGGTCCTTATGTACAATGGAATATCACTCAGCCAGGAAATCAATGTCGTAAGGTTAGTAGCAGCATGATGAGTGGATTTAGGTACGACGATTCTAAGTGAAATAAGTCACACAGAAAAGGACACTTCTCATAAGGTATCACTGATAGAGGGAATGTAAAAACCGTTACACTTGAACTGAATTACAAAACAGAACAGAGTCACACATGCAGAAAACACACTATGGCTGCTTAACGGGAAAGGTGAGGTGGGGTGATACATAAAACAAGGGTATCAAATTAGCTCAGATACCGTTCCATAAACCCAATATGTAATAGACAAGACCTACTCCTTGCTCAGAGAACTGGACTCAACACGCCCTATTCACCGCACAAGAATATATCTGACTAATAATAATCGTAAAACCTATGTATTGATATCTCTCTGTTAGTGTGTCAAGTGGGTGTAAAGCGGCATAAACACAGCAGTGAAAAGCAGCTAAACCCCATTATAAAAATAAATTACTTTGAAACACCCATGAAACAAAGACAGTGAAAGAGAGAGAAATTCTTACACAATGCGTTCAGGGGCTGTGATGCAACCTGGATTGACCATATCTAGACGCACAGCTGGATGAGACATAAGGGTGGACACTCTTGGGGCTGAGAGGTTTGTTGAGGTTGGGTGAGCAAACGCAGACCCTTTAAAGGAATACTGTGTGGTACCCATCGCATGGGTCCCAAATCTCCAGGTTCAAGGGCATCTTCCTACATCAAAAACATGCATGAGAAACCCAGAAGATGGTACACCGTGTGATGGGGAAAGGTTTCTAAAACGCACCTCATTTCTCATCTCCTTGTGCCCCGGTTCGCCATTCCAGCCGCTTTACTAGCAAGCTCCCTACTTGGAGCATCAGCACCTTTAACCTCCTGTTCCGTACAGGTTGCAATTTGTCCTGAGGATAAACGGGAAGACGTGGAACCAACGTGAGACTAGCTCTTGGTGTTGGGACAGGCACAGGTCACTCTATTTTCCCATCAGAAAGAAGAATTAACCACAGGCTCAGCCTGCCCCCCGGAACCAGAACAGGGCCTGAAGCCATTATGCGATTTTGCGGCCAGCTCCCATAAAAACGAGTTGTAAAATGGAGGTTCAGGGCACTGCAATTCACAAACCTGCAGAGTTATAAATGATAACTCTCGTCCACAAATATATTGAGGGGAGGCAAAGAAGAGGATTTGAAATCAAGGCAGAATTGCAGGAAACAGATTTCAGGAGGTAGATACGAATCGCCTTTAAAGCACATGAAAAGCGGCAAAACGTTGACAATGATGCCCTTGGCCAAAAAGGGCGTATGCGTTTTTTCCTGAATATATTCAGGAAAAAACGCATACGCCCTTTTTGGCCAACCAAGCAACCTGGAAAGGCAAATCAGCGCTACAAACAAGTCTCGCTTCCCATCGGTCAAAAGGGCCATGCTGAAAAAAGTGTCAAAACCAGAAATGCAGGACAGGCCATGGAGAAATGGGAGCCTTGCTACACTGATGGGCGGGATGTAAATTGCCAAGAGCCACTCTGGAGAAGTGTCCGGTGAGTCCTGAAACATCTGAAAAACACAGCTTAGAGAGCATAGGGCACTTCCACTCATGGGGGTATAAATTGGGAAAATTAAAAATCAGCAAGACACAAGCACCCCAAAGTTTAGGGCTGCTCTGTTGACCAGGACCTCCACTTCATTCCACCTTAAATATCCCAGGAAAGAGAAAAATGGATAAAGAAGTTGTGGTCCTTATGTACAATGGAATATCACTCAGCCAGGAAATCAATGTCATAAGGTTAGTAGCAGCATGATGAGTGGATTTAGGTACGACGATTCTAAGTGAAATAAGTCACACAGAAAAGGACACTTCTCATAAGGTATCACTGATAGAGGGAATGTAAAAACCGTTACACTTGAACTGAATTACAAAACAGAACAGAGTCACACATGCAGAAAACACACTATGGCTGCTTAACGGGAAAGGTGAGGTGGGGTGATACATAAAACAAGGGTATCAAATTAGCTCAGATACCGTTCCATAAACCCAATATGTAATAGACAAGACCTACTCCTGGCTCAGAGAACTGGACTCAACACGCCCTATTCACCGCACAAGAATATATCTGACTAATAATAATCGTAAAACCTATGTATTGATATCTCTCTGTTAGTGTGTCAAGTGGGTGTAAAGCGGCATAAACACAGCAGTGAAAAGCAGCTAAACCCCATTATAAAAATAAATTACTTTGAAACACCCATGAAACAAAGACAGTGAAAGAGAGAGAAATTCTTACACAATGCGTTCAGGGGCTGTGATGCAACCTGGATTGACCATATCTAGACGCACAGCTGGATGAGACATAAGGGTGGACACTCTTGGGGCTGAGAGGTTTGTTGAGGTTGGGTGAGCAAACGCAGACCCTTTAAAGGAATACTGCGTGGTACCCATCGCATGGGTCCCAAATCTCCAGGTTCAAGGGCATCTTCCTACATCAAAAACATGCATGAGAAACCCAGAAGATGGTACACCGTGTGATGGGGAAAGGTTTCTAAAACGCACCTCATTTCTCATCTCCTTGTGCCCGGGTTCGCCATTCCAGCCGCTTTACTAGCAAGCTCCCTACTTGGAGCATCAGCACCTTTAACCTCCTGTTCCGTACAGGTTGCAATTTGTCCTGAGGATAAACGGGAAGACGTGGAACCAACGTGAGACTAGCTCTTGGTGTTGGGACAGGCACAGGTCACTCTATTTTCCCATCAGAAAGAAGAATTAACCACAGGCTCAGCCTGCCCCCCGGAACCAGAACAGGGCCTGAAGCCATTATGCGATTTTGCGGCCAGCTCCCATAAAAACGAGTTGTAAAATGGAGGTTCAGGGCACTGCAATTCACAAACCTGCAGAGTTATAAATCATAACTCTCGTCCACAAATATATTGAGGGGAGGCAAAGAAGAGGATTTGAAATCAAGGCAGAATTGCAGGAAACAGATTTCAGGAGGTAGATACGAATCGCCTTTAAAGCACATGAAAAGCGGCAAAACGTTGACAATGATGCCCTTGGCCAAAAAGGGCGTATGCGTTTTTTCCTGAATATATTCAGGAAAAAACGCATACGCCCTTTTTGGCCAACCAAGCAACCTGGAAAGGCAAATCAGCGCTACAAACAAGTCTCGCTTCCCATCGGTCAAAAGGGCCATGCTGAAAAAAGTGTCAAAACCAGAAATGCAGGACAGGCCATGGAGAAATGGGAGCCTTGCTACACTGATGGGCGGGATGTAAATTGCCAACAGCCACTCTGGAGAAGTGTCCGGTGAGTCCTGAAACATCTGAAAAACACAGCTTAGAGAGCATAGGGCACTTCCACTCATGGGGCTATAAATTGGGAAAATTAAAAATCAGCAAGACACAAGCACCCCAAAGTTTAGGGCTGCTCTGTTGACCAGGACCTCCACTTCATTCCACCTTAAATATCCCAGGAAAGAGAAAAATGGATAAAGAAGTTGTGGTCCTTATGTACAATGGAATATCACTCAGCCAGGAAATCAATGTCGTAAGGTTAGTAGCAGCATGATGAGTGGATTTAGGTACGACGATTCTAAGTGAAATAAGTCACACAGAAAAGGACACTTCTCATAAGGTATCACTGATAGAGGGAATGTAAAAACCGTTACACTTGAACTGAATTACAAAACAGAACAGAGTCACACATGCAGAAAACACACTATGGCTGCTTAACGGGAAAGGTGAGGTGGGGTGATACATAAAACAAGGGTATCAAATTAGCTCAGATACCGTTCCATAAACCCAATATGTAATAGACAAGACCTACTCCTTGCTCAGAGAACTGGACTCAACACGCCCTATTCACCGCACAAGAATATATCTGATTAATAATAATCGCAAAACCTATGTATTGATATCTCTCTGTTAGTGTGTCAAGTGGGTGTAAAGCGGCATAAACACAGCAGTGAAAAGCAGCTAAACCCCATTATAAAAATAAATTATTTTGAAACACCCATGAAACAAAGACAGTGAAAGAGAGAGAAATTCTTACACAATGCGTTCAGGGGCTGTGATGCAACCTGGATTGACCATATCTAGACGCACAGCTGGATGAGACATAAGGGTGGACACTCTTGGGGCTGAGAGGTTTGGTGAGGTTGGGTGAGCAAACGCAGACCCTTTAACGTAATACTGCGTGGTACCCATCGCATGGGTCCCAAATCTCCAGGTTCAAGGGCATCTTCCTACATCAAAAACATGCATGAGAAACCCAGAAGATGGTACACCGTGTGATGGGGAAAGGTTTCTAAAACGCACCTCATTTCTCATCTCCTTGTGCCCGGGTTCGCCATTCCAGCCTCTTTACTAGCAAGCTCCCTACTTGGAGCATCAGCACCTTTAACCTCCTGTTCCATACAGGTTGCAATTTGTCCTGAGGATAAACAGGAATACGTGGAACCAAAGAGAGACTAGCTCTTGGTGTTGGGACAGGCAGAGGTCACTCTATTTTCCCATCAGAAAGAAGAATTTACCACAGGCTCAGCCTGCGCCCCGGAACCAGAACAGGGCCTGAAGCCATTCTGCGATTTTGCGGCCAGCTCCCATAAAAACGAGTTGTAAAATGGAGGTTCAGGGCACTGCAATTCACAAACCTGCAGAGTTATAAATGATAACTCTCGTCCACAAATATATTGAGGGAAGGCAAAAAAGAGGATTTGAAATCAAGGCAGAATTGCAGGAAACAGATTTCAGGAGGTAGATTCGAATCGCCTTTAAAGCACATGAAAAGCGGCAAAACGTTGACAATGATGCCCTTGGCCAAAAAGGGCGTATGCGTTTTTTCCTGAATATATTCAGGAAAAAACGCATACGCCCTTTTTGGCCAACCAAGCAACCTGGAAAGGCAAATCAGCGCTACAAACAAGTCTCGCTTCCCATCGGTCAAAAGGGCCATGCTGAAAAAAGTGTCAAAACCAGAAATGCAGGACAGGCCATGGAGAAATGGGAGCCTTGCTACACTGATGGGCGGGATGTAAATTGCCAACAGCCACTCTGGAGAAGTGTACGGTGAGTCCTGAAACATCTAAAAAACACAGCTTAGAGAGCATAGGGCACTTCCACTCATGGGGGTATAAATTGGGAAAATTAAAAATCAGCAAGACACAAGCACCCCAAAGTTTAGGGCTGCTCTGTTGACCAGGACCTCCACTTCATTCCACCTTAAATATCCCAGGAAAGAGAAAAATGGATAAAGAAGTTGTGGTCCTTATGTACAATGGAATATCACTCAGCCAGGAAATCAATGTCGTAAGGTTAGTAGCAGCATGATGAGTGGATTTAGGTACAACGATTCTAAGTGAAATAAGTCACACAGAAAAGGACACTTCTCATAAGGTATCACTGATAGAGGGAATGTAAAAACCGTTACACTTGAACTGAATTACAAAACAGAACAGAGTCACACATGCAGAAAACACACTATGGCTGCTTAACGGGAAAGGTGAGGTGGGGTGATACATAAAACAAGGGTATCAAATTAGCTCAGATACCGTTCCATAAACCCAATATGTAATAGACAAGACCTACTCCTTGCTCAGAGAACTGGACTCAACACGCCCTATTCACCGCACAACAATATATCTGACTAATAATAATCGTAAAACCTATGTATTGATATCTCTCTGTTAGTGTGTCAAGTGGGTGTAAAGCGGCATAAACACAGCAGTGAAAAGCAGCTAAACCCCATTATAAAAATAAATTACTTTGAAACACCCATGAAACAAAGACAGTGAAAGAGAGAGAAATTCTTACACAATGCGTTCAGGGGCTGTGATGCAACCTGGATTGACCATATCTAGACGCACAGCTGGATGAGACATAAGGGTGGACACTCTTGGGGCTGAGAGGTTTGGTGAGGTTGGGTGAGCAAACGCAGACCCTTTAAAGGAATACTGCTTGGTACCCATCGCATGGGTCCCAAATCTCCAGGTTCAAGGGCATCTTCCTACATCAAAAACATGCATGAGAAACCCAGAAGATGGTACACCGTGTGATGGGGAAAGGTTTCTAAAACGCACCTCATTTCTCATCTCCTTGTGCCCGGGTTCGCCATTCCAGCCGCTTTACTAGCAAGCTCCCTACTTGGAGCATCAGCACCTTTAACCTCCTGTTCCGTAGAGGTTGCAATTTGTCCTGAGGATAAACGGGAAGACGTGGAACCAACGAGAGACTAGCTCTTGGTGTTGGGACAGGCACAGGTCACTCTATTTTCCCATCAGAAAGAAGAATTAACCACAGGCTCAGCCTGACCCCCGAACCAGAACAGGGCCTGAAGCCATTCTGCGATTTTGCGGCCAGCTCCCATAAAAACGAGTTGTAAAATGGAGGTTCAGGGCACTGCAATTCACAAACCTGCAGAGTTATAAATGATAACTCTCATCCACAAATATATTGAGGGAAGGCAAAGAAGAGGATTTGAAATCAAGGCAGAATTGCAGGAAACAGATTTCAGGAGGTAGATACGAATCGCCTTTAAAGCACATGAAAAGCGGGAAAACGTTGACAATGATGCCCTTGGCCAAAAAGGGCGTATGCGTTTTTTCCTGAATATATTCAGGAAAAAACGCATACGCCCTTTTTGGCCAACCAAGCAACCTGGAAAGGCAAATCAGCGCTACAAAGAAGTCTCGCTTCCCATCGGTCAAAAGGGCCATGCTGAAAAAAGTGTCAAAACCAGAAATGCAGGACAGGCCATGGAGAAATGGGAGCCTTGCTACACTGATGGGCGGGATGTAAATTGCCAAGAGCCACTCTGGAGAAGTGTCCGGTGAGTCCTGAAACATCTGAAAAACAGAGCTTAGAGAGCATAGGGCACTTCCACTCATGGGGGTATAAATTGGGAAAATTAAAAATCAGCAAGACACAAGCACCCCAAAGTTTAGGGCTGCTCTGTTGACCAGGACCTCCACTTCATTCCACCGTAAATATCCCAGGAAAGAGAAAAATGGATAAAGAAGTTGTGGTCCTTATGTACAATGGAATATCACTCAGCCAGGAAATCAATGTTGTAAGGTTAGTAGCAGCATGATGAGTGGATTTAGGTACGACGATTCTAAGTGAAATAAGTCACACAGAAAAGGACACTTCTCATAAGGTATCACTGATAGAGGGAATGTAAAAACCGTTACACTTGAACTGAATTACAAAACAGAACAGAGTCACACATGCAGAAAACACACTATGGCTGCTTAACGGGAAAGGTGAGGTGGGGTGATACATAAAACAAGGGTATCAAATTAGCTCAGATACCGTTCCATAAACCCAATATGTAATAGACAAGACCTACTCCTTGCTCAGAGAACTGGACTCAACACGCCCTATTCACCGCACAAGAATATATCTGACTAATAATAATCGTAAAACCTATGTATTGATATCTCTCTGTTAGTGTGTCAAGTGGGTGTAAAGCGGCATAAACACAGCAGTGAAAAGCAGCTAAACCCCATTATAAAAATAAATTACTTTGAAACACCCATGAAACAAAGACAGTGAAAGAGAGAGAAATTCTTACACAATGCGTTCAGGGGCTGTGATGCAACCTGGATTGACCATATCTAGACCCACAGCTGGATGAGACATAAGGGTGGACACTCTTGGGGCTGAGAGGTTTGGTGAGGTTGGGTGAGCAAACGCAGACCCTTTAAAGTAATACTGCGTGGTACCCATCACATGGGTCCCAAATCTCCAGGTTCAAGGGCATCTTCCTACATCAAAAACATGCATGAGAAACCCAGAAGATGGTACACCGTGTGATGGGGAAAGGTTTCTAAAACGCACCTCATTTCTCATCTCCTTGTGCCCGGGTTCGCCATTCCAGCCTCTTTACTAGCAAGCTCCCTACTTGGAGCATCAGCACCTTTAACCTCCTGTTCCATACAGGTTGCAATTTGTCCTGAGGATAAACAGGAATACGTGGAACCAAAGAGAGACTAGCTCTTGGTGTTGGGACAGGCAGAGGTCACTCTATTTTCCCATCAGAAAGAAGAATTTACCACAGGCTCAGCCTGCGCCCCGGAACCAGAACAGGGCCTGAAGCCATTCTGCGATTTTGCGGCCAGCTCCCATAAAAACGAGTTGTAAAATGGAGGTTCAGGGCACTGCAATTCACAAACCTGCAGAGTTATAAATGATAACTCTCGTCCACAAATATATTGAGGGAAGGCAAAAAAGAGGATTTGAAATCAAGGCAGAATTGCAGGAAACAGATTTCAGGAGGTAGATTCGAATCGCCTTTAAAGCACATGAAAAGCGGCAAAACGTTGACAATGATGCCCTTGGCCAAAAAGGGCGTATGCGTTTTTTCCTGAATATATTCAGGAAAAAACGCATACGCCCTTTTTGGCCAACCAAGCAACCTGGAAAGGCAAATCAGCGCTACAAACAAGTCTCGCTTCCCATCGGTCAAAAGGGCCATGCTGAAAAAAGTGTCAAAACCAGAAATGCAGGACAGGCCATGGAGAAATGGGAGCCTTGCTACACTGATGGGCGGGATGTAAATTGCCAACAGACACTCTGGAGAAGTGTACGGTGAGTCCTGAAACATCTAAAAAACACAGCTTAGAGAGCATAGGGCACTTCCACTCATGGGGGTATAAATTGGGAAAATTAAAAATCAGCAAGACACAAGCACCCCAAAGTTTAGGGCTGCTCTGTTGACCAGGACCTCCACTTCATTCCACCTTCAATATCCCAGGAAAGAGAAAAATGGATAAAGAAGTTGTGGTCCTTATGTACAATGGAATATCACTCAGCCAGGAAATCAATGTCGTAAGGTTAGTAGCAGCATGATGAGTGGATTTAGGTACAACGATTCTAAGTGAAATAAGTCACACAGAAAAGGACACTTCTCATAAGGTATCACTGATAGAGGGAATGTAAAAACCGTTACACTTGAACTGAATTACAAAACAGAACAGAGTCACACATGCAGAAAACACACTATGGCTGCTTAACGGGAAAGGTGAGGTGGGGTGATACATAAAACAAGGGTATCAAATTAGCTCAGATACCGTTCCATAAACCCAATATGTAATAGACAAGACCTACTCCTTGCTCAGAGAACTGGACTCAACACGCCCTATTCACCGCACAACAATATATCTGACTAATAATAATCGTAAAACCTATGTATTGATATCTCTCTGTTAGTGTGTCAAGTGGGTGTAAAGCGGCATAAACACAGCAGTGAAAAGCAGCTAAACCCCATTATAAAAATAAATTACTTTGAAACACCCATGAAACAAAGACAGTGAAAGAGAGAGAAATTCTTACACAATGCGTTCAGGGGCTGTGATGCAACCTGGATTGACCATATCTAGACGCACAGCTGGATGAGACATAAGGGTGGACACTCTTGGGGCTGAGAGGTTTGGTGAGGTTGGGTGAGCAAACGCAGACCCTTTAAAGGAATACTGCTTGGTACCCATCGCATGGGTCCCAAATCTCCAGGTTCAAGGGCATCTTCCTACATCAAAAACATGCATGAGAAACCCAGAAGATGGTACACCGTGTGATGGGGAAAGGTTTCTAAAACGCACCTCATTTCTCATCTCCTTGTGCCCGGGTTCGCCATTCCAGCCGCTTTACTAGCAAGCTCCCTACTTGGAGCATCAGCACCTTTAACCTCCTGTTCCGTAGAGGTTGCAATTTGTCCTGAGGATAAACGGGAAGACGTGGAACCAACGAGAGACTAGCTCTTGGTGTTGGGACAGGCACAGGTCACTCTATTTTCCCATCAGAAAGAAGAATTAACCACAGGCTCAGCCTGACCCCCGAACCAGAACAGGGCCTGAAGCCATTCTGCGATTTTGCGGCCAGCTCCCATAAAAACGAGTTGTAAAATGGAGGTTCAGGGCACTGCAATTCACAAACCTGCAGAGTTATAAATGATAACTCTCGTCCACAAATATATTGAGGGAAGGCAAAGAAGAGGATTTGAAATCAAGGCAGAATTGCAGGAAACAGATTTCAGGAGGTAGATACGAATCGCCATTAAAGCACATGAAAAGCGGCAAAACGTTGACAATGATGCCCTTGGCCAAAAAGGGCGTATGCGTTTTTTCCTGAATATATTCAGGAAAAAACGCATACGCCCTTTTTGGCCAACCAAGCAACCTGGAAAGGCAAATCAGCGCTACAAACAAGTCTCGCTTCCCATCGGTCAAAAGGGCCATGCTGAAAAAAGTGTCAAAACCAGAAATGCAGGACAGGCCATGGAGAAATGGGAGCCTTGCTACACTGATGGGCGGGATGTAAATTGCCAAGAGCCACTCTGGAGAAGTGTCCGGTGAGTCCTGAAACATCTGAAAAACACAGCTTAGAGAGCATAGGGCACTTCCACTCATGGGGGTATAAATTGGGAAAATTAAAAATCAGCAAGACACAAGCACCCCAAAGTTTAGGGCTGCTCTGTTGACCAGGACCTCCACTTCATTCCACCGTAAATATCCCAGGAAAGAGAAAAATGGATAAAGAAGTTGTGGTCCTTATGTACAATGGAATATCACTCAGCCAGGAAATCAATGTTGTAAGGTTAGTAGCAGCATGATGAGTGGATTTAGGTACGACGATTCTAAGTGAAATAAGTCACACAGAAAAGGACACTTCTCATAAGGTATCACTGATAGAGGGAATGTAAAAACCGTTACACTTGAACTGAATTACAAAACAGAACAGAGTCACACATGCAGAAAACACACTATGGCTGCTTAACGGGAAAGGTGAGGTGGGGTGATACATAAAACAAGGGTATCAAATTAGCTCAGATACCGTTCCATAAACCCAATATGTAATAGACAAGACCTACTCCTTGCTCAGAGAACTGGACTCAACACGCCCTATTCACCGCACAAGAATATATCTGACTAATAATAATCGTAAAACCTATGTATTGATATCTCTCTGTTAGTGTGTCAAGTGGGTGTAAAGCGGCATAAACACAGCAGTGAAAAGCAGCTAAACCCCATTATAAAAATAAATTACTTTGAAACACCCATGAAACAAAGACAGTGAAAGAGAGAGAAATTCTTACACAATGCGTTCAGGGGCTGTGATGCAACCTGGATTGACCATATCTAGACCCACAGCTGGATGAGACATAAGGGTGGACACTCTTGGGGCTGAGAGGTTTGGTGAGGTTGGGTGAGCAAACGCAGACCCTTTAAAGTAATACTGCGTGGTACCCATCACATGGGTCCCAAATCTCCAGGTTCAAGGGCATCTTCCTACATCAAAAACATGCATGAGAAACCCAGAAGATGGTACACCGTGTGATGGGGAAAGGTTTCTAAAACGCACCTCATTTCTCATCTCCTTGTGCCCGGGTTCGCCATTCCAGCCGCTTTACTAGCAAGCTCCCTACTTGGGGCATCAGCACCTTTAACCTCCTGTTCCGTAGAGGTTGCAATTTGTCCTGAGGATAAACGGGAAGACGTGGAACCAACGAGAGACTAGCTCTTGGTGTTGGGACAGGCACAGGTCACTCTATTTTCCCATCAGAAAGAAGAATTAACCACAGGCTCAGCCTGACCCCCGAACCAGAACAGGGCCTGAAGCCATTCTGCGATTTTGCGGCCAGCTCCCATAAAAACGAGTTGTAAAATGGAGGTTCAGGGCACTGCAATTCACAAACCTGCAGAGTCATAAATGATAACTCTCGTCCACAAATATATTAAGGGAAGGCAAAGAAGAGGATTTGAAATCAAGGCAGAATTGCACGAAACAGATTTCAGGAGGTAGATACGAATCGCCTTTAAAGCACATGAAAAGCGGGAAAACGTTGACAATGATGCCCTTGGCCAAAAAGGGCGTATGAGTTTTTTCCTGAATATATTCAGGAAAAAACGCATACGCCCTTTTTGGCCAACCAAGCAACCTGGAAAGGCAAATCAGCGCTACAAAGAAGTCTCGCTTCCCATCGGTCAAAAGGGCCATGCTGAAAAAAGTGTCAAAACCAGAAATGCAGGACAGGCCATGGAGAAATGGGAGCCTTGCTACACTGATGGGCGGGATGTAAATTGCCAAGAGCCACTCTGGAGAAGTGTCCGGTGAGTCCTGAAACATCTGAAAAACACAGCTTAGAGAGCATAGGGCACTTCCACTCATGGGGGTATAAATTGGGAAAATTAAAAATCAGCAAGACACAAGCACCCCAAAGTTTAGGGCTGCTCTGTTGACCAGGACCTCCACTTCATTCCACCTTAAATATCCCAGGAAAGAGAAAAATGGATAAAGAAGTTGTGGTCCTTATGTACAATGGAATATCACTCAGCCAGGAAATCAATGTCGTAAGGTTAGTAGCAGCATGATGAGTGGATTTAGGTACGACGATTCTAAGTGAAATAAGTCACACAGAAAAGGACACTTCTCATAAGGTATCACTGATAGAGGGAATGTAAAAACCGTTACACTTGAACTGAATTACAAAACAGAACAGAGTCACACATGCAGAAAACACACTATGGCTGCTTAACGGGAAAGGTGAGGTGGGGTGATACATAAAACAAGGGTATCAAATTAGCTCAGATACCGTTCCATAAACCCAATATGTAATAGACAAGACCTACTCCTTGCTCAGAGAACTGGACTCAACACGCCCTATTCACCGCACAAGAATATATCTGACTAATAATAATCGTAAAACCTATGTATTGATATCTCTCTGTTAGTGTGTCAAGTGGGTGTAAAGCGGCATAAACACAGCAGTGAAAAGCAGCTAAACCCCATTATAAAAATAAATTACTTTGAAACACCCATGAAACAAAGACAGTGAAAGAGAGAGAAATTCTTACATAATGCGTTCAGGAGCTGTGATGCAACCTGGATTGACCATATCTAGACGCACACCTGGATGAGACATAAGGATGGACACTCTTGGGGCTGAGAGGTTTGGTGAGGTTGGGTGAGCAAACGCAGACCCTTTAAAGTAATACTGCGTGGTACCCATCGCATGGGTCCCAAATCTCCAGGTTCAAGGGCATCTTCCTACATCAAAAACATGCATGAGAAACCCAGAAGATGGTACACCGTGTGATGGGGAAAGGTTTCTAAAACGCACCTCATTTCTCATCTCCTTGTGCCCGGGTTCGCCATTCCAGCCGCTTTACTAGCAAGCTCCCTACTTGGAGCATCAGCACCTTTAACCTCCTGTTCCGTAGAGGTGGCAATTAGTCCTGAGGATGAACGGGAAGACGTGGAACCAACGAGAGACTAGCTCTTGGTGTTAGGACAGGCACAGGTCACTCTATTTTCCCATCAGGAAGAAGAATTAACCACAGGCTCAGCCTGCGCCCCGGAACAAGAACAGGGCCTGAAACCATCCTGCGCGCTTGCGGCCAGCTCCCAAAAAAGCGAGTTGAAAAATGGAGCTCAGGGGCACTGCAACTCAAAACCTGCAGAGTTTTAAATGATAACTCTCGTCCACAAATATATTGAGGGAAGGCAACGAAGAGGATTTGAAATCAAGGCAGAATTGCAGGAAACAGATTTCAGGAGGTAGATACGAATCACTTTTAAAGCACATGAAAAGCGGCAAAACGTCGACAATGATGCCTTTGGCCAAAAAGGGCGTATGCGTTTTTTCCTGAATATATTCAGGAAAAAACGCATACGCCCTTTTTGGCCAACCAAGCAACCTGGAAAGGCAAATCAGTGCTTCAAAGCATTCTCGCTTCCCATCGGTCAAACGGACCATGCTGAAAAAAGTGTCAAAACCAGAAATGCAAGACAAGCCATGGAGAAATGGGAGCCTTGCTATGCTGATGGGCCGGATGTAAATTGCCAACAGCCACTCTGGAGAAGTGTACGGTGTGTCCTGAAACATCGAAAAAATATAGCTTAGAGAACATAGGGCACTTCCACTCATGGGCGTATAAATTGGGAAAATTAAAAATCAGGAAGACACAGGCACCCCAAAGTTTAGGGCTGCTCTGTTGACAAGAACCTCCACTTCATGACACCTGAAATATCCCAGGAAAGAGAAAAATGGATAAAGAAGTGGTGGTCCTTATGTACAATGGAATATCACTCAGCCAGGAAATCAATGTCGTAAGGTTAGTAGCAGCATGATGAGTGGATTTAGGTACGATGATTCTAAGTGAAATAAGTCACACAGAAAAAGACACGTATCATAAGCTATCACTTATAGAGGGAATGTAAAAACCGCTACACTTGAACTGAATTACAAAGCAGAACAGAGTCACACGTTTAGAAAACACACTATGGCTGGTTAACGGGAAAGCTGAGGTGGGGTGATGCATAAAACAAGGGTTTCAAATTATCTGAGATACCGTTCCATAAACCCAATATGTAACAGACAAGAACTACTCCTTGCTCAGAGAACAGGACTCAACACACCCTATTCACCGCAAAAGAATATATTTGATTAGTAGTAATCTTAAAACCTATGTATTGATATCTCTCTGTTAGTGTGTCAAGTGGGTTTAAAGCGGCATAAACACAGTAGTGAAAAGCAGCTAAACCCCATTATAAAAATAAATTACTTTTAAAAACCCATGATACAAAGACAGTGAAAGAGAGAGAAATTCTTACACAATTCGTTCAGGGGCTGTGATGCAACCTGGATCGACCATATCTAGACCCACAGCTGGGTGAGACATAAGGGTGGACACTCTTGCGGCTGAGAGGTTTGGTGAGGTTGGATGAGCCAACGCAGACCCTTTAAAGTAATACTGCGTGACACCCATCCCATAGGTCCCAAATCTCCAGGTTCAAGGGCATCTTCCTACATCAAAAACATGCATGAGAAACCCAGAAGATGGTACACCATGTGATCGGGAAAGGTTTCTAAAATGCACCTCATTTATCATCTCCTTGTGCTCGGGTTCGCCATTCCAGCCACTTTCCTAGCAATCTCCCTACTTGGAGCATCAGCACCTTTAACCTCCTGTTCCGTACAGGTTGCAATTTGTACTGAGGATGAACGGGAAGAGGGGGAACCAATGAGAGACTAGATCTAGGTGTTGGGACAAGCACAGGTCACTCTATTTTCCCTTCAGAAAGAAGAATTAACCACAGGCTCAGCCTGCCCCCCGGAAGTAGAACAGGGCCTGAAGCAATCCTGCGCTTTTGCGGCCAAGTCCCAAAAAAGCGAGTTGAAAAATGGATCTCAGGGGCACTGCAATTCACAAACCTGCAGAGTTATCAATGATAACTCTCGTCCACAAATATATTGAGGGAAGGCAACGAAGAGGATTTGAAAGCAAGGCAGAATTGCAGAAACAGACTTAAGGAGGTAGATTCGAATCGCCTTTAAAGCAAATGAAAAGCGGCAAAACGTTGACAATGATACCCTTGGCCAAAAAGGGCGTATGCGTTTTTTCCTGAATATATTCAGGAAAAAACGCATACGCCCTTTTTGGCCAACCAAGCAACCTGGAAAGGCAAATCAGCACTACAAAGAAGTCTCGCTTCCCATCGGTCAAAAGGGCCATGTTGAAAAAAGTGTCAAAACCAGAAATGCAGGACAGGCCATGGAGAAATGGGAGCCTTGCTACACTGATGGGCGGGATGTAAATTGCCAACAGTCACTCTGGAGAAGTGTACGGTGTGTCCTGAAACATCTAAAAAACACAGCTTAGAGAGCATAGGGCATTTCCACTCATGGGCGTATAAATTGGGAAAACTAAAAATCAGCAAGACACAGGCACACCAAAGTTTAGGGCTGCTCTGTTGACAAGAACCTTCTCTTCATTACACCTTAAATATCCCAGGAAAGAGGAAAATGGATAACGATGTTGTGGTCCTTATGTACAATGGAATATCACTCAGCCATGAAATCAATGTCATAAGGCTATTAGCAGCATGATGAGTGGATTTATGTTCGACGATTCTAAGTGAAATAAGTCACACAGAAAAAGACACTTATCATAAGCTATCACTTATAGAGGGAATGTAAAAACCGCTACACTTGAACTGAATTACAAAGCAGAACAGAGTCACACGTTTAGAAAACACACTATGGCTGCATAACGGGAAAGGTGAGGTGGGGTGATGCATAAAACAAGGGTTTCATATTAGCTCAAATACCGATCCATAAACCCAATATGTAATAGACAAGACCTACTCCTTGCTCAGTGAAGTGGATGCAACACCCCCTATTCAACGAACAAGAATATATCTGACTAGTAAAAATCTTAAAACCTATGTATTGATTTCTCTCTGTAAGTGAATCAAGTGGCTGTAAAGGGGCATAAACACAGCAGTGAAAATCAGGTAAACCCCATTATAAAAATAAATTACTTTAAAATCCCAAAAAACAAAGACAGTGATAGAGGGAGAAATTTTTACATAATTCGTTCCGGGGCTGTGATGCAACCTGGTGTGACCATATCTAGACCCACAGCTGGATGAGAAATAAAGCTGGACACTCTTGGGGCTGAAGGTCTCTTTCCCTATTTACCAGATTGGGAACGTAGAAAGGCTGCCACCCTCTGGCCGTTACCTGCAAAAGCAGCTTTAAAACCTGTGCTAATGGTCACTTCATATGAACAAGTACTTCAGGGCTGTAAATGAAACGTGCCCTCAAAATGTCTTGAGGGAGGTAATGGCCAAAAATTTTCAAAATGTGACACTTACTTTAAGAAAACACTTTGAAGAACTAAGCTGTAATCACAGTTTGATAAATAAAAAGGGCATGCTTTAAAGCTCAATTTCAACAGATTATGGGACACATGCAAATTCAACCACAGATAGGTATCAGCTCGCACCTGTTAGAATAACCATCAGCAAGAAAACTACAAACAATAAATATTGAAGGTGTTTTGGAGAAATGCATACCCTCAATTTTAAGTGGGACGTAACCTGGAAAGAGCCACTAATGAGAACTGAATGGTGGTGCCTTTAAAACATACACACTGAGCTACCATATGATACAGCAAGCCCACTCCTTGGCCTATAACATAAGAAGATATAACTGGAAAGACACAGGCAAGCAAATGTGCATTGCAGCCGTATTACAATAGCCAAGACATGGAGGCAACCAGAAAGTCCATCAAGAGGTGCGTGGCCAAAGAAGAACTGGTACACGTACAGATGGAATATTAGCCAGGGAAAAAAATGAAACAATGCCATTTGCAGCACCATGTATGATTCTTGAGGTAATCAGGCAAATTGTACTAAGTCAGAAAGCAAAAGACACATATCCTATAATATCACTTATAGGTCTTAGCTAAAAATTGATACCAATGAAGATATTTCCACAGAGAAATGCAATCACAGATTCATTAAACAAACTTATGGTTCACCAAATGGAAAGGTGTGAGGATTGGATACATTAGGATATTGGGGTTAAGATAGATATAGAAACACATGTGAAATATGTAATCACCAAAGACCTACGTAATACCAAGACAAGACTACTCAACATCGTGTCATAACCTACATGGGAAAATGATCCAAAGAAGAATAGATATATGTATATGTTTAAAAGAACCACATCTTTCACACCTAGAAGAAACAAAACATTTTAATTAAATTTGCTCTGACAAAAAATAAAAATTAAATTAAAAAAAGAACAAGAAGTAATGAGACATAAACTTAAGGGGCTATTTGCTGGCACATTGCATTCTAATTTACAACCAGAACATGACTTCCATTAAGGCTCTGTCATCACTAATAAAGCAGCTTTATAAGCAATGTTGAAGGTAGCTTAAAAGAAGTCTCACTAATTATTGATAGTAACAAGGAAACAAAGAAAAGTAAAAATCTCACTGCAAAAAGTATACATAGGGTAAGGATAGTAGATCAAACACTTATTAAACTTCTGTAAAGAATAAAAGACAACAGTAGTATGTTTTTTTAAAAAGAGAGGGCCCAAATAAATCTGAAATGAAAGAGATGATGTTACAACGGACACCACAGAAATACAAAGTATCCTAAGATACACACAGGGTAACTCAGGGCTCAGACTGGACAGAGCCCACTCTCCAGTCCCCTGTACATGACTTACAGGAGCCTCAGGAACTGAGGAGGGGGTCCCTGAGGAGAGGCTCAAGATAGAATATGGTAGACATTAACATGACTGCATTCATCTTAAACATGCCTGAACTACATTCACACGAGATGATTTTGTCCTGTATGTACATCGGCACCTCTAGTTGGAACTGCAGATCTTTGGCTTCAACACCTCTACTGACAACGTTAGCATCACCTGCTGTGGACCGTCTCCTATAGGATTTCTAGAATCACAAAACATCGAAGCTTCACAGGACCCAGAGTCTGTGCAACTCCACACAGAGTCTCAGAGTCTCAACTCCACTCAGATACTCCACTCTTGGAGGGCACACACAAAGTAGTGTGCACATCAGGACCCAGGGGAAGGAGCAGTGACCCTGTAGGAGAATGACCAGAACTACCTGCTACTTTTAGAGGGTCTCCTGCAGAGGCAGGTGGTGGCTGTGGCTGTGGCTCACCGTGAGGACAACGACACTGGCAGCAGAAGTTCTGGGAAATACTCCTTGGTGTGAGCCCTCCCAGAGTCCGCCATTAGCCCCACCAAGAGCAAGGTAGGCTCCAGGGCTGGGTCGCCTCAGGCCAAACAACCAACAGGGAGGGAACCCAGCCCCATGCATCAGCAGACAAGCGGATTAAACTTTTTATTAAAGTTTTATTTAATCCGTAGACAAGCGGATTAAAGCTCTGCCCACCAAAGCAACACCCAGCTCTACCCACCACCAGTCCTTCCCATCAGGAAGCTTGCACAAGCCTCTAAGATAGACTCATCCACCGGAGAGCAGACAGCAGAAGCAAGAAGAACCACAATTCTGCAGCCTGTGGAAGGAAAACCACATTCACAGAAAGATAGACAAAATGAAAAGGCAGAGGACTTTATACCAGATCAAGGAACAAGATAAAACCCCAGAAAAAAAAAAAACAAAATGAGGTGGAGATAGGGAACCTTCCAGAAAAAAAATTCAGAATAATGATAGTGAAGTTGAGCCAAGACCTTGGAAAAAGAAAGGAGGCAAAGATCGAGAAGATGCAAGAAATGTTTAACAAAGACCTAGAAGAATTAAGGAACAAACACCTAGAAGAATTAAAGAACAAACAAACAGAGGTGAACAATGGAATAACTGAAATGAAAAATACACTAGAAGGAATCAGTAGCAGAATAACTGTGGCAGAAGAACGGATAAGTGACCTGGAAGACAGAAAGGTGGAAATCACTGCCATGGAACAGAATAAAGAAAAAGAATGAAAATAAACGAAGACACCCCAAGAGTCCTCTGGGACAACATTAAACGCAACAACATTCGCATTATAGGGGTCCCAGAAGGAGAAGAGAGAGAGAAAGGACCCGAGAATATATTTAAAGAGATAATGGTCAAAAACTTCCCTAGCATGGGAAAAGAAATAGCCACCCAAGTCCAGAAGCACAGAGTGTCCCAGGCAGGATAAACCAAAGGAGAAAAATGACAAGACACATAGTAATCAAATTGACAAAAATTAACGACAAAGAAAAATGATTGAAAGCAGCAAGGGAAAAATGACAAATAACATACAAGGGAACTCCCATAAGGATAACAACTGATTTCTCAGCAGAAAATCTACAAGCCAGAAGGAAGTGGCATGATAAATTTAAAGTGATGAAAGGGAAGAACCTACAACCAAGAGTACTCCACCCTGCAAAGAGCTCATTCAGATTTGATGGAGAAATCAAAAGCCTTACAGACAAGCAAAAGCTAAGAGAATTCAGCACCATGAAACCAGCTCTACACCAAATGCTAAAGGAACTTCTCTAAGTGGGAAACACAAGAGAAGAAAAGGACCCACCAAGACAAACCCATAACAATTAAGAAAATAGTAGTAGGAACATACATATCGATAATTACCTTAAACGTGAATGCACTACATGTTCCAACCAAAAGACACAGGCTCGCTGAATGGATACAAAAACAAGACCCATATATATGCTGTCTACAAGAGATCCATTTCAGACCTAGGGACACATACAGACTCAAAGTGAGGCGATGGAAAAATATATTCTATGCAAATGAAAATCAAAAGAAAGCTGGAGTAGCAATACTCATATCAGATAAAATAGACTTTAAAATAAAGAATGTTACAAGAGACAAGGAAAGGCACTGCATAATGGTCAGGGGATCAATCCAAGAAGAAGATATAACAATTATAAATATATATGTACCCAAAATAGGAGCAGCTCAATGTATAAGGCAACTGCTAACAGCTATAAAAGAGGAAATCGACAGTAACACAATAATAGCGGGGGACTTTAACAGCTCACTTACACCAGTGGAGATCAGCCAGACAGAAAATTAATAAGGAAACACAAGCTTTAAATGACACAATAGACCAGATAGAGTTAATTGATATTTATAGGACATTCCATCCAAAAACAGCAGATTACACGTTCTTCTCAACTGCACACGGAACATTCTCCAGGATAGATCACATCTTGGGTCACAGATAAAGCCTCAGTAAATTTAAGAAAACTGAAATCATATCAAGCAGCTGTTCCGACCACAATGCTATGAGATTAGAAATCAATTACACGGAAAAAACCGTAAAAAACACAAACACATGGAGGCTAAACAATACGTTACTAAATAACCAAGAGATCACTGAAGAAATCAAAGAGGAAATCAAAAACTACCTAGAGACAAATGACAACAAAAACACGATGATCCAAAACCTATGGGATGCAGCAAAAGGAGTTCTAAGAGGGAAGTTTATAGCAATACAAGCCTACCTCAAGAAACAAGAAAAATCTCAAATAAACAATCTAACCTTACACCTAGAGGAACTAGAGAAAGAAGAACAAAACCCAAAGTTAGTAGAAGGAAAGAAATCATAAAGATCAGAGCAGAAATAAATGAAATAGAAACAAAGAAAACGAAAGCAAAGATCAATAAAACTAAAAGCTGGTTCTTTGAGAAGATAAGCAAAAATGATCAACCTTTAGCCGGACTCCAGAAAAAGAGGGAGAGGACGCAAATCAACAAAATTAGAAGTGAAAAAGCAGAAGTTATAACAGACACCACAGGAATACAAAGCATCCTAAGAGACTACTACAAGCAACTCTAGGCCAATAAAATGGACAATCTGGAAGAAATGGACAAATTCTTAGAAAGGGATAACCTTCTAAGACTGAACCAGGAAGAAATAGAAAATATGAACAAACCTATCACAAGCAATGAAATTGAAACTGTGATTAAAAATCTTCCAACAAACAAAAGTCCAGAACCAGATGGCATCACAGGTGAATTCTATCAAACATTTAGAGCAGAGCTAACACCCAACCTTCTCAAATTCTTCAAAACAATTGCAGCGGAAGGAACACTCCCAAACTCATTCTATGAGACCACCATCACCCTGATACCAAAATCAGACAGAGATACTACAAGGAAAGAAAATTATAGACCAATATCACTGATGAATATAGATGTAAAAATCCTCAACAAAATACTAGCAAACAGAATCGAACAACACATGAAAAGGATCATACACCATGATCAAGTGGGGTTTATCCCAGGGATGCGAGGATTCTTCAATATACACAAATCAATGTGATACACCATATTAACAAATTGTAGAATAAAAGCATATGATCATCTCAATAGATGAAGGAAAAGATTTTGAGAAAATTCAACACTCATTTACGATAAAAACTCTGCAGAGTGTGGGCATAGAGGGAAACTACCTCAACATAATAAAGGCCATATATGACAAACCCACAGCAAACAACATTCTCAATGGTGAAAAACTGAAAGCGTTTCCTCTAAGATCAGGAACAAGACGAGGATGTCCACTCTCACCACTGCTATTCAACATAGTTTTGGAAGTCCTAGCCATGGCAATCAGAGAAGAAAAAGAAATAAAAGGAATACAAAAAGGAAAAGAAGAAGTAAAATTGTCACTGTTTGCAGATGACATGATATCATAGATAGAGAATCCTAAAGATGCCACCAGAAAACCACTGGAGCTAATCAATGAATTTGGTAAAGTTGCAGGATACAAAATTAATGCACAGAAATTGCTTGCATTCCTATACACTAACAATGAAAGATCAGAAAGAGAAATTAAGGAAACAATCCCATTACCACTGCAACAAAAAGAATAAAATACCTAGGAATAAACCTACCTAAGGAAGTAAAAGACCTGTACTCAGAAAACTATAAGACACTGATGAAAGAAATCAAAGATGATATAAACAGATGGAGACATATACCATGTTCTCGGATTAGAAGAATCAATATTGTGAAAATGACTATACTACCCAAAGCAATCTACAGATTCAATGCAATCCCGATCAAAATACCTTTGGCATTTTCTACAGAACAAGAAAAAAAAAAATCTTAAAATTTGTAGGGAGACACAAAAGACCCTGGATAGCCAAAGCAGTCTTGAGGGGGGAAAAAAAAGAGCTGGAGGAATCAGACTTCCAGACTTCAGACTATATTGCAAAGCTACAGTAATCAAGATAATATGGTACTGACACAAGAACAGAAATATAGGTCAATAGAACAGGATAGAAAGCACAGAGATAAACCCACGTACCTATGGTTCACTAATCTATGACAAAGGAGGCAAGGGTATACAATGGAGAAAAGACAGTGTCTTCAGCAAGTGGTGCTGGGAAAACTGGACAGTTACATGTAAAAGAATGAAATTAGTACACATCCTAACACCATACACAAAAATAAACTCAAAATGGATTAGAGACCTAAATATAAGACCAGCCACTATAAAACTCTTAGAGGAAAACATAAGCAGAACAGTCTATGACATAAATCACAGCAAGATCCTTTTTGACCCACCTCCTAGAGAAATGGAAATAAAAACAAAAATAAAAAAATGGGACCGAATGAAACATAAATTCTTTTGCACAGCAAAGGAAAACATAAGCAAGATGAAAAGACAACCATCAGAATGGGAGAAAATATTTTCAAATGAAGCAAATGGCAAAGGATTAATCTCCAAAAAGCAGCTCATGTAGCTCAATATCACAAAACCAAACAATCCAATCCAAAAATGGGCAGAAGACCTAAATAGACATTTCTCCAAAGAAGATATACAGGTTGCCAACAAACACATGAAAGGATGCTGAACATCACTAATCATTAGAGAAATGCAAATCAAAACTACAGTGAGGTATCACCTCACACCAGTCATAATGGCCATCATCAAAAAATCTACCAACAATAAATGCTGGAGAGGCATTTATTGGAGCAAAGGGAACCCTCTTGCACTGTTGGTGGGAATGTAAATTGATATAGCCACTAGGGAGAACGGTATGGGGGTTCCTTAAAAACTAAAAATAGAACTACCATACAACCCAGCAAACCCACTCCTGGACATTTACCCTGAGAAAACCATAATTCAAAAAGAGTCATGTACCACAATGTTCACTGTAGCTCTATTTACAATAGCCAGGACATGGAAGCAACCTAAGTGTCCATCAACAGATAAATGGATAAGGAAGATGTGGCACAAATATACAATGGAACATTATTCAGCCATAAAAAGAAACGAAATTGAGTTACTTTTAGTGAGGTGGATGGATCTAGAGTCTGTCCTACAGAGTGAAGTAAGTCAGAAAGAGAAAAACAAATACCGTATGCTAACACATATATATGGAATCTTAAAAAAAAAGGTTTATGAAGAACCTAGGGGCAGGAAAGGATTAAGGACACAGACGTAGAGAAAGGACTTGAGGACATGGGGAGAGGGAAGGGTAAGCTGGGACAAAGTGAGAGAGTGGTATGGACATATATACACTACCAAATGTAAAATTGATAGCTACTGGGAAGCAGCCACATAGCACAGGGAGATCAGCGCTGTGCTTTGTGACCACCTAAAAGGGTGGGATAAGGGAGTGAGAGGGAGTTGCAAGAGGGAGGGGATATGGTGTTATATGTATACGCACAGCTGATTCACTTTTTTATACAGCAGAAACTAACACACAATTGTAAAGCAATTATACTCCAATAAAGATGTAAAAGAAAAAAAAAAGCCCAGAGATAAACCTACACACCTATGGCCCACTAATCTATGACAAAGGAGGCAAGGGTATACAAAGGAGAAAAGACAGTCTCTTCAATAAGTGGTGCTGGGAAAAATGGACAGCTACATGTAAAAGAATGAAATTAGAACACTCCCTAACACCATACACAAAAAATAAACTCAAAATGGATTAGAGACCGAAATGTAAGACCGGACACTATAAAACTCTTAGAGGAAAACATAGGAAGAATACTCTTTGACATAAATCACAGCAAGATCTTTTTTGATCCACCTCCTAGAGTAATGGAATAAAAAAAAAATAAACATATGGGAGCAAATGAAACCTAAAAGCTTTTGCAAAGCAAAGGAAACTACAAACAAGACGAAAAGACAACCCTCACAATGGGAGAAAATATTTGCAAACGAATCAATGGACAAAGGATTAATCTCCAATGTATATAAACAGCTCATGCAGCTCAACAGTAAAAAAACAAACAACCCAATCCAAAAATGGGCAGATGACGTAAATAGACATTTGTCCCAAGAAGACATACAGATGACCAAGAAGCACATGAAAAGCTGCTCAACATCACTAATTATTAGAGAAATATAAACCAAAACTACAATGAGGTATCGCCTCACACGAGTTAGAATGGGCATCATCAGAAAATCTACAAGCAACAAATGCTGGAGAGGGTGTGGAGAAAAGGGAACCCTCTTACACTATTTGTGGGAATGTAAATTGATACAGTCACGATGGAGAACAGTATGGAGGTTCCTTAAGAAACTAAAAATAGAATTACCATATGACCCAGCAATCCCACTACTGGCCATATACCCAGAGAAAACCATAATTCAAAAAGACATATTCACCACAATATTCATTGCAGCACTATTTACAATAGCCAGGTCATGGAAGCAACCTAAATGCCCATAGACAGACGAACAGAAAAGATGTGCTACATATATAAAATGGAATATTACTCAGCCATAAAAAGGAATGAAATTGGGTCATTTGTAGAGACGTGGATAGATCTAGAGACTGTCATACAGAGTGAAGTAAGTCAGAAAGAGAAAAACAAATATCGTATATTAACGCATACATGTGGAACCTAGAAAAATGGTAAAGATGAACCGGTTTGCAAGGCAGAAATAGAGACACAGATGTAGAGAACAAATGTATGGACACCAAGGGGGGAAAGTGGCAGGGTGGTGGTGGTGGGATGAATTGCGAGCCTGGGATTGACATATATACACTTATATGTATAAAATAGGTTACCAATAAGAGCCTGCTGTATAAAAAAATGAATAAAATAAATTCAAAAATTAAAAAATAAGTAATACTTAAAAAAATAAAACAGAAAAAAAGTTCTGTCCTTCCCATAGACGTATTTATATGAATGAATTATTTCCATGCTTATATCCATAAATACAAAAAGAGGAATAAAACTTACCTTGAACCAAAAAAGAAAAAAAAAAAAAAAAAACAGAACCCACTGGTCATACAGAGGAAAACCCTATCAGGGCACTTGCTCCAGGGGTAAACAATTCTGAAGTTGGTCACAGGTGGGGAATCATCTCCCATGCAGCCAGCAGCCCCCACACGAGGAGCGTCCTCATTGCAAAGCTGGGGGACCGTGAGGAGGCGTCTCTGAGTAAACGTGAGCTGAGCCCCAGGCCAGCTGCTGCTGAACTTTTCCCACCCTTCCCAGGTAAAACACCTGAATGTGTGCAAAGACTTTAAAAACTAGAGGAAGGGGCTTGGAGTCACACCAGCGACAGCACGCAGGCCGACTTGGTGCCTGCAGGCCAGCCAGGATGGTCCTGGCCCCAGGCGCTCGTCTGGAAGCTTTCCATTTCCCTGCCTGAGGTACCCCTCCTGTCCCGGCCCCCACTGCTTTTTTCCTTCCTCACCTCTGCCCGGGGAGAAATTCCAGCAGCAAGTATGGGTGACACATCCTCTTCTTTAGCAGGTGGCAGCCCGGCAACTCCTGCAGAAAGTCCAGCAGAGCCCCAGTCACACTGGGCCACTCATAGAGCCGTGGGCCCTACTCCCTCCCACCAGCCCAACCCCGAGACTGCTGACGGGGCAGAGAATATGGCGTCAGGCACAGCTGCAGAGGCTTTTGCTGCCTGGAGGGGTGTTTATATTGACCTCAACCCAGGCACACCTGGGAAGGGCTGGCCGGCCGGGTCAGGCTGCCCAGGTCAGCCAATCCTCGCCCCTCAGGGGCTCAGAGTTGCAGAAAATGGGCCTTGCTGCACCGGCCAGATCCAAGGAACAGGTGTAGGGTCCCGAGAGTCAGGATAGATAAGGGGCGGCAGCCCTGGCTTGTTTTCGAATCATTTTATCTGGTCCATGAGTGGGAGACAACTTCAAGAAGACCCTCTGCTAATGAGAGGAACCCAGGAGTCAGGGAGAGGAGGGGTGGTGGGTGGAGACAGAGGCCTGGTGCCCCGGCTGCAGTGGAAGCCCCTGGAAGACCAGGCAGAGGGAGGCCGCACAGAGTGAAGCCTAGGGTCACAGACCTGTTGGAGCTGCTGTTTGTTAGTTCAAGCTCTGCTCTGAGGTGCTCTGTGTCAGCTCTGAGTGACAGGGGTGCTGGGGGTGCTCTGCAATGAGGGCTATGTGCACGGTTCCTGTGTGCCCAGCCCTGCCGGGGTACCTGTCCACGGGAGCTCCATATCCAGGGAGGGGCCTGCCCACGAGAGCCCCGTGGGCTGCTGCGTACCTGCCCAGGTGAGCTCCATATCCTGGGAGGGGCCTGACCACAAGAGCCCCGTGGGCTGCTGGGGACCTGCTAGAGGACGCCAGGACAGTCAGTGAAGCCACAGAGGATATACATCTAGTAGTTCCTAATTCCTACACCCTGCTGGTCATTCTACCATCCACCAGGACATGGCATTCTGTATTAGACTTCAATGATGCCTTCTTCTGTATTCCATTAGTCCCAGAGTCACAAGAAATTTTGCCTGTGAGTGGCAGGACTCAACCTACAACAAAAACAATACTGCTGGGCCGTCCTGCCCCAGGGGTTCAAAAATTCCCACACCATCTTTGGGGAAACGTTAGCTAAAGACCTAAAAGATCTACCTCTGGAGAAGGGAACCCTCCTTCAATATGCAGATGACATTCTGATCACCAGCCCGACTAAGGAGGCCTCTGAACTACCTAGCCAATAAAAGATAGAAGGTGTCCAAGGAAAAGGCTCAAATATCACAAACTAAGGTGGCCTTCCTGGGCTTCATTCGCACAGAAGGTCGGAGAAGCCCACCCCAGGAAAGGGAAGAAGCCATTTGCAGCCTCACCTTTCCTGAAACTAGAAGACAGCTTAGGGGTTCCTGGGGAGACCGGGGTTTGCTGCATCTGGATCCCTAACTACAGTCTAATAGCTGGGCCTCTATATGAAACACTGAAAGGAAAAGATGATGATCCTTTTGAATAGAATCCAGAAGCGGCCTTTCAAGAATGGAAAGAGCAGTCAATTCAGACCCTGGCCCTGGACCTCCCTAAGTTAGCTAAACCCTTTGACCTTTACATTCCTGGTCCAAGGCGAATCGCCCTTGGAGTATTAGTGCAAAAACTGGGACCACTTGAAATGGAACAATGTAAGAATGCCCTCCAGGCATTGGCCAGCCACCCCATCCGACCAGGATACTGGGGGTATCTAAAAACCTGGAAATCAGCAGCCCGCAAGGCCAGCTCCCTCCTAAGGGAAAAGGACGCCACTTGGTGATCCTAACCACCCACCATGCCCTGAAGTTGCAGGGATTGCTCCGTGGGCACAATGACCTCGAGTGAGGAGGCCCTCCAACACCAACCTCCAGAGAGACAACCTGGGGCAATGGGCCCCCATGACGACTCGTGTGACCATCACTTGACCTGGAGCTTCTCTCAGAAAACAACAAGAGTGTGCCCCAAAAGAGCAGACTATTGCTTACAGGACTTACTGCACCCAGAGCGGAGCTAATAAACTTGGCAGGGGAACCGTAAATAACGCTGCCACCATAGAAAAGCCTACAGACACCGCAGTGACGGCGGCCAATGAGATCGGCTGTACTCCTGGCTACTTCAAAAGGCCGTTGACTGAGTGGCCGTCATGGTCCTGGATCACCACCGGCCCTGGACTGTCTGGGAGTTGAGCAAGCAGGGCTCTGACACCTGGTGCTGTTTGTACGTTAATTCAGTGGCCTAACTGAAGAAAGCACAGACTACTGGTCAGAGCATCTAGGCTGGCAGAAACCATCAGCCTAAGGGGGCCGAACCAATGTGGAGCAGGGTAAAACCGCCCACCCCCCCAGCGTCTCTGCACATCTCTTTCCTGGACCCTTAAAGGTCATTAGATTCTATAAAACTTCCAATGCTGGTGCTCAGGCAGACGAGCAGTGAGGGAGGAGGCCTGCAGACAATCAACCTCACCTGGAGGCTGCTGGGGAGAAGTCCTGCCCCTCCCCCCGGGTATGAGGACACCCAACTCAGCATGAAGCATTTACAGAAGACGTGTCTGCACCCTCAGCGCCCCAAGAATGAGGAATGGGACAAAAGGCAGAGGAGGGCTTTGTCACTGGCAAAGCCCATTAAAAATTCCTGGGAGATAAAAATAGAATCTGGGCAATAAAATAAAGTCTAACCATTTTTTCCTTTGTGCTTTGTCTAATTTCACTTGCTCCTAGGTTTCCACATGCAGAGGTCCCACACCCGACACTTCAGACCCGATTTCCTCGTGCAAAATGGCTGGGCCGACACCTCAGCTCGTGGGGCCCCGTGCAGACTCTGCGACATAGAGCCTGAGCTCCAGCCAACCTGGCCCTCGAGAGCTCCGCCCCCTCCCTCCCGCTGATGCTGACAGGATCCCTACACAGCAGCCCGGCCCACAACCCGCAGGGGAGCACACACTCTCACCTCTCCATTCTCTGATCAAAATATAAAGTTTTCCTTTGCTTCTGAACCAAAGTCAGTCTCGATCTGTTGGCTCCAATGACACTGGGCAGGGAGACCCTTGTTGGGGCCCACTCTGCAGGATCAGTAACAGAATTTGAGAACATTGTAACTTCAATGAACAGATGTGTGAGCCAAACTGTAATTAACATAGAGCAGTGTATAAGGCTCGTGTAAAATAAGATGTTTCTAACACTTCCATTTGATATTTCCATCACTTTATTATAAGCAAGTTCAGTGGAGGGGTTTGTCTTATTTGTCAGGTCAACAGTAGAGAAATGCAGTGATTTCTTTCCAAGGATGTACATCTAATAATCTTGGTTGAAGTTTCAACCTTGTTTGGAATGATTTTCCATTGAAAATGATACCTCTCTTTCAGCTCCTAGATTTCTGAGAAGTATAAAATCTTATATTTTTTATTACCAAAGGGGAAAGGTGGGAGGAGGGATAAATTAACAGTTCCAGACTAACATATACACACTGCTATGTATAAAATATATCATCAACAAGGAACTACTGTATAGCACAGGGAACTATACTCAATATTTTGTAATGACCCCTGAGGGGAAATAATCTGAAAAACAATAGATATCTATATCGACATCATCTATCAACTACAGATAAAATGGAAACTAAAGGAGGCCGATGGTGAGCGTTTCTGAACCTGAAGACTTCAATCATCTAAAGTTCGGACTCTGCCCACGGCCCAAGTCCCTTAATGAACACACATGTACCAGTAGCTTAAAAATTCCCCAGATTGGAGTTCGGGGAGACACTGATTTGGAAAAATCCCTTGTGTTCTCCTTACATACACGGGACCTTTCCTACAGCTAAAACATGCCTGTGACACCCAGAAGATGGAACACGGTTGGATCAGGAAGATTTTGGAAAAGGCACCAAAACTCCTAATTTCCTGGTTGTTGGGTTCACCTCTCCAGCCTTTTTCCTTAAAATCTCCCCACTTGAGGATGTCAGCACCTTCAACATCCAGTTGCACAGAAATTGGAATTTGTCCAAAGGAAGAAGGGGAAGGAGGAGAAACAAGGAGAGCCAAGCCCTAGATGTTCGGAGAGGCACATGTCACTCTACTTTCCAGTCAGGAAGAAGAATTAAGAAAAGGCTTAGCCTGCCACCGGGAACCAGAGTAGGGCCAGAAGCAAATGAGAGTTTCTGCGGAAAGCTCCCAAAAAAGCGAGTTGAAAAATGGAGCTCAGGGGCACTGCAATTCACAAATCTGCAGAGTTATAAATGATAACTCTCGTCCACAAATATATTGAGGGAAGGCAACGAAGAGGATTTGAAATCAAGGCAGAATTGCAGGAAACAGATTTCAGGAGTTAGATTCGAATCACCCCTAAAGCACATGAAAAGCGGCAAAACGTCGACAATGATGCACTTGGCCAAAAAGAGCATATGCGTTTTTTTCTGAATGAATTCAGGAAAAAACCCATAGGCCCTTTGTGGCCAACCAAGCAAGCCGGAAATGCAATTCAGCACTACAAAGAAGTCTGACTTCCCATCGGTCAAAATGGCCTTGCTAAAAAAGTGTAAAAACAAGAAATGCAGGAGAGGCCAGGGAGGAAAGGGAGCCTTGTTACACTGATGGGTGGGGTATAAATTGCCAATGATGACTCTGGAGAAGGGTATGGTGTTTCCTAAAACATCTAAAAAACACAGCTAGAGAGAAAGGAGCACATCCACTCATGGGCGTAGAAATTGGGAAAACTAAAAATCAGCAAGACACAGGCACCCCAAACATTAGGGCTGCTCTGTAGACAAAAACCTCCACTTAATTCCACCTTAAATATCCAAGGAAAGAGAAAAATGGATAAAGAAGTTGTGGTCCATATGTACAATTGTATATCACTCAGGCGTGAGATAAATATTATAAGGCTGGTAGCAGCATGATGAGTGGATTTAGGTAGGACTATTCTAAGTGAAATAAGTCACACAGAAAAAGACACTTATCATAAGATATCACTAACAGAGGGAATGTAAAAACTGCTACACTTGAACGGAATTACAAAACAGAACAGATTCACACATTAAGAAAACACACTATGGTTGCTTAACGGGAAAGGTGAGGTGGGGTGATGCATAAAACAAGGATTTCAAATTAGCTCAGATAACGTTCCATAAATCCAATATGTAATAGACAAGACCTACTCCTTGCTCAGTGAACTGGACTCAACACCCCCTATTCACCGCTCAAGAACATATATGACTAGTAAGAATCGTAAAACCTGTGTATTGATATCTCTCTGGAAGTGAGTCAAGTGGGTGTAAAGCTGCATAAACACAGCCGTGAAAAGCAGCTAAACCCCATTATAAAAATAAATTACTTTTAAAAACCCGTGAAACAAAGACAGTGAAAGAGAGAAATTCTTACAAAATTCGTTCAGGGGCTGTGATGCAACCTGGATTGACCATATCTAGACCCACAGCTGGATGAGACATAAGGGTGGACACTCTCGGGGCTGAGAGGCTTGGTGAGGTTGGGGGAGCAAACGCAGAGCCTTTAAAGTAATACTGCCTGTTACCCATCCCATGGGTTCCAAATCTCCAGGTTCAAGGGCATCTTCCTACATCGAAAACATGCATGAGAAACCCAGAAGGTGGTACACTGTGTGATCGGGAAAGGTTTCTAAAACGCACCTCATTTCTCCTCTCCTTGTGCTCGGGTTCGCCATTCCAGCTGCTTTAGAAGCAATCGCCCTCCATGGAGAATCAGCACCTTTAACCTCCTGTTCCATACAGCTTGCAATTTGTCCTGAGGATGAACGGAAAGACGGGGAGCCAATGAGAGATTAGCTCTTGGTGTTGGGACAGGCACAGGTCACTCTATTTTCCCATCAGGAAGAAGAATTAACCACAGGCTCAGCGTGCCGCCCAGAACAGGAATAGTGCCTGAGGCCATCCTGCGCTTTTGCGGACAGCTCCCAAAAAAGCGAGTTGAAAAATGGAGCTCAGGGGCATTGCAATTCACAAACCAGCAGAGTTATAAATGATAACTCTCGTCCAAAAATATATTGAGGGAAGGCAACGAAGAGGATTTGAAATCAAGGCAGAATTGCAAGAAACAGATTTCAGGAGGTAGATACGAATCGCCTTTAAAGCACAAGAAAAGCCGCAAAACGTCGAAAATGATGCCCTTGGCCAAAAAGGGCGTATGCGTTTTTTCCTGAATATATTCAGGAAAAAACGCATACGCCCTTTTTGGCCAACCTAGCAACCTGGAAAGGCAAATCAGTGCTACAAAGAAGTCTCGCTTCCCATCAGTCAAAAGGGCCATGCTGAAAAAAGTGTCAAAACCAGAAATGCAGGACAGGCCATGGAGAAATGGGAGCCTTGCTACACTGATGGGCGGGATGTAAATTGCCAACAGCCACACTGGAGAAGTGTCCGGTGAGTCCTGAAACATCTGAAAAACACAGCTTAGAGAGCATAGGGCACTTCCACTCATGGGGGTATAAATTGGGAAAATGAAAAATCAGCAAGACACAAGCACCCCAAAGTTTAGGGCTGCTCTGTTGACCAGGACCTCCACTTCATTCCACCTTCAATATCCCAGGAAAGAGAAAAATGGATAAAGAAGTTGTGGTCCTTATGTACAATGGAATATCACTCAGCCAGGAAATCAATGTCGTAAGGTTAGTAGCAGCATGATGAGTGGATTTAGGTACGACGATTCTAAGTGAAATAAGTCACACAGAAAAGGACACTTCTCATAAGGTATCACTGATAGAGGGAATGTAAAAACCGTTACACTTGAACTGAATTACAAAACAGAACAGAGTCACACATGCAGAAAACACACTATGGCTGCTTAACGGGAAAGGTGAGGTGGGGTGATACATAAAACAAGGGTATCAAATTAGCTCAGATACCGTTCCATAAACCCAATATGTAATAGACAAGACCTACTCCTTGCTCAGAAAACTGGACTCAACACGCCCTATTCACCGCACAAGAATATATCTGACTAGTAATAATCTTAAAACCTATGTATTGATATCTCTCTGTTAGTGTGTCAAGTGGGTGTAAAGCGGCATAAACACAGCAGTGAAAAGCAGCTAAACCCCATTATAAAAATAAATTACTTTGAAACACCCATGAAACAAAGACGGTGAAAGAGAGAGAAATTCTTACACAATGCGTTCAGGGGCTGTGATGCAACCTGTATTGACCATATCTAGACCCACAGCTGGATGAGACATAAGGGTGGACACTCTTGGGGCTGAGAGGTTTGGTGAGGTTGGGTGAGCAAATGCAGACCCTTTAAAGTAATACTGCGTGGTACCCATCGCATGGGTCCCAAATCTCCAGGTTCAAGGGCATCTTCCTACATCAAAAACATGCATGAGAAACCCAGAAGATGGTACACCGTGTGATGGGGAAAGGTTTCTAAAACGCACCTCATTTCTCATCGCCTTGTGCCCGGGTTCGCCATTCCAGCCGCTTTACTAGCAAGCTCCCTACTTGGAGCATCAGCACCTTTAACCTCCTGTTCCGTAGAGGTTGCAATTTGTCCTGAGGATAAACGGGAAGACGTGGAACCAACGAGAGACTAGCTCTTGGTGTTGGGACAGGCACAGGTCACTCTATTTTCCCATCAGAAAGAAGAATTAACCACAGGCTCAGCCTGACCCCCGGAACCAGAACAGGGCCTGAAGCCATTCTGTGATTTTGCGGCCAGCTCCCATAAAAACGAGTTGTAAAATGGAGGTTCAGGGCACTGCAATTCACAAACCTGCAGAGTTATAAATGATAACTCTCGTCCACAAATATATTGAGGGAAGGCAAAGAAGAGGATTTGAAATCAAGGCAGAATTGCACGAAACAGATTTCAGGAGGTAGATACGAATCGCCTTTAAAGCACATGAAAAGCGGCAAAACGTTGACAATGATGCCCTTGGCCAAAAAGGGCGTATGCGTTTTTTCCTGAATATATTCAGGAAAAAACGCATACGCCCTTTTTGGCCAACCAAGCAACCTGGAAAGGCAAATCAGCGCTACAAAGAAGTCTCGCTTCCCATCGGTCAAAAGGGCCATGCTGAAAAAAGTGTCAAAACCAGAAATGCAGGACAGGCCATGGAGAAATGGGAGCCTTGCTACACTGATGGGCGGGATGTAAATTGCCAAGAGCCACTCTGGAGAAGTGTCCGGTGAGTCCTGAAACATCTGAAAAACACAGCTTAGAGAGCATAGGGCACTTCCACTCATGGGGGTATAAATTGGGAAAATTAAAAATCAGCAAGACACAAGCACCCCAAAGTTTAGGGCTGCTCTGTTGACCAGGACCTCCACTTCATTCCACCTTCAATATCCCAGGAAAGAGAAAAATGGATAAAGAAGTTGTGGTCCTTATGTACAATGGAATATCACTCAGCCAGGAAATCAATGTCGTAAGGTTAGTAGCAGCATGATGAGTGGATTTAGGTACGACGATTCTAAGTGAAATAAGTCACACAGAAAAGGACACTTCTCATAAGGTATCACTGATAGAGGGAATGTAAAAACCGTTACACTTGAACTGAATTACAAAACAGAACAGAGTCACACAGGCAGAAAACACACTATGGCTGCTTAACGGGAAAGGTGAGGTGGGGTGATACATAAAACAAGGTTATCAAATTAGCTCAGATACCGTTCCATAAACCCAATATGTAATAGACAAGACCTACTCCTTGCTCAGAGAACTGGACTCAACACGCCCTATTCACCGCACAAGAATATATCTGATTAATAATAATCGTAAAACCTATGTATTGATATCTCTCTGTTAGTGTGTCAAGTGGGTGTAAAGCGGCATAAACACAGCAGTGAAAAGCAGCTAAACCCCATTATAAAAATAAATTACTTTGAAACACCCATGAAACAAAGACAGTGAAAGAGAGAGAAATTCTTACACAATGCGTTCAGGGGCTGTGATGCAACCTGGATTGACCATATCTAGACGCACAGCTGGATGAGACATGAGGGTGGACACTCTTGGGGCTGAGAGGTTTGGTGAGGTTGGGTGAGCAAACGCAGACCCTTTAAAGTAATACTGCGTGGTACCCATCGCATGGGTCCCAAATCTCCAGGTTCAAGGGCATCTTCCTACATCAAAAACATGCATGAGAAACCCAGAAGATGGTACACCGTGTGATGGGGAAAGGTTTCTAAAACGCACCTCATTTCTCATCTCCTTGTGCCCGGGTTCGCCATTCCAGCCGCTTTACTAGCAAGCTCCCTACTTGGAGCATCAGCACCTTTAACCTCCTGTTCCGTACAGGTTGCAATTTGTCCTGAGGATAAACGGGAAGACGTGGAACCAACGTGAGACTAGCTCTTGGTGTTGGGACAGGCACAGGTCACTCTATTTTCCCATCAGAAAGAAGAATTAACCACAGGCTCAGCCTGCCCCCCGGAACCAGAACAGGGCCTGAAGCCATTATGCGATTTTGCGGCCAGCTCCCATAAAAACGAGTTGTAAAATGGAGGTTCAGGGCACTGCAATTCACAAACCTGCAGAGTTATAAATGATAACTCTCGTGCACAAATATATTGAGGGGAGGCAAAGAAGAGGATTTGAAATCAAGGCAGAATTGCAGGAAACAGATTTCAGGAGGTAGATACGAATCGCCTTTAAAGCACATGAAAAGCGGCAAAACGTTGACAATGATGCCCTTGGCCAAAAAGGGCGTATGCGTTTTTTCCTGAATATATTCAGGAAAAAACGCATACGCCCTTTTTGGCCAACCAAGCAACCTGGAAAGGCAAATCAGCGCTACAAAGAAGTCTCGCTTCCCATCGGTCAAAAGGGCCATGCTGAAAAAAGTGTCAAAACCAGAAATGCAGGACAGGCCATGGAGAAATGGGAGCCTTGCTACACTGATGGGCGGGATGTAAATTGCCAACAGCCACTCTGGAGAAGTGTCCGGTGAGTCCTGAAACATCTGAAAAACACAGCTTAGAGAGCATAGGGCACTTCCACTCATGGGGGTATAAATTGGGAAAATTAAAAATCAGCAAGACACAAGCACCCCAAAGTTTAGGGCTGCTCTGTTGACCAGGACCTCCACTTCATTCCACCTTAAATATCCCAGGAAAGAGAAAAATGGATAAAGAAGTTGTGGTCCTTATGTACAATGGAATATCACTCAGCCAGGAAATCAATGTCGTAAGGTTAGTAGCAGCATGATGAGTGGATTTAGGTACGACGATTCTAAGTGAAATAAGTCACACAGAAAAGGACACTTCTCATAAGGTATCACTGATAGAGGGAATGTAAAAACCGTTACACTTGAACTGAATTACAAAACAGAACAGAGTCACACATGCAGAAAACACACTATGGCTGCTTAACGGGAAAGGTGAGGTGGGGTGATACATAAAACAAGGGTATCAAATTAGCTCAGATACCGTTCCATAAACCCAATATGTAATAGACAAGACCTACTCCTTGCTCAGAGAACTGGACTCAACACGCCCTATTCACCGCACAAGAATATATCTGACTAATAATAATCGTAAAACCTATGTATTGATATCTCTCTGTTAGTGTGTCAAGTGGGTGTAAAGCGGCATAAACACAGCAGTGAAAAGCAGCTAAACCCCATTATAAAAATAAATTACTTTGAAACACCCATGAAACAAAGACAGTGAAAGAGAGAGAAATTCTTACACAATGCGTTCAGGGGCTGTGATGCAACCTGGATTGACCATATCTAGACGCACAGCTGGATGAGACATAAGGGTGGACACTCTTGGGGCTGAGAGGTTTGTTGAGGTTGGGTGAGCAAACGCAGACCCTTTAAAGGAATACTGCGTGGTACCCATCGCATGGGTCCCAAATCTCCAGGTTCAAGGGCATCTTCCTACATCAAAAACATGCATGAGAAACCCAGAAGATGGTACACCGTGTGATGGGGAAAGGTTTCTAAAACGCACCTCATTTCTCATCTCCTTGTGCCCCGGTTCGCCATTCCAGCCGCTTTACTAGCAAGCTCCCTACTTGGAGCATCAGCACCTTTAACCTCCTGTTCCGTACAGGTTGCAATTTGTCCTGAGGATAAACGGGAAGACGTGGAACCAACGTGAGACTAGCTCTTGGTGTTGGGACAGGCACAGGTCACTCTATTTTCCCATCAGAAAGAAGAATTAACCACAGGCTCAGCCTGCCCCCCGGAACCAGAACAGGGCCTGAAGCCATTATGCGATTTTGCGGCCAGCTCCCATAAAAACGAGTTGTAAAATGGAGGTTCAGGGCACTGCAATTCACAAACCTGCAGAGTTATAAATGATAACTCTCGTGCACAAATATATTGAGGGGAGGCAAAGAAGAGGATTTGAAATCAAGGCAGAATTGCAGGAAACAGATTTCAGGAGGTAGATACGAATCGCCTTTAAAGCACATGAAAAGCGGCAAAACGTTGACAATGATGCCCTTGGCCAAAAAGGGCGTATGCGTTTTTTCCTGAATATATTCAGGAAAAAACGCATACGCCCTTTTTGGCCAACCAAGCAACCTGGAAAGGCAAATCAGCGCTACAAAGAAGTCTCGCTTCCCATCGGTCAAAAGGGCCATGCTGAAAAAAGTGTCAAAACCAGAAATGCAGGACAGGCCATGGAGAAATGGGAGCCTTGCTACACTGATGGGCGGGATGTAAATTGCCAACAGCCACTCTGGAGAAGTGTCCGGTGAGTCCTGAAACATCTGAAAAACACAGCTTAGAGAGCATAGGGCACTTCCACTCATGGGGGTATAAATTGGGAAAATTAAAAATCAGCAAGACACAAGCACCCCAAAGTTTAGGGCTGCTCTGTTGACCAGGACCTCCACTTCATTCCACCGTAAATATCCCAGGAAAGAGAAAAATGGATAAAGAAGTTGTGGTCCTTATGTACAATGGAATATCACTCAGCCAGGAAATCAATGTCGTAAGGTTAGTAGCAGCATGATGAGTGGATTTAGGTACGACGATTCTAAGTGAAATAAGTCACACAGAAAAGGACACTTCTCATAAGGTATCACTGATAGAGGGAATGTAAAAACCGTTACACTTGAACTGAATTACAAAACAGAACAGAGTCACACATGCAGAAAACACACTATGGCTGCTTAACGGGAAAGGTGAGGTGGGGTGATACATAAAACAAGGGTATCAAATTAGCTCAGATACCGTTCCATAAACCCAATATGTAATAGACAAGACCTACTCCTTGCTCAGAGAACTGGACTCAACACGCCCTATTAACCGCACAAGAATATATCTGATTAATAATAATCGCAAAACCTATGTATTGATATCTCTCTGTTAGTGTGTCAAGTGGGTGTAAAGCGGCATAAACACAGCAGTGAAAAGCAGCTAAACCCCATTATAAAAATAAATTATTTTGAAAAACCCATGAAACAAAGACAGTGAAAGAGAGAGAAATTCTTACACAATGCGTTCAGGGGCTGTGATGCAACCTGGATTGACCATATCTAGACGCACAGCTGGATGAGACATAAGGGTGGACACTCTTGGGGCTGAGAGGTTTGGTGAGGTTGGGTGAGCAAACGCAGACCCTTTAAAGTAATACTGCGTGGTACCCATCGCATGGGTCCCAAATCTCCAGGTTCAAGGGCATCTTCCTACATCAAAAACATGCATGAGAAACCCAGAAGATGGTACACCGTGTGATGGGGAAAGGTTTCTAAAACGCACCTCATTTCTCATCTCCTTGTGCCCCGGTTCGCCATTCCAGCCGCTTTACTAGCAAGCTCCCTACTTGGAGCATCAGCACCTTTAACCTCCTGTTCCATACAGGTTGCAATTTGTCCTGAGGATAAACGGGAATACGTGGAACCAAAGAGAGACTAGCTCTTGGTGTTGGGACAGGCAGAGGTCACTCTATTTTCCCATCAGAAAGAAGAATTTACCACAGGCTCAGCCTGACCCCCGGAACCAGAACAGGGCCTGAAGCCATTCTGCGATTTTGCGGCCAGCTCCCATAAAAACGAGTTGTAAAATGGAGGTTCAGGGCACTGCAATTCACAAACCTGCAGAGTTATAAATGATAACTCTCGTCCACAAATATATTGAGGGAAGGCAAAAAAGAGGATTTGAAATCAAGGCAGAATTGCAGGAAACAGATTTCAGGAGGTAGATTCGAATCGCCTTTAAAGCACATGAAAAGCGGCAAAACGTTGACAATGATGCCCTTGGCCAAAAAGGGCGTATGCGTTTTTTCCTGAATATATTCAGGAAAAAACGCATACGCCCTTTTTGGCCAACCAAGCAACCTGGAAAGGCAAATCAGCGCTACAAACAAGTCTCGCTTCCCATCGGTCAAAAGGGCCATGCTGAAAAAAGTGTCAAAACCAGAAATGCAGGACAGGCCATGGAGAAATGGGAGCCTTGCTACACTGATGGGCGGGATGTAAATTGCCAACAGCCACTCTGGAGAAGTGTCCGGTGAGTCCTGAAACATCTAAAAAACACAGCTTAGAGAGCATAGGGCACTTCCACTCATGGGGGTATAAATTGGGAAAATTAAAAATCAGCAAGACACAAGCACCCCAAAGTTTAGGGCTGCTCTGTTGACCAGGACCTCCACTTCATTCCACCGTAAATATCCCAGGAAAGAGAAAAATGGATAAAGAAGTTGTGGTCCTTATGTACAATGGAATATCACTCAGCCAGGAAATCAATGTCGTAAGGTTAGTAGCAGCATGATGAGTGGATTTAGGTACAACGATTCTAAGTGAAATAAGTCACACAGAAAAGGACACTTCTCATAAGGTATCACTGATAGAGGGAATGTAAAAACCGTTACACTTGAACTGAATTACAAAACAGAACAGAGTCACACATGCAGAAAACACACTATGGCTGCTTAACGGGAAAGGTGAGGTGGGGTGATACATAAAACAAGGGTATCAAATTAGCTCAGATACCGTTCCATAAACCCAATATGTAATAGACAAGACCAACTCCTTGCTCAGAGAACTGGACTCAACACGCCCTATTCACCGCACAACAATATATCTGACTAAAAATAATCGTAAAACCTATGTATTGATATCTCTCTGTTAGTGTGTCAAGTGGGTGTAAAGCGGCATAAACACAGCAGTGAAAAGCAGCTAAACCCCATTATAAAAATAAATTACTTTGAAACACCCATGAAACAAAGACAGTGAAAGAGAGAGAAATTCTTACACAATGCGTTCAGGGGCTGTGATGCAACCTGGATTGACCATATCTAGACGCACAGCTGGATGAGACATAAGGGTGGACACTCTTGGGGCTGAGAGGTTTGGTGAGGTTGGGTGAGCAAACGCAGACCCTTTAAAGGAATACTGCTTGGTACCCATCGCATGGGTCCCAAATCTCCAGGTTCAAGGGCATCTTCCTACATCAAAAACATGCATGAGAAACCCAGAAGATGGTACACCGTGTGATGGGGAAAGGTTTCTAAAACGCACCTCATTTCTCATCTCCTTGTGCCCGGGTTCGCCATTCCAGCCTCTTTACTAGCAAGCTCCCTACTTGGAGCATCAGCACCTTTAACCTCCTGTTCCATACAGGTTGCAATTTGTCCTGAGGATAAACGGGAATACGTGGAACCAAAGAGAGACTAGCTCTTGGTGTTGGGACAGGCAGAGGTCACTCTATTTTCCCATCAGAAAGAAGAATTTACCACAGGCTCAGCCTGCCCCCCGGAACCAGAACAGGGCCTGAAGCCATTCTGCGATTTTGCGGCCAGCTCCCATAAAAACGAGTTGTAAAATGGAGGTTCAGGGCACTGCAATTCACAAACCTGCAGAGTTATAAATGATAACTCTCGTCCACAAATATATTGAGGGAAGGCAAAAAAGAGGATTTGAAATCAAGGCAGAATTGCAGGAAACAGATTTCAGGAGGTAGATTCGAATCGCCTTTAAAGCACATGAAAAGCGGCAAAACGTTGACAATGATGCCCTTGGCCAAAAAGGGCGTATGCGTTTTTTCCTGAATATATTCAGGAAAAAACGCATACGCCCTTTTTGGCCAACCAAGCAACCTGGAAAGGCAAATCAGCGCTACAAACAAGTCTCGCTTCCCATCGGTCAAAAGGGCCATGCTGAAAAAAGTGTCAAAACCAGAAATGCAGGACAGGCCATGGAGAAATGGGAGCCTTGCTACACTGATGGGCGGGATGTAAATTGCCAACAGCCACTCTGGAGAAGTGTCCGGTGAGTCCTGAAACATCTAAAAAACACAGCTTAGAGAGCATAGGGCACTTCCACTCATGGGGGTATAAATTGGGAAAATTAAAAATCAGCAAGACACAAGCACCCCAAAGTTTAGGGCTGCTCTGTTGACCAGGACCTCCACTTCATTCCACCGTAAATATCCCAGGAAAGAGAAAAATGGATAAAGAAGTTGTGGTCCTTATGTACAATGGAATATCACTCAGCCAGGAAATCAATGTCGTAAGGTTAGTAGCAGCATGATGAGTGGATTTAGGTACAACGATTCTAAGTGAAATAAGTCACACAGAAAAGGACACTTCTCATAAGGTATCACTGATAGAGGGAATGTAAAAACCGTTACACTTGAACTGAATTACAAAACAGAACAGAGTCACACATGCAGAAAACACACTATGGCTGCTTAACGGGAAAGGTGAGGTGGGGTGATACATAAAACAAGGGTATCAAATTAGCTCAGATACCGTTCCATAAACCCAATATGTAATAGACAAGACCAACTCCTTGCTCAGAGAACTGGACTCAACACGCCCTATTCACCGCACAACAATATATCTGACTAAAAATAATCGTAAAACCTATGTATTGATATCTCTCTGTTAGTGTGTCAAGTGGGTGTAAAGCGGCATAAACACAGCAGTGAAAAGCAGCTAAACCCCATTATAAAAATAAATTACTTTGAAACACCCATGAAACAAAGACAGTGAAAGAGAGAGAAATTCTTACACAATGCGTTCAGGGGCTGTGATGCAACCTGGATTGACCATATCTAGACGCACAGCTGGATGAGACATAAGGGTGGACACTCTTGGGGCTGAGAGGTTTGGTGAGGTTGGGTGAGCAAACGCAGACCCTTTAAAGGAATACTGCTTGGTACCCATCGCATGGGTCCCAAATCTCCAGGTTCAAGGGCATCTTCCTACATCAAAAACATGCATGAGAAACCCAGAAGATGGTACACCGTGTGATGGGGAAAGGTTTCTAAAACGCACCTCATTTCTCATCTCCTTGTGCCCGGGTTCGCCATTCCAGCCTCTTTACTAGCAAGCTCCCTACTTGGAGCATCAGCACCTTTAACCTCCTGTTCCATACAGGTTGCAATTTGTCCTGAGGATAAACGGGAATACGTGGAACCAAAGAGAGACTAGCTCTTGGTGTTGGGACAGGCAGAGGTCACTCTATTTTCCCATCAGAAAGAAGAATTTACCACAGGCTCAGCCTGCCCCCCGGAACCAGAACAGGGCCTGAAGCCATTCTGCGATTTTGCGGCCAGCTCCCATAAAAACGAGTTGTAAAATGGAGGTTCAGGGCACTGCAATTCACAAACCTGCAGAGTTATAAATGATAACTCTCGTCCACAAATATATTGAGGGAAGGCAAAAAAGAGGATTTGAAATCAAGGCAGAATTGCAGGAAACAGATTTCAGGAGGTAGATTCGAATCGCCTTTAAAGCACATGAAAAGCGGCAAAACGTTGACAATGATGCCCTTGGCCAAAAAGGGCGTATGCGTTTTTTCCTGAATATATTCAGGAAAAAACGCATACGCCCTTTTTGGCCAACCAAGCAACCTGGAAAGGCAAATCAGCGCTACAAAGAAGTCTCGCTTCCCATCGGTCAAAAGGGCCATGCTGAAAAAAGTGTCAAAACCAGAAATGCAGGACAGGCCATGGAGAAATGGGAGCCTTGCTACACTGATGGGCGGGATGTAAATTGCCAAGAGCCACTCTGGAGAAGTGTCCGGTGAGTCCTGAAACATCTAAAAAACACAGCTTAGAGAGCATAGGGCACTTCCACTCATGGGGGTATAAATTGGGAAAATTAAAAATCAGCAAGACACAAGCACCCCAAAGTTTAGGGCTGCTCTGTTGACCAGGACCTCCACTTCATTCCACCTTAAATATCCCAGGAAAGAGAAAAATGGATAAAGAAGTTGTGGTCCTTATGTACAATGGAATATCACTCAGCCAGGAAATCAATGTCGTAAGGTTAGTAGCAGCATGATGAGTGGATTTAGGTACAACGATTCTAAGTGAAATAAGTCACACAGAAAAGGACACTTCTCATAAGGTATCACTGATAGAGGGAATGTAAAAACCGTTACACTTGAACTGAATTACAAAACAGAACAGAGTCACACATGCAGAAAACACACTATGGCTGCTTAACGGGAAAGGTGAGGTGGGGTGATACATAAAACAAGGGTATCAAATTAGCTCAGATACCGTTCCATAAACCCAATATGTAATAGACAAGACCTACTCCTTGCTCAGAGAACTGGACTCAACACGCCCTATTCACCGCACAACAATATATCTGACTAATAATAATCGTAAAACCTATGTATTGATATCTCTCTGTTAGTGTGTCAAGTGGGTGTAAAGCGGCATAAACACAGCAGTGAAAAGCAGCTAAACCCCATTATAAAAATAAATTACTTTGAAACACCCATGAAACAAAGACAGTGAAAGAGAGAGAAATTCTTACACAATGCGTTCAGGGGCTGTGATGCAACCTGGATTGACCATATCTAGACGCACAGCTGGATGAGACATAAGGGTGGACACTCTTGGGGCTGAGAGGTTTGGTGAGGTTGGGTGAGCAAACGCAGACCCTTTAAAGGAATACTGCTTGGTACCCATCGCATGGGTCCCAAATCTCCAGGTTCAAGGGCATCTTCCTACATCAAAAACATGCATGAGAAACCCAGAAGATGGTACTCCGTGTGATGGGGAAAGGTTTCTAAAACGCACCTCATTTCTCATCTCCTTGTGCCCGGGTTCGCCATTCCAGCCGCTTTACTAGCAAGCTCCCTACTTGGAGCATCAGCACCTTTAACCTCCTGTTCCGTAGAGGTTGAAATTTGTCCTGAGGATAAACGGGAAGACGTGGAACCAACGAGAGACTAGCTCTTGGTGTTGGGACAGGCACAGGTCACTCTATTTTCCCATCAGAAAGAAGAATTAACCACAGGCTCAGCCTGACCCCCGGAACCAGAACAGGACCTGAAGCCATTCTGCGATTTTGCGGCCAGCTCCCATAAAAACGAGTTGTAAAATGGAGGTTCAGGGCACTGCAATTCACAAACCTGCAGAGTTATAAATGATAACTGTCGTCCACAAATATATTGAGGGAAGGCAAAGAAGAGGATTTGAAATCAAGGCAGAATTGCAGGAAACAGATTTCAGGAGGTAGATACGAATCGCCTTTAAAGCACATGAAAAGCGGCAAAACGTTGACAATGATGCCCTTGGCCAAAAAGGGCGTATGCGTTTTTTCCTGAATATATTCAGGAAAAAACGCATACGCCCTTTTTGGCCAACCAAGCCACCTGGAAAGGCAAATCAGCGCTACAAACAAGTCTCACTTCCCATCGGTCAAAAGGGCCATGCTGAAAAAAGTGTCAAAACCAGAAATGCAGGACAGGCCATGGAGAAATGGGAGCCTTGCTACACTGATGGGCGGGATGTAAATTGCCAAGAGCCACTCTGGAGAAGTGTCCGGTGAGTCCTGAAACATCTGAAAAACACAGCTTAGAGAGCATAGGGCACTTCCACTCATGGGGGTATAAATTGGGAAAATTAAAAATCAGCAAGACACAAGCACCCCAAAGTTTAGGGCTGCTCTGTTGACCAGGACCTCCACTTCATTCCACCTTAAATATCCCAGGAAAGAGAAAAATGGATAAAGAAGTTGTGGTCCTTATGTACAATGGAATATCACTCAGCCAGGAAATCAATGTCGTAAGGTTAGTAGCAGCATGATGAGTGGATTTAGGTACGACGATTCTAAGTGAAATAAGTCACACAGAAAAGGACACTTCTCATAAGGTATCACTGATAGAGGGAATGTAAAAACCGTTACACTTGAACTGAATTACAAAACAGAACAGAGTCACACATGCAGAAAACACACTATGGCTGCTTAACGGGAAAGGTGAGGTGGGGTGATACATAAAACAAGGGTATCAAATTAGCTCAGATACCGTTCCATAAACCCAATATGTAATAGACAAGACCTACTCCTTGCTCAGAGAACTGGACTCAACACGCCCTATTCACCGCACAAGAATATATCTGACTAATAATAATCGTAAAACCTATGTATTGATATCTCTCTGTTAGTGTGTCAAGTGGGTGTAAAGCGGCATAAACACAGCAGTGAAAAGCAGCTAAACCCCATTATAAAAATAAATTACTTTGAAACACCCATGAAACAAAGACAGTGAAAGAGAGAGAAATTCTTACACAATGCGTTCAGGAGCTGTGATGCAACCTGGATTGACCATATCTAGACGCACAGCTGGATGAGACATAAGGGTGGACACTCTTGGGGCTGAGAGGTTTGGTGAGGTTGGGTGAGCAAACGCAGACCCTTTAAAGTAATACTGCGTGGTACCCATCACATGGGTCCCAAATCTCCAGGTTCAAGGGCATCTTCCTACATCAAAAACATGCATGAGAAACCCAGAAGATGGTACACCGTGTGATGGGGAAAGGTTTCTAAAACGCACCTCATTTCTCATCTCCTTGTGCCCGGGTTCGCCATTCCAGCCGCTTTACTAGCAAGCTCCCTACTTGGGGCATCAGCACCTTTAACCTCCTGTTCCGTACAGGTTGCAATTTGTCCTGAGGATAAACGGGAAGACGTGGAACCAACGAGAGACTAGCTCTTGGTGTTGGGACAGGCACAGGTCACTCTATTTTCCCATCAGAAAGAAGAATTAACCACAGGCTCAGCCTGACCCCCGAACCAGAACAGGGCCTGAAGCCATTCTGCGATTTTGCGGCCAGCTCCCATAAAAACGAGTTGTAAAATGGAGGTTCAGGGCACTGCAATTCACAAACCTGCAGAGTCATAAATGATAACTCTCGTCCACAAATATATTGAGGGAAGGCAAAGAAGAGGATTTGAAATCAAGGCAGAATTGCACGAAACAGATTTCAGGAGGTAGATACGAATCGCCTTTAAAGCACATGAAAAGCGGGAAAACGTTGACAATGATGCCCTTGGCCAAAAAGGGCGTATGCGTTTTTTCCTGAATATATTCAGGAAAAAACGCATACGCCCTTTTTGGCCAACCAAGCAACCTGGAAAGGCAAATCAGCGCTACAAAGAAGTCTCGCTTCCCATCGGTCAAAAGGGCCATGCTGAAAAAAGTGTCAAAACCAGAAATGCAGGACAGGCCATGGAGAAATGGGAGCCTTGCTACACTGATGGGCGGGATGTAAATTGCCAAGAGCCACTCTGGAGAAGTGTCCGGTGAGTCCTGAAACATCTGAAAAACACAGCTTAGAGAGCATAGGGCACTTCCACTCATGGGGGTATAAATTGGGAAAATTAAAAATCAGCAATACACAAGCACCCCAAAGTTTAGGGCTGCTCTGTTGACCAGGACCTCCACTTCATTCCACCTTAAATATCCCAGGAAAGAGAAAAATGGATAAAGAAGTTGTGGTCCTTATGTACAATGGAATATCACTCAGCCAGGAAATCAATGTCGTAAGGTTAGTAGCAGCATGATGAGTGGATTTAGGTACGACGATTCTAAGTGAAATAAGTCACACAGAAAAGGACACTTCTCATAAGGTATCACTGATAGAGGGAATGTAAAAACCGTTACACTTGAACTGAATTACAAAACAGAACAGAGTCACACATGCAGAAAACACACTATGGCTGCTTAACGGGAAAGGTGAGGTGGGGTGATACATAAAACAAGGGTATCAAATTAGCTCAGATACCGTTCCATAAACCCAATATGTAATAGACAAGACCTACTCCTTGCTCAGAGAACTGGACTCAACACGCCCTATTCACCGCACAAGAATATATCTGACTAATAATAATCGTAAAACCTATGTATTGATATCTCTCTGTTAGTGTGTCAAGTGGGTGTAAAGCGGCATAAACACAGCAGTGAAAAGCAGCTAAACCCCATTATAAAAATAAATTACTTTGAAACACCCATGAAACAAAGACAGTGAAAGAGAGAGAAATTCTTACACAATGCGTTCAGGGGCTGTGATGCAACCTGGATTGACCATATCTAGACGCACAGCTGGATGAGACATAAGGGTGGACACTCTTGGGGCTGAGAGGTTTGGTGAGGTTGGGTGAGCAAACGCAGACCCTTTAAAGGAATACTGCATGGTACCCATCGCATGGGTCCCAAATCTCCAGGTTCAAGGGCATCTTCCTACATCAAAAACATGCATGAGAAACCCAGAAGATGGTACACCGTGTGATGGGGAAAGGTTTCTAAAATGCACCTCATTTCTCATCTCCTTGTGCCCGGGTTTGCCATTCCAGCCTCTTTACTAGCAAGCTCCCTACTTGGAGCATCAGCACCTTTAACCTCCTGTTCCATACAGGTTGCAATTTGTCCTGAGGATAAACGGGAAGACGTGGAACCAACGAGAGACTAGCTCTTGGTGTTGGGACAGGCACAGGTCACTCTATTTTCCCATCAGAAAGAAGAATTAACCACAGGCTCAGCCTGCGCCCCAGAACCAGAACAGGGCCTGAAGCCATTCTGCGATTTTGCGGCCAGCTCCCATAAAAACGAGTTGTAAAATGGAGGTTCAGGGCACTGCAATTCACAAACCTGCAGAGTTATAAATGATAACTGTCGTCCACAAATATATTGAGGGAAGGCAAAGAAGAGGATTTGAAATCAAGGCAGAATTGCACGAAACAGATTTCAGGAGGTAGATACGAATCGCCTTTAAAGCACATGAAAAGCGGCAAAACGTTGACAATGATGCCCTTGGCCAAAAAGGGCGTATGCGTTTTTTCCTGAATATATTCAGGAAAAAACGCATACGCCCTTTTTGGCCAACCAAGCAACGTGGAAAGGCAAATCAGCGCTACAAAGAAGTCTCGCTTCCCATCGGTCAAAAGGGCCATGCTGAAAAAAGTGTCAAAACCAGAAATGCAGGACAGGCCATGGAGAAATGGGAGCCTTGCTACACTGATGGGCGGGATGTAAATTGCCAAGAGCCACTCTGGAGAAGTGTCCGGTGAGTCCTGAAACATCTGAAAAACACAGCTTAGAGAGCATAGGGCACTTCCACTCATGGGGGTATAAATTGGGAAAATTAAAAATCAGCAAGACACAAGCACCCCAAAGTTTAGGGCTGCTCTGTTGACCAGGACCTCCACTTCATTCCACCTTCAATATCCCAGGAAAGAGAAAAATGGATAAAGAAGTTGTGGTCCTTATGTACAATGGAATATCACTCAGCCAGGAAATCAATGTCGTAAGGTTAGTAGCAGCATGATGAGTGGATTTAGGTACGACGATTCTAAGTGAAATAAGTCACACAGAAAAGGACACTTCTCATAAGGTATCACTGATAGAGGGAATGTAAAAACCGTTACACTTGAACTGAATTACAAAACAGAACAGAGTCACACATGCAGAAAACACACTATGGCTGCTTAACGGGAAAGGTGAGGTGGGGTGATACATAAAACAAGGGTATCAAATTAGCTCAGATACCGTTCCATAAACCCAATATGTAATAGACAAGACCTACTCCTTGCTCAGAGAACTGGACTCAACACGCCCTATTCACCGCACAAGAATATATCTGACTAATAATAATCGTAAAACCTATGTATTGATATCTCTCTGTTAGTGTGTCAAGTGGGTGTAAAGCGGCATAAACACAGCAGTGAAAAGCAGCTAAACCCCATTATAAAAATAAATTACTTTGAAACACCCATGAAACAAAGACAGTGAAAGAGAGAGAAATTCTTACACAATGCGTTCAGGAGCTGTGATGCAACCTGGATTGACCATATCTAGACGCACAGCTGGATGAGACATAAGGGTGGACACTCTTGGGGCTGAGAGGTTTGGTGAGGTTGGGTGAGCAAACGCAGACCCTTTAAAGGAATACTGCGTGGTACCCATCACATGGGTCCCAAATCTCCAGGTTCAAGGGCATCTTCCTACATCAAAAACATGCATGAGAAACCCAGAAGATGGTACACCGTGTGATGGGGAAAGGTTTCTAAAACGCACCTCATTTCTCATCTCCTTGTGCCCGGGTTCGCCATTCCAGCCGCTTTACTAGCAAGCTCCCTACTTGGGGCATCAGCACCTTTAACCTCCTGTTCCGTACAGGTTGCAATTTGTCCTGAGGATAAACGGGAAGACGTGGAACCAACGAGAGACTAGCTCTTGGTGTTGGGACAGGCACAGGTCACTCTATTTTCCCATCAGAAAGAAGAATTAACCACAGGCTCAGCCTGACCCCCGAACCAGAACAGGGCCTGAAGCCATTCTGCGATTTTGCGGCCAGCTCCCATAAAAACGAGTTGTAAAATGGAGGTTCAGGGCACTGCAATTCACAAACCTGCAGAGTCATAAATGATAACTCTCGTCCACAAATATATTGAGGGAAGGCAAAGAAGAGGATTTGAAATCAAGGCAGAATTGCACGAAACAGATTTCAGGAGGTAGATACGAATCGCCTTTAAAGCACATGAAAAGCGGGAAAACGTTGACAATGATGCCCTTGGCCAAAAAGGGCGTATGCGTTTTTTCCTGAATATATTCAGGAAAAAACGCATACGCCCTTTTTGGCCAACCAAGCAACCTGGAAAGGCAAATCAGCGCTACAAAGAAGTCTCGCTTCCCATCGGTCAAAAGGGCCATGCTGAAAAAAGTGTCAAAACCAGAAATGCAGGACAGGCCATGGAGAAATGGGAGCCTTGCTACACTGATGGGCGGGATGTAAATTGCCAAGAGCCACTCTGGAGAAGTGTCCGGTGAGTCCTGAAATATCTGAAAAACACAGCTTAGAGAGCATAGGGCACTTCCACTCATGGGGGTATAAATTGGGAAAATTAAAAATCAGCAAGACACAAGCACCCCAAAGTTTAGGGCTGCTCTGTTGACCAGGACCTCCACTTCATTCCACCTTAAATATCCCAGGAAAGAGAAAAATGGATAAAGAAGTTGTGGTCCTTATGTACAATGGAATATCACTCAGCCAGGAAATCAATGTCGTAAGGTTAGTAGCAGCATGATGAGTGGATTTAGGTACGACGATTCTAAGTGAAATAAGTCACACAGAAAAGGACACTTCTCATAAGGTATCACTGATAGAGGGAATGTAAAAACCGTTACACTTGAACTGAATTACAAAACAGAACAGAGTCACACATGCAGAAAACACACTATGGCTGCTTAACGGGAAAGGTGAGGTGGGGTGATACATAAAACAAGGGTATCAAATTAGCTCAGATACCGTTCCATAAACCCAATATGTAATAGACAAGACCTACTCCTTGCTCAGAGAACTGGACTCAACACGCCCTATTCACCGCACAAGAATATATCTGACTAATAATAATCGTAAAACCTATGTATTGATATCTCTCTGTTAGTGTGTCAAGTGGGTGTAAAGCGGCATAAACACAGCAGTGAAAAGCAGCTAAACCCCATTATAAAAATAAATTACTTTGAAACACCCATGAAACAAAGACAGTGAAAGAGAGAGAAATTCTTACACAATGCGTTCAGGGGCTGTGATGCAACCTGGATTGACCATATCTAGACGCACAGCTGGATGAGACATAAGGGTGGACACTCTTGGGGCTGAGAGGTTTGGTGAGGTTGGGTGAGCAAACGCAGACCCTTTAAAGGAATACTGCATGGTACCCATCGCATGGGTCCCAAATCTCCAGGTTCAAGGGCATCTTCCTACATCAAAAACATGCATGAGAAACCCAGAAGATGGTACACCGTGTGATGGGGAAAGGTTTCTAAAATGCACCTCATTTCTCATCTACTTGTGCCCGGGTTCGCCATTCCAGCCTCTTTACTAGCAAGCTCCCTACTTGGAGCATCAGCACCTTTAACCTCCTGTTCCATACAGGTTGCAATTTGTCCTGAGGATAAACGGGAAGACGTGGAACCAACGAGAGACTAGCTCTTGGTGTTGGGACAGGCACAGGTCACTCTATTTTCCCATCAGAAAGAAGAATTAACCACAGGCTCAGCCTGCGCCCCAGAACCAGAACAGGGCCTGAAGCCATTCTGCGATTTTGCGGCCAGCTCCCATAAAAACGAGTTGTAAAATGGAGGTTCAGGGCACTGCAATTCACAAACCTGCAGAGTTATAAATGATAACTGTCGTCCACAAATATATTGAGGGAAGGCAAAGAAGAGGATTTGAAATCAAGGCAGAATTGCACGAAACAGATTTCAGGAGGTAGATACGAATCGCCTTTAAAGCACATGAAAAGCGGCAAAACGTTGACAATGATGCCCTTGGCCAAAAAGGGCGTATGCGTTTTTTCCTGAATATATTCAGGAAAAAACGCATACGCCCTTTTTGGCCAACCAAGCAACCTGGAAAGGCAAATCAGCGCTACAAAGAAGTCTCGCTTCCCATCGGTCAAAAGGGCCATGCTGAAAAAAGTGTCAAAACCAGAAATGCAGGACAGGCCATGGAGAAATGGGAGCCTTGCTACACTGATGGGCGGGATGTAAATTGCCAAGAGCCACTCTGGAGAAGTGTCCGGTGAGTCCTGAAACATCTGAAAAACACAGCTTAGAGAGCATAGGGCACTTCCACTCATGGGGGTATAAATTGGGAAAATTAAAAATCAGCAAGACACAAGCACCCCAAAGTTTAGGGCTGCTCTGTTGACCAGGACCTCCACTTCATTCCACCTTCAATATCCCAGGAAAGAGAAAAATGGATAAAGAAGTTGTGGTCCTTATGTACAATGGAATATCACTCAGCCAGGAAATCAATGTCGTAAGGTTAGTAGCAGCATGATGAGTGGATTTAGGTACGACGATTCTAAGTGAAATAAGTCACACAGAAAAGGACACTTCTCATAAGGTATCACTGATAGAGGGAATGTAAAAACCGTTACACTTGAACTGAATTACAAAACAGAACAGAGTCACACATGCAGAAAACACACTATGGCTGCTTAACGGGAAAGGTGAGGTGGGGTGATACATAAAACAAGGGTATCAAATTAGCTCAGATACCGTTCCATAAACCCAATATGTAATAGACAAGACCTACTCCTTGCTCAGAGAACTGGACTCAACACGCCCTATTCACCGCACAAGAATATATCTGACTAATAATAATCGTAAAACCTATGTATTGATATCTCTCTGTTAGTGTGTCAAGTGGGTGTAAAGCGGCATAAACACAGCAGTGAAAAGCAGCTAAACCCCATTATAAAAATAAATTACTTTGAAACACCCATGAAACAAAGACAGTGAAAGAGAGAGAAATTCTTACACAATGCGTTCAGGAGCTGTGATGCAACCTGGATTGACCATATCTAGACGCACAGCTGGATGAGACATAAGGGTGGACACTCTTGGGGCTGAGAGGTTTGGTGAGGTTGGGTGAGCAAACACAGACCCTTTAAAGTAATACTGCGTGGTACCCATCACATGGGTCCCAAATCTCCAGGTTCAAGGGCATCTTCCTACATCAAAAACATGCATGAGAAACCCAGAAGATGGTACACCGTGTGATGGGGAAAGGTTTCTAAAACGCACCTCATTTATCATCTCCTTGTGCCCGGGTTCGCCATTCCAGCCGCTTTACTAGCAAGCTCCCTACTTGGGGCATCAGCACCTTTAACCTCCTGTTCCGTACAGGTTGCAATTTGTCCTGAGGATAAACGGGAAGACGTGGAACCAACGAGAGACTAGCTCTTGGTGTTGGGACAGGCACAGGTCACTCTATTTTCCCATCAGAAAGAAGAATTAACCACAGGCTCAGCCTGACCCCCGAACCAGAACAGGGCCTGAAGCCATTCTGCGATTTTGCGGCCAGCTCCCATAAAAACGAGTTGTAAAATGGAGGTTCAGGGCACTGCAATTCACAAACCTGCAGAGTAATAAATGATAACTCTCGTCCACAAATATATTGAGGGAAGGCAAAGAAGAGGATTTGAAATCAAGGCAGAATTGCACGAAACAGATTTCAGGAGGTAGATACGAATCACCTTTAAAGCACATGAAAAGCGGCAAAACGTTGACAATGATGCCCTTGGCCAAAAAGGGCGTATGCGTTTTTTCCTGAATATATTCAGGAAAAAACGCATACGCCCTTTTTGGCCAACCAAGCAACCTGGAAAGGCAAATCAGCGCTACAAAGAAGTCTCGCTTCCCATCGGTCAAAAGGGCCATGCTGAAAAAAGTGTCAAAACCAGAAATGCAGGACAGGCCATGGAGAAATGGGAGCCTTGCTACACTGATGGGCGGGATGTAAATTGCCAAGAGCCACTCTGGAGAAGTGTCTGGTGAGTCCTGAAACATCTGAAAAACACAGCTTAGAGAGCATAGGGCACTTCCACTCATGGGGGTATAAATTGGGAAAATTAAAAATCAGCAAGACACAAGCACCCCAAAGTTTAGGGCTGCTCTGTTGACAAGGACCTCCACTTCATTCCACCTTCAATATCCCAGGAAAGAGAAAAATGGATAAAGAAGTTGTGGTCCTTATGTACAATGGAATATCACTCAGCCAGGAAATCAATGTCGTAAGGTTAGTAGCAGCATGATGAGTGGATTTAGGTACGACGATTCTAAGTGAAATAAGTCACACAGAAAAGGACACTTCTCATAAGGTATCACTGATAGAGGGAATGTAAAAACCGTTACACTTGAACTGAATTACAAAACAGAACAGAGTCACACATGCAGAAAACACACTATGGCTGCTTAACGGGAAAGGTGAGGTGGGGTGATACATAAAACAAGGGTATCAAATTAGCTCAGATACCGTTCCATAAACCCAATATGTAATAGACAAGACCTACTCCTTGCTCAGAGAACTGGACTCAACACGCCCTATTCACCGCACAAGAATATATCTGACTAATAATAATCGTAAAACCTATGTATTGATATCTCTCTGTTAGTGTGTCAAGTGGGTGTAAAGCGGCATAAACACAGCAGTGAAAAGCAGCTAAACCCCATTATAAAAATAAATTACTTTGAAACACCCATGAAACAAAGACAGTGAAAGAGAGAGAAATTCTTACACAATGCGTTCAGGAGCTGTGATGCAACCTGGATTGACCATATCTAGACGCACAGCTGGATGAGACATAAGGGTGGACACTCTTGGGGCTGAGAGGTTTGGTGAGGTTGGGTGAGCAAACGCAGACCCTTTAAAGTAATACTGCGTGGTACCCATCACATGGGTCCCAAATCTCCAGGTTCAAGGGCATCTTCCTACATCAAAAACATGCATGAGAAACCCAGAAGATGGTACACCGTGTGATGGGGAAAGGTTTCTAAAACGCACCTCATTTCTCATCTCCTTGTGCCCGGGTTCGCCATTCCAGCCGCTTTACTAGCAAGCTCCCTACTTGGGGCATCAGCACCTTTAACCTCCTGTTCCGTACAGGTTGCAATTTGTCCTGAGGATAAACGGGAAGACGTGGAACCAACGAGAGACTAGCTCTTGGTGTTGGGACAGGCACAGGTCACTCTATTTTCCCATCAGAAAGAAGAATTAACCACAGGCTCAGCCTGACCCCCGAACCAGAACAGGGCCTGAAGCCATTCTGCGATTTTGCGGCCAGCTCCCATAAAAACGAGTTGTAAAATGGAGGTTCAGGGCACTGCAATTCACAAACCTGCAGAGTCATAAATGATAACTCTCGTCCACAAATATATTGAGGGAAGGCAAAGAAGAGGATTTGAAATCAAGGCAGAATTGCACGAAACAGATTTCAGGAGGTAGATACGAATCGCCTTTAAAGCACATGAAAAGCGGGAAAACGTTGACAATGATGCCCTTGGCCAAAAAGGGCGTATGCGTTTTTTCCTGAATATATTCAGGAAAAAACGCATACGCCCTTTTTGGCCAACCAAGCAACCTGGAAAGGCAAATCAGCGCTACAAAGAAGTCTCGCTTCCCATCGGTCAAAAGGGCCATGCTGAAAAATGTGTCAAAACCAGAAATGCAGGACAGGCCATGGAGAAATGGGAGCCTTGCTACACTGATGGGCGGGATGTAAATTGCCAAGAGCCACTCTGGAGAAGTGTCCGGTGAGTCCTGAAACATCTGAAAAACACAGCTTAGAGAGCATAGGGCACTTCCACTCATGGGGGTATAAATTGGGAAAATTAAAAATCAGCAATACACAAGCACCCCAAAGTTTAGGGCTGCTCTGTTGACCAGGACCTCCACTTCATTCCACCTTAAATATCCCAGGAAAGAGAAAAATGGATAAAGAAGTTGTGGTCCTTATGTACAATGGAATATCACTCAGCCAGGAAATCAATGTCGTAAGGTTAGTAGCAGCATGATGAGTGGATTTAGGTACGACGATTCTAAGTGAAATAAGTCACACAGAAAAGGACACTTCTCATAAGGTATCACTGATAGAGGGAATGTAAAAACCGTTACACTTGAACTGAATTACAAAACAGAACAGAGTCACACATGCAGAAAACACACTATGGCTGCTTAACGGGAAAGGTGAGGTGGGGTGATACATAAAACAAGGGTATCAAATTAGCTCAGATACCGTTCCATAAACCCAATATGTAATAGACAAGACCTACTCCTTGCTCAGAGAACTGGACTCAACACGCCCTATTCACCGCACAAGAATATATCTGACTAATAATAATCGTAAAACCTATGTATTGATATCTCTCTGTTAGTGTGTCAAGTGGGTGTAAAGCGGCATAAACACAGCAGTGAAAAGCAGCTAAACCCCATTATAAAAATAAATTACTTTGAAACACCCATGAAACAAAGACAGTGAAAGAGAGAGAAATTCTTACACAATGCGTTCAGGAGCTGTGATGCAACCTGGATTGACCATATCTAGACGCACAGCTGGATGAGACATAAGGGTGAACACTCTTGGGGCTGAGAGGTTTGGTGAGGTTGGGTGAGCAAACGCAGACCCTTTAAAGTAATACTGCGTGGTACCCATCACATGGGTCCCAAATCTCCAGGTTCAAGGGCATCTTCCTACATCAAAAACATGCATGAGAAACCCAGAAGATGGTACACCGTGTGATGGGGAAAGGTTTCTAAAACGCACCTCATTTCTCATCTCCTTGTGCCCGGGTTCGCCATTCCAGCCGCTTTACTAGCAAGCTCCCTACTTGGGGCATCAGCACCTTTAACCTCCTGTTCCGTACAGGTTGCAATTTGTCCTGAGGATAAACGGGAAGACGTGGAACCAACGAGAGACTAGCTCTTGGTGTTGGGACAGGCACAGGTCACTCTATTTTCCCATCAGAAAGAAGAATTAACCACAGGCTCAGCCTGCGCCCCGGAACCAGAACAGGGCCTGAAGCCATTCTGCGATTTTGCAGCCAGCTCCCATAAAAACGAGTTGTAAAATGGAGGTTCAGGGCACTGCAATTCACAAACCTGCAGAGTTATAAATGATAACTCTCGTCCACAAATATATTGAGGGAAGGCAAAGAAGAGGATTTGAAATCAAGGCAGAATTGCAGGAACCAGATTTCAGGAGGTAGATACGAATCGCCTTTAAAGCACATGAAAAGCGGCAAAACGTTGACAATGATGCCCTTGGCCAAAAAGGGCGTATGCGTTTTTTCCTGAATATATTCAGGAAAAAACGCATACGCCCTTTTTGGCCAACCAAGCAACCTGGAAAGGCAAATCAGCGCTACAAAGAAGTCTCGCTTCCCATCGGTCAAAAGGGCCATGCTGAAAAAAGTGTCAAAACCAGAAATGCAGGACAGGCCATGGAGAAATGGGAGCCTTGCTACACTGATGGGCGGGATGTAAATTGCCAAGAGCCACTCTGGAGAAGTGTCCGGTGAGTCCTGAAACATCTGAAAAACACAGCTTAGAGAGCATAGGGCACTTCCACTCATGGGGGTATAAATTGGGAAAATTAAAAATCAGCAAGACACAAGCACCCCAAAGTTTAGGGCTGCTCTGTTGACCAGGACCTCCACTTCATTCCACCTTCAATATCCCAGGAAAGAGAAAAATGGATAAAGAAGTTGTGGTCCTTATGTACAATGGAATATCACTCAGCCAGGAAATCAATGTCGTAAGGTTAGTAGCAGCATGATGAGTGGATTTAGGTACGACGATTCTAAGTGAAATAAGTCACACAGAAAAGGACACTTCTCATAAGGTATCACTGATAGAGGGAATGTAAAAACCGTTACACTTGAACTGAATTACAAAACAGAACAGAGTCACACATGCAGAAAACACACTATGGCTGCTTAACGGGAAAGGTGAGGTGGGGTGATACATAAAACAAGGGTATCAAATTAGCTCAGATACCGTTCCATAAACCCAATATGTAATAGACAAGACCTACTCCTTGCTCAGAGAACTGGACTCAACACGCCCTATTCACCGCACAAGAATATATCTGACTAATAATAATCGTAAAACCTATGTATTGATATCTCTCTGTTAGTGTGTCAAGTGGGTGTAAAGCGGCATAAACACAGCAGTGAAAAGCAGCTAAACCCCATTATAAAAATAAATTACTTTGAAACACCCATGAAACAAAGACAGTGAAAGAGAGAGAAATTCTTACACAATGCGTTCAGGAGCTGTGATGCAACCTGGATTGACCATATCTAGACGCACAGCTGGATGAGACATAAGGGTGGACACTCTTGGGGCTGAGAGGTTTGGTGAGGTTGGGTGAGCAAACGCAGACCCTTTAAAGTAATACTGCGTGGTACCCATCACATGGGTCCCAAATCTCCAGGTTCAAGGGCATCTTCCTACATCAAAAACATGCATGAGAAACCCAGAAGATGGTACACCGTGTGATGGGGAAAGGTTTCTAAAACGCACCTCATTTCTCATCTCCTTGTGCCCGGGTTCGCCATTCCAGCCGCTTTACTAGCAAGCTCCCTACTTGGGGCATCAGCACCTTTAACCTCCTGTTCCGTACAGGTTGCAATTTGTCCTGAGGATAAACGGGAAGACGTGGAACCAACGAGAGACTAGCTCTTGGTGTTGGGACAGGCACAGGTCACTCTATTTTCCCATCAGAAAGAAGAATTAACCACAGGCTCAGCCTGACCCCCGAACCAGAACAGGGCCTGAAGCCATTCTGCGATTTTGCGGCCAGCTCCCATAAAAACGAGTTGTAAAATGGAGGTTCAGGGCACTGCAATTCACAAACCTGCAGAGTCATAAATGATAACTCTCGTCCACAAATATATTGAGGGAAGGCAAAGAAGAGGATTTGAAATCAAGGCAGAATTGCACGAAACAGATTTCAGGAGGTAGATACGAATCGCCTTTAAAGCACATGAAAAGCGGCAAAACGTTGACAATGATGCCCTTGGCCAAAAAGGGCGTATGCGTTTTTTCCTGAATATATTCAGGAAAAAACGCATACGCCCTTTTTGGCCAACCAAGCAACCTGGAAAGGCAAATCAGCGCTACAAAGAAGTCTCGCTTCCCATCGGTCAAAAGGGCCATGCTGAAAAAAGTGTCAAAACCAGAAATGCAGGACAGGCCATGGAGAAATGGGAGCCTTGCTACACTGATGGGCGGGATGTAAATTGCCAAGAGCCACTCTGGAGAAGTGTCCGGTGAGTCCTGAAACATCTGAAAAACACAGCTTAGAGAGCATAGGGCACTTCCACTCATGGGGGTATAAATTGGGAAAATTAAAAATCAGCAAGACACAAGCACCCCAAAGTTTAGGGCTGCTCTGTTGACCAGGACCTCCACTTCATTCCACCTTCAATATCCCAGGAAAGAGAAAAATGGATAAAGAAGTTGTGGTCCTTATGTACAATGGAATATCACTCAGCCAGGAAATCAATGTCGTAAGGTTAGTAGCAGCATGATGAGTGGATTTAGGTACGACGATTCTAAGTGAAATAAGTCACACAGAAAAGGACACTTCTCATAAGGTATCACTGATAGAGGGAATGTAAAAACCGTTACACTTGAACTGAATTACAAAACAGAACAGAGTCACACATGCAGAAAACACACTATGGCTGCTTAACGGGAAAGGTGAGGTGGGGTGATACATAAAACAAGGGTATCAAATTAGCTCAGATACCGTTCCATAAACCCAATATGTAATAGACAAGACCTACTCCTTGCTCAGAGAACTGGACTCAACACGCCCTATTCACCGCACAAGAATATATCTGACTAATAATAATCGTAAAACCTATGTATTGATATCTCTCTGTTAGTGTGTCAAGTGGGTGTAAAGCGGCATAAACACAGCAGTGAAAAGCAGCTAAACCCCATTATAAAAATAAATTACTTTGAAACACCCATGAAACAAAGACAGTGAAAGAGAGAGAAATTCTTACACAATGCGTTCAGGAGCTGTGATGCAACCTGGATTGACCATATCTAGACGCACAGCTGGATGAGACATAAGGGTGGACACTCTTGGGGCTGAGAGGTTTGGTGAGGTTGGGTGAGCAAACGCAGACCCTTTAAAGTAATACTGCGTGGTACCCATCACATGGGTCCCAAATCTCCAGGTTCAAGGGCATCTTCCTACATCAAAAACATGCATGAGAAACCCAGAAGATGGTACACCGTGTGATGGGGAAAGGTTTCTAAAACGCACCTCATTTCTCATCTCCTTGTGCCCGGGTTCGCCATTCCAGCCGCTTTACTAGCAAGCTCCCTACTTGGGGCATCAGCACCTTTAACCTCCTGTTCCGTACAGGTTGCAATTTGTCCTGAGGATAAACGGGAAGACGTGGAACCAACGAGAGACTAGCTCTTGGTGTTGGGACAGGCACAGGTCACTCTATTTTCCCATCAGAAAGAAGAATTAACCACAGGCTCAGCCTGACCCCCGAACCAGAACAGGGCCTGAAGCCATTCTGCGATTTTGCGGCCAGCTCCCATAAAAACGAGTTGTAAAATGGAGGTTCAGGGCACTGCAATTCACAAACCTGCAGAGTCATAAATGATAACTCTCGTCCACAAATATATTGAGGGAAGGCAAAGAAGAGGATTTGAAATCAAGGCAGAATTGCACGAAACAGATTTCAGGAGGTAGATACGAATCGCCTTTAAAGCACATGAAAAGCGGGAAAACGTTGACAATGATGCCCTTGGCCAAAAAGGGCGTATGCGTTTTTTCCTGAATATATTCAGGAAAAAACGCATACGCCCTTTTTGGCCAACCAAGCAACCTGGAAAGGCAAATCAGCGCTACAAAGAAGTCTCGCTTCCCATCGGTCAAAAGGGCCATGCTGAAAAAAGTGTCAAAACCAGAAATGCAGGACAGGCCATGGAGAAATGGGAGCCTTGCTACACTGATGGGCGGGATGTAAATTGCCAAGAGCCACTCTGGAGAAGTGTCCGGTGAGTCCTGAAACATCTGAAAAACACAGCTTAGAGAGCATAGGGCACTTCCACTCATGGGGGTATAAATTGGGAAAATTAAAAATCAGCAATACACAAGCACCCCAAAGTTTAGGGCTGCTCTGTTGACCAGGACCTCCACTTCATTCCACCTTAAATATCCCAGGAAAGAGAAAAATGGATAAAGAAGTTGTGGTCCTTATGTACAATGGAATATCACTCAGCCAGGAAATCAATGTCGTAAGGTTAGTAGCAGCATGATGAGTGGATTTAGGTACGACGATTCTAAGTGAAATAAGTCACACAGAAAAGGACACTTCTCATAAGGTATCACTGATAGAGGGAATGTAAAAACCGTTACACTTGAACTGAATTACAAAACAGAACAGAGTCACACATGCAGAAAACACACTATGGCTGCTTAACGGGAAAGGTGAGGTGGGGTGATACATAAAACAAGGGTATCAAATTAGCTCAGATACCGTTCCATAAACCCAATATGTAATAGACAAGACCTACTCCTTGCTCAGAGAACTGGACTCAACACGCCCTATTCACCGCACAAGAATATATCTGACTAATAATAATCGTAAAACCTATGTATTGATATCTCTCTGTTAGTGTGTCAAGTGGGTGTAAAGCGGCATAAACACAGCAGTGAAAAGCAGCTAAACCCCATTATAAAAATAAATTACTTTGAAACACCCATGAAACAAAGACAGTGAAAGAGAGAGAAATTCTTACACAATGCGTTCAGGGGCTGTGATGCAACCTGGATTGACCATATCTAGACGCACAGCTGGATGAGACATAAGGGTGGACACTCTTGGGGCTGAGAGGTTTGGTGAGGTTGGGTGAGCAAACGCAGACCCTTTAAAGGAATACTGCATGGTACCCATCGCATGGGTCCCAAATCTCCAGGTTCAAGGGCATCTTCCTACATCAAAAACATGCATGAGAAACCCAGAAGATGGTACACCGTGTGATGGGGAAAGGTTTCTAAAATGCACCTCATTTCTCATCTCCTTGTGCCCGGGTTTGCCATTCCAGCCTCTTTACTAGCAAGCTCCCTACTTGGAGCATCAGCACCTTTAACCTCCTGTTCCATACAGGTTGCAATTTGTCCTGAGGATAAACGGGAAGACGTGGAACCAACGAGAGACTAGCTCTTGGTGTTGGGACAGGCACAGGTCACTCTATTTTCCCATCAGAAAGAAGAATTAACCACAGGCTCAGCCTGCGCCCCAGAACCAGAACAGGGCCTGAAGCCATTCTGCGATTTTGCGGCCAGCTCCCATAAAAACGAGTTGTAAAATGGAGGTTCAGGGCACTGCAATTCACAAACCTGCAGAGTTATAAATGATAACTGTCGTCCACAAATATATTGAGGGAAGGCAAAGAAGAGGATTTGAAATCAAGGCAGAATTGCACGAAACAGATTTCAGGAGGTAGATACGAATCGCCTTTAAAGCACATGAAAAGCGGCAAAACGTTGACAATGATGCCCTTGGCCAAAAAGGGCGTATGCGTTTTTTCCTGAATATATTCAGGAAAAAACGCATACGCCCTTTTTGGCCAACCAAGCAACGTGGAAAGGCAAATCAGCGCTACAAAGAAGTCTCGCTTCCCATCGGTCAAAAGGGCCATGCTGAAAAAAGTGTCAAAACCAGAAATGCAGGACAGGCCATGGAGAAATGGGAGCCTTGCTACACTGATGGGCGGGATGTAAATTGCCAAGAGCCACTCTGGAGAAGTGTCCGGTGAGTCCTGAAACATCTGAAAAACACAGCTTAGAGAGCATAGGGCACTTCCACTCATGGGGGTATAAATTGGGAAAATTAAAAATCAGCAAGACACAAGCACCCCAAAGTTTAGGGCTGCTCTGTTGACCAGGACCTCCACTTCATTCCACCTTCAATATCCCAGGAAAGAGAAAAATGGATAAAGAAGTTGTGGTCCTTATGTACAATGGAATATCACTCAGCCAGGAAATCAATGTCGTAAGGTTAGTAGCAGCATGATGAGTGGATTTAGGTACGACGATTCTAAGTGAAATAAGTCACACAGAAAAGGACACTTCTCATAAGGTATCACTGATAGAGGGAATGTAAAAACCGTTACACTTGAACTGAATTACAAAACAGAACAGAGTCACACATGCAGAAAACACACTATGGCTGCTTAACGGGAAAGGTGAGGTGGGGTGATACATAAAACAAGGGTATCAAATTAGCTCAGATACCGTTCCATAAACCCAATATGTAATAGACAAGACCTACTCCTTGCTCAGAGAACTGGACTCAACACGCCCTATTCACCGCACAAGAATATATCTGACTAATAATAATCGTAAAACCTATGTATTGATATCTCTCTGTTAGTGTGTCAAGTGGGTGTAAAGCGGCATAAACACAGCAGTGAAAAGCAGCTAAACCCCATTATAAAAATAAATTACTTTGAAACACCCATGAAACAAAGACAGTGAAAGAGAGAGAAATTCTTACACAATGCGTTCAGGAGCTGTGATGCAACCTGGATTGACCATATCTAGACGCACAGCTGGATGAGACATAAGGGTGGACACTCTTGGGGCTGAGAGGTTTGGTGAGGTTGGGTGAGCAAACGCAGACCCTTTAAAGTAATACTGCGTGGTACCCATCACATGGGTCCCAAATCTCCAGGTTCAAGGGCATCTTCCTACATCAAAAACATGCATGAGAAACCCAGAAGATGGTACACCGTGTGATGGGGAAAGGTTTCTAAAACGCACCTCATTTCTCATCTCCTTGTGCCCGGGTTCGCCATTCCAGCCGCTTTACTAGCAAGCTCCCTACTTGGGGCATCAGCACCTTTAACCTCCTGTTCCGTACAGGTTGCAATTTGTCCTGAGGATAAACGGGAAGACGTGGAACCAACGAGAGACTAGCTCTTGGTGTTGGGACAGGCACAGGTCACTCTATTTTCCCATCAGAAAGAAGAATTAACCACAGGCTCAGCCTGACCCCCGAACCAGAACAGGGCCTGAAGCCATTCTGCGATTTTGCGGCCAGCTCCCATAAAAACGAGTTGTAAAATGGAGGTTCAGGGCACTGCAATTCACAAACCTGCAGAGTCATAAATGATAACTCTCGTCCACAAATATATTGAGGGAAGGCAAAGAAGAGGATTTGAAATCAAGGCAGAATTGCACGAAACAGATTTCAGGAGGTAGATACGAATCGCCTTTAAAGCACATGAAAAGCGGGAAAACGTTGACAATGATGCCCTTGGCCAAAAAGGGCGTATGCGTTTTTTCCTGAATATATTCAGGAAAAAACGCATACGCCCTTTTTGGCCAACCAAGCAACCTGGAAAGGCAAATCAGCGCTACAAAGAAGTCTCGCTTCCCATCGGTCAAAAGGGCCATGCTGAAAAAAGTGTCAAAACCAGAAATGCAGGACAGGCCATGGAGAAATGGGAGCCTTGCTACACTGATGGGCGGGATGTAAATTGCCAAGAGCCACTCTGGAGAAGTGTCCGGTGAGTCCTGAAACATCTGAAAAACACAGCTTAGAGAGCATAGGGCACTTCCACTCATGGGGGTATAAATTGGGAAAATTAAAAATCAGCAATACACAAGCACCCCAAAGTTTAGGGCTGCTCTGTTGACCAGGACCTCCACTTCATTCCACCTTAAATATCCCAGGAAAGAGAAAAATGGATAAAGAAGTTGTGGTCCTTATGTACAATGGAATATCACTCAGCCAGGAAATCAATGTCGTAAGGTTAGTAGCAGCATGATGAGTGGATTTAGGTATGACGATTCTAAGTGAAATAAGTCACACAGAAAAGGACACTTCTCATAAGGTATCACTGATAGAGGGAATGTAAAAACCGTTACACTTGAACTGAATTACAAAACAGAACAGAGTCACACATGCAGAAAACACACTATGGCTGCTTAACGGGAAAGGTGAGGTGGGGTGATACATAAAACAAGGGTATCAAATTAGCTCAGATACCGTTCCATAAACCCAATATGTAATAGACAAGACCTACTCCTTGCTCAGAGAACTGGACTCAACACGCCCTATTCACCGCACAAGAATATATCTGACTAATAATAATCGTAAAACCTATGTATTGATATCTCTCTGTTAGTGTGTCAAGTGGGTGTAAAGCGGCATAAACACAGCAGTGAAAAGCAGCTAAACCCCATTATAAAAATAAATTACTTTGAAACACCCATGAAACAAAGACAGTGAAAGAGAGAGAAATTCTTACACAATGCGTTCAGGGGCTGTGATGCAACCTGGATTGACCATATCTAGATGCACAGCTGGATGAGACATAAGGGTGGACACTCTTGGGGCTGAGAGGTTTGGTGAGGTTGGGTGAGCAAACGCAGACCCTTTAAAGGAATACTGCGTGGTACCCATCGCATGGGTCCCAAATCTCCAGGTTCAAGGGCATCTTCCTACATCAAAAACATGCATGAGAAACCCAGAAGATGGTACACCGTGTGATGGGGAAAGGTTTCTAAAACGCACCTCATTTCTCATCTCCTTGTGCCCGGGTTCGCCATTCCAGCCGCTTTACTAGCAAGCTCCCTACTTGGAGCATCAGCACCTTTAACCTCCTGTTCCGTACAGGTTGCAATTTGTCCTGAGGATAAACGGGAAGACGTGGAACCAACGAGAGACTAGCTCTTGGTGTTGGGACAGGCACAGGTCACTCTATTTTCCCATCAGAAAGAAGAATTAACCACAGGCTCAGCCTGACCCCCGGAACCAGAACAGGGCCTGAAGCCATTTTGCGATTTTGCGGCCAGCTCCCATAAAAACGAGTTGTAAAATGGAGGTTCAGGGCACTGCAATTCACACACCTGCAGAGTTATAAATGATAACTCTCGTCCACAAATATATTGAGGGAAGGCAAAGAAGAGGATTTGAAATCAAGGCAGAATTGCAGGAAACAGATTTCAGGAGGTAGATACGAATCGCCTTTAAAGCACATGAAAAGCGGCAAAACGTTGACAATGATGCCCTTGGCCAAAAAGGGCGTATGCGTTTTTTCCTGAATATATTCAGGAAAAAACGCATACGCCCTTTTTGGCCAACCAAGCAACCTGGAAAGGCAAATCAGCGCTACAAAGAAGTCTCGCTTCCCATCGGTCAAAAGGGCCATGCTGAAAAAAGTGTCAAAACCAGAAATGCAGGACAGGCCATGGAGAAATGGGAGCCTTGCTACACTGATGGGCGGGATGTAAATTGCCAAGAGCCACTCTGGAGAAGTGTCCGGTGAGTCCTGAAATATCTGAAAAACACAGCTTAGAGAGCATAGGGCACTTCCACTCATGGGGGTATAAATTGGGAAAATGAAAAATCAGCAAGACACAAGCACCCCAAAGTTTAGGGCTGCTCTGTTGACCAGGACCTCCACTTCATTCCACCTTAAATATCCCAGGAAAGAGAAAAATGGATAAAGAAGTTGTGGTCCTTATGTACAATGGAATATCACTCAGCCAGGAAATCAATGTCGTAAGGTTAGTAGCAGCATGATGAGTGGATTTAGGTACGACGATTCTAAGTGAAATAAGTCACACAGAAAAGGACACTTCTCATAAGGTATCACTGATAGAGGGAATGTAAAAACCGTTACACTTGAACTGAATTACAAAACAGAACAGAGTCACACATGCAGAAAACACACTATGGCTGCTTAACGGGAAAGGTGAGGTGGGGTGATACATAAAACAAGGGTATCAAATTAGCTCAGATACCGTTCCATAAACCCAATATGTAATAGACAAGACCTACTCCTTGCTCAGAGAACTGGACTCAACACGCCCTATTCACCGCACAAGAATATATCTGACTAATAATAATCGTAAAACCTATGTATTGATATCTCTCTGTTAGTGTGTCAAGTGGGTGTAAAGCGGCATAAACACAGCAGTGAAAAGCAGCTAAACCCCATTATAAAAATAAATTACTTTGAAACACCCATGAAACAAAGACAGTGAAAGAGAGAGAAATTCTTACACAATGCGTTCAGGGGCTGTGATGCAACCTGGATTGACCATATCTAGACGCACAGCTGGATGAGACATAAGGGTGGACACTCTTGGGGCTGAGAGGTTTGGTGAGGTTGGGTGAGCAAACGCAGACCCTTTAAAGGAATACTGCATGGTACCCATCGCATGGGTCCCAAATCTCCAGGTTCAAGGGCATCTTCCTACATCAAAAACATGCATGAGAAACCCAGAAGATGGTACACCGTGTGATGGGGAAAGGTTTCTAAAATGCACCTCATTTCTCATCTACTTGTGCCCGGGTTCGCCATTCCAGCCTCTTTACTAGCAAGCTCCCTACTTGGAGCATCAGCACCTTTAACCTCCTGTTCCATACAGGTTGCAATTTGTCCTGAGGATAAACGGGAAGACGTGGAACCAACGAGAGACTAGCTCTTGGTGTTGGGACAGGCACAGGTCACTCTATTTTCCCATCAGAAAGAAGAATTAACCACAGGCTCAGCCTGCGCCCCAGAACCAGAACAGGGCCTGAAGCCATTCTGCGATTTTGCGGCCAGCTCCCATAAAAACGAGTTGTAAAATGGAGGTTCAGGGCACTGCAATTCACAAACCTGCAGAGTTATAAATGATAACTGTCGTCCACAAATATATTGAGGGAAGGCAAAGAAGAGGATTTGAAATCAAGGCAGAATTGCACGAAACAGATTTCAGGAGGTAGATACGAATCGCCTTTAAAGCACATGAAAAGCGGCAAAACGTTGACAATGATGCCCTTGGCCAAAAAGGGCGTATGCGTTTTTTCCTGAATATATTCAGGAAAAAACGCATACGCCCTTTTTGGCCAACCAAGCAACCTGGAAAGGCAAATCAGCGCTACAAAGAAGTCTCGCTTCCCATCGGTCAAAAGGGCCATGCTGAAAAAAGTGTCAAAACCAGAAATGCAGGACAGGCCATGGAGAAATGGGAGCCTTGCTACACTGATGGGCGGGATGTAAATTGCCAAGAGCCACTCTGGAGAAGTGTCCGGTGAGTCCTGAAACATCTGAAAAACACAGCTTAGAGAGCATAGGGCACTTCCACTCATGGGGGTATAAATTGGGAAAATTAAAAATCAGCAAGACACAAGCACCCCAAAGTTTAGGGCTGCTCTGTTGACCAGGACCTCCACTTCATTCCACCTTCAATATCCCAGGAAAGAGAAAAATGGATAAAGAAGTTGTGGTCCTTATGTACAATGGAATATCACTCAGCCAGGAAATCAATGTCGTAAGGTTAGTAGCAGCATGATGAGTGGATTTAGGTACGACGATTCTAAGTGAAATAAGTCACACAGAAAAGGACACTTCTCATAAGGTATCACTGATAGAGGGAATGTAAAAACCGTTACACTTGAACTGAATTACAAAACAGAACAGAGTCACACATGCAGAAAACACACTATGGCTGCTTAACGGGAAAGGTGAGGTGGGGTGATACATAAAACAAGGGTATCAAATTAGCTCAGATACCGTTCCATAAACCCAATATGTAATAGACAAGACCTACTCCTTGCTCAGAGAACTGGACTCAACACGCCCTATTCACCGCACAAGAATATATCTGACTAATAATAATCGTAAAACCTATGTATTGATATCTCTCTGTTAGTGTGTCAAGTGGGTGTAAAGCGGCATAAACACAGCAGTGAAAAGCAGCTAAACCCCATTATAAAAATAAATTACTTTGAAACACCCATGAAACAAAGACAGTGAAAGAGAGAGAAATTCTTACACAATGCGTTCAGGAGCTGTGATGCAACCTGGATTGACCATATCTAGACGCACAGCTGGATGAGACATAAGGGTGGACACTCTTGGGGCTGAGAGGTTTGGTGAGGTTGGGTGAGCAAACACAGACCCTTTAAAGTAATACTGCGTGGTACCCATCACATGGGTCCCAAATCTCCAGGTTCAAGGGCATCTTCCTACATCAAAAACATGCATGAGAAACCCAGAAGATGGTACACCGTGTGATGGGGAAAGGTTTCTAAAACGCACCTCATTTCTCATCTCCTTGTGCCCGGGTTCGCCATTCCAGCCGCTTTACTAGCAAGCTCCCTACTTGGGGCATCAGCACCTTTAACCTCCTGTTCCGTACAGGTTGCAATTTGTCCTGAGGATAAACGGGAAGACGTGGAACCAACGAGAGACTAGCTCTTGGTGTTGGGACAGGCACAGGTCACTCTATTTTCCCATCAGAAAGAAGAATTAACCACAGGCTCAGCCTGACCCCCGAACCAGAACAGGGCCTGAAGCCATTCTGCGATTTTGCGGCCAGCTCCCATAAAAACGAGTTGTAAAATGGAGGTTCAGGGCACTGCAATTCACAAACCTGCAGAGTAATAAATGATAACTCTCGTCCACAAATATATTGAGGGAAGGCAAAGAAGAGGATTTGAAATCAAGGCAGAATTGCACGAAACAGATTTCAGGAGGTAGATACGAATCACCTTTAAAGCACATGAAAAGCGGCAAAACGTTGACAATGATGCCCTTGGCCAAAAAGGGCGTATGCGTTTTTTCCTGAATATATTCAGGAAAAAACGCATACGCCCTTTTTGGCCAACCAAGCAACCTGGAAAGGCAAATCAGCGCTACAAAGAAGTCTCGCTTCCCATCGGTCAAAAGGGCCATGCTGAAAAAAGTGTCAAAACCAGAAATGCAGGACAGGCCATGGAGAAATGGGAGCCTTGCTACACTGATGGGCGGGATGTAAATTGCCAAGAGCCACTCTGGAGAAGTGTCTGGTGAGTCCTGAAACATCTGAAAAACACAGCTTAGAGAGCATAGGGCACTTCCACTCATGGGGGTATAAATTGGGAAAATTAAAAATCAGCAAGACACAAGCACCCCAAAGTTTAGGGCTGCTCTGTTGACAAGGACCTCCACTTCATTCCACCTTCAATATCCCAGGAAAGAGAAAAATGGATAAAGAAGTTGTGGTCCTTATGTACAATGGAATATCACTCAGCCAGGAAATCAATGTCGTAAGGTTAGTAGCAGCATGATGAGTGGATTTAGGTACGACGATTCTAAGTGAAATAAGTCACACAGAAAAGGACACTTCTCATAAGGTATCACTGATAGAGGGAATGTAAAAACCGTTACACTTGAACTGAATTACAAAACAGAACAGAGTCACACATGCAGAAAACACACTATGGCTGCTTAACGGGAAAGGTGAGGTGGGGTGATACATAAAACAAGGGTATCAAATTAGCTCAGATACCGTTCCATAAACCCAATATGTAATAGACAAGACCTACTCCTTGCTCAGAGAACTGGACTCAACACGCCCTATTCACCGCACAAGAATATATCTGACTAATAATAATCGTAAAACCTATGTATTGATATCTCTCTGTTAGTGTGTCAAGTGGGTGTAAAGCGGCATAAACACAGCAGTGAAAAGCAGCTAAACCCCATTATAAAAATAAATTACTTTGAAACACCCATGAAACAAAGACAGTGAAAGAGAGAGAAATTCTTACACAATGCGTTCAGGAGCTGTGATGCAACCTGGATTGACCATATCTAGACGCACAGCTGGATGAGACATAAGGGTGGACACTCTTGGGGCTGAGAGGTTTGGTGAGGTTGGGTGAGCAAACGCAGACCCTTTAAAGTAATACTGCGTGGTACCCATCACATGGGTCCCAAATCTCCAGGTTCAAGGGCATCTTCCTACATCAAAAACATGCATGAGAAACCCAGAAGATGGTACACCGTGTGATGGGGAAAGGTTTCTAAAACGCACCTCATTTCTCATCTCCTTGTGCCCGGGTTCGCCATTCCAGCCGCTTTACTAGCAAGCTCCCTACTTGGGGCATCAGCACCTTTAACCTCCTGTTCCGTACAGGTTGCAATTTGTCCTGAGGATAAACGGGAAGACGTGGAACCAACGAGAGACTAGCTCTTGGTGTTGGGACAGGCACAGGTCACTCTATTTTCCCATCAGAAAGAAGAATTAACCACAGGCTCAGCCTGACCCCCGAACCAGAACAGGGCCTGAAGCCATTCTGCGATTTTGCGGCCAGCTCCCATAAAAACGAGTTGTAAAATGGAGGTTCAGGGCACTGCAATTCACAAACCTGCAGAGTCATAAATGATAACTCTCGTCCACAAATATATTGAGGGAAGGCAAAGAAGAGGATTTGAAATCAAGGCAGAATTGCACGAAACAGATTTCAGGAGGTAGATACGAATCGCCTTTAAAGCACATGAAAAGCGGGAAAACGTTGACAATGATGCCCTTGGCCAAAAAGGGCGTATGCGTTTTTTCCTGAATATATTCAGGAAAAAACGCATACGCCCTTTTTGGCCAACCAAGCAACCTGGAAAGGCAAATCAGCGCTACAAAGAAGTCTCGCTTCCCATCGGTCAAAAGGGCCATGCTGAAAAATGTGTCAAAACCAGAAATGCAGGACAGGCCATGGAGAAATGGGAGCCTTGCTACACTGATGGGCGGGATGTAAATTGCCAAGAGCCACTCTGGAGAAGTGTCCGGTGAGTCCTGAAACATCTGAAAAACACAGCTTAGAGAGCATAGGGCACTTCCACTCATGGGGGTATAAATTGGGAAAATTAAAAATCAGCAATACACAAGCACCCCAAAGTTTAGGGCTGCTCTGTTGACCAGGACCTCCACTTCATTCCACCTTAAATATCCCAGGAAAGAGAAAAATGGATAAAGAAGTTGTGGTCCTTATGTACAATGGAATATCACTCAGCCAGGAAATCAATGTCGTAAGGTTAGTAGCAGCATGATGAGTGGATTTAGGTACGACGATTCTAAGTGAAATAAGTCACACAGAAAAGGACACTTCTCATAAGGTATCACTGATAGAGGGAATGTAAAAACCGTTACACTTGAACTGAATTACAAAACAGAACAGAGTCACACATGCAGAAAACACACTATGGCTGCTTAACGGGAAAGGTGAGGTGGGGTGATACATAAAACAAGGGTATCAAATTAGCTCAGATACCGTTCCATAAACCCAATATGTAATAGACAAGACCTACTCCTTGCTCAGAGAACTGGACTCAACACGCCCTATTCACCGCACAAGAATATATCTGACTAATAATAATCGTAAAACCTATGTATTGATATCTCTCTGTTAGTGTGTCAAGTGGGTGTAAAGCGGCATAAACACAGCAGTGAAAAGCAGCTAAACCCCATTATAAAAATAAATTACTTTGAAACACCCATGAAACAAAGACAGTGAAAGAGAGAGAAATTCTTACACAATGCGTTCAGGAGCTGTGATGCAACCTGGATTGACCATATCTAGACGCACAGCTGGATGAGACATAAGGGTGAACACTCTTGGGGCTGAGAGGTTTGGTGAGGTTGGGTGAGCAAACGCAGACCCTTTAAAGTAATACTGCGTGGTACCCATCACATGGGTCCCAAATCTCCAGGTTCAAGGGCATCTTCCTACATCAAAAACATGCATGAGAAACCCAGAAGATGGTACACCGTGTGATGGGGAAAGGTTTCTAAAACGCACCTCATTTCTCATCTCCTTGTGCCCGGGTTCGCCATTCCAGCCGCTTTACTAGCAAGCTCCCTACTTGGGGCATCAGCACCTTTAACCTCCTGTTCCGTACAGGTTGCAATTTGTCCTGAGGATAAACGGGAAGACGTGGAACCAACGAGAGACTAGCTCTTGGTGTTGGGACAGGCACAGGTCACTCTATTTTCCCATCAGAAAGAAGAATTAACCACAGGCTCAGCCTGCGCCCCGGAACCAGAACAGGGCCTGAAGCCATTCTGCGATTTTGCAGCCAGCTCCCATAAAAACGAGTTGTAAAATGGAGGTTCAGGGCACTGCAATTCACAAACCTGCAGAGTTATAAATGATAACTCTCGTCCACAAATATATTGAGGGAAGGCAAAGAAGAGGATTTGAAATCAAGGCAGAATTGCAGGAACCAGATTTCAGGAGGTAGATACGAATCGCCTTTAAAGCACATGAAAAGCGGCAAAACGTTGACAATGATGCCCTTGGCCAAAAAGGGCGTATGCGTTTTTTCCTGAATATATTCAGGAAAAAACGCATACGCCCTTTTTGGCCAACCAAGCAACCTGGAAAGGCAAATCAGCGCTACAAAGAAGTCTCGCTTCCCATCGGTCAAAAGGGCCATGCTGAAAAAAGTGTCAAAACCAGAAATGCAGGACAGGCCATGGAGAAATGGGAGCCTTGCTACACTGATGGGCGGGATGTAAATTGCCAAGAGCCACTCTGGAGAAGTGTCCGGTGAGTCCTGAAACATCTGAAAAACACAGCTTAGAGAGCATAGGGCACTTCCACTCATGGGGGTATAAATTGGGAAAATTAAAAATCAGCAAGACACAAGCACCCCAAAGTTTAGGGCTGCTCTGTTGACCAGGACCTCCACTTCATTCCACCTTCAATATCCCAGGAAAGAGAAAAATGGATAAAGAAGTTGTGGTCCTTATGTACAATGGAATATCACTCAGCCAGGAAATCAATGTCGTAAGGTTAGTAGCAGCATGATGAGTGGATTTAGGTACGACGATTCTAAGTGAAATAAGTCACACAGAAAAGGACACTTCTCATAAGGTATCACTGATAGAGGGAATGTAAAAACCGTTACACTTGAACTGAATTACAAAACAGAACAGAGTCACACATGCAGAAAACACACTATGGCTGCTTAACGGGAAAGGTGAGGTGGGGTGATACATAAAACAAGGGTATCAAATTAGCTCAGATACCGTTCCATAAACCCAATATGTAATAGACAAGACCTACTCCTTGCTCAGAGAACTGGACTCAACACGCCCTATTCACCGCACAAGAATATATCTGACTAATAATAATCGTAAAACCTATGTATTGATATCTCTCTGTTAGTGTGTCAAGTGGGTGTAAAGCGGCATAAACACAGCAGTGAAAAGCAGCTAAACCCCATTATAAAAATAAATTACTTTGAAACACCCATGAAACAAAGACAGTGAAAGAGAGAGAAATTCTTACACAATGCGTTCAGGGGCTGTGATGCAACCTGGATTGACCATATCTAGACGCACAGCTGGATGAGACATAAGGGTGGACACTCTTGGGGCTGAGAGGTTTGGTGAGGTTGGGTGAGCAAACGCAGACCCTTTAAAGTAATACTGCGTGGTACCCATCACATGGGTCCCAAATCTCCAGGTTCAAGGGCATCTTCCTACATCAAAAACATGCATGAGAAACCCAGAAGATGGTACACCGTGTGATGGGGAAAGGTTTCTAAAACGCACCTCATTTCTCATCTCCTTGTGCCCGGGTTCGCCATTCCAGCCGCTTTACTAGCAAGCTCCCTACTTGGGGCATCAGCACCTTTAACCTCCTGTTCCGTACAGGTTGCAATTTGTCCTGAGGATAAACGGGAAGACGTGGAACCAACGAGAGACTAGCTCTTGGTGTTGGGACAGGCACAGGTCACTCTATTTTCCCATCAGAAAGAAGAATTAACCACAGGCTCAGCCTGACCCCCGAACCAGAACAGGGCCTGAAGCCATTCTGCGATTTTGCGGCCAGCTCCCATAAAAACGAGTTGTAAAATGGAGGTTCAGGGCACTGCAATTCACAAACCTGCAGAGTCATAAATGATAACTCTCGTCCACAAATATATTGAGGGAAGGCAAAGAAGAGGATTTGAAATCAAGGCAGAATTGCACGAAACAGATTTCAGGAGGTAGATACGAATCGCCTTTAAAGCACATGAAAAGCGGCAAAACGTTGACAATGATGCCCTTGGCCAAAAAGGGCGTATGCGTTTTTTCCTGAATATATTCAGGAAAAAACGCATACGCCCTTTTTGGCCAACCAAGCAACCTGGAAAGGCAAATCAGCGCTACAAAGAAGTCTCGCTTCCCATCGGTCAAAAGGGCCATGCTGAAAAAAGTGTCAAAACCAGAAATGCAGGACAGGCCATGGAGAAATGGGAGCCTTGCTACACTGATGGGCGGGATGTAAATTGCCAAGAGCCACTCTGGAGAAGTGTCCGGTGAGTCCTGAAACATCTGAAAAACACAGCTTAGAGAGCATAGGGCACTTCCACTCATGGGGGTATAAATTGGGAAAATTAAAAATCAGCAAGACACAAGCACCCCAAAGTTTAGGGCTGCTCTGTTGACCAGGACCTCCACTTCATTCCACCTTCAATATCCCAGGAAAGAGAAAAATGGATAAAGAAGTTGTGGTCCTTATGTACAATGGAATATCACTCAGCCAGGAAATCAATGTCGTAAGGTTAGTAGCAGCATGATGAGTGGATTTAGGTACGACGATTCTAAGTGAAATAAGTCACACAGAAAAGGACACTTCTCATAAGGTATCACTGATAGAGGGAATGTAAAAACCGTTACACTTGAACTGAATTACAAAACAGAACAGAGTCACACATGCAGAAAACACACTATGGCTGCTTAACGGGAAAGGTGAGGTGGGGTGATACATAAAACAAGGGTATCAAATTAGCTCAGATACCGTTCCATAAACCCAATATGTAATAGACAAGACCTACTCCTTGCTCAGAGAACTGGACTCAACACGCCCTATTCACCGCACAAGAATATATCTGACTAATAATAATCGTAAAACCTATGTATTGATATCTCTCTGTTAGTGTGTCAAGTGGGTGTAAAGCGGCATAAACACAGCAGTGAAAAGCAGCTAAACCCCATTATAAAAATAAATTACTTTGAAACACCCATGAAACAAAGACAGTGAAAGAGAGAGAAATTCTTACACAATGCGTTCAGGAGCTGTGATGCAACCTGGATTGACCATATCTAGACGCACAGCTGGATGAGACATAAGGGTGGACACTCTTGGGGCTGAGAGGTTTGGTGAGGTTGGGTGAGCAAACGCAGACCCTTTAAAGTAATACTGCGTGGTACCCATCACATGGGTCCCAAATCTCCAGGTTCAAGGGCATCTTCCTACATCAAAAACATGCATGAGAAACCCAGAAGATGGTACACCGTGTGATGGGGAAAGGTTTCTAAAACGCACCTCATTTCTCATCTCCTTGTGCCCGGGTTCGCCATTCCAGCCACTTTACTAGCAAGCTCCCTACTTGGGGCATCAGCACCTTTAACCTCCTGTTCCGTACAGGTTGCAATTTGTCCTGAGGATAAACGGGAAGACGTGGAACCAACGAGAGACTAGCTCTTGGTGTTGGGACAGGCACAGGTCACTCTATTTTCCCATCAGAAAGAAGAATTAACCACAGGCTCAGCCTGACCCCCGAACCAGAACAGGGCCTGAAGCCATTCTGCGATTTTGCGGCCAGCTCCCATAAAAACGAGTTGTAAAATGGAGGTTCAGGGCACTGCAATTCACACACCTGCAGAGTTATAAATGATAACTCTCGTCCACAAATATATTGAGGGAAGGCAAAGAAGAGGATTTGAAATCAAGGCAGAATTGCAGGAAACAGATTTCAGGAGGTAGATACGAATCGCCTTTAAAGCACATGAAAAGCGGCAAAACGTTGACAATGATGCCCTTGGCCAAAAAGGGCGTATGCGTTTTTTCCTGAATATATTCAGGAAAAAACGCATACGCCCTTTTTGGCCAACCAAGCAACCTGGAAAGGCAAATCAGCGCTACAAAGAAGTCTCGCTTCCCATCGGTCAAAAGGGCCATGCTGAAAAAAGTGTCAAAACCAGAAATGCAGGACAGGCCATGGAGAAATGGGAGCCTTGCTACACTGATGGGCGGGATGTAAATTGCCAAGAGCCACTCTGGAGAAGTGTCCGGTGAGTCCTGAAATATCTGAAAAACACAGCTTAGAGAGCATAGGGCACTTCCACTCATGGGGGTATAAATTGGGAAAATGAAAAATCAGCAAGACACAAGCACCCCAAAGTTTAGGGCTGCTCTGTTGACCAGGACCTCCACTTCATTCCACCTTAAATATCCCAGGAAAGAGAAAAATGGATAAAGAAGTTGTGGTCCTTATGTACAATGGAATATCACTCAGCCAGGAAATCAATGTCGTAAGGTTAGTAGCAGCATGATGAGTGGATTTAGGTACGACGATTCTAAGTGAAATAAGTCACACAGAAAAGGACACTTCTCATAAGGTATCACTGATAGAGGGAATGTAAAAACCGTTACACTTGAACTGAATTACAAAACAGAACAGAGTCACACATGCAGAAAACACACTATGGCTGCTTAACGGGAAAGGTGAGGTGGGGTGATACATAAAACAAGGGTATCAAATTAGCTCAGATACCGTTCCATAAACCCAATATGTAATAGACAAGACCTACTCCTTGCTCAGAGAACTGGACTCAACACGCCCTATTCACCGCACAAGAATATATCTGACTAATAATAATCGTAAAACCTATGTATTGATATCTCTCTGTTAGTGTGTCAAGTGGGTGTAAAGCGGCATAAACACAGCAGTGAAAAGCAGCTAAACCCCATTATAAAAATAAATTACTTTGAAACACCCATGAAACAAAGACAGTGAAAGAGAGAGAAATTCTTACACAATGCGTTCAGGGGCTGTGATGCAACCTGGATTGACCATATCTAGACGCACAGCTGGATGAGACATAAGGGTGGACACTCTTGGGGCTGAGAGGTTTGGTGAGGTTGGGTGAGCAAACGCAGACCCTTTAAAGGAATACTGCATGGTACCCATCGCATGGGTCCCAAATCTCCAGGTTCAAGGGCATCTTGCTACATCAAAAACATGCATGAGAAACCCAGAAGATGGTACACCGTGTGATGGGGAAAGGTTTCTAAAATGCACCTCATTTCTCATCTCCTTGTGCCCGGGTTCGCCATTCCAGCCTCTTTACTAGCAAGCTCCCTACTTGGAGCATCAGCACCTTTAACCTCCTGTTCCATACAGGTTGCAATTTGTCCTGAGGATAAACGGGAAGACGTGGAACCAACGAGAGACTAGCTCTTGGTGTTGGGACAGGCACAGGTCACTCTATTTTCCCATCAGAAAGAAGAATTAACCACAGGCTCAGCCTGCGCCCCAGAACCAGAACAGGGCCTGAAGCCATTCTGCGATTTTGCGGCCAGCTCCCATAAAAACGAGTTGTAAAATGGAGGTTCAGGGCACTGCAATTCACAAACCTGCAGAGTTATAAATGAGAACTCTCGTCCACAAATATATTGAGGGAAGGCAAAGAAGAGGATTTGAAATCAAGGCAGAATTGCACGAAACAGATTTCAGGAGGTAGATACGAATCGCCTTTAAAGCACATGAAAAGCGGCAAAACGTTGACAATGATGCCCTTGGCCAAAAAGGGCGTATGCGTTTTTTCCTGAATATATTCAGGAAAAAACGCATACGCCCTTTTTGGCCAACCAAGCAACCTGGAAAGGCAAATCAGCGCTACAAAGAAGTCTCGCTTCCCATCGGTCAAAAGGGCCATGCTGAAAAAAGTGTCAAAACCAGAAATGCAGGACAGGCCATGGAGAAATGGGAGCCTTGCTACACTGATGGGCGGGATGTAAATTGCCAAGAGCCACTCTGGAGAAGTGTCCGGTGAGTCCTGAAACATCTGAAAAACACAGCTTAGAGAGCATAGGGCACTTCCACTCATGGGGGTATAAATTGGGAAAATTAAAAATCAGCAAGACACAAGCACCCCAAAGTTTAGGGCTGCTCTGTTGACCAGGACCTCCACTTCATTCCACCTTCAATATCCCAGGAAAGAGAAAAATGGATAAAGAAGTTGTGGTCCTTATGTACAATGGAATATCACTCAGCCAGGAAATCAATGTCGTAAGGTTAGTAGCAGCATGATGAGTGGATTTAGGTACGACGATTCTAAGTGAAATAAGTCACACAGAAAAGGACACTTCTCATAAGGTATCACTGATAGAGGGAATGTAAAAACCGTTACACTTGAACTGAATTACAAAACAGAACAGAGTCACACATGCAGAAAACACACTATGGCTGCTTAACGGGAAAGGTGAGGTGGGGTGATACATAAAACAAGGGTATCAAATTAGCTCAGATACCGTTCCATAAACCCAATATGTAATAGACAAGACCTACTCCTTGCTCAGAGAACTGGACTCAACACGCCCTATTCACCGCACAAGAATATATCTGACTAATAATAATCGTAAAACCTATGTATTGATATCTCTCTGTTAGTGTGTCAAGTGGGTGTAAAGCGGCATAAACACAGCAGTGAAAAGCAGCTAAACCCCATTATAAAAATAAATTACTTTGAAACACCCATGAAACAAAGACAGTGAAAGAGAGAGAAATTCTTACACAATGCGTTCAGGAGCTGTGATGCAACCTGGATTGACCATATCTAGACGCACAGCTGGATGAGACATAAGGGTGGACACTCTTGGGGCTGAGAGGTTTGGTGAGGTTGGGTGAGCAAACGCAGACCCTTTAAAGTAATACTGCGTGGTACCCATCACATGGGTCCCAAATCTCCAGGTTCAAGGGCATCTTCCTACATCAAAAACATGCATGAGAAACCCAGAAGATGGTACACCGTGTGATGGGGAAAGGTTTCTAAAACGCACCTCATTTCTCATCTCCTTGTGCCCGGGTTCGCCATTCCAGCCGCTTTACTAGCAAGCTCCCTACTTGGGGCATCAGCACCTTTAACCTCCTGTTCCGTACAGGTTGCAATTTGTCCTGAGGATAAACGGGAAGACGTGGAACCAACGAGAGACTAGCTCTTGGTGTTGGGACAGGCACAGGTCACTCTATTTTCCCATCAGAAAGAAGAATTAACCACAGGCTCAGCCTGACCCCCGAACCAGAACAGGGCCTGAAGCCATTCTGCGATTTTGCGGCCAGCTCCCATAAAAACGAGTTGTAAAATGGAGGTTCAGGGCACTGCAATTCACAAACCTGCAGAGTCATAAATGATAACTCTCGTCCACAAATATATTGAGGGAAGGCAAAGAAGAGGATTTGAAATCAAGGCAGAATTGCACGAAACAGATTTCAGGAGGTAGATACGAATCGCCTTTAAAGCACATGAAAAGCGGGAAAACGTTGACAATGATGCCCTTGGCCAAAAAGGGCGTATGCGTTTTTTCCTGAATATATTCAGGAAAAAACGCATACGCCCTTTTTGGCCAACCAAGCAACCTGGAAAGGCAAATCAGCGCTACAAAGAAGTCTCGCTTCCCATCGGTCAAAAGGGCCATGCTGAAAAATGTGTCAAAACCAGAAATGCAGGACAGGCCATGGAGAAATGGGAGCCTTGCTACACTGATGGGCGGGATGTAAATTGCCAAGAGCCACTCTGGAGAAGTGTCCGGTGAGTCCTGAAACATCTGAAAAACACAGCTTAGAGAGCATAGGGCACTTCCACTCATGGGGGTATAAATTGGGAAAATTAAAAATCAGCAAGACACAAGCACCCCAAAGTTTAGGGCTGCTCTGTTGACCAGGACCTCCACTTCATTCCACCTTCAATATCCCAGGAAAGAGAAAAATGGATAAAGAAGTTGTGGTCCTTATGTACAATGGAATATCACTCAGCCAGGAAATCAATGTCGTAAGGTTAGTAGCAGCATGATGAGTGGATTTAGGTACGACGATTCTAAGTGAAATAAGTCACACAGAAAAGGACACTTCTCATAAGGTATCACTGATAGAGGGAATGTAAAAACCGTTACACTTGAACTGAATTACAAAACAGAACAGAGTCACACATGCAGAAAACACACTATGGCTGCTTAACGGGAAAGGTGAGGTGGGGTGATACATAAAACAAGGGTATCAAATTAGCTCAGATACCGTTCCATAAACCCAATATGTAATAGACAAGACCTACTCCTTGCTCAGAGAACTGGACTCAACACGCCCTATTCACCGCACAAGAATATATCTGACTAATAATAATCGTAAAACCTATGTATTGATATCTCTCTGTTAGTGTGTCAAGTGGGTGTAAAGCGGCATAAACACAGCAGTGAAAAGCAGCTAAACCCCATTATAAAAATAAATTACTTTGAAACACCCATGAAACAAAGACAGTGAAAGAGAGAGAAATTCTTACACAATGCGTTCAGGGGCTGTGATGCAACCTGGATTGACCATATCTAGACGCACAGCTGGATGAGACATAAGGGTGGACACTCTTGGGGCTGAGAGGTTTGGTGAGGTTGGGTGAGCAAACGCAGACCCTTTAAAGTAATACTGCGTGGTACCCATCACATGGGTCCCAAATCTCCAGGTTCAAGGGCATCTTCCTACATCAAAAACATGCATGAGAAACCCAGAAGATGGTACACCGTGTGATGGGGAAAGGTTTCTAAAACGCACCTCATTTCTCATCTCCTTGTGCCCGGGTTCGCCATTCCAGCCGCTTTACTAGCAAGCTCCCTACTTGGGGCATCAGCACCTTTAACCTCCTGTTCCGTACAGGTTGCAATTTGTCCTGAGGATAAACGGGAAGACGTGGAACCAACGAGAGACTAGCTCTTGGTGTTGGGACAGGCACAGGTCACTCTATTTTCCCATCAGAAAGAAGAATTAACCACAGGCTCAGCCTGACCCCCGAACCAGAACAGGGCCTGAAGCCATTCTGCGATTTTGCGGCCAGCTCCCATAAAAACGAGTTGTAAAATGGAGGTTCAGGGCACTGCAATTCACAAACCTGCAGAGTCATAAATGATAACTCTCGTCCACAAATATATTGAGGGAAGGCAAAGAAGAGGATTTGAAATCAAGGCAGAATTGCACGAAACAGATTTCAGGAGGTAGATACGAATCGCCTTTAAAGCACATGAAAAGCGGCAAAACGTTGACAATGATGCCCTTGGCCAAAAAGGGCGTATGCGTTTTTTCCTGAATATATTCAGGAAAAAACGCATACGCCCTTTTTGGCCAACCAAGCAACCTGGAAAGGCAAATCAGCGCTACAAAGAAGTCTCGCTTCCCATCGGTCAAAAGGGCCATGCTGAAAAAAGTGTCAAAACCAGAAATGCAGGACAGGCCATGGAGAAATGGGAGCCTTGCTACACTGATGGGCGGGATGTAAATTGCCAAGAGCCACTCTGGAGAAGTGTCCGGTGAGTCCTGAAACATCTGAAAAACACAGCTTAGAGAGCATAGGGCACTTCCACTCATGGGGGTATAAATTGGGAAAATTAAAAATCAGCAAGACACAAGCACCCCAAAGTTTAGGGCTGCTCTGTTGACCAGGACCTCCACTTCATTCCACCTTCAATATCCCAGGAAAGAGAAAAATGGATAAAGAAGTTGTGGTCCTTATGTACAATGGAATATCACTCAGCCAGGAAATCAATGTCGTAAGGTTAGTAGCAGCATGATGAGTGGATTTAGGTACGACGATTCTAAGTGAAATAAGTCACACAGAAAAGGACACTTCTCATAAGGTATCACTGATAGAGGGAATGTAAAAACCGTTACACTTGAACTGAATTACAAAACAGAACAGAGTCACACATGCAGAAAACACACTATGGCTGCTTAACGGGAAAGGTGAGGTGGGGTGATACATAAAACAAGGGTATCAAATTAGCTCAGATACCGTTCCATAAACCCAATATGTAATAGACAAGACCTACTCCTTGCTCAGAGAACTGGACTCAACACGCCCTATTCACCGCACAAGAATATATCTGACTAATAATAATCGTAAAACCTATGTATTGATATCTCTCTGTTAGTGTGTCAAGTGGGTGTAAAGCGGCATAAACACAGCAGTGAAAAGCAGCTAAACCCCATTATAAAAATAAATTACTTTGAAACACCCATGAAACAAAGACAGTGAAAGAGAGAGAAATTCTTACACAATGCGTTCAGGAGCTGTGATGCAACCTGGATTGACCATATCTAGACGCACAGCTGGATGAGACATAAGGGTGGACACTCTTGGGGCTGAGAGGTTTGGTGAGGTTGGGTGAGCAAACGCAGACCCTTTAAAGTAATACTGCGTGGTACCCATCACATGGGTCCCAAATCTCCAGGTTCAAGGGCATCTTCCTACATCAAAAACATGCATGAGAAACCCAGAAGATGGTACACCGTGTGATGGGGAAAGGTTTCTAAAACGCACCTCATTTCTCATCTCCTTGTGCCCGGGTTCGCCATTCCAGCCACTTTACTAGCAAGCTCCCTACTTGGGGCATCAGCACCTTTAACCTCCTGTTCCGTACAGGTTGCAATTTGTCCTGAGGATAAACGGGAAGACGTGGAACCAACGAGAGACTAGCTCTTGGTGTTGGGACAGGCACAGGTCACTCTATTTTCCCATCAGAAAGAAGAATTAACCACAGGCTCAGCCTGACCCCCGAACCAGAACAGGGCCTGAAGCCATTCTGCGATTTTGCGGCCAGCTCCCATAAAAACGAGTTGTAAAATGGAGGTTCAGGGCACTGCAATTCACACACCTGCAGAGTTATAAATGATAACTCTCGTCCACAAATATATTGAGGGAAGGCAAAGAAGAGGATTTGAAATCAAGGCAGAATTGCAGGAAACAGATTTCAGGAGGTAGATACGAATCGCCTTTAAAGCACATGAAAAGCGGCAAAACGTTGACAATGATGCCCTTGGCCAAAAAGGGCGTATGCGTTTTTTCCTGAATATATTCAGGAAAAAACGCATACGCCCTTTTTGGCCAACCAAGCAACCTGGAAAGGCAAATCAGCGCTACAAAGAAGTCTCGCTTCCCATCGGTCAAAAGGGCCATGCTGAAAAAAGTGTCAAAACCAGAAATGCAGGACAGGCCATGGAGAAATGGGAGCCTTGCTACACTGATGGGCGGGATGTAAATTGCCAAGAGCCACTCTGGAGAAGTGTCCGGTGAGTCCTGAAATATCTGAAAAACACAGCTTAGAGAGCATAGGGCACTTCCACTCATGGGGGTATAAATTGGGAAAATGAAAAATCAGCAAGACACAAGCACCCCAAAGTTTAGGGCTGCTCTGTTGACCAGGACCTCCACTTCATTCCACCTTAAATATCCCAGGAAAGAGAAAAATGGATAAAGAAGTTGTGGTCCTTATGTACAATGGAATATCACTCAGCCAGGAAATCAATGTCGTAAGGTTAGTAGCAGCATGATGAGTGGATTTAGGTACGACGATTCTAAGTGAAATAAGTCACACAGAAAAGGACACTTCTCATAAGGTATCACTGATAGAGGGAATGTAAAAACCGTTACACTTGAACTGAATTACAAAACAGAACAGAGTCACACATGCAGAAAACACACTATGGCTGCTTAACGGGAAAGGTGAGGTGGGGTGATACATAAAACAAGGGTATCAAATTAGCTCAGATACCGTTCCATAAACCCAATATGTAATAGACAAGACCTACTCCTTGCTCAGAGAACTGGACTCAACACGCCCTATTCACCGCACAAGAATATATCTGACTAATAATAATCGTAAAACCTATGTATTGATATCTCTCTGTTAGTGTGTCAAGTGGGTGTAAAGCGGCATAAACACAGCAGTGAAAAGCAGCTAAACCCCATTATAAAAATAAATTACTTTGAAACACCCATGAAACAAAGACAGTGAAAGAGAGAGAAATTCTTACACAATGCGTTCAGGGGCTGTGATGCAACCTGGATTGACCATATCTAGACGCACAGCTGGATGAGACATAAGGGTGGACACTCTTGGGGCTGAGAGGTTTGGTGAGGTTGGGTGAGCAAACGCAGACCCTTTAAAGGAATACTGCATGGTACCCATCGCATGGGTCCCAAATCTCCAGGTTCAAGGGCATCTTGCTACATCAAAAACATGCATGAGAAACCCAGAAGATGGTACACCGTGTGATGGGGAAAGGTTTCTAAAATGCACCTCATTTCTCATCTCCTTGTGCCCGGGTTCGCCATTCCAGCCTCTTTACTAGCAAGCTCCCTACTTGGAGCATCAGCACCTTTAACCTCCTGTTCCATACAGGTTGCAATTTGTCCTGAGGATAAACGGGAAGACGTGGAACCAACGAGAGACTAGCTCTTGGTGTTGGGACAGGCACAGGTCACTCTATTTTCCCATCAGAAAGAAGAATTAACCACAGGCTCAGCCTGCGCCCCAGAACCAGAACAGGGCCTGAAGCCATTCTGCGATTTTGCGGCCAGCTCCCATAAAAACGAGTTGTAAAATGGAGGTTCAGGGCACTGCAATTCACAAACCTGCAGAGTTATAAATGAGAACTCTCGTCCACAAATATATTGAGGGAAGGCAAAGAAGAGGATTTGAAATCAAGGCAGAATTGCACGAAACAGATTTCAGGAGGTAGATACGAATCGCCTTTAAAGCACATGAAAAGCGGCAAAACGTTGACAATGATGCCCTTGGCCAAAAAGGGCGTATGCGTTTTTTCCTGAATATATTCAGGAAAAAACGCATACGCCCTTTTTGGCCAACCAAGCAACCTGGAAAGGCAAATCAGCGCTACAAAGAAGTCTCGCTTCCCATCGGTCAAAAGGGCCATGCTGAAAAAAGTGTCAAAACCAGAAATGCAGGACAGGCCATGGAGAAATGGGAGCCTTGCTACACTGATGGGCGGGATGTAAATTGCCAAGAGCCACTCTGGAGAAGTGTCCGGTGAGTCCTGAAACATCTGAAAAACACAGCTTAGAGAGCATAGGGCACTTCCACTCATGGGGGTATAAATTGGGAAAATTAAAAATCAGCAAGACACAAGCACCCCAAAGTTTAGGGCTGCTCTGTTGACCAGGACCTCCACTTCATTCCACCTTCAATATCCCAGGAAAGAGAAAAATGGATAAAGAAGTTGTGGTCCTTATGTACAATGGAATATCACTCAGCCAGGAAATCAATGTCGTAAGGTTAGTAGCAGCATGATGAGTGGATTTAGGTACGACGATTCTAAGTGAAATAAGTCACACAGAAAAGGACACTTCTCATAAGGTATCACTGATAGAGGGAATGTAAAAACCGTTACACTTGAACTGAATTACAAAACAGAACAGAGTCACACATGCAGAAAACACACTATGGCTGCTTAACGGGAAAGGTGAGGTGGGGTGATACATAAAACAAGGGTATCAAATTAGCTCAGATACCGTTCCATAAACCCAATATGTAATAGACAAGACCTACTCCTTGCTCAGAGAACTGGACTCAACACGCCCTATTCACCGCACAAGAATATATCTGACTAATAATAATCGTAAAACCTATGTATTGATATCTCTCTGTTAGTGTGTCAAGTGGGTGTAAAGCGGCATAAACACAGCAGTGAAAAGCAGCTAAACCCCATTATAAAAATAAATTACTTTGAAACACCCATGAAACAAAGACAGTGAAAGAGAGAGAAATTCTTACACAATGCGTTCAGGAGCTGTGATGCAACCTGGATTGACCATATCTAGACGCACAGCTGGATGAGACATAAGGGGGGACACTCTTGGGGCTGAGAGGTTTGGTGAGGTTGGGTGAGCAAACGCAGACCCTTTAAAGTAATACTGCGTGGTACCCATCACATGGGTCCCAAATCTCCAGGTTCAAGGGCATCTTCCTACATCAAAAACATGCATGAGAAACCCAGAAGATGGTACACCGTGTGATGGGGAAAGGTTTCTAAAACGCACCTCATTTCTCATCTCCTTGTGCCCGGGTTCGCCATTCCAGCCGCTTTACTAGCAAGCTCCCTACTTGGGGCATCAGCACCTTTAACCTCCTGTTCCGTACAGGTTGCAATTTGTCCTGAGGATAAACGGGAAGACGTGGAACCAACGAGAGACTAGCTCTTGGTGTTGGGACAGGCACAGGTCACTCTATTTTCCCATCAGAAAGAAGAATTAACCACAGGCTCAGCCTGACCCCCGAACCAGAACAGGGCCTGAAGCCATTCTGCGATTTTGCGGCCAGCTCCCATAAAAACGAGTTGTAAAATGGAGGTTCAGGGCACTGCAATTCACAAACCTGCAGAGTCATAAATGATAACTCTCGTCCACAAATATATTGAGGGAAGGCAAAGAAGAGGATTTGAAATCAAGGCAGAATTGCACGAAACAGATTTCAGGAGGTAGATACGAATCGCCTTTAAAGCACATGAAAAGCGGGAAAACGTTGACAATGATGCCCTTGGCCAAAAAGGGCGTATGCGTTTTTTCCTGAATATATTCAGGAAAAAACGCATACGCCCTTTTTGGCCAACCAAGCAACCTGGAAAGGCAAATCAGCGCTACAAAGAAGTCTCGCTTCCCATCGGTCAAAAGGGCCATGCTGAAAAATGTGTCAAAACCAGAAATGCAGGACAGGCCATGGAGAAATGGGAGCCTTGCTACACTGATGGGCGGGATGTAAATTGCCAAGAGCCACTCTGGAGAAGTGTCCGGTGAGTCCTGAAACATCTGAAAAACACAGCTTAGAGAGCATAGGGCACTTCCACTCATGGGGGTATAAATTGGGAAAATTAAAAATCAGCAATACACAAGCACCCCAAAGTTTAGGGCTGCTCTGTTGACCAGGACCTCCACTTCATTCCACCTTAAATATCCCAGGAAAGAGAAAAATGGATAAAGAAGTTGTGGTCCTTATGTACAATGGAATATCACTCAGCCAGGAAATCAATGTCGTAAGGTTAGTAGCAGCATGATGAGTGGATTTAGGTACGACGATTCTAAGTGAAATAAGTCACACAGAAAAGGACACTTCTCATAAGGTATCACTGATAGAGGGAATGTAAAAACCGTTACACTTGAACTGAATTACAAAACAGAACAGAGTCACACATGCAGAAAACACACTATGGCTGCTTAACGGGAAAGGTGAGGTGGGGTGATACATAAAACAAGGGTATCAAATTAGCTCAGATACCGTTCCATAAACCCAATATGTAATAGACAAGACCTACTCCTTGCTCAGAGAACTGGACTCAACACGCCCTATTCACCGCACAAGAATATATCTGACTAATAATAATCGTAAAACCTATGTATTGATATCTCTCTGTTAGTGTGTCAAGTGGGTGTAAAGCGGCATAAACACAGCAGTGAAAAGCAGCTAAACCCCATTATAAAAATAAATTACTTTGAAACACCCATGAAACAAAGACAGTGAAAGAGAGAGAAATTCTTACACAATGCGTTCAGGAGCTGTGATGCAACCTGGATTGACCATATCTAGACGCACAGCTGGATGAGACATAAGGGTGAACACTCTTGGGGCTGAGAGGTTTGGTGAGGTTGGGTGAGCAAACGCAGACCCTTTAAAGTAATACTGCGTGGTACCCATCACATGGGTCCCAAATCTCCAGGTTCAAGGGCATCTTCCTACATCAAAAACATGCATGAGAAACCCAGAAGATGGTACACCGTGTGATGGGGAAAGGTTTCTAAAACGCACCTCATTTCTCATCTCCTTGTGCCCGGGTTCGCCATTCCAGCCGCTTTACTAGCAAGCTCCCTACTTGGGGCATCAGCACCTTTAACCTCCTGTTCCGTACAGGTTGCAATTTGTCCTGAGGATAAACGGGAAGACGTGGAACCAACGAGAGACTAGCTCTTGGTGTTGGGACAGGCACAGGTCACTCTATTTTCCCATCAGAAAGAAGAATTAACCACAGGCTCAGCCTGCGCCCCGGAACCAGAACAGGGCCTGAAGCCATTCTGCGATTTTGCAGCCAGCTCCCATAAAAACGAGTTGTAAAATGGAGGTTCAGGGCACTGCAATTCACAAACCTGCAGAGTTATAAATGATAACTCTCGTCCACAAATATATTGAGGGAAGGCAAAGAAGAGGATTTGAAATCAAGGCAGAATTGCAGGAACCAGATTTCAGGAGGTAGATACGAATCGCCTTTAAAGCACATGAAAAGCGGCAAAACGTTGACAATGATGCCCTTGGCCAAAAAGGGCGTATGCGTTTTTTCCTGAATATATTCAGGAAAAAACGCATACGCCCTTTTTGGCCAACCAAGCAACCTGGAAAGGCAAATCAGCGCTACAAAGAAGTCTCGCTTCCCATCGGTCAAAAGGGCCATGCTGAAAAAAGTGTCAAAACCAGAAATGCAGGACAGGCCATGGAGAAATGGGAGCCTTGCTACACTGATGGGCGGGATGTAAATTGCCAAGAGCCACTCTGGAGAAGTGTCCGGTGAGTCCTGAAACATCTGAAAAACACAGCTTAGAGAGCATAGGGCACTTCCACTCATGGGGGTATAAATTGGGAAAATTAAAAATCAGCAAGACACAAGCACCCCAAAGTTTAGGGCTGCTCTGTTGACCAGGACCTCCACTTCATTCCACCTTCAATATCCCAGGAAAGAGAAAAATGGATAAAGAAGTTGTGGTCCTTATGTACAATGGAATATCACTCAGCCAGGAAATCAATGTCGTAAGGTTAGTAGCAGCATGATGAGTGGATTTAGGTACGACGATTCTAAGTGAAATAAGTCACACAGAAAAGGACACTTCTCATAAGGTATCACTGATAGAGGGAATGTAAAAACCGTTACACTTGAACTGAATTACAAAACAGAACAGAGTCACACATGCAGAAAACACACTATGGCTGCTTAACGGGAAAGGTGAGGTGGGGTGATACATAAAACAAGGGTATCAAATTAGCTCAGATACCGTTCCATAAACCCAATATGTAATAGACAAGACCTACTCCTTGCTCAGAGAACTGGACTCAACACGCCCTATTCACCGCACAAGAATATATCTGACTAATAATAATCGTAAAACCTATGTATTGATATCTCTCTGTTAGTGTGTCAAGTGGGTGTAAAGCGGCATAAACACAGCAGTGAAAAGCAGCTAAACCCCATTATAAAAATAAATTACTTTGAAACACCCATGAAACAAAGACAGTGAAAGAGAGAGAAATTCTTACACAATGCGTTCAGGAGCTGTGATGCAACCTGGATTGACCATATCTAGACGCACAGCTGGATGAGACATAAGGGTGGACACTCTTGGGGCTGAGAGGTTTGGTGAGGTTGGGTGAGCAAACGCAGACCCTTTAAAGTAATACTGCGTGGTACCCATCACATGGGTCCCAAATCTCCAGGTTCAAGGGCATCTTCCTACATCAAAAACATGCATGAGAAACCCAGAAGATGGTACACCGTGTGATGGGGAAAGGTTTCTAAAACGCACCTCATTTCTCATCTCCTTGTGCCCGGGTTCGCCATTCCAGCCGCTTTACTAGCAAGCTCCCTACTTGGGGCATCAGCACCTTTAACCTCCTGTTCCGTACAGGTTGCAATTTGTCCTGAGGATAAACGGGAAGACGTGGAACCAACGAGAGACTAGCTCTTGGTGTTGGGACAGGCACAGGTCACTCTATTTTCCCATCAGAAAGAAGAATTAACCACAGGCTCAGCCTGACCCCCGAACCAGAACAGGGCCTGAAGCCATTCTGCGATTTTGCGGCCAGCTCCCATAAAAACGAGTTGTAAAATGGAGGTTCAGGGCACTGCAATTCACAAACCTGCAGAGTCATAAATGATAACTCTCGTCCACAAATATATTGAGGGAAGGCAAAGAAGAGGATTTGAAATCAAGGCAGAATTGCACGAAACAGATTTCAGGAGGTAGATACGAATCGCCTTTAAAGCACATGAAAAGCGGCAAAACGTTGACAATGATGCCCTTGGCCAAAAAGGGCGTATGCGTTTTTTCCTGAATATATTCAGGAAAAAACGCATACGCCCTTTTTGGCCAACCAAGCAACCTGGAAAGGCAAATCAGCGCTACAAAGAAGTCTCGCTTCCCATCGGTCAAAAGGGCCATGCTGAAAAAAGTGTCAAAACCAGAAATGCAGGACAGGCCATGGAGAAATGGGAGCCTTGCTACACTGATGGGCGGGATGTAAATTGCCAAGAGCCACTCTGGAGAAGTGTCCGGTGAGTCCTGAAACATCTGAAAAACACAGCTTAGAGAGCATAGGGCACTTCCACTCATGGGGGTATAAATTGGGAAAATTAAAAATCAGCAAGACACAAGCACCCCAAAGTTTAGGGCTGCTCTGTTGACCAGGACCTCCACTTCATTCCACCTTCAATATCCCAGGAAAGAGAAAAATGGATAAAGAAGTTGTGGTCCTTATGTACAATGGAATATCACTCAGCCAGGAAATCAATGTCGTAAGGTTAGTAGCAGCATGATGAGTGGATTTAGGTACGACGATTCTAAGTGAAATAAGTCACACAGAAAAGGACACTTCTCATAAGGTATCACTGATAGAGGGAATGTAAAAACCGTTACACTTGAACTGAATTACAAAACAGAACAGAGTCACACATGCAGAAAACACACTATGGCTGCTTAACGGGAAAGGTGAGGTGGGGTGATACATAAAACAAGGGTATCAAATTAGCTCAGATACCGTTCCATAAACCCAATATGTAATAGACAAGACCTACTCCTTGCTCAGAGAACTGGACTCAACACGCCCTATTCACCGCACAAGAATATATCTGACTAATAATAATCGTAAAACCTATGTATTGATATCTCTCTGTTAGTGTGTCAAGTGGGTGTAAAGCGGCATAAACACAGCAGTGAAAAGCAGCTAAACCCCATTATAAAAATAAATTACTTTGAAACACCCATGAAACAAAGACAGTGAAAGAGAGAGAAATTCTTACACAATGCGTTCAGGAGCTGTGATGCAACCTGGATTGACCATATCTAGACGCACAGCTGGATGAGACATAAGGGTGGACACTCTTGGGGCTGAGAGGTTTGGTGAGGTTGGGTGAGCAAACGCAGACCCTTTAAAGTAATACTGCGTGGTACCCATCACATGGGTCCCAAATCTCCAGGTTCAAGGGCATCTTCCTACATCAAAAACATGCATGAGAAACCCAGAAGATGGTACACCGTGTGATGGGGAAAGGTTTCTAAAACGCACCTCATTTCTCATCTCCTTGTGCCCGGGTTCGCCATTCCAGCCACTTTACTAGCAAGCTCCCTACTTGGGGCATCAGCACCTTTAACCTCCTGTTCCGTACAGGTTGCAATTTGTCCTGAGGATAAACGGGAAGACGTGGAACCAACGAGAGACTAGCTCTTGGTGTTGGGACAGGCACAGGTCACTCTATTTTCCCATCAGAAAGAAGAATTAACCACAGGCTCAGCCTGACCCCCGAACCAGAACAGGGCCTGAAGCCATTCTGCGATTTTGCGGCCAGCTCCCATAAAAACGAGTTGTAAAATGGAGGTTCAGGGCACTGCAATTCACACACCTGCAGAGTTATAAATGATAACTCTCGTCCACAAATATATTGAGGGAAGGCAAAGAAGAGGATTTGAAATCAAGGCAGAATTGCAGGAAACAGATTTCAGGAGGTAGATACGAATCGCCTTTAAAGCACATGAAAAGCGGCAAAACGTTGACAATGATGCCCTTGGCCAAAAAGGGCGTATGCGTTTTTTCCTGAATATATTCAGGAAAAAACGCATACGCCCTTTTTGGCCAACCAAGCAACCTGGAAAGGCAAATCAGCGCTACAAAGAAGTCTCGCTTCCCATCGGTCAAAAGGGCCATGCTGAAAAAAGTGTCAAAACCAGAAATGCAGGACAGGCCATGGAGAAATGGGAGCCTTGCTACACTGATGGGCGGGATGTAAATTGCCAAGAGCCACTCTGGAGAAGTGTCCGGTGAGTCCTGAAATATCTGAAAAACACAGCTTAGAGAGCATAGGGCACTTCCACTCATGGGGGTATAAATTGGGAAAATGAAAAATCAGCAAGACACAAGCACCCCAAAGTTTAGGGCTGCTCTGTTGACCAGGACCTCCACTTCATTCCACCTTAAATATCCCAGGAAAGAGAAAAATGGATAAAGAAGTTGTGGTCCTTATGTACAATGGAATATCACTCAGCCAGGAAATCAATGTCGTAAGGTTAGTAGCAGCATGATGAGTGGATTTAGGTACGACGATTCTAAGTGAAATAAGTCACACAGAAAAGGACACTTCTCATAAGGTATCACTGATAGAGGGAATGTAAAAACCGTTACACTTGAACTGAATTACAAAACAGAACAGAGTCACACATGCAGAAAACACACTATGGCTGCTTAACGGGAAAGGTGAGGTGGGGTGATACATAAAACAAGGGTATCAAATTAGCTCAGATACCGTTCCATAAACCCAATATGTAATAGACAAGACCTACTCCTTGCTCAGAGAACTGGACTCAACACGCCCTATTCACCGCACAAGAATATATCTGACTAATAATAATCGTAAAACCTATGTATTGATATCTCTCTGTTAGTGTGTCAAGTGGGTGTAAAGCGGCATAAACACAGCAGTGAAAAGCAGCTAAACCCCATTATAAAAATAAATTACTTTGAAACACCCATGAAACAAAGACAGTGAAAGAGAGAGAAATTCTTACACAATGCGTTCAGGGGCTGTGATGCAACCTGGATTGACCATATCTAGACGCACAGCTGGATGAGACATAAGGGTGGACACTCTTGGGGCTGAGAGGTTTGGTGAGGTTGGGTGAGCAAACGCAGACCCTTTAAAGGAATACTGCATGGTACCCATCGCATGGGTCCCAAATCTCCAGGTTCAAGGGCATCTTGCTACATCAAAAACATGCATGAGAAACCCAGAAGATGGTACACCGTGTGATGGGGAAAGGTTTCTAAAATGCACCTCATTTCTCATCTCCTTGTGCCCGGGTTCGCCATTCCAGCCTCTTTACTAGCAAGCTCCCTACTTGGAGCATCAGCACCTTTAACCTCCTGTTCCATACAGGTTGCAATTTGTCCTGAGGATAAACGGGAAGACGTGGAACCAACGAGAGACTAGCTCTTGGTGTTGGGACAGGCACAGGTCACTCTATTTTCCCATCAGAAAGAAGAATTAACCACAGGCTCAGCCTGCGCCCCAGAACCAGAACAGGGCCTGAAGCCATTCTGCGATTTTGCGGCCAGCTCCCATAAAAACGAGTTGTAAAATGGAGGTTCAGGGCACTGCAATTCACAAACCTGCAGAGTTATAAATGAGAACTCTCGTCCACAAATATATTGAGGGAAGGCAAAGAAGAGGATTTGAAATCAAGGCAGAATTGCACGAAACAGATTTCAGGAGGTAGATACGAATCGCCTTTAAAGCACATGAAAAGCGGCAAAACGTTGACAATGATGCCCTTGGCCAAAAAGGGCGTATGCGTTTTTTCCTGAATATATTCAGGAAAAAACGCATACGCCCTTTTTGGCCAACCAAGCAACCTGGAAAGGCAAATCAGCGCTACAAAGAAGTCTCGCTTCCCATCGGTCAAAAGGGCCATGCTGAAAAAAGTGTCAAAACCAGAAATGCAGGACAGGCCATGGAGAAATGGGAGCCTTGCTACACTGATGGGCGGGATGTAAATTGCCAAGAGCCACTCTGGAGAAGTGTCCGGTGAGTCCTGAAACATCTGAAAAACACAGCTTAGAGAGCATAGGGCACTTCCACTCATGGGGGTATAAATTGGGAAAATTAAAAATCAGCAAGACACAAGCACCCCAAAGTTTAGGGCTGCTCTGTTGACCAGGACCTCCACTTCATTCCACCTTCAATATCCCAGGAAAGAGAAAAATGGATAAAGAAGTTGTGGTCCTTATGTACAATGGAATATCACTCAGCCAGGAAATCAATGTCGTAAGGTTAGTAGCAGCATGATGAGTGGATTTAGGTACGACGATTCTAAGTGAAATAAGTCACACAGAAAAGGACACTTCTCATAAGGTATCACTGATAGAGGGAATGTAAAAACCGTTACACTTGAACTGAATTACAAAACAGAACAGAGTCACACATGCAGAAAACACACTATGGCTGCTTAACGGGAAAGGTGAGGTGGGGTGATACATAAAACAAGGGTATCAAATTAGCTCAGATACCGTTCCATAAACCCAATATGTAATAGACAAGACCTACTCCTTGCTCAGAGAACTGGACTCAACACGCCCTATTCACCGCACAAGAATATATCTGACTAATAATAATCGTAAAACCTATGTATTGATATCTCTCTGTTAGTGTGTCAAGTGGGTGTAAAGCGGCATAAACACAGCAGTGAAAAGCAGCTAAACCCCATTATAAAAATAAATTACTTTGAAACACCCATGAAACAAAGACAGTGAAAGAGAGAGAAATTCTTACACAATGCGTTCAGGAGCTGTGATGCAACCTGGATTGACCATATCTAGACGCACAGCTGGATGAGACATAAGGGTGGACACTCTTGGGGCTGAGAGGTTTGGTGAGGTTGGGTGAGCAAACGCAGACCCTTTAAAGT